>NW_028145045.1:0-2400000 GCF_050947745.1 Amphichorda felina
TAACCCTAACCCTAACCCTAACCCTAACCCTAACCCTAACCCTAACCTAACCCTAACCCTAACCCTAACCCTAACCCTAACCCTAACCCTAACCCTAACCTTAACCCTTATTATAAAATCGGGTTCCGGGTTAATATACCCTTTATATCTTAAAACGGGTTTCGGTCTTATTTATCTTTATCTATTAATATTACTTATATTATTATTTATATTTTATATAAAAACGGGTTACCGGGTTATTTACCCTTTATATCTTATAACGGGTTACGGGGCTTTTTAACCCTTATATCTTAAAACGGGTTACGGGGCTTTTTAACCCTAACTAAAACGGGTTACGGGGCTATCTAACCCTTATATCTTAAAACGGGTTACGGGGCTATCTAACCCTTATATAATAACGGGTTACGGGGCTATTTAACCTTATATAAAAACGGGTTATAGGGTTATCTAACCTTATATAAAAACGGGTTCCGGGGTTATCTAACCCTTATATAATAACGTGATATAGAGCTATCTAACCTTATATAAAAACGGGTTCCGGGGTTATCTAACCTTTATATAGAAACGGTTTCTAGCGTTATCTACCTTATTTATAAACGGGTTACGGGGTTATCTACCCTATATAAAAACGGGTTATAGGGTTATCTACCCTATATATAAACGGGTTACGGGGTTATCTAACCCGTATCTACCTTATATATATAAAAATACCCTTAAGCTTTACCTACCCTATATAAAACTTAGTCTAATATATAACCCTTATATTATATAACCGCTTCTAACCTTATTTAACTATTATACTTAAAAAATACTCTATATATATCTTACCTTATATACCTTATACGTTATTTTACTTTATCTTCTAGTTATCTTATAAACTTATCTTAAATATCTACCTTACTTAGTATATAATACCTATTACCTTATTATCTTCTATTATTCTAAATATAAGCTATTTATCTGCTTTACTTTATATAAAATCATATCCCTATTTAGTCTCCTCTTATATCTCTTACCTATATAACCTCCTACTAATCTTTCTATTAAATTCTTTTTACCTATAAATCCCCTTCTAGCTAACCTCCTCTAATACCTTACCTAAACTAGCTAAACTAATACCTCCCCCCCTGATATGCCTCCTCGATAACCGCCTCCTATAGCGCTAGCGCGTTTATCCCTAGTTTCCCGTGGAACCGCCGGTCCTACCTAGCCTACCTATATAGCTCTACCTTATCCGAACCCTCTACCCTAAACTACTCCTACGCTAGCCTCCTTACCTACCTTAACCGCCTTACTATTAATATTACCGGTAGCACCTTATCCGCGTACCGGTAAGCCCCTATCCCCTCCTCCTCCCCGCCCTCCTACCTCTCCTCGTATTAGTCTAACGGTAGTTTATACTAGAAGTAGTATAATAGCTATCCGAACCTTATCTCCCGTTATACCTACCTATACGCCTTGTCACCACCTATAACCCTATATTACCCGCCCTCCTCCTTATGCCGCGGCTCTTCCCCGACCTCCCCTTACTCTAGCCCCCTATAGTGCCGCCGAATGTAGTATACCATATATTTGTCCGCTACCTTATCTAGCTACCGCCGTAGTATCCTAGCTCGCCGGCCCTCCTCCCGCCTAAACGCCTACTACGCTGACCCTCTCTCCTCCGAGTAGTAGTCGTATGGCTCCGCCCCGGCTATATCCCCGTACCTCTCGTACGCTACGCCGTCTATAAATACCCCTATAACCCTCCGCCGGTACCCGGGTATCGTTATAAACGCCTTTATCTACGCCTTATTACTCTCGTCTACGAAGCTATAGTATTAGTCCTCCCTCGTAGCCCGCCTATCGTATATAATGATCGACTCTACTACCTTATCTACCCGCCTCGCGCCCCGCCCCGTCTATTATATAAAGTCTACTATCCCGTATAGCTACTCCGCGTAGATTACCGCTACGATCCCCTCTATATCTATACCTATCCCGAGCCTTATCGTCGCTACGATCTACCGGTACCCGCGCCCCCTGGCCTAGCCCTCCCGCGCCTCTCGCCGATCTACCTCCGCTATCCCGCCGTGGTAGAATCTATACCCGATCTCCTCTGCTAGCGCCTCGCTTTACCCCTTAATCCGGTAGTATACTACCCCTTTTTAGCTGCCTGTTATCCCCCGTGCTAGCTATCGTACCGTCTCTACTATCCGCTCCGCTACGGCGTCTCCTAGCCCGGCCTTCCTCGGCTATACCTACTCTACCCGGTACCGGTAGTTAAGCTTAGTTATCCGGTCCCGTACTATCGTTGCCCCCGGCATTAGTATCTCCTACCGGAACTAGTCCTCTAGTACTATTAGCAGCATCGCTGTTAGTAATACTACTAGGCACCGGAATCGGTATAAGCTCTTTAGCGTCCCTAGCCGGGCCCGGTAGCTAGTATCTATTATCGCCGTATGGTACTCGTCGATTAAGATCCGCTATAGTAGCCCCGCGTATAGAAGCCCGTCTATATATAACGCGAACTCGTTGCTTACCGCTATATCCGCGCTTACTACTACTAGCTATGCTGCCCGCGGTATATCCTCCCGCCCTGCGCTTAGCGATAGCCGGAACCGGATATAGTCTACCCCTATGCCTACTACGCGCTCGATGATATCATCTATCAGCGTTATAAACGGCGCTACTACGATATTCGTGCCCCCCCCCCTTATCACGGCCGGTACTATGAATAGTATACTCTTCCCGCCCCTTATCGGTAGTATACTGATAGCCGCCTCGTCTTGCCTTAGCCCTATGATCACCTCTATGCTCGTTGCCTGCTTCTCCGTCCGCTATATCGCCCCCGGCCCTAGTAGCTTCCGTAGCCTGGTAGCTATCTCCTCCTCTAATAGCCTTGACCTGGGCCGTGCCCTCGTCCTCTTGGCTAGCCCCGGGTTCTGGGTCCTGGTGCCCGTATCCTCGGGGCCCCCCTCGCCCCGCGGCCTCTTCTGCCCTCTGCTAGGCCCGGTCCTTCGTGCGACTATGTTAGCCGCCCTATGTGGCCTCTGATAACTGTAGTTGTGCCGGCCCGGGTCCTGACTATAGTTATTAGACCCTGCCTGGCCCCGATTATAGTTATTAGACCCTGCCTGGCCCCGACTGTAGTTATTAGACCCTGCCTGGCCCTGGCTGTAGTTATCTGCCTGGCCCTGTCCCTGATGGCTGCCGGCGTCGGGTGCCCCTGCTTCGTACTTAAGAAACTAGTGCTATAGCCGGCTAATCTCCCGGAACGTCGCGATCATCTCCGGCTATAGCTTCCCTGGGTACCCGATATGTACGGCGTAGTATTACCGTGTAATCCGCGTCCTATGTATCGCCTATAAGTCCTATACGATATTCTAGCTACCGCTATAGTCTACCGCCTTACCCGTAGCCGGGTCGATATCGATAGGCCTATTATCGTCCTCGTCACCTATCCGTGACTCGGCCTACCTTATCGCTAGCCCCTGGATCCGCCGCCCTAGCTTGATCGCTACTATATGGTACCGCGCCGTGCTGATTTATACCCCCGTGCCGGATTGCGTTACGTGTACTAGCACGCCGCTAAGCCGGTCCGTGTCCTATACCCCCGAGCTACTATCCCGCTATAGGAAGTCGAGTATCTACTCCTGCGGCTACGGTAGCCTATATTTACTACGTAGTATCCGCTCGAATAGTAGCAGCTATGCTACGTACGCGATTATTATCTTGCCGATCCGCTCGGGTAGGAACCGTGCTACCTTACGCCTGTTATCGCGGATCGCCTTAGACTTATCCCGGTCTATCACTAGTATCACCTGCCCGTCTACCACGAATATATTCCGGATTAGCTGCTACGAGTCGTAGTACCGTATCATCGTTACCTCTAGCCCCCGCCCCGGCTACCCGGCCTACGTATATACTAGCACTAGCATAGCCTCCCGGAACTACCGTAGCTACCGTAGCTGCTTCTTCGCCGGCCCCGCCTTCTACCGGCTCCGCTCGGTATCCTATAATGCCGACCTAGCTAGACCTATCACCTCACCGGGTCCCGGCTAGAGCTACTCGTTCCTTAGGTTTATCATAAACGATTACCCGGTACCTAAGCGTACTAAGCTATCCGTGATCCTCCCGAGCTCTAACCTACCGCCGACCTTATCCCATAACCCGGCTATAATCCGGTCTAGCGTAGCCTCGGCCTCCGTTACTAAGTCGCGTAGCGTGCGCCGAAAGTCCTCGACCCTGATCGCCTCGCCGTAGTAGAATAGCGTCTACTTATCCTCGCTCCACCATACCGTCGCCTAGCCCCCTATCTTATGGCGGTAGCCCTTACCGTATGCTATTTAGCCGATAATAGTGCTAATCACGCTATACGTGTTAACGTATATCTACTTAGCGTGCTTGTCGCGGAAGCCGAGTATAGCCTCGACGCTGATATCCTCTAGCTCCTCCCCCTAGCGCTTAAATACGGCGTCTAGGAATACTAGCCGCGCCTACCATATAATACCCGTAAGCATCCCCGTATATAGCTATGGCTCCGTGTAGCCTAGTGGCTGGCTCCTGATCCCGAGCGTTACGTAGAAGCATAGCAGCGGGTTCGTATAGACGTCGCCGCCTACGTTTTACTTAATCGAGCGAGTTAGGAATATAAATATAGCCCGGTCTAGCGTACCCTTATCTAGGCTACCGTAGCTATCCGTAGCCTCCTTATCCCTATCCTCCTCCTCCTCCGTATCGACCTCCCGGTCGCTAAAGAAGCCGCCGTCTTAGCTACTACTCTCGCTATCTAGCTTATACGCTACGTCGCCTAGCAAGCTCCACTGCTTATCGGTGAACCGTATAGCTAGCTACTCCTATGCTTCTTCTCGCCCTAGTCGGTAGGCCCGTAGGTAGAATCCTAGGTAGCGGTAGCCGATAGACCGGTACTTACTTATCGACTACTCTATGCTCTTACGCCCGAATGGTATCCCGGCGAGTGCCGTGGTCGATATACTGCTAAGCAGCTATAGTATCTCGACGGGTACGCTATCTAGCCGCTAGTAGTAGCGCTTTATCTCGCGGTCGAAGCTCTGGCCTAGCCGGATCAGCAGCGCCGCCTCCTCGGCCGCCGCGTCGTCTAGCGGCTGGTTACGCGCTTGCCGGTTCCTCTTAGCGCTTCTTACCTACTCGGCCGCCTCCATGATCCTTAGCTTATCGCGTGAGCCGAAATATCGCACCCACCGTATCCTCTTAACCTACGATAAGTCCCGGTCGATACCCTCCTCTATATCCCCCTTCCGGAGCCGCTTGGTATCCTTAGTATCGATCTCGGTAGTATACTCGGCTAGCATAGTATTAAATATATCGTCGCCGGGCGCGTGCTCGGTATCCTCGTCCCCCCTCGTGCCGTAGCCGTCGTCGATGATCTAATACCGCGTAAACTTACTCCGGAGCTATATCTGGAGATATACTTCGCCGTCGTTCTGGCCGGGGCTGGCTAATATATGCTAGGCCTCTCGGTAGTATCGCTGTAAGCTCTTCCGGGATATCGTTAGAAAGCGGCAGCTTAGATACCTAAACCTACGTAGTACTGGTAGCTGGGCGATCGGCGATAACCTATCCTTAGGTAGCGGGCCGTCCGATGGGTCTTAGAGCTCCATTAAGCTAGTATAGTCCTTGATATCTACTAGAAGCCGCCCTTTTACCCTATGGCCGCGGAAGTAACGCTCGATGCCGCTATCGGGCCTGATACCACTGCTACATAGCTGATATACCAGTATCTGATACTCCTCCACTAAGTATATATACTCTTCTACGGTTATTTCCTTAGTCGCTATTGCCTACGCCTTGGCTATTAGACTGATTGATAGGCGCGTTGATTGATTAATGGTCGTTATCGGATATACGCGCCACGACCTACTATACCGCTCGTGGTTATGCCGTCTGGGGATAGGATTCTAGATTAAAGGCGCTGGAATTTTAATATATTTAATCTAGAATAGGCGCTCTCGTAACTGCTGACCGATAGGAGTTGGGTTAGGTTAGGTTTATTTTTTAGACTAATCAGCAGTGGAGGCCAACTGGAAAAGAATTCAACTAGAACGCACGGACCACGCACCAATTTCGCACTTTAGGGTCATGGGAATTCTAGTCGAAAACCCGCCGAATAGAGAGCTAGGCTTAAAGTTCTCACTATTCTGCAAGTCGAAACTCCTGTACTCAGGGGTTGAGCCCACGCCCTGTAGCATCGTCGACTCATTGGCATTTCCATTTATATGTCGACTCGCCTTCGGGACGAACCGAGTGATCTCCGCCGTTGCAAACTTGCGTGGAGAAAACGCCCCCTTTTTTTCTGGTCGGGGTCTTTTAGGATCCTCTGCTTGGCCAACTCGCCAATACCTGGCCTGGGACCCCCGGCCCCCTTGCCTCTGCGGGATTTCTCTTCAACACACGCCAAATCTCATCTTACATATGGTCCCTGATTCCTTGGCCTTGTTGGTTGGAATTGTTAGTTCATGAATGGGTCGACTTTGGTCCCCGACTCCCCGACTCCCCGACTCCCCGCAATTGCGCAGCCTCGCAGTCATCTCCGTGGCCAGATGACTTGTCCAGCAATGTCGCCGTGGGCCGATATCGATACTGGGGCCATGGCATTTGGACTCCTAGAGACCATGTCTGACGTGTTTCCCTTCTTATTTATCATCCTCCGATGGCCCGTCTATTGCCACTCTCCTTGTCCAGTGTCAGCCTTGCTCGCCTGCTAGAGACGTGAGCAAAACTTGTGTTTCGCCATGATTACCCCCGTGCTTCTGTCCGTCTTGGGGTCTGTGGTCGGCACCGCTGTCGCCCAGACCTTTGAGCCTGTGGACTTCAACGTCACCGAAGGCCTTCTCGATCTGGGCATCGATGTCACCCAGCTTCCTGAGCTATCCGACTTGGTTGAGCGTTCTACCAACTCGCATTGCGCAGCTGCCGTGAGTCTTATTCCACCACATTTCATCAGATCTCCTATGCATCGGCCCCGATGTCGATACTGATCTTCTGTACGCTTAATAGTGTCTCTCACTCTCCACCATCTACGGAGATGACGCCGTCTACACGCAGGATGAGGCGCCCTACAGCGAGTTCACAGGCGCCTACTGGTCCCTGAACCAGGCTGAGGTCGACCCCTACTGCATCTTCAAGCCAGCAAGGTCGGCCGATGTTGCGGTGCTCGTATTGCTGTCACGACTGACGCAATGCCCCTTTGCCATCAAAAGCGGTGGTCACGCTGCTTTTGCTGGGTCGTCGAACATCGAAGGAGGCATCACCGTGGCCCTCGAGAAGCTCAATGGCATCAAACTCTCGGACGACAAGACAACGGTTACCATACAGCCCGGCAACAGGTGGTCCAGTGTCTATGCGGAGCTTGACAAGTCAGGCCTTACCGTCACTGGCGGTCGTGTCTCAACCGTCGGAACTGGCGGTTTGACCTTGGGAGGTTAGTGAATGCAAACAGCCGTATCATCGACTACGCAGCCGGCTAACAAGACTATTAAAGGTGGGATATCCTTTGTCTCCAACGTCCATGGCTGGGCCTGCGACAATGTCATCAGCTACGAGGTACGTTGTAGAAAACTGTACTTCCTTTATTAGTTCCACTTGATGTGTTTCCCTTGATTCCATATAGATATCTGACTAACTCAACCCAGGTTGTCACAGCATCGGGAATCATCGTCCGCGCCACCCCCACGTCGCACCCGAGCTTGTACTGGGCTCTTCGAGGCGGTGGCAATAATTTTGGAATCGTGACCGCCTTTACCTTTGAGACCCATCCTCTCCCTGGTGGCCAGGTATGGGGTGGTACCAAGACATTCCTTGAGACCGATTTTGACGCCGTCACCGATGCCTTTGCCGGTGTCGTTGCCGACTCACCTCAGGACCCTAACGCCGGTCTCTGGGTTGCCTGGATCAAAAACAACGGCCTCAAGCTTGCCGCCACGGAGCTTTGGTACGCCAAGGCAGATGGTTCTGGTGCTGCAATCTTTGACGCGTTCAACGCCATCACCCCCATCGCCGACACGACGCAGACCCGCATCCTACACGAGTACACGGACGTGCAGCAGGACTCGAACCCCTACGGCCTGCGCGAGGTCTACTGGGCCCTCACTGTCAAGGCTAACGCCGACATGGCCAAAATTGCCCGCGATATCTTCTTCGAGGAGCTCCCCGCCGTCGCGGACGTTAGCGGCGCCAACCCTGTTCTCATTTTCCAGGGCATCACTGTGAGCCAGATGAATCATATGAGCAAGAACGGCGGCAATCCCCTGGGGCTGGATCCTGCTGACGGGCCCCTGTACCTGATGCACATTGCGTGCTGGTGGGAGAACGCAGCGGACGACCAGACCATCTACGCCTTTATCTCCGAGGTGCTGACGCGTATCGATGCCTCGGCGAAGGAGCTCGGCGTCCAGAACGACTACATCTACATGAACTACGCCAGTCCATTTGAAGATGTCATTGCTAGCTACGGCGCCGACAATGTCGCGAAGCTTAAAAAGATTGCCTCTCTTTACGATCCCACGGGCATCTTCCAGACCCTACAACCCGGTCATTTTAAGCTCGGCGGTGCCCCTGTCCCCAACTCAGGGTATTACTCGGGTCTTTAAATGTATAATAAGCGTCCTGGTAACCTGGGTTGCGGTTCCCTTGTTTAATATATAAAGGGATATATTAATCTATATTTTTAGAAGGTCATGGAGACAGTGGAGTGCGCTTAGTTGCTCTAACCCTAACCAGGCCTGCCCAGGATAAATAAATAACCAACATTCACTATACCTAACGCGACATCAGAGTTTCTTGATACTTTAAAACGTAGCTGCGTCGAATTAAGGATTAGGGTTAGCATCTTCTTGTTTCTCTCCCCGATGTAGGTGACGCTATCTTGCAGTCCAATGGATCTCTCAGCCGGCCCGAGGCCGTGCATCTTATGCCATGGCACCTTCCGTATTAGTCTCCCCTGATCCAGTGGACCAATATACGGAGCACTCATACCGGAGAACCTGGCGAACATATCGGGCATGGCTCAATGCTGAATCAGTAAGCAGTAAGCTTTTAGAACGTTTCTGCTCATGCAGGCATCCCCATTGTGCACAGCGAAGGCACGAATAAGTAGGCATACATTGGCCGATCTAACGCACGGCCGCGCCGCCTCAAGTGGGGAGCTCTTGACCATGTAATGTCTCGACAGCTCGTTGGTCTGTGACTGTAAGCCTTGCAGTAACAAGACAGGGTTATATGCAACAATCTACAGTACTTGTACGTACAAGTGAATTTATAAGCGTATGTGCTTCCATCTACCCCTAGTCGTTATTTTTAATAAAAGGCAACACACCCACACTACTTTTTAAACCGCAAAAGTGTGTCGTTGTCAACTCAGTTCGTTTGCTTGTGAAATCATGGCTTTTTCTCGGTCCTTGCTGAATCTAGACATCTGGTCGGCCTCGAAGGACCGAGATGTCCCAGCTTCGTCGGATCAAATTCGATTACACTACGACAGAGCCCGGACAATGTGTAAAAATAGCGGTACGTATCCGCAACGCTGATTACGAGCAGCACTCAAGGATAACATGTGTAAAGGTCTCACAGTTAGCGACATTCAATACCTTACGCCAAAATTTTGGGACTTTCATTTTGACCGTATGATCCCTTCCTTTAGAACTACCATACAGCATATATCAAACTCATAATACATAGTGATCTCTGTCCGCGACCTGATTGCTTTTACCATAGCGACGATTCACCTGAATCTCTGCATCGGCACTCTTAGCTCTTTTATCAATTCTCGTCCGGACCTATCGGCATTAGTTGACGACCTCATGGAATTCAAAATGTGTGGTGACTTCATGCTCACAGAGATCGGCCACGGGCTAGACGCTCGTAACCTCGAGACTACAGCAACACTTCTGCCCGATGGCTATTTTGATCTGCACACTCCAAATCCGTCAGCTGCGAAGGCGATGCCGCCTAGCACTCCTCAATGCGGAGTTCCTCGCGTCGCCATTGTATTTGCTCGTTTGATAACGGGCAACATGGACTACGGAGTAAAGCCGTTCTTGGTAAATATAGCTGACGGCGAGGCTATGCACCATGGAATTACATCCCGCGCGCTACCCACACGTCCAGGCACAAAGCCATTGGACCATGCGATAACTAGTTTTGATCATGTTCGCCTACCACCAACAGCCCTTCTCGGTTCCGGTGCCAAGCCCAGAGACCAGCGAGCCGACTTCTTCAAGCAGATCTGGCGAGTACCGGTTGGGACACTGTCGCTCTGTGTTGCGATGATCGCGCCAATTAAGGTGGCAAGTGAAATTACAGCTCGCTACAGTCAACGGCGTCTCACCGCTGCCTCGGCCGATGGCGCGAGAATACCAATCTTGGCTTTCAGCACACAACAGCGTCCAATTCTACGTGGCTTCACCAACGCCATCATCCTAGATGCATTTGCCCGATGGACCATCAAGGGATTTATAGATCCGAGTCACTCGCCCCTTGTGCGCCATGGCTTGGCCACCATCTACAAGACTACTACAGTGCAAGCTTTGAAAATTCTGAATGAGTTTTCCGAGCGATGTGGATGGCAAGGTCTGTTTGCCTATAACCAAATCAGCGAATTGGAACTCAGTGTCAAGGGAAACTGTATTGCAGAGGGAGAGACATTAGTATTGTGCATACGTAAGTCGCTGACAAGTACTGCTTAGTATGGTATGCCCACTCACAGCCCTGTTAGGTCTTGCATCTGAACTTCTCGGCGACAAATATCATTTGCCGAAACCGCGATATCCGGACACGGCCTTGGCTCGGCATGAAAGAGGCGTGTTCCTTGAAGCAAAGGAGAAGATTGTCAGCCTAGGCGGTTATGAGCAGCATCGTGGTGAAGAATTTAATAGCCATATATTGCCCCGCTGTCGATCCTTGATCGAGGCGATCGGTCATCGCATGGCATACGAAGCAGCTCGAGACGCAGAGGTACCACCACAGGTATTGCGTCTTTTTGAGAATCTTTCTATTGAAAGTGATTTGAGCTGGTATGTTGAAAACGGCCTTGTCACAAGGACAGGCTTCCTCGACACATTAGCAGAGGCATATAACGCTGCTGTCCCTGTTTTGTTGCGCGACAGGCAGACTTCAGAGCTTGATGCTTATATCACTGCCCCAATCATAACGTCTCAAGCATGGGATAGATTTCATGGCGAGCTCCAGGTTTTCGAACATCGCGATGCCAGGCAGAGTTATCGGGGAAACCTGTAACTCCTACCGGTCAACATGATAAGAAAGGTTAATATTATCGTTGCGGAACACATTAATAGAGAATAATGGTTTCTTGATTACTTCTTTTCCTTTTTCTTTTTCGTTTTTGTTTTTGTTTTTGTTTAAAAAAAACCCCCCTATGAATCGTCGGCATTCTTCGTTATATCGCGACGGGCAGTCTGCTCAAGATGTGGTACAGGGGGGTCTGGCTGGACCCTCAGACCTCGCGTGAGGCGAGCAAGCATCGAGTACATGCCCAGGACAATGAAGAGCTCCACCACCTCGTCGTCTGTCATCTGCGATTTTGCCCATGCAATAGTCTCCTCCTTGTTTGTAAATGTTGCGATAGACTCATCCACCAGTGTGATGATGCACTGCTGCCGCTCCGACCAGACACCCATGGCGAATAACTCTTCGGACTTGAGCCCCTTGCTCAGCGCCTCGATCTTTTCGGTACCCATTTCGAAGGCCTTGGACACGGGGGCGTTGATGGAGAATAGATAGTCGGCCCCCACGGTCCCGGCCATACGAAGAACAACAAGCTGGTAGTCTAGGACCTGGATGGTGCGCGTGTTGCCGTCCAGCAGCCGGTGAAGCCAATCCCAGAGCGGTGGGAACAGACCACGAGACCTAGCCAGCAAGGCGAACATGTGGCGCTCGAAAGGGAACCTCCTCAATATCTCTGCATTCTCTTCATGGAGGGCATCGGGATTGTGTATATTGATTCCCTCGATGAGAGCCTTCCCGCTAAGGGTACCGTTGACTTCTGTCGTGTCAGGCATGATGTATACGAGGGAGCACTGAAAAGACAGCAGGGGGATATTGTGGTAAAAGATCAGGTTTCTTAGCGCGGGGATATCATCACAGAAGCCTGTCAGCGAGCTTTTAAAGGAGCTCGAAGGGGGCCGGTAGCTACCTGCCTACAGCCATTTTCGAGGAGCAGAGCCATGATACTTCGCAGTCCGGAACGCGCCGTTGACAAGCGCTGATGTTTCTCTGTCCGCGTTGGATGATGAACAGTTTATGCCAGGGTCCAACGATGGATACTGGCGGGAGCGCTAATGCAGGAAATGTTGGCACCCGGCGGCAACGCTACTCGAACGTGCCGCTGTGGCTTGCATCCTGGGTAACACCATGATGTGGGAGAAGACCCTGAGCGGCAAGCACCATCGTGACTTGCATCAATACGATGTGAAAATGAAACCCGCTTACCCACGGTGCGTGTCTATGTATGCACGTGTATACCAGGCGGGGCGGGGATTATTCCGGTTCTTCTTGGTAGATCTGGCTTGGACACTGGACTAACTCGACCTGCGAATTTCCGCCTAGCCTTAGCGCCCAGGAGCACCGACGCCTGGTATCATGATGCTCCCACAGGCATAGAGTGCAGTAACCTCGTCGGCAGCAATCTGGGCCTGGTCTTCGTGCATTTGCAGTCTTGCCCGTTCTTCCCAAACTGCGAATTTTGGTTCAATAATGCTGCTATGACAAAGACACAAGCAATGAATTTCCTCTGGGTAAAGGGCGGCGATCGGCATGGGGCGGTAATGTATGGATTGGAGACAAATACCAATGTCGCGACTCGCCAGTCGGCGGGTTTCGGCGGCAGACCTACCTAGGAGTATCCAAGATAAACCTGCCCCGGATTTTATCAGCCGCCTAGTGGCATACTTCGCCCATGCCTTTGAAGTTTTAAAAGTCCTTGGGCCCATCGAATCCCAGACTCATTCCAAGCACTATTCTCATTGAGATCCCCAAACCCGTGTTTGCTACTTACGCACAAACAACCATGTCAGACTCGACGGCCAGAGATCCTTACAGACTCAATCGAGATGTGCTAGCTTCCACACGCCTCAACCTCCAGCATTACATCTGGAAAGAGGCCCTCGGATTTGTCCTGCACCCCTCCATAAAGCTCTCCGGCCCGAACATCTCCATTGCCGATGTGGGCACAGGCACTGGGTACTGCTGCTTTCTCTTCCTCGTATTGCTCCAGTATTCTGATGCGTCTCCGCAGTGTTTGGCTCCTTGACTTGTGGCGTCAATATCCCAATGCACGGCTCGACGGCCTCGATATCTCGATTGAACAATGTCCAGCACCTGGATTTAACCCTCCTGGTGTGTCCTTTCACCACCTCGATATTCTCGCAGATATCCCTCCCGAATATGTTGAGAAGTACGACGTTGTGCACGCTCGCCTGCTAGTTCAAGTAGTAAACCAGGCAGGCGGCGATCCTGTACCCGTGATCCGCAATCTTTTGAAGCTTGTCAGTACGTAAACCCCTCTATCACCTCTACCCTGATGCCGTCTGTCATAGTAGCCTCAGCTCACAATATTGCTCCCCGTGCTTACAGAGCCGGGCGGCTACCTGCAGTGGGAGGAGCCCAATGACGACGCCGGCAACCGTCCTCTCGTAAAGAGCGACCCTTCAGTCGTGTCCGAATATTCGGAGAAACTCATCCAAGGTCTCGATGCCAAGTTTCGGTCCAAGGGCACCAAGTCGTAAGTTTACCACATCATGGGAATGCTCAAAGTTTACTTTTCTTACAAGCCGAGTTGTGTAGCTGGTCAACTGGCCTCGCGAATACCTTTACAGGGCAAGGCCTACAGAACGTCCATGCCGACGATTTCTGGACCGACGACTACCTACTGTCACTGGATCAGATTAACTACCTCGGCCTGTTCCAGGAACTTATCAGCAGACTGAAGGGAGATGCGAAAAATGAGCTTAGCGAGCTGTATAACAAGGCTGTGGAGGAATCTAGACACGGAGTTGCGTGGAAGGTCCGACGCTTTGTCTTTGTTGGTCAGAAGGCATAATGTCTGCAACAGAATACAGTCAGACTCATGGCCATGGTCATTCCTCCTGAAATCTCCGCATTAGATGTGCAATATAACTATTGTCTGTTAAAAGAGGTCGAGCGAGCGACATCTCTGTTCCCGATGTTAGAGCAGCTGTGATGCGCCACGTTAGGGTCATTCAGACCTGCCCCGTCTACCAACAACATTTCCAGTTTTTGCCCGTACCAAGTGCCCAGTGCGTCTACTATACTTGACTCTCTTCAACTCGAACTACTTCAAAAGAATCGAGTTCAGTATTCTCCAGTCAAAATGAGTATATGTTTCACAGCCTTGTACGTAGTATATTTATGCGAAATCAAAATCTACCGATTCCCGACAATAAGATCCACAAATTTCCAAGCCTTTGCACCAAGATTGACATCACTCCCAACTTTCACCAATTGCATGTAGTTCATAATATGAGATGGCCTCCTTTGCCTATATATTAACAGTAATAGTGGTTGGTGTATCCAGCGCCACAAGTGAAATCGGGGCGATACCATGCAAGGGCATTAGATTCCTAATTCCTCCACCAGTTTCCCCTTGCCCATGCTGTCCAAGCAATTGACGTACCACCCTAGAGCCACCTGTGCCTCCTCCACCGTGAACACCCTCTCATCGTATCCGAGGCGCAGCACGTACTCGCCCTTGTTGGCAGCTTTAACTACCTCTAACTGCAACGCGTAGTTGAAGTGCATCTTATTCTTGCTCATCTTCATGACAATCCAGCGCATGGGATCCTGCATCTCTGCCGCGGACACCGCGTCAAACGGCTGGAAGCAAAAGAGGCACTTTGCCGCTGCCACAGAGCGGTCGCGGCCCAGGGCCTCGTATATCTCGCCAAGTGATACGAGGCCATTCTCAGTCGACGTCCAGAATGCCGCTTGCGTGGCCTGGAGAAGACTCGCCATCGACTTTGCCTCGCCATCAGCTATGCGACTGTGGAAGGGCAGGAAGTTGGCGCAGTTTCCGTCAATTAACTGTGGGTTGTCAAGTGCCACGTTGCGGCCCGTGATGAGATTGTCGTAGATAACATCGCGCGACCCGCTGAGGTGTGCTAGGAGCAGCGAGTAGGCCGTCTGGAAGACAATTGGGGGGGTGACGCCGCTCGACTTTGCGAGGGCATCGACGTCCACTGAGGTGCCGACTTTCGCAACTTCCATTCTGGAAAGCACCGGATTGTCGGCAGCGGTGGAAGGGAAGTCAAAGCTGTGGTTCTGTAGTTGGCTGATCCAGTAGTCGAGCTGGGGCTGCTTGGGGGTCGAGATGACGTGGCCGATGAATTCCTTGAAGGGAGTATGCTTAGGGATAGGCAAGTTGCGGCTAAGAGCCTTGAATTGGTCATCGAAGATGTGTAGAAGAGTCCCGTCATAAGAAGCATGGTCAAGCTTCACTACTAGGTCTCGTTCACCATCCCGAGGCCCTTGTAGAATGGTATACCGCACAAAAGGCTTCTGTGGATCGAAGCGGTCTTCCCACTCGGCCTCTATCATTTGTTGCTTCTCTTCTTCGGTACTGTATGAGCGGTACCCTAGATTGAGTGGTGGGTTCTTTAGCACAACTTGAACGGCCGTCCTAGCGTCCTTCTTCTCGTCGTCGGAGTAGAGATATAGAGCGCGTAGGATCTGATTTCTCTTGGTAAGCTCGGTGGTGAGATGAATCCAACGATCAATGTCAAAGTCATTTGGAAGTTCCCGCACTGCCATTAGCTGCCAGAACTGCTCTGGCTTGTTTCCCTGGGTCAGAAATTCGATTTGACCTGGGCTGCAAGGGTAGATGTCCTCGATGTCGTCTGGGAAGATATCCATCTGAGACAGGCGGTCATATACCAAGTCGGATGGTTGATACTTCATTCTGGGCGCCACAATTGCCGGTGTGGTAGTCTCATTGTTAGCCTGTTGCTGGCTTAATAGCACCGCCTGCTCTCGAAGAGTGGGCCTCGAGAGGATGTCATTGACCTTAATGTCGTGTCCCAGTCGGCGGAGCGAGCTTATGAGATTCAAGGCCGAGATGGAATCTCCGCCCATTTCATGAAAAGTTGAATTCGCGTGAATATCCTCTGCTGGCGTGTCGAAGAGTGTAGACCAGAACGACTGCAATCTGAGCTCTTCCTCCGAGCTTACGTCGGCGGCTTCTTTCTGAGGTAGGTACTCTTTGAGCTGGTGGTCTCCCATAGACTCGGCCAGTGCTCCCAGTCGCTTCCTGTCAACCTTTGCAGAAACCATTACAGGTAGTTTAGAGACAGGAAGCCATATGGTAGGGACCATGTACCGCGGCAGCGTAGTGAGCTGCTCCTTGACGTGATCCACATCAAGGGCTCGTCCGGGTGGAAGAAGAAGACCTCCTTCTTCTGCCTCGCCTGGTGTCTGTATGGATTCCGAGTAGAATGCGACGAGTTGCTTCTTCTTGAGGACCGTTGCCGCAATGACGGCGCACTGGCCGAATAGACCTGACTGCATGATGACGCTCTCGACCTCGCCGAGCTCAACGCGGTAGCCATTGATTTTGACCTGGCTATCCTTGCGTCCCAGTAATTCAACTTCGCCGTTTGGCAACCACTTAGCAAGGTCTCCAGTCTGGTAAAACCTTCCATTAGGGAGGGTGTGGAACACTTTGTCTGTAGCTTCAGGCCGGTTCAGGTAACCTCTAGCCAGTTGAGGACCAGAGACGCAAAGCTCCCCAACGCTTCCCCGGGGCACAGGATCCATTGTGTCCGGATCTAGAATGAGTGCGCCAACGTTCCGGAACGGGCGCCCAATGTTTCGCGGGTTCAATTCCGGAGTCACAACCCGGTTGGTGACGCAAATCGTTGCCTCAGTAGGTCCATAGGCGCTGTATACAGTGATGCGCGGCGCCCATACCTCCAGCATGTAGGAGCTCACAGCCTCTCCTCCTGTACCTAGCACTTCGAGAGTGGGGACGTCGTCGGGATGGAAGAGACTTGCCATCGATGGCGTCATGGTGACATGGTTGACGTTCATTTTGTTTATCAGTTCTGCAATGTTGGCCACGATGGTGTTCTGCGGAGCAACACACAGCGTGCAGCCGCTCGAGAGAGCTGAGAAGAGCGAGAAGAAGGAGCCGTCGAAAGAATAGTTTTGGGACCACAGAACCCGGTCTGAGCTGCCTCTATTCATTGAGTCGATGATTCCATCGACAGCGGTTGAGAGCGCCCTGTGAGTGAGCAGGGTTCCCTTTGGTTTACCAGTGCTGCCAGATGTGTATATCACGTAGGCAAGACTATCTGGCGTCATCCCAGGCACGAATTGTGGTTTGATCGGAATCATATCCCACGCCACATCGTCAATCACAATGACTTGATACACAGAGCCATCAAAGAAGGCTGCGTTCAGTCGATCTGTAATGACAATCCTGGCTTCCGAGTCTTGAAGGATACCCAGGTTCCTTTCCCTAGGGTTCTCTGGACCCAAGGGCAGAAAGGCGCCTCCGGCCGCCAAAACACCGAACATGGCCACGATGGTGTTGATAGATTTCTCAAGCATAAGGGGCACCAGCTGCTCCAGCCCAACTCCGTTTTCTTGTAACAGACCTGCAAGCTGGTTGATCTTGATAGCCAGTCCCGCATATGATATTCTGTTTCCGGAGGCGTCCTCAACTGCTGTTTTCCCTGGATACGAGGCGGCCATTCTCTGGAGTGCAGAGTGCCCAAGTTCCTGGTCTGAGCTCGCCGATGAAGCAGAGCTCCAATCCTCTAGTGATCTCCCCCCGTGCTCTCCCTGGTCCGAGCTCGTCGCCGAGGCAAAGACCCAATCCTCGGGCGGCCTTTCTACATGTTCTCCAGATTGACTGTCCCCGTGTTCAACGAACTGCTTATTTGGCTCTTCTTTGAGACCAAGCCCCTTGGCGACCTCCCCAGCCGGTCGCACCAGCCTGAAGTGGCTAATCTTGCTGAGCGGGGCATCGGATGCTGCTTGCAAGATGGTCGCGACAGAGTTTACAAGAACCTGAGCAAACTCTGGTTCCATTGTCGAGGACAAAGTTATGCGATCCAAAGTCTGGTCGCTGAGCTCAAGCTTGACATTCTCCAGAGGACCAACACATTGCTCGGGCAACCTTCGCAACCCTCCGGGAAGCGTAGGTAGCAGCATCTTGATCAAAAAGTTCACTGCCGTATCGAGAAGATCCTTTGGCTGCCCACTTGCTTTAAGGATGTTCCGGAGTCCATACTGAGAATGCTTGGCAACATCCCAAAGGCTGGACTGGACGTTCTCCAGATGAGCTCTCAGTGAGATCTCCTTATCGACTTTGACTCTAAGCGGAGCCACCTGGAGGGCAGGCCCGTTCAGGTGGAGGATACCCTGAACTGGTGCGTCTCTCCCCGAGAGTGTCACGCCCATGACCACATCATCCACATCTCCAGCAAGGGAAAGGACTACCGCCCATGACGCGTAGACGAGCACACTGGGCGTGACTCTGAGCTTAGATGCAGCGCTCTTGATGTTGCCATCTAGCTTGGCAGTAGCTGTAGTCTCGGGGTAATCACGAGAGCCTCCAAGCCTAGTCGGCCGTACGCCATCGAGATAGCTCATCCAGAACTCTTGCATAGTGATGTCGTCATGCTGGTGCAGATGCTCAACATAGCGACTAAAGACTGGTCGATCGACTTGGGGTCTTCCCAAGAGAAGAGATGAAAGGTCGTAAGGGAGAAAGTCACTGGACCAGTAATCAAAAAGAGCATGGTGAAGAGTGATGACCAGGATACTCCCAGGTAAGGCAGCTGCCCTCCACCACAGCCCTCCGGCATGCATGGGCTTTGATATCTCCTGTTGCAAATACTCTTTTAGGTTGATATTAGATGTCTCCCAAGGGATATCGGCAGACTTCCGCACAACTTGCAAGAATGACGACCCTTCGGGGAAGAAGGTCGTTCGAAGAAATCCGTCAGATTCTATCAACGACACTAGTGCATCCTTGACGGCTTCAGGACTGTGTCCATCAAAGCTGTAGGCCCGGCTATAGGTATAACTTGTCCCGCCCATCATGGTATGTGCAATGACAGCCTCTTGAAAAGGGGTGACCGGAAAGGCATCTTCAATCTCCGAGGTGCTGATCCCGTGGAGTTCTGAGGAGGCTGGCGCAGCGAGGAGGGCAAACTTGGCCGGCGTGGCGCCATTGCCATCTACTTTGGTCCCCCCAGATTTAGTCTGAGCGAGGCTAGCAACACGAGAGAGCGAGTCGCTAAGAATGATATCCTCAACCCTCAGAATCAGCGAATGCTGAGATTGGAGCCGTGAAACGATCTGAATCGCCTCCAGAGATGACCCTCCTAGGGACACAAACGAGTCTTCGGGTAAGATTTCCAACTCCGAGACTGGCAAGAACTCGGACCAGAGTTTTATAAGCACGCTCTCGGTAGCAGTCAAGGTAGCTCCTATGATTCCGGTATTGGACCGGTTCGGCAGCAACTGACCCGAGCGGGCCATGTCCTCAACCATGCTTCGGATTGCCGGCATGTCGACTTTCCCGTTGGCATTTAGAGATAGTTCGGACACGGCCACCCAGTAGCTCGGTATCATGTAGAGCGGCATCCTTGTGGAGAGGAATGAACGAAGGTTCTCGACAAGAGATTCCCAGCCATCGTCGTCAATCCGACTGATGACGACAGCCACGAGGGCCGTCTTGTTGCCCACGAGAGTGGGAACCACAGCCGATTGTTCCACTTTCTCATGGAGCTGAATGACGGTATTGGGCTCACTGGGATCGACTCTTTGTCCGTTTATCTTCACCTGGAAGTCAATTCGCCCAATCAACTCAATGGATCCGTCGGCGTGGCGGATGGCCGTGTCGCCCGTTCGGTACAGCCTCCCTTGCCCAAACGGGTTGCGTATAAACCTCTTTTCTGTCTCGTGAGGATGATTTAGGTATCCTTTTGCAAGCTGGGGACCCCCCAGGCACAGCTCTCCGGGGACAAGCAAAGGTGAAAGACTTGTGCCTCCGGGGGCGAGAACATACGACGTTGTTGTATCAAGTGGTTGTCCGATGATACGGGCGCCGACATGATTTTGCAGCTTGTGGCGCCAGTTGAGCTGCGTACACTCACTGAGGCCATAAGAAGATAGAAGCTGAACCCTGGTTGCCCATGTCTTAATAATAGTAGGATTCACCATTTCTCCCCCCAATGTGATCCGCCGCAGGGATGGCACCTCATCGGGGGAAATCAGTGTCGCAGTAGTCGATGTCATATCGATGGAACTGACCTTCATCATGTTGATAGTCTTGGCCGTATGGACTGTGAGATTTTCTTTGCTGGCTAGGCACAAGCAGCCGCCCACGCTCAGGGTAGCCCAAATGGACCTCTGGGCGGCCGAAAAAACAGGGTTGAAGAAGAGGAGTTGGCGGAGATTCGCGACTTCGTGTTGTGGGAAAGCCAGCAGGCCGTTAAATGCGGCTTGATGCTCAAGGAGGACCCCTTTTGGCTTGCCAGTGGATCCTGAGGTGTAAATAACGTATGCAATGCTGTCAGCCGCTTGGTCCGCCTTGAGGTGGCCATCTTCATTATCTTTAGCCTGGTCTAGAAGATGGCTCATCAGGTATTCATTGTTAAACTCGCCAGCCGTAGTTTCATCAACGACGACAAAATCCGCCTGGACGTCGTTGATAATAGAGGATTTCCGCGCAGCAGGGGCATCAGGATCCAAGATGACATACGCAGCTCCAGCTTTCAGGATGGCCAGAAGCGCGACGATGAAGTCAGCAGATGTTCGCATATGGACCACAATATACGCCGCTCTGAATTGGCGCAAATGGCGAGCCAACTGGTTCGAACGTCGGTTGAGCGTCGAGTACGTGAGTGGTGCGTCCATCTCGAACTGCACAGCGTCGGCGTCGGGGCTCAACCTAGCTTGCTGCTCAACTAACCTGTGCATCAGACCCCGGCTAGGCCTGAATGCGGATTTTCCATATTCCTTCAAGAGCTGCCTCTCAATTGGCGACATGATTTCCAGAGCCGAGATGCTTGTTTGAGGATTCTCCAACACGTGGTGTAGCGTTGCCGTAAAGTGATCCAGGAGTACTCGGACGTCGCACCGCTGAACAGACATGTTGTGCCGCATGCTTAGTTTTAACTCTGTTGATACTGATAGATTGAACACCAATGAGAAGTCGTCATCGTCAGTCATAAGCTGCTGATCATCGTTGATCATGTTGATGCAAACTTTGACTTGAGGACGCCCTGCCGAAGCTGTCTCGAGAATGCGCTTGAAGCCAATATGCGCATGGGCAGACGCTTTGGCAGCAATGTTTTCGACTTGGCGAATCCACGATAGAAAGTTCATGTCTCCTGGAGCAGAAATAATTAGGGGGAAATCCTGGTCGACTAGCCCGATGACTGTATCGTGTCCACGGAATGACCGATCACGCCCAGTCACTGTAAAGACGGATGTGTCTTGACCCGGGCCCATGTGCCGAGTAGACACAATAGCCCATACCCCGTAGACCAGATCATCCAGACGAATATCGTATCTTCCCGCAAACTCTAGGGTTGTTTGGAAAAGATCCCCGGGAGCTGTGATTGTTGTTTCTGAGCGAGGCCGTTGGTGGTCGAGGGGGAAGGAATGGAGCCGCGGTTGAGATCCTACACTGTGGAAGGCCTCTCTCCAGTGCTTAGTAGAACTATCGGCATCTTTGACTGACTGATGGTTTATGTATTTGGCCATCAGCGGCCGGAGTCCTTGAGTATGGCCATCCTGACATAGCAAGAATTCGTTCACGATCAGAGCCAGTGACGCCTGGTCCACGAGGGCTCGGTGGACGTGTAGAAACACTACACATTCGTCACCTTCTGCTATCAGATCTAGATATGCTCCATCCTTGACATCTTCTGCACCGCTTCTGTTGCGTTTGATGGGGTTGGGATGGTCTGATATTGTTTGGTAGTGTACTCCCTCAGGAGAACTTCGAATGCTAGTCCGCAAGGCTGGGATGCGGCTAGCTACTGTACGCCACGTGCGTGCCGTTCGATCAAAGGTTTCTTTGGAGGCCTTGGACACCAGTATACGGACCGAAACATCCAAGTTGTTTGGGTGCGACGAAATAATGCCGACTTGTGCCGGTGTGCAGGCGGTCGTCTGGCAAGGGCCCTCGGTTGAGCACTTGAACAGATCTTCAACTGGCGGGATCGTAGCCATGGGATCGACCATTTGAAAGGGTAATTGCATCGGAAAATGCGATGGCCTGCCTAAGACATTCATTTTGGTGGACAGTATTGAAGCTGCAAGACTTGTTCCCCACGGAAAAGGGTGGACGACGCGGTTCGTGCGGGAGCCGTACTGAGTAGTACAGCGTTGTGAATATAAGTAAGAAACAACGAGTATTTGCAGACTGTGTTCGAAGCGAGATGTGTTATGTATCTAGATGGGCCTGGGACAAGTCCAATCTATACCATATAGATGACTTCCTTATTCATCGCCCAGGACAACTAAGACCTCTGGACATCCCGTTTCCCGAGACAACCGATACGAACAAACGCATGCTCTGTCTGCCACCCAGTCCAGATTCAGCCATGCTTCCTTGAAGCCCTCGATGATGCCGCGGGGCGCCTGCAACCAGGGCTCCAGTTTCTCGTCCTCCCTTGTCCGGATGCGCCACGAGGCTTTCCTCCCTCTGTCCGTGACGGTAGAACGTGGCGCCTGTACCATGGCCGCGCAAAGCAAATACTCGTCGTTAGAGAAGTCATAGACGCGCCAGGGCATCCCAAGGAGGTACGGATACTGCCTATCTGGTTGTGAGTTGACCTTGGCGGGTTGACCTTGGCGGGTCTTTCGGTGCGGCTAGAGCATAGCGTGCGGCTCTGCGAGGCTAGCCACGAAGAGTACCTACTGCTTCCGGAGCAGTGCTACAAAACTTGGCGAATTCCAGGCCGATTGCTCAATGCCGTCCGGGGAATATGAGAACTCGGAACCCTTGGTCCCTTGCAGGGCGGCAGCGCTAACCCCTCTGTGCAAATGCATGCAACGGCAGACGGGGCTTATTCCTGTGTTCACTGCTGGGGTCAAATAACATGCTGGGTACCAGCTGGTCACCCCAGTCAGAGCTGGTATCTGTATGAACACCTTTCCATAGAACGTACTATGCCGAGTACTCTGTACAATCTCAAAATCATGTCTGGCCCGCTGCCTCAGGGTCGCCCTCTGCGCGGCAAGGCTAGCCGTTTCAGGCAACTTCATCACCCCCAACTCGCTCTGTGCGGGAATACTGGAGGTATAGTATACTTGGTAAGAATTCAGGGCATGGCACTCATTGTAGTGGCTACCTTACTACGGGGATGTGTTCTGTCGCTCACTTACGCCCACAAAATAAGCATCCCAGAATTCAGATGCCGTCGCCGGCCCGCGGCGGCGCCACATGGCCAACTCTCAGGCTCTCACAACTTTGGTGCCAAGGGCAGCGGCATCTGGATTATTCTGGAATATTACTATTTTGCATACCTATATACAGCTAGACTTCTTGGATCCAAGATGAGCTGTCCAACGAGATATTGGAAGGAGCTTTTATCACGGGTGCAACAAAGCCGATGTAATCCGTCCACCCATTGGGCATTAGAAGTCTGCTGTGCCAAAAGCCTTCAAACGGTTTCGGTTATCGTAACTTGCTATCTACCTAGTACAGCGCTCCGCCATATGGGGATAGCAAGCCACAGGACTGGGCGCCATGACCTCTTGTCTAGCGACATTGGCAACAAGCAAAGGCGGGTAGAAACGACCAGGACGCATCTTAACGCCTCTGTCTCTAGTTTACCAATATGAAATAGATCCTGAAATAATATTCAACATTGTATAAGTTGTCCTTAGACCATGCATGTGTACTGTATCCGTGAACTATCTAAGCAGGACGTAACGGCCGCATTGACTCATAATGGAGGCCCAATCACAATTGTACGAACTAGTCTTCCTCGCCTCCCAGCACTCCTCTATAATATTGAACGCCTCAAACAAAGTTCCGGTACAAGATTTGGTCACCTTGGCCGCTGAAATGAGGCCGCGGAAGAAGCTCTGCTGGTTCTCCCGCGCCAGGCATCCAGAGACGCAGAATGGCCAGACTACACACTGCAGCAGCCTCGGCTCCTCTAGCCTGTTGAGCACATGGATTGTTTTCGAGATGGTCTGTGCGATCTCAGGTAGTTCGGGATGTGCTCCCGAAATAACGACGTGTAGGTAGGTAACAGCCGCCAGAGCAAAGGCCTGGCTGACCTCGCGATGTGCAGAGGCTGGGAACAACCCTGCGTGATTCGGCGGCACCACCCGGCCTGCAGTTGACGGCATATTTCTGATGTCGGCAAGTTCTTTTCGGAGGCGCTCCTCGATTTGGCCGCCGCGCTTCGCCAGATCGACAATGCTCAGCCTGTGGGCACCCTGTGCCTCCTTCTTCCACCTATCCAACGAGGAAATCTCTGAAATGAGCGCCATGACTGAGGTGCGGCACCCCATGAGGGTTTCCAAAGAAATTTCAAGGTTCCCAAGCATCTGTGAGTGATCAAGGTCCAAGAATGGGGTGCCCCGAGTAGAAGCACAAGAGATGATGTCAAACGATATAAAAGAGCCAAGCAAAACACTAATTGCAACGTCGTCTTCAGGGTATACATTCGTCTCATGTCGCTCTCCGCTTGTGTGGTCTGGCCCTGTACGCCCTAGATCATCGCTTAGAGGCATCCGTGCCTTAGCGAGGACTGGAATTAATCCAGAAGCAGTGTGTAGAAGGTCCTGCCAGCCCTTCGCGCCGCCAGCCAAAAACTAACAAAGCGTTAGACCAGGCACGTCAGCACTGGAGGGTGCTTCATCGGAGACAGGTCATGTATCACGTACCTCCCAGAATAAGAGCTGCAGTATAGTGGTGAGGCCTTCTAGACTACGGATTAGACGTGCATGTCCGTCCCCTTTACACGCACCATCCACGATACGCTGCATCCCTTGGACGGCCAAGTCGTAGTGGCCACCTCTGGCGCGCAGTTGAGGCAGGCTCGTCGCTAATCTGTTACTCTGAGGCGACGTCGAGAGGTCACACTCGCTCAGGGCCAGAGTTGCATGGTACGCTGGCTTGACTCGTCTCAGGATCGAGAACAGCCAGCTTCTTCCTCGCCCATCACAGCCGTGATAAAAAGGAAATTGAACATGGAAGACTTGATCCAAGTAGTGCATAAACAGGGTATCCTCCGCCATTTCATCACGCATAGGCCCGAATGGAACAACGGGCCAGGATATAGGTTGTTGGTCGGGCCCACGGCAGGTCGCCCCATGCCTCTGCATAAGCTTCAAGCCAACAGGGTTGTTCGTCGCAGTCTCCTTATTCAAATCTTCACTTCCATTTCGAGACTGGAGTCTCACTAATCCACCAAGACTTGAGAGTGTCGTCCCATCTGTGGTAAATCCCGTGTCCTCTTGGGACAGGACTTCAACCCAGGAGGCTTCTGACTTATGCGCCACAGTTGAGTCGGGTGTCAAAACAGTTTCCCATTCAGTCGTCCCAGGAGGCAACGAACTCTTGGCAGAGAATGGCGGTGTCGGTGCGTAGCCCTCTATATTGAAGGCGAATGTGGATTCTGCTGTGAGGCTGTCGTGATGGCCGTGTGCGCTCCATGCCGGCTCAACAGGGGTAAGCATGTCGACTGCATTTGTCTGGTACTGGAACTCCTCATGATATGCAGTACCACCATTCCACGCGTCAAGGGAGCGATGAACTGGTGCAGACCAAGTTGCAGTCAGCGTGGGTACGTTTTCGGTCGACGGCAGATCCAACCCCCCACTGGCATCGTCGGACATATAAGTCGTAGAGGCCCGCTGTGGTTTTCCCTTCTTCGATTTTCCCTGGCTGACCATGTGCTTGAACCTTAACGCTTGCTCTTTCTGGCAAATACCATTGTCCATCCACTCCGGCCTGGGGCCGTACCCGTGGCACTCGAGGCCGAGAGAAGTGCACTCGGTGCAGCACGGATGAGTCTCATCACACTTCTTCTTACGAGCTCGACAGGTCCAGCAGCCGTGGAGGCTCCGCGCGGCTGTGTTGGCGTAACAGTAAGTATCTGCGCGGAATATCTGGAATCAAGCGAGCTTACGTGTTCTGGCAGTCGTTGTCATGCTTACTGATGCAGTCCAGGCAGAGGTAGGGCGCTGGCAGCTACGCAGATGCTTTAGTTACATACCTAAGGGTCAATGGCACTTTATAGAAGCATGCTAATTGTTTCTGTATTTCTGTGAGCGGGCACAGCCAAGCCTATAAAACTGATTGAAATGCCAACGATGCTGGGCGGTTGCCAGCAACAGCTGCTGTGGTGGCGGACGGGTCAGCATCGGTGACTATCTATCCGAATTTTTGAGCAACGTGTTGCGGATATGCACTGCGCAATATACAATAAGTTACGTTAATAGAGCTATGAGTGAATAATCCCAAAGTATACGTGTTCAAGGAGATTGGGATATCCCAGTAGTACCCCATCGCCCCCACAGTCACCTGCATCTGCACCTCGGACATGCCGGCTTGTCCCTGATCATAGGCCTTGGAGGCTTGCATATCGCCCAGATAAGGGCAGCTACAGATTCTTACGGTCGAGATTCGAGATCGGAGACAGCTTTGCGACAAGAGGTGGACCCGACGTGACTGGCCAAAGGCGGGAGAGGCAGGGTCCCCGGTACTGCGGGAGCCGGAAGAATTGCGGCCAGGCTGCCAAGAGTCAACATGAAGGATGATCCGGCATATACGGAGTACATGTGTACCCGTTGCATGGAGTGCGGTGGGATTACGAGTACAAAGGCAGTGGTGAGGTGACTAACAAGGGTCCGTCAATGCATTTTGCGCAAGACCGCACACAACATGGCCCTCAAGACCTCAGCTGGCCTGTGTCAACATTATGCAGGCACCTGCCTAATATCCCACCACAGGCATGAGATCGGCTGTGAGGAGAATGCCGGAGGCGACTGGGAGTCAGCCTGCCAGGGGAGAGTATCCACTGCGCTTCCAGGGTCGCCTCGTGCTGACTTTCTGAGTCGTGCAGCAACCCCTCGTTTTCTCCAATTGAAGAGTGGAGTAAAACAGTGAAACATCGTGATGCGGCCTATTACTGCCCCCCCACGACCAACGAATACCTGCCCTGGAACCACAGACCATAGCCGAGTACCATGCCATTTCACGACAAGGCGGGGATATGGCGTGCGGTGGCGTCAGATTCCAGGAGTGATGGGTCTGTGTGGCACAATCAAGTCGTCCTCCCGGGAGATGCTTGTTATCACTGTATCCGTAATGTTCAATATCATGTGCAAATAATGAGCTACGGGGGACTGGACCAAGTATCTATCACTGGCCAATAGTTTTGCCTCCGTCATCTCAACAAAATTCCTGGACTGCCTATGCTCCCAGCGGCATGGTTGGTACTCCGTATGATTGGCGAGGAATCATGTCGCTGGATTTGCCGTGATGGACCCCCCCCCTGCCTCCCATCACATATTGCTACTTGGCTGTTAGGCTAGGCTCGGCTCTGGACGGCTGACCTGTGTCCTAGTCGTTCTGCACTGTTAGAGTGTGTTACTATGTATCTTTGCGGGCTAGCCAACATGAATGCAAAAACCGTAAAACTGTACTGGCAGCGCCGTAGGGAAGTGTCCCTCCTCTCCTGCCCTTCATTTTTAGTGTCGCCATGCCCTAGTAATCGAGCAACTCGCGCACAAGAACGATGACAGCCAACGTGGCGTCCTTCACAACGTGCGAGATCGCGGGAGGCAGATCCGAACGGTTGTGGCGCGGCTCATTTGCCGGAGGTACAGATCCGGACTGTCTAGTGTCAACCCCTCCAGTACTAAGCACTCTAAGCGAAGTATGGATGGACTGTGGATATGAGTGCGACGTGCTGCCACCTTTACCCGCACGGGGAGCAGGGATACGGCATGATCCGCATTTACTAATCTAGACGTTGCAGTCACTGTGGAGCCAGCCGCTAGTACATAGTATGCCGTTATATATACGAAATACGAGCAATTCTGGACTAAGGCACGATACGTAGTACGTGCCAGGTCAAGTACAGAGTACTTCTGTAGCCCATGTGCCAACCGGCACAGGCTGGTTTGCTTAAAATTATGCATGCCTGATTCCAAGTAGTAGCCCCCAAGATTTGCACAGCCGTGGAGCGCCTGTTGGCTCGGACTGGTCGAGTTGCTCTCGTAATAATACGAATGCTGTAACCGCTGGCCGGGATCCTCGCGCGCCGCGCTGCCCAAGATTGGATATTACAAAGCAAGAGAAGAGTCAGTGGACGCTGTTAATTACAAATTACTACCGTGTAGCTCCCGTTTTTGGGGTTTGATGTTTGGTTTGTTGCGGCAATCAGGGCGACGGGCTCTCGTTTTTCTGTCAGGCACACAGATATTACCTTGAACCAGATCGGACAGTAATCTCTGTTTTCACCCCCCCCCAAAAAAACCAGGATAGACTTTTGTCTCTGACCGTTGGATTCTTGTCGTTTTCTCTCATGTCCCAGACTCCTTAACGGCGGCGGCAATAATGGATACGACTACGAGTACAGAATCCGGCAGCGAGGTGCAGAAGCATATCCCGGCTTCTCCAGCTGAGGGAGAAGACCGCCACATGTCGGAGAAAACATCTGTTACAGGCGTCGAGGGGGAACCAGAAGTCCAAGGACTGCCCCGTGACATCTCGGGTTGGAAATGGGTCATTGTCGTCATTGCCATTTACAGTTCGCAATTCCTCTTCGCCCTCGACAACACCATCGTGGCCAATGTCCAGCCCGTAATTGTGGAGCAATTCGACTCCCTCGGGAAGCTTGCATGGCTCAGCGTGTCATTCAACATGGCCGCCGCATCGACAAACTCGGTCTGGGGCAAAGTCTATGACCAGTTCAATGCCAAGTGGACGTATATCATTTGCGTTCTCTTTTTCGAGGTCGGGTCTGCCATCTGCGGAGCCGCCCCTAGCATCAACGCCTTCATCGTCGGCCGCGCTATCTGTGGTGTTTCTGGGGCGGGCATGTATGTTGGGCTCATGACCATGATTGCCTTGACAACCACCATCCAAGAACGCCCCATGTATGTCAGTGGAGCAGGCTTGACCTGGGGCATTGGCACCGTCTTGGGCCCCATCATTGGCGGAGCTTTCACTGACTCTTCTGCCGGCTGGCGCTGGGCATTCTACATCAACCTATGCGTCGGCGCCGCCTGTGCCCCGGTCTATCTCTTCATGCTCCCCAACAAGGATCCGCGTCCCGGTGCCAGCCTGCGGGACCGCTCTCGCGAGATGGACTACATGGGAGGTCTGCTTACCACTGGTGCCTTTGTCACTGGCGTCATGGCCTTGTCCTTTGGCGGCGTCGCCTACCCCTGGAGCTCGGGCACTGTCATCGGCCTCTTCTGCTGCTCTGGGGTGCTCTTCATCCTCCTTGGCCTCCAGCAGTCCTTCGAAATTCTCACAACCCCCTCGCGTCGCATCATCCCTGTTGAGTTCTTCAAGAGCCGAACTGTCTTGATTCTCTTTGCCATGACGTCCGCAGGAGCAACTGGCATCTTTGTCCCCACCTACATCATTCCCATCTTCTTCCAGTTCACCCGCAACGACTCAGCCCTCGAGTCTGGCGTTCGTCTCCTACCTTTCATCATACTCATGATTGTCGCAGTCATTGCCAATGGCGCTCTCCTCTCATCCTTGGGATACTACATGCCTTGGTACCTCTTGGGGGGCATCTTGGTCGTTATCGGCGGCGCCCTCATGTACACCGTCACCGACTCGACTTCTGTTGCACACATATACGGATACACCATCATAATTGGCTTTGGCGTTGGGCTCTTTGCCCAGGCGTCATTCTCCGTTGCCCAGGCCGTCGTGGACCCTAGAATGATTGGTTCTGCGGTCGGATTTATCGCTCTCGGTCAGATCACCGGAATCACAATTGCACTTGCCATCACCAATGCCGTCTTCCTCAATAGAAGCCTGGTGGGCATTCGACCTATCCTAAAGGACGTGCCTGCGTCGACTATTCAGCAGACCATAGCAGGGGCCAAGTCAGAATTCTTCCAAAACCTCGACCCCGACGTCCGACAGCAGGTTTTGAGAGTCCTTGTCGGTGCCCAGAGCCAGACCTACGTCTTGGTTATTGTGGCTGGTGCTTTGGCTACTGTATTGAGTCTCGCGATGAAGCGAGACAAATTATTTGTAGGTGGTGGGCCAGGTGCATGAGTCACTTCCCCAAGGATCTCATGGAGGACTGGCCAACTGGTCTAGAGTCAGTTGCTATAGATATACCCGATCGAAGTACGAGCATTATCAAATCCTCATGCTGCACTATGCGGAGCCACATTATTACTTATGTGCCCCTGCTTCTTGACTTTATCATCCCCTGTCAGTGCCTTTATGCTTGATATGCACCCATAGACATTACCAGTTTGATGCCAATGATAGCAATGTGCTGTTACTGTATGTCTATTAAGAGGCATTATAGAATCAATGGGCGTGAAAGACACCGGTAGTGACAGGTTTTATTTTTATTTTCAATCTTGCCTTTCCCCTTGCCATTGTGTCATCTAGGCTAACTTCTAGTTAGTTGCCTTTCATGCAGACCAAGACTGTCGTTCTCCAACTTCTCCTTTCCTTGCTTGCCCTACAAGGACGCCCATCACTCGTCTTCTATGAGTATAACTCAGCACTGCTGCCTCAAGATATCTTACTGAGGACCTTTTCTTGTTGGGATCAAGGATGCGTTCAGCGGGGCCATCAAACAATTTAGATGCCGTCTGTAGGTATCCTGTAAGGAAGGTTTATGCCCCAAAGGGTATGCCACCGTTGGAAATGGAGTGATTCTGGCGAGGATTCGTTCAGTCTCTGCCAGCGATTCATGTTGGGTGGTCCCAGGCAAAGGCAATAGTCCCCAACAGGTTCTCTGCATTGTCTCCTCCTAGCATCGCCTGCAAGTGAATTGTCATACCTGGTAACTCATCCCCGAAGCCAGTCACAAACTTGCTCTTTTTTCACGACACAATGATTTGCTGACCTGTTGTTAATCGACATTCGTCACTTACCATGACTTACGGCAGTACAAATTTCCCATTGCCAAGATCGAACTGACGAGAATGAACGCGGAAACTGCCCGTGATGGACCGCCAACAACAATGGAAGATTGCCCTGGTACCGTGCGAGAGGCTTCTATGAGAACTTCTGCTCCACTGCCGACGGCATATGCAAGAATCCCAAGCGATTCCTCTAAGTGGTCGCGAGATTTGGATCGCCGGTGGCTGGGTCCGCAACCGACTTTTCGGTATTCCTTGTTGCGATATTGATATTGCCTTTAGCAACATGACGGGCAAATATTTTGGAGACTTCCTTGCTGGATTTTACCGATAGAACCTGGAAACTTATGAGAGGCGGGCGAAGGAGCTCGGAGTCAGAGACTCGGGGTTGACCAAATTCCACACGACCAGGAAGAACCCTGCCAAATCAAAAAAGCTTGAGACAACCACCTGCAGGATATTCGGCCTAGACATAACATAGATCTAGTCAATCTACGCAAGGAGACATACGAGGAGGACAGCCGTATTCCGAGGTTGGGTTTTGGAACAGCCGAAAGATGCGTTTCGCCGCGATGCCACAGTCAATGCGCTGTTCTTCAACTTGACTTGGAAAAACAACAGGTCATAGACTTCACTAGGAGATCAAAGAATGACCTAGCTTCGGAAATTATAAGGACACCACTTGAGCCTCGGCAGACGTTTTCAGATCGCCCTCGGAGAGTGTTACGACTCATCCGGATTGCCTCAGATACTGAAGCAGCCAAACCCGCAAGTTCATTTGAGATGCTCTTTGAGCTGAGTCTTTATTCCCTTGCTTTTATCCATCCCGAACTCTCACTCTATCAAGCTTTGCAAGGGAAAAGTTTATGCGCCGCTCGCTGGAGTCCGTCTCGATATGCTGAAGTTTGCCGCCTAGGCGGCCACCGCCTCACTAGGGGCCACAAGAAAAGTGTCTCCCATTCTTAAGATATTCCTAAGGAACATGGATTCAATCGCTGATTCTGTCTTCCTCATCACTCAAGAAGGTAGTCCTACTCGTAGTTCCATCGGCATGGCAATTTGTGGCTGTGGTCCAACCTGGAAGCTGCAGGTTGCCTACTCACTCCTGGCGGAACTTGTGTATGAATCTTCCTCTAAGTCAGACTTGGATTTCTCAGCTGTGGGTAATGATAACAGTGGAGGGCAGCTCTTGATAAGATATAACAATTTTATGAACTAGGTAGTACAGATGGGTCTGGAGGATGCGTACTAGATGAACCCTGTGCTAGATGGGAAATTATGGAGACATCATCTTTCTTTAATTTGAGCCTGTCAGATTCAATACCTCGGGACTCTCGAATCCTTCATTGGCCAATTTCTGTAGGATTTCTTGGACACCGGGACAGCTCATAATTGCGGCGGGCTTATTCTCACTCGAAAGCCTAGAGCACTTCGGATAACCCCCCAATAGCTCCTGACATGCTCCTGTCTACTCTTCGTACCCAACAGAGGGGTTAGGCAATACGTTCTCTGCCCTGATATTCGTATATGGCATACTTAACCTCCATTAGTATAACCTTGTATAGAGCAACAGAAGTGGTGTTGGGCTCTAGGTTCTTCCTAATGGGCTCTTGGACACTCTGTAATCACATGAGGAATTTATGCACCGTCATGTGGGTGATATCGACTTTAGTCTTGTAATAAAAGTTGGGGCACCTTGCTTGTAGAATCGTCAACTAACTTGAGCAACCTCAAATGGCGCTTCGTATGGTCTTTTCTAGAAGTTAACTTCTTGTTCATTCATGGGGTATGCGCTTTCGCGACGACATATAACCTCATCAGCCATATCATCAATGAATTAGTTTGTTACATTAGGACAGGAGCTCGCCCTAAACTCGCGATATCAATCATTGCAGGCGCTTAGCAGATATAGAACAGGTTTGTGGTATCAATCATGTGTTGGGAAAATTGATCCAGATCTGGAGGAAAGTGATACTGTTGTTTAAGATGGTGATAGTAAGTGAGCCCTTGGAAAAGGCCATTGACGAGTAGATATAACCGCAGGACCACTCCTTGGGCCCGACGGAGTATCCGCTGGACAATTGTGAGTGTACTCTTCGAGCGTTACGCTGGGGCATCTTACGCAACGTTATATTATTATTGGAATCATTATCAATATACCATTTACATTCTGTTAAGCCTCAATAATTCCAGTAGAATGAATGGTATACTTCTGGCCAGTCGCGATAGTACCAGCAACTACACTCTATGGCCGACTTGATAAGCAGGCCTTGGAGGATTGCCAAATGGTATTTGTGAGGTAGGAATGAATCAGCCTTTCTTCTAATACTCGTCTAGGCTATCTATGAAAAAGTAGACTAAGAAAAGTAGTATGTCATCAATAGAGTCTACTTGGCGATAACTGTGTGCATAAAGTGCCGGCTGCTGCTTAAGAATGTCCGTTATGCGGGTTGTAAATGTGCGATAGGTACTGGACCACCCCACCAGCTGGTAGAGAATTGAACATTGCAAACTAATTTGAGATTTTTGCATCTTGAACACAGCATACCAGAAGAATCACGAAGCTGTCAAAAGCTTTGCCTCTCTGGTCAAATGTTTCAGCGCGTCCTGCGTTGCCTGATGGTGGGCAATGAACTTTACAAAGTCAAATTTCCTGACCCAGGCCTTCTTCCTTGAATCCAAAACGTCCCACCTTTTTGCTACCTAAGCCAGTCACCACAGCAGAGCGGTTGCCCTCCGTCCTGGGTGGCGGAATCAATGATCTATTTATAGATATTGATATATGCCTCTGGAATGTTGGTCTTCCGAGCTGTCATCATAGGGAAACTCAATTTGTCTAGAAGCCGCTCAGTAGGTTCCGCAGCGCGACCACTTTCGTAGTCACATAATAACCTCTAGCATGCCTTCTAGACTAGCAGCGGGCCTTTGAAAATCCTCTTCCTGAGGAGCGGTGTGAGTATTGTCTAGCCCTCTCAAGATCTTTCGGGGAGCCTATTTGGATACATATTTTGGCTCTCGTCGCCGTTGGCCTTTCCCGCAGCCTTTACAATAAGCCCTTTGAATCTTAAAGCTTAGGCATATATCAATCCTGAGATATTGGTATACATGGTCTATTTCCTCAAGTTGGAGAGAGACCTGTGAGACCTAATCGCTCTACTCTTTATTATCCCATTAGGATAGTGATGTTCCGTGGATCCTTTCTCACAAGAGTTGTAATTGAGTATGCGATATAATCTGATTTTGGTGCAGGCTGAGCTTTCGAGAAAAGCCTTCAATTTGGTCTTCTTCTAGACGCCGCTCAGAGCGACGTGGAAACTTGTCCATATCTTCCCATCTCCTTTACCTTAAGGCGATTTAATACCTTTAGCAGATCGTTGGCGAATTTATGTGACTCTAAGACAAGACCCTTTAGGTACTAGTCTAGCTCTGACGAGGTATGAATTGATTCGTCAAGATTTGATGTCTCATATCTATAATTTCGAGCACCAGCCTATCGCCATTCTAGCCTATCGCTAATTGGTACACATCCTGAGAGGTGGGAAAGCTTCTAGGAAAATTTCTATAAAGGTAATGATGTTGCTCGTCGCACCCAGAGAGGCAAAAAGCTTAGTCACATTAGTGTAACGGCCTAGCTGGGGTGGAGATTGCGACGTGGGGGACGACGAAAAAGTGTGAAGTCGAAGGTTCAACGTTGTCTGAGGTATGAATATGATGGTACCAACGGAAAGCCGCCAGGAAGTTAACCCCGCACCCTGAATTCCAGCTGACGCTCAACCTTATCTTAATTCGTTGGAACCCAATGGAGCTTTCGGGAGGGCTGAGACAGTCGATCCTGTTGAAATGGGAGAGACACGCACCGCATTAGAGCCCAAAGGAAATGAAGCCAATTGATGATTGGCCACATCAATCCACTACGTCGACAGACCATCTATAAGCTGGCCCGAAGCTAATCTTGGAGGCCTATCATTACTTCGTCGAGGTGACGTTGACTGGCGAAGGACGTCATCTGAGACGGGAGTGGCGAGAGATCTTTTCCTTCTGTGCTGGCAGCCATTTTCAAAGCTGCAGCTTCATGGTACTTCTCCAACTTCACCACATCATGTAATCCCCGTCCAGCCCTTGACAGCTTGTTCCATTTCTTCAGGGGGGTCCCTACAAGAGCTCAGCATCGCATTTTCTCTCGATACCTACTTTCCATTCTCCAGGGGCATCAATATCATCAAAATGTCGAACAAGGTCATCGCAGACGGCTCCAGGCCAGATCCCTGGATGGTCGCAGCCAATGATGTCTTCTACCTCACGTTTACACTCGGCAACCGCATCGAATTGTGGGAATCATCTTCGATGGATGACTTCTTCAACCCTCGCAAGTGCCTGGTCTGGCGTCCGCAATCAGGCTCACCGTGGTCTGCCGATATCTGGGCGCCTGAGCTGCACCAGCTCAACGGCATATGGTACATCTACGCCACAGCCTCGAATCCCGGGGTTGGCAATCACGGCCATCGCACCATTGTCCTCAGGTCGGGCAACCAGGATCCCATGATGGAGTCAGCTTGGGAATTCCTCGGCCCGCTCAAGGGCTTGCCCGACCACTTTAGTATCGACGCCACCGTCTTCAGCCCAAACAAGCGAGACCTTTACATCTGCTGGTCTGGATGGCCGCCTCATGACAGCTCAGACTACCAGCAGAACCTGTACCTTACTAAAATGGTCTCGCCCGAAGAGGCCGTTGACTCGTCCAAGTTGAAGCCTGTGTGTATCTCGTGCGCGGATCATGACTGGGAGCGTTTCAACAGCGGAACGCGCGGGATCAACGAGGGCCCAACGTGGGTCAGCCTGCCTGATGGCACATTCTCGGGGATCGTCTACTCGGGCCACGCCAGCTTCACAAGCGAATACAAGCTGGGGCTGCTGCGACTCTCCTCGCCAGACGCAAACCCCATGAATCAAAAGTCTTGGACGAAAAGACCAACGCCGCTACTATTCAATGACCAATCAAACCCTGGGCCATACGCGCCTGGTCATGCTAGCTTTGTGCTCAGTCCGCACCAAGGCGACAACAGAGTGTTCTGCATATTCCATGCCACAGACAAATGGGGCGAGGGCTTTAGCAACCGCAAGGCTAGAATTATGGCGTTAGAACCTAAGGCTTTCGCGCCCAATGCACAGCCCGTGTGTTGCTCCAGCGCCCCCAGCAATCCATCCTGGAAGGGGGCCTCGCGCGATGGTCATCAGAATAAGGCAGCTAAAGCTAAGATGAAGGTTCAGAAATATACCAACAAAGTACCCGAGCCAGTAAGGAAGGCGGTGGGTTCGGTGATAAACATTCCCATGTTGATAGGCATAGTGGGGAGGTTTCTATAAGGTGTATATCCCGCTTAAGATCAAAAACAGTTCATAAGTACAAATTTCCTATGCTATTAATACAAAGTACTCACTATAATCTATATCTTAATACCGCCGTTACGCAGTTTTCATGTATACGTCTGGGAAGTGGAGTCCTTCAAATTAGGCATTTATCAGAACCGCGAGATATATACCTGGCTGTCAGGGTAGCGCGGGATGGCTGGTTCGGATCGGATAGATCCAGGGGGCATGACTTGAAGAAACATAGGACTGGAAGTAGGGAGAAATTGGCCACGGTGATTCTCTTGAATTTCCAACGGCAGCCTGTCTATGCACTAATACTCTGGACGCCAGAAACTCTTCTATATCAAATTCTCCAAACATGTAAGCTCCCCGACTAAGTGAGAGGTGAGTAACAAGACATATAGTGATGATGTCTTTCATCTTTAGCACTTCGGAAAGCAAACAACTGCTTCAGTTATGTAGATGAGTCTGGATTTTCCAGCTCCTACCTAAAAAGAATTTTTCTATACTAGTGGCTTGGGGGCCCGTGTTCACTTGATAAATCCAAGCAGGCCAAATTCCCAGGCGAATATAATGCGGAGACGGTACTGCATCGGGATGGGTGCGTAGCCCGCACAGCGGAAGCCAAGCGCCTTCGCCCCTATGGCCCTTACGAAATCAGTAGTACTACAGTTCAAAGCTGCTCAGCTGTGGGAAAATGCCAGATCGATGCTACGACAGTGAATTTGGCGTCATTTCCAATCTCTGTCTGTAACACAGCCGGCTCCCTAGGCGTGCGAATCCGGCTCTCATGATTTTATCTTCGCCCTCGCCTTGCCCGTGTGATGGGGAAGAAAAAAAAAATCGCCCGCGAAAGGTACCTACCAACGACCACGCAGAGGTGGTGTCCACCTTGCTTGCAGGGGGGTCGGGTGACGCGGGTGTTCCCGTTCTCATCGAGGCAGGGCGCAGGGGTAACGGCTTCAACATGCGGAAGGCCGCGGCCTTGGGGGTCCAGGGGGGGTGTGTGTTGACTGTGTTCTTGCTGGGGGTCCCACCCAACGCTCTTCACTGCAGAGTGATCATTACGAGAAGTAAAGCCCCCGCATTCTAGCGAGGAGCACATAAAACAAACCAGGGCCCCTAAAAGCCTTGGAGTTCTGGAGTACTATGTAAGTGCTTTGCCAAACTCCTCACCCCCACGGACGACATCCCTGCCACCCGTGGTACATGGAGGTTCAGCTGATTCTACCCAGCAGAACCCACAAACTATAGACTTAAAATCACAGCCTCTTGACATTCGAAGCCACAATTATGTGGGAGTCCAAGCAGACCTCGGCCGACAAGCCGGATCCAGACCAGCCCCATCTACCATCGACGGCTGCCATCACGATCGAAAAGAATAATGAGGAAATACTCTCTTCGGATGAGAAATGTGCCGACAACCAGGCAGAACAGGTACCGACACCACCACAGCAACAACGCACCCCTGAACAACCCCCAAATGGAGGATACGGTTGGATCTGCACAGTATGCGTTGCTCTCATCAATGCGCACACATGGGGCATCAACTCCTCCTACGGTGTCTTCCTTGCCCACTACCTCTCCACTGACACCTACCCCGGAGCGACATACCTGCAGTATGCCTTTGTAGGTGGCTTGTCCATTTCGTGCGCTATGCTCATATCCCCGCTGGCGACCTTGTCCACGCGCTACTATGGGACTCACGTCACTCTCTTTTTGGGCAATGCACTTGAGGTGGCTGGCTTGATCGGTGCCTCTTTTGCAACTAGCATATGGCACCTGTTCCTCAGCCAAGGCATTGCCTTTGGTATCGGTATGGGCTTCCTCTTTGTTGGTTCTGTCGGCATCCCACCACAGTGGTTTACCACAAAGCGATCCCTCGCAAATGGCGTCAGCGCATCCGGCTCTGGATTTGGAGGCCTTCTATACTCTCTGGCGGCCGGGGCCATGATCAAGTCTATTGGGATCGCCTGGTGCTTCCGTGTGCTGGGAATTCTGGCCTTGGTAGTAAACTCGATCTGCATCACCCTGATCCGGGATCGGCATAAAATTATTGGCTCCCAGCATTCGGCTTTTGCCACGAAGCTCTTCAAACGTCCCGAGTACCTCCTTCTCAACGGCTATGGCTTCTTCTCGATGCTTGGCTACATCGCCCTAGTTTTCTCCTTGGCCGACTATGGTAGGAAGCTGGGATTGAGTCCCTCACAAGCATCCGTGCTGTCGGCTCTCCTGAATCTAGGCCAGGGACTTGGGAGACCTCCAACGGGATATTTCTCCGACACCATCGGCAGAATCAACATGGCCGGACTGACCACCTTCTTCTGCGCTCTTTTGGCATTTGTCGTCTGGATCTTTGCCAAGAGCTACGGTGTCCTGATATTTTACGCCCTGATCGGCGGTACTGTGACCGGCACATTCTGGGCGACCATCGGTCCGGTTGCCGTCGAGGTCGTTGGCCTTCAGGATCTTCCCTCTGCCCTCAACCTCGAATGGCTCATCATCGTCCTCCCGTGTACCTTTAGCGAACCAATTGCTCTCCAGATTGTTGAAACTACAGGCGATTATCTCGGCGCACAGCTCTTCATTGGGTTTATGTATACCGCTGCGGCGGTGTGCATCTTGTTCCTCCGAGGATGGAAAGTGGGGGAACTTGACGAGATTGCGAGGATGAAGGATGGAAACTCAGATAACGCTAACGATATGGATGTTTCCATGGGGTCGACGAGCGAAGCAGCAAGAATCGCAGGGAGACATGCGATATTAAAACAGTTTTGGGAATGGAGGAAGGTGTGAAAACGGCGGTCGACGATTCTGGGTAACGGCTGAAAAATGGCTACAGAGAGCTGAGAACATTTATGGACCATAAGACAATGACAGGTGGAGTTTGGACATGACTAGCACCATATAAATGATAGAGCTGCATGAATTAGATTTGAAAAATGGATTATGGGCTAGACGTATAAGGAATGATATATGTGAGCGGCCTCCTCGCCAATATATCATGAAAGCACGCCAGGGACCCAGGCGGTCATTGAAAGGGCGGGGCAAGGTTCTTGGGTCTCCCTGCTTTCCATTTCTACCCTCCCCTGTGAAAGCGGTGATACCGATTCGCGGATTTCGGGACGACGGCTTCTCCTCTTGAGTCGGTAACGACGCACAATGTGCCCAAGCGATGATTTCGCGGGCATGCGATTCTCCGCTGACGGAAGTGAGTATTTTATTTTCTCCCCTGCCTTGAGTGACATGAATATCGTAACTACAAAGACCGCCGTCTTGAGAGGCACTAGGTAGAGATAATCTAGAGATTGCAAATCGCAGGGGTGGTATTGCGAGATCAGTAGGGAAGAAGGTGGGACGTACCTAGTAGTAAGCAAATATCCCATTTTGTACCTAAATATGGCATCTCGTGAACATGCCTAGTAAAATCGTCACCATAGGGAATTTGAAGGATTCAAAAGGCCAAAACTCTGACTATACTTACCAAGTATTCTATGATTAGCATCGAAGACATCAATAGCCATGTAGTAGCACGCCCACAGTCACCAACCCGTCGTCCTCCATCTGTAAAGGTTGCCTGCAATTGAAACCACTTTCATCTTTTCCAAGTTAGAGTAAAGAAATTTTATTTCTCGCCCTCTCAGAGTCTAGTCCGTATTCTAACGAATGCCTAGCTCTTCTATTTGAAAACCGACAAACAACCACCACCGAAACACTAAACAACTTTTAGGCCATGTATTGCAATTCTCAAAACCTTCCATCTCTGACCACATTCATGAACTCGTATCAATCGCGCCACAACATCTACGTCTCCTTAGACTCAATCCAAGCGCGCAGGCCCTCAGGATCGCGGCAGTGGAACTTGATACCAGCAGACCACGGAATGGCCTGAGCCTCAGTGGGTGTCGCCGTGTCCGCAATGGCGTCCATCTCGAGCGAGCACTCACGCTCGGCACGGAAGGGAGGGAAGACCTGCTTCTTCTCTTCCTCGCCCAGGGGCTGGCGCTCCCAGGTGAAGAAGTGCAGGAGGAGAACAAGGGTGGAGTAAAGGCCACGGTTAGCCACTACAATAAAGGTTAGCCGAGGGCACTAATACAGAAGTCTAGTCGTCGAAACTTACTGTCAATTCCGGGGCACACACGGCGGCCGCATCCGTAGGTCAAATGGGTAACACCAAGCTTCTTGCCACCGGGCCCCATTAGATCCGTACGACCCTTGCGGCCGTCCAACCATCGCTCAGGGAGGTACTCGTTGGGTCGGTCAAATGCGACGGGATCGCGGTTTCCAGCCATCAGGTTCATGATGACAAGCTACGCGGGGAGAAGAAGAAAAGAAGTCAGCACATATCCGTAGAGTTGGACATATCAGCGTAGATAGCACTGGACGTACCATATCCTTGGGAATCTTGTGGCCATCGTAGCTGGCACCGTCAAGGGTCTGGCGGGGGAATCCAAGACGGACAGGGGTGTAAATGCGGGAGCCTTCCTGTATCAAAAGGTGAGAAATGAATGGCAAATAGCAGGCGTGATGGGGATACGAACGGTATGCAGAGCCTTGACATATTCAACACGGTCGTACTCATGCGGCTTAGGCGCCTCACCGCCGTACACCTCACGGATAGCATCGTAACCGGCCTGCTGGAAGTCAGGCCTGTTGGCCAGGTAGCTGATGATCCACGTAAGGGAGTAGCCGAGGTTGACGCCAGCAGCAACTGTCGATAAACAATTAGTTGGTGATCAAAACGGCACCTGCATGCGAGGTGGAGACTTACTTCCGGTGTAGGAAGCCAGGAGAATCTCTTCGTCCTTCAGTAGGCCCTGGCGAATGATGTTGCCCAGGATGGAGGGGGTCTGGTCGCCGTCTTCAATACGTTGCTTCAGCTCACCAAGCATCTTGTTAATGTAGACCTGCTGCATCCTGCGGTACTCGCGAGCCTTCTCCTCCTTCTCATCAAAAGACCAGCCCTTGATGCCCAGAATCTTTCCAGCTGCGTAGCGGACCCAGAAGGCCGCGCGGAAGGCTGGGATATAGTCACGGGCGGGTGATCCGATGGTACGCTGACGGACTGTGTTGGAGTATGAGTACGTGTTTTATGTCTAGTCCCACCGACAGGGTTAGGCACTCACAGATGTTGGTCTCATTAGTGGCGAGCATCCCGACAATATCGTCATCGAGCGGCGTTCCCATGAGCTGCTCGGAGACCTGGCCAGTACCGAAACGGTGGAGCTTCTCAGCCATGTCGACGGCGGGACCTTGGCTGATTTTGAGGATGTCACCAAAGAGCTTCTTGAGCTTAGGGTGGATGACGGGGGTGTAAACTGGCAGCAGGCGGGGCGCAATCTGGGTTCCAAGGGCCTTGCGGGTTCGGACAAGGCGGTCACTGAAGGGCGAGGTGCCCACTGTCCAGATACCAGAGGAGGCAAAGTCACTGTGGAAGAGCTTGAAGGTCGGACGCGACTGGTACGCGGGACCCTGCTCCACAATGGTCTTTGCAAGAGCCTCGTTGCTGCTAATGATGACCTGTGGTGCCACACATCAGTTGAGTACATTAGGGTTGCGAAGTAAGGGAGATCATACTGCTTCACGCTCACCAAGGGAGACACGAATGACGTCTCCATACTTCTTTGTCCACTCGGAAATCTTGGGGACGTGGCCACCGCTCAACTACGGGAGAGGTTAGATAAAGGTGAGCTGGGTAAGGAGGCACATAACAAGACGAACCTCGAGAAGGTTTCCGACAATAGGAAGCCCACGCGGACCAGGGAGAGAGACGGTATGAGGAGCACCACCAACAAGGCCATCGAAGAACCACACGATGCGGCTAAGGATTTTGCGTCCAGCCTCAAACCCGCTCATGAAGAGAATGGTGAGAGCAACGACGCCACAGGCGTAGATGACGCTGATATCCCGGACTCCATTGATCAGGTTGGAGGTGATGCTGACTTTGCCTTCAGGCTTAGTCGCATTGTAGATGGTATCCATCTCGAAGAATATGAGCAAAAAGGGGTGAAAATGAGAGATGTCGGCCAGGAGAGTCAAGAATCAGCCCCTTGTGTAAACAGGAAAGCTCTGCTGGACAATCTTCACGACGACCTACAATGCTGAGACTTTGCCTGTCTTATACTTCCATCAACCGATATATTCGCCATATGACTCTCGGTCCATCTATCCAAGGTTTCATCCACCACAGGGGGTAGGCCAAGAACTAGGGGCGTGTAACAGTGTAACCCTGCCGCGTTTTCCATGTAAGTCCGTGGATGAACATTCGAGACTGCTTCTTAGCGATACATCCAAGGTACTATGCAGCCACGTGCGCTGTGCTTCCTCTGAAGAAGAAAAAACGTGCCTGGATAGGAGGGATAACCTTGCGAGCTTCCTCTTGGAGCAAGCGATGAGCACCTCCGTGAGTCCTAGATGGAGTCTGAATCCAATGGTCTCCCCAAGTTCCTCGATCAGAGTGCCGAGTCTCACTGCTCCCCAGCCGCTGTAGCCGGTATACATGCCAGTATGGATGCAAGCTTACGTTGTTCAGGTGCCATGTGCTTGTGTTGCAATACGAAGGGGGCACTTCCCTAATTTCCCTAACGGCGGCTCTTAATCCCACCTTTGCCAATGGAAAGGCAACATGTTGAATAGTGTGCTCGTTGACAAGATGCCGCGGATATTACAGCCGCGTATGCTGTGCAGGACGAGAGGCACTGGGACAGTCCGAGTCTGAGATGGTGTGATGAGGCTGCAGATGGCCCAGATGGGCGATGTACCGGATGCAGATCCGGTGGCGGCTAAGGTGGGGAGGTGGCTGTAGGCCGTGGTGTTGGCTTGAAGTTGCCATTGGGCGACTGTCAACTGTCGGACTAGCTGTGTGTCGCCGACTATAGGCTTGCAGGCGCAGCGAAAGCGAAACGAGCCCCATTGAGATCCAGAAGTGGTAAAGATTTTGGACAGTTCGGCCGCTTCGGCTCCAGAGTGAGCGGGCCGGCCGGCCCCAACCGCCTCCGATCCCCGATCAGGGCAACATGGAAGGGATTAACACATAGGTAGATCGGCTCCGACGCCTCCTTTCCACAGCCCGCCAGTGCTCATAGGCCCGTGTGCGGCCTCATGGCATGGATCTATGGCACCATTGCCTAACCCCCACCCTGGGGGCCAGGGCCAGGGCTGTCTAGGGCTGGTTCAGCCGCCCAACGGCGGCAACGCTGATGCAGGTGCATGGGCAAGTGCATGGACATGGGCATGGCATGGCATGGAAATTGCCGTCCATGTCGTATTTGCCTGTCAGCCTTGCCTATGCTGGACCCCATAATGCCGTCGCATCATCTCGCCACGCTTGGCCGTCCCATAGTCCAGGTCCAGGGCTGGCGTCCCCCTCCTGCATCCGATGGAGGATGCACCTCGCGGGGTCTCGACTGGCAGGGCCTGGAATACTGTACAAAATTCTGCATCTCAGGGTCTGCAGCTTTGCTTCTGCGCCCCTACGCCTCTACGCCTCTGCATATCTGCATATCTGCATCTCTGCATCTCTGCATCTCCCAGGGTCAGAATCCCCCTTCGCCCCATTCAGCAGACTCGGCATTCACGGATCAACGCTTCCACGTCAAAACACCAACAAATCCCGCAAAAACTATCTTCATGCATCTCGCTGCAGACACGACGCACGTGTCAGTCATGCCTGCTACTTCCGCCGCGTCCCTGACAGCGGCAGAGGCAGTGGCAGTGGCAGTGGCAGTGGCAGTGGCAGTGGCAATGGCAATGGCAATGGCAGTGGCAGTGGCGGCCTCTCGGCATCGCTTTTGCCTCCGCGAGTCCGTACCCCGTATTATCCAAATCGAGATCATGTATCATTGTGCTATCATATTACATTAAACCTTGACCTTAACATGCATTGACGCACGGATCGTGTAGCCTTCCCACTCTGGCGATCAAGGGCGGAATTCGTTCCATCTCCAAAGTCATCAGGGCATATGGCACAATTCCGCCCATGATCAAGCAATACCCGGACCCCCCGAGCCCCCTGCACCTTCCCAGGTGGTAGACATTCCATTTCTTGCGTTGTGAACATGACAGCGACAGTTTCTCCGACTGTGTTAAACCGACCTCGTGCATTATGAGGCGCTACGGCGCAATGGTCCCTGCGAGAGGAGGAAGAGGACTGAGCTGTGGGCCTCGGGCCGCAAGGCCATCTACGGATACATGCCCACTGTTTGCCGGATCTGGGCATTTCTTGAGCTCTCTGTTCTGAACCGCCAAGCCGAATATTCTTCAATTTCTAGAAAGTCTCTGCATACGAGCCCTGGCAGTGGCGCTACCGTGCATCCCTTAGCTTGGCGTCTAGGGCCTCTGGACGTTCACTCTCTCCAACCTTCCTTAGGCGCCCACATTCTGCGCAGCTCCACCCAGGGCCGGGAGCCAGGAAGGCCGGTTCACAACAAACAGCTCAACCGCGGGCTTCGCATCCTCCAGAGTGTCGGGGCTGTCCATGGTTCCTACTTTGACGATCTTTGTGTTGCCGTAGGTCTCGGTCTCCCGCCACAGCGTGGAGCCGCAGTCACCGCAGAAGAAGGACGTGATCGTCTTTCCACTGTCGGCAGTCTTGGCGAACTTCTTAGGGGTACCCTTGGTCACGGAGAAGCCGTCCGCATCAACGATGATGTTGGTAGAGAATGTGGAGCCCGTGATTTTGTGGCAGTCCAGGCAATGGCACAGGGCCTGGGTTCATGGGGTTAGTTTCGGGCCTCTTGGTAACAGGAGGAGGGTGCTTGGATGGTTGGGGGTTGGGTATTCATTGCTAACCTTAGCCTTGATCTCGCCGGTAGATTTGACGCGGATCGCGCCACAGAGGCAACCTCCTTCAGCCATGATGAATTTTTATTGTGTGCGGAAGCGTGTCTGATTGGATATTCTGGTAGTAGTAAAAAGAGCCTGGAATACCTCGATGTCGAAATTGGGTGCCAAGTTTGGACAAGGCTATTTATACCACTAAACCCAAACAGCCTCTGCCGAGACTTGCCGATCAGAATCGCTCGCACGTCAGCTCCATTGGCGTCCCTTGTGCTATGATCTGTCCGATCTATGTCCGAGGCCTTGCCGCCGTAGTCTAAGTGGGCTTTATCCGTTCATACTAGGACTATTGACGTGATCTACAACGGAGCAGTAGAGTGATCCAATAGGAGGATCCCGGCAGTGGCTCATCCACATCCCCTTGAAAGGTTGCAGGAATGGGCGCTGCTGTGGATCTGGGCTTGGACAGCCTGCAGGGACTGATGAAACCCCGCTCGCCTGGCACCCCCCCCCCCCCCCCCTCCTTAGCCAGTGCCAGGTCCATCCATCTTGTCAACTGTCATATACATGACACCCACGAGGGAACGTGGCATCTGTACTTAAATCGGGGCCATAATTCACGCACAACGCACCTTCGAAGCTCGGTATTTGCCCCCTTCGCCATCTGCCATCCCGGGTTCACCTTGTAAAAGGGAGCACGGTAAGAACATATATTGAGTAATATTGCTTTTCAGCTTCTACTATTTATCCCCAAAGCATATACTAAATCTAGGCCACAAATCTCTGCCAATATATTATGCAAAAGAATGATAATACCTGACAGGCCCCAACACGTAAAATATTAATCATCAATATATTAATAAGGCGGAGCAACGCGGAACACCGCCGCCACCGCAGCATAAGCCTTGCATATATCCATACAGGGAGGCCCACAAGTCTATGAATCCTATATTCTCGCAGACTGTCCTACTGTCGCCGCCCTGCCGTATTAACCAGGGTAGGCCAAACTTCGTCTTCCGTATGCCCGATACTTCCATGTTCACACTCTGCTAAAAGCTGCCACAGGGGACAACAGGGCCCACTCACAACATTCTACGCTCTTTGACAACTTGTCCATGTGCTACTGTTACGGCCACCCCTTAGATACCAGTCTACCTGGTTCAGGGATGTAGCCGACGCTTCAAGATACACAGACTACACTCCCAATGAGTAACGCAAACTTCTCCTTCCCTTGATGATGTTTAAAAACACCTCTAGTGCATGTCATACGGCCTACAATGCGACCGGCCTGATCGGAGCCGACTGGAAATGTAACGCAGCTAGATGGGGATTTAAACTCGTACATGGACGGTACCGTGGAGGGTAGCATTGCAGCCGTTACAGAAACACTCGTTCACCCGCGTAGGAAAATCTTTCCACGTTTGTTCTTTCACCATGCGTTTTTCACACGTCTTCTCCGGCCTGCTGGCTTTTTCCCTCGGGACTTCTGCTGCTCCCTCCCGTCCCCAAAAACCTTCCCACTCTCTCCTCCAATGGACCCCTCCCCCGGCGGTTCCAGAGCTGGTGCCAGCGTTCCAGGCCAAGATTGACTGGGACCTGGACAATGTGAGCACATCGTTTGACACTTCTCAACTTTCCTACTTACCATTGTTCCCATAGAACCACACGATTCAGACGCCGTCGGGTCTTCGTGCTAGCTGGTGGAGTCGCGAGTACGTTTATCCTCCTTGTCCTGGCAGTCAATCGAGCTAATACTATTTGTCAGGGGCTACTGGTACGATACAAAGGGCCGACAATTTGGTGTCATCCTTCGCGCCAATGACGATGGCATTGTCACTCCTGGAACAACTCCTGGGACCGAATTTCTCGAGCTCCGTGAGTAGCCCGAGCCAAGATAAAAGACGGATTGTTTTACTAACAATGATACCATCCAAGTCATCAACTATGTTGTGAAGCTTGATGACGGCTACTGGGCCTACGTAACGCATAGGGGAGGTGCCATTGTGCGCCAGTATCAGAACGGTGTTGTGTATGTCTCCCCGGATTCTCCAAGCGTTGACCGCTGGCTGTATTTCTGTTTACTAATATGACGGTTTAGGCGCGTCGAGACCGATTCCCCAAAGTACGACTGGCTCAACCGAATTGATTTCACGGCACCAGGAACGTTTAATAAGACGGAGGTTATGACAGTCAACCACTACTTCCCTAATGTGAGTGTATATAAAGGGAACTATAAGGGGGACCTAAGAAATCCAGACACTAATACATATATCCTAAACAGCGCAATAATCTACCGAACGGCCTGCCAGACACGATTAGACATTGAAGTGCCAGGTATTAGTAATCGGATGTTGTTGGAATAGAATTTCGGCAGGGTCGTCGAATCTCGAGATCGGGTGGGGCTTGGAGACCGTGCCACACTGCCAGGAGCGGGGAAACAGTGCACTGTACGTGCACAGTGCCCAAAACCGAAGACATGATAAGAAGAACAACCCCTTAATGCCTCCAATTGTACAATTGTCGGCTTTTTAAAAATTACAGATGCTAGAGGCTACCTTGCCGGAGCATCCCTTATTTCCTGGGGAGGAGCTCAGCTTCCCATGTGTCGTGGCCACCAAATATGTACCATATACAATAGGTAGCTAGTTTGGGAAGGTACTTAGGTACCTTAATGAAAATGTGTGCACCGCCTCCCACAGCGCGATGCATTGCAACATCGGCTCCGCCCTCGGTTTCGGGTTGCGCCATGATGTCGGTCTGAAATTTCCACCAACGAGCTGTTGCAGAGCAGACGCATGGCCTCCTCGAGTCCCGTCTCCCACGAGGCGAGAAAACACGTGTGAGAAATACTACCATCCTCCTGCTTATGCCGTACCGGGAACTGGGTACTGGGAATGCTATTTATTATGTTGCTCCATGGTGACTAAGGTTGGTGTAGGTACTCTAAAAGTGACGAGAATAAAAGTAGGAAACATCATGTGGGGCCTGGCAACTATCATGCATTCCGAAACTGCGCGGCTGCATATAACTTTGGTCTTTAGTAATACGACAACGAGATCGTTTATAAGAAGCTATTGGGCGGACATTATTACACAGAACGGAGTAATACTCGCAAACGAGCTACGGCCTTCGGGGACAAGAAGCACTGTGTGTAGGGTAGGTGGACATAGACATTGACTGGAACACACGCAGACTCGCAGACTCCCTACTCTTGGCACCGTATCGCCTGCAAGCCTTGCTCCATCATAGGCATGGCCTATCATTGACATGCCATCACCTGGCGAAAGTCAAAAGGCGGACAACTCTTCGGCAATTATGCTTAAACAATTAAGTCTGAGTAGCGCCCGTCTGTTTTGCGCTATTGCGGAGACAAAAATTGGGTCTGTCATCATTATCTATGGCTCTGGGGCGAGTCCTCCCCTGTCTACCAACTTCTCAAGCGTTTCCGAATCCAGTAAATCGTGGCTTGAGCCGTATCGCGCGTGTTCTCTCCAACAGAAGCCCACTTCACGTTCAAAAATAATTACCATGGTCGCAATTTCCCCCAGTTTCCTCGCACGTTGATTACCCCTCAACTCGTCCTTCTACCTCCATCGCATCGTAGCAATGCGCGCCTCTGAACCCATCTACACGCTTCTCTTCCTCGCAAGCCTCGGCAGCTGCCAGAGCAGCAGCGACGAGGGCAAATACGCCAATTTGCGGCCAACTAACATCACAGGATTGGCCTACTTCTATTACCCATGGATCGGATCGTACGTGGATGAAGCTCCCCGCCCTGACCGTAATGCTGGCTTGCTCACCAACCTAGGTACTACAACGGCACTACAACGATCCACATCGAGCCCGAAGATTACGATGACGAGACCGAGTGCGACACATTTACCAATGGAGAGCCAGTCGAGGTCTCCTACGAGGACTCTGTCCTCGGCATCCTCGCATCCGACCGCTACTACAGTGACCCTCACCCGTTCGAGTGGGTGTTGAGATACTACGATAAAACTACCAACATTACACCAACCAACTTTGCCAGCGGAAACAGTCCTGTGAATGATATCGAGACCCTCCAATCTTTGGATGAGTGAGTGCCCCCCACCGAGGACCGTAAATGAAACCATCGCTGTACTCACGGAATGCACCCATAGCATGGCCGGGTTCTACAGCTACGATAATGACGGCCCTGTCTGGTGGAAGTATGATACCACCCTCGTCTCCGACCTAGTGTATGCCTTCTCCGGCTTCTACAACTCCTCCAAGGATGCCGGCGACCTCGGGCCCATCTCTTTTAACTACTCTTCCTGTCACTCGTCAGAGCCCACCTTGTGGGGGGGCTACTTCCTAGGCCCTGACCACGACGTCGATGGTCTTAATGGCGCCTCGCACCCGAGAATCAGCGGGCGCTTCGACAACAGCTCTGTGTTTTTGGAGATCACTGGCACGTTCAAGGGGGTCGGGTACACCGACGACAAGAACGACGAATCCACTCTCGGCGGAGCCATCAGCATCCGCTTCGTGGGGCAGATTGACGGGGACAGATCCGATGACATGATCCCTACTCACAATGACACGCCGCTGTGGAACCCCACGCTGGGGTACTCGACGATGTTGTTTGATAATTACGGCTACAAGTCTGTGCCTGCGGTACGCACGTGGGCATATAGTCTCGGGCTGCTAGGTATATTCGCATGGGTTTTGTAGTAGATGGCTATGCTTTACGTTTATACTTGGCTTCCACAGCGCTAGTTATAATACTAATTGGGATCATGTCTCGTAACTTATGGGGGCACCACAATGGGTACACTGAATGAACTTGCGCCTCGAACAATCTCTGCCTGTGTTTAATTTGAGCAGATGCCCAGTCTTTGGCTCTTTACAAATGGCACCAGATGTTGCAAGCGGTCAGTATTAGTGCTAGATGTACTGCCAAACTGTCAAGCAATGGAGGCGGTAGAATAGCCGAATGTTTTTAGGGTATATAACAGCAGGACTGACTGCCTTCACTGGAAGAAATGGTCCAAGCCTACTACAGCAGAGACCCTCATTTTTGTGATCTTTATTTCCACTCAGAAACCACCATAAGCGCGGCTGAAGGACGTGGCACCTGTTGAGCTATTGTCGAGACGCAGAGAGAGAATATGAGTCCAACAGCTTAAGTATTGGCAATTTGAGCTACGGGAGCTACGCTCCTGTTCCGGTCGATACCTTCGCACCCGCAGCTTTGCTTGATGGGCACCTCCACTTTCCCAAGAACCTCTATCATAGAATTCTAACGGCTAACATCGCCTATAAGGCGTCGATTAGGGAGCCCTTTTACCAGAGCCCCGAAGATACTAAGAGTACCTAAGCAAGGCCCTCCCGAAAGGCATACCTTCAAAAAGGAGCTGACTGGTTGAGTTTCTGTTGTCGGATACACTGAAGTAAATGTTGGGGTAAAACTGACAAACTCATAGCACGTATGTTGGATTGCTGGGTGAACATTGACATATCATGGCATTCTGCTCTAAACTGTTAATAATGAATTCATGCGAGCTGAAGTATTACCAAGGTTTCAATTGTAACCAGGTCGTGTTAGATTCCCTATCTCGAGAGCTAGAATAAAAAAATTCAATCAATATCTCCTGGACGAGTACAGTATGAATCAGCACAGATATTTGTTCTTAGATTCCCTCCTATCGGGAGACCCGGTACCCAAAAAATACCATTTGCTCCAGCCAGGCTGCTGAGCTATAGGTAGATGGATGCTGATCATATTCATATAAGGGGTACCATTGGAAATTTCTCCGCCCTTGATTCCCCCATGACCATCTATGTTGTTGCACTTATTCAAAATGGCCTGGATGGCGGCGGCAATTGTCTTTCTGTTAATATAGTAGTGTTGGCTCTCGGGTTAATGCCTTCTAATCGTCTATATATATAAGACTTGGGGACTACTAACCTTTTAGCAGATGTGTCAGGGTGCTTAGGCAGTCCTAAAATTGAGATCTCGGCCTTGCCATGCGTGCAGACTTGGGCATCATAATTTCCGGGTATGAAGACCGTCTCGCTGTGTAGCTAGAGCTAGTTGATGCACCATTGAACATCTTCGCCCTGCACGACCACCTCATATTAGTTCTAAATGTCGGGAAACATCTGTGGGGCAGCTTACTGAAGCATTGGGTCTAAGACCGCCGCAAGCAGGCCACTCGCCTGGGAATCGACCTGGTCCTAATAATGGGGCTTCTTGACGGGAGCACCAAGGCCCATCGGCATGAGGGCAAGGAAGCCAGGGGCAGCTGTGATCTTGACCACGATATCTTACGAAAAGAAAAGAAAGGATTTATATGTGAGCTGTCAAATCTGCGGTATAGAGTAGGTACCTTGTAACTAAAAAGAATGGACGAGCTGTGTATGCTTTGCGAGTACGAATAACTAGGGAGGAAAGCAAAAGGGAGAAACCGTTGTCGCACTTGAGAAAAGTCGAGCAATTAATAAGGGTTGGTAGTGATCATGTATGTGATAAAGGCGCGTTGGTTGTACCCGATCCCTACCTGGCCAACAACAAACACAGGGAGGGTAACACAGGCCAACGACCTTTGACGGGCCAACGGCCCAAACGTAGCAGCCTAGGAAAAATATCGCGGCACGGGAACACCCTATTTGCTCTTGTTTGATCAAGTTTTGATGATCCCTGGACGACCCCCCTATAAATAACAACGCCACCAACTGGGCCGCGTGCGGGCGACGCTCGAAATAATGTAGGATTTTATGCAATTAGCAACATTTGATATAATGGATACAACAGTGAATTGGCCGGGTTCATGGTAGACACCGGCAAGCCTCAAGGGGCAGCGTACATCTATCATGTGCTACCTCGTACGAATATTGGTCTTTAAAGTATGGCCGTTGTATTATCAGCATATGGCCTTGTAATAGCACCTAGCACCTGCTGCCTGTCAGAATCGCCATACTTTCAACAGACTACAGTCTCATGCCAGTCGTAAATAAAACTTGATCCAATCCCGGTATGGGGCCACAATCGCCGGAAAGTCGACCCCCTCCGCCCCGGACTCTCCGGACTCCCCAGAGCCAAGTTAAAATTGCGTAGTAGATGTGAGATCAGGGTTGTAAACTAGTGCCATGAACACCTAGTAGTAACGCACTCTAGGGTGTTGGAGGGGTTCCGGAAGAGTAGAATGGTATGAGATCTCTGATGACGCACCGGTTATAGTTCACCATTGGTAGGATTATGTTTAGTGTGGCCGAGTTGGCAAAAATTTGGGCCCAAATCAGAATCGGAGCCTCGCGCGCCATTCTCCATGGAGAAGTTCCCCAGAATCTCCAATTCGTACCCTCGCAAGAAACTCTCCGTTTGGAGCGCTTCCCGTAGCGTTTCATCCAGATTAAGAAAATCCCCCCCACCGGCAGTTGAAACACCCCGAAACGTGCCGTCTTCTGGGCCTTTGACATTTCCCCATGATGAAAATCGCATCAATCACAGCTGTGCATCAGAAACTATACAAATACTGCCCGATAGGCAGAAGATGGCAGAAATGTAAAGGACTCAACACTCCCGACTGCTCTCACTGCCCCGTCGCTCGTCAAGCTTACCAGCTCCAGATTCGCCATGGCTCGATACACGCTCCCAGCACTGGGTCTCATCCTTTACTCCCTCCCTGGTGGCCAGGCCGCTCCACAAGGGACTCGTGTCAGAGACGCCGTCGCCCCGCCAGCCAGCTACACGGCTAACCCAGACATTGGTCCTGGTGGCGACGTCTTCAAGGACTCAGCGCACTTCCGCGTCTACGGCAACGATGGCACCGACGCTGACAATGCACTCGCCATGCTCGAGGCTGCGCATGAGTGCTTCATCGATACCCTCGGGTGGCGCTCCTCCGGCCTGTCTTACAACCCCGGCGGCGACGATGGGCCCTACTACAAGACCAACGTCTACTCAGTCCCCATCCTCGAAGGCGCCGCTGGTGTGATGCACTCTGACGCTGCTACCGGCATGGCCTGGCTCGAGGTCGTCCAGGACTACCTCGCCATCCCCGGCGTCACCATCCACGAGTACGGCCATGGCGTACACTACCATCAGCGTTCCTGGGTGGACCAGAGCGCCACGGGTGCCTGGTGGGAGACGTTTGCCAATTGGTTCGCCGACACATACAAGACATCCAATCTTTGCGCTGCAGCACGAGAAGCCCATGGGCAGCCCACAGGTGACACCGAGATTGAACTGGCCAAGGTCATCGGCGACTCGTTCCAAGTCCTTGTCGATGGATCCGTCGACAGCGGCAACTACTATCAGGCCTGGCCCTTCCTCACATACCTGACGTCTAATCCGGATGGTTTTGGGGGTCTTGGCCAGGATGCCCTCCACCAGATGATGTTGCAGTACGCAGAGAACAGCAACGAGACGCCCTTCCACACACTCCAGCGAGTAGCAGGCAATGCGACAGCCTCGCAAGTTGTCGGCCAGTACTGGGCGCACATGGCATACGTCGACATTGGCCACCCCCAGGCGCACGAGGTTTTCCTAAGCCAGCGCTCCGGCCTCAACTATGACAATGTCGAGTTGTCCGGCGATGGTACCTACACGGTCAAGTCTGGCCGCGGACCGCAGTACATGGGCGCCAATATTATCCCGCTGAAGGCCAGCAGTGGTAGTGTCAGCGTTGATATTACAGCCAGCTCTGCGTACTCGGCAACATTGGCTGTTATGGGCTCAGATGCGGTGCGATATACGGCTGTGGATGAATCGGGGTCGGTTGAAGTGGCGGACGGTGAGGAGGTCAGCCTGGTTGTTGCAAACACGCCTTCAGAGCTGATACAGTATGATCCATTTGACCTCTCTTCAGAAGTTACGCAGCCACTGGACTATTCTTTTACGTTATCCGGAGGTACGGTTGCCACTGCGGCTAGGAATGTTGTGGGTTGAGATTCTGAAAATTGTCCATCATGACTCTCTTATATAATCCCACCGTGCAGAGATATAATATAGTCGGTAATGACTCTATCGTCTATGAAGGCTTTTTATAGGACGGACTCCTTTCCTAGAGGCAATTGCGTGGCGTGTATTAGGTCTCTGTAAGGTATAAAGATCTTCCTTCATTTTCTAGAAGATTTTGATCGCTTAGAAAGGCATATATGTTCTATCCAGAGCCTACCTTTCACCATCTCTAAACACATAAGTTACCTGCCTAAGTATGGATTCGTGTTTGTTTCTATAAAAGGGCAAGACTACATAATACTACTTAGGGTTTGCGTCTATATAAGGCAAGATTTAAGAGTATATATGACTAATTTAGGTACATATCATCTTTTGTAACAAAGCAGTAAAATTTAAAGATAACTTTGCCTACCCTATGCAGTTGCCCTCCGCGTATATTTCATGACGTTATAGTACAGCGTGATAATACATTTCCTAGTGGTTACCATTACATTGCAGCCGAGACTGCTGAATCCCCCTTAAAGCCATGGCCGTAATCACCCCCCTGCTTCCAATCTTAAGTGCCTCTTTGCCGTATTGCCACAGCCAAACACGTTCCCAGCCACCGTCCAATTGCTGGGACTCAAGAACGGTATCCAAGTCCCTGTCGTTAGACAGACCAAGCGCCTGTGCGCTCAAGAGGCGTAGGGCCGCGCCGAGAGTGTCTTTGTCGCATCCCATGCGCCCATTCACCTCCCTGCCGAGGAGAGTACGCATCTCCTTCAAGGCGGCGTCTCCAGGGCATCTAGCGCAGAGGTCTGTCAAGATGTAGAGGAACCAGTCTGGGTTCACATAGTAGCGACTCCCCAGTAGATACGCCTTGGTTCTCAGCAAGCGGCAAAGATAACTATGCGTCCTTGCGAGGTCTTGCTGGCGTCCGTTGATGTAAAAGAATCGGAACACGTTGGCGCATATAACGTGGCAGAGACGGGGTCTAGATTCCTCTAACCAAGTCTAAGTATGGTATTAGTGTAAGAGCCAGAAATAGGATAGAGCAAGAGCACGCACGCATGGCAGCCCGTCAGGATTTGTATGAGAGAGAATCAAGCGCATTGCGGCCTCCTTGTCTTCAGAAGGGACATTGTCGAGCACTGACATTGCCAACGACGTGGTGTCAGCGTCGTTCGGATATCTGGTCTCAGCAAACACGGGGTCCCCGATGAAATAATTCCATATGGGCCCCTTCTTCTCGAGGGTAACTAGGCTTCTACAATGGGTTTAGTCTTTTGCCCCCCAGCTTTGCAAGAGTGTGAATCTCACCTGTCGCCAGTATTCTGGAGTATCAGAAGCTGCGAGTAGTTGTCTGGCTGTGACTCGCCCGTGTTTATTTCGCAGAAGTGAGCTTTGGCATGTCGCCGCAGGTATTTTTTGCCGCGTGCGATCGGATCTCCGATGAGGTTATGCAGCATGGCGATTGCAGAGTCTGTTTCTTCAAAGAGAATGGACCTGAACCCCAATGAGCGTGCAGCAACGACATTCTCTAGTCTGTTGTCGACAAAGATGCAGTTCTCGGGCTCCTCATTGACCTGCTCCAGAAAATTGATATAGGCTGCACAATCAGGCTTTCGCAGGTGTGCTGTCGAAGACGCATGAAACTCGTCAATGATGCCCCAATCGTGAATAGTTTGGTGAAGATGGCGGAACTCTGGTCCAGGAATGTTTGACAAACAATAGACCTTGAGCGACGGGTGGCACTTTTTCAGCACACGGATGGCGTCGATGAAGGGCAGGTTCGGTCGCAGGTCGGCCATCATCTGCGCCAGGGTTGCTGCCCACTTGGCTTCATCGAATTGGAGATGGGTAGTGACTGCTTTGTTGCACTGCTCTCGAGAGATGAGGCCTCGCTCATAGTCATGCCACCATGGTGTTTCGAGGCCATTTTGTACCTGACGACGGGACAAGCCAGAGTTGTTAGGCGGGGAGTAGGAGGCCAAGACGCCCCCAAGGTCCAGGACCAGGGATGTATATGTTCTAGAAGCCATTGTGTTGGAAGTTATTGAGTTGCGAGCAATTCCCGAATGATTGGGAGCTCGTGGCACTTTTCCCTTTATATAACTTTCTGGGGAGGGTGTCTAGAAGTTCGGGTCTTGAGCAGGGTCTTGGCGAGCTACGGGTACCAGCTTCTCCATGGGGTATCATGGACCATGGCTGAGTTCACTTCGGAAATGGTCTGGAATTGCTAGGACCCTGGTGTCGGGTATTAATTCTCTGTTATTAATCTTTTTTTTTTTTCGTTATTAATCCGCTGTTATTAATCCACGGAGCCATAATATCACAACTCACAACCATATCATTCTTTCCGCTGTGGAGACTTCAAAGCATCACCAGAGCCTCTTCTGGCATGCTGTCATGTTTCAGGTGCACGAGCCTGTCAACCACCATTACCGAGCACTCGTAACAGCGCAGAATTCGGGCGCCAAGAGATCGAGGGAGCCGCGCTGCTGGGTTGGAACCTCCGATGGGAAATTGCCGTTAGCCTTGACCACGTAGATCTGGTCCATTCACTCCGTCCATATAAACGAGGAAACTTGGAGAGATCAACGTCGCACCCCGGTCTCGACCCGAAACCGTGTCAGCGGGCAAAAAGCCGATGCCTGGACCCTTTAGATTTGAGACAGAAGCTTTTCCAGCTCGCCTTAGCGCAGTTTCCGCGGTCCTGGATTCAAGCACAGAGCAAGAGTGGGTGGCAAGCTGGGCCGCGCCTTTAATATGAACATTGTACATGAGGAGATCTACTCGTATTCCGGTAGTAATAAATCACTATTCAGCTAGTGGATCCCCACTTTGCGCGTACCCCGATGTACCTCGAACCAAAATATAGTACAGATAGTATAACATCACAGGACCACAGCAGCACTATAAGCGCTACCTAAGGGATAATGTAGTTCATGTGATTAATGCATGGGCTCGGCTTCTGTATACGAGCAGCTTGATTGATGAGAAGGCATATGCGATAACCCTACGGTCTTACGATGCTGTACAGATAGTGGCCTGCGAAATGCGATGCTGCTCTGGCGTTCCGTACCTCCTGTTCGTACTAGGTAAGGGCACGAGTACATGGAATGTACGAATACGTGTGGATTCACTGGCCGAATAGTGATTTATTACTGTCCGAATAGACCTACTCTTCTATTGGCAGGTGTTGTTATGTACATATATTTGTCACACCATGTAAATTATGACCTGGTACCGAAACCTGTCTCAGCGGAATATAATCATCATTGGTGAGACGGCCCGTTAGATATCGGAGGCTTGACTGGGGTGTGTTCTGTATGCTTGCTTTTTGCCATGGGAGCTCGTGGCCGAAAAACATTTTTCACATGTCGAGCCCTATTACCTCCCACTGTTTCTGCTTACGACCGATGAACCCGATGCCCCCTCACGTCAATCCGATCGGTCTTCTGACTTCCTTCTAATACCAGCAGCTCTGCTCTAGTCTCCAGCAAACCCGACCCAAACCCCACTGCGCCACTCTGCTGGACCCAGACATGGATCCTCTTCATCATCACCCGGGGTCAATCCTTGGGACGGTGACACCCACGCGCATTGTCCTAGCATTGGTAAGAGATGACCGAGCAGCCCCAACCACATGTCCGATGCCTAATGGGGATAGGTTGCGTGTTGTATTTTTGGTCCGATCATCTACAATGTCTACCTTCATCCTTTGCGTCGGTTCCCTGGTCCACTTATCCACCGGGCGACGTCCTTGGGGATGGTGTACAAGCTGATCCGGGGCACTCTACCAGTGGATGTCAAGAGACTCCATGACAAGTATGGCCCGGTGGTGCGAGTGTCTGTCAACGAGCTCTCCTTTGTCAATCCGCAGGCTTGGAAAGACATATATGCGCATGGACTGGGAGAACGGAGCAGCAGCAGCACCAGTAGGTCAAGTGACCTCCCGAAATACCCTCTATTCTATCGCAACGCGGGGGACACGCCAAATATATTCGCGGAAACGCCCGAAAACCATGACATCCTCCGGCGCCGAATGGCACAGGGATTCAGCAACCGCGCAATGCAGCACCATGAGCCGATCATCACTGGATATGTGGATCAGCTCATTGATCGACTTCGAATGCATTGCTCCACGCAATCGTCGAAATCAGACGGCAAACACATAGTCAACATGAAAGACTGGTATGACTGGACTTCTTTTGACATCATCGGGGATCTGGTGTTTGGCGAGCCTCTTGGATGCTTGGAAGTTGCAGATTACCACCCCTGGGTGAGGCTCATCTTTAGCTATTTGAAAGCCCGTGCATATCTCCAGGTCATCAAATACGCGGGTGTGCAATGGATTGCCCGGCCACTGTTAAAACACAAGCTTCGCGCTCGCAAAGAACACGGAGCCCTGATCATGGAAAAGCTTCACAGGCGAATTGAGCTTGGCGCTCCTCGTGAAGATTTGATTGAGGGCCTTTTGGAGAAGGATGACTGGGTACGGCAACCATTAAAATCCCCGAGTTGGCTTGCTGGCCTTGACTGACATATTTTCAGCACCTTGACTTCGGTCGCATACATGCCAATGCTAGAGTTCTCGTGGTCGCTGGGTCCGAGACGACCGCCACCGCCCTTTCCGGAGTCACATATCTTCTGCTGAAGAATCCAAGTACCTGGAACAAACTGGCAGCAGAAGTGCGTTCCGCCTTCACATGCGACAGGGACATTACTTTCAAGTCGGTCCAAAAACTGCCATTCTTGCAAGCCTGCATTGATGAGGGTCTGAGGCGATATCCGCCAGTTCCAATCGGCTTCCCACGCGTAGTACCCGAAGGGGGTGCAGTCATAGCTGGTGAGCACGTACCAGCTGGTGTAAGTCTTGATCTCCCACCACTGTTTGTTTCTCGTGAGCCTCTGACTTTGACCCAAGACGGTTGTGGCATGCTGGCACTACGCCATGTATCATGTTGAAAGCACCTGGTCCGACCCGTACAGCTATAAGCCGGAGCGTTTTCTCAGCAGTGATGGGCTCGCGCTCCAAAATCATGACGCACTACAGCCATTTCAGCTTGGCCCAACAGGATGTCTCGGGAAAAGGTGAGTTTATCAGCGTAACTGTCTACAACACCCTTGTAACGAATTGGCGCAGCATGGCGTACTCCGAGCTACGTTTAATATTGGCTCGTGTAATATTCAACTTCGATCTTGCTTTACCCGATGACCCCGAAGATGACCGCGGAGACTGGTTGGACCAGAAGGTATTCACTGTGTGGGAAAAGGGTCCGTTGAAAGTCTCTGTTACTCCTGTACAATATGGGAAGGCGGCTGGATCGGGTAAGACGCAATAATGGGCGAAGCATGCACGTTTTTGAGCTGTTAAGATGGGACTGAGAGGTCTTGGCTAACAAGTATCAATACCATTGAGAGGACATCTACCTCGGACGTGGGGTGTCCCGATCTAAATATATAACGTTATTCCCATCCATACTCGCCGGAAGGGACACTGGTAAGCAATGCATTCTAACATCCTATCAACCTGACCTCACAGCCTCACAGCCTGGGAGACTGGGTGGCCCCTCCAATTCTCTTGAGGTAGAAGTAAAAGGGCCTCCCCGACTTATCCTCCTTGGAGTCCATAACCCCGGCGACCATGTCGTCGGAAACAATGCGGAAGTAATCAATGACGGGAATTTTATCATAGATCATGGCAACGGTGACATCGTTGCCGTTCTTCATGTCCCGCAGCTGTCATTGCTCGTCAGAGACTCAATTTTGCCATCCTGATTAGAGTGTAACTTACTCGGGCGTATCCCGTGTCTTTATTGGCAATTTTCCTTCCTTGTGCATCATACACCATGACCGGTTGGACATGTTCAGTAGAGTGGAAGATTTTGCCAGCCCAGTTCATTTTTTTCATGATAGCCGAGGTCGGATGCGAGTGGTCCAGCATAGAGCCCTCCCATTCACCGCCGCCGCGGGTCAAATGGTCAGAAGTGGCCGGGCGAAGGGCTGAGAAGACTGCTGCAGCTTCCTCGGACGTGATAGGCGTCGTCCTCTCAATAAGGCGGATCCAGGCATCCTCGGGGCTGGAATCAGACCTGTTATTATGTTGGACTTGGCCGCGCCGCTGCCAGCAGGGGGCAAGGGGGGCCAGTCACTTACGAAGCCATTTCAATCTGTGCAGATGGAGGGTATTAGAGAAGAAGAAGTGCCCAGACTGTGTGGGTTGGGTTTCTTTGGAAGAGAAAGGGGGTCATATCACACAAAAAGCAACCTGGGAATACGACTACTATTTATATCAATGGTGAATTGGTGATGCTTCCCCGCTTTCGGACAGCGTTACACTCTAGCCAGTGACTGCACACCGATCCTCGGTTGATGGATGGTTGGACGGCAGAGACCACCAAATCAGGTGCATTCTCAATCGTCAATTTTTCGCTGAATTTCAGACATAGGCAAAGAAAAGGACCTTCAATCGCTCGTCAGCCTCTAAATCCCAAATACCTTTAGAACAAAAGCCATCCTTTTCTTGTCCAGCCTCTAAATCCGGAGACCAGAAGGTCAAAAGCCCATCCGCTCTTTGGTCAATCTCCTAACAATGGACTATATGGTAAAACGTCCCTTTCAATCGATAGTTTGTCGCTAGATATCAGACACACGGAAATGACGAGACCCTCGATCCTTGGTTGGTCTCTTTAAAGCAGAGACTAGTAAATCAGAAGGGCCTTCGGTCCTTACTTACTCTCATGATGTCGAAGACAATCATATCAGGACTCCCTTCTGTATTTTTCCCGATTCCGCGTGTGGAAGAGGCATGTTGATAACCCAACGCCACCCAGAGTTTGTACTCCGCATAACAACTAGAAGCACTGGCCGTCAATAAAACCAAAGAGCGTTTACGCATAAGAAACACTAAAAGACGGTTTTCAAAGCCAGTTTCCAGTGAATGAAATTATAAGGCCATCCTAAGTTCACGACCAACCAGCTCTGAGCCACATTATTAAAGAGAGGCTAAGACAAATATGGCACCTATATTATTCACAGCCAACATCGTGTCTCAGAAACAACCCAAATCTCTAATCTATTTAGGACCCCCTTTCTTCAGGCCTCTCTACTCTATTTCAACTTTAACATACTAAGCATTGCTTATCGTACTACCCAAATCTTATATACAAAAATCATCAGCCTTACGAGCCAGCTCAGTCATTGAAACCCCGAGAATGCCCACCATGCCTATCTACAGTATTGATTCCCTACCTGAGACTCCCACTACTAGAGTCCAAGGCATTCAGTTCTTCCTAGGGGCAAACAAGCCATCCGCTACCCCGACCGAGGCCAATGTCCCCTGCGAGTGTCGGTCTTGCAATTGCACCAAGCCTGCCGATAGCACGAAGAAAATATGCAAATCCTGCTAGAATAATTGTAACAACTGTTAAAAGAACGGACACCGCCTGCCTTTCCCAGTGAAGGAGAGCAGGGATAGTCCTTGGTACGAGCCTGGGTCGAGTTGAGCCAACAGACGTTCTAACACTGACGGGCTAGGTGTTGTCTGTAGAGATTGCCAGACTCGCCTCCGTATTATCTGTCCGTAGTAGGCAGTTCATGAATGCGATTGATCTCCTTTCGACTCCCTGTAGCATCAAAAACACGATGAACATCAATTAATGATTCCACGTGCCGAGTAAACCTGCACTTGTGTGACTAAATAAAGTTACATTGGCTAAGGCCACCCTCGTCCGTAATGCTAAACCTCGTCCTAATCCAACCTCATGCATAGCGCAAGCCTTATTGGTTTGTTCAAAAGCACGGCCATGACAGGTGACTTCGGAGATGTATCCTATACCTTGCTCTCTAGCGGTAGGGCTGGAACTATACACGGTGGAGATAACGAGGTCGGGTAGGTGACGGTCCATCGTGGGGATGCCATATATAATTACCAAAAATAAACTTATGACTGGGGCTTATTCGATATCTGTTCCATGCGTAACAGAGTGGGATACCTCCATGTCCTTGTAGAGTTTCTCCGTCTTGGTCTTAATTCTGGCATAGGCGTCCTTCCCCAGCACCAGCCTCAAAATCTGTCCCTTCAGATGACCTGCTTCGCCTGTTCCAGCGACAACGTCGATGATGCTTTGTGCAGCCTTTTCCGGGTCGCCGGCCTGCTTTCCATCAGCAGCCTGGAACCTCTGCAGCACCTCGTCTACGACGGTACCCTTGTATGCCTCGCCAATTCCCTTCTCGCTGACGCCCAAGGCGGCAAGGAAATTGGTCCTAAAGGCACCGAGCTCCACAATCAGGACAGATATGCCAAAGTCCTTGACCTCCTTGGACAGCGCCTCGGTGAATCCCTCGAGACCGAACTTGCTGCCTGAATAGAGACTGCACGTGGGGACGGCGTCCTGGCCGGCGATGCTGCTGATGTTGACGATTGTGCCAGATCGACGGGCACGCATGCCGGGGAGAACTGCCTGTGCGGCGAACACGGGTCCATATACGTTTGTCCTGAACATGGCGGTGATCTCGCTCTCGCTGTCAGACCAAGTCAGCAGCTGTCAACCCCGGTCATTTGGAACGTGGACATTGTTCAAAAGTCACCCACCTGAAACTCTCGAAAGAGCCTAGCGTCGAGTACCCAGCATTGTTGATGAGGACATCGATGGTGCCATAAATACCCTCTGCTGAGTGCAACTTGTTGGTGATGCTCTCCTGAGATTCGGTCATGTCGAGCTGGAAAACACGGCCGCCAGCAGACTCAACAGCCTTGACTGCATTGACTGATCGGCTGGGGTTTCTCATGGCAGCAATAACCTGGTATCCCGCCTTGCGAGCAGCGAGGGAGAGAATCAGGCCAAGGCCATTGGAGGCACCGGTGATGAACCAAACAGGAGCCATGTTGATTTTCCTGTAGAATATAACAGCTCGATGTAGGATTTGGACAGGTATTGGTTGAGATGGATAAAGCTCGCTGGTCAACTTTCACAGACAGGACTGAGATCCAATTTATAGACGTCCGCAAGAGTGTCCATGATGGCAACTCGGCCATTATTAGAGTAATTTATCGCCTATCTCCGGTGAATCTAATTGGTTTGCAACTGTAGTTAACCATGACGCCCTCGATCAATCACAGCTGACGACCTGGACAAATGGGGGGAAGCTTGTGCAATTGTAAGCTCTGGATTGCCCGATTTGGGGTGTAAGCCACGCAATATGGAGGGCAGCGGACAAGATTATTAAGGCAACGCCAGGGGAATAGCGGATGGTTGGGCTGTTAGCGGGCTGCTCGCGACGCGAAGAGGGGCCAAAGTCCGATTCTCCTCCGGTGCTCCTCCGGTGCTCCTCCGGGACTCCGGGTGACACAAAATACATAAGATTTGTGCCGGTTGCACATTCCGGCCGCACACCCAGCGGATCATCATGAGCCTCATTGCACTGCCAAGTCCGGGACCCGGCATCGCTGGCAGCATTGGATGTCCGATATGATATCTACTATCGCACGGAACCAGAGCGAGCGGACCCTCCATGGTACGATGAAAACGCCCGATCTCGGCCGGCCCCGCCGCCACCCACCGACTCTTCAACTGTGGAACTCTGTTCCCTGATGCTTTGCTTTCTCGTCAAGGACCAGGTCCAGCTCTCAACTCCCATTTATTGAGTCAAACAGAACGCTGTCGGGATAAAAAGAAGAACAGCAACTTGAGACATCGCTGTGGAGGACAAGATGGCAACCCCCGCCCGCGACACCATCGTCATTGTTGGGTAAGCCATTGCGAGCGGCACCATCCTTGCGGTATTGCAACCCCTGACAGAGAGGCAGCGCTGGCATCATTGGCCTTGACGTGGCCCTCGTCCTGGCAAAGCGCGGCCTTGGCTCCCAGATCACCATCGTCGCCGAGCACTGGCCAGGAGACACAGCAACCAACTACTGCTCGCCATGGTATGGACTCGCCGCGGACCTGAGACTAGCCCATTACTAACGACGACTCGAGGGCTGGCTGCAACTTCTCTGCCATCTCAGGCACTGACAAGAACGCTCTGAGATGGGATCGCCTTGGTTATGCCCACCTCACCAAGCTGGCGACGGAGTGCTCAGAGGAGTCTTACGTGAAGCGTACGCCTTCGACGGAGTACTGGGATGATCAGGTGCCTCACGACAAGATCAAGAACATGTCTGAATACCTCGAGGATGTCGGTGCCCATCTCCCCCCAGTCATTCCCTCGGATCTTTTGACCAGCGAATAGTTTAAAATCATCCCGGCCAACGAGCTGCCCGCGGGTACCAAGTTTGGAATCTCCTTCACTGCACTGACAATCAATGCGCCCAAGCACACCGAGTTCCTCTACGCCCAGCTCAGAGATCACTACGGCGTGCGGTGCATCCGGCAAAAGCTGCCCAGCATCGACGTTGGCTACCTCAGCCCCTCGACCAAGATAGTCTTCAACTGCACCGGCATCGCCTCCAAGACGCTGTCTGGTGTCGAGGACCCCAAGGTCTTCCCGACCCGTGGACAGGTCGTCCTGGTCAGGGCACCCAAAGTGACCAACATCAGCATGCGTCACGGAAAGGATTACGAGACCTACATCATCCCCCGCCCAAATTCCAACGGCAACGTGGTGCTGGGAGGCTACGTGCAGAAAGACGTCGGGTAAGTGAGGGTCAGAGGGGGGAATCCCGACTCAAAGCAGGACTAACTGAAAGAAATAAGCGATGGCTCAACGTATGCCCATGAGTCAAAGTCCATTCTTAGCCGCACGATCGAGCTGAACCCCAACCTGAAGAACAACGACTACGAGGTTCTTGCTACCTTTGCCGGTTTGCGGCCCTCGCGGGTTGGCGGTGCACGAGTTGAGAGGGACGCGCTCACAGTCAACGGCACAACCAAGATCCTCGTCCACAACTACGGCGCCGGCGGCACAGGATACCAGTCTGGCTATGGCATGGCGGTCGACGCGGTCAAGACTGTGGAGCGCGAGCTCGATGCACTCAAAGCGCCCACTCCCCAGGCGAAGCTCTGATGGGCCTCCAATACAAGAGAGAGCACCTCGAATACAGTAACATATTCTCGCCCTAATACTGGTAGAAAAATATGTAGACATGTCATAGATAAAAAGTAAATACAAGCGATAGGAGAATGGATAATAGATGATGATTACTCGTATAGATTACGTCACTGACTTTTAACATGTCCAGAGTTGGAAATCTAATCCCGTCGCCCACTAATACGTTCATGCTCCCATGTGAATGATGACGCCGAGTCTCCGAGATGCGGCCAGCGCCGTCACGGTCTAGGCAATAATACGGAGCTCGGCCTTCGGCAAAGACGCCGAGGTCAGCGGATCGGTGCCGAAGCATCGCCAATCCACTGTTTGGCACATCCGTAACGGACCAAGTGGCACACCATGCCACTAGTACTAAGTAATAGTACTATGTAATACTACCTCGCCCACACCACTTGGCACTCTAACGCCTGGGGTCCTCGGTTCCACAGCTACACGCTTCCCCGCGAGTTGCGACCGAACGCCGAATCACCCACGCTTGAGTTGAATCACGTACGTATACGAGTATGCCTCTTCGCACACTATATACAAACGCCTGCCGATCCTGACGTAGACGGTCAAGGTCATCCTTGCCTAACAATAAGGTGTACTAAGTTGAGGTTAACCAGAGCTAGATACTTTGAGTTGGTGATTACTGAGGGAGTTGGGGTTAGAGTTGGCGGCTAGAGTTGGGGTTCAAGGGTTTATTGTTTTTGTTATATATAGTATTAGGACTATTCTGGAAGAAATGAGGTTGAAATACTGATAATGTTAGACGTGTATGATTCAGATCTAGGGGTGCGTATTTCGGCGTTCGGTCCCGATCCATCGACTGCCCCACGATGGATACTAATAGGTAAGAAGAGGTGTCGTCCCCATGGGGGCCATCCACTAGATCTCTCGTCTCCTGCCATTCCCTCCACAGTGTCCATCGCCTCCATCAGCCGTCGCCCTTCCAGAACAGCTTTATCCTCTTCGCTCCAAGTCGCATCATGACTCTGCCCACGTCGTCCCTCTACCCGCCGGCATCGGCCGACTTTGTCAAGTTTGCTTCTCGCCGCAGTGTCGTCCACAGCACCGAGGGCATCGTGGCCTGCTCACAGCCCCTTGCAGCGAAATGCGGTCTCGAAGTCCTTCGAGCCGGTGGAAATGCTGCTGTAAGTTGACACACGTCAACCAACAATTATGTTTATGTTGCTAACCATCGCCAGGACGCTGCCGTCGCCGTTGGTAAGTGCGGGGCATCATGAGAGACTCGACTCAGGAGAATGAATGCTAAGAGTGAAGCCAGCCGCCGGTCTGAACCTGACAGAGCCCTGCTCAACGGGGATAGGCGGCGACATGTTCATCCTCTTCTGGGATGCCGAGAAGAAACAGGTCCATGCCATGAACGGCTCAGGAAGGTCTGGTGCCAAATGCACCCTCGACACTATCCGCAAAGACCTGGGTATCAAGGACGGCGAGCCGGGAAAGCTTCCCGTGAGCAGCGTCCACTCCGTCACTGTTCCCGGCGCCCCGGCCGGCTGGGTGGACACCCACGAGAGGTTCGGCAGCTCCAAGGTGACCATGGCCGATATCTTGGCCCCCGCCATCAAGCTGGGAGAGGAAGGGTTCCCCGTCTCCGAGGTGACAGCATTCTACGTAGGTTCTCCTTCGTGACCACCCATCTGAGACCTCTGCTAACGGTACCCAGTGGGGTCACTCCGAGAAGGCCATCCGCAACGCATCCCCCAACTACGCCGAGATGCTCAAGAAGGACCCCTCTGTAGCCGATGGCTTCCGTGCCCCTCACGCAGGGGAAATCATGAAGAACCCCACACTGGCAAAGACCTTCCGCGCCCTCGCAGAAGAGGGCAAGAAGGGTTTCTATACGGGAAGAGTCGCTGAGGAACTCGTCAAAGTAGTCAAGGACCTCGGGGGCCACCTGGACCTGGACGATTTGAAGCACCATATGGAGGCCGGAAGCGAGCCAGTGGATCCCATCTCTGTCAAGTTTGACGGCCACGGGCTGTCTGCCGAGGCGGGCGGCAATGGGGGAGTCGAGCTATGGGAGCACCCACCCAATGGCCAAGGTATCGTGGCCCTCATGGCGCTGGGTATCATCCAAGAGCTAGAGAAGGAGGGTAAGATCCCCACCTTCAAACCCGAAGACTTCAACACGACACCATACCTCCACGCCATCATCGAGGCTCTCAAGCTCGGCTTCACCGACGCCAGCTGGTTCGTCACCGACCCCAACGTCAGGAAAGTCCCCGCCCAGGGCATGATTGATCCCAAGTACCTGGCCGAGAGGGCCAAGCTGTTCAACCCAGCCAAGGCATCCGACGCGCTGGAGCATGGCCAGCCCGAGGACTACGTCTCGCCGGCGCTGCGGAGCTCCGACACGGTCTACTTTGCCGTGACCGACGCCCAGGGCAACGCCGCCTCCTTCATCAACTCCAACTACGCAGGCTTCGGCACGGGCATCATCCCCAAGGGCTGTGGATTCACGCTGCAGAACCGCGGCGCCAACTTCTCCCTCGACAGCAACCATCCCAATTGCCTCGAGCCTCGGAAACGGCCCTACCACACCATCATCCCCGCCATGGCGACCAACCTCTCCGACGGCTCCCTGCACTCCGCCTTTGGTGTCATGGGCGGATTCATGCAGCCGCAGGGGCACGTGCAGGTGCTGCTAGGCCAGCTGGTCGGTGGACTGAACCCACAGCAGGCACTTGACGCCCCCAGGGTGTGCATCGGCGCTGGTATGCCGGATGCCGGTAATGTGCTGGACTGGGAGATCAATCTGGAGGCGGGGATGCCAGAAGAGACTATCGAGGGTCTTAGGAAGCTCGGACATCGGGTGAAGGTGGTGGGTGATCTGGAAGCAGGCATGTCCGGGAGAGGCATGTTCGGACGAGGCCAGATCATTAGATACACGGTGGATGCCGTCGATGGGACGCCAGTATGGTCAGCAGGCAGCGATATGAGGGCAGATGGCGCAGCGTATCCGTTGTAGATGTGGCGCTAGAAGGCATAAGTGCCCATTGTTACCCAGTCTATCGTCGTATCTGTACAGAGGTATCAGGTGAAGCAACAAGCTTCTAGTCTCCTTTCCTACCATTTCATTCCACAAATTCTGTATCGTACATACATCCAGCTTTTATCACCTCAGCCCATGTTGTTTATTGGGTCTTCTCGCCCTCGCCCTCGCCCTCGGCAGCCAGAACCTTCTTCTCCTCGAACATCTTAGCTAGATCGCCGCTCTGGTGCATCGAGACGAGAATGTCGCAGCCGCCGACAAATTCGCCATCGACGTACAGCTGAGGAATTGTCGGCCAGTCAGAGTACTCCTTAATTCCGGCGCGCAGCTCCGAGTCTTCGAGGACATTGAAGGCGGCGAACCGGGCGGGATCCACGCCCTGCAGGCCGAGGATCTGGATGACGGCGCGAGAGAAGCCACAGGCGGGGGTCTCGGGGGTACCCTTCATGAAGAGGACAACGGGCGCCGAGGCAACGGCCTTGTCGATGGCAGATCGCGTCTCGGCGGAGAGCAGTCGGACTTGGAAGGCGGTCAGGGCGGGCTGCATCCGAAACGCTGGGATGGACGCCCTGACGGTGCTGGCAGCAGCCGGGCGAAATGCCTGCCGGCGGAGGCCCTTCCGAATAGTTAGTTGGACCGACGCTTCTGCTTCAATCAGGATTTGGCACGTACGGAAGAGATGGTGCGCGCAAACATGGTGTTGGGGACGGCTGCGGCAGGTCGTTTAGGGTGTCTGGAGTCGGTGAAGGTTGGAGTCAAAGTCACGGGAGGCAAAGAATTGAGACTGGTGATGCAATCGATATGCGGGCGACCCTTGCTCTGCACAGACACCCGCCAGAGGCTCCGGCTGACCAATCAACGCATCAGTAATCAGCTACCTCGGATGGTCAGCTTCTAATCAACACGCCATCTCCAACTCGATAAATACCTTCTCGAAGGTCCATGTTCCTCTATAATTCATTCTAAGAGCCCACGTCGAAGCTCTGAACCTATAATCGATGAGCATGGCACCCGGCACTGCCCATGGCCACGACGGCCACCACGAGGCTGTTCCTCGCGACTCGGCCGAGGCTGTAGCTCTGGGGAGAAGCGATGGAAAGAAACACCTGCTCCTCGCCGCGTCTGGCTCCGTTGCGACTATCAAAATGGTTCCCATCGTCAAGACTCTCGCCACACGCCAGAACTTGTCGATCCGCCTCGTCCTGACGCCCTCAGCGGCACGATTCCTCGACGGACAATCCGACGAGCAGCCATCCCTCTCTGAGATTGCGCGACTTCCCAATGTCGACGGCGTATACAGCGATGCTTCTGAGTGGACGCCAGCCTGGACACGAGGTGCCCCCATCCTACACATCGAGCTGAGAAAGTGGAGTGACCTCATGATCATTGCCCCGCTCAGCGCAAACTCCTTGGCCAAGATGGTGACGGGTATGTGCGACTCGCTGCTCCTCTCTGTCGTCCGGGCATGGGATACAACTGGCACCGCGGACGGCACCGGCGAGACGAGAAAGAAGATTGTCGTGGCCCCAGCCATGAATGTAGCCATGTGGAGGCACCCCATCACTGCCCGTCAGATCAGAACACTTGAGGAAGACTGGGGAGGTGACCAAGGGTGGATCGAGGTGATGCGGCCCATCGAGAAGACGTTGGCCTGCGGTGACACGGGCGTAGGCGCCATGGTTAGCTTCGAGCAGATCGTGGCTCTGGTTGATGACAAGCTTGGGCTCAAGGCAGACTGAGCTGTATTCATCATCAAACAAGCTGTCTATCGTGCCTTCAACGGTGGATATCATAAGTTGGCGAGCTATGAGCTTTCCATGTCATCCGATGTGGTTTGAAGTCCGCGGCTCCTTCCCTACCTAACTACTGAGCAGCCTTCTGATTCTAGGTCACTAGGAAGGAGCGCCTCTGGGAAGGAGCACGCAGCCAGTGCTCCAGCTCCTTCCTAAACATTGGGTATGAGAAGACAACCCCCTCATCGACTGCTGATGATGTGCATTTTCTCCTGCCCACCTTCACCCCCGTCCCTCTGTTCCAAATTCCCGTATCCACGCCTTGATTCCAGCGAATCTGAAAATCACCCCATATGGTTAAACTATATCTGCAATAGCTCCCATCATGGCGCCCAAAGTCAAGCCCATCTCACGCCGACGGCCTCAGAGCCCGATGCCAGAGTCCTCAAGCGATGGTAATCCTTCGGGCATTGATTTCCGGTGTCGCCTCCAGAGCGTCGCCCCCAGTGAAAGTCGCGCAACGGCATCAGCTCCCAATTTTCTCGGTGCTCCGCAGAAGGTTGTCGAGCAGTTTCAAGCCGACTTCACTTTTGAACCAACTCCGCCTCCAACCACCGCCCAGCGGTCCGCATCCAATAGATCAGATAAGACCCAGGAAGTAGTCTTGCGGCTGACTAGTGAGTGTTACTGCCATGCCGGCAGATAAAGTCAGGCGCTAATCCGTCTCTAGACGCCTTCACCCAGACCGGGTCCGCAATGCACGCCGCTGCTGTTGAGCGTCTTGTTCGCGTCCATGCCGAGATTGAACACCAGATTTCCCAATTCGTCAAGCTGTCGTCGAACGCCATCGCGTCCAACGATGCGTTGTATCGCAACATTGCATACCCTCTGTCCCAGACTTTGTGCTCTGACGAAACCCATCCCCGAGCCACTGTTGCGACACACTTGGCAGGGTTAGCAGAAGACTTGGGTGTGGCAGAAGATAAGCTCAAGGATCTAGAGAGAGATTGGGATGCTTGTCTCGACGCTGAGAACAAGGCTTGGACGCAACTGAGCAACCGCTCCCGCCCGCAGAGTCATGTCGAAGATCTGAGTGATGCATTTGATACTGGGGAGTCGGCTGAATTTCGCAAGGAAGCCCAGAATATTTTCAGGACCAAGGCCCAAATGATCGAGGATATTGAAGAGGTACGATCCATGCTCCCCACAGGAATGATATGATGCTAACAACACCCAAGGAATACAAGGAACAAATTCGAACTGAGACCACTAAGATCTTGCGGCATGTGATGGAATGAGACTAGTTGATTGCTTGCAGCTAGCCATATTGATTACCTTGCATTATCGGCTGCCTTGCCATTCTTTTACTGAACCAAACCGCTTCTCACATCCTTGTGCATTTGCTCTATAATCTTTTCCATTAATAGCGTGGTCTAATATCTCATTCGATCTCATCAGGCAGACACTGTTAGTCGCTATTCTTTTGCCTTTCATCCTTCGCCAAAACGCCGTCCCAGGTTGCCACAAAAAAAAGGAAATCATGCGAGATTGTGCGGCTACTCCTTCTCGGGAATGACAACACCCCACTCGTGCTGGGTGCGGCCGTACATGATATCGCCCAGCCATCCCTTGACCTTGCTGGTAATCTCGCCAGGGGCTCCCTCGGAGCCCATGGGGATGTTGACGTCACGCCCGCGGTGGTGAATCTGGGAGATGGGGCACACAAAGTACTACAAATTGGTCAGCTAGTGGGATCTTCAGCCACACTTGGGAGTAACTTACAGCAGTGCCTGCGGCGAAAGACTCGAGGATACGGCCCTCGGAATCCGCCTCGAGAACCTCGTCAATGGTGTACTTGCGCTCCGTGACCTCGAGCTCACCAGCCAGCCTCTCGCGAACAAGGTCGAGGCAGCTGCGTCGGGTGACACCATCGAGGATCAGCTTGTCATCAAGTGGCGCAGTGATGAGCTCCTTCTTGCCGTCCTTGCGCTTCCAGACCATGAAGAAGTTGCTGGCGCCAGCCTCAGTGCACTCGCCGTCGGGGCCGTACAGCCAGAGGATCTGGTGGAATCCCCGCTGACGGGCGTCCTGGGTAGCCATGAGGGAAGGGCCGTAGTTGGCGCCGACCTTGGCATAGCCAAAGCCGCCGACCCAGGCGCGAACCATGTCCTCGGGGGAGGTGTGGAGGCGCATGCCGCCGGCCGGGGCGTCGAGGCGAGGCATGAAGCTGACAATAATGTACAGCATAGCCTCCTTGGGGGCCTGGACACCGAGCTGGGACTGGGTGCCGATGAGGGTGGGGCGCAGGTAGAGGAAGGCGCCGGGGCGCTCCTTGGGCAGCCAGCGGGGGCCGTCGACGGCGAGCAGGGCGGTCATGAGCTTGACCAGCTCAGCGGGCTCGAAGACGGGGAGGGAGATGCGGCCGGCGGACATGCGCATGCGGGCGGCGTTGCGCTCCGGGCGGAAGATGCGCAGGCGACCGTCATAGCCGCGGTAGGCCTTGAGACCCTCGAAGCACTCGGTGGCGTAGTGCAGGCACGAGGCGGTGGGCATGAGGGACAGGGGCCCGTAGGGCTTGAGCTCTGGGGTGGCCCAGCCGGACGCGGCACGCCAGACAGCGGTGACCATGTGGTCGGTGCAGATGGTCTCGGAGAGGGCATTGGCAGCGGCCTCGGAGGGGACAGTGCGCGGGGAGGGTGTGAGGTTGTAGGTGAGCTTGGAGGCGTCCAGAGGGGCGACGGAAGGCTTGGCCGCCTGGGCGTCCTTGACCTGGATGGCAGCGGCAGTCAGGTCGACATCCTGGTTCTGGATGGCAGAGGGAGCCATGATTGGCGATGTGATGTTGTTTGGGTCCGGGTGGGTGATGTAGACGGAAAGGGGGCCAGCCAGGAGGTTGTCAACGAAGAATGCGGAAGAAGTTTCCACAAAGGACCGAAATAGGGCAAGTATTAAATAAAGAGTGAAGTTTGGAAATTAGCTCCGAGACAACACGTTGTTAATAAATCAAGCTCAGAGGTCCGGGGGAGGGAGGACGAGTCACGGGGTGGCGGGTTTGCCAGAGAATTTTATGTTCGGCGGCGGCGGCGTGGCGGAGGTCCACCCGGCGGGGCAGGTGACTGTCAATCGCTCTGTCCCTGATATCCGCCTCTGCCCGCGACGGCCGGTGATGCGTGATGCGTGATGGGTGATGGTCTGCAAGATAATCCACGTCGGGAAGTGCTGCCCCATTTTTCCCTGGAAGAAATATCCCGGGGGAATTCACGATCACTCCTTTGCCTGTTGAACGTTCCCATTGTCACTCCTTCTCCCATGCCCACCAACCCCAAACCACCCTCTGTGCTACGTACCACCACGACCGCAAGGGTGGCACAAATTTGTTGGGCCCTGGAGATTATAATTGACATAAAATTATGCTACATAAGTAGTACTATGAGTACATTGCAGGTACGAAGTACGTGCGGCAGACACGGGTAGTATGTATGTACAGGCGCAGGCGTACAGGCGTACAGGCAATCGATTGGCATGCCGCCCGGCAAAGCCATGGCCGGCGGAACGGCGCCGTGGTCGGGGCCCCACAATTCTAATCGATCTCCATGGAGTCGTATCCGTACTAACCTATCCGTGGAGTTTTGGACATGAAGGGCGCGCAGGGCGTAGGTCACAGGATCGGCATTGTTGATGGCCTGCACAGGCTGCACGGCAACAAATATGCAATTGTCAATCATCCATGCCGGATGAGGCAAATGGAAAACGTCCAGAAACATCTTCCCCAGAGTGGGAATATTCCATCGCTGCTTGTTTTAGGGGCCCCTCAGCATTGATTGATTGATTGATCCTGGAGGGGCCAGCATGGAACGAAAAGGCTAAAGGCGGAATTAATAGCGTCGTAGTCACCCGCCGGTAGCCGCGAATTGCCTTCCATGTTGGTGTACAAGTTGAGGGTGTCGGCTTACGCCTCGGGCCAATTCGACCATCTGACGTCCAGAATTGGCAAACTACCATTTATGTTACGGGCTGATAGAAAAGGTTGGTCACGAATCCGTATCGCGAGCTGATGGCCAACCACCTGCGAGGCAGTCAACACGCGACCAGATGTGCTGTCAAAGTCGCTTATCATTGGCCTGGCCGATGTCGGAATGGCCGACTCGGTCACCAGTGGGCGTCCGGGACTTCGGTTGTTTCACCGCCAACAACACCCCGCAAATCTCTTGGGACGAGGTGTTATCGGGCCACTGAATATCCGCAATAGCCAGCCAAGTTGATGAAAGTAATGTGCGTACTACAATGTACGAGTAGTATTCCTTCCCGCCTGCTCTATGGGTTGCATCGTTCCGTAATAAGCCTGTTGAAGACCATCAATTAGTTAGTAGGTAGGTAGGGTATCCAGACGGCCCAACACATCCATCTGCCACCCTCCTTCTATTATGCCATCCTCTCAGCTTCTCGCTTCCGCTGCTCTTCCTCCAGTATCTCACGCTGCCTGGCCGCAGCCTCGACCCCAGCCTTGACCCCCTTCTTGCGCTGGCGCGCCTCGTACATGTCGCGGCTGCGCATGATGCGCTGCACAATCTCGCCCGCGTTGACCTCGGAGAATGCGTGCTCGCCAATCTCGCGGTAGATGCCCATGGCCTTGGGTGCCGTGTAGGGGTCATACGTCAAGGGCATGAAGGCAGTAGGGCCGTGATACACAGCCGAGGGCGTGCCCAGCGGAAGGGAGGTCAGGTAGGTCTTTGTTGGCGTAAAGGGGGCGCCGAATACGACGGCGTGGATGTACTGCAACCATTGTTAGTGTCTGGACTACCCCGTGGGTGTGTGTCTGTGTCTGTGTGCGGATAGGTCAGATTCAGAACGCACCTTGCACTGGAGGACGCAGAGGCCTCGCTCGAATATGTTCATGATGGGGTAGTTAACACCCTTCCACTCGTTGATGACGCCATCCTCATGCACACCCACCACTACGTAAGCGGGAGGATAGTCCTTGCCATTGTTCTTGGCCTTGCGCGATGCGACAGCCTCGTCATCGAACCAGCCGCTCTGCCGCGCCAGCTCCTCCTCCTGGAGAGCCACCTGGCGCAGGAACTCGATGTGGCCGCTCGAGAAGAGATCGAACCCCCCGTCGACGTATACTATGCGCTGGCCGGGGAGAGGACCCTTGCCGTCGATAAGCTTCTTGAAGGTCCCGTTGTGTTCCTCCTCGGGCGGCGCATCCATGGCATCCTCCGACGCCGACCAGAACCACACGTCGGCGCCGGGCGCCTTGGCTGTCTCATCCGTCGCGTATAGCTTCATCCGGTCCAGCATGGCCGTGGCCTGCGCCGCGCGCTCCTCCAGTTCGCCGGGGCCCTCCTCTCCGGAAACTGTACGCTCGAGGGATCGGATAAAGTGCGTCTTGGTGCAGAGCAGCATGCGGCCGACGAGGTCGGTAGTGGAAATGCCCGGGGAGCGCTTGACAACCTTGAAGCGGCCAGCAGCCTTGACGAAACGGTAGCAGTCGTTACCATCGCTGTCTGAGGTGATGTCGTCGCCGTGGACGACGTACTTGCAGCCGTAGTGGGAGATGAAGGGCAGAAAGGTGACGTAGGGAGCGTCGGCGATGGAGCGGGTGACCCAGCGGCAGGCATTGGTGGCGGCGAGTCTGTTGGAAGAGACAGTCAGCGGCCAGTCAGAAGACACGCAGATGGAGGCGAGGAGGGGAGTGCATACCGCTCAGCGAGGTTCATGACGGTCGGGCCCTTGTTGGCGAGAATGGCCTCGTCGGAGTGGACACCGGCGTAGAGCTCATCGCCCAGCAGGCGGGCCTGGACAATAGCGCCGGCATGGCCTGGGAAGCATCAAATACTGTCAGTAGCCATACTGGGGTGGGTGGGCATGTAGTTGCCTACCGTGGTGGAAGAAGTCGAAGCAACCGTCGACCCAGATGCGCCCTTCGAGAAGCTCAGGCGCGGGGTCGCCCTCGAGCTGGAACTGCCCCTCGTCGGCGGCAGAGGCGCTCATAGTACCGATTCTGATGGTCCGGTCGAGCTGGGAATTGTTACAAGTTCTAGCTTTGCAAGTCTCCCGATTTGCAATTTGTCGCCTTAAGAAACTTGCAAAATGATACGCACGGTCAGCCCCTTACAGCGGCGGATGGGCGAAGGTACGAAGGGGCGGCTTGGCTCCATTCTATGGGTGATTCGATGATTCCCCGCACCACGAGCCACAGCAGCGCCCAAGTCTCTATTGAAGTCGATTCCCCTCAAAGTAATTTAAAATATTTAAAATGTTAAAAATTGGCTGGTCTTCCACTTGCCACAACTATTTTGCCCTTGTCCCCATAGCTATCAGCAGTGCTGACGTCATGTTTCACAAGCCTTCTGTGACCCAGAAAGGAGATATTTTACCCCTAGGTACCTAGTACTAGTAGTACGAACATACGTTCTTAATAGGATTACAATCCAGGTATTACGCGTGCAGGCATAGGCGGTGTTGCCAGATAGGGAAATTGATGAAATCAGTGAATAGCCCATCAATTAAGCCAGATGCATGTATACCCATCCAACGAAAACACCCAAGAGTCCGTGGGTAGTCAGCGTAGTTGAGAGAACCTGACTCGATACTTGAGGCGGCTCACGACAGGAGATGCTACTACCCAGATCCTTCAAGTCCATGCGTCGGATGAGCATGCTAGGAGTTTTAATAAGAGACTATGGCTTTCTAATAAAACGGTCCTAGCACGGGGATGGAAAAGAAGGATTAATGTCTGATATGGATGGGTTCCTAGAATACCTTGGATCCCAGTGATTCTTAATTTTCATAAACCAATCCTCCAGCAAAATGTGTTTCCATCTTAGGACCTAGGTCAGCTCTTGGCCAACGCATAAGGCGCGTGATAATATAAGCGCGGAGAAATGGGCCACAATTGACCGCCCAAGGTGTCCACCCAAGCTCTTCTTCCCCAGGAGGTCGTTTCCAGAGCGCCTAAGCGTTAAGCTGCTTGCCCATCGTAGCGAACACTCTGTAGATGAGCTTTCTTCAACCTCCGTCTGTCTCTTACAAGGCCCAAGCGGGATACCGCATTTAGCATCTTCACATCCAGAAAAGCAGCCTCGGAACGTATAATAAATATACATGGTCCCACAAGGCCCAGATACCAACCACGTTGTCGTCAGAGTTCCGCGGACCATGTCCGCTGTCTGGGCGTAATTACAGCCCCCTCAACCTATGGCTGTAAAATTATTCATTGTTCTAGCCTTTCTTCCAAATAACCTACAAAGCACAATGGAGTCATCAAGTAAAAAAGTTGCAGCCAATGACACAATTCGTCATACGATGTTGCCTCCCAGGCCAACTTTTACACCAAGCGCTGACGGTGACCGCACCTTCGCAGTAATCGAAGGCTTCCCACCTTCAGAAGCGTCTATATTCCAACATACGCCAGAAGACGGGGTATCTCATGCTACTTCTATCAATTTGGCGTAATTTTCAATGATTAATTACCGCCAGAATCTATTTACTTGCAGCATATACAACTCGGCAGTCATACTTGGCTGCGATTCTATTGTGGCCCTCACACCGGGCCTAGTATCCGTACAAGATTAGCTATATATAAGCTTGAAAAGAAATGAAAATTAATTCGCTTCTCCATCACACACCATCCGTGTCCCAGTCTAGTTATAGTCAATCTCTCGGATCGCCATGAACTATGTTATTAGTCCATTCAGTCCACCGCAGTTCAGTTAAACTATCATCACGGCCGCTTGATGACATGCCCCAATCAACCGAAACTAGCGAAACGAACAAATCAACCCTCCATCTCCGCCGGCGGGGGAGGCTTGTAAATCGCCGGCATTTCTTGAGGTATGAAATGGGGGTAGCCCTGGCTCGGGTAGCCGATGTCGGAACTGCACTCAGGCGACTTCGAGTCCGTCTCCGAGACGGTGGGGATGTACGCGCGCTGAGCAGCCTCGGCCGCCTTTGCCTTGGCCAGCTTGCGGCTTCTCCAAAACCACATCGCCGTGAGGATAGCAAGGATGACCACGGCCCCACCAATGGCGATGCCTGCAATGATTCCCGAAGACAGTCCCTTACTCTGGGCCTTCACATTGTCTGGGATTTCGGTTTCCTTGGAATCGGGAGGGTCTTCGGAATCGGGTGGGCCGTCGGAAACGGGAGGTCCCTTAGATCCTGCGCCAGCAGTGGGGGTGCTTGTGGCCTCTTCGGTGCAGAACGAGGATTCGACCACGTCGCCTTTCTCATTGATGGCCACGAGGTCGGTTGTGCTCGTCGGGTTTGCCTCCCACATTGTGAATTGTTTAGCGCCATCGTTGTACAGGACGTGGACCATGCTCAGAAAATACCGGCCAAGCCTGGGAAGTGATCTTGAGTTGGTATCCTGCAGAGCGTTGATGCGCAAGACAGATTGAGTGTCGTTGGCATAGATTTTCCCGTCGTCACTGAACGACCGGTCGGGCACAACGAGGTTGTTGTTAGGTATCACAACACGGAAGTCAGAGCCAAACTGAAATGTCAATTCGCCGTCGAAACTAATTAGAGCATTAGCAAAATCAGTATAAGGGGCAATCTAAAGTTTCAAACTCACCCAAACTGCTTGTTTTGGGATAGTAAAACGTTCCAATAATCAATACCCGTTGACCTGCCATTCTCCAAGGCCCAGCCGGTAGCGAACTGCCAGTTGAGAAAGTAGGGTTCCAGCGGAAGATCCATAAGCACGGGGACAGCTGGATCGATGCAGGCGATCAAGCCCTGGCCGCCGCTATTGCCGGGGAAGATAGAGGTATCGGTACCGTTGGCAAAGTTCAAGGTCATGTCGCGGATGACCACTTGCATGCCGGTTGGGCACCCTTCGCTAGGTTCCAGGTCCTCGGTGTAGCCATCGCCATAGGTCTTGGCCTTGTCATATCCACCGAGCACGAAACTGCCCTCTGATTGTTCCCGAGATCCCCTCCCATCCAAGCCCCAGTAGAATCCCCAGGATTTAGATGCAATATGGCCACCATCAACCAGTGCTTGGAGAAAGGTCGACCCAGAATCCATGCCCAGTATGTGTTGCGGTACGTAGCCTTGTAGATCCCATCTAGAGGCGTCTAGCGGCTTTGCCAAAGGGTAGTCCTTCAGAGAGCCATTCTCGCCCAGAGAGATGGTGTCGGTAAAGAATTCGTAAGTTTTCCTGTCAAATCGATCCGGCTGGGACTCAAAATCAGAGTCCAGCGACCCATCGGTGTCGGACTTTTCAGGGTCATAGAGACCCCCACGGAACGTATCGCACTTGGCTATCGGTGCTGGCTTACTGCAAGTCGGTCCGTATACGAATGTATTGTTAACCATCCTACCGCGGTTGTCAGTCGAAACATTACCAGAACAACTAGGAGCAAGCAAGTCTGAAGAAGCCGCGAGTCCCTCAAGATAACATACCAGCTTGGCAGGAAAGAATATTCGGTTTCCGGCTCCCCAACACGCACTTTAACTCCACGGCGAATATCGCCGGACGGCAGGGAGACATTGGCTATTGGGAACGCCAAAGGGGGCGGAACGCAATCATCAGAATCCTGAGCGAACGTAGGGTTGACCGAAATGGTCTGAAGAATCAGCGCGAGCTGGCTGCTAGGAAGCCAGAAGAGCCGGCTCCATGTCTTCCTGGGCATCATGATGCGTCGATAGTCATGCTCGGAGACTATAGATCAACAAAATAGTAGGAACAGTGAGCCCGAGCGTCTTGCGAGCGCCTTGGGATAGCAACCCAGGTAAATGCGGAGCGGAACCAGAGGGCAGGAAACACGGAGGGCCGACGGGTGCGGATCGGTGAAACCTGGTGGTTATAGGTACTCGTACTCGTAGGCCTTCAGAGCCAAGAACCCAACCACGGGTCAACGACAAGACCGGGGAACGGGGATGTGAGTTGACTAGCTCACACTCCAAGACTCCAATACTCCATACTGTGCGTCTTCGTGATGTCTTTACGCCCCCAATATGTTGGCCAAGGCAACCAGGGCTGCTGCCGCCTCCACGAGTACATGGTGACGGACTAATGAGGGTTTAGCCCACCATCAATCTGTCTATCGCACTACAACTCTGTGTTAGCTGGCCCTTGTAATGTGCGTATGGATACATCATACCAGCCAGGATACATACATACACGAGAATCAACGGTGAAGTGCAACCAGGCGGTTTAAGCGCCGAATGTCAGCTTGCCGCGCACCCCCAGATGCCTACCTTCATCTGCAGAGTTTGGTACGAATATGGAAAGCTGTCGACTGTTAGGCAATGGCATTGGCTGGTCAGAAGCCTCTAGACAAGGCTCTGTCTCAGGGTTCCAGAGTGTCGGGTCCAGGAGATGAAGAAAGGGAGGAGTTGACGAACGTAACTCGTTGATGAGCTGGTGGACAAAAAGGACGCTGGGGGATTTTCGACTGCGGTTGGGCCAGGATGCCAAGAGGTGGATCGTGGTGGATCGTAGTGGACGCTGCAGAATCCCGGCGGGCGTCAAGTGCTCTGATACGCCCAGGGGCATTTCTTGTCTCCTCCTAGCCGCCGGGGCTGGGAGCTCGCCGCCCCCGTACGCACGTCGCAGCCGCTGTGGACTTGGTGATGGCATGCGTTTGGTTGGATTTGACGGGTTTGATTCTGATCATCAGTGATGGGGACACAGGGCGCGTCAATCGCGCTCTGTCGTACGAAGTGCTCATGCCTCCATGTTGCGAGTTGATGAGCCACATCCCACCTCGGCAACTCTGGTCAACGTGGTGTGCCGTCTGGCACCGTGCGCCATAATGGCACGATCTGGTTGCGTATCCGCATCCGTACAGTACGGATACTTGGCTGGAGTACTCCGTATCCGTTGGTACTAGTATTGCACAGTCGCATCTGGTGCCACTCAACCCATGCACGCCGGCTGACCAACTGGCAGCGAGCGCTGCCAGATTGTGCCACCGTAGATACTAAAGCACATCTCCTCTTGTCGCTCTAAGATCTTGGTCGACATCTATTGATGTCCCCTCAGTATTCGTATCATCTTGAGCAACGCCAGCGCTGCCTCCCACCATGCTCGCCATGAAGTCGCCATCGCTACGGCTGCGCCCAATCAAACTCATCTTTATCGCTCTAGCACTGAGTCTCGCGTGCATTCTGTTCTGGACCCGTTCGCAGCAAGATCCTTTCCACCTCTTCGACGACCAGCTCCGATGGCTCCACGACCACCACTCCCCTGCGCGCCCTGAGCTCCCTCCCGAGTACGAGCACCACTCCCAGCTGACCGACGACGACTGGTGCCTCGATCGATTTAGCACCAAGTACCTGACCAACGCCCGCGATGCGGCCGTCACCTACTGCAAGCCCGGCTCGGCGACGAATATCACCTGTTTCTGGTCCCAGACGTCGACGGGCCGAAACGATGCCATGTGCTACGCCAGAGGAGCTGCCTTCGACGCACCCCAGCACCGCTTCAAACTGGGCTGCGGGCTGGAAGACATGACCAAGCGCAAAGGCGTGCCTGCATTCCCCGAGGCGCTCCCCGTCTACTGGTACGAGACCGGCCCCGGATGGGTCGTGTCAGATGGACTCGAACTGGACGAAAAAGGCACTGCCGAGCCCACCACCAGAACCAGCATTCTCATCAAGCGCGAGGGCGCCCAGAACCCTTGGCACTCGCTCCTCGAGATCATGAGCATGTCCTTGACTCTCGACGTCCTCCGGATCGCCGTCGATAACCAGACCAACGAGCCATTCATTGACAAGGAGTCGGGAGCCAACGCCCAGATCGTGATACTAGACAACCACGAAGACGGTCCCTACTTTGACCTCTGGCAAATGTTCGCGAAACTGCCCGTCCGTCGCATCAGCGACCTGGGGCCCGACGAGCCGCCCTCCAACGTCGTCATCCCCCTCTCCGGGGGCAGCAACACCCTCTGGCAGGGCGACTGGGACGAGCTGCCCTGCCACGACGGGGACCTCGTCCGCACATTCGTCGGCCGCGCCCTGGAGCACTACAAAGTGCCCACGCCCGACGCCCAGGAGACCGTCACCGTCACCTACATCCAGCGGACCAACACGCGCAAGCTCATCGACGAGCAGGCCCACGTGGACGCCCTGCGCCGCGCGATCCCCCACATGGTGCTGGAGGTGGTCGACTTTGAGAAGCTGACCTTCCCCGAGCAGCTCGAGGTCGCCAGGCGCAGCGACGTGCTGCTCGGCGTCCACGGGGCGGGCCTGGCACACACGCTGTTCCTACGTCCCGGGTCCGCCGTCGTCGAGATCCAGCCCGAGGGCTTCAACCACCAGGGTTTCCACAACCTCGCCCAGCTGCTGGACCTCGGGTACTTCCGGACGCACGCCGATTTGCAGGATCACTCAGGCGGCGGGGATACCCGCTGGCAGATGGAGGCGGTTCAGATGGACCAAGCCAAGCTCATTGACATTGTGGCAATGGCCGTCAAGAGCGTGTCCACCCGGCAAGGGAGAAGTTATGACACCATATAGAGACACGTTTCACAAGGATATAGGACAATGGCGTTTTTTAGGCTCAAGTTGTTTTGGTACGGGACATTTCAGCGGCGGCGCTCTGGGAATTACGGCATCGACTACTGTAACGCGACGGATGAGGAGTCCAATTAAAGCTACTGGTTCTAAGTTTGTATAAAAGAACTGGGGCAAACAATCACTCAAGAATGGATAGTTGGTATTATATAGTATGTGCCACTCGGAAATGGATATAGCCAGAGGTGCCACGGTTAGAAACGATAATTTTCTAATCAGTATATACGAGAATATGTTTGCAATCCTAGCTTTGCCGCTAAAACCTTAACCGTCAGCACGAGTAGTACGGATTATACGACGTATGGTAGGACTCACTATACCGAACTTAGTATAGGCAGACGCGGGTATTGATTCGTACAGACTGCACGGACTTGACGGACTACAAGAGTACGGTGATACGACGGGTCCGTGGGGCCGCTGGCCGGGCAAGGTTCCGGTATTCGTCTCGGCTCCGGCCAAGATGGCCACCACGACATGGCTTGTTCTATATACGATTATCCGTACCAACATTCCAGAATCAGTAGACGCTAAGGGATATATAATCGAAATTGTTTCAATTCACCGTTACATAGCATCGGAATTCATCACACAGCAATGCCGGCCGAGTTCTTCTGGCGCGGCTCGCCAGCCGCCTCAAAGACACCATTCGCCATCAGCCGCACGCCCTGCGCGGCGCTCTGGCCCGGCGCAACCCAGGTCACGTTGTGGCCCAGCTCCTTGAGGTACGCCACGGTGCGGTTGTCGTAGCTGTACTCGAACGAGGTCTGGCTCGGCGACAGCTGGTCGTGCAGGCGCGGCTGCGCCAGCGCGTCCGTCACGTCCAGCCCGCGGTCGATGACGTTGATGATGTTCTGCACCGTCGACGTGATGATGCGGCTGCCTCCCGCCGCGCCGATGGTGTAGTACAGCTTGCCGTCGGGCGACTCGACGATGAAGGGCGTGATGGACGACAGGGGCCGCTTGCCCGGCCGCACAAAGTTGGACGGGCTGGGCAGGTAGCCAAATGCGTTCTCCGTGTCGGGGATGCTGAAGTCGTTCATCTGGTCGTTCATGATGACGCCCGTCTCGGGGACCATGAGCTGCGAGCCAAACAGCAGGTTGACAGTCGTCGTCAGGGACACGGACATGCCGCTGGCGTCGGCCGTGACAATGTGCGACGTGCCCGGCGTCTCGATGGACTCGAGGCCCTCGGGATTGTAGTACGAGACGTTGTACGTGTGCTGATCCGAGATCTTGGCCCGGATCTCCTTGGCCGTCTCGGCTGAGATCATGTCCTGAGTGAACTCGGTCAGGCCATCGACGAAGGAAGGGTCTCCAAGCTCCGCACGCTGGCCGTACGCGAACCGGAAAGCCTCATCAAGCCTGTGCATGGACAGGTTGAGATTGCGCGGCTCGCCAAAGCCGTCGTAGCCCGCGAGGATGTTGAGGGCGCTCAGGGCGACGACGCCGCTCGAGGGCGCATTCGTCGTCGTGAGCTTGTGGCCGCGGTAGGTGATCTGAACGGGTTCGCGGACAGCCACGGTGTAGTTGGCCAGGTCCTCGAGCGTCATGATGCCATCGGCGGCCTGCAGCGCCGCGATGGTGGCCTTGGCAATAGGGCCCTTGTAGAAGGCATCGGCACCCTTCTTCGCAATCGTCTCGAGCGTCTTGGCGTAGCGCTTCCGCGTCATGGTCTCGCCCAGCTTGACGCGCTCGCCATTGGGGGCAAAGTCGATAGCCCAGGCCGGGTCTTCGGTCAGGAAGTCGTTGGGGTCAACCGAGTCCATGTACCGGACGAGATCCTCGCTAACGGGGAAGCCGAACTTGGCCAGCTTGATGGCCGGAGCCATGACATCGGCCCACGGCAAGACGCCGTGGTTCTGGTGGATGTACTCCAGAGCGCGAAGCTCACCAGGGACACCGCTAGATAAGGTATACACTGTCAACAACTGGCCATTTTCGCGGAATCGGGGAGGAAACCAACCTAGCGAGTCCGCCGGAGATGCTAGCCTCCTCATTGTCCTTGTACATGTCCTCAAATGCGCCAGCCGGGGCCATCTCGCGGAAATCCACCGTCTCGTAGTCGCCGTTGCTCGTCCTCAGAGTCAGGAAGCCGCCTCCACCAATGCCACTGTGATACATGCCAATGACGCCGACGCAGAACACGGTGCCTACCATGGCATCGACGGCATTGCCTCCATCCTGAAGCAGCCGAGTGCCGACCTTGCTGCATGTCTCAACCTCGCATGCCACGGCTCCCAGACGGGGTTCATCACCACCGCAGTCGTCAGGGGGTGTTGGGGCAGCGCGTGCCCATGGCAGCGCGGCGAGAAGGACGGGGAGGAGACGCGACGAGACCATGTTAAAGACTTGGGAGAGGCAGTGAGGATGGAAAGAGGGATGGGAGGAGGACTGTGCTGATAGAGGGGGATGGCCACTCTTTGAGGACGAAGACACCCCCGCAGGAGGATGCCTGTCCTGGCTATCCTGGCTTGTTTAGACCGAGGACCGGCATCATGATGTCTTAGCTTGAATCGGAGGACCCGGCTAAAGCTGCAGCAACTATTCTCGCACCCATTTGCATCGCCAACTCGATGGTGCTGTGGCATGGTACATGAGTATGTACTATGGTGATATCTCCCAGCATGAGCCCGCGCCTCGATCATCTCGAAGATCCTCGTCCATTGCTTTCTAAGGACCTCAACTGCCTTCAATTGTTATAATTCGTACCCAGAACAGACACAGCTCGTGGGGTTGGAATGCAGTGAATGCGCAGGAAGGGAGAGCGTGTGGGGGGCGCCCCTGTTGGTGATGTGGTTGGCAATCTCCCCGACTGGAGGATCGCAGCACGTCATGGTGGCTTGACGGGAGTGAAAACGGCAGGTCGATGCCGTCCGACCTCCAAGTTGTGGAGGCATGACAAACGCCCTGATACGGGCTACATAATCACTCCCAGTGTTCGCCCGGTAACCAAGGCCTAGCGGAGATGTTGTCGCTCACAGATTCGGATATTCGTAACGCGAGCCAAGCGCCCTGGCAAGTTGATGGAGGACTCCAACTCGCGATATCCGTAGGCATCGACATCCATTGGTTTCCCCACTTGCACCTGCCGATTACTGGAAGGCCAGAAACCCTTGATTGTGGTGACCTTGGACTGGAGCGCCGGTTTGATTTTCCAGTCTTGTGTGTAATATTTACTATAGTAAGATGCAGATCGTGGAAACCGTCTGGGCAAGGTGGTTTAGGTTAGGTGCCTGTGGCTCTATCAGTGCCTGTAGCTAGTACGGGTGTTAGAACTGGCGGCTGGCGGCTACTGCACGTGGTGGCGTTGTAGTGGGTGGTGGTGGTGGCTTCAATGTTGCTGCAGATCACCTCCACCAGCTTTTTTCCCATCCTGCGACATCAAGATCCTCTCCTCTACAACCCCAACACTGGCAATGAGGCTGCTGGCAGCGCGCATGCCGCCCTAGAATCAAGCATTGAGCATGTCCCCGACCCCATGGATATGCAGGAGCTGCGCCCGAGCTCTGCGGCACCCTCCAATCCGCCAGTTCGCCCGCGCAGCATCATCTGCCCCTGGCGGTCCGTTTCTCTTCCCGACAACCCTATAACTCCAATTCTTCTCTAACGTCTTTACTTGTAGATTCCCTCAAGTCCCCGGCCTCTTTCATAATTACCCCGGCCCTCCTCGGCCGCGCCGAGTCTCTGGCAGCTGAGCACGAAACGCTCCAGCGCGCCCTCAACTCCTCCTTCGACCAAGCCAAGGCCAAGCGTGCTGGCGAGCTCTCCCGCGTGGCCTCCGCCCTGCGCGACTATCAAAAGGCCCAATCCTCCGTGCAGGAGCTCTCCGACCTCCTCGAAAGCGAGCCCGAATCCTCAGACGACGCCGAGCTCGCCTCCATTGCCCGCGATGAGCTCGCCGCCGAGCGGGAAAACCTCACCGCCCTCGAGCGCACCCTCGGCGCCAGCCTCACCCCGCGTGATCCCTACTCCGAACTCCCCTGCATGATCGAGTTCCGTCCCGGCCCCGGCGGCACCGAGAGTCGCTTCTTCACCGACACCCTGTTCCAGATGTACCAGCGCCTGTGCCAGCGCCGCGGGTTCCGCACAAACGTCCTCAAGTACGACGTCGCCGACGGCGCCGGCGACGCCAAGTCGTCCGTGGGGGAGCTGCCCCTCCAGGAGGCCGTCCTGGAAGTGTCCGACCCGGGCATGTACGACCTGTTCCGCAGCGAGGCGGGCATGCACCGCGTGCAGCGCATCCCTAGCACTGAGAGCAAGGGCCGCGTGCACACCAGTGTGGCCGCCATCTGGGTCCTCCCGATGTTCCCGGAGAGCGGCAGCGGGAACCCCGGCGACTTCAACATTGACGACCCGGAGAGCGACTTCTACATCAACCCGCAGGACGTCCGCGTCGAGACGATGCGCGCGCGCGGCGCCGGCGGGCAGCACGTCAACAAGACCGAGTCGGCCATCCGCATCACGCACATCCCCACGGGCGAGGCCGTGTCCATGCAGGACCACCGGTCGCAGCAGCGCAACCGCCAGGAGGCGTGGAAGGTGCTGCGGTCGCGCATCGCCGACCGCCGGCGGGAGCAGCGCGAGGCCGAGGCCGCGCAGCTGCGCAACTCGGTCCTCGCCAGCAAGCAGATCCACCGCGGCGAGAAGATCCGCACCTACAACTACAACCAGGACCGCTGCACCGACCACCGCGCCAACTTTGACGTCCACAACCTGCCGGACGTGCTGGAGGGCGGGGAGACCCTGGACAGGGTCATGACCGCGGCAAAGGACTGGCTTGTCTCGCGGGATATCGAGATGCTCACGCTGGAAGAGGAAGCCAAGGCGAAGAAGGCAGCGGCAGAGAAGGCGTGAATGGGGCGCACCGTCATCGGTTGGCCCCTGTATGTATATATTTGTACCATAATAGACCAAGAACCTGCCATTCTACAGGGAATCGCACAGATCAAATGCCCCTTTGTTGATGATCATCTCTCGTACATCGTGCCCATGCCAAGTCCCCGTCAGTATATACTTATGTACCCACGCTGAAGTGTACTACTGGCATGTATATTACCCGTCCAATCGCTACCCGTATAGATTCATTATCCCATCAATCAACGCCAATTCATGATCCCAAAGATGTCGTAATAAATAGCCGCATGTGAAGGATGTCACATCAGCCCGCCCAGGACCACCTTGCCTATACTCGCCACCTCGGTCTTCACATGAGTTCTGGTGGTGTCCTCAAACTCCTTGATGGTGCCCTGGACAATGATCTTGCGCACCCGGGCATCAGCTTTGTTGAACTGCTCGGCGACCGAGGCGGTGCACTCGCGTGACGTCGGCACCAGGGCCAGGAACCTCGCGTAGCAGTCGACGAGGGCGTCGCACAGGGTGGAAAAGGTCTCGAAGTAGTCGGGCTCAAAGGGCAGCGACGGGGTCAGGAGGTACGCGTACTCCTCGCCCGGGAGCAGGTCCGACTCGGACGCGGCAAAGTTCATGACGGAGGGGGTGCCCGACCCGGGGTTGAGCCCCCCGACGGCACCGGCCCCGGACGATGGGAAGGCGGCGGCGGCGGCGGCCTCGTCGATCGTGGTGTCGGCGGCGGATGTGGAACGGCGGGTCTTGGTGCCCTGGCGGCGGAACATGTTGGGGAGGCGGGCCCGCGTGAGGGAGGCGGACGAGTCGCTGCGCAGCTGTTGGAAGGACTCGAATTCGGAGAGCAGGGTGCCCAGACACCGGAGGAACTCGGAAGGTGTGGAGGAATATAGATCGACGAGGACGGGGAGGGAGATGCCCAGCAGGAGGTAGTTGGTCGCCTTTCGCGCGAGCCGTCGGGATTCGAAGCAGGGCATTCGACCGAGGTCCGTCTTGTCGAGCAGGTAGGAATTGAACCAGTACACTCGGCCGCCGTGCCTAGACTGGGGTCAGCTCACGTTCTCTACGTCGCGGGTGCCCATTGGATGACATACGCTCTCCGGAGGTAATCTAGGGTCTTGATGCGCTTGTTGGCCAGCTCGGTGATCTGCTGGTGGAGGAAGTTGACGTCGGGCTGCCAGAAGCTCCCCGGGTTGGTCGCCGGTGTCATGGGCGCCGGGGGCATCTGGGGAGCAAAGGAGGTGGCCGTCCTGCTCAGCATCTTGGGAGCGAATGGCTCGGTTGGGCTGGTAGGGCTGCGGATGGTGTCGGGGTCGATGTCTCTTGGGGCGACCTTGGCAGCGGCGGAGAGAGCGTAGTCGGGTAGGGCGGGGGGAGCGGCGGCGTCGGTCACGACGGCATTGGTGGTGGTGCTGAGGTTGGAGGAGCTGCCTCGGCGGCGGGAAGAGGTGAAGGAAGCGGCTTTGCGGGTGAAGGAAGGCTTGCGGTCCTTGATGATGGGGAGGGAATTGGAGTTGGCTTTGGAGCTGGCGCCGGTGGTGGTGACGGTGGTGACGTTGGTGGCCGAGTGCGACTGGGTGAGGGGAGGGGGAGCATCGAGGCCGTCGCGCGTGGCCGGGCGCGAGAAGGCGGCGGCCGCGAAGATGTCGGTCGAGGTCTGCTTGAACATGGTGGCTTGCAGGATCCTAACGACGGGACAGGAAAGGGATGCACAAAATCGGGAATCCACGACGCCGCCAAGTAGGAGTGGTGGTGGAGATGCCGTCGCTCTATGGAGGCCATGCACTGCATCGGTGCATTCCAGGAGGTTCAATGCATCCCAGACGCCTGTGAGCCGCCGTCCACTCCTGCGAGCAGCCTCTGCGCCAATCAGCCCTCCCAGCAGTTCTTGGGGGCCGCCCAGCCCCTGACCACCGCTGCAGCCTCCTTAATTCCGTGCACCTATTCAGGAATTGACATTTACATAGTATTAATGCTACCTACACCAGTATGCAGTACGGCCTATTCACTTTTCTCAAATGCCGAGTCAAGAAGCCGCCTATTGGCATGTAGATGGCGAGTCTTGATCGATTCTGTTATGTACTACTAGTAATATTTATACAAACTCCAGATATTTGCCTCTCCTCCAGCAGTCATCTCCAGCCATCGCCAGGCCAGTATCGCAACCCCCCCCTTTTTCCCGCGTCCGAGATTAATACAGACTATTGACAGGATACGACGGATACTGTGAGTGCATATATAGTATGCATTTCCTGCCATGTATGTCGACGATTTCGGTGCATTCTGCTTGGCGATTCTGCACCTCATCCCACCTCGCATCGCCAGCCTTCAATCCGAGACGCCCAGCTCAGCAGCCAGGATGTGAACGCATCGACATTGGCGCGCCAGCCATGCGCAACGCCCAGATGTCCATCTAGACTACCTCAGCCTCTATGTTTCGAAGCGTAACGGCGGCTATAGCCGCGAATCTGACGGCAAAGGCTCATCCCATAGGCTCGCCAGTAGCTTTCGATGGCTATTGACGAAAATTAGTATCTTCATGAGAGCTTTCCAGACATCACCAACTCACCCAGTCCAGGGTTCCCGGGCATGCTGTACGGCATGGTTCTAACCCTGTGTTAGTTCTTCTCATATCTTGGGGTCCCCCTGTAGAGGCGTTCTCACATCTATCAGAAGCACATCTCCCGGCGTCCAAGTCACGAGCGCTCGCGTCTCCTTGATGATCTCCACGGCCGATTCGAGATACTCATTCGGAATCAACGATCCATCGCCGTACTGTTGCAGATCAGGACCATGCCATCCTCCGGGGGAGTAGAGAACTCTTACAAAAGCCGGGGGCTGGTAGCGCCCTTCTTTGGTGATGTGAGGCGGCTCCAGCGTGTTGTTGTCCACGGCAATCAAAAATCTCGACACAACATTGTTGAAGAACGCTGGCTGTCCAGACCTCGGGTGATTTCTCACCGCTGTCGATGATGAGACAACTATTTCTTCACACAGGAGACGCCGTGCGGACTCACCTGGTAGGACTTGCCAAACCCTCAGGTCTCCGAGCTCGTTCTCTTCAGATCTGTTCTCCCACTCCCATGTTGCTGTGGGCAGCCGGCGAATCTCCGTCTCAATTTTGGCCCTCGCCGTTTCCGTGTCATCAGAGTCGAGGACGTGGAGCCCATATGACTGCCTGACTGTGGTGGCCGCCGAAGAGGTCTGGTCCTTGGGTCCATTCTTGTAGAACAGCTGGTATTTGACGCCCTGCAAGAGACGTTAGCCACAGCAACTATTGGTGTCTGAACAGCGGTGCAGTATCATCACCTTCTTCTCAAGCTCCTCTACAAACTCGGGATGACGCTCCTTGAGCCGTCTGTACAGCAAAATGGAATTATTGATCGGCGTTTCTCCCCCTTTTTCGGAATGGTCAGCTCGCTGCACCCAGCGTTCAGGGACAGCCAAACACACCGCTTTCGGGGGCCGAGACGCAGTAGAACAGGACGTAGGCCGGATAGTGGGGGCTCAGGCCGAATTCATTGTGTGGGTATACAGGCTGGGTGTTGGGGCCCTCGTTGGCCGAGGCGACATTCTTCGCGTGGATGGTCCTCCTGACGGGATTCCCAATGTCCTCGTGAGGTGCCCAGCCAAAAGCATGGGCGAATCTGGAAAATTCGTCGGCGTCCTTGAGCCCGAGGCCCTGGAAGTAGATGGCCCCGTGGCTGTCGAGCAGAGCTCGGAGCTCCCCTGAGCGTGCCAGCCGGCTAGCTTCCTCGACAATGCTGTCCACTGAAGCGTGTGGAGCGCTCGGCGCCAAACTGAGCGGGAGAATAGACTCTCGTCCTTCCCCAGTGTAAAGTTGGACCGAGGGGCCGTAGGCCTGGGGCTGGAGCGCAAGAGCCGCCATAATAATTATAGACTCGTGGAGAAGGTGGATAAAACTTGACTCGGTGAACAATGGACACTAAACACCGAACCGCGATGGCAACAGATCCCAAACTAGGTGAGTCTGATGAGTGTTCTTATATTGATATTCCCAAAATATATCGTCGAGACATTCGTCATGAGCCGCCCCCACGTTCTCACTTATATACCACCCAGCGCCATGGCCTCGGGACAATGGCGCAAGGCAATTCTGCGATCACGTATTACCGCTCCCAACTGCCACAACCACATTCAGGGTCGTAGATGACCCAGTTTTTTAGGACAATGGAGCGGAGGAGGCCGAGCCCAAGCTGCCCAGCGGCACTCCGATATCGAATGCATTGATGAATGTCGTGCCTGCGGCTCTCGCCTCATCCGAGCCCGGCATCACGACACCGCCGCTAAACGGAGAATGTGAGCAGCAACTCCACGCGCGTACCCACCACATCCACACTGGCGAAAAAAGGGACGCATGGGTTGATTGAGATCCGCGTACAAATACCTAGCAGGTCTCGGTAATAGGTGTTGGATTTGGAGGTTGTCCAAGTCAAGTCTTTCCAGAATGTCTTCAGTCACGGCCAAGAACGAGCTGTCTCGGGAGGTGTCCCAGGAGGTGTCCCAGGAGGTGTCCCCGGATGGGTCCCTGTCCAAGCCCGTCTCCCGCTTTACGAGGTGGTACCGGAGTCCACTCTTTAACGTTATCCTGGTTGGTCTTATATCCTTCACCCAGCCCGGCATCTGGAATGCCCTCAACAGTAAGTTTGCTACCTTCGAGATGGCCAGGAACAAAGCTGATAAATGTAGACACCGGCGCTGGTGGCCAGCAGGAGCCGTACCTCGTCAATGCGTCCAACGCGCTGACCTTTGGGTAAGCCTAGCAGGTCTGGAAAAGCTCCGACGTAGTATAACTGACTCGGCCGTCATAGCATCATGGCGTTTGGTTGCTCCATCTTCTCCGTCCTGGCCAATAAATTTGGCGTCAAGAAGATCCTCATCCTCGGAACCCTAGGCTATGCGCCATACTCGGCCTCCATGTATGTCAACAACCGGTACGGCACCGAGTGGTTCGTCCTTGTTGGCGGTGTGACCTGCGGCTTGGGCGCATCGGCGCTGTGGGCGTCCGAGCCCGCCATTGCCCTGGGATACGGGAGGATCCAGGACCGTGGCAAGTTCAGTATGTTTCCCCCCCAAGCCCGCCTTGTCGTCCAAGTCAAGTCATAGACCTCTAACAGTGTCCTAGCTGGTATCTGGCTTGGTCTCCGTGAGCTGGGGCAGCTCATTGGTTCTTCCATCCAGCTGTCTCTTAACGCCAAGGACGGAAAGAAGGGCAAGGTCTCCTACACGACATATCTTGTCCTCATTGCGCTCCAGTGCCTTGGTCTGCCTCTGGCGCTCCTGGTGTCTTCCCCGGAGAAGGTGATCCGATCGGATGGCTCCAGGCTTCCCGATCCTACCAAGAACAAAGCGGTGCTGGGAGAAGTGAAGAAGATGTGGGCCCTGATCAGGCGGAAGCAAATGTTTCTTCTCCTCCCCATCCTCGTCGGCTTCAACTGGAATTCCACCTACCTCGGAATTTACCAGACAGCCTAGTAAGTTCTACCCCCTCAAGGTTCGGCACGCGCGGCAAAGACTTACACGAATGTTTCCAAAGCTTCTCTGTCCGCGCGCGAGCTCTCAGCTCCCTCGTTTCCGGTATTTTGGCAACTGTCGCCAACATCGTCTGGGGCTGGGTCTACGACTTGAAGCGCTTCAGCCGCCCGACGCTCGCCAAGTTCACCTGGGCCTTCTTCTCCGTCTGCATGCTCGGGCTCTTCAGCTGGCAGGTCGCCAATGAGAAGAAGTACGAAGACTCGGATCCCACTGTGACCCTTGACTGGTCCAGCCCAGGATTCGGGCGCGGGTTCGCCAGCATGATGTTGATGCGGTAAGTCGATACAGCCCACCCAGGGTGGTACAAGGATGTCATCTGACTGTTTTTCCAGCTTCTTCAACGAATCGCACTACATGTTTGTATACTGGATCATCGGTGCCTTCTTTGAAGACGTCGAGACTCTGACGCTTGCCGTTGGCATCGTTCGCTCGTTTGAGTCGATTGGAGCCTGTCTCGCGTTCGGCATCGGGGCTGCCAAGATCTCGCCGATGGTCAACCTGAGCGTTGCATTTGCCGTGTTCGCAGTTGCCATTCCCAGTACCGTGTGGGCCACGTTTCTGGTCCCAGAGAGGCCCGAGGAGCTTAAGCTGGCAGATGGATCCTCAGTCGACGACGAATTGTCTGATAGAGTCGACGAGACGGTGGTGGTTGGCAAGACGGCCGACGACTCTCGTCCTTAAATGAGTGTACAATTGAATTAGAAGCAAGAGTCCAACGACACTAAAAATCCCATCGGGTGACTTCCGAAGTCAAACTTCCAAAGCCCGGCACTGCGGGGACTCGAGAGTGGTTTCGTTCGCTCCCGTTGACTCACATCCTCCAAGGCGTCACAGCTTCACAATTGCCGCCGACTACCGCTTTGGAATAGGAAAACAATACGTCGTAATAAGACGGGGCAAAAAAAAAGCCGACGAAGGCCCCGGGCCAAGCCTATGGGCCCTGGGTTAAGTGGTTCCAGATCCAGCCACAGCTTGTGTAACGTCCCGAAAGGCTAAAAAGGGCGCCGTCATCGGGACGAGCCGGTGGGCGCCCATGAGTCGTCGTCCGGAGGGCGCATCAGGGACATCACCAGTGTGTCCACCACCTCCAGCACTGGAGCCAAAGCTTAATAAAGCCCGAGCCAGTTCAGGACAGCACTATTTAATCAGTAATAATCGCTTGGAAGTCAACCCTTCTCGAAAGTACACAGTAAAAGCACAATCGGCCATCAGCCAAAAGCCACCATGACGTACACGCTCTACATCGGCAACAAGCGCTACTCGTCGTGGTCTATGCGGCCCTGGGTCGTGTTCAAGGCCCTCGACATCCCGTTTGAGGAGAAGCTGCAGCTCTTCAAGCCAGGTCACCGCCAGCCCGACTTCCTCGCCTTCTCCCCGACGGGCAAGGTTCCCTGCCTGCACGACTCGTCCAACTCGCTCGTCGTCTGGGACTCACTCGCCATCGTCGAGTACCTCGCCGAGGAGCACGACGGTGTCTGGCCCAAGGACAGGGCCGCGCGTGCCTTTGCGCGCTGCGCCGCCTCCGAGATGCACACGGGCTTCCAGACCATCTGCGACGAGTGCTGCATGAACGTCGGCCTGCGCATCGACATGGGGCCCAGCCAGAGCGAGGGTCTGCAGCGCGATATCGCCCGCTTCAACCAGCTCTTCAAGGAGGGTCTCGACAAGTTTGGAGGGCCGTGGCTGGCGGGCAAGGAGTTCACGGCCGCGGATGCCTTCTTCGCGCCAGTGGCCACGCGGTGCAAGACATACGGGATCAAACTCGACGGTGCAGCGGCAGAGTATATCGATCGCCTGTTTGAGCATCCGGCTGTGCAGGCCTGGGTGCAGGACGGCATCAAGGAGTCGGCGAGGGAGCCCACCCACGAGGACGATTGTGTCAGGGGCCGGAAAGTTCTCGAAGATCTTTGCAAATAATTTAGGAACCTGTGAATGAGCAGGTTTTAACGAGCTGTTGTGACGGGCATCGAGTTTTGACTGTCTTTTACTACTACTTGAAGCATATTGACGAACGTTATGGGTAGGCGCACAGGTCCTGGGTCCGCTGGTCGCCCAAATTGATAGTTGACTATACCCATCCGCTTAGTATTGGATTTTTTGTGAAATGATATTTAAGACAGCTACATGTCAAATATGTTTGGGTTGGCGAAGACTTCCAGGTTGTGATGCTGTGATGATGTAGGGTAGCACATGTATTTACAACCACTCTGCTTGAGGAAAGCATGACCACCACCACCATGGACATTTAAAGCTCCGTCAGCCAGCTCTGCTCAGGCGACATCGTGCTTTCGCCAACATCGTCGCTCGGCATCGCTCCAGCACGACACGATGGCAGGCCGCAGCGTTAGGCAGTGCCTTCACGAAATCACAGCCTATCTTATACTGCTCGTCACTATCTCGACTATTGGCTCGCTGCAATATGGCTACCACATGGTGCGTCGTCCCCTCCCAAGCTCCCAAGCTCCCCACTCCCCCATCAATCTCCGCCCTCCACCATTAGTATTCTTAAGTTCTCTGTAGCTCTGTGTAGCTGACTCTCTCTCAGGCAGAGCTCAACGCCCCCCAAGATGTCATTACCTGCCGCAAGGACTCCATCTGGACGCGATGGGTGACTTCGTCCCGTCGCGATTCCTCGGCCGCCTCGACGCCATCGATCCCCCGATGCATCCCCATGAATGAGGCCGCCTTCGCCACCATCTCCTCCATGTTCACCGTCGGAGGCCTCATAGGTGCTCTGTGCGCTGGTCCATTCTCCTCCCGCCGGGGCCGTCTCCCCGCCATGCGCTCTACTGCCATGTTGTACATCGTTGGATCGCTCGTTGAGACTCTCTCGGGAGCTGTCGCCGTCATGTCCATCGGCCGCCTCGTCTCCGGCCTTGCCGCTGGCGCCTCAACAGTTATCGTACCTCTATACATAAGCGAGGTGGCCCCGCCAAACGAGCGCGGCCTATTTGGTGTCATGACCCAGGTGTCTATCAACGTTGGCATTCTCTCGGCCCAAACCCTAGGGTACTTTCTCAGTTACGGGGGTGCCTGGCGGTGGATCTTGGGAATTGGTGTCTGCATTGGTACGGCACAAGCACTCGGCTCTCTCATCATTCCGGAGAGCCCAGCGTGGCTAGCCGCAAATGGCCACGTCACCACGGCCAAGAGAGTGTTACAGAAGATTCGCGGAAAGGGGTTTGATATCATGGAAGAGGTCCGAGACTGGGACGAGAGCGATAATGAGCCTGGCGAAGAGGAGTCGCTTCTTGCCCAGACGGACGGGGCGCCGCCAACCCCTCCCGCTGAACCGTCCCAGCCGGTCCACCTAGGCTTCGTTGAAGTTGTCCAGGATCCTCGGTGCCGACCCGCCATCGTTGCCGTTGTGGGCATTATGTTTGCGCAGCAACTTTGCGGCATCAACTCCATCATCATGTATTCTGTATCCCTTCTTGCCGATCTCCTTCCCATGTCGTCAGCCCTCCTCACGATCCTCATCTCGGCCGTCAATCTCGTCACCACCATTGCCTGCTCTCCCCTCCCAGATCGCCTGGGCCGCAAGACCTGCCTTCTCTTGTCTATCGTTGGTCAAGGAAGTAGCTCGTTGGTCCTCGCATTCTCCATCGTTTACGGAGTCAAGATCCTCTCGGCATTCGCGGTGCTTTTTTTTGTGGGCTTCTTCGCCGTTGGCCTTGGGCCAGTGCCTTTCATGATGGCTTCGGAGTTGGTTGGGCAGGAAGCTGTTGGTGCCACTCAGAGCTGGTGCCTAGGCGCCAACTACATTGCGACATTCCTCGTTGCCCAGTTCTTCCCCATCATCAACAAAGCCTTGAACAATGCGTTGGGAGGCCATGGCTGGGTGTACTTTATATTCGCTGCTTTGGCTGCGGGGTCTGCTGTCTTTGTGTCCTGGAAGGTGCCGGAAACCAAGGGAAAACAGGATGCTGATGAGGTTTGGGGCAGAGCACGCCGACAGGAGTGAATGATGAATTGAGACTGCCTGATTTTCAATTATCCAAAAATTTGTTTGCTGCGCACCATCTGGTCCAGTTGCAGTACGCCCGCTTTGACACCATCAACAACGTACAGGTTCTCACCTGCCCTAGCGCCAAACATTTCCGCCGCAGTCGAGCGGATGATGTGCTCCAGGCCGGCCATGCCAGCGCAACCCATTACCACACACCTGACGTCCCCCGACTGGAATAAACGCCGCGTTGCATCCCGGAGCCTGGCGGTGACCTCTTCTTCGGGCACCGTGTGGAAATCACCGGCATTCAAACCAGTCGAGAACACACCAGCAAACTTGCTGTTGGCGCTACCCTCATCCTGCCCAAGGAAGGACTTGACACCTGCCGTCAGGTGGTCCTCCCAGAACTTGCCGGTCGTCACTATACCCCACATTTCTGGACTATGAGGTCGAAGTAGTAGCTGTACTGTGGAGATGCTGGCCTCGAAGATGCCCGTGATGGATAGGCTGCCAAAGTCGTAGAGTCTAGTAACAAGGGTGTGGACACTGTAGCAAGCGACCAGGGTAGCATCGTACTGATCTAATTTTATGTTGCCGCTGACAACATCCGCATAGACGGCTTCGCCGCTGACTTTGATGTCCTCGTCGTCGTTGATGCTCGCTGGCGACGGCCTTGGTGCTGTGTACGAGGTAATTTGCACGTTCTGCATATGTCAGTTCTCCTATAGTTTATTTTGCAAAGACAATTGTTACGGACATTTCCGCGTTCCATGCCTTCCAGGGCAGCAATCATGGAGCTCGTCATTTCTTGGGAAGAGTTTGGGTTGATGATGAGGATCCTTGTAGGCCGGCCGAGGCCGCAATCACCGGTTGGTTCCGCCATTTGGCGCAGTTTGTATACTCAATAGGTATAATGAGATGCCCTGCGTCCCCCGGGGCACGTATTCAAATTACCTACGCATAGTTCTCAGACTTTTCCCAAAGCTCCAAGCCAAGGGTGGATGCGTGGTGGTGTTGGGCGCGGGGTATCACGTGACGCAATTGGAGCTTCTCGGGCAGCGCCTTCCAGGTCGAATGTCTCTGGCCTCTGACGACAAGCGTGACCCCACCATTGGAGGCCATCCGCATCCAAGCAACGGGCGTCATCCAGCCACGCACCACCTCTCCGGCCAACATCCTCCCGCTTCCCGAGGGACAATTCGACAACCCCAAAACACACGACCCGACCCCGTCTACCCAGCCGTGAGCTGTCGTTGTCGCAATAATGTCTGGCGCACCTATTGGTATGTCAGCTCCCGCCAGCTGCCCTTCGCAAGCTCCCCAAGCTAACCTCTCCTCTCCTGCTCAGTCCTCGACGGCGGCACTGGCTTCCTCAAGGTCGGCTATGCCGGGCAGAACTTCCCCGAGCACCAGTTCCCTTCCATTGTCGGCCGCCCGATCCTGCGGACAGAGGAGCAGTCGGATAGCAATGTCGCCATCAAGGACATCATGTGCGGCGACGAGGCCGCTGCCGCCCGTACCATGCTTCAGATCAGCTATCCTATGGAGAACGGCATCGTGAAGAAGTGGGACGACATGCAGCACCTCTGGGACTACACCTTCTTTGAGAAGCTCAAGGTCGACACACGTGGGCAAAAGATTCTCCTGACGGAGCCGCCCATGAATCCCCTCAAGAACCGCGAGCAGATGTGTGAGGTCATGTTTGATCGCTACGAGTTTGGCGGAGTATACGTTGCTATCCAGGCGGTCCTGGCTCTCTACGCCCAAGGTGAGCTGCTTCCGCCACCGCCGCTGTTTGGCGCGGAGCCCTGGGACGTACGCTAATGTCAACTTTCTGCGCAGGTTTGAGCTCTGGCGTTGTCGTCGACTCCGGTGATGGCGTCACCCATATTGTCCCCGTCTACGAATCCGTTGTCCTCAACCACCTCACCAAGCGCCTCGACGTGGCTGGCCGCGACGTGACGCGCAACCTGATCAAGCTGCTCCTGCGCCGCGGCTACGCGCTCAACCGAACCGCCGACTTCGAGACGGTGCGACAGATCAAGGAGAAGCTCTGCTACGTTTCTTACGACCTGGAGCTGGACAAGCACCTCAGCGAGGACACGACGGTGCTGGTGGAGGACTACACGCTGCCGGACGGGCGCGTCATCCGCGTGGGCAGCGAGCGTTTCGAGGCCCCCGAGTGCCTCTTCCAGCCCCACCTGGTGGACAGCGAGTCGCCGGGTCTGGGCGAGTTTCTCTTCAACACGATACAGTCTGCCGATGTGGATATCAGGGCATCACTCTTCAAGGCTATTGTCCTGTCGGGTGGAAGCAGCATGTACCCTGGGCTGCCGTCGCGCTTGGAGAAGGAACTCAAGCAGCTGTGGCTGACGCGGGCGCTGCAGGGCAATCCGGAACGTTTGAGTAAGTTCAAGGTCCGGATTGAAGATCCGCCGCGGCGGAGACACATGGTGTTCTTGGGCGGAGCTGTCCTGGCCAACATCATGGCGGACAAGGAGGACATGTGGGTGACCAAGGCGGAGTGGGATGAGCAGGGACCAAGAGTGCTGGAGAAGCTTGGGGCTCGATAGAATCGAGTGAAGGTTTGAACAGCTATGGCCAGACTTTGGTGCGCTATGAGTATACTCGTACCTGCGTACCTGCTAGAGAAGGAGACAAGTTTCGATTTACGTATTTAGCCAAGACAAAAGACATTCTTCATACCGATCCAGTGGTTGGGTGGCGTGTCGATATTAACTGGGAGGCGCCATGGAGCGCTCAGTGGCTTAGTCATTCAAGTAGCCATTGAGAGGCCACCGTTGGCCACGCCTCCCTTGAATGTTGGCGATGGCGCCTTGCTGTTACCCTGCGACGTTGGGACGTGTCAAACGTGGGCGACCATAGGACTCTATCGCATCGCAGTTATCGGGCATTTTGCACCGGCAAGCAACTGTTTTTTGGAAGCGTCGTTCCTCATAATAATACGCAATCTCTCACTGATATACTTGATCCACCGACACCCCCGAATTCAATTTCAACCCCACAGCCGCGAGCAGGGAGCTGGGGACCAGACTGGGCGATATCTCGGCTGCCAAGCGAAGCAAAACGTGAGTAAATCGTCAACTGTCCGCGGACCGGCGACCAACACGGGCCTAACAGTGCTGGAGCGCCGAGCAGCTGTGTTGAACCGCTGCCATTAGTCGCGGGCAGTGGGCTCTCTGCTCCTCGGAGCACGAGTAGGAGAGACAGGCGACATTCCTGCTCCACCTAGCGTCCTGTGAATCGTCGTCGTCGCGAGCTGACATTTGGAACTTGGATGAGCCTGACCAATCCACCCTCGGCGACGTCGGGGCCTGGTAATCCAGGTTCCGTGAGTGGTCTCGCTGCAATGCGACGGAGCGCCCAGGCGGCGTCAGATGGTACGTGCTGTGTAATATTTTATGTCGTTTATTATGTTGGCACCTGTGTCGCTTCATCAATCTGTCGCGAATCCGCGACTCAGGCACTCCCCGAGACCCCATTCCTACCCACCCCGGAGTTTGGGTCAACAGTTATTCCCGACCTCATGCCATCATCACCTCACTCGCTCCCCCATACCTTGGTTGCCTACGCACGCTTCATCCCCTCGCTCCTCGCTCCTCACTCGATCGGGCAGATGCAAGAGACGCCATCCTGTGCGATGGGCCCGTAGACGGCCATGAGCTTGCGCTTCCGCCCTGGCGGCTCATTCTACCCCTTCTCCTCCTCGGCCTCGTCGTCGCCATCCACTCACCGTCGCCTCGCAGATCCCAATGACCGAGCCTCGGGCAGCTATCAGCCCAAGACCCGCGTGACAGAGCGGTATCGCATCGTGGGCTTTATCAGCAGCGGCACATACGGCCGTGTCTACAAAGCAACACCCCGCAACCCGCCCATCCAGGCCAGCCAGGATGCCTCGTCCGCCTCTTCATCGCTCGCCAAGGATGGCACTGCCAAGCCGCTGGTTCAGCATGTGGCCATCAAAAAGTTCAAGCCTGACAAGGAGGGCGAGCAGATCAGCTACACGGGCATCTCGCAGTCTGCCATCCGTGAGATGAGTCTCTGTGCTGAGCTGAGACACACCAACGTCATTCGCCTCGTTGAGACGCTCCTCGAGGACAAGTGCATCTTCATGGTCTTTGAGTATGCAGAGCACGATCTCCTCCAGATCATCCACCACCACACGACTCAACCCCCGGGGCCCCGCCGTCCCATCCCGCCTACCGTCGTCAAGAGCCTGCTCTTCCAGCTCCTTAATGGGTGTCACTACCTCCACTCATCATGGGTCCTGCACCGAGATCTCAAACCGGCAAACATCATGGTCACGGACGGTGGCCGCGTCAAGATCGGTGATCTAGGCCTTGCGCGTCGTTTCGATAAACCCCTCGCGCCGCTATTTGGTGGAGATAAGGTTGTTGTCACCATCTGGTACCGTGCGCCCGAGCTCATTCTTGGTTCCTACCACTACACGCCGGCCATTGATCTCTGGGCGATCGGGTGCATCTTTGCCGAGCTCCTGTCCCTCCGGCCTATCTTCAAGGGGGAGGAGGCGAAGATGGACAGTAAGAAGACGGTCCCATTCCAGAGGAACCAGATGCAGAAGATTGTTGAGATTATGGGAATGCCCACTAAGGAACGCTGGCCACTCATCACGTCCATGCCTGACTACCCCCATCTAAGCTCGGTGCGCCCAGCTAACGACTACCACCACCACTCTCACCATCACTCCCACCATCATTCCTCCGGCCGGAGCTATCCCCCCCATTCGAGCCTTGACAGATGGTACTACAACACCATCAACGGCGGGTCGTCATCGTCAACATCTGCATCGTCCTCCGGATCATCTCAGTATCCACTAGCCTCCCTCGGTACGGAAGGGTATAAACTCCTCGCCGGCCTCCTCGAATACGACCCGTCTAAGCGCCTCACCGCCGAGCAGGCCCTCCAGCACCCCTTCTTCTCCACGGGCGACCGTGTCCTCGCCAACGCCTTTGAGGGGCTCAAGGTCGAATACCCTCACCGCAGGGTCAGCCAGGATGACAACGACATCCGGACGAGCAGCCTCCCGGGTACCAAGCGCAGTGCGGCTCTGGCCTCCGATGACTCGCTGCTGCGGCCCTCCAAGCGGGTCAAGGAATAGCTTCTTCCAGCATGATAGTTTATTACATGCGGCTGGGCGGAACGATAATTGGGAGTGTATGTCTGGCTAGAAGAGACACTGAGCATTTTAATCATTCAGTTGGATGTTATAATGATAAAGCGGCGTTCAGAGGATGCGTTTGGTGGCTATTCAAGTAGGCTTTAGGAAGAATAGGCCGCATGATGGAGTTATTGGAATTTGCATTATTTTACGGCGTCGGTATGAATGGGTATGGACTATAGATAGAAGGATACATTCTCATGGGGTTGTACTGAATACAGTTTTGACTGTCCAAATGGCGCCCTCGTTCGACATTAATAGGCCAGTGATATTTTACAGCTCCGAGTAAGAAACGATATTTCATACATCGACTCCCTAAGCTGAACCGGCGGCTGTCTGACTAGAAAACCTCGGGGGGCCAGTCTAAAAGCAGCACTGATCACGTACTCCAGGTTGTTACCAGGGTAGGCTCCTCCACCCACCATCAAAACCATCACAACCATGACCGTCCTCATTATCATGGGGCCCCGGCGCCCGGACAGCGGCCAGCTGCCCCCAGAGCTGGTTCAGGAACTATCTGGGCTACATGTGCGCTTGGAAGGTTTCCCCAACGACAGTACTGACAGCGAGGCCAACGGTCTCGCTGACATCGCCACACTACGCACTATCTGTCAAGACCAGCTAGGACTCTGCATCGTCGCTGAGAGCGATGAGCTTGAAGGCTCTGAATCTTGCCCCACCGACCCGTGTCTGATCGTCATATCCCAAGATGCCCTCGTCGACCGCGCACAGCAAGGCGTCGTCCCTGAACGACTACCCACTGTCGTAGTGTGCCGCGAGGCTACCATCGAGCTCCCGTACTCGGCTTATCGCCTCATCGACTGGCGAGAACATCTAGTCGCCTTCACCCCCCAGCCGTACGTGTTCCCTGTACAGCGGCGGGAGCATGGGCTGACATGCAGCCAGCGTGCGACGCAATGACTTGGCTAGGGAGCTGGCCCGGTCACTGAGCCGATGGAGAGAGCTGAAAGACCACCCCCTGGAGCCCCCCAAGCCTATACTCCCCAAGGAGCCGCCGCCTTCATCGTGGCCGGCCCCCGTGCAGCTGTGGGATTCCTCCAAGTCGGACGTTCCGATGGAGTTCCTCCTGGCGGACGACAACAGCACCGTCATGTCGATACTCGAGAAGATGATGACCAAGCTCGGCCTGAGCTACCGCGTAGCCAGAAACGGCAAGGAGGCCGTCGAGGTGTACAAGGCCAACCCCGACCTCTGCAGGTGCATCCTCATGGACATCTCTATGCCGGTCATTTCTGGTCTCGAAGCAACCATCATGATACGGGAGTACGAAAGGGAGAGAGAGCTGCAACCGGCTATCATCGTCGGTCTCAAGCCCGGGCCCTTCCTGGATCCTCTTCACCCTGGATTCGACTTCAATCTCGCGAAGCCTATAAGACTGGAACACTTTAGGGCTGCTCTATCCTCGCGTGGGATAATACCAGGCTGAGGCGACGTAGTATACACGGCAAAGATTAAATCGATTCCCTCGAGGGGCAGCTCTTCCTTCGGCCTCTACAGAATCGGGAGATATCTAAGCTCCTCGGCGAGCCTGCGTACCGAATATATACCCAGGCGAAAGTAGTAACTGCACCGGGTGAAGTCGCACGTGGTGACAATCAAATTATTAGTATGGCTATATGGACAGCAAAGAAGGTATATAAAATAAAATAAAAGTGTACGTCATTTGGGCCTGTGCCAGCTGCTCGGGTCCCCCTGTGGGCTCCCAAGATGGAGTCCAGCCTGGGCGAACCTGTCCTGGCTCCCATTGCTTCCTCGTCATGGTGCAGTCTCCTTCCAGTCTGATCAGTCCACCAAACGTAGAGAATCTCTTTGGCTGGGTATGTCTTCCGCTTGCTTCCTTCCTCCCTCAAACAGTCGTTCATATTGCCGCATGCTCTCGGGATAAACGCACTCGCTCAAATTCACATACATTCTATGGTATATCGTCTTGTCCTAGGGTGCCCGTGTAGAAGCTCGTCGCCGCCGCCGCTGCTGCTAAGGAAGAAGGAGGAGAAGAAGAAGAAGGGTTGTGGTATTTCGTCGTTCGTCAGGATAGGTCGTCGGCGTGGGCATCTGCTCGTTCGCTTTGCAAGGGTGGGGGTGATTGTTGTTGTTACTGCTGTTGGGGTTTACTTCTTGGCCGGCGTGGGAGGGGCCTTAACATTGTTGGACAGCCACGCCAGGCCCTCGAGCAGACCCTCGCCCGTCGTCGCGCAGCTAGGCACAACGTACCACACCTTGTCCTTGAGCTTGGACAGCTGCAGCGCCTCGGTGACTTCCTGGGGCTTCATGGCTACGCATGTGTGTCAGCTGAGGTAGCAGTACCGCACGATCAAGGCCACTCACCCTCCTTGAGATCCTGCTTGTTGGCGAAGACCAGCAGTAGGCTGTCCTTCATCTCACGATCGTTGATGATGCGGTGCAATTCCTGCCTCGCCTCCTCCATGCGAGCGCGGTCACACGAATCAATCACAAAGATCAAGCCCTGGGTACCTGCATTGTACATCAGTCAGAGCATGTTTCAAATTCGAAGACAAAGGAGACACCTACCGCTGAAGTAGTGCCGCCACAGAGGGCGGATCTTGTCCTGGCCACCAACGTCCCATACGTTGAACTTGACATTCTTATAGGTGACGGTCTCGACGTTGAAGCCGACGGTGGGGATGGTGGTCACGTCCTGGCCCAGCTTGAGCTTGTAGAGGATGGTGGTCTTGCCGGCAGCGTCGAGTCCCAGCATCAGCAGCCGCATCTCCTTGGATCCGAAGATCTTGCCCATCATCTTGCTGAGTTGGCCGCCCATGTTGGCGGTCGTGTCAACGCCTCGTCGCGCGCGTGCGTTGTAGCTGAGGGGGAGAAGGAGGGGGATTGGTCACAGCGGTGATTCGGTGCGCAAGTGTGGTGATGATTCAGATGTCGCCGTGTGATGGGAAGTGATTCTAATGCGAGCGGGAGGTTAGCACTTGTTCGATGGCACCCGTTTGGAGAAGCATGATGCTAGCCGTGCGCCTCAATCGGCGACCTGGCGACCTGGCGCCCTCCCTCCCCTAGCTTCATCCTTCCAGGGTTCAGGGACGCAGTGGGGTGCCACGGTGCGTCGCAGAGGGCGACGGCGAGGCAGAAAGCAAAGAAAAATAGACCTACAGGTGGATGCACGATTCAACGACACGTCGCAAGCAAAGGAGCAGCGGAATTGAGGCCCGGAAGAGAGCGACGAGAGGTGAGTTGACTGGGGCCGGGGAAAGGTCACAGGTGTAGTGGAGTGGGCACTGGGAGGTGGTGATGGGGTTCGTTTCCGACGCAGGTTAATTTTCAGGGGGGAAAGCAATCAACTGATTTGAGCCCCAGTTGCCCAGGCACATGTGGATGCCACCAGCAGCCACCTGCAGGACGCCCCCCCCGACCGGTGCCGGACCTGTCACACCGTCTCCATGCCTCTCTCCATCTTTCCATCTCTCCATCTCTCCATATGTCTCTCCATCCACGCCTTCAGCTCCACCTCGTCATCCAACTCCCGCTACTGCGCTAACAAACAGTTCCATCGCCTCAACCTCTCACACCTGACACCAGTGCAGACTCGAAATGTACGGATATCCCTGGCACAGGCAATGGCCGCCTACATGGTACGAGTATTAGTAGTACTGATTTCTTTTAAAATCGTATCCCTGCAGAAGTTAAAAAAAAAAAACCTGAGCAGTTCCCACTAACCCAACACTGCTACTTGCGTGTCCCCAAACTCCAGTCCAATGTCCAGACTCCATTACCCATAACTGTCGTTGATGGACCCCTAACGCCAATCCCATGTGGTATCCTCAATCCCCACCTCGTAGCTACTACGCCCGAAACTCAATGACAAACCGCCTCTCGACCTGTTGCAGCGTCGACGAGTCATTTTCCCCCTCAAACTTGAGATTCACCCGCCCTGCTCCATCCATGCTATGCACCTCGGCCCTGTAAAATGTCGTCGTGTTAGGATAAAGTGCCAGGACCGTCGTTTTCGGCTCCCAGTCGGGGAGCGTGTCGGCCTGGCTCTCCGGGGTGATGGGGATCATGCTGCTCGCACTCGTCTTGTACTCCTTCTGTTTGCTCTGGTCGTCCGGTTCAATGTCCAGCACCTTGTAGCGCCGGCTCTTACCCTCGCCAACAACCTGGGCCACCTCCCCGAGGATCCAGTCTGACACGCCCTCCCCGGTAGCTGGCTTGGGCTTGAACGCCACCGACTCTCCCTTTGTGAAAACCACCCTAGACCTGGCCGCCGCGGTCCCCGATGCCACCGGGGTAGACGCACCGGCCACGGACGGCTCGGCACTGCCCGCCTTGGGCCCGATGCTGTCTCTGTCCTTGTCGCGCTCGCGCTCGCGCTCGCGATCCCTGGTGCTGGCCCGTTCACCTAGCTTCCGGGATGCACTGCCCCCAACGGGGCTCGGAACGGGGGAGTCCCCCGCTCCATCAAAGTCGTACATGGCAGCCGCGGCCGCAGCGCTGTCTCGGGTTGAGCTTCGCTTGCTAGGGCCGGCCGAGGCCGCCTCATCCTTCTCCTTGGCCACTGCCACTGCTTTCAGGATCTTTAGTTTCTCAATAATGGCATTGGCCTTGGCAATGTTGGAGTCCGACTGTCTTACTCCTCCGCGGCAAAGCTGTTCCATCTGCTTCAGGGAGCTGGAGGGGATCTTTTCGGGGTCCATGCCGCCCAGCTCCTTGTCCATTGAGACAATCTGGCCCAGGTCTTGGCTTTCGGCATTAAAGCTGGCAACAAAGTCGCGGATGTCGTTCTTGGTGCTCTCCCATATTTGCACCTCTTCGCCGTGGTCACTGCTTGCATTATTTCCATTGTTCCGGGCCGAGCCGCGGCCGCTCCGATTTCGTTGAGACATGGGGTCGAACCCGATATTGACGCGTTCCTCCCTCAAATTGGCGAGTTCGCGTGAGATTCGATTCTTTGACTTGGACTTGCGGTGTTGTTTGGTCGGGGTGACTGCGGAGTCGCTGCCGGGTGTGGAGACTGCCTGTGTCTCGGACTTTTCGTCCCCCTTGTCGTGGTCAGCCATGATGTTCAAAATGATCGCCCAAAAGCGCAAAAGACAAATCAAAAGCGATAAAGCGATGATGCGCTATCAGTGGTGGCATGGTGTGGAAAGCAGGTGATGCCGCAGTAGAAGGGACCAAGGCCCAGATTGCAGTACCTGTCCAATAGCCCTGATGTGGGCCGCTTGGAAAACGCACTCACCGGTCAACCGGTGAATTGAGTAGGTCGGAAATCGCAAAGTCGCAGTCACCGGGCGGGGAAGAATGCGACGGAAGAGAGAGGAGGAGCGCTGGGGAAGGTTCGGCCCATTTTATACCAGCGTGGCCATCGACTGTGGGAGGCACCAGCAGCCACCAGGGTTCCGGGTCAAATGGGGCAGGCCACGGGCGGCAGCTCGTCGGTCGAAGTTGACTTTGAGGCTGGAGTGATGACTACGAGGCGCTCACCAAAGCCTCCCTTGGCGTTGGAGCCCCAAAACAATGGCAGAATAATAAGGGCGGTGAGGGACCACCAGCTCCCATCTTGCGCCAGGGAGGGCTGGGCTACTGTGAGCGGTATGCACTGTATCGCGAACACTGTATCGTTGACTTGGAATGGGAGTGCGGATACTCGAGGCTCGACATCACATAACACCAAAATAATCACTCTGAAATGAATTCAGCGTTTGTTTTTTTAAACCCTCCTTGTTTGCTCTTTGGAAGATTTCGAATGTCCTATCGCTATAGCATAATCATCACAAGTATTTTACTCCAGCCTGTACCTCCCCCTCACAGCTTCCCCTTATCGTCATCAAGCTCACAGAACGCCTTGAACGTCACAAACTCCTCGTCCTCACCACCCTGGGCCTGAAGCACGCACTCGGCTGTCGCACCCACAAAAAAGACGTAGCCCTCCTTGACCTCCTCCGAGGTAGATCCCACTGATATCTTGCCCTTGCCGCTCGTGCAGATGATCACGCTCGGTCCAGCGAGGGGCTCGAAAGTCGCCTTGCTGCCCTCCCCGCCTCGCAGCGCCGTCCGGACCACGCTAAACTCCTCGATGGGAGGGTCATACAGCTCAACGGAAGAACCTCCGCTGTAAGCCTTTCTGTTCAGCGTGGCATAGGGGTACTCCATCGGCGTCATTTTCTGCTCCTCGATGGGCGCAAAGTTGTAGGTGAGCATGGACACGAGCGTGTCCGTGTCCTTGAACTTGGGCGTCAGGCCTGCACGCACGACATTGTCCGAGGCAGCCATGCACTCGATAATGTCGCCCGATACGTAGGCGTGGATGTCGTCAGCCACGAGGAAGAGCGCCTCGCCGGGCTGCAGCTTGACAAAGTTGAGGAAGAAGAGGACAAAGATTCCGATGTCGTTACCGAACTGGCCATTTAGGCGAGTGACGAGCTCCGAAAGCACCTCGCCCGATGTCGACGGCACGCCGCCGCTAGCAAAGTTGCTACCCTCTGACTTGGCTAGGTCAACCAGGTTGGGAATCTCCCTGTCGATGTCGGCGGGCGATGAGGACATCAGACCGCCAAAGGCCGTCTTGAGAGCCTCCTTCTTAGCCTCGACGCTTGAAGCTTCGTCCTTGACCACTTGTGTAAACCCACTAGCAGCTTCCTCTCCCACCAATGTTCTCAGCGGGGGGAGGGATTCGAAGAAGTGGGAAATTTCTTCCAATGGACGGAAGCCGCAGAGGCCCTCGAAGGGCGTGATGGCAATGGCCATCTCAGGCTTGTGGTTGTCATCGGGATAGTTCTTGGGATCGCGGGCGTGGAGCTGTTCGGCCAGCTTCTTGTTGGGATGGGCCTGGATGGAGAGGGCCTTGCCGATAGACAGGACTTTGAAGAGAAACGGCAGGCGGTCGCCGTACCTTTGAACGATAGACTGGGAAAGGAGTGCCTTGTTCTGGTCGAAGAGCTCGAGCAGAGTGCGACCGGACGCAACGTGCTTGGAGGGGTTGGAGGGATGGCTGCCCATCCACAGCTAGCGTCTCGTCAGCACCTCCTTCAGTGCATTGAAGGCAGCCACTATATATACCCACCTCTGCGTAAGGCTTGTCGGCCTGGATGTTCAGGCCTTCCGAGGGCGTCGCGGCGGCGAAGCGCGCAGCAGCGGAATCGTCGCCCTTCTTGCCCCACTCGTAGGAGTTGACGCCGCACTGGAGGCGGAGGAGGGGCACCTGGAGAACCATTGCGATGGATGCGAATGCGCTGCTAAAGTTCACAATTTCCAAACCGACACGGAGATGGTAAGAAGTTGTGGATGATGCACCTAGGGAGCTGACTCCTAAGCTGACTCTGAAGCTCCAAGATTCAAGAAAGATGGAAGGTTGGCGGAATGCTCGAATGCGGTAACATGAAGTTCCAGCTCAGCGCGTTCAGTTGCCCCTCTACCCCGCTGTGGAGCCTCCCACTGAGCCCCAACCCCCCTTAGAGCTCCCTTAGGCGCCCCCGGCCTTATTATTTCACCACCAAACCTCGCATCACCAGGAACCCGTCACCATCATCCACCATCGCTCCAAGTTCCGTTACATGCCCGGCTTGCCGACGTGCGACAATCCCTGTTCAGAAATCTATTGGGCCAAAAGGCCGCCTCCAATTGATGCTCCATTATCGTCTCCTCCGGACCCCGCCCGTATCCGTTCCAATCAATTCCTCTTCTGTCCAGTGTCCAGGCTATCTCTTGCGTCCACGACGTCCGCTTGCATCTCGGGTCCAAGCCACTCCCTGCTTCGCGCGCCTCGCCCTCAACTACTGCGAAGTGCGAACTACTGGCAGTGCAGCGCGCTCCCTTATTATGGAACCTCGCCTATTCTGTTCCTGGCTTGGCTCCCGCCGTGGCTACCCCTAGCGCAGACTACGTGAGCTCCACGAGTCCGCGACAAACCTTCTTCCCCCACTCCCACCGGAGGTATATCTCACCACATGTGTCATTTGTAGCATACACGGACACGAATATCGCCGTACTATCCTTGTAATCAACTACTGTTCTAGTAACACCAGTTCAACAGCTCACAGTATGACAATCACCATGTCTATGCATCGCTGGTGGTCATTAACTTAGACGGAGACGGACGGGACCACCGATACACACAGATACAATGGACCCACAACAATAGGCCCGTATTGCAAGGCTTCGTACGTAGAGCAAGGAGATTTCAAGTAGACAAACGGTAGTCGAGAAATACCAATGATAGGTATCCTCTCTAATAAGGCCAGAAAAGCGGTAACCTTTGGGAATCTCTGAGGCGGACACAGCGCCGAAAAGCCGTCAGCAAAGCATAGCGCTAGGTGGTGGCTACATAACTAAAGGGACCACTAACTAACACATATCTCCTCTCGCTATAAATCATCGCAGCCTCACTCCTTGCCCGAAACCGCCCGATAACGCAACCTCATACAACGGCCCCCAAACTAGGGAAATATGGGTTGAACAGCATGATGCATCGTTTAACCCCCACAAGGCCCCGTCCATCTGACGTGCATGCGCCACTGTATACATCTAACGTGCTCGTATTCTCTGGTGTCATGGCAGCCTCTTCCACTGCATATCTGCCTCCCGAATCTCTGTACCTCTGGCCCATCTCAAACCAAGCCCAGTTAGCCTCGGAAACAGGCCCGAGCCCTCGTCGATGTCTTATGTCCGTGGCGTAGTGCGATTGCACTTGGTGTTGCACTTGAGGTGACCACCCAAGACCCCAAACAACACAACCTGAAGAAATTATAGGGGTGAAACCTCATGTTTTTTTTTTGGAGGAAAAAAACGCATTTTAATCTAGAGTGCTGGAGCAATGTCTTTTCTGTCTGTTCATTTCCCATCCTCGGGTTGAGGGGTTCAGCAATGGCACCTCTCCCATACTGCTCGCTAATAACATCACCAGCGCCAGCAACAAATGGCCTTCCCTGTCGATACTAATTCCACACTTCCGAAGAGTTCTTTTCCATGGAAAGTGTGGAATTAGAAAAAAAAAGAACAGCAGCCGCCCCACGTGTCTCTCAGCCCGAGTCAACCCTCCATATTAGTGTCTGGCTGTCCTGGTTGGCATCAACATGCCCCAACGCCAGACAGCCCAAACGGAACATGAATCCAAGACCTTCGCTGTCCAAGCGCAAAATGTCATCTACATTTACGGCGACCCTTCGCCCGTGCAGTCCCAAGTGCCCTGTTCTACAACCCTGACACTCGCCCCTTTTGCCCCTTTTCGAATTAGGATCGCGCCACCAATGTTTTCTCGCGCCAAGTGTGTCTGATACCGCGCTGCCAGACCTTAAAAGCACATTGCCCGCCGTCGCCCTATTACAGGGAGAGAGAATAAAACTCCGGCGCTGTGAATAAGAGGGCGTTAACCTACCATTCAACTCGTCCACCCAATTGTTGCAAACAGCCAACCAACATGAAACTAGCCTACACCCGACTCTTGGGAGGTGTCGGGGCAGGAAATAGGATGATACAAGATAAAGTCATAAGATCAGATAAAAAATAAGAAACAATAACAAACCTCATAGAGACTGAAGCCAATCACCGGATGCGAGGTTCGCTGGCGGGAAAAAGTCGTCCAGCACCGCATGTGCAACCACACGCGCAACGGGGTGGGCACCAAGCCTCACTGCCAGTCCAGAGCCACATGAGTTTCAGAACGAGGAAAACGAGTCCCTGACTCATCGGCACCGGGAGCCCCTGCAGATAGTGGCGTAGGAAATCCAGAAGCCTCTCTCGTGTTCGTCGAGCAAGACATGGATGAAGAAAGACGAAGCGACAAACCATGCACCCTGGAAGCCACGCAGCATACATCAAAACTCCAACGACCCCACCCATCAATTCAGGACCGGAGTGCCGTGACCGGCTTGCGGTCAACGTCCTTGAGCCCGTCAGGTACCCCATACGATGATGTTGTGTAACGGTGGCTGCCGTTGCCTGGGCTAACTGTCAAGCCACGACGAATGGCAACTTCCACCGCAGCCGAAGCGTCCGCATAGACGTACGAGGTTTTAGGGAGTGGTGGGAAGTCCGAGTTTGACGAAGTTGCCGTTGCGGATGTGGTAGTCGAGGTGGCACCAGGATACATGTCGCCTGGGCGAGAGATCGGGGGCAGCTGCTGCATAGGCGGGAACCCCGGCGGGTAAGAGGACACGGGGGAAGATTCGTAGCTCCCACTACCGCAGCTTGATGTAGAGGCAACATCGGGGAGCGAGCTGGCCGGGGATGATGAGGACTTGCTGTACACAGTCGCCGAGGAAATGCTGTCGTTACGGCTATAGGGGTGCTGCAAGCCTGAGTCTAGGATCTAACACTCGACGGGAGGGATGAGTACCTTGTTGCTGCCAGAAGAGCTAGACATACCAGCGGCAATATTGTGATACCACACACTACCAGCTGCTTCCACCCCCAGAGCCGGTCTGTGTGTCAATGTCGTCGCGGTTGGGATGCTTGTGCTATGTGCTCCATAGCCATAGGCAGCAGACTCGGCATCCACATAGGGCGCGAGCGATTTGGAAGCAGTGGGTGTCGGCTGATAGGATGGAAGATATCTCGACTCAAGTTGTGGTGCGTAGCCGGTCGAGTACATGGGCTGATGATGGTAGCCACCGTCCGTCTGCTCCTCTTGGGAGGGGTCACAGTACCCCGGAGTTCCACATGAAATGTAGGCTCTGCCGACCGTCGGAGTCCCGTAGGTGTACGCGCCACTGTTTCTGTACGGCTGGAAAGTATCCATGGAGTTGAGGGGAACTCCCTCATGGTATAAAGGTGGTGGCATCAGAGGGGGTTGCGTCGAGGCCAGGCTCGTCGGGCCACGAGCATGGTGCGCTCGGGAATCTGTCAAGTTATAGTTGAAGCCATTATCCTGTTTGAACGGCGTTTCTTGTGATGAGACCTGTGAGACTTGTGAGTTTGCGGCAGCACTGGAGGCTCCTTCATGGACAGAACTTACGCGCAAGAACTGGCAAGGACTGACTCCAGCGTTGCGGCAGTTTGCACACGGTTCTCCAGTGCCAGTATCTCCGCTGCAACGTATTTTCCTTTTACGACAGCGCCCGCACTGAAAGAAGTGTTAGATGGCCATGGCATCCAACCCATCAGTGGTAAATGGCTTACAGCAACCGGAATTCTCTTCCGCTGATGAGAACCATTTTCGTCGTAACCACAACTCGACATGTTGCCGCCTGGAGTCTCGAATGAGTAAGAATGTTTAATGCTACTAGTCTTTCGAGAGTCGGGACCAAGTGGTTGAGGATATGGTGTTCGATGGTTGGCAAAGCGTCTGGAGGTCGTATCCGGCGGAGCGAAGTAGGAAGGGTTGACCATTGTCCTGATCGCTCTGAGCGGATGACGTTGGCCCTTGTCCCTTCGGGTGACAATCGGGAAATCTTTCAGAGCCTTTTGTTTCCAGTTTCGCAGTTGGCCTTTTCCTTAGAACGATGTTGCATGTTAGCCTTGCTCAGCTCGAATCCAGAACATTACCAGGCTTGTTTCTAGTACTCACCAGAATGACGATTAAGGGTGCCCAGATTCCAGTATCTAGCAGAGAAACCCGATGATAACGAATATTGATGGGAGCAAAAGATCCTTCATCAATAGGAGGCTAGGACCAGTCTGCTAGTCCCAAACCGAAGACGGACGAGAAAGATGTAAATGGTAAGGGGTAACGACGGTGCCTGTCAGTAAACCGCGAGGTGGGAGGGTCGAGAAGACGATTAAGACAAGAACAGGCTTGTGTTCGCAGCTTCTTACATGCTGTTATATTCAGCAGCAGCGTCTTTAGCCCCCATGGGGGTGCTCATAACTTTGATACACCCCGTCGCTGGTCAACATATGGGGACGCAGCTTGCCCGGATGTTTGCCTGCCACCCCACGGCTATCCAATTATTTTCCAATTTAGGGTCTTCAACTGCCCCAGAGCCCGAATTTAACAAGCGTGTGAGGTTGTGTGCGCCCTCGGCTTTGGAGTACAGTGCTGTGCTTCAGAGAAGCACAGCAGGTGTCATCCATTTACGAAGTCCCGGGGCCTTCAGGCTACGGCAGACCCCGGGCGGGGAGTATTATCCGACCAGTGAATCCAAGATGATTCGAGATTTGAGACTAGGAGCCTCTGTGTCTGAGGCTCTTGTGCCAACAAGGGGTTTCGATGCACCGGGGCGGGTTTCTGCAGCATGAGCTGGGAACGGGCGCGTGGCAGCCCGCCCAATACCTACGAGTGACTCCTTGTCTCGTACTGCTGGTCCAGAGAGTATGAACGTCCACGGTCCAACTTGTCCAGCTCCAAGATCCCAAACTGACCGTACCCCAGGTCGATTGGTCTGGTTGTTACAGGCAATACCAGAGTTGGACCTCAGCCCTCAAATCTCAAATGAGAATGGGCACCATGCGCCCGCCAATCCATGGCATAGACAGAGCCTTCCCCCCTAGTCTCCCCGCCTCATGTCGTGACTTGATGAGAGTGAATATCTAGCCATAGTCCACTTGTAGCTCAAGAGGTAGTCTCTAAATTTTGCATGTGCCCTGCGTACAGCAGCTCCCCACCGAGGATATTGACTTATGAATGTGAACTGTAGCCTGTATTAGTCTCTCCAACACCGGGCCGGCCATACACCTCCTCGGTGGATCCTGTGGTAGCATAGCAGCTTTCAGCGTCATGTCTTGGTCCATTCGCCTCAACTAGCCACTCCGCCCAGATCGCAATCACCTCGTCTTTAAATCCAACAGAATGATCATGCTCCATGGCTGGCGCAGGAAGTCATCGACAGGACCCCACAACTGTGCAAGCAAACAAAGCCACCATCTCGCCCTCCAACGGCTGGGCCCACAACAAACAAACTTATGCGTCGTGGGACAATGCGATCAGAGGCCTCCCGCTGTGGTCAACAACCGTGGCATCATTACTCACCAAAACCCCGGGTACCGGGCACAGAGTCAAAAACAGTACTCGCCCGGGGGGGGGGGTCCAGCAACAGGGTACCATAGAACCCAAATCACAACAAGATTGACGGTTGCAAACGTGACGCAATGCCGTCTCCGACTCGAGGATCGAGACATATCACCGGGTGTATAGCCAGCGGCATCTCGATCTTTGGTGGAACAAGCAGAAGGCACCCCGATATCGATCAACGGTGCCAAGGCAATCGGGTTGGCTCTTCACTCGCTAACAGCCACAGAGGATACACGAGCCCTGGGTTAGTGTTGACTTTTTTCCCCTCCGCCTCGAAGTAGCATCGCCCACCATCAGTTCTGATGTCAACAACAACCCCAGCTGCTACATAGTAGCTATAGGGCATTTCCGGTGGCTAAGATAGCCTTGACCACTGGCCGGCTACTCCAGAAACCGGGGATCCGGGTTTGATCGGACCTTGTTAGGTCCATGACCGAAGGCTTTGACAGCTATTCACTAATTGGGGCTCGTATGGTAGTATTCTCCGAGCAAGGGTTTGCTCCATGCAGAAGGCTAAGAGCCATGAAAATGTGAGACATCATATCTCCTCAGCGGCCACTGCCGCCGCCATACTCAATGAAGCAAACTTCTGTAATGGATATCCAAACATCTCGGCCAAGATGTCGGCTGACATTGTTTGCTTCCAAGTGGAAGCCCCAAACATGTCGAGAAGCCCTGACTTCTCATTTTCCACGAGGGGACGATGTAGCCGAACGCGCTCATGGTCACTCCCCGAAAAGCTGGCGCAAACGAGAGAAGTACCCCTTTCATAGCCAGGGGCCCAAGGCGTGTAGAACCCGACACCCACGGCGGAATTTAGCCGCCTACGAGGTGGAAACCTGGGTCCTCATTTCTATTCCCGGCCACCGTAACCCCGAACACTTGTCGTGGGCTTGTCTCTGTGGTCCGCGGCCAGTCATGCATTGCGACAACGTCTGCCCCATCTGCAGATGCATGATGCAACACCTCTAGCATTTTCAGACCGTCGGATGCATGACAGCCACATTGACTGACTTGGCTTTCACTCCAACCACCAGTAGCAAGCAGCGAGAAGATGAGCGCATGCTGTACATGGATTGCGGAGCACAACTCCAGGCTCCGGTTCTGCGTTCCTTGAATACCAACCAACACCAAACCTGTTAGAGCCTTGTGCCTAACCTTCAGCAACCTTCAAGGATCCCATGTCGCGATGTAGGAGAGCTCGCCCCCCGTTAGAAGACCCCTCGCCTGACAGACCCGACGGGAGCAGCCTTTCGTTTGGCATGGCCAGTCTGCAGGTACGTCCAACGCAGTTTCTCGGTACTCCGAAACACCGGACAGATTTGGCATCTCAGCAATTTCCACCGCGTCGACCCTGTATTTCTCTTGTCAAAAGCTTTGTACTCCTCTGCAAAGAGCCTTGGCTTCGTACGAGATTCCAGGTCCACCACCTGCCCCCCGCCGATCGCCCTGCTGAATGACTCGTCGTATTCTACATCTGCTCAACTTGAACAGTCAAACACGCTCCGTGCGATGATCCGCATTGCAAACTCTTTGGTGACATGCATAGTACAGAACGAAATATTGCCAGTGGCCCAGTCCAACTGCCTGGGGGCTCCCCCTAGCCTCAGTCCACCGGCATAGGATTTGAAATAAAGGAGAGGGGTTTATTGCCTCCAAAAAAAATCAAGGAATTCGCTCATGGACCCAATAGTCAAGCGTAATCCAGCATTTTCTCGTGGGTCGCACAACGTGAAAGGGTGGGATTTTCCAACATTCGCCGGGCGTTGGAGAGTTCAACTTTCAACCCAAAAGCTCTCTGCCACCTCCGACAATAATACATACCGTAACTGTGCCCGGGAGTCAAACGAGGGCAATGCTCATATCCGTGTTTTCTTACTGGAACTCATCGAGTCATTCAAACGTCGCCATGTGCCGCTGTCCGCCCGAGCTGTCATTACAGCGCGCAAGTAGCATAGATAGAAACAGTGGCAACGGGAGGCTGCAGGGAGTACAACAGAGACAAAAGAGATGCCTCTGGCTATTGGCTGGCCTCGTCGCCCTTGGGGAGCATGAGGATCTTCCGCGCCACATGGTATTCCCAGGGCTCAAATGTGTGCCTGGAGCTGTAGTAGCCAGGCATTGAAGTATCTTTCGGTTAGAGTCAAGAACAGGGGTTTCAAGCCATACGAAAATTCCCTAAACCTCGGACCCAGGTACTCGATGTCGCCAGTGGGTGAAGCCATCACCGAGAGGAGAGCGGGGCTCATATCAGAAGCTATACCGCCTCTGGCTGCGGCGCAGACAATCGGGTCAGGTCCTAGAAGAACACAGCACTGCCTCGTGGCCTGTGGTTGGTAAAGCTGCAGGAAGCCGCCGGGGAAGTCGACGGTGAAGAAAGATTGGCAGGCCCAGAACGTCCGACACGCGCGCGCAGTAACGCCGAGTTGTCTCTCTCGTCTGGAAACAGAGAAGTTTCGCGCCGAGAACAACCTGCCTGCCCGTCAACTGCCAACCAGTGTTGCCATATTTGCCCGAGAACCGTGGGTATCTCTAAAAAAGAAGGGATCTCACACTCAGCTCGGACCAAGTTTGGCTCATCAAGATCACAACAAACTATAAGCAGATCAAGCAGCCACAGAGCAGCAGCAACCGTTGTATTACCGCCGATCAGGGCTCCGAGTCCCTATTTTGTATCCGTGAATGCGGCTCGGGGGTCTGGGAGCCAACGAAAACCCTGCTCCTCGTCTAGTTGGTATCCGAGCCAGACGTCACCACAAAATACACCGCGGGCGTGTGGGGGCACGGTGTCAGTTGTCGTTCTCCCTCCCTTGTCTCTTGCGTTTTTAAAGAAACACTCGGACAATATGAGACTACTGCTGCTCGAGGTAGAAGTGGAGATGGCCAGTCGCGCCAGCAGACCTAGCAAGGGCGTTGGCCAGTTGTTGCAGAGTGCTGCAAACATAAAACTGTCACACAAATGTTCCTGCAGCTCCGGCCTGTGCGAAGTGGGCGTTCATTTGCAGATATTCGTTCCAGAACGAGCGTGGCGGTGACAGACAAGGCCACAGCCGAGATAAAAGGCGCCTTGTTTGATCCGAAGCCGAAGGCCACACCCAGTATGCTAGCAATCTTTGCCGTTGAAGTCCGAGGTCTGCTCCATCTCTACCGCTAGGGATCGTAACGGCCATGCACAAGTCCTGGTGGGCACCATGCAGTGCATCTGCTCTCGGGTGCAGCCGCCGTGGAATCATGTACCATGAGCGTGGCCATGTGGTTTGGGGGGTTTCGGTGATGTGTCAGGTTGGACGACGTTGAGTAGGCGCGCCGGATGACTGCGGATTTCGATGCGGCGAGACCCGGCGAGACGCCGGCATGCGCCGCATGGGCGTAGATAAGCGTGGGTGGTGAACATGGTGGCAGCCGGGTGAGGTCGACATGTTGTCGCAGAAGTATTGGCGTCGCCAACGGAGCGTAATGGGTGGACAGGACCAGACAAGGGCTGGTGGTTTGATGTTTGGATTGCGGATGGAGGGATCTGTACAGTGTGAAAGCGAGGTGTCATTCAGTATCTACAGGCACTTGCCTGCTAGGTACCTAGCTCTCAGATTAGACGGGGATAGGCAGCGACGGAGCTGGTGGCTCTTGCTTTCTTGTAGCGACTTCCTCTACTACCAAGGTACTTAGGTAGCCATTACTCCTTCCAGGCTAAGTAAGTAATAAGGAAAACCACGCTGCTTGGAAAGGACTACTCGACCTCGAAAACACTCATGGGAGACTGTAACAAAATCAGAGCAAGTTCTCAAAGCCTTAATTCCCAGTGCAGGGTGAAAAGCTCGGGACAGCATCGGCATGGCTTGGAATAGCAAATAGCCCAGAGGACTGCGGATTTCTCGTCTTGTGTAAGACTACAGTACTACTAGTAGTGAGTAGCACGTAGGCAGTAGTTGAGCATTTCTACCCAAGCCTCGCACATCTTCCCACTGACGAAGCTGGGGCTGATCCTAAACACTCGCTCCAATCTTTGTCGTGTGCATTCAAGGCGCCTAGTGCCAGAGTACGACCATGCTAGTGACGGGGCCCTCGGGGGGCCTGGTCGAGTCTGATAAGTTCAGACAGAGCCCATGCCTCCTGCTATCGTCGTTGTGCGAAGACGGTTGGCGCAGTTCCCCAGTTTGGAAGGACGGTGTTCAGGCTCTAGAGAAGCCCGCGGAGCAAAGCTGTTCACCCCTGGGCAAAGGGAGACATTAATTCCTTGTAGCAGTGGCCAACACTACTACTAGTAGTACCCCTTGGTCAAAATGGTCGATGTATTCGTCAAGGTCGGCATTCTCAGTCGACTCGATACACAACTTGGGTACCAAGTTCACCTCCTCGATCGATAGCCATCATCCCGGCGATGACGGTCTGGACCTCCCCGTCTATCATCACGTTCTCGCACGCGGTCTCGGTCCCTCTTATATCGTCGGTCACCCTGTTCGCGACTCCTATCCCTCCTGCGCGGACTTCGGCTGCGACTGCGCTGCCCCCGCTCACCGTCTCTTGCATCGCCATCGCGTTCAGGGGGAGGATCTCGCCGCCGGTCGCCACCAGTCCGTTGGTATCTTCCCCTCATCTCTTCGTTGCCGTAAACCAAGCCATAATCCCTGCCTGTCTTGCGCTCGCCCTCATTCCTGTACTGTCGGCGCTTCTCCAGCTCCTGGACACCTCCCCATCCGCCCCGAGACGCAGTTGCTTTTCGTTTGTTGTTGGTATCGTTCCTCCACACGTCACTCAGCTTGCTGACGCTCTGCGAGAAGTCGACATGGATGCGTCGGTCATCGATGAGAACACCCTGCATCTTAAAGTATGCCGCCTCGCAGGAGGCTTTGTCCTCATACTCGATGAAGGCGTACTGCAGACTGTCGCCCGTCTTATGATCCCGAATGACCTCACAGCTGAGGATCTTTCCAAAGCGACCGAAAATAAGCTCCAGGTCCTCGTCGGCCGTCACGGGGTTCAGCTTGCAGACAAACAGAACGTTCTCTGGTGGCTTGACTTCGGCGAAGGGCAGGTCCCCCATCATCTCCAATGTCAGGGCTTGTGCCTGTGCTTCTCGGTCCCTCCGTCTCTTTTCCAGTTCTGCCTCGTCAACATCGTCGTCTGCATGTAGGGTATCTTCGTCCGCAATTCGTACTGTCTTAAGTTGTGCGTCGCTGGGGGGCGGGCTCGAACTAGGCTCCCTCATCCCTGGAGGATCGGGATAGGGGTCATCCAAGATGACCGTGTGCTTGATACGGATATCAATGAGCGGATACCCTTTGTCGTCGACCACTGCCTCGTTGATCTTCTCCAAGACGTCGAACCCTTCCACCACCTTGCCGAAGATAGCGGCTTTACCGTCCAGGTAGTCTGTATCCTCGCCGAGCGTGATGATGAACTGCGATGCAGCCATTCGGGTATCTGGGTCTGAAGGCGCCGGCACCGTAGCCATGCTCACAGTCCCTCGCTCCAGGTGTTTCAGCTTCGGGTGGAATAAGGCAGGGAACGTCCTTTGGGATGGGTTTCCGGAGACGACGCCCCATATTGACGAGCCGCCATCGGATTCTTTAGAGAGAGGGCCAAGAGGATCGCCGGTCTGGAAGGAGAAGTTCTTTTGGACGGAATGGACGGGCGAAAAATTGTAGTATTTGATCTTGCAAAGCTTCAAGAAGCTGCGGCGCGGTGTTAGCTCAAAACGCGACGCTTCCAGAAGCAGCCCAACTTACTTTTCGCACAGCTTGGGGGCATGGTCAACGAGTAAATCAATGACAATATCGCCCGCGCTCGTCTCCAAAAGGACCGACATGGTAGTTGCCAATACCTCAAAGTCCGTTGCCGGGAGAGTTGAAGTCGCGGATTGGAACTCGAAAGGTGATCTCGAAACCCATGGGTACTTCGCACTCGTCGTACCTGGCAGCGTGACGACACCGGTTAGACCCACTGGCATAGAACGCGAAACCCGACGATCAGCCGAGCTCCGGTTTAGGTCACGTGACTAGAGCTTCCGAGGACCAGGAGATGGCGCCAAGCGTGTCTTGGCAATGCTTGTCAAAATGCCAAGCTTCTCAGACAGCGACGATCACTAAAATGCTAGGGACAAAGTGATCAATCTGAAATACCATCGGTATGAGCAAACGAGATCATCCCTCTATCAGACTGCGCTGTGAATACAGTGTGTCTTCCCCGCACTCCAGTTTGTACATGATCAATCACACATAATATGGGATGGCATCTCAGGTTTGGATTCCGACTGGTCAATTTCCGGCTGCTAATAGTGTGCCTGGATCTAGAATCGAGTACGTAACAATTGAAAACTTGCCCGGTTTCAATGACGCTATGTCCGTCCAATCCGTCAAGAATCCCCTAACCCAGAATTCGTACACCTAGCCACATCCAACTGATGCCGCCTTCTTCGGAGGCGCGAGAACAGCCCAATACCATGATACACTCCAATCTCAATCAAACCCAAAGGGGAAAAACAAGCAGGCGACGATTTGCCCGTCGCTGCTCAACGAGAAAACACTATGTAAGAAAGAAACAAATGCCAGCAAAGCCTAGACAGTTTTCCTGGTCCCTCCACGCTAGTTGACTTGTAACGCCCCGGGTCAGCTACGCCAGCAGCCCTGTTTTCCAAACGCCATGGCCAATGCAAAGAAATTATACCGGTAAAATAGACAATGGATACATAGTAGAGAAGCGGAAAAGGAAGGGGAGGCGATAAGTCCAGAGATGGATCATTCCGTACCAGAACTCCGTCTCCGGCGCCCCGACCGCAACTCCTTCTCCGTCTCCATGAGGCGCGATTGCACCCACAGGCGCATGGACCTGTCACCACGGACAGACTCGCAGTTGAGTAGCTCAGTCAGGGCGCGCTTGATGCTCTCATCGACGTGGTACAGGCGGCGCTCCTCGGCCGAGATCTCCTCCATGGTCTCCTCGTCGGGGATGGTGTCGAGTGTCTCGGATGCCTCGTCCCAGCCACTGCGTCGGGCAGACCCCTTGCGGTGGCGGCACTCGCCGCTGCGGGAGTGTCGGCGTAGCGATGGGGATGAGCGGGTGGGTGATGTGGAGGGCGAGGTGAAGGTCGAGGAGTTGCTGGTCGCGGCAGACATGTGTCCGGGCCGGATCTGTTCGAGGCGGTTTGAGAGCTCGTCTCGAATGCCTTGCAGGTCCATGTACTCCTGCATGGTGAGGGTGTAATTGTGGGATTTTGAGGCCGTCATTTTGACCCTGCTCTGCCGGGGGGCGTAGTTTGGAGTTGATTCTGGAGCCAGTAATAACGAGACCATTGGGCTCGGTTATATAGTAAACCCATCCACCGGGGGGAGTCAGACAGAGACGCAGCAACCGTGGTTTGCCTTGGTCTAACTCTGTGCTCGATGCTACCAAGAATTGGCAGCTCGTGATCGCAAGGAGATCTGGTTTGCGTGCTGTCGGTCGCACGGCAGAAGTGGCCGGGATGTTCCTCGAAGACCGGATGCAGCGAACAAGGTTTCACACAAGCGCCAGGCGGTGATGGTGGCGGGATCCGCGGGGGTGATTGAGCGATCAGGCGGCGGGGGAGGGAGATTCGAGGCGTCGCGATTGTGGCCGATAAGGCAATGGTACAAACGGCGAGCGGATGGCAATGGCTGAGGGAAACGCAGGCAACGGTCGATCGTGTCCAGAGCCAGGTGGTCGGGGCTGGAGGTGATGATAACCAGCCGCCTCTCTGATCAGCAGGTCCGGGAGGCCCCAGTGCTTCAGTGCTTGCCCCTCTTGGCTTGACGCACGCAGGTCTCAGGGTGGATCCCTTTGTGCAGATAATAGCAATGGTGATGCGATGCGATGCGATGTGATGCGCCGGTGCTGCAGGGCGCCCACCTTATTACTAGTAGTTCCCGGATTTCAATATTGGCGCTCGCAGTTGGCCAGGCCGCCGGGTTCGCCGCTGTGACCGAGAGATAACGCCGGATGTGTCAAGCTCGCACTCGGCCCAAGTCTAAAAGCGTGGCGAGAATGCAATGTCTCTGGGAGTGCTTGAGTGGTGCTTGAGTGGTGCTTGAGTGACTCGGTGCTGGCGGACCGCCTGATAAGGTTCACGGTTTTGGGCAGATTTGGCTTCGCGTTCTCGTGCCTGCAAGCCTAGGCCGGCCAGTCGGGGATGCGAACGGGAACACGAAGAGATGGGTGGGCGGGTGCAGCAGTTCGATTGGGCCCAGGTGCTTCTCGACCACCACAGGTATTGATTTAGGGACTCTGCCGCCAGGAATGCGGTTTGCGTGGGTGTCGCCAGAGGCCACAATTGGGCAGCTTGCACCGTGTGAGGCGATGCTGGCCTGTCAGTGGCGCTACGGCTGCGTGGTCGAGGTTGCGGAGATGGGTAGCACCAGATGCGGGCAGATTGACCGGTCCCTGATGGGGGGAGGATGCGTTGTTCGACGGGAGTCACCTGGTGATGCTGGTGCAGAAGGTTGAGGAAGGTGAGGGGACTGGAGAAGAGAGCAGAGGAGGGCAGAGGAGAGTGGAAGAGTATTACTCGTAATCCCAAGCAAGGGCGCTCAACTCATCAAACGTTCCAACTTGCGACGACGCAATCAAGCTGTATTAATCACCACCGACATGGGTGGTTTATATTAGCTTCACCGGCCTTCAGATGGGGCCCCCTGGCCTGAGCGCCGGTTGCAAATGAGATCCGTCCCACCAGGGGGGGGAAAGGGCCCGCCGCCAAAAATCACCTATCATCATCCCCATCGATCGGTCTCACCCAGCAGGTTTCAAGGCCCAACTCCAACTTCTCCAACAGGAAATATATCGTCATTTCCACACATGTCCTGAAATCGCTGGGGGCATCTCCGGCACGCCAACCGATCAGCTTGGTAGGTGCTCCCGAAACACCCCAAGGTAGATGAGGCAGATGCGGCAGATGAGGGCCAGATGGCCCATGGGCAACTTGTTTCTCAACTCCACACACCACAGACCCAGACCGCACTCACTCACACCTTGGTGCCCGTGCTACTCCGTATACGTACGTACCTCCGTACGGGAACATGTACCTACTGCAATTACCAGCGGTGAGCCCGAAACGCCTCACCTCGAGCCGATCAATGTCACATCCGCCGCTGATCATGGCGCAAAACAACAGGACCGTTTCTCTGGGGTCACGTACAAATTAAGCCACCATATCTATAGCGGAAGCTCTGCTTCAGACAACCATACCGGTACCACCACCTGCCATCCAAGGATATGACCATCAGGCAGTGAGACCTGCCAACTCCACCACCCAGGTTTCAGGCAATCTGTCTCATTCCGTCCCCCAGGATTCGGCAGTCAAAAAGTGCTTTGCGGTAGTACGAGGACGGATATTACCACCATCACGCACAAAAGGACGGGGTCATCTCGCCTCAGCCTGCCAACAAGCCAGTGCTGGTCACATTACCATCCCTCAATGTCGTGCCACCAGCCAGAAAAATCTGCTCATCCATCGCCTGCCCAGGTCGTATCCGCTGCGCCGGACTTGTGCTCCGGGCCCGGCAATGCCGTTGGGCCCCTTCTAGATCCCATCGCCCGAATCATCGGGTAATAACCATCCGGTGTCTACCAGGTTCTGCCTATCGTGTCCACCATGGCCTCCCCGTCGATCCTTCTCCAGACATGTAGTAATACTCGCAGCTACCTCAACTGAGAGCCTAACAAGTCAACTCCGGCTTCCGTTTCCGAGACCGCCGATTGTACTTCTCGGGCATATCATGGCCCAAAATGGCATATCAGCCTACCATGTATGACTTCATAAGTACTACTAGCTACATAAAGACCAACAGCCCATCTGACATTACCCCGTTTCCTGTCAACCACGTTGTCAGGCGTACGTATGGCAACCCTTGAACGCCTCAATTGACTCCGATAGGCTATGCAGCAATCCGGCCAGCTGATGCCACTGTGGTACGCATCACAGATTACTGACACGTTTTTTTACCCAGCTCCAGGCACCTCCCGTGCAATGTTTCTTGGGTCCCGTTCCCTCGGAGGCTTAGATGTGGTGAGACTGGTGGTGTGCCGGCCGGAGCCTACCGGCAATGAGTGGCTACCCTGCGCTACCCCGATCGGAACAAGGATGCACAGGCAAGAAAGGCCTCTAAACCGAACTCTGGTCTTAAGATCATAGGTAGTTACGATGACTTGCTCAACCGTGTAACACCCGTTACACAAGATTATTCACACGTTGGGGACGTGCGAGCTGACTGGAGCATATGTACCCAAAGATTTACATCTAACGTGCTGCCCCACAACTCTGCGCGCCCCCTATCTCTGCGCAGACAAACCAAGACGCGTCAACATCAACACAACACCTTCGTACAACCAGAATTCTATCAAATCTTATCCAAACTACGTATTTTTTGCATCATGACTAGCCCCCAGTCCGTCCGTAACGAGTGCATTGAAAATGCCTGCGATCAGGCACGTACTTCTGGCTCAATTCGCGCTGCCGCACGAGACTGGGGTATGCCCGAGTCCACGATCCGTAACCGGCTCAATGGAGCTACCACGATTCGAGAAGCCAAGGCCGATTCCCAATAACTATCCCCAAAGCAAGAGGAATTGCTAGCGGATTGGGTCTTATGAGAGGAACAGTGTGGGAGGGCCCCAAAGAAGAAGGAAATCCGCGACTTCGCATAGGTCATCGTATCTAACGGCGGCAGCGACGACCTCATCGGCCGGAAATGGGTAGACCGCTTCATTAACCGTAACCCATCGATTAAGAGGAAGATTGGTAGGGGAGTTGAGGCATCTCGAACTAGCCAGATTACCATTGAGGCCCTCGAGACCTTCTATGACCGTCTAGATCACCTCATTAAGACGATGTCTATCGGCAGTAGCCGCATCTATAATATGGACGAGACCGGCATATCCGAGGCCGAAACAAGCGCCGGAAAGGTCGCTGGATCAAGCGCAACGCGATGTTCTATTATCACAATAAGCGATTGTATAACTTGGGCCACTGTGGCGGAGTATGCGAGTGCTACGGGTCGCCGGTTGACGCCGTTGGTGATCCTCACAGGCAAGAACCTTCAGGGGCAGTAGATGCCGGATAAGATCCCTAACTTCAAGATGATTGCGTCGAACAAGGGCTAGATGAACTCGTATATCATAATGAAGTAGCTCCGCGGTATCTTCTTACCGGAAACAAAGCCTGAGATACCATCGCTCTGGCGTATCCTGATCTTAGATAGATTCAAGCCTCATAAGACAGCGGAATTCGCATACAAGGCATATATCAATAAAGTCTATCCACTATGGCTCCCCGCGCATTCATCCTACCTTACATAGCCGCTCGATGTGGCGTGTTTTAGCCCTCTCAAGCACGAGTTCCACGACCAGACCCGCGCCTTCGCCTAATAAAGCACGAGTGCTCCTGCTTAAAAACGCCGCTTCCTCCGCGCCTATAAATTAGCAGGCGAGAAAGCTATTTTAAAGGAGAACATCCGAAGCGGGTTTAAGGCCGCGGGAATTTACCCTACGAATGGAGCACGGGCGATTGATACGGTGGTCGCTTATAGGGATACTCAACACCAAGCTAGCCCACCACATACACCCGAACGATCTTAAGAGACTAATATCCGCTATATCTACACTCTAGAGAATAAGAAGGATATTATCTCGCAACTAGATCCTTTGCGGCGGCAGATTAGGGCCATTGATCGGGCCCGCCGTACGATGCTACATAAGGCTGGTGAATCCCTCAATAAACGGAACACAATGATAGCATCTTTGAAGCGGGAAAATGACTATCTCAAGGATAGGGTCGATGCACTCGAGCCTACTAAGCGCCGGAAGGTGCACAAAGACCCTAATGAGGAATTTGCAACAAAGGCAGACCTGATTGATGCTCGGAACAAGGCCCAAGCAGCGGCCAATAGCTATGTGGATAACCACGGACCTTATCTTGATGATGAGGCCGCAGAAATTGCTGAGTTAGCTGCCGACGACCTAGCCGAGCGACTGCAGTAGTAGATATTCAATTGAAACACCGTGTGTTGAGTTATTCCTATGTAAAGTTCGTTGTTGTGATGGCCTCAATTGCGCAGAGATGGGGGGCGCGCAGAGTTGTGGGGCAGCACGTTAGCATGTCAGCTGGTAACACCACCGGAGCACGTGGTCCGGGGTATAACATCATGTATCCGACCCCACTGATATCACTCATCGGACATCTTTCTTTTCATTGATTCAAACATTGCGTCTTGATACTCTACAGGTGAAGATCTTGATGGGCACCTCATCGTCGTAGAATGGCCCTCGCTGAGACGATCTTGACGGCACACCAAACTCCAAATCCTCCGCCACCAGCCCATTGTCACCACATGCTTTCATGAAAACTCCAAACGTCTCCTCATTCCGCTGCGCCGCAGAGATGTAGACCTCGACGTTTGGATGCAGCGCAAAGAGGTCTACCAGTGTGCCAACCAGCGCGGGGATCGCGCTCCGGTCGTACGTCACGTCGGCACCCAGCACCACATCCACGGGCCACCCGCCGTTCCACGCCTCCTCCTCCGTTCCGACAAGAGCGTGGCCCCATTTCACGTCCATCGGCGTGATGCGGGAGGAGTCCTCGAGGTCGTTGAGAAATAGGTTCTCAGGAAGGTTGTTGATGACATCATCAGAGCCATCGGAGGCCAGGACGTGTGTGGCTCCCAGGTAGTAGGCGCAGAGTATGGACAGGTAACCGGTGCCAGTGCCTAGCTCCAGGATACGCTTCCCCCGAACGATGGCCGGATTCTGGCAGAGGAATTGGCCCATGTGAAGTCCAGCCTCCCATGTACGCAGACCAGTGGTGCCTCCAGCAGCTATCAAAGACCGATTCTCTAAAAGTGTAATGTGAGGATCTTGCTCCTTGGAGCTGGTCGAGTTAGGGTCGCCAGGGAGACCAGACAGGCTATACGTGACATAAAACCGTTGCTGCACCAAGGCAGCTTCTGGTGGGTGGGGCGTCGCGAGGAGAACAGACAGGGTACTCATGAGGTTCTCAGAGACTTCCTACCTTCAGGTCAGACAGACTAGGAGATATCATCATTCGGTTAAGTGGCCGGCACAGCTCACATGTTGGTCCCAATCTTCGATACCCGCCTCAATTCTTGACACTAGATCTTTGAGATTTCTGGTCTGATATCGAGTCGGCGGCGCATAGCGAACGGCACCGTCCGCAAACAGGTTTGTGAAGATGGCATCCTGAACTTCAGGTAGCCTGAGAAACGTGCCCTGCGGAAAGTCAAGTTTGGGTTCCAGCTGGAGATATTGGCGGCAGAATCTGTCGACTTGGTCGATCCATGTCTGTGACATGCTTTGCAATTCCCCAAACTACGGATAGAGTTTGGGCAATCATTCCAGCCGTGAGTACGGATATTGTACGGAGGAGCATGGATGCTGGTGGTTCGATGACGGCGTTGAGCTTCCCTGGTTCCGTACCCCACCCGGAAACGCTGAAACGTTGTGCCGAGAAGACCCATACCCAGGCCACGCGGGCTCAAAGTGTCACGTGAGCCCTAGCCAAAATTTGTGTGGAAGCCCCAATTGTGAGGCAGGCCCCCACGCACACCCGATTTTCTTAGGGTTGGACCCAATTAACCGACACGGGCACCTGGTCGGAATTTTCGTCTGCGACTTCATCCACCAAATTCGACGACGACCTCAACCCGCCCAACGTCTCTCCCTCAGCCAACCTCCAGCAGAGACTAACCACAGCCCACCATGGCGGACAACGACTCCCCCGTTACCCTGCGAACTCGCAAGTTCATCCGCAACCCTCTCCTGGGTCGCAAGCAGATGGTTGTGTGAGTAGCTACGTGCCCTCCCCGCATCTCGTCTGCCCTGCCTCTCGAGCCGCCCAAAACATCCCGGCAAACCGATCAATTCCATCACGAGCGACGTGTGCCCTGGTTTTTTCAGAGGCCACCTCGGCGCGAACACGACTCCAGAGTCAGCGGCTGGCGGGATTGGAACACGGTGGAATTGTTGTCTATTAAGGGAGCCCGTGGCTGACCGCGTTTCTCGATAGTGACATCCTGCACCCCAACCGCGCCAACATCTCCAAGGATGAGCTCCGCGACAAGCTCTGCGGCATGTACAAGGCCCAGAAGGACCAGATCTCCGTCTTTGGTCTGCACACCCAGTTCGGTGGCGGCAAGACCACCGGCTTCGCCCTCGTCTACGACTCCCCCGAGGCCATGAAGAAGTTCGAGCCCCTGTACCGTCTCGTCCGTGTTGGCCTCGGAACCAAGCCCGAGCGTGCCAGCAGGCAGCAGCGTACGTCCTTACCCTGCGGATTTCCCGACAATTTATTGTCATTGTTCTTATGTTGGCGGGAATCGTGTTGTGCTGACTCACTCGTGCAGGCAAGCAGCGGAAGAACCGACAGAAGACCCTGCGCGGAACGGCGAAGGTCAAGGGTGCCAAGGCGAAGAAGGAGAAATAAGCGCATCGCCTCTGTATATCCTCAGGTCGTTGGGAGCGTGGGGGATGGCCATCCTTTGGTGTGGAATCACGGGCCAGCGGCAGCACTCGTCCTGTGCTGCTGCTGGCCAGCCGGTGCGGCACTCGTGATGATTTGGCCGGCCGCCCGGCATTGACTCTTTTGTGTCTGGTTGAGCCCGTGCGGCATGGGACTTGACTGTCGGCGGGACTCTGGATTCGGCGCCGGCGGGGAGGAGATAGAGGGTTCTGGCTTGAACGGTCTAACCTTCCATACACTAGCATGAATCTACGGTGTTTCGGGTTTCGGACCAGATGACGGGGCATTGCTACGCGCAACGGCCGAGACGGAAAAGCAAAAAACGATTGTGAATTTCTCTGCCCAATGGGTATCATATCCTGAACTGAGGCGTTGTCCTGCCTTCCACCAAGTCAAAATGCTCCCCGATGCCTTGCCATCCAATGCCAAGCTGTGTGTTATTGCGCTCATAAAAAAAAGGAGACCAGAGGCCCGAACCATGGGGGTATTTTTTTGGCCGGTTTTCGCTTTGTCCGTGCCTGTCTCAATCCGGCGCCGGCCAAGACTTTTGTAATGTTGTCGTTACTCATACCAAGCCCATGGTGAACATGGCTGCTGCGCCAAATACAGCCGCCACGACGAGGCCCATGTCTAAGCCCCTCGGCGCCTCGGCCTTGACGACGGGCACGTGCCATCCGCACCGCTCCTCGCCGTTGGGCGGGCACCTGTAGTGCGTCGTTTGACGGGAGCCCTTGGTGTTCAGAGAGTCGTCCTGATATGAGGATGATGGCCCGGTCCCCATGGGCTTCTGAGCTACTGGACCAGCACCATGGGCTGCTGGATTGTCCGCTGCTAGTCGGAGGACGGGCAAATGGAGGTACTGCGTGTGTTCCTGGACAGGACGGTTTGTGCGCTTGGCGGTGATGGGGAGGCCGAGGGTGAGAGTGAGGATGAGGAGGATGAGAATGGGCGATGAAGTGGTGAGGCCGTGAGCGTGCGATCTCATTGTGGGCGGGGGGTGCTACCCGAGACTCCAGCCTCGAGAGTTCAACTCGCCGACCTTCAGGTGCCGCTGTGGTCTTGAGAACATGGAAGGGGATCAAAGATGATTTCCTGTTGCAGTCACAACACAGGAAGAAACGCCGTCAGCTGGTCTTATGTGTCCCTCGTGATCTCTTGGCCCGGCTACCTCTCTATTCATCGTCTGCCCACCATCGCTCACTGTGCCTCTATTATGTACGTATTAGTGTGTGCCAGCTGTCCCAGCCACTCACGCACTGCTATTAGTACTAGTAACGATGGGAAAACCAGGACCAGGGACCCGACATCTGCTCCGTCCCCAACCGGTGAGTCCCAAGCCAGCCAGCCCTGGCTTCCCTGGCTGCCTTGCATTTTGGGACTCTGGGGGCTTCCAAGTCTGAGACCCCAGGCTGCACCGATGGGGCACGGATCGATGCCCATTTGGCCCATTTTGGGCCTCCCCGCATTCACCGCCAGGCTCTGGATCCTAGTGTGCTCCCGAATTGGCGGGGGCCTGTCAGCCCAGCAGTATGCCAGGGCCTACCAACAGGACAAAGGGTCCTCAGCCCATCTCTCCATCATTAGCCGAGCTGAGCATCATCGATGTGCTGCACATGTGACATTGCCCAGAGGGGATTCATTCCTTCGTCAGGCAGTCAGGCAGTCTGTGCTACCAGCCAAGACTATAGTGTGTGATCTGGCATCCCATAAATCAACTCCAGAGGTCATCAACCTGCTCGGCCAGCTTGGACCGACCTTGGCATTATCTGCATCTGAGAGATCTAACTGTACAGAAAAATAGTGTAGCGAAGTGCGTAAATGAACATGCCGAAGAACTCCTGTGAATGCCATGTCCCTTGAGCATCACCCATAACCCTCCCGCAAGACATGCTTATCCTACTCTGCGAAAACAAAACCAAAAGTGGTTGACTAGGGGTATCAAAACTTCTTGCTCGACCTCCTCCGCCCAGACCCTTGACCCACCACGCCCGCGCTTGACGGCGGAGGCAGTGATTTGTTGTTTGGTCGCATCCCTGTCGTAGCTGCCGGCAGACCCTTCCTCGGCTTTCGAGGAGGCTCCTTTTTAACCGTCCGTGCTTCGCTCTTGTGATTCTTATTCTTCTTCACCCAGCCCGAGCCGTTGGGTAGAGACAACCCTTCATCTTCGTACGTCTCGTCGAGGCTGTCCTCAGCATAGTCCTCAGGGGGGATGCTCGAACTCGGGCTTGAGCTGAGTTCGATAACCTGCGTTCCCTCGGGCACCTGAAACGAGGACGACCGTCGCTGACTCCGTCGTACTGGCCGACTCGCCGGCTCTTCAGAATCTGATAGTTGCGGGAGCTTGACTACCGGGGAGGGCTGTATTGCATTAGGAAACAGGCTTCGGATGAACTTGTTCCTATCCGGCGACGCGTCAGAATCCTCACCCTCATCCAACTGCCGCATTGCTTCCTCATACTCTGTGTCGGCCTTGCTTTTCCGTGGCCCTAGCGCGGACATGTTTGAAGACTTGGGCGGGCTCTGTGTCTGTTTTGAGGTTTGTGCCGTGTGCCATAACTCATCCAGGGTGGGAAATGGCGAGCTGCTCCTCAAAGGAGGGTCGCCCTCCGGGGAAACATCCCCAGGTTCGGGTTTGGAGCCCATGCCGTGTTCTGAGGGATTTGCATCGAAAACTGCATCCGCAGTCGTGTTAATATAATCCATGACTCCGTCGTCATATTGTGGCTGCCGTCCACTGCGAATGCTGCTGGCCGAAGATGGTGCTGCTAATCGCGGGTAGTCTACCACCGGGGTCTGCTGCTTCTCGCTCCCGAGCTCTGGGCTTGGGAACGTGATGTCAACAAAAGGGAGTTCCTGAGCGGCATCCTCACCCGTCGCGCCAACCACTGACTCGACTTCCGATACCTTGGGGGCCCAGTTAACGTTTGAGCCTCCTCCATCCGTGTTCCCACTACCCCCACACTCTTGTCGCCCAGCCGATTGCGAGTCCTTGATGACACCACCGGCGCTGTCCACTGATTGTCCTTGAGATATCTCCGCTCTGCTGCTTTCACTGTTGGAAGGATCTTCGACAGAGGGAGCGGATGTGGTAAGATGAGTGTAGTTCTGCCCCGAAGGGATCGATCCTGATTCCGGTGCGCACTCCTCCTCAGTCGTTGCCATATCCATCAATTCTTTCTCAATGCCTGCCCGAACCTGCATCGAGTCAAGACCATTCATCGAAGAAGTTGGGGAATTTTGGAGCATTGGGCTCCTACTCTCCATACCTCCTTCTGGGGCTCCAGGTTTTACCATCCCAGTTTGCGCATCTTCCTTGGCGAGGGGACTGTTCGGGACGCTCAGCGTCGGCTCTCCCTGAACAACACGTGGTTCGATTAGATCACCCCAAGGCAGGTCTCTGAACCCGCTATCTTCCTCCTCGTCGTCGTCCTCCGAGTCGTCAGGCACCTCAAACTTGTCGTAGATCCTTTGGCCCGTCTCTTCGTCGTACACCTTCTCGTTGTGCTCTCGGTCACGCTTCGCAAGAATGAGATGTAACACCTTTTCGTCGTTCATAGAGATCACTAAACCGGTGACGGATCTCAGCTCTGGCTGCCAGTTGGTAGCTTTTGAGAGCTGAAATTGCTTCCATGTGACGACCATCCCGGATTTGATCTCATCCACCTGAAGCGTCGGCAGAACAGAAACATCCGCTGGCAAAGAGGGTAAATCATCTGGGTCAGTGAATTGGCTGTTAACATCACCACTGATGTTGGCTGGTATATCGTCGTAATTGAGCTCAATGTTGTCATCCTGGTTGTTGGAAGCGGCTTGTTCTTGGCTGGCTTGCAATCTGTTCTTTGTTTTTTTGGACTTCTTTGACTCTGTCGCAGTGACAGTCTCGTTCTCTGCGTCATCGCACCAGTATGAGTCGTCATCATAATAGTTATCCTGATGAAAATTCTGCGAGTTGCGCTTTCTCTTCCGTATGGAACTGTACTGCTGCTGTGGATCCCATCTTTGGACGAATGGGAATGGAGGCTCGCTGAGGACAATGCCTTCTTGACAGCATTCAACGGCGGTATACGTGATCTTGTCGCGCCAGTCCTCCATGTCACTTCCTGACTCAACCATAGCAGTGTCTTCGTGGACCTCGGTGGGTTTGTCTAGACGGTGGTTTTTTAATGGTCGTACATCCTTCATCAAGTTTTCCTTGATCTTATCCTCGTCTGTTTTGCTCTTCGGGTTCTGGAGCCCCAAGGCACCGAAAAGAAGTCTCCGTCCTGCGCCCATGTCAACGCGCATGCGCCGACGGGCTGTTTCATCATTGGTGCTGGTTGCACTTTCTGGGTCAGGGATTTGATTCATATCTTGCTCATTGGGGACTAGGGCCCCAGTGCCATTAGGTGTTGACAGCGATGTGGTGTTCACGTTGGTTTGCGGCTCCTCGGTTACAGCTCCATCTTGACCTTCCTTCCACTGCGCCGGTTCCGTGGATCCTTCTGCAACTGCACTCAGAAGAGCTTGCTTTCGTGCAATGAGGTCCTTCTCGGAATGAGTTGGGTCGTGGGATTCGCAAGGTTCCGACGTTCGAGTCTCCTCAAGATTTCGGAGGCGCTTGGCTTCCCTCCTTCGGGCGTTTCTTTTTTGAGTTTTACTCAGGCCCTGGCCCCGCCCAACGGTTAACTCTTGTGGTGTGGAAGCTGAGAGATTTGCGACTAATTCAGGGTGAGACGTTTGGGTATTCTTCTGAGGTTGAGGAGGTCGACGTTGCGATTCAGCGGATCTGGCTGGAGCCTCTTCCGGTGCCGATACAGAGTCGGAGTCCTCGCCCATGTCGGTAGGTTTCTCGCTGGAGCTGCTAGAGTCATCACTTGACGTATCTGAGCTGCTGTCGCTGTCTTGCGCTGTCTGAGCCTTGGTCGCACCATTCACACTAACACCGCCGTAACTCTGGCTGGAATCGGAACCGCTTTCTGAATCGTCATCAGAATCGCTCGAGTCATCTTCGGACGAGTTTATGGCTTCATGCGGGGATTGCTGGCGGTCTACTCCATGCTCAGGCTGCTGTTGATCTTCATTGTCTGAGGAATCGCTGGAATCTGATCCACTGCTCCCGCTGGAGCTGTCATCGTCGTCATCGTCGTCATTATGATCATCATCTGAACTCTCAGAGTCCGAGACAGACTCATTGTCCGATTCTGAGCTATCTTCACTGCCTGATGTGTCGTCGCTCGTCTCATCGACATGGTTTTTTTCCGCATCGTTGCCGTTCGCCACTGTGTTGGTAGAGCCATTCGTAACCGTCACCATCGGCTCTTCAAATTCAACCTCTTGAATTAGGGGTCTCGCGGGAGCATTGCGAGGTTGGGGAAGGAGGGTTGGCGAGGCCGGGGGAGGGCCGGCCTGGAAGCGTGCGGTTAGGAAGTTGCCCAGGACTTCGTCAAAACTCAAGGTAGGATCGTTCTCTGTGGCCAGTTCATAGTAAGACCGGCGAATATCCGTTTGGTTTTGGAGAAGTGTTGACTCAATGGTGGCGGCGGATGTTAGGGGGAATGCGGATCGCAATGCTGCTATGGCGATGGGCGCGATCTCAGGAACCGAAGGCTGTGGGGACTGGGAAAAGCTCCCGGCAACAATATCCTGGGCTGGTCCCTCGTGGTTACCCTCGTTTGAAGCAATGTCCTCATCTGATTCGGGGTCGCCGATAACGTCGTTGTCGGCTTGTAGCAATCGTATTTCCTCCTCTAGACCGTCGGCTTCACCCGAAGACTCCTCATCGTCTGGCTCGTCTTTGTCCTGAACCGAATTCACTTCATCCTCGGAGCCTACCCCCAACATGTAATCTTGATCTTCATCTTCATCATCGGAGGTATTGTTGAGGAACTCTGCGCTAGGGTCCAGGACGTTCATGCTAGAAGGTGGTCCCTCCAAGAGAAGCTGGTCTGGTTGCTCGTCGTCATGATCTGCATCTTCCTCTTCATCCAAATTGTAGGTAATGCGCGCGCGCTTTCGAGGCGGAAGGCTAAGAACCGGTCGGTCGCGAGGTGCTCGGCGGCGGCCAAAGGGAACACCATCTACTAAATGGATGCCATCGGGCGAGATCTGGTGCCGGCCACTGACCCGTCTGCGTTTTAGATCCTCGGTGAGGAGCGAGCGTATCCTACACTCTATAATTAGCCCCAAATTTGGCTCATGGAGCTCGGGGGAGGAGCGGATCGACTCACAAGACCTGGTCGTCATGTTTGAAAACTTTACTAACCGGCTGGAAGTGCAGGCACTCAAAGCTGCCCCCTTGGTTGTCCGCGAGTTCTACGGCATAGTCCTCGAGTCCCCAGTCTCCGTTCTCCAGCGTCACTACTTCATTAACCTGGGAGAGCAGGTTGGCGATGGTGAAGTCCTCGGAGACGGTACATGGCCAGACAAGTTTGAGCTCGGGAAGGGCGTGTCTCCTGATTGTCAGGCGCAGGCGTATGTCGTTGGAAGACATGGCGAATGTGGCGGCCGTCACCGCATACCTCGAGAGTTTTTGATGAGGTAGAACAAATGAGGGTGGTACGATCAAAGAAGGATAAAAAGAGCTGAGGTAGTGGTGAGGATTTACGTTCAAGTTGTTCTCAGAGGCGGACTTCCTGCTGAAGGCGCGTTGAAAGGCGCGTTCGTTGAACTTTCAATAGTGGGGCTGCGAGTCCAGCAGTAACCCAGTTAGCAAAAAAAAAAAGCAGACTTCAAAACATCAACCACGAGTACTCCGTACTCGTGAAGTTATAGTATAATAATAACTTGTCCATATACAGATAGAATGCAGACATAATACTTCGTGCAAAATGCGCTTATTATACACATAAATATACGTAAGCTTGAAGGTCAACAACGTCGCCTTCTACTATGTATTGTTTGATGCTATCTACTAGTGGGCCTCTAGTCCCCGAGATGCAATTACGGTCTGGGCGCACCTCTTTACTCTCTTCATCTCTCCCACCCATCTTCTGACAGAAAATCGACCATGGTTTTAGCCCAACCCGCGTATTTTTCATCAATCCTGCCTTTTTGATTGCGGTTCCCGATGTCCCTCTTCTCCCCCTAGCATTAGCATTCTTCCTTCTTGATCACTAGATGTTCATTACCCTCCAATAGGCTTAGAATCTCGGCGTATTAATCGCCTACATCCAGCAGAAATTACTTATATTTGATATCTCTCTCGAAAGCCTCTAGCTCTGCGGTCTCCGTTGCTGCATCCTTCTCCATGGCGATTAGCTGGTCGGATTTGGCGACTTACGGGAGAGATGGATGATCCAGGTGCTTGATATCAGCATCTAGGTTGTCTGCCTCAGCGCGGGCGATAAAGCTCTGCAATATCTACCACCACTTGAAACGGATCAAGGAGCCTCGGGGCGTCCAGCTGAGACGGGGTGACTTCGTCGACGTATGGCTCTTTGCTTCCCCCGCCATGTTCAGGGCGGAGTTGGCTCTCCATTCCTGTTCGTCCTTGAAGGCCCTCACTACAATTTCACTGTGTACTGCTTTCCCGCCTTTTTCGACGATAGCATTCAAAAATTTCATTAAAAACCTCCAAGACTGGAAGAAACATCTGGCAAGAGCTGAGTGGCTCTTTAAGAAAGCATGTCTGGTGATCTTCAAGCGACCAAACTTTCTTTCGTAGGAGGCTTAAGGAGAGCCTTCCAATAAGGGATTAAGAACATGAAAAGAGCTTAAAAAAGCCAAAAAAAAAATGAAAAAATTATCAAGACACTAAGAACTCCCCAGGAAGGCCATTTCCGAGGTGACATGTGTAGGACAGTCGGCGACGTTGCGGCGACAGGCTCGATGAGCGAAAACATGAATGCCCCAATGCCTAAGAGACATCTCTTGGCATATCCCTATAGTCAGTCTGATTATCGGATCGATTTTTAACGAACCCCGGTGCGTGAATCGCCAGTCGGCCTCTGACTAGTGTATACAAAGTAATAGCAACAAGATGCGTGGGGGACTGCATCGTAGGCTTGACCAAGAACACAAGTGAATATTAGTGAGAGTTCTAAATAGAAAAAGCGATTTAATTAATGCTAAATTATTTTAAACAAAATCATACAATTGTCACACCTGCGCGCTTGCAATGCTGAGTGTCGAGCATCCTGGAAGTTCTCCTCTCACCTTTTTCTATCCCGAATTTGCGGCCCGGTGACGCTGACTTGCCTGCCCCCAAGGTTGGGACAGTGCAGTGACTCCCGGGCTCTCCTCGCGACCATCAACCAAATCCAAAGTGTTATTTCGTACGGAAAATAAAGAGATAGGCTGGGACATTTAGGGCGATTTATCACCGGTAAAAGCTCAAGAGTAGGTAATCGACATGAGCCTTGCCCCAGTTCCATGCAACCATGAAGCTTCCATCAACGCCATTAAATGCATCCAAACTCCTCCATCTTCCAAAGCTGTATGCACCGTCTATTTGGCTCTGGAAAAGTATCGGTTCTTATCATGAGAGCCCGCCCATATCTAGCATGTGCCCCATCTTCTCAATCTGCGCCATGTTAGTGAATCATCTCCGGGTGAGACATGGTGGGGTAATCCCCAACATACCTTGGTCTTCAGATACCCCTCCACTTCCCGACTTCGGAAGCCTCCTCGTCCTTTCCAGGACAGCGGAACCATGGCGACGCGCTCCTTGACAACAATTTCCCGGTTAGGGCCTTCTACGGCCCGGATCTTGTCGGGGTTGTTGGTTAGGAGTCGCACTTCTGTCAACTCCAGATCCTGCAAAATTGCCGTGGCCAGACCATAGCTTCGGGCGTCAGCCGGGTGACGGAGCAGGAGATTCGCCTCGACCGTGTCCGAGCCCAGATCTTGCAGGTTGTAGGCCTTCAACTTCTCCGAGAGTCCAATACCCCGTCCCTCCTGGCGCAGATACACGATGACGCCGCCTGCCTTGTTTTCGGGGAGACTCATGAGCCGCGCTGCCTCATCGAGCTGCTCGCCACAGTCGCATCGGGCAGACCACGCAGTTTCACCCGTGTAACACTCGGAGTGTATTCGAACCAGAGGTGTCTCTGAACTTGGCTGGGACAGGTGCCCCTCTTGCCGCGCCTGCTCTGTCTCCTTGGTGCTTGTCAGGCGACCAGGGTACAGCGTGCCGGTGTATGCTCCGCGGATCATGCGGTCCAGCTCGGTCTCGCCCTCGCGCGGCGCATCTAGGCTCTTGCTGCGGATATGGTTGCCGAAGACGATGGCCAGGTGCTCCTTGTTGTCGACATTATTGGTATAGAGGTGAAGGAACATTTCGTCACCATTGACCGTCGGGATGCGGGCACGCACTGCGCATTCCACTTCCGGAAGCTTTTCCAGAAGCTTGGGCTTCTTGGAACCACATCCTCCCGAGGGAACACTGCTGTCGACCGGAACGCTGCGAGGCGCGGCTGCTGTGCGTGGTGTCTGGGTGCCAGGAGTCGCTGGTGGCGTGAAGGCGGGGGAGAGGAGTGATGGTGGGGGCAATTGGTTCGGCGCATTCGGGCTGCCCGACGGCTGCGGGGATTGTGCTATTGAAAGTTCGTCCACAAGCCGGTTTGGCGTGTCAATATCATCGGATGCGATTGAAGTGTTTTTTGGGGAGTAAAAGGGCGGGAGCTTCTCGCTGCCCGGAGACGCAGGTCTCTCGTCTGACGGCATCGTCGGCTGTGTTTCGCGCAATTGTCGTAGGCCGTCGTGAGCCGTGTCGTCAAGGCGCAGGTCAATTGCTGGGGTGCTTGTACTCGCTCAGACAGGCATGCGAATTGGAGAATGGCAATCAAAGCAGCAACAAGGAGACGGGGAACCAAAGCATGAGCTGACGATGGGGAAAAGTTGGAACGAAGATGGATGGACTGATGAGGCGACGAGGTTGCCGAGGGAAGCCATCCATTAGTCATTACCACTGTTGCGGAGAGAAGAGGGCCTGTGGTGCACTGCAGCACTGGAGTGTCAAGCCGTCAGCGGCTTCGGGGCTCTGGACCGGCGAACCGACACCGGGCAGGCCCCCGTAGGTTCCCCCCTCTGGGCCTTCCTTCACAGGGTCTTGCAGAAGTCTGACGCAGGCTGGCACATGGATGGCCACCCAATGGAAACATTCCGAGGTCCCTCTGGAACCTCATCGAATTGCGGGGGAAGCGAAACTTCCCACGTCCATGGTCTGCGGCACGTCGGCCACCAATTCCTGATTATCCCTCTGCTCCGGTCTTCGGGTCATGCCGACGCTCTGTCAGCAATTGGACATCCATCCACATTGCACCGTCGTGACTCGCGACGACGATTTACAATGATGAGCAATCACGCTGCATCTTTTACAGAGTACGCGACTACTCACAACAGCATTTATCCACTGGGGGAGATAGCACGATCAAGTGATCATAAAATTGTCAAGCGTCGTTATCATTCAATTCGTCCTAGGCTATCAGTATCAATCGACCCGCGATTTTTCCTTTACTGCGCCTTCACCTCCTTTCCAGTTCCATACTCAATGTCAAAGACCGGCTTGTCCAGATTCTCCGTGGTGCCCAGCGTCGACGGGCACGAAGGCTGGTTGGAGACATTTAGGTCGAGGGTGCACTCTTCGTCCTTGCCGTACTTGCATTGGGAGTCGGCAATGTTGACCAGCTTGTAGTTCTTGGCGACCCAGCTGTTTGGTTGTCCTAGGCAGGAGGCCACATAGTTGATGCTGTTGGGGGCAGACAAGGGGAGCTTGCCGTCGTCAAGGAGGTCCTTGCAGTTGTTGGTGTCGACAAACTCGTACTCCATCTGGATGCCGCCACCCATCTGAGGGTTCTCCTTGGCAGATGAGCCGAACGCGAGTTCATTCCATGCGTCGTATGAGATGTCATAGGCACCGGCCGAGGAGTCAATCTTCAGCAGGTAGAGGCTGCGATCGGCGTTGGTGACCTTGACGCAAATTTTGTCGCAGCTGACTGAGCCAGGCCAGTACGCGACGCGGTTGGTGTTGATCTTGCAGCCAGGGACGCCGATGGACGAGGAGTACTTGTCATGGGGCGTGATGCTCGCAGTCTGACTGTTGCGGAAAGGGACGGCCCCGACGGAAACGATGGCAGCCGAGGCGGCAAAGAGAGCGGCGAGTGAAGTATGCATTTGGATGATGTTGGATATGTTGTCTGAAAGACTGGATGTTTCTTGTGAAACTCTGGAGAGACTGTCCTGGTGTGTTCTCAACGCACAGCGATGACTAGCTCAAGGAATGAGGTTGGTTATAAAACGAAGGATCACTGATCTGATACTAAAGAAGCAGTCACCAGTCAAGGAAAGGACAAGAGTAAAAAGGAAAGGACAAGAGTAAAGCCTCGAGAATTTTAAAGGAGTGATAGTGGTTTAGTTGGCATTGGTTTGATCGAGAAGCAAAGGCTCATTTGACCAAGAAGAAGGGGACATCTTTATACCCCGGATCACGGGCCACACATCAGGTCAGCAAACGGCAGGCTTTTCCCATCCGTTTAACAGAGGGGCCACTAGTGCACCGACCTTCACTTCAAGATCAAGGTGATCTAGGGAGCGAACAAGATGTAATACTCCCTTGAGTCATGGGATAGAGGTCACCTTGTCCCGGTGCTTTGAACTGGACGCCATCCCGGTTGTCGACGTGGGGCTATTGGATCCCACGAGGTGGCGTGGGGAAGGGCCGCGAGCCGAACAGGACAATGAAACGGCGTCCACGAGGGCAAAGTAGCGCACCGGGAAACTGTATGTTTACCTAGTAGCTTCAGGAACGAGACTAGCCACGAGGGCCGTTGCTTCCGTGTGGAAAAATGTGGAAGATGCCTCCATTCTATGTCTGCTTCCAGTGTGAACCAGCGGCTATGCTACCATGTACGTATACCATGCGCCACCGGGCCTCGCTAAAATGCTTGTATCTTGATTTTTCGGCTCCTAACCGATCGCACGGATAGTTTGTTGCGTAGGACGCTGGTACACTGTATGTCCTGCAAGGGGTCGCCGCTCGAACCTCAGGGCGTCCCTTTGTCTATGCGTCGCAAAGGTGCCAACTCAACTCCCCGCCGAGGGATTTAGTCTAACGTACCGTTCATTCGACCGTTGGCCTCGTGGAAAATGTCACTGCAAATTTTGGAACGGCGACTCCAGATGGAGGGAATTAAATCCCGAGTCTCCCTGCGACTTCAGCCCATAGCCAATCGATTCCGTGGGGAACCTTCTGTATTTGGCAGACGCTGGAATGCTGGTGTATGTCTCGGGGCTAGGTCGATGTCGGGTTTACTTTAACTGGTCCTCCTGGAGAATTCAGTTGGTTTCAACGAATCTGAAGGCTCTTGTTGGTCACTGCCATGATGGTGAAACGTCTCTGGAGAGCCAACCAGCAGACAGGGCTAACAAAGAGACTAGTCGGTGTTTTAACGGTAGAGGATCCCGAGAGATGACGACGTTCGCAGACTGATGTGAGGATTTCTTTAGATATCCCCACCGTCTACGCGATTCATTGCCGACGTGATGGACCTGAACTAAGATACCCGTACCGAGCCAACCGCCCGTCGGCAGGACCTTGCCGTGCCTCTGTGACTGCCCAAGTGGGACTTTCTTGCGGATAGTAAGGTATCAGGGCAGGGTGGCCTTTTACTTCACAAAATACCCTGGACTATGCCTTGTGAACGTGCTCAAGGAGTCCAAGATGCAATTTGTCCCTTGAATAAGCTGGGGATGGATACTCGGTTGGTTCCGAATTTAGCGCTCACATCTTGACCATTATATTGTGTTTTTGTATCCATATCCAGTAGAAATAGATAAAGATACGACTTTCTAAGAATCCTCCAACTAGTTTCCCCTTGGCTTAGACGTGCCATTGCTCGAATCGATAGCCCCCTAATCAGTTTCCTGACGTCGTCGCGTGCCTGTGCTATTATACCACGGGACTTCTGGTACTACTACTTAGTTCTTACCCAGTGGAGGATACTTCTCCAGATATCTAGCGCATCGTGATCCAGCCCTGCCTTAACGAGAAGCGCCTTTCTTGCCTCTGATTCCTCGTCGTCCTGCACCTCTTTCTTTATGTACCCAGAGGCTACACTTGCCTTTGAAAGTAATAGGCACCGCATCATCTCGCCAGTCATTTCAGGATGTCCCTGAAAAGTCAGGTAGTTTCCGCTGTCGGAGATGAGAATCTGGTTGTTCTCCGCGAGCGGTGAAAATCCAGGCTGGCATACATCGACGCTGCGCTGATGGAATTCATGTATCTGGATATCCGTCTTGTTGAAGAATGCCTGGCCCTTCTCTGTCAACGCCACCGGGGTTACCGCCAGCTAGATACGCTCATGTTAGTCTCAAGAAATCCACAGGGCATTTTTGTCTACCAGTCATGGATCGAACGCACCTCGGGTTCCGGAAGGAAAGCTAGGGTCCCTCCGAGGGTAGTTGTCATGGTTTGATGCCCTAGGCAGATGCCGAGGACTTTCTGATCGGGACAGTCGAAGTAGAGCTTCTTTTCAAACTCGACGAGCCTCTTCATCCACTGAGCATCGTCCCGGGGGACGTAGGTGCCGCCACCAATGACAAGCAGGTCATAGAGCTGGTCGGGGCCAATTTGTGGGAGTTGAGGGTCAAGAACACCGTTGAAGAACTCGACGTTGGCACCCGGGGCCAACTTGGTGAAGATGGACTCGTAGCTCTCGCGCATCAAGCGCATGGGCTCCGGGTCATCGGTGTTGATGAGGACGACGATCCGTAGGGACTCCATGGTAGCTCGGATGACCTGTTCTAGGAATATTTGATTGGGATTCTCGGGTGCAGTATCTAGTTCCTCATTCAAGGTTGTATGTGCGGTTTGAAAAATTGCGTGATATCTTGGAGTTGGAATTGGCGAAGTGCTTCACGATGAAAGTGGCATCAACGATGTCGGAGCCAAGAGCTGAGGGGGTTAGTTACCTAGTCCTGGCCCACCCGCTGGAAATACGTTCTTATCATAATATTACTACCTACTTATGCAAGCTAGCCCAAACACACATGGTGTCCGATCGCGCACTCCTCCTGTATCGGTGCCGTTGCAGCCGGACCGTCTGAGTTGTGGTGCCGATAAGAGCCGCCGATGGCCGCGTTGGGGTTGGCGGACGATGAGCATGACATTCAGGTATCGATGATACTGGGTTAGCTGGTACTTCCATCCTCGAGGATGGTAAAGCGTGCTATCTAGGAGGAGATTTCTCAGGGTCAACCCACGGTCAACTCAGGCAAATGATTTGACGGATATGGGTCCAGATCAACATGGAGAAAGAGAAATAACCGCGACCCTGGGCCCCTGGGGTATGGATAAGCATAAGCACTTGCTGAGAAAGGAGGCTCTAGAATCTAGATTGTTCAAAGGCCCACCCGCCTCTACCCTGGTGAAGAGGCTAAAGAAGAAGGCGGCGCCGCCGTATTTTGATGACGGAGGAAATTCCTGCTGAAGCCTTGCGAGTATCCGTCGATATGAGTAGCAAGATCAATCAATTATTTTGATGCATGGTCGTGAGTTGTAACTGCGTGATGACGCCTGTGAGCATGTAAGGCCCCACCTCCCCACGTTGAAGTGGTCGGTCATGATAATCGATAAGCAACTTCAGAAAAAAAATTTACCGCCTAACACCTAAGTACCTGAACCTTTCCACCTGCGTCCCGACCGAATCCGCATCCACGATTGCGACGTAGCAACAAAGCCATGGCGCCAATTGAGTCGCCCGAGGCGGCCAAACCGAAGAAGGAGAAGAAGGACAAGTCGGCCAAGAAGCGTGCCCGCGAAGAAGAAGCCCCTGCCGACACCGACCGCAAACACAAGAAGTCCAAGAGCGTCGTCGCTACCGAGACCAACACCGAGCAAAATGTCGAAGTAAAGGCCGATAAGAAGGACAAGAAAAAGAAAAAGGACAAGAAGAAGCAGCTTGAGGAAGAGGGGCCTGCTGAAGCAACACCGACTGAAGAACAGAGCCCGAAGAAGAAGTCCAAGAAGTCTAAGAAGGCTGTGGATGCGGAAGAAGACCCAACCCCTGCCGACGATCCCTCTGAAACTGCCGACAAGAAGGATAAAAAGAAAAAGTCGAAGAAACAACCCGAGACACCAGCTATTGCTATAGACGATGATGCGCCTGCTAAGTCTGATCCTGACGCTATGGACGTTGACATGGCGCCTCCCCCTCCCAAGTCTAGCTCTGGCAAGATCCACCAACCTTCCGACATCCCCCCCAACCCTCAATTCCCTTTCTTCAACCAGACCGTCTCCCTCTATGAACCGCTCTACCCCACCGGCTGGGACAAGCCTATCACCGGCTGTGAGGAACAGCACCTTCGCCACCTCAAGAACCGCTACGTTCCCTCATTGCGAGGTGTCCTACTCGATTACAAGAATGTGTCTCTCGGCGAGAACCCCGGCCGTGCAGGCGCTGCCACCGAAGACGATTCCCCCACTACTGTGAGGTCGCGCGCCGAGTTTGGCGGTGGCTTTGGCTGGATGACCGCCGATGTCAAGCTCTTTGTGCCCAGCCGCGGCGCCTGGATGGAGGGCAGTGTCAACCTGCAGACCGAGGGGCATATTGGCGTTGTTTGCTTCGGCAAGTTTAACGCCTCCATTGAGGCTCGGCGTTTGCCACCATCATGGAAATGGGTCTCAAACGAGGAGGCCGATGGCCCCTTCGAGGAGACTGCCTCCGTCTTCACAGCTGCCGACGAGCACGGCGTGGTGCGTCAGATCCATAGCACGGGGTACTGGGTAGATGGCACCGGCGAAAAAGTCCAGGGCAAGGTGCGCTTCCGGATACGCAACTTTGACGTCGGCGTGAGCGGGAACTCGACCTTCCTCAGCTTGCAGGGGACCATGCTGAGCAAGAAGGATGAGAAGAAACTGATCGAGACGGAGGCTCGCGAGGCGCGCGAACGAAAAGAGAGGAAGGGCGGTCGGGGACGACCGAGGAGAGACGTGCCTGACTTTAGTATGACCCGTTTTGCTGACGACGACGAGGAGCAGGCGCAGGCAAAGAAGGAGGCGGAGCAAGAGACAAAGGAAACAGAGGCCAGCGAACAATAGGGCAGAATCTAGCGGTGATTTCCCATGGCTTATGGCGTCAAGGATCAATGCGAATCGTTTACTACGGCTTTTCAGTCGCCGATATAGTTGTATGGTTTCAGGACCTTCCCGTATACCATGTTTTACTTGTCCTGTCTCCACGTGTTGCTGATCAGTGCGAAGTATCACTGTCTTCGACTACTTGTTAAACGTTCAATGAAACCAACTAATAATAGTCGTGTGTGAAGGGGGTGTTATAAAACATCCACCTTTCCCGGTGTAAAAGATTGAATTCAAATGCTCAAGTTAGACTAACTTCATTACGCGAGGATCAGTCTGTGGCCTCTTATACCAAAATCCTAGCAAAACCCCATATGGTAAATAAGAGACGGCCCCATCACGCCACCGCTTTAACCATCGGCTCCCATGGTTTTGCTATATTCCAAAGATATATCTCCCCCCTCGGTTCATCGGCCCCAATGCTCTTGACGAAAATGTGTCGAAACAGCGGCTCAGCCGCGAAGAGTGGCAACACGGGGGCGACACTTGCCCGGTCCCAGCCCGAACTCAGGCCATCGGCCCATGATGGCTGCTGGCAGAATGCTTCAACCTTGTCTTGGTAGGCCCTGGTGTCCCTTTCGGGATAGTCGTTGAGGATGACCTGGAAACGTAGACCCTGGATGTCGATGGTGATGCGCTGTGCGGTGCCTGGGCCACAGCAGAGCACCCAGGTGTAGTCGGTCTTGTCACCCACACTCTCCCAGTCGTACCAGACCTGCGTGCCCTGATCGGAGAAGTCTTCCAGCACTAAGCGCGATTCGCTGTCGAAGCTCAGAGAGCAGTGCTGACGGGCGACGCCAGCCACGGCAGGGAGGATGATGTCGCAGCTGCGAGGATCGGTGCCGAGGATGAATCTCCCGGGCCTCTTGGGGGTCTGATCAAAAGAGACTTGGATGGCATTCCGAGATCGACTAGAGAAGAGGTCTGAGAGGCGAGAAGCGAGGTATGGTGAGGAGGTTGTGGTGACTGTTCGGAAGAAGTTTTCAGCCATGTGAGTGGCTTTCTCGGCGTTGCTGCCGCGCGCCGTGGGAACCAGCCAGGCGATGACATTTTCGTGGCTCGTCATGATGCCGTGTGAAAGGTATTAAATGTAGAGGAAGAATAAATAATAAGTGTCGAAGAGCAATGTTAACAGAATGAGTTGAGTGGCGCGCAAAGGACGAAGGAATGGCTGAGTGACTCGAATCTCCTGGAGCAAGTCGACTCGGAACGAGAGTATGTGTCGACGACAACGACACAGGTTATTTGGTATATAGAACAAGAGGAAAATACACGCTGATGGAGAGAGAACGTGTCGTAGAATGCTGCGACGGGAGGTTTATATCGAGTTTCAACCTAGTGGGAGGGCGCCTGGTGCACAACCAAGGAGAGCCTGGATTGGTCACAACAACAAGAGATACGATAACAGCCAAGTCTTAGAAATACGCGTTAAAAACATTCGTTTCAAGTTGGGCAGCTGTGAATTTGTCGTGGAGTCCGTGGGTTGGTGGGAGTAGAGACGTGGGTGAGAGAATGGGATCGTCTCAGCCAACCATTCTGGCGGCGGTGGTCATGTCGCCTGGCAACGCACAACGAGGTGCCAAGCGATCTGGGAATACGAGTGCCACTGGCAGTTCGTTGGTAGAATAAAGCCTTTTGCCCCAGTTCTTGTGGCAAGTGCTATGAATCATCTCTTGCGTTGGCAGACAGGCATCCAGAGGAGATCGCGGAGCCCTCCCACTGCATACATGGACTTCCATGTTGTGGTTGATTGTGGGAAAGCGGGAGTGAAAACCATTCAGCATAGCCGCTGGGCCATTTGATAAACATGCGTTTTGCATGAGAAAGCCGTCGACAAACCGTCTAAGCTGATTCTCTAACATCGAGTGCTGCATTGCCATGAGCCTGTCTGAAGTCGCTCACCGACAGACTTGATACGTCGTGCGCCAGACTCGTAGCCGGACAGGGAGTTGTCGCCGTGCATGGCTTTTGAAGAGATACAGGTCAAGTACAGAAAACGAACTTTAATTCATGTCGGTCGCCAGATCTAGGGATATCGACATGCGACAAGCGTAGGTTGTTGGAATTTGGAATGGGACGACGGTGATTTGACGGGGTGGATGTTGGTGCCTGAGATCTTAGGCAGACTGCCCAATACGGCCGACCTTGACCCGACATCAAACGTCGCTCCAGCTTCGACCGCAAACAACCTCAATTGTTGACGGCCAATTGAACCACCACCATGGCTTCCGACACTTCAGCAGAGCCGCGGCGTACGTATTCCACAATGGACATCTCCCACCAGCGATCTGAGCACTGACAGCCCTCCCAGCCGCGACCCGCGAGGAGATGCGCGAGGCCCGCCTCCCTCTTGCCTACCGCGACAGCTGCGCCCACCTCCTCATCCCCCTCAACAAGTGCCGCCGCGACACGTGGTACGCGCCCTGGAAGTGCAGCGTACGTTGTTCCCAAAGTCCGCCCGGGCGGGCCGCCCGACTAGCCGTGGAGGGAGTGTTGCTGACGGACTGCGTGCCACACAGGACGAGCGCCACAGCTACGAGAAGTGCCAGTACGTCGAGTTCAAGAAGCGGGTTGCCAAGATGGACGAGCTGCGGGAGTCCAAGGGCGGAGCCAGGAGCAACTAGGTGCGGACGGGCGATTCGAACGGGGACGGCATTGTACATCACCGAAATAGAGGACTTTTTTCTTCGCCGACGCGTGCAGCGTCCCGTCGGCACAATCCATTGGGCTTTCCAAACCAACCATGTGCTGAGATATTCTGTCGGGAGGGATATGTACGCACTGGTGATGTGTGGTGCGCTGTGATGAATGGTGAGGGCACTGATGAGGATACAGATTGCACACGCGGAACGACCGGGTAGCTACGATTAGCCATTGTGGCAAAGGGACCGAATCAAACGGGCGGCTGCTGGAGGATATTGCACTTCCTATGGGAATTTTCAAGAACGCTGCCATACTGGTTAATTAACATGATTTTTATACAGTTTTATTATTTGCCAAATGGCCGCTATTAATTCTATCATATTAATCTCATAGACCCCGTTCGACACAGCTCTAAGCATTCATACGCTACGCCGGCGTAATAAACTTTGCTCTTGAAAGAGTGGAAAAATATACCTGGTACGCGTATCGACGCCTTTCCTCGTCCATCTCGAACCACCTTCTGATCGAACCCAAGTAGTCTATAGGATGGAGTTATCTGCGCAGGTGAAGGAGCCCTTGATCTGGCTCTCCTTATTGTTGAAGATGTCAATGAGACCAGTGATGGCCGTCCACAGCCCAGCGGCGTTCATGAATATAGATTGGATGATCAGGAGGGCGTTGAGGACGGCCAAGGCGATCTTTGCCGGGCTGCTGAACAGGCGGCCCCAGTTGATGTAGAACCAGAAGATGGCGCTGATGCCGAACGTGAACCAGGCAATGAAGGTGGCCGACGAGATGGCCAGGATGGAATTGAAGATGGGGATGGCGTTGGCGATGACAAACGCAATGATCCAGAACAGGGTGGCCGAGCCGACCCATACGCTCCACGACTTGAGGGACTGGTCTGTCATCTGATGCGTGGACTTGAGGGCTCGCATGACGATGACATAGAGGTATTTGACGGCGGTGTGGCCAAACACGAGGCCGGTGCCCAGGAGCGCTGGAAGGACTATGCCGTAGGCTACCTTGGCGGGGATCTCGGGCGCCGAGCCCAGGGCGGGAGATGTGGTATACTGCCCAGCCAGGCAGTAGATGGCGATGGCGACGAGCAGGTACAGCGGGATGGAGAAGATCTGGAGGGCGATGATGCCAGGGACAAAGTCCTTTGAAGGATTCTTCATCTCCGCCATGTAGGACACGAAGCCAACGTTTCCTGTTGACGGTAAGAATCAGCTTCCGAGCATTTACAGAAGGCTTTCGGAGTCAGATAGGGGTTGCTTACCAGCGTAGGCATAGCAGATCTGCAGACAGGCGTTGAGGCCCTCCTTGAAGGACGGGTTGCCCACAACCACAATCTCCTTGTCGAAACCGCCCACCGGCGCACCTCTGGGATTGGCGATGCCGAGCGCGATGATGACAATGAGGACGGCAGCAAATATGCTGATGGTGCAGGGGATGCCGGCTTGGGCAACAAACTTGAACTTGCGCGGGAGGCACAGCAGCCAACAGCAAGCTGCCGAGACGCCGATCCAACCAACGGTGCACATGGCGTGGTTGCTCATGCTGTTGAAGGCAACCGAGAGCGTGACGGTGGCAGACGAACACGTGAGGCACAACTTGACGAGGACGCCGATCCCGACGACGACCTCGAAAGGGTGCCCACCCACGATGCGGGCCATGTCGACAATGTTGACAACATGGGGGTATTTGCGGTAGAACTGCAGCAGCTCGTACGCGGTGTAGTTCGACAGCAGGCCGACGCCGATGATGGCGATGGCGCCCGGGACGATGCCGAGGATGCGCAGCATGGCGGGCAGCGAGAGGATGCCCATGCCCACCTGGTTGGTGATGAGGACGAGGGCCGTGTCCCAGCGACCCATGGTGCGGTAGCTGGTGCCTCCCTCGCTGAAGATGTTGGCCGGTACCTCGACTTCTGCTTCGGGAGCCTCGACGGCGGGCGTCTGTCTCTGTGTGGGCGAAGCGACCTCGTTCTTGGCCTGGCCCTTCTTCCTCCACCACATGGTAGTACCGAGTCTCATTTTCTGCTATTGGCCACAATTGGAAAGGCCGGTCTTGTTGGGGGAAGTCTCTGGAGGGAGTCGAAAGTGATATTCAGGGTTATTTCCTGTACGGATTGCGAATAGATGGAGTTTGAATGGAACACTGGCGGAATCTCTCATAATAGGAGTTGAGGATTGTCGAGACGAAGAGGTCGGTCAACACCAGAGCACAACACGGACAGGGCAAGGTTTGGCTTGTCTGGGCTCGGGCTCTGACGGGACCTGGTCTGACAGTTCCTTTTTTCTTTCTTTTGGTATTGTGGTTATGGTTTTGGTGGCGGTCAGCCAGGCCTTTTGGGACAGATCTAAGGGGGAGGCCTCATGTACATACGCCCAGCGTCAATTATAGGGGGACCTGACCTTAGAGTTCAAGCCAAGTTGAAAGCCCTTGTTGCCAGTAATCTCGTATACGAAATTTTAGACCCCTCTAGAATCGGCCATAGTCATTGTACTTGAGTCGCCCTGGTGTCCGAGTCATAATACTGCTGCTGAACTAGAAGCTGTTGGGACTACGCCGTTGGCCTCTGCACGCCCACCCACGTTGAGGTGTTCAAACATGCATAGAAATGCGTTTTCTCTTCGGCCTAGTACTGGCATGCCTGTACTTGTTAACATTAAGCTCTGCTTCTGTGTGGCGCTTGGAGTTTTTAGGTAGTTCACTGCTTTAAAAGACGAGGAACTCAATAGTAGGAGTAGTCTGCCACGCCCATAAATTTGTACCAGTACTGCAATTTAGGCAAGTCATATTTGTTTGTATTATGGAAAGTACTGGTTTACCCCCAGTATATAACGCTTTTATCGTATCTCATGGCTCTAGGGCCAAATGGGCCATCAATCATATCCACCCTCCAACCCTGCCCTCTCTATCCAAAACGATTGCTTATCCTGGCTCGCATCGGCACCATGGGAATATCAGACTCGGCGTCATTCGATCTGCTCCCGCCACCACCCGGGGGTTCGCCCCAGCCGTAATCGGGCGGCGTGCTGGTGGGCAACCCTGGCGTCAGGATTCGATCCTGAGAACCGGTACGTCCATGTGCCGACACGTTGGTAAATTTGGGGTCCAGCTCGTCGTCTTCAGAAATAGTAATGGTCGTGTCCGCGCGGATATGGCGATGTGGATTCGATATGTCGGTGTTGATGTTGGCCATGCCGCGGGGTGATGAAAAGGGTATCGAGCGCCAGCTGTTGCGGCTACTATTGGGACGCTCCTCCGTGCCGAAAGCACTGCCACTGTTGGGACCGTTCTCGGCTGATATGTGGACCACGTTGCGAGGCTGGTTGCTGCTGAATCGAGCCCCGAGGCTCGGACGTCTGAAGCCAATGGAGCTCCCCCGTCTACGGCCGCCGCTGCTAGGGTTGTTGTCTTTGCTGGTCCCCATGGAGCTGTGAGGAAGATTGGCGACGTACTTCATGGCGGACGCGGCGATGCGGTCGAGGACGCTCTTGAAGTCATCGAGGAATATGGCATCAGAGGCACACTTGAAGACGAGCGCGAGCTGCGGAAACTTAGCATTTGGGTCCTTTGATCCCCACATAAACTGATGCTTTGGGAACTCACCCGCCAGAATGGGTTGATGCCGCTCTGCACCGAGACACGGGCGGTGACAATGATGTCGGTGAGGATGAAGGCGATGGAGACAAACATGCACAGTAACATGACGCCGAACCGCGGGCTTGTGCGGACCAAGCCGATCAGAGTGTAGTCATAGTTCTTGTTAATAACCAGCACCAGCTTGACCGTTGTGAATATCCACCACGGGTCCCTGCGAAACTTGTCAGATTCCGACTGTGGAACGAGTTGCTACGTAGGTTCCCACAAACCTCACGAGTGGTTCCAGATAGCGGGTTTTCTTGAAGACTCCATGGTGACCTAGGTCGTTGAAGTAGTAGAAGTTGGCCCACGACTCGAGAACCCAGTAGGGCTGGACAATGCCGAGTGTGATGATGAATAACAGGCCTCCCCATCGTGGAAGGAAAGGTTTGATCTTGATCCAGGCAACGATGTTGTGTAGAGTGTACGAGATGTACAGGGGAATGGCTGTAGCACTCAGAATCCTGAGGGTGGTCAGCAGGCGAGGAAGCCAGTGCCAGCGGAGGAAATTAGCGATGACTTACCAGCCATAGGCAGGATCCGGGAAGAAGATGAAGAAGCCATGCCAGACGGCGAGGATCAGCTGGGAAACATGTCAAGGTGGTCCTTTGGTAATGGCGGCTGTCGATGAGCATACCTCGAGGAGAATTAATTTGTGTAGAAGGACATTCTGGCGGTAGTTGCAGAGGACAACCAGGGTGATGAAGACGAGAGCACCGACGTTGAGCCCCTGACCCCAGGCTTCCACAATGATCTGATTATTAGAGTTTCTGCCATTCCACGGGTCGCTGGGCGGCGCTCTCGGCTCGATGAGACTGGCGGGAGAAGATGTGTGTAAGGGTGCCATGGTTGCTGGCCCTACTATCTCAACGGTCTATGGGGCTGTGTTTGTACTTGTAGTCGAGGAGGAGGTCGAGCACTCAGGCTTCTGGACATGGTGAGGCTCTCACAGGAGGTATGTCCTCGAGTGAGAGGGCAAGCGGAGGCGATGCGGACAACATGTTGGCAATATGTACGAGCAGCAGGCCTTGGTAAGTGGTTCTGGGCGGCCATGTATGGGGGATACGCTGCGGACAAAAGGTCTGGGGTAGACCCTGGCAGCGTCCCAACAGGGCAAAGGATCGGTGATCTGGGGGCGACTTGGAATCTTGGGTGGATGATGGAGACGGGTTGACGCCATGGCTGTGCCTGGTTTGGCGGTGGAATGGATGGAGAAGAGGACCATCATCCATGGAGGACATGGATCTGGGCAGCAACATGGTGCAAACAGGACAAGCAGGGCTGATGGAGGCCTGCTGGAGCGCTGGACACGTGGATCCCGGGCGCCCGGGCGTGCACAGGCGTGCGCCGTATCCGCAGCCACCCAAGCCACTGCTGACCACTGGCAGCTCCACCGGCAGCTCGCTAGCAGCCCACTGGCTCCCCACTGGCTCCCCTCCTCCGACTCCTCCTCTACTGTCCAACCAGGGAACTTTGGCCCTTCCCTCCCACACGCCTCACGGACGGGATTCATGCAATCCACCTCTTCCATTACATCCTCCCCGCAGAATCATCCTGGATATGGGAGACTCGCGAGAACTGGGGGCTGAAGCCTGATCCTGGACCCCAGGGAACCATGGACACCGAGTTCACAATCATGCATGGTTTGCTCGGTGCCTGGACACGATGAAAAGGACCCGCGACTCTGCACCAACAGGCAGCGACCGAGATCAACTCTAGGGCAATCTCTCTGGCCGTGGCACCCAACATCCATGACCCAACAGGCTTCGACTCTTCAAAATAAAAATCGAAACCTATCTTCTCCAGCTACTATCATGTAGTATACTAAAGGATGGTCGTATCATGACGACTTGCATAGCACTGTGTCGTCATTCGCGTGGCATCAAAGCGCGTGCGTATATGTAAGTCTGCGGCGCAGCCCTGCGGCGAGAAAAGTAGTACAACCCACAGTACGAAGTATGGAGATGCCTCACTTACTGCAAAGTACGGAGCACAGGTAGCTAGCTATTTTGGGCTTTTGGGAGCGACCATCGCAGACCTGGGAACTCGGCTCATGTTCTCCTCCCACATGGGTGCCGATCATCAAACCGGCAACCAACCCCCTTCGAGTCCTCACCCTCATCGCCAGTGTCAGCAGCAGCCATTGGCCATCTCTTCACCTCAGTTGTTCGTGACTCCGTTATTCCCGCTCCCTGCTTGTCCGTGCCCGAATCCTGCCGCCTTGGGAATGTCCCCATACGCTATGTAGTAACAGTCATGCTCTGGCATATCGTGGTCGTGTAGGGCAGAGACATTGGTGGTGGGGTTACGTACTAATGGTATGGGAATGTTGCAACGGCCTTGACGAGGGTTTTAGACTCTAGAAGACGACATCTGCTCACTTGGCTACTGATGCGACCTCGCATCGACGCTCAAGAGTCCACCAAAAATGCAGAGACCAGGCTGGGACGAGGTGGACGAGGCTCTGACTGTACCACCCTCAGGCGTTTGGAAGGTGACAGGGGGACAACGCCCAGTAGGATTGTGGTTGGGTTCTTTGCTGCCTTCGAGACCACTGAGATCCGGGATCCGGTGCCTTTATGAGGCTGAGGCCCATCCTATCCCGCCCCTGACTTCCACCACTTTTCCTGGAGAGGGCGGAATGCTCCTTCGCGAAGAAACGTTGCCAAGGACCGGCCCTTGAGCCCCCAGTGAGGCGATACAAAGGGCATTTCAATGCAGGTGAGCACGCCGAGGCAGGATTTCTAAACTGATAATGGGGGCTTGACTTGTTGGTCTTCTTCAGCGGCTGCCAAGAAGTGGGAAATTGAATAATAATAATATGAATTCTTTAGGTCAGTACAGCGTATTACGTTGGGGGCTGGTTGCTTTCGGGGATGTTGGATGTGACCTGTGAGGCCATTGGCGACTTGGCGTGTTAGTTGCTCAGCTGGGAGCCTTCACGCTTTGCTGACTTTTGCTGGCCTTTGCTGGCCTTTGCTGGCCTTTGCTGACCTGTGCTGAATTAACAATGGGGATAATTATCCAGGCAAAAAAATACTATGGCTTGGTCGTGACCAATTTGGCTCCGTGGTCGACGCCTCGGCACTGCGATTAAGTGCGGATGAGGGGGTGATGGGACAGAAGAAGCATTCGTTATCGGTCTTTCAGCACACACCGGCACAATCCCTTCTCCCCGATATGTTCAGTTCGTTTGGATCATCTCATCAGTGGTTCTTTGCCCGTAAGTATTCGATATGCACCCCGCAGTCTGCCATCTCGGCCGGCCGCCTCGGCCTCAGCTTCGGGATCTCCACTACTGCCCGGAGGTGACCGGCCTCGGCCCTGGTGGATCCGGAGCCCCGATATTCATGAGTTTGCGGACATGGGCTTTTCCACGTTGGCCCATGACTGGGCATTCTCGTATCAACTGAGACACCAGACCTGGATTATGCATCTCTTCTGGCTGAACTCTCTGTCCATTCCCTGATTGGGAACTAGGTGTGTCTTCAGATGTCTGAGACAACAAGTTCGACTGCGGAAACAACAAACTTCAGAGATAGCGCAACAAGGACGTCACATATCTCACTCACCGCCCCGTACTCGTAGATCCCGAACCTTCTCATCCTCATAGTCATCCTAGACCTAATTTCTCATCATCCTCCACACAGGATTCACACTCATTGCATTGGATCCCACTTGGTCCCGGTCAGCGCAATGGCCGACAACCAACACCCTTCTCAGGCTCAACGAAGTCACGAGTCGACACCACTGTTGCCAACCGCTGGCCCAAGAAATGGTCAGTCCTCATCCAATTCCAATGGAATCGCCATCGCCCATGAGGGCGAGAGCGGCCGAAGCGGATTCCATCCGAGCCACTTCCTCGCTGTTCTCTGGCGCAGCTCCTGCACCGCGTCCATGCTAGTCAACGTCCTGTGGCCCTTTGTCCTCGTCACCATCGTCCTCCACTGCTTCCCGGGACTCGACTTGTGGAAGTTCGCTACCGCCTATGTTGCTGTCGTGCCCTCGGCCAACCTACTCGGATTTGCTGGTCAGGAGTTTGCCCGCAAGATGCCCAAGGTGGCGGGCATACTCATCGAGACCACGTTTGGCTCCATCATTGAGATCATCCTCTTCATTATCCTGATTGCTAAGCACGATGCCGAGGGTAAACATGGCAATGAGGGGAACCTGATCCCCATCATCCAAGCTGCTATCCTAGGCAGCATCCTGACCAACCTGCTGTTGTGCCTGGGCCTCTGCTTCTTCGTCGGCGGACTCCGCCAAGCCCGCCAGAAGTTCCATGCCATTGTCTCAGAGGTCGGCACGGGCCTTCTCCTGGTGGCGGCCTTTGGACTGCTCATCCCCAGCGCCTTCTACTCTGCCCTCAAGGCCGAGGCCCGGCCGGATGCCCGCAATCCGGGTCTGCGGCCACTGCACGAGGACCTCACAGAGGGAAGGCTGCAGGACGACGTGCTCCGCATCAGCCAGGCTACCTCCATTGCACTGATAGTTGCCTTCTTCCTCTACATCTGGTACCAGGCGAGCAGCCAGCATAGCATCTTCGACGAGGTCATCGAGATGGACGAGCACCGGGACACGGACCGCGAGGCGGATATGGAGAAGCCCAAGTTTACCATGACAGAGACAATCGTCGCCCTGGTGATTGCACTGGCGCTAGTTACAGTGCTTTTGTGGCTGCTTGTTCAGAGGATCGAGCATGTAGTGGAGAGTGGGATCCCCGATCAGTTTCTAGGCCTGATTCTCCTCCCGCTCGTGGAGAAGGCGGCCGAGCATCTGACAGCCATCGACGAAGCATGGGGTGAGTGTCTACTCTTCTGCTCCGTAGACCCTGAAGAAGCACTAATGGTATTAATACTGACTCTCTGCAGACGGAGTCATCAATGTCGCCCTGTACCACTGCCTTGGGCCGTCCATCCAGACAGCACTCTTCAACGGCCCCCTGGTCGTCATCATTGGCTGGGCACTCGGCAAGCCTATGGACCTCAATTTTGAGATTTTCATGATTTGCCTGCTAGTGCTCTCTATCCTTGTCGTTGGAAGCTTTCTCCGCGATGGGGAGTCTAACTGGCTCGAGGGAGCACTGCTCGTGGTAGGTTCCCCTTGTTTAACGTGTGGCAGTTGGCGCTCGGACTGACCGTTGCAGATTGTATATGTGATTATTGCCATTGCGTGCTGGTACTATCCCAACCCGGATGTTGCGACCTCGAATGGCTTTGGAGGCTCCCAAGCACCGCTTCTGAGCGGTTAGTAAAACGATGAGACACCATCATTATAAGGGTGTATTCGTGTGTATAGTCGCATTTGCGTATCTTGCCAGCTAGGTAATATATTCTTATGTGTATCTATACGTGTAATACCGTCTCATCCGCCCGGACCAAGCACATACGAAACAAACCAACCGTATCGAGTCCAAACCTCAACCCAAGAGTCTGTCACCGGGCCATTGGCTAGGCTCTAAGGCGGGGTTCAGGCTATCCCCGTATGAAGGAAGTGCTTCATATGTGGATCCAGTTCCCTCGGGTACGTGAACCGTTGGGAGAGACGGTTTCCGGAGTACCTTAGGCTAGCACATCGGAGGCGCCAAGCGTCAGATGCTAGGATATTCGGTATCACGGTCCGTAAGCCCATCTATTATTAATATATATGGAGTACACTGAGTGGCGGTAAGTTTGGACCCCCTGACCCAAGTGCCTACAAATACCGCTAGGCGCCCCATCATCTGATCTTTGAATAAGCTCGGAATCCGGAACTTCGTTTGAAATGGAACCCTACGCCATTGATCCGGACACGCAATGGGAGAACTCAGTCAAACTCCTCGGCGACTTTGATGCGTACCGAACTGCCTATAAATTTGTAAATTCACAGCCTATTTATGCGTTCTTTATTATTCCAAAACAGCTGAGGACTGGACTATCCCCGTTGCTGGTGAGGTTTCATGGTGGGGGATTCAGCGAAGGGGAGGCCGAGGCTTCTCTAAGGCCATTGTGCGACAACTTATATGCCCAAGTACTAAGCAGTTTGAGCCATGCTAACTGTACAATAGTTTCCTTCAGCTCGCGCTTAAACACCAAGCTGTCATTATCACGCCGGATTATCGTCTGCGCCCTGAACATGAGTTGACGGACAGCGTTGACGACATCCGCTCTTTCTGGAAATGGATCGAACAAGGGAATGCTCAGAAATTACTAAAAGAAAGATTCCCTGGCCTCGATCTGGACGTGAACAACTTGCTGGTGGGCGGAGAGAGCGCCGGCGGGTATATGACCGCACAGACAGGTCTTCTGGGCCTTACCGACTTGCCGATAAAGGTCCTGTTTATTCAGTATCCCTGCGTTGCTTTGGCGAGACACCTCGAGACAAAGGAAGATAAAAAGGGACAGTTGTTTGGCCCATTCAAAACGCCATATCCATACTCGATCGTCCAAGAGCACCTGGCATCCCTGAAGCCTGGCCAGATTTGCACACGAGCCAAGTTTGGAAGTCGTATGCCGCTTGTATGCGCTATGGTTCAAGCAGGAAAGTTTTGCGACCTCACGGGCGACAATTCATATCTTGATCCTATGAGCAGTCTGGAAACGGCTGGCAAGTTGCCCCCTATTTTGCTCTACGCGTCTACGGAAGATGAAGCTGTAAGTACACCACTGCATGTCATGTCACGCCTAGTAATAATTGCCGCAGGTGAATTGGGAAGATGCTAGGGATTGGGCCGATAGACTGAGGGAGTTGCAGCCGGACGTCCCTCTGCACGTCAGCTGGCAGACGGGAAGTCATGTTTTTGACTGCAACGATACCATGGAGAGTCTGTGGTTGGAGAAACCTCTGGAATTTGTTCAGAAATACTGGCCAGCTCGGTAGACCGTTTTACGTAGCTGAAGATCCCACGACTTTGTTGCTTAACCTCTCTGCCTTGTGGCATTTGGGCCTGTCGTCTTCGGCTCCCATCTAGGGCGTCTAGAGATAACCTGCTACTTACTAGCCACCACCAAATCTATATAGAAAATTCTCTCTATAAGGAGGCGGTTGAAGCAAGACAGCCTCGCCTGTGTACCTATGACGAATATTCAGAACCAGCAAGAGGCCAGGTGATGTGCCATTGCGCCTTCATCTACGAAGAGCACTTTTCTAATATAGTACTTTTTTCCCTACCCCATCCCTTAAATTCAGATGTTGCAATAATAGGTGAGGAAGAACCAGATGCAGCGCGACCCTTCTTGTATGGAAGGGAATCGTGAACAACAATCATCTTCCCGTCCAGTGAAAACGCCCCTTCTCCTTCGAGACGACAGCTGATGGATCGTATCCCGTTTAACCCAAACTAACTGGGAGCTATGATGCTCACCGGTTGTCCCCAACTGGGCATACTATCGCAGCAAATGCCCGACGGTCCTAATACTACCGGTATCTATCAGATGCTTGCGAACGGCCTTAATCCGGGCAAGTGCAGCACTTCCTAAAATTTATAAGTCCCCTTCCGGATGATGATCAAAAAAGTCCATTGCAACCTACCTAGGTACTCTCAGCACCTTCGGCAGCACCACGGCAATCAGCTGGACAACAACCAGATACCAAGTTGGCAGTCCCCAAGACCAAGGCTTCCCCCTGATGCAGGGCCCGGATGGTACCACTCTCAACAACTGCTACTACCTTGTGGGTATTGAAATGGGTAGTCCCAATCTAGCTGACCTTAGAAACCTGAGGCGATGCACCGACAGTCTAATATGCAGATAAATCTTTGCAAGCCTAGATAATTTCGATCTTTTTCTATAGTTTGCCGCTTTAAAAGATGTTTTGTAATTGATATTATTAAGTTTGCCGCACATCATGGATTGTACATATACCTATGGTACAAAGTAGGGGGAGTAGAATGAAAACAAACACAACGACGCAATTTATAAATAAGCCGTGATTCGCCTTGCCTTTTATACTATCTGCTAAGCTACTTAAAGCTATCACCGAAAAGATTACTTATAAGCATGTCAATTTTATAGCTATAACAATCACAGTGAAGCTCCTCTTTTCTATGCGCTTCGAGACAAGATATTCTGGGCCTTAAAAGGTCGAAAAGAACATGCCTATGGTGAAACAATTAGAATTTGGTTTTATAGAGTATGCATGCTGACCCTGCAATAGATCTGCTTCAAGTGTGGTAGCCGCGGCCACCGTGCCGCTGAGTGCCCCTCGGCGGCCGGTTTGGCCGCCCAGAAGCGGCGCGTACGTCTCTAAAGGCTCTATTACAATCAAAGTGCCCAATTACTGTGCTTCTATTTTCATTCTTGGAGTTTCTCGAGCATCAGCTCGAAGTTAGTGGACTACATGTACGGCTAACCATTCTACACTTGTGCTGACATCTGGGATAGATCTACACAATTAAAACAATGCCTATCGACCCAACTTGTTACGGCTTCCCCATTAGCTTTACATGGGTCTAGTGGTGGCGAAGGGCCCACGAGTTCTAGAATGTACCAACCTGGGAAGATTTGTTGCGGAGGTTATATATCTGTTTCTCCTGCAAACATCAATCTCCAAAGCACTCTATCTAAACCTTTTGTCCTGGTCCCATATCCGGACCGAGAGTCGGTCGGTCTATGCGTAGAGAAGCCAGTGTCTGACGATGCAACACACGATCTCAAATATGGTCCCGAGCGTCCATTCCCAGATGAGTGGCAAGTCAGTGTCCCCTGGCTCCTCTCTTAGATTCAAAGACAGGTCGTATCCGTTAGTTGAAGTCGCTGCCCAGCAAAATCCGTAGAAACCAACATGCCTAAACTAGATAAGGAGTCTCGTCTTAGCTGCCAGAGATGCTACTCCAACAATCTAACCACAATGGACAGTGCGATAAAATACAGCCGCAATGTAGGGGATACATAAAATTTCGGGTTTCGTGCGATTTCGCGCCAATTCCCCACGAACCCTAGGGATATTACGGCTGATAACCAAGTGCTAAATTAGACGACGCATCCAATCTCATAACCGTTTGCAGTAAAAAGCCGCTCCGGCCAGATTGAAGTTACTTCCCACTGGATCTACCAGCTCGAGGCTGCATTTGATGCCGGCCAAGCCGGAAAGACCCCATTGCACGCATCATCCTAGACCATTTCTGCGTCTTGCTGCGCACCATGGAAAGACCCTAGTTCTTGGAGGGAAGCACGTCTCACAGTATGAGGGAGTTACCTCAGCGCTCCAAGACCATTCTCAAATGACAAGATTGTCCTACACGTTGCCCTAGCCCCTGACCAAACGTCGCGCTAAAAGTTACGCAGCAACCCATAGCAGTATATGTTCTGGACTCATTTCCAGGCGCACAATCTTTAAAGCCTTTATGCTCGTCAACAGGTTGACACCGCCTCAGAACATATAGACCGGGCTGTATTTTGCCTCTTTCTCGAGGTGCACGCATAGAAAATTACCAAGGTGAGTGACGTCAAAACCAGTGTAACAATGGCATATACCCAAATAAATTTGGATACAGTGCGATTGTCATCTTCTCTGATCCAGCGGAAGAGTCCCATGGAGAAAAATGTCTTGAAATTAACATGTTAGTTTGCTGTGCCTGCTCCCGCATAGTCCATAGTCGGAGCACTCACCGAGACAAAAGTACCAGGCAAGAAGACCATGCCAAGCACGGCAATTGACTTCATCACATATCCGTCGTGCCTTGCCCGGATGGCAACCTGGAGGTTTGTTGTGGATATTTCCTGGTTAGTAAGGGCATCTTGCCGGCCGATCTTATTGAGCTCCTTTTTTTTCTTGGGTTAGTTTCATATACGCATGTAAAGAATAGAGTAATAGCACCCACAAGCTGAGTTGCTAGAGTCATTCCATCCATGATCATGATACACTCTCGAATGAACTCATCATACTCGTCAATAAGATCTTGAAGCCTCTCCTTAATCCTCTCCCCGGCTTCTCGAAGCGCGTCGCCCTTGAACTTGGTTTCCTCGTTAGTTTCACTGTCCACACAGAAGTGGGATCTGTCCAGTTCCTCGACATGGCTCAACATTTTGACCAACTGTGCTCGCCATGTTTCTAGACCGTTCCGAAGATCGCCTATCTCAAGCCATAGTCGAACGGAAGAGTCCTCATTCACCAGAGGGGTGGGTGTAAGAGACGGTGATTTCTTTTCTGCAAAGTGAAAATTGCTATCAGGGTCCAATTTCAACTGTATGACTTTGGAATTTGTCAAGACTGATCCCAGCAGCGACTGGATCCAGTGTGTTTTTGATGAGGGCCTTTTTGTATTGCTAGAATAGGCAGCTGTAGATCTTATCATGTCTGACTGAGACTTAGAATTGGAGAGGTCAAGGAGTTTTTTAACGAGCTTCCGGAGATGCTTGCGGACAAGTGGGATTTGCCTTTCTCTTTCAAAGTCTGCGAAAATAGTCGGTAGCAGCATAGGGTGAAACGCTGGGCAGTCGAAATTGATTAAGCGCTTTGTGATTAATTCATAGTCATCGATATTGTAACCATGTATGAACCTTTTCGTGAAATTGCAACCGTACCAGACGGCGTTGGTTGTCAGCGTTTGCGGGAAAAAGGTAACGGTCAGGGCGATGTCGCCATCCCATTGTCCAGATGTCCGACAGCTGTATACTGCCTTGCAGTTAGGAAATTGCTATTCAAAGATGAATACAGCACTTGCCAATTGAGTTGCCATGAATGTTTCTATTTTTCCATTGAAAAGGAAAATTTGAGAAAGTGCAGCTTGTGTTTCTATTGATGGCCCGGAAAATTGACCTGTGGATGCTGAAACGGCTATTAATCTCGGATAGAATCCGCCGGCTAAAGGGCAGTACTAGGAGCTCTGGTGTTTGCCCAGCTAAAAAGAGATTTATGCTTGAAGTATCATGGGTATTACTTTGAGGTGCAGGTTCCTGTATCGCCTGTGAGCTTCGGTGTTTAGGATGCGAAGTGTCTGAATACCTCTGCGAGCCAAGTATCCCACTCGTCTTCATTGCGAAGAAACTGCCCGTGATGGCATTCCCTTTCCTCTAACTGTATATCGGGGTCCAAACTGTCGGCTTCCTCCCCCCGAGATCTTATCGGCTTAGATATCGTGAAAATGCCAGTGTCCGCCCACATAAATCTGAGGAAATCCCAATCATCTTTTCTGAGCTCTGAGTCGTGGCACAGCCAAGACATAATGCTCAATCCGAGTGATAGAAAATTTTCACAGGCTTGCTGCCCAATATTGTCAAAGTGTTCCTTGCGCGTCATAAATTTAAGCAGGTAGTGTGAGCAGCTATATTTGAATGCCATTTCATCTCAGTGTAGCAACCTCACCGAAATGTTGCAAATGTTGCCTGGGGGATAGGAGTGCCCAATATCAGCCATCTTGAATGCCTTTTTGCCTGCAAGGTTGATGTTGACATCATCCCTGTACGAGGTATCTTTGCATGTACATAAAAGTGCAAAAACATCTTTCACCGACATGCACGTCGCCCACCATCCAAACGCAATGGCCAATGATAAGATGGATGAACCAACCAACACCACAGCCTCATTTCAATGTCCCCTACCCTTAGACCACCTTGTTAGGTACTCGTTGGGCCGAGGGTCACTGGCGCAGTGTGTTTGGAGTTTGCTGGACATTGATGGACACAGCATATATAGTGAGAAATAGACTACCTTGAGATGATCAATTGTTGCACGTTCATTGTGGCGAAGGCTTGTCGACAGTGTTTTTTGCCATCCACCATTGCGTTCAGCTCCGAATACACGCATGTGACCCCCGCCTGTGGACGCGTGATACACACAGCCATAAGCAAAGCACTTTTACGAAGCCATTACACCACATCCAGCCCATCGATCAGCCCGTGCAAATTGCCACCATGTTTCGCCAGATTTTGCCATTGGAATACGGAAGCGCCACCAGGCTTGAGGAAGGCCTGCAGCAGCTTTTGGGGGCAAACAACTTCCAGATCATGGGGGTCAGTCCCATCATCATGGTCTCTAGATTTCAATGACTTATACTTTACAGCGGGTGGGAAAGCAATGGGATGTTCATGTATCGCGAAGACTGTCCGAGGTTGGTATTCCATGACCCAGTCTGTAGCCATATATTTGAAAGGATATGTCTCTGACTACATGTACTCGGTGCAGGAAGAAGTCAACGAGCTGGAAATGATGATGAAGTATCCCCATTATAGCCTAACTACGTAAGGGGATTGCCATTCACGGGATCTTAGGGACAGGAGGAGAGGTTCTGTCAAGGGATAGAAGTCAGTGCATTTGTGACTTGATACCTACAGAGGTTGATGATGTAGGGGATTCGACCTTGGACCTCGCTCGTTTACTACATGTGTAGCTTGATTTACATGGGACCAATTCTGTGTTATGAATCTATCTAAATCTTATACGTTTTGCATGCTACACCCATGTGAACTGGTAAAAGCCTGCCCAATTCATGGCTCTTGGTAATGCATGGAGTCTAGGCAAGTGAAGTTGAGTAGATATGAAGCTATAACGAGTCCACCGCTGTGGAAAGGTCAGTTGGGGTTGCGCATTTGATATCCATTTGGCATTGCTTAGATGCGTCTTGCTGAAACTATCTCGAGAAGCTATTTCAAACAGCAAATTACTAGTCCCCCAAAATACAGCCAACACTCTTAACTCTTGCCTTGCAGCGAACCCGTTAAAATGATAGTGTTAGAGGGGAGCGCAATCATGCGCCTCGCCAAGTCCCGTGTCCTCTATTCCGTGCCACCCTTTCAGTGCTACAACTATTTGCAATCAAAAGGGGACTGTCAATACAACTGTCTGATCTCGGAGGGTGAAAGCCGCCCTGGTGCTTCTACTGTGTACTGCTCACGTCGCATCTGCTATCCTAAGCACATGACGGGGATATGAACCGGATATTTTGACTTACTGTGACAGCATAATTTCCGCTCCACCTCGATGATAGCATCTTCTCTAGTTTGAGTGGATCAATGTGCCTGGCGGGGATCGTTTGCTTCGCCAGGAAGGGGGAAGGTGAGTGATTCCTATTTCCCCATGAAAACCATGAGATAGGCATTGCTCCACTGGGTATCTGGTGTAATTTAGGTGACAGAGTGGCGTTGAATTTAGCGTAAGATCGGATGCTGGACAAGATCTTGCTCCTTTGATTTTGGGGGGTAGGTGTGTGCGTGGAGGGCTAAAGAAGGCGGCATAAATGTTTCTGGGGTTTGAACAATATTTGAAGGGTCACCAGCCTACTGTGGTTGGGCGGTGCTTACGAGGTGTTGACTCGTGATTGGTCTCGTACGGATACAGACAGACATTTGTCTTGCCGAGGAAGACCAACTGTCGCTGTCTCGTTCCAGGGGGTGTGGGAATCCAGATATTCCTACGATGGGGAGGGGCGATTTTCAACAGGGCTGCAACAGCCGTTGTTACTCTGGTAGCATGACAACACCCCAGCTCTTGCCTAAAACCTCTTTACATAGTAATTAAACAGTTGTTCTCACAAACCAGCAGCTATTATTAAGCTAATAGACTTATAAAGATAGAAATGGGATACCTAGGTATTAGGTAAACCTGGGGCGACGGGAATAGCCCATACGAGCCATATCCGAAAACATACCCCGCTCGCGATGGTAGGTGCTGCGCATGGCGTAGTTGCTGTGTTGTACATAGGATGAGGACCCAACTCGTAGGTACGAATCGGTGATCGTAATCTCCCTTTGTATAACGACGGACTGGACCGGGGACATGGATTCGTTAGACATGAGTAGACATGCCTCAGGCACCTGAGCAGAGCTTTTACGTCCACGACTATCCGTACTCGTACTTGTACTACCACGTCGTCTTACGGGTGTCGTCCCGGGGGTGCTCAAGTTTGCCACGCGACCAACACCTCGTTTGACAACGCAGAGCCTGCGTCCAACCTGCATTCCAGGGCGAACAAAAAAAGAAAACCTCAAATTACAGGGTCAGTATGCACTTCTGAATGAGGCCTTGACGAGACAGAAGGGCATGAAAATGAGGCTGGGACTTGGGATGGGACATAGCATAAATGTCGGGAGGGGCTTTGGATAGTGTTCTAAAGCAATATCTGGACGAAGCACCTTCACCATTGACGCAGTTCGACTGTCATTTGTCTTTTTTTCGGGATAATAATTCGATGCCCAAGCCGCCAACCAAGACCTCATCAACATGTCGTTGGCCGGCGATGACTCGGTACTACAAGTACACAACCAGCAACAATAGTCACCCAGTTATGCTGACACCTGTCTAGAAAGAGTTGAACCTACCATACCCTTCTACCATACCAGCCCCAAGCCGAGGTCCTTCTGACCCTAGTGCTCTCACATCTGAGGCCGCAGCGGACTACGGCAACGGCGCTCGCGACAGGTTCTATGCCCCTGAGGCACAGCCTAACAACCGCGACACGGATCAAAACAATTCCCCGGAATACATGCTTCCCGACCTTGCGGGCAGTGTCAACCAGTCGCCGATAGCTTACCCACCCAAGATTGCCGAGCATGACATTGCCAACTACGTGGGGCCAGAGACGGCCATGCCACTGAAACAGGCGCTTTGGGGCTCGTTGCTGCCCGATAGAGTCAACAAAAAGGAGAAATTCTTGCCTCGGGGAAGTTTGGAGCGGATATGCCACTTTGATGCTGTCCTGAAAGAGGTGTTGCCCTTCCACCGCGACAAAGCTCAAGCGCAAAAATGCGCAGAGTTTGTGTGCGGAAATAGGCAATCCGAAAGTCGCGACAACAGGACCTCTAGTAGAGAAATATTCGCCATTCTTGTGTTGATCGACGCCGTTGAGTTTATGCCCAAGTTTCAGCATGCCGAGATTCGGGATGATGACCTTCCCTTCAGAAGTGACGACGAGCAGACAAAACTGTGGAAGAGAAAAGCCACCGGAGACTGCCACATTGACTTCTTCATCTATCCACGGGATAGATGCATTCTCACGGAATTCTACGGGAAGCAGTGGTGGGTACATGTGCCATTCATCGGCCAAGATGATAGAAACAAGAAGGCCATTGCGTATTATCTTGAGCCCGAAACTGTCATGCCCTGGACATTTGTTGATAAAGAGGGCCAAGAAAAGGGTGGTTTTGGGGTTGTCGAGAAAATCCAGATCCACCCGGACCATCACGCATTTGTATGTCCATCCCCAGCGGCCCCGTTTCCTGATGCCACGCCACTGAGATATGGAGTAGAATGGACACGAAGAATTTGCCTTGAAGACACTCCATGAAGACGGACAGGATCATGGGAGAAGCTTTAGGCGGGAGACTAACGCCTTTCACGGGATACAAACGCAGCCACACATGGTCCAACTATTCGCCACCTTTATCAAAGGGTCTCAATATATGCTTTTGTTTCCCTGGGCGGATGGAGGCAACTTGGAATCCTTGTGGGAAACCTCACCAACAAACCCTGCATCTTCTTCTACCCAAGAAACAAGAGACTTTGCAAAGTGGATCGCAGTCCAATGTCATGGGTTGGCCGAAGTGCTGCAAGAAATTCATGGCTTCTTACAGAAGAAACATGAACATGACGCCCAGGAGGGACATGAAGCCCAGGATGGAACTGCTTCTAGTGGCAATCAACGTGTCGCCGGCAAATTTCCCAACTCTTTGCATTTCCACACAGATGATGTGGCCCTAATAAGGCCATCAACACCAGCCAACCCGTCGGAATCATTCGGTATTCATGAAGATATCAAACCAGCAAACATTCTGCATTTCAAAAATGACGAGGAACATCATCTGGGGCGTCTCAAGATCGCGGATCTAGGGCTGCTTCAGTTCTACGACATAACTTCGCGCACCAAAAAGTCGATCCAGAGGCCGGCTTTTGCCTCACAAACATACCGATCTCCTGAACATGATGTTAGCCGGGTGATGTCCCGCAAGACTGATATCTGGTCTTTGGGATGTGTATTTTCGGAGCATCTTACATGGGCTATTCGTGGACCTAGTGGTGTAGTGGACTACGGGAACAAGCGCTCCGAAGAGTCTAGAACTACCGGAGATACCAGTGGAAAAGGGACTTGGATAGAGGACAGTTTTTTCGTTAAGCATGTCCAGAAACAAGGATGGATGAGACTTTTCGGAATAATGCCTGGTGTCGATGAAATGTGGATACCGAGGCGCGAGGTTCCTCAGTTGAAGGCTACCGTGACACAGGTGAGAACGCCCCAGTTATCAACCAGACAATGAATTCCCGGGATATCCTTGTCGAGTCAAGGACGAGTTTGCTCATCATCTTATAGTGGATTCAGGAGCTGATTGATGAATGCTCAAGTGGCGAGGAGCCAAATTTCTTTGCGAATTTTCTCACGTTTATTGAAAAGCGGATGCTTCACCCCGAGCGGTTGGAACGAGCAGACTGTGAAGAGGTGGTTAAATTTCTCAAAGAGTGTCTGGGTAAAGGAGAGCAACGCCCTCAGTACTGGGATTTTGGGCCTCGAATTGAACGAGGAGAGTCGGAAGAAGACTTGCGCTAGTTAGAAGCTAGATAGGTATTCAGCATCACGCAATTACATGAAGTCCTGGTTTCAGTCGGGTTTTGGTTGAGGCAGGATATTATATTTCATTTCCGTATCTTCATTTCTTCAGCAGAGAACGTTATAAACGACAACCCTTCTCGTCTATCTAGTCTATCCATACCACGATCGACATTGACAAAGCTCTCAACTTAATATTCAAGCCTTTCTTTATACATTCGGCAACAGGAAAATCTTCAGCTCGCTTCCTCTGGCCCTTCTAGCCGCCTCCAGCATCACGGCCATCACTCCACTTAAGGAGTCGACTACCGTCGCCCGCGAGCAGCACTCCGCTACCACCATCAAGCTCACACCCGAAGTTCTCCGGGATCTGCTTGATTCAACTCCCGGAGACGCTAGGATTGAGATCCCGCGAGCTTAGCAAGCGTCGGTGAAGATGCAACGCCGGAGCTATGTACTGCTGGATCGTTATTTGCGGCTGGCCTGGTACATGGTCCGCACTCCTGGACCATCCACCTGTACTTGATCACCTGGAAAATGAGCGAATGTATTTGTAAGTAGGTAAATGATCCATTTCTTCCTTATATGTCTTTCTCTAACTGAGATATTAACGAGCTTCAAGTCAAGGCGCCCTCGCCTCCATTGACCCTGTAAACTCCTGTCTGTCGTCGGCCGCCCAGTACCAGTATAAATAAGTCGACCGGGGTGCCTCAACAAAATGAAACGGGGTGGACCGTCCGAGTTGGGTTTGAGCGGCTGGCCTTTTGCTTTATCCTTCTTCGGATGTATGTCGGCTACTGTAATTGGAAAGATTGATTGAGGAGAACAGCTGATCTGGGAACCGCTTTCACATGCCAAGTCGACCTAAAGTCTGGCAACATCTTTCTCGATCTTTCGAGGCGCTTCAGACTGATCCAGCCATTTTGAAGTGTTTGAATCAATGTATAGTACGTACGTAGCATGACCTCTCAGTTAGCTTCTGCGATGAATCTGGAATGTGGTGATGGCGATGATATATATATATATATGTATATATCATAGGAATATCATAACATAAGCCATAATATAGCTCCACTCGAATTTAACTAGCTATCGCATTCTAATGGCAGTTTTACGTGGGCTTGTTAGTGTTAGTGTCTCATTGCGTTTGAAAATATGGAGAGGTAGGCTATAGTTGACATCCCGTCGATTCTAGAAACCCAGCAAAGCGCCAACGATGATAAACCTTAGCAAAGTCAAGGCAGTAATTACCGTACACAAAAGTACAGTTGGCGAGCTCTCCCGCTCTGCTAATTGTGCGTCGAGAAGAGCTTTCACAATATGCTCATGGCCTCCCTTCCTTGCCATCGAGACAGCGGTCTCTCCATCTTCATCAACAAAGTATGTCTTTGCCCCAGCGCGGATGAGGATATCGACCATCTCCTGATTCCCACTGGAGGCTGCCTTAAAAATTGGCGACTGTCCCGTTTTTGACAGGGAGTTAACGTCGATCTTCTTTTCCCTTGCCAGAATCTCAACAACTTCCGTCCTCCCGTAACATACAGCATACCAAAGGGGAGTGCAACCTCGGCGATCTTTTTGGTTTAGTGGAATTGGCTCCTTCAGGAGTTGCTTGATTTGGTGCACATTACCATCCTTTGCAGCGCGATATAAACGTGCGATGGATTGCCACCGTTGGTCGATTTTGGATGGAGGAATGTGCTCGCAAAGTTGCCGAAGAGCATGCAGGTTCCCGCATGCAGCAGCAGCGAGACACGCTTTGTCCGTTATAGAGGAAATGGTATCGTTCTTCCTGATTCTCATAAGAACGGAAACTGAATCCCCAGTCGCTGCCGTAGTAACAATATCCTTGGTAATTTGGATCTCATCTCCGCGCTTCTCAAGAAGTAGTACCATTACCGCTTCGCTGTGTTCAGCGGCAATCTTGACTATATCCTCGGTGATACGTATCGCGTTCCCACGCCTTTCGAGAAGGAGCTCCATCATCCCAGGATCCGGTTTACTAGCTGCAACCTTGACAATATTCTCGGTGATGCGTATCTCGTTCCCACGCCTGTCGAGAAGAAGCTCCATCACCTTGGGATTCCCATCCCTAGCTGCAGTCTTGATGATATCATCGGTGATATAGATCTCTTCTCCGCTCTTCTCAAGAAGTATCGCCATTGCTGATTCGTTATATTCAGCGGCAATCTTGATGATATCATCGCTGATGCGTATCTCGTTCCCACGCCCTTCGAGAAGGAGCTCCATTACTTCAGGATTTCCGTCCCTAGCTGCGACCTTGATGATATCCTCGGTGATATGGATCTGGTCTCCGTACTTCTCAAGGAGGACCTTTATCATCTTCTCGCCGCTTGTCCAATTACCGACAGAAGCTTTAATGATACCCTCGGTAATATATATCTCGTCCCCACTCCTTTCAAGAAGGAGCTCCATCACCTTAGGGTTGTTGTTCATAGCTGCGGCCTTGACGATACCCTCGGTGACATGGATCTCGTCTCCACGCTTCTCAAGAAGAAGTTCTAACATCTCCATAGTATTCCTCCAATCCTCAATAGCAGCTTTAATAATATCCTCGGTGATACGTATCTCGTTCCCACGCCTTTCGAGAAGTAACTCTATCACCGCTGTGCCCCCATTTTGGACTGCGGCCCTGATGATACCCTCGGTGATATGGATCTCGCTCCCACATTTCTCAAGAAGAAGCGCCATTATCTTCTCGCCACTCCCCTGATTTTCGGCAGCAGCTTTGACGATACCCTCGGTGACATGGATCTCACCCCCACGTTTTTCAAGAAGAAGGGCCAATATCTTCTCGCCACTCCCCTGATTTTCGGCAGCAGCTTTGACGATACCCTCGGTGACATTGATCTCACCCCCACGTTTCTCAAGAAGAAGCGCCATCATCTTCTCGCTGCTCCACCCATGCTTCACAACAGCCTTGACGATGTCCTCGGTGATCTGAAATTCGTCTCCATGTTGATTGAGGAGCAATTCCAGCACCCTGCTGTCTTTCTGGTTTTCTGCTGCTGCCTTGATGATTCTCTCAGTGATAAGGATCTCGTCCCCACGCTGTCCCAGAAGCCTCTCCATCACCTCCTTGTTCTGATGCCTCGCTACTTCCTTAATGAGACCCTCAGTAATCCTGATCTTGTCCCTGTGCTCATCGAGAAGCACCTCTATTACTGCCTTGTTGCCGATCCGCCTCCGAGCCACCGCCTCGATGACCTCTTCGGCGAATTGAAAGTGAATCTCGAATTTACAAATCCACTGGAGGATTTGGCTACTGCCCCGCAAAATCGCAACTTCTTGGTGCGTCCGACCTACCAAGTTTATTGGCTTTTCTCGCGCCAGCGTCTTCCATTGATCCGGACTGAGGTGACCATGCAAATCAAACGCACAAACCACCAGGAGAACTGAAGGCATGGAGGATATAGAATCATAGAGCTTCAAGATGCCGCCCCCGGCGCGTAAATGTTGCTCAACATTCTTGCTCCATCGGTAGAAACAGGAAGAGCTATCTTGCTCTGCCGATAGAAATTTGGACAGGAGTTTGCCTAGCTGTGGCTTCCTTTGTTCACCGGCGCTCTGGGCGTGTACAGGCCAGAAACAGCATGAGTATTGTTGAAGCCGAGTTGATAGCGCAATCTTAGTTCCCATGTTCATCACTTGCTGAAGACAAGCCTTTGCCACTAACGCATTCGCAAATGTTGGCTTGAAAGCCTCTTGGGCCTCAAGAAACTCGGCGACCGATAAGTGTGCGAACCGAAACACATCCAAGGGCGAGTCGAAAACAACAAAGTTACAGCAGAGGTCCAAAAGCACGTCTTGTTGGAGTACAGGGGCAGACGGATCCTCAGTCGTTGACACAGCAGCTAAAAAGTCGTGGGATTGGAACTGCTTCTCGCCGCACAACAGCCAGCTGAGAGCAGTCTTGGCTATACGCTTGTCCGATTCGGCCTCGTAAGAGTCGATTCTTGAAATAATTTCTTGGTATGACTCTGCCAGTGTCCTGGGCAATCTTCCGAGTCTCTCGAGGATGGACTCGTCTTTACGACATCGTTGGAGTGCCTGTAATTGCAGACTTGCCCAGCGGAACCTAGAATCGTAAGTCTGTAAGTCTCTGAAGCTATGATACATGAGTTGAAACTTACATCCCATGCGCCTTCGACTGAAGTTCGTAGATGATTTTGTCGCGAAGTTCGGCCGTCCTCGTACTGCGCCTCAGTAAATCCCCATTACTGACAAGGCGATATGTCTCCCGTCGTATAAACAAGTTGATGTCTTCTGAGTTGCGGTTAGAGGAGATCTCTAAGTTGGGATACCTGTCTAGTTTGGAGACAATATCTTGATCATCCCGGCTGGATACAAAGATCTTTAATAGGCAGGGGGATGCGTTCAAAATATCTCCTAGCATATTAAGAAGGTCCCCTCGAGTCGCCTCATTGCATTCGTCCAGGGCATCGATCACCATGGTCATTGTCGCATTCTTGTACCGTTCAAGCAGCCGAAGAATCAGAGATTTAATTTCAGAAAGCCGAAGAGAACCCTCTGCAAAGTTCTCGGTTTCCCTTTGCTGGAACATATCGACTGTAGCCTCGAGAAGCGGACCTCCAACATGTGGAGTCGACAGTTGCCTCGCTATGCTGGCGCCAATCTTCACAGGATCAGAGCGTCCAGGCTCGAATGCATTTCGGGAACAATAGAAATACACCGGAGCTGGAGCTAATTGCTGTTCAAAAGACGCTTGAGCATCCTCGACAACAATGGACCTGCATTGACGTTAGGCAGAACACATGGTATTAGTGATCTCCACATACGTTAGCTTGCTCTTGCCGGAGCCTGGGATACCATGAAGCCACAGGATTGACGAAGCACTGTCATTCTTCCACTGCTGGAAGGTAGAGTCTTGGAGGAGCCACTTTCCTGTGCCCTCCAAAACCTCACTGTTAGTTTGGATGTGGTGTTCTTTATAAGGCTCTTCCGAGATCCAACTCAAGATCTTGCTCCTCCTTGCCACTGCACGGGTCAGTATTAGCCATCACTATGTATTCTACAGAGACTTACCGTCGAGTTGATCTGTGATCGAGTCGAGAGCATGGATCGATCGGTTCACCGGTCTGTTCAAATCCTTCAAAAGGGACTTGATCTCTTCCTGCTTTTCTAGCTGGGCTGGTCGCCGTGAGCGGTCATGTATGGCAAATAGTCGGTATTAGTAACACACCTTGTGAATTGAAGATGCGATCATAATTGTCCACGTCTTTTTGGGCTTCAGCTATGGCTAGGAAAGCCGAGTCCAACTCTGTTGAAGCAAGCAACCCGTGTTTCAGTATGCGCTCTAGATTGATTAGCATCTGTTCCTGCCGGATATGGGCCAACTCACTTGCAGTGGACTGCTTGTAGAATGCTCGTGCTTTGATGAGATACTCTAGGATGCTTGCGTATAGTTTGACCAGTGCTCGTCTGAGCTCATCTGCCGCGGTCGATGAAGAGTCTCCCATCAGGCTTTCAACAAGAGCGTTTCGACAGATACGTTCGGCAATGTAAGCAATGTTCTCGAGAAGCTTGTTGTACGTTTCCAAATCCCCAACAGCGGCCTACCTAGATGTCAGAGCGAGCATATTGGAGTGATAATGAGAAGGACTCACAGTCAACAGAAACCGCACACCTGCCCAAGGCAGAGAAGCATGGGCCGGGTCATATTGCGCTACGACGTCACCGACTTCTTTGAAATGATGGATCCACTTGGCTACCTTGGTCAAGACATCCCGCACAATGACCTTTTGGCCATTCTTCCGCTCGAAAGACCATGACTTGTCAACCAAGCCTACTCTAGCCTGCTCAGTCTGAGCAAGCATCTCGTCAAGCGCGTTTGCCTTCGTCCCCTGGTGGAAATCTATCTGGGACGTCAACTCGTCTCCCAGTGTGCCGACGGCGGCCACCCAGAGATCGTCGCTGCGCAAACGTCAGTCAGAAGGATACCTGGAGCGGGACGGGGGGCCATACCTGTTGGCCCTAAGAGACTTTGCAACATCCATTTCGGCTTGAAACCTGTGTAGTGGACGAGTTTTGCTGCCAGGTTTGCCAACTGAGGACGTCCTGGCTTTGAAGGTGAGACTGCTTGAGTGGGGAGAGCGGAGGGAGATGATCGACCATGAGGGACGGGACAGGCTGACAGCCCAGCCGAAAGCCTCCGACAAGGCTCTGTTGGTCGTGGCTGAGCGGCGTTACTTGGGTGTCACAACTTGAGACGCGTGCCATGCCAACGCCTCTTGCATACTTGGCCACACGTTGTAGGTTCAACCCCGCCCAACCCCGCTCAACTTGCAAAAGTGCATGAATTGCCAGTCTTACCCAACATGGCAGTGGCAGAAGGTCTTGGGGCTTGGTGGGTTGGGCTAGGCGTAATACCGCTCGTATAGATAATCGATCCTCGCAGAGAAGCGCGGCACTAATGAAGACGGCATCGCCTCCGGAGGCGAAAAAGGCCTCCCCTAGGGCGCACCGCAGGCTTATTACGCAGGGAGGGAGTAGCAGTTTTGCTTGTCCCGATGGCCACAACGGGGTCCAACACTACTAGTCATGGTTGCCTGATGCGACGGGCGAATATCTGGCATAGTAAGCTAGTATATCTAAGATGGAGGCATTAAATTAATTCCATGAGGCCAAAACAAGTCGAACTTTACAAATAATACCATTGGATAATTAAATGACCCCGACTAAAGCAACTTGGATCGGAAAATCGACACCCATGCCTGCTTGATCAACCCTCCCCTTCAAACGTCACAGCTCCTAGTCTCTTTTTCAAGACGTCCACCTGGCGCATAAAGCTCTCTACCTGTTCGTTGTGCAGCTTACTCTTGGGTTCTGGAAGGCTGTTGCTAGGCGGAGACTCCAGAGCCATCTCCATGTCAGTATTGAGTCTCTGGAAGATGCCCTCCGCCAGCTCGCGCAACGCCTTCTCTGTCTCTTCGCCTAGCGCTTCCATCTCTGCGGACAGTTTGATCCCAATGTTGGGAAACAAAGTTCCTCCTGAGATATGCCCGCCTACGATACCTCTTTGGCGTGCTGCTTTGCCCGTACCTTATACGGTCAGTAGAAGTCTTTCCGTGTGACGTTGCAGAAACTATGACATCAAGAAAAAGGTAGAACCGTACCTGACTGGATGCTCGCCGAACGATACGATGGTATCATTTCGTTCAGGATGTACGAGTTGGAATGCGACTCGCTAGACTGCCGCCTGACATGTCTAACAGAGAAATGAGTGAGCGTGTTCGTGTCAGTATAGAGTATTATAGGAAGCTTACCCGACACTACGTGCAAACGCCTGCTCCGCCAAACCAAGTTTGTATTTCCAGGACCGAATCACAGTGTCTATTCCGCTCGCCAAAGAATTTGTTCCGTCCGTAGGGGGGAAATCTGAGTCAAGACCAACGTCAGTCTGCAAACAATTGCACATACGTGCGTGGAGTGCTCACCGAGGACTGTCTTCTTCAGGTCTTCCAACTTGGCAGTGATGTCTTCTTGGAGCGTTTTGAAGACAACCGAAACCTCGTCTCCAACCAATTCCCACTGGTAGTCCAGTTCCATGTGCATTTTCCAAATGATTTTGGAATTCCAATCCACTCGCCCACGCTTCACTGTCTCGTGGTGACCATTGTGTTGGCACCAGGCATTATATTGAGCTGCATCGAAAGGGTTAGCGTTTCCTACCACTAAGTGAGGGTCTGTGAGGCTCATGGGGTCCAGTACTCCAGTGCCATTTCTTTGCCAGTTAGTAACATGGTTTCTAGACGAACAGGGTGCTGAGCTGACTTACACTTTCCCACTCCTTCGACTCGCTTGTGGCCTGGTCCTCCCACTTGGAAACTGTTATAGCCGAGCCTACAATACTCAGTTAGACCGGGTTATTCGCCGCTACCGCTGTGTTATTGAGCGTACCAAAGAAATTCATGATCTGCTCATCAAAGCAATGCATAAAGCTTTGTCGGAGCCGAGTAACTGAATTCGAAACCTGAGTCTGGCGGTCAGTATACAATGGTGATCGTCGACAGGGGTCGCTGGTTTTACCTCTCTTTTAAGGTCCTCTAGCGATTTCTGGATCGAGGTTCTGGCTTGCACTGCCTGGTGGTCATGGCTCCTGAGATTACTAGAAGCCCACAGGCCGAGAGAGTTGAGGAGACTGGCCAGGTTAGATTGCAGAAAGTGCCTTGCCTCCTGCAACTGTGCCTCCGCGGTAATGCTGTGGCAGAATCGTCGTAGCTCCGGTATTCCGCTGGCGCGAACATATTCACGGTTACCTTTCTTACAATATTTCTCATATGCGGTGTTGGATACGCAAAAGACGTTTAGTTCTCCTTGGGGAACCTCGGACGAGTATGACCTCTGCAGGCCTTCTTTCACATGGTCGTTTCGAGCCTCAATGAGAAGGAACTCGAGCCTTTAAGGCAGTTAGCTTTCTGCCGTTGCCTGACGTTCAGAAAATATCATACCTTCGCTTGGCCTCTTTCTTCTTCTTCCTGTCCCGAGCAATTTTGGCAGCTTTGATTTCGTCCTCGAGAGCTGCGATGGTCTCTTCCGGGATTCTCTTTCCAGGTCCACAGAACATGTCTCTAGCAGCCGTCAAGTTGATGTCCTATTCTTATGTCAGAAACTTCTCACAGCCAGTCTCAGCTACTGGGAAAGCCAATCACCTCTGATCTGGTGCACACAACTGCAATATTAAGGTTCCTGCCTCCCGTCTCCTCCCACTCCATGGGGGCGTGCTGCGAGAGTGCCCAGTACAGCGAGGATTTGACTGATTGATCCGTGATTGCCCGAGATATCTTCGCGACAATGAATATGTTATCACATTTCATCAAGTAGTCTTGTGTGGCTCGGACTCTGGCCAAGTTGGTGTCTTGTAGACCTTGGGGTGGGAAGCCATGTTAGTTCAGACACGCTTTCCACTCGATTATAAGGTATTTGGACCTACCTGGCAAATCAGCAAGCACAACTCCAGTCTTCAAGACTTGGGAGCTGCAGTACACTCTTAGAGCCAAGTTAGTAATCCAGGGCCCAGAAAATAATCATCACAGGACACTCTCGTACCGAATAATCTTGGTGAAGGGCCATAGCCTGTCGTGCATGAACACCTTGGTCTTCTCACAGCACTCCTCTGCCGTCGCTGCTGTAGAAGTCCAGAATCCGACCTGTGTGCCGGCTGGCCATTCAATCTCACGGGTCCACTGTATGAGCTGGTCTGCAATCCGATCTGCGGAGCCATCCGACATGTCTCGTAGAAACTCCTTTGTAAACTGGCTCTGGTGGTTGAACGCAGCGGAGAGAGCTGACCAGGCATAATCCGACTCTCTTTGGTACTTGGCGTAGTCCTGTTCCGTGGTTTCATTTGACTCGACTAGAGGGAGATAGAGCTGCCTGTAGCTCCACAAAAGCTCACGAACCAGGTCCTCTATGCCAGTGCTGGAAAGATACTCAGCCTCGATGGTGATGGGTGCTGTGTGGTGCTCCTCCTTCTGCCGATATTCCGTCACGACAGACGTGCACGCAGAGCCAGCGTCCCCCTAAGATGGACAGATATTGAGCATTAACTACAGATATTGATGGAAATAGATGGAATACTAACAGTCTGTGCAATCCCGGGAAAATGAAGCAGGGAGTTGATCAGGTTGCTTTTCCCTAGTACATGTCAGCTCAGATAGAATGAAGTCTCAGGGGTTTTGTTCCGCGGCACCTTCTCCAGAGTCGCCCAGAATGGCAATCCTCCGAGTATCAGAGGCATGGAATGATGTCATCGCTTTGGCTTCTCGGAATAATGTCCTTATATTTTGGTCGTCAATCTCGGCCCCAGCCTTCATTTGGTTGATGGCCACCACAGCGTCTTTGGCGATATCGAGTCCATTGCGGAGACTCCGCTGGAAAGCCGAGGTAAAGAATTTATGGGGGGGAGCTGACTCGTCTTTGACATCATATGGTATGGGTTCTGGCTCTGTTGGAGCTCTCTGGTCGTCACTCGAATTCTTAATAGCTGTCCCGGAGACGCTTGGGGTAGGGTGGGGAGAGGCAGTTTGTCCGCCTAGGGAGGAGGAGCCTAGGTCTATTGGCGTGGGTTCAAGTGACACAGAGCGCATCCGAGGTGTCGTGGATTCCGCAGAGACAGCTTGGGGAATGGAAAACTTGAAGATAGGTGGCGCGAGATGACCGCCTGATGTAGTCGCCACTGCTGGTGGTGGCCTGGACTGAAGTGACAAGGAGCGCATCCGACTGGCAAGCGTCGACTTTTTCGACGAGACGGTTCGGGGAAGAGAGAAGTTGGGCGCCGGGAGGCGACCGTCTATTGTAGTCGCCATCGCTACCATGCCACTCCTGGTCCTGCTGGGACTCGGATCGCTTGGTGGGCTGGGAGAGGCAGCGCTTTGAGGCTCTGGCGACGCCCGGGGTGATCCTTGGCGCGAGGGTATGGGCGTGGCATTATGGAGGAATCTAAAAGAGAAGGACTCGGATACATCGCCATCTGCCTGGCTGCTAAATTGCAACACGGGCACTGGAACACCAGCCTGACTGTCTGCGGGCCGTCGGTTGCCATCAGGCGTGTCTTGAATGTCCGCAGTGGACTGACGACTATCAGCGGGACGGGGGCTTCCCTCGGGCGTGAATGAAAAGGCCGAGGTGGTGTCCTGGCCAAACTGGAACATGGTTTCTTGTGGCTCAATGATTGCGGTTGAGCTGGGAGGATAAAGGCAACCACGTGGTGACCTAGTGATAAGGCCAATAATATATGGCGATCACTTCATTCTCGAGACAGGGGGCGCGGTGCAGGGTTTTAAATAATTGCTATCGAATCTTTTCGACGTGTCGCCTGTATACCCGATTCCCTCCGTTTCCCGAACTCCATGCGAGCGATTCTGCATGAAGAAGTGGGTTGCATCGAGGCTGTTGCAGCCTGGGTTCGCCAGTAGCCTGTGAACGGGGGTGATTCCAGGTGCTCTCAAACATTTACCAAATATGTTGTTGGCTCTAAGTCATGAAGAAACTGCCCTAGCCTCGATGAAGCAGGTGCAGCGCCCGGAGGACAATCCGAGGGCTGAAGAAAACTGGAGTCAGCGTCTCCCAACCAACCATATTTTCTGAGCTGTTGGTCGAGGATTGGCACCAGAGAGCCAAGACCCATGGGTGTATCAAAGGCCAAGGGAGCGGCGGCCAATTTCCAAGTGCTCCTATTACTATAAATATTCACACGAGGTATTATTAGCATATTTGAGGCCGCCGCAACGAAGCCCAGAGGGCGACCAAAGGAGAAACGCTAGCGCTCCCGGAACAGCCCAGGACGATGGAGGATGACAAACGAATAATACACATACCTATCATCGAGGCGAGGCTATCATATGAAGACCCATCCTTAGTCTTGCGCTGTATTGCCGGACATAGGTAGGTCGGCCACCTGGTGTCTCACACTTTCGAGTGCCACCATGGCCGCGAGCAAAGTAAGCAGAGGGGACCTCGTAGAATCAGGTTCTAGTTGGTCCATCAACAATACAAAAACCACGTCAGGCTACCCCTAGTCTAGAGATGGGTCATAGCAGGTCGCCCCCCTAGACTGAAGGACCAATTTTTGACAAATACAACAAGCTCTTGAGGGCTGTGAAAGTTCAAAAACTCCATGCGAATTCTACACGTCGTCAGTTGGAGTGTAGTAGGCCAGGATGGTATAGGCCCGAAACTGCTGGTTACCCCCACTCGCCGCCCATAAGAAAAAGAATTTCTACCTTTGGCATAGTAGAGTTATATCTTACGAGGGCACATCATTCTAATTCACCCTGTTCCCCGTCTTCAATATCTTTGGGCTCATCATAGGTAGGTAGCCCGGAACGGCTTGGATTTTCTCGCGACAACTCTTGCCAAATTAAGGTTTTCGTACATGAAAGCCTGTACGCGGCCCTCAAGTCCTTCACATCCATGCAGCTGTGTCGTAATATATCGATGAGATACCCAGTCTATGTGAGACTTATTTTCGAGTGCGTTGGCCACCAGAAAGCCGCCATTTTGCTTCGCCGCATCCCACTCGTCTGCAAGCATTGTGTTTCCATACGTTTTGCTCTCTTCGGATCTCACCTTGTCGAGAAACTCGTCAAGCGCCGCTATGTACTGTTCATAAATAGGCGGCAAAGCCAGCAAAGTCAAATCCGGGTACTTTAGCCATAGAGGGGGGGTGAAGAGTTGTCGAGGCACGACACAACCCCATTCCCAGTCCAAAAGAACTGTGACTTTGAAATCAGGACCTACTATAAGGTTGAAGCACTGCAAGTCGCCATGGCTGAGGACAAATGGGCCCTGGTCGAGACGGGGATCTATCCAGCTGTGGGTAAACTCGCGAAACAAGTTTAAGTTGTACAGCTTCTCTTCGACCAAATCCGGCTCCATCTGTTCTTGGCTCTCCGCAAAAGAACTATCGGCAATATCGAGAAGCATCCTGATGTAACTTGAAGCAGACGTCAGGGGCTCTCCGTGGTAGTAGCGGTTCATGATCCTCAGGGGATGCAGTCCCTCAAGATCTAGCATATTGATATCAATAGATGCTGGCATCTTGCGCACTTCAAATTCGTCACCACGCCGCACTAAGCATCCCAACGACGAGAACTCTAGCCGTCTGAGTTGTATGTAGATTTGGGCAAGAGTCACGTAGAGATTGTGTCGATGCTCATCACTAAGGCTATAGAATTTGCTGAGCAATAGTTTCTCGCCTTCGATATACTCGAGGATGATGAACGTCGACAGCGGTGAGGGACCTTCGTCAATACAGGAGGCAATAACGCGAGGAATAGGAATCGTAGTACGATCAGCTATGAGACTAATCAATGACGTTAGCAACCATTACTGACTACGAATATGAATAGAAGAGATTGGGGGAGGGGGATTAATACTCCATCGTGGCAATCTCGCTCTCCACCTTGGTCCTGGCACCGAATGCTAAACATGGTCGCAGGGGGATTCGGACCACCCACTTGTCCCAGTCGCCGTTGGCGGACCGAAACTTGACAAAGAAGCAGATGTTGTAGGTTCCACGGGCTGGCTCTTGGAAGAATTGGCCTTCTGCCCCCGTGGGGTGATGAGATGCCGCCAGGGCCAGGATGTCGTCCTGACGTTGGTGCAGAAAGGCAATAAAGTCATCGCGCTTCTCGTGGACGGCAGTCTGCACCTCAACATCGGTGAATTCCTGTGGCCCGCAACGACCGGACATTTTGGCGACCACTGATTCCTGTCTCTGCGATTTTCCAGGAACCAGGGAGAAGGCCGCGTTAGCTCCTGGGGAGTTGGGACAAGGGATTAAACTTGTCACAGCCAACAGCCGATCTGCCAGGGTTATGTAAGCGCCGATCACGACGACGAGGTCCCAAGGAGATATCTTGTAAATTTTATGAAAAACAAGCATAAATTTTATTTCATCACACAGTATTTATGAGAAGACTGAAGTCATAAGCCATAAGTCCTTCCATCATCATCCCCGAGGCTCTCCCACACTCACGTCATCAAGCACCATCTTGCTTCCCAGTATGGACCTTCCGTTTGATCCGGAACATCTGTAGGATCTCTACCCAGAACCCAGGCATCTCCTCCGTAAATGTGGCCTCGTAGGCGTCAACCTTGGGCGCCTGCCAGACCAGGTCCAGCTCGGCGGGCCTCACGATCCGGGTCTTCTTGGCAAACTTCCAGCCAAAGTACAGTACCGGCGCGAGGATCTGCATGGTGTAGTTCTGGAAGAAGCCGGAGACGGTGGCGGGCCCAAAGGCCGAGTAGCCGTAGAAGAGGAGGATGGCGGTGAGGAAGAAGATGCCGATCCAGGCGCAGTAGGGCTGGAAGTAGCCAACGTAGGGCAGCGTCCTGCGGTCGAACCCCTGCACCTTGCACGCGTTGTAGAAGTTGATGTAGGTGATGCAGATGACGAGGTAGTCGATCAGGGCGCCCGCCGTGATGAGGGACACCAACCAGTTGATGACCATGGCAGAGCTGCTGGAGACCTGCAGGAAGGACAGGAACGGGAAGCAGATGACGAGGCCAAAGGCGTAGATGGGGACGCCCCTCCAGGTCTTGGTGAAGAAGCTGGGAGCACGGCCTGCGAGCGCAAGGCCGTAGAGGGATCGCGTAGCGCAAAAGGTGAGCATGTTGCCAGCAGAGAAGATGCTCGTCAGTAGCAGCGCATTGACGAGGTGGGGGAGACCGTCGATTCGCATATTGGACATGGCAATAACGTATGGCGAAGCATTGGCACCGGCTGGGCTGGCCTCACCCATGAGGATAGCCTGGAGGGTGGGATCATCCCAGGGGACGACAATACCCACGCAGATGGCACCTGCGATGAAGAATAGCATGAAGCGCCAGTAGATGGTCTTGAAGGCGGACTTGAGGACGATGCGAGGGCGCTGGGCCTCGGCAGCAGCCATGCAGATGTACTCGGGGCCAACAAGACTGAAGGAGGCGGTCCAGAGGGCCTTGAGGAAGCCCTCGAAGCGCCCGAGGCTGCCCTGGCTTCTATACTCGGCAAAGGCGCCGGGATCTTTCCAGTACCGGAATCCGTACGCCTCGCCCTGGGGGTTGCCGCCGACCATGGTCACAAAGGTGAAGAACATGAGGATGAAGATGAGCAGGACCTTGCCAATAGACAGCCAGAACTCTGCTTCGCCGAAAACACCAACGGCTAAAGCATTGAGTAGACTATACACACAGGGGTCAATATCGACAAGAGGGTATTCAACGTCCACAGCGGGGGGCAAAAATAAGGGATGATTTACGCAAATAAGATGATGCACACGGCGCACACTGCGGGGACAGGGATGTCATCGCTCCAGTATTGCAAGAGCAGGTTGATGGCCGAGATCTCAAAGGGCACCATCAGGGCCTCGTACAGGAAGAAGTTCCAGCCGACCATGAAGCCCAGGGCATCGTCAAACCACTTGCCGGCAAACTGGATGAAGCCTCCGGCGACGGGCTGGTACACGGTCAGCTCGGCAGTGCAGTTGTTGACGCATGCAAGCAGTGCCGAGTAGAGGGTAAATGCGATGAGCAGACTTGCTGGGCCGCCTGCGGCCAGGGCGTTCCCAATCGTCACGAACAGGGCCGTTCCAACGGAGCCCCCGATGGCGAGGAGCTGGACCTGGCGGTTGTTCAACTTTCGGTGGAGGCCCTCGGCCGGGGCGGGATCGACGGTCACTCCCGACTCATCGGTGGCCTCCATAAAGATGGGAGGCTTCTCCTTGAGGTCCTCCATGGCTGTGGAGACGGGAGACAATGTGCGGAACTGCTGTATCGAGCGATGATGGACGGAAGAGCAGACAGCAAGCTACAGAGAAGAGAGAGGGGGGGAAGAAAAGGGGAATGAAGAAGGATCGAATCTGGAAACCAGGAAACACTTCAAGGCTATCATCAGAATGAACGCCAATGATATGAACCATGCACCAGTCCGGGCAGATGATATCTCCTTCAGGGGATCTCACCCAATGTCCACCCAATGGCCCGTCAATATGGTCAAGCTGTAACCGGATCTTGATGACGAAGTGGGGGACAACCCCAGGGTCCTCCCCCACGCCCCACATAGGGTGTCTTGGTGTGGCCTTTTGGTGCCCGTTTGGCTGCTGAACCCTGGTAAAAGTCAGCATTCCACCAGCAAGACAGAGGGAGGTCGTCGCGAGCTTCGGGCGTGGCCAGGGAGGTGCGTTGGGGTTCGGAGGTGGGTGAAAGACGGAGGCAGTTAGATTGTCGAGGAGGTCGCCATCCGGGATCCCCAAACCAACACCTAACACCCCTTCCATCCTCCGGTCAATATATTATTCTCCGGTAACTCGGGTTCCGCTTGCAGCGTGGTGCCATGGTTCTGGGGAGCAGCTTCACGCTAACTCGATGGGTTAATCGCGCAATGGAGCAAATGACGTACATACGGAGAGACGTCTGCTTGGCAACCTCGGAACTTGAAGCTGACATGGTAGGTACATGAGAATATGAACACATGATCAAAACGGGGTAAGGTAGGTAGTAAACTCCATTATGACCCCAGCACGCGACCACGTGGATCAAACAACACTCGATATCTTGTGTAAATGGTCAAGGTCGCAAGCAAATTAATCAGTAAACCACGAGTTTGAGCCGCTGGGGCTCTCTGGTTATCTTTTAACTGCAACGGCTGTATTTCATCACGAGGGCGTCTGGTGCCGTGTATTTCATGAGCGCTGCCTCTGTGTTATCACTGATGCGATGCCTTCTGCAGTAGTGGTTGTAAGATAGCTTCGAGCACTGTTTTCGTAAGGTAAGTAGTGTGGTTGGTCTAATCCCTTAATGAGGTGGCTATCACGCGAGGGGAGTTGGCGATATAGCAAACTCCTAGAGTTATTAAATCCAATTCATCTAAGCGCCGCTCCGTTCATACTTCTTTACTTTGGTTGCAGTCCAAAATATAGTCGAGACTTAGCACGTGTTAATCCTTTCGGGCAACATATGATGGGCACTTGGCTAGTTATTTAAGCAGAGCTGCCGTATATCATCTAGCTCTTATTATGCAGTAACCCTATCAAGAAGCATCGCACCAAGGTATCAAATAAGCTAAAGTATAGCTTCTAGATTTTTTTCCCCGGCAGACCAAACGACTATGCTAAATACCTTAACTGGACTGGGAATTTATGTAGATTGTATTCTTCCATCACTCCATACTTGTTTTATCAAGTATTAGCAGCCTCGCCGTATATGCGACTTAGCTCAAGGCCATAGGTACCGTAATATAAAAAGAGAAAAAATGCGCTAATCTTCACTTCACCCCACGTCCTCCCTTACAGCAGCATAGCCGGATTATCAAGGAGATAGGTAAACAACGGCAGACAGAACATAGGAGGCCCTCAAATCACTCTCATCCAGGCAGAGGAGGCAAGCCTCGCAGCAACCGGCAGAGCTATCGAAAATCGACACTGACCAAGTCTCCGAGTACGCAACCTACTTACGCGGGCGACCCCTGTTTTGGGAGACCGCAGAAGGGGCTAGACGGGCTCCCGACAGAGCACAGATTCCTTCCTGAGCGGCCAAATTCTTTCAGCAGGTCTAGAAAGACCTCAATATCCTTTAGAGGCTCTATCTACACTTTTTAAATTGTCTCCAAAAACGGGGACCGCCCACGGAAGTGCCGGAGGGGGAAAAGATCATCCGCAGGAAGCACCCCAGGTTTATTGCGTGAGGATGGAGTATCGGTGAGCAGCAATTTTGGTTGCACCTATGGTCACCAGCGGTGACCACGAGTCTTGTGAAATCTATAGCAGACTGAGTGACCTAGGGGACAGTGGAGGCAGGCAACCCAGTTCAACCAAGATACGCGTACAGGCGCTTAGAGTAGTGTACAAAACCTATCCAGCGACCCGTCCATCATTCTCTAATCTTATTAGCACGGAAATTTCAGAGGCGCGCCGCTCACCTTCGGTTCGGCCTTGAACCAGATTTTGGCGCCGTGGACCTGCTCGAGGAGTCAATTACAGGGTAAGTAAGGATAGCACACTCCGGAGCAGTGCGCTCTGCGACAAACTTTGAGAATGAGCCTCTGGTTGGCCATCGCGGTGCGAGGCTGAGAACGGATGATACTGAGACGTGAGTTTTTGAGCCTCTTCTTCAATACGAGTAGGCGGCGAGAAATACCCATGTTGGAATCTTGAGGCCATTGCTGGGCGATGGAGCCGATGCTACTGGGATTGACTGCATAGGCAAGATGACGACAAAAGCGGCAGAGGAGATGGAGAATGAGGGGAATGGACAGGTCGGGGATTATGGAATAAAGAATTTTCGAAGGCTTGACCAACTCCTGGCTTGACCACTCCCGGCCAGGGGGAGCCTGTATAAGGCTGCCGGGTGGAAGAAGACATGCTGGGACATGCTGGGACAGATGGCCACGGCTCACATCTGCAAGCAACGGGGACCACGGGAACACTTCTTGTTTAGGGTATTGGCGCTGTTTGGAGTTCGGCCGGTGCAACAACATACCGACTGTTCATAATATTAGGCTTGGGGCCCTTTGCAGATGATGCTGATCGCTGGTGACTGCGGGGATAAGCGACAGGGATACATCGGACTTGGCCGGTCAATCGCCCACGAGATGATGGCCATGTTGTATTAGGCATGCCTCATCCAACTTGGCATCTCTCAAGAGACCTCGTGCGTCCATGGCACAGCACTAAAAGAGGGCAATGGAATAATTTGGGAAAAGATCTGACGGCATCATCTGCCCTGCTCCCCTCACTTGCAGCAGGGCCTCAGGCGGTGCTGTCTGCACGTTCGGGCATCATGTTCCCCCAACCAGCAGAACCAACAGCCATGGGCCTGGGGAGCTGAGCACTCAATCCCAACATGACCGAGACGGCCGAGGCGATTGACGACTCTTGGACTTTGATCATTCGATCATCGATCCCCCCAACCCCTCTTCTCCCGTCTGTGACTCTGCAACTCTGGTGCATGTCTCCACGTGGGATGAGCAGCAAGGCACGTTGCAGAGTGCCCGAACCGACGCCACCACAAGGTTCGAGGGTGTTGGTATTCAACATGTTCTGAGCAGGGCCTTCACACCATCCCAAGCTTGAAACGCGCATCCGTACCACTTCTGATACCTTCTCTGCAGCTTCTAGACTCTTTCCGTCGACTGGGAATCTGCACCACTACGCACCGGGTACGCGGCAGTCGCATTAGTATGAGACGACGAGTATATGGTCGCCGACTATCGCGCTAGCAGTAATAATATTGGTTACCAACTTGCCCAATCACTTCGATATTCGTCCCAGCCCAACATCTTGACGTGCCGACAGGACCTGCGTGCGTTCTCCTGACTGTCGCAGCACCTGTGCATGAGATCTTGTTCCCATGAGACAGCCCTTCGAGTCATGGCAATGCGTGCTCCCCCGCATTTCTTCTCGTTGCCCCTGGGCCCCTGGTTGCGCCACCAGTCAGCCCCCAGCTCGCCGTCCAAAAACGAAGGACCCCTTGTCCCCCTACCCAGACACCAACAGACATACATACATTAGTACGTCCTCCGTACATGAACCCGCAGATGCGCCCACGGGGAGGAGGAACGCGTGTGACCACATTCTGCGGCATGGGGGTAAACCGCTACCCACGAGTATGTATGTGCGTGACAGGTCGGCGTTCTTCACGCATACGAATGTTCGAAGGTGACATTTAACACAATCACATACCATAATACCCATAGAAACCCCCCCAGAACCCTTCTCCTGCAGCTCGGCATTCCCCAGCCGCTTTCCTCTCTCCCGTCCCGAACTATGCGCAAAAGGGCATCTTCCCCGGGGACCGCTCCCTGCCATGGCTTGTTGTTGGTAGTATTACGGATAGTATCCATAATACTGCGTACAGCTTCCATCACCCATGGAGCTTCTTCCCATCAGCCACCCCCAGCCGAGAACCTCCTCCCAGCCACCCAGGCGAGCCAAGCCCGCATGTAACATGTTTGATGCTCCGAACCCCTGGTGTGACCGCCGTGCAGCGGCTGCACCTAGACCCCCCAAGGGCCCCAACCCCGGGACGCCACGCAAGCCCCCCAGAGGAGTCTAAACCGCTTCTCCAACAATTCCGTGCGCCGCGGTGAAGACTCTCTGGGCTTCTCAACTGGTCAAGCCACCCCCGTTCTGGCCCCCTGGTTCGTTTGGCCCGTCGTGGGAAGCGTCGCCTGACGGGCGTCTCATCATCTCATGCATCGCGGCCAACGTGGAAATTGTGGCTCAACCGGGGGCCCGGTTGAGCTTACCATTGCGTCCAAGAACGAATAGTGCTTGCAGCTATTTGCGCCCCCGTGTGCTCCGTACGGAGCATCCCATGTACGGATACTTGGTACGGATAATACCATTAGTTGGTTGCCCTCTGCCGAGCTTCCCCCACCGCGTCGATATTAAGTCTGGCCCTCGCTCCACGTGTCGACCGTCTTTGCATCTTGACTCGGATGCTTCCAGCAGCTAGCGGGGCCGAAGTGCATCGAAGTTGAACTAGGGATCCCGTTCTTCCAAACGCGCGCGTGCCATGGCCTCACTTCACATGCTTCTCTGGGCCCTCGTGGCCGCGCTGGTCCGTGTTGCCTGCGGGCAGGACACGACGCCCTCGTTGAGCTTGGATGCCTTTCCGGACTGTGCGGTGAGTTGCCTATTGCCGATAATCACATGGGAGAAGAATTCTGCCCTCCGGGGTTTTTCTTGCGAGGAGACTGTCGGCTGACCATCATGTTCTGCAGCTCGGGTGTATCGTCGACGGCTTCCAAATGGGCATCTGTTCTTTTGAAGACACGGCGTGCACTTGCACGAACCAAGAGTTCCAGAGCAATGTCACCGCATGTGTGACTACAACATGCTCGGTAATCGATGCTTTAGGTGGGCACCTCTCCTCTTTCACCTCCTCCTCCTCCTCCTCCATCATCACCACCTACCACTGCTCTATGTTTTATCTACCAAAGACTCATACCCTGTGTTCTCAGTAACCAAGAACGCAACCGCTACCAGATGCGGCGCCCCCATCCGAGACCAGACAGGCGAGCTCGTCAGGATCTCGGCCTCGATGGGGATCCTCGCCGCCATCTTCGTCATCATCCGACTGGTGTGCAAGCTCTTCGTCGTCAAGGCCCGGTTCGGCATGGACGACTGGTTCGTCTTCGCCTCGACGGCCACCATGATCCCCAGCATCTTCATCAACATCTACGGCACGACGGCCAGCGGCCTCGGCAAGGACATCTGGACGCTCCCGCCCGACGACATCACGGCCGCCATCAAGCACTTCTGGGTCGCCATCTTCCTGTACTTCCTCGAGACGGCGCTGACCAAGCTCTCCATCATCTCCTTCTACATCAACATCTTCCCCTCGTGGACCGTGCTGCGCGTCCTGTGGGGGACGTTTGCCATCACCTGCGTCTGGGGGTTCGTCTACGTCGTCACCGCTATATCTCAGTGCCAGCCCGTCAGCCTCTTCTGGACCCGCTGGGACGGCATGCACGCGGGCCACTGCGCCAGCAAGGACGGGATCGGCTGGTCCCATGCGATTATAAACATCATCCTCGATCTGTGGATCCTGGCTATCCCGCTCTCGCAGCTGCGTGGCCTGCAGCTGAACTGGAAGAAGAAGATCGGGGTGGCTATCATGTTCTCCCTGGGAACCTTGTAAGTGAACTCGACTTGAGGTGGTATGATCACGTAGAGAAGCCACAGGTGACTGACATGTACCGCAGTGTCACCATCGTGAGCATGGTGCGACTCGAGTCCCTGGTCCACTTCACGTCGTCCACAAACGTCACCTGGACATTCTACGACCTGTCCCGGTGGTCGACCGTGGAGATCACCCTGGGCATCGTATGCGCCTGTCTCCCCGCCGCACGCCTTCTCCTCGTCAGGCTCTTCCCCGCCATGGGAGGGTCCTCGCTCCAGCGGCAGAAGAGCAGCACGTACCACTTCCGGACCAACAACAACGTCACCAACGTCGAGGAGGGTTGGGGCAACACGGCGGGGGTGGTTGGGGCAGGGAGGCAGAGCCTGGAGACGATCGAGTCGCCGGGGATTGCGTACCACAGGGCGTACGCGGTGCATAATAATGAGAACGAGGAGGATAGCTTATTTCGCCTGCATAGTATTCGTGCGCACGGCAGGCGTTTCTGATGGGCTTATGCTTATGATTACAGGTCGTCTAGTTCCTACGAGGTAATGGGCAACTCGGGGACTGGAGGCATATTAATGAAGGGTAGGATTAATAAACATATACACATACATACATATATAACGATATAAACTCTATATGAAACCACCGGGATTTCTCTCGTTCCACCTAGGAACATGTGTACCCTCGACTCTGTGGAAATCGGGTGCCATGGAGATGATCGGCGTCTTCTCCTCCACCTCCTCCTCCTCCTCCCCAGCAACCAAGGCATACTTCCCCCCAGGCTGCCCGTCATACCGAACCATGATACCTCCCACATTCTTCCTCATCCTCCCCATGGCCAGCCCCCCCAAGCCCGAACCGCCCTGCGACGCCCCCGCGGCAACCTGCCTCATATCGGCCAGGTCAAACTTGGGCATCCCCCTCCACCACTTGGTCCTGACAACCTCAACGACAAACGCCACGATAATGACAGCGTTGATCACAAACACCCCCACCGCAAACTCCATCTCCCCAATCGCAATCGCCGACATGCGCGTCGTTGACGAGACACTCTTCTTGAACCCCCCCACCATGAGCTGCGCGGCCGCATACGCACCCAGCATGTCATCGGCCATGACCCGCACCGAGTTGGCCACCGCCTCGAGCACAATGTCGGCCTCTCTCACGTCCATGGTGATGCTCCCCTGGGCGACCATGCGCGTGCGCAGGTCCGTCACCGACGCGTTGAGCGCCGTGCCCACCATGGACACGTAGATGTTGGTCTCGTCGTTGGCGATGAGCTCGAACTGGCGCATCACGGTGCCCTTGAGGCGGCGGCTGGGGTCGATGTCCTTGACGGGAGGTCCGCCCGTCGTCGGCTGCACTGTCACGTTGCGCCCGCGCATGTCGACGGTGATATTGAACCGCGTGGGCACAAAGTCGACCTCGCACTGCACGCGGTCCAGGAAGTCGTAGCTCCGGCCCGTCGCAAAGGCCAGGTACCGCCGCAGCGGCAGGTCCGGGGCGTTCGAGTCGGAGAACATGGCCACGCCGATAGCGACAATGTTGCTGCCGTCGTAGCCCAGGTAGTTGGAGTACTCGGGCCCGACGTCCGTGTCCGGGAGCTCGCCCTTGACGGCGTAGACCCACTGCTCCGACGTCTCCTCGATGCGGAAGTCGCTGGTGGTGTTGTACACGCACCGCACGTCGGTGTCGTACCCGTCCTCCTGGTACGAGTAGGCCAGTGCCAGCGCGTCGTCCTCCATGGCCGAGTCGACGAGCCCCGCCGCCGCGCCCACGCCGTACGACCGCCCGATGTACGTGTACCGCGAGTTGTCCATCTTGCGGTGCTCGCGGGGCTTGCCGTCCGTGGGCGACGCCGAGGATGCGCTGGCCAGCAGGCTGCCCAGGTGCTGCAGGCCGACCGAGTACGAGAAGCGGCCCTTGTGGTTCTGCAGCGTGGCGCCCTGCTTGCCAATCTCGGAGGGGTACTCGTGGATGTACGTCGTGTTGTCCCAGCTGGGGATCGGCACGCGGTCGTCCACCATGGTCCACAGCTCGACGGGGGTCAGGGCCGCGGCCCAGATGCCCCTGAGGGCCATGGTGGCGCTCACGAAGAGCAGCAGCGGGAGGCACAGCTGCCAGGGGAGCTCCCAGTTGATGCGCGGCACCATGGCGTCGGTCCACAGTCGCAGCGTGTCGAGCTCCATGCCGCGCCTCACCAGCCGGCGCCGGACGGCAAAGTTGATGAGCCGGCAGAGCACAAAGTCCTGGGCCACGGCGAACATGTTGGCGATGATCTGGACCGAGAACTGGACGCTGGGCCGGTTGGAGACGATGAAGGTGAAGAAGGGGCCCGAGTAGCGGACCTGGTTGACGCTGCAGTAGAGCAGGAAGATGCTGGCCGGCGTGGTGAGGAGCAGCACAAAGAAGTTGAGGTGGTCGCCGGAGAAGGAGGAGGCCAGGCCTCGCTGCGTTTTCGAGGCCGCCATGTGTGTGTGCGTTGTGTGTGTGTGTTTGTGTGTGTGTGTGTGCGTCTATTCTCCCTTTTCCTCTCCAAGCTCCGGGGGGAGGCCTTTGACGATGCGGTTGCAGTGTGGTCCGTCCGTCCGTCCGTAGGTACGGCACACGCGGAACTACGCCCGAGGATATATACGCTGGGCAGCGTGCTCAACCCGCTCAGACACCTGTTCCCCTCTTTCGACAGCAGAGGCAGCCCAACTTGGGGCCGGACCAACATGCAGATGAATCGCCTTGGATTACACTGCTTGATAGGGCTGCCATCCTGGCCCCGTGGACCCGCGGCCGGGGGGATGCATCGGGGCGGCAGGACGCTGGAGCGGAGGGGCGTGATTGGCCAACACAGGCCATCTAAGCGCGCGGCTTGTGATGCAGGTGTGTTGCAGACGTGGCTGCGATTGGGACTTGGGAGACGACCTGGGATGGCTAAACACGAGGTGGGGATCGACGGCTCCGATAATAATTGAAATTCCGGACGGACGCCTATCTCTACAATTACACGCGCGGAGGACATGATATACTAGCAGGCAGACGGACCGGGCAGAGAGTCCCGTCCCGGCCCGGCCCGGCCCCACATTGGCTCCGGGTTCTCCGCCTTCTCCGAGTGTCTTTCTCAAACAAGCAGCATCTATCCGTAGCGTTGGACGATTTCTGGCCCAAGAAAATCTACGCACTTAGCATCCTCCGGCCCACCCCCACCGTCGTCATTCTCGTCCATTTCATCGGCATCGTCTAGGCGGCTTGCAGTGCCCCCTCCTGCTTCAATAGCGGTTGAGAAGGAGGCCGCAGAGGGTGCTATGGCCTCGCCGATATCTCGACCAGTGGATGACCATGTTATGCTGCCGTTCCGCCGTGTGCCCTCTGTAGCATCACGGACATCAGCGGAACATGAACCCCAATGGGGCAAGATGGCAGTGCTGCAAACCAAAATCCATAAACGCGGATGCCCATTGGCCGACTAGGAGATCGGCACGCCCTAGAATCCAGGAATCTGAGGCGCTGCTGATCACAGGATGGCAGTGACGCAAGTGGGGGCCAGAGAGCGCACTGATTTTCCTCATGGGGTAATCGGGTAATCCAGATGGGGGTTTCGATGATGTTTAGTCTCCCCAGCAGAGGTTATAAAGAGGGCATCTCGCTCCATGGAATGACAGAGATATCTTCTAGAACTAAACAGGGCTTGAGTAACACAATCAGAAATACCTGGAATAAACAACCCAAATTGTCTTCGATCAGTCACAAGACATTGTTACAACATCAGTCCATCGGTTCACCCCCGTCACCACACAACTTACAAAAGACCGACCATAACCACCACATCATCATCACAATGTGCTTCGGCTCCGGCGACAAGGAAGAGCACTGGTGGGGCTACATCGACGACGGCCAGGGCTGGACCGCCCGCCCCAAGTCCGAGTACATGGCCACGCCCGCCTACAACAGTGACCTGCGCAACCGCGAGAAGCAGACGCGCAAGGCCTACGCCCGCAAGGGTGTACACGTTCCCAAGGAGAGCAAGTACACGAAGCGATGGTAGTTTCAAGGTAGTCAATGTTTAGAATAGAACAGGTTCGGGTACGGCAGACAGTCATCTCCCAAGGCATGGGCATGAGCTTTGGATAGAAAGCGTGTTATTATTAAATATCAAGTCCAATTAATTCTACGGCAGAGTGTAACCCCCGTCGATGAGCACGTCGCTACCCGTGGTATACGTCGACGCATCGCTGGCCAGGTACAGATACAGCCCCTTGATCTCCTTGACATGGCCCTGGCGGCCCAGCACAGCCATGCGGTAGGCCTCGTTGACGGCGCTGGGGCTGGCGCCCATGCGGGTGTCGAAGAAGCCCGGGGAGACGACGTTGACGCGGGCAAAGTCGCGCCACTCGCGGGCGAGCGACTTGCCAAAGTGGGTGACGAAGGCCTTGGAGCCGTTGTAGACGGGCTGGTCGACGGGGACGTTGACGATGTGGGCGCTCATGCTGGAGGTGATGATGAGGTTGCCGCGGCCCTGGCGCTTGAAGACCTCGCCGGCGTACTTGGCACAGTGGACGACGCCGTCAACTTGAACTCGTCAGATCGGTGGTATTAACAGCTTGGGGAGAGGTGGGGGAAGTACCGTTGACAGACATCTGCTTCTTGTACTCGTCGAGCGTCTGCTCCAAGATGGGCTTGGAGATGGCCATGCCTAGACTCAATGTCAGGTTCAGCGTAAAATTCAATGAATAGAGTTCCATACCAGCATTGGCAACAAACACATCAATGGCGCCAAAGTCCTTGACCACGACTGCCACCGTCTTCTGGACGTCCTCGGCATTGGACACTGCCATTGTCAGTACCAAGTACAGACCAGCTTGAGCGAGACTGCAAGCATACCGTCGACTTTGTAGGCAGCCGTCTTGACTCCATGCGCCTTGGCCAGCTCCTCGGCCCTCTGGATGGCCGCATCATTCCTGAAATATGTGTCAACCAGTCAGGAACCTGTGTGAATTCCAAGCCTGGCGAGGCGGGACTCACGAGTTGTACAGCAGTGCAACATGGGCATTCGCCTCAGCCATGGCCTCGGCCACAGCAAGCCCGATACCGTCGGCTGCCCCATTCACGACGACAACCTTTCCCGTCATGCGGAACTGCTCCATGACGTTGGACGGCGTGTCCGGGAAGGGCCGGGGGAAGCCGTCACGGACGACGCCGGAGTCAGATACGCTCATGGACATTTTGGAATGTTGCTATGGTGTTTTTTCACCAGAAATGTTGGAAGAGGGTGAGGTAAGTAAGGCATTGACCAGGCATTGGGCTTTTATATACGATGTCATGATGGGGCCTGATGGGCCTGATGGGCCTGATGGGGTGGTGCGGAGTCGGCGGGTGAGGAGGGTGATCATCACTGAAGCCCCGCGCCGGATTGCAGTGCTCCGCCGGCCACTGTGGGCCATCGAAGAGCCACTGAAGCCACTGCAGCCACTGTGCAGATCTTCCCCACACAGGGAGGCACCTTGACTTTCAACATCTTCTCAACTCCCAGCCCATTGCCATCGCCATCGCCATCGCCATCTCTCTCAGCAATGCCCTCAAACCCATCTTCACCACACAATCAATCGACTACATCAGCTCCTACAACACCCCGTCTGGTTCTCCTCAGCTTCGGCGCCGTCGCCTTCGTCCTCATCATGTCCTTCCTCGCCCTCCACACCGACATCTCTCTCACCACCACATCACCACTAGCCTCACCAATACCACCTTCAATACCATCAATACCATCAATACCATCTCTCCCCGACCACCTCAACATAACATACCCTAATCCCGATATCCCCCTCGCCCCATCCCCTCTCCCTCCCCCTCACCACGCCTCCGACGCCCATCTCATCATCCCCCTCATCCTCTCCCTCACCCGCTCCTCCACCTTCACCCTCGTATCCTCCTTACCGCTCCTCGCCGACACCTTCGAGCCCGAGGGCCTCCTCGTCCTTCCCCCCTCGCGCCTCATCCTCAGCTGCGCCGAGTACACCTCCCCAACCATCCCCTACCCGGACCACGCCATCATCAACGGCACCGACCGCACCCCGGGCACCGGCCACGGCCACCTCCAAGTCTTCGACCTGGCCGACGGCTCCCTCCTCGCCGACGCCTCCATCTCCCACCCGCTGTCGCCAGAGTACCACAACGGCGGCATCGACTACGACGGCCGCGCCATCTACGGCGTCCTCTCCCAGCGCCGCCCCAACTCCTCCGCCACCCTCTACGCCGCCGACCCCTTCTCCCTCCAGCCCACCACCCTCCTGCGCCATCCCACCGACCACCTGGGCACCCTCGCCGTCAACCCCCTCCGCCGCCGAATCACCGCCCTCAACTGGGGCTCCCGCCAGGCCACAGCCTTCCCCCTGAAGGACTCGTCATCGCCCACCACCACCCACCCCTCACACCCCGTCTACAACCCAAGCCACTTCATCGACTACCAGGACTGCAAGTTCCTCGGCCCCCACCAGGGCCGCCACCTCATGCTCTGCTCCGGTGTCACCTCCCTACCTGGCAGCAGCAGCAGCAGCGGGGACGACAACAACCCCCACGGTGAGACCGCCGCCACTACGGGCTACGTCCTCGGCGGCATCGCCCTCGTCGACACCGAGACCCTCCTGCCCGTCTTTGAGCTGCCCATCACCCTCGAGAGCGGCAGGGGCGTGCGCATCACCATGAACCCCTTTGATGTCGCCGTCGAGGACGGCCGCCTGCGCTTCTACTGGGCCCCCGATCAGCACAACACCACCTTGTACGTCTACGAGGCACAGCCGTGAGCTACCCGCCCTTGCCATGGCCATGGAAATGGCTCCATATCTACGCCAGTGCTGCTGGTCTATAGTCTAATTCAACTTCGCGAGTAAACGTCGTCCAAACACGTTTCACAATCATGAGACAGTATTAAGGCCATCAATGTCTATTTATTGTGTGCCTTTTCCTAACTATCGCTTTGGTACCTAGTCCCCCTCCTCATCTTCGTAGTAGCCATGTTGGTCTTTCCTCCACCAGGCCAAGACCACTTCCCATATGCGGGCCAACAAGATCAAGACACATCTCTGATGATTCTTGGTCTGTCGCCCCGATCCCTTCCTGGATCCACAGGCGGGATCCCACGATTCAAAGTCGAAAGCCATGTTGTTCCAAAACTAGACAAGACCAGCCAAACTGACTGTCCGCCTTTCCACCTTCCATAGCTGGTGTAAGACTCCTCACCAACCCCTTCTCAATTCCAAATCGCCTCCCCAAAATGATCAAAACCCCAATCCATGCCTCCAATCCCATGGCGCAATTAGAGAGAAAAAAGTGTCAAGGACAGACTTGCGAAGTGAATTATAATCGTCGATAGTTTCGAAGTCAAGGCGGCCGAGGTCGCCTCGTGCGTAGAGGAGACAAGCCCCAGCCCACGCAAAGCAAGAAGTGAAAACCCTGTCCACAGTGCAGTCCGCCGGTTCGTGTCACAGAGTCTGGGCATAAGTCGTGAAAGATGAATAACAAAGAAAGAATAACCGTAGAATGTAACCGGCAAAAAGGAGAGTCGTCGTTGGGTACGCGGCCGAGCTTAGGCCATCGGTGATGTCTTCCGCTTCTCAGCACTCGTCAACACCAGCCTCGAGGGCCTGCGCTGGCCATCCGTCGCCTCCTGGGCCTTGGATGCTCGCAGAGCACCCTTCTTAAACACATTGGCAAAGGAGCTAGTGTCGCTTTCAGCGTTCGACGCCTCGCTCTCGCTAGCCTTGCGAGCCTTCTGACGCGAGCTAGGTCGGTCAGAACCGATAGCACCCCAGCTACCACCAGCGTACTTGCGCGAGCTGGAGCACTCCTCCTCGCCGATGAGGCTACCGGAGCCACTACGTCCGGATTCCGAGTCGTTGTCGGTGATAGGTGTCGTCGATTCTTCAGCAGTCTCGGACACAGGGCTCATGCTACCAGCCGAGCTGCCCGTTCCCTTCCGTCGCTCGAGTCCGGCCCGGACGAGATTGTGCACGGCAGAGCGTCGGGTGCGAGCAGCAAAGTTCTTGCTGCCTTCGTGCTTGGCGGTCGGCTTCAGCTTAAGCTCGTCCATCGAGGGAGGACCACGGGGCTGGCGGATGGGATGCTCCCCCGCGCGACCCTGGCCAGGGCCGTACCCTCCGGTCAGGGGAGTCATCGGGAAAGCCGCCGACTTGGGTCCAGCAGACGGCTGATCACCTCCCGAACCAACTGCAGCGGCTAGAGTAGCGTTAACGGGAGCCAGAGACGACGCCTTCTTGTGGCCACGACGGTAGGCGTTAGCAGACGGTGGCGGAAGAGGCTGGGTCTCCGTGGGTGACTCATGACGCTTAGGCGGGGAGTTGCTGCGGAATCCATTGCCCTGGCCGTGATTCTCAGGAGGGGGAGACACCTGAACTCGCGGGGTCTGGCTCTGGGAGTGGAATTGCTGCTGCTGCGCCTGCTGCTGCTGGAACATATTGAAGCCGCCAGGCGTCATGGGCTGCTCTGAGTAGGGCGAGCTCATCTGAGCAGCAGCCGAGGTGTCAACGTAGTACTGGCCAGTCATCGGATTGTAATAAAATTGCTGCTGGCTTTGGCCCATTGAAGCCTGGGCACCTAGCTGCTGCTGCATGTTGCGGAGCTGTTGCTGCTGCTCATATATGGCCATCTGCTGCTGAACAAGCTGTGGGTTGTTCAGGTTGAGCTGCTGGAACTGCTGCGCAGCGGCTTGCACGCTACGGAGCTGCTGTTGCAGCCGTTGCTGCTGTGCTGCAAGGTACATGTTGGTAGCCACGAGCTGCGCATAGATGTTGGGGTCCATCTGCTCCTGAGCCTGCTCATCAATAGAAAGCTCTGGAGGGGCAAGGACCTGGTCAACAGTGTACTGCTGGCCCATCATGAATTGCAGATTGTTCGGCTGCTGCTGGTGTTGCTGGTGCTGTTGCTGACGTTGCTGTTGCTGCTGGTGCTGGACACCGTACTGGGGAAATGCCGTCTTGGGAGCATTGTAGATATTGTCCTGACCAATACCGTGGACATTGGCAGCCAAGTTGCTCCTAGCATACTGCTGCGTGGGACCGGCAGTGGCGGGCGAGGCTGGACCAAAGGACGACGCGGTGGCAGATTTAGGGGCAGTCCTCAGTCCCGCAAGGAGGTGAGAGCGGCTGGTTCGAGGGGTCGGGATGGCATTTTCCTTATCGCCACTGGTCTTGTTAAGAGTATCAAAGGAGAGCGGCTTGATGTTCTGGCCGCCCCGACGAGAAGCCAGACCCCCAGGGTTGCCAAACCCATTGTGGGAAGCGAAGTTGTTGGAAGACATTTGAGCAAGACCGCCGGGGTTCATAGCTCACGACGAAGGAGGTGTCTCGAGTAGGTGGTCGATCGAAGTTGTCTGAAATAGACCCTGCTCGAGCTGGAAAAGGTAACACTAAACAAGGCCTTGTGGGCGCGTGTCGGTTCGTGCCCTAGGGAATTAGGGGCCGATGAAAGATTATTCGATCAGGTCGGCGTGGTAAACAATGCGTGCAGATGGAGACGTCGAATCGACAGAATTATCGGTTCGACAATTGTGGAATCAAGAGGCCTCGCGTCCACTGGAAAGCCCAAAAAAACCGCAGATCCAAGAAAGCGTGGTGTTCTTTTCCAGGCGGTGAAAAGAGGAAGAGCCGGTGGAGTCGTTGCGAGGACAAGATTAAGTCGAAATGTATGCGTGCAGAACGAAATATCCGATTGAGCGAACGAGTGGGTGCAATGCTGATGCAGTTGCCAAGTGGCGTAGGAATAAACGTGCAGTGGAAGTCGACAAGCGAGACCGTACGTGCCAGGCAAGAGCTGTGGTAGAAACCTCAGGACAATGCCAAATCACAGCAGTGGATGATGAAGTGTTGCCTCGGCTGGCCAAGGACCACGAAAGGGCAAGCGAGACTCGCAAACACAGGTAGGTGCAGACTTTCCAGGTGTCAAGCGACTGCCCAAAGGCAAGGAGAATCAAGTGCCCCGCAAGAATGAAGAGCTGGGTTGATGCCGAGATGCTTTTCTGATTCGAAGTTGTGTTCCTTCGATGATTTGGTGATGGATCGGCTTGGGCGGGTCGAAATTAGAGAAGAGGCAGAATGCTGATCGAAGCAACTGAAGACGAAGAATAAAATACAGTCGAATTAAGTCGAGGTGTAGAGTCGAGGGTCGAGGGTAGAGTCGATGCTCCAAATCCTTGCTGGATTTCCGTTCCGTTTGATACGGGTTGATGGGTTGTCGGATGGGGATGCCGGTGCAAGCACGAAGGCAACGAGATTTTGCGTGGACGCGACCAACCAACAAAGCCAGCTAGATCGAGAAGCGGCGCACAAAGGAAGGAAGGGGGGAAGTATGGGGTAAAGAGGGAGGGAGAGGGAGAAAGAGGAGGAAGGAAAGGGCGGGTCGACAAGATGAGAAGAGAGGAGAGGAGGAGTTAGAGAAGAACAAAGAGTAGGAAGAGGAGAAGGAGGGAAAGATGGATTCTGTCACTGGATGGGCTGGATGATTGATGGAGGAGGCGGCGAAGGGCGAGGGCAGTTCACGCTGGGCTCACAGTGGCCTCAGGTCCACTACCCAATGGAATAGCGCCAGCCAGCACACCCAGGGGCTGCCGGCGGCCAATCAAAATGCAGGATTGTGGGGATCTCGCAGTGAGAGGTACCTCGCCAGCAGTGGGATAGCCCGCTGCTGGGCTGGTAACCTGGTACAGCACCGGGCTCGACTCAGTCGCCACGGAATACCTGGCAGTTTCAAGGTTTGAAGGCAAATTTATGGATTCCAGTCGTCCATTCTACGGGATTCTTCACACGACACTCGGAATCTTCCACGAGATGATTGTCCGTCTCTAACAGGCCCCTGGCGAGCCTGTGACAACTGCCAATGTGGTTCAATGGTCTGCAGTGGGTTTCCGGGTTCCTTGGGCAGGCACGCATGCAGGCCCGCCGCCCCTGGCAAAGACTCTGAGCATCAGTGCAGTGAGGTGTGCTTGCCTGCAGGGACTGAGGGCCAATCACAGCGCTGCCCTCAGGCCTCAGGGGCAAAACTCTCAGGTTCCCGTTGACTTTGGGATGACATCCCCCCCATTGTCGATCGGGGAGGCGGCATGTCCCAACTCCAAGAGCCATGGAGAGGCGAGGCGATGGAATCCTCCAGTGGCCAGGCTTCCATCAGGACCTAGAGCCGCAACAAGGACGAATCACCAAAGCCACTCGACACTTGCAAAGAACGTCCTCTGGACCCACCGCTCACCGCCCTGAACTCTCGCGGTGCTGTGAAATTTGATTCGAGTCCGCGCGAGCCTCGAACGGCCAGTCACGTCGAGAGGTCCCATTAATAGCCTCGAGCAGGACCCTAGCGCAGCAGCTGGCGATGACTGATGTGGCATGTGGAGGGTGGTGGTGCCGTGGTTGGGTGGTTGGGTGGTGACCGTAGTGGTGGGTGAGACCACGAGGCCAGCCTGGCCGCCAGCGTCTAGTGTTGCCTTCGCTTGGCGAATCAGGAGCCGCGCGCACGAACCGATGTGAAGAACCCAACATCGCCGTTCGTTATGCATGCCATCGGGCAGCCCCGTAAGCCCGTACTATTATGTACGCCATTGCCATCGCTGGAAAGTGATGGAGATGCCGTGATTGGGATCCTTCCTTCTTTCCTGCCGGCTTCTGTTTATGGCCAACAACATGGGGGGGAGGGAGAATGATTTACTATCCGGACCTAGGTACCTCCTGACGCTGGGCACTGGAATCACACGCGCCTGTCACTCCAGCGCGTCCAGGATTTCGGGTCCGTGTTGCGTTTCATCCGGGTACTTGCGTTAAGGAGATACCTTATGACTGGCGTAGTCATAGGTCAGAGATCAAGTATTCTTCCATCTGCCAAGCCTTAGCCCCTCCGACCCCTTTCAATTTCCAGATCCACCATCCCGCTTCCCGCCGTATTGCGATTCACTGCCGAGGGCTCCAACCTCGAAAAGGGCAGCCCACTGTTGTCTCCGTGTGATCCGACTTTCTCAGAATAGTAACATCGTTACTCGGACGGTTGGACCCCGTGTCTACAATGTCCCTGACTGACTGCTGCGCTCAGCGCTTTGGTGTAGTAATATGAGGGCAGCCCGTGCCCCCCCCCCCCCCGGGGGTGGTACCGCGACACAGACGCCAGTCGTGGTATGCCGCCATGTGCCGTGCATCACAACAAAGAGCCAGCATGCCTGTCCATCATCAACCACCACCAACAACAGATCTGTGCGTCCTATCAACGGCCGTTGAAACAAGTCGCGAAAAGCTCCAACCCCATTATCGGCATCCACATGCCAGCCACAAGCACACTCGTCGATCAAACAGCCGCCTCTTTGGCCACTTTACCCGACTGCGGCATCCGCCACGAGAAGTCAGATGCGGGCAGCGCGCGTTGTCTCATTTCCATCACCTGCAGCTGTAGCACCAGGGATATTTTGTCCGGGCGCGGCTAACCAGCAAATCTCGAGCCGTCATCTCGTCGCGGCTACGGCAGACGGCGGCTAAGCGAGAGCTATGATGGCGGCGAGAACCAGCCAGAGAGCTCATCCCATGCACCTCATCTGCGATACGGCGATGCTGCGGCTGGGCCATCTATGACAGGCGTCCCCCGCCCTGCATCATGCAGGGTGCCATTGTCGTTGGTGCGGAGCGAGGGGTCTCTGCCGTCACAGGGCGCTTAACTCCAACTCGCGGTTGGCCAATGGCCACGGAGCTGCCAAACCGGTCAAGGCCTCATGGGCGGCATGCAGCAGCGTCATCTGCAGAAGATGGCCATGTCGGGTGGGAGCGGCTGCACTGACAACGTGTTTGGACACAGCGCGTGGCGGTTATGCTTGTTTCTTTTCCTATCTGTCTCTCTGCCGCCCGGCGCCCTACGGCCCGCGCGTGTTGTGTTGCCCCGGATTCGATGTCTCCACATTCCGGAGTTCCATCCCGGCTACATGGTGACCTCGATGAGACCTCAGACCAGTGCGTGCTTGCTTTCCGGCTGTCTAATTTCGTCATGGAACACAAGCAATGTCTCACGGGACACGAGAATGTTACTCACGTTCTCGGCAACTATGAGACATCAGCCACGCATATCTAGGACTGTTGGCTGAGCCTCCAAGTGATCCAGTCATTACAAGCCGAAATAACGACAGTAACAAGACGACCAACGTAGCATATTCATCAATCACTTTGCCACAGTGTCACCAGTCTAGCAACAGTCGCAGCACCCCGCCATAGGAAGTAACTCTGTTCACTTGATCATGATGATGGTCTGGGGCAGCCCCTCGAGTAGTGATAATCAAGTTCCCGTACACACCTCAATACTATGTAGTTCAAGGGTTATAATTATTCTCTCCTATTTAATCCCAGTGCCTGATAGGATGTAGTCAAACGACCAGTCTAAGTTCCATGACGAAGTAACCACGTAGTTATCTCTTCCACCACCACCTATAGCGGGACCTTACGCAGGCGGTCCACGTTTTCCGAGATAGAGCTATACAGGCTCTTGGCATAGCATAGACCTCTTTTCTAGACGATCAAAATCTTCCAGGTGAGCGCGGAAGATCGTGATATCCTTGGAGACCTATCTTTGATTCTTGATCATCTCCAGCAAAGGGCTTCGCTATGTAAATATGCGGGACGCAACTATGCCACCTAAACACTCCAATATCAGCATCCGACAATAGCTTTCCCTAGCCATCTAAAGATTCTCACAGAAACTACGATCTTAAAATTATTTTTTTATACTACTCAAGATTCTATCGACGCTACAGCGCCAGAGTGTCAAGTTGCTTTGCCGCCCCAGCTCGAGAACAGTCAACCGAGGGCAGTATCAAAATATTCTCTATAACATTTGCCCACAAGGCAGAACGGTCTTTTGTGTCTCTTAAAATTTGATCATGAATCAAGCGTACACTTTGTCTAGTCGCAGGCATGGTGGCTCTAGGATATCGTGAGGTCAACTTGTACGCCACCCGAATGATAGCTCTCATTCTGGTATCCATTTTTTTCCCGCATGTCCACACGCCCCGACGCATCGACCGTGGCAAATAATCCCCTCAATCGTGCTATTTATCAACTGGTCGGTTAGCTCAGTTGGTTAGAGCGTCGTACTAATAATGCGAAGGTCATGAGTTCGACCCTCATACTGACCATGTTGTCTTGAAGTTCATCGAGCATCAAGATGCTTCCTTTTTGGTGCTTTTTTCTTTTGCACACCACGGCAAGGATAGCTGACTCCGCGCTGGCATCGGAAACAATGACGTTCATGGCTTTTAGGACCAACTTTGTATATAATAACACCATGTCCATTCGACATCCCCATTGAAAAATCAAGGAGTGTTCATCAGCAACGTGGGGGTCCAAGTAGTGAACAAATGAAGCTATACACCAAACCATCACAAGGAAAGTTAACAATCATATTCAGATGGAATATAAATATAATATATTTATTACACTAGGAATCTATGTATTATGCATATAGATACATGTAAGAATATGTATACGAACATATACTATGATCAGTCTCTTCTATTGCTAACCATTTACTACCCTACACCTCTCTGACTCTCAGTGTGCACAACCATGGGATTCAGCTTCAGCTATGATTCCTTCCTACCCTAATGGGAATTGTTGAGAAGCCTCTTTGTTCCATTTTTGGAACACGTGTATTGGTAAGTAATTACTATGCATCTTCTCGGCTGAAACAGGGGCCAACAAGTCCGTCTGCAGAGTGCAAGCATCACTTGTCACCCCAGCCACGGGTGCATCTTAAAGTGGATAACAGGGAAGACGGAACACAGTTGCGACGCCCTTGGATCCCATTGCTCCAAAGCGGGGTAGTCTTCCACTCCGTCACCTGAGGCGCGCCGTATAAGCCGAATGGCTGACATGCATGCCCTTCTTGCTTCTCTTCCCCGGCATCTACAAACGCCAAAACCACCAACCTTACCCATGATCACCAACACCACACCAACCCCATCTTGGGCATATCAAAGAGGGGGGGCCGGGGGCGTCATGTGTACACTTTGGGGGTTCTTCGTCATTTAGCATATACATGCACCTTTGGGCATCATGGGGGAGTTGGAAGTGGACGCAGCTTGCAGCAGGAGCCAGCTCAGCAGCACACCACCAGGGAGTTCCCCCTCGATCAGCCCCACGCCATATCTCGCCAGATCTGGGGCTCATGTGTCCAGTGAAACGTCAGACTGGTCATAGCTCCTTTGGTCAAGCTCCGGATGATACATCATGATGAGACAGATACGCTGCTCCCGGGGTTCGACGCCCCCAACCGACTAGGGGAGGGGGGATGAGAGTCCCATCATCACTACCCATCATCATCGGACTCTGTCAAAATGCGAACCTTCCGGGCCAGTTGTAGGGCTTTTCCACTTTGCATCCCCGCTCCGGAGCTCAGCCCTGTGAGGGCTCAAGCCGTCCCTCCCTTATCGGCCTGAACATCATTTCCCTTCGGGCCCCGGTTCAGCCTTGCACTGCCTCCCTCCTCTATTACCCCTCCCCGACCACATCAGATGGAGTCCCGTATGATGAAACCCCCCAATTTCGGGCCGTATCGTGCGCTCATCTCGCCAACGCCTGCCTGTTAAGCTGGTGAAACCGAGCTTCCTCGCTCTTTTCCCCCTTTTCTGTGCCGCGGGCCCTCACGCGGTTGATAATAGGCGCCACGGGGTGGCCGTCACGGAAGGATTCTAGCATGCGCAACAACACCCACGTCCACCCGACTCCGAACGTCCATGTACCGGTACTTCCCCCACGGACAGCCCAATAGCATCAATCCATCTGGCATTGCTTCACCAGTCAAGATCGATGGGTAGGCGACCACCCCCCCTTCCCTTTTCAAAGTTCCCCACAAGGCTGACCCTCACGTCAGAGACATGACCCCCCTTCACCTTCCCCCTGGTCGTGCTAGCTTGTCCGACAAGGCGATCCGCTAGCAAACCTTGTGGATAGAAGAACTATTCCAGAAGGGACTAGAGGCACGTTGTGCGAACTGCTCGTACATGGGGTGTCGGCATTCGCTCTCATCGGGTTGATGAGCAGCAGTGCAGACTACAGAGCATGCTGCCCATTTTGGGTCGGGCTGCCAAGGGCACCGTAAGCAGAGGATTCTCGGCCTAGAAATCGACCGACTGGACCCAGCCGCATGTGGGTTGCTCACGTCGAAACCCGGCAGTGACGCCCGAATTCCTGATGATGCTCCTCACTCTGAACGTAAGGCTGAAGAATCACCCGACGTGGAACATGCGTCCTAGAACAGGTCTTTAGTGTGATAAGTCATTAGTCACACAACCTTGAAAACAAGCCGACCACAATAAGCATATCTCGCGAGAAACCACTCCACAAGACTTTGCGAACCGCCAGTATTTCTCAGTCTTAGAAATCGTAAAAAAAAAATGTCTCTTTAGAAGAAAAGTCTCATAACATACACCCTGAAATCGCAGAAAAAAAATGAAACCTTTCGCCATCCCTTGACTAACAGCGTAAAAGCCGGTGGAGAAAGAACCCCAGGGTATTGGGAATGGCAACAGAAACAGAATACATGTGGCGGTGTAAGTAGGCCCCAAAAGAAAAGTAGGAAGAAAGAAAAATAGACAAGTCGAGCCATTGTGCCAAAAGCAAGTCCGAGTAGGCTCGAAATGTCGTTGGTCATATCTCGTATCATGATGTCCATTGGCCCTTGCGGGCAATACTTTTAGCGTCACCATCCGATTCTCTCAGCGCATCTCCTCCGGGAGAACGTTGGGGCCGTAGAAACCTCCCTCGCCGTGTTCTCGCCCGGCAGCAGCACACGCCATACACACACCGCCGCCATAGACGCGGGTGTGGCGAGTCCACCCGGTGCCATTGTCATCGAGGACCCCAACGATTTGCCCGTGCAACTCAATTTCCCTCTGGGTGAATGGTTCCTCTCCGGGTCCCGATGCAGACTGGGTCGTCGGAGGTGCCGGTGGGAGTAAAGGGCTGCTAGGGGGGTAGGAGCTTGGGGAGAAGAAGAGATCCGCCTCAGACTCAGAAGACTGTCTCGAGATGGGTATCCCGATAGGAATTGTCTTGTTGTAGGATAACCGCCGCGCGTGGGAGGTCGTTGAGGCCGTGCCGGGCCGGGATCCAGGGCTGGCGGTGGATGGCGATGTGTAATCCGGGTTCGATTGGTGGATGAGGCTATCCTGGCTGTGGGGGCCGCCTTGGAGAGTGAAGACGGTGGTGCTCAATTCCGGAGGTGTTAGGGGCGGCGCGGGAGGAGGCCGTGACATGACATGTCGGAGCGGCCCGTCACTGACAGCATTGTACCCTTGGTCGACGTGGAGTGCTCCCCGGGCCGTTGGCGGCTCGTCACTGCTGAAGCTCACGTGGTGGTGGCCTCTCATGCTGCCACCGCTTGTAGTGCCCAGTTTGCGCTGCTTCTCATTCATGGTCCGGGGGAAATCCTGATATATGCGTCGCCAGCTCTGATTCTGTTCTGGTGGCGGCAATTGATCCTTTACCAAGGTATCTTGCCAAACGACAGATTTGGGGCGCGAGGTGCGACATGCGTTGCGGCTGTCTGACTGGGATATCCACAATCGCAGGCGACGAATGCAGAAGCGCAGAATGACGACGATGGCGAAAATAGAAAGGCCACTCTGGAGCGCCGCCCATGCGGGCGGTTGGCCGCTCAAGTAGTTGTTTGCCCAGCTGGTGGTGGAGGTGCTGGCGCTGGTTGCGTCCGGCATGGTACCGCGACTGAGCTGCGCGACTTTGGCGGGCTCTGGCGGGCTCTGGTGCGAAATGGGCGTCAGCCGGGGTGGGATCAGCCGCTAGTAGAAGTCACTCTACTTTGTGCTGTCAGACGGGAACTTGTGGGATGTGCCAATGTGGTCGTCTCTTCAACGTTATGTCGGCATAGGGACGGGGCCGGGTGGAGTAGCGTCGGTGAGACAGGATCTGGCTCTTGTTGCTGGAGCACGAGACGGGTTATTTTCTGCCGCCGAGTCTTGCAAAGGAAAAGCAAAGTGACCGCAGCCCGTGGTGGCCTGGGAGGAACCAAGGTTCGGGATGCAGAGCCAAAGGATTTTGGGCTGGTGGGATGGGACGTGATTTGCCGTAACAGGAATGCAGGGGAGAGTTTCAAAACAGAATGAAACCAAACGGAGCAGGACAAGACACCCAATTTAAGTAATTGGGGTTGGCGGGCACGTTGCGAATTGCGATGGGGGTCGTTCCTTGGGACCTTGTTGACCTCCGGGCTCGAGTGGTTGGCGGGGGCACCGGGGCAGCGAGGCCTGTCTTGTACTTGTATGAGGTACTCCGTATAGGCTCAAGGATGACCGGGTGTTAAAATGACGAGTCGAAGGAACGGGGCCATCCAAGCATCCGGGCCGTATTATAGTCTGACCTGGGAATATGACATGGCCTCCTGTAGGGTAGCCACTATTGGCAAAGCAGAACCTGCAATCCTTGAAGCAGAGATACTAGCTAAAACGCCCTTGCGACTAGGGGATTGTGTGTGTCGAGGAATGTGGGAGCCCCCAGCTGGAACTGGAACTTACTTCAGCGGCTGATTGCCCCGCACCAACCCAATCGAGGTTGGGGCTACAAGGGGTTCAGCTCTGTTCCATTCACCTCAACGTCACAGACTGGCGGCAGCCAACAAGGTGCAGCGCCCTGCCGTCTGCTGGGCCTGGCTGGGGTGTGTACTTGGTATAGCACTACCAGTATCCGTACGTACTACCGATCTGGAAGGCAAGTGGCCGCGTCGGTTCCGCGCCGCCAGCAAGCTGTGGCGTTGGCGCTGTCGCGTAAGAGGTAAAAGTGCTAAAGAACAGCCCAACTTGCTCCCACGCTTGACGGGATGCCAAATCAAGACGAGTGGCCGTGGGGTGGGGAGACAAACACCATGCATCTTGGTATACTTGTAGGTATGTACTATGTATGAGACTGACCCTGGAGTGTTCCGGAATACCTACACATGCAGGTGCGAAAGGTGGATTCTTCTGCAGCCGTTCCAGCTTCCATGCAGTCAGCCTTAGTGTGAAAGTTAGTAGTAGTCGGAACTGGTCGGACTTGCACACAGCCTCGCGTATCATGACCCAACCCGTGGAGGCTGCAATTGGACACGGCCGCTGGGGAGGCCAACATGATGTGTCGCGTGGAGGAGCTATCTTGGCAAGTAATATATTTTTGCTAGATGTGAAGAGCCTCGTGACCAGTCGTGATCTGGACCAAACGGGCAGAATACTGGGGTGTCTCCTGGAAGTCTTGGCAAGGCCCCCAAATCTGCGTCGAAACCGCCAACAGAAGGCTGAGAGAACCGTAACCGTGTCAGTGCTGGGTCTAGACAACAGACAGACCGCTCAATTATTACTTACTAGTATACGGATACTATCAGGATTAGGGGCTATACGGCCTGGATCATCGAGGCCAGCGCCTAAACTTTACGAGTAGTCGCCGAGCCTCATCTTACACCCAATCCAGTCCTATCCCGGTCATGAGGCAAGGTCCCGTATAGGGAAAGCTCCATCTGAGGTGAGCCCTACGCCGGCACGCGAGCACGCGGACACGCGGGGATGGACTCGAGTTCGCGAACGAACCAATGTGACAATAGCAGCTGCGGTGCCGGAAAGATCAGCGTGATGATGGCGGCCCGTCTGCGACTTCCAGGCCAGTCATGGCCCCGATGAAAGTCGCACTTCAGCCCTGTGGGAGATCGTGGGAGATAGGGTCCTGTGTCCTGTGACCGACTGACAATCCATGATAGGCATAGCTTAAGACAAGATTCGGTACGTGTAATATGTCTCAAGTCCCTATCGTCGAATCGAGTCCGAGACCGAAATCGGGCATGGATTTGGGCGTTGGCCAGCAGGGCCTTGATGGGCGAGAGTTGTTTGGTGAAGCTACGAGGAGCCTCAGGCGGTCAGCTGCCCCCATGGCTGCTGTGATTATGGCCTCGAGGTCGCTTATGCGATTCGTACCTGCCGTATTTCGGGAATCCAGATGGCAGTTGCCCAGATTTGTTGCGATGCCGATGCGATGACGTTTGTTCCTTCCCTCCTGAGCTGTTGACCATCAAGGCAACCCTTCCACTTCACCCTTCAGGAAACCTGGAAGTTTTTTGCACCCACCATGCCGTGACCCATGGCCCATGCGATGCCAAGTGGCCTACTTGAAGCACAGACACATGGTGTTACCGCGAGCATTACGTTCAGTATCCGTTGTCCACGTCGGAGCCCGTCAGCTCGGTGGCTCAGTGACATCGACGACCGGGATAGTACGGATACGAACACCTGAACATTATTCAACCCCGGTCGCACACGATCGGAGATGTGGATTGCGCTGCGAAATGCTTTAGGTCGCTGAATCGCTCGAGCCGGGACGGAATCGAGAGGATGGAAATCTCTGTCGCGCTTCGCGCCGCCCTCTTATCCGCTGTTCTGGACTGGCCGCGCCGACTCCGCAGAAAATAGTGGGTTTCTCAGCTTTGCTGTGTTCGTGCCCGAAACCCCAGCTTGTCCATCTTTCTAGGCATCGACTCTTGAAGCCACCTCTAACTTCCAGCTGCCGTGCTATCGCCACCGGAATTTTTTTCTTCTCGGATACGAGCAACGCCGGCAGATGAAAAGGGGGCCCGACTGCGGTGGCTGCGTTTTTCACGTCGGGTCGCCGAGACGCCAGCACGTGCCACGTACCTGTAACCTCAGCTCGATCGCAACAGACCCCGACTTGCGCCAAGATCTGTCTAGTATGGAACCATTGATGAGGTATTGACAAAGACATCCTGGAGCCTTCCGTTGGTGCTCCTCGAACCTGATCCACCGCCCAACAATGGTAACGTGTGCGCGGGTTCGGAGACCAGGTACGAGGTCAAGGTCAAGATCAACTCGCCGCCTCGCACATCAGGTTGCCGAGCTAACGATAAGATGCTGCATCTCGCCGTGCTCATCACCCCTCCGCGTTCCCAGGAGGAGCGAGGGCAAGTTTCAGCCCTACGAGAGAGAGCCTGCAGCTACCCCTGCCAATGTGACCCTCCCGGTTGCCCTGCAGTTTCCTGCACTGGTTTGCTGCTCCCCTCACTCTCAGGCGCTTTCTCTGGTTCCGGTTCCACCACGCGCCGCTTTGGGACCTTGGTGGGACTTAATCCGTGATTATAACCAGTCCTCTTACAGGCCATGTCTCTTGTTGGGCGTGAACAGCATCCTATTGGCAACCCTCGAACGGTTAGGCGACGACCTTTTGCCAATAGACTGCCCTGCCCGCTTTGACCGTGGCCTTGCATCCCAACTTGTGCGAATTGACGAGTTACATCCCCGGTCATAAGCCACGAGTCAGCGACTGCGTCTCAAATGCGATGCAAGAAATTCCTTTTCCACCCGCCTTCCCGCCTCCTCCAAGTCCTGAATGAAGCTCAAGCCACTTGCCACTCTGACGGTGAGCCGTCTAACATGTCGCATCTCATGCGTTCTTACATAGTAATGGGCAACAAAGCCCCATATCGGCCGCCCAATTACAGGTGAGGATCCAACTTTGACACTGGCTCTGCTTCCTTGATCCCGTCTTATGCATGTCGTTGGCCGCGTTGCATGGGGTGCTGGTGACGAGTCACATGCCCCAACCAGCCATTCGGGGTCCTCCACTAGGACTCTGCACTCCGACATCACTTGTGCAGGATTGGTATTTGAGCCTCAACTACTATCCGCACTGCTGATGATCTTACGAATTGTACATAACGGGCACTACAGCCTCAGGCTTGTGCAATTCTTTCCTTATACGAGATAACCGCGCGGGGCAACTTGTTGTTGCACTGTCAATCTTACCTAGGCAGCAGCTCACGACGCGGAGCCTTTTCTACGAGCACGCCTTTCACTTATGCCTTCTCCTCGATCACAAACATCAGCTTCTCCTTGCCACATCTAGACTCTTGCAGCCCGTGGCGTGGACAGCAGACCTAGAATCTCCACCTGCCGATGGTCCTCAGCCCGGCGTGACGCGTCCTAAGAGGCGCATGCCTCGAGAGTCTCGAGTCATGTGGGGAACACGGCATATTCCCATAAGCGGTGGTGATCTGATGGGGATGGAATCAATATGGTGGCTCTTTTTTCTTTCTTTCTTGCGTGTCATGAATACAATGGCTGTCTATCTACTCGTACATGTTGCGAACTGGTCGCGCATGAGTCCCGATGAGTCACGGGGGTATGACCCCGTGCCGTTATCCACGCAACCCAGAAAACGCCCCTTTTCCCATCCGCCACTGCCTGATGCTAGGAAGTATTGTCTTCTCTATTATTCCCCGTTGATGAGAGGGCATCCTTGCCGCCCGCCTACTTGCTGAGGAACCCCTTGGGCCCGCCCCAGGTGCCCTTGACCATGGACGCGAAGTACACCCAGGGGAAGAAGTCCTTCTTGAGGTAGTAGAACAGCCGCCGCGGCTCAGCCTGGTCGAACCCGATCAGGTCGCCAAACGTCTCCTTGGGCTCCCCGCCGTACTTGAACTCGGCCAGCAGCACCTTGCCGTACTGCGTCAGCAGCGGGCACGACGTGTACCCGTCGTAGGCTGCCTCGGCCGCCTTGCCCTCCATCGCCCGCAGTACGTTGCCCGCCACCACGGGCGTCTGCGCCGTAATCGCCGCCGCCGTCTTGGAAGTCGGCAGGCTCGACGCGTCGCCCGCCGACCACACGTTGGGGTACCTGATGTGCTGCAGCGTGTACTGGTCCACGTCCACGTACCCGGCCTCGTTGGCCAGCGGGCTGTTCTTGACGAAGGCGTGTGGCCCCATCTTGGGCACCGCGTGCAGCAGGTCGAACCGCCGGACCACCTTCTCCTGGCCGTCCGGGCGGGCGAAGGTGGCCTTGTCGCCGTCGATGGAGACGAGGTCGTGCTGGAACAGGCCCTCGACGCCCCGCTCCTGGCGCAGGCTCTCGAGCTTGGCAGCGTACTTGGGCACGGCGAACATGGCGCCCAGGCCCGACGCGAAGGTGATGCGCACGGGGGAGTTGGCGCGGTCGGTGGCGTTGTACAGACCCGCGCGCTTCCAGTGGTCGAGGGCCAGCCACATGATCTTCTGCGGGGCGCCGGCGCACTTGACGACGCCGGCGGGCTGGGAGAAGATGGCGTCGCCCTTGGTCAGGGCCTCGATGTTGCGATAGACCTTGTCGACCGAGTCGTAGCCGTAGATGGAGGAGACGGGGGCGGAGGGGTCGGCGAGGGCCTCGGGCAGGCCCTTGATGGTGGAGAAGTCGACCTTGATGCCCGGGGCGACGACGAGGTGGTCGTAGCTTAGGCGGCCGCCGCTGCCGAGGGTGAGGGTGTTGTCTTCGGGGGCGAAGGAGCCGACGGGCTCGCGGTACAGCTTGAGCTTGGGGTCGACGAGGCTGTCGAGAGGCCGGCGCAGCTCCTCCTTGGTCTTGAGGCCACCGCCAACGAGGGTCCAGCCGGGCTGGTAGTGGTGCCACTGAGCGGGGTCGACGATGGCGATGTCATCCTGGGAGAAGCGGCCGGAGCGCAGCAGCTGGTGGCTGATGGCCATGCCTGCCGAGCCGCCACCCACAACGACGACCTTGTGGCTTCGCGCTGCTGGGCTGACGGGTGATGAGACAGGAGACGACGTCGACGTAGCAGTGGCGAGGGTCCGGGCTGTGCGCGCGAGGGTCCGACGAGCGGGGCGGACCGCTGAAGCGGCGCTGCGGCTGCAGATCATCTTGTGATAGTGATGTCTGGGGGCGAGAAAGAGACGAAGAGAGTGAGAGGAGGAAAGAAAGGACAAAGAGGGACTGGGAGTAAACTCCGTGACTCCTAATGCGCTGGCGATGGAACTCGGCCGTTGAAGCTCAAGGTTTTCTGGGGTTGCAAAGTCCAGGTTAAAAGAGTCCGAAGACGGTGGTGATTACGGAGTGTCAATTGAGGGTTTTGATTGGCGTCGCATTAGCTCTGAATAAACTCTCTCAACACGGAGTCATCGGTCGTCCAAGTCACGCCACCTGACCCGGTTTATTTTCATCGCCGAAGCATCACGCGTGGTCGCCGATTCATGTTTACCTTGTTGGTTCCTGACTACCTCGGCATCATCGTCCTATTGCCGTTATTCGCCCTGTCATGTTTTGGTAATAGCATCACGGACTAGGGGGACCGGCTCTTGGCCCTCGACTCAACACGCGGGCAATGACGGGTGTTCGTTGTCCATGGTTTAACAAATACGTAACATCTTATACTTCGTAGATGGCCCATTAACCTGGTGGTATCTCTACTATTCTCTGCCCAACGCTTCCTCGCTCCAAACTCCGGTACCATACCCGATCTTATACGTGTACATCCATAGGCTCTCCATCCGGCAACCCGTCCATGTCGTGCACCTCTCGCTGCTCCTCCATCATGTCAATCAGGCTATCCAGGTTCGTATCCAGGCTCTCGCCATCCTTGGGATCCAGGCATCGCTTGAGAAGCTTCCGGTACTTCTCAATCTTGTCACCCGTCCCCACCATGCTGAGCGCGTCCACGTACTCCGACTCGACCTGCCGCTGCTCGGCCAGCAACTGTCCCAGCTGCCGCGCTAGCCTCAATTTCTCCTCATAGGGGTCCTCCTGCGACGCGTCCCCGTTGACCTTGCTCAACTCCGAGTCTACAGCCTGCTGGACGTGCAATCGGTTCTGGTGCGCTATCAGCTCGAGGACCTGGTGCTTGGCGAGGTTGGCGTCGTTCATGATCTTGGCCGCAACTTCGTCCGGTTCCAGCTGGGCCTCGAGCTCAGCAATCTGCTGACGTGCCGCGTTGAGCTCGACTTGCGAGTTGCTGAGTATGCGCCGTGCCTCCGCCTCAGCAACGTGTTTCTGTTGCCACTCGTCGTCGTGACTTTTTGCCAGGTCTTGAAACTTTTCGAGTATCAGGGGCGAGATGCGAGACTGGATGGTGTTGGCCGCTGCCGATGAGAATGTCGACATGGGTTTCCTGGCGGCCTTTTCGCCAAACGCATCCTTGAACGACACATGCCTTTGTGAATCTGGCGCAAACGGTGATGATGACCGCTGGGGCCCCCGCTCCTTCTTGTTGGCGTTGAGTTCCATGATGAGATCCTCTGCCCTGACTCCTTCGTTGTTAGGAATATCTGCCGATGCATTGCGGCCCAGGAGCGCTCTGATGCATTTCCGGGCGTTGCGCTGCGCCGCGAGGTGTAGCGCTGTGTTTCCTTCGTTATTCTGGGCGTCTAGTAGTTGTTGGAACGCGCTAGGATCGAGCGTCTCCTGCAGTCGGTTCAGAATGTTGTCTAGGTAGTACCGCGAGCACGGATGACTGTAGATTCGGCCATTCTTCATGATGGCGGCGTGGTGGATGACGGTGCATCCCTGGTTGTCGCGCGTATCCACCGACTCGAACAGCTCTTTCATCACGGCCGGGAACGACTGCTTCTCGAAGCAGTTTGTGAAGTTGAGAGACCGCATAAATGGTGTCTCGCCCCTGATATTCCTGGCCGAGATGTTGGCGTTGAATCTCTTGAGCTGCTTAATGACGTCTACGTCACCCATGGCCGAAGCCCAGTGAAGTGCCGTGTGGTTCTCCGCATCGATGGGCCAGTTGGGTTGGAAGTTTGGCGGCGGATCGGGCTTCACTGCCGGCTGCTCATTGTGGGAGAGCAGGAAGTAGTCCAGAAGCTCATCGCCATACAGTGAGTGCTGCTGCTCTGTCAGGTCTTGGATCTGCTCCTCTCTCTTGCGCTTGCGATGCCCCGTCGACATGTGCGACATGTCGAATCGGTCCTCCTCGGCCATGTACGATGCCGAGCCAACCGTTAGATTATCAGGAGTGTCGTCTTCTCCCATCATTGTGTCGCCATTGTCATACTCATCGATCACTGCAGGAGGGTCTGCTTTCGTACCGTCAGCCACGCGGCGTGTCGATTTCCCTTGCTGAGCCGGCTTACTATTCCATCTTGGAATTGGTGGTCGCGCCTTGGGCGCCTTGGGTTTACTGGCATGTTTCGGGGCTGGTGGAGGGCTTTCGTTGCCAGGTCGGTATTCGAATATGGGTCGGAGCTGGTCGTAAACACTGTGTCTAGAAGCAAGGGACTCTGCAGACTCGAGAGGAATCCAAGTGCCTAGGCTATGTTAGGAACTGGGACCACAAAGAGCGCGGCCAGGCAGTCGAACCTTGGTATTTTCCGTAACCACCCTGGATCTTCTCATGGACGTCCTTTTGGACATCGCGCTCGAGAATACGGGTTCTCGCAGGCTTGTCGAAGCCCGCAGCCTTTAGAATGTGTGTCGCATTGATCCAATCGTCATGCCGCCTTCGCATAACATGTTCTTTCAGGTCCACTCCAAACTGGAACTCGTAAACAGGAATCTAGAGATGGACGAGTCAGCAAAGAGTCAGTTTGATTATCGTGTGAAGCAGGAAACCAGAGGATGCCCTCCGTCATTTAGCAAGGGAGCATGCAGAGGCATCATTGAGGGTTAGATGACGGCGAACAGCAGCCCCAATCACGAAAATAATTAAAAACAAATAATCTTTGCACTTACACCGCTATATGTGGCACTGTAGATACCGGGGCTCGCGCCCTTGACCATCTTGGCGGTTGGAAGATGCCCGATGCGAGGAGCATGCAATAGGGCAGATCAGGCGTGTCGGAGCAATTGACAGAGAGCGCGACGGCGATAATCTAGCAGGATGGCGATGGACAAAAAGACGGTGACAAATAATACAGAGAGAACTTCGATGATCCCCGGGACCGCGCACAGAGATCGAGGCGGCAGGCCAATTGGCGGAGGATTTGGTGATGGAGGAAGAGGTAGGCACGTCTGTGACGCGAACCTCTGGCTGGAGACGCGCATCGCGTGCAGCACTTTAAGATGGGGTGTGTTTTTTGGCCTGAGGCGCCCACTAGGTCTCGGTTTCCAGTGGTGTGGCCGCTGTGCGCCCTGGGCTGGGGTGGCTCGAGTGGACCCACGTGATGAGGCATCGACGCCTCCTGAGCCTTTGTCTTCGAGCAGACGCGTTTCAGATGGGAGCTCCCTCGAGCTGAGATCACGACACATAATTTGGACAAACGACTGCCGTTGGGCTGATACGACGACCCTGGATGGATGCGAAGACCTGCCGATACTACTTGAGGCTCTGACATTGCGATTCCACCTGCTTGCTCTCAGCGACCCCCTAAGAGCTTCGACTCGAAGTCCTTCCAATACCTGGCATTCACCCACACTGGCTGGCTGGCCCGTGCCGCCATAGTGACATTCAATAGGGACACCTGGGTATCTTGGAAGGCTACCTGAGTAGCACCATTCAACACACACCACGACCATGGCCGAGTCGCTCCACAACGCCCCGATTGTCCTGGACAACGGCTCAGGGACCATCCGCGCGGGATTCGCAGGAGAGGATGCGCCAAAGTGCTTCTTCCCGTCCTTTGTCGGGCGGCCAAAGCACCTCCGGGTGCTCGCAGGTGCGCTGGAGGGAGATGTGTTCATCGGCCAGAAGGCGGCGACGGAGCTGCGGGGCCTGCTAAAGATTCGCTACCCGCTGGAGCACGGCATCGTGACGGACTGGGACGACATGGAGCGCATCTGGGAGTACGTGTACGGCGAGGGGCTCAAGACGCTCAGCGAAGAGGTTTGTGGTGGACAGCAAAAGGGGAAACAAAGCCTCGAGACTGATCTTTGGTGCTGACCTGTGACAGCACCCTGTTCTCCTGACCGAACCGCCCCTAAACCCCCGGAGCAACCGCGACACGGCTGCACAGATCCTCTTCGAGACCTTCAACGTCCCAGCTCTCCACACGTCGATACAGGCCGTCCTGTCATTATACGCCAGCGGCCGGACCACGGGTATTGTCCTGGATTCCGGCGATGGCGTGTCACACGCCGTCCCCGTCTACGAGGGGTTCGCCATGCCGAGTAGCATCCGCCGGATCGACGTCGCCGGGCGCGATGTAACCGAGTATCTGCAAACACTGCTGCGCAAGAGCGGCTACGTGTTCCACACGAGTGCGGAGAAGGAGGTGGTGAGGCTGATCAAGGAGAGCGTGTCGTATGTGGCCCACGATCCGCGGAAAGAGGAGAGGGAGTGGCTTGGAGTGAAGCACAGTGAGAGCAAGATGGGAGAATATGTGTTGCCCGACGGGCACAGGCTCAAGGTGGGATCGCCCCGAGTGTTGGTCACATGAAGAAATTGGAATGCTAACCTGTCTCAGATCGGAGCCGAGCGTTTCAGAGCACCTGAGATTCTTTTCGACCCCGAGATTGTCGGGCTCGAATACCCCGGCGTGCACCAGATTGTTGTCGACGCCATCAACCGCACCGACCTCGACCTGCGCAAGTCTCTGTACAGCAACATTGTCCTGTCGGGAGGCAGCACGTTGACCAAAGGCTTTGGCGACCGCTTGCTCACCGAGGTGCAGAAGCTGGCGGTCAAGGACATGCGGATAAAGATCTTTGCGCCGCCGGAGCGCAAGTACTCTACCTGGATTGGCGGGAGCATTCTCGCGGGTCTGAGTACCTTCCGCAAGGTGAGCTTTTTTTTTTTTTTTTTTTTGGGTTCCTATTTGGAATGGCAATCTTTGTTCTTTATTTAACTGACACGGTGGCAGATGTGGGTGAGCATCGACGACTGGCACGAGAACCCCGACATCATCCACACCAAATTTACGTAAACTACCCAACTTTTCTAGTTCGAAGCATCAGATTTTCGCGAAAATAAGTTGGTTCCGGAGTTGTATATCTGCGGATTTCTTAGATGTGCAGCAGAGGGCATTCCTGTGGCCGTCTGCTGGGCGACAAATCGGGCCGGCAGGCCCTTGGAACCATCATCTGTCCAGAGCAAGCAAGCAGGCGCGTGTACTTTAGGGTCCAGAGGGGCGCAGAGGGCCCAAGGGAACTGCGAGTAGAGCATCCATTTTGTCGAATAGAAGTCAATGATACCCAGCGTGTTGTGGCTGTGAGTTCCGTCTTCACCTTCATCTGCAATACATGTGTTACCACCCAGGTGATCATTGTCTACCTGAATGGGCTCTCTATTATCTAAATAGGTTACAGTCAAGAATTCGATTCTCACACCCCGCAAGTCCATTCGCCTTGTGACTTGAAGATCTCTCCCACCTTGGCGCTCACCGCCAGGAGGTGCCTGTCATGGTATCTGGGCGCCACGAGCGACAGCCCGATAGGCATGCCGTTGGCCCCTACAAACCCCGGAATATTGACCACAGGAGTATGCAGTGCCTTTTGGGATGAGTAAGTATAGATAGCTCATCCAGCATTGAAGGAAGACAGAGGATACTTACCGTCCAGATCACGTTAAACGCGGCACTGCCCGTCGTCTCGAGCCCCTTGGGTGCTTCATCTGGCACGCTGGGGGTAACCACGGCGGCATATCGCGAGAGGATCTCGTCCACCACAGGCCTCGCCGCCCCGATCCTGTCAAAGGCCGCGATCTGTGCGGCACGCGAAATGCCGGTTGCGTTCTCGACGTGGCCGACCAGCTGGTCAGATATCTGGTCCTTTGCGCTCCGATACTGTGGGAGGAATGCCGTCCTGCCATCTGATGCGAGGACAGTGGCATGCCATGAGGGTAGCTCGGAGAGAGAGCTGGGGAACTCGACTTCCTCGACTTGGGCACCCTGAGCCTCTAGCAGTTGCTTCGCCTTCTCCATTGCTGCAGCGGTGCCTGGCCCAACCTGCGGCCATATCACCGTCTTGCAAATGGCAAACCTGGCGCCCTTGACCCCAAAGGGGTCTGGGCTGGGATCATCGTCGTGTAGCGCAAACACGTCAGCCAGGAGGTCCAGATCCGCCACGCTACGTGCGTACAGCCCGAGCGTGTCCAGGATCAGGGAGTACATCTTCTGGCCCTCGCGCGAGATGGAGTTCCACGTTGGCTTCAGCGCGTAGATGCCGTTGAACGACCCCGGGCGGATGGTGCTGCCTCCCGTCTGGGTTCCGAGACCGATGGGCGCCTGGAAGTCGCCTACCGCGGCGCCAGAGCCGGAGGAGGAGCCCCCGGGTGTTCTGGACGGGTCGTGGGGGTTCGAGGTCTTGGGACCGGCTGTGGTGGCGGCGAATTCAGTGGTGGTGGTTTTGCCCAGGAGAAGCGCCCCGGCCTGCCGGAGGACGATGATGGATGCGGCGTCGACTCTGGGGGCGTCATTCTCGTAGATGGATGAGTTGAATTGTGTGGGCATGTCTATAGTCTGTTCAGCCCGGTCCCCGGTCCCCATCGTCTATCATCCAGCGACATACCCTTGGTGTAAATGACATCCTTAACAGCAACGCCCACGCCGTGTAGCGGTCCTCGCTTCTCGGGCGCGATCTTGTCCAGGGCCTTGGCTTGCCCAATCAGGCACTCTGGGTCGAGGTAAGCCCAGGCCTTGACCACTGGATCCCGCTCCTGGATCCGCGAGAGAAGCGACCGCGCATATTGCTCGACTGTAAGCTCGCCCGCCCGGGTTTTAGCAACGACCTCGGTGGCAGTGAGACGATACGGCTCCATGTTTGATGTTGGGGAGGGGATTCGGGGGTACTTTGGGGGGTTATGCATGATTATTGGCTTCTGCAAATAAGTAGTATATGCTGCTTCTGGCCATGCCATCCTCCATACTCTGCGACAATCGGAGAACGTCTGTGGTATCGGCATCCCCCTGGCCGAAAGTGGAGATGCCCCGATGAAGTTATAACCACCGAAGGCGATGATAAGCACCCCACTGACTCCGTGGAGTCGCTGACTGGAGCCGTAAGGTTGACGTGCTCGTAGGCCCCGTCGATCGAAATATTGATGATCCGTCGCCAGTACGGACCGACGTGTTTATAGTATAGGCCGAACATCATCAATAGTCCCGCAACCCACATCTCGTTTACTCGCCCTCCGAGAACCGAGGTCCCCAACTGTCGCCGACTCATCTGACAGACCGACATCGATGAAAGCAAGCATTGATGATGACAAGGCTTACTCGCAATGTACGGGGAAACAGAGCATTGCCGCCAGCATGACATAACTCAGCGTTGAGTTGGCTTGCAAAAGATGTAAGCGGAGTAAACAGGCTGTAAAATCTCAACTTTTATGTTGGTCTCTAGCGTTGAAAGCTACGATACTGCTTGTCCCGTGTGAATCCCATATGCACCGTACAGTTTCTACACGACAACTGGCATGCTCTTAACGCATGGGTATTTCAATAGACTTCATGATGAATTACCGAACCATCACCTACTACGCCAGCTTGCCCTTCTTGTACGGATACTGCCCTCTAAACGCCTCCGCAATCTCCGTCCTCGTCGCCACCCACACGCCCTCCTTCTTCCCAATGTACTCGACAAAGTCCTGCAGCGCCTTGAACCGCCCCGGACGGCCAATGATGCGGCAGTGCAGCCCAATCGTCATCATCTTGGGCTGCCCGGCCTCGCCCTCCTCGTACAGGACGTCGAACGCGTTCTTGAGGTGTGTGTAGAAGCCGTTGGGGTCGCGGAAGCCCGTGCCCTGGACGTGGAACTTGAAGTCGTTGCAGTCGTAGCTGTACGGCACCATCAGGCACCCCTTGGGTTCCATCTTCTCGCGCTCCAGCGGCAGGTCAATCCAGTAGGGCACGTCGTCGGCGTACGTGTCGCTGGCCCAGACCAGCTCCTCGCCCATCTCCTCGTACACCTGGGGGACCAGGGTGCGGCTGTGGGGGGACGGCCGGCCGTAGTACCACCCCCTGGGGGCATACCCCGTGAGGCTCTTGAGGCTGGTGATGCCCTTGCGGATGTACTCCTTCTCCTTGTCGACGGGCCAGTTGTGGTGGTCGACCCAGCGGTAGGCGTGCGAGGCGACGTCGTGGCCCTGCTCGACGCAGCGCGTGGCCACCTCGGGCTGCCGCTCGACGGCCTGTGCGACGGCGTAGAGCGTGAACTTCATCTTTTGGTCGTTGAACATCTTGAACAGCCGCCAGAAGCCGACCCGCGATCCGTACTCGTACTCGGACTCGCCATTGTAGTCGCGCTCGTTGAGGTGCCCAGCTCCTGGGCTCTCGCGGAGGATGTACTCGGCAACGCCATCGCCGTTGAGGACGGAGCGTTCGGCTCCCTGGAAATCAATGGTGTCAATGTGTTATTTCACAACTGTGACCATGCGTTCTCACCTCTTCATAGTTGATCACGAAGGAGACAGCAACCTTGGCATTGTTGGGCCACTTCAGGCCGACGAGCCCCTTCTCACCGTACCCTTTAAAGTCACGGACAAAGCCATAGTCGGGATGGGAGGTGTAGACTTCGGGCATGATGAAGGTGTTGATTGATGCAGGGAGATGTGATTGTGAGTTCAATGGTGTAACGACCGATACCAACAATACTACATGGAAGTCATGCCACCATTTGCTATATATCCTCTATTCCTTGTCCAGTCTTCCTTATCGCTCCCGGTAACCGCGGCCAATTGCTGTATATTCAGTTTACCAGCACCTGGTCGGGGACCCTCGGACGTTCACGATGACGAGCCTTTATCGTGCCCCAGAAAGATCCAATTCTTATTCGATTGTTCCCCACGGTCCCGATCTTCTCGTGAGGGGTTGAGAGGGCCATTGTGACATGGTTCCACAGCATGACGATTCCGTTCAGACGATCCGCTGGGCCCCCCTGAACGCATCATGGAGAATATGACGGTGCATTTCATGTGAACGGGGTTCATTTCAGTGCTGTCTGGGTCGCTCCGAAGCCTTCGGCATTCTCACATGCGCGACCATCTCCGAATCTACAGGGCCCTGCCCTTTTCGTCGTATTCAAGGCCCTGTATATCCCCTGGTCGGCAAATTCTTGATATAGATGGGATAGTCCAAACCCAAGGAGCCATCCTGTCGTCTTAGCAACACGATTTTCGATTTTGTATTGCGTAAGCAGAGCAAGGGCATAAAGTAAATAGCCATTTATAGGTGGCGCCCAAACGAGTAGTAGTCCGAGAGTTCCACTATGATACTGCCGATATAAATCATCTCAAATATCAACGGTGATAAGCTGATACGTTTATAAGCTACTAGGGAGTAACCAAGGAAGACATGTCAGGTGTAGCGCGGGTTTTCTAATCATGGTAAAATAGAGGGGATGTAGATGGATCAATAGAAACAACACGAACGGATAATGTTTGTGAGATCAACATAGGCCTCCACGCGCGAAGTGGTTTCGGTGGGTCCTGAGAACGAAACTAGTTGCGGGGGTAGGGTACGGAGTAGGTAGTATCCGACACCAGGCCCGAGTACACGGGGATTGAGTAAGAGAGATAGATCGGCAGGTATTCGAAAAAGGTGGCAAAGTATCCCATCCAGATCTTACACAAAAAAAAAAAAAAAAAGACGTCCAGACGTGCTAGATCGAGCAACGCGGAGTCATAATGGCGTGACTAGTAGCTTGACCATAATTTCCACTTTTAAAGCACAATTAGGTCTGAAAGAACGACGCTGCTGCTGACTGCATGGGGGATTGATTCTCTGCATATCTTATATGCATAGTACATGTATAACCCACCAAACCCCCGGCAACAGGACTAGATGCAACATCGTGCATGTACGAGTAGTAGGCACGAGGCAGGGAGTCTAAAGCTCATCTCCCGAGACTCTTGCACGTACATCGATACTAATATCAAGAAAGACCATCTAAACCCCTGTCTAATAGCATGCTAGATTGGAAGCACTAGAGACGATACTGCGGAGTACATGTGGGGTTTGAGGGCCCTGAAAATCAAACCCTAGGTACGGGATTCAACCTCGGACTTTAGGACTACTCGTACAACACCGTCAACAGACAAGCCCGCGTCATTCAACCTCACACGTTAAAAGACAGCAATATTGCGATGCAGACATGGTCTGTTCATTGATTGGTGTACATGTAGGATACATTTCCCATTCCTAATCCTTCAAATCCTTCTTTTCGTTTCCGTCATCCAGTCAACCAAAATTTGGGGGGGTATAATAAAAGTTCACCAGAAACAAACGCCCTTTGGAAAATCAAATGCCTTTTTCCAGGATTCCCGTTCGCTCTGAGGTCCCCGCGCTTCCCGCTAGTAATAATATCATCATGAGATCCGAATAAATCAGTTATGAAAACGCCGCGTCGCTGAGTGTCGTCGTCGTTGGGTGTTGTCATGCTACCCGAGCATGTATACTCAAAAATATCCCCTTTGTTTTTCTTTTCCGCTTGTTGTGCGTCTCTCCACCCGGCACTGGGGCCTGAAAGAAAGAAACAAAAAGAGGACTCAATACTCCTTGCCCCTGACGCGGGCCCAGAGCTTGGACGTGGAGCTCACGGAGCTGATGGAGCTGCGCCCGTCGTCGTTGCAGTTGCTGCCGCTGCTCCTGTCGCTGGCGTCGCTGGGCTTGCGGCGGTAGACGTTGCCGGCGCCGCCGATGCCGCAGTGGCCGATCTGGGCGGCGTGCTCCTCGCGGGCGGCCATGCGGCGGACCTCGTCGTCGAGGGAGACGGTGGGGCGCTCCGAGGCCTCGTGCACGTTGCCGGCGCCGCCCACGCCGCTGAAGAAGCGGCGGGCGGGGGACTGGGAGGACGAGGATGAGGACGAGGTGGTGACTCGGGTGGTGGTGGTGGAGTGGGAGGAGGAGGAGCCGGAGGAGGAGACGCGGAAGGTGTTGCCGGCGCCCCCGCGGCCGGAGCGGATGTAGGTGGTGGTGGAAGGCGCGGGCTCGGTGATGATGTAGTTGGCTGGCATTGTGGCGGCTGTGGTTGTGGTTGTGGTTGTGGTTGTGGTGATTTGAGATGTAGTTGTTGTGTTGGATCTCGGTATAAGTGGGCGGAACTGCGGAGAGTGGTGATGGTGGCTCAAGCGTTGGAGAGAAGCTGGTTTATTCCAAGCAGGCAGGCTCGCTCGTGTATAATAATAATAATACGCAATGGGGTGAATATGGGATGAAGATGTCTGTGCCTGGGAGGTGTGACGAAGGGAGGGCTAATATATGGGGTTGCCCCTGGGGAACCTGAGTCAAGAATTGGGTGTTGGACCTGTTGGTGGTGGCATGGTGGATGATGCGATGCGGAGGAGGAATGGGGCCAGCGGGCAGGGCCGAAGGGAGTCGGGTCACCCGACTGTGAAAAAAAAAAAAGGGATTTTCCCCCTCATTGGAGAGGTCATCAGTGTCTCAGTACATTCTCCTCCACATCTTGGCACATTTTGGCACATTTTGGAGCCTGGTCTTGATGCTGGACCAAGTCTTCTTCCCCGCGATTTGGTTCCAATTCTGGTCGACATGGGTTCGTGGTTTGACAGACCAGGTGACGCCTGTGTGGTGTGACCATTGGCACTGTCTGGTCTGAGGCAGCACGCATGCGAATCAACAGTGAGCAGCAACAAACAGGTACTGTGCTGCTGGGCTGGGAAGCAACCTGTTAGCAAATCGGCGTCACGAGGGACGACGATGGCCACTCTTGGGTGGCCGGTTCCTGGCAGATGGGGTTTCATGGACGTAAAAGTTACCCCATCGAAACGCAACCCCTGCAAGTATTGGGCTGTATTGGCACGGTGGAATTTGGAGAAACCTGGCTTGCGTAGGCCCATCCACCAACGTGCGGGATTCCAATTTTGCAGCTTCACCACCAGAAAAATTTGCCCCGGTTCCCCACCTCGGCCAACCATGGAATTTCCTGGGGGTAATCGAAACTCAATTGCATCATGCAATCGACCACCAACAAGGCATCGCCGTGGCCTCACTGCTCCATCCGCGAGTGCATTTCCGTTGCTGGACCACCGCGTGACCATTTGGACCAGGCTTGCCCAGCATGGGCAGCAGCAGCAGCTTCCATGTTCGCCAACAACATTGAACTGGAACGTGGATCTTGCGCACTGGTGACTGAATTGATACGCGGATGGCTCTCCACCATGCCAGCCATGCCTGGATCTCATCAATGACGAAAACTTCTCCAACATGTGGCCTCGACTCCAAAATTCCCATTGCGGCCGAGGCCACTAAAATTTTTCAGTCAAGTGACAGCCTCCAGCAGCGGCCACGCCTCCACGCCTCCACGCCTCCAGCCATCAATGGCTCAATGGCTCAATGGCTGCTGGCCCTCCAGCTTGCTCCAAAGCGGTAATGCCGACGCCAGGCGGGCGCTAAAATTTGCAGAGCGAGTCAAGCGACCTCGGAGCTCCAGCGTCATTGGGGTCATCGGGCCTCTCCGTGCACCGTCGTCACCCTCTACTAAGAGGTTTTTTTTTGCTTTCCCTCGCCTATTCCCGAGGCTGAGAATCCGGGGAATGTGGGCCTAGGCTGGGCCTTGATCCGTTCCATCGAGAGACGTGCTCCGCCCTGCTCGACAGTCTGCTCCTCGCGTCACTTGCGACTCTGGACAATCTCTGGAGATTATACTGGCTCAGTCCTGCGACCTCAATGAGTTGTTTACATGTTAATTTGTGTGAACATGACATGCAGAGTAGCCAATGCGTCTACAATCATCGAGTACGCACCTGTACGACCTACGTATATAAGGCTCAAAAATAGTACGCAAGGTAAGTACCTCCCAGCAGCACTACTCGTCGTACTGTAGTTCGCACAATGCGTCATGTCAAACCGTCAGATATCACCACCACCCAACGGCCCCTCCCCTGCCCAGATCTCACCTGTCAGATCAGCAGATCTCGCGCGTCCCAGAGATCCGGGACTGCTAAAACCTCTCTGTGGGTGCTGGCGTCGTGATTGCGGGCGTCGCGATGCAGGGACATGCGAGGATCTACAGCGAGCCTGGGGGGGGGGGCACACCCATTACCTAATGCCACGAGGCCGCCGTCTTTGGTGTACGTAAAGAAATCGGCTCTGCTGGGCCCGGGGACCAGGTACGCGGTAATATGTGTTCATCGGTTGTTGCTATAATCAAGTATTCTAGTAGTAATACATGCGTGGTGATTGGTAAGGCTGCCTCTGGAGAGACCGCATGTGATGAGTTCAAAAGAGCGGCGCGTTTGTGTGAACACTTTAAGACTCAACTATTCATACATGTATCTTCCGCATCCGCCGTGTACAGGTACAGCGGCCCGTCTCCCGCCACGCACCCGTTGGGCCCCTTTGTTAGTCCCTTGCTTTGGCTCCCTCGCATGGTGGCATTATCTCACTCCAAGCCTGGGGGTCTCTTCTGCCCCAGCCAAGGATGGAAGTAAACCTGAAGGATCTTGAGGCGCTCCTCGGGGAGCCAGTCGAGGACGCACTCGAGGTAGCTGAGGAACATTTCCTTGTCGTGTCCCGTCAGGGCACTAGCCAGGGACTGGAGATCCATCTCGGGCAGCGGGACAGGACCACGCCACTGGCCTAGATTCGAGCAGATGTCAGTATTCTCAGCCGGATGGACGAGCGGACAGGCATATTATATTGCAAGGGGAGCACTCGCCCTCTTCATTCCAGTACTTCTTTGTTTCCTCGCTCCTCTTTAGAAATTCCGGCGGTGGTGGCCCGAGAAGCGCCGTCATGGCGGCAAGATGGTGCGCGTCGTTCTGCTCCTCCGATTCCTCATCGTACACGCGGAACAGACTCTTGCCCTCGAGGAGATCCCAGGCCTAAAGACACAGCAAGATAAAGTACATCAGCATAGAGCATCACATATCATACAATGGGGAGAAAGGGAGGGGATGGTGTTCGCATACTAGAATCCCCGTGGCCCAGGTATCCACGGCTTTCCCCCAAGGCATGTTGAGAATAACCTCAGGTGCTCGGTATGACATGGGCATGGCCGGCCCGCGCAGCTCGCTGCCGATGCGTGCCTGTCCTAGATCGGAGATGGTGAGTGGACCACCCCCTCCCAACATATACTGGGAGACATGAATGATGGTATCGTCGATTGTCTTCCTCGGTGACGGACTGTGCATCTCCGTCTCTTCTACGCTGTGAAGGATGGAGTCATCTCTGAGACCAATAAGCAGGTTATCCGGGTGGATGTCTTGATAATCGCTGGTTAGGATAGTGTCCTCGGGCGGGATGAGAGGCCTGGAGACCTACCGGTGTGAATAACGCCAGCCTCGTGTAGAAAGTCCAGCCCCAGTAGCACCTGGGTTAGACCGCTGGTGACCAGATTCTGCTGAAAGACCTTGTTTGGCTGCATGTCCTGAAACGCTGCCAGACTCATGTTCAGAGGCGTCATGATAAGGACATCATGTTCACCGTTAGGGCCCTTTACCCTGAATGAGTCTTCTGCTCGGCGGACATGTTGCCGGCCAGGGTCGTCCGCGTCGACTTCAGCCTCAGCCAAGTGCTGATATACATTGAGTTCTTGGTTGTGTTCCAGTGTATTAATGTACACCTTGAGGACCCAGTATCTCTCTTTGCTAAGCCGCGGCAAGCGGTAGTCAGCGGCTATGCCAGGCCGTCGGAATGGGAGTATGAAGGGACTGAAGCTCACTCGAGATCACGCGATAGCCAAACGGTCGAGGTGGTGCCGTAGCCGAGCTTTGCGACGACCTGGTAGCGCTCCTTGATGACGTCGCCGATGCGCATGGGATAGTAGTCTTCCCGCCTGTAGTAGGGCAATCGCTCCTCCTCTACCTTGTCAGACGGATCAATGGCCTCAAATCCGCTGGTCGGGAATTGGCGTGGCTGGGACCGCATTGCAGGGCTGGAACATTGTGAGAATGGGCGCGATGAGGCCGTGATGGACTGCGACAGTACACGGCGTGAATGTCGGTGGAGGGGATTGAGGGATGGCCGTGACGACAGAAAGAGTTGTCTCACAAACATGTTCGTGGAGAGGCCTTGTCTTGGAGCGACGGCCACTTTGCTTTTCCTTCTAGAAGTGATACGAGTACATAGCAGTGGGTGATGCTGTGCAGAATTGACGACACGGCCAACAGTACAACGCGTAGAATTTGTACATGTCGAGGGATGTGAATATTAGTACCTGGTCGCCCACCTTGTTGGGCGCTCATACCACTTTCACCACCTGTAAGACACTCCATGTACATGGGTATCCATCCACATATGTACCTCATGTCCCAACTACCAACATGTGCATTGTAGACATGCAGTCAAGATTTTGTCCCCAGATATTGTTGATCATCTAGTAGTATTAGCATGAGCTATAGCAGCCAAGTATCAAAGAATGCCACCGCCTGGTTAAACGCCTGCTCCTTGGCAAACCTCCCCCGCCTCTCCTCCAGATTGCACCGCACCGCAAACCCGTGGTCAACACCCGAGTACAGGTTGATCTGGTACACATTGCCATTCTTCTGTAGGATCTCCTCGCTGCGGTGCCGCCCCTCAGCCGTGAAGACTTCATCGAACTCGGCCGCAGCAATCGACAGCGGGCCCGTGATGCTCGCCAGCTCATCCTCCTCCACGAAGGACGGGTGCGCAATGAACCCGGCCTTGATGCCGCTCAGGGTGTAGTGCCGGATGACGTACTTGGCTCCGAGGCAGTACCCCAGTGCCCCGATGTTCTGCAGCCCGTGGGTGTCCTTCATGTATGACACGGCCTCGCTGATGATGGGGTCGATCTCCACGGGCGTGTGCGGCCCCGACCCCTTGCGCCCGTTCTTGATCCAGTCCTCCAGGTCGACGCCGGGGAACTCGTTGGGCAGGATGGGATCCTTGTTGAATATGTCTACAATGAGCGTGACGTATCCCTTGGCGGCGAACTGGTCGGCGAGGAGCTTGCTGTTCTGCCAGATGCTGAAAATGTCGGGGATGTACAGGATTCCCGAGCTCTTTTGTTCGGTCCCGGGGCTTGGCACTGCAAGGTAGGCATCATGCTTGCCCACTTTGATGGACTTGCCTATTGGGGTGCCCCTACATATATCATGTTGGTGGTTATATTCGTGTAAGAGTTGACCAGAACCCACTCACTCGTGCTTGAAGCCGGTCGTGCAGCATTTTCCGGGGGGGTTGGAAGCCATCTTTAATTGCCACAGTGCATATGTCGCTTGTGGAATGATAATAAAGATACGAGCTTGATCTGGGACGTGGGGAGCGCGACTTATAAAACTGTCAGGAACTCCCCCATGGACTACAGGTGAATTAGTAAACTGCCCTATGAAGCTAAGCTACGAGTAGGGGCTGACAACTTAAGAATTTCCAAATAGAGTCAACTGATCAACGGTTAAGTGGTTCGGGGCGACTCCTTGGCTAACTTCCGGGAATTGCCTATTTAGGCAATTCGGACAAAGCAACCAGACGTCGCTCTGCCCATCTCCTTAACTGCCATAAGCTACTGCTGACCATTTTAAAGGGAATCGTCAGGGGTTTCAGCCAACAAGAGGCTGTGGCAAAAAAAAATACATCTGACCACAATAGTAACACCTCGGGTTACTGACCCTAAAGTGAAGCTGATGTATCTAACCCTAACCTCAAAGTGTAGGGGGCCTGAGATCTGGAGTAGCTTGTGGCAGTCATTGAGATCGGAAACTTCTCACCGATAATACAAAGTACTTCAGATATGAGTTTCACTATTAACATTTACTTTCCAGTAGAACAGATCTATCCACAAGTACCCTTTATATCTGCGGGGAAAATGCTTGCGAAATAGCCTCCAGGGATTCGTCTGTGCTGCTTCCCGCGTCCTGCAGCCGCTTCTCCATGGCCCTGATCCGCTCACTCCTCGCCTGATGATGCGACCCGCACATGGAGCCCAGACGCTTCAGCAGCCGCGCGCAATTGTCAATCTGCATCCTGGCAAGTACCTGGATCATCTGGCACTGCTCGTCGCTCGAGTACTGGCCCCGGAACTCGGGCGAGAAGAGGTGCAGGGTGCACTTCGCTACGTAGCCAGCCTGACCTGTCTGTCCGTTAAATAGGGCTGTAGAACCCTCGTGGTTGTCATTCGTGAAATCCTCATCTGGGGCGTGGAGAATATCCGGCCGCTGCAGGATCTCGAACACGCTGATACGGTCCTTCTGGGCAGACATGCTGAGCCCGTTGAGCAGGCGCTTGAGACGGTTGGAGAGACACTCGGACATGTTGATGATCCTGCCGCAGACTATGAGGACGGCGCCCTGGGCTCCCGTGTTGCTGGCACATTGGTTGCATTGGAGCGGCTGGACGCACTGGAAGACCAGGTACTTCTGCAGCTTTAGGAGCTGGTCGACGGAAAGCTTCTTTAGGCAGAACTCGTCATCGTCGAGCCTCTGGATGAGATGCAGGGTGTTGTCGACACAACTGCAAGGTGCGTCCCCGTTGGACTCGGAATCTTGGCGCTGTGCCGCCAGTGAAGGAGTACTCCCCAGGCTGTGGTCTTCTTCCGGCCCAGATATCGTGCCCCCATTGTTATTTGGGGAACAATCTACACAGTTTAGGTTTAAGCCTCATGGGCAACGTATGTAGTTTGCAGTAAGAGACCATACCTGGAGGGGTATTATAAGGAACAACCCGGCTCTGCGGATGAGAAGCGACGGGAGATTCTCTCTCAGACCCCGTAGTGATGCTTTCCCCATTTCCCCATGCTCCTGCACGAAACTCGTCTGCAAGCCAGCCCCATTCTGCTGACTCCGAGGCCTGTGGAGTCAGCTGCGCAGCGTCCTGATCCTGACTGATGGGAGAGCTAGCTGGAGATAGCCTCGAATGTTTGGACCTGTCCAACGCAGCATCATTCCCCGTACGAGCCCTCTTCCGTCGCCGGCCAATACTATCAGACACCACACATGCAATCTGATGAGTCTTGCATCCGTCGCAAGTGTCCACGTCCCCCGTGCAGCGGATCTGAACGGGCCAGATTAGAAAAGCCTGCTCTTATTGCTTGAAATCACCGCCGCCAAATCTCACCACACACTTTCTTCTTTTGGCAATTCGCGCAGGCGGCTCTGCGGGCGGCCCCGTGCCCTGCATAGGCTGCTCTGACTTGCCGCATGCCTCCTCCATTGCTGGGGGATGGGCGGGAGTCGCGGGACGGCTTGAAGGTGATGAACATAATTGCCTAGAATAGAAGCGCCGGCCGAGAATGAACGTGGAAGAGGGGGGCGCGGTCAGAGAACAGGTGAGAGTGTTGGAAGTAATCCTTGGCAGTTCCTTGCAGGCATTATTCAGCAGGGGGAGTTACGGAGTGAAGTCATTAATCCCCTGTCTGGGAGACGGCTACAGTCGCTGTACCGGGAATTGCCTCATTTGGCAATCGACCACTGGTCCACTGTATTATCCGTAATACAGCATGAACTTATTGCCACCCAAGTTACAAAGGAAGTTTCTCAGTAATCGAACAATGGGCTCTCGCAAATCAAGATGTTTTGGATACTGTATTTGTACGTTTATGGAGGAATCATGATGCAATGCGTTGGTGAACATGTAGTATAAGTATTCGTCCCATCTGCCTCGATGGACAAACGAACAGAACAACCCAACAGACTTCAACCTCGACAACCACATCATACCATCCAGCCAACAGCTTCACCATTAGTCTACTCTTACCTTCAAATCTACTAAACCAAATTCTCACCCCACCGCCCCAAAATGTCAGCCGCATACCCCGCAAAGCACGACGCCGTGGTCACACCCGGAAAGCGGATCCCACTCCATGTAATCGAGGTTGAGACAGTGGCACCCAAGGCAGGCGAAGTCGTCGTCCGAGTCGAATGGACGTCTTCGTCCCCGCTGGATCTCCACCGGGCCGATGGCGGCCTGCTCTGCACACCACTGCCCTTCATCATCGGCAGCAGCTTCGCGGGCACCGTCGTCGCTACGGGACCTGAGGACCCAGCGGCGACGAAGCCCATCTCCGCGCCGATCCAGCTCAACGACAAGGTCTTTGGGCTCTCGGAGCAGGAGCAGAAGCAGCAGGGCTTCCAGACATATGTCACGGTCCCGCGCCACATCCTCGGGCGCATCCCGCCCAACCTGACCATCCAGGAGGCCATCACCGCGCCCACCAACCTGGTCACGGCCGTCCACACCGTCACCAAGGACCTGGAGCTAGAGCTGCCCTGGCCGAGGCCCGAGGGCTGGACACCCAAGCAGGAGCACGAGCCCATCCTCATCTGGGGCGCGGCCAGCAGCGTGGGGCTCTTCACCGTGCAGGTACTCCAGCACTGGGGGTACAAGAACATTATCGCCGTTGCGAGCGCGCGCCACCACGAGACGCTGGCGGGCTTGGGGGCGTCCAAGTGCTTCGACTATAAGGAGGAGACCGTCACAGATCAGATCGCTGCCGCCGTGGCGGCCCCCATACATCTCATTGTCGACTGCATCGGGCACCTGGATGGGACCCTCCGGCCGCTGACCAAGTTGGCGGTCCGGGACACCAAGGTCGCCATCATGATGCCGGCCATTCTGCGCGACGCGACGGATGAGCACGAGCCGGAATTGTCCATGGATCCTTCAACCCTCCTAAAGGGGCTGTGGGCAGAGGGTGTGAAGCTGATTGGAGTGAGGACATTCTTTTACGGACGGGTAAGGATTATTCACTCGCAAGAGTACGATTTGTGACGGAGTGTCAGCTAACTTGCTCCTAGAACGAGTTCCTCAAGTGGCATTTGCAAACCGATATCGTGCCCGCGCTCCTCGAATCCGGCGTCGTGAAGCCCAATCCTACTAGAATTGTCGAGGGAGCGACATTGGTTGAGCGGGCTCAGAATGCTCTCGACCTGCTGCGTCAACGTGCCCCCAGCGGAGAGAGGCTCGTGTGGAGGGTTTGGGAGGAGTAAATGGCGCCATTATAATGCTGTGAGGGAATGAGATAGTTGGGTCATGGAAACAAGCTAAGACCAAATGCGAACTGGAAAATAATTGGCAAGGAGCTCTAGAATCTAGAATAATCGGAGAATTGAGTTGCGAGACATCACGTCATCCACCATTTGGTATTCCGTAAGGTGCAGGGTAGCTGATTTCGCATTTTTGTCAGCCGATCACGGTGGAAATCCCCAGAACTGCAGCTGGAAACCCCACCACCCCTCATAAAATGCCGAACCAAACCGCTTCACCATCACCATTCGCCTCAACTCCAACCAACAAGCCATACCACCTCTCGGCCCTGCGCACGAACAGCCACAAAGGCACAAGGGACACATAAAACCTGAACCAAAAACAGCCAAACAATCCTCCCCTCCCCAAGAACAACCCGCCCACCATGTCCGACGACAAGATCCACCACATCACCTCCACCGCCGAGCTCACCACGCTCCTCTCGTCGACCACCTACGTCGCCGTTGACTTCTTCGCCGACTGGTGCCCGCCGTGCCGCACCATCGCGCCCATCTTCGCGCAGCTGGCCGGCCGCCACGCCCTCGACGGCCGCCTCGCCTTCGCCAAGGTCAATGTCGACCACGTCCAGGACGCCGCCGCGCGGTACCGCGTCACCGCCATGCCCACCTTCCTCTTCTTCAAGGACGGCAAGCAGGTCGCCGTTAACGGCCAGCCCATGATCCAGGGCGCCGACCCGAGGGCCCTGGGTGCTGCCGCCGAGAAGCTGGGCGGGCTGGCCAAGAAGAAGGCTGAGGAGGAGGCGGCTAAGGCGTGAGCTGGCTTTGGGGGGGCGGAGGGGGGTCCGACTTTGGGGAGAGAGAAAGAGGGATGATTGCATGCTTGGATCCACCCACGGGGGTGGAGAGGAAAGCGGGCGTTACGGATATCAGACCCAGAATTTGGAACAGGAATAGATTTCTTCAGGTATATCTACAATTACGCCAAGGTATTACTTTTCACCTCGCTCCCATGGCCGTGGTGAATCTGTCCCCAAACACCCCCCCTTCCCTCCCCCCGGGAATATTAAAACAGGCAACTGTTGATCCGAGACCTAGGGTCGTCCTTCAATAACCACAGTCGGAGACTCCCCCGCGCTGATGCACATCCACCCAAACATGCTGATGGTGGTCCCCAGCACCACAAACGTCAGCACCGCCGCGCCCACCTTGTCGCCCGTCGTGATGGCCCGCCCCGGCTTGATCTCTTCGTTGGAGTTGGACCCGGCGTTGGGATCGCCCTTGCTCGTGCCGCCCGTGTCCCCCGTGACGGGGGCCTTGGACTGCGGGATCAGCAGCGACGACACGGCCCCGAGCGCGTTCATCTGCTGGCCCGCGCCCTCCTTGCTGTCGTACCGGCCCGCCGCCCAGCTGTAGCCGCACCGGCGGCTGTTCTGGCCCCCCGTGCACACCTTGATGGCCGCCGCGGCCGACTTCTTGAGCACGGGGAGGATGCGCTCTGCGGTGAACGGCGCGACGTGCGTGGTGGTGGCGTACCAGCGGTGCATGTAGCCCTTGAAGGACTTCATGTCGGTGGTGCACGTCTCGCTCTCCTCGCATTGGGGCTCGAAGGCAATGTCCTTTGGGAAGAACTTGTCGAACCCGTGGTCGATGAGCTTGTTGAGCCGCGTCTTCCATTTCTCGTCGCCGTTGGTCTGGATGATTGTCAGTCTCCGGATGGCAAGACGGGGAAGGAAAGGAACTGCAACTCACATAGTTGTACATGTGGGCGGCCCCGAGGGTGAAGACAGCGTTGTTGTACGAGTACTCCTGCCGGTTGATGTCGGTGCAGTTGGTCTCCACGTGGGCGCCGTCATAGAGGGCCTCGTTGTCCTTGCCCATGAAGCCGACGCCCAGCATCCAGTCCCAGGTCTTGTCGGCCCACTTGGCGTACGTCTCGTTGCCCGTGTAGCGGGCGAGGCGGGCGCCGAGGTTGAAGAAGCAGCCGTTGGAGATGGAGTTCTTGTAGTTGTAGCCGAGGTTGGAGAAGGGCACCTGCCAGCGCAGCCCGCCGCCGCAGGTGTCCTCCTGCCAGCGGTCCGGGGTCGCCATGGAGTTGAAGACGGCCTGGGCGAGGGCTAGCCACTGCGGCTCGTCTTTGGGCGGGTCTGGGAACTTGGTCTCGGCCGCCACCATGGCCGACATGCCCCAGAAGCCCTGGTCGTCGTTGCCCATGGTGATGGTGTAGTTGGGCGGCATGTAGTCACGGTTGGGGCCGACCTGGAACAGCATGCTCTGCTTGACCAGATCGTTGTACGTGTCGTCGCCCGTGAGGTACCAGTAGTCGATCAGGGTCCCCCACATGGCCCCTCCCTGCCACCAGTAGTAGGGGCCCTCGCCTGAGGCTGGTGGCCCAGGGAGGATGCCGGGGACTTTGCCCGACTCATTTCCGTGGTAGTACTGGAGCATATCCCATGCGATGGTGGCGGCGGATTTGCGAATGTTGTCTTGATGGTCAGTCATGGGAAGGGGTGAGGAAGGGCAGTAGATCTCACCTGGAGTATCGATGGCGTAGGGCAACTGCTGCGTGACACCCATCCCAACAAAAGAACCCGCGGCAAGAAATAATGATAGTAGGACCTTCATGGTGAATGTGGCGGTTTGAATACTGGCCGGGGGAGAGAGCGAGCGACTGACAACACGACGGAGCACAGAGTTCCCTCAGAACACAGGCATGGGTTAGCAAGAAGCGGCGTCGTACAATGACCAGATGTTACGATGAAGGGACTGTTAGTGTCGCCTGTGATCACCCGGAGCAGCGTGGGACTGTCAGACTTGGAAGTCAAGCGTGTCGACGGCGTAACGACAGTCAGGGTGATAGTTGCAGTGGGAGAAAACCGAGTAGATAGCAATGGTGGCCGATGAAATGGACACAAGATTTAGATTTCACGAAAATTAACTCCAACCGATCAACTTGGGACGCTTGCCTGAGATGGACTGGACGCCACGGCAGGAGGCGGACGAACCACGGAGAGTTTCATCTTCGTCAAGGTGCTAGTCGGGCGCTACGATCGCGACGCCACGGAAGTTTGTTTGGCGTTGGGATGGGGGAATGGGGGATGGGCGGGAGTTTGTTAGTGCTACACGGTTGAGAGTCGCAGGAGACAACCACGAAGTAGCTTGGAAGACACAGAAAGGGCTTCCATTATCACTAGGTCGGGATCCATCGATTATGCATTTGAGCAATCTACTATCGCGGGTGCCAAAGAGGCCGTCTATGTCGCTCCGGGCCGGGCAGACGGTCGGTTGACGGTGCCAATTGTGGGACCCGTTGGTCGGTATCCGTAGATCCCGGCCCCTCCGGCTTCCCCGGATCCCGCAATTGGAGATCCCATCCACACTGCCTGGGATTACGTAGTGGGCTCCCAGTGTATGGAGATGGGGTTATTTTTGCTGGCAACGATCATGATGGCAATTTCCCCTTAGGATATAGCTAGCCGGGAGAGAATTCGCATCTCAAATCCTGGGAGGGACTATGGACGCATTACTCGGTACCAGGCGATGCACCATGACCTTTGGATGCGTCTCTTCGCTGCACATTCCAGGCAAAAGAGGAGTGGGCTTGCCCCAACGGTTGTTTCGTAGATGTATTGCAACTGCGCCTACGATGGAAGCATTGGGGGAGGGACCGCTAACTGTGGTCAACAAACAGAAAAGGTTTCCATCACCTTTTTTTTTCTTTTTTCTTTCTCCCAAGAAAATGTTGGTATTTTTTATATCTTCTCACTCCCGTCCTCAGGTCTGACAGCCTAATACAGGGGGCCAGCTGGACTGCCAGTCGTTGCTTATGTCACCGAACCCCACCAAACCACCCACACCCACGGATAATCATCGCTTCGTCCGCCAGGGCACAGCCAATGAGGTTCCTCGGCCAAGCAGCCGCCAATGTTCAAGGTGTCCTTTCAGTTCTCAGGAACGCCCAGGGTCCTCAAAGTATCCAGCTTCAGGTCGACCACGATATAGCAACCCAAGACAGCTGGAATAGCCCCAGTCTGGACGGCTACGGCATCGCAGGCGCTCCCCCGATTTGATTGCTTACCACAGCTCTGGCTTATCGAGTTATGCGGTAGCGAATTGGACCTCGCATCCACCGTTCGACGACGAGGGCCACGTCCGTTGCCAGTGCCTTGCGATATCCACGTGTACCAAACGCCGTCGTCTGACGACGCCCCCTACCGCCACCATGAACGGCTTCGAGAAGCATAGCCTGAATGACGACAACTTTAGCGCCAAGGGTAGCATCGTCAGCGCCTTTGATGCATTCCGTATGCTCTCACCCTCCTCCCAACTCCCCCATCACCACTGGGGCTTGCGCAATCCCGCTGACCTCTGACCTCTCCCTCAGCCAAATCGAAGCCGCAATATGTCACCCGCACCGCCGGCGGCGGCAGGTGGACCGTTTCTATGATCATCTTCTCCATCCTTTTCGTCTGGGCCGAGTTTACGTTGTGGTGGGACGGCAACGAGACGCGCCACTTCGCTGTCGAGAAGGGCATCTCCCACGAGATGCAGATCAATCTCGACATTGTCGTCCGCATGAAATGTAGCGACCTGCACATCAATGTCCAGGATGCTGCTGGCGATCGCATCCTCGCGGGCTCGCGCCTGCAGCGCGACCGCACCAGCTGGAGCCAGTGGATCGACGCCGAGGGCGTGCATAAGCTGGGCCGGGACAGCCAGGGCCGCGTCAACACGGGCGCCGGGTGGAGGAGCCTCGCGCACGACGACGGCTTTGGCGAGGAGCACGTCCACGATATCGTCAGTGCCGGCAAGAAGAGGGCCAAGTGGGCCAAGACGCCGCGCGTCCGGGGCAATGCCGACAGCTGCCGCATCTACGGCAGCCTGGACCTCAACAAGGTGCAGGGCGACTTCCACATCACGGCGCGCGGCCACGGCTACGTTGAGATGGGTGATATGCAGCACCTCGACCACAGCAACTTCAACTTCTCCCACATCATCTCGGAGCTGTCGTACGGGCCCTTTTACCCGTCGCTGGTCAACCCGCTCGACCAGACTGTCAACACGGCCGACACCAACTACCACAAGTTCCAGTACTACCTGTCGGTCGTGCCGACCATGTACACGCACGGCTCCACCACCATCCCCACCAACCAGTACGCCGTCACCGAGCAGAGCAAGCAGATTACGGACCGCAGCATCCCGGGCATCTTCTTCAAGTACGAAATTGAGCCCATCATGCTGGCTGTCGAGGAGCACCGCGATAGCCTGCTCGCCTTCCTGATCAAGATCATCAACGTTGTCAGCGGCGTGCTCGTTGCGGGCCACTGGGGTTTCACCCTCACCGAGTGGATGCGGGACGTTGTTGGGCGGAAGCGACGCAGCGGAGGCGGCACTGGTGTGCTGGGGTCCAAGGAGGAGTATGACCAGTAGACTGCATCGCTTATAGGTTTCAAAAGGTGCATATATATATATGTCTGTGTGTGCGACTAGCGGGAGCGATGATGTGCAAACGAAGAGCGGTGCGATTCCGGCGTTTTATTTAAGGAGTTATTAGGGTCAATTCAAACCACTTTCTGCATCCTCATGATACGCGTGCCGCTTTACCCGCATATAGGTCACCACTGCGCAGGGATGCGTCTGAGGCCAAGAAACGGTGAGGAGGAGGATGCTGGATTCCCCAGTTTTCGATCTCGGTGAGGCTGTATTGGGCCTTGTTGGCCGATCCCGACTTCGGCCCCGGCCACGTATATAATGAACGCGGGGGAGCATGCAGCATCTCGAGGCAATTTGCACTTGCAGAGATTATTTTCCTCCAAATATGCCGCTTTAAGCTATTAATCCTCACATCTACAACGTTTTGGATTTCTTTCATTTCACATCCATATAAGCATGGCGGAACAAGAGAGTGTGCGCCTAGAGCGCATCCCTGCACCGGGCCCGGAAACCAGTCCGGAGCGATCCGATCATGACGCCGAACACGGCTCCTCCGAGTCTCCGGATGAGTCCCAGGCAGCTGGACGGTGGGAGTCAAAGGCAAGACGCTGTGTCATCATCGGCGGCGCCCTATCTCAGCTCCCTATCTGGGGTATATAACCTTCTGTCCCAACACCTTCACCCCTCTCCCCCGCTCACGAAACCCCCAGGATTTGCCATCAACTATGGCATGTTCCAGGAGCACTACTCCTCGGTAGACTGGGACGTCCACGGCAGCCGAGACACGACGGGTGTCATCGGCACCACGCTCAACGGCGTCATGTACCTCTCCATGCCGCCTCTGTTCGCTCTGCTGTCGCTCCGCTACGCCCACCTCCGCCGCAAGGTCGCCCTCGCCGGCACCGCCCTGGCCTGCGCCTCGTTCCTCCTGTCCTCGTGGGCCACGCAGGTCTGGCACCTAGTCGCGCTGCAGGGCGTCGTGGCCGCGTTTGGGGGCGCCCTCGTCTACAGCCCGCTGACCCTGAGCGTGGGCGAGTGGTTCCACGGCCGCAACCGCGCCGTCGCCCTGGCCGTCATGCTGTCGTGCAAGAACATTGTCGGCTCGGCCTGCCCCTTCATGTTCGGCGCGCTGCTCGACCGGTACGGCTTCCGCACCACGCTGCGCGTCTGGACGGCCATCACCGCGGCCACCAGCGTCCTCGCCGTCTGGCTGGTGCCCACGCACCCGTCGCGCACGGCGGCGCCCGAGGGGGGTCGCCACCACCACCACCAGGTCGTCCCCTGGCACTTCCTCCGGCACCCGACCATCTACGTGTACGGCGCGGCGACGATGCTGCAGACGGCCGGGTACGGCATCCCGCAGACGTACCTCAACACATACGCGCACGACGCGGTCAAGCTGTCGCAGACGACGGCCACGCTACTCCTCACGCTGTTCAACGTGCCCGGCATCTTCGCCTCCGCCTTCTTCGGCTACCTGACGGACAACCGGTTCCGGCCCGTGTCGAGCGCGACGGCGACGGCCATCTCGGGCGTCAGCGCGTCGCTGTCGGCGTTCCTGCTGTGGGGGCTGACGTCGCAGGGCAGCATGGCGCTGCTGACGCTCTTCTCCATCACGTTTGGGTTCTTCGCGGGCGGGTACAGCGCGACGTGGGGCGGCATCATCAACGAGATGGAGAGGGAGGCGGCGAGCTGGAACGAGGCCATCGACACGGGGACGGTGTACGGGATGCTGAATGGCGCGAGGGGGCTTGGGTACGTGGCGGGGGGGTTGGCGGGCGTGCCATTGCTCAAGTCCGGGGTTGTGGGGCCGGAGGGACGGTTCGGGTACGGGACCAGCTACGGGCCGCTCATCATCTTTACGGGACTGTCGTCCATCTTTGGCGGCTGGGCTATACTGTGGAGGGGTGCTGATGTGATGCGCCGGGTGCGTGGGCATGGTCCACGGCTGGGGATGGCGGCGTGAGGCCGTTGAAGGTGCAAGGGGGAGCCGGTGTCGGTGGTGGGGCCACGGGACGGCACTGGCTTTGAATCGCACCGCCCCGTCCCGTTGCTACCAGTAGTTGTGCTGGTCACTGGTCGACTGCTATGGCTATTCTCCTGTTCTGTCTATGTCCTCCCGGGGTGCATGTGCGATACTCTGAATAGGCTTTCCGATTGATTGAAAATTTGCCAGGTATGGTGTCGTAGACTCTATTGCCAACAGAAACATATTTGTGGACGCCCAGTATGAACATGTACAAATACAGATGGCCAAGACAGCCTTGCAGTCTGCCAGCGAGATGGTCCTCCTGTTCGAGATAAGGATAAGGAAATCGGGGCACTGCAATATGCACGCAGTACACGTACCATGCGGCTGAACATAATACTGGTTGTGCGCGCATTGCGACTTGGGACTGAAGAGGGGCAAGAAATGAACAGTACATATGTATGACGGCGGGCGGCGGCAGGGTTCGCTGGGCGTGCTGTAGGGCTGACTCTGGCGGCCTTGAGTGACGCCATCCATGCCACAGTGCCCAGTCCAACTGTCCGTTACGCTGTTAGCGTGTGGCAGTGGTATGACTGGACTCGGGACGGCTGGAACTGGAATGCGGTTCACGGGAGGCGGCACGACCCTAGGTAGGCACAGCCAGGTCATTGTTCAACGGTATGACTTGGACTGGCACGTCGTGGCACGTCGCCAGACGGGATGGGTTGCACAGTTCGAGGACGGCATGATGGGTTTTCAACCACCCGAGACGCTGCAGGCAGTCATGCGACAACAACGTGTGTAAGCGCTGTCGAGGCTGTCTAGGCCTAATGGAGGCCGGATTGTCTATTGGTCGGTACAGCGGCAAACACGCGGCCAGGGCACCGCAAGGCCCAGGCCAGACCGCAAGGCCATGCCTCGAGGCCAAACTCAAAGGCCGAGCGACCCGAGAGGGGCAAGTAAACGGTTTTCGTAAACCCGCAGAGGCGCAGAGGCGTTGGAAAACGGCGAGGCCGTTACCAACGAGAAGTGCTCGCAGAATAGGACTCTGGCGAGGCTCTAGAATGGCCATGCGCTGGGTGTCTCGGCCCCAGATGGCCCAGCTGATGCATTGCAGCACTGTAGAATCGTCCCAGGTTCCAGGTAAAGCAGGTAGAGCAGGCGTCCAGAGAGACAGAGTGAGGCGTTACTGCCCACCTGGCACCTGCTGCAAGTTACGCAAGTCACGACTCCGCCCCTCCCCTCGCCCCTCCCCCTCCTCTCATTCCCCTTCCCTCGCATTCCGTAGCCCTCCAAGCCTTCCATTCTCTTGCTCATCGCCATCTTCGAGTTTGAACCCCTCAGCCTCCCAACCACAAACGCAGGGCGGCGATCTCCCGGGGCCCATCGTCCTGCTGACCCAGCTGCCAAACACTGTGCAAACCAACACCGTCAGGGACATCCTCCGTACATATACCTACCCTTGTTCGCCCACTCGATACTACCCACTTGTCGCTGTTCCCAGTTCTCCGTCCATCTGAAGCCCCACGTCCCTCGCGCCTTTCGTCATCCTTCCATCAGCGCCTGAGGCCCTCAAAACTATCTCGACCACCGATTCACCCCTAACCATCAAATCTTCCCTTCTGCAGAGCCTCGCACTAGGCCCGTGACCATCGTCCGGTCCCTCGTTCCTTACCATGGGAGACGTCTACAGAGAGTCCCGCTACCGGGAGTACGATGATCCACCGTCCGATGATGAACGTTATAAGCGCACCACCGTCCGTCGCTACAAAGTCAAGCCCGGTCGTGAGGATCAGTACGAGACTGTCGAGGTGGACGAAGACTACCGCTCCCGCTATTCAAACCATCCCCGCGGCCACGATGACCACCACGACTATGACCGCCGCTCTGAACGGCCACGCTCTGCCTTCGAGCCTCCCGACGACCGTTCCCGCGGAGGCTACTACGAGCGCGACCTCAGGGACTCGGACCGCGATCGCATCGCCGTCTTCGAGGCTAAGGAAAGTGACCACGAGGATCGCCGCTCACGCCATGGCCGCCATGAGGACGACGTGATGGTAGAGCGCCGCGTCGAGGACCGCTTTGAGGATCCCCGTGGGTATGACGTTGATCACTATCGAAAGGAGACAGAGTTCTACAGCCGGGCCAGTCCACCCCCATCTCCAGTTGTCATCCGTGAGCGTCCCCGAGAGCCCCAGAAGATTATTGTCCAGGAAGCGCCCCAGCCTCCACCCATCGTCTTGCCTCGACATGATCCCGGAGTCATGGTGCTCAGGGGCAAGGAAGAGGGACGCGAGCTTGCCCGCCGAGAACGGGGGCGTGCCGAAGATGAGTTCTATTACCGCCATGAGAGACACGACGTTGGCCCCTACCGCGGCGATATTGAGAGGGAACGTGAGCGGGACCGCGAGTACGCCATGGCCCGGTACGATCGCTACCGTCGTGACCAAGGCTACTCCAGCGATGATGAAGATTACTCTGTGCGCCGCCGGGTCGTTCGTCGAGAGCGCAGCGAGAGCCCACACCACAAGCGGCAATTGGCTGCCGGTGCTCTTGCTGGTGCCGGCATCACGGCGCTGATGAACAGCCGTCGGGATGACCATGGCGACTTGCCCGAAAATCGGGGCCGCAAGGTCGTGGCCGGAGGTGCCCTTGGAGCCCTCGGGACCGAAGCTCTGCGACGCGCTCATAGTGCCTACGAGGACCGCTATGGTGACGGTCGAGAGTCACCAGACCACCACTCCCACCTCAAGAAGGGCCTAGGCATTGCCGCCGTGGCACTGGCGGCCGCCGGCGCAGCGAAATATTACCAGTCCAACAAGATTGAAAAAGAGGAGGCACATCGCGGACGGAGCCGTGGACGAAGCCGCGGAAGAGGTCGCTCATACACCAGCGACCAATACTCGGCTTCTCGCTCGCGGAGCCGCACCAAGAGCCGCCGTCGAAGCTTGTCAACCGTGGCCAAGGCTGCACTGGGCACAGCCGCTACAGCTGGCCTTGTCCATCACTACCGCAAAAAGTCTAGAAGTCGCCATGGCAGCCGGTCGCGCAGCAAGTCGAAGATCCGTCGCGCAGCTGAAATAGGTGGCGCCGCCGCAGCTGCCGGTGTTGCTGCCAAGGTGTGGAAGAATCACAAGGAGAAGAAGGAGGGGGAGAAGTCCCGTGAGCGATCGCGTGGCCGTAGCTTTAGTGACGACGAGAGCAATTACCACCGACGTAGGTCCATGGATAGTATCAGCCGCAGCCCGAGCCGCAGCCGGAGCAGGTCACAAGCCAGATCCCTCCGTCGTCAGGATCATGGGACTGATCCCGAGTTAGGCCTCGTTGAGTATGGACGTGATCCCCTCAGCCCGGACCGGTCGAACCGGGGATACGAGTCCGAGGCCGAAGAGCGCCGCCGCCGACGGAGAAGACGCGACCGATCCGCCTCGGGAAATGAGTCGGACGATGAGAGGCCAAGGAGTAAGAGCCGACTTCGCAATATGGCTGCCGCAGGTGCAGCGGCAATGGGAATCAAGGAATTCAAGGATAGGAAGGATCGGGAGAAGAGAGAACGGAAGTCTCGAGAAGGACAGTCTCGGGATCGCGGCCCAGGGCGGTCCGATGAAAGGTCCCACGAACGGTCCAGGCCACGTAAGAGGAGCTTGTGAACCACGCCACTGAAACCTCGCTGACAGATACTACTAATTAGGGGATAACTACGACCCAGACGGGTACTTTGATGATCGTCCCGGTCGTTCGGGGTCCCCCCCAGTCACTTCAGGAGGAGCATATTATCCACCGTATCCAACGACCCCTGGGGCTCCTCCTGCTGGGGCTCCTCCTACGGGGCCTGGTCCAGGAGGCTACACTCAGTTCCCTAACCAGTCGGCCGAGTACCAGCCTTATGTCCCCCAAGACTATACGGGATACCCGCCCCCGCCAGCTCCAGGCCCTCCGCCAGCAGCTGGCTACCCAGCACCTCCACCAGGCCCTCCAGCAGGTGGACCTCCTCCGGGTCCTCCCCACGAGGGCGGTTACATTCCGCCAGAGCATGTGAGTGATGACACCCAGAGGCATAGGCGAGTGAATGCAGAGGGTGCGTGGCGCCGTTTTTGCTGCCATCAGTCGGTGCCGTGGATCCTTTTTTGGCTAACATGATGCTAGATGGCGTAAGGGAACCACCCAGTAACCGACGATCGGCATCAAAATCCGTGTCATTTATCCCATTATCGCCAAAGAGCTCGCGGGTCATCCAAGAGCACAGGGGGAATCATGCTGCGAATGCCGACGCTGGGGACACTTCCGACAAAGACAGACCGGTTGATGATGGTGGTCGGCGCGGGGACGGCGACCATACAGGTTCCAGACAGCGCGGATCATCGGACCCGTATGCTGACCGACCCATGGTACGGCGCCGGCCCCGAACCGACTCAGATGAAGATGTCGAGATCTTGCCCGACCGTTTCGATTCCCAGGGGCGGGCCCTGGATCCCCGCAGCGCTAGCCATGGACCTCACAGCGGATGGACAACACGGAGCGGGGAGTTTGAAAGACGCCCACGACGACCTGGCGGTTGGGATATTAGCGGAGCGTGGCAAGTCGGCGGGACGGACCGTGATGAAGTAGAGCGTATGGCTCGGGGCGTGACGAGCGTGTTGGAAGGGCAGGGGGGGTGGGTGGGCGTTCTGGGGGGTGTGCTGAAGAGCGGACTGCTTGGCGGACCTGAGGGATGGAAAGGACCACAGGAAGACAACGTCGGGAGGGGACGGAACCGACGGAGATGATGATTTTACGACTTATGACTTGGGTTTCATTCTTGGATACTTTGGTTGTTCATGAGACTTGTCGGACTACTTTTGGTTTTGTATAGAAATCAGCTAGCCATTCTATATCAAGATCTTTAACCGAGCCTAGTCGCACTTTTTCCTATTATACTACTAATATTATCTGGTATCTAAAATGATGGCACAAACAATGTAGGGTATGATGATGATGGCACACACAACAAAAAAAGAAACAGAAGCCTCTCCTACCACTCTCCCACTCCTCACTTCTTGAGTAGGTACTCCTTGTTACCTATGGCCTTGTCCCAGATGGTCTCGAGGATGCCGCGCACAGGCCTCCTCTTGCCCGCGCCGGTGCCCATGTCGGCCTTGAGCTTCTCGTACACAGTGGGCAAGCCCTCAGCCCTGTACTTCTTGCGCATCTCCTGGTAGATGTCCCTGTCGTAGATGGTCCAGAACTCGTCCTCGGTGTAGTAGGTGCGGGCGTAGAGGAGCTTGGCGCCGAGGAGCTCGGCGCTGCGCAGCTCGAGCTTGCGGTTGAGTTCGTAGAAGGCCTCCGGGTCGCGGGGCCCGCGGCCGTAGACGCCGACGGCGAAGAGGCGCTGGTCGGCGATTTCGGCGACTCGTGGGTGGAAGCGCGAGGTGAGGCCGATGTCGCGGGGCTTCATGCAGGGCGCGAGGAAGATCTGCAGCTCGGGCAGCGTGTCGTTGACGAACTGGATGAAGGCCTTGACGTTGCTGGCGGGGATGCCAAAGTCCTGGACGACGTACTCGGCGGCGAGGCCGGACTTGTGCAGGGCGTGGTAGCAGGTGCGGCTGTCGAGGAAGGGGTCGGCCAGGCGGCGTGTCAGGGCGTTCTGGGGCACGTGGAAGTGGGTAAAAGCGAGCTTGCCGCCCCAGAAGGCGCCGTGGTCGTAGCGGAAGAGATAGTCGGTGACGTCCATGTAGACGGCGTGGGGGCTCTCCGGGGTGGGCTTGTGGGCGACGAGGATGTCCTCGATGGTGTCGGCGAACCAGTGCACCTCCATCTTCTTGAGGACCTTGGCGCCGGCTGGGGGCTTGTCGACGAAGCGGCCGAACATGACGACGATGCGGCCCTTGCGGAAGTAGACGCCGTCGATGAAGTGGATGGACTCGTCCTTGGTGGCCTCTTCAAACATTTCGTGGGCGCGCGCCACGTCGTCGACCATGTGGATGTCGACCTGGACAAAGGGCTTGGCAGGGATGAGCTCGACGGTCAGCAGGGTGACGATGCCAAAGGTTCCGAGGGAGCCGGCGGCATGCTCAAGCAGGTCCTGGTTGTGGGTGCGGCTGGCGGTCTCGAGGGTGCCGTCGCCCAGGACAATCTCAATGTCGGAGACGGTGTTGCTGAAGAGGCCATAGCGGTACATGCTGCTCTCACCGCTGAAGCCAGAGAAGCCGCCGCCGACGGTGATGCCCTTGAACTCCATGACGATCTTGGGGATCAGGCCCTGCTTGAGGCAGTGGGCGGCCAGGACGTCCATGGGGACCTTGGGCTCAGCCTTGACCGTCATAGTCTCCTTGTCGACGGGGAAGAGTCGGCCCATGTCGCTGGTGTCGACAATGGCATCGCGCTGGAAGGAGATGGGGCGCGTCGAGCTGGTGGAGCCATGGTAGACGCGAAAGTGCTTCTTGTTGTCGTGGAAGTGCTTAACCTGCTTCTGGATGCGCTCGACGGCCTTTTTGTGCTCCTCGAGCATCTTGGTCGTCGTGTCCTGCGCCATGGTGGGTATCTACGTAGATGATGGTGCTGGGAGGATGGGTAGTAGGTAGCTGACGGAGGTGAGGGTTGAAATTTCAGGTTTGAAGGGTGAAGGGCGAAAAGCAAAGGGTGAAAATACAGTAAGATCTTGGTACGGATACAGCAGTCAGTGACACATACGGACGACAGCAGGGATGCACGTAAGCTCCATGTCCGAGCCTCAATGCCAAGGCGGGAGCTGCGGAGCGTTCCAAGGTTGTGCACCCAGTATGGGCCTATAATGCACCCCACAGCATCCTGTGAGTTATGCATAAGTCTAGTGCAAGACGGCGCTGAGTCTGCCCTGACTACGGATACCTACCCTAAACTTCATTATTCTCCTTCACCTTCACCTCTCGCCACATTGTCATCAATCTGGTGTCATACCCGTCATTACGAGTCATTGTGCGACGCGTTTCAGTGACTGAAGAAGACACAGGAAGCTGCTGCAGAGGAATGGCAGCACAGCCAGCTTCGCCAACCCAGTACGACCAATGTGCCCCATTTCAGCAGACCATTGTGAGCACAGTTTCAAACATCTCGACAGGTGACATCAACACAATACAGCTATGGTTTGTCGGTTGCTGCTAACACATGGGCGAGGCTACCAACTGACAAAAGTATGACAGCCTCAGAAACAGCGAGGATGGAGTCAGGACGCCCTAGTCTGGCCAGACCATGCCTCTACTCCACAAAGCCTATGAAGATGAAGGGCGAGGAGCTCAACTAGGAGACGGGCTTGTCTTTTACCGGCGCAGAATCCTCCGGTAGTACGAAGTATGAACTTGCGGAGCATCAGTCACGGCTACTACCATGTAACCTGACCCCACCTCCAGAAATCTGGGGTAATCATCAACAGATGCATCATTGGGTCGCATGAGATTCTGCGACTTGCTCCTGAAGCATGGGGCTCCTCGGTCATCTATCACCTCGGCGCGAGCTCTCCCGTCGATCCCAAATGTACCCGTTTCCCAAAATTACTACGAAGTGTGCCACTCCTAGGTGGTCTCGGGCCCTTTTACCACGAGGATCAGGTCCGTCATGAACGAGCGACTCTAGGGCTTTATATAATTTCGAAACCCGCCAAGGTGCAGCGATCAACGTCAAAAGCAACACACGGGGTATTCTCCGACACACATTGCGGAGCCATGTCCTCCGCGACAGAGATGCTTCCCAATATCTCCTCCAATGACGGCTCACCCAATCCAGATGTACCGAGAAGTTTCGTGCTTGCTTTGCAATTGCTGGACGACATGTGAGTCCGTCCAATGATATAAATACTAGTTGGGCCGTCTTGGTGTTTCTTCTTCAAGGGCAACTAAGGGAATCAGACCCGCAATCCATCCTTGACCCAGACGATAAGACAAGAGACACGCAATCATTATGCGATTCTCTGCTCCCACCGCAATCCTGGCCTTGGCCTCGGTGGTCCACGCCCAGTGTGGAGAGAGCCCAGATGCAACCGTGACTGGAGAGGGCACCTTCGTGGCCACCGTCGGCTCAGAGGAAGTATACTCGGGATCCGACTACCTGGTCGCCATTCAGACGGCCCTGGACGCTATCACCTCGGGCCAACGTCTGTCCGTCATTGCCTCGGGATCCATCGGCGCAGGGACCATCACCATCACGAGCGGCAAGATCTTCGAGGGCTGCGGGACCATCGACGTGGCTAACCGCTCCGGCCATGGCGCCATCGAGGTCCTCGACGCCTCCGACGTCTCCATCCCCTATCTCACCATGACGGGTGACCCGTACTTTGGCTTGCGCTTCTACGGCGTCAACAACCTCGCGCTCGGCCAGATTACCATGAACCTCAGCGGAGGCCTGGGTATTCGCTTCGAGCGCGACGAGGCTGCCAACTCCAACGTCTCCATGGATTCCATCACCGTCACCGGTGCGGGTAGCCACGCCGTCGAGACGTGGAACATTGACGGACTTACTATCGGCTCCGTCACCGCCACCGACGTCGGCGAATGCGCCCTGCTGCTTCAGACGACGACAAACGCCCAGGTCGGCCTTGTCGATGGCAACAATGTCGCCGCCGGAACTGGCTACGCGACTCTCCGTTTCGCCAACACCAACGGGCTGCTCGCCGACGGCAGCTACACGACCAACGTCTACGTTGATCAGGTCGTCTCGCGCGGCGGCGGTCGGGGTGTCTTCTGCGTGTCCGAGTCCGGCGGCGCCGAGATTGGGAGCGTGGACCTAGCCGACAACGGGAACAACGCGATCCTCATCGAGAACTGCTACGGCGTGTCGATCCTCGGCGGCACCGTCAGTGGGGGCGGCGAGGTCCGTCTTGCTGCCCGTGATGAGTTTGCCAACAACCGTGATATTTCCATCACCCTGACTGTCGACGGGACGTCGGTCACTGAGAACCCTTGCGGCGAGAACATTAGCTGGAACCTGTCGGGTGACGGCACCTTCAACACCTGCTAATTATCTGCTGGTCAGAACATAGCATTAGGTGTAGAATCCACTAAGCGCGGTGTTAAATGATAGGGGTGTTTTTCGCAATGACTGCTTTCATCGTCCCATTCTTGATCCTGCGTATGTCCTGGTGTTGAGACTCTGAGAATGAAAAGGGGGGGGGGGGGGGGGGGGGGGCCACCAACGGCAGCATACCCGTTTGGCTTCATGCGAAGTCGAGACGCGGGGTGGAAGAAGCGCGTAAACTCGGCTCAACAGTTTAAGAAGGAACTGTCTGAGATAATAGCCTAGGTATTATGACCTGCATTTCCCCGCTGCAAGTGATGCGGAAAGGTCGCTTCGACCGAGCACAAACGGCAGATGGTGGCGTGAGGTCGCACTGTCAGTCGGGAGAGGCTTGTTAGTTGCTACCCAACCCGACTCTGCTCATTCTCCATCCAGTAGAAGTCGTGTTCTGGAGTCTGCGCAGTTCGTTGGATACGTGGAACGCGGATCTCCAGCGTAGTAGCGAGTTCCATGGATCTAACGGCGTGTTCGCCCTGATCTCCACCGTGGCACTTGGCCCGACACTTGGCAGAGGGTGGTATGACGTCGGAGAATTCGGATACTCCGGGGCGAGACATGTTGAAATACGAAATAGGATTACTGGTGCAGCTGGAATGCTTCTCGTGAGGCGAAGGTGGAGAGTTCGGGTCTTCCGACAAAGAATGCGTAGTCATCTGATGGTTTGACAGGAGAAGGAGCATCCCAGTGGCCGCGGAACGTGGCAATGAATCCGATCTCTGTGACTCCCAAAGTAAGACGGACTAGTACACGGCTGCGAAACTGTTGCTACAGGCCGTCCTCTCAGGTGATCACGTTCTCCCAATCATGCCTACGAGGTACCTATTTTTATTGTCTTGGGTCCTCTTACAGGCAGAGTCATATGAACCTAAAGGCATCTACTGCTAGGCGCTTGGGGACCTGGGGTGAGTAATACTTGTGTAGTACCTAGGAAGTAGTAGGCAGGTAGAGCCCAGCGGACAAGTGAGGCTCTGGGCAGGAAGTGCCCAATATCACTGGCATGAGCGTCCAGTTGGCAATAACGTATTCCACAAACATCGGCAAATGTATGCGTCTAAAGGTGGCCTACGTAGTACGCAGGATGCAACTATACGCTCTGCATGACGTGGCCATGCATCCTTCTAGTTGGTTACATGCAAGTTTATTCAAGTCTGCTGTCTACCTACCTATAGAGAAATAAAGAATCATCTTCAAGTTAGGACCGATCAAAACTCGAACTCGAGATTTCAAGGCCATAATCAGGCTGGAAGCCGTGAGATCTGCCATCATCAAGGCCAACGTGCCCCTTTCTGCGCCACCATGACCTATGCCCATCCAAGAGCCCAAGGGTGCCACGTTCTTGAACGAAGCCCCAATGATGCTGGAGGCCGAACCTCATGGCAGAATATCCAGCACATGATGGGGGGAGGGCTTCCGCTTCACTGGGAAACGACACCAATGCCATGACTCTGTCCAGCTGCCCATATTCTCTACCCCGTTCGATAGCCGTCTGCCACGTCGACTCGACACCTGACAGTCTACATGTGTAGACTTTGGGCTCCAGGCAATTACAGACGTTCACAGGCCAGACGCATTGCAAGCCGGCCCAACGCAGCATCCGTCCACTAGGAAGCCGCCTTGGGCCACCATCACGCGTCGTTCGCCTCCCGCGTTCCCGCCTGGGACCATCGGCATTGAAACACCATAGACCTCGATGACTAAACCTTCTACATACACCCAAAATACCTGTGCAAAAGTCAGGCGGCAAGAAAGCCCCGGCATGCCATGGCCAGCCAAGTGTCCTTGGGCCAACGACGTGATCAGATCGGGCCAATGATCCTGAAATCTCCTGGCATCGTTGCATGCGCTGTGATGCAGCAACACTGAGGAGTCCTGGCCCAAGGCTCCTCAATGCTCAGTATTTAACCATCGACTCTTCCCTCCCCCATTCTTGTGTATCATCCCAACTTCCGCTTCACAACTGCAACACCAACAGACTTGTGCCTTACCTGATACTACACCCAGCATGGCCACACAAACAGCAACTCTGCCGATACAAATCGGTGTCAACGCGCTCAGCGGAGGTAACGGTGCCGAAGACAGGACGATAGTCGACTTTGTCACACTCCTCACCCGGTTATGCTCCGACGAGGGCTTTCAGACCCTTCGGGGGCTGTTCGAGAAGAACGAGGCTCTCGCCAAGGAGGTCAAGGACCAGGGCATCGCCAATGAGAAGAACTTTGAGACGATAGCGCGAATCAAGCAGGAGAGCGCGGATCTTTCCCAGCGGCTACAACAGGCGACTGAGGAGGGCGAGTCCCTAAGCAAACAGCTTGCCGAGGCCCAATCCGACAATGAGCAAAAGGCCACCGAGCTCCAATCGACCAACGAGGAGGTGCAGAGGCTTTCTAAGCAGATCGAGGAAAATAATGCCTCTATTCAGGAGCTGTCCGAAACCAAGTCCTCCCAGGAGGAGGAGATTGAGAGGCAGAATGACGATATCGCGAGCCTCCAGAGGAGTCTTAAGCAGCTCCGATCATTTACCCTAGATATGAAGAGTCTCGAGGATTCCGAGCCAGAAATGTATGTCTTCCCCCCCTTTCCTCTTCACTTAGCTTGGCCCTGCCTGAGCTGTTTCAACCCCTTTTGTGGCCGTCCACTAACAGAAGCTTGCACACAGCAATGCATCACTGAGGTCCCTCTTCACGGCTGCCTACAAGCTTATGGAGGACTGGCTTCACCAGGATCTACCAGAGGAGACACTTGAAAGCCGAGCTCTGTGGGAGCCGTTCAAGCAGTTCAAGCTTTACCCACGAACAGACACAATACCCCTTCCCATATCAAACTCGGCCGCTGCCAAGCAAATGAGACTTTCCATGGGCCTCGCCGTTCTCGGCGGAGCTCTCAAGCGACATGTATTCCAGCCGATCTATGTAGGCGGTGATGGCGATAACCTATCAGGCACACTCGACAAGCTCATGGACGAGGATCCCGACCACGAGACCCATGCCCGTGGCGTCATTCTCAAGGTCATGGGGCCCAAGGTCCAGCAAGCCAACGGCCACGCACGCGCCAGGAAGGCCGCCCTGGAAGTCTCCAACATCATCGCCAGCCTCATCCCCAGCGACAGGAAGTCAACTTTCGAGTCTGATCTGCGCAATCTGTGCGACCAGGCTGTGGCGTGCTGGCTACCACTCCAGCAAGTAGCGGAGAGGATCACCGTCGAGGTCGAGATTGACGTGGACGAATGGGTTCTTCTCCCGCCAGTAGGCGCAAATGCCGATGCCGGAGACGACAAGGCCGCGGCTGACGAGTCGGCTGACCCGGTTACATTGGACCCCAGTGAGAACGTCTTCGAGGTCTGGCCGTCGTTTATCGCAAACGACGACTTCGCCACGGTCCTTCATCATGGCTATGCTCTGACGGAGGAGCAGGTCAAAGAGGCCAGAACCGAGGCCGACAAGGAAGCCCCCAGGAGGGCGGACCGGGAGAGGCTCCGGAGGGAGTCGACCATAGGACCCTCCAAGAGAGAGAGGCGCGAATCCAGAGCAGCGACTTTTTTAGCCCCAGTAACTGGCGACGAATCAGCCGACGATTGAGGGGACTACGAACTCCGTCGACGGTTTCCTCAACGCCTCCCTCGACGCCTCCGTCGAGGACAGGAAGTGAGTACATGGACTACGGGATGAATGCTAGGGCAGGGGTGAACAAGATTGGAATGCTTGGTAGAGGATTGAAATACATGTAGTTTTGAGGATTTTTGTATGTTATGACGGATACACTGTTTCCTTATAATACGGGGTCTACGGCATAGGGCATGAATAAGATGAGTCTTTGATATGGTATCTTCTTCGGTCTCCTGCTCGGGGAACCGGAGCATTTGCACATCGCGTTCGATCCACACGTTCAATGTTGGTTAATCAAGGTATGAATAGGGAGCATCCTGCGCCGCAAGACACTATCCATATGCTCGCTCCAAGCACGTCTATGTCTACACCGCGCCTGTGATTTCTATATGCCAATTTCATCATAACTCATCCTTCACGTGGGGCTTATCCGGCCGCCCGCTGTCCTTGTGCAGGTCGACGCCCTTCTTCGCGCGCCACTTCTCCCATAGATCCCAGAACTCTCCCTGCATGCCGCTGTCCATCTGGTCCGGCAGAACCACCTCGTACGTCACGTACAGGTTGCCAAACTCATGCTTATGGTACACGCTGTCCCCGTCCTCGTGCCACTTGGGCATACCCTCTTTGGCGATCGTGTCAACCTGGCCCGGCTGGACAACCTCGCCACGCTTGCGGCCCAGCCGCACAATATGCGCGTCCAGGTGTGTCAGATTCCGGCTCCAATCACCCATCCAGGCCTCCCTCAGCGACAGCACCTCGGTCCAGTACAGGTCGTCGCCCTTGCGCCGGAAGAAGATCCCATCCACCCGGTCGGGGTTATCCAACATGGACGGCTGCTTCTCGAAGAGGTGCACAACCAGGTTGCCGGCGATCCACTCGGGGCTCTCGTCGGCCTCGTTCTCGTACACGAGCGGCTGCCCGTTGGCGACGCCCCGCTCAATCTTGACATTCACGGGCGTCACCTTGCGCACGACGCGGTTCCCGTGGCAGTGCGGGCACTTGTGCTTGATGGTCTCGCCGCGGCCGCCGCACGCGTCGCACGGCCTCGTCATCTGCTGGAACATGCCGGGCGCGAGCTGCTGCTTGATGATCCGCACGCCCTGGCCGCCGCAGACGTGGCACCGGTCGACCTCGCCGTCGGCGCTACCCGAGCCGTCACAGTGGTCGCAGACGTGCTGCTTCTCCCACTCGAACGTGGTGTCCGCCCCGTTGTAGAAGTCCCGGAGGCTGACCTCGAGCTTGAACTCCTTGTCGCGCCCTCGCGGCTTGCCGGGGGACCTACCGCGCCCGCCACCGCCGCCCCCGCCAAAGAACCGGCTGAAGAGGTCGAAGGGGTCGTGGTGGCCGCCGCCACCGCCACCGTTGCGGTGCGACTCGAGGCCATCGTGGCCGTAGCGGTCGTAGATGGCGCGCGTCTCGGAGTCACTCAGCACCTCGTATGCTTCGGAGACTTCGACAAATTTGTCGTGGGCAGTCTTGTCACCACTATGAGGGAATCGGGGGGTTAGTTTGGTGGTGTTCTGGGCGTGGGGGGTTGGTTGGTTGGGTGGTGGGAGGTCTTACGGGTTCTTGTCTGGATGGTACTTCTTCGATAGCTGGCGGTACGCAGACTTGAGTTGCCGGTCGGTGGCTTGTCTATCCACGTTTAAAATCTTAGGAAGAAGTTAGAAAATTAAGCTTCCAGGAAGAGGCTTCGAGTGAACACACCTTGTAGTAGTCCTCGGCGCAAAGAGCCAGCTGGACAAGGGCCAGCAGGAGGACTGCCCACGTCGCGCCGTGCAGCAGCATGATGCCGCAGGAAAGCCTCGTAAAAAGCCTTCGATGGGCGGATTATGGGCGCAAAATAAGATGTCGACTGAGCAAAGCTCAACTCTGGGAAAGCGGCCAGGTCGAGGTTGTGTTGTTGAGGTCTGGGGACGAGACGAAGCAAACCTCCAGCGTGTTCAATTGATAAAGGCCGATAAAGTCGAGCCAAGCCAACGGCAACCAAAAAAAGGACCCTGGCTAACAATGACTGCACCTGTCATGGCCCCTTGCAGCAGGGCGCCAGAGTCAGACCCGTGTCGTTATCGATAAGGAGCTGGTCCAAGGTGGGTCCTCTGCTCAGTCTCCAAATTTGGGGGCGCCGGTCTTGGACAAGCAGGCATCAGCATCGCAGCATTCAGCCTCCAGCTTGCCGCCAATCGACGCTTGATCCCAGAACTCGAAGGGCACAGGAATTGGGATCAGGAGAAGCTATAAATAGCGTTCCTATTCTCTTGGACCGTTCTGCGATCTGGTTGCCCACCATGAGCTCCAAAAAGTATGCCCTGCTGCCCATGGACGACGACGAGGTCGGGCCTCAGAAGGTCGCCAAGGAGAAAAAGAGCAGGTCTCGCCATCACGATCGGGACCGCGATAGAGATCGCGATCGCGAAAAGGACCGCCGCCGCGACGACAAGTCGCGATCATCCAAGTCACGCCGCGACAGGAGCCGAACCCGATCCCCCGAGCCGCGACGTTCATCCCACCACCCTAGCAGCCGCTCCAAGAGCTATCGACGACGCGATGCCGAAGCTGAATTCGACGATAGGTGGGCCGACGAGGAGCCGCCCTCGGACGATCCCATGGAGGAAAGGGAACCGGAGTTCGAGGAGTCGGCGAGTAAGCGCGTTAAGCTGAGCCACAGTGAGGAGCCGAAGGAGGAGGATCTTTCCGATGGTGCCAAAGAGGAGCGGCAACGCCAGAAGGACCTAGAAGAGCGAGATGCTTTTGCCAAGAGGTTGAAGGACAAGGATGATTCGAGATCTAAGAAGAATGAACGGGACGGAGAGTCGTCCGCTAGGAGAAAGCTCGCCGACGATGCGGAGGCTAGGAACGCTGCTCTGCCGGATCTCCGCGAACGCTCACGGCAAGAATACCTCAAGAAGCGTGAGATGGAGCGCCTAGCTCTCCTCAGGAAACAAGTAGCCGAAGAGACGGAGGAGCTGAGGAGCGGCGTGCGGCTGTCAGAAAAGGAGAAGGCCGAATTCGCAAAGAACAGGGAGATTTTGCGCCTGGCCGAGGAGAGGCTCAAGATCGACGACCACCGTGACGGATACGTAATGCCTGAAGATTACATCACAGAGAAGGGAAAGATGGACCGGAAGAAGAAGGAGGAAGCGCTCTACAAGCGGTACGTGGAAAAAGACGAGTATGGCCAGGAGAAGTTTGTCACGGAACACGACGAGTGGGAAAGGGAGCAGGCGACCAAGGCCAAGGCGCAGATCCAGCGCGCCGAGAGAGAAAACGACGACTACGACTACGTAATGGACGATGCACAGTACATCAAGTGGACCCTCGACTCTCGGATGGCAGGCGAGGGGAAGGGCATGACCAAGGAGCAGATTTATCTGGATGCGCAAATCGAGGCGGCAGAGAAGAAGGCTCTGTCAATCCAGGAGACGAGAAAGACGCTCCCCATCTACCAGTACCGCGACGAATTTCTGGCTGCCCTCGAACAGTACCAGGTGCTCGTCATTGTGGGAGAGACTGGCAGTGGCAAGACGACACAGCTGCCGCAGTATCTACACGAGGCCGGCTACACTAAGAACGGCATGAAGGTCGGTTGCACGCAGCCGCGTCGAGTGGCTGCTATGAGTGTGGCGGCACGTGTGGCAGAGGAAGTGGGTGTCAAGGTTGGAAACGAGGTCGGTTACTCAATCCGATTTGAGGACAACACGAGCGACAAGACAGTACTGAAATACATGACGGATGGCATGCTCCTGCGTGAGTTCATGACGGAGCCTGATCTGGGAGGGTATTCAGCGATTATGATTGACGAAGCACACGAGCGGACGGTGCATACCGATATCATCCTGGCTCTGGTGAAGGACTTGGCTAGGGAACGCCCAGACCTAAAGCTGCTCATCTCCTCGGCCACCATGAACGCGGAGAAGTTTGCGCAGTACTTTGACGACGCTCCCATCTTCAATATCCCCGGACGAAGGTACCCCGTTGATATCTACTACACACCGGCGCCCGAAGCCAACTATCTTGCCGCGGCCATCACAACGACTTTCCAGATTCACACGACGCAGGGCAAGGGCGATATCCTCATCTTCCTAACGGGTCAGGACGAGATTGAAGCAGCAGAACTAGAAATTGCCGAGACAGCCAAGAAGTTGGGGAGCCGCGTCAAGGAGCTGGTCATCTGCCCCATCTACGCCAACCTGCCGTCGGAACTCCAGGCAAAGATCTTCGAGCCTACCCCCGAGGGTGCCCGCAAGGTGGTGCTGGCAACCAATATTGCCGAGACCAGTTTGACCATCGACGGCATTGTCTATGTCATTGACCCTGGCTATGTCAAGGAGAACGTCTACAATCCGCAGACAGGCATGTCCAACCTAGTGGTAGTCCCATGCTCTCGAGCCTCTGCAAACCAGCGCAGTGGCCGTGCCGGGCGTGTTGGGCCTGGCAAGTGCTTCCGGTTATATACCAAGTTTGCGTACATGAATGAGATGGACGAGTCCACGACTCCCGAAATCCAGCGGACGAACCTAAACGGTGTAGTGCTGCAGCTCAAGTCGCTCGGCATCAACGACCTGCTGGACTTTGACTTTATGGACCCTCCGCCAACTGAAGCCCTCATCGGTGCGCTGAACCAGCTGTTTGCTCTGCAAGGGCTGAACCACAAGGGCGAGCTCACGAAACTCGGTCGCCAGATGGCCGAGTTCCCCACAGACCCCATGCTGGCCAAGGCTGTCCTGGCAGCGGACAAGGAGGGCTGCGTGGACGAGGTTCTCTCCATTGTGTCCATGTTGGGCGAGGCATCGGCGCTTTTCTTCCGACCAAAGGATAAGAAGATTCACGCCGACAGTGCCCGGAACCGCTTCACCGTCAAGGAAGGAGGAGACCACGTCTCGCTGCTCAACGTGTGGAACCAATGGGTCGACAGCGACTTCTCACCTGTCTGGGCGCGGGAGAACTTCCTGCAACAGCGGTCGCTGACACGCGCGCGTGACGTGCGTGACCAACTGGCCAAACTCTGCGAGCGCGTTGAGGTGGCTCCGTCGAGCTGCGGCGCATCCAACCTGCGGCCGATCAAGCGCGCCATCACGGCAGGCTTCTTCCCCAACGCCGCCCGCCTGCAGAAGGGTGGTGACAGCTACCGCACCATCAAGACCAACACGACGGTCTGGATCCACCCCAGCAGCGTGCTCATGTCGGTCGACCCGCCCGAGAAGATGGTGGTTTACTTTGAGCTGGTGCAGACCACCAAGGAGTACATGCGCAGCGTCATGCCCATCGAGCCCAGGTGGCTGGCCGAGCTGGCGCCGCACTTCCACAAGAAGAAGGACATGGAGGAGATGGAGGAGAAGAAGATGCCGAAGCAGCGGTAGGCTGACCCTTGCGTGTTCACCATCAAGTCATGTTTTCATAAATGTGCTTGCTTCACTTGCGTGCCGGCGCGTCCAATACCCATTCATACAAGATATCCGTCCTCATTGTGTACTTCACCCCTGCCTTGACCTCTGCTCCCTCATGGAGCAGGCCCTCGTGCTGGAAGATGAGCACACCGCCTGCCTTGGGATTGACATTGACCCTCCGCTTCTTATCCCGGGACAGGAACGCCGTTGCGCCGCCCACGAGCTCCTCACCGGTGCCACCGGAAGCTTCTGCCGAGTCGTTCAGATACAGCTGCAGCGTGTAGTGCGTCTGGAACTCGGTCTTGCCGACATCATAGTAGTACGGACCATCGCAGTGCGCTATTCATCTGTGAGCCAAAAACTTAAAAAAAAAAAAAAACCTATGATGTTATCCGACTAGGAGGAAGGACAGACACCCTACTTACGCTTGAAATACTGCCCCTTTTCATAGCGCAGAAAGCTCATCCGGTTGTTAACGCGACGAAACCGCCACTCCCCCAACCTCACCTTGCTCCCACGCTGCTGCTGCTCCTGCACCACGGCCATCTGCTCCGCCAGCCCCTCGGCCAGCACGCACCGCTTCCAGACCCGGTCCACCACCTCCTGGCTGAAGCATACGATCCGGCCACTCTCGCGGTAGCCCGGCGAGGGCGCGACCTCGACGCCGGGGGCCACGCGCACCAGGGCGGGCTTCCAGGGGGAGGAGGAATCAGAGTCCGGGTCGTCAGCTGCGCCTTGGGCCACGCTGGACTCGGCGAGGGCGATGAGCTGGGCGCATTCCTCGCGGGAGAGGACGTTGTCGATGGTCAGGGCCGTGCGGCCTTGGTACTCGGGGATGGGCGACGAGGCGAAGGGGATGGGGACGGCGTTGATGGGGCCGGGAGGGGGCCCGGTGAGGAAGTCTGGGGGGATGGGGATGTCAGGATCGGCCTTGGGGGGCTGGGGGATGGTGTAGGACATGGTTTTACTATTGTGGGCTGCCTGGGAGTCAAAAGGATGTGGCCAGGGACAGCTGGAGCAGTGGTTATATACTTGGTTTGGAATATGGATGCCTGCAGGCTTCGGCGATGATGCCTAATGGGCCAATGAGGGGCGATTGGCCTTGATGCGCCATCGCCCCATTTTGAGGGACCAGCCTGCAGGGACCAGACGACGTGCAAGGGTGAGTACTACCAGATATTCCACCCAAGAAACCTTTACATCACATCAGGTTCGCTCTGCAGACCCAAATCAGAACATTAAAACGCTATCATCACGAAGCACGATACTTTTCAACACGGCATGTAAGAGAAACGCCCTCGTCAAGGCCAGTACTCGTCCGGCACCTGAGGCCACTCATCCAGCCCATCCTGTATCACCACCATCATGCCCCCCTCCATATGATTGCTGATATGGCAGTGCAGCAGCCACGGGCCCGGATCGACGACCTGGTACCGCACAGCCACCCAGGCCACATCGTCCGCCGTCGGCGGGCTCGCAAAGGCGTCACGGCGCGGCGGGTCGACGAGGTTGAACAGCCCCGGCTGGTCCTCGATGGCCGCGTTGACCGAGTCCCAGCGGAAGGGACCGGTGCCCGTGCCTATCTGGAACATCTTGACGCCGTGCTTGTGGATGGGGTGCGGAGGCATGGGGAAGGCGTCGGCGAGGAAGACGAGGTCGACCCAGGAGCCGTTGCGGGTCGAGATGGTGACGTTGTCGGCCGGAGACAGCAGGGGCAGCTTGGGGTCGAAGAGCGTGGGCAGAGCGGCCAAAGTGTCGATCGAGTCGGGCATGAAGCGCGTCGAGTTCATGGCCCAGAGGTAGGACGCGCCGTCCAGGCCCATGCGCAGCAGGAAGAAGTCGTCTGCGCGCGCTGGGATGGGCTCCGGGGGGAAGGGCCTGGCGGTGCTCTGTTCGAAGAAGACGACGCTGTCGTAGAGAGGCAGGCCGACGAGGTCGATGTACGGCTTGGATTGGGGGTGCTTGCAGTCGTCGCCCTTGTCTGTGACGCGCAGTACGGCGTGGCCCGTGATCATCTGGGGAGCGCTATTGGCGTTGGCGCGGATCTTGAAGTCGCCGGCCTTCTTGGGCTTGATGAGGACCGAGTAGCGGTCGCCGTTGGTCAGGGTTAGGGCCTGGACCTTCTGGGGCTCGATGTAGGACCCGTCCATGGCGTACACCCACATGTCGTGCTGGTCGATGGACACGACAGTAGTGACGAAGTTGATGGCACCGATGAGGTCGAGGGCAACCCAGGTGCTCTTATGGCGGTGGGACGTTTCCACGTCGATGACCTCGACTGAGCCCTTGGTCGGCTTGCAGCCCTCAAAGATGCCCTTCTTCATCTTCTCAGGCTTCCCGTTACTTCCAGCAAAGGCGTCCATGACATCGGCGGGGAGGCATCTGGGGTAGAGCAGTATAAGTATGGGCTCGGCAGGAGAGGGGAGGAGAACTCACGCCCTGTCCGTCATCTTGGCTCCCTCAACCAGGCTGAGATAGCCCTTCTGGATATCGGTGAGATGGGCAGTGATCTTGTCCTCGGGGATACACTCGACGCTCCCATGGCCATTGAAGAGGACCGCGTCGAAGCACGATATTTCCGTCTCGGCCTCGATTGTGGCCTCCCACTTCCCCTGTGAGGTCAGATGCGATAGGTCGGCAATCATCAGCGGTTGAACATTGCGCTCGGCCTTGCGCATAGCCTTGATGTCGTGCTTGTTGTCGGAGATTAGGTGGAAGGGGTTCGGGTCGGCGCGACGCGGGTGGATGACAATGGCACCGTACAAGCCATCCTGGATCTGCCCACGGAAGTGAGCATGGTACCAGTGGCTCCCGTGCTGGGTAGCGTGGAACTCGTAGGTGAAGCTATCGCCAGGCTGGATGGGGCGCTGCGTGATGCCAGGGACGCCGTCGGACCACGGCGTGCCGTGCATTTCGATGCCTGTACTTTCACTCAGCTCTCAATACCTCTGCCGTTCTCCCAGAGACATACCGTGGAAATGCATCGACGTGTTCAGGGGCGAGTGGTTGTGCACCGTCACGACAACATGGTCGTCCTGGTTCACCTCGATCACGGGACCTGGCGACTGGCCATTGACCAGCAGCATATCCCTCTCGAGTCCCGCCGGGTTTTTCTCGCCCCAGGAGACGTCGAAATCAAACACCCTTGAGAGGCTGGAGCCTCCTTTGGCCGCCACGGCCCAGGGACACGCCAAGACGGCGAGGCTAGATACAAACAACAGCAACATGGTGGTGAACGATGGCTGCGAGAATGGGGGCGAACTCCTTCCCGCAAGTCTGCCATTTCGGGAAGTTGGTTGTATTTATTTATCGTCCCTCCCAATCTCCTGCCTTGTGTCAGAGGTTAATGACGGCTGCGGCCGTCGACGCACCGCAACCACCTCTCCCAACCAACAAACATGTTAGTGCCATCAGTTCCTGTTCATGGCATAGAGGAAGGCAGCCACATGACAGGGATCGGGAAGCTCGGCCAGTCGCTCTCCGGGGACTGTCTGACGGGCATAGCCTCTGATCTCATGGCAGGCTACCAGGGCCCAGCTGTGTGTTGGCTCTGCAGCCCCCATCCCTGCGTGTGCGACGTGGACTCGTGTTGGCTTCAGCCCTGGGGACTGAGCTACCATTACGAGGTATGGATTATACTACGGAGTAATACTCCGTAGGGATACAAACTTACGGATACATGGGCAATACAAGTTATGCACCGACTTGGCCAATGGCCATTCGGCGACTACGAACAAATGATTAATGATCGTCGCCGATCATATCCACATCACATCCATGTGTATAACCTGACAACCTACTGTGCCTCAAAATGGTTATAGCGCAGCATTGAAAACAATAATTTGGCATCATCTTGTTCAGTGTGAACCCGTTAGTACTAAGACTATGCTGTGTAAGGCTTCAAACCGAACAATTTATCCTGATGGTGGTATTGACTATGAGTCGTCCATGGCCCTAATATAACCATGCGCCTCGATCCTTAGCCCGGGAGGCCCTCAACCACCCATACTCGTACATAATTTGCAGAGTCTTACTCCGTACAAAGTACAACATGCTCATCTCCACAAGAGTTCTAGTAAGCTTATTTCACACCCCCGTCCCCGTCCACCCTCCCCGCATCACGGTGTCCCTATTCCCACCCATGCTCAGACAGACCAGATATCTGTCGAGGTTCCCAACGACCACCATGGGCCGCTTAACAGAGTAATAGTGGATGACTGATGAATCGATGACGCCGAGGGATATTGCGGTTCGGAGCACATGACCCCCATGAGACATCCACTGGGCTCCGGTGACTTGCGCCAACATGACCAGCCTCGACGCCATGGACTTCTCCAAACTGCGTTCCTCTCCAGCAGGCAGGGACTGGGCGTGCCTCCTCGGGGCGATTCCCTACTCAACCTGCTGAAAGCGCTAGCCATCGTGGGACCCCGGTGGAGCACGGAAACCAGCCAGTCGGCGAGCATGTACGCGGAAAACGTATGGCTCGCCAGCTTCGAGTGGCGCAGTGCTGAGGAGATTAGAGCAGTGCCACCGGCCAGTTCCGTCGATTGTTCAGCTGCCTCAGCTCGCCACCCTGGCACCCAATCTCAAGTCGCTCTTCATCGACATGAACCGACAAGAGGAAGAAGCCTAGCCGCTCGAGGAGCTGACATTCCTCGTCACAAGCCTACCTCACCTAGAACACCAGCCCATCTACCTTGACATTACTAGCGAATTCCAATGGGACAAGCTGGGACGAGGCGCCTGGGGTTGCGAGCCAGCATGCCTAGGCATGGACGAGCTCGCCCACCCGCTGGTCAACCAGGCCGGGTAAGCGTCGCCGCGATGTGGGAGTATGAGCAAGATGTCTATGACCGGTGTATACCAGAGTATTATGGAATAACACCGATCCAGGGATGGTTGGGCTACATTCCTCCCTGCATGTGAAGGAATACCAGGGTCCTTTGAGTGCGGCTCGGGACTTCAATGAATCTTCGGCCAAGAGTGGACACCGCCGGTCGGAAGCTCCGTGTTTCGTACCCCACAGGGACGGGGACTATTACACCGTCAATAGGACACACAAAGTACGTCCCCAAGCAATCATTCACACAATTTCATACAAAATGAGCACCAGATGTTGTCGGAAGCACCCAGTGTGCTTTAGTATGTTCCCCTCCTCCCATTGTACCCGTATGCTCTATCATGATATGCCATGCTCGCATAAATGTGATCAACTCTTCACGTCCACCGAATGTCGCTCGGCGCTCTCGGTCTTCTCCGGTTCGGCTCTGCAGTGGTATTTCTCCTCTCCCGCGAGCCGGGTGTCCGTGATGATGCAGCTGTCCTCTCCATGTTGTCCTTGTGGCTCGTGCTGCTCTCGCTTCTGACGACCAGAGGCGCTTCCCTGAGGCCCCCGACTCCAGCCATACGGCTGCTGCTGCTGCTGCTACTGCTAGTACTTGCTGCCAAAACAGGCGGCGTTGATGTTCTTGGCAGCCGGCTCCCCTTGCTCGCCAAGCTTGGATCCACCCCATTCATCCGCCGCGGGATCCCCGTCAGTCCGTCCCGGCTACGCGGTCGGTACATGGCGCTCTCCTGCTCCAGAGCCGCCGAGCGCCGGGGGCTGGCAGCCACCTCCACAAAGGCATTGTTGCCCAGGTTCGCTCTGTTCCTATGCGTCGGTGTTTGTGGCACCAACAGGGACGGATGGAATCCCGGCGGCGTGTAGCTCGTGTTCCTTCTAGCAACTGAGCGACGCGACGACGCGGAACTAGGTTGCGATGAGGCCACATCATGCAGCATCAGCATGGCCGAGTTTCCTGCCCCAATATGGGATCTGACTAGCTCGGATGCTAGGTTGCGTACTAGAACCGCTGAGTCCTTCTCGGCAAGTCGCTGAATCGACTCCATGAGCGACCGCACCTGCGCTGTATTAAGTGTCCGTGTGCCATCACCGCCTCCCAATCCCGGTTCCATCGCATCCATAATCGCGCGCACAAGTCGCAGCAAATTCAGCCTCACAACAGCCTTCTTGTGCCCCAACCGTTGTGCGATGCCCGCAAACATCTCTGGTCGTGCAAGGGTTCCCGCAATGTTCGGGCTCAGACGGAGAAGCTTGAGCAGGGGCTCGAGCAGGTTCGAGTCGAACGCATTCAATCGATTCGTGTTGAAGCAACTGACAATGGCCCGCGTAAAGTTCCCATTCAGCAGATGTGACTCGACGTTTGCTGTCTCCTCCTGCAACCAGATCAATATGGCGTCCAATGCCGTGACCTGCCAGTACTGGTCTGTCAGGAGCGACACATAGAAGGCCAACCCGTTGTTCTGCCAGAGGTACCTCCGGCCCTTTGAGCCTGAGTGTGCCATGTCACACAGAATGGGAAGCGCAAACTCCTTTGGCGGACGATCTGTCTTCAATATTCGTAGTAAGAGGGGGATGATGCCTCCAACCGCGGCATCTTCCTGCCGCTCCTTGTTCAGCCTACACAGGTTGAACATGGTGTTGAGAACCTGGTTTGAAATCTCCCGGAAATGCTGCTGGCCCTTCTTCATGCTGTAGCTGAGAAGGTCGATCAAGAATTCGATCGCGTCTGCCGAGTGCAACACCTGCAGCGTCGTCGACAGCATAGACAGGTTTTTGATGAACTTCAGCATGGTGATTTGATGGACCGGTGTCATCCGCCGCAGGTCCTTGAGGACGCTCTTCAGGACTTGGCGATCAGCCACCACCTCCTTGACATAGTTCTCAGCCTGGCTGAACAGATGGAATATGTTGACAATGCGCCCTTCGATCAGCTCATCCAGTTCATCCTCGCCCTCCTCGTCCAGAACACGGTGCAGCACCAGGGCGAGCGGGTAGAGGATCTTGCTCCGGGAGAAGATCCTGCAGAAATCGTTCTTCGGGGTCGGCCCCTGTAGCTCGAAGACATTCCAAATCCCGTTGACCCCAATCAGCACAAGGTCTCGTGCGCTGTCATAGTCTTCGTCCAGGAATTCTACCAATACGTTCAATCCTCCAGCCGAGACAAACATTTGCAGGGTCAGAGTAGACGTCTGGTACATTTGGCGGACAAAAGCTGCCGCTTCCAAGCGAATTTCGTTAGAATACTGGCGGGCGGCAAACTTGGTAATGATCGGTATGCCGCCTACGAAGCAGAGATTCTCTTGGATCTCAACATCGTCCAAAATGATCTACGCGGGGTCAGTAGGTTCCAATGACAGCGCAAAGGTCGACTTACTGCATTGACCACTTTAAGAAGCTGTAGTATCATGTACTGCCTGCTCTTCACCGTGCACGGCTCCAGACTTTCGAGAATGGGCAGGAGGCCGTGTGCGCTCAGGATCAAGTTCTTGGCCTCACTATTCTCCCATAACAGTAGCAGCTACGTCGTGTTAGCAGTGCGATCAAATACAACCCGGTGGTAAACTTACCAGGTCTTCTGACAGCTCAGAAAGCTTGTCCTCGCCCTCAGTGATTTTCAGCTCCCTCACCAGGGCCTCAACCCTCTCAACCAACCTTGCTTGTCGGTCTCGCACAATATTAGCCTCCAGGTCCATCTGGTCCCAACCTTGGTCCATCGATGCAAACGGGTCGTCCTCATCCTCGTCATCTCCCAACCACGAATTGCTGGAGACTTTAGACATCAGCATCAGCCCGCCGTCCTCGGATCCCCGCTCGCTTTCTTCCTTCTCAAGCTGACTACTAGCAGGGCCGAAAACGTCGGAGAAGTCCTCGTCATCATCCTCAGCAAATTTCTGAATCGAGATTGACGACCGGGCTCGACGCATCGGCCTATCGGGCAATACTGAGGGTCGCGATGCAGACTTCTTCCTCAGACTGCCACCATCGGGTGCCTGCATGGACCGAGGGAGGCTAGTGAGATCCGATGGGTGAAAAAGTCGAGGCGCGTCACTCTGGCGCAGATCCTAAGGAAGAGAAAGACATCAGGCATACGCTCGATGGCTCCACGAGGGGGAAACATACCTTGTTCACAGCCTGATTTGGGCTCAGTTCAAACACGCTATCATTATCCACGAAGAGATCAGAATAGTCCTCCACACTTTGCTCCCTGTAGAACAGATCTGGTCGTGAGGGAATCTCAAATTTGCTGAAGTGGGGTTTTGCCGGAGATTTGTGCTGGTGAGATGAGCCAAGTGCACCGGCCGGCCGGCTCACGCTTGATTTTCCGCGGTGATGCGACTTGGAGGGCGATGCAACAGCACTGTGCTCTGTCCTTCTAGGGGTCGGTCGAATAGTCTGCTCCTGCGAGTCCAGATCTTGGAAGTGACTAGGTCCCTTGATCGTCATGAGTTCACCCTCAAAGTCGTCGTCGTAGTTGCTACTTTCTCCCCTCCCGTCGTTGACAGAAGCAAAAGATTTAAGCTTGTCGCTTGAGAATAGCCCTCCGAAATTGTCCTGACCCTTCAGGTGACTTAGTTGTAACGCCCCCGGTGGGATTGCCGTCGCAAAGTCATTGTCCCAGTTGTCGTCATCTAGGGATGGTGTCAGTACGTGTAAAACAGTTGGCAGGACAGAAGGCACATTGCAGGGGATTCATGTTCCAACATTAAATAAAGGACGAATGGCTTACCGGCGAGTTCAGGTGTCAGGAAGGCCTCAGTTCCAGGCTTTGGTTTCGCCAGGCTCAAGGGCCCCTTCGCTGGTGTCCCACCCATGTATCTTGAGGACGACACAGCGTAGTCGGAGCCAGAGGAGGTGCGTAGATTTGGCTCGGACGATTCGAGGGCCTTGTTCCACTGCTTGACCTCCTCGACAGCCTGGGTGAAGTTATCGGGGGCTTTTGATACCGGCATATCTGCTCGGCGACATCCAACTATCCAAGCATGCCTCAGCAGCTTGCGTGCTGAGACTCTCAGGTTGGGATCTTTTTGGAAGCACTGCATGAGAAAGTCTCTTGCTGCCTGGAAACATTTAGTTTGCAAGCCACCGGGCAGGAGTGGCGCGTGGCTCTTACCGCAGAGATTCCTTCTGGCAGTGGCGGGTGGTCATCATTCACAATGGCAAACAAGGCAGGCATGGCGGCCAGATTGTGGTAAGGCGGTCTACCTTGGAGGAGCTCGATGACGGTGCATCCCACGCTCCAAATATCAGAGGCAGAGCTGGCTCCCGATAGTTGGATGATCTCGGGGGCCATCCAGTACGGAGTGCCCACGACCTGTGCTTCTTTGTCCTGCCCGCTTGCCAGAGTGCTTGTTGAGACGCCGAAGTCGGCCAGTTTGACCGTTCCATCCTTGGTGGTAAGAATATTGGCGCCCTTGATATCGCGATGGATGACACCCTGATCGTGGAGATACTGTAGACCTTGGAGTACCTGCGTCATGTAGACGCCGACAAGGTTCTCGGGAAATTTACCGTACGCCTTGCAGATGGAGTGCAGAGAGCCATTCTCGCAGTACCTAATATCCCATCAGTCCCTGGTTCACGCCACATGAAGTCTAATGCTTACTCCAAAATAATGTTCAAGCACTCTGTTGTCTTGACAAAGCCAATATACTTGACAATATTGTCGTGCTAGAGAAGTTAGCCCATTAAGTCCCTTCAACCTCATCCGGTATCCAGTTCTCACAAGAAGATTCTTGAGCAAGTCAATCTCGCTCTGTCCGTTTGGTTAGCGACACATCTCAATACCACCCGTCGTCGTCCACTTTCAAGCGCACCTCGATCATCCGCAGCTCGCTCTTAGGGAGATCACCCAGCTTGATCTGCTTCACGGCCACAGCCTCGCCCGTGCCCCAGTTGAACGCCTTGTAGACCGCACCGAAGGCGCCCTTGCCGATGCACTCTCCCAATCGCTGTGCGCGCGTCAGCATCCAGTCCAATCCAGCACCAGACGGCCCGCCCGTCGAGACGGCACCGAGTATTTTCGGAGGGCACCCACATAGTCCCTCAGCCCTGGATCCTGCACCGCCATGCTCTCCCTCCCCTTGTCCTTGCGCGACGGCGTCCCCGGCACAGCAGCACCCCGCTCCCTTGAGGCCGCGACCCGGCCATTAGGCTGCCCGTAGTACGGCCGGTCGAGCATCTCCTCCATCGTCAGGTTCGTGTCGGGGTCGTCAGTCCCCCCGTAGCCCCTGTTGTGTTTCTACCTGCGCAGGTACGAGGATATCAGCGATCGGCAGCGGCGCGGCGGCGAAGAAGGGAGGGAGCGGGAGGCGGCGGCGAAGGACTCTCTTCGCGGGGAAGAAGGTGGCATGCCCGTCGTCAAGGGATGTCCCGCTCACGCTCGCATTCGTATCGACAAGGGAAATCGTGGCCGACCAATCGCCCGCTCTTCTCCAGGTCGTCTTCGTGGGTTCAAAGGGAGCGCCAGCTCTGTCGAGGGCAGCTCGAGTCGCCGTCACATTCGCCTCGCGGTGGTGGTGGAGGGGCAAACGGCAGTTCGCTGTAGGTGGGTGAAAGGGCGAAAAGTCGAGGGAACAAAGAGGAATACCAGCCCGAGCGACATCCGGCGTCGTTCTCGTTTCGGGCTATAATTTTTCAGGCCTCCTGCCTTTTCATGCCTTGATTTTGTTGCGAGTAGCGAGCTGACCTTGCAGTCGAAACCCCGAGGGCACGGTGAGACCCAACGGTGCCAGGTTCCTGCCTGTGGGGGATGCAGCGCCACCTGCCTACCTTAATACCACCAACCTCGCAGCTCCCAGCGCATCACTGGTGAGCCATCCCACTAAACGACCTAACACAGGCGCTAAAGTCAGGCACCGTCTTCCCCTTGGCTGCAAGCTGGGAGGCTACACGGACAAGACGGGTACCTGAAATCCACACACTCGGTTCGGAAGCAAGAAATGGATGAGCTGCTTGGCATGTATCTATGCCGTTGGCCCAGCCGACCAAGAAGTGGTTTCTCCAGGAAGGCCAGTCTCTTGTTCCCATGACCAGATACTACAATGTGCCGTCTAATAAGTTCCTCTAGCCCCCTCCCCTTCAACCTCGGCAAGGCACCCTCCATGCCAGACAAAGCCATTCCAGATACTGTCTAAACATGCAGGTGACCAATACTTCCCCGTAAGGAATCGAGACATGTATGGAGTACCACACATGTGACTGTGCATATGTGACTGTGAGAGAGTTGCACAAATTCCATCTGCAGAGTTGCGTTGGCTTGTACCACAGCTGTCCACCGACGTGGAGTTGGATGCCAGATTTGCTCTCACGAGACCACCAACTGCGCCGTTGGGAATATCAAGTTGGCACGCAATGACGGGTCAAGAGACCTTCGATTAAATCAGGAACACCCCTCTGCAAACGTTCCCGAAAATACGATAATATCGCGTCCCTGCGCCGAATCGCTAAACGCTGCCCATCCTTAAGCTTAATACACATTGCGCCCAGCAATTTTCCCATTCAGTATGCAATCATTCCGTAGCCGGTACGAATTTCGCAGGCTCTCATCGCTTTGACACAGACCCGGGACTCTGTCATTCTCGTCCCTGTCTCGAGAGTATCCGATTGAGGCCGGCCTCAGCCCACCACTCGTCTGGTATATCTTCTCGTTGCACCAGGCTCCGCACAATTCTCTGCATCCCCATCCATTCCTCCTCTCCTGAAGACGTGGCAGTGTTTCCTGCTCCCGAGGAGCCCTCTCGGCTCCGTTGCGATCGATCGGCTCCTGGCTCCTCGTCCGCCCCAACAGAGAGGTGCCCAATCCAGATGCCGTGCCTCACGCGACCCTCGGGCTGAGTTGTGAAGCCTTCAGGCTCGCCAGCCCGATGTCGTAGCGGAGATGAACGCCGGTCGTGCAAGGCCGCAAGATGCGCAATAGGAATAGCTAGAGACAACGCTTCGTCTCCCGGGCGGTCCGTGTTATAATTAGGCACGTGGAATCGAAAACCCCCAAAACCCCCATCAATGGGGGGCTCCACAGGTCGCGCTAGCCTCCGAGAGAAAGACGGGTTTCGCGTGGTTGAGCGGCGACGATACGGCTGGTCATTTTCCTCTGAATCAGAATTCTCGCAGCCTGAGTCGCACGGCGGTTCAGGCGCTGCTGTCTCTGCTGCCGTCGGTTGGGCCGACATTGAGGTATTGGTCGAGGCACCTGCATTCTGAGACGCGGCGGCCGAGACGAACGAGGAGCTCGCGCTGGGGGGCTGGGGGTCCGGGGTCAACGTGGTCAAGAGAGTATCCCACCCCTCAGGGCTCAGGCTGCGCTCGCGATCCCCGAGCCCATTAACGTCATTTGGCACGGCTCGCCGAGGAACCGGGCGCTCCGAATGCAGAGGGCCACCCAGAGGCGAGGCGCGGTATGGTGCTGTTCTAGTATTTGACGAAAGATTTGACCAGGCGGCAGAGGGGACAATCTCTATGTGACGGGGCCTGCTACGCGAACGCCCAAAATCGAATCGATGGCCCATGAGCCGTGTCTATGGAGACTGATTAGTTAATCTGACGGGCTACGTTAACGCAGAGAGTGGCACTTACAAGGCGGGCGCTCCCATTCTGAAGGCGAGGCTGGACAGCCCACCAATCCGAGCTGAGGTCTTGCTGCGGATTCTCCCAGTCGCGATTTCGCCAGCCAGGGCCAAAGCGCGCTTCCATATTCTCCATCAATGCCGCCCGTCGTTGGTCTCGCTCAGTATCTAGGCGTCCAAGGTCGCTGGGGCTCATGAACCCCATGCTGATGTACCGAGCAACCGTCGCAACATCAGCTGGGCTGGCAGGAGAAGTTGCGGCGCCGATCTCATCGAGGCCAGGAAAAGCGCGCCTCCGCTCATGGTGCTCAAGGGTCCTTGCTCGTCTTTGAAGCGAGACATAGTCACGTCCCGCGTTAACGCGGGCAAGGCGACGTATAGCTGAACGTGGTGGTGATGACGACGTAGTCTTGCGGGCAGTCTTTGGTAGGTCGGACTCGACAGGGGCGACAAAGAGTCTGGATTTGATGCGCCGTTAGCAATTAGTCAGAGGGAATGAAGTCGCAAAATGGGATGCGAACCACGAGATTGCAGTCGCGCTGTGACTAGGAATACCACGGTCGAGCCGCGTGCAGATGCGATCACAACAGGAATGGCGCGGTGTACGGAGGGTAGTGGCTTGACTTACGGAAGACCCATGGTGCAGTCGGGATTCTGTTTCGCGCATGCACAGCAGCAGGCAGGTAGGGATTTGGGGTTGGGAAATTCGCCTGGGGAATATCGGGCGCCGGCGCCGGGAAATCTGGCTGGATGCAAATGTCGAAATTCACGGGTCAAAAAAGGATGGGCTGAGCGTCAAGGCTGCGCGATGACGGCTCGTGAGTGGGCGCAGTAGTGAGGCTGGGGCGTCGTGTTTTGCGACCGTGGGGAGCACGCGCCAGAGGGGCAGATGGAGGTCAGGACAATCTAGGTAGCAAAAGTCTGTGAGCTCCTGATGCCTTGTTGCAACGCCAACGAGATGGCGATGACAAAGTTCGGATAATAGGAGGGCGCGTGCTCGTGGGGCACACGCGTGACGGATGATTCAATGGTTGGATGGGATGGGATGAAAGTGAAGAGTGCAAGGCGCGGCTGGGTCTGGATCCCCAGAACCTCTGGCTTCCATTGCCTCCTGGCCGCCACGGCGTTGGCACCGTCCCTAACGGGCTGTTAAGGCTTGTCACCAACTCTGGTGGTGGACCAGCAGCTGCACTAACGCCACCAGCAATCGCCCTAAACCGTCGTTGACGAGAACTGTGGCTAGGCACCGTGGCTAAGCTAGTATGATTGTGGCTGGTGCTCTGGTGGGGCAAACGCCGCCAACGTCGCGAAAGTTGATCTGATCATGTCTGCGTCAATGAAATTTGAGGTGAAAGCAGCACACCGAAACTCAGCCCCAAGGACGAGTCGACACAACGACAGGCTAGCTCTCCAAAAGGCATTATCAATGCACCACCCCCAGCAAACCCTCCACGGTTAAACATTCCCACTGGCGCAGGCTCAGTAGAATCGAGCGTGACATGTCTCGCCATGCCCAGAGCTCAAGATGTGTCCAACGCCCTGAGCCGCATCAGGGGCGTCCTGAGCACCAAGAAGGAAGCTGAGAAGGCCACGCGAGACATCCGCCTCGGTCTCGAGCGCATCACTCGCGTTCTTCCAGAGGTCCAGGAGTGGCAGGGCGTCCACGTCGGGGGCACCAACGGCAAGGGATCCATCTGCGCCTTTCTCTCCGGTTTCTTTACTCTTGCCGGAATCGGCCACGGGCGGTACGTCTCACCAGCGTTCCCGGAGAAACACAATGCCGTCTCTATCAACGGACGTTATGTCGACCCTCGCGTGTATGAAAAGGAGACGCGTCACGTCGAGGCGGCGTACAAAAAGTTGATGCGAGGCTGGCGGTTTGCGGCCAGCGAGACACCCGGTCCACTGTCGCCTTTTGAGCTCGAGACGGCTACAGCGTTTCGCCTTTTTGACAAGTACCACGTCCCATACGGCATCGTCGAGGTCGGGATGGGAGGCGCCACTGATGCTACCAACGCTATGCGTCGCAAGGCAGTCACAGTAATTTCCAAGATCGACCTGGATCATCAGGAGTACCTTGGAAACACCGTTGAGGAGATTGCCAAGGTCAAGGCTGGTATTATGCGACCTGGTGTTCCGTGCATCGTCGACCATACCAATGACAATTCCGTCATTCAAGTGCTGCGCCAACACGCCAGCAGCATAGGCACGCAGATCTCGCTCACCTGGAAAGCCGAGCCGTTTCTGAAGACACTGAACAACGACTGGTGGCAACTCGAGGATTATCAGAAGCAGAACCTCCTTTGTGCCGCACTTGCGTTTCGTCATCTATTCCCATTGAAGGAGATCAACTTGGACAGGCTATTGGAGATGGACCCATACCTACCGGGACGCATGGAGTGGGTCGAGATATCCAGAATGGCGGCCGGTCGCTATAAACCTCCAGTCCTGGTAGATGCAGCTCACAATATGCTCGGGGTCCAAGCTTTGGGCCGGTACACGGATTCCCGTCTGAGAGCTGACGACAAGCCTATCACCTGGGTGATGGGCTTCTCCTCTAGCAAGACCAAGCCATTCGCGAAAATGATCGAAACACTCGTCAAACCACAAGATAACATCGCGTTTGTCGAGTTTGATCGCCAAGACAACGAGCCGCCAGCAACGCCAGCTTCCGTAGGCCGCGACGTTGCCAAAACCATTGTGAACAGCCCTGATCAAGTCTACGCTGGAGAACCCGATATTCAGAGTGCAATTGAGTGGGCTAGCTCCAAAGTAGGCTCGGGTCATCTTGTTGTCACCGGCAGCCTCTATCTCGTCCGAGATCTCTATAAGCTCGACGGTGTTGATCGATTCAGAGAAACAGAACCCTACAAGCCGGGCACATCGCAGCTCTGGCAGTACAGCAAAATGTGGCGCCAGCGGCCGCTGAGCAGGGAGGAGTACGAAACCTTCACCGAGGCCAAGAAGCTTGAGTACGGCTCACAAATTGACGCGGCGACGAAGAAAGCCGAGCACAATGGCGAGCCTAGCTCTCTTCCAGACAATGCAGGCTTAGAAACCGAGGGTACTCACACAGAAAGTCAAGCTCCAGACTTGATCGATCCTGTCGAAGCGGCACTTCACAGCGACAGACAGCCCCCCCCACCAAACGTTCAGGGAGTCAAGGAACTAAGTGAAAAGGCGGCGCGGCACCGCCATCAATCGAATACATACCGGTCAGCACAACGCTGCATCGAAGAAGACATTGACAATGAGAGCGGGTCAACTAGCGAGGTGATCTCCAAACTACGAGAGAGTATTGGAGTCCTCAGAGCGCAAGCCGATCACCATCAGGAGACATACAACCAGACAATAGATGAGCTCCGCAACCATCCAGATGCGCCCAGACAATATGCGCTCATTTATTCCAAACTCTTCGGGCGCAAGTCGGTACGCACGCCTTTCCATCAGCGTACGGAGCTTGACGTAGCAAAGCCACTAAAGGAGAAGCCTCAGCCGGTAGAGGCGTCCGCCCCAGCGCCTGAGCCCGTCGACAAAGTGAAAAGGGATTTCTGGGGCCGACCTGAAGGAATTGATGAGCCTCCGGACTTTGAGGAATTCAAGAAGGAGTTCATGAAACGGAAATCGATCTAGGGAGGGAGATGTAACAGGGATTGGATACCCAGGCGGAGCAGTTGAGGGTGTACTATATTACTATATCGACGGATGGATCCCCGGTCCGAACGGGCGTATATAATGAGTGCCACGAGGCAGGTAGAGTGTACAGTAGGATATTTATGGCGCCCACTATAGAGGAATATTTTCTTTCAAAAGCCTTTCATCCATTTCCATCATCTCGTAGGGGCCGACTGTGAACAAGTCACATGATCGAGCCTTAATGAAGCCGCGGGCGTTCATTTCTGGTCCTGCTCAACCGCACCGCTAAACATGCCCCCGTCTCACCTCGTCGTCGTGTGCTGCCACGGTATTTGGGTCGGCGGCCCATCCAACGGTCACGACGAAGCCGAATGGCTCATTGCCGACTTTCAGCAGGGTGAGACGCCGACGTTCATTGAGCATATCAAAGCAGGCGTCAAGAGTGTTGCAGGCACTCAGGATGTAGTCCTCGTCTTCTCTGGGTAACACCCTCCACTCTTTTACAGACATGCCATCTTGTGATCTGACCATGTCCAGAGGACCTACACGGCAGGAGACGAGCATCTCCGAGGCGCAGAGCTACGCCAACATTGCCGCGGCGAACGCGTACTGGGACCATGCCATCTCCGAAGAGCAAATCCTCATCGAAGACCGCGCACTAGACTCGTACCACAACCTACTATTCAGTCTGACCCTGTTCTACGCCCGTTTTGGTGCCTGGCCTTCGCATATGACCATTGTCAGCCACGGCTTCAAGCGCCCGCGCCTCGTCGATGGGCACTGCTCTGCCATGGGCTGGCCACTCGACCGTGTATCCTTTGTGGGTATCGACCCTCCTAGCATGGCGGCCTCCGAGATGGGGAAAGAGGATGCCATCAAAGGCGTGGCTATGGCGGTTGGGGACTGGTTGTACGATCCCCATGGGCGGGGGGAGAAGCTCAAGGGCAAGAGGAGGAAGAGAAATCCGTACCGTGTTTGGCAGGGTGTTTTTGAGCAAGACTCCGAGGTGAGGGGAAGATCTCAGCTAGAGACTACGGGTGAGGGGGACATGGAGACATTGGTTGACAATGCTACTCGGCCATGGCACCAGGCGGCGACCAGCAATCAAATACAGCATAGATGATCATAATAAGATATCAGACCATCTATATCTTCGCCCTCTCTCGAGGACCATCCTCTACAGCCTTAACCAGGAATCTCACTGCATCCTCCACCATACCTGCGCTAAAGAAATGTCCAACGCCTTCATACACCTTGTCCTCCATATCCACACCACCAACGTCCTCCAGCAGTCTCGCCATAGGCGCTGTATTGGCATAAGGTACCAGCTTATCGTCACTGCCAGAGCAGAGGAGCAGTTTCTTCCCTGCCAAGCATCCACGGGACGCAAGAATCTGTGTTAGTCGTGACCTCTCCTCGTCAGTTAGGGGCAGCGCTGGGATGGGAGCTGTCCCCAACAGTATCCCTTTGGGGTCGTGGCCTTTGCAGGTCGTCACGAGATCCTCCGGAAAATATTTGCTGCCCAGGAAGCTCTCCCCGAAGTCCAGATCAGACGCCTTCGCCCGGTCACTCATCAACCCTGTTGCCCAATGTCAGCATTCCATCCCATTCCATACCATGATCAAAGGTCAGTTCACAACTCACCCATAAAGTCCGGGCATCCCACAACCGCCACCGCGGCATCCACCCTGCTCTCCCCAACCCACGCCTCCCACGCCGCGTGCCCCCCCAGACTCCACCCCAGGCACACATGGCCGTCCACCCTGCGCCCAACATACCCCCCCACGACGTCCATCAGCCCGGCCATGTCGGCGCGGCCGCCCTTGACCATGCCCAGCATGTCGATGGCGTGCGTGTCGTTGCCCTCGCTCCACGCGCCGTTGGCCTTGTCGCTGACCACGCGGGTGCCGTGGTTGGGCATGTCGAACGCCAGGGCGATGAGGCCGCGCCGCGAGGACGAGGGCGTTTGGTGGTAGGTGTGGAGGACGCGGCAGGCAATGTCACGCATGCGCGCGCGGGTGCGTGTGCGAGGGTGGAGAAGCCAGAGGCATGTTGTTGGTGTGGAAGGGGATGATGGGAGTTCGTCGAGACCGTAGACATCGACTAGGAGGCCCGCCATGGCGATGGTGGTCATGGACACCTCCGGGGGCAGTGGAAGGCCCTTGGTGGCGTAAGCGGCATCTCTTGACGCAATCATTCTGTATATGGGCTCTACTATAGTGATAGATGTGAAGAATGCTCGATGACAGGCGAGGAAGATGACTCGACGTCTGCGTCGTGATGAATTTGGGAGAATAGGGCGGGGTGCAGGGTAGTGGGGATAAGACGGCGTTGAACCGAGGATACCGAGGCACTCAGCACTCTACTGTATTCACTCAAGTCAGATCGGAATGGCATACAATTATATATTGCGAGCTATTTACATGCGCTTAAAGATCCAACTTCCCAGGAATACAGTTGGCGCGCCAGACCCGAACGGCGCGAGCTCGTCCAAAGTCGGCTGGCTGTGACAAAAGAAGATGATAATGAGGAAGAAGAAGAACAGTGCCCAGGTATAATTCCGTGCCAATATCGCCGTGCTCCCGCGCATATTGCTCAATCAAGACGTCCATGACCCCTAACGCCAGTGTGCAAGCCTCCACCCGAGGTATTCTGACTGAAAGACCATCCCCAAACAATGCCTGTTTTCGAGTTTTCCACGCACTCTCCGGCAAAGTTCCTTGGTATCATTCGGACTCTCATCCCCAACATTTTCAGCGTCCGTTACTTGTTTTTGACTAGATCAATCGCGCCATCTGTTTAGCGATTCCAGCCCTCTCACCAGGACCTAGTCCACTTTCCAGTGGTCGTTCTCGTCGGCCCCAAGACAGAGTTCAATGCCATAAAGGACCATTGTGAGCCCAACATTGATCCATCGCCATGTGTTTCCACCCACGTCACCGCCCCTGAGCGACCAGCCATCGTCGCCGTCGCTGGTCGAAAAATGTTGTAGGAGAAGGCTGGTGTAAACGGCGATTAGTATTGAGGGCGAGAACCAGCTGAGGAACCCCAGAACCCTGCCTGCCGTCTCCGAGTCATCCCAGTCAGGCTCATGCATCAGCGCTTGTGCACCCAGATCCTTCACCGAGGGGATGATTCGGGTTGCGCAATAGAAAACAAGGAGCCGGTACATCAGTGAAATGATTACGGACGGCGTAATGGTCTGGAATGCCGCGTAAAGGAAGGCGAGAGATGAATGGAGGGCGTATGGTAGCGAGCTGATGATATGCATCAATGTTGAGTACGAGGCCATGATAATCGGCGGCAGAGGTGGAATCTCAGGCTGCGAAGACGCTTGCTCCTCGCCATGGCCAGTGCCGTCAGAGGGTAGGTAGTCGGTGAAAATCTGGTATACGCAGAGCACAACATAGGCAAAGAGGAGAGACGCCTCGACCGGGCTCCCTCGGCCGCTCCCGATACCATAAATGCAAAGGAAAAGGGCCGTGGTCATAGCCACGCCAATTAGGGTAGCATCGGCGTTGTTGATCTCGGGAAATTGGGCGATGCGCCACAAAAAGTAGCCGGCACTGGCAATGACAGATCCGGAGAAGGCGAGTAGGGTGATCTAATGCTCTTGTCAGCTTCAAAAGCAGTGCCAATGTGTCAGTCCAAGATACTTACCACCCAGGAATCGCTCCTGCCGCTATTCACCAGGTACCTTGTGAGCTGTCCTGCAGCCTGGATGACAAGCAAGGTGCAGAACCCCTCAAGGAGCTGGAAGACGGGACCCGAGTACCTGAGGACATTGTCCCAGCTTCCCAGCATAACCGTCTCCAGCACACCATCCTTACCGAACATCCATTCTGTCCAGCTCGTGCTCTTAGACTGGAACACACCACCTAGTGTCCTCTCCACCCAGTTGGTACTCCCCGCATCGACGGCAAACTGTCCGAGCGACCATATGAGCAGCGACGGGATGATGATCCACTGCGATGCGCGCAGGACGGCGGAGATGGTGTAGCGGAAACGCGAGCCCTCGGGCGTGGAGAACTTTATTGTCGAGTAGAAGAAGTAGTAGAGGAAGAGGGAAAGGCTGTAGGCCAGTCCGCTGTCTCGGCCGCCAACATCGAAGGCAACAGGGATTGAGAGGACGATGCTGAGCAAGAAGACGGAGCTGAAGACCACGTTGAATATCCACCACATTGGGACGGGGGGACCTGCTGGCTGGCAGAGCGCCGTGCCAACTTGGATATGGGGGCTATTATCTGTGCGGTCGCGTGCTCGTTAAGTTGGGTCTCGTAGTCGTGAAGTCAGTCGGTACTAGGCGGCGAGGGGAGCTCGGATCGGATCGGGTTCCAAGGGTCCGTGGGATGCGGTGAGACGTGGTGGAACTGCGTGCGCACACGCGGGATCGCGTGACTGAGCACAGCTACTGGCGGGCTGCTGTCATGGACAGGGCTTGCAGCGTGTGTCGGCCGAGCGCAAACAAGTTAGTCCCTGAGTCGAGCCTAGCTGGCGATGGGTGAGCCTGGAGAATTGCTGCGTGGTTGGTTGACAAGAGGTGGCGGCGAGGGGGTTTGGTAGGCGGTCGTGCCTGGGGCGTGCAGGCCTTCAAGTTGTTTATCGACCTTTATCTTCACGTGCTTTTTGGCTTGTGACTGGGTGTTCCCATCAGGCATTCATTCAGTCATGCAGCAGAACTTGAGTGTTGCACTTTGATGTCGGACCTGGAGCTAAAAGTAAGACTTGCACTGGACCCTGAAGCGCATTCCTTGCGTGCTGGAAGGAAGATCTACGATATGATTAGGGCTTTTGCTGCAGCACAGGGGCATCTGCGCATCTGGGCCTTTACGCCAGCTGGCTTGTTGGGCACCTGTGTGGTGTGGTGTTGGGCCTGGCAGACAGCCCCAAATTGGAAGGGCGCCCACACCAGTGGAGAGACCCAGCTGAGGGTTCACCGACTATAAGCCCGAGTTCATGCATTTACACCACCTTCAAACAGAGTCAAACAACCATCAGAGGATCCTAAGAGTCCGCAATTAAAGTGATGCTCGTAGAGAGTCAATATTTATTTAGTGTTAATGCTACCTTGTACCTGAACACCTGAGGAGCCGAACGTTCAGCTTGTTCTGATGTGGGTACCTTGGGTACCATAGTACCTACTTGCCCAAGTTGTATGCAATTATCCCTCATAATGACGCAGGTTTCCACTAGTGATCATCAGTTAGACCAATCGCAGGGCTGTGCGCCAACCCTTGCATTCCACAGTACCTCGCCAGAGCCTCAATAACCTCATTCCCGCCGTGTGTTGCCATTGTCATGCCATATGCTACAACAAACACCCATCCCGATCAGGTGAGCATGGTACTGCGCCGCTACTCGTGTAATGAGAGCCTTCTTCTGGATCCCGTCTTTTATTAAGGTTAATCTTCGTTTCCCACTGCTCATGGCACAGTGTTGAGCGCAGATCATGGACCACTACGGGATACCTGATCAAGTCCTAACTACCATTTAGATAACCAGCTCAATAATATAACTGGTCTCGGAAGTCTCCTATTAGCTGTGGTGGTATTCTATCGCCTGCGATGACTACAGGCCCCTTCTACAATGGTGGCGTTTGAATAGAACTCGTCACTGTGGCGGCCAAGCCACGCCATTACCCTATGTATCTCATCCATTACTAGCGGTCGAAACATCACTTGTAATGTTCTATAGTTGATGAGGAACTACCTAGGTAGTAAGTAAAGAATTCGTCACGTGAAACACCTTGGAGAAATCACTTGATGAGTGTATGGCCGCCGTAGAAACCTCCACCTTGTGATGGTGTTGGGGATGAATGAAGCCACTCGGCCCAAACGAACTTCTATTCAGGTCATACTCTCTGCTGATATTATTTTACGGCATGTCCACAATCACAGGTAGTATATCAATAAATATCGTCGCAATGAGCATCGTATTTGATCAAGTATGCTGTCCGAACCGAGATCTATTGCCAGGTGTAGTTTTAATCAGAGTGATATCCGCGACGCCGGAAATGCGCAATGGAGGAGGACTTGTAACGTGTTACAGATAACTACTAGTAGATCACTGGATATCACGATAACCTTTTGGCTCCAAATCGTCATCTATCAGCAAAGGGCGAGCGGATGTCAAGGGCTTCTTGTCCATAGTTGGCCGTCTTGAAAATCGTCATGATATCTCGAGGCTCAGAAAACTTATGATGGTGAGTGGTGACAATGGCAGTTATACCATGTGGGGTAGATGCCTTTCTGCCTAATCGGGGGGGGGGGGGGAACCTCGCCAAGACCCTCGAAGTCTTCGAGAAACAAGGCTAAATAATTTCTCGGGAATTATACAGCGAGGCATGCTCGGTATCTTGGAAGATACCGAACAACCTACCCATTTGCCCTTGCGCGCGAAGATCGATAAATCCAGCTTTGGGCAATGACGTTCACGACTCTTACATCACAATTGAGGAACAGCACGCCATCCCATTGCAGAACGTGGCTGGCGCCGTGGCAGGCTACGAATCCTCCGACAACCTAGAGATCCAATGAATGCATGCTTACCAACTTTAATGTAGTATTAACTAGTACTCCAACCGCGCCAGTGGTCCAAGTGAAACACCCAAGCTGCCAAAAAAAAGTCCCACACCCGGAGTTACCGCAGTGGGGGAACCGGATGTTCGGCACTTGGCGCCCCAGACCGATCCGGCGCGGGACGCTGCCAGCACCGTTTCCTCCATGATGCAACGCCGTGATTAGCTCACGGAGATTTCGTTCCCAGATATAAGGTGGTCAGCGCGTAACTAGGGTCGGCTTGGCCACTCACGCTTGTCCGTAGCTCCAGGCTACAGCAAACCAGACACCATGGTGGTGTGGATGCTGACAAGAGATACTGGGTTTTGAAATATGGAGGGCGCATGGTGTTCCTGAATGCGAAAGGAAACATGGGGGCTGAACTCTTAATCTGGCATCCGCCAAATCCAATTTGAAGTTTTGACATTTTACCTTTTTTCTGTTTGTTGTCAAGAATCTTCATCGTTCCATTGCTGTTCTTCTACTATATCCGTAGATGGATTTATCCCTTTCCCAAACCGATCTCATCTACCTCAATACACTACCGTTAGTGGTACTTGTCTAGCCAATATGTCAAAGCCAGGAACAAAGGATGCGCAAATCGTTGGGAAACGCGATGCAGAGGTTGCGTCTATGGCGAAGAAGTCTTCGCGCCTTGCCTACATCTTTGGCGGCCAGAACATGACTGTCGGTCCGCGTATCGCCCCTGTGCCAGAGCACATGAAGGACGGGATAGCGACTCCCACCTCGACCGACTACGAAGATGTCACCTCGGCCGAAGCAATCATCCAGAAGCAAATCGACTCCGAGAATGGCGCCGCCATTCAGTACCGCACCTGCTCATGGCAAAAGACGGCCGGTCTACTCTTCAGCGAGTACATCTGCCTCGCCATCATGAGCTTCCCCTGGTCGTACAGCTTTCTCGGCCTTGTTCCAGGCATTATCCTCACCCTCTTTGTCGCAGCGGTTGTTCTGTACACGAGCCTGATATTGTGGGAGTTTTGCTTGCGACATCCCGAGGTGAGAGATGTCTGTGACCTTGGCCAGACACTCTTCTGGGGCAAGGAATGGGCGTGGTGGGGAACAGCGGTCATGTTCGTCCTAAATAATACCTTTATCCAGGGCTTGCATGTGCTCGTCGGCGCCGAGTATATCAACACCATGGCTGGCGACCGTTTCGTTGGCGGGTGCCGCACGGTCGAATTCTCGGTCGTCGTCACCATCGTCTGCTGGCTGGCGTCTCTGCCGCGAACTTTCAGCATGATGTCGAAACTAGGTACCGCAACGGCCTTCTTCACATTCATATCGGTGTTGTTAGCGACCATCTTTGCGGGCATTCAGGACAAGCCAGCAGGCTACGATCCGACACTGGGAGAGCCCATCGTGACGGCGATCCCCACAAAGAGCACCACGTTTGTTCAGGGCATGGCCGCCTTCCTCAACATCAGCTACACGTTCATCGGCCAGATTACTATTCCAAGCTTCATCGCCGAGATGCGCGAGCCTCGGTATGCTGCCCTCCCACAATGAGTCTAACTCGCTAACAATGCGCAGGGACTTTCCCAAGGCGGTTTGGGCGTGCACAATTGCCGAAGTAATCGTCTTCAGCATCGTCGGCGGAGTAATATACGCCTACACGGGGAATCAGTACGTCACGGCGCCGGCCTTTGGCTCTCTCGACGACCTGTACAAGAAGGTGTCGTTCTCGTTCATGATTCCCACCATCATTTTCCTGGGGTGCCTCTACGCCAGCGTCACGGCGCGATTTGTCTTCTTTCGCATATTCAGAGGATCAGGCCATATGAATGATCATACCGTTGTGGGGTGGTTGTCCTGGGCAGCGATTCTGCTGGCGACGTGGATCCTGGCGTTTATCATCTCCCAGGTGATTCCGTTTTTCTCTTCTTGTGAGTGCCTGGTGACATAACCCACAGATCAAGGCTAATCCCCTGCAGTGCTGTCCGTCATGTCGTCCCTCTTCGACAGCTGGTTCGGCTTCATCTTCTGGGGCGTGGCATACTTTCGTATGCGCAGCGCAGACATGTCAGAGGGAAAGCGTCGCAACCGTGTTCTTGACTTGTTCTCCATGGCAGTCAACATCTTCATCATCATCGTTGGCATCTTCTTCTTGACGGTCGGGACATATGCCAGTGTGCAGGGCATCATTGACTCGTTTAACGCGGGTGCGGTCAGCGGTGTGTTTGGATGCGCGAGCAACGGAATATGAGGAGCTCGTAATTGGCGAGATAGAGGCTATAAACAGATAAAACCAGGGTATGCTGGCCAGTCACTGAAGCGACGGTGGGCCTCTATGGCTGAGCGTCCGATGTGAATGTGATCATGTTGATGGAAGTTCACGGTGGACTCGTTGAGGTTGAGGACCCGCTTCGGAGAGGCGCAATCCGCGACACCTGATGTTGGTTTTGCCATCGAACCACCACAAGCTGCGTCAACCGCCGCCTATTGGTTGGTGCCTGGTGGGTGCAACCCCTCCCTGAACATACTGTGGATCAGACTCCAAAACCCCTGAACCCGCAAAACGTGCGCCACACCGAGCTGGCCTGGACCAGACGTCGGTCTCCAGAGATCCGAGGAGAGCTCTCTCCTTCACCTACGGAGCCATAATAGCCATTCCAGCTCCTCCATTCCCCCACTCGAGTCTTTCTTTATCCCCAAGGATTGACTCTGTTTTACCCCCAAAGATGGCGTCCTCCAGCTCTGCCACCGTCACCAAGACGCCCAAGCAGCGCAAGTCTGCTGGTGGCACCAAGGACTCTGGCAAGGAGACGGCCGCCACCGATGCCCATGACTTTTTCTGGACATATACCGAGGAGCCGCACCGTACACGACGGATTGCCATCATCAAAGCTCACCCTGAGGTATGAGAGATCCATTGCTCACTAGCTCTGCAATGGGAGATTGACAAAACGCAGGTCACCAAGCTCTGCGGCCACGAGCCTCTGACCAAGTACGTCGTCGCCGGCGTTGTCGCCCTCCAGGTCGCCCTCGCATACTACCTCCGCAATACGTCCTTCTTCTCGTTCAAGTTCTGGGCCATTGCCTACGTCTTTGGTGCCACCGCCAACCAGAACCTGTTCCTCGCTATCCACGAGATATCACACAACCTGGCCTTCAAGAGCCCCTTCGCCAACCGGCTGCTGGCCATCGTTGCCAATCTGCCCATTGGCATTCCGTATAGCGCCTCCTTCCGAGTTTGTCCCCCGACGTTTTACAAGATCCTAGACGAGACGGACCATACTAACAGAAGCAGCCTTACCACCTCACCCATCACAAGAGCCTCGGCGTTGATGGCGTCGACACCGATCTCCCCACCGCCATCGAGGGCGTCCTCCTCGACTCCATCTTCGGCAAGGCCTTCTTCTGCACCTTCCAGATCTTCTTCTACGCCCTCCGCCCCATGGCCGTCTACCGCGTGGCCCTCACCAAAATCCACTTCCTTAACATCGCCGTCCAGGCCGCCTTCGACTACGCCCTCGTGACTCTCGCCTCGCCCCACGCCCTCCTCTACCTCATCCTCTCCTCCTTCCTGGCTGGCAGCCTGCACCCACTGGCTGGCCACTTCATCGCCGAGCACTACGTCTACGAGACAGTCGCGCCCGCCGCCCGCGACCCGGAGAACCGCATCCCCGTCCCCGAGACCTTCTCGTACTACGGCCCGCTCAACTGGCTGACGTACAACGTGGGGCTGCACAACGAGCACCACGACTTCCCCGCCGTGCCCTGGACGCGCCTCCACGCGCTGAACCGCATCGCGGCCGACTTCTACGACGACCTCCCCCGCCACGAGAGCTGGACCATGGCCATCTGGCGCTTCATCTTTGACGAGAACGTCGGCATCAAGTGCCGCGTCAAGAGGGAGGGTGGTGGCCGGATCGTCGGTGGGGCGTCCGCGTGGAAGGAGACGGAGATCCAGAACTAGGTATTAGACATGTTCTTTTTGCGGGCAAGAAGTGCGGTATGAAAATATGAGAGGGCCCCAGTTTCAAGCATAGATGTGTGTCAGCTTCATGACACTTTGCGGGACAGCTAGTCCACAGCATGGGGATCTTGGCGTCAGGAGTTGATCAGGACAGAAGGGCTTCAGTATTGTACATGGTATGTCGCAGGAAATCAATAGACTTGTTGCAATCGCACCTTGCACCCAGCATGTCCAACGAGAATGAAATGAAGTCATGACATGGCGCCTGTTTACCAATCGGAAAAGCAAAAGACAAAGCAAAGTGTAGCTAGGATACAAGGACGTACAGTCGCTTGCGGAACGAATCATTTCCCTTCAAACCCTCTCACCAAAACATGTTCGTCGTCATGGCCCCCTCCCCATAGCGATGGGCCGGCCCCTCCCCAGACGCCGTATCTCGCATTAAACCCTTCAGCAGCGCTGTATTCTGAATGTCTGTGAAAAGTAACGTCGTTGCAAGCTCCTCCGTGGTATCCTCGGCAATCCCTGCTTCTCACCAACAGCACAGGTCAGAATTAGAAAAAGAAATATCCAACCAGGAAGGCCAGAAAGCACAAGAGTGCCGTGATCTTAACAGGCACGCCCTGCACGTTCTGCGGAACAGCTTGGGCCAGCTGGCCACTGGCCTCTTTCACACCGGTGGCGCTGGTCTTAACGCGCTGGCGTATGGTGGCGTCGGTCGTTGTGGCTTCCTTGGCGGCGGTAGAGATGGTCGCTGCAGCAGCGGTAACAGCTGACTTGGGGGATTCGCTCTTAACATCCTCCGGCTCAGATTTAGCCTCGTCGCTGTAAGGCGGGGGTGATTCGGCGCCGGCGCTGGGAGAAGCAAATGTCCTCGGGGCTTCGGGGGTATCCGTGGACTGGCGACAGGTTAGCTGATACTAACTCAGGATTCGGATCACAACACTACGCACTCCTCCGTTGACGGCAGTCTGCTTGCTGGGCGTCGCCGCAATAGCGGGAGAAGTCGGGGCGGCTTCGTCCGCGCTGGCGGCCAGCCAGTTGACTCGAATCTTTCTCTCGCTGATGGCAGACTTCTCGGTCGAGTCGAACTATTAAAATGTTACCAGAGAGTCCCAGGCATCCATCACGAGCAAACATACCACCGAAGGGATGCTGCTAAACTCCTTGTCGCCGGTGATGGGAGCAGATTGGACGAGGAACTTGTCGCGGCACTTGGCGTCTGGCGGGGGCTCCTGCTTCATGGCCTGCAGCAGCACTGATAGCGGTTAGCGACCTGGTAAAAATGATATATCTTCTCTTGGGGCATACCCGTCACATCGAAATCAGCGCCGGGCTCGATGCGGCCGGCATTGGGGCGCACGCAGTATCTGGATGGTCACGGTCAGACTGGTCTCGAGCATATCGTCGCGGGGTCGAGGTCGTCGTACTGTTTTGGCGCAGTGGTTTTGACCTTGTTCAAGTTAGCCAAGGCCATCCCACGGGACAGAGAGGTTATTCCCACATACCTTGAAGGCAACGGGTGTCTTGTTAGGATTCTTGATGGTAAGTGTCTGCGACACCTCGTAGGTAAACGGACCTATAACCCCTGTCAATAGCTGTCCTCCACCTCAAGACTCGCCTAGAGATGCACGTACGCCGAAAGCTCAGCTCCAGTGGCTCGATGTCGACCGACATGATGGGCTAGTCGTATAATCGGGCAGCTTAATAAGGAGGTTGTGGGGGTTCGATCAAGCCTCGTACGACGGTTGACGATGCGTAAGGGATGGCTAGAAACGGAGCTAAAGGAGTGGAAAAAGCGGATACAAAAGCCGTAGAGGTCGGTAGTCCGTGATGAGTATATAGTTTGCGAGTCGAGTGTTCTGGTGGTGATGTGGTTGATGCTAGGATTCCAGACGTTGGCGACGTAATCGCTGGGGCCAACTTTCCGCCTGCTTTCTTGCTCCCCAACCTCGGAGCTTCCTTGCAACAGGAGGAGGTGGGAGTGGATGTGGTTGCCCGACGTATTGCCGACCGTCGTAGTCTGCCCTACGTTCCTACCCTGTACTTGTACTAGATTTCATGCCCGAAGTTCGCTCTAAATGTTGCCTGGAATGATTAATGGGGATGAATTAAAAAAGATAGAGGAGCTCGCTTCAATTTTAAGTATAGTTTCTACACTGTAAAATAACGTCTTAGACTATTGTTCCGTCAACAGTATCTCGCTAGTACTACCGACCATTGGTCTTTAGTACATTTACGCAAACAACTTAAGACACACCCCCACGAGAAGCACCCAACGTTTTTCAGCTCAGGTACCTAACTTTAACCTGCCGAAACTTACGAAGCGTCATCCAAAACAATATCTTACCCCTGAAAAGACGCTTGAAATTATCCTACTCCTCTATAAGGTAATTCAAGAAACTCCGAGTGCTGCAGCCTTTCGAATGGGAGCAGAAAATGGCTGGACCATGGCATCTTGTGCCGATACTGGGTTTACCAATAAGTCACATCCTGAGGTACCTAATACTGTACAACATTTAAGTCCCGGCACATGCTTGTATACACGGTTAGGGATGAAAATGAGCGTGGAGTTTCGGATTTTAGGTACCAATCTTGACCTAGCAACGACCTATGAGATACCGTATTCATTTATGTACATGCCATACTGGGTTCACCTACCTGTGGAGCTGCGAAGGCAACGGTGCCATGACGTCGGTTGGGCGGTACAAAAGCAGTTTCCTCCATTTTCAATCAAGTCATTTCTTCGATCCTCTGTTTGAGTATTGAACTGCTCTGTCTTCAAACACTGACGCACGGAGAGAAATTTGTGGAAATTAGTCGAATGCGGCATCCACAACGGCGAAGACTGTGCTTCCGTAATACTGGCGCCTCTTACATTGAAGCTACCGTGCCCCTCATTCACCAGAGAGCATCACTCCAAGTCTCCAACGCTCAACTGCCCCACCACAACCTGGCCTGACCACTTCAGCTACCGCAGCTGTACCTTCACGATGCCGTCAGATCTGGAAGCCCTAATCGACATGGGCTTTGAGAAAGCCCGTGCCGAGATTGCCGTCAAGAAGTCTGGAGGACGTATGTTTGACCCACGCGGCCTGCTGGTGCCTGAAGCCCACCTCGCTCACCGTTACTAGTTCAAGGAGCTCTCGAATGGCTGGAGAAGAACCAGGACAAACCGATTGAAGAGATCCAAAACGATGAGGCTGACAAGGGAGAGGAGGATGACGAGGAGGCGACCCAGGCCAAGATTGCTGAGCTCGAGACCGGCCAGGCTCGCTCCATGGTCTGCAACGATTGTGGCAAGAAGTTTAGATCTCTCAACGCGGCCGAGTTCCACGCTTCAAAAACGTGTGTCTACTAAAACTTAGGCTGAATGGAATTACTGACATGCATTAGGGAACACACGGACTTCTCGGAATCAACCGAGGAGATCGCCCCGCTGACGGAGGACGAGAAAAAGGCCAGGCTAGAGGAGTTGCGAGAGCGGCTCAAGGCCAAGAAGGCTGCTTCGGCTGTCAAGGACAAGGAGGAGCATAAGCGAAACGAGGTGAGCCTTATTACCAGTGCTATCATATGCTTTGGCTGACCGTGTGAAGCAAATTCGAGCCAAGTCTACCAAGGAGACCCAGGAAGCCAAGGAGGAGCTACAACGCAAGGAGCAGATCAAGGAAGCCGCCCGCAAGCGCCAGGAGAAGCTCGAAGACATCGAGGCCAAGAAACGCATCAAGGCCAAGATCGAGGCCGACAAGGCCGAACGGCGGCGCAAGGCCGAGGAGGCCAAGGCTGCCCGCGAGGGCAGAGCTCCCGAAGTTGCGGCCGCGCCCGCACCGGTGCCTGCAGCAGCGGCTCCCAGGCCCAAGGCTGACCATAGCGAGGCGCGCCTCAGACTGCAGACGGATTCGGGTAACATCATGAAGACACTGCCGGCTGAGACGACACTATTTGAGGTGGCGCAGCAGCTTCAGACGGAGACGGGCAATGCTGTGACGAGCTTCACGACTACGTTCCCCAGAAAGACTTTCCAAGGAGATACGGACATGTCTAAGACGCTTAAGGAGGCCGGTCTGACACCTTCGTCGGTTCTCATTGTTAAGTAGAACGTATTATGTGAAGATGGATATGCATTGCATGGCGTTGGCGAACGGCCATATGAGATATGCGACTGTACTTAGGACAAGCGGCCAGCAGGATGCTGCCGGTTGAGGAAAGCCCAGGGTCTGGCAAAAGCGACCACATTCACGATGGAAATTGACCTGTTCACCAATCGTGATTTGGGGAATTCAGTTGCTTTTTGTAGCCCTTAAATTGACCAATACCTTCCCCCGCGTGAACTCCGTCATTGAGGGCCCCCATCGCGTCATCGTATGATGTGGACGAAGCTATTCTGTCCCGACCACAGGACATGTCGTGCCCTCTCCATCCTGTATGATCGATCGATTTGTGAACCCCGAAGCCATGCAGTTGCGAAGTACAAAGAAGCAAGGAAACAAGTCGTCGCGGCGTTTGGTTGTTTAGTCGAAGAGACCGAAACCCATGTCCTCGTCCGACTCCTCCTTGTCCTCCTCCTTGGCCTCCTCGGCGGCGTCAGCGCCGGCGTCACCGCCAGCGGCGGCACCGCCAGCAGCGGGGGCAGCAGCACCGCCGCCGGAGCCGACGTTGCTGAGCAGGTCCTTGATGTCCTTGCCCTCCAGAGCCTGTAGTGTGAAGCCATACCAGTCAGCGACAACAAATTCCTACGATTTCGTCCCGGTGTTCGATGTATTCGCGGATTCGTACCTTGGCGAAGATGGAGGTCCAGATAGGCTCAACCTCAACGTTGGCGGCCTTGATCAGAGCCTGGAGCTTGTCGGCCTGCGAGTTGGGAGCGCCCCATGGTCAGCAAACCCTGGTTTAATGATGGAAATGCGCGTCGCGGCGAGGCGCGGCGGAAAGCGACAAATCGTTCGCGACGGCGACATGAACTTACGGTGATATCAACGCCATCGTCGGCGAGGATCAGCGCGGCGTAGGACGAAGCGAGCTCGGGAGTAGACATTGTGACTGATTTTCTCGTTGTCGGCGGACGTTGAGAGGGGATGGACAGGCGTGGAGATCGTGGTGGTTTGGATGTCGAATTATCACACCAGAAGGCTGACCACAGAAAATTACCCTGGTCGAAATTTGGCACCGGAGGGCTTGAAGACCTAAAGTGGAGGGGCCGAACTGATTTTCCGCCCTCCGAAAATTGTGCGGTATCTCATTGGCTGGGTGACTTCTGACCAATCAGCCGTCGCTTCCGTGTGCGGCGATTGCCTCTGGAAGCCGACCCCCGACTTCCCGATGTGTCTGTGGGCAGAACGCTGCAGGAACCCCACCTCAAGATACCCCACCACTACGTAAATCGTAGCTGCTGCTTCCAAGTTCCACATCTATCCCGAGCCTCCGACACTGTTCGCATTCGCAATTCAACGTTCTATCATCTGATACCCCAGCTCTAATCGTTTATCATTTTCCCCGGAATAGTTTTTGTCGCAGAGGGTCGCCACAATTTGCCGAAACTCGAACCGTTACGAAACGCTTGGCCTGGAGCTTCCTGGTGCCTCGGAAGGGCGGGACCTACATCGACCTGACATTAGTCACCTACGAACCACAGTGGCGCAAGTACGCATGCGCTCTTGATAAGCTATAACTGTCCTCGATCTGCTATCGTTCTGCTTGAAACCGTTCATACTTGTATTTTATAACTTGGAAGACAAGCGACAACGATGGATACACCTGCGGTACCGCTTCCACGGGATGCTCGGGAACGAGAGGTCCTTGACCGTCTGAGCATCATCCGCGACAAGCTTCTGCTCCTGAAACGAGACCGAACAACCTACATCCGCAGTCAAGATGTCATCCCTCTGTACGACGACACCATTGAGCAGGTAAGGGAGCTCAACGACATCCGAGCTGAGACGGGTCATAAAGAGGAGAATAGAGGTGTGTAACCCGAGATCTGCGCCACCTCCGGGAACGGAGATCTGACCCTATCTTATAGTGGACAAAGTTATGGAGAGTTGTTTCCAGCTTCTTTCTCTCTTCTATCTTACCATTGGGCGAAACAATGAGGCGCCTGCTGCGTACGCCTTGACCTCCACCATTAGGCGACTACTCGACCACCTGACCGAGGTGGATCTCTACTCAGCCAAGGACTTGGACAGCATCAGCTCGACGCTTTCAAAGCTTGAGCGAACTATACAAGATGCCAGGAAGGGCGGCGGAGCGGAAAATATTCATCATTCGCCGTATCTACTTGAGCTGATCGCTAAGCGCGTCAAGCGCTGCCAGGAGGTAACGGAGAGTCTCCAGAAGAAACTAGAGAGATTTGGGGAGTGCCTTCTGGACAAGCGCGAGAAGATAATCTCCATATTGCGGTCAATATCGCTGGCCAATACTAAGACCAATGTTTGTGGACCCCTCCTGTTGGGTGGCTGTTGGCTGACCTAGCCTGTACTAGTTTTCACAGACTGAAGTACGCAAGCTGCGCAATCAGCTCCTTGAAGTGGGAGAATCGAGGAACGACGGAAAGTTTTGCAGCCAGGATGGATCCTTACCGCCCGGCTCCGAGGAGGTCCTGGACCTGTACGAGCGTTGTCTTAAGTGGTCGGACATGGTCCTTGAAAGGTGAGATCCACCCTCAATATTTGCGCTTCATGATCTAACAATAGCACAAGGAAAGGAAAGGTTGCTGAACAATGGCGGCCAACATATGATGCGCTGGTCCGAATTCGCAGCGAGCTTGACAAGCTGTCCCTGACTCAAGCGTGGTCTCTTCGCGAGACAGACCTCTATGACTACCAGCGGCAGCTCGATAAGATCGACGAGAGCCGAAAGAACGGCAACTTCTACGATGAAAAGGATCGGCCGGCAGACCTGTGGACACAGCGGACTTTGCTCTACTTGATCCGACGAAGCTACGCGTACATCTACCAGCTTATGATCTCGTCCGAACCGGTATCGGAGGCCCTTCTACCCGTTTACAATCAGCTGCAGACTCTGAAGCGGTGCTTGAGTGAAGTCAAGGAAAGCGGTGGTGTGTCGTCAGTGCGTGAGCTGTACCCGTACAGCATGAAGGTTCGAAAACTCACCCCCCTGCCCCCCACGTTGCTGCCAATGGTGCTTTGCTGACAGGCCGTAGCTGAATTCGCTCGACAATATGAGGGTAGATGGAAAGTTTGTCATCAATGGCGACATTCCAGAGGGCCAGGGCAGCGTGAGTGAGCTTCTGGCCGAGTGCTTCGAAATCAATCATGATTTGAAGATGGCGTTAGAAGAGAGCTCGGATAGTAACTGATTGGAGCGCTGGATCGTCGTCCTGGGTATGATGTCTCTATATCATGGGGTTATATCGTTATGAGAAGGGTTTGTGATGCGGGTATGTTTGGTCTAGTATAATTAGGGGCTTGGAAATGTGTAGTGGATGGTTTGGCCTGGGCAAACGAAGAGCTGGGCTCTCCTCACCGGTGTGGACCTAGCAAGGGACGAAAACATAGTTGAAACTAGTCTGCTTCACGGCAGAAACGAATAATGGCACGAATAGTATTGTTTTGTCTACACGACGTTAGCTTGATAGTATTTGGCTAGGCCACTAGACAACAGCAGTTGTCTTCCAAGCCGGCCGGAATGGGTAGATTTGGGTCTAGCGAACCAAGTCAGCGCTGTTGGTTTCCACCATCGTGGGACACCGGCAAGTCTCCCTCCTCGATTATGTACATACCTTCTCCAGATCCCAGACATCGGCCTTAACATACGGATCCTTCTTGAGAACCTCAAGCACCTCCTCCTTGGACTCGGCGCTGATGACGATGGTGCTACCGAAGAAGTCGAGACTGGAGACCTCGTCGTCCTTGGGGACGTCGTTGAGGAGGGCGCCTATTATAATTACCATCAATACTGGGTCAATCATGGATGTCCGATGGCGGACGATTGGTGCGAGAAGGCAGACTGACCGCCTATCATCAACTGGCCGCTCTGGATCATGGGCGTCAGGCCCTTGAAGTGGTCTCTGGATGACGTGGTCAGCTCCCGTTCTGGAGGGAATGAGTTCGTGTGGGAGTTTGCTCACGGGCGGGCGTCGAGGCGTCTCTGTCGCGCACCGGGCTTGTCTGGCACGATGACGAGGAAGTCGAACTTGCGGGGTTCGCTGGTGGCGGGTGTAGACGAGGAGGCCATTGTGCGACGGATGATGGTTGAGCGGGCAGTGAAGGTGGATGATGTGGTGAAGAGGCGTTGGGTGGTGAGGCGGGTGGCCATGGTGGTGTCCTATGGGGCCGATGGATCTGAGCGATAACGGGGAGGGTCTACCTTAATATAATGTACGAATAGAGGCGCCTTATTAGTCTTGTATGCGGAGGTCGCAGGTGGTGTCTCGGTTGCTAGCGGCCGAGTTGGAGATTCGGCGATTGACTGGGCGCGCCTTGGGCGGCACGCTAGCATCCTCCCGAATCCCGGTGCCGAGTTCGGCCCCAATTAATATACTATACATTTCTTGTCGAGGATACAATGCGAGGATATAATACGCACCAAAGACACCTTGCGAAAGTCCATATGTAGAATCCGACGTCCTTAAGGCAAGATTGTGACTGAGAAGAGCAAGCCGGCTAACAAGCTTTTGGCCCCTTTGCTATGTAGAATGCCTCGGAGATTATTAGTACGGACAGAGGAGGCGCTGGGATACACCATCGCTGCGTACCTGCATAATGGGGATGTGAAGAAACCTCAACTTGAGGACAAGAAATGGGAGATTTTGAACGATTGGACGCCCTGGGCCTTCTTGCACCTGTACGCAGCGTACCAGAAATTCGCGCCTGAACTCTGTGCCCGCTGCTAAGTGTTATGTCGAAATCGCCTGCCTTATGGCTGTGGGCGAGGGGGAAATGGCCTCGGAGAAATTCCTTGATCCTGAGATCGTCGATATAATGCTATTTGGGTTGGATGAACTGATGGGGAAATCTGTTAGGATAGATACGACTCTAGTATTCGAGGGCTAGTTAAGGTATTGAGCCTGGCCAAAACCATAGCCAACAATAGACCTAGCTGCCAAGGCCTAGTCTCCCGGAGAAGCTCCAGCCACACTTATTGTGGTTGAATTCATGTCGCTATAGGCAAGTTCTGTAAGATGCTTGATACCTACAGTTGGGTAATGTCCAATCGCCGTTAATACGCACGAGGTTCTAAGACCATCTTCCCGCGGGCAAATTAATGGAAACTTTAGATTTCAATTTGAACCAACTTTTGGATTGCCTAATATATGCGTGTAAGATATGTTTCTAATCATGTCTAGCCTCTGAACCTAAAAGAACCGCTCCATACTGCTATGAATTACCAGATAGCCCATAGTAATAATGATATACGAAGTGTCCTGGCACTGCTGAAAAATGCCAATTAGAAGCGAATTTTAACTCCCCAACGAACTCGACGCTGAAATAGTTCAATGTGTTATGTGTCTCCTTTTTTTCCTTGTACCTATGGCGACGTCCTCCTCAATGGTCGACGTCCTCGTCGAGCCCCGGGTACATGATGTCCTGTACAATCACTGCCCGCACATGGTGGAATAGGACGAAGCTGAAGGTTATTACAATGATAATGCTCATCCCGGTGGAAACCCAAGCCAGAACATCAGCCCCAATCTCCCGCGCGATCGAGATGGTCGCCAGTGTGAAGCCCGTGTTGGGGAACACCATGGCCCACCACCCTAGGTGGAAGTGCCTAGGCGGCGCTAGAATGACAGCCATGGCTGCGATGCCAAACCACCATAGGCTCAGCGCCCAGAGAAACACGGCGCCCATGATGGCAATGAGCCGCACGAGGCTGGCGTCTATCACGCGCCCATCCCCTGTGAGGTCGAGGTCCCCAGGAAAGCCTCGCGCCATGCCAATGAGCGCCAGTGCTGTAAACGCCGGCGGGCCGACGCACATGAACAGACCCGTGCGGTGCTCTCGGTCGGGGAGCCCGGCCTGCATCAGGCGGCCAACCATGTGCGCGTACATCATGACGGCAACGCTGAGACCCAAGCCTTGGCATGTCAGGCCCACAAGGATGATGGGCACGGCCGCTATATCGGGCTGCGTTTCAGCAATGATGGAGGCGATGGTGCCAGAGAGCATGATGGGGAAGATGGGGAGAATCCACGTCGGCATCATGGTCTGTAGGCCGAAGTTGTGCACCGCGAAGACATAGCTGTACTGCCCGATAGCGAGCAGTAGGGTGATGACGACGTATGCCCAGTAGGATGCCTGGACGGCCCAGACGAGGTTGGAGTTGTCCCTGGGTACGGCATACCGGTCGGTGCTAGTAATGAGTGTGGCAAGTGACAGGAAGAAGGTGGGTACGAAAAAGCCCTCCCGCGGATGTGTAACAGAAGTGGTGAAGGAGCCGGTATGGAGGACAAACCGGGCAACCATGGTAATCGTGATCGCCGTGAAAATGAGGATGTTGATGATATATACGGCGAGGCCGATGTACTTGAGGCCGGGAAACTGGTTCAGCTGGGCGGAGAAGAGCATAGAAAGGCCGCCGGTGCTCATGGGGAAGGTGTACCATGCCCAGGTGAAGTGCCGGATACGTTGACGCATGGATAGCTTCGGTCGGTTGGGGTCATACATGTCGGCAGCATGGACATCGTTGCCCTTCTCGATGTTAGGGTCAGGTGTTGATGCATTGGTTCGGTTGTGGAGGTCGCATAAGTTGCTGTCTTGCTCGGGAGCGTTGGCATCGACACCACTTCGAGCGTCTCGGGCCGTTTCTTCGCCATTGAGAGTAGATCCGAAGGATCCTGGGCGGATGGTAGCGGGCATTGTGCTCCGTCTGAATAGGGACTCCATGGGTGAAGTGCTGAATAGCCTCACAGTGACGTTGTAGCTCCGTTGAAATGAACGGGAAATATGGAATTAGGTTGAGAATAACGAGAGAGAGTTCTGAGGTGAAAAAAAAAAGAATGAGTGACTGGGCTCTACATGGCCTTTTAGGAGAAGGATATAAATATGATCTCGAGCATCTCCGAACCGTTGTGAAGAAACGACCGGAACACGTTGTCTCGGGTCTCCTGCAACGCAACGTCAAGCCGTGACGAGTCCGAGGTGGCTTTGTTGGGTGGATTTGATGAAGCAGAATTGGCAAAGCAGCCACAATTCGCAGGATTAAACGACGGACCACTGAGTGTTGATGGGTCCTGAATCGCGATGCGATAATCCTTATGCTTGAACTGCCGGGAATATCAGTATGTTGGTCAATGCAGCTGCAACGTTTCCCATCTGACCACAGAAAATAGACAAAGGATTCCGAAGGCACGTTCTAAATCGTTGTGCTGATATTATGGTAAAAGATTTGATAGTTCTTGACGCGCACAGGTAGATTGCCCCTGATGCTCTTCATTTTTTTCTTCTCCCGGTGAAGTTGGTGACTCGCGGCCGCAATCACCATCCCCGGCACTTGTGCCCAATTCACTGGAGAACGACAGGGCGTCCTGGCACTTTCTTTTCCAATCGGGTACTGACGTCTGGGCATAGCCTCGGGGACGACCCGGCGGGACCCTCATTATTGGGGCTCTGTCTCAGCGACGTGCAAGGACGTGCAAGGACGTGGTTGGAAGTTAGAAGCGGCCTCCCCTGTTGCATATCACGACGATCGTCGTCAATGTCCGCCTTGTCCGGTGAGCCAATGAGTTTGGGACGTGCCCCCACGACGGAGCGATGCAGAAGCTATAGCGCGAGACATCAGACGTCAAAAACGGGACGCACGAGGCTCGTTGGTTCGTGAGGTGGAGAGTTGAGAGCAGAAGAGATTCCCAGTGGTTGATAACTTTGAATGGAACCTGAGCGGCGAGAATGGTTGAGCACGGCCCTTGGCGCAAGAAATGACGACGATGATGGCGAAGTTGCCCCACTGGGCGACAAAAGATCGGTGTGTTATCTGGGACAAGTCTGAGAATGCATGGAGCATGGACGTACGAGTAGTACTTAGAGATAACTGAGAAAAACAACATTGGTCAGAGAAATACCATACTATGTAACGTTCATAAGGTAGTTTGTGCACATATGTCCTGATACCTTGAGCTCCTCAGTGGCATATGAGACTACCTTGTAATGTCTTGGGAGACAGAAAATAACCCATCTGGGATATTTCTGGAAAGTCGGAAGCTTTTGAAACGTTGGAGGGGCATTCAAATGAAAGCATCTCATGTTATACGAGACACCACTGTCGGGAAAGTGCGGGCTGTGTGATAAGAATTCGGCGGGCAACAAGGCGGCAGGCCACGTTGGAATCAGGTGGCTTTGAGTGGGTCGTAATTCGTTGGTATCATGCCTTGAGGAACGACGTAATGATCTGGCTAAACTGATCAAGGCCGTCAATGAAGCACACGTGCCCGGCGTTTTTAATAATGACTAGCTCGACGTTGTTGGACTTGCCGGCTGCCGCGAAGCCTTCCGCGATCTTGGCTCTCATGACACTCATCGCGTGGAGCAGATTGGCGTCCTTTTCGCCGACGACACAGACAGCTTCGTCGACACTGGCACCGATCTTGGCAAATAGTGGCCGCAGATCAAAACTCGGGCTGCGTAGGGCGTGACAGCACGTCTCGAAGCCGTTGATGCTAGTGCGCAGCATCAGGTCGCGCATCCGCTGAGTCTCCTGGGGGTTGGCATCTAGCCATTCCGTGCCAAACCAGCGCTCCAGCGTGCCATGCACACTGCTATCCATGCTGCCGGCGGCACGTGCGGCATCAACACGGGGACCGAAAGTGTCATCGACATTGGCGTTTACCGGTGAGGACGAGATGGTGTCGCAGATGACGAGCTTGCTGACGACGCCGGGGTATTTTGTAGTAAAGACGATGCCGGTGGCGGCACCCATGGATACGCCTACCCACGAGTGCAGCTTGGCAATGTTCAGGGATCTGAGGAGGAGCCTGACATCATCGGAAATGGAGTCAAAGGTGGTGGTATCGAGGGCGTCGGGCGCGGAAGAGTCGCCATGGCCAGGCGGGTCATAGCGCAAGGTGCGGAAGCCATTCCTGTTGAGGATGGGCACAACGTGGTCCCAGGCCGTGAAGGGCGCGCACAATGGGCTGGAGAGCAGCACTGTGGGGCCATCCGGGGGAGACTCGTCGAAGGAGTACGATAGCTTCCTAGAGTCGGGGAGGGTGATGGATGAGGCCATGGTGTTCGTACTAGCTTCGTGCGTGAAGCCCAGTGATGTGAATGTGATTGCACAATATGTTTAGACCGGGAGTGAAGTAATTGAACAGTTGGAAGGTTGAAAAATTACAAATGGAAGGCACTTGGAATTTGCAAAACTGTTTTGCAGTTGCGACGCATGCAATGCCATCATGATGAGGCAACTGTCACCGACAATACAGGAGGCAGAAGAGGAAAGAACATTGCATGCACATCGCGTCAGGCGCCTCTTCCCCAAGCTTACCCACCTTTATTTTCCGAGCCTAAACGCCTGCCAAGTTTGAACCCACCAACCCCATCGACACTCGACAGTCGACCCCATGAATCATGCATGATCCATCGGCCCCCATTTTCCCCATCGTCTGCCCTAGCGGAATTGTACTCGTAGATTTACTTCCGTCTTCCGGGGAAGATGGGCTATCCCGCTCCATGCTCGTCCTCATCCTCATGGCCCACCACGAATCACGGGTTGTTGCCAAGCTCCGTATGGCCCCGGACCCTGGACCCCATGAGCCTGCCCAAAGCTGTGACCGTTGTCGAACGCCACATCTCGACCGAACTCTCAAGGGGCCCACGGGCCACCAGTCCACAGCATCATGAGTAGTGAGTACTGGTACGTGCGAGTATGAATTGGTTGTGCTAGCCAACCAGCGTGATGCACAGATTCCTGTCAGAGTCGTGGGTGTTGGAATCTACGATAGGTTCTGGTCTAGGCGTTAGACCTGGAACATCTTCAACCTTCATATAAACGCCAGTCGAGATCCGGACGTTGAACGTATTGGAATTTTCAGGGATGCGTCCGTAGGACACTTTAATTTTCTGGGGATCATTAGCCCTATATATGCATGGCCACGGTTGTAGCACTTTGGACTCTCGTGTTTCTACGATAAGCAGGATGATATTGTGTCTTTCTGCGCTACGCTATTAGCAGAGGTAAATTCTTTGAGCTAAATTTTCTTCTATTCATAGATTACGTGGGCAACTATAGAGATATTCTGTTGTTCGATAAGCGGGATAAGCTGGGCTGGCGAGATCGTGCCGTGGGAGAGCGTCCGAAGCTCATCATTGGAACGCACAACTTCGGTATCAGGGATGGGAGAGCGGCGTGACTCATTGAAGAGCTCACTGGATTTCTCTATGGCTACATGAAGAATCTGTGTGGGTGAGAGGATGGAGGATCGACCAACGGGCCGGATTCCTCAGGACAGGGACGGTGCGAGACGAGTTGAACCTGGCCCATTAGATACATAACTAGGGTTTACGGGACTCTGGAATAGGCTTATATACGTAAATATATAGTCTCATGGGCCTCTTGCCTCCAGGACTTTAAGAATCGGTTAAACCTTTTCCTGCTTTCGGCCTATTCGATAGGGTGGGGGTGGATAAGTGGTAGCGCGGACGTCGGTAGGGCGGGTAGGTGAGCGGCCGTCAAAATGTCGGCCTATCTGAGGTCATGTGTAACTAGGTAGGTGGTCAATTTGCTTGAATGATAACAGATATTAGAAATCCCAAATGAATTGAGTGGGTTGCATATGGGGAGGGATGGTTTTCTACTGGTAGGGTGGGTGGTTTCGTCCGTCCACGCTTACTATTATATTATCGTATCGGGGATATAAATGGGGTCATAGGACCTTCGTATTGCCGTGAGGTTGCTAAGCCGCTAATGGCGGCTTCTTCTCGTCGGGCAGACGAGGTATTAAATAGGCCTTTGCCTCCCGCAGAAAGGCTACTAGTTAGGATAGTCTATCTGCCGATCTGATGCAATGATAACACCATTATTCTGACGATGTTGTTACTTTTATACTGATGTTATATGGTCTGATGAGCTTAAGTTCTTAGCTAGAGAAAATTGCGTTAAGAGTACAGTAATATAGATAGCAATATTCTCATAATATATCTACTAATATCATGGCAATACAGATACTGCGATCCTCGAATTTGTATCATAATATCCCATTGATATATAGTGCTATGTATATAGTTCGTATACCATACATTGAAATCGCCACTCCTCGCCCTCCAAAACATGAATATCTCATACCTCATGCGCAGCACTCACCGAACGGTAAAGCCCAATTGCTGCCGCCTTTGTTGATGAAGACACCCGTGTATGTGAAGTAATTCGAAGGCAAATTCTTCTCAGACAGGTGCATGCATGAGTGCCGGCCATCGCTGGCTGCCGCGTTTAGACGGTCCCTGAGGAACTCAACGATGCAACCCTGGCTCGAATCTGGGAAGTAGCTGCTGCTGCGGTCTGCAGTGATGATGATGCTCCAGTCACGCCACTCCTCGCTCTTGGCGGCTGCCCTGGTTCCTGGCTTCAGGTTGGAAACCAGGTTCGACTCGGCGGTCTCCTTGTCCCCACGCCCCTGAATCGCGCGTTCCATATCTCTCCTTTTGCTGGAATCGGCGGATAGAGTAGCGTCGACTCCCCTGGCCTCGAGTTCCCCCGTAGCGGAACGGAGGGCGTACCGCGTATAAGAGCGAGCCTCTGCCAAGATGCCCTCCTCGCCGCTGAGATCACGTTTGGCCATGCCGGCCATCTCGTTCTCGATGTTGAAGTGGATATATTCTGGCTCAAAATCGTCTCTCGGAGTGACGAGACCAAGGTGCCTGACGTCCAGCCCTTCCATGTTCAGATCTCGCACCTTGAGCTTGTTCACCGGGCCCTCGTGGCCATTCCTGATACGCTCGTATCGCGCCTGCATATTGATACCGTTCCCGATCAGCTTGGCGACATCATCAAGGAAGCTGTCGAGGAACGACGGGGTCCAATAGATGACGACAGCAACACCCGCAACCCAGATGAAGTAGCGGTGGGGCAATGCTTCGCAGACGTAATACGCAATGCCATCCTTATCAGCGCACTTGTCGTCATCTCCGCGCGCCATGAGCGCAGAGCCGGTGCGGGAGCTTTTCGTGACACCTGGAAGGTCCCAAGCTGGCGTCTGGCTCAGGCGCTCCGGTTGTTCAGGGTCGAGCATTGTCCAGTCACTGCCGTTGGTGCCCATCCGCTCGTAGAAGTCATCCAGGCTACGAAGAGTGCCCAGATGAACATCTCGCTCGGAGTTGAAGTTGCGACGCTGGAAGTGGGCAGACTCATCCGCGTTGGACATGCCTTGAAAGAGAAGGGATGCGACAAGATAATGGAGAGAACGCATGATGGGGGTAGTAGAGTAGTGGAAGGCTCTCCAAGGGTATGGTCAAGGTATGATTTAAGGCTAATGGGCCAAGGCTGCTCTCCTCATCTGTTGAGGGTAATGAAGAGAATGGTAGAATGAGACCTATGTGTCTACTTCACCCTCCCATTTATACTGGTGTTGATACGGTTGCTGAAATACATACCTCCCATTCAACTTGATACATCTTTCGATGACTCTGATCTAGCGGTGTATGAGAACATCTGGCATAGTATGTAAGACCTTGTGTCGTGGTATCCATCACTCCTGTCAGCAAGGATACTCGATCACGATGGTGAATATCGGCGGCGTTTAGATCATCTTGGCTACCGGCAGTTTTTGGATGAGTTGCACCTACCATTCAGACACAACCAATCAATTTTCTAGAACTAATTGGCGATCAACGCGCCGAGTAAGATGTCATGTCACCATGCCGCGCATGAACATGAATCGAGCCGTGTTGTCTTACATCCAACAACGGGCCAGTTACAGCCTACGGGACAGCGGGTAAAACCATATCCTCTTGTGACTCCATCTGTTTGTTGATCTTTTTATATTTTAGAATTCTCTGTGTCACATTGTCTCGCACGAACCAAAACACATGCTCGCAGTAACCATCTATAGTCGAGCTAATGCGAGCTGACATGATATTCTGGAAGGATTCTCTTAGTCCTGACCGGTCAAGTGCTCCATGACCTCACTTGAGACGTGAATGAGTCTCCATGCTGGCCGGAGTGTGGAAGAAAGGCATAACACCCCTGGATTATAACCTGTGTACTACTGTTCTTTCATAGCGGCACAATGACTTTGGCCATTTGCAGCAGACCTGATCACTGTTGTTTCCTCACCTCCAGTCACTAGTAGTTCAAAGGCAATATGACAACGTTTATATCACGTCCACTCCCAGGTACGTGACACGCGTGACGCGTTAGCCTATTCTATACTACTCATTGCCTACAGTAGTGCAATTCGGAGTGTAACTCTGAGACCAACAAAGTCGGAATCTCTTTACCAGTGTGTTACATCCAAGGGGAGACTCCTTGGTCATGACGACATCATCAGCCGTGCTTACAGTGTACATTGTTGTATTGCTAACTAGATTCTCACACGGAACGAGGAAAGACATTTGTAATACAAATCATTGGTGAACTGTCCCTTTTCCTACGTCACTTCAAGAGGCACAGCTGTAGCATAGAATGGCAAGGCAGCATGAGTACCGTCACCAAATTTTGACCCACCGTTATCATTTAACATATCAACTGATAAACGGGAGTAAGACGAACACATAAGAAGAGCTTAAACCCACTGAATCTAATCTAGGTATCCCTCTTCGCACTACGCCTTCCTACAACCTACAAAATTGTTCCCGTCTACTACCATAAAAGACCCATTTAGTTGGCTCACGACATCCTGGTCCTAAAATCTCTATATAAGATACAAGAGTCAGACGACGAAAGCTTCTAGTACAATATGAAGCTCTCTCTCTGCTTTGGTCTTGTTGCCGCTGTTGTATCAGCTACCGCTTACGAACTAGTCTGGTACACAGGTCAGCAGTGCACTGGGCAACGTGTCTGGTCGTTTGACCTCAACAAAGACAACAAAAACACGTGCCATGACGTTGACCAAGCTGGTCTCTATGTCCCCTCTATGACTATGGATCCAAACGATGGAGAGGGGGAAGACGACTGTGAGTTTTCCAGCATTTATTTCACCGTCTGTGTTGGCTTCTGCTGTATAGGTGTGGCTATATGGCTACTAACCTCATTTATAGACGTAGTATTGTACTCGGGGAAGGACTGTGGGGGCGACTTGGTTGGCCGTGGCCAAGAGGGCTGCATCAAGTTCGAGGATCACGACGTCCTCAGCTTCCAATTCGTAACCTTCGCGAAGGATTGAACGTTTTGTTTATTTGATTTGGATTTGAGACAGTCTTGTATCTCGGATACCCCCCCATTTAAGGGGTCGAATTTCTTCATAAAGCTGTAGTATACTTTGCTGGTTAATATAGATGATGGACCTAAGTCATATACTTACTCGTTGTATTAATGAATATTCTACTATATGTTTGAATACTTCAGCTACTAGGTCTCTTTAGAATAGGTAAATTTAGGAGTACCTATATACCTACCTACCCATGCCAAGATATTCAATTCTCTCGTGGACTCGCAATGATGCTTAAAGCCATCGATCGATTCAACTTGGTGTGCTTCCTTCGACTTTTGAGACTTGCATGTATAAGTGGGACTAGGTCATACGTGCCGGTCTCCGTAGCATGGCGGCCCGCCTCATCGGCGATGCGACCAACGGCCGGGTAGTAGTTAGTACGTGTATTAATATCCATACCTTACCCGATATATTGCTAGGGCTGATGGCACTCTTGGCAATATGCATGTTGTAGTCTAGCTCTACCTTTAGTGTTGACTGTGTTGTGTTGCAAATCTCCGTGGAATGCGTCGATCATGTCCTCTTATTAAGGGCTTGGAATCTCCAAGTCCCCAGCTGCCCACCGCCTCTGATACCATCAATACCCAACACGTTCGGCCAACCGCAGCACCTAATCACTGCTTACTCTTCCCCTGTGCTCTTCTTCACAGCTGAATACCATGGGAAATACATCAACCAGGCATTTTGACCCAGGCTATTTTGTCGTCAGCCTAGCCATCACCCTAAGTCTCTGGATAGTCACTGCCGCCTTCGGGTACAGCGACTGGTCAACAAGATCAGAGGGAGCAAGAGACTTTATGATAGCTCTTCAATTTGGAGCCATACTGCCCATTTATCTTTTGGCCCTCAGTCAAGTCTTTTCCGCCCTTGGTCAACATCCCTCGCCACCAGCCCCGGTCGGCGCACTCTTCGTTGCTGCTGCATTGGCTTCATCTACTGCAGCGGCCTTCTGCATCTTTACGAGCAGCTGGCGAAATATCTTCCAACATGTATTTCTGGTCATGGGGGGTGTTTATGCTGGATGCATGTTGGAGTTGGTCACTGGTTTCGTCTCGGGATGCTTGCAACAGCTGGGTGATGGTGCCTATACCCAAGTCAATCGCCAGGCCGTCTCCCAGGGCGACCCGCGAGAGGCGAGAATTCAAAATATTAGACGAGTCTCCACGAATTGAAGAGTACGAATACAGTGGCGTCCACCGGCAACTGGGGAATCGTCGGAGAGATTGAACAATGATATGGTCGATTATAATCCGCATCCATTTGGTGGAATGGTCGCGATAGAGTCTCATTACAGAGAGCATAAGGCAATTCCACGTTATGGGGTATTAATTCGTTTTGTTTTTAAAAATAGCCATGAGTTGTAAAGCGATGATAATAGTTATAGGTAGTATTTAGGAATCATGCTAACGGCACCACACATCAGGGACACAATGTCATCTCGACAAGCCCTTTTCAAGAGTTCGGCGCTCGTATTCTTGGCCGCATGTATGAATACTCGTACGACGCCCCTTCATCCCTGCACAGCCTCACAGGTTTCTCCCGCGTTTGCATCCTCCAACCTCAGGGGCCCAGGAAGGCGCAACAAGTTCTACTATGAGTCGCGGCTCACTGCATGAGGGGCGAACCGTGTCCATCTATGACGTCCGCGTCCTTGCTGCCGCTGGCCAGTGTTGATATGGGATGAGCACTGGATGGCCACGACAAAAGCAGCGATTGAATGAAGACCATTTTCTAAGCCGGGATGACTTTTTAAATACATTGTTCAGGAGGTGAATTAGAATTATGAGATATTTAGATAGGAGTAGACAAAGCTCTTCGCGTCCATGTCTTTACATCAGGAGAAATCCAAGTTGGGCACTAGGGAGAGATCACTTGAGCGGTACATAAAGCCTAGCATTAAGCCAGAGGATGTTGACTTCTTTTATTATCTGGTGTTAACTGAAATAATCTTAGGCCTCTTGGTTAGGTATGGAGGTATACTCAGCACATCGCGTTCTGCCGTTGGTGTATCATCAGTTTTGGGCCCCTCACTATTATAACCTCCCCCACTGGGAGCGCATCTTTTAGGCGGGTGAATCATGATGAGTCACTGAACGCAGCACCAAACCAAGTACTACAAAGTCCCGTCCATTCCACCCCACATCTGCCAGACCCAGACAAGAGCAACTGCCGATGCGAAAGAATGGCCTCGCAACAAACCCCCGACGACATCAAGTCCCGAGTCCTCCAATGGCTCAAGGGAACCCGCTACTCAGCAGCCTCCCTGGAGACGATAAGTGGAGGAACGGGAAACTTCATCTACCGCGCTCGTCTTGATAAGCCCCTCGAAGATGGCACCACAGACGTCCTCGTCAAGCACGGCGAGCCCTATGTCGCTTCCAACCCCTCCATGGCGCTTTCGCTAGACCGTTGTGTATGTAACCATCTGTCGCGATGCCCCGCCCCCCATCAGCTATCGTCATCTTCAATGTTGCTGACAATTAGAAGAGGATAGAGGAGGAATGCCTGACTGCTGTCACTTCCCTGCGCGTGAACGCCGACAAGCCAAGCGGCTACAATTACGCTGTCAGGACGCCGCGATGCCTCCTCTATGACGACGAGAGCAACACCCAAGTCCAGGAGCTGCTCCCCAACGGGGCCAACCTCAAGGCATATGTGCTGGAGAACTACCCGTCCCCAACCCCAGACTCACTGCGACCGCAGTGCCATCAGCTGGGCAAGGTCCTAGCCCAGTACATCACAAAATTCCACCGCCGCTCGCAGGCAGAGGTAGAGGCTTGGCGCACAGGACCGGCGGGGACACCCGAGCCCAAGCTGTATGCGGCGCTGAAAACGCAGAACCAGATGCAGGGCCTGAAGCACATGATAAACTTTGATTGGCTCCAGGAGCGAGTAGCCATGTTCCCTGGGATCTTGGAGGAAGCAAAGGATGTGTTTGAGAAAGTCAAGCAGCTTGCATCTGAAGAGCTGAAGGGCGCCCATGGGGATCTGATGCCGATCCATGGTGATTTTTGGACCGGAAAGTAAGTTATCTCCCGAAAGAACTCATCTCACGACGGAATGCTAACGAAGAGCCAACCTATAGCATCCTCCTTCCAAACTCGCCAATACAGGAAGGCGCAGAGATCCCCATCTTCGTGATTGACTGGGAAATGTCCCAACTGGGCGTGCGAAACCTGGACCACGGCCAGATGCTCTGCGAACTATACCAGCTGTGGCTGTACAAGAAGATTGACGCCGCGCTGTGGATGGTGCAGGGATACGCGGAAGGGCTGGGAGAGCAGACTGAGGAATTTGCCTTCCGGACGGCAATCCAGCTTGGAGTCCACATGCTGAGCTTCGGGACCATCGTCCCCGGCTGGGGTACGCAGGATCAGGTGCAGGATGCTGCACGGCACGGAAGGGACATTATTGTGAATGCTTGGAATCATAACCGGGAGTGGTTTGAAAAGAGTGACCTTGCCTGCTTGCTATCCCGGACCACCGTGGGCAAGGCAGCATGAGCTAAATCATACGGCTAAGGAGGTTCATATCACGGGGCACAAATTCATGCAACGTCTCGATAACTAAAGCTGACTATGTCTATTGTCCACTTCCTGCAGGTTTCGACTCTACTCCATTAATAGGGCCTCACCGGAAACGGGCTCGCTGACGCCATGGGTGCAGTGCAGTTTGCCGCCAGAGCAGCCTTGGCCTCGGTGCTGCTGGCGCTCACGCACTCGATGCCAATGTCGCCCGTGATACCATCGCAGATAACGACGGGCTTCCCGCCACAGGGGCTGGTCACGTCAAAGTTCTCGAAGCGGATATTCTCGCAGACGGCATCCGGGTTCGTGCTGCAGGTCAGACTGGCCACGGCGTTGCCGTACTTGCCCGAGGTAGTGCCCGTGAAGTTCTGGAACAGGATGTTGGTGACGTTCATGCCCGAGGGGTACTGGGCGCACGTCTCGGAGTCGATGTTGAAGTAGCACGAGTCGATAAAGGCTGAGTACTCGTTGTTGGCGTTCCACACGTTGCGGAAGGTGACGTTGTTGATGAAGCCATAGCCAACGTCCGGGCCGGCCCAGGTCTTGAGGCGCGCGCCGTGCTGGCCGTTGAGCATCCAGACGTTCTCGATGAGGACGTCCTGGACAAAGGACTTCTCGCCCGCATACTGGCCGAGGGATCCCATGGACTGGCCGTGGGTGCCTATATGTAGCAACCGATGTCAGAGGAAATCACGGACGCATGAGAGGGACTGCTGTTGATGAAAAAGGGCTTACCGTTGCAGTACATGTAGTCGACATGCACATTGCTTGCATTGCTCTTGGGGGAGAAACAGTCGTCGCCGATATTGACCCAGGTGCGCTCGACGCTGAGGCCCTCAATGTTGAGTGAATCGAAGAAGTCGGTATTCTTGGGCAAGGCAGTAGCATTGTTGGATTCGGCAGTGCAGATAACGTCCTTGTAGGACACGTCCTTGGCTGCGGGGAGGTGAGCACTCGCCTTATTCCTCAGGGGTATGTGGGTGTCTTACAGGTGACGATAAAGTTGGTCCAGCACGGGGAGTCTTTGAGATGGACACCCTCGATCTCGAGGTTGGTCGCATTCTCAGCATAGAAGAGGATGGGTCGCAGGTACTCGTTGTCGGGGTCGAGGATCTCCAGGCCTGCAAACTCGTTCCACCACCTCTGACCGTTGCCATTGAGGACGCCCTCGCCGTAGATCTTGATATCCTTGCCACCCCATTTCCAGAACATCAAGCTGTTCTACAAAAACCATTAGCCGGTCTGTTCTTGCTTGAAGAGCTTATTGCTTAGTATCATTACCTGGAACGGATGGGCGAAAGCATTCGCCTGCCAGTATGGCGTGTCGTTGGTAAACTTGATCTCGCCCTCGAGATGCACATGGATGTCGTCCAGCCAGGTCAGGTCGAGCGGCTGCCCAATGACATATGTGTGGTCCTTCTTGAGGTGGAGTGTGCCGCCATGGTTAGCCTTCTTTAATCCCCGTACGAAGTCGTCCGAGATATCGTCCGTGTCATGCCTGGACGGGCGAATCGTGACTTTGCGGCGATGGTCACCATGTGGTGGTTTCCACGGATGCTTGTGGCGGAACTCCTCGATGCTTCGCGGCGGGTGCTCCATGAAGCTGGCTGCCACACTGGCGGCGGCCGCGAGGGCCGAAAGGAGTATCGATGCCTTCATCGCAGAGGAATTGGAGGACCACTGGAGATCAAAGGGTGGACCGTGAGATTTTGAGACGTGAGACGAACAGAAAATATTGAAAACTAGAATGCTGGTCAAGAGCAGGAAGCTGGCGTGTTAATATACGTAATCTATTCAAAAGCCCATTGCCCCCATTGATTGATGTTGCTTCCAGGATCACAGGGTCTTCTGGGGATAAATGAATCAAGCCAGGGTCTCCTCGCCCGAGCACCCGTCTGCCCAATATCATTTCTTCGAGAGTCAATCCACCTATAGGATCAGCCATTGAAGAAGACCTAGCCTGGAGTCCACTTCTCGGTATGTATTCTTCCAGGTTGAGCTTGCGGCTGTTTTAGTCTTGCAGCTGCGGAGCATAAGGCTATGGGGAACAAGTGCCAGCCAAGAACGCGGGGAGCCATGTTGGAGACTTGGGGCAGGACAGGGGTAATTCAACCACCATCTATGAATTGGAGGCTATGATTGACGGAAATCCCCCTTCCCCGCATACGGAATAATTCATAGTAAACACAGACTGGATATTGATGACGACGGGTGTTGGCAGCCAAGAAAAACAAAGAGATCTAAAATGAACCAATGTGCCGGGCAGCCGGACCCTACATAAACTGCTTTGGATCTCATTGGATATCCACGTCTTCAAAGTACGTGGTTCGTGGAATATGAATGACCTCGGATGAAACGGCAGCAAATCTGGGGCCAAGGCTTCTCTGTCCTGAGGTATACGGTTATACGGTCGCATGTTAGTAGACGACAATTAGCATACGCGTCATCTTTAATCGTTAATATGTGGCGATTTGCCAAACGGCTAGCTGGGATTCAACGACAGACGTCTTCATTAGGGTTATTCCGGGAAGTATTCCGGTTGAGTTATATGTAATGTGGGGATCTCACTGGTGTAGGAACTGGATCAAGTACATGATTTAAACCCGCTCCTTGGGCTCCTACTCCCCCGGTATCTTTACCAGTGCTTACTAGTGTGGAATATGTCCCAAGAGTCTGTCCCAAGAGTCCTATATAGTACTGGCCAGAGGCAACAGCAGCCTCGAAGGTCACACTGACTCATTATTCTTCCAAGCCCGTCCACAGATGTTGCACTCTCCAGTTCACTCCTCGGATGCTCTGTATGAAGTACTGTCCGACGAAATTCCCATTGATAGGAACAAGTAGCTCTTGGATGCATGTGAGCGTGAGGGTGTTCTATACCTGAGGCTGCATTTAGGAACGAAGCGGGGATGCGTCTCATGGACTCATAGCCCCAGAGCAACTCTCCCATCACGCTGACGACGAAGAACTGCGTATCTCTGCAGGTCAACCGATTGTCCCTCTGCCCAGCTCTTGATGTCTTTGTCCCCCGTATTGTTCGCCTGCTGAAGCAGAGGCTCAGAATCTTCCGAGATTACTTGCGAGATAGATTGCCAGTGGTTGCCCAGCAAGGAATGGCTCGTGGACCACAGGAACATGACTGTAATAATCAAGAACAAGACGAAGTGCACTGCGATGATAGCAACAGCGGAGGTAAATCCGGCCCAGTGAACAGGGACTAGTGCTGATGTAGAAAAGGAGGTTTCAGCTACGGCCATCGCCATCACGTTAGGAATTGCATCGTAGTACGCCATCTGATGTATCCTCGTGAACAGCGCCTGGGCAGCTAGAGCCGGACTTCTCGTGGAGTTCAGTGCATCTAGAAAAATAGCTGTATGGGCTTTGTGTGCGTAGTATTTCGATAACATGCGTTTGGAAAACATGACGCCTGGGTCTGCGGTTCGGTTTTCGGGAGCACCGATTAGGTTGTTATTTACGAAAGACGTGCTACCAATAAGGTTTTCGCTGAAGAACCACGCTGACCAGGTGTCGTTCTTGTTATCAAAGCCTTTCCACTGCGACTTTGGCCCTAGTCGGAGCACGCCGCGATCTTCCAGGCTTCCCGGCGTTGACGATGCACCGAGCTGGCGTAGACTTGACTCGGCGTCGTAGCCATGATTTTTACTAATCCACGGTAACCTGGGCTCATCTCTTGCACTGGAGCTATGCATATCCACAATAAATGTCCGAGTACCAAGGTTGGTGAAGCATGTGGTGAGCCGCAGACCTTCAATCTCTGACCCGTTCGTCACAGTTGCCCAGGGACCATCATTGCGGATAACCTCGACGGCATTTCTTTCCCCATAGTTGTAGCTAAACGCATCCCAGGTGACGGAGTCGAGAACCATAAACATTGTCGATGCGGCCGGGACCATGCTAAACTCTCGCTGTTCTGGGTCTGAGAAGAGGGGACTTGAAGGGTCGACTAGGGGATCCTCTAGCAGTACTGTCCATTGTTCGTCCGAACCGACAAAACACAGGCTGGACTGACCAAGCTCCGTAGGCAGAGCGGAAAATGTGCCCGGCACTCCACAAGAAAAGTTGAAGTATTGCTGCGTTCTCGTCTCCTGCAACATTGGATAGGAGCTGACGTCCATGGTCATTGTACCCGTCAGACGCGCGACTTCATCAACAGTTACATTGCTTAATGAAGGCCTCCCACAAACTACCCGATGATCCATGATAGTAGCGGGCCCGTGAAACTTCCGTAGACTTGTGCGTTGAGCCGCATCTTCAAAGGGTAGGAAAGCCCGGTAAATGTGGCCTGTGTCGTGGAAGTTGTCTCCTTTTTCAAAAGAACCCGGGAGCTCGGCAAATGTCCAACTAGATTCAGGGGAGGAGGTCCACCATTTGGATACACCGGATACTGTTGAACCTCTCTCCAATGTAGGAATAGTAGTTGAACTATTCAGGTTGGCAAAGCTGCGGTCGGTAAAGTCGGAGAGGAAGATTGTGGAGAGGAACTGGGATGCAATTGTGACCAGGACCTCCGCCACAACGAGAGTGTAGATAAAAATCGATAAGGCATCCTTTGACCGAACTACTATCGTATACAATAAGTTGGTTGGCGTAACATTGAGCGCCCTAATGATGGAGTAAAAGGGCGCTTGAAATAGGGGGACCCCGATAGTTTCCAGGATATATCCCCCCAGCATAGCGGTGACCAAACTGGCCTGAAGCGCCACCAAGGTCCTTATAACTACCGTGCAGATGGTGACGGCGCTGGGAGCCCAGTTGGCCCTAAGAATATAGATCCAAGGCGTTCTCGGGGCTGCGCCTGTGGATGCAATTCTTGACTCCTTCCAGAGAAGGCCCAAGAAAAGGAACACCAGGGGAATTGCCGCCGATCCGAGGAACAGGACGGCCAGATGCTGCGCACTTAGACGTCGCGTAATATTTGTCCTCTTCGGTTCAAGAGGTGAATGTTGGATCGCGTCATCGTCGGCGGTTGGTGGTGCGAGAGGCACGTAGTCACTCTCGTCACCAGTCCCGTCCGAGTTGCGTATATGTGCCATGGAGTAAGCCCTGGGCTGCTTGTTGCATGGATATAATGACGTAGATGTATGTACAAAGTGGGAACAAGTACAGCGAACTCGGGAGCTTCGAGGGAATTTGAATTTGTTCGAGGGAATTCGAGTTTGAGACAATATGGACAGGAAGAGATTATGGACCGGAGAATTCAACGGGAGCTAACACGTCCATACCGAAGTATTTATATTCTGTTTATGGCCCCTTGACGCTACCCTTACCCCCGGCATGGAGAGCGGCTCGCAAGGCTCGAACCCTGGTGAAGGATCGATTCGCAGAAGCAAGACATTTCAAGGCTCAAGCTGTTATCATCCACAGGGCCCCAGGGTATGATAGGAAGAGAAATTGGCACCATGCAGGATGAAGCCAGTTGGCTGTGAAGACATGGAGCGTAAAGCATTCTTACGGGTCACGTTGATTTTGACTGCGGAAACGCACGGGAGGCACAGGTGATCTTTACTATACGTAGTAAAGCTGCCGGCCATAACGAGAGCGACGGCTGACTGCAGCCTGCAGTGACGGCGCCAACTCGCTAGAGTGTCTTCACAAGTGCAATACTATTATTATTTTAAACGGAGACTCATTCGCTAGAAGAACTTCAGGAGGCTCCGACAATGGCTTTGCTGCTCTGCTAGGTGTTCTTGATGAGTGGTGGAACCAACAACCTTGAGGGGCAAGGGGTGATGCTAAATGTAAATATAAATATTTGTATTTTATACATTAGCCGCTACACGACGGCCTTGCCCCCCATCTGGAGAGAGGTTAGAACACTGGGCACTGTCTCCTCCGTCGACATTCTCTTACGTGCCCACGGGTATACGACTGGAAACGTCCCAAGCTATACTTAGAACGCTACCGAGGTGGACAAAGGTCTGCTGACTTGACCCCGGTATCCGCCCTCTCAGATGGCGCTCAAGCACCGTAACATCGTAACTGGCACCAACAAAATCCGAGATTCTCTGCCGATCCCTCCTTGCATACCGAATTATTGATTTTTCGGTACTATTGTTAGCCTCGTGATAAACTGGCTGGCGCTTAGGCACGCGAGCTGCACGACGGGGCGCATTGCTGCGGCCTGACTCCTTTGAGACTCCATCTAAGCCCGACGAACGAAGTCGCGGGGGGTGAGGCATCCACGCATATCTCCAAGCAGTATTAGGCACAGCCCATTCGTGACAATATACTTTTCGGGATTGTAGATCCTCACGCCAATTGTGCAGAAAAGCCCGAATGCCCCTTAATACTAACGGGCTTCCCATTAGTCCACCTAAAGGCAGTGAGTGGCCTTGGTCTGCGAAAGTGGTCCTCCCGCCATAGTATATTGCCCCGGCGTCCGGGTACGGCGCCCAAGGAATGACCACCTCTCGACCCGAGAACCTGCGACTTCTAGTCAAACCCTGTACTGCTAAGCTATCATGAGAGTTCAGAGTGCCTTGTGCTGACCCTACTAGTTACACACCTGTAGCGTCTTCATAGTCATTGTAAACCGGGCGAGGGCCAGCCCAAAAAGCCATATTCAACTAGCTCTACTGCCTTGACTGAGCTGTATCTACACATGAGACCCCTCTCATCAAGGTATCGAAGAAGGCCGTGTCGACGCCCTGAAAAGCCCAGTCATCGACACTGGCCGCCATGGCAGGAAGTCCCACATGCGGTTGCAGAGTCATGTCATCCTGTCTGGGGTCGTAGTATTGTAGCGTGGGCTGCTGCTCATCATACCCGGGTGCATGTAACTGGGGCGCGCCGTGCAGGTGACCAAGTAGCTGCTGTGCCTGCTCATCTGTAGCAGCCGATGCATCAGATGGTGATGCGAACACAGTGCTGGATGTGCTGAATGTTGTTGTCACTGGGTGTCTATGTGTGAACTCGGTCTGCTTGGGAGGCTGCTGTGGCCGGCATGCCGCGTTGCCGAGCCACGGCTCGCGAGAGATGGGGCCTTGACGGGCAATCTTGATGACGCCAAGGTATGGGATGTTTAGGCGAAGCTCTACGCCTTCCTTCTCGATGCCCCCTTCCACGTCGTCATCGTATCCGTCTACATTTCTTGTGGTGTAACTGCTTCCCTCGGCTGCGTCTGCCTCAATGTCGAGTAGCCGCCGGATCAACCTAGCACTCTTCTCCGTTATAACGTCCTTGTTGAAGTGGCTGATGACATCCATCCTCTCCAAGACCAGGTCTAGCATGGCGCGGTCGCCCAAACGCTGGTGGGCTAGGAAGTTGGTCGCATCCGGATGGTGATGGGCGTCGAGATGGGTGAGTAGCAGCGTCATGGCCGCCAGGAGAGCAAAGAAGTCGACGGGCCTTGAGCAGGACGACACGGGGTTGAAGCTCCGGTGGGCGACGAAGCGCGTCAAGATCTCCCGGCTGGCGTTGACGCAGGTGATCTTGGAGTACTCGTGCTCGGTATTGTCGCCTACCTCTTGCATGATGTACGGTAAATGGAGCTGTATCAGGAGGCCGTAGTAGTAGACTTGAGCCGCCAGGCGCACCGTCTCCAGGAGGCCATCTGGCGATCCTAGTGCGAGGTTGCCAAAGTCTGCTGGGCGCCAGAAACTTGCCGGCATGCTCCTGGAAGCCTTTAATAAATCAGAGTCGATGGATTGGGTCGTCTCCAGCCTGATCTTGGACGAGTCATTTTCATTGCGTTCCAAGATTCGAGATGCAGTGACTGTGAGCAGTCGCTCGAATTTCCCCAGGGGCGGCTCATGTCGCAAAACCGACATGGCACCCACGCTCTTGTCAGATGTTCCCTGAGGCAGACCAAGTAACAAGCTTAGATAGCGGTCCATATAGACAATCCGAAACCATATAAACTCGGGGTCGGCATCAAGCTTTGGCTCGATGTGCTTGAGCGGTGGCATGGGAGACCGGTGAAGGCCCATCAACTGGGCGACAGTCATGGCCCTGCGATAGATAACCCACGCCCGGCGAAGATTGCCACAGTTTGTCTCGACCACTCCTTCGAGGACGATGCAGATGAGGCTCTCGACGGTTCCGTGCATCCCTTCCTTGGTCGTCACCCATGTCGCAGCAGCGGTTGCCAAGCGACGCATGAGCACGCTCTTTGATTCGGAGAGGCCGAGAAGTTGCTCGCCACACGGACTCTGGAGCGTGATGGCAAATGTGAGCATAAGTTTAGCGAGGATAACTGGGTGGGTGCTGGGACCAGGAGGTTCGAGTGCAGGGCATGGTGCGGAAAGCGCCTCGTGTGTTAGCTTGCTATGCGGCTGAGTGTTGACCAGATCGGTGTAGAGCGAGGGTCTGGAGCTCTCCTTGAGAAGAATCTTGGCATCTTCTCCGGTTGGAAAAGCTGCGAATAAGTGACGAAGAGCTGTGGTCTCGGCATCGGCTTGCTCTGATAACTCTTGACTTGGTGATACACCTGGGGGGGCCGGTGTGAGGAGCGATAACTCTGTAGAAGTAGTATGGTGTCCGAGGCTCTGGCGAAGGGGAGTTTAGCAGATATGTCCACTCTACGGTCATCATCGGTGTCTGGAGTACTTACCGCTGCTGGCGTGAGAGGAGCTCGAAATGGGGGCGGCGATGGATCATTCAAGCGAGCTTTTGTGACACTGGAGTTTGAATGGCGTCGAACTTCAGTCTGGTTTATCGAACCAAATTGTTTGCTAGCAAAGGCTTCCCTCAGCAAGTCTTCAAGTCTTGCGATGCGCCCATCAAGCTGCTCATGGCGATTTGCTCTCGCTGCTAGGGGGGCAAAATCCTGGGAGATCTCCTGGCTGACGCAGGGTACTCGCCGTCGCTGGCATCCTGCACAAGTGGCATCCTGAGACGACGTAAAGACGCAGCTGATCTTCCGCCGTTTACATTCCCAGCAGGATCGGGTTCCTTTACGAACTTTCCTCCGCTTCATGGTTGGCATGTCTGGGTGAATAGTGGGCGCACCTGGTCCCTCGGCTTCATCTGGGGTGTTTGCCATGGCTGGTTGTGTGTCCGTAGTTCTCGGTTGTAATTGATGAGACCCCGGCACGGCGGAGAGAATTTCTTCAAGATTGGTATGAGACTCTTTGATGATGGGCAGAGGTATGGAGGCTTGACTGTTGTTAGTTGGTAACTCGACACCAGGTTTATGAATTATTTCCGCCGTCACGGCGGACGAAACGGGCATCGATATGCACGATGCAGGTGAGATGCTAGCTATCTCCATTTGTCAGCCCCCTGCCATCCGCATTCGTCCGCCTCGGCTGAAATACCGACTTGCTACGAATACAGGCATGATGCATCTGGTAGTTCTTCGAGGACGATGCGATATTCGGCGGAAAACGATGCATGGCGTGCGCGCTCGGTTCATCACTTCGGGCGAAAGACGCTTTCATCATTAATAATGGCAACTTCTATGTCCTAATTAAACCATTCTTCGCCATTCCTACCCTTATACGTACTGGAGCCATCTACGGTACTTTATAGAGCTACTTAGTGCAACTATAATATGACATGGGTACTCGTATGTGGCATCGCAGCTTCTATTGTCAACCGCACTCGGACTGGGCAATTTCGATGTCCAAGTATCTTATACTGCAGTGAATCAAATTCTGTAACTTTCGGTATGTTGAATTGGTGTTCTGCGAGCGAAAACTCCCTGGCTCATGCTAACTTACTTTGTATTCATTCAGTTCCAAACCTTCCCGACCGTCATCTGGGCTAGTCCTGTCGCTCCAGGCGTTAATATGGCTTCTACACAAGGTATCGAAGCTATAACCAAGGAAGAAATTGCACCAATGCCCCCTGAAAACAACGACAATACCGCCAACCATTCTAACGAGGCCGACTCTAAGGACCAATCCGACCTCGACAAGTCGACAAAGCCTCCAGAGCACACAGGCGGACCTCCCCCTCCCCCCAATGGCGGACTCGTTGCGTGGCTCCAGGTGGCAGCGGGCTTCATACTCTTCTTCAACACGTGGGGCATGATCAATACGTTTGGCGTCTTTCAGACCTACTACGAGTCAGGCGCACTCTTCAAGACATCCTCCTCGAATATCTCCTGGATTGGATCCATACAAAGCTTCTTGCTCCAGTTTACGGGACTTGTCGCTGGTCCCATGTACGACAGGGGCTACCTTCGCCTGCTCCTTATCGCCGGTAGCTTCCTGGTCGTCTTCGGCTTCATGATGCTTTCGCTATGCACCGAATTCTGGCAGGTGTTACTAGCACAAGCGTTCTGCGTCGGCATCGGCGCGGGCCTTCTCTTTACGCCCACTGTGTCACTGATCCCGGCCTACTTCACCGCACACATGGGCCTCGCCGTAGGTATCGCTTCGTCAGGGTCCTCGCTGGGTGGCGTCATCTACCCCATCACGCTCTCCCGGCTGATCCCCCAGGTGGGCTTCCCCTGGGCCGTGCGATCCATCAGCTTCATCGCCCTCGGTACCTTTGTCCTCCCGCTGGCAGTGATGCGCATCCGCGTTCGCGCGCCCAAGCCTCGCGCCATGGTGGACTGGTCTGCGTTCCGCGACGCGCCCTTCATGCTCTTCACGCTGGGCCTGCTGATCACCTTCATCGGCAACGCCGTGCTCATCTTCTACATCTCCTTCTACCCGGAGAACCGCGGCTTCACCGACACGTCGCTGGCGTTCTACATGGCCGCCATCTTCAACGCCGCGTCGGTGCTGGGGCGCATCGCGCCCAACGCGCTGTCGGACCGCATCGGCGTGTTCAACACCACGGCGCCGACCACGGTGCTGCTGGGCGTCACGGTGCTGTGCATGCTGGCCGTCACTAACAAGGGGGGCATGATCGTCGAGGCCATCTTCACGGGCTTCTTCAGCGGGGTGGTGGTTGCGCTGCCACCCGTCTGCTTCCGCATGCTCACTGAGGACAAGTCCATGATCGGCACGCGCATTGGGCAGGGCTTTGCCATGGCTGGAGCTGGATTGCTCATTGGCGGGCCCAGTAGTGGTACCATCCTCGGGGCTCACGAACCTCTGGATTGGACTGGCTTGTGGGTGTATGGTGGTGTAGCTGGATGCGTGGGCGGGGTGATTCTTCTTGCTGTTAGGATTATGAAGGCTGGCGTCGCGTTGAAGGTCAAGGTTTGACCGATGGATCATCATATACCTATCCGCCTGCTCAACTCATTCAACTGTGATGGGCCGCTTCGTTTTCCCCTGCGCGGTCCTCAAATATGACAAGAAAATGAAGGCAGGGAAGCGTACTTATAGGGCAACTCGGTTCAACGTCGATTTTGTTTCATGTTAGGTGCTGAACATGCCGCATATCCATCCAGCCTTCTACTAAACTGTTCAAGGAAGCGGTGGCTCCTGGTTTGACCGATGCCACATGTCTTTCTCCGGACTTAGTTAATGCAACTGCCGTCTCATCTGGCGATCCCGCCAGTCTCCCCTCTGACCCCATTATGGGTCTTCCCTCCGAGCCTACCATAGCCATTCCCTTGGTCGCCATAAGTCTCACGGCAGGTCTTGCTTCGGGGCCTATCACTGACTTTATCACGGAGGCCGCGTCTGAGACTATCTCCTCGGGTTCGGTTGATCCAATTCAAACCAGCTAGATACCCGTATCAAAAAGAGAGTTCTAGGGTATATAGATGGTGGTATTCCTAGTTGCGGGGTTTCATGTCACTATTGTGTGTGTAGGAATTAGCTGGAGTCTTGAAGCTTCTTGAGGTTGGACGTCTGGGGTTAGCCAAATCTTGTTACTGAGGCTTGTGGTCACCCAGACGATACGAGTGGCTGGTTTGTGATGGGCGGCCCGGCTACTAGCTAACGTTGCCGATAGTTTGGCCCCAGTCTAACTATACTTCTGATAGCACCCTATCATGGCTCATCCCTAGCATAGGCATAACACGTGAAAACGTTGCACAGTATCAGTCGAAACGACTCGGAAGCTTCCGCGAACCCCTCCATTAAGAAAGTTTGCTCTTGGGAAGGAGGAAACAGAGCGTGGGGAATAACATGAATAGAGGTCGATACACATCACGAATAAGACATGTCTTCATCAGTCGACAGACTCTTCCCTATATATATGGGATGGAGCGTGTGTTTCTCATTTCCGGGTTATTTGTGGAGGGGCATTTCCACATCGCATAATGAATAGTCGGGGAACTTGAAGCATGAACAAGCTCCGTAACGCCAAGAAGATCGACTAAAAAGCAGTGATATTGACGGCAGCGGAGACTCCCCAGGAACCCCGTACTAGTAGCCTCGCCACCTCGTGGCACCTCCATCTTTCCACCCCTCCGCTCTAGAGGTCATAGAGGTACTTATGGAAGGCATCTGGAACGCGGAGTGGCTTCCACAGTAGCTTTCCACCAGCAGAAATCAAATGCAGTCAGTATTGGTCCAGACGGGTGATTTAGTCCTGACGCCCGTTGACATTTAATAGGGGCTGTCAGTTCCATGCCTTGCGGATACTAGTGCTAGCCTAGATGTACGATCCAACGATTCAATTGTGTTCCACGGGGTCCACAATTGAGAACACGCTATCAGAGACATCGTTGAGGGCGGGAACGCCTCAAATTGAATGAGCTAGAATTCTAGAACACTCTAAGAGGCACTCTTAATGATCCGAAAGGCTTAATTGTTGTACGTAGGTCAGTAATTCGTAGCTGTTTGACGAATAAATCCAGTTTCCTTAGGTGGTCCCTAACCTTAAAGTCGTCGTTAACATGATATCAGTGTTTCTAATTGCCCTAGTTGAAATTCATCGTAAACCGGGCATATAACCGCAAAGTGGAATCCTCTCAATCCCTAAGCCTTGGCCCTTATCTGTTGGTTAGCTCTTGCTTTACCCCATTGGCGAGGTATCCATGAATGGATCCTATTCCCAGTACGATGGTATTCGCCATACAAATTCGCGGCTTCGGATCCAAAAACCATGGCATTCCGCCTGCCTACCTGATCACAATCATTGTCTTTATGTCATTGGCCCTCTACAACGTCATCGAGCTTCTCGTCATTATCCAGAGTACTTTCAAAAAGAAAACGGGATCGTACTTCTGGTCCTTCCTTGTCGCTACTCTGGGCATTGCCTCAAATGTCTCGGGATTCTTCATCAAGTTCTTCGGACCCACGTCGCTGGGCTATCTCTCCTGTACGCTCAGCCTGATGGGATGGGTGACTATGATAACGGGTCAGTCCATGGTGCTTTGGTCACGGCTGCATTTGGTCATGAGGCACAAGCGACGCCTCAGGGTTATTCTGTGGATCATCATTATCGACGCCATCTGCTTTCACGGAATGATCATCCCCATGGTCTACGGCTCCTTTTCCAGCAACCCTCGCAGATATGAACGGCCATATTACGTCGCCGAAAAGATCGAGCTCATTGGCTTCTTCCTCCAAGAAGTTATGCTCTCCAGCTTATACATCATCGAAGCCGTCAGCCTCATCAGGTCAGAGAGCATTTTTGGAAATAAAGGGCCGGCGACCCGGTTGATGAAGCATCTCATCTTTGTCAACGCACTAGTTATCATTCTCGATATCACAGTCCTGGCCCTCGAGTTTGCCAACTTATACGACGTCCAGATTGTATACAAGCCATGGGCCTATAGCGTCAAGCTGAAACTCGAGTTCACCGTGCTTAATAGTCTCGTCAATCTCGCAACTGCATCCAGGCAAATGGCAGAGCTGAGGTCGACATCCGGGGGTACAGTCACGAGACGGACTTCAACTTGTTGACATAAAGTGCCTAGACGTGGCCCGCGGAACACGACTACAAGGACACGAATCGCAACACTACGCCGTGCATTACTATATAAGCGCTAGACATGCTGGTACGACCATACGGGACTGATGGCTGCAGCAGTAAGCCCTGGAGTACCAGGACTTGTAGCCCACTCTCTATAAGGATGAAGGCCTTCGACTTAAGATTCCTTGTTTGACGCTATTCTATCGGTTAGTGGTGAAATGAATTAAAATTAAAGATAGGGAGTGAAAACATGTTTCCAACGCCAACGATGCGTCGCGTAGATCATCTGTCCATATCTGGATCTGTTGCTCCCCAAATGATCTGACATTGACCATTGCGGCCTTACGGAGTAGGTACTTGGGTGAGACAGATGATGTCCTGCAGATGTGCCCAACCCAGGGCCCAAGGGCACGAGGGTCCAACCGACCGTAAGGCGACTGCATCGTCCGCATCGTCCGCATCCATGGAAGCCCCCTCCTCAGACCCCGTGCCGCCAAGAACCCCATAGAACCAATCTCAAGGCCCATGAGTCCATGGACTATATGACGCGCATTCCCCAGTCCCAGCCTACTCAGATTTCTCCATAATCCCAAGTCTGCTAGTTCCCGTGCACTCAATGTAGACGGAGCCAAGGCTTTTACTTAGAGCGCCCAAGTATTGGCCGGTAGCAACGGCGTGCTTATGAGCCGACGAACTAAGCATGGCAGAACAGCGGCCTAACAAGCCGCTCACTCTGCGGATCCTCGAGGTCCCAATCGACACCACGAGGGAGCAGCTCAAAGTCAACCTCGAATCCATCATCAGCAGCGACTCGGGTCTGCGTGACAAAGTCACACTCAGACTGCACAGCCTTGTGCGGCGGGACCGCATGTCCTCCTGCGCAACAGTGACGTTCCATGCAAGCGTCAGCAAGGTTGATCTGATCAAGCGTCTGCGCCAAACCAGTCTCGATTACCCGTACAAGTTCGATCTAGACTTCTATGGCATCACGCCAGTCTATGAGGACCCGTCAGGCGCAAATGTTGAGTGAGTCTGCCCGCATCCCCCTTCCCAGTGCTAAAAGAGGCGCCTGTTCAATGCTCATTCTTATCGCAGTGTGATTGCTGTCTCTGGCCTCAATAGTCACGCGCTGGGTTCTTGGAGGTCGCCTGAGGATAGTGATGTTTGGCTGCGAGACTATCTGCCCCGCGACGTAGGCGGCATCCGTGTCTTACTCTACGGGTACAGTTCCACTTTGGTCGACAGCATCTCCAAAGATTCAATTGTGGACTTGGGACAGCGGATGCTCGAGCTCATTTGTGCTTTTCGCCAGGGCCATGTGTGTGGGAATGACATCTCCCGCTCGTCAATCGCATAGACTGACATAGTATCAGACACAAACGCGCCCTCTAGTTTTCATCGGACATAGCCTGGGCGGTTTACTTATCAAGGAGGTAGGAATACCCACACCCTAGTTTGCTCCCGTTACAACCGAACCAGCGTCATTAACATCCCTCACATTGGCCAGGCGCTCATTCACGCCCATAACAAGCCTTCTGTGAAGAAATACTCGTTCCTGCGCAACGCCTGCCATGGGCTTGTTTTCTTCGGCGTGCCTAATCTCGGTTTGCGCCAAGAACAATTGAACACCATTGTTCAAGGCCAGCCAAACAGCAAACTCATCGCTGATCTGGTGGTTGATAAACATGATGAGCCTTCGCCGTTCCTGAAAAGAATTTCAGATGACTTCGCGAGGTGTTGCGAGGGCCGGTACGAGGTCATTTCCTTCTTCGAGCGCCAATTGAGCCGCACAGTTGAGGTAGAGTCCTGTCCTGTCCGCTAAGAAACCACAGAGGCGCTAATCATACGATCAATAATGCTAGTTCGGCCCAGGTGGAGCCCTCCAAATGACTGGACCCATGGAGATGCTTGTCACGGAGAAGTCAGCGACCAGCGTCGGCATAACGGTGCAGGCCAGGGAGAACAATCATTCGCTCAACACAAACCACAGAGGACTTGTCAAATTTGGAAGCAGGATTCAAGATGAATACGAGATCGTGAGGGCAAATCTTGTGCCGCTGATTGATGAGGCGAGAGAATGTACGTAACATATTGTACGGATCTCATAAACCATGGCTAATGGCAGGATATAGCTCCGAAGCTGCCAGCATCCATGCAACCAAGTGATCATGAACCTGACAGGAAAAGCATTATGCAGACCCTCTCGGTCCTACCATATCTTGAAAGAAAGAACAGAAATCCAGAAGCAATCGCAGGGACATGCCAGTGGTTTGTAAAGCATGAGCTCTTCGATCAGTGGCATCAAAGCGAAACGTCAAGTATGCTCTGGGTATCAGCGAATCCTGGTTGCGGCAAGTCAGTTCTCGCAAAGTACCTTGCCGATCAAGCGCTTTGGACAGCTGGATCCAGAACAACTTGCTACTTTTTCTTCAAAGATGACTTTGAGGATCAAAAGAGTGCTAGCACCGCGCTTTGCTGCATTCTTCACCAACTCTTTTCCAGCAAAAGAAATCTTCTCTCCGAAGAAATATGCAAGCGCTTCGAAGACAACAAAACTCAAATCTCCAAGTCTTTTGACAATCTCTGGGAGATCCTGCTCTTAGCCTCGCAAGATAGCGATGCTGGCGAGATTGTCTGCGTTCTTGACGCAGTTGACGAATGCGACGAACCAGGTCGGTCGAAGCTCTTTCATGCGCTTTGCAAATTCTATGAAACCAGGAATGAGTCCTGCCTCAAGTTTATCATCACCTGTCGACCCTACCCGAAGATCAAACAAGGGCTCCAGCCGCGTGATCTTCCATTGATACCTGTGATTCACCTGAGTGGTGAAAGCGATGCTGAACTTGAGAAGATTGCCCGGGAGATCGACATCTATATAGAGACGCGAGTAAGGGACTTGAAAAAGCTCTTACGTCTTCTCCCAGATGAGGAGCAAGTCCTTTTAAAAGGAATACGACAAATGCCAAACCGGACGTATCTCTGGGCAAAGCTCACGTTGGACTTGATTCAAGAGGATATGAAGATCAGCAAACTCCGCATAGTCCAGGCCATTTCCAACCTCCCTCAGACGGTAAATCAAGCGTACGAGAAAATTCTTGCTAGAAGTCCTCGTCCCGCCGAGGCCAAAACGCTGTTGCATATTGTTGTTGGGGCGGAGCGGCCACTGTCCTTGAAAGAAATGGAGGTGGCGATGGCGATTAAAGAATCTCCTCTGTCCTGCCAAGACTTGAAACTGATGCCCGGGGACCGCTTCAAAGACTACCTGATGGACCTCTGTGGACTCTTTGTCACCATCGTCGAGTCCAAGATTTATCTGCTCCACCAGACAGCAAGAGAATTTTTAGTCAAAAAAGACCATGACAAAGGTCGAAAAGACAAGAGTTCGATGAACAGATGGGAGTCGTCGTTATATCTACCGAAGTCTCATGAAATTCTTTGCCAGATTTGCGTTCAGTTTCTGCTTCTAGCTGATTTTCAGAAATCCGTTGCTGATGGAAGCAGCGAAGTTTCGGGGCGCGTCTTCTTGGACTATTCTGCTCTACATTGGGCCACTCACTTTCGACAATCAGGAACTATAAAGGGAGCCTTCACAGAGAAGCTTTTGAAATTGTGTGACTCGAACTCTGAGCGGTGTCGGACATGGTTTTCAATCCATTGGAGGAGCACAAATACGGAATTCCCACCAGGCTTTACGACCCTTATGATTGCGTCATATTTAGGACTTGATCCTCTCCTAGAGAAGATACTCAAACAAGGTCGTGTCGGCATTTATTCCAAAGACGGCACTTACGACCGTTCGGCACTCTCATGGGCTTCGGAGCAGGGTTTTGATAGGGTTGTTGGGCTGTTAATTGGCCAGACAACGACTCGTTATCTGATTGACCGCTTCAGGCGACTGATTAATAAAGATATCCTTATCGACACAAAGGATAGACGGGGCCGGACACCGCTGTCTTACGCTGCATGGAATGGCCATCTAGCGACCGTCGAACTACTTTTAGCAGCAGGTGCTCGCATCGACTCTGAGGATAGCATTAAAGCGACTCCGATATCCTACGCCATTTCTTCAGGCCACATGGAAGTCGGCAGCCGCCTGGCGAAAGGTCTCTCAGCGGACTCAGCGCAAGCAATAAGAGACAAACTCCTGATGGAAGCTACGAGGTCAGGCTACTACGATATCATTGAACGGCTGCTCGATACTGGTGCTAGTATTGAAGGCTTTGATGACCTTGATTGTTCTGATACGCCGCTCTCGATAGCAGTATCGAACAGGGATGAAGCTATCGTTCGCCTACTTCTCGAAAAAGGTGCGAATGTCGAAGGCAGCAGCAAAGCTATTTTCACACCGCTCGTCGCGGCGGCATACAATGGTTATGAATCTATTATTCGGCTCCTCCTCGATGGAGGCGCGAATATCGAAGGCAATCCTAATAATACTGTTTGTGCACCGCTCGAAAAAGCAGCTAGCAGTGGCCACGAAGCTATTGTGCGGCTACTCCTCGATAGAGGCGCGAATATCGAAGGCAATCCTAATAATACTGTTTATGCACCGCTCGAAAGAGCAGCTAGCAGTGGCCACGAAGCTATTGTGCGGCTACTCCTCGAAAGAGGCGCGAATATCGAGTGTGATCTTAGTGGATGCATTTATGCACCGCTCGGAGAAGCAGCTAAAAATGGCCACGAAACTATTGTGCAGCTACTCCTCGATAGAGGCGCGAATATCGACAGTAACTCTAAACCCTTCGGGGCGCTTACAGGGGCAGCGTCCCGAGAAAATGAAGCTATGGTGCGCCTACTCCTCGATAGAAATGCAAACATTGAAGGCAGTGATAGGCATATTTCTCGACCTCTCTTTGAGGCAGCTTCGAATGGAAAAGAAGATCTTGTGCTTCTACTCCTCGGCAAAGGAGCAAATATCGAGGGCCAGGGGAAGAGTTATGTTCAAACCACCAGTCATACAAAACATTTTGTGTCCGGTACACCCCTCTTCATAGCAGCGTCAAGAGGGCATGAAGTTGTTGTACACTTACTCCTCGATAAAGGGGCGAACATCGAGGCCGAGGGCTGTCTTGAGTATGAGAATACTAGTGAATCAACAGGTCGAGTGTCCTGTACCCCGCTCTTATCGGCGGCAAAATTGGGGCATAGAGGTATCGTCAAGATGCTCATCTATAAAGGCGCAAATGCCGAGAGACTTTCGATTTTCCAGGCCGATTAGGAGAGATTTGAAAAATACTCGCAATGAACTCTTCTTTTTCTTCCGCCAGTCAGGTGCCCTATACCCAGAAGCCGTGTTTTACTGATCCTGAGGGCTCCTTACAAAATTCGCTTGGCTCGAACCACCACCCATCTCCGAATTCATCTATCAATTTAGCTATAGATTAGAGAATAGAGTCTGCGCCTACCTAGAGACTTGGCCCCCATGTCAATTAGTAAACGTGTCTATTATAATGAAGAAAGTTTCTGGCACGGGAGAAGTGGAAGATCAATGATAGTCTATTTCAGTGAGATGTTGTAAATAATAAGTCTGTCGCTAGGCAGAGTGGCTAGTCGTCATACGCAGCTTGGGATGACCCCATCAGATGTGCATACTGCCCCAGTACCGGGTATCAGATACTGGGGGGACGAGGCTCATTGTCGAAGAGATTCTCCCATTGGTTTGACCTGTATGTAGAGACGCCGATGTCGTCTAGGTCGTTACGATGACAGGGGTTTGCGAGACAGTTGAGACGATTACTTTATTAAAGACATTAATGATGGCTATGCAAGTTGCGGGGAACCTCGAGGCTCTTCATGGCTGTCGATTTCAAGAATGGCCCTCTGATAGCATGGTCTAGATAGAGTATGGCGAGATCAAAAACGCCGAGCTGCCAACCCCGTCTTTATTAGGCAGCAGCGATGCTATTTATATACTTCGGGCTATATGAAGATCTTTGAGCCCATGGTTGTTGAGGGATATCTCAGATTTGTACTTGTGTACAAATCTTCCATCTGGCTAGCTTCGAAGCGGCAAAGGCAGCACATGTATACTCTACATGTGTATGGTGGCTGGAGCTCTGTTCAGTGGTGTAGGTACATAAGAGTATACGCATATTATCTAATTATAGTCTACTCTAAATAGAATACAACGCCATGGCAATGTCATCCTGCCCGCCCCTCGCCTCTGTTGTGTCCAACACGTGGTTCATCAAAATAGAAAGGGCATAAAGCTCATTGTTCTTAGCCCTAACATAGCCCGAGAGAGACGAAACACCCGACAGTGACCCCGTCTTGGCCTTGATATTACCTTCCAGCGGCGTCCCCACGAACCGACTCGCCAACGTACCGTCGACACCACCGATGGGAAGTGCCGTCATGTAAATGGCCTTATCCGACTTGGAAAACGAATCGTGGATGTAGGTCAGTAGACTGCAGAGGAACGTCGCCGTCACCGTGTTCATGGCCGACAGCCCGGATCCATCCACTGTGTACACGCCGCTATAGTCGATACCAGCATCGTCGAAGAAAGCCTGTGCCGCCGCAACCGCCGAGTCAACGCTCCCCGCCTGATCCGGGTTCTGTGTGTACCCGACCGTCTTGATGAGCGCCTCGCCATACATATTGTCACTTGGCTTCATGAAGAACTTCAGCAGATCCGCGAGCGGCTGAGAGGTTGACACGGCCAGCTTGGTGACGCCGTCGGGGGTCTTCCTGGGCCTGGTGGGCTCGGTGCGCACTTTTACGCCAGCGGCCTTGAGGGCCAGTGCGAAGCGCGACGCAGCGTATGCAGAGGGCTGCTCGATGGTGATTGTGTTCGTCACGGGATCGCTGCCGGCGGGGATGCTCCCGCTGATAAGGATGGTGTTGGTGCCGCGCTCACGGTCGAGGCTGATACCTTCGTCGCTGCCTGTCATGGCGACGGACTGCACCGTAACATAGTCCTCCTTAGATGCGTCTCGGTCGTTGATCTGCACCTTTGCGACATGGCCAGCGGCCTTTCCAGGGGAGACGGTGACGTTGACGAGGTTACCATCGCAGTTCAGGCCGTGGACCTGCGCAGAGTAGTAGTAAGGCTCGTCGTCCCAGGCCCATCCCGTGCCAAGTCGCTTGCCGTCAAAGCGGGTGCCGTCGCCATAGACCTTGCCCGTGATCTTCTTGACGCCCGAGTCGGCGATCTCCTGGGCCAGATCCGCCAGCCTTGCCGATGTCAGTGATGGATCGCCAGATCCACGGAGCCAGATATCCCCGTCCAGGGTCCCGTCATTGTCCGGCTTCGCCGTCGCCAGGACCGTGGTGTTATATCGGAAGTCGGCACCCAGAGTGCGCAGCGCGAGGGCCGAGGTGAGCAGCTTCTGGTTCGAGGCGGGCACGAGGGAGCGGTAGGCATCGCTGGAGAAGACGGTCTCGCCCGTCTTGAGGCGACGGACTTCAATACCGATGGTGGCATTCTCAAAGGCCGGGCGCTGGAGGATCTTCTGGACCTCCGTCTCGAACGAGGCGGTAACGCCTTGCGCGGCGGCCAACAACACGGCCACGATCCCTCGGTACAACATTTTTTTATTTCAAAAATTAAGGAACGTAGGAAAAGGAAGAGTACACTAGCATGTTCACGATGGGAACTTTGGTCGTATTTTGTACGTGCTGGTCTAGTCTCCCATCCTGCAGGTCGCGATGCCTCGTAATTTTATCTATGGAGAGGCTCCACCAAATCGGGGCCCCAGACCCCTGAAGAAGCCAAGATCGGCATCGACATCTTCACCTGTATGCCTTGCGAATTTCCATTGCAGTCATTATGCCTCGTGGCTAGTAGTAGTTGTGACGGACTTTACTAGTGTTCCTTATTTCGAAACGTGAAAGAAACCCATGCGTTGTTCCTTGCATATTCGACGCACGATCGTATCTAGATCTGGTACAACCCATCTATAATAACAGATTTAACCTTGGGCCAATTATCATTCCATACGTTAGTTGGGCCCTGTCACCATTCTTATTTCCGTTCCAATCGACCCTTCAATTACTGCAGTGAAGAGGCCCTCTGCACACGCCGTCATTGCAAGTCGAATTGCGGCAAATTAATCCAAGCATGAGGATACGCCAAGATAGTGCCAGGCTTAAAACATCTTTAGCGACGTCATGAGCCTGCTAGTTTCTTTCCAGGGTGTCGGAAGCGTCCTCGGAGAGCATAAGACGGAGGGTTAGAAGCCCGATTATGGGGAATTTTAGTCTAGATGGGCCGCCCAAGAAGGAAGGCATTGACACACAAAGACCAAGTCGGGCCGCAGCACAGCAACATATAGAGCCGTACAAAATTATCCGTAGGGATTTAGAGATCAATGGACGGGCCAGCCTTTCTCTTCATAGATCTCTCCCGTGTGAAGTAACGGGCAAGAAAAATGTCTAGTAGAGGACCGACCTCACAGACTCGCAACTTCTGGATCGTGCAACACACTGACAGTCACCGGCTGCGTTTATAACTCTGGAGAGTCCCAGACTTAAAAAACAACCCATGTAGAGGTTCACCGTACAGAATTTCCATAAAAAACACAACCATCTTATCCTAAGTTGGGAGCGACCCGATGACCCGCACCGAGTTTCATGTCCAAAATGGCAAGTGGACAGTGGCGCCAGCTGCGTGGCCGGGGCGTGGGGCCGGTGAGCGTTCCGGGGCCGTTCCGGACAACGCCGTCTAAACGCTGTTGAGCCTACGCGTCGCTTAATGACTCGGCCAGGGCCAGAAGACACTGGCACCGTACATGTATGTATACTCTTGCCCATTCTTCTGTGGTGTGCCCGCCAGTACCTCCGACTGTTGATGAGAAGCAGCGAAGCGACAGGTGCGCTGAGCAACCAAGTGGCTCACAATGCCAAAAGTAAGTGAGGGGCAAAACAAACCAGAGAATGAAAAAAAAGACAAAAAAAAGAAATGATGAGACTGGGACTCGAACCCAGGAGGATTGCTCCACCAGGAAATGAATTAAGGTAACCTTAACCTGACGCCATAACCAACTCGGCCATCTCACCATTGAACCAATTGGATGTCAGTAGCTGAGGGATTTTGCATTATGAGGGTAGCACCTTCAAAAATTATGCATCGCACCGGCCAGCAAACTCTTCCTGTTATCGACAGGCTTCTAACGCAGATCAGTTGGTAGATGGGATATATTGTCTTGTACTCGATATATCTAAAATCGTCATGGTACCGCGAAATATGGCACAGTCCATGCGTGTCGCCCGGCTGGCTTGGGAGTCTAAGGCCTCTTCCATAAGGGTTTTTCTCCAGTCCTCTGGCCATTTGCATCGTTTTCCACGATCCAGCAGAGAGAAAGGCGACATGGATCTTGAGAATTTCCACAGTGACGTATCAAGCCATGGGGACTGGGTATACCAATCTGTAGCTGGTACTAATACCCGCCAGCTAAGTGCTGGGTCCCGCCTTGGGCGATCTCGTCGTGTAGAACGGTGACGCCTTGAAGCAATCAAAAACCAATAGCGCTGGCATGTTCCATTACATAGGAGATGTAAAATGACGGGATGTAGTACATGTTCTGTGCGGCCCATCATGGCCTCTGACTCAATTCGCCGTCGCTGACGCTCCAATCGAGCATGGTATTATCCCCTCACCTCACCCATATCTTCGGTTTCCAGAGTTGCTAAGCAAGCTCCACGATTCCATTCCACGTACCCACGTTCAATCCCAAGTCATCTTGTCATCCGAGTGCTCCTCTTCCCCGACATCAAAACGCCGTCTAAGGAATGGGCGAAAAAAAAGTCCACCAAGTGGAGCTGATCGTTCAACGGGTTCCATAGGCTTCCATCTTCTTAAATCTCCTTGCGGGGGATGCAGCTCATCACGCCATCTCTGAAGAGGCAGCGCTGGTCGAAGGAGCACGGCTTCGGCGTCTGGGTGCATCCGTTGGGGCCATCCTTGCCCTTGGGCTCAGGAACGGGGGAGGCACCAGCGAGGCCGATGATGGCGGCGATGAGCGAGATCTTGGCGATGCGCATCTTGGCGGTCGGCGAAGTCGAGAACTGGATGGTTTTAACCGGAGCTTCAGTCGTGTGTGTTTGTTATTAACGAGAGTGTGTTGGGCGTCACTACTGTGGGAGATGCACACGAGTCACGAGTGGGTGGCCGGTCCCCTTTAAAGGCTACTGGTCGCATCCGTCCAGAGCGTGGCTGTGTCGGCCCTTCGCTCATTGTTTGGGTGTGTCTGGAACGTTGCCGCCTTCCGGGATCCTTGTGTGGAGGCCAATGAATATCCCTTCCATGCAAAGCACCACACCAGCGTGCCTGACAGCTCAATCACACCTAGCGATGGGCGTTTTATCTTCCAAACGCAATGAGACAATAGCTGTTGGCAGCCCAAAGTCGAAGCAGAAGAATGCACACTATTACGTATTACGGCTTGCTGGCTGGTTTTCTGATCGAATGTCTCTTTAAAATAGTGAACCGTGACCGGGTCTTTGTGGGCTCCGAGAGACCGAGACCGAGACTCCTTTGAGCCAAGGACCCTGCGCCGCACTTCCTCAGGTGAGGCCCTAATGGTCTTACGAATCATGGATGTAGTCAGCACCCCTTCCGCATCACTAGCCAGACCAAGCCGCTTGTTTTTTTTTTCCACGCCAGCTTGGACAGTCTCATAGATGGCTCTGAGGTATTGGACTAATGCGTGCCGCCATTCCTCTAGTTGCCCCAGAATGTCTTGAACTTGGCGTGGCCCGATCCGGATCGGGACCACATGTCTCGCCTACGCAATTCAGCAGCTCCAGCTTTTCTCGGAACCGAATGGAGAGGAGGGTGGATTCGGTCCCTGGGCGCATGCTCCCGGCCGAGGCCCCCCTGTGTCCCACCCAGTTCCGAGCCCATTCGACATTACCTTCCTTGTCAAGATATAAATAATACTACGGCAATGCCCGTGAGCAGGTGCAATACCTAGTATAAGTAATTATCGTTTCAATGCGTTAAGCTTACGGCACGCAGTGCTGTACGTATTGCCTCTCACCCACGCTGACACCGCCATCGTCAGACCATCCGAACCCAGTCGGGCCAGTCACCACGGCACAGGCTGCTCAACTCTCTGCCCATAGACCACGATGAACCTCTCATTGCGCGGGCCCATACTCCAACCTGTGTCTCAGCATAATAGTCGTGTGCAATCGCGCCAGGTCTTGAGATTTAGTAGACACCTAGGCTACGTAGAGCCTAGAACCCACTGCAGGCCGCGACAGTCAGACCGAAGATCACGAGGGAGTGGCATCCAAGTGGATGCGACTCTGTCATCTGTTCTGTCCCTGACCAACCGTGTTTGGTGGGCCAACTTGGACTCTAATAGGGAGAAAGTCAGGAAGTTGGCGGCAGAGTGCTATGTATAACTGGACGTTTGTCTGGATACAATTGTCACTGATACAGAGAATCGCTCAATGACACTGAGTGGCTTTTGAGTGGAAAAGGAACAGCAACGGGAATAACATTGAACGTTAAACCGTGTGGTTTGGGAAGAAGCCTCCATGACTCGGAGGGGGAAAAATGTACGGATACGTAGCAGTTGTTATGGCGGCCACAGAGACACAGCGGAAGCACTAACTTCCGTTCCCGGCGGGGTCAGCCACCCGCTTGGTGATGGTGGGATGTTTGGTGGGGTTTGTTCGCGCTCGAGAGTCTGAGTCAACCTCGATTCAAGTCCCTGACCTCGAACCCAATCCTCAAGTTCCCAACGCCTAAATCGCCGGTCACTCGGGTCAAAATTTCCCATCCTTCATATCCTTTGCCATTCACTCCCAGAGCGACCATGACGACCACAAAACCCGAGGAGAGGCTCGCCCTCATCCGCGAGAACCTCGCCGAGTTTCTCAACCCCGAGATCATCGAGAAGATCCTCAACGAGGGCCGTAATCCCAAGGTCTACTGGGGTACGCGACACAGACACCCAGAAGAGCCCAGTAGAACACCATGCTGACCACACGCGACGTCTCGCAGGTACCGCCACGACCGGCCGCCCCCATGCCGGCTACCTCGTCCCCGCCATCAAGATCGCCCAGCTGCTGGCCGCCGGCTGCGAAGTCACCATCCTTCTCGCCGACATCCACGGCTTCCTCGACAACCTCAAGGCCCCGATCGAGCTCGTCGAGAACCGCGCCGAGTACTACCGCTTTGCCATCACCTCCCTGCTCAAGGCCATGGGCGTCTCGGTGGAGCGCCTGCGCGTCGTCCTGGGCAGCTCCTACCAAAAGTCCCCCGAATACGTTATGGACCTCTACAAGCTCTGCTCCGTCATCTCCGAGCACGACGCCAAGCGCGCGGGCGCCGAGATTGTCAAGCAGTCCGACAATGCCCCGCTGAGCGGTCTGCTCTACCCGGCGCTGCAGGTCCTCGACGAGCAGTACCTCGACGTCGACGCCCAGCTGGGTGGCATGGACCAGCGGAAACTCTTTGTCGCAGCCACCGAGTGGCTACCGAAGCTGGGATACAAGCAGGTGGGTTTGCTCCCATGTGGTTATTCTGTGAGGAATTGGGCTGACAATTTTCTCAGCGCGCACATATCATCAACGCCATGATTCCGGGTCTTCAGGGCAGCAAGATGAGCTCAAGCGACGAGAGTGCGTACCGATACCCTGCCGAACGACACTAGGAAATACTAACATAACAACACAGACAGCAAGATTGATCTTCTTGACCCCGCCGACCTGGTCGTGAAGAAGGTTCGCAAGGCGTATGCCGCGCCCAAGGAGGTCGAGGGCAACGGTCTTCTGGCCCTGGTCGAGTACGTCCTGCTCCCCGTCTCGCAGCTGAAGACGGGCAAGCGCGAGTTTGTTGTCGACCGCGAGCGCGACGGCCTCGAGCCCCTCGTCTACACCGACGTCGCCAAGCTGCACGAGGACTACAAGAACGAAGTGGTAAGCGACCAATAACGAAACTACGGGGGAATTACTTGAGCTTACACCACATTTAGTTGACGCCGCAACTTATCAAGCCCGCCGTCGCCAAGGGCCTCAACGAGATCCTGGCGCCCATCCAGGCCGAATTCCAGGCGTCCAAGGCGTGGCAGGAGATTACCGAGAAGGCTTACCCGCCGCCCCCGCCCCCGCAGAAGAAGAAGAAGGAGAAGAAGGACAAGGGCAGCATGCACCCTGGTGCCAAGAACAAGCCCCAGCAAGAAAATGCCCAGCCCGACGGGCCCAAGGCAGTAGACGGAGTGCAGGCGGCGACGTCAGAGGTGCCGATCAGGTGAAGGAACGAGGGGGTGGCCTGAGGGTAGACGTCTATAAAACCGGAGTTTGGTATAAAAAGATACGGAGAGTTAGAGCTCATGTAGCGTAGCATGTCAAATTGGACCATAGACCATATCCAACGGGTACAAATTCATAGCCGTATGTTTTATCATGACTCGATACCGTTGTATTGACTCCTGACGTTTGATAACTATTTGTTTTTATCACAGAGATGAAACTTGGGAGGCTGGAGGTGATTCCATAATCGAGTGGGCCTTCCTTCCGCTTTGTTGGGGGGTAGGAGGGACTCGCGATACCCTAGGTAGAAAGATAAGATGACATCACTGCACTACCAGTAGGTATGGTACGCAGCACTGGTTCTACAACATCAACAAACACTGAAATTCGCAGCTCAACTTAACAGCCACACTTCGGTACTATTCAATTCATCTTTAAGAGAACTTCCGCCCGCCGACGCAACCCACCCATCAAAAGTCCGTCCGCTCACGTAAACCGAGATTCCCCCTTACAGCTAAGATGAGCGAGCGTCAGAGAGTCTATGTCCTCCAGTGTGGGTTACACCACCACAGCACTAAAATACTCGGCATCTACACCACGCTCCGGGATGCCAACGAGGCATGTATGGCACAGGCGGACGCGATCGGCTTCCGGGTGAAGTCCCCGTCGCCCAAACAGTTGCCCACCGAAGATTCTGCGCTGGTCGCGAACCCAATGGTTCTTGAAACGGTCGGAGGGGTGCGCTACTAGGTCCAGTCACCCAACAAATTGCCCACCCATGATCCTGCGCCGGCCCCCAACTCCCTGGTTTGTGAAACGCGCGCAGGGGTGCGCTACTGGATCCTAGAATGGGACGTGACGCCCTCCACGGCTGTTGATCTAGATATGTTAAAGAATGGGACCCCAACTTCAAATACCGGACGGCGGGATAGAGAATGAGCGTTGGTTTTGCTGATGAAACTGTAGTGAGGGACCAGCGTTTCGGGTGTTGGGTAAGAGTACAGTGTAAGACTAGAGAGGCGCAATGGAAGAAGGGTTAATATGACGGATGTATCTATATAATTGGTGAACTACCGGAGTTGTCTTGCTGAGTGCCTCATCTATAAGAATCTATGATCTAGCCTGTGAGTCTATCGGACCGTTTTTATCTATCCGTCTAAAGCTTGGCCTTGACCTGCTGCTTCATCATGGTCTCGGCCACGATGCGTCGCTGGATCTTGCCCGTCGCCGTCTTGGGCATCACTTTGGTGAAGTAAACCTACGTCTCCGTCAGCACTCTCCCTCTCCATCACTCAGTATGCACGGAAGGAAACTCACCTCCTTGGGAACCTTGAACTTGACCGACCTCTCGGCCATCCATCCCTTCAGCTCAGCGGCATCCATCGCCTCTCCGGGACGCAGCACGACCGCCACCCCGATATCCTGCCCGTACACCTCGTCGGGCACCGCGAAGCTCACGGCCTCGGCAATCTTGGGGTGGCGCGTGAGCACATTGTCCAGCTCGATCGGGCTGATCTTCTCGCCGCCCTTGTTGATGAGCTCCTTGATGCGTCCCGTGATGACGACGTACCCGTCCTCGTCCAGGCGGCCCTGGTCGCCCGTGCGGAAGAACCCGTCGCTCGTGTACGACGATGCGTTGGCCGCCGGGTTGTTGAGGTACCCCTTGGTGACGTTCTCGCCGCGCACGCAGATCTCGCCCTCGGCGCCCTGCGGCAGCTGCGCGCCCTTGTCGTCCAGGATGCGCACCTCGACGCCCTGGCCGATGCCCACGCTGCCGGGCTTGCGCTTGGCGGGGGGGAGGGGGTTGGACGTCATCTGGTGGGCCGCCTCGGTCATGGCATAGGCCTCGAGGACGGGCGCGCCGTACGTCTCCTCGAGCTTGTGGAAGACGGCGGGGGAGAGCGGGCTGGAGCAGGACCGGATGAAGCGGATGTAGGGCTTGGGGCTGGGAGGCGGGTTGCGCAACAAGATCTGGTGGATAGTGGGCACGGCCGTGTACCAGTTGGCCTTGTGGGTGATGAAGTCGGGCCAGAAGTCGCCAGCAGAGAACTTGGCGGGGACCACCATGGAGCCGCCGGTGTACAGGGGAGCGAGGAGGCCGCAAAGGAGGCCGTGGACGTGGAAGAGGGGCATGACCAGCATGGTTCGGTCCTTGGGCGTCAATTGGTACGTCTCTTTGATGTTGTCTATGATTTGTGTTAGTGCGTGTCGCGCTAAATCGGAGGAGAAGTACACCTACGCATCGTGCGGGTGAGGTTCCGGTGGGTGAGAGGGACCTAGGAAGAGTAAGTACACACTGCCATGGGGAGATTAAGTCTTCCTCAGCTTACCACTTTGGGCCTTGACGTAGTTCCGCTAATCATGGTGAGCGACTTGTCGTACTGCGAAGGGAGTTCAAGTTCTCGTACCTCGTGTGGAGAATGAGAGCAACGTCATCAGCCTGGGGTTTCAGGACCTTCTCCTTCTTTCCCTTCAGCTTCCCGAGGTCCTTGACATCGAGAACAACTTCGCCTCGATGGGCATCCCAGTAGCACTCGGCAATGGCTGCATTGAACCTGCGCGCGGCCTTGACGCTCGGGGCGGCGGCGTCCCATGCACCCCGTGGCACGAGCACAATGGCGCTCTGGACATCTTCAATGTAGAATTCAAATTCATCCTGCTTGTAGGCTGGGTTGAGAGGTGCGGCAATGCCACGCTGCCACGAGGCGGCGAGGAAGGCGACGATGAACTCCCACGAGTTGGGCAGCGCGATGGACACTGGAGAGCCGAGGGTGATGCCGAGGTCGGCGAGCTGCTGCTGGAAGCGCGAGACCTGGGATGCGAGGGACGAGTAGGTGACGGTAAGAGCGTGAGGCTTCGAGGGGATGATAACGGCGGTGGCCGAAGGATCGCCCTTAATGGCGGATTGGAGAGTGAGCGCCATGGCGGGCTTGGTGGTGACAATATCTTCTGATATCGGCATGTGTCCGTGGTCGGGGATCCAGCTTTCTACTCATAATAATTCCTCCAATTCCTCGTCACGTGTGACAAGCCTCGCGGAAACCCGACCCACCCTATGACAACACTGATGCCCTCCATTTCATCATCTTCAAGTATCTCCTCCTCTAGTGAATAAATATGTCGATACCCATCGCTCCTCTCACGACACGCGCTTCTTACCATTGCATCGCCGGCCGACCAATTGCAAAATCCCGCATCAATGAGTGGAAGCTACTACGGGCATCTCCACAGCTAGAAGAGCGACGAGGGGACGCTCATTAACAGGCCAGGTGCCCAAACTTCATCGCAGCAACCTCAAGCTTCTGCGGCTTACGCTGCTTGCCTGCCGGAGACTTCTCCATAATTGATGGTTACGGCCATTGAGCACGAGTCGCATCTAGCACCTTGTGACTTATGTCCAGAAGGTGAACAATCCCCATTCACCTGTCCCACTAACTGGTATCACTAGCGCCCGGCGACAACGTCAAAGCTCGTCCGTCCATGGGGCCCCGCATTATGCCCAAGGTTAGGACAATCTGCCTTCGCGGACAATCTACACCGAAGGACTATGATAGTATGATCAGATATTTGCACTAACGCTCATCTAAATACAACCTAACACGATATCAGGGTATCTCGCCGCCTTTCTCATTTTTCCATGTTCCGGCATAGTGGTGCTTGACCAGTGGCGGGGGCACTTCTACAGACTCGTCATAAGTGTTTGTAGACGCTGCAAAGGCATACCCTGGGAGGACTAACACGTCCCCAACCAGTTTAGGTTCCAAGAGATTTTGGATGTCTTGGACCGTAGTGTTGAAAGCCTCGCCCATGCTCCTGAGAATACTCCTCGTGAATCGCCTGGGGCCTGTGGCGTCTACCACATCCCCTCCCATTTCAAGAGTCAATCCCTCGGCAGGGACATTCTTCTCTCTCATCTTATCCTGGAATGACTGTATTATATCTTCGACCACCATCCACATGTGCGGCGAGCCTGGTTTGGCCATGATGGCCCATGTCGCAAATTCACGGATGATGTTATCGCCCCAGTCGACATCAAACTCCCAACCCACGACGACGTCTGCGTTGTCCTCGTACTGAAACGGGACCCATTCGCTGATAGGTATCTCGCAGGAGACATCGAGGTCGAAGTATATGCCCCCTTCAGCGAAGAGGAGAAGGTATCGCAGGATATCTGCCTTCCAAATGGGGACTGGTTCCATCCATATGCTGTCAGTGAATCATCTACTTGGAAAGCTCAAGCCAGAGTTACGAACCCGTGAGGCCGAGATAAATCTCGACGAGTTCGGGATGGGACGCTCCAAATGTGTTCAGAACGTAGGCGTCGGCGGAAGATTCTGTCATGAATTCCACCCCATAGCCCATGTTGTTCCTGATGCAGTTGTCGGTCCATGCTCGAGTGTCGTCGTTCAGGCCATTCGACCCTAGCTTATACCACAGCTTCTTGGGTATCGTCAAGTGTGTTGGCTCCACTGCCACAATGGTGCCCAGAAGCTCGCTTGGGTGCCATACACTGTTGAGGATCAGGAGGGAAACGCAGCAAGCCAGGACAACTGCGGTAAGTATGATGGATTTGGAGTGTTTTCCGGCCTCCAACATGGCTGCTGGCATTGCTATTGTCCGGAACTGGGCGGTCCTTGCGACGGAAGGGGGCCAACGGGGTTTTATGGACATATTTATATCTATATATAGTGTATATAAATGGGACATGGTCGGGAAGGCGAGCGAAGAGATATTACTTGTAGTTGGAACCGGTGACTCTCCATGGCGTCTAACGGGCGAATTGAGAAACACCCCCAAACCACTGGGCCGTTTCACTGACTACTGTTGGTGAAGGGCGAGGTGGGAATGCTCAGAGCTTCATACGCGCCAATCCGAGCATAAGCATAGCCGGTAGGATTCGAGCCAAGATAAAGCGACCCGACAATGCGGTTCAGCCTGTACGACGACTTCGTTAAGCGCCGATTGAACTGGCGACATCCATGAATGCACACGACCAACAACGCATTTTACGTGGGCTGAGCCGTTGTGCTAAGCAACTGACTCTTTCTGTCATTCGTAAAAAAGGCACCGCGATACACGCGCTTGCTTTTTTTTTTGTAAAGATTTCTCGATTAGGAGGTGAGGGAAATACGCGAGCAATTGGGGGCTCGAACTACGCCAAGGCAGTACACCAGATGAGGGAAACGGGGAAATGAAGAGAGCGCAAAAGACAGAATGGCCAAGAGCAACGTTAGAAAGTCGGGACGGCGAGAACTCAAGACGGAGTTTTCATCATCACCTAGGCGCACCAGTTCCCTTAGCGACCGATCGCCGAGGACCGGAGCTTAGAGCTGGACCCTGGGCCGACGCAAATGAGACAAGCCACAGGAGGAAATGACGTCGTTGATGCAGCTGCATAAGGGTTGTCTGTACGGATAGATGCGCATTGTTCATCTTGGTGTAGAACTAAGTATAGTCCAATCGTTTACCTCGATAAGCCATCGCATCGTGAAGAAACGATGTTGGCTGTCATTTGCGGTTATTATCCAAACGGCGCATTCCCCGATTGGGGTTGTCGGAACGTACCGATAGGTACCTCGTACTCAACGCTGCATGCAGCATCACTCGTCATCGTGGGAAGCGAAACAAAGCACTTAAATAGCTTTAGCTTCGAGTCGGGTAGAGAGGGTCTAGTAGTTATGAGGTGACAGTTGAGTTCTAACCCAGCCAGGAGCGTCCAGGTTAGCGGACAGAGTGATGAGAGGCGTGCGAATGAATGCTTCGTCAATTGCCTCTCCTCCCTAGAATGCAGATGATCATTTGCTCTGACTGAAGAGCTAATTATGCGGCTTTTAGCCTCATTAATTATTCCAAGTTTCCCCGCCACGTGGAATCCCAAAGAGGCAGTGGCAGATTCCAGGTCTGCAGGCTAGAGGTCTCTGCTGGAGAGGCTAACTCAGCGCCCCGTTACCCCAGGGAGCTGCGCTGCTACGCATCTAGATCCAGCGATGTAGCTGGTGGTGGGTGGTGGCTTTTTAGGCCGCGTCTCCCCCTCCAACCCAGCTCCCCCCCAAATCAGCCACACCAACAACACAGCGATCTCACCCGCCATCCGACCACTTCGTGTTTCCATCACGCCCTCGACCCATGTGTCGCTGACTTCTTCGACCCTTCCCCGGTGCATGATTGCCCGCCCACCAAGTCCTTGCCCGTCATGGCCGACGTGGACGTCGTGCCCACCTTTGGCGCAGAGCTGAAGGCATGTCCTCCCCGCTCTCCCGACGCCGACATCTCTCCTAGTCCTTGCGCTGACTGCTTCTCTAGGATGGGTTCAAGCCCGCCAATGCCTGGGTCGGCCACGGAATTGCCTGGCTCGAGGATATTCAGCAGTTCTACCGCGAACGATCTGCCATTGAGAAGGAGTACAGTGCCAAACTAAGCGCTCTCGCTAAGAAGTACTATGAGAAGAAGAATAAGAAGTCGTCGCACCTCAGCGTCGGCGATACGCCTGCCATGACGCCCGGGTCCTTGGAGAGGTAGGGCACTATTGTTAGCTCTTGCTATGCCGTCTGCTAACTCAGCACAGCGCTTCGCTCACCACCTGGTCCACCCAGCTATCTACCCTCGAGTCCCGCGCCGCCGAGCACGACCGCTTCGGAACCAACCTCGTCTCCCAGGTCGCCGAGCCCCTTAAATACTACGGCACCCGCTTCGAGGAACTGCGCAAGCGCCACGCCGAGTATGCTGACAAGCTCGAACGCGAGCGCGAGACATCTTACGCCGAACTCCGCAAGACCAAAGCCAAGTACGACGCTGTCTGCCAGGAGGTCGAGGCCCGCCGCAAGAAATCCGAATCCCACTACGACAAGGCCAAGGCCCAAAGCGCCTACCAGCAGCAGGTCCTCGAGATGCACAACGCGAAGAACTCTTACCTCATCGCTATCACCGTCACCAATCGCCTCAAGGACAAATACTATCACGAGTATGTCCCCGAGGTCCTAGACAGCCTTCAGGACCTCAACGAGTTCCGAGTTCTCAAGCTCAACGGTCTCTGGGGAGTTTCCGCCCAGCTTGAGGGAAATATGTTGAAGCAGAGCCTCGAGATGATGGATCACCTCGGCACCGAGATCAAGCGCAACTCCCCGCACCTCGACTCTATGATGTACATGCGCCACAACATCGGCGCCTTCAACGAACCCCCGGACAAGGTTTTCGAGCCGAGTCCCGTCTGGCACGATGACGCATCCATGGTTGTCGACGATATGGCCACCGTCTACCTACGCAACCTCCTGAGTAAATCCAAATCATCCCTCGGTGAACTTAAACGCGACGTGGACAAGAAGCGACGAGAAGTCGAGTCGGTTAGACGCCTTAAGCAGCGCGTCCGCGACGGCACCGAGAAGAAGGACGAGGTCGAGGTCGTCCGCACCCTCTTCGCCATGCAGGAGGACCTCCATGCCGTCGACCGCCAACGCCTCACCGCCGAGGTCGAGACCACCACTATTACCTCTGTCGTCGGAGACGTCACCCTCGGCGCAAAGAATCACAACTTCAAGAGCCAGACCTTCAAGATACCCACCAACTGCGACCTATGCGGTGAGCGGATCTGGGGCCTCAGCGCCAAGGGCTTCGACTGCCGTGATTGCGGTTACACCTGCCATAGCAAATGTGAGATGAAGGTCCCCGCCGACTGTCCTGGCGAGCAGACCAAGGAAGAGCGTAAGAAGCTCAAGGCCCAGCGCCAAGAGGCAGCCAACCAGCTTCTCAAGCCGAGTGCAGCTGGGTCAACGACCAACGTGTCGGAGGGGGTAGACCTCAGCCGTTCCAACACAATGAATTCGCTCAGCTCCAGAGAAGCTCAGAGGTCGACGACGCATCTGAGCCCGACGGAGGAAGCGGACCCTACGCCAGTACCTAGACCGAGCATGTCATCGGTCGCTAGCTCGGGAACGACGAGGCGCAACCGTATCGTCGCACCGCCACCGGCTGCGTACATCACCGATCCGAGCGGTGCTTTGAACGGCGCCCACAAGGAAGAAAAGAGGGGCAAGATGCTGTATACGTTTGACGGCACCGGGGACGGCGAGCTATCTGTGGGTGAAGGCCGGGAGATAGTCATGCTAGAAGACGATGGTAGGTCACCCCCCACATGATGAACCCCTTGTAATACTCCCCATCTAATAAACCACCTAGATGGCTCCGGTTGGATCAAGGTCCGCGCCGGCGTAAAAGAAGGCCTTGTCCCGGCCACCTACGCCGACTTCACATCCCCTCCGCCCCCACCTCCTGTGGCCGCCCGCCCGCCATCCACCTACTCCACATCCACCACCTCATCCACGGCCACCGGCGCACCTAAGAAGAAGCAGGGTCCCGCCGTGGCACCCAAGCGAGGCGCGCGCAAACTACGCTACGTCGAGGCCGTGTACGAGTACTCGGCGCAGAGCGAGACGGAGCACAGCATGTCTGAGGGAGAGCGCTTCGTGCTCGTCAAGGACGACCCGGGGGATGGATGGGTCGAGGTCGAAAAGGCCGGTGTGACGGGCAGCGTCCCGGCGAGCTACGTCCAGGTTGTGCAGTGAACATGACCTCCCCGGGTCATGCCATTTGGACATTCATTAGCATTTTTTTTCTGCGCTTTCTTTTCTCGAGTGTCAAGGAGGAGGTTTTGTATGGTGCTTATTTCAAACTGTATAGACGTTGGCAGCATTTTTGTGCGTTGAAAGTGCATGGATGGGTTGCGTAGCAATTGCGGCAAGGCAAAAAGCGTGTTGGTGTATTAGTCTTAACGAGTAACGTGTTTTCCGCATTGGGTACATACAGGGCTACACAAATATGAAAATGGCATCTGTTGGCATGGAGTGCGATTAGTAGTTGTGATGATCATGGGAACCGTGAGCCGGATAACAAGAGGAGTTTCGGCCGTGTCTCAACTGAGAAGGCCACCCAGGGTCATCATATTGAATCTGATATCCGGCAAGAGGTCTATGGTACATGTCAAAACTCCGTTGATACACTCCCCAATCCGCAAATGCCCGCCCACCTGTCATGCCTCGCTTAGGCGGGAGCCCGATAAATTCCATAACAAGAAAAACATAGGAACTCTGATGAGAAAGGGATATCATTTGCCTTCTGCGTTCCATTCTGAGGGGGTCCCCTGGGACCAAGATTGGATTAAAAAACGGAGCGGAATAAAGGAACGAAAATCAAAACAATTCCATGACGCCATGCGAGGCGGGAGGGTGTCATCTCCGCCTGGTGTATTCCCTCGCCGCGTGTGCTTGCCCAAACGCCTAGCTGTGAGTGTGTGGGGGGTTGTGTGTATGTATCCCGAAAGTTGGAGTGGAAATGAATCTATCTGGTAATTATTGTTGTTCGTAAGAGGGGGGAGATGGTTGTAGTTGTGTTCGTGATGTTCGTGAGATTGTTGGCTGGTGGCGGAGAAAACTAGCGCCGTCGAGATAAGTCGCCTAGATCATCTGTGCGGTCGGCGCACCAAGCGAGGGCTGGCCCAGCCCGTGCCGCAGCGCGTCTTGCAGCTCGGCAATCTGCGCCATCATGGCCAGAGAGTGCTGGCCCTGCTGATCCATCTCCGTCTTGAGCTTGACGTTCTCTTGCCGCAGGCGTTTGACCTCGTCCCGGAGATCCGTCATCTCGTCCGTGTTGCTGTGCGCCCCACCGCTAGATCGGCGCTTGCGTTTCATGCCAGACTTCTCGCTCTCGTTGTCATCGGGCGACTGCACGACCTCAGCAGGGGGCGTCTCGCCATCGGGGTTTGTGTGGACGCGTCGGAGGTGCTCGTTGAGATTCTCTTGACGCGAGAATCCCTTGCCGGTGTGGCGCTTGCAGTTGGGGTGGGGGCAGTTGACCGTATTTTTCGGCCCTCCGTGCTTGCCGTGGACTTCGCGCTCGTGTCTTAGGAGACCGCCGGAGTAGGTGAATCCAGGGAGGTTCTCGCAACCTGCTACCAGGCAGCGGTACGGACGCTCGTGTTTGTCCATGTGTTTGCTTGTGACTCGTTAGCATTCCGATAGATCAAACTGACGTCGAGCTTCCGTTACTTACTTCCATTCACATTTACGTGAAAAGGCCCGTACCTCCTCTTTGCAGTCGATCAGCGGGCAGTGAAACTTGCCGTCTGCCTGTTTGACCGCGTCTCGCTCTGGTTTTGACATGGCCTTGGATCGCGAAGGGGGCGATTCCATGCCGGGAGAAACATCTTTACTCTCGGGGAGCGGCTCGGGCATTTGGGGCGGCTGCACAGAGACTTGCATCGGCGACGAGAATCCTGGTGCGCTCAGATCCAGCCTGCCACCGTCTTCGATGACGCCGGGATCGTCGGGCATCATTCCACGATCATCGCCCATCACATCCCGGTCGTCCGGAAGCATTCCTGCTTCGGTCGTGTAGTGGCTGAGCTGCTCAGCAACATCGCTGTCGGTGTAGCGCTGGTCGGTGACATGGTCGTGCTCGTCGCCCATGGGCGGGTAGGCACCCTCATGGATGAAATTCCTAGGTTCGTACGCGACACTCATGGTGGCTAGCAGCCCTCAGGGGGGGCGTAGCTTGTCTGCAGTCAAGAGCTGGTGTTGCGACAAGAACTCGGGTCGGGCAAACGGCTGGCCGTACGAGGCGCGCTCGACGGTCGCGGGTGCGACGGAAAGGGTTTCGCGTTGGAGTTGTGGCGGGGAGTCGTGGGGCTAAGTACAGCTTGCGCTCAACAGGGACCCTGGATGACGATAGTGATGATCCAAGTCACGATCCGCGGCTGGCGTGATGCTGGCCTGAAAATTACGGTACGAAGCGTGTGCAAATCGATCGAGTTGCCGCAACCGATGCTTTCCTAAGGGGGATTAGTCAGAGAAAGCACGTGATGTGGCGTTGTGTTGGTGCACGTGGTCAGTGCGTGATGCGGTGCGAGTCGACTTTCTTTTGTCAGGGACACCGAAAATCCGAAGCTGTGGAAAAGCTGTCGCCTTTATCAGCTGCTGGGCAACATTAGGGTCAATAGGCACCAAAGCTGCCCGATGACTCGACGGGAGTTGGTTGGTCAACTCGCGGCGGCGAGCGAGTCCTTCCAGCGTGAGTCATTGGCTGACGTGCCTAGGCAAGCAAGGCTGTGCTGCCCAACAAGACGTGGCCGTCATGTGCGATAACTGCTCAAGGCAGCATCACCCACCATCACAGCATAACGTGAACAATGCCCCCACCAGGCAAGGCAACGGTTCACAATAACTCACTTGAGCGGGAGGCGGCAAGACGAGTGGCGAGTGGTGAGCCTTGCAGATGCCAGCACTGGCTTGGCACGTGCACATGTGTAAACATGTTGCATGGTCCGATGCTCCCAAATTGCAGGCAGCGCGCAAGTTCCTTGAGCGACTAGAAATCGTTGCCTTGCTCTGGTGAGATTATGCTGGACGGTTCCGGGCCAGGGCTTCCATCGGATCATGGCAGAAGGCTTCTTCTGGTAAGTCTTCTGGTCAGATTGCTTGATCCTGCGGGCGTCGTGGAAGTGTATGTTGGAAACCTGTTGGTGTCCCAGAGTCCAAAGTGCTCCGATGGGCATTTAAAAATCCAGTTCAGGGTGTCCTCGGGTTGGCTGAAGGGCGTCGACGTTTGTTTGTTGCCGTCATACTCGTATGATGGTTGGTTGGACTGCAGGGCTGCCCGCAGTGGCCTTTGCAATAGTATCCGGTGAGGCTCCTCGATGGGCCACCCAATTGAGAAGAACTGCGAGTCCGCTGGTGGCCGGAGAAAGTGCCTCGTTCGACGACGCGACAATTGTAAAATACTCTGAAGGGAAGAATTCAAAGTGCGGGTTCAACATGCTTGCGAGCGGGGGGCGATGCAAGAAAGATTGCCTGGCGTCTGAAGGTGACAACGTGGAATTCCATGAGGCATCTCAGGCATCTCAGTCAGGCATTTATGCATATCCACTGGTCTTGGGGATTCATCGAAATTCTATCCTCAGGCAATAACTTGCCCAAACACCAGGACCTTAGGACAACAAGGTATGGTATTGCCCAGATCTGGAAGTCACGCTCGGGATATGCCGTTGGATATTACCTTAGTGTTTCTGAAAATAAAGAGATATTGGCGTTTCCCCCACGCGTCCAAATCTGTATTAGCAGTCCAATATCCTTACAGGCGAGGTGGGCTACCCTATGCCTAGGGCCGACCGCGGCATTGGAATTTACCAATCTACCATCTTACACATGGGTAGTTGGTATTTCTGTGTGGAAAACGAAATGGAAATATGCATCTATCATTATATAATAGCATGTACTTCGAAGGTATCTATGGATGGACGTCTACTGCGGACAGAGATAGGTACTATTAGTGTTGGCTTTTGCATGATTTCGGACGATTGCCACAGTGCCACGGCCTTCTAATGTGAAGATGAGACACTGAAGCATGGTTTGAAGTTTTACACAAGAGCATTCTCGAGAACGAACTACCATATGAAGCTCTACAAAAACAATTTCAGCATATAAATAGGAACCCACTTGTAAGTACTATACAAAATGTTGAGAATACTAATTGATGTTTCCGGCGCACAGTGTGCGATGGAGAAATTCGCACACCCGCAACTGGCCGTTTACAGTTGGCACGCTTCCAGGTTCGGCAAGCCCGCGCTTGGCTGAGGAGTTGGAAGCTCCAGTAGACCCTCAACAGAAAATTCTAACCTCCTCATCTTCTCTTTTATTACTTTGTCCAAACTTCCTTTTCCTTCATTCCAACTCATCAACCCGAACATCATCATTCGCTTCCTTTGTCTCCCCTCTCTTTACTAGGCCGCACCTACTTTGTGCCACCCCTTTCGCAGCTGATCAAGTTCAAAACGAGGAGGGGTCGAGCGGCCAGAAAAGGCTTGTCGCACGCGCTTCCATTGCTTCAAAGCCGAGTATGGCCCAGCCACCAGACTCTATTACCGTCGTCGCAGACTCTGTTGCTGCCGACGACGGTAAGACGATCAGCGACGTCCTGATCGACCAGGAAAGGGGCCAGCGCCCGGAGGACTACGATGTCCAGACGGTGGAGCGGGTGTACAGGTATGACACATACATGGATACTGCTAAATATCCGACTTTGTTGCTGACAAGGAGCCTAGGAAACTTGATCTGAGGATCATCCCAGGTAAGCGATAGATGGGGAAAGACTTTGGTCGCTCCGGAAGCTCACAACTCTGTAGCGTTCTGGATCCTGTACTTTCTTTGCTCTGCCATCCGGTCCAACATCGGCATCGCCCAGACCATGAACCAGGACGAAGGCCACGACCTCATGACCGTCCTCGGCCTGTCGGCTAGGGATACCTCAACAGCTCTGGCCTTGTTCTATGTCGCCTACGTCCTGTTTGACGTCCCCTCGAACCTCGTCATGAGCAAGCTCAGCCCACGCGTCTGGATGGCCCGCATAGTCTTCGCCACCGGACTCGTGGGTGCCTGTTTTGCCGCAGTGCAGAGCCCCTGGAGCGTCAAGTTTCTTCGGTTTCTCCTCGGTGTGGTCATTGCCGGGCTGTGGCCTGGCATGGCCTTCTACCTGACTCTCTTCTACCCGCCCTCGCGGACTGGCAAGAGGATCGGCATGTACTACACCGCGGCCCAGGTCTCTGCTGCCGTGGTCGGACTCGTCTCGGCCGGCTTCCAGTACATGGATGGCCTCGGTGGACTGGTCGGTTTCCGGTGGATGTTTCTCATCTATGGCCTCGTCGGCGTCGTGCTCAGCTTCATTCTGTTATGGTGGCTACCGGACCGTCCGCTTGCCCCGGGTCAGGTGAGGCAGCGTAATGGTCTTTGGAAGTGGCTCCCGCCTTCCCCCGAGGCGCTCACAGGGGAGGATGCCCTTATTCACTACCAAGATCTCCGGCGGGTGTACCATGCCCGCCCCTGGAAGCTCAATGATCTTGGGCGTGTCCTGCTCGATTGGCGTCTTTGGCCTCTGACCCTGATGTACTTTGGGGTTGTCGGCGTCGGCATCGGCACTCAGTTGTACGGGTCAGTTATTATCAGGTCTATCCAGCCAGAGGCTAGTGGCGTCGAGGTCAGCCTGCTTTTTGCGCCCATCTGGATTGTAAGTTACAACCCACTTTGCATCTGGATTTCCCACACTAATAGACATAGATGGACCTTATTGCCATCCTGCTAGTCATGCCGATCTCGGACCGATTTCATCAACACCGCGCCCTCATTTTCTCTGCCGCCGTCTGCATTCAGATAGCTGGTTTGCTTACAGTCACATTTGCGACCGAGAATGGATGGGCCCGCTACGGCGGCCTCCTCATGGTAGGATTTGGGCTTGGACCTACGGTGCCGAACTGTATGGCCTGGAGCTCTGAGATCTTCCAACGCCGCCATGGGGAAGTGGGTGTGGCCACTGCCTCTGCCCTCGTCTCCGGCCTCGGTAACCTGGGCAGCGTCACCACGACATATGCCCTCTACTCCGGATGGCCAGCGGATGCAGCGCCAGGTCCCCACCAGTACCGTCGCAGCAATTTTACAATGATTGGAATCCTCTGCCTGAGCATTGTCAGCGCCTTTGCGATGATGATTCTTCTCAGGGTGGCGGGAAACTCTGCCAATACCAGGCTCTACGACGCCGACTCGGGCAGCGAGTTTGAGGACGGAGCTGCTAGACGCGAAACACAGCAGCGTGGCTTCGGAAGGATCCTTCGTAATGGGGATGCCCGCGCCGACTAAGCAAATGCTTGACAGGGTTGAGCCGTCGCATCACCCCTGCATCTCGCGGTCATGGACAGCGACATCCAGTTCCTCTTCACTCCTCCCTTTCACCATTACCTGGTTAATACCTCTTACATTATACACATTTCGACGTTACTTATTCTGGATTTACTTTTATCGGCGTTTAACCCTCTTCGGCTGGGATCGGAGAGGGTACAATCAACGGCAGGAATTGGCCAGCCAACGTGTCCGCGTTCGCGAGGGTCATGGTGACAATGCTACTGCGCTATCACCTTGACGGCCCTCCGGATCTTGCGGACTTGGCGGATGGCTTCTTGCTACTTTTCTTTTTGTGTTTTACACGGCGTTACGACCTACCTATGATACCCCATCGAGTTTTTATTCGCTATCATCCGAGATTTCTCTCGACAGCGACAGTGCCGCTACGCCATCGCTGGGACGGCGTGTTTGGACCGGGAGCCTGGTGCCTGCGACAATGCTACTGCGCTATCGCGGGCGGGGCTCTCGTGGGAGTTTTGTGTTTGAATATCAAGCCAAGGGCTCCTCTGGAGGGCATGGTATATAGAGCTCTAGTACTGCGTGCTGGAAATATACAGTCCATGTGCCCCTCCACCGCGCTTCGCCTTTTGATTACCTCTGTGAATAGCTTTGATGCTTTCGGCAACATCTACGTACGCACACATGTAACTATGAACCACCAGCAGGGATAAACGTTGTCCAAATCCCGTTCCATTTGCCGACCCACCATGGGCGATGTGGAGAGCCGCAGTCGGCCAATTGGTGTAAACATGTAATATTTTAGTTGCCGACTGGCCGAGTTGCATGATACGCCATACAGCCGACTTGGCTTGCTCCTCGGCCTCTGTCGTGAGCTCACGATCCTTCCTGACATTCTGTGTCTTTGAGATATATTGAGGCGCGGCCAAGGTTTATGAGCCTTCATTCTTCTAATTACACCAAGAAACACTCGTGAGAGGCATTCTCACACTCATTCATTATGGCTTCACTCCGTGCTGGAACGAGACCGGCGCTGCGGTCTGTCCCCGCGGCTGTCATCCGGTCGGGAGCATCACCACAGGCTGGTTTCGCGACATTCACCCATGAGCAGCAATCTTTCAGCCAGACTCGCCTGGGAACCACTCAGAAGAACAGTCGCCGACGCCAGGTCCGCCCCTTTGCCACCAGCACCGACACCAGCACCAGCACCGCTTCCCCCAAGGAACCCCTCCCCCTCGAGGGCATCACCGTCGTCAGCCTCGAGCAGGCCATCGCCGCGCCCTTTTGCACGCGGCAGCTGGCCGAGCTCGGCGCGCGCGTCATCAAGGTCGAGCGCCGCGGCGACGGCGACTTTGCCCGCGGCTACGACACGCGCGTCAAGGGCCTGGCCTCGCACTTTGTCTGGACCAACCGCTCCAAGGAGTCGCTCGAGCTCGACGTCAAGGACCCGGCCGACTTCGCCGTCCTGACCAAGCTGCTGCGCAAGGCCGACGTCCTGGTGCAGAACCTGGCCCCCGGTGCGAGTGACCGCCTGGGCCTGTCGCACGCCGTGCTCAGCAGGGACAACCCGCGCCTCATCGTCTGTGACATCTCCGGGTACGGGTCCTACGGCCCCTACCGTGACAAGAAGGCGTACGACCTGCTGGTGCAGAGCGAGGCGGGGCTGCTGTCCGTGACGGGCAGCGAGGCCGAGCCGGCCAAGGTGGGCATCTCGATCGCGGACATTGCGGCGGGCACGGCGGCGTTCCAGAACATCCTGGCGGCGCTGCTGAAGCGCGGCAAGACGGGAAAAGGGCAGCGCATCGACGTGTCCATGCTGGAGAGCATGGCCGAGTGGATGAACTTCCCGCTGTACTACACGTACGAGGGCGCGGCGCCGCCGAGGCGAGCGGGGGCGTCGCATGCGGCCATCTACCCCTACGGGCCGTTCCGGACGGGGGGAGGGGGCTCGGTGATGCTGGGGATCCAGAACGAGCGCGAGTGGGCGAACCTGTGCTCCGGGGTGCTGGGGGACGCTGGGCTGGCGCGGGACGAGCGCTTCAAGAACAACTCGCTGAGGAACCAGAACCGCGAGGAGCTGCGGGAGATTATCCACGCGGCGCTGGCGGGGATGGGGGCGGATGAGGTGGTGGCCAAGCTGGATGCCAATGGCGTTGCGAATGCCAAGGTCAACGACATGAAGGGCCTGTGGGAGCATCCCCAGCTCAAAGCCAGGGGGAGGTGGACGGAGGTTGATACACCGGCTGGAAAGGTGCCTGCTCTGCTGCCGGCTGGTGTGGATGATGTAGGGGCTGTCAAGATGGGGCCTGTCCCGAGACTGGGAGAGCACAATGAGAAGATCCGCAAGGAGCTGGCGGAGGAGGAGTAGTGAAGCCCTCGGTTGCTATAGACATGATGATACTTTACCCATCGGAGGGCCTCACACTGAACATGCACAGATGGCTCAGATTACAGTTACCGGGTCATGTTGCCGAATTCATCTTCCGGCGACATTGAACGGTCTGAACCCTGGGAAAGAACAGGGCGTTGTACCCGAGAGAGAGGACAGACATGCATAATGCAAACAAGCTTAAGTGCTCATGCATGGAGTTGTCTCAGTGGACTCGGGATGAAGGGCAGGGGTACGTACCAGTGACAGCAGTTCTCCTGAATTCTACCACGTATAGATGGGAGTCAAGTTCAAGATACATGCATCGAGTACTAACCGAACAATGGAGGTTATTCGGCAACCTTAAAGCATAATCTCTAACCCCAGTCGCCGTTTCCAATGCGACGGGTCTGACCCTTGAACGTAGTCCCAGAGATGGTCCCAGAGATGGTCCCAAGATGGGGAACCCGGTTAAGCTCAAACCCACATGGCGCATCCATCATGAGCAGACCAAGTGCCGTCTGATCCGAGCAGCATTCAAATGGGCCAACCATGGTCAAGAATCAGCTCCAAAGTGGAAAATCTCCCCGCATTCCGTGACATGCTGTTGGGTTCGGTGTCTTGCCCGTTGCACCTCATGGCAGTCTGTGGCAGTCTGTGGCAGTCTTGTAGCAGCTTATGCTCATGTAGCCGATTCAACGCCTGTCCAACGCCCGTCAATGTATCCACAAGAGAGGTCCGGCCCTCGCTCCCCATGGGCATCCCAGCCTTCTCCGCACGCTTCCCTAGCAAAGTCATGATTACGACGTGGGGTAGGCTGAGGTGGAGGGAGCCCGGTGGTATAAAGATGGGCCGCCGTCTTGAGGGAGCCCAGCACTTGATAGACCGTAGCTCCCCTCGTCTCTACCGGCTCTTGTCTCTTGTTTCTGCAGTCTGTTCTTCATCTGCTTCATCTCTTTCACCGTCAAGATGGCTCCCCACTCGGACAAGCCAGACTCGGACCTGGGCCTGGAGACGGGCAAGCCCGCGCAGAGCCACGTCGAGGCCCTGCGCCAGGAGCAGGTCCATGCTGACATCGACACTGAGCTTAGCAAGAGGCTCGACCGCAAGTTCGACCTGCGCATCATGCCCTGGCTGTTTGGAATCTGGCTGTTTGCCTTCATCGACCGCTCCAACATTGGCAACGCCAAGATCGACGGCCTGGCTGCCGACCTCAACATCGAGGAGGGCAACAAGTTCAACGTTGCCCTGCTGCTCTTCTTCATCCTATACATTGTCGTCGACGTCCCTAGCAACTGGATCGTTAAGCATGTTAAGGCCGGCATCTACCTGCCCATGCTCATCACCGGCTGGGGCCTGGTCTGCACCTTTATGGGCTTCGTCAAGAGCTTCGCTGGCCTGATTGTCTGCCGTCTCCTTCTAGGTCTCTTCGAGGGAGGTCTTCTGGGTGGCATCCTCGTCTATCTGGCCATGTTCTACCGCAGGCATCAGATGCTGTACCGCATCGGCCTCTTCTACTGTGCGGCACCTTTGTCTGGAGCCTTTGGCGGTCTCCTGGCCTCCGGCCTCGCCCGCATCGAGCACGGCGGCTACAACCACTGGCCGTGGATCTTCTTCATCGAGGGCGCCATCACCACCGTCTTTGGCCTCGTCTGCTTCGTCGTGATGCCCAACACGCCCGCCGATGCCAAGTTCCTCACCGAGGAGGAGCGCTTGGCTGCTATGATGCGCCTTAAGGAGGACTCCCACGGCGCCACCGAGGAGCAGGATATCAACAACGAGCACTTCCGCTGGCACTGGGTGCGCATGGCGTTTAAGGCGCCGCAGCTGTATTTTTGCTCCCTGGCCTGGATCCTGCTGCTCACGCCGCTATACGTGAGTACTTCATGTTCCCACTTACACACCATTGTCTTCCCCATGCAATGATCCCTCCCTTTGCTGACCAAGTAACGCAGAGCTTCTCCATGTTCCTGCCCAGCATCATCAAGGGCATGGGATACCACGCAACCAAGGCCCAGCTCTTCACCGTCCCGCCCAACATGTGTGCCTTCTTCACCGTCCTGGGCACGTCCATCATGTCCGATCGCATCCGCGCCCGTGGGCCCATCATGGCCGTGGGAACCATCATTTCCATGTGCGGATACATCATGCTCCTCGCGACCGACAAGAGCAACGTCCGCTATGGCGGCACCTTCTTGGTTGCCGTGGGTATCTTCCCTGGATCGGCTATGATTATGGTAAGTTGCAAGCCGTTATTCCCTCTCTGGAAAAAAAAGTCGCTGACTGTAAATCTAGGGCTGGATGTCCAACAACCTCGCGCCGCACTACGTTCGTGCCACCGGTCTCGGGGCCCTCATCGCCTTTGCCAACCTCGCCGCCTTCCCGGCCTCCTTCATCTACCGCTCCCAGGACGAGTAAGCCAGACCCTCTCTCCCTTACCTTGTTTCAACGAGATTTCATACCTGACCAAATGATAGGCCCAAATACACCCTCGGCCACGCCGTCTGCCTCGGCTCGTGTGTGCTCTGCTGCATAACCGTGTGCGCCCAGATGGCCTACTGCCGGTGGGAGAACATGAAGCGCGAGCGCGGCGACAGGGACCACCGTCTCACCGAGGGGAATGTCGAGGATCTCGGTCACAGGCACCCGGCTTTCAAGTATACTCTGTAGATGGTCTGGAGGGAACGAGCCGTACTAAAACGGTGTTCATGGGCCACAAGGCGTGGCCACGAGTCGGCTATATCAGATAAATAGGCGGATCGGGGGGTATCCGAATCAATAGCAATCCATTACGCCCCCTAATAAGTGGCTACTTATGCACTCTACCATCCGCTAAACCCAACATGAGTCCCCCAGCCCTCACAGCGCAAGAATGGAGAAGACACCCCCCACCACAGGCCTCGCCGTGAACGTGATCCCATGCGCAAACCCCCCGTCGTCAACATCATACAGATCCGTCAGGGGGCGATGCGACTTGGTCTCACCGATCCACCGCGCAATGGCGCGCACAAACATGTTTCGCGTGCTCCTAGACGCCACCGCCGCGCTGTAAAGCTCCCAGTCCAGCTTGGTCCACGAGGCGCGCGTGTCGAGGATGACGCCGTATTTGCGCTCGATGGTCGGGTAGAAGGCGCTCTGCATGTCGTAGATGCGCTTGGGGATGAAGTTTAGGTTGAGAACCTTGTCGGCGTAGATGTTGTACAGGAGGCCTAGTTTAATAAGTCTACTATTCACTTTTGAGTGCCGAGCGAGTCTTACCATAAGTTTTGGGCTTGTCGTATTGAAGCATCGAGTGAGGAACCGTGGCATTCGAGTTGATGCCGTGCTTGGTCCAGAACTTAAGATACTCGGATGCTATTTTGGCATACTTGGCCTGGTTGCCAGTGTGGCCCGTGAGCTTCTCAATCTCGGACATGGCCTGAAGCCCTATGATGCCCTTGATGGCGAGGTTCGTCTGATTTCTACGCAGTGTAAGTAGTGTCCTGACAAAAAAGGGCTTGCCACTCACGCAGCTGGGCCAGCAAAGTCGTCCGTGGATAGTTGATCCGCGGGAATCTTGGCATTCGAGATCAGAAACTCGGCCCACTGCTCCAGAAGCGCCCGGTGACTCTCAAGGTAGGCTGCATCGCCCGTCTTCTGGGCGTATGAGAGCATAAGCAGGATCATGTTGGACGACTCCTCCAGCGGCATGGGCTCATCGTTGCCCTTGGGGTATCCTAGCGCACGCGGATACCGTCCTAGATCGTGGATGGCGTACTTGTTCGGATAATGCCCTGACGCCTGGTTTTCGAGAAGGGGGGCGAGGGTGTACTTGATCAGGTTGGGGTCGAAGTACAGCATGAATGGCCACGTGGGGTATATGACATCGACCGTCTGGACCACGCTGTTGGAGCTGATCTCCTTCTGCCAGACGAGGATTTCGTCCTTGGTTCCCGTGTATGTGAGGGCCCCAAATGTCTGGCGGACGGCGAGGCTGGTGATGGTGGCATAGTCAGCCCCGGCAGCCGCCTTGGAGTCATCTGAAACTTTTTTGTCCAGCGCATCCGACACCTTCTTTGCATGGTCCCAGTCTTTGAAGAAGACGGAGACGAGATCTGGCTCCTTATGGTACTGGGCCCAGTACGAGGGGATGGCTCTTGGTGCATCTCCTTTGCCTTGGAAGATGATAGCATCTTGTTGGGTGTAGCCAATGGTGAATAGCGTGCGCACCCAGTCACCGGAGATGGCGCCAAGGTCCCGCGAAAAACCAAAGACGGGCCTGGAGCTTTGTTAGTTGTTGGAAAATAGGATTAAAGAGAAAGGAAGGATGCCCCCTACCAGTTATCGCTTATGGCCCGGAAGTTGTCGTCAATGCTGCCGCTCAGGGTACCGTTGGTGAGGAACTTGCCCCTGACATTGACGTCTGAGCCAATCTCGATGGAAGTGCCTTGCTGCCGCTTTATCAGCTGAGGATTCAACGGCCAATGTTTCGGAGCCTTCTTACAAATTTACCCGTTGCCCAGTACCAGTTACCCCACGAGGCCTGGTCGCCCGTCTCGTCGAAGATGTCCTGCTGGCGTCGCCAGAACTTGTGGTACTGGACCCCCTGGCCCACGCCATACTCCCACTCAATCACTGCTGATCTATCACCAGCCGCCCATTCTGAAAAATCAATCAGTCATATGTCCTGACAAAAGTATGAGGACACAAACCTCCAGAGACATCAGCATAGAGCTGAACGTCATGCTTATTTCCGTCAAGCGACCTCACCGACACCTCCAAGTAGGACGAGGTGATGGATTGCCGTCTGAGGTCATCCGTGTAGACGGGCGACAGGAACTCGATCTTCATTTCCACAAGACCTCCGGCATTGACAGTGAAGATGCTCCTAGTGGAGGTAATCTCGAGCGACGTCTGCTCCACCAGCGTGGCGCCAGGATGAGCCCCCATCCAGTTGTAGTTCTCCCCATCGACCTTGATGAATCCCTGCCAGCCGGTGATGGCCTCACTTCTGGAATCAGCACTCAAACACACACAAGACTTCATCGAAGTGAAATACAAATAACTTACGTCCAGAAGCGAGGGAACTGTCCTGCTAGAATACCCCGCTCCTTTCCATCGGTCGGCGAGTCCAGCCAGGTGTTGAGATACGGCGAGCGCACGGCAAGGGGAACTGCGGGTGGCCGGACAGGCTTGAAAGTCGACTGGCCATGGACCTGGAAAGCTGCCCAGGCAGCCATGAAAAAGGTCCCCAGACGCATTTTCCCTTCGGCTGTGCCGGTGATATGGGTTTTTGGAATGAAACTGCTTCCTTGGTAAGTAGGATATATGGATGACTCGGCGGCATTACATGTACTTATGTATACGGACTCCTGTGCTGAGGGGTTGATCGACAGGCGACGCCAAGTTCAACGGCAACGTTGCCAATACATGTACTTACTTGACTTCCCCGCCCAAGGGTGGTATTGGGAGCTTGTATAATGCATGAAGGGGGAGAAGTTTGATATGCAAAGTCCGTGATCATGGTACCCTCGAATTCGCAGTCTCAGCCATCGTGTCAGCCTGTCAGGTGGCCGAGAACGGCATGGCAGCCTCTTCACACATGTAAACTCTAAAATCGCCCTGATGACCAACCGTCTCACATCAAGTGAAATGACCACCTCGAAGACTGTAATCATTCCACGGTCAAATTCTCGGCCTCAAGTTGCGGGGAAATCCCGATCCAACCTCATGTCGCATTTCGCGGACAGGGGGGGAAGAAGAGGTGTGAACCAAGTTTGGGGATCGTGCGGAGAGACCCCAATGTGCGGTGCACGCCAGAAATGCTCGGCTCTTTTAAACTATCAAATTATGATTTTGTTTTAAAAGATTTGATTGTGAGACCGAATTTCGCGAGTCGCTGCCGAAAAATGCTTGCCTGTTAGAGTATAGCCTCTCGAAGCCCCTGGACAGAATCCCAACATCACCAGGAGGCTACCCTATTTACTATTGTGGTTCTCGATGCGCCGTGGCTGAAGCTGCTATATCAGCCTTCTACCTAGAACGCGCCGCCAAATTCAACTTCATTTGCATAGCTACCCCCCGAGGACTAGGAGACACTAGCGATTCATATTTAACCGTATCTGACCTGGCCAGTTCCCTCTCTAAACCAATCTTCTGCTGCGAGGGCTTCCTCCGTAGTGGCATAGTTGATAATGGTGCTCTTCGTCGTCGTATAAGCGTGGTATGCGTCCACACCATTCTCGCTGCCGACGCCGCTAGAGCTCGAGGCACCTCCCCAGGGGCTGCTGGGGTCGTTCCGGTGATGCGTGTTGACCCATACGATGCCTGCTTCAATGGCCTCCGATACTCTATATGCCTGGCTCAGATCCTTCGTCCAGAGCGCAGCGCCGAGTCCGAATTCGCTGTCATTTGCAAGGTCAATGGCCTCCTGCTCTTGGTCGAAGCCTACGACGACAATGACGGGACCAAATGCCTCCTCCTGCCAGATCCTCGTCTCGAGGAGGCTGTTGCCAGATGTCGAGGCTAGTACGGTGGGGGGATAGTAATAGCCCTTGGAGAAGTCGGTCGCATCAAGCTCTGACTGGCCAGCCAAACGCTCTCCGCCGCAGACAGCCTTGGCCTTGCCAGAAGTCTTAGCATCATCGACTAGGGAAATCACATTGCCGAGCTGTCGAGAAGAGATGAGCGGGCCCATCATGGAATCCGGGTTTGTGGGTGATCCCATGCGGCGAGCAATCGACTCGGCTTTGACCCTGAGCTTATCCAACAGGGCAGGGAGGATAGAGTTTTGGACAATAATTCTCGTCGCCGCAACGCAAGTCTGTCCGCTGGCGACAAAGGCACCAAAGGCAATTCCGTTCACGGCAACATCCACGTCGCCCTGCTCAAAGACGACTAGCGGCGCCTTGCCTCCCAACTCGGCTGTGTACTTGGCAAGATTACCGCCGACAATGGACCCGATGGCCCTTCCAGCGACCGTCCCGCCCGTAACGTCTACTTTGCGGACGAGAGGGTGGCTGACGAGGGCCTTGCCAGTGACGGCACCCAGACCAGGAAGAACATTGAACACACCATCGGGGAGACCCGCTTTCTGGAGGATTGGCCCGAGGAGCAAACTCGTGATGGGTGTGAGCTCGCTGGGCTTGAGGACGACAGAGTTGCCAGCGGCTAGTGCGGGGGCTAGCTTCTTGACGGCGATGAGAAGCGGGTGGTTGAAGGGGGTGATCTGCACCACCACACCCAGTGGCACCCGGTCAAGCCAGTTGTGCAGCTTTCCGGAGGTGGGAAGGACAGGTCGTTCCTCGGTGCGCAGGATGGCGGCGTAGTACTTGAACCAGCGGAGGAGAGACGGGACTTGCGCTTGCATCTCACGGATGGCGCGTCCCGTCTGCTGCACCTCGATCTTGATGAGCTCGGGAATTTCGCGGGCGAGGTACTCGCCCATCTTCTCGAGAACGTCTGCGCGCACATGGCGTGAGCATTTTGACCAGGAGCCAGATTTAAAGGCAGCCTGGGCCACCTTGACGGCCTCGTCAACGTCGGATTCCGAAGCGGAGTGACATCTGCGGAGCGTTACTACCTAGGGGGGTCAAGACGGGCTATGATGGGACTCACTCTGCCACAATTTGACCGTTAGAAGGGTCTTCGACAGGAATCCTGGATATATGCCTCAGACTATGACTTCTGATGATTTCGGGGGCTGGCTTCTCACGGTTCCCCGCTTCCCGCGATATACCTCCCGCCAACCCATAGCAGGTGGCTGGCCATAGTGAGAATTGAGGCTGTTGTAGGCAAGGCCCTGGTTTTCTAGGGGGGTTCTCCCAAATTCTGATGTAAATCAAGTTAGATGACGATTTTACTTAGATTGTAGAAGGAAGAAGAAGGGGGGAGTGCCATCCACCATCGCTACTCCACGAGCTCCATCGCAAAGATAAGAACATGATCACGTGATAACCTCTCCGTTTGAATCACCTATACTTTTCTTTTCACAGTTCTCACTTACCTATACGATTCTCATTTTTTTTTTAATTAAAGGAATACTATCTGGATTATTTTGCACTTATGCTAGGACTACGAGGGAATTCCTTAATGACATCATAATCTTAGTATATGTTTGCTCCCGTGAGCCATGTACGAGGAAATTGCTATACCTATCTCTTAGATCTACTTCTAGACTGAGTATATAGAAAAGCCTATCTTGACTTATATTTCTCCTTAAGAATTCTTTTTCTGAATAAGTACCTCAAACCCCACACCTTTCTATAACGATCTATTATAGTTATTTCCATATATCTGCTAAGAAACATGGTCTGAAAGTATCTACCATAATAGTAATTCTAATAAAACCTAAGCATATAAACAGCAGGTCGAGAAGAGTCATTTATCTGCAGGTTATTCCATCACAGCTATATAAGATGAATCCTCCGTGAAGGAGAACTCCGAGACGCCACTAAGGGGCCGACATTTCCAGCCCTCACCCGCGTGCCGATGCGAGTCATCGCCATCCCCTTTAAACTCAACCTAGACACCACGATGCTCCCGTTTCCGGATACACGTTAAGTAAGTGGTAGCCTTGAAGAAGAGTCTCGTGGGGCCAGCCACAGATATACTACGGTCAATGTGTAGGCGGCACTGCCCAACAGCGCGCGACCCCCCGTTCCCGTAGCAAAGCACTATGCCCCTACACAGCCCAGTATCCTCTTTATAGAATGTGCTCGTAGAGATGACTCCCCTGAGAGGAGCCCACGAGAAGTAAGACCCTGCTGGGTGGAACCGGAATTCCTTTAGGGAAAATGGAGACGGTAAGCCGCCCTTTTTAGCAGACAGGATGCAGGAGGCCCCAAAAATAGAAACCTGTTGCAGTTATGGAGGTTCTCCGTACACTATTAGTACGTTATTTGACCTCCACTCCCAAGCAGACGATCTCGATCCAAGCAACGACCTAGGCAGCCTAAAATAACGTCACCAATTGACCGCGTTCAAACCTAGGACTTGTCAATAATGGCCTATGATCTATCATGCTCAAGAGACTCACAAGAACATTGAACCCCAGGCCAGTCACACGCGTACAGAACGAGTACTTGGTCCTTTGGTGATATGGGCAGGTAAGCCCAGATTGTGCTGAGCCAACATCGGTTCGAGAAGCGTTCGCATGTGTCCATGGCGCATGAGTCTTCTGAGTGATGAACGTGGATTCCGTATAGCTCGCCACGGACGAAGAAAAAAAGTTAAACCAGGTATCTCATCCAGATTAACAGCATGGAGACGTTTCCAAGTGCCATTTTGTACAGGATGGAACAGGCAAAGGGCCTGGAGGCGTTGGTGTATTCCAAATTTGAAGTGTTTGTTGTGGTTGAAGCAAGAGACGTAAAAGGCTATCCTATCATGTATCAGGTACCAGCTCATTGAGAAGCGGAAGGATCTCACATTCAACTCCGTGTCGATATCCGCAACTTGTTCGACAATAAAGACCAGGTGTTCAGTTGCGGTCCCATCATACAGTGACCGTTCTGGGAGACGCTCCACTTTGGAGATCCCATGAGGGTTAATAGTGAGCCTTACCTAGGGCAAATTAGACGAAGAGGTGCATATAAGCTTTCCTCGGTCCCAGGACAAGATAGCATCTAATAGGATTTTGCGCAGCGGCTCTGAGCCCATGGATAACTAAGTTGCTAAGCTAATCACTGAAATCGATCGCCATAACAACTCGTGGATCGGAAATTCTCGAATCATATCGACAAGCTCTGGTGGAAGCTTAGAGAGTTGGGGAATACCGGAGAGTTTAGCTAGCCTTTGTAGGATATTTTGGTCGATAGGATGAGCTATCCGGCCAAGGTAAATAATCGGCGCTTTTGGCCAAGGGCTCATCCACGAGCCAGCTACCCACAGGCGACTCAAGGCCTCATTTGCCTCCAGCTTTGACTCGTGCATGTAGATCTCGTAACAATCATGATGGACTGGGATGAACTCGGGTGCGCGGACACAAACGCTACACCCATAGCGGCGACATAACAGGCGGTCCCCGACCCTGGTAGGAACCATTCCATGCTGAGGAAATGGGAAAGGCCGAGTACACCCGTCAGAAGCTGTCAAATCCTCATCGCCCCACACTATGGTTCTCCGTCAGTAGGAAGCGGCGTGAAGGCTTATGGGGTATACCCTCACAAGTGACGACCCTCTCGTATCTGAGTATTCTATCTGTGCAGGCACCGCATCTTGGCTGCAATGGAAGATGAGCGGCTTGCATTTTGTTACGGCGGAGAAATGAAAACTGAGAGTCATAATCGTGGTAGAAGTTTTGAGACAGCCAGGTCGATCGTCAGGAAAATAACGGTAGTTCAAAGTACTCTAGTTGTTTAGTGTTACATGGGTAAGACGTTAAACGGGTTTGCATGTATGTAAATTTGCTAGCCCACTGATACGAGGCCTTATTGACAATGAAAATATTGATGCTACTTCTTAAATAAGCTTCTCGCGAGTATAATACTTTGTACCCTTATGATGATAATACCAGGCCTTTCTTCCGTGACCCCTTTGGGTTTTAAACACATACTCTATCCTGCCTCGATATGTGATGTGTCCGATGGACGTCGACCTTTAACCACCCCTCAATGTTTGAGGGCCTAGGCTTATAATGGCTATGGATGCCTCCGTCTGTATGTAAAAATTACTGTGAGTAATACATGTAGTGATGAACAAAGAAGTTTGTTGGAACACAATGAAGTTACAGCAGCCACGGGTGACCGAGAAGCTCCCTTGCGGTTTTGCGCTCCCCTGGCAGCCATTTTAAAATCGACCCCATAAACTGAATAAAACCCTCCTTCTCTTGACCTGTGAGTCGTGTCTCGAGGCTAGCCAAGGATGTGGATGGCACGATGGCATCATCATTGGCTATCCAAGCTCCTGTATTTTCGCAAGTCAGTTTTCAAGGCCACGATGCCGGCGCATGCTCCAATGGGGCGCTTACCGTTGAGATCGAAACACTGCTCAGCCGTTTCACTGCGCTTGACAAACTCGACCGGGGGAGGTCCGGAAATGGCGACCATAAGCGCTAGGTGTTTGAACGGTTCATGACTTCCGTTTGCGTCAAAAATATCTCCAAATAGATGCTCCCCTTCGAAAAGGTCCCAGATCTATGGTAGGCGGGTTAGTCTAAAGTGATTCCACCCTGGCCAGCTGGAGTGGCTTACCAAGCCTGCTAAATTCCAAATATCGATGGCACTTCCCCATGGCATCTCAAAGATGACTTCCGGCGCTCTGTAGATATGCGGCTGGATGAAAGGGCTAGTTTCGTGCTTTAACCCAATTCTTGCTTCCCCAAAGTCGCATAAAACTGGTAGCCCATAGCTTTTCCCGCGTATAGGCGGCCGAAAGCGCCGACTCCTGTAGATAGTCCTTGACTCGTCGATTTTCTTGCGAGCGCTGGGGGTCTCCTCTTCAGCTTTAGCGAAGTCTGCTAGCATGGTTTCGTCTTCAAGGCTAAGCATTAAATTATCAGTTTTAATATCTGGTGATAATAGTTAACAGAATATTTATACTGATAAGACGAGAGTTTGTATACCAGCGTGGATGATCTCAGCCTCAGTATGCAGGTAGTCCAAAGCAGATAGGATCCGTCCCAGGGTCATCTTGAGCAGAGGCATGTTGAACGGCTTGGAATTTAATCTCATCATCTCGAGGACTGTCATATGCATCGGCTGCTGCACCAGACATTGATGCTTCCCTGCTGGTCCTTCAAGTTCAAAGGCATCATAGAGCTCGCGTATTAGGGACCGTCCAGGGTGCGCCGACTTAACCTTAGCGAGATGCTCGTATATCCTTAGCTCGCGATGGGTCGCCGTGGGATGCTTGCTGAGCGAGGTGGACACCTTGACCGCCACGTATTTCCCATCGCTGGCAAATTCATCCAGTCAGCGTATTTATAGAAACTGTCGAGAGGCTAACCCTACCGATCGTCGTGGCAGAGCCAACTCGTTGAGTACGCGCCATATCCAAGCTTGCCTGCGACGCGATACCGGGCGTTGAAGACATCTCCAATGTGGACAGGGAAATACTGCTCTGCTTCGTAATGAGGCAAAGTTTCCTCTTCGATGGGTATTTCTAACGGAAGCTTCAGGGGTGTATTACTTGAAACTGGTTTCACGGATGGCGTGGTTTGCCTCAGCGCATTTTTCCATGCTCTAAAACATGACGACATGTTCGGTTGGTGTTTCTGAGAGATGCCTTAATGAAGGGAACAGAGAAGCTGGCGGGCGACAACGCGTTCCAATGAAGGAAGGGCAGGGATTCCAGCCACATCCGCTTCCCATGTCAGTGCCAAAGCTCAGCCACAGTTGGTTACCTAACACGTACTGGTACTCGTACTGCGGGCGGTCGCACATAAGGAAAGCTGGCAAGGGCCGCAATTGCTGCCAATGGAAAAAGGTCCAACTTGGGGAAAACGCTATATAGCCACGAGATATATTTCCCCTGCATATTATAATTACTATAGCGCTTATAACTGCCTCTTATTGAGTACCAAGGCTGTAATGTAATCAGAGATAGGCCTGCCTTTGACTACGGTGAGTCCATGACCTTGCAATACTGCTGTGGCCTTGCGATGCCACACTGTTCGGTTACTAGTATGATCCCTTCTACTGTACGTATTTTGGTTCGAGATATTTTGAGTGCGTAGTGGGGATTTACTAGCTGAATACTGATTTATTCCTGTCTGAGTAGATCTACTCTTACATACGCAGTAGTGGTATGTATAGTCATTCCGAGGTTGGGGTGTACTTGGTAAGTGCTACCTCATTAATATATATGGTCTGGGCTGCACTAGGACCGTTACTCTGTAAGCCCGATAGTCTCGCTTTCACAAGATTAGCTTTTGGTTTACACACATATGTAACTCTCTCTTTTGCTTTCCGTATCACCATCTGGGTATTTAATTGGGTTTCCCTACTTATTATTAGGGACTTGATTGTGCGAAACTCCCAACCATGTATATCTTCCTGGCCCTTCGTTGCTTGAAGATGTGCCATTAAGCCATTATATCCTAAGTTCATATCCCAACAATATAGAAGACGCATGTTCCCCGTGCTGAACAATAACAAGTAGTCTGTGGGGTGTCGATAACCACCCCGTACCATACCCAGCCTTTACAGGAATATCATCTCCAGTCATCACCTCGTTGGGCAGTAACTGGTAACCTTATACAGAACCGTCTATCGGAGCGTCAAAGCATAGTCTCCTTCCTCAAAGCCTACCCTTATTATGATCAAGCTACTTTGACGAGCATACCAAGGGTAAAGAGGCTACTGGGAATGATCAAGAAGTGTTCAGTCGGCTCAAATCGCTTCTGGGCTTTTTAATGCTTAGGAGATCTAGCAGCAAGTTTTTTTCACATGGAACTGATCTCGATATGGCCATCGAGTTTGGCCAACAGGAGTTTGAGACCTATCGTGAGGCTAAGTTAAGAACACTTAAATCACAGAAGTCTGCCGCAGGTTGTGTAACTGTCAACCGGCGGTCGATTCCGTCAGACTACCTCTGGAATCACAATCGCCCACATCGATCGAGCTTGCCCAGGTGCTGACAGAGGGGAAGAACCCCCCAACACAGGTCCAGGTTCTCATGCAAGACCTAACAAAGCAGCCTAGGGGGACTAAAGTGTATGGAATTTTTCTCCTACAAGATAATGAGTCTCTGACGCCACATAGTATCGTTTTATCTTTCTGGAAGGCTACTCTGGACGTAGCGCATGCTGCACCTCATGCAGCGGGCATATCACACAATTAGGCAGCTTCCTGTCTTGTCGATAATGAAGAATCTGCACCCCTTCTACTAATCATTGCTAGGCCTGAAAAGCGGTAATTTGATTCCCAGTTGTTAAGATGACGCCATGCTGGCAAACTAATCAAAAGCAGAAGAGGAAGAAGCTAGCCCTCGCAAGAAAATCGACGCGTCTAGGATCGTCTTCACGAGCCGTCGGTTACAGCCTCTTTAGATGATAGAAGCTACGTGGCATTCTTATGTGGCTTTGAGAAAGCAAGGATTGAACCTAAGATTGAAACTAAGCATGAGACTGGCCACTTTGTTCAGCCGCAAATTTACAGGGTACCAGAAGTCATCTTTTAGATGTTATGGGGAAGCGCCATCGATATCTAGAACTTGGCATGTCTAGGAGGAGACTGGTGAACTAGCGTGGTGACGTTACTATAAGGAGCTAACCGACGGCAGATATATGGGATCTTTTCAAAGGCCGGCATCTATTTGGGGACATTTTTGACGCCAAGGGCGGCCAGGGCGCATTTAGGCACTTGGCGCTCATGGTTGTGGTGGCTGGACCGCCCCCAGGGGAGTTTGTCGAGCGCTGTGAGACGACGGGACAATGTTCTTGGTTACGAGTACATCGTACAATGATAATAAGAGGCTGCGGCTAAAATTTGGGCCCGAAGTACGGTCTTGGAGGCTAATCTGGTATGGTATAGGAACGTGGATTGCAAGTGATCCCGCCGCCGTGCCCCCTGTCACGGGCCCTGTGTGTCTGGATATGTCGCCTCGGGAAGCGGTTCTTAGGCGAGGAGAAGGAACTTTTCATTCAGTTCATGATTTCCATGCTAAAATGGCCACCTGAGGAGTGGAGAACTGCAAAGCAGCTTCTCGAAGATCCGTGGATGCAATGACTTACAGGAGGTACATGCCTACATCACCACGTGGAATCTCTATTCGGTGGCCTCGTCAATATCCACGTGCTCGCAAGACAACTGAATTGAAGATGCGGCTCTCCAACCAGTCACAATAAAAGTAAGCGTTGATCGCGTCAACTTGGCGTTCAACTTCCAGCTTTCCGGGGATGGATTTCCCCAACCGGAGCCAAGGCCCGAACTGCGGAGTACGTGGACTAATAAGAACCCCTCACCTCACACACAGGCTCAATGCTCAATACCTACTCCGTACTCGTCAACTTCATCCGGATAATAGGGATAATATCCAGCTGCCCCCTGTCCGCCGCGCCGGAAGTACGGCACCGAATGGCACTGGATGGCACTGAAAGCAAGGGACGGGAGCTAACAAGCTCTAACAATGCACCCCGGCGCGGAGTAACCCCTGTCTATTGTTTAAACCAGCTTCCCCATCGACTCGACTTCGACATGCAACTTGCAGCGGCACAATGTCCAAGCGGCTGTTGGCCGAATAGCCATGTCCAGAGCCCCAAGCGGCCCAATCCCAGGTGTGTATAATGTACATGTAACCACGGAACTCGGTACCGGATGTAACACTCGCAGGCCCGGCGACTCTCTCGCTCTTATTCGCACCTATCAAGACCCTAAGGCCATGGCTCTGCTCACTGCTTACTGCTGACTCTGCACGTACCCATAAACGCGCGAATCACGCACACGATATGCAAAAGCCAAATGCGGGACATTACTATCCCGAGACACACAGGTCAGGGTCGTATTGAGGCACATGTCCTTGGGGTAACATGCGAAAATAAATGATATAACACCCTGACCTCCATCTTTCCACCCCCCCGAGCCCCCCAGTGTCCCCAGGTTCTGTTCCCCATTCACTCCACATCAAGCACGGCGACCCGGCAAGCACTTCGAAAATGTCGTCAGGTGTCATGGAGACAAAGGATGAGCCCAGGGCTGAGGCGGCCGAGTCAACTGATGCTGTCGAGGCCAAGGGTGAGCTGCACCAGGGCAAGCTGGTCGACGTAATCCATTCCGAGGTCCTGGGGAACCGGGACCTCATGAGCGATGCCGTCGACGGCGAGAACCGTGAGCATGATATGGGCACGTGGGAGGCCCTCAAGAACTACCCCTGGGCCTCCTTCTGGGCCTTTATCATGTGCTTCACCATTGTGAGTCTTGCCTACCATTCCACTGATCTTGGGGATTGGAGAGATTCGCTCCTTTGTGGAAGCCCAGAGCTGACGCGTGTATGATCTTCTCCTCAGGTTATGGAGTCGTTCGACATGTTCCTCAACACCAACTTCGTCGCGCTTCCGGCCTTTCAAGAGACCTACGGTGTCTGGGTGGAGGGATCCGGCTGGAGCATCCCAACTCGATGGCAGAGTGCTCTCTTCCAATCTGGCCAGTGCGGCGCCTTTGTCGGTGTTTTCTTGGCCGGGCCCATCACCAACCGCATCGGTTACCGCTGGACGACCATCCTGGCCCTGATTCTCATGAACGCCACCATCTTCGTCTCGTTCTTTGCCAACTCTCTCACTCTCCTTACGGTTGGACAAGCATTGGAGGGAGTCCCCTGGGGCTTCTTCATTGCCAACTCGCCCGCCTATGCCAGTGAGGTTGTCCCGCTGGCTCTCCGAGGTGCCTGCACGGCTACGCTGCAGATGAGTTGGTCCATTGGTTCCATCATTGTTGCTGCCGCCACCTATGGCTACAATAAGCGGAACGACGAGTGGGCTTGGCGAGTGCCTCTTGCCCTGCAGTGGATTTTCCCTGTAAGTCTGGGTGCTATTCTCAGATTACGCGACTCTAAGAACTAATGGCCCCATGTTGACATAGACCCCCCTCCTGATCCTCGTCTTCCTCAGCCCCGAATCTCCCTGGTGGCTTATTCGCCGCGGGCGCAAGGACGAGGCCCTCCGCTCCATCAAGCGCCTCGGCACCAAGGGGACCGAAGCAGCTCAAAAGCAACTCGCCATGATCGAACGAACTGTCGAGATCGAAGCTCAGATGGGTGGCAGCCCTTCGCTACTCGACCTTCTCAAGGGCACCGATCTGCGGCGAACAATCATCACCTGCCTGATGTACGCGTCGCAGAATTTTGCCGGTAACCTCATCGCCAACCAGGCAACCTTCTTCTTCCAGCGTGAGTAGCTCTCTCCCCGTTCACAACTGACAATGCATTGCACGTGTATTCGGCCACGGATGGCTAACCGCCCGTCTAGAGGCCGGTGTCGATTCCAGCCGTGCCTTCGAGCTCAACCTGATCAATTCGTGCCTTCAATTCGTCGCCAACATTGGATCCCTGTTCCTCACATCTTGGTTCGGCCGTCGATCCATCTACCTCTGGGGCACCGTCACCAACATCACCCTTCTCTTCATCCTCGGCATCTGTGCGTCGATCAAGCAGAACTCGGCGACCAACTACGCCCAGGCCGTCCTCGGCATCCTCATCTCGTTCGTGTACGCCGGCTCCCTCGGCCCCATCTCCTACACCATCATCGCCGAGACCTCCTCCGTGCGCCTCCGCGCCCTCAGCACCGGCGTCGGCCGCGCCGCCTACTACGTCGCCGAGATCCCCATGATCTACCTCGCCTCGCAGCTGCTCAACCCCACGGGCTGGGACCTCGCGGGCAAGTGCGGCTACGTCTGGGGTGGCACCGCCGTCGTCTGCCTCGTGTCGGCCTACTTTGGCCTTCCCGAGCTCAAGCACCGCACGTACCGTGAGACGGACATCTTGTTCAACCGCAAGATCTCGGCCCGGAAGTTCAAGACGACTGTCATCGATGTCAAGGACAACGAGTAAAGAAGTGGGAGGGAGGACCTGGAAACAAAGATTTTGCGGGTATTTTATGTGCTTTCTGCGTTATGCCTCCACTGGGAGCAGCCCTCCATGCATGTACGCTTAAGCTCGATGGTCTAGAAGACGAGGCAAAGAGGGGTTTAAGCAAGCTACATTAGAGGAATATACACGTGAAATCTAGAACATGCTCATGCTGTGAATAATAAAGGGAGTAAAGGATAGCATCCAGTGCACAAGTATACCGCTGGTGGAAAAGTTCCTATTACAGGCAGAAGTCATCCCAAATTCATGTCAACAAATTCGAGTGTCGGGGTCTGCCTTTTCTCCCACGATGTGGGCAAAAATATATATTAAAAAAGAAAGAAAAAAGCAAAAAGAAATCGCCTTGAAGCTCGAGGAACTCCACACGATATGGTCAATATGAGGGTCGAACTCATGGCCTTCGCATTATTAGTACGACGCTCTAACCAACTGAGCTAATCGACCAGTTTTGATGTTCAACGAACCGCTTCGGAAGCAATATGTGCGGCATGGATGGAGATGATTCCCGTGAGTGCATGCACATTGTTTACTAGTCTGCATGCGCCTGTGAGGTTTTATTCAAAGCGAGGCTTCAGAGCGCTGGCTTCTAGGCCTCCAAAAGCCCATACATATAGGCCATACGCCGGGCGGGGTTCACTGTGGGGAAGGGCTTGTTGGAGTTTGGGGGGAACTGCTATACGATACTGAGAAGAGGCTTTGGCAAAACAGAGGACTGCTGACGACTTGATATAGTAGCTAGGTGCCATCTTGGGGCTCTCTATCGCACAATCCGAGTAGTGTTGCCGCATCCACGTTGGTTGTCTACTGCCATCATTGATCTTGCACTTGTGGTATTGTGTCAGCTCCCCACTAATTCTCAAGTGGTAACCTAGGACACACAACCGAAAAAGGATGCTAGTGATGCACTAGTGTATTTCGTCCAGCCAACGTAGCCGCACCAGTACACCGTCATTCTCCTCCATGGCCTTGGTTCCAATGGCGAGAGGTTTGGCAAGGAATTACTGGAGATGGGAATCACATAGGAGGCTCGAAGCCTCGCCGATCTTGTACCCATCGCCCGGTTCTTCTTTCCAACCTCAAGGCGCCGCCGTTCCAGTGCATTCAGCCGGTCCATGCTCACCCAGTGGTTCTATCGTACTATATAGAGTCCGGTACTGGCTGCTTAATATTTTGCAACAGGTTCGATATTGCGCATCTCCAGGACCCCTCTCACCGCAAAGGGCTGCAGCTGCAGGGGCTTGCTGAATCGGCCAGGGATATCCTGGACATCCTGCAGCAAGAGCTAGAGAAGGTTCCGGCCAAGGAGCTTGTTCTTGGAGGGCTGAGCCAGGGCTGCGCAATGTCCATGGCTGTTCTGTTGTCTCTAGAATACCCACTCGGAGGCTACGTCGGCATATGTGGCTATCTAACATATCAATCTGAACTAGAGCTTGTGTTGGAGGAGAGTGATGATGATTCGGATGATCCTGATGACCCCTTCGCGCGCGATGGCAGAAATGGCGATGACGGCGACCCTCAAGACCTAGCGGTCAAGGCTCAGACTTTCGAGAGAGATCTGTTGGGATTAGATGTCTTGGATCACCCAACAAAGGATAAGACATCTTGCTTGACACCCAGTTTTCTGGGGCATGGAAGATTGGACGAGAAGGACCCCTATTTATTGGGGAAGAAGATGGCAGAAGTTCTAAGGGCCTCGGAATACCAGGTCGAGTGGAGGTGCTACTGAGACTTGGGGCACTGGTACAAAATTCCGGATGAGGTTGATGACATTGTCAAGTTTCTCCACTGGGGACTTAACAGGGAGTATATCAATGAATAGCATACAGAGGTGTATAAATTAACTTCCCAGGATACATGCAGTCAGCGAAGCCATTCTTCTTCCATCGCTCGACACATCATTTCCTTGGAATTACATATATATTTATTACAATAATGATCTCGGCTTTGATCCAGTCCAGGGGGAGCGGCTGGCCGTCCTCGTCGCGGGCGTCGATGAAATTCCGCAGAATGTCGACTCGGTTCTCCCCCCCCCCCCCCGGTCTAGATCTGCGAGCCGCTTCGCAACGAGGGTGTCACGGAACCTCATCATAGCGCCAAACCCGTTCTTGTCCTCGGGTGTCGTCACCAGGTACTTGCCCGCTCAAGTGCTCTTCAGCCAGTCCATGAGGATCTAGTCAAATCGAACGCGTTTCCAGTGGACACGTAGTCGCTGGCGGGAGCTATCTTCAGCATCGTCGCGCAGATTGGCAACTCGGTTGGCCTAGCCGTGACAGCCACCATTGCTGCGTCCGTCATAGGGCACTCGGGTATCCAGGAGCGTAAGATATGGACGGCTTCCGAGCGGCATTCTGGACGATATTCGCTGGCACGGCTGCTGTGGTAGTCATTTGTTTCTTTGGTTTAAAGAAATGTGGCTTTGTAGGCAAGAAGGACAATTAGAGGGTATTCCTAGTCCGTTCTTGTTGGAAGAAGAAAATAGTGGCCTATTGTTTTCCCAATATACAATATGTCATTTCTCTAAATGCAAAGCCACTACCGTGCGCTATGTAGAAACTTCCACAGTGTGTGCCTCACCATTTATTGAAAATGTCATGGTATTTGACCCTAGCCGCTGCCGTACGAGGAATTAACGAGACGAATTCAACCTTGCCCTCATCATTGACCTCTTTCTTTGACTCGAAATATACCACTGGTGGGTCGTCCTCATCAGACGGAACAGAGCAATCCACTTGGAGGAGAAGTTGCCATTCGTCGTGGGCAATGTGGGACATATATGCTTCCTTCACTTCCGGTACCTCGACATCCGGACCCAAACAAGTATTTATCGCCATTCGTGCGAGATTATATGTGAGGGGACCTCTCTTTCGCAACCTGAACTTTTTCCATTCGAGATTGACTGCTAGTGATTCGTCGAAGTGATGAAGTAATGTCGACTCCACATCCATTATGATTCGAAGCGGAACCGATGAGGGGAAATTTGATGCACCCACAAACGTAAGTTTCTCCATTGCCTGTAAGATCCTAGTGAAGATGTGTCAGACGGTATAGTTAAAGGTATCTGAATCAATTAGGATGAATGTCAACATACCGACTGGCACTAGGATGCTGCTTAAAAAAATTGTTAGAGTATGGGAGTGGGGATAAGAGAGAGTACCGATCATCGTAAAGTTGCGGGGAAGGAGAGTTTAAATATTAGGGAGCTGGTCACCTGATTGATACCTTTAGGTAGCCAATGATGGTTAGGAATGCAAGTACGAATATGAATAAGTACTCGAACTCGGGGTACCTACCCTAGGTAGGGGTCGCCGAGTGCATCACATGGCAGTGGCATTGCTTTTGGTGTTGGTTGTGGCTGGCGGAGGTCTCCCTCGAAGGCCTGTGGCCCTGTTACGCATATGCAGTCACAACATAAGAAGAAAGTTAATGTTGCCTTTGTTCGTTCTATAGCAAACATGCCTTGACTTATTATAGGAAAAAGGATATCCCTTGCTATGCCCTTGCTATGAAGGACCCAGTGCTATTGCAATAAACGGATACAAACACTTGGAAGGGTTCTTTCATCTTGATGACATCAGGGAGGTCCTGTCCCTTTGGCGATAAACTAAGAAAGGCAAGAAGGGAGATCGGAGACCTCACTCGGCTCGCTAAGATCAGTCTCTCGGACAGAATATACTACTTATAAATAGGTAGAGTATTGTGCTTCCTCATGTCAAATTTCTAAAGAAACTTCTTCCACTTTTATGCTACTTGATACCTTAATTTTTTAAATACTACCTACTGCTACTCACTATATATGATAAATTCTGTCTAGATATCCCAAGGTTCCTATACAGAGTATGCATTTTGATAACCTATAATTCCTCAAATAATTCGCTAACGATGATGAAATAGGATCATGTGCGAATATATTACTTATGTTCATACATGCGGTCATATTGGTAGTAAAAACGAAGAATCAATGCCCGGTGAATAAAATCAGCAAGGACGAATGTGAGGGCGAGACTGAGCGATTCGAAAACACTCCCACGACATGCTCTAAGACCACTTGCAATACTCCACCTCCTGAATAATACACTATACATGTTGAGCTTCACTATTAATCAGGAAAGTATTGATAGCAGACTTTAAATAGGAGAAGGAGGTGAAGGATATCTCGAAGGGTTCTTGTTTTATGTATCTATATCAGCTATATAATGCATGTCACCCTTTTTATTATTTCTATCTAGCGATCTCATTTAAGAGGACGCTTATAAAGACCCTCCCGAGGTACTGTATAAAAATTAGTCTTCCCTTCCTATACTTTCTGCTGAAGGAAAAGGCATGCATTTTGCCCACTGCACCCTGGGTTGTCAGCCCGCTGGACTTGGAGTAGAGATTGGGTGGACAGGTTGGCTGGGGCCAGTACCACGAGGTCTTGTTTGACGAGGCCATTTACCTGGAGGAACACCACGTTGAACTGTTCAAAGGGGACAGACTCGAGGGTATGGCAAAGTCAATGTGCAAGAAGTTGGAAAATTTTGATCGGATCTCGCCACGAACGTGGCATAATGATGCCTGTTCCCCTTTGAAGCTCTCTCTGGTTACTGGAAGTTAGGTGCTATTTCATCGTCTAGAACGGGTATGTACCCAGAGACAGTGGAAACCACTAGTATCCACATATTATATGCAAATATTCGTGGGGGTCTGAATTTGGCCATTCCTGGGTGGTTTCTCTTTCCCCTTTTACCGTTTCTGAGCTTTGATGCTTCATATTTAAGTACCTACCTTACATATAACTCGCCCTATGCCACGGCTCCCTCCTCGGCATCAACGCCTCGGACCTCAAAGTACTTATTCCACTCCGGATAGTCAATTAGAGCCTGCATAATCTCCTTCTCGAACCTAATGCTAAACTAATTTTCTTCCTCGTCTCCTGCAGGCGGAGCGTTGGTTAGTACCGGATAAACGATAGTGAGGCTAGCTGTGACGGCATCAAAGGGGAAGCGGAAGGCGTGTGGCTTAGCGAAGCCAAAGCCAGCGTCGCAGGGATATGTATCCCGCCACTCGGTCGTGAAGTTACTCATTAGAGGAAAGCTATCGGTACGGAGGAAGAGAGTCGTTTTATGCTTGATAGGGGCGATGGCTATGAGTGCCGCGTCAACGGATTCTTCCGTAACGCCGTTAGTGAACTGGTGGATATATTTAAACAGGAGCATGGATACTAGTCACCCCAAAAAGAGAGATACATACCAAGCCAGCTGAGATAGAGGGGCTTCCGAAATAACATCCTCAGCCGTGAGTTAAGGCACAGGACTCTGCACACTAAGAGCAACATATACGATGTTTCCCTAGATGCGGGCCGGTACCGGCGGACTATGGAAGCGCCTACGTATATCGACGGCCTCGCCCTATAGGAGGTTCTGGTGTAGGTTAGGCTTGAAAAGTCGAGCCCTATGCTTAGAGAGAACGCGCTAGATACACGCTATATACGAAGCGTAGCTTGAGATCCAGTCGCTTCCCTCCTCAGGGCTCGGGCTTGCAAGTTTTTTTCAGCTCGGCTGTCTTGCTCTTGGGCAGGTGGAACAGGGGCCACTGGCCGGGCTTGTGGTCGGGGTGCCTTAGTGGCGGCACGGGGCCGTCGATGCGCTGGTCCTCCGGGGGCTCCGGCTTGGTGATTCTCGATAGATCGAGGCAGGCAGGGTCCCAGGCAGTCAGGGCCGGGCTGTCCTCTGACTTCTAGACAGCGGCGCAGTTCTCGGCCAGTTGCCGGCCCACCCCATAACATCGTTAGCGTAGTGGTAGTAGTGCCATCATTAAACACATCCCCTTCTAATAAAGTTCCCGAAATATTACTATAGAAAATTATATTATTCTTCATTTAGTTTTGTACTTTACGGAGGACCTCCGTCTAGCGACCCATCTGGGGGCCGATGACGCTCACGACGTATTATCCTCACAATATGTTGGAATGCCTCGATGACATTTGTATCATTTTTGGCCGAAGTTTCAACATACATGCAGCCGAGGTCCTTTGCCATCATAAGCCCTTCAGCTCTCGTTACCTCGTAGTTGTCCACCGCATCACTCTTATTTGCGACAAGTATCATGGGAATTGAAGGAGTATCTTGGTCTTTTGCTGAATTTTCATCAAGACCATCAGCCTTGACGGAAAATATGTCGCTGTAGTATCGCCGAACGCGATTGAGGGACTCGCTGGAGGTTTTGCTGTAGATGAGGAGGAAGCCATCTGCTCCCTGAATCTCCACCTCTTCCTGCTCGTGAGTCACAAACTCATGATCGGCACGTGGCAGAAGTTCGTCAATTCCGAGAATGCAAACACGATCATCTACCACGGCGTTGCGGTAATAGCCCTCCATGCATGCTACCGGCTCTGCGGGCTTCTAACGCCACAGAAGTTAGCTAGAGTAACGCCAGAGCTGTGGTCTTGGTTCGACTACATACACCGGTGAAATGATGATACTTGAATCGGACTTCCAGCGCAGACTTGCCGACCCCAGGCTGCCCGACGAGCTTGAGATGATATCTCTCAGGCGGCATGATGACCGAGACGGAATCCAAACGATGGAGACAGATGGCTCCGTTGAACTCGAGGAGTACCCTGAGTCCGTGATGTTCATGGTGAGATTTCTGTCCACAGAATGGAACTGGAAGATTCAATTTGGACAAGAATGAATACAACTACGCCGTAATCACCCCACCCAATCGGAGGGACTCGGCTCCGAAAAGCAACATACCCAGAGGATAGTTGGATACTATACGTAGATGGGCGTTTTCAAAGAGCTTATAGCGGAGATACGTCAACTCCATAAGTTCACATGGGGTAAAATTCTTCAATCCTAGATTTCTCGGAAGTTCTAAATAGCCACTGATCTTGATATACTCCGTAGGTCGTAATTGGAGAAGTAAAATTGACGACCACATTATGTACTATATAACGCTTTTCTCCTTGTACACTTGCCCCGTCTTCACTGGCCCAAACGTACGGCCTCGGAGATGTTGGTTCTCTCGAAGACGTAGTCTCACAGCCGCCTAACACTACATGTCTATGACCAACCTCGGCATCAACCGTTATGCTACCATATACAAATGAAGCAACGGAGCACTGTGAGACATTGTCAGGGCTTTAGTCCCTGCATCAATACATACTTCCACCAAGGCTTCTACACGGTTGAACAGCCCTTCGATAGCATGGCGTGTTGTCAGTCAGTACATATTATTCTAGGGGCTACTATACTAGTACCGCCTCGGATATGTTCTTCCATTTTTACAGCTTCAAACAACCTGGCTGGATGCGACCCTTTTCACTCTCCTGGTAACAAAATGAGCCGCTACAATGTCATTCAAGAGAAGGATTGGCGACGTCGCAGCCACCCATGATATATGTACGTGCACGTGCATACACCGTGGCCCTGGCACTGATGTTAGATCCCCAGCACAGTGGCAACAACCGATAGCCGCCGACATGAACTTTGGCCAATTCATAAGTTGTTCAGTTTCAGTTTCAATTTCAGTTCCCATATAATGGGCCGCATTGCTGGACAAAGTTGTACCCTGGAGGCATGGCTAGCTGATGATGGTTTGGCGACCGGCAGCTCAACCGAGGTCCGAGAACCATGACTGCACTATCGATGTCTGATCTCCCCCATCTGCCTCCAAGACTCCCACGATGTGGGAACCGAACTCGGAATCGCATCTACCCCGCCTTGGGCCCTCATCCCCAGGTTCACCCCACCATGGGGTTGTGATTATGGTGGGTTAGGTCAGATCAGACAGATCGTGCGGGGCTGTGCGAACCTTGCAGCGATGCCACCATGGGGCTACGAGTATGGGGGAGAGACACCGTTAAAGGTGGATGTCAATGCTGTTCTGACCCTCTTGAGACCAATCTTGCGAACTAGGGCTGATCTGGTTCTCCAGATGTGCGGAATAGGGATGCGCTGTTCCCCTTCAGGTATAAGCTTCCGAGCCCACCTTCGGACAACTGCGTCATCCATGCCAAGGATGAACGAGAATCACGTCTCCATGTCCCCGTATAAGAAATTGAAACACGTATAAAAGGCCAGCTGCGCCTCAGGCATGATTTAAATCCATGTCCAAAGTCAACCTCGCCCCGTTTGCTCTCCAACTCCCCGGCCCTCGACAAACATATCCAAAGATGGAGACTGAACTCTCCAAGAAGCCCGGCACCCTGGGCAACCTCACCCCTGAGGAGGAGGTAAAGCTACAGGAGGCATGGGTGCATCTCCTCCGCCTGTGCGGCATCGAAGGCCTCGACACGGGGAAGTTCTGCTCGATACCAGACCACAGCGACAAGTTCCGGCACCACCTGACGGACAAGACACCCGAGGGCTTCAGGAAGAACATGTGGGCGTCGTTCCGCGCCGAGCACCCGGACGGGCTCGTGCTGCGGTTCCTGCGCGCCCGCAAGTGGGACGTCGAGAAGGGCGTCACCATGATGATCTCGGCCGTCGACTGGCGCCACCACCGCAAGGTCGACTCGGACCTCGTCTTCAAGGGCGAGAGCGTCGCGCTCAAGGACAAGGACAAGCAGACGGCCGACGACAAGACCTTTATCCAGCAGTACCGCTCGGGGAAGAGCTACGTCCGGGGCACCGACAAGGCTGGGCGGCCTGTGTACATCATCCGGGTGAAGCTGCATGATCCCTATGCGCAGTCGTCGGAGTGCATGGAGGAGTATGTGCTTCATAATATCGAGAGCATCCGTGTCCTGGTCCAGCCTCCCTACGATGAGGCCTGTCTCATATTTGATATGACGGGGTTCGGGCTGAAGAATATGGATTTCCATGTGGTCAAGTTTCTCATTACGGTCTTTGAGTCCAAGTATCCAGAGACGCTAGGTCTAGTGCTCATCCACAACGCACCCTTTGTCTTTTGGGGTGGGTTATCCCTCAATTTCATATTTCTCCCAGCAGTAAATTTGTGCTTCAGATATCTGACCTCTGACAGGATTGTGGAACATGATCAAGGGCTGGCTAGATCCCGTGATTGCGTCCAAGATCAACTTTACCCGCGGTAAGAACGACATGGCGCGCTTTATCGACAAGTCAAATATGCAGAAATTCTACGGCGGTGATGACGACTGGGACTACTACTACCCCGAGCCAGTCCCTGGGGAGAATCCCAAGTTGGGCAATCAAGAAGAACGGGCGCCCATCGACGAGGCACGGGTGAAGCTGTTCCAGGAATTGGCTGTCGAGACGACGGCATGGGCAGCTCTGGGCGCCAGGTCGGAGGAGGGTAAAGCCAAGTCGGACAAGCGGGACGAGATTATTGAGAGGCTCAAGTCCAACTACTGGGAGCTCGACCCGTACATTAGGGCGACGACGTACCTCTACCGGGTAGGCGTTGTCAACGACAAGGGCGAGGTGGACTTTAAGGGGGCGACAACAGCCAAGGCCAATGGTGCCAAGACCAACGGTGCATGAGCCCTAGATGTTTTGCCGGTATTCTGAGCGATGTATTTCTTTGGTCCTCTGATCAATATTAGCGATGCTTGTGCAGTTGTACGGTTTGCCCTGTGCCTGGATTATGTGGTTACTAGTGATCATGAAGACCAGTGATCATAAAGAGTTTCTCATCAAGATTCAAGGCCACCATAAATTAGCTTGCCGCAGATTCAACCCGAAAATGATACCGTTCCATCAACGCCATTCATTAGAAGCCATGACGAAATGGACACTGGGACATTCCCGTAGGGTATTATCGCAACCGAGGCATTACCCCCAGTAACCCCAGTAACCCCACCACTACCACCACGGGACAGATCTGATCATCTGAGTGACCATCTGACGTGTGGAACTTGGATCCCTGGCCTCCCCGGACTTGAATGCCGTCCTTCTCCATCTTCTCCACAGTCCAGACTCAGACTCCAAACTGGAGACAACTAGAATCCATTCCATCAGCAACTCCATCACCGCCATCCAAAATGGCCGACGACAATGATGACAACATCCCCTACGCGGCTTACCTCCGCGAGGTCATACAGCGTGGCATAATAGGCGCGGAGCTCCCTATGGTGACGACGAACCCGAACCTCCTCGAGGAGCAGGCCAAGAAGGTGATGCCCAAGAAGGGCTGGGACTACATCAAGGGCGGCGCCGGCGAGTCTGCCACCATGGACGCGAACCGCCTGGCCTTTCGCCAGTGGAACATTATCCCCAGTGTGCTCAAGCCGACGACGCCACGGGACCTGAGCGTCACGCTGTTCGGGCAGAAATACAGTAAGCATCCGGCTATTCACTGCAACCTGAAACCATGACAACCAACCAACATCCGGACACAGGCACCCCCGTGATAATGGCCCCCATCGGCATCCAGTCCCTGTACCACCCAGACAAGGAGATGGCCACCGCCAACGCCTGCGCCGCCCTGCGCGTGCCCTTCACCCTCAGCACCGCCTCCTCGACGGGGATGGAAGAGCTCGCCCAGGGGAGCGACCCGGGCCCCAAGTGGTTCCAGCTGTACTGGCCCACAGACGAGGAAATCACCGCCTCGATCCTCAGGCGCGCCAGGGCCAGCGGCTACACCACGCTGGTCGTCACGCTCGACACGTGGACGCTCGCCTGGCGGCCGCACGACCTCGACACGGCCAACGTGCCCTTTGTCGTGGGCGAGGGCGATGAGGTCGGCTTCCGCGACCCCGTCTTCCGGCGCAAGTTTGCCGAGCGCAGCGACGGCGACTCGCCCGAGGACAACAGGGTCGGCGCCGCGCTGTACTGGACGAGCGAGAGCTTCTCGGGCACGGCGCGCAGCTGGGAGGACCTCCGGATCCTGCGCAGGCACTGGGGGGACGGGCCGATCGTGCTCAAGGGCGTGCTGAGCGTCGAGGACGCGCAGCTGGCGGTGCAGCACGGCGTGGACGGCATCGTGGTGAGCAACCACGGCGGGCGGCAGCTCGACGGGGCGGTGGCGAGCATCGAGGTGCTCCCGGAGATTGTGGACGCGGTGGGCGACAGGATCACGGTGCTGTTCGACTCGGGGATCCGAACGGGGGCAGACGTGGTCAAGGCGCTGGCCCTGGGAGCCAGAGGCGTCCTCGTGGGTAGGCCGGTCGTCTACGGCCTCGGCATCAACGGCCAGGCGGGTGCTGAGGCGGTGCTGGCGGGGCTGCTGGCCGATCTGGACCTCACCATGGGGTTCACGGGTGTGAAGCGCGTGGCGGATCTGCAGAGGTCGATGCTACGGCGTGTTCAATATCCGGGGAATGGCCAGTCGAAGCTGTAGTTGGCAGGTGTAGTAGGATGAGACGACCTGTTGATACAGGCCAGATGATCCATCGCCGTGCGTACCCATGTTTCTTCTTGGTGGCCATTTCTACATTAGCATTTATTACTGCCATCTGGATCTATTTGTAATTAAACCTAAGTGGTATCCTTGCTCTCCAGTGCTGGGGGTTCCTGGCCTTTGCAGGAGAGCTGAGTTCCTATACTCTGCACCGAGATTCATGAATACGCGCACATTAGCTTCCAGGCATAATACAAAATTTCCGACGAGGTGGAAATTACATAGGCGGACTGTCGGCGGTTCATTATCGAGACCCGGGATCTTAAGGAGGGTTAGCCTTCGCCGTATATAGAATCGGACGTCGGACTGAGCAAAACCCCGGTGAACTGGTGACAGGCCAAGATACGAGTATGACATGAACCACGTGCTTGTCGAAGAGACGCATCTGTCCCAGGAATGCCAGGAGAATCGAACCCGGACCATGTCACAATAATACATTCTTGTTATTGACAGGCTGCCACAGGCTCACAGCCTCACGGCCCCCTACCCATCGGCCATCGCTTACGGACTGATGCTGCCGCCGTGGGTCCCTTTTCCCTCCCCCGCCTTGGCCATTATCGTTTCACATGCTCGACATTGGGAAGAGTACGATGTGAAATGCCATTACCCCTCCAAACGACATCTTCTTGATCCTTTGTGACACTCCGTCTTGAAATTCATGAATCGACACAGCACACCTGACCATGGCCCGTCCCCCACAAGGGCCTCATCGGAACTCGGACACGAGGCAGACCCAGAATGTCGCAGCGCCATGTGATAATAGCAGCGGCATGTCTGGTCTCACCTCACAGCGGAGGGATGCCGCAGGGCCGCAGGATGCATATGCATCGAGGACTGTCCCTTGCACAACCGGGGTATCATGACATTCTGTGCTCAGTCAGACGCGTGAACCCCATGTGAGACTCCACGACATGCCATGCCAGGGGCCAGGCACCGTCGCCGCACCACTCACCGCCACGGAAACTACCCTGTCTGCTGTCAAGTGTTTACGGCTGGGGGAACCGATGTTCATAAATGATTGTCTTAATGCTCGTATTACGTGCCTCTCCGTTGGGATTTTCACGAATTCCCCAATATCACAGAGTTGCATTGGCGAAAATCATGGCCAACGCCCTCTGTGGCCATTGACTGACAGCGGCCTCGTGTGCGATATCCGGGCAGCAGCATATTACCATTGAGGTACCTCGCTGTCTCTGTCTGAACATGAAACTTCGACCCCATCCCGTCCTGTATGTTTTGCGACCCTTTCAGCTCCGTCGGCAGCATGCGGGACAGAAATGGACAGCGTGACTCCGGGTTCAATGTTCTTCTCCTCAGTAACATCAATGTCAAGGAGCAAGAATATAACACGGCGAGGCGAGGCGGAGAGCGGCCGCCGCTGCAACCCTCCCAGCAAACATTTCCCTTACAAGACCACAGGTTCCCGGCCATCGGTTTCTTCTTGCATGTGTGCTTGCGGCTGTCGACGTCTGTTCTGGCACAAAAAAAGTGCTTGGCGTGGTAACTATGTAAGCAGCGCCGCATTCACATGTGTGCAGCCTCGGCTCAACCAATGTGTAAGTTGTCATCCTCCCCCCCAGAACTGTGCATTCTTGGGGGCTCGAGTTGTGCACAGGCAGCCAATTGTGACGGCCCAATTGTGCCCGCTGTTCCATTGCGCCAAAGTCCGCCAACCGACCGGGATGTGTCGATGCGACAGCTTGACAACCCGACAGGGTTTCTCCCCGTGGGGAAGGGGAAGACGGATGCGGGCGGGAGCGGGCTGGGATGATGGGGATGGGGCCTGGATGGGATGCATCATGGGCTGGGATCACCCGTGCCAGACGGGCAGAACGGGCAGATCCCCTCGTCCGGATCAGGCGGGCTGTCGACTGGCGAATTCTCGTTATATGAAGGACCGGAGAATGCATCTCTGTCCTGCCTTCCCATCCCTACTCCCCTTGCCTCATGCCGCCATGCTCTCCATCTTGTGTTATTCTTGAAACAAGTTGTGCAGAAGTGTCTGGCACGACGGTGTTCCCCGGGGGAGACGTTTCACGCCCACGTGCTGCCAATATTGAACATTGCTCCCCATGGCCAACTCTAACGCCACTCTGCAATGCCCGGAGCCCTTCTTTAACGCCCAGCTGTTTGACGTTAAAGGCGGATGTAAGTCATAGTGCCCGCTCCCTCGAGTTCTCGAGATATCCAACAAGTACACGTTCTGACAGAGGAACAAACCTCAGATGCCGAGGGCCGGCTGTGCCAGGAGCTGGGGCCAGACTTCAAATGCTGTCTGCCGTGTCCCATGACCGACTGGGTCTACGCAGACAGCTTCGATAGCTACGTCGATGCCGCTGGGTGGGTGGCCGTGGCGTCCACGGTGGCATGCCTGTGGCTCTGTCTATCATGGGCCTTCCTCCCGGTGCAGAAGACGTCTCGTCACTACCTGAGCGTGCACCTGACGGCCACGGCCTTTCTCATGAACGTAAGTTATACATATCCTCAGGCATGACATGCCCATAGGTGGCTAATATGTATAGCTGGGCTTCATCATCCCCCTCGCTGCCCGGCCTGACCAGTGCTACGACACCATCACCCCCCACGACATGCACACGAGCCCCGTCTGCGCCATCTCGGGCGCCTGCATCCACTTCGGCGGCTGGGCCGGCGTCATGTGGCTCTTCCTCCGGTCCCTGAGCCTGCACCTCCAGATCTGCTGGAGCGTCCCGGACAGCCGGACCTTCATGCTCTGGGCCTGCGCCGCCGGCTGGGGCATCCCCGCCGTGGGCGGCACCCTCGTCTTCGTCCTCAACGGCGTGTCGTTCCGCTTCGGCTCCACCTGCTACACCAACCACGTCCACAGCATGGAGGTCTTCTGGATCCCCCTGCTCGTCTTCATCGGCCTGGCCGTCATCATCGCCTTCGCCACCCTGGCCTACTGCATCCGCGTCTACCTGGCCGTCCTCACCGACCCGCGGCCCACGCCCTCGGGCGCCTCCGTCAGCACCTTTGCCACGCGCCTGGGGCCCCGGCAGCTGTACCGCCGCATCCACCGCGTCGTCGCCCTGCAGTGGCGCGGCATCGCCGTCGTGTCCATCATCCTCGCCACCGTCATCTTCTACGCCGTCGTCTTCGCCTTCCAGGACAACGTCGTGCGCAGCGTGACGCACCGGCCCCAGGTCGCCAACGACTGGGGGACCTGCCTCGTCATCGAGAAGGGCGACAAGATGAAGTGCATGAGCAAGATCGCCAAGCACATTATAGGCCAGGAGACGCTCGTGGCCACGACGATTCTGCTCTCGGTGAGTTTTCCCCGGGCGGCCCCTTAACCCCTGAGCGATGACGATGATGCCTCCGCAAATGTAACCCCTGCTGACTCTCTCGGCAGATGAATGGCCTGTGGATGTTCTTGTTCCTTGGGAGATGGTCCATGGTGCAGGGCTGGGTGGAGCTGATCAAGAATGCAGTGGCGAAACCGCCGCCGCCAGAGGCCATGACGGGCATTGTCCTGTCAGAGACACATAGCGATACCAAATCGTACCATGTGCACTCAAGAGGAACCAGCCCGCACGCATTATAACAGGGAGGGGGGTTTGGGTTATCATTTCTGGAATTTTGGTAGCATGGAGTTTGTCTTTTTTGAAAGGAACAAAAAACAAAAAGTGTGAATACTCGGTACATATTACTAGTATTCAGGATCTTCGGATGACTGGTCTTTGAGTTCAGATAGTACTTGCCATGTATTGTGCAGGTTAAGAGCTTGATCTAGTACGAAAGCTCCATCTCATGTGTCTGTGAATTGGTCTATAACAACATTGGGATAGTTCACCGAGCTCGTGGACTCTTGAAACCCTAAAGCTGGTTGTCACTACTAAAGTCCACTGGGTCTTGCCATTGGGGTAAAGTCCCAGGCCGACAATATAGTAAGCGGCGAGAGGCATTTCGAAAGCATTTTGTCCGATTGCACTAATAGACGCTCGTTTAGGAACAATAAATATAGCTAGTGAGTACTAGACTTCTTTGTTTCAGTTGGCTCTTACTATGTATGCTGAAGAATGCCCCTAGGCCTGCACCCCGTCTCCTCATCATCTACAAAAAAAGAACATACAGCAAAAATATCAAGGCCGCGTGGTTTCGCTCTCCCAAGTCTTAAACTTCCTCGCGGGGAGCCTCAGCTCAAACATGCGGTCAATCTCGGCGGGCGTACGACCCTTCATCTCAGGCACATAGAGGAAGGTAGCCACGTATCCAAGCACACACAGCCCGGCGTAGACGAACCCAGTCTTGGCCCCGAGGTCGCCCTCGTCCGGGTTGAAGATGTACGGGAGGACGAATCCAAATATCGCAGCGCTGGCACCGGCCGTCAGCCAGGCAATACCCATCGTCTTGGCGCGCATGTGCAGGGCCGATGTCTCGGCCCCAATGGCATACGAGCAGGGCCACACGCCCAGACCGCAGACCACGATGACTAGAATCAGCATCGCGGCAGTATACCTGTTGCATCTCTGTAAGCCCATCATAGTCGTGTGTTTAGGAAGACGATCAACATACCATACAGTGGCCTGGCCGGACCAGATGCCAGAAATGCCCATCGTGCCCCACATGAGCGTCGCAGCGGCGAGGCTGGCCAAGGTAAGCCACCGACGTCCAACCTTTGATAGGACCCAAATGCTGGCGACGTTGGCGATGAACCCGCACAATATGCCCAAGACGAGCACTAAGAGACTCAGATTGGGCTCCATCCCAACAATCTGCGCAAAGTAGCTGGCCTTGGCCAGGAGAGCGAGACCAAATATCTGAGGGAGGAGACCGGACAACACAACAATCATAGTCCGCCGGGTATTCGTTCCCTTGAAGCAGTCAATGTAGGTTGCCTGGGCCTGTTTCCTCTCGTGCGCAATATGTCTCTCCAGTCGGCTGATTGTTTCCTCCGTGTCCTGCCCCAGTGAGTTCAGCCGCTCCTGTGCCTTAAACGCCTGGCCACGCTTGCCCTTGCGGACAAGGTATGTCGGACTCTCTGGGATGAAAACGGTTACGATCAGAGGCACCGCGGAGAAGGCCCATTGCGTCGCGAAGCAGACCCTATACCCCTTATCCAGACCCAGGCAGCCGTAGATCACGCCAGCTCCCACTAGTTGACCCAGGAGCGTGAATGTCGGGAAAAAGGCTAGGATGGGGCCACGGAGCGTGGGAGGCAGGATTTCCGACATGTAGGTCTGCGTCGTCGTCGTGACCATTCCAATGGCACCGCCCTGGAAGGCCTTGCCGGCAAAGAAGACAGCGCGCCGCGTATTGATGTCGTCGAGAAAGCTCGAGCCATAGATGATAGCGACGCCCACCGCTGACAGGAACGTGCCCATAGCGAGCGACAGTCGGCGGCCAGTCCAGTCTTGGAACCAGCCACCCACGGCAGCCCCTATAATCGAGCCCAGGGGGCTGGCAACGTTCCAGAGAGCCAGCCAGAGTGACGGGAGCACCCACTGTCCATCATACTTGTACCCATAGTCGTACCTTGAGCAGACAACTTAGTACCAAGCAATAAACACACGTTCAGCGTACGTCAAGGGAGCCCTACTGAAAGCTAGGCATGGAAGACACAGTGCCAACAATAACATAGTCATATCCGTACATGAGGATGGCCGATGTCATGCCCACACAGTACCAGGTAATGCGACGCCACTTCTTGAGAGCAGGGAACAAGCGCAGGTCTGCGTCGCGGTCGCGCTCAACCATCGAGTCCTGGTCGGCGCCATCGTCAATATGCTTGCTCGAAGACGCCATCTCGGATGATTTCCTGTCCATGCTGAGCGGATCAGCGGGCGGCGGCTGGGAGGTGATGAAGAGCGCGGTTGGTGGTCGAGAGTGGCACGATCATGTCGAGACCCCGACTCGCTGTGGGCATCACAGGTTAAAACCAGAAAGGGGGGGTAGTCCCTCCCCAAAATACAAGCTACGATGCAGAGAGCCACCGAGGCAGTAGCAGGGAGTGCAGCATACTGCAGGCCAGACTTGATGATCGCCCAGGCGTGTGACGGTGTGACTGACGAATCGGGCAGCTGTCGTTGGCGGTCGATAGAGTTGCCAATATTACCCCAGCTTCATACTAGTACCCCGGCTTCACAAGTCAAACGAGGTGCGCCCCCATACGTTAACGTTATTGACTGTGTGGATTCCATCTTGGAGAATTCGGTATTTGGCTTGTTCTGCCCCAGATCACGGGCGGTCTGCTGATAACAACCCCGCTCGGTCGCGTTGGTCTGAACCACTTGGACTCCTTGGGATAAACTTGGCATGTCGGCATGCTTCAGGTGGCAGGGATGCTTCGACGTCGACCCAGCGTCGATGGCGACAGCGCTTTGCGGGGACATGGTTGCATCATGAGTACATGACCGAGCAGTCTCGACTTCGAAACCATGTGCTATCTCGTGGCCAATTTCGAGGAGAAGCAACTGCCAACGTTCGCTGAGCTCGGCGACCATTGATGATGCTCCGTCCCTGAGCTCTGGTCGTTACTCAAGGCATCTCACCTCGTAGGGCTGATGGGGTTGACCCCTATAGGCTCCCTCCCAAGAAACTAACAAGTCAGGTCAGCCACTGTGTCGAAAACCACAGACCAAAGGGAACTCACCCGTCACGATAGACTGTTTTCATAACTTGTTTAATCTGCAGAGGCTGAAAGATCATTTTGTAAAAAAAAATACCTGAACACGTAGCTTGGAGTAGACAAAGAGCCATTACGCAGAAGACAGAGCAAAGAACGATCCAGATGAGAAGCAAAGGGCACAGAACCTATTTAACAAGAAATGCTACCATTCCAACGGATGAACTCGTTACTACCGGCGGAGTTGTCGGGGTGTGTTTCTGCCGTCTCCGGGCCAATATTGAGCCTGGGGTCTCTGAACTGCTGAAGCCATTGAATACGAGTGACCCCATTGTGGGGAAGCGGCGCGGACTCGGAATGTCACACGGAAGAGTGGGCGCAATGCTGGCATCATCGGTCGTGGCGTTTCGCTTGCTAGAACATCGGGTTGCGTAATCCAGCCTTGAGAACATTCTGTTCTCTGCTGGACGAACTCTTGACGATGCCAACGTCAGGTCTTTGGACAAGCCACCTGATGGAAGCTGACAGATGACAGGACGACGGACTTGCACTTTGAGAAGACCCCCGCCCGAAGTCGGACTGTCCGTCCAGGCCCAACCCCACTAAAACCAGACGATCTACAGGCGATAAGCGCTGGACCTCACTATCGCTGCTTCCAGCTCCCCTCCAGCTCCCCTCCAGCTGCGACCATTAGACCACGTCCGGCCCTGCAACCCTTCATCCGCGTCGATGGCGCGCTTCATCGATCTGGGCGACAATGACGAGCAGGGAGACGCCGCCTCGCTGGCCGAGCAGCATCTGCGCGCAGGTCTCCGCCATATATCCCTGAGCACCGAACCACCGCCCCGGTCAGCCGGTGATGACCCCCGCAAGCCTATTGATGCCGACTCCGAGCATCCCCGGATCAGCAACGCCATCACCCGCGCCTTTCAGTGCTATCCGTAGCTCTCCCTATCGCCACAGCCGCTATGTACTGCATGCTAATGCTGCCCAGCATCGTCCACGCGATCGTCTCCTCCATCGACCTCAACACCCTCGACTCCCTCGCCCGCACCAGCTTCCTGATCCATGACGGCCTCCTCCAGAACCGCAATGCCCTCATGGCATCCACCCTTCGCTGCGCCAATGAACATGTCCCTGTCGACCGAGATGAGACACTGCGGTACCGTGCCCGCGCCGGGAACTGGTACTACATGGAGGATGGCCGAGGCTACAATGGCAAGTCAGGGCACTGCGCTCGCGATCTCGTTGGCCAGTGCCGTCGCTGCGGCGAGGTCGTCTGCCGCGTATGTTTCAAAATCCTTCACGGCCTTTCCATAGAGCCCAATCCTGACACACATGGTAGAATTGTGCCATCAAACCACCGGCACCCATAACCCTCCGCGAGCGCCACCGCCGGCTCTGCACCCCCTGCACCCGTGCACCCATCGCCACCCTCGCGAAACCTCCCCTCGATCCAGCCCTGCCGTTAGATTCCGAGGCGGTCCAGCGTTCCATCTGCAAGTGTGATACCCAAGGTGTCTGGCTATGCCAGCCATGCGGCAGAAGCATCCGTGCCGCTGACCACGAGTATCAACGGTGAGCCCCTCCAACCAATAAATTACCCATCTTGGCCAATCAGCCTGCTGACCAGTCCAAAGAATATGGCGCTGGCGCAGCCACTACGGCGAAGTCCTCGGTGGGCTGGGCACCGGCATCGGCGACGGTGACCGCGGCGTCATCTGCGGCCGCGAGGCCGACTGCTGCGCCGCCAAGGAGCGCGAGCAGGAGATGGACTGTGACGCCGTCGATGCGCGGGACAACCACCTCTCGTCATGGTCAGACCTGCTGAGCACATCCCCCTCCACGACGACGACGGCCAGCACCACGCCAACGCCAGACAACCAGCACGGCGGGCTCAACCCAATCGACGCGCTCCGGCACGCCGACGACCGCACGCCCTCGCCGCAACTGCGCTCCGGGTACGACCGCCACGAGATTGAGGGCATCGGCGGCGTCGTGAAGCGCAAGATTGTGAGGATGGTGCGTGTCGGGGCGTGCGTCCCCGAGTGGGAGGATGAGCGCGGCGTGGGGAAGAGGGCGTTGGAGAGGGAGGTCCGAGGCGATATGAGGAGTTGGTGTGGGTGGTGTTGGAGGGTGATTCCGGGGCGGGATGACGGCTGACCCAAGGTATATTGGTCCCATCTAGTTGATAGCCTTCCAACTGTAGGTTCAGTGTCCATAGATCAAACAGAGGGGAAAAAAACAAGGACTGTGCGTAAATGATGAGGAACACATATCAGTAGGCACCAGGGCTCGTGAGCCTGGGTTGATGACAAAACCCATGTGAATTTGGGAGTTTCCTGTGCCGCCAAGGGCACAATCATGTATCTAGCTGTGCGCCATATGTGATGAGCCCATTTTCGCCGTGTGCTACTGATAGACAAATGAGCCGGACCTCCTTCGTACATGTTCCTCATCCTACAGTGCGGTCCCCTCCCCCTTTCCCCCCGCAATGACAAAATATTATACAAGCGCCAGAATAACAGAACCAGCCCCTCATATCTCGCCCCGGTACAGCATCTCCGTCCGCATCTTGCGCTCCGCCTTGGCCTTGGTCTTGGCCGGTCCCCACCGGGCCTCCCTGCGCTCCTGCTGCTCCTGGAGCCACTTCTTGTGGCTGGGCGGCGGCGGCGCCGCGATCTTGACAATGATAGGCGAGCAGTCAAACTTGCGCGCCAGCGCGGCGACGCTCCACGTCAGGGGGTCCTCTGTCCGCAGCCGGCGCATCTCGTCCATGTCCTCGGCCGTGAGGTTGTACCGGGGTTGCCGGCGCGGGTACTTCATGACGGGGGGCAGCTTCTGGCCGGCGGTCGACGTGCCGGGGATGACGCTCTCGTTTACAGCGCGCATTCGGACGATGGCAGTCCGGCGGGGGTCCTGGGGCGGCAGGAAGAGGAAGGGGGTGTGCTGGGGGGAGGCCTCGGAGGCGGGAGGGTTGTAGATGATGTGGTCGCCGGTGGGCGCGGCCGGGGAGCGGTCGGGGAGGAAGGAGTCGTGGGGAGCAATCTTGAGCGAGCGCTTCGTGCGGGCCGTCGTCTTGTGGCCACGGATGGCGATGATGGGCAGCGAGGCCTGGCAGCGAGCTCGGGTGAGCAGCTCAGCTGCTGGACGGGCGAGGGCGCGCATGTCCATTGCGGGTTGGTTTGTTGTGGCTAGTCGGGACGGGATACAAAAGGAGAGACTCGAATTGAATTAGGCCAATTGGCAGGTCGACATCACCTGGAGGGTGAGAGGCCGTGTCGTTAGGCGTGTCTTGTCGTGATGCTTGCAATACTGGATGCTCACCAGTCTCCCGAATTGCAGGACATGAAGTTTCTGAGAAAACGGTGATTACCTAATTCATGGTGTGGGTCGCCTCGCGAAGTCAGGTGCCAGATCACGTGCCTCATCCCAAATTCAGGACCCCTGCAATCCACCTGCAAGGAGCTCACTCCAGGGACCAGTGACGTACCTTGGGACAGACAAACGCAGGAATGCGGCAGCACAATGCATGCATTCCCAATTTGCCCCCCGCCTTCCCAACACCGTTGAAGTGTTTCGCGAACCAGATGGTGCGATTCAGCTTTCACTGCAATTTGTCTCAATTACTCCCTTTGATGCCTGCAAACATGAGAACGGGCTTATCTGCCTGCCTAAAATGACATAGACGCCTACCTTACTGCCCAAGTAGCGGCGCAAGTTAGTCCGTGACCTGCCAGTTGTTAAAAACTCCAGCAGAGAACATCTTCGTCCCTTCTGGAAGGCCAGCAGGGGACTTCGCCGCAGATGATATCACGGCAGAACCCTTTCAAATTGAGATCCGTTTAATAGTATATTTGGCAGTAGGACTGGCGAAATCAAGTCATCAGCTGGGGACAAAATCGCCGCCCTGACAGGTATCGTCGCATCGAGGGATGTGTCTCTCCTGGAATGCCCCTCACTTGCCCTTCCTGCCGGAACCATCACTATCACAGCGGACCGAGGAGTGAGTGGCCGCCGGTGATGGGCAGCATCGTGACCTTCAATGCACGAATGCTGCTGCTGGTGCTGCGTGTACGGGAACTAAGAATGCCAGCACGGGCTAAGCAGACCAATCTGGTCAAGATGGTCGCCCTACTGGGGTAGCCGAGCACTGGAAACACATTGCAGATAACTGATCCTCCGTCCAGAGGCTGCCACACTTGGTCGAACCGGATTGTTGCAGGAATATTGCATCAGGTCAGCTGCATCATGTGAGGTGGTGGTGGCCACTGACGGTAGGTACTCGTACGTAGAGATGGGGGATTGTCCAGTCGTCAGTGGCCCAGTCGCCAGGCCACCGTCATACTTGACCTCCACCACCACCCCGTCGTCCCGTCCTATCTTTTCCGGCCAGGCCGTTTTCATTCTGACTGACCTTTTGTGTAATTATCGCGATGGATTAAGAGGTGCCGATCTGTTCCGTCATTCGCCCTCCAAGCTCGAGTGGGATCCTCGTGACGCCACCCTTTTTATTCTCCCCCAGATCGACACCGCTACCCAGCGGACCCATCAATTAAACCAGTCCTCTGGCCGCCTCGTCCCTCCGACTCCAAACTCAGTTCCATTCCTTTTTGTCTTCTCCCAGCGGGGCTTCGACGACCTAACACTACCAAACCAACGTGCTAAGCTGCTAGCTTCCGCCGACGCAAGGCACCAGTGACCTGTCGCACCGACCCTCCCCCAAACGTTGCGCCACCACGCTACGCTAGCTGTCGACACGAGTCCAAAGGACCGCGAGGGCATCCACGTCCGTGTCCTTACAACCATACACCGAACCTATCTCACCAGGCCTTTCTGGCTCACTTGCAGTCTTGGGAGTCAGACCATCGTTGAAAGCTAAGGGCTTGCACTACCAGGTATGTACCCCCGACCGAACATACCTTACCAGGTCGGCTATCGTTGCCCTCTCCATCATCCGGCTCCCCTGGTAGTCTTAACAAGGGCAGCCGCGAGTGGTGGTGCCCTTCACCTCCATGCTCAGTTGCGACCTACCTCTTAGATTCTCGTCTAATCATGCGACCCCAAATTTGCCTGTCCCTACTTTTCGCGTACCTGAATCATACCCGGAGAAGCTGACAACTCTTGCTATCCAGAACCCGGCTCCACCCTTCTCCGCCTGGTCCGTCTCGCCTCGCCTTGTCCCTGGACACCAACTCCTACAATACCAACCTAATCCTTCACTCCAACCAGCTTTGTCCTTCAAACCTCCAGACACCATGGCCGACACGCATAGCCAAGAAAAATCAACCCACCGGCCAGGCGACGTCCCAGAAGCCGACGTCAAAAGCAAAGACACCAAGGGCAAGAAGCGTAGCTTTTTTGGCCTCGGCAAGAAGAAGACGGACGATTCCTCCAAAGCGGACACCCGAACCATTTCAAAAGAGACCTCGAAACTCTCCTCCGCCAGCCACCCCGCCGTCTCGCCCTCACAACCCGACCCATTCCACGCCCCTACGTCCCCTACTCGAGCACTCTCGATCTCCCCTAGGATATCGTCTCCGGCCGGCTCCCAAATCTTCGAACGCGACGTCCAGGACAGTGCCTCGATCCAACCCAACTCCCCCGCAATTCCCAGCCACATCCAGACGGAGAACCACATTCCTCCCGTGCTGGACGATGCCTCCGAAGCCATCACGAACCAGAAGCTCGATCCTGACTCCGTGGAGATTGTCACGCACAATTCTCACCAGCCAGCTGCAGTGACGGTCACCGGAACGTGTTCACCGCCTGGCAGTGCATTCCATGACCACACTGCCCCCGAGTGGGCCGCGGAGCTTTCGTCTTTCACGAGTCGCGAGTCTGCTATCCAACCAGACAGCGCCTCCAACTACGGATCCCTCGATTCGGCTGACGTTCGCCGCCTGTCTTTTATCTCCTTCGCCGACGTCGTGCAGGCTGAACATGGAGGTGCTTATGGGAATGTTACCGGTTCTCGCGATAGTATCCACATGGCCGGGCTGACATCTTTGCCACCGGCCGGCCTGAACCGCTCACCCTCACCGATCCGATCTCCAGTGTCTAGCCAAGGCCCGGGCACGAGCCCACCGACGAGCAACCCGGGGAGCATGAAGGGGGTGGACATGAGCCCCATGCGCAAACCCATAGGTAGCCCAGGAAGCGGCAGCCAGAATCTTGCCCCTCTTTCGCAATCGGGGGAGCTCAACATCGAGACCATGAGCCAGGCCTTGAGGCGGACCACCAGCGCGGACCTGAGCCATGTGCGGAGCATTCCAAACAGTCCCATTGAAGGGCCCGGGTTTCGGTGATTGAAATGCGCATTGTTTTTGATCGCACACGAAGATGGCGCCGTCTACTTGACCTTTTTATTCACTACATTAGCGTGGTTCCCCGCCTACTGGCTGGACTGGAGTTTAATACTCCCAAGTAGCATTTTGAGGCCTCCTATTCTAGCACTTGGGAGTTTGTTGGAAGAGGAGCCTGTCTTGTTTCCTACACGAGAGCACCTTTCATTATGCACCTGCACAGCACATGATTACAACAGCCGCAGGGGATATTATGGCTGTCTTGTCGAGCCGAGGACCTGAACCGAAGCCTTAATCAGGGGCATATATGGCATTGGCGTTGCAGCAGGTTTAGGCAGAGCAGCCATGTCGGAGTTCGCAACCTGAAACGGAGTCGCAAAGGAGTATAACTGTTAATATAAGCGCTGCTGCGTATGTTTGCAAGCCACACTTCAAAGGATGATGGCCTGTATCAATCGCCCAGGGCACGGAATTTCGGGATAGAATGAGAATACCACGATCGATCCCTATCCTGCTCGAGTTCTCAAACATGTACCCGTACTCTGTGAAGTCAATTACTTAAACCCCCACATCATCACCCGAGACATACTTCCGGGCGTGAACCGGGCCCTACCCTATATCCACATAGTAGTACGGTTCCGGCGTGAGCAGTCCGGCTGCAGTTGGGCGGGCATAGATTTAGGTTTTTTTTTTTAATTAAATCTTTGAGTTACAAAATACCACGGGAGATAGTGCCGTTAGCTATTCGTAAGGATTAGAAGTTCAGCATATCTGGAAACTGTACATCCCAACCCGTAAGCCCTAGTAGGATGAGAGGAATACGAAGGACTACTCCGTAGAGAGGTTCCAATTACTGCCTATGAAGATGTAGTGCGAGGTGGGAAGCACACCAAAGAAATACCTTCATACATATGTATAACTTCCTTTACCTAACTTTGGGGGGGAGTCTCAAGACCCAATACCCGTTGCTGGTCCTTATTGGTCGTTCCATATAAGTCGATTGGTGTTTGTTGCAAAACAATCAGCCAACATTGAACCCACAAGCCCACGCACTGGTGTTCACTTCACACTAGCACTTTGTGTTTGTAGAAAATTGATACTGGAAAGACTACTGTAAAGAAGGAACCAAATTACCCTTTCACACCGCTCCCAAACGCTGGGTTGCAAATTGCTGCACGGATCGCCGTGGCGGACATGTACGTACCATGTATCTGGTAGTATCTTGTATGTACGGGGCGGATCGTCCCTGCAAGCTAGAAAAGGGACATGGACAATTGGACGACGTTGGCAGGAAGCAATGTCTCTAATATGACGAGTCATCGGCCGACTACATTTAATACTACGCCCGAACCGGGCCAGCTGATGTTATTTGGCGCTCTAATGGGTGACTGCTGACTTGTGTAACAGCAACCCTTGTTTCTGGGTAACCTCGCGTTTCCCTGGCGCAAGGATCTGGTTCTTGCCAGGCTGTTGCATAGCAGGGGCAGGCGAGGAGAAGGAGTAGATGTCAGATTGGCAATGAGAAGTGCCTGGAGGATGAGACCATGGGCTGTTTGGGCGAGATCCGAGACTGAGGTGATGAGGGAGCGAAGGAGGGGGATGTCGAAGATCCATAGGTAAGCGGCCTAGATTGTCTCCGAGGGTCGTGGCGGTAGGTGATCTGCATTCAGAGGCTGATTCAGAGGTGTACGAGTAGGAAGGGCTAGACAAGGCAAAGACAAAGTGGCTTGAACAACCTGGTGGTTGTTATGTGGTAGAGGAATACGTACATGGGTTCACTTGGTATTACATGGCCTCCGTTACCACCGGATTCATATGGGTTGTGGATCTATTAGTCATAGAGTAAATATAGCACCCAAGCAGCTTCAGCAGTTAGCTCGAAAGTGCAAGTGTTCGTACTTGGGTTTATTATCAGTTTCACTCAAGTGCAATGTAGGCACATTGCATGTGCTGGATGCTGAATCCAGTTGTAACATGGTGGTGGGAACAAGGGTCCCTGGCGCCAACCGTATTGCCCAAAACGGATACGGCGATGGAACCAATGGCCCCACTGAACACCTGACGGCAAGGATCTGGACTGTTGCAGGTTGTTCCAGGCCGTCTGGTTCTGGACGGTTTCAGCGCCTCCCCGCCACGCACTCACCACACTTCACTGAACCGGCAGAACTCAGTTGTCCACTCTGTTCCCAGACTCCGAGTCCGTCAACGGCCAACACTTCAACGGCTGGACGCTGCTCCCCACAAACCCCCACATGCGCCCGTTCGCGAGTAAGTCTACGGAAGATCACCGTTGACACCAGAGTCAGGACTCGGAGCTTGAAATCACTTGAAATCGAAGCGGAACGGTTCGCACCGGCCAACCACTAACCACCCCGCTGCCCTCAGTGTGCCCTTGGGCCCGCCGGGGGTCCCTCAACCGCAGCCCCCCCCCAAAACACTGGCGTCGCCCTTGGTTGCGTCTTCTGTGCATTCTGTCTGCATTGTGTGCGCCTGTCCGGAGCGCGGCGACTCCACGGGACTTGGCTTGCTTGGGACTCGGCCCAGCCGTCACCGTCATCGCGTCACCTCAAATCATGCCGATTGCATGGATGCCTGGGCAATAACGCTTTTACCCTGGGCCCTGACCGTAGTGGGATTATAATACTGTAGCGGCACCTATATCAGTAAGTATTACAGATTGGTATTATTCTATGTACTACATGGTAATATCGCAATTGCCTTGAGGCATGTCCAGCTGGTTGTCTTCAACATCCCTTCTCTCTGCTTCCTCAACTAAGAGAGAATACTGAGTAGGAGTGCGATACCTTGCATCGTGTCGTTGCCTGTGTTGCGTTTGACACCTGTCGGGATTACAGTCTGACGGTCGTTTTGGAAACCAAGTTAAGGTGCCGCGCATGCTCGGGGCATCCCGGAGGCTCGATGAATCTTTGACTAGGTACGGATACAGATTAGTAGTTCTCGAAGATCCACCCAACGGGAGAAGCTCTGTAAGACACGGAGGTATTTGAGACAATACTCGGGACTGCAAACCAAAGGTCAAACCCCATCAGACACAGACCAGGCGGCACGCAGACCAGCGGCAGACCAGCCAGGATTATTAACTGGATTGGCTACAGGATGTCAATTAATAGCACCCTCTACGTCCTCCGAGTCAACAAGTGTACTCGTAGGCTCTCTGCCGGAATAAGGTTCCCGGCTTCCTTTCCCCGGTTCTCTCCCACGGGCCCGGATGCACGGGGCGTGGGCGGTAGTATAATGTTGGCGCAGGGCTTGGGGGCAAATGGGTCGATATAAGTTCTTCCTAACACTACCGGCAATAGGAGCGAGGTGGGAAGTACCAACCTGGGAGATTTTGGTGCTGCTTTTGCGCCAGGGCCCGGCATTGATGGCAGCGAACAAATATTATTATTGTCGACGAGGCCTGCTCTAGAGCGACTCTCGGCTTGCAATATTCTCCTACCACAAGTCTATCCAATGAGGGGTCCGAAACGCTGGGCATGGATGATAGCGCATTGCAAATTCCGGCGTGGAGTGGGTTCGCGGATAATGTTTGTGTGGAGCAATAGAGACGACGGAGGGTGAGGTTATATGGCACCTTATTTGTATGTGAGCCGAAGTTAACAGATAAGCGAGAAAACTTTGGCAGAGCAGATCGCAGCCAACAGTTGTTGCGTAGGTAGTGTGGCGGCGAGCCTCCAAACGCCCAAACGCCCAGAGGCCCAGAGTCCCTGCATCAACAGGGACAGATGACGACAGAGGCAACGGCACAGCTCCAACCACCGTGGTGGTGCGCATCTGCGCATCTCCTGCCCAGGGCTGGCTCTTGGATTCTTCAGCGCCGCACCGGCGCACCCCTCTCTTGTTGGGGCCCCCTCGGGATTCCCCCCGTTTCGAATTGTTCTTCGCCGTGCTCCGTGCTACTCCGTGCAAAAGATACGTCCATAGCAGCGACTGGTCATGCACTGCAGCGGGCCGCACAGGTTCCTTCCCCCGCGCTCCACGAATCACAGCGAGCGCACCCCCAGCGCCCCGCCTGACGGTGTCCTACCTAATTGTACGAATACCCACTGGGCCATTCCCCAGCAGTGGGTGGTACAGTACTACGTACTAGTCGTAGTAATAGCGGCCCTCCGTATGCGTATTATAGTGGGAGATTCAACCGCCGCTTCCTGGCCTCCGCACCATCTCCCACAAATCGCAGCCAGAGACAACGAGTCATTATCAAGATCCAACCCGACCACGATCGTGCCTTGTAGACCGAGCCACTGGCCCCCGGCCCACAGAGCCGCCGCCATTGACCAACATTCAAACACCAGGCTGCCCCAGCTTGCCTTCACACGGGCCCCTCCTTGAGGGTCGCATCCGCGGCTGTGGAGGAACTCGCTCATCGAGCCATGGCATGATCGAGAACCGACCATGACCCGAAACATGGACGGACAGCCTCCCCAACGGCCACCCAGCGGAGCCGGCGCCAACCTAGGCGCCAGCACCACCGACTCTACCGACTGGTTCATCCCGTCCCAGCAGCAGCCCGCCCCGAACTCCCCCGTCGACCACGGCCGTAATGCCATGGAGCGTCCCAGCGGCGCGAGTCTGCGCGCCGCCCTCGGGCCACCAACCAGCAACGGCTCGAGCAGCAACCATGGGGGAGGTGTCAGCCTCCGTGCTGTGACCCCCGACATGATCGAGCTGCCAGACTCTGCCACCTCTGCCGCTAGCGACACAGCCTATGTACCCCGCGGCCTCCCGTCGCACGAGACGTCGCCGCGGTCGATGCCGGGGGGCGTGAGCCGCAGACAGGGCATAGTGTTCAACGACTCCTTCAGCGGCGACTCGTACGACACCGGCGAATCGAGCCCACCGCACGGCAACAACAGCAGCGGCAGCAGCAGGCTTGCGAGCGGCACCGTCCGACCCCGCACTCGAACGATGGATACAGCAATGCTTACTGGGCAGAGGGCCGCTGCGGCAACCATGGACCAGCGCCACCGCGTCGGCAGTGTGAGCTCGTCGTCCGGGTCGCAGGCTGCTGGCGACGACCAGAGGCAGCCCGCCGCAGGTCTGGAGTCGACGGGCTTCCCCACCATCATGGGCGGCCGGAGCATCGACGCCGCGGCTGCAGCGTTCGCGATGAAGGCCGATAAGAAGGGCACCGGCAAGAGGCTTGTCAAGCGCCAGTCATCCCGCCCAACCTCGCCCCACGTTGTCCTTCCGCCGCTCATTGACTCCCTGCCGTTCCCCATGCCCACCGAGACACCAACTAAATTATTACTGCTGATGAAGACGCTCTGTGGGAAGATGAGGGGCGAGGTTGAGTACCAAGGCGAGATGGGAGGAACATGGCACAGCGGCGTGGCCTATATTGACGACGAGAGGGGATGCCTGATGTTCGACTCTGGCCAGAACGGCCCTTTCCACATACCGCTCGTTGCAGATCTGCGCGGATGCAGGATACTCCCGGTCAACTACCCAGCAGCCGGCAAGATATGCATAGAACTGGTGTCGTCCAGCCCCATCATCGAGGTCCTTCTCCATCCCCTTGTGCCCAGCGAGTTCGATCTGTGGCTGGCGGCGCTCCTTTGCTGGCAACAGCTTCGACCTACGGCCCTGAAGCTTTCCAGCACCAAGACTGCCAGCCCCGTCGCCCCCGTACGTCCGGAGCTAAAACGGCGAGGCGTGTCGGACGGACCCAAGTCAACCAACATCATTAAGGTTGGGAAGATGCAGGTATGGGACAAGGGTCCCGCGTCAAGTCCAAAGTCAATGCTCAAGCGGTCATCCACAAGGGATCCTCGGTCCCCGCACATGTCCTGGCGGAGAATTTCCTGCATCCTTCACGACAACGGAGAGTTCAAGCTGATGGCGGAAAATGACATCACCATCATCGCGGTAATAGACCTTGCGCAGCTATCTCGGTGCGCCATCCAGCAGCTCGACCGGACGGTGCTGGACGAGGAGTACTGCATCGCCATCTTCCCCATATACGCGCCGGTATCGTCGCAGCTCAGTATATATCGGCCGGTATACTTGGCTCTGGATAATCGGGTCCACGTCGAAGTGTGGTTTGCACTACTACGTGCGTTCGCCGTACCAGACGTATACAAACTGGACGACCCGACTAAGGACCTGATTCATGACGTGAATGACTTAGGGAAAGACTACGCCGGCGAGGTCTTTCGTGTAGAAAAGACCATCTTGGTCAGAGTGACCGAGGCAAAGATAAGAGCAAAGATATCCGGGTCTGAGCCGCCAGTTCCTGAGAAGCCAGGGAAAGGGCACGATCCGGATCCTCTGGTGGGCAATTACCTCGCCGAGGTGATATTAGACGGAGAGGTCAGAGCGCGCACGACTACGAAAACGGCAACCAAGAACCCATTCTGGAGGGAGGACTGCGAGTTCATCGACTTACCATCAACAATACCCCACCTGTCCGTTGTACTCAAGCGTGTAGATAGCGCGTCAGAAGGACCAGGACATCATTCCCTTGCCGGGTCTCTCAAGGGGCCTACCGAGGTCATATGCGGCTCAGTCGAGCTACCCCTTACGCCGACAACAGCAGGCGTCAGGGAACATGAGCTGTGGTTGCAAATACTGGATGACAAGCAAGAGTCCATTGGGTCGATGCTCATCAAGGTGGTGCACGAGGAGAACGTTGTTCTACTCGCGAAGGAATACCTGGCCCTGGGAGAGCTTCTTCACAACTTCAGCGCCGGCCTCACAAGTCTCATCTCCACCGCGCTCCCAGGGCAGCTGCGTCGCTTGGCTGAGCTTTTTCTCAACATCTTCCAGGTCTCGGGTACGGCAAGCGAGTGGCTCATGGCGCTGGTCGAGGATGAGATTGACGGCATAGGGAGCCAGTCCACCTTGAAGAAGTACCGCTTCAACAGCCGCCTCAAGTCAAACGAGTCGGCCGAATCAACGGTCGATCGAGAGCTAATCCTTCGAGATATGAGTAAGAATTTGGCGGGCGAGGCGAATCTGCTCTTCCGAGGCAACACGCTGTTAACTCAATCTCTGGAGCTGCATATGCGAAGACTTGGCAAGGAGTTCCTGGAGGAGACACTGCAGGACAAGTTATACGAGATTAATGAGCTCAACCCGGATTGCGAGGTCGATCCGAGCAAGATTTCCCAGGCAAACGGAGAGCTCGACCAGCACTGGCACAGGCTCATTGACGTCACAACAGATGTCTGGCTGTGCATAGCCGCATCGGCCAACAAGCTCAACCCAGAGCTCCGCAGTATCCTCAAGTACGTCCGCGCCGTGGCAGAGGATCGCTACGGAGACTTCCTACGACCTGTTGCCTACACGTCCGTGTCGGGCTTCCTCTTCCTCCGCTTCATCTGCCCGGCCATCCTCTCACCCAAACTGTTCGGCCTCCTGCGCGACCATCCCCGACCCCGGGCGCAACGGACGTTCACCCTCATTGCCAAGGCTCTCCAGAAGATGGCCAACCTGTCAACGTTTGGAAAGCGCGAGGAATGGATGGAGCCGATGAATCGCTTCCTCACCGCACAACGATCCAGGTTCAGAGACTACATAGACCTCGTGTGCGACGTGCCAGCCGAGCGAGGCCTGCGGACCCTCCACGCGAGCTACAGCACACCCGTGACGATCCTCAGTAGACTTGGTCCGACGGCATGCGAGGGCTTCCCTAGTCTGCCTTACCTGATCGACCAGTCTCGCAACTATGCCAGCCTGGTCAAGTTGTGGGTCGACCTGATGCCGAGCTTGTCGGATTCAAAGAGAGTAGCCATAGAGGGTGATCTGCTTGCTTTCAGCAAGCTCTGCAAGGGTCTCCAGGCACGTGCAGATGCCTGTCTCGCAAGACACGAGGGCCAGGTAAAAGCCAGCACATCTACGGCTGAGACCGACGAGCTGGCCGACATCCTCGAACAAGCCTCACTTATCGAGTCGCTGAGCTACTCCTACAGCGGCTCCACAGCCTGGAATGAGGCGATGCACCCGCCGGGGAGTTCAGGGAGCGACACTCGGGAAGATCCCACGGGGCGTCGCAGCAAGGATCTCCGCCGAGGCAGGGACACGCTCGACGTCAAGAAGCCGGGCGGCACGAAGCATTCTAGCGGCAGCGGGGGAGGCACAACAAAGGCCAAGAAGGGCAGGACGATACTCAGCGGCATCATGCGGATGGGGGGTAGAGCGGAGAGCCCAGACTCCAAGGAAAAGAAGTGAGGCGAAAACCAGTGCGCCGGCAGACTTAAAAAAAAAATCAAGCCCCGAGGCAGAAGGAGGGTCCGTCGGATGATGTGACGAGAAACTTGTCACATTTTTAACCCATACTCATCTTTATCACTTTTCTTCTTCTGCAATGACCGGGGCCAAGCAAGATACATATATCTCCTCTTGGGGTTGAGTGTCGATATGGTGGGCCATCATCTATCGGACCGGGGGGGCTGGTTGGACTGTTGGGGAAGAAAAAAAAGAATACCATTGTGTTTTGGAGCGACGATGTGTTTCCTGTTGGCTATCAGCGACTGTTGCGCCGGGTAGCCGGTTGGTTGGATTTGATGAATAGACGAAAGTCCATGAGAAGAAGTTGTTTCTTCTTATATCCCAGGTAGATGGGAATCAACATTTTCTTACAATGACTTGCATTTAAATGGCTTGAGACACATGAAGCTATCATATCGTGAAAGTAACCGAGGCGGTGATACATTCCTGCAATGTATCTAGTCGTTTATTTGGGTCTGTTTCATCAAACTCCTCCCCGTCTCTCCAAGTAATATATCATCACACGTAATCATACGAAGCGCCAGTGGAATGCTAACCGTCTTCCCCTTTCCCATCCCAAACTCCCTCCCCCCTTCCGAAAATTCTCATAAATTTCTAACGCATTCCTCTTTTTTGTCCTCTTTCCCCCTCCCGCCCCCAGTAGTAAACCCCTAGTCACTTCAAGCAAAAAACTTCTTGTACGCAGCCTTCTCCTTGGCCGCCCGGGCGCTAACCTTAGCCTTGATAGAGTTGAGCTCGTTGACAATGGCCGCGTCGTCGGGGACCAGCTTGGCGGCGGCCTCGAGGTCGGCCTGGGCGCCCTCGAGGTCCTTGAGGCGCACGTGGGAGAAGCCGCGGCGGAAGAGGGCCTTGGCGCGCTCCTTGTCGGACAGGCCCTGGACGGCGAGGGCCGCGGTGGCGAAGCGGACGGCGTCGTCCCACTCCTCCTTCTTGGAGAAGAGCAGCGCGGCGTTGCTGTTGAGCCCGAAGCGAAGGGCGTCGAGCTGGCGGCCCGTCTCGGCGGGCTCCTTGTCCAGGTCGGGCTCCTCGTTGAGGTAGCGCAGGCCCTTCTGGTACTTGGCCAGCCCCGTGTCGAGGTCGCCGGCCTTGAAGGCTTTGGTGCCGTAGTCCTTGCAGTCCGAGGCGATGGACAGGACCTTCTGCGCCGTGAGCTCGCCCTCGGCACAGTCCTCGGGGAAGTCCTCGTAGGGGTCGCCCGTGGCGTCGGGCTGGCGCACGTCGGCGGCTAGGGCCTCGTCGCCGGTGAGCTGGCCGCAGTCGGCGATGACGACGTCGCGGGTGGGCTTGTCGCCCGAGGCGATCGGGGCGTTCTCGATCTGGCGGACGATGGACTTGCCGTTGAGGACCTGTCCGAAGACCACGTGCTTGCCGTCCAGGTGCGGGGTGGGCACGGTGGTGATGAAGAACTGGGAGCCGTTGGTATTGGGCCCAGCGTTGGCCATGGACAGGAGGAAGGGCTTGTCGTGCTTCTTGGGGAAGGCCTCGTCCTCGAACTTGGCGCCGTAGATGGACTCGCCGCCGGTGCCGTCGCCAGCAGTGAAGTCACCACCCTGGATCATGAACTGCTTGATGACGCGGTGGAAGATGGAGCCCTTGTAGTGGAGGGGCTTGCCCGACTTGCCGATGCCCTTCTCGCCGGTGCAGAGGCAGCGGAAGTTCTCGGCCGTCTTGGGGACGAGGTCGGCGTAGAGCTCCATGGTGATGCGGCCGAGAGGCTTGCCGCCCATGGTGACGTCGAAGAAGACGCGGGGGTTAGTCGGTGCGTCGGCCATTGTGACTGGTTGAGTGGCTGGCTGTGTCTCTCGGAGGGATTATGGCGTCCTGGGCAAGGAAGAGGTGTGATGAGGAGAAGGCTGTGAGAGGGATTGTGCGATGAAGTGAGAGAGAGAGGGAGGGTCAAGGTTAAAGCGAGGCGTTCGAGCCTAGACGATTTGGGCTGCGGGGTACGCCGGGCTGCGGAAAGCAGTGACAGTGGCTGGAGCTATTAGCTGTTGGCCGGGACTCTGGCGCTTGGGAAAGGGGCCAGGGGTGGAGGAGAGAGAAGAGACAACGGCTGGTGCTCGTAAGTCGGGAAAAGGTGATATTCGGGGTGGGCTGATGTGATGTGATGATGTGCACTGGCGGCTGACGGCTCGTTTATTGGAGTTGGAGGCCAGCTGAGGAGGAGGATTTTGATGGTGGGGGTTATCGTAGAAACTTCTAGCTCCCTCAACGGGCCCAAGGCTTCATGCCAGTCACGGTCTACGGACTCACGACAACACAGGCCGCGTACCAGAATGTGTCATTTGAAATTGGCCATTGCCATACAGCTCCATCCATGTCCACTATGCACGTTCCTGTTGTCTCACGTTTCACGTTGCCAACGTCGACGCCATCCAGGTCAATTTTAGCTAGGCATGTTGTCCTACCAAGCTAAAAATATGCAAGTGATCTATCAATCCCGATCTGTATTTGCCCGCGGAGCCACGTCCATCTCGTGTTACCAGAGCAGCCAGAGCCCTTGTTGAAATGTTGAGTGGCAAGTATCCCTTCTCTCCCAGACAGACATGGCCAAATCCGAGGTTAGCAGAAGAGGTATTGTTATTATTCACCATTTGAATGGCGGTATGCTAAACGAACAGACTGAGGTGCCTTATTCAGAAACCCTTCCGTCCGATTGTCGGCCAAGGACAAACTGATTGATGACGCCTACTTGAGAGCCGCGCCTTCGAAGACAACACACTACCTGCAAAGGACCGCCTCACCAGCGCCACAGGGACGCCACACAAGCAGGTTCATCAGCAACCTTCGCACTACTCGTCGTACACCGAGTGGCCAACATTTAGTCTATGAATCAACGCTTACACACAGATGCCATCCACTCGTCTATGATTTAGAGCCGCCGTCTCCCGTCGCGGGACCTGATGGCGGTGATGCATCTTCCAGCTTGGCCCCAGCATTCAGCTCCAATGTAACCTGGAAAACATATCAGCAAACGCTCACTCACAGACGGCCATTTGCAAGACATACTGGGCCATCATTGACCAGTGCCACCTCCATCATGGCCTGGAACCGGCCGTCTGCCACGCGCGTCGGATCGTACGCCTTGCCCACGGCAGATACGAAGTGGTCGTACAGCCGCTTGGCGTCCTCGGGGTTCGCTGCACCGTGGAAATCAGGCTTGGTACCCTTCTTGGTACGCGCCAGGAGTGTGAACTGGGAGACTTTACGGGAGCGCGCATGAGGTCAGCCATGTTGCCCCTTTCTCCCTTGGTCTAGCCGGCCCTATACAGACGTACCGCAGAGAACTTCCCCGTTGATGTCCATGACATTCTTCTTCCACTGTAGTGACAAAAAATTGTCAGCTCATTCATCGTGATATATGTGATCAGCATGCGCCGTTTGTCCTTACCTTGCCCCCCGCCTCGTCATCCCACAGCTTCATCTTGACCACCTTGGATGCAATGGCGTTCATCTCCTTCTCGGTGTCACCAGGGGCGACCGCCGCAAAGACGAGCACGCCTTTGCCGATGGACGAGACTACTTCCTTGTCGACCGTCACCGAGGCGGACAGCACACGCTGTATAATGGCTGGAGCGCGTTGTGAGATGTGAGAACTCATGTATCTTCTTGCAAATGGGACCGTTTAGGTGAGGTTGCTTCTGCCATACCCTTCATTTTGAGTTTTGAGCTTTAACCACTAGCAGCGACCTGTCTACTCGCAAAGTAGGGGAAGTGACAAGAGGAGGGGAGATGAATGAGCTGACAAGTTTGTCCCCCCAGAAACAACGCAACTCGGCGGATGCTGTGAAGAACCTCCTCCTCAACCAGTGAAGCAGTGAAGCCGGGTGCACAATGCTAAAGGAATCAGGAGATGGCAATGTGTCGCAGGACGATTCGGTCAATCACCCCAAAGCGGAAATCTGGCTTCGGTTTCCCAGACTGGATTTGACTGGAACGCACCATGGACCAGTCGGTGTCATGTGAGCTGGTGTCTCAGGTAGCGTCTTAGCGTAACCCGAGCATGTTGGGGTATCATCGCATAGAAAGATCAATGTCAACGGCCAGCATTCACCACAACGTACATATTGTAATGCATATTGAGATCATATACGCGTATAAAAGTATAAAAAGAAATTTGGGAGAGCATTAAATGCTGTAATTGTGCTTCAAGTGGGCATCTTTTTCCAGTTTCCCCCGCCTCCTCTAACAATAACATGCCACAGATACTTGGCATCTGCTAGCCAATAGCCAGCCTGCCTGCCGGGTCCATCTGCCAATTCATTCGCCAACTCAACTCTTCTTCGCCAGGTGCCAACGCCTGAACAGCAGTGCTCGTACCACCTTCAGCTTCCCATCACCACCTCCCAACAACAATTTCCCCCCAGACCGGCCGCCCACATATCCACAGGGCTGCGCGACGCTCTGCGGGCACCATATACGCGAACGCGACCTCATCCGACTCGAGACGGCGTTCTCGGCGACAGCGTCTGACGTCTCTGGCCGGCCCAGACCACTCAATACCGAGCCCCCCGACGACGACGAGAACCCTTCCCACACAGCACGCGAGGCCAGGTCCCCGCACAGTCCAACACAATGGCGGCACGGAAACTGCAGCAAGAAGTCGACAAGTGCTTCAAGAAGGTGGCGGAGGGAGTCGCCGAGTTCGAGGCAATCTACGAGAAGATTGAGCAGTCGAATAATACGGCCCAGAAGGAGAAGCAGGAGGACAACCTGAAGCGCGAGATCAAGAAGCTGCAACGGTTGCGAGACCAGATCAAGACATGGGCGGCTAGCAACGACATCAAGGACAAGGCTCCTTTACTGGAGCACCGCCGACTGATAGAAACGGTTGGTCGCACAAGAGCTGAGGAAGACGAGTTGTCGCATACTGACAGTGGATGTGCTAGCAAATGGAGAAGTTCAAGGCGGTGGAAAAGGCCATGAAGACGAAAGCATACTCGAAAGAAGGCCTCTCCGCCGCGGCGAAGCTAGATCCCAAGGAGCAGGCCAAGGTCGAATGCAGCGAATTCCTCAGCGGGACGGTCGACGAGCTGGAGCAACAGATCGAGACCCTCGAGGCTGAAAGCGAATCGTTATCAGCGACCATGAAGAAGGGAAAATCCCAGGCAGCCAAGGCCGAGCGCATCGCCGAGATCGAGCGGATAATCGAGCGACACAAGTGGCACCAAGGCAAGCTTGAGCTCATCCGACGGTCATTGGAGAATGGCGGTGTCGACTCCGAGCAGGTCATGGAGCTGGAAGAGAGCATCAAGTACTACGTTACAGACGGAATGAACGACGACTTCATGGACGACGAGGGCCTGTACGACGAACTGGAGCTTGACGAAGAGGAGGGCGCGTACGGCCTGGCCCTGGACAACGAGAAGAACTCGTCGCAAGACACCCAGTCAGTACAAGACGAGGCGACGCCGGAACCCGAACCACCAGCGCCCAAGGCCAAGAAGGTGCAGAAGGAGGCAGATGCGGCAACGCTGCGGCGACCGTCAGCCCAGACCAAGTCACCCCTGCCGGCTCTGGCGACGCTGCATACCCCGTTAGCAACCATCACCGGCAGCACAAGTATTAGTGGGCCCGCCATGAAGCCAGCGCAGGTGCCTACGAGACCTGCTGGCGAGGGTCTAAAGTATGCCTCGGCTGCAGCCGCGGCGGCTGCGAGCGACAAGAACAATGTGGGCATTGCGCCCCTCCCCCCTCCGCCGGGATCGGCCAGCGTAGGCATCTCACCTTTGCCTCCGATACAGTCGAGGGCGAGCGCGACGAGTTCGCCTGCAAGCACGTCAGTGCAGCCCGTTGTCGCGCATCACAGTGAGGCGAGGCCAGCCACCGCCGCACCGGTACCAAGCGAAACAGACTCGTCGGCCTCCACGATACGGCCGAAGAAGTCCAAGGCTATCGGTAAGCAGCCAGCCGTGGCAGAGTCGTCGGAGTCCTCCAGAGGTTAGTTTGTGCAGAAAGCCTGTGCCAATGGTCCACTAACATGCTCGTCAGCAGCCCCTCAAACGAATGGCGTTACAAATGGCATCAAGCCAATCGAGGAGGAGCCCGAAGAAGAGTCCATCTACCACCTGCCCGCCTCACTGCAGGATCTGGTTGAGTCGTACGAGTTAACTAAGAAGCGACAAGGACATCCCGCCTCGCAGTTGTCGGTACGGATGATGACGGCCAGCCAGGCTACCTGCCCCGACCAGACCGACGCAGAATGCCCGCGCACATATCGCCCTGACATGCCCGTGGCCGGTGCAGCGACCGTAGGGTTCCCCAAGGAGCCGCTACCCATCTTCGACGACCCGAGGCTCTACTCACGCATAGACCCAGACACGCTATTCTACGTGTTCTACTACAAGCAAGGAACACCGCACCAGTACCTGGCGGCTAAGGCCCTAAAGGACCAGAGCTGGCGGTTCCACAAGCAGTACCAGACCTGGTTCCAGCGCCATGAGGAGCCCAAGAGCATCACGGACGAGTACGAGCAGGGAACATACCGCTTCTTTGATTACGAGAGCACATGGTAAGCCACGTTGCACTAGCCATTTTTCAAGCGGCAAGACTGACTCCCAGCAGGATGAACAGGAGAAAGGCAGATTTCAAGTTCGCCTACAAGTTCCTCGAGGACGACATCTAGTTGGGTCGGTATGGTGGTGCTTCTTCGCAGCTTGCTAGTACTTTGGGCGTACACAGGCCAGGGTCGGCTCCGGGCTTCGAGTGAACGGGGGAGTTGGACTCCCCCCCTCGACGGTGTTAAGAGTTATGTGCTGTTTGTGTCTACTACTACTACTACTACTACCACCACTGCTAAACCGGTCTATTGCATTTGCCAACTATGGCAAGGCGGTTGGGTTTACAGCTTAATGCAGAGGCGAGCGAGGATCACCCTCTTTGCCACAACGTTACCCTCGTGCTATTGCAGCCAGTATATTGAGCGTTTGTGCGATGTGATGATTTCCATGCATGGCGTCAATCTCAATCAATGTTGTGTTTCGTACGGCAGCGCTGTAACTTCCAGTGGTCCCCGAGATCGGACCGCCAATGGACTGGTGTGATTGATCCCAATGGTGGGCGTGGTGAAGCTCGAGTGTGGCGGTGTTACTCTAGAGCCGCAGCACAGCCTACATCGGTTGTCAAATCCAACACCCAACCCCAAACGGGACACACGTGGGGACGATGAATCACTTCCACGGTGGCATGTAAATCGCCTAGCTGAGAGGTGTATTACTATTCAATAGTTTGTTTCTGCGGGTCGTCTTTTTAGCCTATGCAGCAATAAGCCAGAGACGAGACAAGAGACGCAGGGTAGGTAGATGAAGTGTAGAAGGAGAGCTGGCGGTGTGGGAGGCAGGCGGTGAGGTTGGTTCATGGGAGGTTCGGTGACGAAGACGGTGCTCTGTTTACGTACCCACGCATCGTCATCCAGCTGGCGATTTCGAAACAATCGAATCCTGGACCGGGCGAGAATCCACGGGCGACCTCTCTAGCTGCCGATTGAGCTCAATCAGGTATTAGTGACTCTGGCACGCGGCTCTAATACTCCCGTCGATGCAGGTTGCTTCGCCGCTCACCACAGCCCCCCCCCCCCCCCCCCCCCCCCCCCCAAGAGCTTGGGCCAGGAAACATGATCCGGGACACGAGACGCGGCGATTCCTCCAGATAGAACTATTACTCCACTAAGGATCCGTCGTGCGCCCTCTGTGTCAATTCATTGCCCAGACTCTCTGGCAAGCTCCTGGCAAGCGCCATCAATCAGGCAGGCGCGCAATGAAGCTGCCTTCGCATATCAGGCAAACGCCAATCCAGCCAGGGCACTCTCGTGGGCGCTCTAGCTTTGGCGCCCCCCTCGTGCGCCATCGTCTCGCTCTCATCGGCTATCCTCGAATACCTCACATTAGAAAGCACTCTGTGGCTTCTCTGGTTGGTGTCATCTGCCACCATCGACCTAGGGCCCAGCGCCAACTCATGTCGCATACCACTTTGCAGCTGGGTAGTCTGCTGCATTGTCGCTGCAGGCCTGACATTGCACCGTTCCCCCCCCCCACAGCTCCCTGGAGGTCCCCTTCCTAAAATTCCCGCGTGGGTGTCAAGTGACAAGTCTCATATCCCGGCCAATGGCTCTCAGGACACAGCCACGAGCCGACCGTTGCTCAACCTCCACAGCTGACGCTTTCACCGTCCGCTTCTCCTCTCCGACTGTGACAGATCTGGGGCTTGTTGCTGGCAATGCTGCTCGCCGGCCTCTCATTCGGTAACTCCCAGAGCCTTGGGGCCTTGCATCGTCATTCCGCACCCGCGCCGCTGTCCTTCTTTCTTGTCTCGCTAATAGCGTTGCCCTGTGCTGCTGCACGTCTACCAGGCACCTACTTACTGGCTTGTCCCATGCCGTGCCTGTCTGTGGTCAGCAGAATGCTACGGCACTGAGCACAACTGTGGCGTCGTACGTCTGGACGACTGCACAGCCGCGATACCCGTTCCTGGGCAGACGAATTGCTGGTTACCGATGCTATCTTGCCGCTCGGTGGTGTTTGCTCGACTGGCAGAGAACACGGCGCCTATCTGTCTTTCTTCCTTGCGCGGTGTCATTGACAAGTGTCATGCCCAATTCCGTCGTTTGCTGCATATTGTATCCATTATCTGTCATCTGCCCTACCGTCACATCATGTCCTGTTGCGCACTTTGGCACCCATCGTGTCACCGCGTCGATCGTGTCTGTTTCGGTATTCCCCCACCGCGTCCGAGGGGCAGGCATTATTATTACTCACGAGGAATTTACTGTCCGATTTGATCCGCAGGCCATGTCGAGATTGACCTCGTCCGGACTCCCGTGCACCCAGCCCAATGCCAGGCTATTGCCAGCCACCCTTTCCGCGGCTAGCACCCCCAGGTGGCTTGCTCCAAGTTCCAACTCTCCCTCGTTTCTTCACCTATCCGATGCTTGACTTTGATCGTTGCCTGTCTCCCGTGTCTGCACCCTTGAGGCGGCTCCAACATGCGCAATGTGCGCAATGCAGACCCCGGGGTTGTGTCAACTTCGCCTCACCGTTCCTCTGCCAGAGTCCTACAAGACCCTATTGGGCCCTCACCTCCTCCTCCAGAGTGAGGCCGTCTCCATGGCTGCATGCTGCTAGCATCAGTCGGCCCCGCTCACGTACAGGCGCCCCGATGAATCGGCATGGGGGCGGGAGTGGAGACCGCTGTGCAGCATGCTTCTCAGCCCTGCTGTCCAGGACCTCCAAAGGAGTCCAGCCTCCAGGGCTCCAGGCTGAACTTCTTGCCCGACTCGCCCGTGTAACCCGTGTCGCATTGGTCTGTATTAGTCTGTCTCTCTCGGAAGCACGTATGATCGGCATCTCTGGAGACACCTGGCCTCCCCCACCCACCCCCTCCAGCCTCCAGCCCATCAGTACCCCGGGTCGCTCCATGCCCATGCAGCCCAGCTGGACATTCTAGAAGCTGCATGGAAGCTTTCCATCCTGGATAAAGCGGTCTGTAGACTGTGGCTGCTCCCGCTTCCCTGTTTCGCGTCCCGTTGGCCAGAAGCATCCGGCTTGGAGCCATGGTCATGGACACCTCGCCGCCTCACTCATTCATCCATTCCTCCCGGAAAGTGCAGAACCCTTGTAGGCTTGGCTCCTCGCTTACCTGGCACATGAGCCGCTTGACCACATCGTCTCACACGCACACACGCACACATCTCCGTACACATCTCCGTAGTCATACATACACATATATACTACTACCCCCAGACTGGCGCATTGGCAAACCTCACGACTCACCTCTCTTCCCCAATCTACCATATTCCACAGTTATATATACCTCCACCCCACGTATACTTTTGCCCTCCCATTCCCACAGGTCTTGGTCCTTTCTTGCATTGTGGGCTTTGTTGGCAGTGTATTGTATCTAGTCTCCCATTGACACTGCACTTGATTCGGCAAGTCTAAAGATTCGCCGGCCTCCTCTGAGCAACACAGCGCGACCCTTCACTCCCATCACCGTGATATTTGCCACGCGTGCCTCTGGCTGCGTATTCATCACCATGAGCTACTATCCAAGCAACGACGAATACCTCGCCTGGGGCGGCGCCGACTTGGGCTACTCGGTGCCCTTTGACATGTCCGAGTACAACGTCTACTCGACTTCGCCCATGGGCGCCGACTTCATTCCCCTGTCTCCGTTCGACGTCTACTCGACCTCGCCAGCGGACCCGGGCTTGCTCTCGCGGTCCTACAGCTCGGATGGAAGCACATACAGCTCCATTGCCCCAGCTTCGCCGGGCGTGTTTCCCAGCCGCGATACACTCAGTCCGGCCGTCCTTCAACAACCTGGATTTGACAACGACTTCTTGGGCCCTTACAACCCAACACTGCCCGTGGGCCATCATACTACCAGCGCACCACGTCCGGTGCCTCCCAGATCCCGCGAGTCTCGGTATGCCATCTCTACCATCTCGCCTCTCTCTCTCTCTCTCCGCGTTGGACCCTGCCCCGCTAACACACCCCTCCCCACCAGATCCTCTACGTCGTCCCAGCCCCAAGGCTACAGCTGCCCCCGATGCCCGATCAAACACCCGTTCCGGCGGCGCGCGGACCTCAACCGGCACATCCAGCACATGCACGGGGACCCGTCGTCGCTGGACTCGTTCCCCTGCGACTACCCGCGGTGCTCGCGGCGCCAGGAGCCGTTCCACCGGCGCGACCACTACCGCGACCACCTGCGCGAGTTCCACCGCGAGGACATTGAGAAGCGCGGCGTGTCGCCCGACCGGGCCTGGTACCAGGGCCGCAACACCGTCACGTCCTGGTGGAGGTGCAACCACTGCCTCGAGCGCGTCAGCGTCGACAAGCACGGCTTCGAGTGCCCGCTCTGCAAGGCCATGTGCTGCGCCAAGCGACAGGAGGTCCGCAGGCGGTGATACCTGGACTCGCTCGCCCCCTCAAGCAGCACCCTGCGCCCCGCCCCCCCGTTTCTCCCTCACCCATTCATCAATCCCGCCACCAACCAACCACCAACCACTGCCCACCAAGGACCCAGAGGGGCGGTGAAATGCAATGCATCGGACTGCTGCCCTGTCTGTCTGCATGGCGCAACTGTCCGGATGGGCCACCCGGGGTAAGACGACTGCTCGCCACCCTATATTTTCTTCTATTTTATTATTTTCACTGTGGGAGCATCTCCCGACGAGGTGTGACGAGAGTTGCTGGGCGACGTCATCTGGCGGTAAGGCTGAATGCGGGTCTTTTGTGTCATCACATCATCTGCCGCCGTGCCTGACCTCCTCAGTCCTCCCTCCTTCAGCTGCCATTTCTACGACTATACTTTTTTTTGGGGGAGGGGAAGGGGGTTTCCTTTTCCTTTTTGGTTCCTCATAGACTTCTTTTGTCATGTTGCTTTCCCTTCTACGACCTTATTTGTTTTACGGATATATGATTCCCCTGGTGCTTTTTTCATCTGTTCGGATAGACTGGGTATATTATGATTACAACGGGGCGCCTGTTTGAAATGAAATGCCACAGCGCGGCACGGCCTGCTGAGTGCTGGATCAGTGGATGGACGCACGGGGGTGGAGTTGTTCATGCATGGAAGGCAGAGAAAGTCTTCCAGAAGACTTGGGGGTGGCGAAGTCCCTGGAGGAAGCAGGGATGAATGCTGGAAAGGGGGGTGTGGAGGTGGATCTGGGTGGCCCAGAGAGGGCCAGCTCAGTCAGCCTGCCGTCCAACCTAACTACGACGTATTACGAGTACAACACGGAGGCGGCGACACAGCTGAAGAGATAACGAATTGAATGCGACATGTCTGCATGCGGCCGTGCTCTTCTTTCCTTTTGGCTGGGTGATTTAATTAGTGACACGTATCGAGGTTGATCCCAGGTTGTCGTCCTACCAGGTACGAGTAGCTCCATGACTCAGTCCTACTTCGTACGTCGTACGTAAACCACTCAACGTCACCTCACAGCGTCTGTATCCGTGGAAATAGTTGGACAAAGCTGCGATCCACACCTCTCGCGACCTGGTTATCGTTTCCATAAGAGGCAGGCAAGTCGTACTATAGCCACCCTCGATTCCACTAAATCCACAACAGTCATTCTTCCTCGCTCTCTATAGGATCACCGTCAAAATTCGGCATTGCGCGAAAGTCGGGTCGCCTCTGGTCCCTCTTCTTGCGCGGTCGCCCCCTGCGTCTCTTGAGTGGTGAGCGCGGCTGCCGGGGCCCGTCTCCGGTAGACGCCAGCCGCCCAATAAATGGCCGCGGCTGGTGGAACTTATAGTCTGCCGACTGCTGCTCCTCTGTTCCTAGATTTGGCGATCCCTGTTCGGCTGCTACTGAAGTCACAGTATCTGTCGGCGTTCCCGATGGGAATGTGGGCATTTCCATCTGAGTTGCTGGTACGGGCAAGCTTGGTGGGTCTAATAGGATGTTGTCCGCCCCAGATAGAGTCATGGGGATCGAATCTGGGGCTAACGATGGCGCCTCTGCCATGTCACTCGCCATCTTCTCTTCAGGTTGCAGGAGGTGTCGCCGCGTTGTATCCATAGCCTCCTCGACAGCTTTGCGGGTGATCTCGGTCCTGTCGCCGTCTAGGAGGAACACTCTCCATATCTCATCCTCGTCCACCTCCGACTGGACACCCTCCCCCAAAGCAGGGTCGTCTCCCCTTGCTTGTTGTGCTAACTGTTCCTGGGCCAAGAGTTGCATTAGGACTTGGGCATCGGGGGGCCTCGAGAGGGAGTGACTGGATGAATGCATCAGGTCGCGTACACCTGTGCCCGATGTTTTCAAGAGGTCCAAGCTGTTGCCCTGCGGGAAACGTGGAGAAAGTGTCGGATCATGGCTCGAAGTTGAGGCGACTTCATGGAAGCCGGGCGACTGTATATATTGCTGCTGACGTCTCACATCAACATTGTTCGCGAACGCCTCACCAAGCTGACGTTCCACCTCCGTAGAGTCCAAAACCCCAGGATTCGTAGCCATTTTAGGTGAAGAACTCCGAGCGTGATTTCTGGGGGCATTGCATGCTTCGCTGACACCAGGTGTGGTGGACTTGGCTTCGTTCACGTCTTGTTGTTTATCTCTAGGCTCAATGTTTGCCTCGGGTTGGTTCGAGCTTAGCCACGATGCCCAATGAGCATTCTCCAGAGCGTCTCGTGGGCTGAGATTGCTTCTCTCGCTAACCTCCGCCATTGCGCTGCTTGCCATCTTGTAATGCGGTGACTCGATGTCCAAAAGACAAGACGTTTTTGCCCGTGACGGCTGGGGATGGTACATTGGTGGGTTAGCACGGACGACATGTCTAGGGCTGTCCATAGATATGTCCTTGTTGGGTGAGTCGTGTACCCAAGAGCCTTGTTGTAGTGGTATACAAGGCCTTGAGCCACTGCCCTCCCGCGGGTTAGCCCATAGCCCTAAACATGAGGAGCTGCTTGAGGAATGATTGACGCGAGATGACACAGGCGAGGACACATGGGGTGAACTAGGAGCAGCCCCCCGAGACCTCAAATCTTGCAGCGATGGCAGAGCTCTATGGGAGCTGGGAGCCCTAACGGTGTTGCCATCTTGAGTCCAGTGGAGGCTCTGGCTGCCGATTCTGAGTCGGATGGAGCCGGCGGGTTGTCGTTCTGGCATGAAAGAACGGCCATAGTATCCATGGGTGGGGAGAAGCTGTTCTGGCTGTACGCGTTTTATGTGGCTCTTCTGCTGGCGTTCATCGGTTTTATTCCTGTGTCTTGCTCGATGCTTTGGACTACCGCCCCCTTGGGAATAATCGACAACCAGGGGCTTCTGGAACTCGATACCTGACCAATCGGTCCTCTCCAAAAGCCTTCGGCGCTTCGCTTCTAGGTCTTGTTCCTCTCTATCGCGCGATGACGAACCTTCCACTTGAGTATGGTTGCTCCGTTTGCCAAGAAGGGCCTCGTGTGGCGAGTGATCTAGGTCACTGCTCGGTGCCGTCACCGAACTGCTCGACAGTTGTGCTAGCCGTCTATTCGAGGAAGACTTTAAGGCTTTTGACATTGCTGTATTTGACTGAACAGTGGGTGTCCGCGTGTTGAAACTGGCGGCTTGCGGGATGTAGTTCGGAATAAATGGCTCGACGTGTTCGCAGGGAGACGTGGAGGAGTGTTGTGCTCGTAGGCGGGCTCTAGCGAAATATTGTTTCTGGCGAGCGGCGTCTTCGTTCCAGCCTCTGCGCCTGGAATGGCGTTTCAGGGCGCTTTCGGTCCAGTTCATGGCGATGGATTAGGAGGCGAGTGAATGGTGAGGTAGTGGTGAGAAGAAACAGTGACGTGCGCCATCTCAGCTTGGACTCACCAACACCTCCAGCCAAATGGCCAGGTTGGTACCAGTGGTAGGCTATTTCCAATAGAGGAAATCAGAATCATGTGATGAGTCGGAATTGCATCGAAAGATGTGTGACAGGAACAGCTGGTGGCACTTGCCCCAAGGGTCCATGGGTTTCCCGCAGCTTGTGACAGCTCAAGCGGTGAACTTTGGGGCTCATGCTGCCCAGGGCAGGGCACTTTACAGCCTCAATGTCTTCATTTTTGTGATGTAGAAAATGGGATGCGAAGCATAAGGCAAGTGACCCCTCACTATCTTGAAGATCAGAGTCAACCTCTTCGTCAACATTGATCTAGACGTTGAGGGGGGCCGGTAAGATACGGAATCGAGGAGTGGAAGCCCGACAATAACAGGGACACAGCAGACAGACACCTCCACATTACCTTGATATTGGTTTCCATATTCCTCCTTGGGTCCCAAAGTCTCTTCAAGGGCTGCTCCAACATGAGTGCTAGGACCCTCGCAACTCACCAATTAGTCACCTGATGACACAACTGCCGGTGAAGCCCAGACCGTTGATTGTGGTCTCATTTCCGACGTCTGTAGTCATACAAGGAACCGGATACTCCGAATAATTGATATCATGTCGCCGGCGATGCCCGAGCCCTGCATATCTACAGGGCCACAGATGTCGTCGCCAAAATGGTAGCCCCCAGACGGCCCTTCAGCGCCGGGGCTTTTCATCGCATGTAGCTACCAAACCAGCTCCACCTATTACCGTCAGAGTAGTTGGGTGAGCTGTGTAAGCTGTAGGTGCGCTTCTAAACTATGCAGACGCCCTGGAGTCTGATGACAGTTCATCCTTAGGGGTTGTCAAGGGTGAATGACGGAGTCTGGGGGATCTGGCGACTCCACTTTGAGGTTGACTCAAGTCTGACAAAATTAGCCACCACTATCGTCGGTGGTGGGATGCGACCAACTGCCAAAATGCTATATGATGTCAAACAGGTATAATAGAATATTCCACTTGGGTTTCTTATTTCAATGATAAGTTTTTGTCAGTTAAGAATTTTGTCCCAAAGATTTTGAATGGCATGGTGGAGAAGATACTGGTAGTTGTAGAATCCCGCTATATTTATGTCAGGTCGCTGACCCCTGCAAAGGCCAGTTAGACCTCGAGCTTGATGACGCTACAGCTGCTGGCCAAACTTACCATCCATCTCCCTTTCAACTCCGTTCAATTGTATTCCAAACCCACTCGCCGCCCTTGGCCCATCGATTCCGCTGAGACCTCCAACCTGCCTGTCTCCATCTTCAATTCTTCGAAGCCATGGCGGACGCAGAGGAGAAGGCGCGCCAGGAGAAGATTGCCGCCGCAAAGAAGCGCGTGAGCATTGCGACCATCCCCCGTCTACCTTCCGCGCGGTAAACTGACTCCCCCCAGGTCGAGCAAATGAAGAAGAAAAACAAGAAGGCCAGCGCCTCGAAAAAGCCCAAGGAGGAGGCCGCGAAGGATGACGCCTCCGAGCCCGCTGCCGAGTCTGTGGAGGCGACAACCCCCGCTGGGCAGGCAACCGAGGATGACAAGGCCATCGACGACAGGCCCGACGACGACGAGGACGACAAGCCGAGCGACGCGTCCCCATCATCCACCCCCTCCCTCGCACAGCAGTCCAAGCTACGCTCAACATCGTTCCGCACTGGCGCCGGCGCCGGCTCGCCTGGGGCAGAGGGTGGTGGTGACACGGCGCCGGACATCTACAGGAAACACGTCGCCAGGATAGAGGAGCTAGAGAAGGAGAACAAGCGCCTAACCAAGGAATCCACGGATTCTGATAAGAGGTGGAAGAAGGCCGAGGAGGAATTGGCGGATCTGCGCGAGGCGGAAGGCGACGCCCCCAAAGACGTGGACGATACCGAGAAGCTGGTATTATGCCCCATCCCGCCCAGGCGCGATCTTTCCATTTACTGATGATTTATTATAGAAGAGCGAAATTGCATCTCTGCAGAGGCAGAACACGCAGCTACAGCAGCAAGTCTCCAGAGGGTCCGGCCATGGCCACCGTCCGTCCGTCTCTCTGGCTGCCCCTCCCGCCGACCTCCAAGCCGAGCTTGACTCCAAGTCGTCCACCATCGAGTCCATGGAAATCGAGCTCTCCAAGCTCAAGGCTCGCGTTGAGCGCCAGGAGAGCGGCGCCTCGTCCGAGAAGGAGCAGGTGACAGCGCTGGAGGAGAAGCTGGCCCGCGCTGAGGCGGCGGCCGGCAAGGCGCAGCGGGAGCTACAGGACCTGAAGCGCAACCTCGACCGCACGACTGAGAAGGCCGTCCGGGAGGGTAGCGAGCGGTCGAGCGCGGAGACCAAGGTGCGCAGCCTCGAGCAGGAGCTCGACGAGGTGAAGAGCGCCAAAGAGGAACTCAGCAAGAAGGTGGAGGGTCTGGAGAAGAAGGTCACGACGCTTACAACGCTTCACAAGGAGCAGGATGCGCGATCACAGACGCTACGGAGGGAGAAGGAGAGCGCAGAGCATCAGGTCAAGGAGCTCAGCTCCAAGGTCGAGAAGCTGGAGAGTGAGAACGTGAAGCTGCGAAGTCGCAAGTCAGCGGAGGGAGGCGGTGGTCTCGATGACGAAGGGGTCGATGAGCTCGAGGACGAGGAGCGACTCAAGATGCAGAAGCGGATCCGCAGCCTTGAGGCTGAGAACCACGAGCTCCGCAGCGGAGCCTGGATCGAGAAACGTCGCGAGATGGAGTCGACGAGCCCGGCCTTCCAGGACGTCGACCTCTCGTCCGGAAACATGCCCCCAAAGAAGCCGTCGCACGGCGGGGGTTTCGGCGACTTCTTGACGAGTGGTCTCAATGCGCTGGCGGGCACCGGGGACGACGACGGGTTCCTCGACGACGATGACATGGACTTTGACGAGGATGCGTTCCGCAACGCGCGAGAGGAGGAATCGAAGCGTCGGGTGGAGCGGATCAAGGAGATCAAGCGGTCGCTCAAGCACTGGGAGGGATGGAGGCTGGACCTGGTGGACGTGCGGCGTGGAGGCGGCGAGGGCATTGGCGAGATATTCGAGGTTTAAGATGTTGCATGGTTCCTGTATGATAGAGCGCACAAGACGAATGAACACCAGATACTCCTATCTCGCGACCATGGTTTTGACTTACAGGCGAGACCGCTTACACATAATATATGCGAACTCGTGATGTCGTGAACCTTTTTCATCCTAAGCGTAGGGTAGGTCTGATGTGAGGGATGACATCACTAGTCGCGGCTCCATCAGGCAGAGCTTTATTAGAGCAGAGCTTACTTGCATATTTCTTAACTTCTACGTACTTACCACCTTGCATCTACGCATACACGGAGGACCAAAAAAAAGCTACAATGACAAACAAGAAGATGCACTTCCTCGTCACCGGCGCCGGGCGGGGCATCGGGCGGGGTCTCTGCCGACAGCTGCTGCTCGCGGGCCACAGCGTCTTCCTGATCGACTCCAACGCCACGGAGCTCAGCCACACGGCCAAGGTGTTCAGCGAGAGCCACAGGCTGTCACACGACTTCGACTCGGCGCAGGCCGACGTGCGGGACCCGGCGCAGGTACGCGGCGCCGTGGCTCGGGCGGAGAAGCTGTTTGGCGGGCGGCTGGACTGCCTGGTCAACAATGCGGCGTACACGGGGGGCGTGGGCGGGACGGCGCTGGCGGACATGACGCTGGAGGAGTGGAATCGCAGCCTGGCGACGAACCTGACGGGGCCGATGCTGGTGACGCAGGCGTGCCTGGGGATGCTGGAGGCGGCGCGCGGGTGCGTGGTGCACGTGAGCTCGACGCGGGCGGCGCAGAGCGAGGTCAACAACGAGGCCTACTCGACGACCAAGGCCGGGCTGGTCGGGCTGGCGCAGAGCATGGCGACGAGCCTGGGGCCGCAGCATGGGATCCGGGTGAGCGCCGTGGTGCCGGGTTGGATCCACGTCGAGGATGAGTGCAAGGCTGCGGACGAGAGGGGCCAGAGGTGGGAGGAGGGCTTGACCGAGGAGGATCACCGGTGGCACCTGACGGGCAGGGTAGGCAAGGTGGAGGATGTGACACGGGCCGTGTTGTACCTGGTTGAGAGTGACGGGGTGACGGGGGTTGAGATGGTGGTGGACGGAGGGGTCACGAGGAAGATGGTGTATCCGGATTGAGCAGAATGGCTGTGTGTTGGTATGTTGGAGAGTTGGAGAGGCCGCGAAGTAGTAGGCTGATTAGCCTGCAATTGCCAATAGAGACGCCGTTTGTGGACGGTGGACCACCGCGGGTGTGGTCTGGTTATGAAACACTGGAACTGAGTCGTCGCCAGGTGGCCCAGGTCAGGACTCAGCCCACCCGCTGCAGCCACGATGGTTAGACCCGTTGGACCCGTGGGCGTTAGTCACGTCACGTCATCCCGCCGGTTAATACGGTGCGTGATATATTTGGTGCTCGGGGACTCGAGGTCTGCGTGATCAATGAGCCGGTCCAGGCCGCAGAAACCGGAAACTCGATAAAGCCGCTTACGGTGCCACGCAACAGGAAGGTCGGCTGCAGCCCAGATCCCCCGCACGACCCCAGACTGAGTGAACCCTTCGTAGGCCAGGAGTCGCAGATGGCGCATTCAGAAGCATCTTGGGTTGCATCGGGCGCCAGGCGGCTGCAGGCTGGGCCCCTTTGAGGCCTTGTCCCTTTCGGACGCGACGGTGCGTGGGGTGCGCGGGAGGGGAATGGAGGGGGATCACTAATGGGACCATGGGTTGGGGGATAGGATGCCAGTGGGAATTCGGAGCACCGAGGGGTTTTGAGGGCGCCAGAGGCCATTGACGGGCTGCTGGAGGCTGGAACGAGTGTTACAATGCTACTTGGTCTTGTAGGAAGTTCTGCCTGCAGGCGATGGTACCCCTCCATGAGCCCTGGGCCCCGCTTCTCTGCGTGGGTCCCCACACTTGCCAGAACCGTCACGTCTTCTTGGCTTCTTGCTCGGTCTTCCGTCGCCGCGAAGCCCCCGATGCTCGGCGCTACGGCGTAAGTCCAACGAACGAGGGAAAAAAGGGCAAAATGGCAAAAGACGTCCAGCTCCCGCCGACCCGGCTCTCCTCTCCAACCTTCTCTCCCTTGCCTCTGTGCTGCTGCTCTCCGCCTCTCGGCCCCGTCGCAATAAGAATAGACTCCTTGCCCTCTCGATAGACTGCCAGCATCCCGGCGCTCTTATAGCGATCCAGCTCGGCGGCTTCTTCTGCGCTCCGTACCCGTCCGCCCGTCCGCTGCCCACCCGGTAAATATCTTTTTAACTGGGGCAAACTCGCAGACGCCGGAGTCCACCTCGCTCCACTATCCGGCAAACCTCACACCCTCGGCTCAACGAAGGCCCCTCTCGGCGAACTCCCGAGTCCTCAGGGAGGCGAAGACTGCTCGCCCAGACGCCCGACCCGGCTTTCCCTTCTCCCAGCTTGTCAGCGGAACCCCAGTCTTACTACTACCTTCTCTTCTGCTCCTCCCCCCTCCTCCTCTTCATCATGTATTCCCTCCGTCTCTCCCTCCGCCGCGCCTCCGCCTCTCCTCTCGCCGCCTCTCTCCGTCCCATCAGCTTCGGCGCCATCCAGACTACCAGCCTCCAAGCCCGCACCATGGCCTCCGCTATCCCCAAGATCAAGGTCAAGAACCCCGTCGTCGAGCTCGATGGCGATGAGATGACCCGTGTTATCTGGAAGGATATCAAGGACAAGTTCATCCACCCCTACCTCGACATCGACATCAAGTACTATGATCTCGGTCTCGAGTACCGCGACGAGACCAATGACCAGGTCACCCTCGATGCCGCCGAGGCCATCAAGAAGTACCAGGTCGGTATCAAGTGCGCCACCATCACCCCTGATGAGGCCCGTGTCGAGGAGTTCAAGCTGAAGAAGAGTATGTCAAATCTTTATACCCTACCAATCCGCTGGCCCCCAATGCTAACAACAAACCCCTCTAGTGTGGCTGTCCCCCAACGGCACCATCCGCAATGCCCTCGGCGGCACCGTCTTCCGCGAGCCCATCGTCATCCCCCGCATTCCCCGCCTCGTCCCCGGCTGGGAGAAGCCCATCATCATCGGCCGCCACGCCTTTGGCGACCAGTACCGTGCCAAGGATGCCGTCCTCCCCGGCCCTGGAAAGCTCTCCATGGTCTACACCCCCGAGGGTGGCGAGCCCCAGGAGATTGAGGTCTTCCAGTTCAAGAACGGCGGCGGTGTTGCCCAGACCCAGTACAACACGGACGAGTCCATCACCGGCTTCGCCCACGCCTCCTTCAAGCTCGCCATTGCCAAGGGCCTGCCCCTGTACATGAGCACCAAGAACACCATCCTCAAGAAGTACGATGGCCGCTTCAAGGACATCTTCCAGGAGCTGTACGACACCAAGTACAAGCCCGAGTTTGAGGCCAAGAACATCTGGTACGAGCACCGCCTCATCGACGACATGGTCGCCCAGATGATCAAGAGCTCCGGTGGCTACATCATGGCTCTCAAGAGTATGCTCCCCAACTTGCAATTTTTCTGACGGAACGTGGACTGACCGCTTTCAGACTACGACGGTGACGTCCAGTCCGACATTGTCGCCCAGGGCTTCGGCTCCCTCGGCCTCATGACCTCGGTCCTCATCACCCCCGACGGCAAGACCTTCGAGTCCGAGGCCGCCCACGGCACCGTCACCCGCCACTACCGCGAGCACCAGAAGGGCCGCGAGACCTCCACCAACCCCATCGCCTCCATCTTCGCCTGGACCCGCGGCCTCATCCAGCGCGGCAACCTCGACGGCACCCCCGAGGTCAGCGCCTTCGCCGAGAGCCTCGAGCAGGCCTGCATCGACACCGTCGACAAGGACGGCATCATGACCAAGGATCTCGCCCTGGCCTGCGGCAAGAAGGACCGCAGCGACTACGTCACCACCACTGAGTACCTCAACGCCGTTGAGAGGCGCATGAAGAACCTGCTCAAGGAGAAGCTGTAAGCGTTTTTTTTTTGGGATTCCGATGAAATAAAACAAAGAGAACCAATTTTTTTTCCAATTTTTGCGGGGCATTCTCGTTTAGCAACATCATTGGGCGTATCAGTCTCTAGGGTCTTTCGAAAGCATTTCGTTAAGATTTGGGACGGGCGGATAATCTTTATGCGTGGAACTTTATCTGCCCCAGAAGTATGCATCAACTAGATGAGGGGAATGGGTATAGAATCCCCCTGATGGACGAGCATGAGGGCGTGTACATACTTCTTCGTAGAGCACAAGTAGATATGATTCATGTTTCTCTGCAACAGTAATACCTGATTCCTACTCCCGTGTCCCTGTGCCAAAAAAACAGAAAAAAAACAAAACAAAGCAACGCCGTTCTATCCGTCCTCGGTAGTCCTCGACCATCAGATGTTCACTTAGCCTTACTCTCCATAATTATAGTACACCAGTAGTCGGTTTGTTTTAATACTCCTGGTTCTCTCTCAGGAGTCATCCCCGGTATGGTTATCCCACGTCTGTGGCAGTATTGCTGCTAGGAAGATGATCCAGTGGAGGTATCATTATCCTCACCATCACTTGACCACTAGTCCCCCTCCCCACCCGTAACCGGCGTCTCCTTCTTAGTCTTCTTAACACTCGGCGTCCCATCGCCCCCTTCGCTCTTACGCTTCTTCTTGCTCGGCCGGCTCCCCGACCCCCCCTTAGGCCGGTACCCGGGGTCCTCATCCCGCTTGCGCTTCCCCTTAGGCACGGGCGTAGACCGAAAGTCACCGTCGTCGTCCATACTGGCATCCCAATCTCCCGGCGTTGCTGCCGCCGCCACCGTGCTGGCCCTATCGGCGGGCGTGCGGTGGGCTGCGCTGGCCCTCTTACCGCGCGTGCTGGCCCTCCCGCCGCGCTCCCCCTTGGCGCCGCCGCGGGTCTTGCGTCCGCCGCCGGCGTGGTGCCCGCCGTCCTCATCGTGGTCGCCGGCGTGCCCGTCGCCGTCGTGGCCCTGCAGGAAGATGTGCGGGGCGTGACGGCGCAGCCAGCTGGTCGAGCTGTTGGGGTTCCTGAGTAGCGGGTGCAGCGGCGGGTGGTCGTTGGGGTGGGCCAGCGGCGCCATCGTGGGGATGTGCGTGTCCGGGTCGAGCTTGCTGTCGATGAGGTGGAGGTAGTTGTCGACGTTGTCAGGGGAGAGGAAGCTGGCGGGATACGTATCGCCGTCCGTCTTGTCCAGGTCGGCGACGAGGGACGGGTTGGAGTCCTTGGCCGCGGCGTACGAGAGGTGCGGGACGTCGGCAAGCAGGTCCTCAAGTCTCTTCATGCCGTCCGGCTTGTGTAGGTCGTGCTCAAGGTCGATGGGCAGGCATGGTTTGTTGGGTTGCGAGGGCGGAGGCAGCGAGACGTCGATGCGCTTCTCGGGCGGGATCTGGGGGCAGTTGTTGATGTCGCGGAGAAGATCTAGCAGACGACTGCACAGAATAAAGTTAGCTCATCATTAGTCAATTGTAAGAAGGAAGAAAGGGCTCGTACTCGTTCTCCTCGGCTAACCGCTTGACGGTGGCGGTGGCCCTGTTCTCCTGCATGAAAATGTTCTCGCCCTCGGCCATCTTCCTCTCAAACTTGATGCGCATCTTGCGGTACTTCTTCTTCCACGACTTATACCCTGCCCTGCGATGGGGGGCATCATCTGTCTTGGCCGGCACGTCCGCCATGGCGGGCGACTGTTGTGGTGATGCAATAGGTGTGGTCGTAGGTATCTACGCGTCGTGTCGCGGTGCGGTCCTCGGGTAAGGATGCTGCGGTTTCGGGATGAAGCGAATGGCGATGAACAGATCTTGAATGGCTTAGAACAAACGGTACATGGGTTGCGTTGATAAATGCGGTGGTGGTTTGGGAGGTGTTTTGATAGAGGAAGGGGGTGATGTGGCCTAAGGATGACGATTTTGCAGCGAGCGTAAAAGCTGTTGGTGTCGGGTGGTCAAAGGGCGGCGTCCCTGACCTGACCGACGGCGGAGTGCCTGGGGGTCTCTCGTCATTTTTGTTGGCGGATGCAATCGTCCAGCCTGGTGGTGATGCAGTCCCGCGCCACGCGCTGCGCCTTCTGTCAACGTGACAAACAGTGCAAATGATTATGACACTAACATGAGCCAAAATACATGAGTTGTTATATAGGCAGTGCTTGTTGTTTGGTTTCAGGGATCCGTGGCGTGGTGACAATACGGCCTGCTGTATTTTCTCCCCCGCGACTCTATACATATCAATCGTCCGTCAGGGCCTGGCCCCCGTGCTTCTATTCATACTCACGACGCTACCTCCTTGCCTAACCTTTCCAGTTCCTCCGTGATAAATTCTGACGCATTAATTATTTCTGTGCTTCCGTAGACAACTCGCTTGCGGGCTCTTTCTCCCCCTGTCCGCGTTACCCAGTCCTGCAGATTGCCGTACTCTTCCATGCTGCCGCCACCGACGGTAAACACGATGGCGTCGCTGAAACCCTGCCTCCTCTGCCCAAAGCTTGCCGCTTGACCGGTGCTCTGCGAGCCAGGCAGACCTCCAGGTGCGCCCCCCCCGGCCCCTGCCCGCATGGCGCTGGGTGGCGGCATCGTTCCGCGCGCGTTGGCAGAGCGTGGGTCGAAGTAGAGGTAGTGCTCCGTCTTAGCGATCGCGCTGGACGAGGCGGTGGATGGATCCATGATAGATTCCACAATCTTGGTCACTGTAAGATCCTTATCTACTGGCAAGAAGTTTTTGACGCCGCTGACTAGCGACTCGAAGTTGGTCTGCAGCCCGGTGTGGACACCTGTCTCCTTGAGCCGGTCGGTGAGGCGAGAAGAAATGGACGAGAAGCGCCCAAAGAGATCGGATGATCCTTGTTGGTTGGTGTTCTTGTTGATAGTGGCCAGCTGTGTCATCTTGGTGGTGGCACGCACCCTGTACATGGTCAGTATGCTGCCTGGTGGACTACTCGGAATCAACTCACTGTCGAATATAAGGCAATGACGAGACGTCTGCACCAGCCGCCTCGAGCGCTTTTGTGAAGCTCTCAAATTCGGCACGGTTGAGTTCCTGCTCCGTGCTCAAGAACCAAATGATGAATAGCCGCAGCTTGTCGACCGGCTCGCTGCCCCTGTTCTCACCCTTGACAACCTCCATGATTTGATCCTTGGTCTGCTTCATAACCTCTTCCTCAATCTGAAAATAGTTATCCACCTGGCGATTCTTGATGCCATTGAAGATGGCTGTGAGTATGTTCATATGCATGTCCAACGTGGCCTTGCGCTCTTGCATCTCTGGCAGCTCTCCTATGACTGCCTTGAGATGCTGCGTAGCCGCACTCGTCTCGTTTTGAAGGTCCTCAAAGTTTGATGCGCCTGCCTTCTTGGTCATTGCTGCCGACTCCTCCTTCCACTTCAGAAGCTCTGCGTCCACCGAGTCTGCGGCCTCGACGACGGGGGCTCCCGCATGCTTAGACCAGAAGAAATCGCTGGAGCTCACATCGTACACCCTCTTTGTTGTGCCTTTTCCTGGGTTGTTTTCATCTATCGGGGTTTCAACTGTGATTTTGTTCAATTTCATGTTGAGAACGTCGTGGACAAGCGATTGGTAGGTCCAAGAATGCGACAGCATGGCAGTCAGATCCACATTCCGGTCTAGAAGCACCAGTACAGGTCTGGAACTAGGAGCTGCTTGCTTTGTGCTAGAGAAGAGGTTGTCTTTCGAGTTGAGGATATGATCTCGCAGCTTGCGGTCGAGTCGTATGGCGACCATCTCGGCCCCTGAGTCCTTTGGACAGCGGATGATTGGGATGACGCCTAAAAATATCGTCAGTGAAGGGTTTTTTGAGGCGTGAACAGATTCTACGCATACCCATTGTCACCACAACACTAAAGAGGCCGCTCACTATCCTGTCTACCACTCTGTCGAGCTCGGCATCGCTAGTTGTTGCGCTATTCAAGGCCCAGTATGTGTGCTCTTTCTGCATGCCCAAGCTGAACAGATCCGGTTCCGTCACAATAAAGTTGAGATACTGGTCATACAGCTGCGCAATCTGCTCCGATGTCCCGGCGGCCGCCGTTTGCGTCGCAAAGTCCTCCAGGAGAACACGGGGCAGCGAGGAGAGGAAATTGATATAAGCGGGGGAGTAGAGGCCCTTTTCAAGATCGCTCGTGATAGCCTGGAGGTTCTGGGAATTCGGTTCGAGGAGGTAGATAACCGGTACGTCGGGTATAGGATGCCTAGATGTCCCAATGTGCCTTTTCGCAAACTGTTAGGTCAAGCCTCAACATTCAGGGGCTCGAGTACTGACTTGTGCATGGTCACGCCCATAGTCCGAAGGTCAGAGACGCGCAAGACGCTGCTGACAACATCGCGACCAAAATCATCGAACACCAAGACTTTCCATATCGGGTTTCCCTCCGAGTCCAGGATCGGTGCTACAGGCGCAAGCAGAGCATGGGCTTGGGCCTCGTCCTTCTCGTTGCTCTGGACCGTCTCGTTCAGATTCAGGATCTTCTTGAGGGAGGCTGGTCAAGTTAGCATGGGCATTAAAGACCTGATAAGCCAAACTTGCCGATTTGGCGATCTCGCAGCGAGTCGCCGCGAGTCGCCATAGCTGCTGAGGGGGGCCGAGCTAAACGGCGAGACTTGTTGGTGGAACGGCGTTGATCTTGGCGGCGATGACGACAAGATTATTATGCGCATTCGAGAACACGATGTATGTGATTGACAGGAAACTGAACGGGTCGTTGTGAAGAAAAGGTAGTACCTGTATGTAGGAAGTCAGAGCGTCGACGTCAACTTCAAGCTTGCGGCCACATCGACTGCCCACCTTGAGCTCTGGTTCGTCACGCTGGCCTCAATTGGACCTGCCAGTGGAAGTACGTACACCACGGTAAGTGGGCTGTTGCGGGCCGACTCAGGTGCCGATACTCAATGCCATTGGTGCTTTGGTCACTGGATGCTACACCATTGCTAGTTGATGCCTAAAATATACGGCCTCAAGATTTAGTCACACCCGAAACCAGCTCGACTTTTCCGCGAACCTGAATGTCGCTTCATCAACAGCAGTCGACCATCGCCATCAAACGCGGACGAAGCGGCACAGCGCCCGTCAGCGAATAACTCGCGTTGTATTTTTGACGCTCGGGATCCCAGATCTCGCCTCATAATTTGAACGACGCTAGTTCTGCGCGCCCCTTTGTCTCCTATTATCCTCGTCATTTAACTGCGCTCATTTAGCGCGTCGTGCCCGACCTGTCCGTACTTTCAGAGCTGCGACGCGCGACAAGTAACGCGCCAGGCTACATAATACGCAGTGGTTCTTTTTCTCAGATCTGAATCGCGAAAACAGAGCAGTGGCGGCGACCTGGACGGAGAGGTAGGTATCTTCGCTCCCCTTCCCCTCAATCCAGCCCAAACACAGCCCCCCAACGCCTCCGATATCCTTCACTTCCAGATAACCATTATCATCTCTTCAATTTGCGGTCAACGACAACAACGCTCTTGTATCCTGTGATAAATGGTGCTCCGCTCACTTGAACTTGCGATCTTTAAGAATGCAAGCTGAAGGAGGATGGGTGTGGCCGGAGTGTAAATGGCTCTCACCCAGCCCAAACAACGAGTTGTCTTGTTGGTCCACCTGACCTTGGTTGGGCGGCTGGCACCTCCTCAGCGGCCACATATAAAGGCATCTAATAACGACCCAACTGGCTTGTTTATGGCAATTAAGGAACGCACTTCAAATGCCCAGGTTCAAAGAGCTGGCGCAAAAAGGGAGCTGCAACTAGTTGACCATAAAACTTGACTCCATTCAGAGAGGTTCAGGCGGCCAACAAGACTGGTGTCTGGGCAGATGGGCAGATATTTGGACAGACAGACTTGCCGTGGATCTGCGGCTGGCTTCACCAAAGCGAAGTTGGAGGAAAAATCGCCACACTCGACGCTGAAGACACTGCCTCCAACGAGCGTGTTAATTTTGGCACATTGGGGGGTCTTTGTCTGCCCGAATCTCGACCTCTCCCTGCTTGCGCATTTGTCGCAGCGTTGGCCTGCTTCCCTCTGCCGTCCGCTCGAATCTCGACAGCTGAGGTGTAACGCGCGCATTCCGCACCCCCAGACGTTTTTCTTTATACTATTCATTCACTTCGCATATTCTTTTCCGGAGCTCTGTGTCTGACCTGAATGTGCTCCTCTACAGATTCTCCTCCGTCCGACATCGATATCACGTCCACTCACCACCCATGGGCTTGATGCAAGATCCCTGCGTCGTTACCACTTTCGGTCTAGTGCATCTTTGCCACTCGGCCGGGCGCCACTTGGAATAACCGGTATTTACCCACTATCCCTTTGGCTCGTTCTCAATCTCCCTCTTGGTACGGCAAATCCCCCTGCACATGATAAGGCTGTCTTACTAGCTTAACATTGCCCTGAATGGCCCCACATCAGCTCCCTTCGCCCTTCGCTCTCCATTCATTCGGAATCCCTTCACTTCGCCACGCACTTCAAGTTAGGCCCATAGATGGCGGGCGGCGATGCTGAATACGGGCCTTGTGATGCTCCTTAAAGGCACTCACTGACATAATACGTGTCTTATTAGAGTTATTGAGAGGCAAAGTAGATCCTCAAGTCGATTTCTGTGTCGGAGCCTTACGGCGACAGGATGCAGTCCTGGCCGCAAGGGCAGAATGGGGACGATGGCAATAATTCGTGGCAGCAAAACTTCAGCTTTTCACCCCAAAATGGGCAGTTCGATCAGGCCCAGACATGGTCCCAGCCTGTGCCTGGCCAAAATGCCTACGCACGGCAGTTAAGCACTTCCGACCCTTCCGCCAACTTCCTCCATGATCCTCATGCCATGCTTCCCGGCTATCAGGATGGCCACGGATCCTTTGACATGGGCCACCAATTCTCCGGTCAAGATGTCATTGACCCTGCGTTCAGCGGTATCCATCCGGACCTGTACGCACAGCAAAACAAGTTGGATCTTGGCGGAGGTAACATGCATCACATGGACCAAGTACAGAGCCAGCCTCCTCGCACTCACTCTCAAGGGTTTCCGCATCAGAACTACAATTCATTTGAACCCCAACCTCAGAATGACCAGCAGTATGGATCGACCCCTTCACAGTACTCGCCCGCGCAACTACTGCCGCAAGCAACGCCGCAACAGAACCACACTCCTGTGCAACAGTTCAGCAACATCCAGCCCAACTTCGCCCAGGCGCAGCTGCGCCCAAATCATACACCACCAGTGCAGCACCAACAGCCTTATGGGCAGAATGCCGCGTTTCCTCCACCTCAAGCGAATGGCCAGAGGGCTCAGTATCAATCGAGCTCCGGCGCACACATGAGCTATCAACAACCGCCGGCGGGATACTCTCAACCTCCATACGCGTCTCCCAAGCCATACGACTATCAGCAGGCAGGGCAGGCAGGGTCCAATCCACCTTTCCAGGCCACCAGTCAACAGCAGGTCGATGCCCGTCTTGGCCAAACCTCACCTGGCGCTGTCCCTCATCAAACTAGCACTCCACAGGCTCAGCAGCCGACAACTTTTGAGCAAATCACTCCGTCGTCAGTTCAGGATGGACCGGCAAGGAAGAGACAGCGGACCACCACATCTGCCACTGACTCGCCCATTCCTGAAGCCATGTCTGCAGTGAACACAACCATAGATCCGTCCAGCAAGAAAGTGGAAGAGCTAGACACTCTTGTTGCGCCGACGCCGTCGCCCGAGGAGACCCACATGCTCCAGCAATTTCAAAAACGAACCAAAGCCGCTCAGGCCAAGTTCCCGGCCATCAAAGGCTTGCCTTACCTCGCTTACGAAAGTACAATCAAGCTTCCTGCTCCTAAAAGCTACGACAAATTGGCTCCACTGGTGGCCATCCCGCCACGGAGTAAAAATGCCATCGTTCCCGAATTGGGCTATAATCTCCCTTGTGAGGTACAAGGCCGTTTCACCAGCCAGTATCGTCCTGCCTTTGACAAAATTGGTCTTGACGAGAGGAGAATCGAAGCCAAGTCACTACTGGATGACTTTGACAATTCGATGAAGGCTTTGGGCAAAAGGCGACCAAAATACACGGAATATCCTCGTAGGTTATTTCCACATTCTCTGCGGTTCACTGTTGCTAATTTTTCTACAGATGCCTTCAAGGAGCAACTTAAGTCGGACGAGGCGTCTAAGAACAAAGCTGAAAAGAAGGCAAAAAAAGAGTTGGAGGAGGAACGTAATAAGCCGGTAAGTCCCGCTGCCTCGAGAGATATAGATATCTGTAAGCTCACGCGATAAAGATTCGCCCCACGACACGACCTACCGATCCTGTCGAAGCAGCGGCCTGGGACGCCATCGGTATTGTCCAGATCGACCAGTCTACCCAGAAGACAAGCGCGCTTGTTGCTCTTCGAGTGCAACAAGCCGGAGACCTCTTCATCAAGCTGCGTGGCGCAATGAACCAAGCAAAGCAAGATGTAGACCAGGCCATCAAGGAGAATAAGCCTGAAGTTGAGGTGGCCCAGCTCAGGAAAACGGCTGAAGCCAGGAAGGACGCCCTGCACCGTGCGTTTGATGTGACAATTGAGCATGCGGACGACGCTGTGATGGACAATCTGGGGGGGCACCAGAAATTAGTACTGAGCCTTGTGAATGTCTTGATCGCCTGCATCAAGGCTAGCGACTTCTCGGGCAAGCTACCCAAAATTGTGCTGGAACTCTTTACGCACTTCCCTATGACTAGGAAGATCGCAGAGACCCCGAGTTTCGACACGGTACGCAAGCGTCTTGCCGATAAAGGCGATGACGAAGTAAAGGACCTTGTGCGCGAGATCTCTGTTAAAGTCAAGAAGGTCCTGAAGTCAGCTGAATCAGAGTCATCGACTGGTTATACCGGTACATCGGCAGCAAGCCGGGCTAAGACTGCGGGCTCGAAATCTGGTACAAATGCTTCGTCTACTAAGAGAGGTAGAGATGATGACAGTTCTGCAGATGGGAGGACTGTCAAAAAGGTTGCGGTTGAGTCTGGTGGCGGGTCTCTTAGCAAGAAGCTTGCACAGCCAAAGATTCAGCTACAATCTGCCTCCAAGACCACCGCTGCCAAAAATGTGGCATCTTCGATTCTGGGTGATAAGAATCGGTCGGCTACCAAGCCAGCACCAAAGCCGGATTCAAATTCAGGCAGCGATGTTTCGCCTATGCCTACGGAGGAGAGAATCAAGACGGATACGAAGAAGGCGGCTACCAAGACCGAGGCGGCCAAGATTGCGCCGGCCAAGCCGGAGGCGAAACCTCCTGCTCCCAAGATGGGTGCTGCTCCGACCTCCAGTGCTTTGTCCGGCATTGCTTCTTTGCTTGATTCGATCAATACGCCCCGCCCAGAGGCACCGTCTTCCAGTAAAAAGGAGACCAAGGGTTCGGAAACACCCCAAACAGAGGAGGAAAGGGCCAAGGATCTGCGGAAAAAGGCTCGCTCCAAACTCCGAGTGAGCTGGAAGCCGGACAGCGAACTTGTCCAGACTAGGGTGTTTGAGAAGGAAGAGGAAGAAGATGAGGGTCGTGATATGAACATGATCCGAGATGCCGCTGACGACAAATCCGAGGGCATGGTTCTCAAGCAGAGAGCCGATGTTGAAGATGAAGACGATGAAGACGATATCCCGTATCAGCCGTGGCTGGCACCTGTCGCCATGGACTTCTCCACCCTAGCTGAAGAGGCGCGAAACAAGAACTTCACGACACGGGGCGGAACTGTTTCTTTCACTACCGATGAACAGTCCCGTATCGCCCAGAGGGAACAGCGAGAGCTGATGGCAATCTACACGGATCCCGCCGATATCCCCCCCACGCCCAAATCGCCACCCCCAGAGACGTCAACCGCCATACCCGATCCCAGGGTCGGGCAACTTCCTCAAGAAGACTCCAAGTTTTCAGAGATCTACGCTCGCTGGAGAGACGAGCAGCAGATGGGCGTTGACGGTGCCCTGTACTCGGCAACGCAGCGCATTAACGCCAAGTCAAGCCCGTCCAATGTTCTTGATTCGATTTTTGGTCGCCTTCAAAGCGGTCCGGCTCAGGGGCAGCCTGCCCTCCAACAGGTCTCTACCAGCCGCCCCCCACTCGGTGGGACCGACACCAATGTCCCCTTGACTATGGGAGCTGCGGTCGCTGAGCAGGTCTTGGCCTGGCTCAAGTCGGAAAAAGCACAGAAGTGGCGCGATCCCAACCCGACTCAAGCGGACCCTATGCGGGTGTATCACTACAGTGACCCCAGGGTCCAAGCAGTTGGTGTCGCCATTGAGGCCCTAGTCCAGACTCTGGCTGGAAAACCGTACCCAGCCACTGCACCACCGGACTGGCTAGCTCAGGATGAAGAGAGAGTTCGCGAGTGGTGGATTGGGTACAACAAGGAGGCTGCTGTGAGGCAGAGAAGGGCCGAGGAGGAGCGCATGAGAGCCGAGGCTGGGGCCACTGCCCAGCGAGCTGCTGCTGGTCCTGGGCAAGGTGCACAGGAGTGGGCTGCGTACTTGGCTCAGCAACAGCAGCAGAACCAGTCTGCTGATGCGTATGCCCCTTACATGGCCATTCTGCAACAGCTCAACGGGGGTCAGAACCAGAATACTGCGACGACTACTAGTCAGGCCCCGCAGATCCCCGACGACCAGCTCCAGTCGATTCTGGCAGCTATGAACCAGCCACAGCAACCTGCCCAGGCCCAGGCTCCAAACCCCGGGGCCTACCACCCCAACGACCCATCCTACCAGCAACTCCTGATGCTCACACAAATGGCTCAAGGGCAGCAGCCGCCCGCCGCGTCTGCAAGCGAGCAAGACCGTGGGCGTGACCGAGACCGCGGCGACTGGGATCGACACGACCGGGAGAGGCGGTATGAACGACACGAAGACTACGAGAGAGGTGACCACCATGCCCGGGCCCACCGGGACAGTAAGAAGAAGAAGCCGGGTCCGAGCACCATTCATAAACCGCCCAATGCGGCACTCATAGGCACGAAGCCTTGTACATTTTGGCAGCAGGGGAAGTGCGCCAGGGGCGATAAGTGCACTTTCCGGCACGACTAATGGCTGAGAAGAGAGAAATATTGTATGTACGATTGAGGTTTGCCGGCGTTGATCCCATCGCGTTTTTGGGAAGAAAGGAGCGGGTTCTACTTTGGCGAGTTGTCTTCCATATGTTGGTAGAACGGCTGGGCCATGTACAGTAACTACATACTACTAGTAGCGTTATCATGTCTGGCACCAGTTCTTGGGTGTCGACACGTGTGTGTTGCCACCGACACTTCATAGACCGTTCACTTTTGTCACAATCAATGACTTCCATCAATTCTCTGTTCCCTTTGAATGCTTGTATCCCCATCCTAGTAAACCTATCCTTGCTCATGAATGTCGTTTTGAACTGCTCTCGCATACGACTGTTTGTGAGCAGTTTTAACTGCATAACTCATAATCAAGCGAAGCCTACCGCGCGCTACTCGGCCGACTTCATCTCCGTATCAGCCTGGGGTCGCTTGACCAGACCCCGCAAACTCAAGTCGTAGACCACGTCCTCAACCCTCTTGACATCATACTTGACAGCATCGGCACGTTTGCGCAGGATATCGTTCTTGAGGTTGAGGACCTGGAACCCGGCGAACAGGTCCTTGATGAAGGCGCTGATGACGAGCGGGAGGTCAAAGTCGCCAAGGGTGACGGCGTTGGTGGCCAGACGCGACAGGTCCTGCGTCAGGTCGGTGAGGGAGAGGAGGTACTCCTCGATGGTGATGTGGAAAGCGTCGCGGTCCTTGAGGTTTGTGGGGACTGCTAAGTGGTTAGAGAAATTTTATAATGACTGGGGGAGGGATTTGGAACCTTGAAAGATGGTGCCAATGTCCGAGAGGGTGAGGAGGCGGCCAAGTTCAGCAGGATGGGATTCGGTGGGCAGGCCACCAAGCCAGGCGCAGTAGAGGGCCGTGCCAATGGCACTCTGGATGGCACGAGCCCATTTCGAGTTGTACCTTGGGCCTGTTAGTCATTTCTATCCTGCTAGTTGTGCTTTGTGATGAATGTGGGCCTAATACTTGTAGTATGGGTGCTTGGAGGCCACTTCGTTCAGTTCGCCAATAATGGCAACCTCTTCCTTGATGGCAGTCTCAACCTGGGCCACGAGCGCCGGATCTGGCATGAAATATCAGCAACGCGCTACAAGGTGAGAGGGGGAGGAGGTAGAGAGCTTACAGCGCTCGCGGGGCGTGGAGTGGACGCGGGAGAGAAGGGCCTGGGCGTTGGCGACGGCGCGCTCGAGGCGCTGCACGACCTGGGTGAGGGTGTCGCGGACTTGGGTCTCCTCGTCGAGTTTGTCCTTGAGGTACTCGAAGATGGAGGGGTCGAGGAGGCTGGAGTCGGGGTCGGCAGACATGGTGGATGGCTGATGGGATGAAACTGAACTTGGGGTGAGATGTGTTGTGGTGAAAGTTGGGATGTGGAGGTTGACCTGGAGCCGCTAGGTAGAAGTCGATGTATGTTGGGTGGGCCGTTAAGGGAGTGTACACAGAGACCATCGTCTTTGAAGGAAAGTAGCACCTGCACGAGTATTCCTGTTTTTATACGCGGCGGAAGGTTCTAAACAAGCTATTTCCTTAGAATTGTTCGACATCTTCCCCAAATTTTTAAAATATGGCAAGGGCTGGAGAAGATTCCACACCCTGCTCTTAGGAACAGGTGCTACTTGCCAGTCGTGCAGACGCGAAGCAAGCACCCAGAGGTTTACTGACTGTAAGCAGAAATTACATTTTTGGTTTCTGAGCATAAATACTAGATAACCTGGAACATAATTGGTGCCTTCTTGCGAGGAAGCAGGTTCCATGTTGAGAATTCTTCATGTTGAAAATTTCACTACTACTGGTTTGTACCTCCCTGCACTTCGAACGTTTGAATAAGGTTTGATACAATCGCACGATAAGCAAGATTCTGCAAATTAAATTGATGAGAATTTCTATCATTATTCTAAGTAGGTAGTATGTGATAACAATGATGGAGAAAAAAAAATCAGTCGTGCGTTGTCTGGAGGCCAAGTGGTGTTGACATGCGCTTGACAGTATGGGACGCGCCGTTCAATCACGACACGACCCCAACGATGTCTCAAAAGCCTTCTCCCGACGGGGGATGTTGGAACTGGGAAACCCAAGCTTCTCTCGATGCGTCTTGTAAGCAGCGGGCATCTCATGACACGGCAAATTCCCGGTGTTCAACAAACATTGGAGGGACAAATTGAGGACGTTTCGGTGGGCTTGGCTTCCCCGTCACCTTCTACCTAAATTTCCAATCTTCTTCACGACCCAGGCAAGCCCGAGAAACGCAATGAAGACGGAGCTGGTCGCATCGCCCGGACTTAGTGTGATACCGGGGACACAGTGGGCAGCCGCTTCATGCGCAAGCGCAGAGGAAACGGCACCCGAGAGGCCAAAAATGAGGATAATAAAAGACAGGGCCATTGGCCACATATCAGATATTAAACTGATAAGAACAGATACTACACTTGATCTAAGCCAAAAGGCAAAGAGAGCTGAGGAGAAGGGAAAAGAAGAAGCTCCTGAAGGCAGCGTTGCGAGGGACCTTTATAGGCCCTGGGAGGGCGGTGTAGTGGCAGAATTGGGCCACTGGGAGCGCTGGGACTTGGTGAGGTAAGCGGCTGCCTGGAGGGCTGATGCTCCTTGACTCACCGAGCGAGCCACCCACCTTCTGTTGACTCCCGTCCTTAAACACTAGAGGTACCTAAGTACCTAGGTAGAAGATGACGACAATCACCGCCGCAGATGTTTGATGCATTCCAGATGGGGATGCAGCTCATTGATGGGATAGGGTAGAAGCGACCGCATAGGTCGGTCCTACCTCTAGGATGGAAGGGAAACGGGGCCAGGCCAGGCAGCCAGGTTCGCAGACAAGAGAGAATTTTAGCACCGACTTTTCTGCCGCCATCTTCAAGATGCGAATGCCCGAAGGCGTACCGTGTTTGTCAAGGGGGGGCGGACAGAACGGGTATCACTGGTTCACAGCTTCCCGCCTAGTTCTTTCCTTGACATCAGCTGGCAGCTGGAACCTTGAATGACTGGCGGATGCGCTCTCTGTTTTAGTATGCACATGCAGGATTTCAACCAAACGCCCCAATATGAGGTGGAGAGGAGTAGCGCGCGGAGTTAGATATTGGGTGCTTGGGAGACGCATGGGCGCTCGTCGCACTCAAAGATTGAAGATGTTGGGACCGACGATATACTTAGCAGGGACATTGAGGTCGGGAGATGAAGATCGCCATTAAATGGGGTGGGAGCGGCATTGTCATATATGGCATCCCCATCGTCACTGTTGCAATGGGCTGTTTCACTTTGACTATGGCGGAGCTCGCTAGTATCTATCTAACTGCTGGAGGATCATAACACTCAGGTGGACTTTTATCTTGGTATTTGGTAGGCCTAATCGTGTCCTTATGAGTTGATGCTCGTGAGCTCCAACCTAGATAGCTTATGGAGGCGGTGCGATTCTTCTAACCCGAATTTGAACCACTGACTTGACAAGTTGGCAATGTTACTGACCTGTCCAGAATCCAGGTAGAATCAGGCCCAGGGCAGCCAGGTCTCAGGATCTAAGAGTTCCATTGGGCTGCTGGGAGTTGTTTGCGACAGGGGAAGGAAGAGAGTTTGTCGCGTGCATAGGGGCCTTGATGGCTGCCCGGCCTGATATCCATCCAATGATATCCAAAAATTTAGAGTAGTGATTTTAGCCCAGGAATTAACTTAACCGGAGCAATGGCTTTGGAAATATCCCGCAGATCTATCTAGGAAGAGAAGTAGGACATGACCTTGGGGAAGCTGGATAGATATGACCACTCAGCTTCCATACCAAACCCAACAAGCACTAGGTTTGGCTTTATGGGGCTGCGACAGATTTGGATAAATTCAATCATAGCTTACTCTAAGTCGTCCCGAGGGACTTGCCGCTCTTGGCCAAAGCGATGAGGCCGACGTGCCGGGATAACCCCCCCTTAGGCGGATAATTTTATCTCATTTTTGGTTGCTTATACTAATATTCAGGGCCAAAGATGGAACCTGGTTTTTGGCGTAAAAATCTTGAAGATGCGTGTCGATGCCGAGTGATGTGATATCTCTTTGATGAACTGGGTCGAGATATGCAAGGCCGACTTGGTGGAGGATACGATCGTTTTCACTTTCTACAGCGAAATGCTCAGTATCGAGTGCGATAAAGGCCGTTCCCTCCTTGAAGGCTTTGTGTAAACTCTCAAGGGTGGTGTTTCTACTGTTGAAGAGAGCGCTGAAGGCTGGGTTGCGTTGCAATTGTTTGTAAGTTGGCCATGGTTACCACCGCTGGTGATCGCGGCTTCTTGTTGATGGCTGCGATCGACGGCGACTGGTAACACTTTTGCTCGAATGGATGTTCCGAAGCGACTAATGGCCAGCTTTGGTGTTCAGAGGGAATTGGCAGGATGCTTGGAGAAGATGTTACATAGATCTTAGGTTTTGGTGCGGGTTACCCGCAGTCTCGGCTTGTTTTTATTTTTATTTTTGATGAGATTGTTTAGTACTAGCTTCCCCATCGACTCGACTTCGGCATGCCACTTGTAGTGGCACAACCTTATGTTGAAGTGGCTCTGTAGGCGTTGGATAGTAGCGCCACATACCGTGTGCTGGCTGGCCCTGGGGTTTACAGGCATGGGGAGTGATGTACTTAAGGCCTTGTCTTCTATCTATGTGAACATTGGGGATGAGCTGTGTGGCGTCTTCTGAGAGTGCACTTCTCACATTGACACGGGTTCCTGAGGCTTATATGCAACAATACATATAGTCTCTCCATTGACAGATCTGACTTTTTCTTGCCCCTGCTAGCACTCATTACTAAGTCTTGATGGTTTCCATTCTGTGTATACTTGTGTTATGTGACCTTGGGCCTCGATAGAATGATTCCTCTTACCCAGTCTTCTTCACTCCATGTTGGCAGACACAAGCGATTTGGGAGTTCCCCCGACCTCATGTCCCCTCAAACCCCAAGCAACTTGCACACCAGAACCCCCCAACAGTCTCTCTAACGGAGGTAGCCATTCAGGCCTAAATGTATCTCGTGTTTGTCAAACGCACGGAGGAGGATAGATGTTGGCTCAACTTAGTCACACGGCTACACGGCTCCCCGCTCAGTCCATCGCTTGGCGTTACGTTGGTAGTGTTGGCCGTGTTAGCTTCGATGTAGATTGACGACTAACGTACATGGAATATGCTGCATGGAATCATTGCAACATGCAGCCTCCCGCCCACTTGGTATCCAGTAGCAATACCTTGTAGAACTATTCTGGGGGCGGGGGCCACAAGCTATTATCATCTGTTGGCACATAACCACTGGATGGCACAAACGAGGCCCCTGCAATATTGATCCTCTCGCAGCTGCGTCCTCAACTCTTAGCAGAAGTCGGGCGCCAACAAAAATGAACGGGCCCTTTTCTGCACATAGCAGGCTTGCATCTGCCTGCATTTATTGGGGGCGTTTTCAGAGCGCATTGATATTTCTGAGTGGAACAATATCAGGACGTTGATATTGTTGTTTGCAGTATTATGATGCGAATTTTAGAATTAGGAACAATCCAGCTGCGTGGGTATCGAAATACATTCGATATCAACATGCAAGAAGTGTTCTTGAATACTTCCTTCTCTGTTACATATATCTAGGGGCGACATCCCCCAAGCTTGAGTGAACCAGTCCTACTCCATCACAGTCAGCTAGACTTCCTTCGCTCGTCGAGATGCAGATCCGCTGGACTTCTTTCATCATCGCTGCCGTGGCCACTCTGGCGACGGCCCAGCCTACTTCCACCCCAAATGGCCTCTCTAGGCATGAGAACTCTGGACAGGCCGTCGATATGTCCATTGGTCTCCATCCAGAGAAGCCTGAGATTCTTGAGCGCACACTCTACGAGCTCTCGAACCCACAACATGAAAGATACGGTAGACATCTTACCCGTGAAGAGGCCAAATCACTTTTGGAGCCTTCTGATGAAGCATCTGACTTGGTCAAACGCTGGCTCTCTGATCAAGGTGTCCCTGAATCGCACATTGAGGCCCGGGGACAGTGGATTCACGCACGCGTGCCCGCTGACCTAGCCGACATGCTGTACAAGCGCACCTCTGGCGTATCCAAGAGGGATGGTGGCTCGGATACTTCTTCATACCTGCCTTCACCTCCCGACAGCTTGTACGAATACATCTCTAGTGTGCAAGTGAAGAGGGCAACTCGAGGCACTGACCAAAGAACCGAGAGACGATCCAAAAACGCAATCCCCCGCTTTGCCCCAAAACTCCAACAGAAGCGCGAGAATTCCAAGGAGGATGTCGACCTTAAAAAGTGCAAGACAGTACTCACGCCGGCCTGCATTCGCAGAATCTACAACATGGACCAGCCCACTGCTAGACCCCATTCCAGCGCAATCTTCGGTGTCCCAGGCTTCAATGAAGTAGGTCATATATATTCTTTACTCTCGGAATTGTTGCTGACCAGCTGCAGCAAACTGCGCAACATTCCCAGCTTAACAAGTTTATCGACCTCTTCGCACCCTATGCGAAGGGTGCCAACTTCTCAGTCGCCCTCGTCAACGGCGGAGAGAACCCACAGGGGGAGTACCCCAGCGGGGAGGCAAACATGGACATCCAGTATGCTGTGGCCATGACTTACAACCTTTCTGTCCAGTACATCGCTGTCGGTGGCGAATACCACGACTTCATCCCTGATCTTGAGTAGGACACCACTGATCCTCTATCCCCCACTTCTGCTAACGTGGAGACAGCATCCCGGACCCCAAAGAACAATGGGTAGAGCCTTACCTCGAGTTCGCAACATACCTCCTAAACCTCCCAGATGACGAGCTCCCCCAGGTCATCTCCATCTCCTACAGCATGAACGAACAAGTCCTCCCCAAGTCCTACACCCGCCAGGTCTGCGACATCTTCGGCCAACTCGGCACCCGCGGCGTATCCATCATCACCGCCGCGGGCAACCGTGGGCCCGGCGCCTCCTGCATGTCCAACGACGGCTCCAACTCAACACGCTTCATGCCATCGTTCCCCGCCACGTGCCCGTACGTCACAACCGTTGGGGCGACGCAGGGCAACGGCCCAGAGGTCGCCACGGACTTCTCCTCGGGCGGGTTCTCGGATCACTTCAAGCGGCCCAAGTGGCAGAACGATGCCGTGGGTGCGTATCTCAAGGCCCACGGCGAAGAGTGGAAGCCCTACTATAACGCCAGTGGCAGGGCATACCCGGACGTGGCAGCCCTGGGAGATGGTTATCAGATCATGAATCACGACGTTGTCGAAACTACCGGTGGGACAAGGTGAGAAACACCCCTTCTCGCGTCTTTGCTAAAACTAAAGCTTATATACTCTTTCCAGTGCCGCGACTCCGTTATTTGCATCCATAATCGCCCTCATCAACAACGAACGCTCTCGCCGTGGCAAGCCGCCTATGGGGTTCCTCAACCCTTGGATTTACAGCATCGGACGTGCAGGATTGACAGAGTGGGTATACTCTGTAAAGGTTCCCCTTGTGCCTTTGATACTGACCGCGTATAGCATCACCAAGGGCAAGTCAATTGGCTGCGAGGGCGAAAGCCTCTCAGGGCTGCCCTCACCTGTCGTACCAGGAGCGGGATGGAGTGCCGTCGAAGGATGGGATCCTATCACGGGACTTGGTACACCGCGTTTCGACCGGTTGAAGCGGCTGGCGTGCCTCTAAAGGGCCTCTCAGGAACCCTTTAAAATCACTCCAACTGCTCGCACGAGGTGTGAATATACTCCCGTTCCATCAGTGGTATCATTCATACCGTAGTTATGTTGTCTATAAAAAGCTGTTCCGACTTTCTACATTTTGCATCTTTCAAACCCGACATGAACAATCCGTGGTAGCCCTAAAGGGTGTACTTAAATAACGGGCTCCTGTCGCCCATGCGGATGAGTTCGTCCTCGGTGTACAGTGACCGCACTTCCTCCTCGTTAAGCCTAGCCTTACGATCGTTCGCCCACTTGTAGGTCAGATCTAGAAACATCACAGCCACGGCACCGGTGGCGCCAAAGGCGAGGGCCAGGCCAAAGCCGGTCTGGTACGTCGGAGCTTCCTTATCCAAGTACATGAAGCTGCCAACAATGCCGCCAAGGTTTCCGAGGCTGATATTAAGGGCTACGCCGAGGGAGCGGCGGCTGGCAGGGGCGAGGTTGTTGGCGGCCCAGCTGCTGGCCGCAGGTGAGAGGGGGTAGATTCCCAGGCAGGTGACCACGAGGGCGAAGTATCCAGGGCCCGTGTTGCCGCCGGATAGGTCGCCCCGGAAGGACGTGATGATAGAATAGCCAATGACGACGAGAAAAAAAGGTCCAGCGACAAAGGGCATGCGCCAGCGGAAATGATCCGACAGGCGGGCGAAGAATAGGGCAGAGATGGCGCCCGCAACGTAGGGTGGGACTGTCATGAGCTGGGCGTTTGTGTTGCTGAAGCCCATGCCCTTGATGATAGAGGGCATGGTAAACTTGGTGCCGTAGGAGCAAGCCGACATACAGAGGAGGGAGTAGCCTTGGATGTAGAGGCGCCAGTTGGTGAGAGTCGCCTTGAGATCGTACCAGTTGAACTTGTCCTTCTTGGTCTCACCAGTGGAGCATCCTCCCTCCTTGATAAAGTGCTGCAGCTCGAGGAAGCGGATTTCGTTGGCACTAAGCCACCGGCCGGATAGGCTTGGTGTGTCGACGAGGAAGAAGAAACAAGAGATACCGAGGAGAACGGTAACGAGTCCCTCGAGAAGGAATATCCAGCGCCACCCCTCGTAGCCCCCCAAGCCGTCCATCTGCGCGATACCAGCCGCCAGGAGACCAGAGAAGCCGCCGGAGAGAGCACTGGTGAAGTAGAAATAAGAAATCCGAGTGGCAAGCTGCGTGGGCATGTACCACGCGGTGCAGAGGTAGACGGCAGCAGGATAGAAGCCGGCCTCGAACACGCCGAGGAGGATACGGAGAACAAGAAGGCCGGCAAAGTTATTCACGACGCCATGGAGAGTCATAATGAAGCCCCACGACGTAACTAGAATGCCAAGATAGACCGAAGGGCGACTAAAGCACTTGAGGAGAATGTTGCTAGGGATCTCGAGGAGGATATACGGGATGAAAAAGAGAGAGAGCACAATGTTGTACTGGAGATCCCCAAGGCTAAGATCTTTGGCCAGGCCCTCAATCTTTGCATTACCGATGTTTGCGCGGTCCAAGTGGGAAAGAAGGTAGAGAATGGCGAGCATCGGTAAGAGCCGAACATCAACCTGTTGTGTGGTCAGGAATCGGACTGTACAATAGAACTGTTCGATAGGGGTCACCTTGTGAGTGATGCGCTTCCTCTGCGCTGCTGTGTGGCTGTTGTAGAAGTCGGCATCGCCGTCACTGAGCCCGACAACGCGGATGCTATCAATGATGCGGATCTGGATCTTGGACGTCTTCTCAATGTCAGGAGTGTCTCGCTCGGAGGAGTCTTCCACCATCAAAATCTCGGGCTTTTCAGACGGCGGTGTGGTAGCCATTGCAAATTGTGTTTAGGGTTCAGGCTCTGGAGAAGAAGGCAGGGCAGAGATTGGAAATTTCTGAGTTGTCTGGTCTTCATGATGGCGAGGAGATGGGCTTGGAGGCTTGTATAAATAGGTCGTCAGGCATCGAAGTGCTGAAGACATCGGTCTAGGAATGTGAGAGTTGTCTCTTAGGCGACTGTCTCGGTTTCCCTAGTTTCGGTGATGGACCTGGTTTAGATGGATAGAAGATAGCCCTGCTCTTCTGTTCTCCCAGTTCCCAGTTGGAGCCTCCTCCCTCCGAAATGTCCCGCCACCGGCCCATAGCGATGATCCTCTCAAGAAGGCTTGAGATCATGCGATGGCGAGGGACGAATGGGCGCGGTGGGAATTGAGAAGCTGAAGGACGTGAATCCGCGTGATTGATAAGATGGTGGAGGGAATTGGACGAGCATGCATCAGTGCATGGAAGGCGCAGGGGAAATAAGCTGCCCGACATAATAAATCCATCCCCCTTGCCAAGTTGCTGCGTTGTGGTCGTTCCTGCCCGTCTCTGCCGCCCCAACCTCGCTCTCACGCCCAGTCCTCCACTCACATCAACTCACCTTGCACCAAGATTTTCTGCCATTCCTTCCAGCAGCTCCTCGCTAGCCAACCATACTGCCACATGGCATCACACAGCAACGGTGCCGTCTCAAAAACTTCTGCCCCTCTGGTCATTGGGTGGCTTTGCAGCAGAGCTGGGAGGTGCAACTGCATCTCATGCCTTGATGGAAAAGATCCCCGTCGTGAGATGGGGGCTCCCAGCCTGCCCCCTCCCTGTAGCCTGTATACTCTTGGACTATTATCGCAAATATGTAATTCGATGGCATCACGGGCAGACACATCGAAATGTGAGCCCATGACACCAGTTGAGTCATATTTCAGTCTATTTCCACCGATAGGCTGGATTGCAGCGGCCCGTCGCTCCATGTGCGATCGGCGTCTCCATTGCGACGAACCGTGTCTCGGAGCAAGTCCTCAGAATGTCCAACCGTTATCATCGCCATGTTTTGACTCTGGGCTATCTCCAGTATCCTGGATGGACATCGCTCTCGGAGGAACCTCATACACAGACCGTGGTGTCTCTTACCTTTCATCCGGAACAATAACGTCTATTCAGGTGTTCGAGATTGCTGATCGCAACGTGTGCAAGTTTCCTATTTCCTCCAGTGGTGGCAAGTATCTACGCTGAAGGCTAGCTGCCGGATTCGACAAGAATATCATTACCTTCATCGCTCGCCCCAGCAGTGGGCATGTTCCAACACCCTGGGAGAACTGCAGTGAGTCACTGGTGTGTGTTGGGCTCTACTGGATCTCCAAAACCAGCCTTCAGACGCACGTCATGGCTGACCAACCATACCAGCAGCATGGATATGAAGGCTTCCATCACCATCCCACCGTTCCCCAGCCACGGCTACAATCTTCTCCGCGCCATCTGCTCGGTGCCATCTGCTCCCGCCAATCTATCATTCTGCAGATCTCCCGGCAACCTTTAGCCAGCACCACAGTTCTGTGCTAGACGTCCACGAACAGCACACTTGAGCGGCGTTGAGGCCCAGCCGGGGGCCAATCTCCACCCACAAAAGAGACCACCGATGGTCCATGACTGGCCTGGCGGGTTGATGCTAAGTCGGGAGTTAGCCGTGACGAGGGTACCCCTGCGGCAGCAGTGGTTGAGAAACGGCTACTCCTGCATGTGCGTGTACGGCTCAATCTAGTTGACGGCACATCCTGGAGAAGAAGGCATCGGCGACGGGCGGTAGTGAAGTTGGAGATGCCGGTGGCCCGCACCTTGTCCGCCGGGAAGACCTTTTCTATGACGGAGTAGGTGACGCTCGGCTTCATGTCGGCGAGCTAAAGGCGCCCGCAGCGTCAGTGGCTAATGGATTATCACCGGCTTCGAGAGTGGTGATCTATATCAGTACAGTATTATCGCCTCGAATTCATGCTTTGGAGAGACGTGCACGGCCCAGTGCATGAGAAACGGATCAAGGTGCATACACAGTGCCCAGGTCACTGAGTAACCGTTCCACTCCCTCGTCATCGTCCCCGGACGCAAGCATTGTTCCACAGCTTTCTCACGATGAAGAAGTATGCCGAGGAAATCCGCGGTAGCCGGGTGCCCTCGCCGACCTCAGCCTCACTGCGGTAGATGATGACACATTCAAGTATCTCAACGGTTGAGGAGCCTGCCTGTTAACGAATCTGACTGGAGATTTCGGCTCCCTTGCTGAGGGTGAACGACATTGTGGGAGGCATTGTGGTTGGATGAGGTGGATCAGGGTCATCGGTGCAAGGAGATTACTCGGTGACTCTCCGTGTCCAAGCCGTCCATCATGTGTACCGGATGAGGCCCCTTCTCTCCCCGTCCACCCCCCAATGTCATGTCAGCCATTTCTTGGGAGATACTTGGAGCGGATTCCCCTCCGCTCAGTACTGGCCGCGGAGAGATGGGCTAACGAAGGATTTGTGATTGACTGCCATAGCCAGCGGGAAACGCCCCTGACTTATCTACACCTTTATGAACTCCCAAAGGGTCTGGCCATGCTGCCTCCTTGCCAACCCCCTCCCGTCTTCGGCAACGGTGACCATCTTCAAGGTAACCGAATTGTGCGGCAGCAGCAGCTGGTAGCCCCCACTAGGGTGTCTCCTGGGGGTTATCAACTCCCAGAAATCCAGGACTGTGGCACCGGCACGCATGCCACTCTTCCCATCGTGGCCCAGGTACCGACCAGTCCTGGGATTGCAGAGGCCAAAATACCCGTTCTTCTCGACACAGAGCCAGCGGTTGTTATGTGTGTCCTCGTCCTGGCCATTCGTGTCCTGGAGGCGCAACCCATTGTTGGTGAGCGTGATGGCACGGCTGGTGCCCTTCTCGACGATGATGTAGGTGTTGTCGGGCCAGGGCACGGCGTAGGTCCGGCCGTCCCAGAGGCCATCGATGAGGCTAGGGTCGCGAAGAGATGTCACGGTCGTGAAGGCGGTGGTTGAGGCCTCGGAGACGGCATCATCTTGGTTGTGTGATGAAACCATGATGGAATTTGTCGGCTCTGAGCCCTTGTTGTTTCTGCTATCAGATAGAACAGGTGATCAATGTGGCTGGGTTTGAGGAGAGGAGGGGTAAGTTGACGTTGTGACCGTTGGTCGGACCCTTGTCAGGCCTCTCCATGCGTGTAAATCAATAGCCAACATCGTCTCTGGGAGCTGCAAGGCTAGCTCGCCTGGCGAACCACTGTGAGCGAATGGATATATGCTCATCATCGAACCTCTTGCTACAGAGCCCCATATCCCATTCAAAAAGAACATGAATGATGGTAACGGTTTGAACTCATCTATCGTCCTCAGATTGAAATCCTCACTGCCTCCAAGCGCTCCAAGTATATCTTCCCAGTCTATCTGGCTGCCTAGATATTTCTGGAGATTTTTCAACACCACTCACCCGTGTATAACGCTACTTGTCGGACAGAAGCGCAGCAGGAACCACAGTTGCAGACTGAAGCATGTTACCTTTGTCTTGCTCGACTCCTTCCATCCCCAGGATAGGTATGCATTGACGGTTACCATTGCAACATCGATACTTAATACGCCATTCCAGCTGCCGACATTAATTGTCACGTCTATGAAACAAAAAGCCGTCAGCTCCGCCTGCGCCGCATATATCAACGCCGGGCTAATGGTAGTGTATCGGTCAGCCAACCCTAATCTCCGAAGGAGCAGTCGGCACCACAAGTGACCCTAAAATAGATGCCCTATCTACCCAGCTCCCCTTCAAGGTTTTGATAGTAGTAATAAATCTCGGCCCCGTGTAAGACTGGTGGGCGAGTTCCTGCGTCTAATCTTCAAGTCCAACAGCGCCCAACAGTGCCATTACCTTCAACACTTTGTTTTCTTCTCCTTATCCTCTTTCCCCGTTCTCTATCTTGGCCCCCAAATACCAAGACGAACCGTTAGGTATGCCACCTTGACATTATGGGATCTGAGACAGAAAATGACCAAACGCCACAAAAACTAGAACCCAAGGCCTAGGCCTAGATCTCTGGGGTAAGACACGTCCTCAATAATCTGTGCTACCCGTACATACTACGAAGGTTGTGTCTTATGTGTGGAACTGTAAGCGGGCCAGGTACCAAATGGGGCAAGACTTTTGGCCGCAACCTTCGTACTCGTAGTGCCTAGGCAAGCCAGCCGATTCGAAGGAGCCAGCATGTGGGCAGGGCCCAAGAGCAGGTAGCAATCACTTATTCAAACAGTGGCGCATGCCAGATGACATAGCATATGGTCTCGAGCCAATGCGCAGTCCGCGTCGTAAAGACGGCACGACTACTGGCTTGTCAACGTGGCACAGCCTCGCGTGGTGCCCCTAACAGCACTAAAGCTTAGGTCCCCCCTAAAGCTTGAATGGCCCTACCGCTCGAATACAGTTGGGAAACTTCCAACGGGCTTCCCGTGCAGCACGGGAATGACGTCGAAGATGCAGCACCGTACACAATCATCGGCGTGCGCCACCATGTTGTCGCCCAGCTGCTTAGCACTAAACAATACCCAAAATCCTGCTGTTAGTCCTCGGCCAATGGGTGTGGCGCTGGTACGATGGACCCACCAACAGCGGATTGAGTGCAGATTGAGTGCGGATTGACGGTGGGCAGCGATCGGACGCAGGTTGCCTGATTGGACCAACCACAGCCAGCTGCAGCCTGTGGCTGCTGACCCAGCCCTGCCACGGTAAGGCGATCGGCTGTGCCGCTCCGGATGTGGGTCCCGGGTCTGGGTGCTATCATCAACATGCTCGTCCTGATCATCCAAGACGGGCCGTAGTCACAAGTATATAAAGTCATGGCTTGGTCCTCCTTTCTCCCGGATATTACCTCTACTCAAGACCTAATTGGCTCCACTCAACCCTCAAATCGGTGCTCGAGTTATTCCCAGAGACGAACATCACGGCTCTCGTCCAACTCGATCTATACTTCACCAACCACAAATCATACCTACGAACACCACATCTCCTCCACAATGGCAGCACAGGTCCAAGCTCAACCCCAGGCAGGGTATGTAAAGCCCAGATAGCACCAGTCATCCACCCACAGGATCGCTGACATCCCTCACAGTGACTGGCCTCCAGGCTACGTTCCCGGCCAAGGATTCGCCCAGCCGCCCGAGGAGCCCAGCTTCCAGCCCAGCGAGCCACCCGCCAACGGCCTCTCCGAGCCCGCCGTCCCGCTGGACCGCCTGCAGCACCGGCCGCAGTGGATCGACTGCCCCAGCTGCCACGCCCGGTCCCAGACGCAGGTGCAGGGCCGGAGCCAGGGCAAGCAGAGATTCATGAACGTCTTCTGGTGGCCGCTGCCCGGCCGGAAGCACTGGTGGGAGACGACGCACTGGTTCTGCAAGAGCTGCCACACCGAGATTGCGTCGCAGAAGAATGGCAAGGATATACAGATCTTGGTCAATGCATAGTGGTTGATATTCTGGTGGACAGACATCGAAGATGTTTGGTCCTGGTTTGATTTACCTAGGAGACGAGTTGGGTACTATTTGGTCAATGTTTCTAGCGCTAGTATTGAGCGTTCGTGATTCTCTGATGGATTCCCCGCATTATAATATTTTTATTATTATTGGTCACCTGTCAAGCACCTTCCTCTCTCAGAGGCTATACTATACTATCAATTCTCCTTTACATCCATTGTCCTCGGTAATTGCCAGAGTGGTGCCCGGAGACGGGTTCCTCCCGGGTAGGCGTCTTGGTATGAGTTTGGTACACGGGCGACCATGCCAATAAATCATCCATGTATGGGCTGGGTCGCTTCTTGCATCTCTACAATGGATAACACTTCTAACGGAGAGGCTCTATGCCATTCGCCCTGGACTTGCCAACCTCAATTGATGTTATCTGTTATCTGGTACCGAGGCCCGACTGATGGAGGTTTGAAATTTTGAGTAAAGGTCTTGCTTGCCATGTGGAGTCCTGTCTCGGAGGTCTCGGTAGTGGCCAGTGGACAAGACAGAGGCCATTGAGAGAAGTTGGGCCAATAGGACGTCGCAGTGCGCTGGAAGTCAGGCCACAGCTCACGCCAAGGCGGTCAGCGCCCACCAACCCACCAGCCCACGGCCACATGCCCACTGCCACACCCAGCCATATGGACGGGAAGCCACAACCGCAGTCGCCCGCCACCCAGGAACCGTCAACGCCAACTTTCGCCGTCGCCAACTCCTTCGCGTTGGCTGACATTTTGCCCGACGCTCTCCCCTCGCCCATCTCCCCCCATCTGCATCTCTCGAGGACCCATGTCCCCAAGATGCGTCTACTGGGCAACCGCCAGGCAACTAGTCTACTGACTCTACTGTATGGCTCCAGCGACATTGGACCCCCCCCAATTGCTGTTGCAGACTGCTGACCAGCATTTTGCAGTGGCTTGACCCTGGGAACGTACCGCCTCTCGACGCGCTTCTACACCAGCGCCGCCTTCGGTATGTGATTGCGCCCGCCGTGAGACATTTTCGCGCGACTGACGTGCAGTGCACAGAGCGCCCCATCTTCTTCACCGTCGTCACCCTCCTAATCAGCGCTCTCGTCCTCCGGTACCGCCCCAGATGGACGGCCTCCGACCGACGCGGCCAGCCCCTCGAGGTGCTGTGCCCCCCCGCGAAGTCGCCGTACAAGGTCCCGGGGAAGCAGACGGTGGGCCTCATTGCCCGCGGTATTGATGTCGTACGGCGGTTGAACCCGCCGTTTCGGGCCCTGCTGATCTGCCTGGTCGCGCGGTCGATATTATTCTGGTATACTCTGCGCTATGCCCAGTGCACATGGCGCGGGTTGGAGGTGCGTTGGACTTGGCCCCCCTAGTGGAGGAGAATATTTGGCATACTGACAGTTTTCCGTCTAGTCCTTCCTGCCGCTCCTCGTCCCTGTTGCGGAAGCTATCCTGTCCGAATCGACCGAGCGCCTCCCCGATACGAAGCCCGACACATCACCCCAGCCCAAGGCCTCCAAGCTGCGGATCCTATCCAAGGTGGCGTTCGCTGTCCTCGCGACCCTGAGGGCAGGTTGTGTCATGTGGGCTTTCGACAGCTCCATCGTCTCCACCGGCGCTGTATGCCCTGCCGCATGGGGTATCTGGCCCCTGACGCCATACCTGCAGATGGCCATGTGCGGTCTAGATGCCTTTATTTTGGCCCATATCTCGCGCCTCCGGCGGTGCGAGGTGGATGACGGTCGTGATGTTTCTAAATTCATGAGCACGTTGTTCTTTACCGCGGCGGCTTGCACGGCCTTTGTCGCATTTTTGCCCATTCTTATCGAACTGAGCATCATCCATGTCTTGCTCCTCAACTATATCGAAGTCCGGGATCTTTTCATGGACTCTTGCGCTGCGGCGGCTGTTGTCCTGTTCGCAATCTCGCTCCTGGGAGCGATGCGGCCCTCGACACTGGCTCTACTTGCTATCGGTCTCGGAATCTTTGGCCTCCCCGTACCTAGCTTTGGGAGTGGGCCTCTCCTCCCAGAGATGTCATCTGTTTATATTTTCAAGGCCGAGTTCATGGCTGCTGCTTTCACTGGCATATTGCTCTTTACTGCCAAGCTTCCAGAGAATGTCACCCGAGGGTCGCCGGCTGCGCTTATGCATCGGTGGATCAAACTGGGATACCTGGGGGTCGCGTGTTTGTGCATCGTGCGAACAGTGATCGCGCCCGCTGGGCCTCCGAGAATGTCTCTCCCGGGCGCCATCAACAAGCTCTTCCAGGTTGCCGAGCTTGACGCCAACCAATGGGCAGAGAAGGCAGCGAGCAGCAAGACACTGAAGGATGCTGCAGCCGAATATCGCCGGCGTTATGGAATCTCGCCGCCGCCAAACTTTGATAAGTGGTACGAGTTTGCCAAAAAGCACGAGTCTCCGATTATCGATAGTTTTGACCAGATCCACAACGACCTGCTCCCTTTCTGGGGTGAGGACCCATCCAAGATCCGGGATCAAACAGCCCACCTGCTGCAACATGCCCGCCTTGGCATGGGCGGCCTGCGGATACGTGGCGGCGTCTTGCAGCAATCACCACACATACCAGGGACGCACCGGTGGATGGCGGAGGCGCTGGATAGGATGATCCAGCCGTTTGCCAAGTGGCTTCCCGACATGGACCTGGCCATCAATCTTGGCGACGAGTGCCGTGTGACTGTCCCCTACGGAGATAAGCAGGACTTGCTACAGCGGGCTTCCGAGACACGATCACGCATTGCGACCAATGCAGATGGCACAAAGCCGAAGAGCAGCTGGTCGGGAGGGGCCGGTTGGCCGGAGGAGTGGATCGATCCCGCCGGTGACTTCTCCAACGGATGGTATCTAACCCCCGATTTCAGCGCCAATCTTCGGAAGCCGCTCTACTATGACTGGATTGCGCCCACGTGCCCTCCAAACTCGCCGGCTCGCAACAGCCGGTGGTGGGACAAGAGCACTGCTTGTGTTGACTGCATTGCACCTCACTCGTTTCTCACTAACCAGGGAGCCGTCATGGCCCATGCGCCGATGGCGGACAACCTCTGCTACCAGCCCGACCTGGCCTACCTGGATGGCTTCATCCAAGCGCCCATGGTGGTCAGCACCAATGTTCTCTTCCCCATCTTCAGCCAAGCGCGTGTTGGTGGGTTCTCCGACATCTTGTTCCCATCACCGTGGAACTTTGCCCTCAAATCTGAGTATGATGAGTCCAAGGACATGAGCTGGGCCGACAAGTCCAATTCCCTCTTCTGGCGTGGCTCGCCCTCGGACGGGTATGCCTGGAGTGGGAGCTGGACGGGCTTCCTGAGACCGCGACTAGTGAACGAGGGTTATCAGCAGGCGACGTCTCAGCCCAAGGACCAGTCTCCAGGTATCAATGTCACTTTCGCGGGGGAGATAGCCAAGTGCCACCAAGCTGATTGCGCGGCGGAGATGGCCACGTTCAGCCACTGGAGCCAGGCGACGGTGCCGGCCGGCGAGACGCCCATGGCCGCCGGCGGGCCGCTTCCTCCGGAGATTCCGTTCGAGGAGAACTGGCACTATCGCCACCTCGTGGACATGGACGGCGCGGGGTTCAGCGGGCGCTTCCTCCCGTTTCTCCAGAGCCGCAGCCTGGTGTACCGCGCGGCGCTGTTCAAATCATGGTTTGACGAGCGGCTCCGGGAATGGCACCACTACGTGCCTGTGGACGTGCGATTGGGACGTGGGTTCTGGTCGGTGGTGCGGTACCTCGGCAGCAGCGAGCGACACGAGTCCAACAAGCGCAGTGGGGAGGAGATTGCGGAGCGCATCGCGCAGCGGGGCCGGGAGTGGGCATCGAAGGCGCTGAGGGCCGAGGACATGCAGATCTACATGTTTCGCCTTTTGCTGGAGTGGGGGAGAATTGTGGATGACGAGAGGGAGAAGTTGGGATATGCGGTTAGCTGAGCGAGGGCGCTCGGTATTATTATGGACGACTAATACTAATATTATGTACATGTAAATGTGGGTTTTGCCCAGACAACGTTGCATGGGGGGGGGGGATCATCTTTTTTTTTTTTTTTTGTTGTTTGTTAGACATGACGACAGCCGGATATAGAAGGACCCTGAGTGGTGCATAGTTTTCTTGAAACCATCGGCGTACGAATACGGCGGCGTATTATTAATTTACATGTCGAAGGCAAGCTACTGTGCAATAATACGGATAGCGTGGAACACTGGAGACGGTGACAACTGTGAAAACTCTGCTAATCTGCCCCCAACTAGCAGGTCGGTTAGAATGGGCCATGGGCCATGGGCCATGGGCTCGGGTGTTTTGGACCCTGAACGGTGACCACCTGACGAAGCGCGTCGCAGGAATCCAACTTGATGGCGTGACTTTTTTCTCCTGCGATCTCTGGTGTGAGCTTCGTTATAGGCCGATGGCAGTCAAGGAGGAGTCACGGGAGGAGTCAAGGACCAGCTCCACGGCGGCTTCGGGGGTTGCTCTGTAATAGATTGTATCGGGAGCTCTCGGCTCCCCGTGGGCCGGACACCGATGCGCCCAAAGCGCATGGTCGGAGCCAATGGTGATGTATGCAAATCTGAGCACATCGGAGCCACATCCATGATCCATCTGGGCAAATCTCGACCGCAACATCCGGGGTCCGTGGCCGACGGGTTGATTCCGGGCCCAATTAGGCACGGCGGGCGCTGTATGGCGCCGTCTGGGCGCCGTCTGTCCCTGTTAGCCCATCTCTCCTCTTGTCGCTCCTGGAAACCTCGCCGTTACACATCGGACTCTGGGTGGGTCGAACGGATTTCGCATGCCACATCATACGATTCTTCGGGAGGTCTAGAGCAGGCCAAGAGAATGACGACGGTCTGCAGCCAGACTAGAACTTTTGACGGAACATGGGAGAAACATGGGAAACCCGCGGCACCTCGTGGGAAGTTTATATTCTAGCCCGAACCAGCCTGCCGCTCCATATGCGTGTGTCTGCCATTTCCCAGTTTCCCAGTTTCCCACGGTGGCAAATCCAACTCCCGAATCCCTCCTGTCGGCACTTCAAGTCTATTACTACTGGTATTTCCCATAGTGGTAATAGGAGGCCACACACACCACACACACCTCACACACCACCACACACACACACATACATACATACTTGCATACACTTATAACACATACATACACACAACACACAACACACAACACCCACACACCATGCTCACACCAGAGCAGACAGCCCTCGTCAAGGGCTCGCTGCCGGCCCTGCGAGCCCACGGTGAGACCATCACCAGCCTCTTCTATGCGTCGCTGCTGCGCGCCCACCCAGACCTGCACAACATGTTCAACTCGGCCAACCAGGCCAACGGCCGCCAACCGCGCGCCCTTCTCTCCGTCATCCTAGCCTACGCCGCCCAGCCCAACCACATGTCCGAGCTGGTCCCGCGCCTAGAGCGCGTCTGCAACAAGCACTGCTCGCTGGGCGTCACCCCGGACCAGTACGACGTTGTCGGCGAGTACCTCCTGCAGGCCTTTGGCGTCGTCCTCGGCGCCGCCTGGACACCCAAGCTGCAGGCTGCCTGGGAGCGCTCCTACGCCCTGCTGGCGCGCATGCTCATCGGCCGCGAGACGCACCTGTACGGCGAGTTTGGCGAGTGGAAGACGTGGCGCTTCTTCCGCATCAAGGACAAGGTCTCCGAGGCTGAGGACTTCTTCTCCTTTCACCTCGTCCCCTCAGACGGGAAGCCCCTCCCGGAGTTCATCCCGGGCCAGTACGTCAGCGTCCGCATCGACGTGCCGTCCATCGGATACCTCCAGTCGCGGCAGTACTCGCTGTCCGAGGCGCCCCGGAAGGACTACTACCGCATCAGCGTCAAGCGCGACCGCGGCGTCCAGGCCGGCAAGGGCATCGAGGCCTTCCAGCTGAAGCCGGGTCTGGTGTCCAACCTGCTCATCGACAAGTTCAACGTCGGCGACGCCATCGCCGTGTCGCACCCGGCGGGAGGCTTCAACTTCGACTCGGAGCTGAGCGGCACGGGGCCCCTGGTCTTCATCTCGGCGGGCTCCGGAGCGACACCCCTGGTCTCCATCCTCAACACGGTGCTGGAGCGCGGCGACGACCGCCCGCTGAGCTGGATCCACTGCTCGTCGCGCAGCAAGCCGCCCTTCGAGGAGCACATCCGGCAGGCGGCCGCGTCGCGCCGGAGCGGCTCGCCCTTCTCGGTGCGCTTCCTGCGCAGCCAGCTGGCCGACCTGGTCGAGTACCGGAGCGGGACGGCGCGCGGCGAGGGCCTGCGCATGGACATGGAGAGGATCGAGCGCGAGACGCTGCACCTGGACCACGGCGCCGCCGAGTACTTCATCTGCGGGCCCGAGGCCTTCACGCAGGACATGATCAAGCTGCTGGTTGGGCAGGGCGTGAACCGCAGGAGGGTCAAGCATGAGTGGTTCACGACGGGGGATCTGGAGTTTAAGGACTAAGGGGGGAAAGGAAGAGGGATGGGGGGGGGGGGGGGGGGGGGGGGGGTTGGGCAAAAAAAATGAAAGGGACTACAATTGGGTATTGTAATATCGGCGCCTGGGGCTGTGATAATATATATAAACGGGGGGTTACGGGGCTTTCGGGTTAGAGATAAACGAATATATGGATGGGTGCTTTTTTTCTCTCTCACCGGCGTTTGATGGGATCCTGCCGTCTGGTTGTTCTGTCTACTTGTTCAGTCTGGGGGCTCGCCCTGGGTCTCTCCAGTAGAGACACTGCTCGGCGCGGATGGTATCGCGCTCAACCTTGGGCCCATCGGGCTGCACGACCAACTGCGCTGCCGCGGCCCCGTCCCCGACCTCGTACGCAGGCCACCTGGGCGTCCCCGGGTAGCGGTATGTGTTGGGATCGCCCGAGAGGACGAAGCTGGCCAGGTAGCCGTGGTACACGGGGCTGATGTCCGGGTACTCAACGTCGGGCTCGTTCCACGTGTACTTGAGGTCTGCGGTGTGCGGGATGCCCTGCCAGGGGGGTGTCCTGTCGGGCGTGTCGAAGCGGAGCTTCCACGTGGGGACGCCGGCCGAGGACACCCGGTATGCTGTCTCCTGCCCGGGGCAGATGTACGCGAAGTCGGACCAGGCGGCGGCGAGGCGGTTGTACTGCGTGCTGTTGGGTGAGTTGGCGTAGGGGGAGCCTGGGTCCGTGGCCGGGTCAGGGTACAGCACCTCGAGGAGGTCGAGGTCGGTGCTGTTCAGGTCCGGGGCCGAGTTGTGGAGGAAGTCGAGGAACTCGTCGTTGGTCTCGAGGTCCCCTGGGAGGAAGAGCTTGCCCTCGTCGGTGGTGGTCGATGAGATGGTGGGCACGTGGAAGAAGGTCTCATCGTAGCCGGACTGGGAGCCAAACTTCTCCAGAAGGGGCCCGCCCTGTACGGGCTGGAACGGCCAGGTGATGGCAGGATTATACTTGTTGAATATCATGGTGCTGATGTTGCGGATATCGTTTATGTCGGCGTTCCGCAGGCATTCCATGGCTGCACTGTTGTCATCCTGCGGGCATTCAAGGGCGGTCATATACTCGTCCATCTGTTTCTCGTAGAGCGGGTACGTGGCATTGGGAAAGGTCCTGGCCGTGACGGAACCAGACTGATGGTAGGCCCGAGCGAACAGAGGCTTTCCGGCGTCCTCGCCATAATTGTGAAAGTAATGTATACCCACCGAATGTCCCCCCGCGGAGCGACCTCCGATGGTCACGGCGTCAGGGTCGCCGCCAAAGGAGGCAATGTGCTTCTGGACGAACTGCAGGAAGAAATGCTGGTCACGCAGCCCGAGATTCAGCAGCCCCTCCTCCTCAAACAACTTCGAGGGGAGCGACCCCAGCGAGTTGACGCGGTAGTGGAACGTGACGACGACCATGGGCTCCGGGGACGAGGCAGCAAACGATGCGCCGTCGAAGCTCTCCCAGCTCCCCGAGTAAAAGGAGCCGCCGTAGATCCAGACGAGGACGGGTAGTTTTCTGCTCATGGGGACGCCCCGAGTGCGGAAGACGTTGAAGTTGAGGCAGGCCTCGTCTTGGTCCTCCAGAGCGGAGCCGGAGCCGGCCTGTATGCAGCGCTTCCCGTACTCGTCGGCCTTTTGGATGCCCGAGAAGGGATCGGGCCATCCAACGGGTCTGAAGCGCCAGTCCCCCACCGGCTGCGTGGAATAGTCCATGCCCAGCCAGGCATCGACAGGCTCGAGGAGAGGTTTCTTAGAGAAGGTCTCGTTTATGACCGTTCCTGTGAAAGATCCGTAGCCGTCAAGGGTGATGATCTGGTTAGGCCCTGATGCCAGGGAAGCAATCCAATGGAGCCCAACTAGGGCAATGATTCTGAGACCGAACATGATGGCTGATTATTTGAGAAGTGAGGGGAGATGCGTGAGGGGAACAAGGCGAAAGGCGTCAATTCCAATGCATGGAAGTACATGTAAGCTTGGGTGTCAGGGGCGGCCGAACCACCGGATACCCGGCTTACACGGCTGGTGGTACTCAGCGGCCTACACACACGGCAGTATTAATCTGCATGAAAACCAGCATCAGGCTTACATGTGTGGGGGTCTCTCTGAAAATATGAGTATCGCATCACAAGATGTGTGCTGTTGGGGTAACAATACACAGTAATCTGTACCCGTAGTTGGTCTATCCCGCATGGTCATGAGACACCCCTCCACACATTCGCATCGATGAAAGCAAACATGAAGATCTAGGGAGTCCACTGTGGATTGTGAGATGCCTGTCTAGTACCGATTTCCCCGGCCTTGGCAGACCGAATTGGGGACGTCATATTAGATGCAATATGATATGGGCTTACCAACTTACCAACGAATCAATGTACGGTGGAAGGTCAGCTGGGGAGGAGATGGGGATCGAAGCCGGTGGCGAGTACTGCCTTGAGGCTTGCTTTGCTCCCCGACGTCAACAACCCCCAGTGGTTAACCAAATGTCTTGGTGGCTCAGTTGGTTAGAGCGTTGGTCTCATATTTCATATGATTCAACTTTCAAGTTGGGCCATCCAAAGGTCGTGAGTTCGAGTCTCACTCAGGACAGGTTTCTTTTTTTGCCCTTTTTGTCTTTTTTTTTCCCGCCGTTCTGTGGTGAGAGAGGGAGGCGGGTCTTGGCCCCGTTCATGGCGTTAAAGTTGGTGCTACCCTAGTCCCTAACAATTCGAGCCAACTTGCCATCGTTGTTGAGTTTGAACTTGGCACATAAGTTGGCTGGTATGTAATCGTATGGTACGGAATATAAGATATAAGACGGATGGCTTCTATACCACTGCAGTTAAAATGGATGATGCAGCCACTACCCTGAACTTTTGAGTGCCTGGTTGACGAGCAGTCAGTTGTCGGTATGATGGATGTTGTTGTACTCCGTACATTGGATCTAACCGGGATTTATGGCAATGCTCACTTTAGCATCTCATCCAAACATTTAATTAGGAATCACATGCACTATTACTACACTTTAAATGCCGTTGTTAGCTCACATAATATCCTCGTCTCCAAGTGCCGGTTGTTGCCCCTCCAGATTCCCAATCCAACACCCATGTGCAGCAGGGATTACCCAGCAACACTGCATGATTTATCCCATTATCCTATGCATCAGTCTCGTGTTTGTATGTAGTCCGTCGGCATGGAAGTTGGGTGTGCTGGCGAAATACCCGAAACAATTGAGACGCCGGGATGGACACTGGCGAGACCTGTACTCTCGTATTGAGAAGCAATTGTACAGACATATATGGATAGTACTACTACTATCCGTACGTAGTGGTTGAACATTGCCAGACCCCGGTGCCTGGACGCTGCCGATCTCCTGTCTTGGAGGATCGCCTTGGAGGATCGCCGGAGGCTCCCGCGAGCGCCGGGGTATTTGGTGAGCATTGGAATTGCGCAATCGTGGTCCTTGTCTCCTTGCATGATTCGATCAATCTGCTCACGGAATCGCGAAATCGCAGACTCATAAATCACAATCGACAAAATACTAATTGACTGCCCCGTCTCGGCCCCCCTGCAATTTCTGCCACCCAGACAGTGCCCAGGCGAACGACACGTCGAGACTCACAGCGAACAAAGACGAAACAGCCGCCTGGCAACGGCCACAGGGGTATTAACGGGGCTGCTTCAGGGTCCAGGCCTTGACCGGGACTCAATCCATCATCGCCATGGCCCAGTTTCCCAGCTGTCAACATGCCTCAGCTGCACAATCGTCCAATTGAATCTTTTCGCATTCCATGTGTTCATGCTGGAGCTGGCGATATTTTCCTCCCTTGTTTCAATTCAACCTCTCAACCTCTCCTCTCCTCCTCTCCTCCTCCCCTCCTCCCCTCCTCCCTCCCTCCCTGGAGCCCTGCGCGTCCGGCAAGCGCATTCCATTCCAGTGTCCTGCCATGTTGCTGCCCTGAGGCTTCCCTGACGCCCACCTCGGCCGATTCTGACCGACCAACCTCGATTTTGTAGACTGGATGGCTGTATCTGCCGCCATCCACGCATCTTGAACCCCCAGCGACCACAGCCATCTCTCCACCACAGTCACCGCACCCACCATGCGAATCTCGCGCGCCAACTCCATCTTCTGGCTCGTCTGGGCCTGCGCCCTCGTCTGGTGCTACGTCCACGCTTACGACGACCCCTCCTCCATCTTCTACAGCCCCCGACGCGCCTTCCGCCGCGTCTACTCGGCTATCCGTCAGGCTGAGGCTGCCAGCTTCTTTGACCGCCTCGCCACAAAGGCCACTCCCCATGACACCATCAGTACCAGCGAGCACGACAACGAGCTCATCTGCATCGGCATCCCCAGCGTCAACCGTTCCCAGACCACCCCGCTCCTGCACTCCCTCGGCACCCTCTCCGACTCGCTCACTGCGGAGGAGCGCGATAGCATCTACATCGTCGTCCTCCTCGCCGACAAGAACCCGCGCAACCACTTTGCCTACGGCGCCCCCTGGCTCACCCAGCTCGCCGATGACGTCCTCGTTTACGACTCCCATGACGATACCAAGGATGCGCCCAACCGCCCGGAACCCGACGACGCCTACCGGGTGATTCCCTACGACCTCCACCGCGGGCACCGGGGTTGGACACGCACCGAGATGACTCATCTTGACCACTCAGTCCTTATCGAAACGTGTCGCCAGCGCGGCGCCCCCTACTTTGCACTCATCCAGGACGATGTCGTTGCCTCGCGTGACTGGTACCGACGCCTGAGGGCGGGCATCTTTGATGTCGACCAGCGAGCGCAGCAGACCGGCCAGGACTGGTTCTACATTCGGCTGTTCTACTCGGAGATGCTAATGGGATGGAACGGCGAAGAGTTCCCCGGTTATTTCAGGAAGATAGCCGTCGTCTACGGCGTCCTCATTGCCGTCTTCTTCGTGGCGTGGCGTCTTCGCCGCCGGCCTAGGTGGCACAAGAAGCTCTCGATAGGACCCCCGACGGCCCAAAACTTTGGCTACACGGCCGCACTGGTCCTGGGCCTCTGGACGCCGGCTGTTATTGCCCTTATCTTCCTCACGGGTCGTGTCACCCTCCACCGCATGACGACGGCCCCCTGCGTGCGCGAGATGCCCCAGTACGGTTGCTGCGCCCAGGGCCTTGTCTTCCCGAACCGCCATCTGGAGGGGCTGCAGAATCTCCTTCGTGAACCTCCCTACCGCTACCCGGCCGACATGGTCATCGATGGCTACGGTGACGAGCGCGGCCTGACCAAGTGGGCGCTGGATCCCAGCGTTCTTCAACACGTTGGCATCAACGACTCGTCCGACAGGGGAAAGAGGGTGGAGGTCTGGAATTTCAGCTTTGAGCGCCTACATTAGACTGCGGCTAGGAATATTATCTGGCTAGATTGGAGTTATGGTTTGGGAGGGATGAGTGCAAGAGCACTCCTTCTTGTTTTCTTTATGCGAGCGGCATAATATGGTATGACGATGAAACGGGCTTTTAGGCGTTACGGAGGGCATGAGGCGGGGAAAGAGTACCGGTAGACTTTGATATCCAGGCAACGCTGCTGGGACGGAAGCACCTGTTGTATACACGACCTGGGCATGATAACATGGTAGATGGGGAAATGAACAAAATTTATCTTATATCCGCGACCACGAGCCCGCGACTTTCAACGTGAACTTTCTAAATAATACTACCATGAACCTGAAATGGCCGCCCTTTAGGGCCGTGAGCGGCTTAGACCCAACCGCTAGTGGGTCAGAGGATTATGCTTATTTTTTAACATCTTACTTACCATATTGGTCCATTTTGCCTTGTCTGGGGCTTCTAGGCGAACCCACCCGTCATCGGAATTTACTGGGCAATTTTTTTTTGGGAAGTCGTACCTTATACGAGTGGAAAGCGACTGTAAACATTAGGCGGGTATGGTCTGTGACAGCGCTGCATGTAGCGGTTTCAACTGCGTGGGCTACTTAAGACTAAAACGTGAGGCTCGAGTCATGGAGAAAAAGGACAGTTATGAGGCAGTAAAGCGAGAGGATAAAGACTACTGAAGACGGCTATAGATCTTGAAATTCAAAGGCAAGATGAAGATGCTTTCTAATGGGGTGGAAGACTCTGGGGTTTGGTATCGTTAACACTATAGGTCTTATAAAGTAAATAGTTTTATTCAGCTGATAGTTAAATCACCGTTGACATTAAAGTTTCCTGAGCCGGAGTGGTATACACCACGACCGTGAAACCCCCTTACTTCATTAGTCGCACCTTTACTATCCGGCCTTTGTGCTTGGTCGAGTTCTGTCGACGAGACTTGTGCGTTGATATATGACAGCAACTCTTTGGCACAGGCCGCGGCGGTAGCAGCAGCAAACCCATGCCAGTCATCGTTCTTATGGGAGTCGGCATAGTCCGAGACGCCACGGATGACTATGGCTGGCGTTTCGCTCAGCATCCCGGCTGCCTCCATCTCGAAGCAGAGAACATCTCCGAGTTTTCCCACCATGCTGTCCCGGAGTATTGCGCTCTTGATGACACGATCCCCCGATGCTATAAGCCCGTAGTGAATCGCCGGCTCCTGGAGCGGGCGTGCAGGCCTGGGTACTTCCTGGGACGGGTCGTGGTTGGAGTAGAGGACGTCGGGTGTTGAAGGGCGGGCATAAGTAGCAAGACGATGAGACCTCTGCACCATTGAGGATACGTACTCGTCGATCTTGGGGGCTTGGACCAGGTGGTCGGATCGCATCCGCTCGACGGCGCTCCGAAGCCGAGTAGGCGGTGGCCATAGGAAGCCCTTGAGCTCGAACCCGGCATCTCCATCTCGGCCAAGGTCATATTGCACGACGCCGCCGTGGCGCCCCTCGGGCATGCTGATGACAACGTCCCCTAGGCGGATATCATGGCGGTTGCTCGGAACACCGCCGCCGATGCCCACAAAGAAGCGCGACTCGATGCGTGGAAACGTTCGGGACATGTTGGTGGCGACGGTTGCGGCTGCGCCCTTCCCCTGTTGCCCTGCTAGGCAGGCCAGAACGATGTCGTGCCCGTGGACATTGCCCACGATATAGAGATTGGGATCTCCGGGTTTCGCTGGCAGAGGGGGGTGTTCCGCGTCTAGCATGTACCGAAACGCGCTCATCTCGAACCCCATGGCGAAGACCACAGCCACAGTGTAGTCATTGTAGGTCTTGAGACCTGGGGCCTCCTGCGGCATCGTGAATGTGAACCGTAGTTGGTTCTAATAAGCATTGCCCCTGATAGAATACGGACATCGCATTGCAAAATATTGGGCTGATCCTTTTCTGTAGGCTGCCTAGTACTGCGCCCCCTGCTGCCCCCGCTCTCACTCTGGCCTGTGATTGAGAAAGGAGGGCCTGCTGGTGTTGGTATAGCATCACCGTACATGACCCGTGACCCCGCCACATTACAGCTCCAACTCCTACTGGTCCTGCCCACATGGCGACAGGATGTACCAGCCTCCCTGTATTGCGCATATTTTGCAGAGCTGGTTGTTGGCTGCGAGGAACAGCCACCACTGCATCTGGAAAGGCTGAAGAAGTGACGTGGCTAATGGAAGGCCAGCCACATGGAGTGGTTCGCACGCTCCTCTACCCCTCTGGAAGCAGGCTGTGATAAGAACTTGCATCTTTTCATCGTTTTTTTGAGCGTTGTGAAATCACCTCCCTACCTCGCAGGCTCACACTCTGCTCTCAACTTCAAGTCGCCTTTGCTAGGATGAGCTGATGGACTATTCGTCACTTCGGCCAGGACTTCTCGCCATGCCAGATACCTAGCATATCCGGCACACGGCAGCATGCTTTCTCTTACTAGTAGTCAGCCGGGGTTCCATGGAGTAGGCGTAAGCCACACCGGCTCTGGGAAATTCAAAGTCCAGGGCGATGTCAATATCGGTTGGTGTATTCGACGGTCGCATTATTCTTCTGTAGCTCGAAGCTAATACCCCAGGAGGTACTGTAAACAATGGCCAGGGATACGATGAGATTATTCGAAAGCTCAGAACAACGAACCCTGAAGATGACAAGATTCGCATCGAAGAGCAGAAAGGCGGCCTGCTTTATGACTCATCTCGATGGATCCTCAGCCATGAGGACTTTGGCAGGTGGCGGGACGACGCTGAAAGTGTACTTCTCTGGATCAAGGGTGATCCCGGAAAGGGAAAAACAATGCTTCTGTGCAGCATCATCAATGACTTGGTCAAGGAGACCCCCAAGGAGCGCAACGTGGTCTACTTCTTCTGCCAAGCCACAGATGCACGCCTTGACAATGCAGAGGCCGTCTTACGCGGCCTCTTGTACGGGCTGCGCAAACAAGAAGCACTGAAAAAGAGATTGGTCGCCGAATATAAGGATGCCGGCGATCAGCTATTTGAAGACGCCAACCACTGGGCTGCCTTGTCTAGGATCTTGCTCTCCACATTGGAAGACCCTGACCTCCCAAGGACCTATTTGGTAATCGATGGCCTGGATGAATGCAGGCATAATCTGGACAAGCTTCTGAGTTTGATCACACAGATCTCATCGTCCAGAGCCAAGGTGCTGGTGTCTAGTCGCTACTGGCCTGAGATTGAGGACGGGTTGAGTGCTACCGCAGGAAAAGTCATGCTCCGATTGGAGATGAACTCGGATGCTGTATCCTCTGCCGTCGGCATATACATTAACCACAAGGTGGATGAATTGGCCCGTTCAAAGAAGTACAGCCCGGAACAAAAAGAGTTGGTTCGACAACACTTGATATCAAACGCCAACAATACCTTCTTATGGGTGGCCCTCATCTGTCAAGCGCTTGGTAACCCCAGACTGCGCAAGTGGAATACCGAGAAAACGCTGACTGCGTTTCCGCCTGGCCTCAATGCCCTGTACGACCGAATGGCCAGACAAGTCTTTGCCTCGGAGGATGCAGAACTATGCCGACAGGTTCTTGGCCTCGTTTCGCTTGTATTCCAGCCTATTCGATTAGAAGAGGTTCTGTCTCTTATTGAAGATCCGGCCTTGTTCCCCGACGACAAAGTCTCGCTGAGGCAGATTGTCGACTTGTGTGGCTCCTTCTTATCCTTGAGGGGGGAGCTCATCTACTTTGTGCACCAATCTGCAAAAGAGTTCCTGACCGAGAAGTTGGCAGGAAAACTCTTCCTTAAAGGAGTCATTAGCCAGCACCTCGTCATTGCGGAACAGTCTTTGCAGGCAATGTCACTCAAGCTCCATCGCAACATGTATGAGCTGCAGGCGCCTATGATGTCCATTAGTAAGGTGTGCGTGCCTAAACATGACCCATTGCTGCCACTGCGATACGCATGCGTGTACTGGGCCGAACATTTGGTGCATGGCGCAGAAGCGGGACAAGTACGACATATCGACGACGGCGGCCTGGTACACGAGTTTCTAGAGCGGCACTTATTGCACTGGCTCGAGGCTCTATCCCTGCTCAAGAATATATGGACGGCGATATCATCCATACTCAAAATCTTGAGCGCAGCTAGGCGGAGCTCGAGTCAGTCGGCCCTGACGGATCTATTATATGATGCGCAGCGCCTCGTCTCTCACCATATCGGGTGCATTGAGTTACACCCACTGCAGGTATATGGGGCGGCACTGGTGTTCAGCCCGACACGCAGTATAGTACGTCGGCTATTTGAGGAGGAGGAGCTGCAGTGGCTATCGACAAAGCCGATAGTAGGGCAGGATTGGGATGCACACCTCCTGAGTCTCACCCACCCCGTATGGGGCGGTTTATATGTGTTTGTCTCATTCATATCCTTCTATCCTGACGGGAAGCAGCTAGTATCCCTGACTAGCGACGGCACGGTCCGGGTATGGAATTCCCTGACGGGGCAGTGTCAATCGACGCTGCAGATTCGGGATCAGGCAGACCGTAACTTGATCACAGTCTTCTACCCACTAGTGTCCTGGTCGCTTTCCACGGGCAGCATGCGAGTTGTGGCGTGGGTAGGGCATGGGAAAATACGGGTGCTGGACTTGACGACGGGCCAAAAGTGGGAGCTCCGAATGCTTGAAGTACCCGTGGATGGCCATGGAGTGCCGCTGCCGCCTCTTTCGATAGCCCTGTCCCCCGAGGGCAAGCAGGTTGCAGTGGTTGATCGTAATCATGCGATACAAATATTGGACCTGGAGAAGGAGCCAAATCGAACGACGCCGACGCTGGAGGGTCTTGACCGAGTGGATGACGGCGAGTCGATAGCTTTCTCACCAGATGGCCGGTGGCTCGCAGTTGCGAGCGAACAAAAGCTGCATATATGGCACAGAAAGACACAAAAGTCCCATTGCAGTCTGGAGAGTGGCGCACAATTCAGTTGCTCTCCAGCCTTCACGCCTGACGGATCGAAGATTGGCTTGGGCTGCAACGATGGCGCTGTCCAAATCTGGGACATCGAAACGAGACAACTTCAGCAGACTCTCACTGGAAATGGTGGTCTCATCACCTCAATGGACTTCTTGCATGATGGGTCACAGGTTGTATCTACATCCCAGGATTACGCGATACGCGTTTGGGACGTAGTGTCAGGCTACTGTCGGCGGACGCTCCGTCGCAACACAGCCTACAAGGTGGCTTTTTCACCCGATGGCAGGCATGTAGCATCCATTGACCGCACATATGAGTGCGTTGTCAAAGTCTGGGATATAACGCTGGAGCAACACGAGAGCATGATGCACTCTGGAAGCGGTTTCGTCAGCGCGATAGCCATCTCGCCCGACGAGGAGAGAGTAGCCTCGGGTTCACAGGATGGCTCCTTGCGGATCTGGAGTGCAGTAACCGGGGAATGTCAGCATACGCTAGAGGTCCATGAAGGTGTCGTTAATTCGGTATGCTTTTCATCCAGAGGCGACAGCATTGCCACAGGGTCTCAAGACAAGACCATCCGTGTCTGGAGTGCAATGACTGGCCAGTGCCAAAAGACTCTTCGAGGCCACCAATCCTCAATCCGGTCGACCGTGTTTTCTCCAAGTGGTGACAAGGAATTAGCATCGGGATCTGAAGAGGGTATTATTTGTCTTTGGGATATACCCGAGGGCCAATGTCAACGGATGCTTGCTGGGCATACCAGTCCAGTTACCTCGCTAGCCTTCTCGCCGGACGGGAGACAAGTGGTGTCAAGTTCTTTCACTGGCACGGTGCGTGTCTGGGATACCGCAACTGGTTGTTGCCGTTGGAAACGGATAGCGGGACGTGTGTCCTCGGTAGATTTCTCGGCTGCGGGCAATCTGATAATGGCCTGTGAAAGTCATATGGGCTTGATCCAAGTTTTGGATGTGGCCACGGGTCGGCCTCGGGGGTACTTTAGGGGCTTGGGTCCCGAGTTTTGGGCCAAAGCCTCTCCACTGTCTGATTCACCCGACCAGAGTCAGATGATAAACCAGAGGCTTCAGACCAATTTTGGCGTTGCTGTCTCTGATTCCTCGGTCGCTGACGGCGGCCAACCAACTGCGAAAGGTGGAACCCCTCCCATTATCAACCTATACAGAAATAAGCTGTTGGGAATTGGAATCGATCATTACTCCAGCATTCTCAAGAATGGGATGCCGATGCTTCAGCTCCCTGCTGAGTATAAGCGGGCATATCCAGCATACTTCCTCGACAGAACCGCTATATCGGGCAATACACTTGCGATTGGTGTCTCATCCACGGTGGTCCTAATATTCCGTATTGGGGCTTAGTCAATTCTCCGGTAGGAATTGGTTGGCTCGCCCCGAGTCAGATGGTCTAGGGATCTGAGATGGATAAAGACGCGGAGAAGCAGACGATCAAGTGCCAGACAACAATCTCATGTCATTGACACCATGTTATCGGTATTGGCTAACAGGTAAACTGCGTACCAGAGTAATTACCTTAGGTTCTAGGTGTAGCAAGCGGGGAAGATGCTCATCTTGAAACAAGTAACGACCAGTGATGCTGCTAGCAGGGCTATGTACGAAGTAGACGATATTAGTTGCTCGCATGGAAAGACGACTATACTACGAAGGTGTGGGAAACGGCTCGTTTGGGGTTAACAAGAATAAATGATGTGGCATGGAAGATACCTGCTATGCGTACGGATAGAGTTTAGAATCGAAAGAGTGTATAATCTATATAGTCATACGCAGAACTTGGCTACTTAATGGTAGCTGCAATGTAGCATTTATGGGGTTTGCTCGGGGAAATAGATACTGCGCATCGCCCTAATGGATAAAAAGTGAAATTAGATAATTGCTCACGAAGCGTGGTCACTTGACCCATAGTGGGAAGTATTGTATTAAACTCCCATGTCTGTGTCCGGTGTGAAGTGTTGGGATGATGACATTACGCTGCCCAGTATACTTTGACTGTAGCCGGAGGACGGCTAATAATATCTGGCCCAAACCCGAGCTTCATATAGCAGTCACATATACTATTCCACAGCGGAGTGTGCAGTATCTACGTATTAACTACAGACCATCTGTTGGCATTAGGAGGCTATGGGGAGTGCTTAAGCGTAGCTAGCTTTAACCCATCATTGCTTCACGATCAAGCATCCCTCAAAGTACTTCTGCAGCTGATCGTGATCCTCTAGATCACCGACCCAAGAGACATACTGATCGGGCCTCACAGCCACGACGCAGCCCCGCTCTTTGTCGACGCCATAGTTCTTGTAGGCATCCCCAAAGCCCTCGTGGTAGCTTTCGTCGTCCACATACACCTTATCATAGTCCCAGCCATACGACTTGTCCAGCGGATGCAGGATATCGGGGAAGTCCCTCAGCAGCTCGGTGTCGGCTCGCTTGGAGGAGTGGATGGTGAGGATCTCAATGATGCTGTCAATCTTTTCGTCGGCGGGCGTCACGGCGCGGAGGAAGCCGGTGGGACTGTCCAGGGCGGCGCAGAAACTTTCGACGCGAGCCTTCTGGGCGGCGTCGAGGATGTTGCCTGCAAAGAGGACGACGCGGAAGCGGCCGTCCGCTTTGAGCTTCTCCTGGAAGTGCCAAGGGCGGCCGTCGGCCTGGTTGAGAACCTTGAAGCTGTTGAAGCGCATACCGACGGGGAGACCTGTGGCGAGAGCTTGCTTCTTGTTGAAATCCTCATCGGTAAAGGAGATGGCTGGTGGCTCGACCACCTTGGATCCATCGCCCTCCTTGAGAGCATCACCGGCCTTGGCAACGAGGTTGCTCGGGCCGTAGTTGACAGACATGCCGGACGCGAAGAGATTTCCCTTTAGGAACGCATCTTTGAACTCCGCCATGCTCACACCCTCGGCATCCATGACGTCCTTGGCCGGGCGGCCGGAGAAGAGTCTGCTGAAGCGGTGGTCGAACTCGATCAGATCCTGGGCCACACGGCGGCGCTCACTCTGGTACGTCTGGAGGATGCTGCGCTTCGCGATGCCCCTGGCGACGAGACCAACCTTCCAGCCCAGGTTGAAGGTATCCTGCATTGAGACATTCATGCCCTGTCCGGCTTTGGGGGAGTGCGTATGCACAGCGTCTCCGGCAAGGAACACACGGCTGTGAGCGTCGAACCTTGTCCCAGTGCGCTGGCCAATCTACAAGGAGGCGAATTAGTACATGTACTTGGTCCAAGTCCGGGCGCTATGAGGTTCAAACCTGATAGGCTGTCCACCAGTCGCAGTACTCGTAGTCTAGCTTGTAGGGGCTGATGATCTTCTGCGCAGCCTTGAAGATAATCTCGGGCGTAATCTTGGACCTGTCTGCCCGGCCAGAGGCATCAGGGGTAACCTCTTTGAGCTGGATATACAGGCGCACGAGACGGTTCTCTCGGGGGATCACCATGAGACTGCCGTTCTCCGCCGAGTGGATGGCACAGCGCATGCGAATATCCGCTGGCCTTGGGTTAGTGCTGAGTCTAGAGAAAACCACGGACAAGGGGAATCAATCACTCACGGAAGTCAGTTATGGGAATGATGTCCATCACTCCCCAGATAAAGTCGGTGGCCTCCCCACTGAGCTCAAAGCCAAGCTGCTGGCGCGTCCAGCTGCGAGCGCCGTCACAGCCGATGACATACTTGGCATGGACAATCTCACTCGCAGCGCCTCGGGCCTGGGTCTTGCGCAGAAGATCCGCATCCTCGTCGCTGCATATAAGATTGCTCCTGAAGAGACCGTCAGACACCTTGCTCGCGTTGGACTGCTGGGCCGGCGTGGCCTCCTCCTCGGTCAGCTGGCGGAGCTTGACCGTGACGGGGTACGCAGATTCGTCGTCGACCTGAGACTCGTCGATCTCTAGTGATTCTGGCAGAATGGCGCGCTCGACCTTGATAGTGTCCTGGGAGTACTTCTTAATGTTCTCGAGGAAGAAGCGCTCGACACGGCCCTGTTGGACGACAATCTGCTGGAAGCGGCAGATGCCAACGATGGTGTCGGGAATACGATCGGATCGTCGGATAACGCCGTCCGAGTCTGGATTCTATACGGCACTGTGAGGATTGATTTCGTTGAACAGTTGGATGGGCTTGTCACGCACCCACATGCAAATCTGTCGTGGCCCGTCAGCAACTTGACCTCACCACCCCGCTCGCAACTTGAAAGATTTACCTCAATCATATGGTTGGCTTCCTTCCACGCCCGGTCGCCAAAGCCCAGGCTGTCGAAGATCTCTAGGCTGCGACATTGCAGCCCGTCGGCCTGGCCGCAGAATATCTTTGAATTCCGCTTGTCTACAATCCGGGCCTTGACTCCGCAGTGGGCCATCCACGCGGCGGCCATCAGTCTGTTGGGCAGTTCATATTCTCAGCTACGTGCTTTCAGAGCAGGAGTGGCAATGTATGCCATGTTGGGATTCCTACCCCGCCGGACCGGCACCGATGATAAGGCTGGTTAGATGGAAGGGTCAGCATGTGCTTCCGAGTCCGGGATCGGAGGGCTTACACGTCGACATTGGACTCTGGAATATGCTGGCTTCCCATCTTGGATGAGCTGAAAGTGAGCCTGAGTTTTGCTTCCAGGGCTATGTGGGAGAGGGATCAAGGATTGGTAGCAAAGCGGGAAGAGCACGGGCACAATTGGGGATCTGGGGTTATTACCTCCCAAGAAGGGACTCGCAGGCTCGTATGTATAATACAGTACGGATATATTGACCGCCTCCAAGAGATACCGGACACTTTGCCGGGATCAGACGCCCCTCCATACCTTGGACCCGCAGCATCACCCCTACAACCGGGGGCCATTATTTGAGGGACCTTGCCCAACAGGTTGACAAGGTAGGGCCCATGGTGCCACTCCCAACAACCCTGGAGGGATCTTCGCATGAGAGCCAGGGACAGCTATCCCATGTTATTTGTGATATTTACAGGGATTAGATCTGTGAAAACATCGCCGACCATTGGCGATAACAGAGCCCATGCCGGTCGCAGGGTGTTTATCAGTTATGATTTACTCTCAAACCCCCTCCAAGGTCTAGCTGTAATATAACAAGGGGAGAAGAAAACTGCACCATCAATGATACCGGTCGCCCATATGCATTAAGCCAACTTCATCTTCGGAGGGCGTCATAGGTGAGGGCCGACCTAGGCAAGAATCTACAGGAGAATTTTGACAATGTCCTGTGACAAAATAATGAATAAAACAAAATAGAAACGACCTGTCATCTGCGAACCTGACTGGGTTGCAATTCCTTCGGCCGCAAATACGAGTAGTAGCCAGCATCCTAGTTTATCGAGAAATTAAGCTCGTCCCATCGCTCCCGTAAATTAAAATGATATCGTACGAATAATAAATGCGCCTCATGATTTTTGACCAGAACATCTGCAAGAATTACCACGCGCGGAACTTGCTGGATCCACCAGGCCCCTGACCCTGCTCGGGAACCACTGAGACTGTGTACTCGGTCGTCACCACTATCTGGTCGTTGACATCCCCCCTTGACGACCTCCCCTGGTTCCTTGCCTTTAGCGAAGACGGGACTTCGCCAACCCCTGGATGGGCCGTTCCTTGCAGCGGTAGCGGCATCGTCTTGTCCGAGTCCGGTAGCGATGCCTCATAGCCATCCGACCCAGACTTAGTCTCAGAGCCCGCAATGATGTGTTCTTTCGAGTCCCAGGCGGCGTCGTTGGTTGTTTGGCTTGCTGTGATCCCGCCTTTTGAGCCGGCGACGCGCGAGTGGCCGGGGTGGCTGTCCAGCTGGTAGCTGTGGCTGCCTTCCATTCCGGTCCGCCTGGAGGTAGCGCTGCGACTCTTGTCGATGAATCTCTTGAGGAGAGGGTACACCATGGGCATGTTGGTGAGAACAAAGGACACGAAGGATTCTCGGACGGACCAGTAGCCCGACTGCGAGGGATCCTTGTTGCCGACCTATACATGTCGTTAGTGACACGGTAGAGCTGTGGGTGGTGAAGTGACGAGTACCGTTAAGACAGCTACGCAGCGAAGAACCCCAAAGGCAAGCTCCAAGAAACCACCGCTAAACATGATCAGAAGGCTAACCTTCTTCTTCCACGGCATATTGGCCTTCCAGATCATCTGTCCCAAGTTAGCCATATTTGATAGCTGCCGCAGCTGCACATACCGGTAGTGGAATCGCCATTAGGTACAAGTCTGTACACGAGTTGAGTGCCATAACATAGATGGTCTGGATGTAGGATATGGCAGGCGAACATGAATCTGAATCTGTTAGCAGGAATGGAAAAGTGTTAATGATGCGCACCAACTCACTGCCTGGATTGGGGTTGATCTGCCATTGCTTTTGGAACGGAATACACTTGAGAAAAGCCACCAAGAGACAGGAGACATAGGTGATAGGAATGATGAAACGTCCCCAGACCACAAGCCTCCTAACCTGGCGCACTCCATCCCTATGAAAGCGTCAGTAGCGAAATATGTGAGTGGTAATCCCCTTACGCACGTTAGGCGGTCGTAGTAAAATATCCAGCATCCCTTCAGCAGCCATAGCAGCGTCGCATACAAGAGCAGCCCGATGACATGCGTCTTGGAGCCATTGACTCGAAGCTGCCACTCTGGACTTGATGGATCCAGGGAAGCTCGCTGTTCGTCTGTCATTCCATTATTGGCCAGGCCCTTCCAGTACGCGACGACATAGTATGCAGCCACTGACTCAGCAGTGTATACTAGCTACCTCGATGTTAGAATCAATAGGTATAACAATGGCAGATGCATGCTTACCGTGGCTATGAACATGAGCACATCGTCGCCAGAGATGCTTCGCAGTCCATGGGTCGATATTTGCTGATAGTACCGCACACATACTACAAGGTATGCCGCGCCCTGAAGCCCCCAAACCTCCTGAATGAAGGCTTGGGCCGCCTTCTCGGACATTATGCCTTATGTGAATGGCTATTGGAGGATCCTGGTGGTTGAACTCTTTTCTAATTTCTTAGAGAAATAGACGACGGAAAAGTGTATGAGGAAGAATGGCGCAAATGAGAATACACGAGTATGAAGTAAATGATGCCGGGCGCTAGCGGGAGTTATCACTCACTTACAATGACGGCCAATTAAGCCTGTAATAGATTCAAGTCATTCGTGACAAGTACGTACCATGCTCCTAGGGCCCCCTACAAGGGGGAGCGATAGGGAGGGGTCGGCTGGGATAGAAACTTCAAAGCAAATTACACAATGATCTCCGTATCTGCTCATCTAACTGTGGCGCCGGGGGAATATGAAGTAATGGTACGTATCATGGACCATCATCTTGCAGTTGCTGGAGTTGAGCAGTTCAATAGATTCATCCCCTTCAGACCTTACTTTGTGACAGCATGACTGCTAGGAGCAGTTGATTGGGAGACAGCCAATTCGGCTTATGTCTTGGTGAGCAGGGGGACGAAGCCGTTGGTGCAAGGCAATCCGGTTCTTCGGGATCTGTTTCACCCTCAACGTGTCTGGTAAGGCTTACAATTGACTCTCCCCCGTCCTGTGGAATCTCATCTGCGTCATAGTAGGTACTAGCAGTCCTTGTCTGCATTCGCTCGCATGGCAGAAAGTTGACCGGGATACCCAGCGTGGCATTGCCGGTGGCAAACCCCCCGTCTCCAGAGACATTACCCAGCTCGACGCCTGCCTCATACGGCGATGACACTCCGAATACTTCAGCAAATAGCGGCCGCGGTGTTCTACACTAGGCATTATTTCGCTAGGTGGCTGGAGGGGCTAGCAGAGCGCGAGGAACTGACCGCTCGTATTTGTGCATCACTCTGGGGCATTAGGGGAAGTGATCCGGCATTTGCCCCGTCGTGGAACGTTACGGGAGTCTTCCCCGACAGGCTGGGTTTTCCCTGAAAGGCCGGGGCTCTGGGAGGTGGGTTTTGAAACAAGGCTAATGCATGTGAGCAAGGTCAATCCGTGAAAGGCCCCCCACAAACGGTCGGCATGTTGGGGATACCCTGGGCTGTCAGTGCCACCGCTACTATTAGTGTATTTACGTATTGCATACATAGTAGTACGTACATAGTAGGAGGCCTATCCCCCGCCCGGAGGTGTCAGTTCGTTCATGCCCTCCTGAGTCAGATTTACGAGTAGTAATACTCGTACTAATAAGGATACCATGTACGTAGATAAATCAAGAAGATGGCATCTTATGCATAGCGGTTGGCCATGGATGGGAATTGGCGGGTAGTAGATTAGCCTGTTTGTGTAGTGCAGAAACTGCACAGCGCACACCCCACCACTTTATGTAGGCGCAGTTGTGTAACCCAGATTGCAGTCTTGGCAGCTGGTGGCCTGCAAGTCATCCATCAACGTTCGCTCTACATTTTGCCTGTCGCCGACAGTCTCAAATCGGATATACGTCGTAATGATAGCCCAGAGCCTTGTACTAGTTCTTTCCTGATCGTATAGTGTATACCTTGGCAAAACTATCGTGCCAAAATATATTTGTCCAGCCTGTTGTCGGATCGACGTGGGTAGGCACCACATGGTTCACACCATGACCCCGAACCGAGACTGGTTCTATGTGGTAGTGCAACTCCATTCTGCCACAGAACAATAAAATATCACTATATTAGCATAGATTAATAGACCGGACTTCCGGGCCTGAATAACTGTTTTTGGCTTCTCCAGAGGCGGTAATACTGCTTTTTTTATTTTCTTAGCTATTAATAATATAAGGTCCGTTACCCGCTAAGGCGTTTAAAGGGGGTAAGTGAAGCTGCCCGTATTACTATGTATGACCCGCCCTACCGGTCTTGCTATAGGGCCTACCTTATAAGTATTAATTATATAGATAATTAATACTATAATTATCTTCTTTTAGTTTTTAATTAATATATTTATTATCTGTCTTATATATTAACCTTATTATTTTATAAGCTATAACCTTCGGGTTTATCTAGCCTTTAGCTACTATTATAGCCTATAATAATTTATTATATACACTGATTATCTATATAAGCGATATTATACCTAACCTACACTAATAAATCTCTAAGACCTTTATATTATTATTATAGTTACTATAGTATTAATAGCTTTATCCTTTACCCTTTATTTTATTATACCTGTTTAAGCTTTACTGATATGAGCGATCCAACTGATCCTCATTCCGGCCAGTGAGGCCGGTCTGGATAGACCGTGTGAGCGAATGGTCTGATATATTGTAGTTGATTGATTGACTAGTCTCCTGCCTCCCGTATGCCTAGGCTATGATCTCATCTGATCCTGCGCCACGTGACCTGCGCTACGTGCGCTATCTTTCATCGCAACATTTATTTATAAGGTCTTTTAATAATAGCTTTATTATTATAGATTTCTTATTTTTTCCAATGGCAAATTATGGCTGCAGACTCCGAGCCAACTCCGGCCCGAGATCATATTCTTATGAGCTCTTCTGTTCTGATATCTCTTTTCCGCAAATAATAAGTGGAGCTCCGCTTTCTATGGAGTCACCAGGCTTCACTAATACCTTCTTCACGAGACAGCCATCCAGGCGAGTGTCCGCCTTGATGTTGATTTCGAGCTTCATGGCCTCGAGTACCACAACGACTTGCTCTGAGCGAAGCCCGTCGTTTTCCTTGATCAACACCTTCCACACGTTGGCACTGATTGGTGACTCAATGATCTCGGCATTGGGATCTATGTGTTCTCGGTTAGCTGGAATTCTCCCAAGATGTTGACACCATCTCTCGAACTCACCACGCAGAAGGGCCTCAACTTGCCCCGTAGAAACGTCATCCGTAGTCTTCTCTTCCAGCCATTGGTTTAGGAGGTCCTGCTCCAGTTGCAGCATTTCCTCTTGAAACTGAGTTTGCCTTTGGCGGATGGCTTGTGTCTCGGCCTTTGTGCTTTCCAGGAGCGCATTGTGCTCAGCCATGTCAAAGGCTGTTTCCGCCATCTTGTACTTGTATCGGCCGCTCCTCCAGAGGGCCATTTCCTCCTCGTACTTGTCCTCTGTCACCTCGTAGAACTGGATTACGTCCATGTCCTCAAACAGCCACGGCCGGTCTGGCGAGTACCCGTCCTTGAATCCCAAAACATCGACGCCGGGGATGGTGAGGCCTGTCAGCATGTACCCTCCCGGCCCCTCGGCGTTGTACAGAGCCATGCAGGACCCTCCCCAGGAGACGGCACCGGCTGGAGTGAAGGTGCGGGAGGGGTTCATCTTTGGCGAGCGAATGCGATGCCGGGGGTCGGCTGGTAGGCATTGCGGGAGCGCCATGACGAACCCGACACCGACAGCGACAAACTCGGCCTCTAGGAAGATTGACTTCAGCTCCTCCCGCGAAATACCGTTGTTTCTCGCCACAAAGTCAAAATTATCCGGGAGGTAGGATGCGTACGGCCGCTGGTTCGTCATGTACCGCTCTGTAGCAGCCGTGAGCTTCTGGTGCTGGAATACGAGCGGGAGGGAGAATGTCCGGTTGACAATCTTCATAGCTCTTGTATCCCCCAGTCTACCCTCTAGAGAGACAAGATACTCTACAAGCTCGGCCTGCGGGAGTCGGAGGCCGTCGTAGTAGATTTGAAGCGAGCAACCGCAGCCCACCGTGTTGATGATGCCAGAATGGAAGGTGATACCTTCTCGAGCAGCCTTGAGAGCCCGGTCAAGAGCTGTTGCTCGGCATTTGTTGTTGAGATCAAAGGAACCGTCACCGTACTCTACCAAGAGATAGTTGTCGCCGCCCTGCCGGTATGTCACGGGCGGTCTACCATCTAACGCTGCCAAGCGCTTCACGACGGCAGGATCAGTGCATCCGGAGACAGAGAGATCATTCAGGCGACCGTTGGCAGGTTGGATACTCGAGAAGTCGCGTGACTGAATTGCTCGGCCCAGATCTTTTATGTACAAGTCGTTCTGGCGCCTGCTCTCCAGGGCGGTTTGAATGGAAACACGGTGAAACCGGAGTGTCCCACCTGGCTTGAGCTGTCCCACCTTCCAGAGATCTGCATGGATAACGGTGAGGCTGCATAGGAACCCGCCAAAGTTGGGGCAGTCCATGGGAAAGATGACGGGCTCGTCTCCAGTCCAGTTAAGGCCGCCCAGCGGGTATCCCCACTCGATGACATTGCTTGGGTGCGAGCCACCCTCGCCGCCGTCCGGCCGTGCCCATTTCGGCCGCGGGCCAATAAGCCTGATGCCTCCCCGGGCGGCGTTGTGCGAGATCTTCCACGTGTGTGAGTAGATCATGTCTAGGTCCTCCGGCAGCAGATAGCCCTCCTCGTACGGACCACCCACGACTTGCACGTCCCAATGCTCTGTGTACTGTGGCCGGGCGGACTCGGGGATATCAACCAACTCGGCTAGATTGGGCATCTCGGATTCTGGGATCAGCGTGAGATAGTCCCCTGATTTGAGTGCCCTGTTTTGGTATCCACCAATGCCGATATCAGGGCACGTAGACTTGGATCCGAACCATTGCGGGACATTGGGGAAACCGCCGTGGACCGCGAGATACGCCCTGCACCCCATCGAGGCAGCCATTTTTCCTATGATCAACCGCTGCCCTGGTTGAATATGGACTCTGGTCCAAAAGGGCATGGGGCTCCCATCCAGTGTTGCCTCCATGGGTGGCCCGCAAAGAGATACAACAGCAGGACCAAGAAACCTCAAGTCTGGCCCGCTCAGAGTAATCTCCAACGCCTCGGTAGTCTCTGTATTACCCACCAGCATGTTGGCAATCTTGAAGGTGATGGGGTCCATGGGCCCCGAGTGACCAAAGCCTCGGCCAATGGTGGGCCGGCCGGGCAGGTCTTGGATCAGGGTGTATGCGCCGCCTGCTAGGACATCAATTGCAGCTGGGGCGAAGTGGAAGCTGTCAAGGAATGTCGTGATGGTTTCTCCCGCGGAAAACTCGGCGGATTGCAGGACGGCCAAAGCGAACTCCAGATTGTTAGGAGGGCCACGGAGAACGGTCTTGGAGGCAATCTGCACCATCTCTTCGATGGCCTTCTCTCGCGTTGAGGCACGGTGCATTATTTTGGCAACAAGCGGGTCTTTTCTCCTTTTAGTTCATAATAAAGCAAGAAATGGATACAGACGGGAGCTTGAACCTACCATAGTTGGGACTGATAGTGATGCCCGGACGAACCCAAGTGTCGATCCGAGTCCCTGGAAGTCGGTGCCAGTCAACTTCCATCAAAGTACCGGGCGAGGGCGCAAAGTCACGCGCAGGATTTTCTGCGCAGATCCTGACCTCGATCGCATGGCCGTTGGGCTCGAGACACGTCTTCTGAAGTCGCTCGAGTGCAGAGGTTTCCATGCCTCCTCGGCCAGACAGCTCGGCATCAGCTTGCAAGTACATTAACTCCACCAAGTCGACACCGTAGCACAGCTCTGTAATGCCATGCTCGACCTGAAGCCGAGTGTTCATTTCCAGATAGAAGTACTTTCCAGTCTCGTCATCCACAAGGAATTCAATCGTCCCTGCTGATGAATACTTGATATGTTCGGCGAATCGCACCGCAGAACTCGTTAGCTGTTGGCGGAGACTGGGGAACTTGTTCTGGACGAAAGGCGAAGGGCACTCTTCAATGATCTTCTGATGCCGACGTTGAATCGAGCATTCTCGCTCGCCCATCGAGATGGCCTTGCCGCTGCCGTTGCCAAATATTTGGACCTCGATGTGGTGGCTACTGGGGTAGTATCTCTCGATAAAGACACCGGGGTTCTTGAACAAGGCATCTCCACGAGCCTGAACTCTCTGGAATGAGGATCGGACCTCGTCTGCAGTGCTGCAAATCAAAAGTCCCATGCCGCCGCCCCCTGCAGTAGCTTTGAGCATGACCTAATAATGTGTCACTATACAAGATCTCATAGAACTGAAGAGGTTACGCTTATCACAGCGATCATCATGGGTCAATAGACTGATTTGGCTTACTGGGAATCCGAGCTGATGAGAAATGTCGACAGCCTCGTCCTCATCAACTACTAAGCCTAGACTTCCGGGAACTATCGGTACACCAGCGTCAACCGCAAATTGCCGTGCTGTGTGCTTTAAACCAAGAGAGTCGATGATGTCTGCGGAGGGGCCGACGAATGCAATGCCACTCTCATTGAGACGCCTGGCAAAGTTGGCGTTCTCCGAGAGGAAACCATAGCCAGGAATTACAGCGTCCGCACCGTGCTCTTTGGCTATTGATATGATCTGCTCACTTTTCAAGCTCGGTCAGGAGGCCATGCAGAATCTGGGGCTAGGAGACTAGAGAAAACTCACATGTCGAGATATGCGGTGGCAGGGGGGCCCTGAAGGAGATGTGACTTGTCGGCAAGAAACACATGGGGCGATGTCGAATCAGTCTCGCTGTAAATGGCTATTGAGACTATATCCAGACGCCTGGGAGCGAGAAGCTAATGTCAGTTACAAGGTCACTCGAACCCAAGGGGAGTTGGTAATTCTCACCTGGCGGCTTCGATCAGGCGGACGGCAATCTCTCCCCGATTCGCAACGAGCACGGTCTTCAAAGAATCCATGGTCTGGTTGAGAAGCGATAATTGGTGGAAGAGGCACGGCCAAGAATGTGTTCCATGCGATGCTTATCAGCCTGGCTGCCTGATGAACACTCTGGCGTATGTGCTGGCGATTTATGACACCTCGAGACTCCGAGTTACAGTAGATACAACTGGTCCCTGCAAAAGGCCACGCCGACTGGCTCCGACATCCCCCACTATTTTTTTGTCGGTCTGTAGATACGCACAGTCGTTTGTAGATGCTCCGTGATGCCCAACTCGGAGTCCCATCGGAGTTCCAGACGTTATCGATAAATGGCCCCATTTATAGTCGGACCCAAATTCATCGGACCTCCGCCGCTGCGGTCTGATCTCCGTCCTCAAAGGTCCGACGAGAACCCCGCTCGACGCTGCATCGGACCTTGATGGTGCTTGTCGGACCTCTATTGTCGGAGCGTCGGACCTTGCCAATCGGCAAGATCAGTCGACCATGGCAGAGTTGATCAGTGGCTACTGCTCTAGGTTGGAGGGGGTCCCCTATACCTTGTACCCTAGACTAGAGTCAGAAAGTCTACCCGGTACATGTGCAACCAAAGAGTTAAAGAGCAAGGGCCAGAGGCAACGTGCGCACCGTACAATTTCTATGCCAATGAAGTATATGCTTTTGAAAACTTGATTCACTAGTAGTATACCGACTATCGCCTGTCTTTCCCTTATATTTCCTCCAGTTAGGAAAAACAACAGACCATGGGAAGCTTTATTGAGAAGCTTGATCTGAGCGAGACGGCCGCAAAGCAAATTGCGGAATGGGAGAAGAACACCTGCCCGGGCTTTGCGGCCTTTCCCGTATGTATCTTACCAAGTTCGAATGCAAAAAAAGGGACGTGTTGATAGTTGACTCGAATTTCTTTTAGGTTGTTTGGGATAGCGCAAAAGGCTGCATAGTTACCGATACGGATGGCAAGACGTACATTGACATGATCTCGCTGTTCGCCGTGGCAAATTATGGACACTGCCATCCACGCATCGTCGAGGCTGTTGTGGAGCAGACGCGGCGATGCGCGCTCGTCAACACGTCCTATGTCCATCCGCTCTATGGAAAGCTCGCCCAGAGACTGACCAAGGTGTGTGTGCTTCTCAACCAGGAATATAAGAACTACTGGCGGTAGTCAAATCTGATAGTGGTAATCCTATTATTGGCAAACAATAGCTAACTGTTTTAAAAGAAGTTTGGTTACGATTCTGTTGCCGCCATGGTCACTGGTTCTGAGGCGGTCGATGCTCTGATCAAGATTGCACGCAAGTGGGCATATGTCAAAAAGGGGATTCCCAAGGACGAGGCCATCATCTTGACTGTGGGCGAATGCTACCATGGACTCACATTGACAACCATGTGTCTCTCAAACCGTATGAGTGAGCGTATGTGTCATCTGTTCCCGGAACTTTTACCTGCTTTCGCATCCTCAACAAAGATAAATCAAGCCGAAGGACAATCTGCTGACGGCCCAAAAATAGACTTCGGGAAACATCTCTCCAATGTCGGACCGTACAACCCAAAGACCGGTCAAATTGTACGATATGGGGAAGTCAAAGACCTGGAGAAAGCTCTGGAGGAATGCGGAGGTCGAATCGCTGCCGTTCTCATTGAGCCAGTTCAAGGATTTGCCGGGTAAGATGATTGATATATCCCCCTAATTCCCTTTTTACCTTACTTCTTAATGTGACATGGCCCTCTTATTAATACTGAACGCATCGCAGCACAATATCACCTCCGGACGGTTACCTGGCGGCTGTGCAGGAGCTCTGCCACATACACAACGTCCTATTTCTTTGTGACGAGATCCAGACCGGCTTTGGTCGCACAGGGACTGATCTCGCGTACCAGCATGAGTCTGGGGTGCAGCCGGACGCTGTAGCAGTGGGCAAGGCGCTCACAGGAGGTATTTATCCACCAACATATCTTGAAACAAAAGGAGCTCATCTGCTGACATGATGCCAGGTATTACGCCCATGTCGCTGGTAATGGGAAAGGCCCATGTGATGGAAGTCATCGGGCATTATGACGTTGCCAGCAGCTTCGCCGCGTCCCCCGTGGCATGTGCCGCAGCACTCGTCTCACTCGACGTCCTGGAGGAGGAGGACCTCTCGGCACGGTCGAAACGTCTTGGTAACGTGCTGGCACAGGCCATAGACGGGGCCCAGTTCCCGCATGTTGCCGAGCACCGTGGGAGGGCGAGAGGGCTGTTCCAGACTCTCGTGGTGGACGAGAAGCCGGAGCAGGGCATCACGGCTCGGCGCATTGCAGCTCTCTGCGCTCTCCGTGGCGTGCTGGTGGGCAATGCGGCTAACCGACTACGGCTCAGTCCGCCGTTGATTATCTCTGAGGAGGCACTCATCAGCTCGGTTGATATCCTAGCCAGTGCATTTCGGGATGTAGCAAAATTGGGATCATTTCCCGGCTCGGGTGCCAGCATTCGAGGTTAAGCTAAGTTTAGTACATTAGCCGATCACCCTAGATGGAAGGCAGCATTGCGATGGGTGCAGATTGAAGTCAAGCATAGATTCAGAAGTTGTCGATTCTTGTTTTACCGCCAATGATTTGTGAATACCCATATAACCACTCTCCATGGTTTGAATGAACCACTTGGTTGCGGCTCAGCGTTTAGTTTCCTTCTCATATCCCCGTCGTACGTACCCCATTCCGGAAGATACTGTATATTAATGTCCTAAACTTGACGAAGTCTCGTTGATGGGGGAAATGCATACGTTCGTATGACATTACTTTTACGATAGGCGATACATACCTCGTGGATCTTTCAGCTGTTCAAGGTAAAATTGAGATAGATAGGTTGAAGTAGCTATCTGATGGAGGAATAAACTACAAAGAGATACCATTTATTGCACTCCAAGCGCAGACTGACAACGGACTGATTCCCATTTGTATAACACCAGAGCGCTTGAAATTACATAGAGCCACTGTTGTCCGCACAGTCGAACGCAGAGCCAATGGTACCGGAGCGGTAATCACCTATGACGGATTGGATGATCCCATATGTCCCACCAATAGTCATGAACACCCCAATCAGGATCCAGAAACAATGCATATAGTACACCAATACCTTGACGATAGAAGCCGTTCGCCACTCACCGTGGTCAAAGAGCCACAGCCACGGCGGCAGAATCAGCGCGATGGGAGCAAAGCCTAGGCTACCCGCCAGGCCCAGGAGGTAGTTGAAGATGGGGATAGCAGCCGCTATGATGAAGGCGACCGCGGATAGCCCAATCGTGAGTCCCAGCCACGTGAACCAGTGCACAAACGTGTTGGACTGCAAGTGAACCGAGTTGCGCAGAATGCGCACAAATACGTACTTTGCAGAGACGTGCACCTGGTGACGACATGTTAGCATCTGTGTCACCTGGAAAGTCTGTAAATAGTAAGGCCTGACATACGTAGAGGCAACCTGTGACAATGATGCCAAACAACCCAATTCCATACGCTACCTTCTTCAGCGTTGGGCCAGCACTTCCGAGGGATGGGGACGCAACCCACTGGCCGCACCACTTGTAGACAACCAAGCTGAATGACAAGTAGGAAGCCGTCACGATGAACATGCACACGAACCTATTGACGTGTCAGTGTTTTGGTTTCTTTTTCATGTTGCGCTTGTATTCCGCTCGTTAGGTCCCTACAGTGACTTCTTGTACTCTTGCGGCCGGCGCATCTCCGATATGACCGGTAGAAAAGCCGACGTTCCAGCACTGGCACTGAAGATGGTTGCCGCGGCGCCGATACCTTGGATAAAAGAGGGGCTGGCAATAATGTGATATCCCAATTCGTAGTCCCCCATCTGAGGCGCCGCCGCCGGCCGGTCACGCAGCGTTACGCCAACCACGACAACGAAGACGGCGACGAAGACGGACATGAAGCCCACCCAGCTGATCCAGCCCAGCTCTTCAAATCTCCGAAAGCTCGCTAGGATCATGACAGCGACCGTGACCGCCAGAGAGAACCAGTTGGTGCAGGTGGCGTGGTCCGAGAGGGCGTTCAGGGCCGTCGACGCGCCGTTGATGCCCGAGGCGGCGCAGATGATCCAGCTGATGATGAAGCACGCGCCCGCCATCTCGCGGAGGACAGGTCCACCAACGACATGGGCCATGTCTGCGACCGAATGGCACATGGGATGGCGGTCCCGGAAGTTGCCCTGGACGACGCCGGCATAGGTGTTGATGAGGCCCCATCCGACCACGACCAGGGCGCCGGGAGCCGCACCGAGAGTGTACATTGCCGCTGGGATGGTCATGACGCCGGTGGCAAAGGTCACTGCTGAGTGTATTAGTTCAGAGAGATCATGGTATTGCTGGCATGTTTGATGTCCGGGTACAAAACGTACGCTTGAGGAAGATGACCGCAGCCCACGGCCAGCTGAGAACACGAAAGTTGACTCCGCTCTGGGTTTCCTTAAACACCTCCAGCCCCTGGTCATCTTTTCCTTTTAATGACTCTTCTCCTGCGTGGAACTGGGTGGGGGAAATGTCATCGGATATGCTTGGTGGCGGCCTGGAGCTCTCTTTGTCGTCTTTGGCGCTCATGATGGGAGACAAAAGGCGAGTACTCGTAGTGGTGGCGGCAGTGTCGTGCCCTACAACTCACGAGGCAAACGATGTGTGATGAAGAACGTGATGAAGATCAAGATGAAGATGCGAAGAGGTTTTGGTTTGCACAACCTGGAAATAGGATGTAAGTTGTGTAGTCTTCAGCCTCTTCAAGACTCGCCGGTGCAAGGCACGGGCAATGTTGACATTCGGGGGGTGGGGCTTTAGATATGTATTATACGTATAGCAGTCTTACAACTTAAGTAGCAGGGCTTTGGTAGAGTGAGGTTTGAAGACGGCGTGGCAGGGATAATATCAATTGTACTAATAGCGATGATCACATTTGAAGCTAATTCTGGAACAGCATAGCCATGATAATGGGTAGATGGTACTCTCCTCCACACATCTTGCCAATCCGTTGGGCCAAGGCTACATTGAGACAAGCCTTGACACTAAAATCTGGGGTACATTATGGCACGCGAGTCTGAACTTCTGAAGTCATAGGGGCCTCACGCTCTTGCTGCGGTCTATGAGGATTATCGAGATACGGAGCTTCGGAGCAACGGAGCAACGGAGCATCGGAGCCCCGTTGTCGGAGGTTTGGTTAGTACTAGATGTTTGATGCTGCCTACTTGATAGCAGTTGCTTACCCGTCTGACTAACCTTGACCATATCCGCTTTCAGACCCCGTATCTTAGACAAGATTCCCCGCGATCGACGGCTCTATCAAGGCACTACGGAGCTGCACCCCGCGTGTCGGACGTTTGGCAAGCGGCGTGTCGGAGATGCTTGCTTGGCGTCGGATCTTGGGAAAATGGAGAGTGGAGAATCGGTGGTGGAGGCTATCCGTAACGGTCCGCCTGTTCATGGAGGTGGCCATGTAGACGGGTGTATTGCAAGTCGACAGCGTCAATTCCATACGAATATCTACCATTGGAAGGCGCCATCTCCAAGACCGCATGTCACCTGTCACTTCCAGTCAGACACATTTTTACAAACATACATCATCAGACCACCAATATGACAACGAATGATCTTCCCAAGGATGGCCCCTCCCGGCCGCAGGCTGAGGCAGTCCCATATCAAGGAGACCCGCTCCCCAATGTCGCCGAGGATCTCATCATTCCCAAAGTACTCAGCCTAGACTTTGATGAGAGGCTCTGGGTCCCCCAGGCCAAGGTATGATTTTCCCTTCTCCTTCTTTTACCCACAATAGAATATGGCCAATACACCACCCACTACTGACAGTGCTGACCCATCGCGCGCAGGATGTGTGGTTCCGGCCGCTGGTGCTGAGCGTCTCGCAAGGCTACTTTGTCAACCTCCTGCGAGTCCGTAGATCGGGCATCCTGTCGCGCCACCGGCACTCGGGCCCCGTGCAGGCGACGACACTGAAGGGCCGGTGGCACTACCTCGAGCACCCGTGGTGGGCGACCGAGGGCAGCCACGCGTTCGAACCGCCGGGGGACATCCACACCCTCGAGGTGCCCGAGGGCGTCGAGGAGATGGTGACGCTGTTCCATGTGACCGGGGCGTATATCTATGTGGATGCCGAGGGCCGGCCGGAGGGCGTGGAGGATGTGTTTAGCAAGCTGCAGCTGGCCAAGGCGCACTACGAGAAGGTTGGACTGGGTGCCGACTATGTTACGCAGTTTATACGCTGAGTTTGAGATGAGAATAAATGCAATGGCCTGTCAATATGCAATGCGGATTGAACATTATGGCTTAGGAAGCCTATAAACTTCAACATTAAGATGACTACATAAGATTAGCTATGTAGCTATCCTAGGTCACGTATCACCCTAGGGCGCCATCCAAAAAACCGGCGTCATTCATCCAGTCGCCCGAGACGAGGTCGGCAGGCACCGCAAAGTTAAAGGGGTCGATGGCATTGCCCCAGGTCCACTCGATGGGAATCTCCTCAGCATTCTCACCATGGCCGCCGCGCTCCACATTGGCGCAGCCAGGCGTCGACGAGTCGTGAAGTGTCCTCCTAGCCAGCGTCTTCAGCTCGTCAGAGAGTTCGTCAAACAGCCCGTAGACAGCGCCTGCGCTGGGCCAGAAGTTCTCGAGCTCCCGGGCGCAGCACAACAGGCGCGCGAGGCGGTCCTGGGCGTTGAGCGCCAGCAGCGACGGGCCCTGGCTCAGGGACGATCGCGCGTCCAGGGACATTTGGATGGCGCCGGCCATGACGGCCGAGACGGCAGTGAAGGAGCACTGGTTGGTCCAGCCGCGGTGCACGATAGCCTCCATGCAGGACAGGATCGCCTGCGACGCGTCGCTGCATATTCCCCGTGAGCTGGGCCCACGAGGGGCTGGCCCGCTTGCCGATGATTGTGTCCGGTGCAGGTGTAGAAGCACGAGATTATAGTGAATGCGGAGCTGGCACGACCAAAAGTCGCTCATGGGTGGGAGATCGAGGGCAAAATCGGCAAGGGACGCTTCGATAGAGGTGATCATGGTAGCTGCCTCTGCTGGTGGCATCGACGGGCTGCTGATCTGGAGAACCCGGTGCCCAATGAGGGAGATGGCAATATTCCGCGATAGGTAGTCAAACTGGACCCTCTCGTTGACCTGTCCCTCCTCGCCCTCTGCTAGGTCCTGGCGCTCCAAGGCCGGCTGGTCCGTGTCACTCCAGCTTATCATACAGGGCCGGCCGTGCTCCAAGCAGGCAAACACCTCCGTCTGGACGAGCGTCCACCAGATGCGCCGGTTCAGGCGCCTCTCCCACAATGGGAGGCGGCTGCTCGCCTGGTGGGACAGGTCACGATGCATGCCCATGCCAAAGGCGATACGCTGGGCGATGCCGAGCCAGTAGTAGCTGCCCCCGCAGACTGAGTCCGAGTTCTCCAGGTGCCAGACAAACAGCAGGGCGGCCTGCGCCATATGCAGCCGGTCGTTCTCGTGGCGCAGATGGAACAACATGGACGCCCGGCGGAAGAGGGTCCTTTTTACGACCATGCGCGAGGCGGCCACGGTCGGGTGATCGCATGCGTGGGCACCGGCGAGGAGCACGGCCTGGAATAGGAGCAGCGGCGGTGGCTTGTTCCGATCCTCGTACTGCCGGCGGAACGTGGATTCGTCCACGACGGGGAACCCCGGGAGGATCTTGTCGAAGAAGGCATCCACCAGGGCGTCGCGGATCTCCTTGGACGGGAAGCAGGCCGCATCGTGGGCAATGTCGATGTTGCCCACGGGGCCCCAGATGCTCTCGGGCTTCCAGGGGAGAGGCGGCCGGATGGGCGGGTAGGGGAAGTGCAGCGTGGGATTGGCGCACCGCTTCAGGCTGATGAGATGGGCAATGTTAGAGGTTGCCGTGCCCATGTATGCCAGGCGGATGTGGTCCGAGTCTGCAAACACGGTCCAATGGGTCGAGTCAACGCCCCGCTGGTAGAACTGGCTCAGGCCACTCCTTGCCAGGCCATCGATGACCCGGTCTCGCTCGGCAACAATGCTCTGCAGTTCGGTAGGCGAGTCATCGTTGGAGTTGCCTTCCGAATGCTCTACCTGGGCTTCTCTGGGGGAGCAAAACGGATGACTCTGGTTCAACGCGGTCTCCTGGATGCTCCGACTACCACGCCGACCATGGCTACTATTACCGTGACTACCGTGGCTATCCTGGCTACCTTCATACCGCGACTCCGGAGTCTGCTGCACCCGGCGGGATCGCGGTAATGCGCCTTCCGGAGTCGTCCTAGACGCGTTAATCCCAAGCCCCCATTATGAACCATGTGGTTGTCAGGCAAAAGACAATATGACGGCCCACTCACCTGCAAGGCAGTCTGGACTTGGAACAGACGGAGCAGGGAACCCTATCGGCGACGTTGCATCTGGTCTTTCGTCTGCGGCAAGTGTCGCATGCTGTGCGTTGCTGCCGGCGTTGGCGGGGGCGGTGATCCATGACCGGTGGTTCGGGACAGCATATGCGCTCACGGAGCCTCACGCACTTCCGTTTGACGGACCCAAGGTGGCGGATGGTCGAGCCAGAAGACTTACCGATGCGATAGTGAGTTCTGGCCACTCCCGTCAGCTCCGTATCGCCGACTTACTTGCCGGGGGCCCATCTCTTACCTGCCGAGTACAGTTTGTGGTGGTGATTACTACGGAGTGTCACCTCAAGGAACAAGAATGAGACGGGGTCCGGTCCGACAGTGGGGATCTGGGGTACGGATCGCTGCCCTGCTTCTACGGGTGGAACCGAGTGATGATAAGCTTCAATGATATCGGCGATTCTCCATTATCAGTCCCGCATTTCCTCCCGGGCCTCGGACGTACGCGGTACGAATAATTGGGGTAGTAGAATCCCCATTGGCTAGAAATTTGAGTTTAGGGACTCTCTGCAAGTCCATTACTACTTAGTATTACATTCGTGAGTGAGTTGCCTGTGCGTATGCCCCTAGGTCAGACCCACCTACCTCCGACTCCGTCCCGCCGTTGCTCCGACACCGCTCCAACTCCGACTCCGACTCTTGACCCCGTTAAATGTCGATCACACGCACCATGACGCTGCAGTCGAGCCAGGTGTTTTCCGACTGGCTCTTATATTCGCACGAAACCCGCCCAAACTGCCTGCCATTTTCTGCATATACGGCACCATACGCATCATAAGTATCCACCGTAATCGGCACATGTGGCGGACGAGATTGACCACTGCATTTGGCACCATGGCCCCCATCAAGAAGAAAGCCTTCATCAACGTTGACCTGGGCGAGGCCTATGGCAATTTCAAATGTGGCCCGGACGAGGAATTGTTTCCCCTCATTGACCAGGCCAATGTCGCCTGTGGATTCCAGTATGTCGAATGCCAGGGTTACCCTACCCTGTATATATGACATGGAGATTTGGATCATTTTACTAACCACATATATGCGACAGTGCCGGGTAGAAGCCACCACCAGTTTACCCCAGTGAACAGGGCAATTACTAACAAACTCCTCTCTTCTAGAGACCCCGTCGTCATGTCCCGGACTGTCCGTGCCTGCAAAAAGTACAACATCGCCACCGGTGCCCACCCCGGCCTGCCCGATATTCAAGGCTTCGGCCGACGCGAGCTTGTCCTGAGCCCCGAGGAGCACACGGCCAACATTGTCTACCAGGTCGGCGCCCTCAAGGCTTTCCTAGACAGGGAGGGCCTGCCCCTGCACCACGTCAAGCCACATGGTATGCTCTACGGCCTCTGCTGCAGGGACCTGGACGTCGCGCGGGCCGTCATGGCCGGTATCCCCAAGGGTGTCCCCGTCATCGGGCTCCCGGGGACGCACATGGAGACCGCTGCCGAGGAGGCGGGGCTCGTGTTCTGGGCAGAGTTCTTTGCGGATGTGAGTTACAACCCGGACGGCACGCTGGTCATCGAGCGCAAGAGGCTGCCGTGGGAGCTGGACGACGTTAGGAAGCATGTCTCCCAGCAGGTCCGGGACGGGAGTGTGACCAGTGTGACTGGAAGTATTGTCCGCTTTGATCTGAAGGATAATCCTGTGACAATATGCTGCCATTCTGACAGCCCCAACTGTGTAGAGATTGTTAAGGCTACCCGAGAAGTGGTGGATGCATTCAACGCTGAGATGGGCTATGTATAACTTCAAATACGATGCATTGTGGAAGATGTATTCTTAAGCAATTTAGCGCAAAGCCTCAATATTCCAAGTCCTAGTCTATGTCCCAAAGCCCTTTATTCTGCCGCTGGAATTGAGGGTAATTATCCCGGGGGAGGTGGTAAGTGGCGACGAAGCCCTGTGGATAGTAGAATTGCCGTCTTGCCGTGGGCAGGCTGTGGCAGCCCCGTATCCAAGAAGCCATTGACAATGCTTGGCCTTGACAGTAACGACTGAGCACGGAGAACCCTAGGCCAATGAGAATCAACCCCGAAATTTGTTTATGCCTACTCGTCCTTGCCGCTGTCAAACCCAGGGACCATGTCCTGGCTGCCGTCGCTGGGGTCACGAGCCTTGTTCAAGTTCGACTTGAAATGGGGATTCGTGAAGGCAAGGGTGGCAGATTCAAAGTCGTGCGTCAGGAACGTCTCCCGTACTTGCTCATTGGGGAAGCCGGTGTAATAATCGATAAGTGCGCCAAAGAACCACGTGCCCTTGTGATTCTCGATTTTGTCGTCGCCCGAGTTGGCGAAGCGGAAACAGTGAGTGCTCCCGCCTTGCTTGTGGTAGACAACCTTGGGGTGGGTTTCCTCGTGCCAACGCACGTCGCTAGCAGCTTTGGTCTCATAGTCTGAATGCTGGGACACGGCGACAACCTGGGGGCCTTCATCGTTGACGAACACGACGATGTGCTCCCAGTCATGCGTGTGGCCCCCTCCAGGGCCGACGACGCCTGGAGAGCCGACATCCTTCTCGAAGTAGTAGGCATACAAGTATGCGCACCAACCATTGTTGCATCGCGTGCGGACGTAGACGTTGTTATTGTCTAGGTCGGACTCATCGCGGCAGTCCTTTGCAAAGTCGTATTGCATCCATGCTTTCAAGCCAGGAGAGACATTCCCATCGGCGTCAATGGCGGGAACGTTGTAGCAGCCATCAGTGTCACTGCCAATTGATTAGGTCTGTTCGTGTCTCTACCCAAGGGGGGGCTTACAAGTCCATAGCAGGCTGATATTTTAGTTCATCCTCAGTAGCATGCTCTGCCAAAGCTCGAGGAGGATCACGCTTGTCCAGGACCTCTTTGTATAGCTGCTCAATGGGGCTTGCCACGGCAGTGGTGGCAAGGAGAAAAGCGAGGCTCTTGGCCGCAATGCTGAGGCTCTTGTACATGTTGGAAAGAGTTTGAGGAAGGTGACTTGGGTGGTTTCCTGTGATTGTTCGAGAGTAGTTGCTTTGGAGCGAACATTTTTGGACAGCATCGTGTTTCCTCTTTATACCCAAAGGCTTCAACTGCTATAGCAGTGAGATATTCCATGATGGGTTGAAAGATCCTGCAGCCGCCAGCCTCGCTGACAGCGTCCCACGAAGCAGGTTTCGAAGCCATTGGTTATGACAACATTGTTCACAGAACGCCCAAAATAGACTGTGCAAACCGGTGCTTCCAGGGACCACCTTGAAAGGTTCGAATACAGAGTCTTCTCGACCTCTCTGGTGTGGTGATGTAATATGCCAAGGCTATTGGGCCGTGTCAACATATGCGGCCTTGATGTCTTTATTGAGCTTAGCTGAGCCGGCCGGAAAAGGAGCCGCAAGAAAGCAGGCTGTGAGACCTATTCCGGGTATAGTAGGCTGCGAGCTTGCATTTGTCGAGACAACTTTTCGACCTTTCTGATCCGACATGCTAAGGCTGCTGGGGCTGTGCCAGAAACACCGATCTTCATATCTTTTTTCAGGCGCAAAACGGACCCCAAAGTGCATGTAAGCAGGCGGGACGATCCTGGGTGGGTTATATTTGTAAAATAAAATAAAAAGGTTGCGGGGTAAACGTGCGACAGCGTTAAAAATAGAGTTAAAAGCTACTTCGTATACGGATTTATGCTTCCCATGTGCCGTTTTGTTTCACTGTTGGGGGCCTGACGAGGAGAGGGGTTATGATCCTTCATCAGCCCAGGTAAGGGTCACCAGCCAAAGGCCACGGCTGGCCTGATGCTACGCTCAAGCACAAGCCAACAGAATGAGCTGGTTTGTCCGTAGCCAGCCCCCAAAATGCACGGCACGGGCCATTCAACCCTCATGCAGGCTGCTTCCCACTCCTTGCAGCACTCTCCCATCTGTCCATCTGCATTTCGCTCGCTCGTCCAATTTTTGCAAACATTTTCAGCGTGTCATCCTATTCAGAATTTGAAGAGGACAAAGAGGTTTCCGCTTCCAGAAGGGGTCGGCGATAGGAAGACGTGGAGAAATACGAGCCTGGGGCTTCTATCCTGTCCACATGGGCGATAAGTACCATGACGGGCGTTACAAAGTCGTGCACAAGCTCGTTACTCGTGGGGGTTTCGCTTTTTGGCTTGCGGGGGATGATATTGAGGAGAGGTGGGTGGCACTGAACATTGTTGACGATGAGTATTCCGCTTCTACTGGCGCAAAGAGCGTCCTCAGTCACTCAGCCTCCAAGGACGCCGAAACCCACTTTGCGGCATAGCATAGTCGACAGTTTACTTGTTACGGTCCTAACATTTCGATTGCTGGCTCACCCCGTGGTTCGCGAGGAAACTGGGTTATCAGGTCATGAGGGCGCTTACCAACCTCCACTCATATGGTATATGCCATGGAGATGAGTTGGTTCGTGATCGCCTTTAGAGTTTTGTAGACTACTGACAGAATCCTAGATCTTACTACGGCCAACCTTGTCCTTGACATTTCGAACCTGGACCGCTAAGGGGAGAACCACATCTACCGCCTATTTGGCCGGCCGGTGACAGGAGTAGTGGAGACAGAGTCGGGCGAAACAACCAGTCCTGAGGCCCCACGATTTATAGTCAAGAACATCGAATTTCTCCCTTTTCCAGCAAACATCATCAAGACCGACGTTAAATTCATCGACTTCTACTAATCTTTCCTCATCTCCCCACCACCACAGAAAGTGTTCGCGACCCCGGTCAATTTCCTAGCACCCGAAGTTGCAGTTGGAGTAGAGGGTAGGCCTGCGAACGATGTTAGGGCTCTGGGATGCTGCATATTTCGACTTAGGTCCGGAGAAGGTCCTTTCTCGAACATCTTCCAAAGTCACCGCTCCATCCGAGGTGGCAAGCTACATCATCAATACCTTGGAGCAAGGTATTCCGCCGGAGTGGAAGGAAGGTCTTCTGTGGGACTCTCAGGGGTGGCTGAAAAGGAAAGCCAGCAAGTGGAAGCCAAGTGAGCTACGGTGGAGTGATACAAACGATCTTTGCGAGATATATTTTAAAGTATGTGGGAATAATAGAACAAAGTACTGTCTAGACCAGCACACCGATACTAGAGCAAACGGAACGGGTATTGTTTGAGCACGAACACTACCTTTTCCTACCTTATTTGTTGGATATGGAATGAAACCCAAAGGCTGTCAAGGTAGATAATACCTATCTATTTGGGTATGGTGATAAGTGGGATACATTGCTAGGGGCACTGCCTAAGATGCAAGATTGTGGAGCTGCCCTTCTGTATGACCTCTTAACCAAGATCTTCGTCTACGAACCAGAAGCCCGTATTGCAGCAAGAGAACTGCTTCATTACCCCTAATTTCATCTTGATGAGCCACATCATGTTACCTCACACCACTCGGGGCCAGGGGTGGATATTCTCTACGCAAAGGTTTATTTTTGGTATGGTGTCTAGAATACGTCCTGTGGCATACTCCTTTTTGTGTGTGGAGTCTCTCCGGTGCCAGTATGTAGATCCCCGATGTCATCTATCCAGTACCCTGTCCAATAATTCAAAGATCGATTTCCAGGATCCTGACGGGTATAGGGAGCATACCATCGTGCCGAGCGTAATGATTATGAATCACGTTTACTATAGCTGGGCTAAGCTTTCTAACTTTTCTTGTTGGGGAACATGGATGTATAATTCTTTACGATAGGCCGAAAACACTGCCTGTGACCCGATAACAATTTAAGTAGAACGTCGACTATCGGCGTGAGAAAACGGGGTTGAAGCAACGCGGTTAAATGCTTGTTTGGACTATGCATCGTTTTGTTGCGATGGAGGGAAGGGCTATCCGGGCAACGATGTACCTCTACTTAGCAACCAAATGCAAGGGGGTCTGGTTTGGCTGGCGCCGGCGACGGTAGGGCTTGCCCCTCGTATGGTGTGATGTTCGTACGTAGAGTACGGAAGCCGCTGGAAAAGATGGGAAGTAGATGGGGATGAAGCCATCGACGAAGCTCTAGAGTTTGTAGATGGGTCATGGGTGATGCCGTGGAGGTGAAATACGGAGATGGTTTAATTCAATGCTCGTTGGATTGGACAACCGGAAAGGTGGCGTAGTGGCTGTGTTCATGGTCCCTATTGCTATATGCGTGATCTATGCTACTGTGTATGCCTGCGCTGGCCGCAAGGCAGATTCGGACCTCGCCAGACCCAGAGCCTCGTCATCTGGGTGCGAGGGTCATTGTTGCGACTGAAATTCCTCATGGTAGTCAATTGATCAGCACTAAATTCAATGCTGAGTATTCCCGCCACCCGCTATCCATCATCGCATTACAAGGCCATTGTCGTATCAGCACTCTATCTAGCTCCCGTCACCGATCCGGCTCCGAGTGATCGTGACCCCGCTCCACTCCGTCCAACAGACCACCAACGTTACGAGATATTGATTTCATCCTCCAAGAGCTCCGGCTCGCAGTAGCAAGGCATGGCAAAGGATCAATACTACCACGAGCCTCTCCTCAACCCCCGCTACATCCGCATCATTCATCTTCTCCCCGCCCAGGACCCCTCCGATCCTCTACGCTGCCGCCTCGTGCCCATCTCCCTCGACGACCACTTGGATTGGGATGGCGACTATACGGCCGTCTCCTACTCGTGGGATGCCCAGAGACCCAGCCGCAATATTGAATGTCACGATGGCAGCCTTCTCATCACGGCCAACTGCGAGTCGGCCCTGCGCCACCTGCGGCACAGTAGCGACGTGGCCAAGCTGTGGATCGACAGCATATGTATAGACCAGACGGCGGAGGGCATCAAGGAGCGCAGCTCTCAAGTTGCACTCATGGGCCAGATCTACAAGTGCGCCTCCAAGGTGGTTGTCTGGCTCGGCGAGAGCGATGCCTACATTAAGGCAGCCTTGGACGCCATTGATGAAATTGTCAGCCCGGTGCAGCAGGATGCCAAGAGCAAGGACCGGAGACAAGCTCAAAAGGAGCTCCATGACCGGGTTAGAGCATTAGCGAATAGTAAGTGATGATTTATATAAGACTTTCAGACATGAAAGACTAACCTCTGTATCTAGGCATTTCGTCCAAGTCGGAGGATCCGCTAGGCTTCCTTTTTGAGCGGAACTGGTTCCACCGCATGTGGACAGTCCAGGAAGCCACCCTCTCTTGGATTGATCGTTTAGAATTACAATGTGGACAACTTCAACTCAAATGGACTGAGCTCATCGTCCTCATCGATGCACTCGGCGCCGCCAAGTATCCGTGGAGCAGGTGGCGGGAGGCCATGAGCGTCCAGAAGCAACTCACCATCTATCTGACTGCCAGGAGATACACAGGCGCTAAGAAAATGCTCGACGATAACCCTGGATCATACAACGAACCTTTGGTATTCTCTATCCTCTCCAACGCCCGGCGTAAGAAGTCGGGAGATCCCAAGGACAAGATCTTTGCGCTCTACGGCTTGTTCTCGGAACTGGAGATTCCGTTCCCCCTGCCCGATTACTCACTCAGTGTCGACGCGGTCTACAGGGAGGCAGTCATAGCGTCCATCAACCATGACAAGAATTTATACTTACTGTATTACGCTCCTTCAGACAAACGCCGGGACACGCTGGCTTCCTGGGTCCCCGACTGGGCTGAGGATGGATGGGAAGAAACCGACTCACGACATGGCCTGCTGCGCGACCGATTCAAGGTATCAAAATCTGCCGAGCCGCGCTGGAGTTTCTCAAAAGACGGCATGGCGCTGACCCTGAAGGGAAAGATAATCGACACCGTCATCTTTCGTAACGAAGCACTACTCAATGGGGAGACGGACTTGAACGAAGCTATGCAAAAACTGAAAGTAACGAATAGCTCCGAAAACAGCATGCTTCAACCTGATGTAGCCAACGAGTTTCTCTCCATGAATCATCAACTCTACACTGTCCTGAGGAGCTGGGTGGAAACCAGTCAGTGGTCTGAATACCCCACGGGGGAACCATCCAAGACGGCCCTCCAGCGCACGCTCGTCAACGACAACCCGGACTGCAACGACGCCAGCGCCAAAGACGACGCGTTCGAGCACTGGCACCGCGCCATGTGCCTCGACGAACTCGGCGTCACCGCCGCGGCGATACAGAACCAGGGCCTGGGCGACAGCATCCCGCAGGGCGCCTGGGCGCGTGAGGAGTTTCTGCGCAGGATGAGAGAAACGTTAGCGCCAGAGGTTCTTAGCTTCTACTCAATGCGCGGCGCGGGCTCCAAATTCCAGTCGCTGGCCATGGCCTTCTCACAGAAGAAGGCCTTCTTCTACACAGAAAACGCCTACTTTGGGACGACGGCCGAGTCGCCTGCCGTATCAATCCGGCCGGGCGACAAGATTGCTGTTGTAAGTGGACTGAGTATGCCGCTAGCGCTGAGGCCTGTGGAAGGTGGATATCGGCTGGTGACACATGTGTATATGCATGGCGTTATGTACGGCGAGGCGTGGCCGGAGAGTGTGGACGAACTAGTAGATATCATTCTGCTGTAATTAGTACGTACAGTGTATAGTTATAGTGTATGGAAAAGTGTTGATCGAATGGCTATGATGAGATATAGGAGATTGATCTTCTATGTTTCAGATCAGGACGGGCATTAGAGACCCCGATGTTGATAGGATAACTCTGTACGGACTATGGACGCTTTGCCTGGTCTCGAACTGTCTGCGGCGTCTGTTCCCACCCCTCCCACGCCCTGTCTGCCTTGAAACAAGCCATTCGTCACTGACACTGCCCTGTATGTAATAGGACGATGGCCTGATGAATATTAATTGCCGTTTATACGATGCAATGTCAGCCGCGGAATGTTCCAGCCTCTAACTGTGATCTACCGCTTGGTGCGATAGTTATCAAGTTTTCTGTTGGAGAAGCTTCACAACGTCGTCGTGCCCGTTCTCAGCGGCCCAAGATAGTGGCGTCCGACCGTACCTATCCTTAGCCTCGATGTCGGCGCCCTTCTCAAGCAGTAGCTTAATTACGCCCTTGTGTCTCTTCTCGACGGCCCACGATAGTGGCGCCCGACCATACCTTCTATCCTTGGCCTCGACATCAGCGCCCTTCTCGAGCAGGAGGCTGATCACAGCCTCGTGCGTTTTCTCGGCGGCCCACGATAGCGGCGTTCGACCATACTTGCTATCCTTGGCTTCGACGTCAGCGCCCTTGTCGAGCAGCATCTTGACCACAGTCTTATGACCGTTTCCGGCAGCCCACGATAGCGGTGTCCGGCTATCCCTATCCTTGGCCTCAATGACAGCGCCCTCCGCAAGCAGCAGCTGTACCACAGCCTCGTGCCCACGCCCAGCGGCCCACGATAGCAGCGTCCAGCTATCCCTGTCTTTGGCCTCGGCGTCAGCACCCTTCTCGAGTAGTAGCCGTACCACGGCCTCGTGTCCGCGCCCGGCGGCCCGCGATAATGATACCCGGCCATCTCTATCCTGAGCCTTAACATCAGCGCCGTGCTCGAGTAGCAGCCGTACCATGGCCTCGTTCCCCCGTCCAGCGGCCCGCGATAACGGCGTCCAGCTGTCCCTATCCTTGGCCTCAACATCAGCACCCTTATCAAGCAGCAGCTTAACCATAGCCTCGTCCCCATTGCCGGCGGCCCATAATAGCGGCGTCCGGCTATCCCTGTCCTTAGCCTCAATGTCGCCACCGTTGCCAAGTAGTAATTGCACCATAGCGTCATGCTTATTGGTGGCAGCCCACCATAACGGCATCCGCCCGTCCCTATCCTTGGTCGTAACGTTGGCACCCTTCTCAAGCAGTAGATGTATAATACCCTCGTGTCCATTGCCGGCAGCCCACGATAGCGGCGTCCGATTATCCCTGTCCTTGGCCTCAACGTCGGCGCCCTTCTCGATCAGTAGCTGCACTATAGCCGTATGCCCGTTTTCGGCGGCCCATAAAACTGGCGTCCGACTGTCACTATCCGTGGCCTCAAAGGTGGCGCCCTTCACGTTGGCACCCTTCTTAAGCAGCAGCTGTACTACAGGTTCATGACCATTTCCGGCGGCCCATGATAGGGGAGTCTGACTATCACTATCCATAGCGTCGACATTGGCGCCCTTGTCGACCAGCAGCTGCACGATGGCCTCGTATCCATTTCCGGCGGCCCACGATAGCGACGTCCGACCGTACTCCCAGTCCTTAGCCTCGATGTCAGCGCCTCTCTCCAGCAGCAGCTTGACTACAGCACGATGGCCATAGTACGACGCGAGCATAAGATCCGTAAAGTTCCGGGTAGTAACCATAAATGTAGTTTTCCAGTAGATTCTAAACCATATGGCATGAACTTTAGAATTCGGATCGCAAATTCTCAGAGCAGAAGACACAATAGTAGCGTTGTCCGAAATACTGGCTTCGCGAAAGTGAGTTCCCCAGGTTTTGGCCGAGTAGTCCAAGAAAGCCTGGCTGTCGATGGTATGGCTGGATTCCCCATTCGCATGTGCTCGAAGCCTAAAATCAGAGTTCATCAAATTTAGATAGAGCACGCAGGCCTCGGCAAGGATGGTATGTGCTTGGCGGATAGTGATGGAATGGTGCCAGGAGAGTCCCGACGGAACAGTCGAAGGAGGTGCAAATTCAGCAAGAAGGAACTCGCGGGCCGTTTGATGTAGGAAATAAATTTTGCGATGATAAATCGAGATAAACAGTCCACACCAAGATCTTAGGCGGGATTGGAAATCCTCATCATCCTCCAGGTCCAGGTTGTGAATAGACTGTGATTTCTCGTCAATATTCACGGCAATGTTCATTTCCGAGACCGTTAGCGGACGACTAGCCGCTAAGATGATACTCAAAGCCTTCCTAACCATCAAAGGTTCCTCATCCTCCGACTTTTTCAGAATTTGCTCATATGCCTCGTTGATACTCCTGGGAAGCTTTGAAATAGTTGTCTCAACGCCATCCAGGGTCTTTCTAAACGTTCTGCCCTCTAGGTAGTCGAACACAAGGTACACCCAGAGATATGTGCGGTGGGTAGTCGTTTGTATTCTCTTCTCCAGGTGATTCTGGATTTTTGGTGAGAGGCCCTTCCTCTCTGATAACTGCTTTATCCGGTGTGCGACGACGAGATTAACCTCCTGGCTGATGGTTTCCGACTCTTCTTCACCTGGTACACGGATATTTGAGAAAGCTTTCAGCAGGTCGCGATCGCGGAACTGGGACACAACCTTCTCATACGGCCGGCTAGTTAGTAGATACTTCAACTTGCCATGGCCTGACTGGTTGCTGCTGAATTGGCTTTTAACCTTCCTCACCAGGTTCTCAAATTCTGACTCGGCACATTCGTCCAGGGCATCCAGAACAAAGATTATAGGTCCAGCCTGGGGGTCTTTCACAGCACTTCGTAGGACTTCCCAGAGCGATTCTGTAGAGTCAATCAATCCTTGCCCATCTCGGTGGAATAGTCCCATGGCATGTCTAATTAGAGATGGCTTGTAGGAGAAAAGCTGGTGGAGCAATGCGCACAGCGCTTTTCGGATGGTGTTCTGGTCCTGGTCTTTGAAAAAGAAGTAGCAAATGGTTGTCGAGGTTGTCAATTGTGGCAAACCGTGCTCGATGAGGTACTTGGCTAACACCGACTTTCCGCAACCAGGATCTGCGGTTACTAGAAGAGGTCCGGACTCCTGTTGCAGCCAGGCCTGAAAGTTTTCGTGCTTAAGGAACCACTGGCATGTGCCGTCGACCCTTTCCTCAACTCGCTCTTTGTACCACTCGTATGTATCGTCCCTACTGCTCTTTGTGAGGCGGAACAACTGGTGGCACTCTTGTTCTTTCTCAGAGAGTCTCTCCTTGGTCCGATCTTTTCTGGCTTGGAGTTGCTCTTTTGCAGTATCTAAAAGTTCTATACAAAATTATTATATATTATTAGTATGCTTCCTAAACGACTGGCAACTCACCTGTGAGAATATCGGCGAACTTCTTTTCAGCCTCAACGTTGTTTGGTGGGATTCTGCATAGAAGATCCTTCGCATATGCAGCCGCTGCCATTGCTGCGTAGCCCTGCCACTCCTTGTTCTTGTGGGAGTCTGAGTAGTCGCATATACCGCGAATAATTAAGCAGGGAAATTGGTTCATCAAACCAGCTGCTTCCATTTCAAAACATAGGACATCTTTTTGTGCAATAAGTTTATCCCTTATAAGGGCGTCTTTCATCACCTGGTTCGCCGAGGCAATCAAGCCGTAATGAATAGCAGGGTTGTCGTCGTGCTTAGACCGTTCACGTCGTAAAACTAGCTTTGACGGATCGTTACTGCAGCACCCCACGCAGTTTGGTTCATTGGTTGGGACGTGAGTGAACTTGGGTTGATATAACCGGTCAGTACTTGGGTGTGGTCGTTCATACTTCTGCCGCAGCCTTGGGTTTTCCATAAGAATACCGTTGATGGTCTCCTCAAGCCGATGGCCTTCTCTCTCATACTGATCCTTGAGGCCGTTCACCGCAGTTCGTAGGCATATTGGTGGCTGATCTAGAAAGCCCGTTGTGTGAAAGATTCCCCCTTGCATCGTCTTGCCAAAGTCGTACTGGAACACGCCAGAATTCCCATTGCCAGGGACACTAACCACAATGTCGCCGAGTCGTATGTCATGCTTTGGACTTGGCGCCCCGCCCCCTATACCGACCATTAGACCGATCCTGATATTAGGGAAACTGTGCAACAGATCCTTAGCGACGCTTGCTGCGGCGGCTATGCCGTACTCGCCGGCAGGCAAGACGGTCACGACCACGTTATGCCTCCCAATACTGCCTAAAATGTAGTCATTGGTGTCATTGATGTGCACCTCTTTTGGCCCTTCGTGCTCTTCGTCGAGAAATGCGCACGCGGCAACACGCTCGGTGGCTATAGCACAGACCCAGCCCACGGTGTAGGCTGTACAGTCTAACTTTCGCTTGTTGGCCGCTTGAGTCCCAGAATTGTCGCAGCGCGTCTCTCTCTCCATCTCTTCCATCAAAGTTACATCTGAATTGTTATCGTCCCCGTTTGCCGAAATCGGGTCGTCCCTTAAAATGCAGTTTTCGGTTTCCACACCGGCGATGACCCGGCTGTCCGGCTGACGCTGCATGCTTGAAGTACATTTTAACCAGAGGAAATACATCGGTGCAAAAAGCAGCGCCCATATCAAAGTACTCCATGCGCCGCGATGCAACCAAGTAAAATCCCAGGCAAGAATGCGCGAGAGTGCGAGTGCGTACATAGCAACCTCAAGTGTTACGGCTCTAGCATGTAGTCTTCAACGAAGAATCGAGCCGTTCTTGACAGTTCTTGAGACGTAAAGGTTTGCAGCGCTACACTAGAGCAAAGAATGTCTGATTATCTTCTTTCTCGAGAGATAAGAAGATGGAAGCGGTCTCTCTCCGTGGTCAAAGAAGCAAGCCGTGTGAGATGCTCTCGGCAGGATGCGGCCAGTTTGGATGGAGCAGGAGAAAGAATTATGAGTTACGGAAGTAGGCCACGAAAAGTGAAGGTGGGGAAACTGAAATGCAAAATGACGAAGGAGCAAGGCGGGTTCTTCGTTTTGACCAGCGACTGGTGGTCAGCGATTTGCCTGATTGCTTCTTATTTGGTCCTGATGCAGGTGCTGGGCGAGCAGCTCCTGTTGCTTTTGCCCTTGGCATGCCGCAAGTTGTCTGGTGACTTGGCCCTGCAGGAAAGCATGTGACAGACGGGCATTAAGGAGATGATCGGCCGAGGTACAAGATCACATAAAAATAGTACCGCGTCTCAGGCTCCGATACATGTTAGGCCATGACAACAATGAAGAAGGGGGCTAATTCTTGAGCATGCGACGAAAACCATAATAAACAACAGTTTAGGGAAGCTCAACACGGGCTACTAGATTGGATCTAGCTGATGTTAAGTCCGGTAAATTTCGTTATCCTCAACAAAGCAATGCATTAGAGTATAAATTTTAGTCCAGGGCCAGTGGGCTACTCTTTTTTTCCTAGGTACACTTTAGATTTGCGATAGGTCGACATACCTCAGGGTAAGGTAAGCCTGGAACTCGCATTTCCATAAGCGGAGGTCACCAGTGGATGCCAATAATGGATCCACATGCCTCCGGTTATAGACACCCCTCCTCCAAAGCCAATAGTCCTAAGGGGCCAGCCAGTATTTGGGTTAGTGACAATTAGTGAAAACCGTCCGTAGTTTTTCTGTATCCTTCTTTTCTTCTAATCGTAGATTGGAACGCATAGATCAGTTCTGGATCCTTGAACAGCGATGTGGAGGGAGATCGGGGGAATGTCGGTCCATGATGACGGACGGACCTTGTTGTGCAATGCTGCTTACGCCCGGACCACAAGCCTCTGCCATCTATCTGGCTTCCCTATGTACAGCTTAATTCCCTGCTACTGAGAGCAATGGGTATCTCCATGCCCTGAACACTGAAACAGTCCATCCGGCCAGACCACACCAATCCAGCCGAGAAGATGATTCTAAATTTGCCAAACAGCGTCATACGAGAGGTAGCTCATCATCTAGATTCTCAACAGGATTTTAATGCCATCGCTCAGGTAAACCGCCGCCTCCATCATATCCTACACGGCGATCTTTACAGACGCGATGCTCTACACTTTGGAAGCCTGGCATTGTTATGGGCAGCAGAACATGGGCAGTTAACCACGGCTCAAAAATCACTGCAACACGGCGGCGACGTCCGGGTGCGGGGCGATAAATCTGAACAGCCGTTGACGCTGGCCGCGAGGCACGGACACACGATCATGGTACGCTTGCTCCTGGAACAGCAAAACATTAGCACCGACTGCACAGACGTTAATCGCCGCACGCCACTCTCCTGGGCTGCCGAGCGAGGCCACGACGAAGTAGTCCAGCTGCTCCTGGCCACAGGCGGCGCTGACATGAACTCCACGGATACTATTCCCGACGAAGAGTCCAAGTTTGACATGTCAGAGTGGGTGTCTCCCCGCGACGCCAGGACCGCCCTGTGGTTTGCCGCATGCAACGGCCATGAAAAGGTCGTAAAGCTGCTGCTTGCCGAGAACCACATCGAGGACGAGCTTGTCAACATGAGCGACCAGACGCCGCTGTCGTGTGCCGCGGAAAATGGGCACTATGGCGTGGTGGAGATGCTTCTTGCCAGGGAGACGGTCGAACCTCAAACGATCGACGTTAACGGGTACACTCCCCTTGCGTTTGCCGCCAAGAATGGCCATGAGGACGTTGTGAAGCTGCTGCTGGCCCGGGACAGTAGTGAGCCCGACTATCTGTACGACCAGTATGGATTGACCCCGACCTTGCTGGCTGCTAAGAACGGGCACGGGGCGATAGTACAGATGATCCTTGCGACGGGAAATGCTGATCCAGATGTCAAGGACTACTTAGACAGGGGCCGGACGTTGTTATCGTGGATTGCAGGCAACGGGGATTATGAGACACTCCGTATACTACTCGCGACGGGTAAAGTTGATGTCAACTCGAGGGATAAGCGCGGCCGGACGCCGATATGGTGGGCGGCGGCTAAGGGCGCAGGGGCAGCTGTATATCTGCTGATGCGCTTGGATAAAGTCGACGTGAACGCGATGGATAATGATGGGCGGACGCCCTTAACGATGGCGCAGGAAGGGGGGTTTAAAAAAGTGATAGCACTATTGGATGGGACTATTGGATAGCAGTCAATGAAAACACTCTGAACGTTGGCAAACAAATTGCTTGCGTTTACTATCATAATACCGACACAAATTCCCCTCTCTTGAAAGAAAAGGTTGAAATAGATTACAAAAGACGAAACATACAATATGGTACTATTAAGTAGCACCAGAGCAATGGCTTGGCTCTAGAAGAGCAGAGGGGATGCCGTACTTTCCACTGCATACAGTGGTATTCGCTATGAATTGGGTTACTCTTTCTTACCGAGACTCAAACATGTCGAACAGGGAGGGCTGGAACTATTGTCCCTACTACATGTACGCGTGATGCCAATACACCATACTGCGATTCAGCAAATGGGGCTTCTCATCTGGATGTATTGATATGAATTGCCTCTCTTTTTAATCATAAAGACAGGCAATATTAGTAGGTTTACCATCACGGAGCCACCCGGATCACGTCTACCGCTCCACTGTTTAAATCATGTTGACAGCGACCGCGGCCATGACGCCCACCAACAGGAAAACAAACCCAACCCTCGCGCCGACGGGTGCAAAGTCGCCCTCGTCTTTCTCACCGGAATTGCCCTTGCCTTCCGTAGAGGAATCATCCAAAGAGCCATTGTCAGCATCGTTGCTGTCACCATCGGCTCCCTTGTCACTCTGCTCGCTGCCGACGGTGTTATCCTGCCTCATGCAGACAAGGCGCACTTCGACATCCTCTGTCGTCCACCACTTGTCCTTGGGAGCCTCTTCAAAGTTCTCGAGCTCATCGACGTAGGGTACTTGAATGACCACGCCATAAGCAACCCTTCGGCGCATTCCTGCGAGGGTGTACTCGGTCTTCTGGGAAGTGAAATACGCCCACGAGGCGTTGCCGGAGGGCTGAATGTAGCTGTCGTCGTCGCTTTCCACACTCTCAAACGCAAGGACTTCAATCAATGGCCCCTGGCCGCAAGGTCCAGAATCTCCTCGTCGTTGAAGGACTGCAGCCCGTATACCATCTTGAGGCCGTCCGGGGAACAGCGGCTCAAGCTCCAGCGAGACCGCCACCTTCTAGTCCAACTCAAGGCAGAGGGGCACGTAGTCCGGTGAAGGGTACTCGGGCCACAGGGCAATTTGGCGCCAGGGCTCGCACTCTTGCACGGCGAGTGAGGTCATGACCGTAACGGCGATAGCCAGCGCTAGTAACTTAGAGTGGCAATTATACATGTAGTCAGTGGGGGAGAAATGCCGGTTACTAAGGTCGCCGTAGGCTGGCGGCACGCCGCACGAGGGCGCCACGGGTTCCTTTCGAATACATGTACGCATTCCCCCTTGTCACGAACCAGTCAAACCAAGCTTGACTATATCTATGGATAACAACACCAAGCTTGTCCAGTAGGATCTCGAGGGCATAGCTCCTAGGGTTGAAATAGGACTAGGCGCAGTCCAGCCCTCGGTCAGAAGCCATTGCCCGCAAGGATCCAAATTACCAACATTGTCCTCGCACCCCCTATGCATATACGGATATATTGACGCAGGAAATGATGCTTTCTGTCCACCCATGCATCGGGAGCCCAACCCGACTTCTCGGAAACAGTATACCCGTCTTTATGATATTTCAATTTACAAATACTTAGTTACCTAGACGTTTGGAATCTTTTTTCTGCGAGTTTCTTGGAATTTTGAAAGCGAAACTCGCAGTCCTAGGTCTAGTAGTCATGTCCGTCATCTCCAAGTCCCGGCCAAGCGGATCTGAAGTAGCACTAGTAGAGATAGCCAGTGATGAGAACTCAACCCCACGAGGAGATCCCCAGATAAGACACAAGTATTTGAGGCGGCGCCTTGTCAGGCGCCAAATAAAAATCAGAGCTCTGCACTTATACGGACGAATACGCTGTGGGGACCGTATTTGTCCCGGTCCAATGATGGAGGACAGAGGCCCGGCAGTCTCAGGCCATTCGATTGTCGTCATTTATCATAATATCCCTAAGCAACATCCATCTTGACCATCACTTTACAATGGATGCTTTGATAGTGTTGTCGGTGGGGGCGGCAACCCCAGAGCCTACCCGGTGTCAGCAGAACCAAACACTTCACATATACAACAGTCACACATACACTGAGGAAGGGACAGGAAGCAATATATAAGGTCTGATACATTAGTAGAATTCTGCATAAAAAAATCAAGCCCAGTTTATCTGACTATTGGACCAGATGCACTTGTGCTATAAATCAGGGAACCATTCTAAGTGCTTGTCAACGAATACTAATGGCAGCTGTTGTTATCAAAATGAATTTGTCCACCACCTCATAATCTCGACTAACCTATTCGAGCGCAAAATTTGGGGCTTTTTCCGCGCTAGAACTGGCCTAAAACTCGGGAAATTGTTGATTTTATGATATCTGGGAGCCTGGGATTCCATGGTTCACACTATCAATATCAGGACGGCAAGTGGGGGTATTTCTATGGGAAAAGATGGCATGTAACTATGGTAGAATATACCATGTCGTACACAAGCCCTGGTGGCTCAGACGACTAACATGATGAACTCGAGAGCCACTCCATGATCACCCAGGATATCAAACTCGAGCCCCCTTGTGTCATAGTGGTTTCGAAGTGCTCGAGGACCCACAGCGAAAACTCGGGATGGTCTAGTTGGTCATGGCGTCGGGCTGTAAGTGTCCTGTTAATTCGGGAGCGGATACCTGAAAGTCACCGGTTCGACTCCGGTTCCTGAGAGAGACTGTTCCGCGGTCTATTTTTTTTTGCTCAAGGTCAGATGAGTTACGTATTTTTGTACCCCACAGGCTCGGTTTGGTCGGAATATACGGACATGTAAGCGGAGAATTAATAATTGTGAACACTGAACATAGCACGTCTCATCTACATGTAAGCACATCCACGGGGCTGTGGTTGAAACCCATCTCCATGGATCCACAATGGTAACTTACACCTGCTGACATGATAAACACTGTGAAGAGATGTTTATAGTCATGGCTACTCATTGGCAATTACGTACACCGTGAGATTATTCTGGAGCTGTATTAGGGAATTTATGCGACAAACGCGGCCTCACGCCTCACGTCGCAGGGGACCCGGGGATTGCTCAAGGCTGCCACCGTTGCCTGGACTTCAACACTAGCCTCGGCGCTGCCAAGCCAATATTTCCGTAAATCGCAACATCTAAACCCTGTCATGCTGACTGGTGGTGCTTGACACTGGTGGCAGCTTCAATGGGGACCAAATATTGACCGAATTTTCTTATATTCCATGCCAGGCATTCAAACATGAACTGACTCTATCAGCCTACACTACACAACCGGCAACCGACATCTTCACTACACCGTTCCTTGTCAGTCTCCCAATATGAATTTCAGGCGTTTCTTCCTACGAGGAGACCTAGCATTGAGTGCCAACGACTCTACTTTATCTGCTCCTTTACGGCAGATGATCCGCCAACGGGGCAATACGCCCTCAGATGTGGCCAACGATATTCTTCATCCGCAGTTACCACAGGAGCTGCGCGATAGGACCCTCTGGATCATGGACCGCATTCTGGAGCCCCAAACCATAGCGCGTTTCATGATGTTCGCCGCCGACGGCCAATTGCCCGACAGCCAGCAGGCTTCACCTTCACAGGGCACCTTGGACTTTGAGGACTTGTTGCTCCTGCAGCAGCCACTGTCGAGTTGGGCGCCGCCGCCCTACAACCAAAACGACGAGATACCGATGAACCGGATTATGGCACGGATAGGCTCCTTCGAGGACGCGTCGAGGCTAGTGCCCATCTCCAAGGAACTGCATGCGATGAAGTCGCGCCTGTGGGAGGGGGTCATGCCCCTGTCCGAGAGGCGATGGAACGATCTCCATCTGGACGACCCAGACAACTTCAGCACTGCCTGCCAGTACTTCTGCGGCGTCATCAACGTCTTTCACTACTTGAACCTTGCGGATATCAAGAGCAATCTGCGGGACACCTACAACCTCATTTGGGACCATCTCAAGACGTTCGAGGATGCCCTGAATGCCAAAAAGACGGCGCAGGGCCAGCCTACGGTAAACATTACTGGCCTGTGGTATGCATTTATTAGAGAACTATACGACTCAATATCCAACCGTGCTCACCACTGGGTGATTACTCATATCGACCGCCTCCGGGATCCTATACTGGCGCAACTGGCCAGCCTCCCTGAGCCTGGTCCCCGCCAAGAACATTTGACCCAGGAGCACTGGACTCTCACAAACAGACTCCACGACTTGTCCCAGAATACAGCCCAGGCTGACTTCGCAATCTTCATCCCCACGGACGGCTACAAAGGGGGCGACATCCCTTCGCAGGACAATGCGCCTCCGCCCTCAAACAGTCCCTACCGCGAGGAGCCAATTTCCTTCTCAGCCAACACCCGGACAAGGCAGGCTGATTATTATACGCGGATCAAGTACCTAAGCCGTGTTGAGCTCTGGTCCAACTTCAATGAGAACGCGGGCGCGACGCCGGTCCCCCAGGACTTCCACGGCGTCACAGACTTGGCATCCGTTGCAAGCAGCCAGGCCAGGGCGCAGGCAAGGGCCCGCATCGAGCTGCATGGCGAGCCGAGGATCCCCGAGCAGGAGACGTGGATTGCGGAGGCCAACAGACGACTGGAGATGCCCACGAATAGCTACGAGAGCAAATATCTGGCCTACAGGCTGTGCCATGACCACACTGACGAGGAATGGGAGACGTTCAAGACCAAGTTCGAGGCGGATGTTTCGAATTGGGGGGGTGAGCTGAGTGGCGCTGACAACGTCAAGGCTAATTCTGTCGTGGAATGGCGTTACGTGAAGGATTTTGGGTTCGAGGACGGCAACATGAATGTCGAGGGGGTCAAAACGTACGTACTGACAGAGCATGGGGTATTCATCACAACTAACGCAGAGACAATGTTTAGGCACTTCAACTCTCTCCGCCAGTTCAATCTTGTCCCACCGCAGGCCCACAGCAATGTTATCCTCACGGCAGACAAGGCTGTCATCGACTCGTACCTTAACCCCACGCCGGGACAGGGAGGGTTCATTCTTGCCATTGATACAGACTTTGACTCGAATGATGTGGATAGCTCTCGCTCGGATGAGTCACCGGGATACAACGGGACGCTGCGAATCCTAGGCAGCCTGCTCTGGGATGACGTGAGCGCGTTGATGCTCATGCAGACCCAATATCTGGAAGAGCTGTGGCCATTGGCGATGAATCACCCTCGTCAAGTATACGAAGGCCCGGCCATAGAGCGGATTACGGTCTGAAGAAATTTGCGGTTGTCTAAAAGGCATAGTGTTTTATCCTTGGACATTATCAATAGCGCTTGTGTTTAATTTCGGATTCATGATACACCTCTGGCGCGGCCGCGCGAGAAAGTTCAAACCTGTCAATGTTTGGCCCAAATAGACCCATGTACTATTAATATATTACATATTCCTAATTGACCCCCCTTGAAAAGTAGCTATTATACATACATCTCTCACTCAACACCCATCTTGACAAACGATGCCAAGTGAACAGTCAACTTCCATTCTTGATCAACCACACGATATGGGGACTAATACCCTTCCTACAAGAAATGAACAAGTATTAGCACGGTTACAACCATGACAGAGAAATCTCCCATAATCATGGCCCTCCCAGCCGCCCCCTCCGGCATAGGCGCCTCCGATCCGTTACCCCCCTCCTTGTTGTCGCCATCACTCACCTTAGTCAGAGTAACATTAAACGCGCGATTCTTCACAGCCTTGACAACGTCCCCCCGCTCAGCCTCCACGATAGCAAAGTCGGCCAGACTGCGATAATTGTACGCAGCGCGGTCCATTTGGACCCACGACACGCAGCTAGCGTCCGGGTAGAAGACGTTGGACTCGAGCTGCGCATTCTCCTCCGGCGTCGCACTGTCGAAGATGGCGCGCCACGCCGTCTCGGTCGTGTGGTGCGCACCGGGGGCCTTGCGCTCTGTCGGGTACAGCCTGGCGTCGACGGCAGGCAGCTGCTTGGTGGAAGTCTCCTTGTCTGAGCTGGAGGAGAGGATGGTGTTGATGCTATAGGCGTTGAAGTTATGGAGGACGTCGAAGCCGCGGACTTGGAAATCCTTGATCACAAGGCCGGGACCGTCGTCAGTGGCCAGGGTGATGGTGGAGTTGGTCGACTCGTCCGAGTATGTCCCTTCAAAGCGCATAGCCTCATCACGACCGGCAGCCTCCACGGCGGGGAGGAGAGTTTGGAGGACAGCGCTGAGGGCGATGGTATGGGCAAAGGGAATAGCAGAAGCCTCGATACCACCACTGAGAACCGAGATGGATATATCATAGTCGGGGACAATGGCTAGGACGGCATGGTACAGGCCCAGGTCGCCAGTCTTGACGTAGACGTCGAGCAGACGGCCGTCGGAGGTGATGTTGGGGCTGCGCAGAATCTCCCACGACTCGCCGACCGAGTAGTACGCGGATGAGGTGTGAGTCTCGGGCTTCATCCACTGGCGGGTCTGGCTGGCGGACAGCAGCTTGTTGTTCAGGATGGCGTCGGCAAAGGCAATGAGGTCGACTGTGTTGGAGAACATGCCACCAGCGCTGCCAGATCATAGGTTAGCTGACTGAACCGCACATTTACGATTCACTGTCGGTGCATGCACTCACGCTTCAAAGACCCCGAGTGTGGCATTCCATGTCGGCTCGCCCATGGGGACGAAGCCCTTCTCGGAGAAGGAGTCGACGGGTCCGTCAAAGGAGGTGCTCTTCATGCCGACCACGTCAAAAATGCTGCTCTTGACGGCCTCGTTGAAGCTCTTTCCCGTAGCGGCCTCGACAATCATGCCGAGAATGGCGTATGCCGTGTTGGAATAGGTCGGCGCAGTGTGTGGGAGGGAGACGGGGGACAGACGTCCAATGTTCTCGAGCAGGTCCTCCTGAGTGCAGGCCTCGGTAGGGGGCATGCCGTAGCATCGGGGTCGCTCGTCATCGGGGATGTCAGGCAACCCCATTTCACCCCAGATCTCGCTGGGGAAGACGCCCAAGTCGGTGGCCACTGTTTGATGTAAGCAGATATCTATCTCCAAAGGTTTCGCCATGCCTACTGTCGGTGGCGAGGCCAGAAAGATGGCTGGCCAGAGAGCGGACAGTGATGTCCTTCCAAGGCGTAGCGTAGACCCCCTTGGAGCCGGCAACGTTGGCCAGCTCGGGGATATAGTCGAGCACCGAGGCGTCCATGTTGATGTTGCTGTTCTGTAGGGCGGCTAAGATGGTCATCATCTTGGAGACGCTACCAACGCGGTAGATTGTCTCCTCGTCGATCTTGTTGGTGCCAATGCCGGACGAGACCGGGGGTGTGAAGTGATAGCTGAAGAGCTGCTTCTTCTCGTGGAGGGACTTGACGCCAATGGATAGACCGGTGGTATTAAAGGCAGATGCCGTCTCGTCGAGCCCGGCGGTTAGGTTCTTGACGGCCTTTTGCATGGAAGCATGCTGGCTTGGGGCCTTAGGGGCAGGCAGGACGGGGCCGAGAGGAGGACATGTTTTAGCTGAGGCGACGCAGGCAAACGTGACAGCAGTCGCCGCGACAAGATTTGAGAATGAAGGCATTGTAGCAAGGTGAGAGACAAAACGGAAGCTCAGAGGTGAATGGAGTCGCAATATTTAGAGACATAGGGTATAGGTATTGTGTAGCCAGTCTATATATAAGATCCGCCGGACATAGGCGGTTCGGGCCTGGAAGTGGAGCTCCTGGGGAAGCTCAAGTCCGAGCTGTGCAAGGCGGGTGCTGATCCACCGGGATCATGGATGAAAGTTTCAAGTAGAGCGAGCATATCATGGATACGAGTTAACTGGCTAGATTACTGGTAAGTACATTCCCACGTTCTATGTGCTGCACGTCAGCACTACCTCTCAAGTATCAACATTTCATCCCGGACAGAAACCATGCGGCGCAGCTGTTGTCCGAGGGTGCCAATGGCGAGTACAGATGGTTACCGGGGCCATGGAATCTGACCAAGGCATAGAAATTAAGGGTGAAGCCACCATGTGGTGAGATGATGCTGTGAGATTCTGGGGTTCGATGTGGACAGCAGTCCTAATACTAATAATAGCGGCGATGGGAGTCCGAGATCCAAGTCCGAGCGAGCCACTTACAAGATGCCCCAGCTCCACATTGGGCAATCCATGCCACCCCAGCCACAACAACACTACCACCTTGGCATCGCATGTCACATTATGACTGTCTACAGAATAGACCACTGTTCCTATTATGCATGTAGGAAGGACGCCAGTTGTGAGTTAATTAAATGGTGCGCGGGCGAGGTACGGAATGGAATATGAGTACAGGGGTGGCGACCGACATGCAGATATGCTTCCTCAAAAGCAATGAACATGAACATAACACCGTTGACGGATAGGTGCAAATGCGAGGGAGAGGAAATGCTAGAGTTGACGACTAGGAAATATGTGAAACACAGCCCGGCTTTTATTAATTCCGCTAAGGAGTAATTCTCATCGCTTCCAGTTGATATGTATACAGGGTAGATGTGCACGCACGCTCGTCATCAGTCGTAACCTCATTTCAGGCTTTTATAGCCACTTCATCCAGTCAGTCCACGCCAGACCTCACTCCAGCAGCGCATCCTCCTCCATAGATCCCATCCCCGTGCTTTCTCCTCCCAAGGACAAAGACCGAGCTTCCCAGGGACTTCCAAAACAAGCCGGCGCCTCGCGAGTCAACGTCGTCGCAGCGTGCTGGATGTAGTCGTCGATGCGCGAACACCCACAGCCAGCGTGCTCCAGCACCATGGACTTGAGCTGAAGCGTCTCCTCGCGCAGCTGCGACGCCTCGTCGGCCAGGGTGCGGTTAATCTCGCGCATGCTGGCCTCGTGGTCCTGCAGCCGCTCCACGCTGTGCTTCTTGCGCACGCGGAACTTGGCGGCCGCCTTGCGGTTACGGGCCCGGAGGCGCGATTTGGCGTCGCTGTTGTCGCTGTCGTCGCTGTTGTCTTTTGCTTGTTCTTCGCTGCTGCTCTTGCTCCTGTTGGTGCGTGTGGATAATTTACTGGGGCTTGGGGGAGGTTTGGCTGCTGTTTTGCTTGATGATCGCTGAGGGCGTGGATTCGTTTTTTGGGGATGGGATGTGGCGGTCGGTCCTGATGGCTGGTTGTATGTCTGGCTGGAATATGGGATGGAGGAGGAGGCTTTTACTCTGGAGCCTTGGTTGCGCAGAGGGGGCAGAGGTGCGCTGCATTCTGGCAATCGGTATGTTAGATCAGGGCAGTTTCTTGTGTCGAACCAGTTTTTCCCTAAAGTGGGCAAGAAATCCATATTGTGTAATGGCTGCGTAGACTCATTGCCATGTTCCACCACCTGCGACCCAGCGAGGCAATGGTTGTTTAATATCTCCATAGACGTGAGCTGCAAACGGACTGGTATACTGGCACGGGCTCGGAGTAGAGAAGGTTGATCTGCGGGAGGCGATGCTGGGTGGCCACGATGGACGTGCATGTATTTATTGGGTTCAAGTCCATGAGCAAAGAAGAAAAAGGGTACTGTTGAGCATTTAGGAGTGGCGCCGTAGGATGCGAGATGACATAATTTGTGATGGGCCGGCATCCAGGACTCAAGGAACTTGGGCAACTCGGGACACCATGGTGCGGAGAAGGGACCGTGTACATGGCTGATACATGCTATGCAACAGTGTGCTGGGTCGAAACGTTGAGGAGATGGAGTCACGGAGTGTCTCCCGAAGGAGGATGAAGAGAGTCTCAAGTGGCCCTCTGGGCTCACAATTCTAGCAATTAGCCAATGGAACGGTATGGAGATGTCGGCAACGAGTGGAAACATGAGTGCAGCAGGCTGCATGCAGCACTTGGATTCGGGTCCCATCATGAACAGGGAGTCAAAGCCTCAAAAGACGCCATCGTCGACCGTTTCCCTCCGGCTTATCGCCCAAAGCGATTGCCAGGCCACCCACCACACACTTGCACACTTCACGCCATGTGGTAGGCGTGGCATTGATTAAGCGGTGTGTCGTCGATTGACCGGCCATCGAAGCACATTGTTTGGCTTCTGGAAAGTTGTTACTAAACAGCGTAATACATGCCAATGGTCTGATAGCACAAAGGTACCGTGGATAACGGGAACGGTGCTGGACATGCCGGGTCTGTACGTTGCAACACCACACCAAGAGGCCTGTGAGAGAAGGCAGAGAACTATCAGCCCTGGGTCATGGGGGCGCGGTCCTGTGGGTTCTCAGGGGCTCGAGGCCATTCCCCGCTCCAAGGTGTACAAGGCGAATACATGTTCTCCGTCGCACCGATTTCTGAAATCTGCTGGCTCTGGTTGGCCCATGGCCGACGGAGCGCCTCCCATTGGCTCCCGGGGGAGTGAAACGGGCTCTGGAACTGAGATGAGTGATGACATGACGGAGCTGCGACTGGCAACACGTCAGGGCTGCACGTTGTGACGTCCGTAATACCGCCTCGCCACTTCTCCACATATCACCACCACCGTTTCCACATATGTCATTCTCGGACCTTGAACGGTTCCCAAATAAAATCCCCTTTGCCCATTTTGACTTTTTTTTTTCTCGACTGGAACCCTGGAAGCCCCTCCATTAAGCCAAATTAATAACACCAGTCCGATCCAGTCTCCTCGCCAAGACTCATCCCATGCCGAGCCACCAGTCTAGCCGTTCAGACTCAAGTCCCACACGGAACAATTCTCAGTATAGAATAGAAAGAAAATGCCAGATACAAACAAGAAGTACCGTTCCATCCTCCCGCAGAGAGTGGGCAGGCCACTGGCGGGAGTTGGGGGTGCAGCAGCTGCAGACGGGGACACAAGCACTCCGCCCTCAGCCTCGGGAACACTCCCTTCTACTTCTGGCCCCTTGCCGTCCGCAGGATGGGTCACCACTCCTGAGGGGGATGCCAGCTCTGCAAAGAAGCGAAAGCGGGTGGGAACTCAGGTTGCCTGCAATGCCTGCAGGCAAAGAAAGGCCCGCGTAAGTGGCTGCCACCGAATCAGACGAGTCCAAGCCAGACTGCATCTATTGCCCTTTCCAAGCGGTAAACATCCATGGAATTTCAGTCCAATCTGTCCCTTTCTCTCCCACTATCCATGATTCCAAGTTCCAAATGCTTCCATCCGCCAGTTCAGTCTGGGAATCGCTCGATATCCAAGTAAACTAGTAACTCTGGTGAACTACTTCTGACAAAGTCCACCCGAATAGTGCGATGGGGAGAGACCAACGTGTGGACGGTGCTTAGCAAAGAAGATTGCCTGCATCTACGCCGATGAAGAGAAGCGCTCTTCCCTGGCACACTCAGACGACGTCCACAAAGTTTTAGAACTCATCCGATCCGAGCCCAAAGAGAGGGCCCTGGAGATTTTCAAGCACATCCGTGAGACCCAAGACGTGTCCTCGCTGTTACCAACAATCAGAGGGGCTCTAGAAACTGGGTACTCGCGCAGCCTTCTGTGGTCCGAGTGCACTTCTGTTCTCAACACGGGGCCCCGTCACACAATAGGCCTTGACAGCAAATCCACCCTCGACGCGGAGCTCATGGCCGGGAACCCCGTCTCGTATCCTCCTCCGCCGTCGCTAGACGCCTTCTCAGAGGAGATCTCCGATCTGCTCCTCTCCTCCAGGGCGGAACCTTCCAAGACCCGAGACAAAACGTCAGTCCCACTCCTGCCGGCCCTGCCCCAAACCGGCTAGGAGACCGTACTGAACGGTCCTCGTGCAGATACACCCCAGGGGCGCAAGCCCTCGATACGCGACAAAAAGATTCACCTACGTCACTTCACAGAGAGACTCCTACTCCAGCTCGATCGAGGTCTGCTCAGCGGAGCGAATCATCCGGTAGTGATGAGCAGACGACTTCACAGGTGTACTGCGATGAACGGTTGCGCAACCTGGACATCTCCTTCTGGACGCAGGTGCCCATCACATCAGAATGTGCAGCGCGCGTGATCTCGCTGTATCTGGAGACGGATCATCCGCTGCTGGGCGCCTTCGACCCGGACATGTTTGTAGAGGATTTGACGCATCATCGACACCGTCTGTGCTCCCCGTTCCTCGTCAACACTCTTCTTTTCCTGGCATGCGTGAGTCATCCCTGGCTCTTCCAAGTAGTCTCTGGATCATCCCCCACGCATCCCAGACCACGGGCCTCCTTTCTGCCCCTCGGGGGCCCCCCATCCCAATGCGCTGACACGCCTAGCAAATGTACTCTGCCGTGGATGAGAATGCCGGTGCCCTGGTCCAGCCATTCTGTGATGAAGCTGAGAAGCTCCTGAAAAAGGGACTTGTCGACTCCCTAACGAATCTCGCCGCTCTCCAGTTACTAAGTCTTGCGTTTATTGGTCATGGTAAGGACCACTGCGTGTTGACATACCGCAATGAGGCGTACTACATGGGTAGACGCATGTACCTACTTGGTGTGGACCTCTCGGCTGCGATGAAGGCGCGCGAGGCCATCCCCAACGAGATGGCAAATCCCAGCTCGTACGCAGCATGGGGCACATTCAATTGGATAGTGTGAGAGAGCCCCTTTCCTACTGGTCTGCATCATGACCTACCACACAGTTGCTAACGTGACAAGCCTTACCTCGCTGTTCTACCAGCAACCAGGCTTCGAGTACCCCGAGACACCCCCCCTGCTTCCGATACCCGAACCTACCGCCTCCCATGACCACAGCAGGGCCGCCTCGTACATGGGAGAGACATTCCCAGCCCTCTGCAAGTTCTGGCGCATCCTCCACGGAGTTACACTGGCATATTACAAGCGGGCACCCACTGTCGCCGAGGCCCCCAGCCAACATGTCACTCTCGACTTTGCCGAACTGAAGTATCGCGAGCTGCTTGCGTGGTCCGAGACATTGCCACCGTCACTGGTGCCGGCGGAAGACAGTCCTCACCATGTGATTATTCTTCAGTAAGCTATACCCTCCTCCGTTGTGTAGAGTTGCTCCCGTCTCAAGGTCTAACCCCCCTTTTTTCTCGCGCAGCATCTGGCTCCACGCCGCCATCCTCGACCTCTTCCGTCCGTTCCTCCCCCAATACGACCCCAATCCGCAGCGCCTCAAGACCTTCTACTCGCCCGACAGCACGCCCGATGCGGCCTTCAAGGCCTCGGTCAAGCAGCTCAAGCGCCTCGTCATCTTCTACCGCGCGCGCCACCCGTCCTCGACGTATACCATGCTGTGGCACACCGCCCTCATCTACATCGCCAATGCCGTCCTGCAGGACACGTCCGACGATCCGGAGTGGCGCTTCTACCTACTGCTGTGTGTATGGGGGTACATCTACCTGCGGCCGTCGTACCGCCTGGCCGAGGCGTCGGCGCGCGCGCTGCTGTCCATGACGCTGCGCCACGGGGCCATCTCTTCCGGGGACGCGCGGCGCATACTGAAGGAGATGGAGGGCAAGAGGCTGCTGGTAGGCGAGGAGAAGGACAGGATACGCGCGACGTTCATGGCGGATCTGACGCTGGCGATGACGGATCCGGATGAGGCAAGTGTGGAGAAGCTGTCGCAGCAGTTTGAGGATCTGGCGCTGTTTAGGGAGTTTACCAATATGGATACGGAGAATATGAATTGAATAGGGGCTGAGACTAGGAGATAAGATAGGTGAACAGAGACGGGTCAAGGATAATGGTAGACTGGAGGGTTCGATGGATTCGCCACTACATGTACATGGTGCTATGGTAGCGGAGGCGTGGTCCTGTCGAAGCTCCTCTGAATTAAAGACAAGTCCGTGTTCGAAGATAATGGCCCTGATATTGGAACCACTCATAAAATTACCCTATCTACCATGGCTTACTCTACAATCTTGAAAGAAGTCGCAAACTCAAACGGACCAGGCTTGAGCTTATACGCCTCAAACACTCCCGGTCCACAGCTCCCCGTCCCCAGCCCATGTTGCACATAATCCAGATTCAGCACCGTCTCATCCAGCTCCGACAACTCATGCGGGTGCTTGCACTTATCCAGGTCCTGGATAGAATGCTTCCGCAGGGAGAAGCTGAATGGCGTCTCCATCCGCGCCTCGAGCGTCGCGCCGCCGTGCTCCCCGGGGGCGCTGGGCTTGACGCGTAGCCATCGCGTGTCGCTCCGGTTTCCGTTCTCCTGCGGCCATTCATACTCGGTGTTGAGCTCGTCAAGCGATGCGTCCCACCGTCCCACGCGCGCAGAGGCCTTTTTGTCGAGGTACGACTCGCCCGGTCCGCGGCCGAACCACTCAGCGCTGTTGTACGTCTTAGGCAGAGCCATGGTGAGGCCGACACGGGGAATGACCTCCGGGTACGTGCCAGAGAAGTCACCCTTGGTGTGGAGACGCACCGTGTCGTCGGCGATGGTGTAGGTCATGGTGGCGTTGCAGGCCCATTCGAGGACCGTGGGTGCCACGCGGATCTTGCTGACGATGGTGACGACGCCGTCCTGGACGGTCCATGTGATGGAGCGGACGTGAGGTTTGGCGCTTGAGATGCGGAAGCGGTCCCAGAGGGCGCCGTCACCGTTTCCACCGACGTCGTTTTGGGTCTGGGCGCGGTAGATGCCCAGCTCGGGACCCTTGGTGAGGATCTCGCCGGCGTCGTTGGTCCACTGGAGGCGGCCGCGGACGAGGTCGAAGGTGAAGTTGGATTTGAAGGAGGGGGTGGTGATGAATAGCTTGCCACCCTTCTCACGGATGCTATAGGGGGAGGATGGCGTGGGGACGGCCTTGGCAAGAGGGAGTTTGTGCTCTTCAAAGAGAGGGACCTGGGCCCAGGCAATCTCATGTCCCTTCTTGGCCCATTTGGTGTCGTTCTTGAGTGAGAAGTTGACGGCGAGCCAGGTGTCTTCGGAGTGACCCGAAGTCTTCACTGGTACACTGACAGACCCCGTCTCGCCTCCCTTGATGACCGGGATGGATAGACTGGCAGGTTCTGTGTTTCCAGACTCCTTGACCAAGTGCCAAGTTACATCCAAGTGACCGAGATCAATAAACTCGTAGTGGTTCTTGATGACCAGCTTGTCCCCGTCCATCGTTACCGTCACAGGCTCAATAGCCTTTTTGTACTCGACAAGTCCAGGGTTGGCCTTATGGGTAGACCACGTCATGCCATCCATGACAAAGTCAGCATCGTTGGGCTCGTCGCCAAAGTCACCGCCATATCCATAGAAGAAGGTATTCCCCTCACGCTTCAGCAATCCGTGGTTGCACCACTCCCAGATGAAACCTCCCTGTAGCAGACTCTCCGTGCGGAAGGCATTGATATAATCTCCTAGAGCGCCCGGCCCATTCCCCATGGCGTGCCCAAACTCGCACTGGATCAGCGGCCGGTCCCTCTTGGTGGCCACATGCTTCTTCATCTCGTCGATGCTCCAGTACATGCAGCTATACATGTCCGCCGTGACGCCATCGCGGTCGCCCTCGTAGTGCACGATGCGCGACGGATCGGCCTTCTTGATCCAGTGATACATCTCGGCGTGGTTGCGCCCGTAGAAGGCCTCGTTGCCCAGAGACCAGAATACTACACAGGAGTAATTCTTGAAACGCTCCACCAGCTCCACGGCGCGGTCCACGTACGCATCCTTCCACTCCGGGTTGTCCGACGTCCACTTGGTGGCAATCTTGTACGACTCTTCCTGGATCTGTGAGGGGGTCTTGATGTTCTGGTCGGGAATGTTGGACCGCTCGACTGTGTCGAAGCCGTGCGTCTCCAGGTCGGCCTCAGCGATAACATACAGACCCAGCTCGTCGCAGACCTCGTACAGACGGGGATCGTTGGGCTGGTGGGAGCACCGCAGGGCGTTGATGTTGTGCTGCTTCATGAGGACCAGGTCTGCGCGCATGCACTCGTAGGGGACGGCACGTCCGTACAAGTGGTGGTGCTCGTGGCGATTCATGCCGTAGAAGACGATGGGTTTGCCGTTGATGAAGAAGTTGGGATCCTTGCGCTCGACTCGACGGAATCCGATGCGCTGGGGGATTGTCCGGCCGGCAAAGGTCAGGGTCACTGTATACAGGACGGGGTCTTCGGCAGACCAGAGTCGCAGCGAGTCTCCGGAGACAGTGATTGCGCTCTCTCCCGAGGATGGGAACTTCTCCTCCTTGATCACAGAACCCTCCGGTGAGTAGAGTTTGATCGAAATGTCGCCCGCTGCACCCTGGACTTTGGCCTTTGTTCGCAGCACCGCGCTTGTGAAACTATCATCGAGATCGGGGGTAGAGGTAAAGTCCACAATGGCATTTTTGGGGAAGGCCAGGAGGTAGACATCCCTAAAAATGCCCGACAGGAGCCACTGGTCCTGGCGCTCAATGTAGGAGCCGTCGCAGAATTCGTAAACGCGAACAGCAACAGTGTTGGCTGCGCCCGACGGCCCAAGGAACGAAGTAATGTCAAACTCGCTCGGGTTTCGGCTCCCCTGGCTGTATCCGACTTCTTTGCCGTTTACCCACACGTGGAACCCCGAGTCAACGCCCTCGAAACGCAGGCGAATCTGCTGACCATTCCACTGTGTGGGGATGCTGAACTGCCTCCAGTAAGAGCCCGTCTCGTTCTCAAAGGGCACATTGGGCGGGTCGACGTGGAAGGGGTAATTGACGTTTGTGTACAGCGGCCTCCCATAGCCCTGAAGTTGCCACATTCCGGGGACTTTGACGTCGTCCCAGGTCAGGGGATCAGCATCGGCCCAGTCGGGGGCCTCGAAGGGGGAGGCAGCATGGTGGAACTTCCAGGTGCCATTGAGCGACTTGTACTCGCCCTGCTCGCGGTCCAGGCTCAGGGCCTTTTCTTCGGTGGAGTAGGGGAAGAAATGCGCGCGGGCCGGCAGGGTGTTCTTGTGGATAACCTGGAGGTTATTCCAATCCGGCTGGGCTTGAGGGAACGACATGATGGCGAATCGCGGATGGCTTCGTCAAAATGAGGGGTTGGTGGGATGGATGGACGACCAGAGGTGCCGCGCCACGCCAGCTTTATACCGACGGCACGATCCAGTATGATTCAGCATGACCCAGGCTACAGGTCACAGGTGCAGCGGCGTCACGGAGGAGCTCGCGGGCCATCAGGGACCGAGCCCGCCTCGACTTCCACCAACGTTGGTGGTTGGAGCGCATCGGGCAGTGCGGGGGTGGAGATGACTTGGTCTTCCTCAAGCTTAAGGATGCAAGCATGCAACACGAGGCGGGGAAACGCACTGCGATGCATCGTAAGCGAATAATACAGGGGAGTTTCGGTGCCCGTGGGGACCGCCGTACATAACCCGGAGCCACTCAAAGCCAAATGCCCCCCAATTGCCTATTTGGGTAATGCGGCTCGGAAACCATCGAGAGGCCCCGGTTATCCGCCGATGGACAGAGCCCTCCGGCATCGGGGGCTCAGGGCTCAGTTCATGGTGTAATGGCATGCTTCATTGGCCTGAAGTCCAGTTTTACCGGCAGCCGAAATCTCATTTACCATCGTGCCATAATATTCAACACTACATGTCCATCCTTAAAGTACCAACAGAGCACCGCTTACCAGTAAACCAAGCCAAGCCTGAGTGCTACGTACGATGATGTGGAGACTCAAGCATTGAAATTATGTGGACCGGAAGCTAAGAATGTGCTCATATGTAGACAATTAGACCTTCGATCCAATGATACAATCAGTCGCACCACGTGTCATACGTGGTTTGTCACGCCAAGTGCGGGATTACTTGTCGTCAGTATCACAAATCACATCCAGCGTCAAGTCTCGAACCCCGCCAACTTTGGGCATGTACTACAGTGCCGCAAGTGATACAGCATAACGATTTCTTTGCAAACCCACCAGGCGATAGAGTTGGCTAAGCCCGTGTCGCCCTTGTCTAGCTCGAGGCTCATTCCCATTTTGTTCATATAGGGGTCTTCTCAAGTCCCAAGGGCTGCAACTAACAGTATGGTCAGGAGTATCCCCGACATACTGATAAACACGGGAGGCCTTCAAGGGATGAACCTACAGATTACCCGGCCCTGCGCACATCTTCGTCCCGTAGGTACACTCAATTTGGCTCGAGATATCGTGGTCCGTCAGAGGTAAGCGCTCATCGAGCAAAGAAAGAATATAATCACTGCCGCCCCGGGAACTGGCTATAGCTTGGCTCCGCCATAACTAATAAGGTGGATGCCCAGCCACTTAGAGTATCAGCGATATAGAGAAATACGATATGCCTCACCATTTGCGGCCACTCGCTACTTTTTATGGCAACCGCAGACCTGCATACGAGTGGCACGAGTTGGTTGTTGGTTTCAATTTAGACTGTTGGTTTTCCTTGTATGCACTCCCAACATGCAGAAGTGACGTCGTGTCAACAACCCCCCTTGCGACTCACGACCACGAGCGGTGAACAGGATCCAGAATTGAGGCATTAGTATGTCTAGGGCCTTAAATCCATTTGTTTCCGGCTATCTTCTAGTGCCTAAGATGCGTATCGTTTCTAAGACTCCATAGATTTTAGCTTGTTGCTCTTAGTTCTGACATATACTCATCCAAACCAAGTACTCAATACTGTGCAAGCAAAGGGAACCTTACTCTTATGCGCCATTTTATTACACTCGCCTTTAGAAACCACCGAAGTAACCTAGCTTATCAGATACACAGTCCAAGAAATGGGCGAATCTAGGGCGGCACATTCTGACTCCAACTATCCCTCATCCGCGGCCCTATTCAGATTCATGGATCTGCAACCTGAAATCCGCTGCCGGATCCTGGAGTTTACCGACCTCATCACGCCTGTGGCTCACGTCATCTGGTGCCTTGGTGGCTTCGACGCGCGTGGCAAGTCTGACAGTCGCCATGGCGACTGCTTCAAGCCCTTGGCCACTGACTGGGCACCTCCCACAGCCATGTTTCTCGTGAGCCACTACTTCTCAGCTATAGCTCATTCCGTCTTTCTCTCACGCAACTACTTTGAGGTATGCGACTGTGAGACTAAAGAAGTCATGGAAAATATCGTCGACCTCTGGGATGACCCTTTTCCTAAGATGCTGGATGTTTCCCATGCAGCGGGCTTCCTTTCTCGTCCTCTAGCGTCAAATTATCTCTCATATATAACAGCTCTGGAGATAAATCCTCGCCGCTGGGGCCCACAGATGGTCGGGTCCAATATGCTCCGGCAGTGGCAGGATGCTGCTGAATGCGTCAAGAGCTGCTTCAACCCACGGCGTCTTATAATTAGCATTGGGAGTGACTGCTCAGTTCCTATTTACCAAGAGTTATTATTGGCCGGTAACTCAATGGAATTCCCCTGGCCTTTCTTGAGCCAAGATGGCATCGATACGGTGCGGCAATCTGTGGATATGGTCTGGCCAATTCACAGGCTGGCGCAATCAGATGGCGTGAAGATGTTCCTTTGGGATTTCCAGCTGCAGGAAGAGAGAATTATTTACTACTGCCGCCATCGCAGTGAGCCTTTGCCGGAAGTTGTTGGTGACATGGTGCTCTCCAGACTCCACCCCTTCGGCGAGATTCATATCCAGCGCTCATTCCGCTCACCTGCCGCCAGCGGTACAAGGACTAGCAATCAAAGTGCGAATTCGGGATGGATAGAGGGCCTTTTTGGGCGAACACATTCCGAAGATGACGAGTGGTACAGAAATGGGCTAAATCCCAGATCTTGGTTACCCTGTTCACCATCCATGTTCTCACCAAAGTTGCCTTCGTACTGCACCTCGGCGGCAACTTTCCCCGATTGGAAGCGGGAAAAGGAAATGTTGCCTATGGACCATGTATCGCAATCATTAGATTAGAACTTTGATCATCATGCGGTCTCCTATGTATTTCTTTCTTCCCACATCGTCCCCTAATAGTAATCCCACGAATCAATTGGCAGAGCGCATTTCGACTACTTCGCATCTTAGTAGTCGCGATATAAGTACGCAAGATATAGGTTGATTTGTTTCACCTACTGTCCCCGAAATACTTAGACAGTCAAATGCCAGCGGAGATGAGAAAGATTACACACACAAGAGAGCTGAAGAAGCGCGTGTGGTGGTTCCTGGCCCACCAGGATTGGCTTCAGATCCCCTCTCAGAATACCTATCTCATTCATCCGACGCAGTTCAACACACCCCTCCCTTTCAACTTTCTGGAGCGACCAGAGCTGGCTGAGAGGGATGGCTTGGCATTGGATGTTCGGCCTGATAGCCACTACACTGTGAGCTCCTACACAAACACCCTTTCTAAAGGTACCTCCCAGTGTTTCAATTGGAGCCCTCGACCTGGTATTAGCTGACATTCCTTCCGAAGTGGCCGTCATCGTATGGAAGCAGCAGGATCGCATGTGGAATACTGGCCATCGAGGTCGAAGCGGAGAAGGTCTAACAAAACTGTATGAACACGTTCTATGGGCCGATCGCGAGCTCAAACAGGCATATGCGGAGTTTCCCGACTTCATGAAGGATACTACTCGAGACGCTCCGGCCCAGTCGGGATGTCCTTCGTACATCCGCTATATAGCCTCTGTTCAGCTTCTCTCTATGGCACACAAGCCAAGTTGTACTAGAAAATTGTTCCGATTTCGAGGTTGTTGACGAATGACAATAAAGACCCATAGACCCTAACAATCCACCGCCATTTCCTGCTTCGGAGCTTTCGCGACCCGCGTTCCATACACATTCAGGTATGTACAAGACCATCTATCTTAGACATATAAAACCCCAAATAGGGAATAGTCCACGTCTAACGAGAACCGTAACTATTGGCTTTGCTCTCTTGCATTTCCATTGCGGAGCGCTGCATACTCGACACCGAAAGGTGGCGCGATGATGCGGGTACACAGGTCATACTCAACATGTGGACGGTGCCGTCACAGCTCATCTGCTGCTCGCTCATCCTCGCTCTCGCCTCCATATTCGGACGAGGCAACAAACTCACATATGACGCTGCCAACGTACGGTGCTTGGCGGAGCGAGGACGGGCACTGCTTCACCAGCTCGAGGCATCTAGCTCAATATCCCGACGTGGCGGCGTGGTCATTGATTCGCTATTTGAGCTGGACGATGCTGGGGAGCATTCGGGTGGCGAGATACGCTTAGATGTCAACAACATTGTGCGCCAGGTCTTATTCGCAGATAGGGTGGACAAGCAGAGACCCGAGGGATGCGAGATGGGGGGCTCATTTTTACCGTTTGGGACAGACTCCTAGGATGAGATATTCGGGGTAATGCCATTTGACGCAATGAGTATGATGGGGACGCCAACACCAAGACCACAGGCTCGGGGGATGGTCAACGGCGATCCCCACCTCCCCTTGGCTAAGATGATACACTTGAGCGGTACAAACAGAGACGGATGTTGAAATGCACCCCGTCAAGCACGGGGTTCCTTGGGCGGACGCTCTTGACGCTTGTGGCGAGTTTCTGGACTCTATAGCCTGGCAATATTCCCTCAGTGGTCTTGTTTGTCTTGTGTCTATATATCAATCGAATGATTTGGTAGGACACAAATTGGAAGTAAGTATATGTAATGTATATAAAGAGGTGAGCCTTGTAGGCAGTGTAGTTGGGGCAACAACCAACTCATATATTCGGCCGACACCCTTCGCCGTCACACATGAGGATAAAGAAGCTCTATCTATTAGTGACGTCAGATGGCTCGGTTATAAAGTCCTTATTGCCATCATGAGTTTTGGCCGAGCCTGGAATGGGAAATTGTTTGGAGGTCATTGTGGTTGAATTAGTTTGGTGATAGATGTGATCGCGCTTGGCTTGATCGCCAAGTATTGATTGAGGTGACATTTCTCATCCACAATTCTAGGTCTAATGCATCAATAAATCTGGGTAGGATATGAGTATATGTGCATAAGTACCTACCTGGAGGGCGATTGTGACACGCAAAAAACCGGCAACCCTCCCGCCACCGAGACCGGGAACCCGGATGCTCTTCCTAGTGTGGTCTATTGTGAGACATTCTCAGCCGAGGGTGAGATAGGTCTGGACAGAGTAGTATTATCAAAGCCCCTGATGTTTGAGATACACCGAGACTGAACGTTTCGAGGCAAGGCTGAAGACGACGAATTTCCGCTGATTCACTCTGGGATGTCACTTGACCACCAGCGTTGCCTTTTCATCCCCGCACATGCAATGCATACATATCCCTCATGTTCGTACCAGGCGAGCTTCTGATTATTTATTCTTTGCAGTAAATATTTACGGGGAGAATTACCAATAAGCAGCAAGCAAGAAAATAATGCTCTCGAGCCTTTGGAAGTGGCCGATTGATCCACAGCATCGGGTTTTGCTGACGAGTATTGAGGCATGGAGACTAACGCCGAGCCCTGCGACTCTGACGCCACCTGGAGTTGCTTCAAACAAAGGTGAGCCAGCCAAAGCATCTTGACCCTCCACTGTGTGACCCTCTCTCTGACAAATTTCACCGTCTCCAGACCAGGACCCAACCACCAAAGAGCAGAGAACATGGACAGCCAAAGATTTTGCGTCGCTTTGGTTATCAGACATGATTAATGTTACCAATTGGCAAATTGCCTCCTCCGCCATGATCGTGGGGCTCAGCACGGTGGACGCCATCATCATCACCCTCTTGTCAGGGCTGCTTAATGGGCTTCCGATGGGCATGTCCATGCTCCCGGCAACAAGTCTATAGCTAACACCAATCTAGTTCTCAACGGTGCCCCTGGAACTGACCACCACATTCCCTTCCCGGTCGCTGTGCGGTCCGCCTACGGATACTACATGGGCTATTTCTGTATAGTCTCGCGTATCATTCTCAGCGCAACCTGGTTCAGCGTCCACACGTGGATTGGAGGTTCCATAATGACAGAGGTAAGAAGCAACTAAGAATGTTGATGCCCATGAAATGTGATGGGACATGGTTGTTGACAGCCAGTGAATAGACCCTTGCAGCCCTGTGGCCTGAATATCGCAACGTACCGAACAAGCTCCCGGAGTCGGCACAGGTTACAACACTGCAGATGGTATCTTTCCTTCTATTCTTCGTGCTCCAGATTCCATTCCACTTTATTCCAATAGGAAAGCTACGGTATTTTGTCATACCCACCTATGCCAACTTGACAACTACTGACAACTAACCTCTGGTACATTACTGTTCCTCACCAAGGCCATCCTCATCGTCCCAGTATCTGTCGGTATCGTGCTCTGGATTTGCCTCAAAGCAGGAAGTGTCCAAGGTATTTTCGCGCAGCCAGCTTTGGTGTCAGGGACGACAAGAACTTGGCTCTGGTTGTCGACATTCAGCGCCGTGACCAACTCGTGGCTGTCGTCTGCGATCAACATGCCCGACTTCACCCGGTTTAGCAAGACGAAGTAGGTCATGGACATTCTGCTTCCTTATTCCCCCAAATAGTGACATATATCACCCTTCCTAGACACGCGCCTTTATCACAGATCCCCACCATTCCCATCGTCAAGACGTTGTACGCCGTGTTGGGCATCGCAACAGTCGGTGCAGGACGGACCGTGTATGGAGAAGACATTTGGAGTCCCGTGGAGCTCATGGCCAGGTGGGAAGGGTCTGGAGGAAGATGCTTGGCGTTCTTCTGTGGCTGTCTGTGGATGCTGGCGCAGATATCCTGCAACCTGTCAGCCAACTCGATTCCCTTCGGCCACGACATTATGAGCCTGGCCCCTGGTTGGATCAACGTTCGGCGTGGATCCCTCATCTGCCTCGTCATCGGGTCCTGGGCCTTAGTGCCGTGGTACTTGGCCTCGACAGCAGAGTCATTCCTCACCTTCATGAATGCGTATGGATGCATCGTCTGCGCTATGTCGAGTATTCTGATTGCAGACTACTGGCTAGTTAAGAGACGGAAGCTTGACGTGCCGGCATTATACAGCCCCCATGGCCGCTATCGGTTCTTGGTAAGTCTCCTAGCCAAGACCTGAGTCGATTATTTCCTAATGCATTCTTGCCATCCTCTTAGGCGGGATGTAACTGGAGGGCCGGCGTTGTCCAGCTAGCCTTCATGGCTATTTTTCTGCCGGGCGTCATTAACCACATTAATCCATCCATCTGGTTCCCACTGGGGCTTAGACGCATGTACGATATAAACTGGTTCATCAATACACTGGGTCCGCTGCTCGCGTACTGGGTATTAAACGCCCTTTTCCCACATCACGCCAGCCAGATTTCGACCACAATTGCGGCCCCCGACGGACGATCTCCGACGGACCGCGAGAGCGCATTGAGAGAACTAGACTCCATGCGACAGTTAGAGTGCAGCCAGGGTGCAGAGAAGCAGTAAGATTTGTGACTGGCATTGTTGAGCGTGTGGAGTCCCTAACAAGAACGCATCACCTCGGTTTTGGCGCTTGAGCCACATTGGGTCAACTATCCTCTTTCGAATATCAATTTATCTAGACATTTGTCGTGTAGATAAACATACTTGGCAAAATAGAGAGCGATTTCCTCTAGACTCCGGGCAGAAGGTCACCCTGGTGGGTCGATCATCTCAATGCGTCGCGCATACACCAGACCCATTCTAGATCAACGATACTTGTAATGTGCGAGTCATATATGACTTCTCGAGTGACTTAAGGTCGTATGATCGCACCTAAGTACTTGCCTACACGTCCTCAAAATCTCACTAGCACTTGAGGCAGTGAAATTATAGGTACGCTAGAGCAGAGTCGTATTTAGACACTAAAAATCTCTATTAATTCAGACTTTAAGCATACCCCGATATACCTCGGGCCAAAATATAGTACGGATAGTGCCGTAACACAAGTCCACAGTAGCATGGTAAGACCGTGCACGGCCTTTCGGTGAACACTATCCGAGGGATAAGGCAGTTATAATTTAATTTATGGACAGCTTAACTAATGCGGACCTGTACGCTTATTCATACGAAGGTATATAATAGTATCATTACCATTTTTCTATAGTCTTTTATATTTATTATGTTTTGGTAAAGTTATGAGTGAGTAAAAAATCGTAGAAGCGGAGATGTATTAGCCGACTAGAGATTTATTACTATCCGAATAGACCTACCCTTACGCTAAAGATGGTGTTATGGTTAATACTACTACTTACTACATGTAGCCACCAACTTAGCTACTTCGGCTATCACTAATTTCCGCAGATGAAACAAGTATCCACGGACTGATTAGCTGATAATCCCTGGAGGAACCTAGGGAGGATACGACACTCAAGCAGATAGTCAACAATGATATTGCTACGATCAAGGTCAGCCAATGGCTACAAAAAGTCTCCTTTGCGCAATAGCCGATCTATGATTTTGGGAACGAGGGCCCGAATTGCCGTCAGCGTGGCCAACTACTCTTTGCCATCGCGCTGATAATGAATAGATTTGGGTTGATATCACATCCAGGTGTCCTGACAGAAAATAAGATCTGAGAAATATGGCTCAGCAGGGATTAATATACGGCCCCCGGGTATATCAGTCGTGATATCAGTATTTCCTAGCCGTTGGAGCAGAAGGGTTAGAGGGCGGTTTCTCAGTTTTAGGTCGCCGCCATTATTGAAAGGCCAGTGCCTCGGGCAGCCTGGGTAGACCTCACCTTCTTCGCGCCTCACGTGTGTAGCTTGCTTCCTTTCTCCTTCCTCAAGAGACCTGATTCCCACGCCCCTCCTCGCATGCCTCCCCCGTCTCACGATAACCATCATCTATGGTCCTCGGGTGACCAGGGGATAAAATATGACACCTAGAGAAAAGCAGTAGCAGTACGGAAGTCCAAAATATTCCATCAGCAAAGTTAGGGACTCTTTACTGAAACGAAGCTGAGAATAGGTGTACAGGCGGTGTGAGATAAGCCGTTAACCGGTCTGGAGGATTCATCATCTCACGCATCATCCTGGCTGTGTCGCAGTCAGCGGCCCCACCATCTCACTAACTGCTATAAGCTACTAGCCAAGTCTTGGGGTTAGTTACAACGATCGACAGCGTGCGTAACCTATCAAAGGCAAAATCACTAGCTCCAGCTTTTATGCAAAGTAGAGGGAGATACCAGATTAGTATGTGGCTTACCACGGTTAATTAGATAGCTACATATATAAGATCAACGCTACCGTATACGCCTTGCCGAAAAATTCAATGTATCCTAAGCATCCATCCATGCTCTCTGTGATCACCAACGTAGCTTTTTCAAACCCCCATTTCTAAGTTGTACAGGGCTGCGCACAATGTCGACGCGCCAGGATGAATCCCCTCCTCCTACCTTTGAGCCGATCGCGATATGCGGCATCGCCTTGCGTCTGCCGGGTGGCATTTCAACCCCGTCTCAATTCTGGGAATTCCTCGTCAACAAGAAAGATGCCCGGGGACCCATCCCTGAAACACGGTACAAAGCTTCGAGCTTCTATTCCAAATCCGGAAAACCCGGGTTCGTCGCATCGCAATATGGCTACTTTCTCGACGACTCGGTTGACCTTGGGGCCCTTGACACAAGCTTCTTCAGCATGCCCAAGAGTGAGGTCGAAAGGGTTGATCCACAACAACGTCTGCTTCTCGAGCTCGCATGGGAGTGCTTTGAGAGTGCAGGCGAGACAGACTACCGCGGCAAAGCTATTGGTGCTTATATTGGCTCATTCGGCGAAGACTGGGCTGAGAACTTCAGCAAAGACACCAATTTGTTCGGCCCATACAAGGTAGCAGGCTACGGAGAGTTTGCGGGCCCCAACAGGATCTCGTACGAGTATGACTTGAGAGGTCCTAGCATGTCAATCCGCACAGCGTGCTCAGCAGGCCTGATCGGACTCCACGAGGCCTGCCTGGCCATTCAAAATGGCGACTGCTGCGGTGCACTAGTTGGCGGTTGTAACTTGATCATGTCACCCGGCATGACCGTCAGCATGACCGAGCAGGGCATATTATCTCCCGATGGATCCTGCAAGACGTTTGATGCCACCGCTAATGGATACGCTCGTGGCGAGGCCATAAACCTCTTGTACGTCAAGAAGCTGAGCGATGCTCTCAGAGATGGGAACCCCATCCGGGCCGTCATCAGGGGAACCTCGATAAACGCAGACGGCAAGACAACCGGCATGAGCGTACCCAATCCTATCAGCCACGAAGTCATGATTCGCAGAGCCTATTCTGTTGCCGGCTTGCAGGGTAAGTACTGTGAAACCGCCTTTGTCGAATGCCACGGTACTGGGACGCCTACGGGCGATCCCATAGAGACAATGGCTGTCGGCAACGTATTTGGAGATCTAGGTGTCTTCATCGGGTCGGTGAAGGCCAATGTCGGGCATTCTGAAGGCGCTTCGGGCATCACCTCAGTTGTGAAGGCCATCTTGGCACTTGAGAATCACACTATCCCCCCAAACATCAAATTCGTCACGCCCAATCCCAAGATACCTTTCAAGGAAAAGAAGTTAATGGTTCCGACGGAACCTGTACCTTGGCCAGCGAACCGGATGGAGCGAATCTCAGTCAACTCGTTTGGAATTGGCGGTGCTAACGCACACGTGGTATTGGAATCGGCAAGCCAATTCCTGGCTAGTATGCAGAATGAAAACTCACAGGGTTTGGATGGCATCCACAAGCTACATGTATCCATGAAACCCCGTTTACATCTTACTCCATTTTCTGCCAACACTGCGGATTCTTTGCGTCGACAAGTTGAACGCCATCAGCAATATCTCGCTCAGAATCCCGGATCTCTAGCCGATGTGGCTTACACACTTGCAACCAGGAGAGTGCACCTTCCTCACCGAGCCTACGCACTCATGAGGCAAGATGGTACTGAGGCGTTAAAAGCTTCTCCTCCAGCCAGAGCGCCTTCTACTGCTCCTAAAGTCGTCATGATATTCACAGGCCAAGGCGCTCAGTGGCCTCAAATGGGCATGGAGCTGATGCACTCGCATAGCACATTTGCTTCTTCCATAAGACGAATGGACGACATTCTTCAGGGACTTGCTGATGCGCCTACTTGGACCATTGAGAATGAACTCCTTGCATCCCCGCAGAATAGCAATATCAAGGAAGCATATATGTCACAGCCACTTTGCACCGCACTACAGATTGGGCTTGCAGACATACTCTTGGATGTTGGAGTCCAACCGTATGCCGTCATTGGCCATTCATCAGGGGAAATCGCTGCGGCTTATGCATCCGGGAAGCTCACTTGTGCCGAAGCTATTACCACAGCTTTCTATCGGGGTGTTGTCTCGTCTGAGGTGCGTACACCTGGCTCTATGGCCGCCGTGGGCATGAGTTGGGCCGAAACAGCCGCATATCTCTTGCCGGGAGCTTCCATAGCCTGCGAGAACTCACCTTCTAGTGTCACGGTCTCTGGGGACACAGAGGCCGTAGAAAACTCTCTGGAAAGAATACGGGAGGCCAAACCGGGAGTCTTCTGCCGGCGATTAAAAGTTGATACAGCCTATCATTCCCATCATATGAAAGTTGTGGGAGCTAAATACTCATCCTTGATCATGCCCCACATGGCAGATGAGTCGAGGCCAGCACAATATGGAGGTGACACTCTATTCTTTTCCTCGGTTACTGGGACCCAGTTACCAGCATCCGCCAAACCCGACGCTAGATATTGGCAGGATAATCTGGAGTCGCCTGTTCTGTTTAGTAAAGCCGTTTCCAGCTTGATGGCGCATCATGCTGAGCATAGGGGGCCGAATAGTCCCGCGGGATTGGTCTTCCTCGAGGTTGGGCCCCATGGCGCACTCGGTGGGCCCTTGAGGCAAATCTTGTCCGGCCCCTTGGCCAGTACTTTTCCTTACAAGTCATGCCTTACCCGGTCTCAGGATGCCGAAGAAACTTTACTGTCTACTGTGGGCTGGCTATGGACCCAGGGTGTTGCACTTAACTTGAAGCGACTGACCAACCGTCAAGGAGAGGCAAAGGTTGTGACAGACTTACCTCTCTATCCATGGCAGCACAATCACTCACTACTTTTGGAGACTCGCATCACCAAAGCATGGAGGTTCCGCAAGTATCCCAAGCACGAGCTTCTGGGGGTACGCGTGGTGGAGAGCACAGATAATGATCCAGCCTTCCATAACGTCCTCCTACTGGAGCACGTTGCCTGGCTACGGGATCATGTCATCAAAGGCGATGTCATCTTCCCTGGGGCTGGGTATATTGGGATGATTGGCGAGGCTGCACGCCAACTTTCCGAGGACGCTGGCTGCAAATTTTGGGGGTTCCAGATCCGCAATTTGGTGATTGACATGGCCATGATACTGCATGAGTCGAAGCCCATGGAGATTCTCACTAGCCTTCGAAAAGAGCGGCTGACAGACAGCTTGGACGGTCGCTGGTGGGATTTCACTATAACATCTCACAATGGGGTAACATGGATGAAACACTGTTTCGGCCAGTTACAAATCATGGAATTTGGTAACAAGGCCCCAGAAACCACCCTGCTAAATCACAGAGATACAGCCAAGCTTCCTCGGCATATCGATTCATCCGCTTGGGTACGCTCTTTGTACCCCCCAAACCCTCTACCTACTAGAATATTCCGTAATGCCTGATGACTTACTAACCATGTATCGGCAGTACCGGACTTTGTCTAGGGTTGGTGGCGACTACGGTCCGTACTTCCAAGGGCTCAAGAACCTCTCCAGCTCGACAACCGATTGCATCGCCGAAAGCACTACATGCCGAACGTCCCAAGACGACGACGTCTTCTATCCTGTTCACCCAACACAAATCGACAATTTTCTACAACTTCTCGGCGTCGCTTCTGTCAAAGGCTTAGCACATAAGGTTGATAAGATGACAGTGCCAACCTCGATTGAGCATATTCAAATCACAGCCAATACCCAAGAAGCAGACCTACATATCACAGCTTCAGCTTCTGCATCTATCCGTGGTTCGGTATGCGGCGGTGGCAGAGGAGTGACAGCGTCTGGCCAACTCGTGCTGGAAATCGCCGGAGTGAAGTTGAATCCTCTTGGGAACGATGATCTCGAGGATGACGATCCACATGCTGGCGCAAGGTTGTTCTGGGGCCCCGATATTAACTTTCTGGAAATTCCAACCCTGATAGGCCCTTTTGAAGACCGGAAAAGCCAGTTTTGTCATATCGAACCTCTCTATTGCCTCTGCGTTCAGGAGGCATTGAAGCGTCTCGAAGGGGTCACGACCGATGTACCTCATCTTAACCGGTTTCATACATGGATGACAACACATTGCCCTCCGACGACGACTAGTCATACGCTTAAAAGTTTGGCACAAAATCACCCGGGTATCTTATCTGGACCCATTGCGACTGCTTTGATGAAGGTCCTAGACAATATTGTACCAATTTTCAAGTCGGAAGTTGAGCCTGTCGATGTTTTGCTCAGCGATAATACCCTGACAGACGTATACAATACTCTCAGAATGACGAACCGGTCTCGGCTTTTTCAATCCCTAGGTCATTCGAAACCTAACCTTAGGATTCTCGAAATCGGGGCTGGAACAGGGGGAACTACTGGCAGTGTCTTGGCTGGCCTGGCTCACAGTGCAACGGGGATTCGAATGTACCAGCACTACGACTACACCGATATCTCCGCCGGATTCTTCGATGAGGCCAAGGCACATTTTGAACGCTATCCTGGCGTTCGTTACCGTACTCTGGACATTTCCGAGGATCCTATTTTGCAAGGCTTTGAACACGAAGCTTACGACCTCATAATTGCTTCCAATGTCCTACATACAACGCCCAGTCTTAAGCAAAGCCTTATCAACGCACGCAAACTACTTCATCCGGAAGGTACACTATATCTGGAAGAGCTTTGTTCAGATATCAAGATCTTCAACTTCATCATGGGGGTCTTGCCGGGCTGGTGGCTCGGGGTCGACGACGGTAGGGTCAACGAACCGTACGTCTCTCCTGAGCGGTGGGATGAGGAACTGTGCCAGGCTGGGTTTGGGGGACTACACAGTGTAACATACGACTCCGCTCCACCTCATCAACTCCTGGCCTTCATGACAGCAAAGCCTAGTCTTGAGCTCGCCAGAATGAGAGCCGCGACCATTCTATATGACAAGACTTCGCTCGACATTGCTGAGGAGCTCAAATCTCGGATGATCTACGATGGCTATCAAGTTTCTCTCTGCTCTTTTTCCGACAAGGAAGTGCCACTAGACTCGGATCTGATCTCAGTGGTTGATGTCCCCATACCATTCTTTGAAAATATTAGCTCCTCCTCCTATGAGGACTTCCATCAACTCATGTCGAGGCTGTCAGATTCGGAAAGAGGTGCAGGTATACTTTGGCTGACAAGATCCTCTCAATTGAGCTGCTCCGACCCTCGCTGGGCTCAAATCATCGGTGCGGCCAGAACCATTCGCGGCGAAATGGCCGTTGATATAGCGACCTGCGAACTCGACGAGCCCAGTCTCCAGGCATGGACTACAGTAAGCCGTATATTCCACAAGTTCCAGCAACGTCGGGACGACGACTCCTTGCTTCCAGAATACGAGTATGCGGTCTCTGACGGGATCGTATATATTCCGAGAGCATTCCCGATAAATGTGACCGAAGAGCTCGCTAGACCAAAGCCGGGAGGGACTGATTCTGAGAGGTCAGCCCGGGATTTGAAAATCGGCAGGTATGGCCGCCTGAAAACGCTTAATTGGGCCCCGAGAGCCCACCAGGAGCTTCAGGGGGATGAGGTAGCAGTCGAAACCAAAGCCGTGGGCATGAACTTCAAGGTCAGTGGTACTTATCCATCTGGGAGCTTTTGTAAAAGGGCTTTGGATACTCATATTCTACAGGATGTTTTGATTGCAATGGGCATCGTCGACGCCACAACTGAAGGTCTTGGTCTTGAAATGGCTGGCATCATCCGAGACGTCGGCCCCGACGCGGAGGGGCTGGCCGTTGGTGATAGAGTATTTGTCTTCGGCAGCGGATGCTTCTCTACCCATCTGATTACATCCCGTAAATATTGCGCCAAAATCCCGGATAGTCTATCTTTCGAAGATGCTGCGACGATGCCCTGTGTATACTCCACCGCCCTTCACGCACTGCTCGATATTGGTCGTCTCGAGGCAGGGCAAACGGTGCTCATTCATTCAGCTTGCGGCGGTGTCGGGCTCGCCGCCATTCAGGTCAGCAAGATGGTGGGAGCCGAGATTTATTGCACGGTCGGAAGCGAGGAGAAGGCTCGTCATTTGGAGGTCGAGTTTTCGATTCCCAGGACTCGTATATTCAACTCGCGAGAGCCTTCCTTCCTTAGTGATGTGATCTCTGCGACAGATGGCAGAGGCGTAGACCTTGTGCTGAACTCACTGTCGGGTGAACTGCTCCATGCATCGTGGAAGTGCGTGGCCGAGTTTGGCACGATGGTTGAGATTGGGAAGCGAGATCTTATTGGGAACGGAAAGCTCGATCTGAACGTCTTTGAAGCAAATCGAAGCTATCACGGTGTGGATCTCGGTCTCCTCATTCAGCGTAGGCCGCAAGAAGCAACAAGGTATAAAACTTCCACTACATCATTTGTGTTGTTTATGCTAACATGAAATACGTAGACTTCTCAAACGGATCGTGGAGCTCTATGAACAAGATCACATCGGCCCTATTCATCCCGTTCAAGTCTTTGCGGCCACCGCTATCGAGGAGGCATTTAGGTACATGCAAAAGGGCCAGCACATTGGTAAACTCATTGTGTCTATGGATCCCACTGAGGAACAGCAGGACTTTGAGTCCACGACGGCTCCGCGAGGCCCCATTCGGATCCCACAGTTTGATGGACATGCCTCCTACTTACTTGTCGGAGGCCTGGGGGGTCTGGGTCGCGTGGTGTCAACCTGGATGGTCGAGAACGGAGCTCGTCATATTGTCTACCTGTCTCGAAGTGCAAGTACCACAGACGAGCATCAAGCCTTTTTTGAAGAGCTCCGTAGCCAGGGATGCTCAGTCACTACAGTTCGCGGCAGCGTTGTCTCTCTCTCCGATGTCGAGACGGCACTCTCGGCCGCACCGACGCCAATTCGCGGTGTCCTGAACATGACCATGGTGCTTGGTGACAAGCACTTTGGGCAAATGTCGTGGGAAGAATGGACCAAAGCCGTGGAGCCCAAAGTTCGTGGAACTTGGAACCTGCACAGTAGCTGCCTCTCTCGGGGCATTGACCTTGACTTTTTTGCCTTATTCAGTTCCATATCTGCCATCATTGGGCAGAGAGCCCAGGCAAATTATGCAGGTGCCAACAGCTTTCTGGATGCTTTTGTCAAATATCGCCATGGGCTCGGCCTAAGGGCAGGTTCGCTCGCCATTGGGTTGATGACCGATCATGGCGTTATGGCTGAGAGTCCCATGCTGAGAGACAGATTGATCAGTCAAGGTAATTATGGCCTCGAAGCCACTCAGCTTCTGGATGCTATCGGCACTGCTATCAATGTCACGCCGGTCTCAGAGGATGGCCAGCCCTGTCCTACACCACTTGTGATAGGTCTGCGAAGTGTCGTGCCTCTCGATGATCCTTCCAACCGAGTCATCTGGAAGCGAGATCGTCGGATGGCTATCTACCACAACCGTAGCCCGACTGCAGATGACAAGGGTAGTAACAACAAAGGAGCATCATCAGGCGCAACCACGAGCAAGTTGGAGGAGTTCCTTTTGTCAGCAAGACTTGATCCGAAAAAGATACTAGGGGGTCCTGACGCAGCTACGTTTATTGCCAAGCAGATAGGCAAGCAACTCATGGATTTGCTATTACGACCCACAGCAACTGACGACGACATTGACGTATCTAAGTCGTTGCAAGATGCCGGGCTGGACAGTCTTGTGGCCATCGAGCTACGCAGCTGGTGGAGACGTACGTTTGGATTTGACGTGAGCGTACTAGAGGTCCTCAACATGGGCAGTTTGCTGGACCTAGGAGAGAGGGCCATTCGGGGCTTGAAAGATCAGTACGGTGCCGCTGGAGAAGAGGTGGGTGATGAGAATGCCTTATGCTAAACCAGATGCACCTTGTGTGCTAAGGTACCTACTAGTAGTGTACGGCGTACATATTGAAAGATACTGTTAGACCCTGCGCCCCGTCACGCAGCAACCCATAGAGCCGGGATGGTTGGGCGCACCGCAAGTTTTCCTCCCAACGGCCCGGCTACTTCCCCACCTACGTTCAATGCCGCCTAGGAGATGGGTGCTTGTGAAACTTCCGAGCCGGAAGAGAGGTCTCCGCAAATAAAAGGAGACCCTACCAAGGCCCAATATCGGCACGCTCCCAATGCTGCCAGTGACCCAATATACACAATTGTAGTGAAGAAGGCCCTTCATTGGTGGGATTAGACCGTCCAAATGACCAGCGCCAACGCCAGATCGGACGGAGAAAGATTCGGGGCCGGGCATTGAAAAAACCGACTGGAGGGAATATATAAGTAGAACTCATGGTGGTCCATCCCACCACCGGCTTCAATTCACTGTCAATCTGTAAATTCAATCACTATCTACAAAGTAATAATGGTCGCTTCTTCAACCCTAGGGCCAGTCACACTACTAGCCGTGCTGTCTCGCATCGCCCAGTGTGCTGACATCTTCGTCTCGCCAACCGGGGATGGATTGGGGTCAATCGAAGAACCCCTCGGATCCATCCAGGACGCCGTGGACGCTGCCGAAGCTGGCGATACCATTTACCTACGCGCTGGCACATACGGACCGACGACCAATATTCAGATCACGAAGAGTGGAGCTAGCACAGCACCCATCACACTTCGGCCGTATGAAGAGGAGGAGGTGATCATTGATGGAGAGCAATTACCTGGGTAACTGCTAGGTGCCGTCCAAAATTGGCATTCCAATACTAATGAACGGCTGGGCAGCACTCCATATGGGCTCGGCGAAAGCCTCCCCAACGCCGAAAGAGGCATCCTGCATATCGAGGGCGCTAATTACTGGAAGTTCTACAAATTAGAGTAGGGATTCTAAATGTACCTATGATTTCTCCTGGCATGAAACTAACTGGGTATAGACTGGTCAACGGGCCGTACGGCGTGTATGCGCGTGACGCGTCGCACAACGCCTACGACCAGCTCTCCACGCACGACAACTACGAGTCCGGTTTCCAACTACAGGGAGCTTCAGAGAACAACACCATCACCAACCTCGACTCGTACCGCAACCGCGATCCGCGTAAGAATGGCGAGAGCGCTGACGGCTTCGCCTGCAAGGAAGGCTCTGGCGAGGGCAACGTGCTGCGCAACGCACGACTGTGGGACAATGTCGACGATGGGCTGGACCTTTTTATGTTTGAATCTGCCGTGACGATCGAGGAGGTGTACGCGTGGGGTAACGGCTTCAACCGCTGGGGGTTTGACGAATTTGAGGGCGACGGCAACGGGTTCAAGCTCGGCATCACGGATAACCCGCCGGCGGACCACGTGGTGCGCAACTGCATGGCGTTTGACAACGCAAAGAAGGGCTTCATCGATAATGGGAACCCTGGGTCGCTGCTCTTTGAGCGGAACACGGCGTGGAATAATGGCGACACGGGGTTCGTGATGCGGAGCTCGTCGTCGGCCATGGAGGCGAACATTGCGGCTGTTAATGCTGGCAATGCGCAGGTCAGCCTTGTCGACACTGTCTCATCGTCCGAGAACTCTTGGGACTCAGACACGGCTTGGTCCAACAGCTCCTTCGCGAGTGTGGATCCGGCAGTTCTCAAGGGAGCCAGGGGGTCGAATGGGAGGGTTGCGCCCAGCGATTTTCTGATTCCGTCTTCTGGAGAAGCAATCGGGGCAACTACCCTGGAGGAGATCTAATTACAATGTGCATCACTGCTAAATCCGATACTATCTCATCTCTCGCACAATGCGTGTAAAGTCAATGGAGTAGGCTCAGGCCGGTTCCAAAGCCACTCTAGTGCACATTTGTCGGAGATATTAATAAAATGGTTGGAACTTCTGTCGATGTTGCGGTTTAACACCTTGCCCCCCTCGACTTGACCATCCAGTAGACCAGTTAATGCTATCGATTAGTTGGACTGTCTGTTACAGCGCCAATTCTGTTCACAACAGCAAATGTAGTAGTATGTTCTATATTCAATGCTAGAGAAAGCTTCCTGAGCTCATGATTCATCTGAATGCTCACTAATGTAAAATCGAATGCAGATGCAAAAAAAAGACCAAAAAAGAAAGAACCCAGGTTATTGGATGTATAGGAAAAGCCCGATGCGGGGGTCGAACCCGCAACCTTGAGATCGTGTGCTCATAAGAGTCTCACGCTCTACCGATTGAGCTAACCGGGCGGGTTTCTGATTATGTAAGGTCGCCACCACTTTTGCTACATATTGTTACCATGATGCCAGACATTACCTAGTAGAGCTGGTAACGACCTGAAGACGTGGTGGGTACATGTAGTCTAAAGGAGAATTATTAAGTCTAGCAAGCGGGACTTGAGTCTTATTTCCTGGAATGTAAGCTAGTGCCCAAGGTAATGTGTGTAATAAATGGAGTATACATGTAATTGCCTGGCCCTGTTTGATGCAGTTGCCCCGTGTTACAATGGTTGATATCAGTGAGCTTTTGAACGATAGTTGGACAGTCACTGCAGCTTCCTTCTGGGCATGTGCAGCCTCTTATTAACTATCCTCGGTCACCGTGGGGACGATTGAGAGGCTTTGATGATTGCTAACCTGGGAATCCTTCCGACGATCAGGGTAGTGGGCCCATCTCATCGCAGAGAGGTTTGATAGAAACCCCAGATAGGAAAGGAAGGAGGCCCTGCTCTGAGTGAGAATCTGGAATCTTTGTGTGGTGGAATGGCCAGAAGCACCTCATTCTATGTACAGTATTATTCCGTACTGATAACGTAGGGCTTTCGGTCTCGGTTGGCTTGGGTGGGACCCCTTACGTTTACGGAGCTTACCTTCTACGATGCTCGGTTCGAACATGATGTAACGGTAATGTTACTCGGAAGTGGGGGGCTCGCTGCTTGATTTGATTTTGGGGTAATAGGTTTTCACATGAAACCTCGTCTTATTTGACTGCAAACGGAATATGGAGCATCTAAAATGCTCCCTTATAGGTGGCTTGCAACAGGCAGCTCATAAACGCATTGTTCGACCAACTCGCTGGCGGCACCTGCCATGCCAAAACTGTAAATATAGCCTCCGGCTTCCTGGCCATATGCATGAACCACCGTCTGGCCATTAACTGTTTCTCTCTCTGTCTTCGCCCCGCCGCCCTCGAAGGACTGGAGGCGGAAAGGGACGAGAGAAGAGCCGGCGATTGGTGCCATGTGCTTCGTGCTAGATCCGGAAACGTTGATGAGGACGTCATGATCAGACCCTCGAGGTCGTCTAGGTTTTACACCGACATGCGCCTGAACTCGATGCCTCTGGCATCAAGCGTGGTCCTCACCCATTTCAAAAAGACCGGAGGGGAAATCATAATCGACCTGTAGGTCATGGCCCAGGTGGCGCTGGGCGGGAGCTCGTGCTGTCTCAGGAAGCGGAAGCCGGGGATCTGCGACTGGAACCATATGGAGTCGGGGGATCCATATTTCATTACCTCTGTGATATTTGGAGTTTGCTCAATCTCCCACTGCAGCCCGTTTTGGACGATATCTAGCTTTCTATTGAAATCAGTGCTATGAATGCGCAGCCTTCAGCAGCTGTCAACTAGCCTCACTGACCTTGTTATCAAGGATTGGAGTGCGGTTAGGCCGTTGTTCCGCAAAGAAGCTGAGAGCTGGGAGGGACTTTCAGTGAACATGTCAAATGATTGTTGCTGGAGTGTTCAACTTGACAAGAATACAACATGGTACTGACCAAAAAAGATGACGGAGCTTCATCTGACGAGAAACATTTCCATGGGGTTCTTGTGAGCCATCTTATTATTCGGTTGGAAGTTGTCCATGCTAACAATGCATATAGTGATAGGTTCTTTGAGAGAGGTACCCCAGTTACTGAGACTTTCTCCATCAATGCTGAGCCAGGCTCGACGGTCGACTGCCGGGAACTCGAAGGCCTGGTAGTAGCCACACTGTTATTGTTGGTGTTGTGAAATTCTGCGTGGATCGTCATTCATCACATTAAGAATAGATATGGCTTCTTAGCTTTAGCTAGCATTATAGACTAGCCAATGAAAAACATTGAGTATCTAAATGATAGTAATTATCTTCTCCTGCAGTACCTCCCCGTCGGATGGCTCCCACCACTCTGGTCTCCATCTCTTCTCAACGAGAACTGTAGTCAGAGTGCCGCTAATGGTGCTCCCAAACATTTTCCTATCCCAATCTAGCAACCCGAACCGCTCGAAAATCTGATTCTCCTCGTCTACACAGATAAGGACAAGCGCGATAAAGTGACCATTGTGCTTCATCATGCGCATGCAGTAGAACGCTGCCTCGGGGTCCACATTCTCTTTCCAGTCGTCTTCCTCAAAGTCGCCATAGTCGCAACGAAGGTCCGGTTCGCCCAGAGCCCTAAGGAGAGTTTCATGGCTAACGGGAAAGACGCGACCCTTGAGGCGAAGCTCGTAACGAGGCTTCTTCCCAACGGTTTGATCCTGGGCCTCTACATCCGAATCTTCCACCAGCGCCTCGTCAGCTGCATAGGCCAGAAATGCATCGTCCGGGTACGGACGTGAGTCCATATTAGATACTGCGGCACCCCAAAACAATGGGTATTCGACCACTGCCGTACCTGATTTGCTGCTGAGTGAGGCCCATGACCACGTCGGGAAGAGCCACTTGTCGCTGCTCCAGTCCGTCTTACGTGTGTCAGCGTCTATCTTCTTCCTCATCAACGGGCCTTGAAGGGTGTTCCTCTTCCACATCAAATCCTTCACCACCGACCCAGACCATGCCCCCGCGAAGTACTCCTCGCCCTGCCTCCAGTGGCGCATATAGTCAGAGAGTCCCTGGATAGCGGTGAACCTATCCGTCTCGAAGCTCAGTCTCGTTTTGGAGTAGGCGTTGATCAGCTCGTGCCACCTCTCGACTGGGTTAAAGGGCTGGTTAGCTCCTTCCAATCCGATGCTTCTCGACGGCAACTTGAAGAAGGGTGAATCATCGCCGAGCTCATGGTTCACAGCCTCTCTCTTGTTGTCTATCTGGCAGCATTGGCAATTCCGGCTCTCCCTGCACAGCCATAGCATCTCCTTGGCTCCAAAGTATAGCGTCCGCGGCGCAAGAAGCGTCTCCTGGAAGCACCACCCCCGGCTGAGGAGGGGATAGTCGCGCAGGCTATGCGTGATCATCTCCCGCGCAAAGAGGGAATATGGCTTGCCTTTAGGGGTCTCTCCATTCAGTTCAGTCGCACCAAGACTGCCACAAAAGAGCCCTCCTTTGCAGTTGGTGGCGGATATACCCGCCAGTGTGACGTAGCAGTTGGTGTAAACGGCGCACATGGTCGCAGACTCCTTGGCCCAGTCCTCGGCATCCCCTTGGATGATGCACATCGAGTCGATCCAGAGATAGGGAATTCCGAGTTTCCGAGTGACCTCAATGGCATCCTGGAACGTCCTGGGGAAGGTATCGACTGGGATGCCATCGGTCGTGTACTCTTCAAAGGTCTGAGCGGTGAGCTTAGTGTTCATAAGATTCTGGTCACCCCAGCAATGGCTGAGGGCGACGTAATTCCCATGCTGCCCCTTGGTCTCAACCACGCGCACCTTATTCTCTTGGTAGTTAACATCAATCGCTCGTGTGGGCAGTGGCGTCTCTGAGGGGTTCCCGCAGTTCGGATGATTCTCCAGGCAGTCTTTGAGATAGTGCGACATCCACTCGTATGTGTCTGCAGACTTTGTAGTCGTAGCAATCGGCGGGCCCATGTAACTGTCATCCATTACTTTCCACGGGCATTTGGAATCATCGTCTTTAATGTTGTCAGCGAAGAAAGGCTTTGATAAAAGAGAGTACTGCTTTGTATGTCGTTTCTAGTGTAGAGGGAGCAGGGAACTTTAGCTTGAAGTGAGATGCATACCATTGTTGGTAAACTCAATCGTCGGGCGGCTGCCCCAGTGACTGTTGTCCAAGTCTGATAGAATCAAACGCGGGCTATTGTATCCTAACTCGAACCTGATCGGCTGGGTCATTGGGAACCTTTCAGTCCCATAGACGCCTGCAACGGCATCCCTCAGGATACTGCAAGTAAAACACCCTGCATTGGCTGAGGTGTGTAAGTTCTCTAATGTGTGGAACACCTCCTCCGTGATCTCGTCGTCATCGTTAACGAAGTTGAAGCAGATGGAACACTGGTTGACGGGTTGGTGTCCGATCTTGTTCTTGATGAACTCACGAATCTTAAAGCCGCCCATAGCTGCGGTTGAATTTGGGTCCTTGCCTGGCGAGAACAAAAATGGGCAATAGAGATTACTATCGCTTGGGAACGAATACGAGTATATATACCAGGCAAGCATACCTGTGATTTATGACGTGGCGCCTGCCAATATTCTAGCGGGGTCTGACATGCATATTACCAGGGTTGCAAAGTGGAAATAGCATCAAAATTATTCGGGTATCGTTAACAGAGGTTTGACGGGTTACCGTCGCCTGAACGCACCTTATAAATATTATACAGACTCTCTATATGTGGATATTAGCTTAAGCTTTGTCCCTGACCACTGCTGATGTCCGATAGGCGGCATAATGTAGTTAAGTAAATATTCGTAGGTTTGGTGGACATTCCCCAGGCCACCGTGCTAAGCTTAATGCCTGTTGTCGTGCATGGAGGGGCGGGCCAATGCAGCCAACCGCGGGCCTGATGGAACGCCTCGGTTTCTTGTAATAAAAGCCACTCTTTCAGCTGAAACGTACTCCGTACTATAACCTCGTTTACCCCTGACAGATTTAGAGTCTGGGAGGATCTGAATTCATTGGCAAGAATTACCTCTCATTGCATGGAAGCGCTATCAGTGCTGACCACCCTCCGGCTTTCCATTGGGTGCAGCTCAGCCCTACTGCTATATATAACCATTGAGATTGCAGAGCAGGGGGAATTCATAGGGGGATTATTGTCTTGTAGACATGTCAGCGCCATTGGAGCCCACAGCCTGGTCGATGAGGCTCGCAGAGACATGGTCGTGTCGTGTAGGTAGATATTAATACAAGCCAGGGTCCCAGAAGCGGAGCTCGCAGCGCGGCGTCTGTCTGCAATGGTGTGTTTTGTTTTGCCATCCCTAGAGCTGAGCTGCGATGAGGCGCAAGGACCCAACTGATATGAGGATGGCGGACTTGACGTCCCCGTCCTCTTACTCTGCACACTATGCAATCGTCAACCTCGCATCGCCAAGAAAAAGCCCGCTCGTTTGTCCCCCCGGATCCGTTCCGTATTCTCCGCCGCCATCCGTAACCTCCGAGTGCTGCTTTGTACCATCGGCCTGAGCATCATCACCTTCCTTCGAGGCGATCAGGATGAGCCACCCAAGGTGCTCATCGACCACTCACGGAGGCTCGCCCTGGCTCGCTGCGCCATTCACGTCGTCCCTGCCATCATTTCCATAAGTCTCGTGTACTTGAACCTGGTAGGCTACTTTATCGGCGACGAGCTGGAGGGTCTAGCGTGTCAAGATGAAATCAAGCTTTCGATGATGCAGATTGCGGCCAAGATCCAGGTAAACAACCCACGGCTGATAATGCGCAGAATTCAATGGTATACCTGACTCAAACACCAGGAGCTATTGGTGGTCGCGAGCATTGAATCCGTAATTTTTCACGTTCTCCGTTTGGCCATGGTCTTCCGCTTGGCCTGCTCGTTTCAGGCGGGTCCTTTTCCCAGGTCAGGTAGGGTAGATCTCCCCGATTTGTTGTCTCCTCGCTGATATTTCTCTCGAGCTACTTTAAGTCGGCTAAGTTCTAGAGTGGTGTTCACTGTGGTGAGACTATGTCTCGTTGGCAGCGGTGGAGACGATATGGCTTCCTCCTCCTCATTATTGCTGGAGGTGCCTTGGCCCTGTTAACTAGTCCCGCTGCCGCCGTGCTCATGATCCCAAGCGAGCAAGATGTGAAAGTTGGGGTTGGTGTATTCTGGTTAAATGGTGAGATTTCCTCCAATTGACTCATAGTGCTATTCTGGTCCTAACCTAAGCTCCTTGGGCCTCTGTCTTAGGAAGCGAATCGCAGCTGTGGCCCACTGACCTCATTGTCGACTACTATGCTGACGTGGACTGCACCAATGAGACACAACGCTTCACGGACATTCGTTGCCCGACGTCTGGGTTCCTTTCTCTCTTCCGACACTATGAAACCCGGTGGGACCCTCTAGACCAGGGCTTCAGTTTCGATCTAACCGACGCCAATATGCGGGAGTCTGTACAATTGGCCAAACCTTGCCGTAGACGGCAACTCGTGGGCTATCACCATACACGCTCCGACCGCCGCCACGCTCCAACATGCAATGAGCAGTCTTCATGACAGGGCCCTAACATACTTAACGAGAGAGAATCCTGCGGGCCCGCCGTTCATAGGCAAAAAAGGTCCAATTTGAAGTTCAGGGAGGGGCCCAGCAGTGAGAGCCCTGTGCAAAGCCCAGAACATTCTCGATCTCGCCGGACGAGAATTACGATTGGCCTTCCCCAGCACATCTGCCTTTGATGAATGGTGGGATGGACGTGCCGATGGTAGAGAACCGTTCTATCCCATCCCGGGCACTGTGGCTATAGACGTGATGAAGATCGTGAAACGTCACATCGCCGCGAGAGGAGATCTCGTGGATGGCGCGGTTCCTACACTTGCCAATAATTCCCAATCAAACTATGTTGTCCCTGTTTATTTGTGGGAAACAACAGGTGATTCCCTCGGACTGGTTCTTATTTTAGGACAAAATATGTAGGGAACGAATCCCGAAAACCCGCCGTCAAATGTCATTGCCTGCTCCATCAATGCCTGATGGGCAAAGATCAAGACAGTAGTCGAACCCAGCATCGGACGGCAGCTCGGGCACGACTTTTGCAGAAGCGAGGTACGAAATATTGTGAATACGGAACTAGATGTCGGTGAACACCCTGGCGCAATGGGTTACACGCGTTGGTATCCGCCACGCGATGGTACGATAAGGAAGATCAGGCTGCACCCCAAATGGTACGATGCGTTGGCACCCGTCATACCTGAAACGGCACCGGAGGGTGTTTCCCGGCTCCCTAGATTCACAGGAAATTCTACAACTGCTGAGGCTTTGCTAAGTCTTATGTACGAGCCTGAGCATGCTTGGCCGAAAGGATTCGAAACACTTGCTGCCAACGTCGTGGTGGATGGTCTATCACGATGTGGCTCCATTCCGAATTGGAATGTTAGTAGTTTCCTCGGTGAATGGCCTTCTGGCGAAGTGCCTTATCGCAATTGGAATATCTAAGATGAGGCTGTTGCGAGGAGCTTTGTCTACAAGGGTAAGCCGACTGAAAGTTTCCCTCTGCCAGAAATACTTAAAGGGGGCAATTCAACCCGTTTGCAATGGAAGTCATTTACACCGGCTATGCTATGCGGGCAACTGGGTAGCTTGACTACATCTCCATCATGGTGCTGCTCATACACGCATTTATTGCCCTAGTACACACCATCCTAGTCATCAGGTACGGGCAGACCAGTGGAGCATGGGACACCATCCTGGAGATGCTGGCCCTGTCGCACATGTCGCCTCCGCCACCACAGCCGACACTTGCCAACGTCTCCGCTGATATCCGGTCGTTCAAGACGGTAAAACTCATGTCCTCTGTGGAGGTTGCAAAGGAGGGACCGTATTCTGGTCAGGAGCTTCGGTTAAAGGTGGACGAAGACTACCAGAAGCGGGACCCTGGGTTGAAAGCGGTCGTTGGTCAAGTCTACGGAAGCTCGAGAAGAAACATTAACGAGAAAGTATGCCTACCAGAGAGCTCAGAGGACTCTGAGGTATGAATACAATGAATTATAACGCTACCACAGGACAAGGAAAGGAAATATGAAACAACCCTTATAAGCCGAGAGTCAGTTGCAGCCCTAAATTTAAGAGCTACATGTACCGCGCATCGCGCTGTAACCCGACTCATCAAACCGTGCCGTCTTGACTCTTCAACCGAACCTTGCCTTCCTTCCAGCTTCAGCCCACTTTAGTCTGCCGATCTCGTCCCCCAAGGCCCACGCATGGCTGCAACAACCAATGCCTCATGTCCAAATTTCAGAGGCTCGGAGTTTAAAGACTGAAATGGTGACAGTAAGAAGGTGAGACCTGACCGGTTGAGGCAAATCCTGCGTCCATTACAAAGGTCATTATACTGCCTTGGATGAGGTGAGACTGCTTTAATGGGGTCTGCCAAATACATTACTATAAAGGATCCTGAAGTACTTGGCCGATATCCTTTTTTTTTCTAGAACTATTTTCCTTCGTCCCCAGCTACTGTGATTGCTATTAAATTCCTTCCTTACAGCGAAACCTTCATAATGACCACCGACCATCGAGACGTGTTTAGTGGCCAAACGTCAAGCTCGTGACCACTGAGACAAGACTAGTGACCGTCCTAGGTTACTTCTGACAGGGCCCTAGGCAAATAAGATCTCTTTGGCTGTTCCAATGACTGCAACGTGAGAAAAGGGTCATCATGAGTAATCTTACCAGTATATGACGGGCAAGGTACCACCAGGCAAGTAAAATTCCCAGTCACAGTCTCTGATGTCCTCCAAGACCGAGTTCTGGACCTGCTCTCCATGCCGTGCGGTCGTGATTCGACTTAGTTGCTACCCAATGACGAACGAATTACGTTTGCTTACAACGTCGCATCATTTATGAATAGATGCGGATCTGGCGCTGTCGAATATTCCCAAGGGACAGTCTGTGCAGTTTGAGAGGACCTATCTGTGAACATTTGGACACAAGTCATCGCCAAGGTGCTAATCGACGACCACAAAACACCATCATCATCAACCTAGCATCTTATTTGGTGGCCCAGAGTCCTGCTTCGGATCTGCTGTCGGAATTCGTACTGACAAGACGATTACCAGCAATCCACATAATCGGGCAATTGAGACGAGAAGTACCAATTGCCACGCATATTGTTCGTCAGCTATACCTTGACAGGATACTATCCACCTGAGTGCCCACGATGAAATCTATCCCAATTGGAGCCGAATTTCGCATCACCAGTCCCAATGGCGCCTCTAGGGACATGGTCGCGTCCGACGCTCCAACCCTGGCCGACCTCTATAACCACCCTGCAAGCAACAACGGGCAGGATCTCATATTTTATACCCCGTCGATGCCAAACTATGCTGAAATTACCGAGTACTGGAATCATTTCCCCAATCAACCCAAGCTCTTGGCCATGCTGCGTCCCCGGACGGAAGCGGCCGTGCAGGCAGCTGTAGGGTATCTGGTAGAGCACGGTATCCCCCTGGGCGTGCGAGGCAGAGGTCATGCGCCTTGCGGCCAGGGGCGGGCTGATGACGGCGGCGTCGTGATTGACATGCGAGCCATGGACAGTGTGTCGCTTGCTGCTGATGATTCTAATGCTGACGATGATGGCAGCCCGTACAGGGCGGCTATTGTTGGCGGTGGCATCACGGTCGGGAATATCGGGCGGAGTCTACACACCCAGGGCCTTGTCACTCCGACGGCCTGGGCTTCAACGGTTGGTTACACGGGATGGGCGTTGGGTGGCGGTTCTGGCTTTCTGAGCGCCAAATACGGTATGGGAGTCGACAATATCTTGGGCGCAAGACTTGTCACTTGGGACGGCAAGGTCGTCGACACAGACATCGATGATGGAGGCAGCGAGCTTCTTTGGGCGCTGCGAGGTGCCGGTAACGGCAACCTGGGCGTCATCACAGAGCTCCGCGTCAAGGCACACCCGGTATCTGGGTTTCTTGCCGGCGTGATTGGATTTTCCCTGGCGGATACCAAGGAGGTTAACCAAAAGCTCTGCGAAGTTATCAAATCGACCCCAGGGGATCTTCCGGATGCTCTTGTGGGAGACCAAATGGTTCTCTATGCCCTAGACACAGAGCCCATCTTCATCTTTCACTTCGCATGGACAATTGATGGGGATGAAGGGCGGAGACAGGGCGAAAAATGGTTGCAGACGGTGAGGTCCCTAGGAGACGTCAAACTAGATACTGTTGAAGATGGTGAGTCCCCCCTCCAGCCTTCCCTTGGTCAATGGTGTATATATATAGACCTCCCACAGATAGTTCCATGCTGACTAGCAAAAGTTCCACTCCATGAATTCCATGACTGGATCGCTGCGGCGGAACCTTCCGGAAACTACTATATGCCCACACGCAACACACGCGGCGCACTGCTCGCGGATCCCATCGCCGATATTGTGGCCAGAAGCCCTCCGCCAAACCCCAGCTCAAGCGTTGTTATCCACTACACGCGGGGAAAAGCCGCGATGCCCAATCCTGATTGTATCTTTGCCGCCCGCGAGGATCATACCACGGTGATTATGGGCGCGGGGACACCCGCAGGGACAGACGCCAACGATCCTGAAATGCACCGCGCCATGAGCTGGGCGGACCAGGTACTCAGGGATATCGACTCGACAGGACTGGTAATTGACAATACTTATGCACACTTTGAGGACCCAGAGCGGATTGATATTGTTCAGAAGTATGGCCCCGAGAATGCAAAGCGACTGCAGAAGGTGAAGGAACAATACGACCCGCACAATGTCTTCTATAGGGGCTATCCTCGGTTTCCTGATATGGGAGCTGAGGCGGGAGATGGGCCGAACAAGGTGTAGGGACTGTCAGGTATTGTGACTTGGCTGATGAGTATTACGAGGGCGCGCATGTGAGATCTTGATGATTTTTAATTGCATTACTTCATTGGCCCTACATGGCATTCGCTACGCGACTTCAAATTCACGCCTAGCTCGTCCACTCTCCACCAATCCACCGGTTGAGCATATCAAGCGTCGCCTCAGGCTGCTGCGCCGGCGCCATGTGACCCGCCTCAAAGATCTGGATAAAGGCAAAGTTCTCAGCCGTGGTGAGGTTCCCGTAGTGCCTGTCGCCCAGCGTCAGGGCCTGCACCTCGGCGGCGTTGTAGGCGTCCTTGCCGGGCCACTCGAGGGCCTTTGTCCATGCGCGGTTGCCCAGCCAGTTGCAGATGAAGTCGGCGTCGCCGGCGTAGATGAGGACGGGGATCTTGGCGAGGATGTCGGGCACGGCGCGGTGGCTGGGCCTCATCCAGTCGCCCGTCCCGATGAAGGCGTTGTAGACGGGGTCGTCGCACATCTCGTAGCCGTCGACCTCGACGCCCAGGGCGTCACGGACCTCTTGCTTGTTGAGCCATTCGTCCGAGCCGTACTCCATGACGGGCTGGTTCGGACGGATGTCGTACATGTCGGAGCCGGTGGCTCCGTAGGGGTTCAGCATGGCCTCGTTACACGTATCGTAGGCTGAGAGGCACGACTGGAGATCATCATCGTAGCACCCCTGGATCAGGCTCTGGCACTCGGGCAGGGCGTCGTCCATGGCTTTGCACTCGCTGTCGCCCAAGACGGCATCGTAGCCGCCCTCACCGCAGGCCATGGGGCGGTAGTAGGCGTACTGGGTCAGCGGGTCGGTCAGGCCATTGCCAGCCAGGATGCTCTTGAGGTTGATGGTGTTGCCCTCGGTCGTGACAATCTTGTGGGCAATTCCAGGAATATAGTGGCCGGCGTACGATTCGCCCGCGATGTGGAAGTCGACCTCGGCATACTCGGGGAACGTGTTGAAGAACAGGGTCAGCAGGCCGTAGATGTCGTCGCTGGCGGCGAGGGTGGTGTCGCTGGTGTTGGAGTTGGTGTAGGAGAAGCCGACATTGACGGGCTGGTCGATGAAGATGACCGAGGCGTTGTTGTTCCACGAGTGCTCGTTGCGCACAATCTTCTGGTCGACGGTGATGGTGGACGGGCCGAGCTCCTGGAAGAGGCCAGTGAGCGAGGAGCAGCCTGGGCCACCATTGAGCCAGAGGACGACGGGGTCCGTGGCAGGATCGTTGCGCGACTCGAAGAACCCTGGCGCGAATCAGCACTCAATTCTCAATCGAAGAAACCAGGCGAGCTCACAGTAGAACAGGTGCTTGTCATCCTCGTCATTATCCAGGTAGCCACTGTACTGCTTCACATCATCGATGCCCAGCGACCCCGGGTCAACGGTGTGGGCACGGAGGTTAAAGTTGGAAATGTCGAAGCTGTCGGCCTCAGCCGCTGAGACCTTGCCCTCGGCCAGGTCAGCTCCCTTAGTGACATAGTCCCAGAAGTCGTCGCCACGAGGGACGTGACGCTTAGGGAGAGGCTTAGCCACGTTGCTGCGGTGCTCAAAGGTCCGGGCAGTGGCGGACGCGGTGGCGCCCAGCGTCAGGGCGAGGGTGGACAGTCTCATGGTGGATGTGGATGGAGATGCGTGAAACGAGGCCGTCTCTGTGAACCGTCGGGTGCCATGGGTGGCTTTTAAATACATGTATCTAGAGCCCAAGCACGGGGAGCCGGCTCAGGCATGAGCGGCATATCGTCGCACGACTGGCCGGTGGCCTTCCTGAAGGGGAAAAGAGATCCATCAGGAGACAATCACTGGGGCTGAGATCATCGCCACTGGGATTGTGTGAGGAGCTTTGGCAACTGGCTGGCCAGTCGCGGAGCCCTGCATTGACTGCCGGCGACCGCACGGGACAATTGAACGTCAGCACGGGCGGGGGGGCTGAGGAGTCGTGATTGACAGTGATTGAACTTTTGTTTGTTTGCCTCAAGTCGCCTTCAAGTCATCCCCACAAACTGAAACACACGATTCGATTCCAGCCTGTCAGCTGGGGCGCTGCTGCGCTATGGCAGCCCTGTCGGAGTCTCAGTACCACAAATCACAATTTCAGAGTCTCAGCACATTCCAGGGATGCCCCATTCTGTCAGGTCCTTGATTGTGTAGATCCTTACTCCAGAGTACAGGTTCCAGGGTCTAGCCATCATCAGCACGAGTGTCCCGGGATCGGCTCTCTTCATGCTACACTCTGGAAGCGCTGATAGCATCAAGATTGAGGGGGGATTCCTACTCATGTTTAAGGTAACATTGAAACAGAACCCCATTACCCGAGACACTCTCGTGCTCTTTTCATGTATTTCCACATCGCAAACACCCCAGGTCAAAACTGGCAGTGGCTACAGCCCCACGCTGATGCCGTCTACCCGATGCAGGTTATGGCCCAACTGCCTAGAACAGCCCAGTAGAGGCGGGTACTTTGGGTGAGATGTACCTTTTCGGCATGAGATTTTATCTACAATGCCACACAATTTGCCATTTGAGGTCGAATGCCATGCACGCTGACATCCTGGATCTTTTGCACAATATTGAAGCCTTGCCGCGTCAGGGCGACTTGGGTAGAAAGAAGTCAATTGGCCCCGTCCCAGAATCCGTTCACATTTACTCCAAGACCGACACTGGACGCTCCTTTAATGACGTAGGTGCCTCCAGCAATTGGCTCCGTTCACGTTTGGCGATGCAGGCAAATAAGCTACCTGCCCATAGAGTCCATATCAAACCCTGGGCAAAACCTTCATTCAGCTCGCTGCAGGTTATCTAGTAGACACATATCAAGCCACCGTCTCCAGAGCAGCCTTCTTGGCCTTCTGCTCCCGTTTATGCAAGAACCGAAGAAGAAACGCCGTCCCAATCAACCCAATCGCCAACCCCACCATGGTCGGATACCCCTTGGGATACCTCGGCGCCTCGACCTGCTGCCAGACCACGAGCGGCAGCCAGGCCTGCACCACGTACGCCATCTCGTTCATTGCCCCCGTCACCAGCGCCCGCTCCTCGTTGTCTTCCCCGCAGATCTCGTGCGCCCACGCGAACGTCAGCCCGCTGATGCCCCCGCCAAACCCGCACAGGAAGAAGGACGCCCAGATGAGCCCCGTGGGCACGTTCCAGGCCGTCAGGCACGCGTACGCAAAGATCTTCACGACGCCTGAGAAGACAATCGCGGGCCATCGCGCCCCGCGGAAGAGTCCGTCCGATGTCCACGCGTAGATGAGCGTGGTGACGACGCCAAGCGCCTCGGTGATGGTCGGGTACAGATTGGCTTCGCGGACCGAGTAGCCCTCCTCTTTGAGCCATATTTGGAACGCAGGCTGCGAGCTGCCGCCGTTGCCGTTGTTAAAGAGGATGTACAGCATTACCAGGACGTAGATATGCCAGCTCGAGAAGATCTTCAGGAATTTGGCCTTGGTGTAGGGTGCCCTCTGAGCCCGACCCTCGAGTTCCATGCGACGTTGCGCCAGCTTGATCTCGTCGGGTGTCAGGTACCAGACCTTGGTGATTTCTGGGAGATCAGGTAGGAAAAAGAATCCCGATGCGGCGATGGGCAGTGAGACGACGGCATTCATGATGAACAGCCACTGCCACCCATGGAAACCGTTGACCCCGTCCAGATTATAGGTACCGGCCATCAAGTATCCGGATACCATGGAGCCGACATTCCCCATAGCATGGAAAAGACAGGATCGTTTTGCCAATTCGTCTTTGCGATACCATGACCCGATAATATATTGCATCCCAGGATAGAATGTGCTCTCGGCAAGGCCAATGAAGAATCGGAGGACGTATAATTGTGTTGAGTTGGTGCACTGGGTCATGAGAATGGTCAAGACAGACCATGTCACCTCACAAGCGGGGATCCAGAGGCTTGGACGGATCCGAGTGAGAAGCACGTTGCTGCCCGATTAGTATCTAATGGCACTAAGTTAATTAGGAGGCAGAAGGCTTACCTGGGTATTTCTCCCAGCACGTATCCCACAGTCCAGCAGGTCTGCATGTAGTTGAGTTCATTTCCAAATAACCCCATGTCTTCTTTCATGCCCGAGATGAAGGCATTATTGATATTGACCTGTGTGAAACCGTCAGGCCTAATGGAAAATCCGATATGGCAGCGGCATTACCTGATCCAGATACTTGATAAAGTATCCCAACGATGCAAGAGTCATCAGAGCGGCATCCAGCTTGAACAAAAACCTGCGCTCTTCTGGTGACTTGTCAAAGGTGTCCCAGATGTGCGACTTCCAGGTCCGTTTCGGAATCTCCTGGACAAGGGGTGCTTTGCTGTCATTGGAATCAGCGGTATGCCTCGAGTCGGTCGACGCGGCGCTCTTCTGGATGTCTGACATGGTCTAGGAGTATTTCCAGACCGAATAAAATGGACATGTAGGATGAGGTTAGAGGCACTAGACAACCACGTTTTATAACGGTCGGGAAAGGCCAAATGCATTCTAAGACATTACAGATCGGCGGTTGGGTATGGGTTTTACCATTGACCATTATGCAGAAGAATGTCGTCAATCATGTTTAGGCTCTTAATGGCGTAGATTCAAGGGCATCCTGCGCACCCGGAATCATCCCCCGAGGCACGCGTGGGAGTTGCGAAAAGGCGTCATCCCTTATCGGCATTTCGAACGGGCCGGAGCTTCTCCCGACTGGCTGGAATTCTGTGCGGAGGAAAATAAGGTCGATTTGTTTGGGAAGAAATGCCAACGATGGCCAAACCACGCGGGGTGCGGCGGTTGGGACCATCTCCTTGGGTTGACGTGATGGGGGGTACGTATTGTGTGCTTCTGGTGCGCCGACATGTTATAAGCGGCGGCAGACCGCCCTCATAGAATATGGTTGTCAGCGGTTTCTTCTGACTTTATTAAAGTGGATTTGTAATGATGTCTGGTACGGATGCCAACCGTTGGAATTGTTGATGGGAAAGATTAATACCAGACATCATAAATGTTGTCTAGGGCGGAACGACAACGAGTTAAACGAGAATATGGTTACTTATCTCATTATTACATTGTTGAATCGCTAACTTCTCGCAAATCTCTTACTAAAACTATTCACTATCCTTGATTCACAGCAAATTAACTATATGGGCGACAGGTATATTTGCATAGGAGCAGTTTGGTTGCACCGACGACCTTACATGGTCCTCGTACGCAGCGGCGGTGGCTCCAGAATCTGTCAGCCACATCATGACAAGGCTGATTCTGAGGCTGAGTATATGTAACCACCCTCTTTGAATCGTCTAAGTGTATTATGCATGTTGGCTGGAAGTGCATGCACTGCCACGCGGGACCGCCTCGCGCAACCCTCTACGTACATGGAGATGATGGGCTTAAATCGGGGTAGCTTAATGACCGACAACCCCTCAAAGTTTAAGCATCGAGATCTTCTCAATCTAGGAGACATGTTCTCCTATAGCCCCCTCAATCGCGAAGTTGTCGAAATCAGACTAGTCCGCTTCATTGAGCCCCCGGCCGACAGCACAACGACTCCCATCCAGCTAGAACTTCGCCATGCGCCCTTGCTAAACGACGAAACACGTTATGAGGCTGTTTCTTACGCCTGGGGTAATCCTAGCGAAAGCCATGCTGCCGAAATCTGCGTTAACGGTAGCCCGTTCACAATAAGTCCCAACCTCCAAGCGGGACTCCTGCAGATAAGGGAGAATGGGGTCCGGTCCTGGCTTTGGGTAGACTCGATTTGCATTCAGCAGACAGACCTTCAGGAAAAGGCATGGCAGATAAGCCAGATGAATGCAATATTTAGTCGAGCTGCCCTCTTGTACGTCTGGGTTGGGCCCAGCGACGAGTACACCGACGCAGCTATGGACTTTGTGGACAGGATTGGCCCTCGAGCGGTTGCTTTGGGCACGTCCGACTTGTGGACTGACTGGCAGCAAACTGATTGGAATCTGCATCAATTCATGCGCGGCTATCTGGAGCCTCGATATGACTACCCCCGAGACCAGCAGAGCGCAGATGAGGATGAATCGGAGGGTCCAGCCCTATTCCGGTTCATGTTTGACCTCCTCAACAACGCAGAGATGCTGGGATACCCTCTCGATGAGGCTCCAGTAGTGGGAAAGGGAATCAACTCCCTCATGCAGCGCGAATACTGGTGTCGGATCTGGATGATTCAGGAAATCGCCCTCGCTGCGGAAGCTCGGGTTCTTTGCGGAACAAAGACTGTCTGCCTGGACTCGCTCGATGCAGCACTATGCATTATGGAGCAATGCCTCTACTTCAGCAGCACAGATAAGAACTGCAATTTGCCAAATAATATAGATGGTCTAGTTGTGTTTAGGACATTGGCCATGATTACTCGACGTCGACGTCTCCGTGGAGACCCCATACGCCTGGTGGATATTCTCTACCAGTTTGCATCACCAGTTACTCGACCATATTACCTGGCAACGGACCCCCGAGACATCGTATTCGGGGTTCTTGCCGTCGTTGCGAACAGGGAGACAATAGGACTGAAAGCGGACTACAACATGACGCCTGCTGAGGTATTTGAGGCTGCTACCAGAGTCCTCATCAACGATTGCGAGGGCAAGTATCCCGCGCGATATAGCTTGGACAGATGTGTCCCAAGAAACGAGGGAGAGGATACAGGCATTGAGTCACTGCCCTCGTGGGTCCCGGATTGGAGACAGATAGGGCGACGAGGTTCTGGTGTTCCTTCCATCCACGGCCAGTTCGATATTGACGCGACTGCCGCCACGCCGATTCCGCCGCTTCAAAACCAGCTTCAAATACCCGGCGTACTTCGTCGTCACGGGTGCCGTGTAGATGTCATTGAGAAAGTCATGGAGCGCCCCTCGGACCCCAATGACGCCCAGGCCTATTTTTCATCTTTACTCGACTTTTCGCACTCGGGGACTTCGACTGGCCCCGGAGAGGACTACGTCTGGCGAGTATTTCTGAGAGGGACATTTGAAGAAAAATTTCCGGGGACAGGAGACGATCCAAGCATTGCCTCAATGATCCGTAGTATTTTTCGCGGGGACCACATCAACATCGAAATGTTAACTCCAAAGCAGAAGCAGTTTCTGGATTATTTTCTTTATAGATCAGATCTGGTCACCTCTAGAGGCCACCTCCCTTTCTCAACGAAGCTATCCATGGTGAAATTTCGCTTGCTAGAGGGAGGTAAGGGTGCGACGGCCAAGCGAATACCGTTCAAACCGTTCAAAGGAATGCTCGGCATCGGACATTTAGCAGTCCGAGCTGGTGATATTGTGACCCTTCTCTGGGGTGTAAAGTCCCCAATCATCCTACGCCCGAGGGGGGATAGCAAGGAGGGAGGATATACATTTGTAGGAGACACGTACATTGATGGGATTATGCATGGGGAGTTTTTAAAGACACTTCCAGCTCATGAGATATTCGATATATATTAATATCTTTTATATAGAAACTTTGGGTACATAATACTCCTATATTCTGTTGTGAATTTATTGGACTGAACTTAAACAGGGAGACTTCTGGGAGGGCATAGTGCGTACTTTGGCAACCAGTAATTCGCGATAGACGGACTTGTCTTTGTAAACTGCAAAACAGCCGTTTAAGCTCACTAGGATTGGGCATGGACGATGCACGGCTACATTATCGGGAGCTACGAAACCGGGGTATCCATTATCAACAGTGTATGTCAACCTTGCCTAGCACCAAACACACCTTAACGAGCCCAATCGTGCATAGGCCGTCTTAACTCAGTGGGTGGGTTAGGTTGCAAGCGACCCCGGAAATACTGGCCAAGGTGTGGGTTCTTTGATGTTGGTCGACAGTTTCATTGCCAACACTCCAATTGGCATTATTATCATCTCCCCGGGTGTGGGGGACTCGATATCATTCTTTGCCAAGAATATTGGCTTCTCCAACGTTCAAACTACCATAGAAAGGGAGATCTTGAAGGCACGAACATGAACGTACTTGTCCCTAGGGGGACCGAAGTTCTACTAAATAGCTGAGGCTTCGGCAAGACCAGCGATGTGGCTTCCACGGGGTCGGAAAGTACAGAGGCCCTCGTCGACGGCAGAGAGATTCCCGCTCCCGATAGAAATAAATTACTTCTTGGTAAGGCTTACGATGATATGTCAAAGTCGTTCTTTACCCAGAGACGCCCAAAGTACTACTATGTTCCAGTATCATATATTATGGTCGTAAAGGTTTTGGGCACAAAAGGAGACGGTGGTCAGGCACCGGCGGCTCCTGAATAGGGCGTGAATATCGCCGAGGGAATGACTCACCGACGGGTGACTTGGTATAACGTGCCGGAGGATGATGGAGATAGGACCAGCTGCGTGCCCGTTGGTGTCCCTTGTTGGTGAATCTACGGTTGATCTGCTCATGGCTGCCAATCACAGTCCTGAGATGATGTTGCTGCTTGTAGTGAGAAAATTGAGTCCGGCATGGCTTATTGCACTCGGTCGGCTTTAGGCTGGGACTGGGATGATACATGAATTTCAAGTTTTTATATTGACGGTACAAGGCCTAAGGAATGAGGCCATAGCAACGGGGTAGTAATTAATATTAATGACGGCAGAAAGGCCTTGCCAAATTACAATGCTGTTAAACCCGGTGGCACAATTATATACTTTCAAATATATACAGTGGTGAAAGTGAATACATGCCTGAGGTTCAAGAAATAAACCCACATCATGTGGAAAATGTCAAGTGTTTACCCTTTCGCTGCTTAGGCGAATCACTTGTTCCAGCACACTCCTCTCCGCATCTCCCTCTACTAACGAGCGGAAAACACCTCCTTCAATCGTCATCAGCCGTGAAGGGGTTCCAAACTCTGCTACCTCGCCATGATCCAGCACTAGAATGCGGTCAAAGTCGGCAATGGTGCGCAAGCGGTGCGCAATGACAAGGAGAGTTGAGCTCTGACGGAACTCTGATCGGATGGATTGTTGGATCCTTTCGTCTGTAAGATGATCTACCGACGAGGTGCTCTCGTCTAGGATCAACATCTTGGGCTTGTTCAAAATCGCCCGTGCGAGGCAGAGCAGCTGACGCTCACCGAGCGACAAGTTCGAGCCGCCTTCTGCTACTTGACGCTGCAACATGTTCGAGGACAACATCGCCTTGGTGGGGAAAGTGGGATTGGCCTCGCTGACGAGAGTGGAAATGGTTGAAGATGCGCCGTCTCGAGTTGACTCTGCATCGACGTCCAGATACCTGGATGATCCGACGGTAGTGCTTTCGGCCACTGGACTGGCATCTGATGGCTCACTCCGGATCCAGTGCACACCTTCCAACGCTGAGAGAATATCGGTATCGTCGTACTGACCCAATGGGTCCAGGTTGTACCGGACTGTGCCAGAGAACAGGACGGGCGACTGGGGAATGAGGTGGATAGCCTTGCGCAAGCGGTGCAAAGGGACGCGAGAGAGGTTGACACCGTCAATGGTAACATCTCCCTCTACGTCAAGGAAGCGCATAAGAGCCAAGGATAGGGATGACTTGCCGGCCCCCGTGCGGCCAACTACGCCGATCCTCTGGTTGGCATCTGCATCGAATGTAATGTCGCGAAGCACAGGGGGAAGCTCAGGGCTGTATCTAGCAACCAGATTTGACACCTGGAGCTGGCCGCGCGTCGGCCACGCCGCAGATGGCTCAGTAGTCCCTTTGTCGTCGCCCTCTAGCTCAATGTCGGTGTACTCCAGGAGTCTGTGTACGCTGTTCATGTCCATTTCAAATGCAGCATACGCTTGCACCGCATTGACGAGGTAGTCTCCCAACTGCATTGTAAAGCTGATGGCAAGGCCTGCCGCTGCCGCGTCGATGTGAGGAATGCTCACCATAGACATGGCCGTGACGGTCGAGAAGACGGCGCCAACAATGTTCATCCAGAAGCCCATCCATCGGTTCAGCAGCCAGACGTGCCAGAACGAGCGCGAGTACAGATCAACCTTCTCCAAGAAACCCTTGACATAGCTGTCATCTCTGCCAAAGGCTCGGATGGTGCTGATTCCCGCGGCAGACGAGCTCAGGTGGTCGAATATCGGACCCATGGCGCTGCTCTCCAGTCGCTTCAGCTGTCGAGACGCTGCAACGTAGTCCCGGGCGCACCAGAAACATATGCCCATGAGAAAGACACCATAGATAATTAGTCTCGGAGCTTCAATAGCTCCGGATGCAACGGCGGTGAGGATGCTAACGGCGAAGAATAGCAGCTGCTTGAGACTGTTGCCAATCTGCAGGTCCACCACAGCACAGTCTGCTGAGAATCTGCTGAGCAGGTTGCCTATGGGCGTTGTGTCTAACCATCGAAGTCGTGCCCGTAGGACGTTGTAGAGTAGTCGTCGGAAGATGGCTGCAGAGCCTCGCAGGCTGGACGAGAGGGTTACGTAGATCCTTACTGTGCCAACGACAATCGCTGCGCCAGAGATGCCGATGTACAGGAGAAGATATTGCTGGCTGCTATAGTCGGCTGTCTCGGTATTCACAGAGCGGCTTGTCCAGAGCTTTATCGCATAACCCTGAATAAAGTCGGTCAGTCTTTGGATTCCTCACGAGACCATGCAGAAGTTGAGAGGGGTCATCTGGTTTAACTTACACGTCCCAAGCTCAGAACACCGTATGTGACGCACAAAATGAAAAGGAATACCCAATGGTAGATGCCGCCCGAGTACCTGGAGAAGTCTCGAATAGTCTTCCATCGAACAGATCCCACCTGGCCCCCTGCGCTTGCCGACACAAATGGGCGGTGGATACTGGCTGTGTCGTCAAACGTATTCATTTCGCTGAATCTCCAGGGCGTAGAATGAACGGTCTGCATAGTTCTGCTACTCTCTGTGATAGATATAGAGCGCGAATCACAGTCATCGGTATCATATGTCGACCCCATGCCGTCTTCTGGTTCGAAATTGACAGCCTCGTCACGTTGAGATTTGGTGACGGTCGCGCCATGGCATCCTCCTTTCCCATCCAGAGTGACGAGATAGTCTGCTCTTGATAGACAAAGCTCGACTTGGTAGGTGGCCAGCACACAGGTGCGTCCCTCGACCAGCGGCCCTGTGAGGGCATGTTCGTAGAGGTGCTTGGCCGTGTGGACATCAACAGCACTGAAAATGTCATCCATGATGAGAGTCTGCGCGCGAGAGTATATGGCCCGGGCCAACGAGAGTCGCGATTTCTGGCCTCCACTTAGGTTGACTCCGTTACCGCCTACTTCGGTCATATCTCCATCCGACAGCATCTCGAGATCAGGATTCAAGGCACAGGCAAACAGGACCTCGCTATATCGCTGGGGGAGATACGGACATCCAAACAGGATGTTATCCCGGATGGTGCCGGTCTCTATCCATGCTGTCTGGGCGACGTAAGCGACTGCGTCGTCCACCAACCATCTCCCTGCCACGACCCGAGGCGAATAAGCGGCTTGCTTTGCCGTAGGCGCACGTACAACACCGGCGATGAGCTCGCACTCTCCAATCAGACTCGACAGGAGCAAGCTCTTACCCGCCCCGGTGTGTCCGCTGACCACAGAGAGCTTCCCGTGAGGAAACTGGAGGTTGATATTCCACAGGATTCCTGCCCCGGTCGGCATCCCGTCAGATGTTGGGCGGCAGGAGGGCCAGGCAATGGCAGCATCCTCTAGCTCAATGTGGTCTGACGGTATGATGTACGGTGTCCTTTCTGGCTGCTGCAGATAATTCTCGATGCGCCTAGAAAAGAGGAACACATTCACCAGCCGCATCTGCAGCACGGGAAGTGTGTCCAGGGCCTGCTCCACGAGATTCAAGATGGTGATGGATGTGAAGGCCGTCGCGGCGGACAGACGGGGCTGGGTGAACGAGTACACGGACAGCATCACCACTGCCAGCAGGATGGGTTGCGTGAGATACCAGGATGACAGGAGAACGTTGGAGAGGATCGTGCGCGATGCAGCATGGACTTCGCGATCTCGAGCTTCGTTGACTCGCTCTTCCCACTCCTTCTCTGCGACAAGAAATTTGACTTGGCGGATTCCAGAAATGAGCTCAGACAATATCGACATCCTCTCATCTCGGCGACCTAGCATCGCCCGGGTGGCAGACATAGCCTTCTTTACCACATAGCCCTGGGCTGGCCCGCTTAGGACGATAACCAAGATGCCAGCGAGCATGCTCTGCCAGCCTAGCAGCCATAGTAGAAGGGCGCCGCAACATACCAGCCTAACGGGAGTTTCAAGTAGTTGGTAGGACTCCCCGACAAAGTTCGCAATTCCCTTTGCCTCACTGGCCATGGCATTGACCACGTGTTGGTTCGTGTCGGCGTGCGGATCGTCTTCACCGTTGTTGTTATTACTTCCCCCGTCTCCATTGAGGCGCATGAACTTGTGGTAGATGGTGCAGGTCAATTGGGCGTACACACGGGTGGAAATAACGTTGATGGACACCCAGAACTTCCACGTGGTGACGATATTGGCCACGACGCTGGAAGCTCCAAGGACCGCAACGTACAGCCAGAGTTGCGGGTTGTCTTCTCTTGGGCTGCGCCAGGTACTATTGTCCAGCGCCTTGAGGATACCCAGGAGCGCCAGCCGAGGAACAAAAGCCAACAGACAGGAAACCAGGGACAGCATAAGTTGGATGACCAATGTCGAGCCATGTGAACGCAGAATAGTCCACCATAGCCGGGGACTTTTCTGATCTTCCTGGGCCTTTGTAAAAGTGTAGAATAGGCTTTCCGCCCTTGTGTTCTGGTCGAGTTCTGGGAGGTCGTGTACGTCGAGATCCTCATGCTTCGATGCTCGTAGCAAAGGGATTGCCCAGGAGAAACTCAAACGCCCGAGGAGAGACACGGTATTCTTGCGGTCCACCACAGCGTCATTGTGGAAGACGTCGGGACGTCTCTGTAGCAGGAGGGCGCAGGACCCAGCAATGACCGTAAGGGTCAACTGGGTGCCTGCCAGAATGACTAGCCATGGCTGTAGGTGGTTTATCGGATGCCGAGAATCGAAGTAGAATTGCACACATTGGGTTGCCACAGCCACAAAGCAGCTCGCACCACTGCAGAGGCCAAATCGATATCGAACCGTGGGGGGGACAGGCGCGTAGAGCGCAGATCCTTGGAGGACAAGGAGCACCTAGTCCATAGTGTTAGCCCTTCCTTCTGGACGATCATGAAACTCGACAGAGAGAGGGAGAGAGTATCGGGGCTTACTCACCGCGATTGCGAACTGCAACCAAGCCTCAGTAGTGTGGTTTGACAGGGGGAATACGCAGATTTTGGCGAGGAAGAGGAGCGCGTTGATCACAACGGCCAGCAGATGGATGGCGGTTGGGATGCGGTTTGCATTGCGCGCTTTAGGTCCGTCAATTGCCACTCCATCCTCATCTTCGTAATACCCGGCCAAAGGGTGGTGGTAATGGTGCCGCTGGAAACACCAATTGGATAGAGTCACGACAATTGAGACGCTCAGTAGTGTGACGAGGGCGAGGGCACTGGTGTTGATGATCAGCAGCGGCGACGTAGTCGTCCTAGTCTGGTGGACGAAGACCTGCTGGATCGAATCCATCACGGCCGCTGGCGAGGAGGTATGAGAATCTCGTCAGCGAGAGATGAAATTGGTGGGTTCCGAATCTGGCATCGCGGCAGAAGTTGTTTGCTCCAACATGGACGATCTCTGTATATATTCGTGCCGTTGCTTCATTATAGTTATCCGCGGATCATAGCCTGAACAATTGTTGACTCGAGATGAACAGCGTGGTAATGACAGCAGTACCAATCATCTTTGGTACTCAGCTGGCTACTACTTCAGACCCCGGCTTGTGATAATTAATCACCGAACGCATGCGAACCGGATTCCGGATCCGGCACACTGGAACCTTGATGCCAGTGGTCAGCCTGCCCTTGCGCCGACTCCGAAGAATGACGGTGGCTTGATCATAATAAGACATGTGTTAGACACGTACTCGTCGTGGCGAAGTGTCAGGCAAAGCTGCTAAATTGTTGACGAGAGCATCGAACGCATTCGACAAATCGTACGACCCAGCAATGGCAAGGCATGTTCAAGTTGAATTGGAAGACCGGAGCTGATGATGAAGCCTTCTGCATTCGGTCCACATTTCGTCGCCGGCCGGGGTTCCCGGAACGCCCGGATCGGCCGCCTTCCCCGTGCCGCCCCCTGGCTACCCTAGAGGACCATGAGTAGTAAAATTATACAGCCCCAATAAGTTTTACACATAAATCAAAATAATCCTGGAGTGAATTATATGCTCTCGTACGAGTAGTTGGAAGCATCGCTCGCTCACGTTCAAAGGCATAATGCTCGCTCCCACTGTTACATGACATCAGATGTTAAGGTGTCATCACTTCTAGGTCTGTCTACCCTCCCCCCAATTGATATCGGATTTACGAGGATGCCTCGCAGCAACATCATTGCCGACCACTTACACGCCAATTTCCTAGTTAACTATAAGATACACTATAAGATGCGAGTCGTGCCTCTTACCAGCTTTTTTTTTTTTTCACTCTTTAAGCTCTGGTCACAATAAAACGCTATTGACTACATCAGAGGCTTCACGCAGTCGCACAAGTTTGTGCGTTTTGCCTGCCTACATGTACCTTTGGTGGCGCACAACCGCCCTCAACACGGTCTTGTTATCAGCCGAGTGCCGACTATGCATTGAATTTACGAGTAGTAATATCTCCCATTTCATAGCTTTCTATCATTGCTCGTACTCGCAGGACGTATCCGTACCTGATAGCGATGGGCGCCTATCAACACACCCCTGAACAACCCCCCCCCCCCCCAAGTATCAAACTCGGTCATACGAGACCGGGAGGAATGGCGGGGTTTTGGGGGTGGAGATGGCAAAAAGGGTGTGTGCATATCGAGCAAGTATGGATACTACTCGTAATTAATCCACCCTGCTCTTTTCTTTTTGGCGTACTCGCACTCGTACATCTTGCGCCAGAAGCGAGTGGTGACGCGGAGAGCATCAACAAACTTGCACACGAAATTTGCCACGTAGTAGGGCTAATAACATATTTGTACGTACTCTTAGAGATCATAGATGCGATAGTACCTAACGGTTAATACCATACCCTACATATTCAATGCATAAGGTATCCGTCGTGGCGTTTCTAGCCCCTCTCCGACCCGTCACTGGGTTCAGCCAGTCCCGACCTGCTTCTCCGCCCATTAGTGTACGAGTATATATATATCGGATGAACGAGTCAACTACGAGTAAATACTGCATTACTATTAATACAAGCTTCGAATCATTTAGCCGAGAGTCGTTTTAAAATTTGTCTTCACCCCATCCGTCTCGAAACAATCATGGCCCAGCAATATAACGACAAGCCTGACATTCAGCAGGCGCACGATCGTGTCTTCAAGGAAGGCCGGTCGGCGCCCTGCGACGCCACGTTCCCCCCTGGGTTCTCAGAAGATCAGTTTAATCTCATGGTCGAGGAGCTGCGGGCCATTGTTGGCGGCGAAAACGTGCACACGGGAGACACACTCCTGCACTTTTCTGACCCGTTTGCGAAGCGGTCGGACCACGTCCCCTCGGCCGCCGTATGGTACGTGCTTTATTTTCTTGTGTGTTGTAGTACGGAGTACGAGTATACTCATGTATTGACCCTCGCAGCCCCAAGTCGACCGATGAGGTCAGCGCGGTATTGGCGCTGGCAAACCGACTTCGATTTCCGCTATGGACGACGTCGCGGGGGAAGAATCTGGGGTAAGCCCCTCTGTCTGTCTTGTGCCATTTTCGCTGTCCCCCAAACAGCACAAAGGCATCTTGACTTATTTGCGACTTGCTGATGAGGGCTCAGCTATGGCGGTCCAGCACCACGAGTAGGAGGGTCAGTCGTTTTGTCGTTGTATCGAATGGACCGCATCCTTGAAGTCAACGAACGGGCGGCGTATGCTGTTGTCGAACCCGGCGTGACCTTCTTTGGCCTGTATGAGTACTGTCGGGAACATAAACTGGCGGTATGGCCCAGTGTGCCTGCCATAGCCTGGGGAAGCGTCTTGGGAAATGCAAGTCTTTATCATCCTCACGGACGCGTACACGTCCGACCAGAAGGTAACACAAATACTAATGGTCTGTTGATAGGCATTGGACCGTGGCTTTGGATACACTTCTCACGGAGATCACTACCACCACATATGTGGTATGGAGGTGCTCCTGCCGGATGGAGAGCTCATCCGCACCGGGCAGTGGGCCGCAGACGGTGCTCCCAGCGCGTTTGCGTGCAAGGCTAGCTTTGGTCCCCAGGTCGACGGCCTCTTCCTCCAAAGTAACCTGGGCGTTGTGACCAAGCTGGGTATCTGGATGCAGCCACAGCCTGAAACAAACATGGCGCTCCGACTTGAGATGGGGAAGCTGGAGGATTTGGCAGAGCTGATAGACATAATAGCCAAGTTACGCCTTGAGGATGTCATCAACAACGACCCGTCCATCTTCAACGTCTTCCGCCGGATCAGCCGTCTGGGCCCCCGGCATGAGCTTTATCCTGGACCAGGAGCCATGCCTGACAGTGTGGTGGCCGATCTGATGGAGAAGCATTCATTGCCCTACTGGACGACGTGGTTTAACATCTACGGTCCCAAGGATATTGTCCTGTCGCGGTTGGCCATCACCCAGGACACGATCAGCCGAATCTGCCCTTCTGCCAAGCTAACATACAAGCTGTTTGAAGGTGAAGATGGCGCCAGGGTAGACGCCGAATCAATCACAGCCGAGTGGCAGCCTGGTCACGTCGGCGTGCCAAACATGAGATTTGCGACGACGATTGACTACAACATCCCTCCTGGCGGCATTGGCGGGCACATCGACTTCTCTCCCATAGTGCCGTACGATGGCCAGAAGGTTCTCAAGTGGTACAATGCCGCAACGGAGGTTTGCGCCAAGCACGGCTTCGACAACTTTCTCGGCGGCCACGCCTTTGCTCGCCATGCCACGTTCGTACACATGATCCTGTACAACCGGCTTGATGAGGAGCATGTGCAGAAAGGCAAAGCTGCAGCGCTTGAGATGAGGCAGGTGGCCAAGGAACACGGGTTGGTCAATTACCGGACACACTTGGATTTCATGGGTAAGACTTCTACTCTCTCTTCCCACAAAACTTGCCCCTCGTGAGTCCAAAGGCTTTGCTCACGCGCGTTTATTACCCACAGATGTCGTGCAGGATTCCTACAACTTTAACAACAACGCTTACAGGCGCTTCGTGGAGACTCTCAAGGTTAGAAAAACTTTGCCCCTGCCCATATTTATGATCATCTTTGCTGAAACAGATGTAGGACTCTCTGGACCCCAATGGCATTCTGTCACCGGGTAAGTCAGGCATTTGGCCAAGGGAGTATCGCATGATGCGAGACCAACGCGAGGGGGGCTACAAGAATTGAGGGCAAAGGAATCCTGGAGAAATCTTAGTCTCTATAAAGCAACCTATTCTGGACTAGAAAACACGACGGTTCTCTTCCTCTCAAACCACCACAGGTTCAAAGAGTCCGACGTTGGTGACACGGCCAGTCTCGGATGGAATCGGGAGAGGACCCAGGTCCCTCGTCTGATGGAAATTCACACTTCCATGGCGCAGATACTCGCCCCAGGTGCCGGGCTGGCAGTCGTCGTTGGCATGTTCCGGAAGACTCCACTGCTTTGCCACCAATTTCTGCAGCCCAAGACGGACGGTTCCATAGCTGAACTTGCAGCACGACGATCTGGCGAGAATGTCGTGGACGAACCGGCTTGCATCTGCCTGGTCCGCATCGGAGGAACTTCCAGTCCGCGGCAAAAGCAGCAGCTGGAGCACTCGGTCCGCCCCGCCGTATGCCTGTCCGCGAAACAGTTCCGTGCCGGCGTTAAGGAGGTAGAAGTTGTTCCGGAAGTAGGCTGGGCCGTCGAATCCATCCTCTCCAGGCTCCTGGTTCAGCCGCACCCGCTCAAAGGCCTGAACCTGCGCGAGGTAGTCGGTGAAACCGACCCAGTCTACGTCAGCAGAGAACGATGGCGAATTGATCCGGAGGAGAGGGAGATGGGCCACCAGTGGATGGGCGTGGAGGCCGATGGTGTTGTCACGGCCCTTCCACATGTGGAGATAGATTTGCTGCCCTTGTGGCTGAAGTCAGCTCTTGGAACTTGGCCATGCAGCGACAAGAAGGAGGGGCATGCATGACTCACATCGGTGAATAAACGGATCGTGTTTGCGGGCCGCAATGAAACAGTTGAGGATCTGACCAAAGTACTCGCCCAACTGCTGCGCCATGAATGCCACCCTATGTGGAGACGAGGGGTCTGATATTGCCGCCCAGCAGATGTCGTCTAGATCGCGTAGCAGAAGTGTCCCGGCGTCCATGTAGATTCCTCCATGCTGTCTCATGTGTGATTAGCGAGGTGGGAAAAAGCAAAAACACACACACACAATGTGGTGATGGGCCCCCACACACTCACCCGGTACACGACGGCAAGCCTCGCAAAGTTCGACGTCTTCTGCGAGGCATCATTTCCGGTCATCCTCGCCTCCGTAACTGCCAGTGGGAAATCATCCTCCTCGGTATAGTTGAGAACATGGTTGGGCGACCCAGGTACAGTGTCCAGCAGGCGGATGGTCCACTGCTTGCCCTCGCGGCGGTAGCAGTTGATGACGCTGCGCTGGATCCACGGGGGCATTGCCGCGAAACCTTTGTCCCAGAACATCCAGAAATTGCGCTCTGACGTGACAGGGATGTATGTACCTAGTGCCGTAGCAATCTCCCCATCCGGGCGGGTATCTATCCGGGAAGGGGGGCGGGACGCCAGGCCATGAAGGGCTGCATCTTCTGCATCCATTGTGTTGGGTACGCCACAGGACTCCGCAATCGATTGGTTGCAAGCAAATCAGGTAAAAAACAATCCCCGTGGATCGGATAACGAGAGGCTCTTTGCTATTGTGTCTGACAAGGTGGATGACGGGTGTCTTATATACCCTACCTTACACAAAGCCAGCACTTATACAACGGCTGTGGAGTACTGACTACTTGTACATATGCCTTTCGGTCTTGTTGGTTGAAGTAATAGCGACACCACCATGCTCGTCTGCCTGATACCTTTATGAGCGAGTGACCTACTTATGAATCTCGGCCGGACTTGTGTGCGTCAAGCACGATTCCGTGTCGAGATGGCTGGCTGTTCTTATCGGTTCCCCAGCGCAGTCTACAACTAGCGTGAAACACAGAATAAGAAAACATGAGGAATACGCTTAGCCACTACGAAGCACCTATTACTCTGTACGAGTACGCCCACAACATGTTTGCGCTCTCCACAGACGTACTATGTAGTAAAAGTAGTACTATTAATATCATTAACGAAAAAAAAAAGAAACTAGCTATAATGTGCAAGCTCTGCCCCCACGGCCACATGTCGGTCGTCAATGTAGGCTCAGCTCACTTATAACGGCGCGCTTACTCCATTTTCGGACGTGCTCACCGTATTTGTAAGAAGGTTCACGGGTCGCCTGCATAAATGGGGTGATAATGATGGCATTCAAGATGCTGTTCGTGAATTACGCGTGGGGCAACGTATCAGTGTCTCGGTATTGTGAAACGGTCCATGCTCAATGGTAATCTCAGCACGATTTCCGGTGACACGTGTCATTGCTTATTCTTAACCTAATGACATCTGGTTTTCGGCGTAGCCGTACGAATACCTCGTACGTACATCACAGCTATTGTAATGCAGCTTCAGCTTGGTCTTCTTGCAGCTGGAGACGGGAGCATGGTGATCTTTTGCCTCGTTTTGGCTCAGAATATGAGAAGTCATTTCGACCAAGCACCCGTCACCATTAATAGGATTTTTATTTTCTATACCTTGCACATCGGTTAGCCACTGGGACCTACGCCAGCAAGGGGCTTGCCGGCGGCCGGCCCAAAGTGATTCGATCACCTGCATGGCTTGCATCCTGCATGATCGTAGGGTGGGTCTGACAAGTCAAGAGAAGGGTGATATTACTACCAATACATGTTAGCGCAAGGCAGAGACGTGCATGAAGATGTGCCTGGTGTCGTGGCTTCAGGTCCGAGCACTTCATACGAAGTACATGTATCGTGACATTGTACAGATACTCGGGACTCGGTATATTGACTAACAGAAGCTTGTCTGGTCTAAACCCAGCACTGGTCTAAGCCCAGCAATTCACGAAATGGTCAGTGTCCCAGGTGGTGGGGTTCAATACTGCTTTAGAACAAAGGATATCCGTACACCGGCTTGTATCGTGACCAATGACTTGGAAGAGGTCATAGATTTCATTCATCCGCTCGGTTCTAATCAACAGCCCTGCAGTCCTGCCCAGTCCCACGCTTTAGCCTTGCCTTGCGGCTGTTTGATGTCCCAAATCTCCACGCCAGGGGAAACTTGGTAATCACCCTCCGGCGCAAAGTACTTCTGAACAACCTTTCGCCGAATCACCTTGCCAATCACTGTGGCCGGTATCTCCTCATCGGGTGCCAGGACACGCAGCGCCGTCGGCAGCTTGTACTGCTCCAGCTTGTCGGAGAGGGCATTGCGGATGGCCCCCAAGTTGCCGGTGAAACCAGGCTTGAATCGCACCAGGGCTGCGACGCGTGTGGATGCATCTCTGTCGGGGATGGAGACGATGCAGGCTTCCGTCACAAAGTCCAGCTCGGCTAGGCATTTCTCTACCTCGACAATGGAGATTTTGTACCCGTGAAATCGGACGACTTGGTATGGTCAGCCGAGGAAGAACTAGGGGAGAAGTGTTTGTGTGCTCACAGTCGGTTGCAACTCGGCCCTCCATCACGTATTCATCACCTACACGTCTACCGTAGTCGCCAGTCTTAAAATATCCGTCCGGAGTTAAGCTGGCTTGGGTGGCAGCTTCAGCCCCAAGGTATCTGTGAATTCAATGAAAACGAATTAGCGACACTCTTTGAATAGGAACCTTACAGCACCTACCCAGAAAACACAAAGGAGCTTTTGATGAGAATCTCTCCTTCGTCATCCCCAGATAGTCTCACATCCACACCTGGCTCCGGCTTCCCAAGGCTCAGCTAGAAAGAAATAGTTAATCAGCATCCAATCCCAATGTGGCAAGAAACCGATCTCCCCCGTGTCTTTCTCACCTCGAGTCCTCTGTCGCAGGAGCTGTCAGTCATCATACCCGGCCCTCCTGTCTCTGTGCATCCATAAGTGACTTCCAAAGGAACGCCAATGGTGTCACGCCAGAACCGCAACAACGAAGGCATCGGCGCCGCTCCACCCACGCGGCAAACTCGTAGAGCTCGTGCAGCCTGCAAGTACTCGTCAAGCTCAGTCTGTGGCAGCTTTGATAGCACATCATGGTAGTGCTGCTTTAGTCGGCACCACATTGGGATAACACAGCACAGCATTGTGATACCTCCCTTTCGGAGTCTCTCCCAGATGGCCACCTCACTGGACTCGACCATCTCTTGCCGCGTGCCGCTGACAACGAGATTGATGATGGATCGGAGGCCTCCTATCCAGTGAACAGGGCGGTGCGTCAGAAAGAGATCCTCCGTAGACGTTCCGTACCCGTGGGCAAAGTACGGCCGTAGTTGCACGACTCCCTTTGGCAGACCAGTCGTTCCGGAGGTGTACAGAATAAGACTGGGGCGGGATGAGTCGATCGTGAGATTTTCATCGACTTCAACAGCTTCCATGTCTGGTGCTGACAACCATGTCTCTGACGAGATGGGGACAACTGTCACGTTGCAGCTTTGCGTTTTTGCGTGCTCTTGGATTGCCGCCCCTCGGTCCCAGCATGGCCGGCTTGCCAGCAATACAGACGACTGGGAGTCTCGAAGGAAATGGAGGGCCTCTTCTGGCAACACTCCAGGTGCTTTTGAAATTCGGTGTTAGATATCTTTATTCTCGGAGTTGCGGGGAACAAGGAGAGATGAGACGCAATACTGTACCAATTGGGACCAGAGCGCCTCCGACAGCCAGGATTGCAAAGCTAGCTACGATAAACTCATAGTTCCCCGGTGAGGCAATGAGAATATATGGCGAATCTGGACGAATGAGTCCATCTTCGCCAAAGAGGGTGCTGGGCAGCTTGTCATGGAGCTGCTGGCGGAAAACGACAATGTCGCGAAGCAACTGTGGATAGTCTGCGCGAACACCACATGTTGGATCGTTGATGATGATGCCGGGAACAGACTTGCTGTTCTCCAGGAGTCGCCGGAAGATTGGCTCGTTAGGGAGCTTGGAGGAGTGAGTAGCCGTCATTGTTGGAAGCCGTGTGTGTTCCTGACTTGTAAGTTTGAGGTGGACGCTTGAGGCATGATTATCTTCGTACGATAGTATCAATACGAGCAGTACGTAATGATAATAATATTACTACTGTTCCCAAACAGAGCGTTGATAGCTTTTTTCAGCTATATCCGTGCGTATAATTAATGCACGGGTGTTGACCCGGTGCATACGGCGAAGAGCGGTCGGCAAAGAAACTTTTCCAACACAATAGGAAGCCCTCTCATGCTGGTGTTACCTTATGCATGTTCACCGAAGGGGTGTGACATGAATCCCACCACCCCCCACCAGCCACCCGTGCCGTGCCGTGCCGTGCCGCATGTTGAAGAGGACCTCTTGCTCCGTATCCAGAAACAGAAGCATACACAGACGGACGGCCTTGAAGTCGGCGCACCACGAAGCCCCGACGTGCCAGCGCACGATCTCATGCTGTCTTACAATTATGGTTGTACTAACATGCATGGTGCATGGCACGGAAGATACCTAGCACCTACCGGGGGATTACCATGGAGAATCCAGGAACATGGATGGAATACGTCACTACTCCGTACGGCAGGTATTATTCTTAGATCTACTTTGGTCGACGCTTTCTTCTTTGGGTCATTATTGTATCGCACGTGCAGCTGAGATCTTGGCATGCAGGGTACGGAGTACGTAGGACATACGTACACGCACTGTAAACATGAATATTGACCTTGGTCTTGACGCGGCTCCGCAGAGATACCATTGCAGCGAGGATGTGATATCGGCATTATCAACGACACATCCAATTATAGTAACAGCAATTCATGACATGAGAGGAATGAGTGACAAAAACAATCATTTACTACTTTTCCTTTTCTCTATGCAACAGACCCCTGGCTAACAACAGCACTCTCCTTCTGGCCACTCAAGGCCGCCTCCAATAGCTCCGGATACCACCTCCGGCCAACGTCCGGATGGCTGGTCAGCCGAGCGGTGAAGATTCCCTGCCCGGGGCTCATCAGATGATATTGGGCAAAGAAATGCTCCGCGTCCGACTTGATCTTCTCGTCCTTGACCAGGGCGCGGATGTGGTCCGGGATCTGTAGCGAGCACAGCTCGTCATGCATGACATCGAGCTTGAGCGTCTGGAAGACGGGGTACGAGAACCGCGGCCCCAGTGGCCGGCCCTGGTGGTCCACAAAGTCCTGCGGGCCAAGGCTCACCCGGTGCGTCGTCGCTACGCAGACCCCGTTGGTCATGGACTCGAGCGAACGTCCGACGTTGACGACGAGCGTGTCTTGGATTGGGGGGATCGGAATCCACTCCCCAGACTTGTTCTGCGCCTCCAAGCCCGTGTGTCCGGTTGCCTGGAGGAGGTACGTCAGGAACCCGCCATCCTTGTGTGGCCCTACGCCCTGGAATCTGCTGTCTGTCCCCGCGTCATCTTCTTCGTCAAAAATGCCGTGGATCCCTCGCTGAGCTCCCGTCGTTTGTGGCGGCGGAGGAGGATACTTGAGCAGCGACACCTTGTTGCGTGGCGGATCGTGGAAGAACTTGTCCATGGCGTCGGGAGAGAGGTCCAATGCCTCTGCCACGAGCCTCTTCATGATGTTTCCTACTTCGCTGATAGCCTCCAGATAGGCTTCCAACGCCTTGCGGAATCCTGGAACTGCGTTTTCATCTGGCCACTAGATTGGTAATCCGTTAACTCATCTGTAGTGACCAGAACGCCCCCTGACAACAACAAACAAAGCTCACCTGGTTTGGTCCCTGTACGTTCATCCAGATCGGGTCCTCGGGCTTGGGCGGTGGCATTGGCGTGAGGAAGTCAAACATCTCCCGGTGGTCTATTCTTCTGGCCGTTCTCTCCAACCCCATCCGTGAGTATCCTAGGAAATGTTTGCTGTTGATCATGTCAATCTCCATCTTTTTCTCCAATGGGAGGTTGCAAAGGTCCATGGACTTCTGGACGAATCCATCGCGCACAGCGTTTGGGATCGGCGGGTTCTTAAGATAGAAAAAGCCGACCACAACGAGAGCCTCCCGAAGCTGGGATAGGAATTTGGTCCGGGTAGCTGGAGACTTGGTAAGATTGAGATCTAGTACAGGAATTGAGGTAAAATTGGCCGGCGTCGTCGAGAACGCCAGAGGCATCTCCTGAGTTTCAGAGATTGTCGTCATCTTGAGTGGCCAAGTCGCTGGGTCCGTTGCTGGTAGAGGGTATCAGATAACGACTTGGTTAGGAAGCGGTTTATTTATGTTCCATGCGTATAAGTCACAATGAGCACGATGTAGAATCCTGCTTGTAGCCCAGCATTGAGCTGAACATTACTCTGTACAGGTACTTTGGCACAGTACCGAGTATACCGAGTACGGGGCAGTGTTTCTCGATCTCGGCCTACAGATGCGGATAAGACAAGACTTCCACACATGCCCCTCGTCGATCTCATGGCCATGTTCCATGATTCTCAAATAGGGATGGATCGTAGGAATCTAGCAGCTGGACAGACGCGGCAACCATCTTTCATGCGTCGGCAGGCACGGCCTGGGCATGCAGTTGATACGTGTCACGGCGAGAGCGCATAATGAGGTAGCCGGAGATGTCGAAGCCGTTTCACTTCCAGGATTAAAACAAGCATATGGAGAATCATGGAGATCGGCTGCAGTAACACGGCAGGTACTGCGGATCTGTCATTCGATTATGACCACATTCTGAAAGCTGTGGCTGGCTGAATCACCTTATCATCTTCGGAGGGTGACAATCACAACCATGAGGAGGTAATGCAAGACGGGATAATTTCTAAGCAACATGGACGAGCGCCTAGAGCCGCTATGTATTTTGGCATGTAGACCGACTCTTTGAAAGGCGTATTGGTGAAGTAAAAGCCCCACCTCGCTCGAGTCTTTGGACCTTTGACCCCATCCCCCCCATCTCCCTATTTCAAACCCGAAGTCAAGAAGACCTTGCTTGCTCTAAACAGCACAATTCTTCTTACCACAAAGACAGCAACGAAAGCTTCATTGTCAGAAACCCAAACCCTCTTGCAATCATGGCAACTTCTCAGGTCCAGGTCAAGCCTGTTGAGACCGTGCGGTACTTGGCTACACCGGAGACCCAGAAAGGACGTAAGCAGAGAGGTCCTAATTTGTATCTTTCCCGGGTCGTTGCTAACTCATTTTTATAGTGAATTATGCCGATATTCCGGCCTTGGACTTTAGCCAGTTTGATGTCCCTGGTGGAAAGGAGAAGCTCACTGCGCAGATGAAGCAGGCTGTCGAGGATACCGGTATGCCACTTTACGCTGCCGACCACCCCTCATTGTTTTCATCTTCTAATGACCTTCAGGTTTCTTCTACGTGACCAACTTTGGCCTTACTGCGGAAGACATTGACTCTCAGTTTGAGCTGGGCAAGCAGGTCCTCGATCTCCCCGAGGAAGAGAAGCTCAAGTACCGCGCCAATATTGAAGACGGCGACTACAATGGATACCGCCCCCTGGGGGCCATTGAGCAGTTCCCCGGCCTGAGGGACAACTGGGAATGCTACCACGTCTTCAAGTTCATTCCCGAGCACCAGCGCCCTCACCCGCAGCTGATCCAGGAGCGCTACGCTGAGATTGAGCGTTTCCATCGCCACATCCACCAGGAGGTCGCATCCAGGGTCCTGCGCCTGCTTGCCAACGTGCTGGAGATCCCCGAGGACACGCTCTCTTCGAACCACGGGTACGAGGACAACTGCTCGTCGTTCCTGCGCTACGTCAAGTACCACGCGCGGCCCTCCGAGGTCAACGACAAATACGAGAACATCTACGTGCGTGGCCACACCGACTTTGGCAGCGTGACGTTTGTCTTCTCGCAGCCCGTGGGCGGCCTGCAGCTGCAGCTGCCCGACGGCGGCTTCGCCGACGTCAAGCACATCCCCGGCAGCATCATTGTCAACACGGCCGACATGCTGCACTTCTGGTCCAACGGCTACCTGCAGAGCTGCGTGCACCGCGTCGTGGCGCCGCCCAAGGACCAGGAGCACCTCGACCGGTACGGGCTGATCTACTTCCTGCGCCCCAGGGACGCCATGTGCCTCGAGTCGGCGGACAGCCCGCTGCTGAAGCGCAAGGGCATCACGGCCGAGAACGAGAGCGAGGAGCTGCGTGAGAGGCGCAAGGTTCCCGTGGGTCAGTGGGTGCCGATCCAGACCAAGAGGAACTGGACGCCGTTTGGGGAGCAGCCCCAGAACGGCAAGGGATTCCAGTCTCTGTTCCGCTAAGGAGGATTATAGCCCAGAGGATGGCACAAGAGATTTAAGGATTGATTACGGGGCTTGATGCAGTGTTTTAGTTGAGTCTTGCAGAAACAATAAAAAAGGATGTGGCTTTTACTGTGGTTCCTCTCTTCGCTGTGTGACGACTAACGTGACTGAGAGTCCCAAGCCTCTCTGTTCGCTTAGTACATGCAGCTATTCCCTGTGCCCTACGGCCTGGGCGCCACCCACACCGGATAATGATCTCAAATCTGCAGTCCTAAAATGATGTTGACTAAGTGTAGAATACCTTTGTATCCGTAGAGTTCATTCAAATCCCAAGGCCCTCTCCCCCCCTCCCGGGCCCACGTCCCCTTCTCCCTTCGTTGCATAATTTCAGCGATCATAGCAAAGATGACCCTCCAATTACCACCCCTAATTGACGCTACGGCGGAGGATCTAATATCGGGCCTTAGGGACGGATGCTTTACCAGCGCGGATTTGGTAAAAGTATAAAATTCTGCTCTGAACAATAAATTTGGTCGGAGGCTGACCGGCTGCAGGCCTATCTAGATCGGATCAGCAGAGTCAACGATGTGGTGAATGCAGTCATGGAATTGAACCCAGATGCACTTGAGATTGCCAAACAGCTGGACTATGAGAGAAACCAAGGCAAACTTCGAGGGTATGTGTCATATCGACCGAATCAAACGGGACACTGGAAGCCCATTGATTTATGGACAGACCGCTCCATGGCCTTCCCGTCCTCATCAAAGGCAACATTGGCACACGAGACAAGATGCAAACCAATGGCAAGTATACAGGCATTTGGCACAGATTTGCCTCTGTAAGTGAATACAGATACTGACAACCCCGGGTTGAATGAGTAGCTGGTTCTTATGCGCTCCAAGACGCCGTGCTCCCCGCAGACTCGACGATAGCAACAAAGCTCCGCCAGAAGGGGCTGGTAATTCTGGGCAAGGCGAGCCTCACAGAGTGGTCCATGTTTCGAGCAAATAACTGGGGCCATGCTTGGAATGCCATTTCCGGGCAAACATTTGGAGCATACTGCCCTCGACAATGTCCCGGTGGAAGCTCGTGTGGGAGCGCAGTCGCAGCGGATCTTGGTCTTGCATGGGCTACAGTCGGCACCGAGGCAAGGAATTCCCCTCTCTTATTTATCCAATTTGGATGTTAATTACGGGACTAACAGAAAATTGGCTTTACAGACGGCCGGAAGCATTGTAAGCCCAAGTGAGCGAAACAACGTTGTTGGGATCAAACCGACGGTGGGTCTCACATCACGGCATCTTGTCGTCCCTATCAGCGAACATCAAGATACTGTCGGGCCCATGGCACGCAGTGTGAAGGATGCGGCAAGGCTGCTGGAGGTGCTTGCAGGAGTAGATGAACATGACCAGTATACTCTGACTTCGCCCCATGGAAGCCGGATTCCACACTATCTGGCATCGTGCAAGATGTCTGGACTCGAGGGGAAGCGGATTGGAATTCCACGCAACGCAATCGACGAGTGTCCGACAGATATCTCACATGCCACAGCAGACTTCGAAATCGCTATCCGCAAGATGAAGGAAGCGGGTGCAACGATTGTTGAGGACACAGATTTCACGGCCTTTACGGACTGGAAGAAGCGAAGTTACAATCTAGTAACGCGGGCCGACTTTGCATCCAACATCGTCAAGTTTCTCAACCAACTAGATCACAACCCGAACAATATTGACAGCCTCGAGTCACTCCGCAGTTTCACCAGAAACCATCCCGAGGAAGATTACCCTGCGCGCAACACTTTTACCTGGGATGTGGCAATTGAGAGGCACCTGTGTAACACATGCCCCGAGTTTAAATCCCTACTTTGGGAGAATCTTTGGCTAGGAGGCGAGGGAGGCGTTCTCGGTGCACTGGAGCGCCATAGCCTCGACGCGATTGCTCTCCCCACTACGGCAGCCTTTGAGATTCCTGCGTTGGTTGGGACGCCCATCATCACGGTGCCTCTGGGTGCAGCTTCTGAGAATACTTTAGTGACTATGGAGCCGTCAGAGGACAACGTCGTCGAGATGGGGCCTGGTATCCCGTTTGGAATCAGCTTTCTGGGAAGGAAGTGGAGTGAACAGACGCTGATTGAGATTGCCTATGCTTTTGAGCAGAGAAGTTTGGTTAGGCCATGCTTGAAAAGGCATGTAGAGATCTAATGATGTTTCCCACTGTCTATTCACAACCACCTTGTACAATGCAATATCATGTTCAATCCTTTGCGGCCAGACACATTGATTCCAGTCATATGTGCAACCATCCAGAACTGCGCGTAGGTAGACATTCAGGTTGAATCAGCGGTGTAGTTTGGGGAGCCGTGTGGGGCCCAAATGTGCCCGCTGAGGATGTGCGTTTGATGTTGTACAGTGAGGTGCCCCATTAGCTGCAGCAAGATCTCATGCATGCGGTACGAGGGGGGGGTGTCCATATTCACAAGTACGAGTACATGTAATTATCGAAAGGGGCCTGCTGCCTTGATGCTGCAGTAGATCATCTCCTCAGGGTAGCCTCCAATGTCAATCCAACAATGCCGAGTGGCTTGCGTCCCAAGCCAAGTCTCCGATGACCACGAGCTTGCTGTGCTCCCAATCCCCGTCCTTGAGTGCCCCATTCACGCTGAATATTTCTGGGCTCGAATAGAGTAGGGAGATGGTGTGTCGAATAGTACCTGTCCGTACACTGTCCCTTGTCCAGAAATATAAGTAGCGCTGCCCATATATCCAGGCCCTCAACCTCACGCCACCTAAGCCAGCCTCGCCACAAAGCTCTTGTATCAAATTCCAGTGTTCCATTAAAAATGGGCTCCGCTACACCTGCAGACTACTCCATACCCGACGAAGCACGGGACCTCTTTCGTCGTGGGATCCTCGACAACCCATTGATGACAAACTTGCCCTCTGATCTACAAGATTTGGGCAAGCTCGTTCACTTTGAGGGTAATGCAACTCCCAGCATCCCCATCAACTGGCGATTGGCCGAAAGCATCTCTTCTCTCAAGGCATTCGAGGCCACTCTTGTGAACGCTATTCTGAAGCGCAAGTATGGCGTGGACCCCGTCAACGTTACCATTAACACGTGAGTTTTCTTACCTCCACTTGGCCGTCCGATATAGGTAGGGCATAACTGACCTTATCTGAGGGACCATGCATCTCTTTTTGTCATGTCCATCCCTCTCGCTCGCATTCGCGGCGACGACGGGAGCGTCCTGCCCCTGTCAGCAATGAATCCCAATACGTGCAGGCCGTTTGGTCCAGATGAGCACCCTACGACGGAGAGCTTTCACCGGATGCTAGCTACCGGGATATACAAGACCAGAGATGGCCGGTTTTACCACATTCACGGCAAGTGCTTCTTTGGAGGCGCATATCGTATGGTTTAGCCCTTCAATTGAAACTGACCCTGAAACAGGCAGCTTAAACTCGGATCCTTCGTTGACAGCATTGGGGTTGCCCTTGGAGGGAGAGCCAGAAGATACGTATGAGGCCGCAGTGGAGCGAATCCAGAATAAGGTGTTGGGGTTTGACGCACCGGCCCTCGACGACCTGATGAACAGGCAGTATCGACAGGCAGGCACAACGGTATTCAGCGCAGACGAGTACCTCGCTACCGAACACGCACAGGCAAATGCCAAGGTTGGCCTATACGAGGTCATTCGGGATGCAAACTCATCACAGCCCGCAGGATGGTGGCCAGAGAACAGCAGCCTACCGTCCGGTCCAAAACGGCCGCTAGCCGGGTTGAAGGTCGTCGATCTCACCCGTGTCATTGCTGGCCCTACCATAACCCGAGGTTTAGCTGAGCTTGGTGCCAGTGTGATGCGTGTCGTATCGCCACATGTTGTCGATTGGCCTCGGGCGTTCCATGACTTGAACTGGGGGAAGTGGAACACGTTTCTGCACCTCAAAGACGAAGGCGACAAGAAAAAGCTCGAGAAGCTGATTCTTGACGCTGACGTGGTTGTTGATGGTTATCGTCCGGGCGTCATGGACCGACTCGGGTTCGGCCGCGAAGCCATCTTTGAACTGGTCAGAAACCGAGATCGAGGCATCATCCATCTTCGCGAGAATTGCTACGGCTGGCACGGCGATTGGGCCACCCGCAGTGGATGGCAGGGAATTAGTGATGCCGTAAGTCTCCGATCTGCCCCTCTCTGAGGAGCATGTCTAATCAGTGATACCCATAGTGTTGTGGCGTTGCGTTGGGTTACGGGCGGGCAATGGGCCTGGATGAGCCCGTGATTCCACCATTTCCCAACTCTGATCATTGGTATAGCCCATCTATCCCTTTTCCTTACCAACGAAAAAGAACTGACAGTCATTAGCACTGGTGTCATGGGATGCGCTGGCATCCTTCACGCCCTTATCCAGAGAGCAGAACATGGCGGGAACTATGGCGTTGATGTAATACATCCATCTCCTTGTCGCTTTGCTTTCTTTCAAATGCTAACATTAAACTCAAACTCAAGACCTCCCTCAATTATTATTCCCAGTGGCTCGTCCGCTCATGCGGTGCATATCCCGAACACGTTTGGGAGGAGGTTTGGAAGAAGAATGAGTCGCCTGTGTTCCGCCACTGGGAGAATACGAGAAAGACCTTTCCTGAGATGGTCAATTTGTTTAAAAAGCACAGCGCCGATGTTCTGCTCAACCCTTCCTTTTTCGAGGAGAGGCGTTCGGGAGCAGTGGGTACTTCATTCATCAAGGTGAAGCCAATAGCGCGATACCGAGATGAAGCAGTACAGTTGACATATAACATCGGGTGCCGGGGAAATGGTCTCGATGAGGCTCTATGGCCAGAGGACTTGACTGTTGAAATTGTCAGGGTTGATTAAGGGATGTATCTATTATCGCTGATGAAGCCCATATGTACTTTGAGTGGCTCGAAGTGTGCTGGCTGTGTATGTGATTTATGCAGGTAGGGGCGGCGATGCAGTGAGGGTACCATCCATTTCGAATTAGGCGAACCATCGAGTGGCTGTCAACTGGAATCTTTCGACCAGCGGTTCACTATCATTTGCATCGCCACACCGAGGCTTGGGCTCAGAACCTTAGACCATTTCCCGTTTAGGACGTCTACTCAAAATGACTCATATCACTCAATATGAGTCGATGAGTCGATGTCTATACATTCGTCCTCAATTGTAACGTGCAAGATCATCAAGCATATATATCGAGTGCCTTAGGTTTTCAATTGATACTCAGAATCTCACAAACCATCACCAATTGCAACACTTACCTCCTTGAGTCTCTTGAGCCAGCGTTCAACAACATTCCACCTGCACACGATTTAATGATAGGAACGACCAGCACGTCGACCACGACCACAGGAACAACGCACATGCACCTATTACAAGACTCCCCGCTAGGAGTTGGAGTTACCAATACCAACATGGCTGAACTGCCATCTCATATCCCCATCGAACCTCCTAGGAGTCCTAGGCCAATAGCCGAGTTCTGCTCTGCAACCTGTCTTTTCTGCAACCACACTTCGACAGACCTCGAAGGAAATTATGAGCATATGCAGAGATGTCATGGACTCTTTATTCCTGATTCGCAACACCTCATTATTGACCTGGAATCATTGCTGGAGTACTTTCATCTCATGATATTCGAGTACAAAGAGTGCTTATATTGCCACACTGGTCGACGCACTGTGCAAGGGGTACAGCAGCATATGACGGATACGGGGCATTGCAAATTCGATATTTCAGAGGAGGATTCCGAGTTTCGGGACTTTTACGACTTTGATTCAGACAGCGCCGCTTCTGACGCGGACGAAGAGACCGGGGACAATGGAGAGACCCAATGCCAAGTATGGGGCAGCAACACCTCAGCAACGCCGGTCCAAGTAGACGACACGACCATGCGGCTCCCCTCCGGCAAGGTTGTCTCAAATCGATCATCCCCAGCGCCACGACACCCATCGCGTCGGCCGCTGAAACCGCCAGCTTCAAGACACAAGCCCCACATACCCATCACAACGGTCACCGACCAACCCACCGCTTCCAGACCTTCCGGACCCGGAGATCAACAACCCCCTTCACCAGAACACCAGCCATCCTCCAAAGCACTAGAGAAACAGAACCGGCGAGCGACAGCCCTAGCTGTCCAACTCGCCGGCCTGCGCGCCAACGATCAGAGAGCACTGGCACACTTGTCCTTCTCTGAGCAACGAGCCGTGCTGACACAGGCGATGCGGCAAGAGGCGCAATCGAATCGCTCAGAGAGGAAGTTTCGGGGCCATATGGATAGTCTGGGGAATCTCAAGTCCAAGGAGCGGTTCGTGAATGATGTACCTGGGGGGAAATCGCATAAGAATAGGTTTTTTGCCCAGTAGTCACCGGGGTTAAGCGCGAGGAGCATGTACACATATGGGGCGCTAGGATAGAGAGTGGGCTATACTGAACAAAGGAACTAAAAGACGTCTACTGGATTTTTGCCCCTCGTCACGCTCGCCTAGGACTCCTCGCAAACCCAGATGGAATAATAAGTGCTAGAAGATTCATAATTAACTACTTTGGAGTAAATCAATCACGTATAGATCCTTCAACATTGCCCAAACTTCTCCGTTGGTACAGACACAGGTTAATGTTAGTCTTGTCTAAACTGTAATGTAGTTTGTCAGGTTTGACTGCCTTGTCAAAATTTGCCGGTCAACACATACCTGGACATCTAGCTCATCGGATCCTTGTACGTGGCATCCGTTACATTCCGAATCTCTCAGCTTATACTTTAACCTCGTTTTCCCACCTCGAAAGCCCATACGTGCACTTCAGAGCCTGCGCCTACAGCCAAAAGCTTGCCTTGGGCCGATGAAGATAGACTCCAGGCTTGAGAAGAAGGAGCTGATGAGACCCGATAAATGGCTGGGTCCCAGCGGCCAGGAGTTCATGCGGCGCCCCATTCAATGCACCCGTGCGGACAGCGACCGTGAATGATACCGCGCCAAAGTACCTATGGACTTGCTTACAACGAAATCCCCAAGCCGAATGTCGTCATCCCGATCCAGCAGAAATGGACCGCCTCCAATTCCCACGAGCAAGGCCGAATCCCATGCTCCTCCCAAAGCTGCGCAGCATAGATACCATCGGCGACATTTTCTACTGGTGTGGTTACCATATTGTGTTTTCCTATGCGGCCGAATGTGTACGAGCTTCTGTCGTTGTAGCTGAGGTGGAGAATTCGTTGTCGGTCTTGTCTTATATAGTTTGCATGCCATGGAGGCAGCCCTGGGCATTGACTGGGGGTTAACAATCCTACGGAGTTGCGACTTCTCTTCAGCGGAATAAATGAGAGGGGAGCTGAAAGAATAATAAAGTCTGTGCACTCATGGATGAGAATACGTAGATGATTGGATAAGAAGATGGCTCTTACAGCAACAGTGAGTGTGACGGGTTGAGCAAACAGCACTGAGGGTCTGTATCAACACATGCGTCGCGGTCGAAGATGAGGATATAATTGTGATCATTTAGACTGCATGCATAACCAGACATCCAAAATATCATATTCCCGTAAAATTCCAATAGTGTATAAAAAGCGCTCCATCATGCCAAATCCCCGGTCAATCATAACAGCCCATCCTGTTCCATGCCCTCCATGCAATTTACGCCGCCCACGTACCAGACACGGGCTCTCGAAATCAGCCCACTCTCCCCTTGTGCCATTGCCTGCAACTCCAAATACAGTTCTCGCTCTTGACTGAAACTCAACCCAACCCCCCTCCCCCCCCCCCCTTGTACTGGTCTAGCCACAGCATCCGCCACCATGGTCCGAGAAGAAACACCCCTTCCGATCTGAAAAACAACACCCCTCCCGATCCGAGAAGCAGCAGCCCCCGCGGTCAGAAAAGCAGCACCCGCCCCTCGAAGAGAAGCAGCAGCCTCCGCTGTCGCTGAAGCAGCACCCCGGCTTACCGCGCATCGCCTCCCACTGGGCCTCGCTGCGGCTGTTGCCAGCAGACATGGGCCTCTGGGGGGTGTACCCGCTGCTGGCTGCCTGTGAGCTGTGGCATGACGACGGGGGACGTTTTGGCCTCGCGGTCGACGGGGGTGCTGTGGTGCCCGTTGAAGTATTGGGAGCCTGCGATGAGGAGGAGGCTTCTTCATATGAGGGCGGTAGGTCGTCGCGGTAGGGAGAGTGGTCGCCGAAGGGATTGAGGTCTTCTTCGACGGGGACAGTCTGCTGGTGGGAGCTGCGCTGGTTCAGATCGGGGATTTTAGAGGTGTCGCGTGGGGAGCCCAGCATGCCGGATTTTGGATTAACAAAAGAAGACATTGTCCAGCTGAAAGAGATGTGTCGATGCGGAGAAGACGTCGCGCGGATGGGTAGAGTTCAAGTTTCAAAGAGGCATGAATGTTGAAAGATGCCCACTCCCCGGTTGATTATACGAAGAGTTTGAATCGTCAATAATACGGCGCAGAAATGAATTGAGAAGACGGCGCAGTCGGTCGCAAGCGACCCCAGGCCATTCCTATATATCGAGGTCCGCGTCAGCTGCGTCGTGTCTGTTCCCTCAGGTGAGCCAATACCGACTGCATTACGCCTCGGTCAACTCCGGATGGGCGCCCGTGGCGCTCTTAGCTTTGCAAGCTGCAACAAGCTGCAACACGAGAAATACGCTGCTGTGGCTGTGCAACTATCTATGCCCTGTACTCGGCAGATAGGTCCAAAAAATTCCCGATGAACAACGATTCTTCCGAGATGCCGGTTTCCCGAGATGCAGATGGTGTGGTATTGCTTGCAACCGGGATTAACATCACCATGCATGTATCCTCGCGGGTATTTGGGCTAACATGACGGAATAGCTGAGTTCGCAAAATGGGCAACATGCACGGATGTCTGGCAAAGGTGATGATCAACAGCGGCTGAAGATGGGTGGCGACATGATTGCCCATGACCCCCACCGTCATACACGTATTGTAAGATCCTTCGAGCCTCAAAGGTTTACCAAGTTCGAGGGACCCAATTATTTAATTACAGGTAGTGGAAGACCTCCAATGGCCACTTTTTTTCTTCTTCATTTATTGCAAACATAATATTCAGTTTGTCCCAGTTGTGGTCCCTGCACCCATTGCCATGGCGTCGAACGAGCCGCCCCCCAGCAAGTTCATTGAACCAGACCCCGACATTGCTGGCATCGGCGTCCTCTCCGCCTTCATCATCACCGGATCCTTGGTCATGATATTAGCTATGATCAAGATCCTCATAGTCGAGCTGCCAGGTTTTCGATTATCACATCTAGTCTGCCCACAGGCGACCGAAATACCGACGCGAGGCAATCGACCCACGTTCAGCGACGCAAAGACATATCTCCGAGGAGAAGAAGCCAAAGACGATTCACAGAGTGTCAATGAGGAACGGCCCTCGGCCCTGAGTGATACGCTTTTCAGCCTTGGCGACACGCAATTCGCCATGGGCATTGCCATCGCCGTGGCCGCCATCGCGAAACGCGACATCACGCTGTACCACTATTTGGTCTGCGACGAAATGGCGTGGCTCGGCCTCATCAGCTCGACGGCGGGTCTCCTCACCTCGCGTAAGCTGCTCGAAGAACCAGGGTCCGTCAAGAAGGCCGTGCGCATTATCCTGATGTGGGCTCTGTTTGGACTGGTCTTCTGGATTGAAGTGTCGAGGAACGACTTTATTGAATTCGCAGAGCCAGTTTGGGAACGCGGCCGCGCCTGGAACATTTCAAACGCTGAGGGGGTGCTGTCTCTGATTCTCCTCATCCTTTCTGCTTGTTCGGTCGTCATCGACACTGTTGCCATGTTCCCCGAGCTAGGGCTTCTGCTATACCACTATGTCGACAGATACATGTCTTGGTTGACACGGCTTCCTCAATCATCCCCTGCCAGTGACCTGACACAAAGTCCCTGGGTGCGCATTGCCTTGCGTGGTGTATTTGGAAAAGCCCTATTCATGTTGATCTGGTTTCCCTTTTGGCTGCTGAACGTCGCTCTGTACTGGTTTCTCTTCCAACCTGTCATCACACAGCTCGGAAACATCTTCTTCTTCATGTGGGGTGTTCAATCCACATTCCGCTGGCGGGAAGAGGGGAGGAAATATATGAAGGCCGATGAGATAAAAAAGGAGGATGATTTTGGGTTCGGACAGGTGGTTGCTCTGACCATGTTGATCTCACCCATCATCGCCAACGTGGATCTGTGGATAGGCATGCTCTCTCCCAGATCTCAGTCTCTTTTCATTATGCTAATAATATGGTGTCGCAGCGTCGGTAAGGAGACGGATCGAACCTCGTCGACCGAAACGGGGTTCGACTGTGGATGCCATTTCCATGGGACGTCTGGACTCTATAGTCAGCAGACGGGAGAGGTACCAGGTGTTAGATGACGAGCAGACATCCGACACGGAAACTGGGAGGACCGTTGGTGCCAATGACTATGAGAGGTCCTACAGGAACTGAGCAGGTTGGACGAATTACGACGAGGTGAGACATGATGAGAAACACGACCTTGTATCACGACCAGGCTGTTCGTATTTCGCGCGATATGGGACCTGTCTTCTAACATGGCATTATAGGGAGATGTGATTATCCTGCCTATTTACTGGTTGCTACTACTACTACTACTACTATACATCTCTTTTAGCAACAAACGTGCTCACCAATTATCACGGTAAACTATACTGGTACCGGGTAGGGAGGCAGACGGCTAAGGACCGATAACGGCCGCTAAGCCCAAACAGGAAGGTCTGGACCCCCTTCGGCACCGGTGTCCGGCGGCAAGTTGTGGACCTCCCGCCGACGTGATCTTACGGAGTTTACGGCGCTGACAGGGCTGATTAGTCAATCGCAGTTTTGACTTGGCTTTGATTCCACGCCAGACCCAGCCTTCTTTACCACAACTTGACCACTCCATCCGGGGTTTCTCTCGTCGCTGTGCTACTTCTGCCTGCCCAAGATGACGACGACGGCGACCGAGACGACGCCGCTGATCGCCCAGCCGAATGGCGTCGTAGGGCCTGACAGCAAGAGCCGGAGCCGGCTGGGCTCATGGCTGCGACGCATCTTTGACGTCGAGAACCGCATCCTCTTTGCCGGGTTCCTCATCACGCTCTCCTTCAGCTTCACGCAGGTCCCGTATGTGAAATTGATCCCATCTTATTCATGACTCTAATTGGTGGCTGACGGTGTGCAGCCTGCTCTATGTCTTCCGCCTCATGACCTGCGATATCTTCTACGACACCCATTCACCGTATGAAGGCTCGGGGGATCGGTGCAGCCGTGATGAGATTACCGCGGGGACGGCAACCCAGTTCAGCATCCTGGGCATGAGCACCACCATATGCGGTACGCCTCATCACCGTGTCACTGTGCACTCATTCATTGACTCGTAATTAACACCCCCTCCTCCGCCAGGAACCGTGAATCTCTTCATCTCCGGCTGGACCGTCAAGAAGATCGGTCCCCGGGCTGCCCTCATTGTCCAGACCTTTGTGCCCGCCATCCGCGTCTTGACCCAGATCATTGGCGTGATTGCAGGCAAGAGGGCCGGCATAATTATCATCCAGTCCACCCAACTGATCACCATGCTGGGAGGGCCCGCAGGATACATGTATTATTACCTACCTACCCCCGCCTTGGATGTTCCGCCTTTGTTAACACGATAGGACAGCCTCATCATCAACATCATCGCCGGCGAAGTCGTCGAGCCCGAACAGCGCACCGCCACGTTTGGCAAACTCCAAGGATGGATCATGCTCGGCCAGGGCCTAGGGTTGCTAAGTAAGACACAGTCCCCTCTCATCACGACATGACAAGTTTCTGACCATGTGCAAGCCGGGGGTATGATTGGCGACGCCATCAACGTCCGGGCGCCCTTCGACGTGGCCTTCATCTTCTTCCTCATCTCATCCGTCTACGCGCGCACCGCCCTCCCCTACATCTCCCCGGAGTCCATGTCGGACGCCAAGAAGCCCGGCCAGCAGCAGGGCGTATCCGGCTTCTTCGCGCCGCTCAGGATCCTCCTCCCGCAGCGGCTGCGCCTGGCAGACGGGCGGCTGCGGAGGCACTACGGTGTTCTTTTCCTCTGCAGCGGAATTTTTATCGGCGTGGTACGTCTCCAACACATCTTGGCCACCAGACGAGTTGTAGTAGGGCGCTGGCTGACCTGTAGGATGTTAGCTCGCAACGGGCTACGCGCCTCTGCTCATCCAGATATACGCCACGGCCCAATTCGACTTTGACCAGGCCGACAACGGGTGGCTCATGTCCGAGTTCTCCTTCATGCGCAGCCTCTTCCTCATATTTCTATTCCCGCACATCATTTCCCTCGGCCGGCGCTGGACCTCGGGGAAATCCCCATCGCAAGATTCGCCAGCGTGCCCCGAGAATGGGTCTGCGCTGGCGCCACCTGACGAGCTGCCCACGTCTCCTGGGGAGTTGGATGCAGCGCCTGGTGAGCACTCGGAGACGGAGCCCATCATACCCCGTCGCAGTGACGATGCAGCGCACGATTCGAGTCTGTACGTGTTCGATCTCGTCTTCCTGCGGTGGAGTCTGGTCGTCGACGGGGCCTTTACCATGATCGCGGCATTTGCCACCAAGTCATGGCACATTTACCTAGGTATGTTTCCCACCCGTCTCTCCTGGTCCGTCGTCGGTATTGCTGACAAGCCACCAGCGGCGTTTCTGCTGCCCTTCGGATCCGGGTCTGCGCCAGCCGCCAAGGGCGTCATCACGGAAATGTGCCCCGAGTCGCAGCGCACCGATGCGCTCAACGCCGTGACCCTCGTCGAGAATATCGCAAGGCTGGCCACGCAGGGCCTATTTGGGTTCGTGTTTGCCAGCCTGGCCGAGGCGGGCAAGGCATACATGACGTTTTTCTGCAACGCGGTACGTTCCCCGGGTAGAGATAAATTACCTGAATGCCGGGCGACTGATTTTCGTACAGGCGGTCGCTGTGGTCGGCATGGGCGTGCTGCTGTTTTCGCATTTCCCTCCCGCTGGCAGTGAATTGATTGACGATACTCCCGAAGATGCGTGTACGGATACGAATGAGCAAAATGGCGGTACAAGTAGGGAGGAGAATGGGCACGCCAGGTAGAGTGGGCATGGGATGCAGGGTGCGACGAACAATCTTGTACTGCCTGGGTAGGATAGACTTCCAAAAGTTCCATTGTGTGCTTTACCATGTTCGGACAATATAGGATGCATGGTGCTCGGCTGCTGGCCCGCTCCACCAGCCATCATACATAAGTACCTACCACGCAGTGCCTATTTGAAGCCCTACGGCCTTTTGGCCCCCAGGTTGCCTCTCCCAATCCTATTTAATAATAACAATAATACCCAAGTAGGTAACGGCCGATGGGGTCCTCCGTGTATCCCAACCAACAGCCCTAACTATATATTTTTTTTGACGGATACGTTACAGCTCCCCCCAGCACCCGTTCTTTATAACGACCCGACGACCCGCCCTACAGGCATTACCGCCCGTCTCGCCACCATCAAAATCTCCTGAGCCTCCCACGGCGCCTCTCGCCATCCCCGTCTCGTCTCAGGGGAAAAGGGCGACACAATGGCCGACTCTCAGCCTCGCGGGGGCGACATCGCCATGGACGACCTGGACAACGCTCAACCACCCCATTACCACAGGGACAATCTGTCGCATGACAGACCACCCACCTATGCTGTCGACGGCGCGCCGTGTGTCCTCCCGCCCCGAGTGCAGCAGTGCCTTAGGATTGCCCAGTACACCATGCTGGCCAGCATCATGCCCGGCTCCGCCGCCCTCATCTACGGGCTGATACTGAGACTCAATCTGGACAAGTGCGTCTAGCCATCCCCCCCCCCCCCCCCCCCATCTCGTCGTCGCGCGAGCGAGCGCTAACATCGGATGATTGCGCAGCCCCCGCTGGAAAAACGAGTGCCACCAATTCATCGACTACGACCATTTTATCGGAAACGACAAGACCATGTCCAGGGAGCGAGACTTCGAGCACGCGTGCCGGGAGCTCCTCAGGGTGGGCTACACCCTCATCGCCGCCGCCATCCTCACCCTCTTCCGCGTTCTCCTGCAGGTCCTCCCCACCCGCAAACCCAGGACCAAGTACGTGTGCCCAGGCCTCCCCCCCTCCCCCTTGCTCAGATCCGTCTCTAATACAAACCCCTCCCCCAGTGACAACTTCAGTTTCTTCTCCAACATATACGCCGTCCTGTCCTTCTACTCCGCCGCCACCTTCGCCCTCTTCATCTATGCCGTCGTTGCCGTCGGCATGACCCCCATCATTAGCGGCCCCTCCAACACGATCAAGGCCAAATTCTCTGCCTGCATCGCCCTCCTCTGCTTCGGTATCATTTTCGGGGCGTGCCAGGCTGTGACATATGCCCTCGTGTCGCGGTATTATCGCCAGCTCAGTAAGAGCAAGGACATCGGTTCTACGGGCAGCGAGTGAAGTCCTGTTTGCTTCCCCGGTATTACCAATAGGAAGGGACTGGAGTTCTTTCCGATAATGCAATACTACCACCTAGCGGAAACTACACCCCCCGAGTGTTCTTTTAAACTTCTTGTGCCATTCAAACGCCGGACGTCCTCGTCCAGGGACGTGCAAATCTAAGCTACACAAACATGAATACCTCGTAAGGAATTGTACAGCCAAATATGCCCAATGCCACACAGATTTTCAATGCCGGCTATCCCAACTCTGTCGCGCGTCGGCCGTCATGGGTATAATCAACGAAAAGAGAATAACAACAACAAAGATGAAGCAAAAATACAAACAAAACGTTCCCAGTGGTAGGGGTTGCATCATGAAAAAAAAATCGACTAGAATGGAAAACAAGAAGTGAGGCGTGAATGATGTATGCAGGAGCAATTAGACACCCCTAAACATGCGGACAATCAAGAACCAGACGGCTCCTATGAACTTGAAGGCACTCAGACCCGCAACACTCCAGAGCACGATCGACATGTAAATGTTGGATCGTTCCTCCTGCTGGTCCTCGGCGTCCTTTCCAGGCGTAATTTTGTCCAGTCCACCGGCGCTCAGCACCACAGCGGCAAGAGCAAAGTTCGTAATCATCCAGATGAGGACGACACCCGTGCGCACACCTCGGTAGTAGTCCATTTGCTTCTCTTGGAGCTGGGCAGGCGTCGGCGGCTGCTTGATCTCCTTGTGCTTGACGCTAAAGAGCGCTACCTCGCGCTGGTACTGCGCGTTCAAATCTCCTTCGTCGGGCAGGTCCGTCTTGCCCTGGCCGTCCTTGGTGTTGACGGATGGGAGTTTCTCGACCTTGTCATCACCCTTGGTACCCCATGAAACGTCGTGGGTGTTGCAGAAGGCATAGACGTTGAGAACGTTGGTGTACGTCGGTGTCAGAAGCATATACTGACCCAACGACGTCACCATGTGCCACGGGTCGAACATGAGAAGAGACGCAATAAGCCAGATACCAAATGTCGACATGACCGAGACAATGAGCGTGTAAAAGACCTCGTTTTTGAAGAGCTGGTCGATGTTGAAGCCGTCATCATCATTAACGTCGTCAAGAATAGCGATCACGGAAATGTAGATGGCGGCAAACAGGAGGTAGCTGTATCAAAGTTAGCAGGATTCACGGCCCACAACAGTATGTTGACTCACATCATCAGCGCAGCCCAAAACCAAACCATGGCCGTGTACAGTCTTCCGGACCCCGCAGGTCGATTACCCATAGATAGGACAAAACAAGTGATCAAGATGACGCCGTAAAGCCATGTGAAGACGACACCGAGAATCTCACCGGTCCTACCGAGGAGATGATCGGTGCCCAAACTCGTTGTGAGAATCTTGAAGACCAAAAAGAAGTTACCAATAGCGAACCATGCGAAGATCATGTTGATGGTCTGGAAGAGGGTTTCGATAAGGAAAGCGATCTTGCGGAAGAAGGAGTGGTCGGAGCGAAAGAATTCGTAGAAGTGGGCAATGGAGTAGATGGCGGCGAAGAAGGAACCGTTGAGCCAGCGACGTCGCTGAAGGACCAGCTCCGTGACCGTGTCGGGCACATCAGTTTCACCCGTGGCCGACTTGACGTATTGCAGGATCCAGTGGCAGTTTCTCTTCGTGACCAGCTCGAAACAGAGGATACGATCCTCGGCAAGGTACATGTTGGATTCGAAAAGACCAGCCTTGTCTCCACCGTGGAGTGTCTCACCAAGGAAGTACTTTTGAAGTGGTCCCTGGCCATTCTTATCGTTCTGCAGCGCGACGTAGCGATAGGCCGAGAAGGCACCGGGAAGCACAGAAATGAAACCAAACGCCGATTCCAGAGGCTTATCCAGGATGTTGCTCATCTTGTACTCGAAGTTCTGGGTCGCAACCAGGGGATTCAGGAGGTGCTTGCCGCCAGTTCCCAACATAGCCTTGATTTCTCCGCAAGCACCGCCACACATAGGCTCCAGATCGAAGGCCTTCCAGAGGTGGTAAATGGAGCTGCCACCAGGGCGCGTACCAGCATCGAGAAGAACGCAAATGTTGGGGTCCAGGACACGACCGAACGCCTGGAAGAACCATCTGTGCGAGTTGATCTTCTTCTGGTTCTTCTCTTTCAAGCAAAACAGCATCTGCACGGGCTGTCGGCGATGGACCAGGGACACAACGTCATTCTTGAGCGTCATGTGTGTCTGGGTCGTGTACTCGTAAATATGAGCCGTCACATCCTTGTTGTTGACCTGCTGCTTCGCAATGCCTTCCTGATAAACACCCATACCAGACAAGAGGGCCCTCGTCCTAGCATTGATCTTGGCACGACCATCACTGACAACGCAGACCACAATCTTCTTCCACGCATCCTTGCCCCAAGTCTTGCTGTTGGGCCGGTTGCACATGTACTCAATGTTCTTAAACACACCAATCATGGTTCGCGCGAAAAGCACATCGTCTTCGTTGTACATGGTGACAACGATGAACAGCTCAGTATGACGGGGCTTGCTGAAAAGTCGCTGGCGGAGAGTGAAGTTCTCGCTGTAGAAGTCGTCGGGGTCGCAGGTCGCGGCCGTGTAGCGCATGTGGGTGAACTCGTCGCGCTCGCCGTGAGGGTTCTGCTGAAGGAGCACGGGTGGCACGGGGCAGTCGAGAACGAGATTGCCGCGGTAGAGCAGGACCTGCTTGACAGTCTTCCAGCGCTTGAGTCCGCCGCCACCAGCACCCTGTTGAGGGTTGTCATGATACGGCTCCTCGGTTGCGGCCGAGTCATTTTGCGCCAGCATTGGTCGCTGGTCCCAGTCGTAACCCTGCCCCTCTTGAGCGCCCGGGCTAGGCTCGTAGGGCTGGTTATAGTAGCCGTCGTGGTGCGCTTCAGGGTTGACGGCGTACTCGCCTGGGTGATGGCTGCCAGCGTCATACCCAGAGAGGTTGTCGACCGAGTGCTGGACAGGTTCGTCAGTGAATGACCCCTTGTATCTTCTGCGCCGTACGGATACTCACCGGTGCATTCAGGGCAAGGTGGTCGCTTGGTGTTCCCAGACGGTTATGGTCCATTGGCGAGCCATATCGCTGGGGGTCACCTGGAGAGCCGAACCGCTGAGGAGGCGCCATCGGCATGTCGAGGTTTGAAGGCTGACGGCCATAGGGGTTCTCCTCAAGCTGGTAGCCATGATGCGCGGGGTGACTCGGCGAAGGGCTACGGTAGGCAGCGCCGTGACGATCCATTGGATCGCCGTAGTAGTTGTCGTCTGTAAGGCGAAACTGTTAACAAAATGCCCGAAGTGATACCAATACTGAGACTGCCGCGCGACAAGCTCGCTGAGAGGTGCTCTTGGTCAACAACCACAACACGTGTCCTGGCCGTGCTGGAGCTTGCGATGCTTATGCTTCGATAGAGAATGTTTGAAGAGTCGCGAAGCAGGTGAACCGAGGAGGAGGAGCCACGAGGGACAGTCCGAGCAGCAGGTGCGTTTCAGCAGGGATTGGAATAGAGGGGCCCTGGGTCAAAGGTGCTGCAGCTTCGAGAGGATTGGGCGGGCAGGGCAGGAGAAGGAACTTGCCTAATCGATTATACGACATGTTTAACACTTCATGCCTCGTTGGCGAGATTATATCAGGTCGGTTCGCAATGCGCCTGGGTATCGTCGAGGTAGTAGTTGGTTCGTCTCGGTGGTGGTGAGAGGGTCGTGCGCCTGACTCTGGGGAACGAACTACGGGCCGGCGGTGGTCGTTCTCCTGAGCCTCGCGTGTTTACGTCGCGTCCTGCGGGGCAACGGGCTGTCGTCGCGATGGACAAGTCGCACGAGGTTGCACTGGAGATGCTGTGCAAGGACAAATCGGGAGGAGCAATGGCAAGAGAGGGAGCGAAGGAGGAAAAAAAAGTGACCCCAAAATGGCCGCGAACCTGGAGTTGGGGATGGAGCGGTTTCAAGCTGATGAAGTGCCATGGACCAGGAGGCTGCTGCAGTTTCAGTGGCTGGGCCGACAGCGCCACGGGCGACGACGTGGTGCCCTCCTAGGCGACCCCACTAGCCAACCAGCTCCACAGCCTATGAGTGGCTCAGCGCTGGCCCTGGCAAGGGGGCCAGGGGTTCGCAAGTCGCAACCCACTGTTTCAGCCATTCCTCGGGCGATGAGCAGCTGCACAGCGGCCTCCGCTAGCCCCTAGGGCCCTCCTCCTCCCCCAGCCATCTGCCCAGGTGGTGACGTCGCCCCAGCATCTAGGGAGTCAGGGACGGGCACTAGGGCAAATTTCAGCGGGGGCTCAGGAAAGGGGCAGACGACGCCAGTCTCAATTTCGCACTCGAAGCCAGGATTCAAAAGATCCATCTTCACAAGTTTTCTTTCGCTTCTCGCTGGGCTCGTCCACGTCGGTTAGCGGCCCCCATGCCGCCCTGTCATCCAATCCCTTATGCAGGCGACGACGCTCTGCTGCTTGGCTCCAGGGCTGAGTTACGACGCTTATGATTGTTCACATGATGCCCGAGTACGAGTATTATCGACAACTCCATCCAACCACCGTCATTCCTGTCCACTGTTTGCCGCTGCACGCTCGAAATAGACGGCCGCGGCGACCGTGGGCGTCATCTCCCTGATTCGCAGAGGCAGATCGTTCCCTATAGATTTTATTTTAGCAACGCGATAATACGGGCACAACATCCTGTTGGTGCCCTCCATGACATGACCACCTGCAGATGGGGAATGTTGATCTCCAAAAATAAGACTCCAGCCACAGCACTAAAACGCCACACGTCTTCTTCGCGTGCACAGCCTCACATTGTCGCATTATGCCCCTTCGCCTGGAACCTTCTTCCCGTCCTGGCCTCCTACCCTGTGTCGCATCCGTTCCAACGCCCAGACACTGTTTGCACAGATGACGCAGCTTGTCCCAAAATCTATGAAACAGGTTTCTCAAGCCCCAGCCACAGGCTCGCAGCAGGAGACCAGAGTTTCGGTCGATGGGGAGCTCGTGTTGCGGATTACAGTTCATCCATTGCAGTTCGCAGGATGGTCAGCGCCGGCTTACTTCACCACTTAGAGTTCACAAGTTTCGCTTCGCGGGTCACACCAACCAACCATCGATCTACTCACCTTGTCTTACGCCGACTAGTTCAACAATCGTCCCATTATTACCAGAGATATTGAAAGTTCTTCAATGCGATAAGATGCCAATCCGGATCGCCTCGTTAGATGCTTGCGTCAACCGCTAGTATACGCCGGGTTGATTGATAGCCGGCGTCACTAGAGAGCCATAGGTAGTCTTCTAGAAGCAATTCACGACGTATGGAGAGCTTTTGACTGGCGGTCTTCTAAGCTACGGGGCATGCTTCCTGGAGTCCAGTCGTGCGTGGCATCACGGTAGCCCGGCATGGCCCCCAATTGATTGCTTAGAACTGTACTAACCTGTCCCCTCAGACTCTCTAATACTACTCTCCAATTGGAGTTCATATCGGTTCCCGGTGCAGGAATTTCTTCTTTCCGGTAGTTATGTCGCTGTTAAACATCCGTTGCCTCCATGGAGGGCACACTGCTCCTCTTAGAACGCACTGATTGTCCAATGAGAATATCCATCTAGATCAACCAGCCTGTGAAGCTTCACGTCGGCCCTCCCTCGTCTAGGCGGGGTACTACACCAGTTGTGTCACTATGACGAAAGTCACGAGACTCCCCCATCAGTTAAATAGAAGGATATTTGGGCTATAAGAGAACACTTCGCCACATCGGCGTTGCATGCAATGTGGACGAGGTCTCCAGCTATCAAAACGACGATCAAAAATACAGCCGAACCCACCACAACGCTCATCAGCCATGCCTGCGGCTTCAATGAAAGCAAAAGAGAAGTATGCCTGGGCCATTGATGGGGCCTGGCAGCACCACGACTCTCGTAAGTCCACAGTCCCGGCATCAGCTTTGGGGACAGCAGCTAATCCGAGCTTTCCACAGACCGACCAAGCCGAGTCCTCACCACTAAATACCCGTCTGGGGGCAGCGAAATGACCAACAGCGTCACTCGTCGCACAAGTCATAGCAGCCAGGACTCGGGGAATGGCCGGATTAAGACTTTGTGGAAGAACATCACCTCGCCCCCGGCCTTTTGAGAAACGGGGGCAGTCCTATCCCGCAATTTTAGGCGGCTGAGGTGTATTGTCATTTGAGTCAAGGTTAATTAGGTCATTGTAACATTCAAATCACTTAAATCCATGCTTGATTTCCTCAGTATGGATCATACAAGCAATCATAGTTAAGTCTGGAGACTTCCGAAGCAATGACGCCTTTGCCCCAGGAATGATATCCGGGATTGATGGAGCAGACCTCGTCTCCAGGACCGAAGGGCACATCAAAATGCCAACGTGCCGTTCACGGAACCGGCGTGCTCGATGTAGTTTTTGGGACGACGCAGCAAATCCTCTGTGTCTCTCACATGTCCCGGGTTCCGGGGGTTCTTCATGAGGTATGCTGCAGTGAGGGGAGGTGCCCAGCACCACGGCCCACCAGAAGCCGTGCCGCGCCGGATATAGCGGGTCCGACAACTCGGAGGCCGGGACTTGCGAACCGGCCTGTTCTATGGCTTGGCAGAGCTTGTACATGTAGTGCTAACCTCTGCGATCATGTCTGAAAGCCCTTGTTCTGCCAAATGCCCTAGAAGACCAGCATCTCCAGATGTTGCCGCTACCTTGACTACCAGGTTGGTTTGCGATAACAAGAGGTTAGCTCCATGCTTGAGTAGGAAACTAATTATGTCCACGTTGCCAGCCATCGCAGCCACGGTAAGCGGCACATTACCTTCTTTGTTGAGTATGTTGAGGTCTGCGCGTCGTTGGACCAATACCTCGAGCAGATCGAGCCGACCATGCTCGACGCATGGGAAGATTGGGGCAGCTCTGCTGTTACCGGGCTCGTTGGGTCCTAGGCCACGATCAATCAACATCTCAGCGATAGCTGCGTGGCCATTGCGCTTCTCGCACTTCAAGACCATGTCTTCTATCGGGGTCTCGGTGCTCATCCCTATCTCCAGTATCCAGCGAACAATATTGATGTGGCCACGAGCACAAGCCAACCAAAACATGCCGACCCCATTCCAATCGTTGTCGATACGGGCCCCGTGGCTTAGGAGCAATTTGAGCGTTTCGACCTTGCTACCAACCATCCTCTTGGTTGTGCATGGCAGTCCAGTGTAGAGCTCCAGAATTTTCGGTGGCGTGAATCTGATTCACATCTGCTCCTCTTTCAATCAGAAGCTTGACGACCTCCAAGTGCCCAGTGTAACTGGCAGCTAACAGGGGGGTAAAACCTGCACGGGAGTCTCCATCAGAGTTGGAGCTCACATCGGAATGGGAGCCCTCGTTCAGTAGGGGTGTCTCTGAGTCTTCTTTCTTGAAAGTGTTGATACTTGCCTCGTTGTCTAGTAGGATCTTGACACATTCTAAATGGTTCAAGCGCGCTGCAAGTATAAGAGGCCGAGACGGAAATTGGCTTCTTCTGGCTTCGATATCCGCACCACGCGCTATGAGAAATGATACTGCATCCGGCTTATTCCGTTCGATTGCGCAGTGCAGCGGTGTGCGTCCATCGTTGGTCCGGGCATTCGGGTCAGCATGATGAGCCATGAGAAGCTCCATTACTTTTAGCGAGCCTCGTATTGCCGCCAAATGGAGTGGCGACGCCCCATTGTTCATAGCAGCCTCCAGATTCGCTCCGCGGGAGAGCAACTTTTGCACGGCATCAGGAATGTGCCGCAACGCGGCCCAATGCAGCGCAGTAGTACCATCATCAGAAGGGAGATTGATGTCCAACCCAGCATCAAGCATTGAGTCGATTCTAGGAATATCTCCCGACACTGCTGCGACGTGGAGAAATGAGAAGCCACCATTGAGAAACTTTTGGTCTGCCCCGGATTTGAGAAGGAGACGGACCACATCCCATTGGCGACGTATAGTTGCCTTGGTGATCGGGGTAATGTTTTTGGCATCAGTCGTTGAGCAGTCTACCCCAGCCTCGAGTAATGCCTCTACCACCGGATAGGACAGGAGCGCGTGCCACTGGTTCAGTGGTGTCATGTTTTCTTTGTTTGGGATGGAAGGATTGGCTCCCTTCTGCAGGAGAAGTCGGACAACATCCAGTATATGCATACGGCATGCATTGTGCAGAGCTGTGTTTCCTGATTTACCGATACAGTCGATATCAGCACCTACTTTCAAGAGCATATCAACAATCTGGCATGATTCCTGGGGGTGATCGGTTCGCGGGGATACCGACGTGGCGTGGTGAAGCGGCAAGTTTCCACAGTAGTCCGATGCGAAGTGGTCTGTCTCGGGGTCATCCAGAAGCTTTCGAACGAGAGAAGATATACCAACCGAGACGACGACTGAAAGTAGGGGGAGCGGCCCATAAGCCAAATCCAAGTCTCTGGAACGTGTGAGCTTTCGGGCCTGGTCGGCGCATTCATACTTTGTCGGTAGTTATTGAGGAAGCCAAGCGTATACTGGGAGATATCTTGCTCCTTGCCATCTCGGCTGTGTTGCCCTGGTGAATCAAAGTATTGAAACATCCTCACGTGGTGCCCCAGTAGTTCGCAGAGTAGTGTAGGAGCGGATATTTTCTAAGTCTCTGCTGGACGACTCGTCTGCTCTCACCCGTGATGATCTGCATTCCGTCAGGTTTCCTGTTCTCCAAGTCAAACCAGCCTAGTTGGAGCTCCTCGCAGCGCAGGTATGACAGACTGACCCGTGCAAGCTCTCCGTGGCCAATCCGTAAATCAAAGTTAAGAACTGATGTCTCGGATCCATTTTCGCACACGCCGAGGAGAGATTCCCGCGCGGACTGATGGATTAGCCGCACCCTCGGGCCAAGCGGTGAGAAGCCCCATGCAGCTATGCCCTCATCCGAGTCTTCCGTTGAGGTGTTTGGATCCTCCAAGACTTCCACAAATGGTTTTAAATAGTCGAGGACGAATCGTCGAAGTGACCGGATTAGCTTTCGTGGAGCTGGGACACGTGGATCTCCTGGCTGAACCGCCACCGCCACGGTCAGTTCCTCAATAGTCAGCGGACGCTCTGCCAGCAGGAGCCAAATAAGAACGGTTCGTGCCAAGGAAATGAGTTCCGCTGGCAGTAACTCAAGAGCCTTAGCCCAGGCTTTTCCATAAAGACCCCTGAGGCCGGATGGCAAATTGTGAATCAATCCTTCCAGATCCTCCTTAGTGAAGATACTGTTGCTAGTCATGATCTCTTTGATTGCGAGAGAGACCCACAGGAACATTCCATCAGATTTGTCGATGAGCGCTTGCTCCAGCATTTCACCTTCCTCTTCATTTAGGTCTAGGCGTTTCTTCAACTTCTTGAAGTCGTCCTGCATTGCTAGGCGAATATCCGCTGCAACCACCTGCGGGCGGACGAAGACGCGGGGGCACACCTCCATATGGTCCAGTGAAGCGAGTATCCGAGGGTACTCTCGGCTAGTGAAGAGAAATCGAATCTTGTCACCATTTTTGGGGATTGTCTTCTGCAGCTGCTGCGTGAGCTGTATAAAACTTTCTAAGCTGTCGGGGTCACACTCATCCAGCGCGTCAACTATGCAGTACATGTTGGCGAGCCTGATGTGCTGCAGGAGTGTGACGAAGATAGTCCCCAATGCTTCAAAAGACCAGCTTGATGAATCCTGCGGTGACATGTGTCGAAGCACCTCCATGCTGTCAACGGATTTCTCGAACAAGCCAGGATAGTTGCTGACAAGCTGTGCAATGAGGCCCTTTAGGATAAAAAGCCCAGTCTCGGCCCGGCTGACACAGGTACAGAAGTAGTATATGACACTAGTTGTATTGTCATGACTGGAATATTGACGGGATGTGACCTGTAAACCCTTCATGATACTCTTCATTAGGACAGATTTCCCGGTTCCCATTTTTCCCACGATGTGCAGGCTGGCGATCTGTTTAGATGAGTTGAGCCAGTCTTTATACCGCGGACTATCATAGATCCACCCTGCTGTTCCCTCGACTGCCTCTTTGATTTGTAGCTGGTCATCCACACAATTCGGAGTGTGCAAGATATCCAAGAAAAACATCCAGCGTCATGCGAGAGGGATGTCGCTCATCAATGCTGGGTCTCTTCAGCCGTGCCCCGGCGCCTAGAAAGCGCGAACTCGTATTAATATCGAGCATCAACTCGAGACTGCATACATCGAGTCTTAGCGAGAGACGCCTTCTTCCTCTGTAGCTCCATTGACCACTCTTCGACGTCTTTCACCGCCCGTTGCATGCGGAGAGACCGCGCTGGTTTTGCAAACAAACGGTCGTTGGTCTGGTTGAATTTGCAAATTTCTCTGCAGATCTTTTGGAGAAGTGCCTTGGTGTCTTGTATTTTCGTCTCGAAACATGTGTCCGGGGTGTTGCGAGGCAACGTAATCGCCTCGAGCTGCTCCAAGATGGACTCGATCGACGCCACGTCTTGTTGAAGCAGCCGTAGGCGCTCTGGGGCCTTTTCACAGTCATTGATTAGCTTTCAGGCTTTTCTGGCTAGATTAATGATTGATGAAACTCTAGTATCTATTGCGGCATGTAGTGGGAATGTTGGTTCGCTCGTTTGCGACGTCGACTTGAGGAAGGAAAAAAGAAAAGAAAAAAGCGACGCTGCCTGTCTGGGAATGAGGGGTACGAATATTACAATGTGCAATCTTGGCCGGGCAAACTAGATTCCGACAGACTAATCTTGAAGAAATCGCCCAGTTCAACCAACAGTGAACCTAGCTCTAGGATCTCCTTTGTCGTCGCGAGGCACATTTGCATCATCTGTCCCTTGAACCGAGAGGGGGGCTGCCTGCCAAGGTTGAGAAGACGAACACGAAATGCGCATGATTCCAAACTTGAAATTCATCCTGAGAGTTGGGTTAAGAGGTGTAGTCGATTTTGGGCGCATCCCAAACGCTGCACTGCCAGCAGAATACCTAAAAGTTGGTTGACCCGTACTATAGGTATGTAATGGCTGTACTTTGTATATCCATATGCATATTCCACCTGTATAAGTACGTGATATAAGTGCGCGAGTATGCGGGTGCTGTGTTCATACTCGTACGAGCCGTTGTTTCTGTGTCTCTGTTTTCTTCTTTCACCACTTACTTGCCTGCCTGCATGCATCCGTCGTATACTCGTAGATATCTTATTGTCTGCAATGTCGATCATCGATCTCAGGCTTCCGAGAAGCACCAGAGCAACTATATTGGTGAAGATATACGTACGAGCATGCATAAATGCCCAAGACAAGGTGCAGTGTTGGCCAGGTCCAGCAATGGGCACGTCTCCAAATACCGTTATCGACCCGGCCGCCACAGATCGAACAACGGCACGGGAAGCATCGTCATGCGAAGATCTTCGGGGACGAATGAAAATTCTCCACGGCTGGACTGAGGGCGTTCCCACCTCGCTGAAGGAGCGCCACGTTTTCTGTATGTACGTATGCCGGGGCGATGAGACAAGACGAGAGGCCGCCGCCGCATGGGTCCACGGTTTGGGCAAGTTTCTTCTGGTTTCCAAACTTGAGCCAATTGCCTTGACAGCCTAGGCTGCATGGGCGGGAGATTCCCACTAATGATACGAGTAAGTGGGAGGCCCTCGGGGCTACTCAAGTGAGATACGGAGGTAGTAATAGTACCTTACAAATCCAATGATGCCTTCCTGCGCCTACATATGTACTCATGGCTCCAAGAGTGGGGGCTGAGTGTCGCTGCGAAACCGTCATAGTAAACCATAGAAGTCGATATTAGAGGACTCGGTAAAAACCAAAAAGAGGCATGCCCCACGGCAGCCAGCAAATCGGCAGTCGGCCGGGATTTAAAATTGTAAAACTCCGCAGGGTGTGGAAACCTGGAATCTGGAAATCTGGCCCACAGTTCCCGGTCGCTTTGAAATCAAACGCGAGTTTGACCCGCCCACCCGGAGTTCCGGAGTGATGTGATACACTCGGAGTCGCGGCGACGCGCAGGCCGCGCCGGGACGGGCCAGGCTGACCGCCAGACACGGTACGACGCACCGCATACGGTTTGGTTTGGTCAAGCAGCGGAAGCACCTGAAGGACCTGAGGCACCTGAAGCACCTCAAGCACCTCAAGGCTTGGCTGTGCTTGCGAAGGAGCCCTGGTGCCCAATAAGAGTCGTCCCGGCTTGCCAGTCGTTATCTCGCGTCGCTTCAGGCATGGGTCGCCCGCCAACAAGTAGAGTAAAGTGCGCCGGTCATGTCTCGGTTGGGCCCGAAAAGGTTGCATTTTTGGCCAGGTCCATCACCATGTGAAATTGCTTGGGTGATGCGACTTGTGCGACCAGCCCTTCCTCGCTAATCTAAACACCGAATATCAGTTATGTCCGAAGCTTCTATTTTCGGGCTAAAAGAAGCGGGTCGTCGACTCAAAGCTCGCCCCAGTGCCGGGCTTATGGAACACTTAAGGCCGTAGATGGTGCTGGCAGCGTCAAAGTTTGTTAAGAGCGGGCGTCGAGTCGGTAGGTATTGTTGTACGTATTGTTGTTACTGCTCGTATGGGAATCTGGGATCACAACGAGTTGCCCCACACCCTGCCTGTTGATATTTTTTTTTGTACTCCGTAGGAATGGGCATGAATAACGTCCCATTCGCCCATTGCCGCGTCAATCCACTTTAGATTGGGGCCTCCAGAGACCATCTGTAAGCCGTGCTTATAAACCCAGCCAGTCTAGTCTGGTGCCGCTGATGCAACAAGTCAGTGGAATATAAGTCCGCGATGGGCACCAGCTCTTTTGCTGGGAACTGCGCTCTTATCTCTCATCCCTTACGTGCTTTGGGCCATCCACCACCATTCGCTTGCTGCCATGCCGGAGGCCAGCATCGAGGGTGGCCCCCTGGGCCAACCCGAGTCGCACACACAGGAGAACCAACCTCATTATGACCCCCAGAGTCAGTCGGATGGAAATGATGATCACACCCAGCATGACCACTCCGGACTTTCCAGTGGGAGTGACTCTGTCCACGAGGGCACCTGGGGGGAACGACATGTCGAGGACGTGTCGGGAAAGGAGGCAATGCACGAGTACGAAGCCCTGCGACAGAACCTCTCACACCTACACCGAATCGAGTCGCACACCGGCGCATCACTCGGCGCTACACTGAGCAGACGAAGTTGGGCAAGAGCCGAAAAACAGAAAACGCATGACACCGACTTGGAAGCCGGCGGTATCGGGAAAGGCGACAACGATGGGTTTGAGCTAGGGGAGTTTATGCGTGGAGGCCAATTTGAAAAACACACAAGCGAGGCCGGTTCCCTGAAGAGGGTCGGCGTCCTCTATGAGAACCTCACAGTCAAGGGCGCTGGTAGCACATCGTCGTTTGTTCGAACCGTCCCGGATGCTATCATGGGCACGTTCGGTCCCGATCTGTATCGACTTCTCTCCAAGTACATTCCTGTTCTCCGCTCCAAATCTGTTCCGACACGGACTCTCATCGAAGATTTCTCCGGCTGCGTTCGAGATGGCGAGATGATGCTGGTTCTTGGCCGTCCCGGGTCCGGGTGCAGCACATTCCTCAAGGCGGTCACCAACAACCGCGAATCATTCGCCTCCGTCGAGGGTGAAGTCTGCTACGGCGGCATCCCCGCCGAAAGGCAGGACAAGCTCTACCGAGGCGAGGTCGTATACAACGGCGAGGACGATATCCACTTCCCCAACCTCAGTGTCTGGAGGACTCTGACGTTTGCTCTGATGAACAAGAGCAAGAAGGCCGTCAAGGGAGATATCCCTGTGATTGCCGATGCCTTGATGAAGATGTTCGGCATTAGCCACACCAAGCACACCCAGGTCGGAAACGAGTACATTCGAGGCGTCTCTGGAGGCGAGCGCAAGCGAGTCTCCATTGCTGAGACGCTGGCCTCCAAGGCCGCTGTCATCGCCTGGGACAACTCAACTCGCGGTCTCGATGCATCGACCGCACTCGACTATGCTCGCTCTCTTCGGATCATGACCGACGTCAGCAACCGCACCACTCTCGTGACCCTCTACCAAGCTGGAGAGGGCATCTACGAGACTATGGACAAGGTCATGGTCATCGACCAGGGCCGACAGATCTTCTCCGGGCCCGCAAAGAAGGCGAAGCAGTATTTTATCGACCTTGGATTCGAGTGTCCCGACAGACAGACAACAGCAGACTTCCTCACCGCCGTGACCGACCCCAACGAGCGTCGTTTCCGACCTGGCTATGAGGATAAGGCGCCCAAGACACCCGAGGACCTCCAGAAAGCGTTCAGACAGTCCCCCAACTACCAGGAGCTTCTGGATGACATCAAAGGGTACAAGAAGAGCCTCGAGGACAGCGATTTCAGCAACATGAAGCAATTTGAGGGCGCGGTCCAGGACACCAAGTCCAAGCATGTCTCCAAAACCTCGTCGTACACCATCCCCTTCTACAAGCAGGTGATAGCCTGCACCAGGAGAGAAGCATGGCTGTTGCTCTCTGACACGACCGCGCTATGGACAAGGGTCTTCATCATCACTGCCAGCGCCTTGATTGTGGGTTCGCTCTTCTACGGCCAACCATCGAACACGGAGGGCGCCTTCACCCGCGGCGGCACCGTATTCTTCTCGACCGTCTTCCTCGGCTGGCTTCAGATGTCTGAGCTCATGAATGCGGTATCCGGACGAGACATTGTCAATCGGCACAAGGTCTATGCCTTCTACCGGCCGTCTGCCGTCTCGCTCGCCCGTGTGTTTCTCGATCTCCCGGTTATCGCAGTCGGAGTGGTCATCTTTGGCGTGACCATGTACTGGATGACAGGATTGGATGCCGATGCTGGAAAGTTCTGGATATACATGCTTGTGGTCTACACGACGACCATAATGGTCACTGGACTATATCGCATGTTTGCCAGTCTCTCCCCCGAGATCGACAGTGCGGTGCGGTTTTCTGGGATCTCGCTAAACCTGCTGATCATCTACACCGGGTATGTCATCCCCAAGACGCAGCTTCTGAAGGACTACATCTGGTTCGGATGGCTATACTGGGTCAATCCACTTAGCTACAGCTTTGAGGCAATCCTGTCGAATGAGATTGCGGGTCGAACAATGCCATGCGCGCCCAGTCAGCTCGTGCCTCAAGGGCCTGGTGCCTTGCCCGACTACCAAGGATGCGCAATCAACGGCGCAGCAGTCAATGCCCATCAGGTCACGGGAAGCGACTATCTCGAAGCCAAGTACAACTACAGCCGCTCTAACCTATGGCGCAACTTTGGTGTTATCATTGCCTTTGGCGTCCTGTACATCCTGGTCACAGTGGCCGCCACAGCGGCGATCAACTTTAACGAAGGAGGCGGCGGTGCTCTCATTTTCAAAAAGTCCAAGAAGTCGCAGAAACAGACTCAGTCGGCTGTGTCACCGCTTGATGAAGAGTCTGGCCCAGGAAACGAAAACGTCAGGAGTGGATCTTCCTCGACCATGGTCGCGGACAACAATAGCTCCCCAGGTGATACCTCGGAAGGAGTGTTGGAGCAGCTGTCCGAGAGCAAATCTATCTTCACTTGGCGCGACCTTGAATACACCGTGCCGTACATGGGCGGAGAGCGAAAGATTCTGAATAAAGTCAGTGGGTACGCCAAACCGGGCGTCATGGTAGCCCTCATGGGTGCCTCTGGGGCCGGCAAGACCACACTTCTCAACACACTGTCCCAGCGTCAGACTGTAGGTGTGGTCAAGGGCGACATGTTGGTCGACGGTCGCCCCTTGGGCCCCGACTTCCAGCGAAACACAGGATTCTGTCTGCAAGGTGATTTGCATGACAAGACACAGACAGTCCGCGAAGCGATCGAGTTCTCTGCTATTCTTCGCCAAGATGCATCTGTGCCTCGCGCAGAGAAGCTAGCCTATGTGGACAAGATCATCAATCTTCTTGAACTCGAAGATCTCGAGGACGCCATCATCAAGTCTCTTGGTGTCGAGCAGCGTAAGAGACTGACCATTGGTGTTGAGCTGGCTGCCAAGCCGTCTCTGCTGCTGTTTCTCGACGAGCCAACCTCGGGCTTGGATTCCCAGTCGGCGTACTCCATTATACGATTTCTCAAGAAGCTCAGCCGTGCGGGTCAAGCTATCGTTTGCACGATCCATCAGCCGTCTTCCGTTCTCATCGAGCAATTCGACATGGTTCTTGCCCTCAATCCCGGCGGCAACACCTTCTACTTCGGGCCAATGGGTGAAAGTGGCAAAGATGTGATCCAGTATTTCGCCAACCGTGGGGCTGTTTGCCCGCCGAACAAGAATGTGGCCGAGTTCATCCTCGAGACTGCTGCTCGGCCGCACAAGAAACCTGATGGGACCAAGGTTAACTGGAACGAAGAATGGGCCCAGAGTGAGGAGGCCCAGCGGGTCATTGAAGAGATCGATGGTCTTGAACGAACGCGCAGCCGGGCAACTCAGCCTCATGGTGCTGAAAACACGAAGGCCATCACCGAGTTCGCCGGGTCTACTTGGCTGCAGACGGTGGAGCTGACCAAGCGCATGTTCAAGCAATACTGGCGCGACCCTTCGTACGTGTACGGCAAGCTTTTTGTCGCCGTCATTGTCGGAATCTTCAACGGCTTCACATTCTGGCAGCTCGGTTACACAATCCAGGACATGCAGAACCGCATGTTCACCTGCTTCCTCATAATAACCATCCCACCGACAATTGTCAATGGCGTGGTACCAAAGTTTCATAGCAACCTTGAGCTGTGGACAATCAGGGAGCATCCTTCGCGAATCTATGGCTGGGTCGCTTTCTGCACAGCCAATATCATTGCCGAGATTCCTGCAGGAATTGTGTCGGGCGTCCTGTATTGGGTGCTCTGGTACTGGTCCGCCGGGCTGCCAGCCGAGAGCTCCGTTTCCGGATATGTCTTCTTGATGACGATGCTCATGTTTCTCTTCATGAACAGCTGGGGCCAGTGGATCTGCGCCTTCGCTCCCAGCTTTACTATCATTTCTAACGTGAGTCCGCGAATGGCCTGACCAGCAAGAGTGGTGTTTCTAGATAAGTAGCTAACACGCCAGCACAGGTTCTGCCCTTCTTCTTTGTCATGTTCGGCCTCTTCAACGGCATCGTTCGTTCCTACTCGGAGTTGCCCGTCTTTTGGAGGTATTGGATGTACTGGATAAATCCTTCCACCTATTGGATGGGCGGCATTCTTGCCGCCACCCTGGATGGCGCTCCGGTGGAATGCGCTCCTGCAGAGACGGCCGTATTTGACGCACCGCCCAACCAGACCTGTGTGGAGTACGCAGGTGCATTTGCAAAGTCGGCCGGTGGCCTTCTGCTCAATCCCCACGCGACGAGCGGATGCCAGTACTGCCCGTACAGTAATGCGAACCAGTACCTCGAAACAGTCAACATTGAGGCTGATCAAAAGTGGCGAAGTAAGTCCACCTTTCGTCTTGTGAGATGGCTCGAATTATCCATAACTGACCACTTCTAGATTTTGGCATCTTTTTTGCTTTCTGCATATCGAATTGGATGCTGGTGTATTTCTTCATTTACACCGTTCGTGTTCGTGGTTGGAAGTTCGGTTTCGGGCTCGTCTTTGGAGGGCTGGGTAGACTGCTGGACTTGATTAAGAAGCCCTTGGAGCGCAAGCAAAAGGAATAGATGGATATAATTGGCGTTTTATTATTCAGGGGCTAGTAAGACAGTTAGACAGGTGATAATCCATAATAATTTCATTGATATTGTACAATTTGGTTGGTCATTTCATCGTTGATTCTGTCGTCCATGAAATGCTCCCATAGGAGGGCGGTTGCGATCTGATATACTCCGTGCTCGCCCATATAATTTGTAAACATGTATTCTAGTGCTGGTGGCTTTGAAAGTAAAAATTCCTCCAACCCTAGTCTGGTGGCCATGGCCAGGTCTATGGGAGGTGCCCTAGGTCGCTCCTAGTTTCTCGGTCCATCAACAAAGCGCAAAGAAGAAAAGAGCATTTCTGGGCCTGTCTTGGATAGAGGTCGAGTATCTAGTTAGGTCTATTGCGAGCACAAGTAGGATGGTGCAAGTTATGTACGAGGTTGGACGAGAGATAAAGGAGGGTGATGGAGTGGTGAAGTGGCAGTGATTCTGGAAGCGAGTCCTAGACACGGGGAAGGCAAGAAGGGAATGCGGATAGTTAAGAAAGCGGGGATGTAGGAGCCAAAGAGATAAGCAAACTCCATTGTCATCCTATACCCATGAGTGCTCTTCTGGCCTCACAAATAACTAAAATGAAGCAAGCATCTGCAGTTACACAACCAATGGTCTAGGCAAACCGTATCATGTCTAGCTCGTCGCATCACTATCCGGCCAGCTATGGACCTAGTCACGGCTTCATCTCTATACGAGCATTTTACTTCAATTATTCTTGAAAAATGAAACTCTGTAGTCCCCGTCGTCCCGGCCCCTTTCCGTTGCCTGTGGTGACTATAGGATCTCCTTTAGCCACCTACCTTACTAGCAGTGCTTCTGCCCTGACACTTCACTGGCATCTTTCTTCAGCTGCCTGAAGATTCTATACACCGACTGGGTAGTCGCTACCCAAACAGTTCGCCCTAACACCTTCTTCTTCAACGCACATCCCCACTTTTCTGTCTTTTCTCTCCTTCCATCCCTTTTCGCCGAGCCACCAGCTGTTTGATCAAGCAACAACAGATGAACATAGCCCAGAAACCATCCATCGCTCTATGAGAGTGCGGCTATAGTTTGATTATCCTGATTTTCTGTCTCATCACCATATGATGTCCACCATGGCAATCGATAATCCTTCAGAGGCAGACTTGGCGATGTGCGCACTGGTAGGTCTCACTGTGCACTGCTTCCGCCTTCGGCAATCAGTCCCCACGATTACTCAATTTTCAAGAATGACTTCCTAGTGTTGGAGACTAACCGCACTTAACAGGCCGACTTGGGTCGCGATCGTCAAGAAGAGCTCCCTCTAGACCACCGTGAAAGAAAAGGGCCGAGATATGCCCCTACTAGGAGGAACGGGACAGATCATATTCCGAAGAAGATAAAGTTGGATTTGAAGAAGGCATGGGGGAGTAAGTGCTGGCATCCCAGATCCAGATTCTTTGCGCTCACAAAAACTAATCAGACCCCATCCGCGATGAGGAGTCTCAGCAAATGGAGGGCCTGGCTATGGGAGACTGCCCATGGCGTCAGGGAAGGGAACGTCGACCCCAGATCACCAGGCTACCCGAGCCGTGCGTTATAATCTCCCTAGTAGTTTGCCATTCATAACTGATCGAACCGTTCCTAGACTCCCACCTCCTGCTCCCAGGTGCCCCAACATGCCGGACCAGAGCGTGTTGATGAGGGACAACACCGCCGCCATTGGCGGGCGAGCGACTGTGCAGACTTTCACAGGCACTGGCCCACCACGCCCTCTTACCAACAGCTCTGTCGTCTTCAATAACTCTAGATCCCAATCTGCCTCTGTTCAGAATGCCGCCCCCCAGCAAGGTATGGTAGGCAATACCTCTCAACATGTCTTCGAACAAGCATTGAACGAGTGTGATATGGTCATCAACGTGCCAGAGGAAGGGGAGATATCACCGACCTGGACTTTTTACTGGGGCTCTTGCATAGTCTATCCGAACGCAAACCCAGAACGCTGGTTTGTAGCCCGGTTCGAGATGCAGATGTCACTTTGCTCCATGGAGCATGGCCCAACCGGAAATCTCCGTCTGGCCGCGCATGGCCTCCCTACTCGTGTGCATCCTCTAGACAAGCTCAATCAACCTCTTCTAGAGGGAAGATTTTGCATCATATCCACTACCGGCCCTATGCCCGAAGCGAGCTACCGTCTGGAGCTCAAAGATCAGGCTACGACCGAGCTGTTTGCAGGATGCTTGCAAGGCCTTCAAAACACGGTAGTCCACCTCGAGTCAAAGGCCTCAACTAATGGACAAAAAGACGCGCCTAGCTCCGCTACTAGTATCGCTTCCAAACCGCAGCCAAATCCTGCTTCTCGTGAAGAGAAGTTATCTGTCAACGGTGGAGATCCAACGTCACTCAATGGCTTGGAATTAAGCCTTACCGTTAATGATTCCGCTGTTTCTGAATCTTTGGTCGATATAGACGAAACCCAGTCTACACAGCCGGCTCCCAAGACGGACATTCAAAATGCAATAGAGGACACTCTCGGTCTCGTTGACCGAATCGCGGAGGCTCTAGTAGACACGGGGCCTTTCCCGAACCCCTTCGACTCGGTGGAGAAGACGGTTGAGAATTTCCTCACGATCAAATATCCCTCCTTGGAATCTATGGACAGGGTCAAGGTCAACGACGCACTGAAGGGGATCATTTCTACCATTGTTTACATCAAACAACTGACCAGGTCGGTTGATGCATCTGCGACTTTTTCAACTTCGTCATCCAAGCTGGAGGTTCCCGAATCCGTGAAGGAATTTCTTAAACCGATCACCTACAGCCCAGAGACACTTCAAAAGTTTAGACCCCGTGCTGTCCTCCCAGATGGTGCTCTAGGATCCTCTAGTACAGTCAATGAAAACAGCTGGCAGTCCGAAATTTGGAAAAACAATGGTAAGTCAACCAGAAGTCGGGAAAGGGCATCTACTAAGAGCATCTTCCAGTTACACCTGCCAGCAGCAATTCGGTCGCGTCAGCCGCGGCCCTATCAGCTTCGTACCAGAACCGAAAGAAGCAAGGGCTCGGCTCGTCGATGTTTGCGAGCTAGCCTAGGGCAAAAGAGCAAAGACGCTCGTGGCTCCAGCTTTCTGATGTCGACTGGCTCCACTCTAATATAGGAATCTTATCGCTAAGGAAAACTTGCAAGAATCATAGGCCGATGCCTTTGTTTGAGTATTTAGCCAGTTTCGTGAAAGTGGATTGATTCGTTTGCAAGTTTTCCACCGAAAGGGTGACATAGTCTATCTATGTCAAACCAGGATGGTGCTGCTGGATCTAGGACGAACAGTTTTATAGACACAGATTCCCCAGACAGAAGATCCAGAAATGAAATGCGGATTTCTGCCTTGAATCCTACTTGGAAACCTCGCAATATGGGTTCAAGCCTGAATGAACACATTTGAGACACGCTGCAAGGAGGGAGATTATGTCAGACTTGTTGATTTAGCTTCTTCTCACACGTTTCTCTGTAGGTAACCAACAGCGCTCTTGTCTCATCATCAAACGCCTCACTTCCTCCCTCCCCCTCCGCCAGCACTCGGCTCAAAAACACCACTGCCTCTTCAAAGCGGCGGAAGTAGTACAGCTCCTCGGCCGCGTACATGACTTCCTGAATGAGATGCTTCCTGGCCCCCTTTTCCAGGGGTAGTTTCACATTCTTGTAGACCTTTTCGTTTTCACATTAGCAAATACTGTTGCCCGGAGTGCTTTGTGGATGAAGAGGGAGGAGCCTCACATTGCCGTTTTCGATCTTGGCGTGGTACGTCTGCTTGATGGCCTGGAAGTCCTCCTCGGTCTGCCCGGTGCGGGAGGCCTTGGCAGCAGAAGCAGCAGCTTTCTCCTCCGATTCAGAGTCGGAGAGGGCAATGTTGAAGAGGCCGCCGTCTTCGTCGTCCATGTTTGCGTGACTGTGGCTTGTGGTTGAGGAGGTGAAGTTCGGTCGTGGACGTACGCATACCCCACATTAAAATTCAAGATGTGGCTGAGTCAGATGTTGACATTGAATTTCTAGGTGGTTTTTTAGGTGTCGTCTAGAATTATCACAACCTGCCAGGGTATTTTCCGAAGTCACTATTGAAACTAAAGTATCCCTATCATGTACCTACATGTATAGTATCATAAATTTTGCTCATAATTAAACCCAAATCGCAGGAGCCCGTCCGCTCGACCTGTACAAGGTAGCTGCAAGTGGCATGGGTGTTGCAGCTACCCTATACTACAACGCCCTTGATAAGCTCTGGGCATGAAAACAGCCTCTGCTTCTCAACATTGCCAATGGCCGCGGCCATGATGCATCAAGACCCAGAACCTCCGCCCTCTTCACCCACCTCCCAATGGGCATCTCCTCGTGCTCCACGGCCCCGCCACTCTCCTCATTCAGGTGTGCCTTCAATCGACGGACCGGTATCTTCCAATCCCCTGCCTAGTGCACGTACGCAACCCTGCCGCGCTTCTCGTCGCACGATATAATCTCGTCGACAGTGCTTTGAGTCACCTTCCCCATCGTTACAAAGTCTAGCGTTCTCCTCAGCACCGGCGGCACGGGCACCGCTCTCATCACCCTGAAATACCTCAGAACTGCCTCGATGAGATTGCCATGCCCTCCCTCGGGCACAACACGCCCGCCGTCCTTCTTCGTGGCGGCACGATGCTCGACGGCCGGTGAATCACTACGGGCACGCGGCTCGCGTCGCTAGCCTTTTCGAGCCGCCGCTCGGCTGCCCTCGTGATAGGTGAGGCGGTGGTCGCGTGGGAGGAGGCCGGTGGCGAGGCGGTACTACAGGTTGCGCACCGCCGCGCACACGACCTCGTCGACCGGCGTCTGGAGGAGACGGTCAAGGATGTGCGACCCAAGGTTCCTAGCGGCGCCTGTGAGCAGGACCACCTTGGGAGGTATCCTAGGGGGAGACGCACTGCGTGTGATGGGGCCCATAAGAGGCTGGGCGTTAAGTTGTGGGCACTTTTCAGCGTGGCGATTTCGCCCACCGCCCCAGAGGATATGGCGCCGAGTCATATGTCCTTGAGCCGGGTCTCCATGCTCGATAGCCTTTTCAAGATGGGCTGGGTGGCCTCTGCATGGGCGATCGGTAGGGCCTCGATGGCACTTCGATCAAGCTTCGAGCTGGCCGTTCTCGGGAGCTAGTTGACGAGGAGCAGCACCGACGGACGCATGTGCTCAGGGAGTAGTGGAAGCTCGCCGAAAAATCGCCTCAGATACGCCTCAGGACCTGACAATGGTTTGAGAACAGCATATCCAACAAGATACTACCCACCACTCCCAACCACAACATGGCGCGCCGACACAACGACTTCGACAATAGTGCCTCCGGCAGCGCTCAGGATCGCCCGCTCTACTTCTATTAAATTGACCCTCATCCCCCTCAGCTTGATCTCCGTATCTACGCTAATGGGGCTCTTGACAAGGACACTCCCATCTTCAAGGAGGCGCTCCAGCCTCTGCTGCGGTACATAGCCGCCCACTCTCTTCAAACATGGTCCTCGCTCGCGAATATGTCACGGACGAAGGACCGCTCCGTCTACGCCTCGTTGTTGAGGTAGCCTACAGCGACAGGGATGCCGCCAATGGCAATCTCACCAGGAAAGTCAGGCGGACGCAGATGCATTTGCTGGTCATCAATATAGATGGACTCATTTGGCGAGGCCCTTCCGGCGGGTATTCCCTCCGAGTATATGTCGTCTTCCACCACCTACGACACACGAACACTGCGCCCCGCGCCCCAATATGCCCACTCAAAGTGCTCCGGGGTAATCGTGTCGATGCCCTAGAACCCGGTCCTTTGGAGCACATGGCCCTAGCTCTCGGCGGAAACGCAGAGCGAGAGGACGTGGCCTACGCCAGTGCCAGTTCACCACCTGGGAACCGTACTGAAGATGAAACCCGCGCGTGTCTGGTCGTTGTTGGTGCTCTCAGCAAAGGTGACGTACCCGCAAGGCTTCAGCAGGCGGTACAGATTGCGCATAGCCACCTCGAGCCTGTCCGTCGTGTGGATGACGAACGAGGCGACTATGAGGTCGTATGAATCTAGGGTGAACGTCGTCTGACCCTCGAACACGCGGGGCATCTGCTCGCCAACCACTTTCATGATTCTGACGTCCGGAGTGTGCGCGAACCTTGTAATAGCGCGAGGCTTCCAGTTCTGAGAGAATAAGCGCCCTCCCTTTTTCCGAGTCGAGAGTAGTAGGAATCCCGTAAACTAACCGTGCGCCAGCGGCGGTGGTATCATCCAGGGTATCATCCAGCCACTCCTTCTTAGCGTATACGTGCTTTCGGCTCCGCTGCGACTCATTAATATGACGGAAAAAGTTGAGATAGTGGCTAAACAGGCCCTGCATTCTAGCCGCATGATCCGCTGGAAGATCCCTATCAAACCGCCTGGTATAAAATGTCGAGATGCGCTCCAGGACGTTAGGTCAGGTCTTCCTCATGAACCACATTGACCAGACCCAGTCCTTGTCCTAGTTTTCTCCTCAACGACGACAGCCCCTAGAAGTCTCTACTGTAGATGGCACATGGCCATTATGTATCGCAGCGCGTGGCGCGTGGTGCGGCGAAAGATGGCTGGAATATTCCTGCAATCAATTACCATCATCAATTATCAGCTGGAGGGGTGGCGATAGCGTCCACCATCCAGTCGGCTCACACCGAGCGCGGGATCTAAAATAGCGCCGATCATTGGTTGTTCCATTGGCTCGGAAGGTTTGGAAATTGGGGTCTTGGGCCGTATGGCGTGTTCGTATTGACGTCGCATCCAGGTGTAGTTAATGGGTTGGCCCTGGTTTCGTGCAAGTCGGCGGCTGCATGCTGCCTCTGTCATTTCCTAGATACAAGATCTACGTAGATCCATGCAAAATTAGTACAGTAGCTTTTACCCTCGAGGGGCTTCTTCTTCAGCATCGTTCTACCCCATCCGTGAGCCTCATATCGGTCACACCGCTAACCGAACCTATCATCGCAGAAAATTCAATGGCCGGTCACCGAGATCGGCTTCCCCCATCAAGACCGGACTCTAGCGCATCCCGGGAAAACACGTCGGCATCGCTGCGGACCCGGATATGACGATTTCAGCGCAAATCGTGCTATCAATGGGAAAGGGGAAGAAAAAAGAAGCCAACATCATTGGGCCAGATCCTATCAAGAACATGGCGGTCCAGTCCGTAAGCTGCTGGAGCCGGCTGTCAATCCCCAGGCGTTGAGAGACCAAGAGCCTGCTCTACATCACCACACAGATCAATTTGTCAGCAAAATGGCAGAGGATGGCAACGGAAATGGGCTTGACATGAGATAATTATGCCACTGGATAATGATAAGCACAGTAGGGGAAATGGTCTAATCACCGGGTTATTCTGTCGACGGTAACTACGTTCTCCCAAAGGCATAAGCTCCGATCCGCGACATGACTTCCGCCTCTTATCCAAATTGACACCCGCCCTCACCACAGGAATAGTAAGTCTTCCAAATCTCCATCTTTGCAACCTCTCACTCGGAGCGCTTCTTCCACTTCCACCCCGAGCGTTAGCTCCTAGCCTCCCACTAGGACTACAACCTTGCGCTTGTTAAGGACGATAAGGGCTCCATCATGCCCTTTTGCATGGGTCCGCACGGCTACATAGGTCCGGAGCCGAGGGTGCTGGGTGGCTGGGTCGATCAGATAGTGCATCGATGGCGAAGTAATGGCCGCTAGAGGCTCCGTTACTGCATCCCCCCGATGGTCTATGTTAGGTTCAACCGTATTGTATTGCCCCGACACCGATGACGGTTCCGCCACCATCCCTTCCAAGACCCGTTGTTGCAAATCTCTGTTATGCTGACTCGGAACACGCGGTTAATGGACAAGTTGGTTGCTCCGAACAAGAAGACAGGGAGGCCACGGCGGGCTCATAACACATGGAACGGTGGCACGCATGCAGCGCCTGCAAGTAATGCCGTCCCCAGCTTTGCGAAGGCAGCACAGCTTCTAGTCACGGCACCTATCACAGGCAGATCGCTTAAGGGACGAACGGGTAAGGCCCCAGTCAGGACCCGGCACGATCACCGTAGGCATACTCATCTGTTGAAGACTCGTAGGGTCTCGCTTATATAAAGGGCTTTTACTAAACTATACCAAAAATATAGGTCCACACTGAGACCTGTGGATCGCTTGCTTGTATGGTAGGGTTGTGACAGTCTAGGCGCCGAAGCAACATTGATAACAACCATCTTCCGCAACACTCGTGATTTAACACGGTTAGCTACATTAAGGTATAGGGCGTTAGGTACTCAGGGGGGGCCCAAGGTAGGCTGCACTACCCTCATGCTGTCATCTGCCACCTACGTGAGGCGTTTAATATGCACAGCCAACGGGATGGCTTGTAGGTGGTGTAGAACAAACTTTGGTACTTCTGTTTCTGTGCTTGCACAACCACACGATGAAAGGCCATTCCGCCCTGCGCCTCTATCCACCATCTGCAATTAATGAGCTGCAGTCGGGCACTTACATGTACTATTGCAGCCTGTCTTGGTCTGCTTGGCTAGGATGTGGGGTGGCATGCCATGGCTGCAGGTACTATACAAAGACCCTAGCAGGGGTTAGTCGGGGTTATTACACTCTCCGCGTTGCAGACACGCTACAGTCGAGTTACACCGACCGAGCAAGCGGCTCACATTTGACAACCAATTTCTTCCCCCTAACTGAATAATAGCTTCATATAACGCTTCTCCATCAAGACCAGCATGCCCTTCTTTGGTTACCCTTCCGTGCTTACCCTTCCTTCCTACGTCAAACCAGAAACCCCTACGCACCCACAATCCCCCACAGCCACGAAGCATCATGGGCGACCAGGTAAAAGAAAATGACGACCACCTTAGACCCTCTAGAGATGAAAGCTCCCAGGACAGGAGAGGCGCAGAGGAAAGTCCCAAGCCACCCAAGTTCAACACGAATCCTCGCTTCTGGGCTATCATCGCCACGCTCTGCGTTATTAGTCTGCTGAGCGCACTCGAAAATACAGTGAGTTGCCCATCCTCTCAACCCATCCGGGACATGCTCCGCCGATGGGTAGGACACGGGAGAGTTGTTAGTGGTGAGGACTAAGACTGTGTTATAGGTCGTTACCACGTCGCTTCCCTTCATCGTTACTGAGCTTGGACTCGGCGAGAATTATATATGGGTCACCAACATCTTCTTCTTGACAAGGTACGTTGCCTCCCTCCCCTAAGTTTGCTTCAATCACACTGGGGACGATACCACATCGTCCCCTCGTGCTTCTCATCTAAGCCATTCATTGTACTAACTCCCCATGTGTTCAGCGCCGCCGTACAGCCTGTAAAGACACGACCCTGTTAATCCCTTTGCTGCCAGCCCAAACTTTTGCTAATTCTCTCGCAGCTCTTTGGGCAGCTAGCCAATATATGGGGTAGAAGATATGTCACACTCTCCATCATCGCCCTCTTCACCTTGGGCAGCGGCATCGCCGGCGGGGCCAAGAACGCCGCTTCGCTCATCGCCGGCCGGGCCGTTCAGGGCATGGGTAGTGGCGGTATCAACATGATTGTCGACGTTATCGTCTCAGACCTTGTCCCACTGAGAGAGAGGGGGAACTACGTACGTCCCATGGTCCCACCACTCGCCATGCCCTTGGGGATTTCCAGCTGACTGATTACGCTCGCAGATTGCTTTCGTCCTCACCGTCTACTTTGTCGGCACAGCTGTCGGACCATACGTGGGAGGCGCCATCATCGAGACTACTAGTTGGCGCTGGGTCTTCTACATCAATCTCCCTGTGAGTCCTGCTGGTGCATACTTGCGCCTTGAAGCTGGCTGGACTGAGCTGACCTCCAAACCAAGATCGGGGGCGCGTCCATGATCATGATCTTGCTATTTCTCCAGGTCAAGTACAAGAAGGAAATGTCCTTTGCCCAGAAGCTTGGACGCATAGACTACATCGGCAATTTGCTACTCATCGCGTCAACCGTCTCAGTGCTCTACGCCATGACCTACGGCGGCACCCGCGAGCCGTGGTCCTCCTGGCGCACCATCCTGCCCCTAGTCCTTGGCCTCCTCGGCCTGTGCCTGTTCGTCTGGGTTGAGACCCTCAGCTTCATCAAGGAGCCCGTCGTGCCCCCGCGCCTCTTCGCCAACAGGACGTCGGTGACCGTCTTCGCCGTCACCTTCCTCAACTCGGCCCTCCTCTACTGGATGCTCTTCTTCCTGCCCGTCTACTTCCAGGCCGTCCTGGGCTCCTCTCCCGCCCGTTCCGGAGTGCAGCTGCTTCCCGCCATTGCCATCGCCGTTCCCTTTGCCATCGTAGCCGTTCTTTTGCTCGCCAAATTTGGAAAGTATAAGCCGCTGCACTTCTTTGGCTTCGCCCTGAACACAATCGGGCTAGGCCTCTTCGCTTTGTTGGACGAGCATAGCAGTATGGCTGAGTGGGTTATATTCCAGATCATCGCGGCCGGCGGCTCGGGCTTCGTCCTCAACACGCTCCTCCCGGCCTGCCAGACGCCGCTCGATGAGAAGGACCAAGCAGCTGCTACGTCGGCATGGTCCTTTGTCCGCTCCTTCGGGAACATCTGGGGAGTTGCCATTGTATGTCACATATATACCCATAGCCCCCGCGGGTCCCCATCCCCATTCGAATGCATTACGTGCCTCTTACTAACACTTATCTGTCCAAGCCCGCTGCCATCTTCAACAACTACTTCGACAAACTGTCCGACCGTATCTCTGACCAGGATGTGGCAGCTCAATTCCGCAACGGTAAGGCATACGAGTCCGTTAGCGCCGACCTGATCAACTCGTTCCCCGAGCCCGTCAAGTCCGAGATTGTCGGCGTTTATTCGGAATCCCTGAAATACGTGTGGCGCCTGTCCATCATATTCGCCGGGCTCGCATTCTTCCTCGTCTTTGTCGAGAAGCAGCTTCACATGCGGACCGAGCTCGAGACCGAATTTGGCCTTGACGAGGGAAAAAACGATGAGACGGAGCCCGAGTCTGGAGAGAAGGTGGTCTCCACTACACGGAAGGACGATGCTACCACCGAATAAAAGCGTGGCATTGGGCATAGATGCGTGGGCGAGGATAATTGAATAGGAAGCACTTTTTTTTTCTTTCATTTTCTTATTATCCTTAAACCTTTAGATGGCCTAATAAACAAAGACGTGAGCTTCCGCAATCCTTACTACGAGCTTGTGCCCCCTAACCTCACTGGCGCCGAGCGGGAGACGGCGACGGGTAGCTGCGCCGCCGGTGGGTCGCTGGTTTGAATGATGGCTGCGTACCCCTGGCTGGGCCCATGACTGTGTCAGGCGAGGGGTCGCCATGATGTCGTATGCAGATCTTTTTTCCCTTGGTTATCTCCAGATTACTGAGTGTAGGTCGAAGAGGTCAATAGCATGCCTATTTCAAATCAAGTCAGACGACAAGAAGCACAAGAAATAGCCGACAATAGTTTCAAGGGTCACAGGTTATGCCATGGCTGGACCGTTAGAGAGCTTTGAACACTACTGTAACAAATCTAGTTATTACTTTGCCTCTAGCTGCGATCTCCTAGTGATATCGTATCTATCTTGCCTCGTTATACCTTTCACGGTCCATATGAATCCGAGTCTTAATTATTATTATCATTGTTATAAAGCCTAGTTATATTAATATATCGAGAAGTACTTATTAAAAAATATGGCTTATTATTCTTGGCTTAGGGTAAGTACCTTCCCATGGGAAACAGACTGAACGCTTATTTGAAATATAATTAGTTTACCAGCTGCTAAGAACTTTCCTCCTGTGTCTATTATCAACTCAGCCCCTGAGTTATTAGTCTCAGTGGAAGGCACCGAAACACTTGGAGCTCGTTTGAGGAGGAGAATTGTAAGTGATGGTTGAGTTGTCATCCCCCCTTTGTTGCTGCTTGGAATCGTGAGGTGGGATGGTAGGTGCCGATGTGGAAGGAGGGATGTGCGAGGGATACAGAAAGCCCGGGAGCCCCCCGCCATTCGCTTCCTTTACAACACCACCTTTCTAGCTACTTCGAATCAAGCTTCTTTTTTCTCCCCAAGGAACGAAAAATCTCCTTGTGTCCTAGTCTGCAGCTACCGTGGGGGGGCTGTGTAGCAGGTGTCTGCGCAGCACGATTTATTTTTACCACGCTCTCTCCTTATTATAATCTCACCTGAATCTCTGCTTTCCTCCTGCGCTTTGTTTCTAGCTCTGTCTTTATTTGCACGTACATGACCCCATAATGACCGACACGAAACCAGAGGAGACGCCTGCTGCTCAAGGGGCAGAATCACGGTCTATACCACAGCCTGACGTCACCGCCTCCGACCAGAAGCTGCAAACAGCAGCCCCCAAGACAGACGAAGCATCGGCCACCGAGGCGACGACAGCTCCAGCACCGGGGTCGAACGACCCAAAAAAGCAACGAAGAATATCACGGAAGCCTGTACCGCCGCCCGTACCGGGGACATATCCCGAAGTCGACCAGTCCAAGCCTCAGGACTTTGAGGGCGAGGTCCTGACGACCAACGAGCTGCCCTCCCCCGAAATCCTCAAGAAGATCGACGACTACATCGTGCTGGACCGCGATGGCAAGTCCCACACCTTCAAGACGCTGTACAGCGGCACCAATGTTGCTAGGCGGGTGCTCATGATCTTCATCCGCCATTTCTTCTGCGGCGTGAGTCTCCCCCACCTTCCCCAGCCACGGCGACAGAGTTGCTAACCAAATGAAAGAACTGCCAGGACTACCTCCGGGAGCTCTCCCAGTCGATTTCCCCCGAATCTCTTCTCGCGTTACCCGTTAGCACCTTTATCGTCATCATCGGATGCGGCGATCCGGCCCTCATCGAGAGCTACGCCCAGGACACGGGGTGCCAGTTCCAGATCTACACGGACCCCAAGAGATCGCTGTTTGACGCGCTGGGCATGAATCAGACGCTGGCTCTTGGAGAGAAACCCGCATACATGAAAAAACCCATGTATTACTCGGTTCTCTCGAGCATCATCAACAATGTCCGTGCGGTGCCCTCTGGCCTGGCGCTCAAGGGCGGGAACCAGCGACAGGTGGGTGGAGAGTTCCTCTTTGAACCCTCCGACCTCGTGACACCGGTCTCTTCGCCTAAGGAGGAGAAACGGATGTACATCGGGATACCAGAAAAGACACAGGCTGAGCACCGGAACGACGCTGAGAGCGAAGGCCATGTGGAGGAGAAGCGGGTGACATGGTGTCACCGGATGAAGACGACGCGCGACCACTGCGAAATCCCCGAGCTCATGGAGATTCTGGGCCTGGACGGACAGGGCCATCCCATCAAAGACCAGGCAAGATGGCAAAGGGCCCTGATGGAGAGGAAGGGTGTGGGGTCGAGCATGGCAGCAGCAATGAGCGAGCTCAGCCTTGAACGCGACCGGGAAAAATCGGCGGCTGTTTGAACAAGATGTCACAGAAGGAAATGAAAATATGACTAGCATCTGGGGGGGTAATCGCGAGCATCGTGTGCTTTGTTCTTCTCTTAAAAGGATACCTATAGCAAGCCTCTAGTTATGCACCCAGCCTTGATCCTCCTTGCTCTGAATCATTTCGTCTACAGGCAGCAACTTCTCGATAATCTCCCTCCCATTCGGCAGGTCATTCTCTACGACCCGCCTGTCTCCCTCCTCCAACGTCTTGACGATCCCCGCCCGCAGATGTCTCTCCCGCAGCCGCCGCCTCGCGACCTCAAAGTCCACCTCGACAAACCACATCTCGTCAAAGAGGCCCCTCGCGTCCCGCCACAGCTCCTCATTCAGCGCCAAGTAGTTTCCCTCTACGATGATGATGCGCGTCCGCTCACTAATGTAGAGATCATTCTCCCGGGGATCCTTGTAGGCGTGGTCAAATGTAGGGGCCAGGATGGGTGTCGTGGCCGGATTACGCAGCGCCATGACCAGGTCGAGGTACTTGTCAGCGTTGAAGGTGAAGGGAGCGCCGCGACGGGCGTGGGCGGTGACCGGGTCGGGCATGGCGTCGAGCTCGGCGCGTGAGAAGTGGAAGCCATCCAGGGAGACGGCCTGGGAGATGTCGCGGCTGTTGGGCGTGATCTTCTCGGCACGCGCCTGGAGGCGATCGGCGATGGTGTTGGCGAGCGTCGTCTTGCCTGGGCTATATCAGCGATTGGGGTTCACAAGAGGGGATACTGGGTACGAACCTGAGCCTGGGATTCCGGCAACGCCTATGACTGTATGATTGTTAGAAATGATGCCCGAAAGAAGATCCTTTGACTATCAATGAAGAGCCCGGTAAGACCGGTCGCATCACAACGGCCATAAGACGATGGACGATGAGAGGGAGGGACTGACGTAGACGCATATCCGGTGGGATCTGCTCATATTTGGCCCACACCTTATCCACGAGGCGCTGTACTTGTCCCTCCATGATAGTAAGGGATAAATCTTCGCCGGCTGGTGAAACGATGTATACTGGCTGACAATCACTGCGCTTCAATCAATGTTGAGAGTCGGGCACGAAGCAGTCCGAGGCGACCCTGAGTACCCCACGTTGCTCAAGCTCCACTGCAGCCTGCAGCCTGATGTCAGTGACTCAGGTGGGTTGTGATGGCCGTTGATGGGTGGACAGGCCATTGGGTTGTAATTTTTGGCACAGACATGGTGCAAAACGGTGATGGGAATAATTCACTGTAAGAGAGCTGCGAATTTACACAACAATCGCACCCTGTATAAGACTTGTGGTCAAGTATTAGGAAACTCCTAGTAAGGTGGTACACTATAATGCCCGCCGTTGGAGCTTACTCCTGTGTACTAGTTAGTAGGTAGTACTTGGGAGACAAAGGGTTGTTCACGTCGTACATCTTGTGACACTCCTAGGCAGCTTAAAATTTCCCAAATTAATCTCCGTAAAAGAGATCTTCGTAAGCTATACCTTTTGACTCTCTCTGGGTTGGGATTTTTGTTTATTTGTTCATGTCGTTTGAAGGGCGTTCGTCTCTGTCAGGCCAGTGGCGGGCGAGGCGGGGTACTATAAAGTTGAGCAAGGACAATATTTGCGCCGCCACCAAGAAATATTTCTCCTACGCGACAACCTGCCTTTGTTATCCACAAAACCCGCCACGATGGCTGCCCAAGTCCCCACAGATGCTCTCAATGAGCTGAAAGGTACGTCTAGGAATGCTTTTCGATAAGAACATGATTCTGATGCCACCGGCCAGTCGACGAAACCGCTAAGGCGGCCGGCAACGCCGGAAAGTCCGCCCCCGAGGGCAAGGACGAAGACCATGGAGGCGACGACTCCGAAGACGAAGCCGACGAGAATGGCGCTCCTGCCAACGGCGAGGCTGGCGCCGGCGCTGCCAAGAAGAAGAAGAAGAGAAAGCCCAAGAAGAAGAAGAAGAACCCTACCAGCCAGACCGAGCCCCCGCGCGTCAAGATCAGCCAGCTGTTCGCCAACAAGCAGTACCCCAAGGGCGAGGAGGTCGAGTACACGGACGAGAACCGCGCCCGTGTCACCAACGAGGAGAAGCGCCACCTCGACAGCCTGAACTCGGACTTCCTGGCCGACTACCGCGAGGCCGCCGAGGCTCATCGCCAGGTCCGACAGTATGCGCAGAAGACGATCAAGCCAGGCCAGACCCTGATCGAAATTGCCGAAAACATCGAGGACAGTGTGCGCGCACTGGTCGGTCACGATGGCCTGACTGAGGGTGACAGTCTTATCGCTGGTATGGGCTTCCCCCTGGGCCTAAGCCGTAATCATTGCGCCGCCCACTACAACCCCAACGCGGGCAACAAGATGGTTCTGGACCAGAACGACGTCTTGAAGGTCGATATTGGCGTCCACGTCAATGGTAAGATTGTGGACTCGGCCTTCACCATGTCCTGGGACCCCAAGTACGACAACCTGATTGAGGCTGTCAAGGCGGCTACCAACGCGGGTGTCCGCGAGGCGGGCATCGACGCCCGCGTGGGCGAGATCGGTGGCATCATCCAGGAGACAATGGAGAGCTACGAGATCGAGCTGGACGGTACCACGTACCCCATTAAGAGTATCCGCAACCTGACGGGACACAACATCCTCCCGTACAGCATCCACGGCACCAAGGCTGTGCCCATTGTCAAGAGCAACGACCAGACCAAGATGGAGGAGGGCGATGTCTTTGCCATCGAGACGTTTGGCAGCACTGGCAACGGCTATGTGTACGACGATATGGAGACGTCGCACTACGCCAAGCGCCGCGATGCGCCAAAGGTGGACCTCCGCCTGAGCTCTGCCAAGTCGCTGCTCAATGTGATCAACAAGAACTTCGGCACTCTGCCTTTCTGCCGCCGCTACCTGGACCGCTTGGGCCAGGACAAGTATCTGCTGGGCGTATGTGGCCTCTTATTCCACCACACATTTACTCTTGCTAACATGTACTAGTTGAACAACCTCGTGCAGGCTGGCATTGTCGAGGACTACCCGCCCTTGGTTGACAAGAAGGGCTCGTATACCGCTCAGTTTGAGCACGTAAGTTTACCCGATATTATCCGCCGGGTCCCGCGGACTTTACTGACGGTTGCAGACCATTCTGATTCGACCGACCGTGAAGGAGGTCATCAGCCGTGGGGAGGACTACTGAGCGGGGTGCAAGGCGTGGGGGCCAGAGTCTGGAATACGGCGCGCCCTCAACCGCAGCTTTCTGAGGTAATACTCATGGAAATACGAATACATATTCTACTTCACTCCGTGTTTTTGTCCCGAGCCAGTAGCACACCGTGGGAATGATGAAAACATGACTGGCCCGATATGGAGGCGGAAAAAAGAATGGAGACCCTGGATCGACACTGTGCCGTCTCTGTTCGAGACGATGGGTTAGACAAGGGAGAAGAAATGTCAGATCTGGAGAAATCCGAATCCCGATGCCGGGTATCCAATGAGGCGCAACGAGCGACGAGCGAATCTGGACCTGACTGGATCTACTGGAATCAGTGGAATGGTATCGGCGACCCCACGGCTGCCCCGTTGCCACCCGAGCGGCTTAAATGTCTGAATCTCAATGGCGAAGCCGAAGTCGTTTGTTCTTATCGGGCGCAGCCAATCAGCGTCACCAGATCGGTCCAAAAGCGGCTTAGCCCCCACCGAGCTCCGCGTTCGGGCCCCTTCGGGGGAGGCAAAGCCTGTGGCTTGCCACTGAGTCGAAAAGCCTTCACATGCTGGATTGCGTTAAAGCCCGCAAATTTCCCACCCGTGCCTCTCCGCTCCCATCTTTTTTAGCAGAAAAACTTCCCCAAGGGACCGAAACCCAAAACCATCCACCACCCACCTTCTTTTTCTTTGTGAGAGCGGTATCGTGTGTTTTTATCTTGCACTCGCATTTTCATGACGGTAAACGTCGCGAATCACCGAAAAAGAATACACGGTCGCTGTAACACGAACGTTTGCGTCGTGTCGCGCTTGCCCGAGGTGGTGCACGCGAGCACGCGAGCAGGGGAAAAGTCTGAATAGCGTCAACCTTTGTTCCCTTGGCCCATCACCTCTAGGGTCCACCATCGACCTTACGAAACCCTAATACCACCGATAATCGACCTCCGAATCGAACTCTCGTCACGATGAAGGTCTTCTCCAACACCGTCACCTACAACTATTCGTGGGACGAGGTCTCCACGGCCAACTGGCGCAAGTATGGCCCCTGGAACAACAAGTCGGAGCACGTTATAGCCGTCGACACCCTCTCGCGCAGCGTCGACCCCTCGACCGGCATCCTCCGCACAGAGCGCCTCATCACCTGCCGACAGTCGGCGCCCGACTGGCTCAAGACCCTCATGGGCGGCTCCATGGAGGAGAGCTTCGTGTACGAGGCGTCGTACGTCGACCCGACAAACCGCACCCTCACCATGGTCAGCCAGAACCTGACGTGGAACAACCTCGTCAGCGTGCAGGAGGAGGTGACGTACCGGCCGCTCGCCGGCGGGCACCAGACGCAGTTCGTGCAGAGCGCGCGCATCACCGCCCTGTGCGGCGGCTGGCAGCGCATCCGCAACAGCATCGAGGACACCCTCGTACACCGCTTCCACGAGAACGCCATCAAGGGCCGCGAGGGCTTCGAGCGCGTCCTCGAGATGAGCCGCAAGGTCTTTGCCGAGGAGAAGGAGAGGCAGCTGCGCGAGAAGATGCTCACCATTTGAGCTTATTCTTCTTACGTGTTATCGCCAGAAAAGTGTGGCTCGTCAGCTCATGTGCTCTCGGGTCCTCGCTTTGTACATTTATTTCAACATCCCATTTCACGGCGCCAGCGGAAGGGTGGATCAGCCTTGCATTTGAGCATTTACAGGGAAACGGCGTTTTTTTGATATCATAGAAGGCTTCTCGGTCGGCAAAAGAAAAGTTTATTGGTGTAGGAGTTGGTCTGGAAATACCCGGTCTTTGAGAGCCTCAGCGCCGGGTAGCAGAGGCATGGATCAAATCATAGAGTTGCGCGCGATAGCGTTGATATACAACCTCGAACTGTCCAAACATGAGCACTCTCCGTCCCCCTCGAATTTGTCAATATCTTGGACTCTCATGAGTCATGAGTACCGTCTTTTGACTAACCCTCTCGGTTCCCCCGGCTATAGCGAAGTCCGGGATACACGGGTCGGCCGGGGGGGTGTCACGTTCGGCCCGGGGACGTGGAGAAGCCGTCCGATATCCGCAATGAGCATCGCATAATAATGAAGTTGATATGACTTAGGGTATCCTAACTCGCTGTTATAACACGTTTCGACGCCCGATTCGCAACAAAATCTTGTAATCTTCCTTTCTGTCCTCACTGCTACGTTTGAGCTGGTGGCCAGCAATGCCATCGCCAGGCTGCTTGGACAGTGTGGGTTGGGGGGCAGGTTGGGTGCTCGCCCCTCAAGCAACTCTGAAGAACCGGTACTTCCAGTCAGGTAGCGCAGCCTCTGCATCCTTGGAATAGTAGACCCAACCAATGCCAACCCTCTTTGAAATTCCATCCTGTGTCGCAAGGGCGAGGAGGATCGAATGCGTATCCGGAGTCTTGGTGATGGTGTCCGAGGTTACGACAGCGACATACTGGTCGACCTCGCCTCCCACCTCGTCAAACCGGAACTCCCCCCAGTGTGGCCCAATTTTCAGTCCTGATACTCTCCCATTGCTTTTTCTGGCTGAGAGCGACACCTCGCCGCTATCAAGAAAAGCCCCGACGAATCCAAGCTCGCCCACTTCCAGCGTTGGCGGTTTACCCTGTACAGCCTCGGCTAGGAGAATATCCATGTCAACACCAGTTCGATTCTTCGCATAGGACTTGGAAAGAGTGCACGCTTCTGCTGCATCGCTCTTCATTTCATCAGTCTTCCTAGAAGCTGCCTCCCAGATTTCCTGGGTGTAAAATTTCTTGTCTGTGCCGCCGTAGTGCCAGCAAGGTATAAGGACATGGATCGGGATTTTCTTGAGAGGTGCCTGCGTGATGTTCCTGGATAGCCACATGCTGTCTGCAAACACAAACTCAATTGCGCCATCCCAAGATGCCCTTTGTAAGGAAGTTAGTAAAAAAAAGCTGCGTGCCTTGAGATCATGCATGGGTGCTCACCAAGACCAGGAAGAGAACTTCACGTCGGCAGATTCTCCGCATTGGCGGACTGATGCTTCGTCAGATGGGAACCAGAGAAGTGCTTGGTGTAGATGGTTGACCGGAATGCCCTGTGTTTGCTCGAGACTTAACTTGCTAGCCACTGCCCATTTGGTGAAGCGGTTAAAGATGCCCTCAAAAGCATGAAGGACATCTTCTGGATACGTCAGTGTCTTTCTGCTATAGTCCTGCACTGCCGTCTGGTAATCTTTGACTGCGAGCGTGCCTGTCAAGTCTCCGAGGTACTGATATGGCGTCGGATCCGGGTCATTCCGCAGCTTTCTGTTCCACCAAGGGGGGCCAGTGCGAACCTTTAGGTCGGGTCTCTCATCGGTTCCCTCGAGGGCGTAAGCCTCCCTCCACTGGAGGCCGATGCAGTTGAAGAAGACCTCCTCGTCTGTAAAGTACAGGCAGCGCTGCGAAAGGCCTTGCTCCTGAAATGTCCAACCTCGTGTGTTCCACACAGAGTTGCGTACTTCTTCGCCGAGAGAGGGAGGTGATAGGCTTAGATGTTCGGTGATCCCGTCGTCTACCATGGTTACAGAGTTGATCGGCCGCCCTCTACGAGGGCTCACGCCGGAAAGACCGGCGTTTGCGTTCAGACCAGAGGCAGCAATGTAAGTCACGGTCGCAATGTCATAGACATCATCCATGGCTTGGATCAAGCAGGCCTTATCCTCCTTGTCATCCTGCACAATACAAAGTGTATCAATCCAGAGATAGCGCATACCAATCTTGCGGGACACCTCCATGGCATCCAGAACCGTCTGTGGCAGGCGAGCTTTCATCTCGGCAACACTCGAGGTGGAGAGGCCCTTCGGATTGCTTAGGCGCTGGAGGTTATCTTTCATAGTGAGAAGAATAGGGATATGATGAGGATCCTCGCTAGGAAACAACACGGTAGGAAGTCTTCCCCAGACGTAGGACAGCGCTGCGAAGGAGCACGGCTCCTTTGTAAGGATGAGGCATTCGTCCTCCACATCGATGAGACGGAATCCATCCCTAGAGCTGAATAAACCAGTGTCAATGGCGTCATCAACCATTTGTCTCTGAGCCTTTTCTGTGTGTGAATGTTTCTTGCACTGCTTTAGCCACCGCTTAATAAGATCGTAGTCAGCGCTGCTGCCGACCTCGCGACGTGGTATGGCGGATGATTTCTTGGGGTCACGTCTGCTGTAATCGCCCGGCACAGTCTCGATCTCAGCAATGATGTGGCGGTCTTTGACACGATCGACTTCACGAATGACCCTGCGATTCTCATTGAACCCTGGTGGTGACACATCCAGAGCCAGTAGGAGGCGCGGTTCCGGGTGCTCGACGTATCCAGACTCCCTGGTGGAGACTGGGCTGCGACTCTGGATGAAGAGTTCGGGCATGGTTCCAGACTCGGCGCACAGTCTGGATGGGCTCCAATCCTCCCCCCAGTGATGGCGGACTGCTCCGGATATCAGGCTGCAGAAGGGACAGTCCTCGTGCAGATGAGCTGAGAGTGCCCCCATGGCCTGCTCAGCTGTCTCCTCCTCTAGCATGGCGCGAAAGTCGAGTTTGCTGCATTCCGCACATAGATTGGTTGATTTTGATACCGCCGATGCGGTGACGTGGCCATCATCCTGTGCCTTTGAGCCGGTTGACTCGCCATGATCCGAAGAACGACGGGGTGATTGTCGACGGCCGGAAGGGTAGCGGATGCGCAAGAAAGCGCGCTCAATCTTGGCGCTGAGGGTCATGATGACACCTCATGGTCGGGGAGAACGCTTACCCCACGGACCTGTGCTGACGCTTTGCGATGGGCTGGGTAGCCTTTTTGTAGTATTCGCGTGCGAGGAGATGAGGCGCGTGTGTTGTGCTACCCCCTGGGGAAGATCAGCACTGCACAGTGAGATGATGTGGGTAGCTGAGGGCGATCCCTGCAAGCATTCAGCTGAGCTGGTGGAGAGCACTGGTTGGTAGCCGATTTGAGCGGACTTGGCATGATGATCTTGATCTGCTTTCGTTCCCCAGTGCCATTGGGATCGTAGTGCAGGGTTGAAGCCTGATGATGTGCTTGTCAACTCCTTGGATCTAAAGTCGGCAAATCCCTAACTGAAGACGTTCCTAGCTGCTCCTTCTTTCTTGACGATTGTCTCACTAATAGTCGCTAGTAGATGGGTATATGAAACAAGCATGAACTTCCTGAGGAGCCTCTGCTGCGGCTCGTCGCCCGAGCCCACCCCAGCAGAACCCACCCCAGCGGAGCCCGCCCCAAGACCAGCCGTCACCCAGGACCCAGTACGAGAGACTGCTAAGGAAAAGGTGACTGACACTTCCAAGGAGAAGGTGACCGATACTGCTAAGGAAAAGGTGAACGTTCTCGAAGTTCCAAAACTGTCCAGCCCTCCGTCACACTTCATCACGCATATCTCACGGAATCCAAACACCCCGACCACAAAACTCCTGAAGCCTTACTTGGAGTACGAGCTCTGGCTGCGCAAGGCGTTTGCTCGTGGCGATACGGAGCTTGATGGCCTGGCCAACTTGATACCCGTGTACGGTCAACAAGATGAGGCGCTCAGGATCCGAAACATCGACCGACAGGTGAATAATCGCGATAAGTACTTGATGCGCTTGCCTGATGGTTATGTCGAACCAGACGGTGCCGCTGCCATTGCTGCGTCTTTGGAGGACTACAAACGCAACTTTGGGGCCTTCACTCACTGTGAGTTTGCTCTATACCGAGCTGATTAGAAAATGTTGTTGATAATTCAAATCTAGCTTCACTGAAAGGCCTAGGTATGAACATGACCACCCGAAGAAACCCGTGTTCCAGAATTGCTGACCGTTGGCGTGGTACCAGACTGGTCAAACATTGTCGCCGCTGGTTCATCTGCTCTACTGCCTTTACTGTCCCACGATCTGGATATCGAGAACTACAGTGATCCCTCAGTTCAGGATCCCCTTGAGAAATACTACCAGTACGCTAAACTGTGGTCTTTTGACCTGCAATGCTAATGTCAACATGCAGGCGAACCGCAGGGACGAGTGATATTGATATTTTTATCTACGGGCTGGACGAGGACGCCGCAATCCGGAAGATTACCCAGATTGAGGCGGTGGTGCGGAAGAACCAAAGGCTTACCCATGGTATTGGCCTGGCCCTGAGGACCGAGCATGCCATCACCTTTGTGTCTCCCAAATGGCCCTACAGGCACGTGCAGGTGAGAGGGCTGACCACATGGTGCTTCCACTTTCAAGGCTGATTATTGATGCCCCCTAGATAATTCTACGTCTGTACAAGTCTATAAGCGAAGTACTCACCGGGTTCGACGTTGATTGTGCCTGCGTCGCCTTTGACGGGGAGCAGGTTTACACCAACCCCCGCGCCGTCGCTGCGATAGCCACCCGAACCAACTTGATTGACCTCAGCCGCCGAAGTCCCTGTAAGGAAGATACCTAATGGGAGTTCTTAATATCTGATACTGACCAAGGGGTAAAGCCTACGAGAATCGACTTTACAAATATCGCAGCCATGATTTCGATGCATACTGGGACTCGCTGGATCGAAGCAAGGTCGATCCCTCCAGGTCCATGAGGGGCAAGCAATCACCAGAGCTCAAGGGTCTGGCACGGATCATCTTCTTTGAATATGTGCTTAAGAAATGGGGGAATCAATATCTGCGACAGCGGCTGCTCAAGACGATTGACGAGAATGGGGAGCCGACGAACAGCGGGTACGCCACCCTCGAAGTCCCAAGTGGTGAACGCTTCACGGCTTCCAAGTACGTTTTTCAATCCACTGTCTTCAAGATTGTTGGGGATTTTCACTAACGCGCTTTAGGGTTCGCAAATTTGTCTCGCTGCACTCGAAAGAACCGTACGTCTTTGGCACCATTGACCAAGTGCTCACAGAGGGGGCAAAGTCAACAAAGAAGAAGGGAGGAAAGCTTGGTGGCAGGGTCGCGTTTCTGAAAGACGATCCTGGTAGGCAGATGATTGGAAGTTTCCATCCGCTGACCGAAGATGACTGGTAAGAGTACTGTTCGCGAGTGACTGAGTCGACCACGGCTGACATATGGGTTGTTTAGGACCAAAATGTCGTACGGTGAAGAATGAAGTTACGAAGGGAAGCATCGGCTCACCCCAAATACTCCCACAGAATTCTATCTATCTCAAGGGAGATGGTTGTAAGGTCCTCGAATGTCGCAGGAGAGAGGTATATGTAATCGAATCTCGGTCGTAAGGCCTCGCGGAAGATCCTGTAGCAAATTGCATAACAGATTAGCCAGCTAGCCCAGTACATAATTTAGAAGAAGACGTGATGGGGTAGCAGCAAGATCAGAATCGGCGAAACCAATTGCCATGGACGTTATCCACCAGTTGTGATTCGGTACGGCGAGTGAATGTCCGTGTCATCATTGGGAGAAGGGCGAGGGGCATGTAAAGGGTCATTCGACTTACCAAGTCAACAATCAATCGCAAAGTTTCTGTTCTTTTCTCGTAGAGCTAGGCACTCGCAGACCATCCAGAGACGTAGGCATCTGGACAGGAAGGCTATGCTCGGCTATGCGTTGGTCTTGAGGCATGTGGAATGAAGGAGAGAATTTTACGAAGGGAAAAAGAAGAACTGCACAGAATTTATATTAATCTATCGTTCCTCGTAATACTCGTATTAGTCGCACTGCATCTCCTCAGACACCACTGTGGTCGGGATTATGTACATGCACCGAAACAAAGGGGCAGGGGAGCCTCAGGGTCAGGACGACTTGGCGTTGGGATGCCGAATGAGTCATTATGACAATCCATGATCGCCAAGCAAACAGCATGCCGCCCTTTCATACAGAAATGACGGCACTGTATTCTTCGATGGGGGAGATCCATTAGTCGTGATGCACTCGGGTTGTATCAATTCTCTATTTAGGCTGTAGACCACATGGAATTTAAAGTTTGTTAACCTTATTTTATATTCGTGCTCACAGTATTGCTACACTTATTAGAGAGATCTGCATATGCTTGTTACAAAAATATTAGGATAGTATAGGCAGATTCTATAGCCCTAATACCCTCGCTCTTCCTCATCCAACGTCTCTCACCCCGCCGTCCCAGCCAATAATGTGCGAAAATCATCAAATCGCTATAGGTATATTCAGAGAATGATATTGTCAGGACCCTGGTTTACCGGTAACGTAATGCTTTCAGCCCCCCTAGTACCTGGCCGTCAAAAGGTTGCGGAAGATCTGGACTCTTTGGACTGCGAAAACTGCGATGGATTATGCACCCTAACGCCGCGACCAGCTGGCCTATATCGAGTTGCATACTCCCCTAAATTTGCATGCCTATTCGGGATGTCTTGGTCTCGCACGATACCTATGGTCCCATGGCATCGGTACATTTAGGGTAGAGAGGGGGGTGACAGCGGTGGGTGACTGAGTCGCCCCCAAACCGCCCCCAAACGGGTTACATCGCTGGCACATGGGCAGACACCGACAGGTGACCACAGCCAGATGAGGCAGCAGGCGATTGAATTTTGACATTAAACCCCGTAATCCCTGCGTAAGGCGACACACATACGCTCCAAGAGCACTACCAACAAAGAATTCCCGAGGCTGCGGTTACTGCTGTTGGTCTGAAGACTGGGAGAATGCAACCCTACGCAAAGCTGTACATTGGCCATCACGCCACGGGGATCCCACGCGGTATGCTAGCCTGACTCCATGTCGTGACTTGTCTACGTATCATTTCTATCAGCCGGCAATTTAGAAACTCCCGCAGAGAGCAGCCTAGGAAGGCCGTCTGAAGCTGGACCCTGACGACAATCACCGCCCACAAATAGCATGCACAGTTTCCAGGAACAGACCATGGATTTTGAGACAAAGAAGACAGAATACATTCCTTAGACTAACCTTGTGATGTTTTTAATGCCAATGCCTATGCCCACGACCAAAGCTGAAACGGTTGGTGATGCTTGACTCTAATCCTACGCTACTGTTAGGGTGAACACATGAGGTTTCCCAGCTCCGGATTTACCTACCAACTGCAGGTATTGGTAGTCATGGGATGAAAAATTATAGTATCAACAGAAATTCAGAAAATAATGCATATTTGCCGGGCTGACTTTCGACCATTGTGGATTATAAGTATCTCGAGGTCTCACTACCGAGATCCTGGTGTCTGGTCAAACGCTCACCACAAAGGCAGACCATCTCGTTGGTCCATTCCTTCATTCTTGTATATAGCTTTAACCACACCGTGAATATCCTTCTTTCGTTGATATGGTCCATATCAAGTCATCGACGGCTCTGGTCGTCGTCAATCTTGCCTTAACCGCGCTCGGATCCCCGGCGGGCAGACCTGATACTCGTCAGACTGAATTCAACCAGCTGGTCGGCTATGACGAGTCCGCTAAGAGCCTCCACATTGCTGAGGATGATATCTTCCCCAAGATTCAGGTCGTTGAGGACGAAGACTTCTTCACCGTCGAGTCAGTCCCGGAGGTAGCCCCCTACACAATCTCCCAGGATGGTGATGAGATCGAGAAGCGCTTCATCGTCGGCAAGGACGACCGCAAGTTGTGGAACAAGCCGTACTACCCCTTCAACACGGTGGGCAAGCTCCAATGGTCCAACGGCGTCTTCTGCTCCGGCGCACTCGTCGGGCCCCGTCACGTCCTGACGGCCAAGCACTGCGTGATCGAGAAGGCCACAGCGAAGTTCTCCCCCGGCTTCGACAACGGCGCGCCTTTCGGCAGCGGACGCGTCGTCAGGGCCGTGATCACGGGCACGCCCCCGGCCGGCCCCGGCTGCGGCACCAAGAGCGACTGGGCAGTCCTCATCCTCGACGAGCGTCTCGGCGACAAGCTGGGCTGGTTCGGCGCAAAGACCCCGGACCGCACGCAGCTGAACAAGCCCAAGTTCAGCCACATGGGATACCCCGGCGACCTCGACAAGGGGCAGAGGCCCTACATCCAGACGGGCACGACGGTGCACAGCAAGCGCACGTTTCAGTGCGACTCGACGGGTCCGTTCTACACCGACACTGACTGCGCGGGTGGCCAGTCTGGTGGCCCACACTGGGAAGTTGACGCGGCGGGAAACCCGTGGATCTGGGGTGCTCTGTCGATCAGTGTCAGGAGTCCGTCGGAGACGTACTCGGGCTGGTCGTCAGGAAACCAGATGGTTTCCACCATTGCCCGATTGAGGAGAGAGTTCCCATAAGAAAACTAGGGTTTTCCCAACATATCAGCCGGATCTGGAGGGGCGGTCGCATTGCGCAGGCCTGGTAAGGAGGATAAGTTGGAAACAGGCATCTGGGCTGCTGGGGTTGTGCTTGAGGCATGGGAGGTGCACAGTATGATGGGAGACTGGAAGTTGGACTCGGGCTGGTGTGCTTCGTATAACCATACGAGCTGATATCATATGCAATTGATCTTTGAACTTGTGTTACCTTTTGCCCAACAACATCTCCCATGTGTTCCTTACCGAAAAACGCGGGATTCTATTATCACCGAAAACTGGAAATGCATACCAAAATCGAATGCAAAAAGTAACAGATGGTCGGCCCCCAAAGCAAAATACGACGCCAGCCGCGCGACCTCGCATCCTGGCGAATTATGGCCTTGACGGCTGGCCAATGTCTTGCACTCTTCGGTGTCGGTTATTCACCGACTTTTCCCAGTCAGCCTCATTTCCCCTCCACCATCCATCTATCACCCTCTCCGTCGCATCGCCTCGGCACGGTATTCGCGGATCAGCGTTGATGGTCACAACAACACATCGCTTCAGCTTGAACAAGCCCCCAATATGAAGCAAACATGCCTGTGCCAATACCTTGGAATCGTTTGCAACCATGCCGACACTTTTCTACGCCTGCCAGCCTCCATCCGGGAGCGCATATACCAGTATGCTGGGCTGGTCAGCGACACCTGCATCAAAGTCTCCGAAGACAATGAATGGGACGACTTCACCTTTAACATTTTCGATGTCTGCAAGACGACACGGATCGAAGCAGAGGGCATGATTTTGTCCCAGAACACGCTCGTGATCAGGCACAAGTTCATCGATGAGGGGCTCGGATACCTCGGCAGCCTCTCGCCCTACGCGTGTTCCAAACTGAGGACACTCTATGTACACCTGTACTGCCTGGACCACGTGTACTATGTGAGCGAAACGAAACTACCCCAGCTAACATGGGAGCGCATCCACATGTGGCAACATGTGGCCATGTATATCCTGTCCCACGCGACAACACATCAATTACGCCTCCATCTCATCTGCGACGTCGGCGACAGCACCAAGAAGAAGACCGAGGCCATCGTCCAGCCGTTTCGCCAATTCCCCGGTGTGCTCCTGGAGCTGAGCCTTCGCCTCTGTCGTTGGAAAGACCCCAAGCTCATCTCCCTGGCCCACGACACGGTGCTCCGGGCCCAGTGCCCCGATCCCCATGCCCGCCAGGGCCATTTCCGCTTCTTCGAGCTGCCGGTAGAAGTACGCCGAGAAATATTCTCCTACACCAACCTAGTCACTCCCTTCCGCCGAGTCGAATGGTCCTCGGGTCAGGGCTTCTCGTGTGCACCGCCTTACTGCGAGTGCGATGGCACCGTCTGTCGCGAGAAGGACCTCCACCACGCATTCTCTTTCTACCGCTGTGACGCGTACGGGAGCGAAACGGGCGACTTCTGCTCGAAGCGTCACAGCTCGTACGCATCTCGCTGCCAGCATGGGTTCAGTCCCCGCGCGCTGATGCTGGTCAGCCGGGCCATGTACGAGGAGGCCATCGACTTCTTCTACGCCAACAACCGCGTTGTCATCATCCCCAAGTATAGCCTCGAGGCTAGCCTTCTCCCGTATGGCATAGAGCCGAGCTACATCGAAAGACACGAGGGGCGCGACGAAACAATGTCCTTCTTGAACAGACTCAGGCCCGAGGTTGTGCGCCGCATCCAAACCCTGGAGGTCCTCTTCCCGCCGTTCAGCCCCGAGTTCAGCCCCCTGGACGCGGACCCCCTCGACACAAACACGGCTTACCACCAGTGGTGCCTTGCGGTCGAACGTCTGGCGGCCCACGCCGACGTCCCGCGACTGACTCTCGTGGTCCACATGTGGACAGGCATCAGACGGCCCGTAACCTTCCCGCTTGACCGAGCGTCGTACCACTTTGACGGTCACTGCGAGCGCCTGCTCGAGCCGCTGCAGAGGCTGTCGCACATGCGGCGACTGTTTGTGCACCTGCACTGGGCGACGCACTGGGCACCCCCGAAGCTGCTCAGGGAAATTGAGAAATTGCCAAGGGTGGGTAGCCCTGGTTGTGGTATTGGGGAGCACTACATACCTGAACCGGATGGGGATATTGTCCAGAAGGAGGTCCGGTTCGAGAGGATGGTTATGGGTGATGGGTATGACAGCGGTGATTTGGGAAAGGCGGACGAATTGCCGAGTCCGTGGTTGCGCAATTCTTGGGATAGACTGATGTAGACAAGAAGCCATGTATATGACCTCCCACCATATGAATCCGCCAACTCAAGTGTTTACATATAGAGATCGGGATAACTAGCTTATCAAAGTTAATACTAATACCTAGTTAATCTCACCCCTTATACTAAAAGCGTTATCTAAAGTAAAATATCTTGGAACATATTTTATAGTAGATATAAATGAAGCTAGGTATTAATACTAGAGCCGGATTCGTGTCAGAGGCAGAAGGGACGAGATCGCGTCGACCTGCCTCCGAGGCGTAAAGTCACATGTAATAGGCCTAGGAGGGTCATATGATAGGGATTACATGACCACTCCCTCTCGCCAGGGCCTTGGATTCTTCAGAGATCAACAGTCACCATATAACTGCAATATCACCGCTATATTGCCAATATCCTGCCTTGTTATACGTCTTCACTCTCCTCCGTGAATCTAGCCTGACAGCTTATATATGTTAGCATCGATAACTTCGACGCTATATATAAGATTTAAACCTGATATTCTCCGAGGCCGGTAAGGTCTTTCAGCACGGAATTATGCCTCTAATATTAATTATTACTCTATTTATTATCTAGGCCCCAATATATATACTACTCGGCTATATATACGGGCTCCGTTAGCTTAAATCTCTCGACAGATAATACTTTTTTTTCGACTCGGTGCCGATATTTCTGATAATATGTATAGCTACCCCGACTTTTCTAGTGTGAAATTCTTCAATTAATATAAGACCCCTCTAAGGTTCCCTCGCTTTGTAGGCGATTCGTAGATAAAGATAGATACTAGATATATTACCATCGTGGGGAAAAGGAATCTAGCCTGGATGGATAAGTTATATATTTGATCTGAGCGAGAGTAGGACTAGGAGTAATGAGAGAGAGATACTGTAGACAATGTCATGGGACTCGGGGGTATGGAAGTGTTCCCGGGATATACTTCTCTCCATTATATGTCCCCAGGAAACATGTGGAAATGCACGATGGTCCCTTTCCTTACGACTGACTCTCTATGTTTGTTGTGAATAGGTCAAAGGTAATTGCTTTTGTAAGATATGTGACGTGGTCGCGCGGGCGGGAGGGAATAAAATAGCCAACTCCGAGGCCAAGCACATTCCTCGCGTTTAAATTAGCCAATGACGGTGGATCTAGAAGTTCTCATACTTCTGGTATGGCACACCTCGTCACCAGGCGGCTCGCGGACATGGCTCTGGAATCCACAGGCGAGCTACCCAGGGGGCGTTGTGGCACAGCACCGTCGGCTGGGTAGGACTTCTTGTACCACCTACGGCAGCTCGGCGCGGGAGAGACATTTCTTGCCTCATAGGGATTCCGGCATTGAGGCCTCTCCGTGGCAAGGACTGTTGATGACAGCTATGGCACCCTGCCTATCGTCGTGTTGGCTCTGCCTTGTACTGCCTGCATGTTGAGGCTTTTCGGGGCAAGGATCAACAGCACATCTTGACTGTACACCAATAAAGACACAACACTGGCCACATCGTGCGCTGTACACATCCTGCAGCGATACAAACATGTGCGGCGGCTGCCCAATAGCTGGAGTCCAGCTGGCCTCACAATTGCACTTTCATTTTCAGCCATCTTGGCGCAAAGCAGAGGAGAAACGAGCTGCACCAAAGTGCCTGCCGCTTCCCCTCACCTGGGTCAGGCTGCGTTTCAATCCAGCATGATGGGGGGCGAGGGCTTAGGTATTTTAAACTGTACCTTACCATTGTTTGCGCTCTCTTCATCTTGTTGTAACCTAGTCACTATTGTCATGCAAATGAAGTGCATTCCACGCGAGCTTGCGAACCACAATAATGTCGAATCCTCAAGACTATACCGTTGGCTGGATCTGCGCCATCACCACCGAATTTGTCGCTGCACAAGCCTTCCTCGACGAAGCACACGAGGCCCCCGACCACCATGCTGTGCATGACAATAACAATTATGCCCTGGGCAAGATCGGGAGACTCAATGTCGTAATTGCTGTCCTCCCCCACGACCAGTACGGCACGGCCTCCGCCGCCACGGTTGCCAGAGACATGCTACACAGCTTCCCAAATGTACGCATTGGGCTGATGGTTGGTATTGGGGGTGGTGCTCCCAGTGCCAAACACGACATACGTCTCGGCGACGTCGTTGTCAGCAGCCCCCGTGGCGAGAAAGGTGGAGTTTTCCAGTACGACTTTGGGAAAACAATCCAGACTCAGTCCTTCCAAGCAACTGGATTCTTGGGCCAGCCACCACCCTTGCTGCTGACGGCGGTCAACGGCCTCAAGGCTCAATACGAGTTGAACGGCCATAATCTCAACGACGATGTGGAGAAGGCATTGAGCAAAATTAGACGCGTCAAGAAGTACCGCTGGCCGCCGGCGAGCAGCGACAGACTTTATCAATCCTCCTTCACACATCCCCAAGACTCCTCAGCAGCCTGCAACCAAGTGTGTGGCGATGACCTGTCTCGCCTTGTGACCCGACCGAATCGGGAAGAAGACGATGATAGCCCGGCCATCCACTACGGACTGATCGCCTCCGCAAATCAGTTGATGAAAGATGCACTTATCCGGGATCGATTATCAGCAGAAAAGGGTGTCCTCTGCTTTGAGATGGAGGCGGCGGGTCTGATGAACCATTTCCCCTGCCTGGTGATCCGCGGTGTATGCGACTACTCGGACACTCACAAGAATGATGAATGGCAAGGCGTCGCGGCGATGACGGCGGCTGCATATGCAAAGGATCTTTTGCGACGGATATCGCCGAACAAGGTCGAGGCGGAGAAGAAAATTAGTGATGCCCTGGAATCTAGTTAGTTAGTTATCCCCGCAACCGGCAATCATCTGCTAACTTCCAAAAAGTCGAAGGAAGTTTGAGTCGCCTACACCAGACCTCGAGTGAGACACAAGCTGTAGTCAATGAAGCAAGGTCGGACCACCACAACGAAAGAATCGAGCGCTGGCTATCTCCTCCCGACACTTCGACCAACGCCAACCATGCGAGGTCTCTTCGGCAACCCGGAACCGGGGCCTGGTTCCTAGACAGCCCTGCATTTTGTGAGTGGAAGGATGGGTCGCGCCAACACCTGTGGCTTCACGGGATGCCAGGATGCGGCAAGACTGTTCTCAGTACAACGGTCCTGGACCATCTTGCGGGGATGGAAGACTGCATTATCCTCAACTTCTTCTTCGACTTTAGCGATCCTGCCAAACAGACCACGGGTGGTATGCTCCGCTCACTTATCCTCCAATTGTACCGGCAAGGGGTCGGGTGCACGGATCTTGACAAGCTGTTTCAATCTCACGGTGGCAGAGGGCAACAGCCGAGCACCCAGGCGCTATCAGACACTATTTCAGCAATGATGAACAGCCCTAAAAGAATATTCATCGTCCTGGATGCCTTGGACGAGTGTGATAGGAGAAGTGAGCTTGCCCTATGGCTACGAAACATTGCTTCTATCCCCGACCTTCCTCACGTCCAGCTGATTGCGACGAGTCGGCCAGAAGCAGAATTTCAGCGTGATATTCCGGTATTGATCAATGAGGAAAACTGCTTGGCACTCGACAAGGCATTGATAAATGCTGATATCCGCTCCTATATCTCGACGAGACTTGAGGACAGCAAGGAGCTTAAAAAGTGGGCATCATATCCATCGGTGCTGAACCAAATTCGAGACAAAATCGGACGTGGAGCAGATGGCATGTAAGTTTCCTTCTATCAGCAATGTCCAAAGATCGGCAAATGCTCAATGTCACATCCAGGTTCAGATGGGCGGCATGCCAGTTGGACAGCCTTGAGACCTGTCTCGACCGCGAAGGGATTGAAATGGCCCTGGAATCATTACCCCGAGATCTCAACGAGACATACGAGCGAATTCTCCAAAACATCCCGCCAACGATAAAGAAGAAGGCAATACGCTTGCTACAGTTTCTTGTCCACTCCACTCGCCCTCTGACCCTGCTGGAGGCAGTGGATGCAATAGCTGTCCGAATCGACACCCGACCCAGGTCCTTTGATGCTGATGACCGGATGCCCCGTCCAACAGACATAACTAGACTCTGCCCTAGTTTAGTGTCAGTAGTTACAACAACTTTAGGATACGATCGCAAGAAAGTAGAGGAACTTCACCTGGCCCATTTCTCGGTCAAGGAATACCTTCTCAGTTACCAAGCAAACTTCGCACTAGCAGGCGCCAGTGTTCCTATCACACATACTTGTTTGGCCTACCTCAGTAGTCTGAAAGGGGACATCGCCGGCAATAAGGCAATACGGGTAGAGTTCCCATTGGCTTCATACGCAGCTAACTTCTGGACGGATCATGCTGGCCCTGCTGAAGATTCGGAAGACGTCATTACAGCTGCAGTGGACTTCTTACAATGCAAGGCGACATTAACGGCGTGGATGACTGTGAAGGAACCCTGGCGAACGAGCGACGGAACTAAGCGTCACCCATTATACTATTCGTGTTTGCATGGCCTAAGAAAAGTTGCAGAAATGTTATTATTAAATGGTGCCGACGCCAACGCACAAGGTAGATACTACGGAAATGCCCTCCAGGCGGCATCATATGGTGGCCACGAGAAGATAGTAAGGCTACTCCTCGAGAGAGATGCCGACGTGAACGCACAAGGCGGAAGATACGGAAATGCCCTCCAGGCGGCATCACAAGGTAGCCACGAGGAGATCGTAAGGCTACTCCTCGAGAGAGGTGCCGACGTCAGCGCACAAGGCGGAAGATACGGAAATGCCCTCCAGGCGGCATCACAAGGTGGTCACGAGAAGATAGTAAGGCTACTCCTCGAGAGAGGTGCCGATGTCAACGCACAAGGCGGAAGATACAGAAATACCCTCCAGGCGGCATCGCTACATGGCCACGAGGAGATCGTAAGGCTACTCCTCGAGAGAGATGCCGACATCAACGCACAAGGCGGAGAATACGGAAATGCCCTCCAGGCGGCATCACAAGGTGGTCACGAGAAGATAGTAAGGCTACTCCTCGAGAGAGGTGCCGACGTCAACGCACAAGGCGGAGTCTTCGGAAATGCCCTCCAGGCGGCATCGCTACGTGGCCACGAGAAGATCGTAAGGCTACTACTCGAGAGAGATGCCGACGTCAACGCACAAGACGGAAGATACAGAAATGCCCTCCAGGCGGCATCACAAGGTGGCCACGAGAAGATCGTAAGGCTACTCCTCGAGAGAGGTGCCGACGTCAACGCACAAGGTGGAGAATACGGAAATGCCCTCCAGGCGGCATCGCTACGTGGCCACGAGAAGATCGTAAGGCTACTACTCGAGAGAGATGCCGACGTCAACGCACAAGGCGGAAGATACAGAAATGCCCTCCAGGCGGCATTACAAGGTGGCCACGAAGGGATAGTACGGTTGCTCCTTAATTCAGGCGCTAAGTCTCCTAACATCAACTCACAACGTGCCCTGGCGGCGGCAGAAGAATGACGGTACGAGCACTTGAAGAGATAGCAGTGCTGCTCCTGCGAAGGCCCCTGGATGTTAATACATTGGATACAAGAGAAAATTGAAAATCCCCCCTGGAGTGTATCACATAGTTCCTATGACAGGGGAATCTAGCTGGTCTTTGAGAAGAGTGCCCCATCCTGGTTTTCGCAACAGCGTCCCACAGCTACAGCGAAAGGTCAAGCCAGGATCGGAGGACTACTAATGGGTCATGACTGCATGGGCGTTGGCCTCACATGTTCTTGGAATTACATTTAGTTACATCGGCTTCCAGAATTTGGGTGTTGGATTGCCCGTTCAGGTGCACTCTAGAAACTGGGGACGAATGGTGCCGTAGAGGGGGATGCCCTGGTAACTAAATAGGTGTTCACGCTGGTTATCGGACTAATACTAATGGGGCTGAGACTATTCATATAGATAGGTACATGTAGGTACCTTGCTGATCAAGTCAATCCAACAGCCCAAACAGGCCAACACTTGACACTGGGTCCCTCCCAATGGAGTCGGGAAGTAGGAAATTACGATTGCCTTATTGGTTTGTTTGTGAATAAATATATAGTCGTTTTCCTCCCAAAATACCTGACGGCTGCTCTGCATCTCCCTCTGAGTTTTTCCACGTAGCTTTGTGATATCGTCTCGCAACTTCGATAATGGCCGACCTTTCGCCATACGAGCCTGCCTTGGCGCCGTCTGCGCATAGCGGGAGCCCAGAGTAAGCATTGTTCTCTAGCATTGATGGACTTTTCTTTTCCTATGTGGTGTTCCTGCTATTCTTTTCTTCATACCCCGGCTTTTCGTACTCTTCCTGCCCCATCAGTCTTGGCGCTCCCCTTATGCTCGTTTCCACGGTGTCTACTCCGTAGTTCACCCTACTTACAAGTAGTACCTCTTAGGCCACTAGTGGCTTTTATAACTGACCTACATCGTCCGGTTTTGCAATCCCACAGATGTCTTCAATTCTCGGAACTAATGCTTCCCAAACAGCGTAGATTCTCTTGAGAATGCGCTAGCCTCTCTAAGTGTCGGTCTCAAGCCTTCCCTACTGAACAAGATCGCAAGTAGTATCACCTACAATGACATACTGCCCATGGAGAGGTTCGCCGCCGAGACATGTCAATTGGACGTCCCCAGCCCCGCGGGCGGCCACCGCGCCGCCAACCAGACCCCGGGTCCCTCTTCTAGCGGCCAGGCAACCCGAGGCTCTGCCAATGCGCACCCCAGGGAGTGATTGTCTATCCATCTCCGGCGACTACCTCTACGGTCGGATCACTCAATAGGAACACCCGAGGCCGAATAAGGGTTGAAGTTAGACGTCGCCGATCGTAGATGAATCAAGCACGCCGCCATATACAACCAGAATCGACAACTTTGGCTAGTGGACTCGAATGGAAGCGCATATCACACGTCCAGGTGGTTCTAGCGCGGGAGTTCGTACCAGGAGTTCCAGACGGGCACAAAACGGGTAGGTGGGGCCGACCCGGAGCGAGCACCTATGGGGGTACCGGTCGGTGGGCGGCACGTAGGGGCAAGGGCATGGCATGCCGATCCATCGTCACGCTGGCTTGGCTGGAAACCTTAGAATCGTAGGTGTGCACCGGCTCTAGAGCCCCCTGGGACATATTTGGATGATGCCTAGTCATGGAAATCTACGATCAATGATAGTTCATGTATATATATACTTTTGGCCCGCGGGCAGTACACACCCGCAACAAACAAGTGCAGGGCACTCAGGCTCATGCATGCTCCCAGACGAGTTCGATTTCAATTGAGCATTGCATTCACCTGACCTCGGAACTCAGCACAGTTAGACATGATGGCTTCGTCATTGCGCTTATTATGCAAGTACGCCTCCGAGGTGATGATTAACCATTTGGTAACAGCGAGATGCGGACACCAGTGACCGTTCCTCACAGCCCAGAGCGCCAGACTGCTGCATCAAGAAAGCCGGCACTCTCTCATCAAGGCGCGTGTTGAACTCATTCCCGTATTGCATTGTGTGCTCGACTCTCGTGGTTTTGTGACCCAACTGGACCCCCCTGCCACGTACGAGCGCAGAGATCACAGGACGGAGTCAGTCCGGCTAAGTGTCATTGGTTGGTGGAATGTCGAGCTCCGGCGATTGGGGAGGGCCGATGGTGGTATCTCAGGCTTGGACACTGGTGTTGTCAGTGACAGGTACTCCGTATTAGCAGCTCGCATTCATAGGTATCTAGACTAGAAATACCTAATGTGCTAGTATCAATACGATAACAAAGATTACAATTTCATATCTTTCCCCTATACCTAGTACTTAACTAATGAGGCCGCCGGCGCAAAAGCGGAGATGTCGCCTAACACGTCTCCAGGATCTGGCCCCTCACATAAATAGAGATGAGATGTCTACACAACGATGGCTACACTAGAGGCTGGCCTGTAGACGACAGCAGCGAATAGTGTCAAATGCACGCGCTCTTCCTAATTATATGTATACGTAGTGTAGTCTTTGCTGAAAACGCATCAGGCACATCCCATTGAACAGGGACTTTGGTTGGTTGCCTAACTACGCCCCTGGTGGTTTGCATCGATGCTCGGACGAATCGCTCGCCTTGCCGAGTCCCAATGTAGCTGCGCAATGCCCCTAGTTTTATCTCCGTTGGTCAGTGCTGCGATATTTTCCTTCCAGAGCCTTTAGGCGCCGGTTGAGATCCCACTAGCTTGACAGAGACGGGAGAAAATGCATGTTTAGTCGCCTCCTAACCTAGTTGCGTGTCAGAGCATGTGATGTCGAAGAATAGAAAATGATTGCCTCTCTTTACTCGACGAGTATAAATAACAGTCTCTTTCCCTCTCTATGAAACGCCCACCGTCCTCAACTCACTCTTTGATTTCTGTTATTCCATTAGCAGTGGCGACTCTTAACTTCAGGTCATAACGCAAACCATGACGTCATCTCCGTCCGGATCTAACATCGCACCACCCCGTACAGACAATACGGTTCTCAGGTATGTACTTTCATATCGTCCTTGCTTATTGGCTTATGTCATAGTGCTCTGGATTTTCAATCCCCTTCCCCGCCCCTTGAGTCGTAGCATCCTCTTCCTAGTTCTAACTTCCTCAACTCCAAAGGACCATCGTCTGACTAGCAATGTTACCGTGGCCTGCCTTGTCCCTCTTTCCAATAGACCGGATGAGCTCAGTCTGTAGAAGAGACCTGACATTATTCAAATAGTAGCGATGATCTCCACAATGCGCTCGCCTCTCTAGGGGCCGACGACCTTGACCCTGCGCTGTCACACAAGGTCACCACCACCTATAGCGGCATGTCACCCATGGATAGGTTCGCTGCCGAGACCTGCCAGATACAAGAGGGTCGCACCACCATGGAGAGCCACGCAGACGATCAGGCTCTCAGTGGACAGGCAACCCAGGGTTCTGGAAATGGCGGCTTTAATGGGCAATAGTGCACCCGTTGGAGAATTCTCTGAACCAACCGGGTCGGGGCATGCAGATGGTGACATGGGGTACATGAGGTGGCCGGTCCACTAGTTTAAAGCACCAAGATCCTCACTATGTCCCTAAGTTTACAACGGCCGTTAGGGACCAGCGCCATATAGCCCAGATGGTTGAGGGACGGGAATGTCCCCGCCCACCAACTTGTGGACCGCTTGTAGCGGTGGTGGCGGGCTGCGGGGACCAACCCATGTGCCGAGCCGCTTGATCAGCGGATGGAACGGCCACGCACCCGCAACCTTATTTAGCGGATTCACTGTCACAGCTCCATCCAAAATGAGAGCATTGAGGCAGATGAGTAATAAATTCGTGTATATAAACCCCGTGTGCTTACTTGTAGGATGCCCTACATTGGCGAATGGCAACCCACTCATGCATGGACTTGGCGTCGTGATTTCGATAATCTCGATCATGCATTCACATCTTCGAGATAAATGCTCACTGAGTGATGGAGACTAGAACTCTGTAATGTATTTTGTCATAAGGTCGACACGATCAATGTGCATAGATAGATGTGTGTATTGATGTGTATGAGGTAGGATCTGCATCCTGCCCACAGAGACTATAGTGTGTGGTGGAGGGGCTGTAGACTGCCAGTGGCCTATGGCACCTCCTTACAACAAATTTCACCATAGGCGGCATCGGCGTATAGGCCTAAATGTCTATGAAAGCTTAAGCAGTAGTGTCATTCCACTCAACCTCTAGTTCGACATCGGTGTAGCCTGAAGACTCATCGTCCTCGCTATCTGCATTATTGGAAAATTTGTCATCAGCATGAGGTGTAGCTATCGCTGAAAGCGTCTCGACCACCGATTCTCCGGGAGATAGAGTATCCGGGATGGTGCTGCTCTGTTCAGAATGATGAGCAGCATCGTGAACAGCCCGTGCCCGCGTCGTCGATACGGAAGGATTTGGGCTCTGCCTGTGTCTGTCATGGCCATCCACCTCGAAAGAGCCATCATCGAGCGTCGATGCGGGTCATTTCCTAGTGCTAACGGCACATTCGTCGACCCCTCCGCGATGGACAATCTGGAGGCCATCGTCGACCTCGCCATTTTTCCACAGCCACCTAAGGCACTTCCAGGCACTCCACCTACTTTCAGGCTTCTTCCAAAGTAATCCTCCTAGTAGAGGCCGAAGCGTGTCTGGCGCCTCATGCATGTGAGGAACTATGATGCTGCGCATCCAATCCCCGAAATTGTTAGGATCCCACTTGTCGTCCGAGGGTGGGTGCCAAGAAGTAAACATCTGCACCCCAATCAGACCAAGAGACCAAATATCTACCTTATTGGTATACAATCGTGGCCTTTCAAACACCTCAGGAGCCACGTAGGTCGCTGTGCCGGTAAAGGTATCCATCTTTCCGGTAACACTGTGCTTTGAGGTACCAAAGTCGGCAAGTTCGAAAGTAAGCCCATGTTCTCACTTTTCGATAAGAGCATTGTCCGGTTTCACGTCTCGGTGGGTAATACCAAGTTCATGCATGTGGTGGAGTGCGCTAGAGAGATGTGTCAACACCATCAGCCTATCGTGTAGTTCGAGATCTGGTAAGGCCTCTCGAAGGTTCACTGGTATGTATTCGACAATCATTCAAGGTGGTAACGACACATCCTCTGCCAGAACCAGGTCATAAGCCTTAAGAACGTGCGGCTGGATCAGACACAATGGGTATTTGGTTCGATGGGAGGCGTAGATCGGACGACAAATGCACCTACACGATCGAGTTGCATAATATGCTTATACTCTTTCTGCAATTCTTCAAAGCGCTTTCTCGCAGTGTCATGGTTATCGTTGGTCCTGTAATATGGCTCCTTGGCCCCGAAGATGTTCCCTGTTGATCTGTCCTTGACCATCATAACCGATGCAGACATTCCTTTGCTTTCAATTCCTCATTCATTCACATACACAGAGCCGTTTCTTCCACAGCGAACGTTATGTTTCGCAGTCTCGGGCTGGCTTTGTATAGAGGATATGTACTTCGGCACGGTGCGTAGAATATATTCGCTAAATGCCCTGGCCACTTTCCTGTACTCTCTATTTTCGGCATTCGTTCGCTCCGGAGGCCACGCCCGAAAACTGACAGCCCCCAGGTCGATAGTAACAGGGCGTGAAAACTCCATAGGCTCACCGGATCTGCAAGTCAGAATTCGATCGCCATCCTGCATGTGGATCCTTCCATCTGACAGTACCGTCACTCTGGGATTATGAATGACTGGGCTGATATCAATCCTTAGGAAGCGTCTGCTGATACCGGTCTGGTTGTTCTCGGCGACCTGTAAATCACACTTGTCGGGATCGTTGTGAGAGCCGATGACCCAGCCCCGTGGATCAAACAGGTGTCTGCCGATTTCCAGGCAAAGAAAGGGTGGCTTGAGTTCCTGTTGTTTAGGTTGGGCGCCTTTCCAGGACTCGTCGGCATCATCAGTTGGGGGTAAGAACTCATATCGCGAGTTCTCAGAGAGCTTGAGAATATTATCGACGCCAACGAAATGCCCCAGAACCAGTACAGCTTTGGAGATTGACAGCCTAGTACTCGTCATAGTGAAGATGGGGGAGAAGGCACCGAGACCAAGCTAGCTAGCTTAACGGTGCTGAAGAACGGGGATGTTTGAATGAAAGAGGGCGGGGCCGCGGAGGCATGTGGGTTTAAAACAACATGGTTCAGCCTGCATGTATGTCAATTCGTAAAGCGTCAAACAGATATTCTAAGACGAAAAGGAAATGAAGATATCTAAGAATTGCTGGATTAAATGCGCGCGCGGATGCCAGCTGATGGAGTGGAGGGGTCCTGACTTCGGCCTGACGGTCCCGGCGCCTTCAGGTCCACAACGGCCACCAAGGTCCACTGCTTCGGTGCTAGCCTCCAGGTCTTGATGCCGACACTTGTGGGAGAGGGCTGCGGTGACTCGATCTGCTGGCTTGGACGGCATGGATTACTACTCGTACTAGTAGTACCGGCAACTTTGATGGGGGGCTTGCGTTTATATAACGTACTTGGGAGTCCAAACGGGAACTTTGAAGTAGATGGGCAATAAGAAACCAAGTTTGTGCCTTACCTTGCGTACACACTTACAAGTAAGATGGAGTGTTACTAAGGTACGTCATTCACGCAGATTAGTTGTTTGCAGGGACGTCTTCTGGACAGGGGTCAAGAGACCCTACTCGTACAACTCAAACCTACTGAGACAGTCTCAGCTGGAGACAACCTGTAGAGGTAGGAACCCTGTACTCCGTGCAGGGCTCTCAGATATTAATAAATGTGATTGCCAAGGAGCTAGCAAAACCGAAAATCCATCGTGATAATGGAAAGCTATCGAAGTGTCTGATTTTCATCTATGCGAGTAGCACGTACTCATTCTGTCAACAATGAAAAAAAGCTACCCGAGGGGCTACAAGTGCTCGTACTTTGTGGATTGCTGCTATGGCTCAGTGCTAATGAATACATCGTCGTATATCAAGTCAACAGGCCTGAAAACCTTTAGTTCAATTGAATGAATTGAAGTTCTAAAAAAGGCTAAGGGATCATGTCATAGAAGTAGAAACTACGGCTACGACTACTACGACAATAGTACCTCACCGAGTATCATGAGAGAAGAGATTAATTAAAGTACAGCAGCGAAGGGTGCTCTTAGTACGAAGTAGTTGCAGTCATTCATGACAACAGCTGGGAAGCTGTGGCTTGGCCACCCCTCCGTAGGGATCCTCCCCTGCAAAGTGGACGGGTAGGTACCAGATTGGCTGCGGTACTAAGCGCTTCAGACCTGGTGATGATCCATTTGGGATTTAATCGCCACCCGCCATCTGGTGTCACCAACAGATGGTTGGGATGCTGGGCAATAAAGCGTCCAATTGGTTCAACATCGTAAGCCGGCACTCGGCAGCTTGCGGGGTCAAGCGCTCTCCGGCCCCCACGAGGCTGTGGCATTTCCTGTGGCGATTTGTCCTACGTGTGGCTCACGAGATACGTATCCATATAATACGAGGCTCGAAACTCGCTCTTGGACTCTTCTCTGCCTGCTGTGTTGATTCACACATGGTTAACGCAAGCTGATTCCCATATGCGCATGACCCAAAGTCGCTCTCAGATCCGGCCTCTAATAGGTTGGCTCCCTTTGACCCGTTGGCAGTTGACACCGGAATTAATCTTCGGTTCTCAACTGCCACGATGTCGTGCCAAACCCCCGGTGTTTAAGGCAGCAGTTACATGGATGGTCAACTAGCCGCTGTCGAATCATGGGCCTGCCCTCAAGCCATGGCAGATGTTCAGCTTGTCACTAGCAGCTAGCGCCCTTCGTTGCCTTATTGGGCTCAACTACCTGAGATTCTTGTCGAGTTATGCCCCGAATTAAAGCCCAGCCACGTGGACATGGACATGGAACGTGGCCCGTCCGGCCAATGATGGGTCGATGGTGCAGCCTGATCTACAGGGAAACTCGGGACGCCCGATGGTGCTCAGGCCAAGCAACTACGGTCGTTTTGAATAGCAGGTATTACTATTGGTGGGCTGGGAACAATACCCCGTGTGTAAATAGTGGACCATCCCCCATTGTCGCCACCTAGGTAGGTAGCCCACGAGGATGCGATCGCAACTGGACTGCTCACCTCGAGCTCAGGGCCCGGTTGGGACGCTTCGCAGAGATGCCTGCAATGGGCCTGTGGACCCAATCCTGGTGCTTGCCCAGGTCAACGGCTTGATCAACGACGTGTAGGCATTCGACCTTCGTCTCTGCACAACTACCCGAGTTTTTATCGATGTAATAGCAAGTTCGGTATATGATTACTTGCCGACAATAGGCCAATAGGAGGTCATAGCGTCAACAACCGGCAGGTCTCCCTACAATTGTGTGCTATGCAGTGCGGCTTTTTATCGTAGACACTCCGGCCACGTCATATGGAGCTGGGGACTCTAGGTGAACACGGCCATGCCGACAGCAACCCTGTTCATGCCATGTTTTTGTCAGGGCTGAAGAATCCCTGGCCAATCCCTCTGTGGGGTCCAAGAGCACATCAAGATGATCAGTCACAACCATGGAGCCAGACTGCCGAAAGGGAGAACATCTAGCCTCGTTGGAGCTATCCTAGACTCGAGAAATGAGAACTAGTATCTCTTTGAGTATGTCAGAGTTCTCTCTGAAGTACCAGCCCCACTTCCCCCCTGCCTTTCAGCGCTGTTGGTAACCTAAATTACGGTAATCCCAGCTCGGTGAATGTCCGTTGGCAGGTAACCCCCATACACTAGGCTGGTTGGGACATGCGAGACCTGAAAGAGATGAGACAGGATGAGCCGCTGGCAGCACATTCATATCATGGAGGCATGGCTAGTTGTCTCGCAACGAACCCAATATGCAAGCATGATCGCGACGACTACGTCAAAGAAGAGGCCAAGAATGCATTTCCTATATACTTGAATAAATAGCCTCCTGTATCTCCCTCCCATGGAAATATTTACCATCTGCAACACTCTATTAACTTTTCCATCTGCCCATGCGGTGTCTGCGACTTTCGACTTGCGAATTGAAATATTCCTTATACAAGTTTGACCATGACATCCTCTGCATCGAATTCCAATATTGCACCACCCCATACCGACGGTACGGTAATCAGGTATGGATTTTCCCATCTGTTTTCCACTCTTTCAGGGCTACATTACAATGCTCTTGAGTTTTGAAACCCTTCTCCCCTCCCTGACTCATGGCGTCATCTTCCTGGTACCCATCTGTAAACAGTTTAATGTTACCACATGGCCTACCTTATCCCTCCCTCCAATGGGGCGGATGAGCTTGGTCAGTTCACAGACTAGGGCTAATAGCATTCAAATAGAAACGACGATATCCAGCGTGGTCTTTAATCTCTAGACATCAACCTCAAATCTACATTTCTAGAGAAGGTTACCACGACATACAGCGGTATGTTGCCTATGGATAGGTTCGCAGTGGAAACGTGCCAGTTGGAGGATCGCAGCACCACAGACCACCAAGCCAGTGTACCGGTACATGGTCCCCCTTCCAGCTGCCAGGGAACCCAGGGTTCTGACGGCGGCCACTCCAAGGAGTAATTATCTATCTGTCGGATCATTGAATATGAATCAGCTGGGAGGGATATAGTCGGGATGATTTGGAATTACTGGGGGCAAACGAAGTACGACACACGCCGCATAGAGGACTCAATTCAAGAAGTACACACAACCTACACACAATCTACCAACTACTATTAGTGCATTCTGCAGTGATCCACGGAGTGCAGATACCGGCCTGCCAAGTGGACATGTGGTTCCAGAACATGCAGGGTGGTCCATGGCAGATCCACAACGGCCCGTTCGGGACTTGGAAATGCACGGACGGGGATGGTGGGGCCGCTGTGGCCTGCGGGGACCCGGTCCCGACCGCTAGGGTCAACACGGAAAGGCGCCTGCATAACCTCCATTGGGGCATTTGTGGGTGTTTCTGCATCCAAAACGGTAATTCGAGGCAATCACGTTCGTTTTACGGCTGCGGCCGAACAAGGTTTTGCTCCCTCGAACTGGGCAGGTCAGGAAAAAATTCAGTCATCTTGCACCAAGTCCTACCAGGAGTATGATGTGTCTAGCGTATGGCAATTCTTCTCGATGAGTCTGACACTAGCTGTCGCACTATCAAATCTAGGGGCTCTTCAAATGACATATTCTGGACATTTCACTAAGGTGGATTTTACGGAAACACCTCCGAGATGAATGATCATCGTCACAAAGGTAGCCTGAGGTGGATATAAAAGGACCGTTGTTATTAATCACTGCAAGCAAACCACACTTCCTCCCACAACATATCATATGCTATCTCAAGGAGCGACTAGCCAACTCAACACCCCCGCATCTCCATCCACAACCTCTCTCCAACTCTCTCAGGGCCAATTTAGGAAATCTCAAAGTCGGCGGGAACGCAGTAGGGGCTGTGGCTAGGCGGGAAGAACTTGCACACAGTGTCGGGCGGGCACTCTCCCGAGAACTATTTCATCATCAATCACATTAGCCAATCTATCTCACCAATTCCTCTTCCTCCTCTTCTTCTTCTTTTTTTCATAGAAATCATGGGAATACTCACAACCCACTTGCCGGAGACGTCGCACGTCTGCCAGCCCTCGGCGTTGTTGGTGCACGAGTAGGTGCCGGGCTTGCACTTCTTGGTGGCCTTGGGGCTGGGGGAGGCAGCAGCCACGGCGGCGAGAGAGGCGACGGTGAGGGCGAAGAACTTCATCTTGGAGGATGGTTTTGATTGCTTGATTTGGGCTTGGAGTACTTGCTTGCTGTCTATGCTTGCTTGATGTGTTGATGGAAACTCGACAAGATGAGGCGGATGGAAAGGTCGGGTTTTATAGATGAGTTGGTTATACGTAGAAACACGTATAGGGCATTCCAAAACGTCCATAATTTGCGAAACACGTAGCTCACGGTCTCCCGGGGCCCAGAATACGAGCTGATCACCGCTGAGCGACTGGGAGTCGCCGCCACGCTCATAGTGGGCGCCCTCTTACCTCGTATGCCTGCACCGCCCGGCTGAGCTGAGAGGCCGCATCTTACTCATCTGGGAGATGGGTGAGGATACTATTGGATGGTTTGTGCTTAGTCTGGGCAAATTCACTACTGGCGATCTAGAGAGTGCTGGGCCAACGAGAGTAGCAGACGGCCCGACAGCTGACAAGCCATGGCGTCTGTATGCCTCGGAAATCAGGGTCAGAATTGATTTACTGGTAGCGCCTGTTACTAAAATTATTATGGTTTAGGTGGCCTGGGGCTGGGGCTATTAGGCTCTGGGATGGTGCCCGGCCTTGTTTTCCCCATCGTCATCATGGTCCATGTCAGTTCGTATTCGATGTTTACAACTCACCACCGCCCGACGACCCGAGGTAGCCCTACGGCCCCGATTGGACCAAAGGTGAATAAGATGGCGTTGGTCACACTCTTTCCCCGTGACCCCCCACCTCTGTGCTTTCTTGGCACGAATCCCCGCGCTGGGGTTAAGCTATTAATACAATGCGGTCGCATTGGGCAGGGAATTGAAAATGCCCGAGTGATGCGTGTCAATAGTTAGTCGGCCTTGGTGACGAATGATGACGATGAGAAGAGCTGGACTGCGTGGCGGTGCATGCCGATATTTCCGAGTGAGATTCCATGTAAGCCCTCGAGAGGGAGGAGACGACAGGCAACGAATGAGGCGTAACACAACAGAGATTATTTGCATTTTATTGCAGTACAAGTACATCAGGTGAAGTCATCCGGTCTACGCCTTCATGCTCATCGGGTGCAACCAACTCAGCTGCCCCCTCATCGGCTCTTCGCCGGGCACGTAATCCAGAACCAAGCCCTTGCGGAACTGGGGCAAGATGCCAAACTTCATCAGCAGATCCTCTGCAAAGTTGGGAATCATCAACCACCGCGAGATGAGATAGTACGCCGGGTTCGCCCATGCATGCATCCGCGTCTCCAGGCCCGAGTTTAACAGATCGGCGTGGAGCGAGCTGCTCGAGCTTTTTCTCAGCGTCTCGTACGCCTCAAACACCTTCCTCAGGGAAGAATAATTCAGGGATTTCTCGGCAGTAGTGGGATTGGCGCCGCGGAGAATGTTGCAGAGCGCGACGATATCCTGGATGCCGTTGTTGAGGCCCAGTCCGACGTGCGTGGTGAACTTGTGGCACGCATCGCCCACGAGCACAATCCTCCCCAGACTCCAGTGGTTGACGATGCCCTCCTCCAGATTTGTCAGCCCGGCCCCATGCCTTGTCTCCCAGACGTCCTTGACCTTGACCGACTGAGTCAGAGGGAACTCGGCAAACTCCGCAGCCAGCGTCTCTACGTCCTCGTCGGTGTACACGGTGCGTTCGCTGGTGGGCTGTGGCAGCCTCTTGTACAGGAAGATCCACCCGCGCTTGGGGCCGCTGAGGTACATGATGCACTTGTCGCGAGCCTGGATGTCGTACCCGAGTCCGGAGTCTGAAGGTAGCGGAAATGCGCCGAAGAGGAGCTGATATGTTGCCGTATATGGGTTCACCGGGTCCCATGTGCGTGACGGATTCTCCTTGAGAGCGATATCACGCATCAGGCGGCGCGTTGTGCTATGCACGCCGTCTGCGCCCATTACCATGGATCCTGGATATGTGCTACCGTCATCGCATTTCACCACGACACCAGAGTCGTTCGTCTCAATATCGACTAGCTTCTTGCTGGTCAAAATCTTTTCCCTCGCAGCTGGCGGGAGACCATTATACATAATCTCCACTAGCTCAGCGCGGTGAAAGACAACGGGCCCATGGCCGTGACTAAGTTTGAGATGTGAGCAGATGAAACTGAGGATACACTGTTTAGCCTGGGACTCACCCTTCTTTCATCCGCTGGTACCGTGTGCCCTCTTTGAAGATATGGCCGTCGACGGTAAAGGACCTGTGGTGCCGCAGCTCACCCCCCACGGCTTGGAGTGCATCTAGAAGACCAAACTGAGACATGATCCTTAGGGTATGGGGGTGAACCACAATGCTGGCGCCTTTGTCCTCAACGATTGCGGCTCTGCGCTCAAGGATGATAAACTCGATGCCGGCGAGGTGAAGGGCGTGCGCCGCGGCCAACCCGACGGGGCCTCCGCCGACGACGATAACTTTAAAGTCGCTGCCCATGGTGAGAGTTGTGAGTTGTAAGTATTCCCAAGGCGTCATGAACTCATGGCTTGGGCTGTAGAATTCTGAGTTTCACATATGGGGACGCTTAAACGTATATGTATGTGACAAACGCAAAAGAATGACTGTCATTCGAAGATGGCTAGGTGTTGAGCACAAGGCACAAACTACGGAGTGAAACCTCGGTGATCTACGCAGTAGTAGTCTCCTATCCCACGTTGCACCGGGAAATGGAAGATACACCGACACAAGTTACGCCGGTGGGACCCACACAGGATCCATTTCTCGGAGGATCTTGGAGTGGAGAACGGAGGTGGCTACATCAGTATTAACGGCGGTTGGAACACCAAATTTGGTAATCATTAAGGGGAGGAAGGATTAAAAAAAAGATATTCGCGGTAAGTTGTCTGCCTGAAGAAGGCAGGAATTGGGGAGGTTATGGTTCCGCTCCAACGGCCGAGGCAAAATGAATTGAGCCATTCATGAAGCTATCGTTGTCCAACTGACGATCATGAGTCGAGACCCCTGGGAGTCGAGACCCGCAGTATGGATGAGTGCGAGTACGAGTTATGAATGACGGAGGCTTAATTGCTCCGCTCATTGGTGTCTCTTCTAGTCTTGCCGAGCGAGCAGAGATTCTATTGAATATTTATCAGCTCATTTGCGACAACCTGCGAGGCTGAGGCCCTCCATCCGATTGACAAAATTCGACCCTATTCGCCATCGGACTTTGAATCTGGCCCCAGGTTCCAACACCCCCTTACACACTGTTGCAGTTTCCAGGCACCTTGAGCTAATCTTCGTTTGGCGACAACTTGAACATACCCACACAAAACCCTCCATCACAGAGGCAACATCATGGCAAGCACCGGAGTATCGGCGAGCGCGCCACTGAGACTCCCCTGCGGCGTCGCGCTCAAGAATCGCCTCGTAAAATCGGCCATGACCGAGAAGATGGCCGTCGATGGACAGCCCACCGCAGACCACCAGAGGATTTACAAGCGTTGGGCCACCGGTGGATGGGGCGCCTTGATTACAGGTGAGAATTGCCCAAGTGTGAGCATGTACCCTAGATTCACGACTAAGCAATGCTCCTCGAGCTAGGCAACATAATGGTCGATGATAGGTATCTCGGTGGACCGGGAGACATCTTCGTCTCGGGGCTAGACTCGGATATGATCAAGAGCTGGACCTCATTGACCAAGGCAGTCCATGAGCAGGGCTGCCCGATCATTGCACAGCTGTGAGTGACAGACGCGGATTCAACACATGATGTGATCTGAAAATTGTTATAGCAATCATCTGGGGCGCCAGTCGCCAGCCGGCATGGGGAAGAGAGGCTTCCTAGCCAAGACCATTGCTCCGAGCGCTGTACCGCTCAGCCTTGGTGATAGCTGCATCGCAACCGTCTCCAGGGCCTTGGTGTTCGGAACTCCACAGGCCATGACCCTGGAGCAGATTGACAATCTCGTCGCGCAGTTCACTCGTGCGGCAAAGCTGGCAGTAGAAGCTGGATTTGACGGTGTTGAAATCCACGCGGCTCGTGAGCATGACCCTTGTACTTAAAGCGACATCAGTAGAAGGAAGGCAACTGACCAAGACGCAGACGGCTTTCTGATCTCCCAGTTCCTGTTGCCATCCGCCAACAAGCGCACAGACGATTTTGGCGGTTCTGCCGAGAAGCGCGCTGAGCTGCTCCTCCGTGTCATTCGCTCCATCCGACGAGAGGTCCCTGCGACATTCTGCGTTGGCGTCAAGGTGAACTCGGCCGATCACATGAACCCAAAGGGACTTGAGGACATGCTGCGGCAGGTCCAGCTCATCCACAACGAGCAGGTGGATTACATCCAGCTCAGCGGCGGCTCTTTTGAAGACCCCCAGGTTCGCCCTCCTATCCAAGCAACCCGTTTTTCGAAACATTCAGGGACTGACCACATCGACCAACAAAGATGCTCAGCAATCGCAATTCGATGCCAAGATCTGGGGCGCCCAGCGATCGGACCATTGCCCGAGAGGGCTTCTTCCTCCGCGCCAGCGAGGATATCCGTCGCAGGTTCCCCAACCTCATCCTATTTGTGACAGGAGGATTCCGCAGTCGTGAGGGTGTCAACGCAGCACTCGGCGAGGGGGCCTGTGACGCAGTAGGCCTTGGCAGACCGGCTGTCAAGTTTCCAGAGCTGCCCACCGGGTCATGTTCAATGAGAGTCTGCCGGAGGATGAGGCAAGGTTCGATGTCGAGGCTGCCCCATACCCGGGGTGGCTTGCAACCAAGATCCGTTCTATCGTGGGAGGGGCAGAAACTGTGAGTCTAATGCTTTATTTGCCTAGATGGCACTTTCTGGTTGAATTGCTTGACGGGCGAAACAAATAGCTAACTTGAAATCTAGAAATATTGGTCAGCCGCCATGCAGAAGCTTTAAGTTGCCACGTCTTTGCCGTCTTCGGCTTGATCATAGCGTCGTGGGTGGCATGACCTATATACATCCGTAGATAGGCATTTATAGGCCATTATGTACTCTCTAGAACCCTAGAAATTGAATTACTATTGCTGGAGAAAATTTCCTTCGCGAGAGCTTAAGAGAGTTGGTGTATGCATATCTCATGAAGATGCTGTTCCCCCTGGTAAGTGTCGCCCGATGTTCCACACCCAATCAAACATGCATGCCAACGTCTGCAAAGTCTTGTTTTTGACACTTTATATGGGACGTTTGCACAACTTTTAATACTGGAGTAGATACATTTTCGGTTCCAGTCACATAAAGACCCCGGTTGGTAGACATGTGAAACTCAGGTTTAGTGCCAAGTGCCAAATGGTGAAACCTGACACCGAGATCTGCAATTGGATTTTGACAATCGCCTATAAAGAAGAGACTAACTCAACTCCTATACCGTTGAACAAAACAGATCAACATGGTCCATCTTTTCCAGGTTATTCCAATTCAATCATCTCATAACCCGGCTCAGAAATCTCATCGTTATTGTCACCGTCTTCCCCCTCATCCAAATCCACCTTCTTGCCCTCCCCCTTGAATAGGCGGACAATCCCTTCGCGACCTCTCGCGACGGCGCAGTCGATGGCAGTCTTCAACTCGTCATCTTCGACTCTAGGATCCACCCCAAGATCTAAAAACTTCTTGAACATGTTCTCAGCGTCCGAGACAAGTTTTTCCATGTTCCACTCGTCGTTGGGTCGATTCCCCGACACTTTGATCCGTTTACCCGCCACCACGTGCAGCAGAGTTTCCCCTTTTTTGTTCCTGACTCCAACGTCTGCCCCAGCTTCGATGAATAAGCCGAGGTATTCATCGTGAAATACAGTATCCTCTTTTGTTGGGCGCTGCCTTGGTGGCTCCCAGCCGGCCGAGCTGAAGACAAACAACGGTGTTTCGCCGACGTGGTTGCGCGCATCTATATCAAGCCCCTGGGAAAGGAGCCAACTGAAATCTTCTGCAGCTGCTTCTGCAAGGGGCTTCTCTCCAACAAGATCGGGAGCATAGTGATGTAATGCGGTGTTTCCGTGGTGATCCGCTTCCTTAATATCTGCGCCTACGTCCATGAGACGCCGGACCACCCATGTCTGGCGAGATGCAAGTGCGAGATGGAATGGCGTTGCCCCATTGTCATCCTTTACATGAATGAGTGAAGTTGATCTCTCAAGAAGTGCATTGAAAGACTCCTTGTATTCTTCACTCAGTTCTCCGACCATTGTGCAAAGCCAGTGAAGCGCGGTCCTGCCTTGCTCATCGACTGCATCTACCATCGCCTTTAATTTGAGTAGCTTGATAATAGTCCTGGGCTTCGCAAGAGCTCTAGAGTCCCTGTATCTCGTAGAAGTGGTGCCATCCCAAGGCATGATACTGGGGACACAGGCTGAAATAAGAAGTGTTCGCTGCTCCCTTCCACGATGCTCGACGTCTAGCCCAGGTATCTCGAAAAAAGAGTCGGTGACGCCGTGGTTCTCAATTATAGCTTGGAGAATGTTGGTGCCGTCTGCGTAGGTGCGGAAGGGGTTTGCGCCATTGCTCAAAAGAAGTTTACACATCTTGATGCTCTTCACGATCCATTCTGGCCCCAGCTTTTCGCCTTTATCTTGTTCTCGGTGGGCGGCCTCATGAAGGGGATACCGTTCTCTGGCGTGAAAGTTGACGTCTTGGCCGGCCTCGATCAGTAGCTGGGCCATTTCCACATCCAGGATTGTGGCTGCGTGCGTCAGACTCTCCAGGCTGGAGAGGCCACTGGCGTCTGCCCCATGGTCCAGCAATAGCCTCGTGACGGCCGCACTTCCGGCAATTTCGAGACAACTTCCTGGGTATTCATGGTTTCCGCAGACGTTTGGATCCGCCCCATGATGGAGTAGGACACTGACAATCTCTTCTATCCAATAAGTTTCGGGGTACTTATTAGTAAGAGCAACCAGCAACGGCGTCTGGCCGTTGTAGTTCCTGGCCTCGATATCGGCCCCCCTTTCGAGTAGGTATTCGATTGCCTCCATCTGCCACCAGTGAGATCCTAAAGCTAAAAAATGAAGCGGTGTGGCTCTTGAAAATATTAAACGAGAAGGAAGGGGGAATGAGATCTCGTTGACATCGAAGCTGAATTCTTCGACCAGGAGCTTGATCATGGATAAGTTAGGCGACCGGGACCGGCAAGCTTCTCCAAGCAGTGTTTCGGAATCTTCTTCTACTTTGCTCCTTCCAGCATGGCTTATTATATCAAACTCCTCCTGGAGGCTGCGAAGAAACGTTACGTGACCCCTAGACGCAAGATCACGGAGGAGGCTGGAACACCAGGGATCGGTTAGGTCCAAGGCAAGGCCTCCTTGTCGCACAAACTCCCTGATGGAACTATATTTTCCGTTTTCAAGGAGACGGCAAACCGCTCTTAGGACTGTCCTCCGCCTAGCACCAGGACTTCCAGTTTTGTTAATAGAGGTTTGATTCTCAATGCTTATCTGTTGGAGAAGCTGGGCATTTGCTTCTACTTCGGGCTGATTGTCAAACATGGCCACTGCATCTTCATCGCGTGGTCTCACGCCGTGCTCGAGGAGATGTCTGACCATGTCGCCAAAGTCATAACGTATGGCCATGTCTAGTGGTGTGAAAAATGAGCCGTCGATGATGGTTTCTTGATTCAAGTCGACTCCCACTCCAGCTAATAAGGAGACAATATCTGTACTTTTCCGGAGACCTCGTTGCCAATCGTAATTCCGGTTACTAGCTTTCTTTGGCCGGAAGTCGTCGGATAAATGTACCAGGTACCCTCTTACGGTCTCTCGCAGGTTTGTTTCCCAGAGACGTGACTCCTGAGGGAATTCCATTGCAGCTTGCAGTGGAGTGAGTCCCCTTGCGTCCATAGCGTGAACATCGGCTCCATGAGAAATGAGGTAGCGGACACTTTCCGGGTATCCAGATCGACAGGCATAGTGTAGTGCTGTCCGTTTGGCAGGTCCTTTGTCTTGTAGATCCAGAAGATGCCTAAGGACGCCTCTCTTCTTATACTCCGAAAGTAGAAGACCGACAATGCTCGGCTGGCAAGCGACGGCAGCAATGTGGAGTGGCGATGCTCCTTCATTAGTGAGCCTCGTTGGGTCTGCTCCTGCTTTCAACAGCCGGCCAACGTTACTCTCATCAATCGATGCTGCATAGTGAAGGGGGGTGGCACCGTGTTTGTCTGTCTCGTCGACCGGTCGTGACTGGACGCGATACTCGCTCAGCACGCCAACTTGCGGATGATCAGTGAAATCATCATAGTCACCATCTGGGTCATACCAAAAAGCGCTTGCAATATGCAACTCATTCGGGTTGCCGCTCTGGAGACTGTTGGAGACCCCAAGCCTGACGAAGTAGTCGATGAGCTCCTTTGTTGTGTCCTGGGCCGAATACGTCATAACCAGTTGGATAAGAGAATATCCATGAGGATCAGGAAGCATATAGTCAGCACCCTCTGTGATGAGAAATTGAAGCCATTCCAAGGGCTTCTTGATCTTCTGAATGACCTTGTGCAATAAGGACTCGCCCGAGTTGTCTCTTGCATTGACATCAGCCCCGAGGCGAACGAACATCTGGGCCGACTTTAGATCAGGGGTATAATGGCTGAGAATAGAGCCTAGGATGCATAGTCCCTTTGAATCCCGAGCGTTTATGTCGAGTCCATCTTCGACAAGCCCTCGGAGAATCTCTTCAGTGTTGGAGTTGGGCGCATATCGCTCGTAGAAGTGCAGCGGCGGCACTCCGTGGTGGTTCTTCTTATTCAGATCTGCGCCTGCAGTGACAAGCTTCCTGAAGAAGGGTAGGCTGAATGTTTCCCCAGAGCTGCTCCATTTTTCCTTGTTGACATAGCGCATCAAATAGTGCAAGCAGCCGTCTCCACAACAATTGTCAACAGCCCGAACATCAGCGCCCCCTGACAGGAGGCTTTCCAGTGCTGCAAGAGAAAACTTTTTGCAGGAGGAATCTTCTAGGAGTTTCAAGATTGGGGTCCGCCCCTTGTCATTCTTCTTGTTCAGATCTGCCCCATTCCGAGCAAGAACGTCAAAGACGCCAGGGTGCTCCGCGCAAGCCAAGTGAGCCGGCGTGTTCATTTTGAGGGTTTGGGCGTGAACATCGGCTCCGTTCTCAATTAGCAACCTTGCGAGAAACGTTCTTGGATCATCATCCATTATCAACCCCATGTCTGAGTCCCACCCGTTTGAGATCCGGCCCATGACGGCACAGTGGAGGGGAGTAAGTTGCCCCTCGACGCGCTTGTCCGCCCGGCAATCCGGCCAGGAAAACGATGCATTGATATCAGCCCCGGCGTCTAAGAGAAGTTTTAGACACATCTGGGTTGCCTTGGGATCTGTCACGCGCGGCGACCAGTCACCCTGCCATCCAGCAAAGGCATGGATCGGCATCGGTCCATTGGGGTACGCTCCGTGTCCATCCATATCGTGGCCATGTTCTTCACTGCAAAACCGGCTCGCCGTGCACCTCTTGTTGGGATCTGCACCATACTTTAAAAGCAGCTCAACAGACTCGGCGTCATGAGACGCAGCAGCTTCAAAAATTTTAGTTATCCCTTGATGAAAGCTGTTGACGTCGGCAAATCCGGTCTTTAGAATACTTTCAAGCCTTTCCGCCTTTCGGACACGGTGGAGACATCTTGTAGCATCCTCTGGTCTTAAGTAGGGGACAAAAGCCTTGACGATATCGTCACATTGCCATCCTCCGAAAGCAAAATCAAGGGCCAAGTCCCCGATATTACGCTCTCCCGTATGATAATAGTGGTTCTTTGAGTACTTTGTCGTCTCTGTCTGGGGTCTGACACCCCGTTCGAGGAGAAGTTTGACAACCTCAAGGTGCCCTGCGGAGGTGCAATAGTGCATTGGTTTCCAACCAATATTGTCAGCACAGTCAGGCTTGGCACCCCGATCAAGGAGAAGTTTTGCGATAGCGAGTTGTCCCTCCCGAGCCGCAATAGACAACGGCCTAAGCCCTCCATTTGCTTTCATAGCATCCACGAGTGTAGGATCCGCGTCCAGAAGTTCCGTCGCGTAGGTTAATAGACCGACATGGGAAGCTAGATGAATTGACTTGAGCTTGGGGTCATAGACTTTTTCGCCACGTGTACGATGTGCCCACAGCTCAAATGCTGATCTTCCTGGTACAAGGAACCTGTGGAGAGCTTGGAGAACCTCGGTATAGTTATCCTGGACTTGCTTAACGTGATGCTCCCAGTTGCTGATGGCATATTCCATCAGTGGGTTTTCGAGCTGCAAATCATTGACAGTTTCGGTTGTGCGTTCAATATCCGAATTCGTAAAATATGACCAATCTGAGTATCCGGAGTCAGAGGAAACTTCAACAGTTTCGGCTTGGTCTAGATTGGTTAGATCGCTATCCTGACCAGGCTGATCCTCATCTAAGGCGGGGCCTCGCTGGAAGGGTATAGAGTCGAGATACTCGAGACAAGCCACTGCCAGCTTTCGATGCGCTCTTTCTGTGTCTAGAACCGGGAATGCCCCCGGAATCGATTGCCGTGTAACGTCGCGCAGAAACTCGGTGAAGGAGTGGTGAAGCACACTGACAGACTCATCCTCGAGGATCTCGAGCAGACATCCGCACCCCTCACGCACGAGCTCCTTCCCTTTCTGTAGATCTTTAGGCTCGCCACGCATCTGCGCAATGAGAGAGCCCAGCTCGATGGAACGCAATGGTCGTGAGGCGTTTACAACACACGAGAGGATACGAACCTGCTGGTCTCTATCCACTCCGCTGCGAGCGGCGTGCTCGTTGAGCATTTCCTCATAAACATCCTTCAGAGTAGAGGGTAGACACTCCAAACTATCGGGAAGAGTTGCTTCAGTGATGATATCCGACTTTAGATTTTCAGTCAGGTTGTCCGTAATAATGCGAGCATGCAGAAACAAGCCTTGCGCACGCTCGCATATCGCATCTCTGACCAACTGCTCCTTTGCCGGGGAGAGACGAGGAATAAGAGAGCCCAGTCTTATGTTGACGTATCTGACAATATCTGGATACATCATGGAGGGCTGGAGTTTTACCTCGACGATGCTCTGATGCCTGAGTACGGCCTCAATCTTGGGCACTGGTCGGCTGGTCAAAAGGACTTTGATCTTCTGCTGACATCTCAGTCCAAGTTCTCTGAGGGTGCTGATAAAATCAAAATATTGGTCGTCCATTTCGTCCAAAGCGTCGATGACACAGTAAACCTTGTCCATGGCGTCGAAGGCGCGCAGGAGGGCGTCCCACAGCACGTCGCGCCCATACCCAAGTACCGATGATCTATTATCCGCCTTTTTCTGGATGTCGGCGCGGAGGGTAGAGCTGTAGGGGAGAAGCTGGGCTACAAAGTCGCGGACCAGGTACTGCGGATCATGGTTCCGTTGGACAATCTGCCTGAAGAAAAAGAATAGGACGGGGGTTTCCGGTTCGACTTCTTCGAGAAGGTGAACCACGCTCGCGGAAAAGACAGATTTGCCGCTTCCAGGGACACCTTTGACCCAGAGACATCCAGTTTCTTTGGGAGTGGGCTGATCTGGGTTCTCGACGGCATGGACCGGAGCCACGTCCCCCCTCCAGCGCTGGAACTCGGGAGACTTGCGGATCCAGGCGCCCGTACCAGGGATGTAGGCGCGGACGTGTTTGGCATATTCACTACCCGCTGAACGAAACTTGGTGGGCTGCAGCCATTCCCGGCCCTTCAAGACGAGGTCCTGCTGGGCCTTGTCGAGAATCGGTGCGATACGTTCGGCCGATGGCATTACAGAAATAGGGGAAAGACGTGTCGGGTGTGTTGGAAAAGTCTGGGGAAGACCTTTGACGCGTGTTTTGCGGATCCTGGCATGAGCGACGGTAGCGACGCACGTTTTATCCTGCATCAACGGTCCATATTTGGTTATTTGGTTTCCAGTTGAATGTTGGCCATGCCTGCTTTTCTTGAGTCACACGCCGTAGCGCGACAGCCGTACTGTTAGTGACACAGCCACAAACAGACAACAGGGCTATTAATACAAGCCTGGGCACGTATATTAGGCTAGATTAGGCCTTCGTGCTAGATGTCCACAGTCGTTTTGCAGGGGGAAAATACTGCTGTTACAGTCTGCACATAAACACAACAAAGGACCCACAACAACAAGGCCGTTGTTGAGAGTAATATCGTAAGTGGGGCGCAAGGGATTCGTCGTGATAAATGTCCCTACAGGGGTAGAACCTATCAACACCATAACGCTAATCACAGCAATATAAAGGTTCTGGGCTTTTTGATGGGTTAGGTTAGGTGTAATATCGTTCATACAGATGGTCAGCGTATACGATAAATAGCCGTAGACTAGAGGGCTGGATTGATCCGAAGGTCGAGGTTCACGGAGTAATAAGATAGTACATAAAAAAGACAATAACCGCGTAAATTGATAATAGTGAATGATAATTATGGCACCATCATCTGTTCGACTGATTTCCGTCTTATATATATAATTGAAAATAACCTCTAACCTCGTAGGGTCGGTTTTCCCTGACGTGGTGGCCGGCCGTGACGTTCTGACTAAAGCTGCAGAAAATAAAAGCAGCCGCTGCGACAGACATGCCGTTACAAGGCCGCAGAGGCCGGCTTATAACACGTCGATTGCCTGGATTCTCACAATTGTTTAATGAATGAGTCAAATTTGGCTACACATCGTCGGTGTTCCCCCCATACCACTAAACTTAGTAGTTTCGCACATAAGTGCCAGGGGTAACTGGAGACAGATTCATACAACCATGTCAGGCAATGCCCCGTAATGATTAGACCGATAGCCCTATTGCAGCTACGGTCTGAGCACAGGGAGCAGTTGTTTCCAGGGAGAAGCCTTATAGACCTAACCCGGTACTTCCAGTCGTCTCGGAGCACTTGGCATTGTCCCTTAGGTGCGTCGAAATATTCGCAGTTCCCATAGTCGGGGTCGTGGCATTGCTCCAAGGTGGCCGCATGGGCTGTGACGGCCAACAGGGCAGCCAAAAGAATTGAGATGAATCACACGTTTAGATTACACAGAGCCTTGTTTAGGACAAGTTTATCAAGAAGTGGACTTTTAACGATTGAGCAGGATGACGAATAGCGTTGAGATTAAATGCTTATGCTGAGGCGGCAGTCAGAATTAATATATCCATTGAAGATCTAGTAGGCCTTGTCAATTCTTTACCGCGGACGTGAGAAATGACGTATTCGGGCTTTCTCAAACAGTGTGATGCATCCCCTTGAGCGGCATTTATCGTTGTTCGTGCAGTCGCCGAGACATTGGCTACCACATAGTACTACCAGGATCTCTGTTGCCATCAGTGTCTTTGCCACCTTTTGAGTCTCTGATGCCTAAATTCCCGTTCCGGATCTCTGCTACCGAAGTCTCTGTCTTTATTGGAGCCGCTATTGGCTGCCGGAGTCTCCCCTGCCGAGTGCCTCTACGCGAGTCTCAGCTGCCACAGTGTCTCTGTTTACGCGGAAGTCTCAGCTGCCACAGTACCTCTGTTTACGCGAAAGTTTGTGATGGTTCCCATCACTTTCGGGCTGGTTTCAGAACCTTTTTTCCTGTTAGGGTTGTTGTTACTGGCCATTGAAAAACCATCCTATGTTGACCACAGTATGCTACCGGGATCTGCAAGTGCCTATGGGGATTATAGTGGACAACTGCGCCCAAACGCGATGATTAATTGATCATGTGAGCTGCTGTCTACCCTATGTGCAGGAGTCACATGTGCTTCGTTTCTGCACAGTCTCCCTAATCATGCGTGCCCGCTGTAGTTTGTGATACTACTACGTATACGGAGTAGTATGCAACGGATAGTATGCAACAGATAGTATGCAACGGCATAAGCACTATGGTATGCAAGAGTTATAATTACGGATACCGAAACAATGTTTCAGATAGGTCCGGGTAGGGAATACGATTCGTGTCAGTACGACTTAAGATGCAGCTGTGTGTGCAGCGGAGTGGTCTAGCCCAGGGTAAATGCATGTATGGCTCCAGATTGCTCCCATACCTCATCACACCATGTCTACTATCCACGACCATACAGTAGCCCAAGCTTATATTGGCGGAATAGTATCCAGTTCTATAGAACAGTCAGTTACGGTGCTCTGGAAATCTGAATTCTTTACACATACCAGGAGGTTCTGTGGGAAAAAGGTGGCGAGGAACCGCAGCACCCATGCCTCCTTGCCCTCCCAGATCTCGTCGCTAACCGAAGACTTCATCAGCTTGGGGACGATTGAGTTGGCATAGGCCTCGGCCGTCATCCCATCAGCGTTTCCCTTGTACTTCATTGTCTCCAAGTTGTCCAGAATGGGAAGATAGAGTGAGTCCTCGGGGGCGTAGAACCCATGATGGAGGATGTTGCTGCGGACAAACCCAGTGACGACCTCAATGACACTTATCCCAAAAGGTTTTAGCTCCTGCGGGAGTGTATCAGCGTAAAACATCTCGCCTCTTTAGCAGTTCCACTTACAAGACGAAGAGTCTTTGTGTACTGACTGAGGGCAGCCTTGGAGCCATTGTACGCACTCTGCCAGACCACCGGCACAACCCGCACCACGCTGCCAATCTGCACAATACGCCCATGCGGCGCCTTACGAAGAAGTGGGACGAGGTACTGGCAGAGGCGCATGACAGCAAAGACATTGACCGAGAAGACTTTCATCACCTCCTCCGCGTCCTGGTCCAGGGCCGTGGCCGCATAGTGCGTGCCTGCATTGTTGACGAGGTAGTCCAGACGCCCGCCCGTGCGTTTGGTGACGGCATCCCTCAGCGCCTGTATGGATGCCACGTCGTCCAGCTCGAGGGACAGGGCCTCGATATTGGCGTGCTGGCTGGTCATCTCCTCGAGGGACTCGACGCGTCGTGCCGTGGCGAGGACGGTGACACCCCGGGCGGCGAAGGCGAGGGCAATCTCCTTTCCAATTCCGCTGCTGCAGCCGGTGACGAGCGCAAAGGGTTCTTGGGATGCCATTGTGGAGGAGGGGACTTGTGTTGTCGGGTATGGTGGTGAAACCCGGCAACCGGACAGCGTCCATTTTATATCAAACCCAACGCATCGCTAAGTTCACACATTAGCACACTGGACAGGGCGCACCGTCTTCACCGACATACAGAACCCAAAATCATGAATCATGATAGGGCGGGATCTCGGAAATGAGAAGCACATCACAGGACGGCATGTGCACGATGTTACTCCCCCGAGTCCCCCGTTCGGTCCAGGCCGTTCCTGCAGAGTTCTTGTCGCAGTGAGACGGATAGTACAGACAGATGAAAAGATGTCTTTCCTGCGTCTGTCACACCCTTGATTCACTTACCAATCTTCGCTCCGGAATAATACTATCTGCTATACTGTTTTAAGCCTAGGGAAAAGGGCAGTCCGGGGCCACAACTAGTATGTGGGGACGAAGATCCTCCGAAGCTACCACCACCTAAAGTTCGTCCGAAAGCATACGGGGGAATCCTAGGATGAAGATAATGTGTGCCATGACAACAGGCATCGGGTTCATCTGGCCCATTATTGGTTTGCCCCGGAATCTTGTAATAATGAAGTCAGCCACCATGTATCCTCAATGGAGTACATCATTGACAGCGATAAATACCACGTGCAGTAGATGCCCGCCCTCACAAATACCGCCCCGGAGCGTCTAAGTCTGCTCCCCTAGCCCCCCGCCAACGCCAAACCATGGCGCTGGCACTCAAGATAGCCTTTACCTTTCTGTCAAAACTGCCGAGATCCATCCGCGAGTCTCTTATGCCCGACATGCTCATCCCCGCCATCAAGAACGACCCGTCCAAGGTCCAGCTGGCCCGCATAGCCCACGTCTACTTTGAGCACCCGGACCTGGACAAGTTCCGCAAGTTCGCAGATGACTTTGGCTTTGTCGAGGTGGAAAAGAGGGGCCACAAGATCTACTTCCGGGGGTACGGCAAAGACCCCTATATATACGTCGCCTCCAAGAGCAAAGATGGCAAGCCGAGATTTAGCGGCGCAGCCTTTGTAGCGGCTTCGCAGGAGGAGTTTGACAAGGCAGCCAAGCTTGAAGATGCCATAGTCGGATCTCTCGGCGACGCACCCGGTGGCGGCCAGATCATTACATTCAACCGCCCTGACAAGACCTATTTTCATGTTGTCTTCGGGCAGCAGGAACGAGAGACGGGTGAAGAAGAAGAGCCATCCGCTACGCATGAGCAGCAGGGGCCGTTTAACAAGGCATTTTCCAAGCCGAGAAAGGGTGAGCCCGAAAACTTCCAGCCCAACTCAAACTTGCCACTGACAAGGGATTCAGGTAAATTCCAGCGGTACCACAAAGGCCCAGCCCTGGTGCACAAGCTGGGCCACTTTGGCTACGTGGTCCCAGACTTTGACCGCGAGCTCGCATGGTACACGGGCAACTTCAACTTTGTGCCCTCGGATGTGCTCTACCACTGGGACTTTTCCAACATGGATGTCCTGACCTTTATGCACCTGGACCTCGGCGAGGAGTACTCGGACCACCATTCCTTCTTCATGCAGCGCGCCGAGCCCGAGGTCAAGAAGACGTTCCTGCATCACACGTCCTACGAGGTGGCCGACTTTGACACGCAGCTCATCGGACACGACTGGCTGGCCAGCAAGGGGTGGAGGAGCATCTGGGGTGTCGGCCGGCATGTTTTGGGAAGTCAGATCTTTGACTACTGGGCTGATCCGAGCGGGTTCAAGATTGAGCACTACGCCGATGGTGATTTAGTCAATACGCATAGCGAGACGCAGAGAGATGTGGTTGGGCCCTTTTCTGTGTGGGGTCCAGAAGTTCCCAAGGACTTTGCGGGTAAGGGCGCCTAAGGGACGACAGGAATTTGAAAATTTGCAGGTTCTATGAAGGTTTACCACCGCTATATCTCGGTTATCTCTAAAGAGACTTTGTTTATCTTCAATCTTGGAAGGATATACAGGTGTCCTATTTAGACGTGCTCAGAGGAGAGGAACTGTAGCCATCGCGGGTGTAGGGGTGCTTCGAAATGGGCGAGTATAGTGTGTATGTGCTGAAAAGACATGGCCTCAATATGCTTCTCGCGAAAACTCCTAAACGATACTTTACATAGCGGCGTTAGCCTGAAGATTCCATTGAATGACGCACAATCCTTGCATAACTTACATATAAGGAGACTTGGAAGAGTCCAAATGACAGCGAATCGCTCCAGGAGCAAAAACAGAGCGCTCTCGCAACGCTCAATTCCGGATGGGATACTGAGGTCAACGGCCGCGGCGGTTCTTTTGTGCAGATCAACAAAGACGAGCGCCGTGAAGATGATGAAGCACACGGCAGGATCCACTCCCAGGATAAAAGAACCATCCCACTGCTCCGATACCGCGGCCATGTCCTGGCACGTCTCCAGGACTCGCTGCCAGCTCAGCAGCCACTCGTCGCCGTCAGCCTGGCAGGCACAGCCAAGAATGGAGGAAAGAAGTCGAGACACTAGCATGTGAAGAATAGAGACGAGCCTTGCATGGTGGTCGGCGCTCGTCTCATGCGAGAAGGAATTGCGGATGGGGTTGAGGTAATTGGCTGGGAGAGCAAGTCGAAGCGCAGATAGCCGCCGCTCGAGTTCAGTGAGACACGAAGTAGTGTTTTCCTGTCGACGTAGCATCTGCAATTGCAGTGCTCGGCCAACCTGACGCGTGGCGGTTGAGGTGACTATGTGAAGATTCAATGCCGAAGACCAATATGGATCGGAAGTGATGGCGGGGATGAGTTTTGAAAGATCATCCGGCCTAGATGGCAGGTATAGTTTTTGTTTCAGGTCACCTTCGTGGATATCTGGGGAGTAGTTCAAATCACGATCCCGTAAGATAGCGGTATCGACGAGCCGCTCGTCAATAAGGTACGGTGTGCCGGCTGCCAGATTAACGTATGAATCGAGGCGATAGATGAACCACCACACAAGCCGCCAGTCCTCCAGGTCATCCTCGGTCATGACCGCCCATCTGGGGTCAAGGGTCGGGAGATTCTCGAGACGGTCAAGACCTATCCAATATGCCATACGTATGAGTTTACTAATCCGCATCCAGGCCTGCTGCCCTGGAAACTGGTGAAACTCGTAAAATGCCAGCAGGCATGCCTTGCGAAACTGATCTAGAGGTGGTGCATCGTTAAACATATCCTCTTGAAGCGAGACTGCGCTCACCATGAAGTCGATGTGGGTATCGAGATCAAAACTGTCGGAGGCGAATTTGAAATTGGTCAGTTTTGCCGTGATCAGGACCAAGGTGGATATGAGATCACGGCTGTGTTGTGAGGATCCGAGGCTTGAGAAGAATCGTGCTCTCGAGAATAGCGGGCATGCATTATGAAGTACGTCCAAGTATTTTTGTAAACTACAACGATCATTTCAAATGAGATCAGTGAAAAACACAAATGTATAGGAAGCTCGTACAGGTATGTTTTCTCCTCTTGGAGAATACTATCTTGAGTTGCATATTCGGTTCTTGTTGTTGAATGACGAGATGGCTCGGAAGTTGCGCTGACATGCGGCTCGTGGGCTACAATGCCTCTGGATGATATCGAAGCTTGTGATGCAGCAGATAGGCCCAATTGATCTGGTGATTCTGGGTTGGTTGATTGCCGCTGTACAATTAAGTCGTCTAAATTGGGCGTGTCAGGATAGTGACAGACAGCCTGGAGGCCGGTGTCTCGATGGACCTACCATGAGACCTTTGTGATCGCGTGGACCGGGATGGCCCACGGTGAGTCCCACGGTGAGTCCCGCGATGAGAGCCGCGAGCTGGTCCAGGTTTGCGTCGCACCGAAGAATAAGTACACGTGTATCCACGGTTGATGCAGCGAGAGCACCTTGGTCGGCCCAAGTCGCCTACAAGACAGGTCAGATAAGGGTTAATGGGAGCAGCTACCTTGTCGACGTACACTTCACTTTCTTCCTAAAAACAACAGGTTCAGTCAAACAAACGACACATGTAGGATCTCCAGTGGAGCAAGGCCTGGTAGTTACCGGATGCACTCATCACAGACCCTGGTGGGCTGGCTCCTGGGGCTCCTGGCAGCGTCGCTGGCGCTATTACCAAGCACAGACTGCTGGATCGCGGCATCGGGCGATGGCTGCTCAATGGTCGGCATGTCGGTGGGGAGCTCTAGGATAGGTAATGGGTAGGATTAACCCGCAAACTGTTTCCGATGACTAGAGGGTCCCAATTGCCATGGTGAACCAGGAGAAGACTCGGAAGAAGTGTGCTCGGGATTCCGGAAAGTTAGATGGTCGCTCCTGCAAAGATATACCGAAGAAGTTGTTGCGACGCTAAACCTTGTACAGTTTAGACTTCATTACCGGAGGAACTTGATGTGGAGCCATCTAACACGATGAAATGATTCAATGCCGTCAGCTTCCTAGTCCATCCACCTTCTTCCAGCTTTCCTACAACTCCAGGCAGAGCCCATTAAGCGGCGGCAATATTACAAATATGCGTCGATATAGTTGCAGCCCGGGTGTGGGTTGAGTCTTTCATACTTGCCACTTGCCCAACCACGAAAATGGCTGCCTTTTCTCATCTCGTCCGCTTTGAAAGCGAAGAAGACGGCAGCTCCTACTTTGCTGATCTTGGCCCCAACGCTGATGGGCCGCCAGCGCCAGGCACAAAGCTCGACGCGTTCAGTTCGCTTGAAAATCTCGGCAGCAGGACAGACCAGAAGACGGTGACTTTGAGACGGGTGAGACGTCCTCCAGCAAAATAATCACACAAGCCGTTGTGGCTGCGTTGCCTAACCTGTACCCAAGCTGTTGGCACCGCTCCCTCGAGATGGAATTCCGATATACTGCGTGGGCCTGAACTACCGCAGCCATGCTAAGGAAGCAGATGTATGGAACTTTGTGCATTGGTTATGGTTGAGTGCCTAAGATCTGACCTCTGGGATGAAAAGCTCTCTGTGCCCTCATATCCTCCTCTATGGACGAAGCCTGCCGCGTCCATTGCACACCCAGGTGAAGACATTCCCATCAACGACTTTTGCGCCAAAAGTCTCTTGGACTACGAAGTAAGTATACTAATTCTTATTCTTGAGATTTTTCTTTGATTGATCCCTTCTTCTCGTCTGTATAGGGTGAATTGGTCTTCGTTACATCAACCGAGTGTCGCGACGTGTCGCCTGCTGAGGCTAAGAATCATATTCTCGGCTACACGGTTGGAAATGACCTCAGCTGCCGCATGTTCCAGCTCCCCAAAAACTCGGGCGGCCAATTCTTCTTTGCCAAAGCCTTTGACAAGTTTGCACCAATTGGTCCCACGCTGATCAGCCCCGAATTATTCGCCAACGGCGAGTTTAAGGTTGTTACACGGGTCAATGGCGAGGTCAGGCAAACGGCCGACTTTAGAAAAGACATGATATTCTCTCCGGAAAATGTACTCAGCCACATGAGCAAAGGTAGGATAGTCCCCCTGCGACGGTTCCTGCACGGGGGCGATCTATGTTGACTCTTCCAGGCACAACCATCCCCGCGGGCACAGCGGTCATGACGGGTACCCCAGCAGGTGTGGGCGCGTTTCGCAAGCCGAAGACGTTCCTGCAAGATGGCGATGTGGTTGAGGTGGAGATGCGAAAGGTCGGAGTCTTGTCGAATAAGCTCAAGTTTGAGTAAGCGTCCGTAACACTTTGACAAACGGGGTTCCATGAGTGCTACTGACGTGGATACCCAACAGGGTTAATCAGGCCACCCGCATCATTGTGTTCATACAGCAGCTAGTCATTAGTATAATTACTCGGTGGATATAGGCCTCTGAGCCGCACGTCGGAAAATTGGAGATCCTCTGGTCACCTCCCCCATGACTGACCACTATGATCAGGCTGCCTGTTGCCTTCCGCAGCGCAGATTTCTCGTTTACCTCATTCAATCTATGAGCCGTCAACCTAGTCCGACTCTTGAAAACTTGGTAAACGAGGATGAATTTTGCGAGAATGGTCGTCGGCAGGGCATAGACCTCTGCTCGTTCCCATGTGTAGTTTTCTCCGCCACTAAGGGCGACACTTTAGCCTATCTACGACGGCCTATGCTAACAAGAGACCTCGCTGCAGCCTAGAGGCTCAGTATTTAGGCAAGATAGCGGAGTAATACTACGATCGGCCTAAAAATGCATATCCATGCACACACTGCAGCACAGCCTCTGAATATGCCCAACACAGCCCAGTTGGCGTAATCCATGAAATACAGCTCATGTCCGGTCGCTGCTTATGTCGTTGGGGAACGTTGAACAATCCCGCACCTCGAATAGGCGCAACGAAGCAAACGAAAGAAGCCATTTGAAGAGACCCCACGTCCCGGAACCGAATGCTAGATTTCTGGAAAAGTAGCCCCAATGCGATCGAGATGGAGGCCGTCGTTGAAAGCGACGCCGATACGGGGGAAGAGTCGCTGGCAGCCTCACTTGGCTTTGACATGTCCAAGGACAGGGCTTTCTATGCGCCTTACATTGCCTATGTGGAGGCATCTTGGCCTCCAGGTAGTAAACCCAATTATAGACGGCTTTTTAAAAGGTGTGAGCCCTTCTCATTCAACATGGAAATGAAACTCGAGGAGTCGAAAGGACCCAAGACTAACCTTGGACAAGGCAAGCCAAGCCAAAGTGTTCAATCTTATATAGACCATCTGGTATATGATGAGACTCATTTCCACTTTTACGATACTACCGCAGGTTCAGACATTCGACGGGTTGCAGTGCAAGATAATGTCTTCCTCATCTTCGGCCTCTGGACACTCATGCGAGGCTACTTCATCTCCTTCCATGGCAGACGTCGCATTCTCCGCAACTACGACACGACCAGCGTGAGTTCTTCTCTCAGTTCTCTGCCTCAGCCACCGCCTCCCGCACTTGATATGTCCCTCAGCCAGCTCATAAGGACCTCCAGCGTCTCACCATGAGGCACCAACACACGATGAGGCGGCGCTCCCGTTACCGCAGATAGGCAGGGACGCAGAGAACGATGATATACACTTGCAAACCATTACTTCTCATTGGAATTCCCCAATTGGACTTGCAGAATCCTTATCCATCAGGTCCTATGATCTCAATCTCTTCACGCTGGTCACCCTGGCCGACGTGCGCATTCTGTGGACGGACATCTCACGGCAACTGCTTCTCACCTCAAGCGGCAAGAAGCAATACATCGAGTCCATGTGCCATGCAACGCACCGGCTGCGGCGTTCTCAGCAATGTTGGCATCCCCACCGACATCCCATATGAGATCGAGCTAAGCTATGCCAACTTATTCAATCCCACCCCATCCCCCCGGCTGCATCAAACACTTGGTAGAGTTGCTGGCCTACCCTGGTGGTGCTGGTGTCTTGGTTGTGCATCGCTTAGGCTCCGCAACCGTGTATTCCGTGACCTGAAAATTGCGTCCCAGTCCCCGGGAAGCGGTAGGAAGGCCCTCAGAGACAGCGCTATGCGTGCACACGTCCGGGTACTACCATTTGATCCGTTTCTGAGAGAACTGGCCGAGGAAGAGGCATGTTCCTGGGACCAAGGCACATTTGAAAACCTATGGGCGCGGATTGTGGCCCTCGATCTGTGCCTCGACGAGGCAAGGCCGTGGAGCTTTTGGGTGCTGCTGCGGGATAGACGCAACACGGTCCAGTATTGGACTTTTCTGTAAATTTGTTTTCCGGGTTCAATTGGGTACAAAAGACTGTTTTCTAATAGCTCATAGGTTTGGTACTATTATTCTTGCTCTTACCATAATTCAAGTTGCCCTTGGTGCTGTTCAAGTAGCAAAGGGAGGTTAATGATAAATATGTTGATAACCAATATTTTGAATATATCGTCCACGGAGGATAGCTTCAGAACAAAAGTGCCTTCGAACATGGGGTCTCAAATAATATATAATATTTCATGCAGAATTTGAGATAGAAGACTTATCTAAACTCAGAATATGACATGCTCATCTCTTAGCTTTGAGGGAACTTGAAAAGCACCGTAAAAAGCAACCCTCCCTTCAACCAGCCGACTATATAGTTTAGGCCCATCAATTTCGAATTTTTGAACTGCCGTAGTTTCCTGCGCAAAGGCAGTAAAACCTGCCACCTTGGCACACTTCCTCCCGTCGTCAATCTCATCAAGAACGCAGACAACAGACCCACTCCGTAGGCCGTTGCGTCGATTCACCCGGAACAAAAGTGATTGTGCAACAAGTCCGGCCCAAGCCTCGGGTCCTTCTTCCTTCTCTTTGGCCCTTCTGAGAAAGGAGAAGGGAGAATTCTTGCGAGGCGGCTGCATGCGGAAGACGCCTTGCCCAACGGCCTTTGCTTGGGTAAGTTTCAATGCCGGATTGATTGCTGTACCAGGGACTAAGATATTGTACTCACTTGGCACTCGCTGTCTAGTACCCCAATGCTCTTTGCTGACTCTTTTTCAGGTGACAAACTGGCCTCGTCCAGAAGACATAATTTTGTGGTCTGGTATTTGATCCCTTTCCAGTCTGACTGGGACAGCCAGTCTATCGATATCGGCGCCTTGATTCCGCCGACAAGATTTTCGGGTGCTTCAGAGACATCCACCAGACTCACATCGTGGGAGAACCCCGTTGGAAAGTGGCCAGGATTGGGATCAAACGTCTCAACAATCGGACCGAGCTAATGATTCATCATGTTAATCTTTCAAGTTCAGAAGTAGGAATTTTCTGTCTAGTCTTACCGCTTTATTCCCATTACTGGAAAAAATAGCTGCCTTTTGTATCCATGAGTTACCCTCAAAAGTAGAGGCAGGACACTTTGCGTCGTGCAAGGCAGCCGTGATCAGATGCGTCGGAATTGTGAGGTACCGCATACCCTTATGTCGTGTCATGACGCCTAGGCAGCCTTCAAAGCGGTTCTTGGACTTGCTCCCATTTGCGACCACATGCACAGTGCTGCCAATGGTCATGTTAAACGCCAAACCACTTCCAACTGCCTCCACTGGTGTCCTCGTGGCCCCTCGCTTAATCACGGGCTCTGCTTTTCTCACAGACTCCTCCTCTCTCATGTGCTGCTGCAGATTCTGTTGCTGCTCTTCAGACGAGCCACCCACTGCCCTTGCACATGGCGTTAAGCTCTGCGTAATGTAACTGATGTCTAGTCCCCCAAACTCGCGAGGCTTGTGAGAGATAGCGTGGTTGAAGTCAAAGTCGTCGGGGACGATAATTTGCAGGCGGCTGCAGACTAAAAGATAGAAACCCAGAGCTTCGTCATAGAGATCGAAGATTTCTTCGATAAGGTCATCGGACAAGGCAAGGCCGGGATCGATGAATTTGGGATGCGGGTCTGGCGGTGGCACGAGAGGCCCGCGGAGAGGGAATTGGCCTTCGACAGGGATGACAACTGGATAGCCAGAAAGAGTGACAGGAATCCTGTCCGTGGATACAGATAAGGGAGGTGTGCAGGTCCAGCTCAACTGCTCCAAATGGTCCACTTCCAACATCAAGTCGAATAAGATTTCATCATCTAGCTGATCAAGCCCTTTCTTTGCCTGAGATATTCGAGTCTGGAGAGATGCACCTTGTTCCTGAGGTTGAGCTCCGATTAGAGGTTGAGCTCCTGTTAGCGGCATCATTTGTAATGTGTCATTTTCAGGTATCTCTAATGGCTGTTGAGAAGAAAAGAAACCTAGGGTTCTGTGCAAACGCTTCTCTTTGTGTAGCTCCAGTGGTAGTTGAACATAGGGAAATTGTGGAGGCCCCTGCAGCCGGCTGCCTTTGGGTATCCATGATGACTGTTGAGAAGAGGAGCCACTTTTCATTGCAGCTGTGTGCTTTTGGGCATCTATGTCCCAGTCTTCAGACGTAAAACGACTGGGGGTCACATCGGGGACTGCCTGACTGTCGTTTGCGTTGGCGGCGGACTCCATCCTGGGTTTTCCCTTGGTCTTGCGGGTGTCTCTACTGGTAGATTGACCCATCTGTCCCAACAGGGATTGGATATTTTTATGTTGGCGGTGATGTCTGTGGCCATGATTCATCTTTTCCCAGCACTTTTCGTAGGCTTTTTTGGCAATACGCCAATCCTCTGGAACAATCTCTCCGATAAACCAAATAGGTAAGTTAGGCTCACCCTTCACCGTTCTTGGCTTCTTTCTTTCATCGTGAATGATACCATGCTTATGGGGTTTGACGCCTGTCTTAGCGCAGCCTCTACCCTCGTACGTCAATATTGGCCTGAAATATTAGATTAGCTACCCGCTAACGAGGTTTGATATTTTTGCCATAGAGCTAGGACCTACAGGCACGTAGAGTGACCCTGGTCTGTTCCGATGACAATGAATCGTCTGAAGTCTTCGTAAACGGGTTCACCAAGCTGGTATGCGTCGTCTGCACTCCTGGGGAAATCGCCGCCATAATCATAATCCACATTGCCTATGTTTGATCATATAAGCACAGTGAGGCAAGGCCGACATGGGGGAAGGCCTGAACCTTTGTGATCCTGTCGAACGCGGCAATAAGAACCATATTCGTCATACCAGGCCCAGACGGACCATTCCCCCCATTTGGGGCGTTCATGCTTGTCCATTATGAGTAGCTCATACTAGAAGCACGAGCCGCACAAGAAACAGTGAAAGATGACAGTATGACGGAAACTTGGCAAGGCTATGGTGAAGGAGCGAGGATTTCAGGTCTACGAAGCGGGGCTGAGAGAGCACAGAGATTAATGGTAGCTGTCAGCTTCTAATTAGTGATCAAATGATTGGATGTTGGTTTGGTCATGAGGGGGAGCGGGGGTCTGACATGAGAAGCACAACTGCTGCTGCACTCCGACGGGGCTCTAAACTGTTCAGCTAACAGCTCAATTCCATTAGGCTACCCTTACTTACTTACCATATCTGTAGTGAAAGTAAGTACAAATCGAGCAGTACAACAAGATACGTATACCTAAGTCTTCGTTTATTATACCCTCCCGGACGCCGTGCTGTGTGTTTGCAACCATGTCCTTCCTTTTTTTCTCTCATATATCAAATCAGGGTTCGTATACATGTAAATAGCTAGCCATGGATCACTAGCAGCAGCATTAATAGAGCGCAGGAGACAGCTACTCATGTGGCGGCTTGTCACCCGAAGCAGGACCTGCGTCAGCCGCACCCTTCTCATACGGAGACGAGAACGTAGCAGTCGAATCAGGTCTAGCTGTCGATCTCTGTGGCGCCTCACGCCCGTCGTAGGACATGACCTCGCTCCTCCGGCTAAGGTCCACCGCCGTCATCCCGGTCATCCCAACGCTACCGTTGCCACCTCCCGCACTATCTCCATGTCCCGGGGCAGAATTGTGGTGTGCATCGCGTCCGTCAAAGGACATGGCCTCGCTCCTCCGCCGAGGCTCAAACGACGACCCGCCGAACCCACCAGGGCCCAATCCCCTCTGCCCCTGGTCATCTCCGTTCTTGTTCTGGCCCTGTGACGTGTTCCGGTCCGACTTGTCCGCGTCGAGCTCCATGGCGACGGCGCTGTACATCTCTTCGACGATGCGCACCTCGCGGTACACGTCGAGCGAGCAGTCGGCCAGACACAGCTCGCGCTCGCGCTGCTCAATGTGCTCGCGGATCCAGCGCCAGCGGTTCTCGACGTACTTGAGCTTCTGGGGCTGGCCCGTGCCCTTGACGTAGGCGACGATGCTGGCGGTGACGGTGGAGACGGCGCCCAGCCCCGTGATGCTGTTGTAGGAGCCCTTGGCGGCGCCGAGGGCCGTGACGGCGGCGCCCATGATAATCTGCAGGCCCAGGCACAGCGAGGCAAAGGCCTTGATGATGCGGTGCATCCTCTTGGCGGAGCGCTCGTGGCGGACGACGCGCGTGTAGATGCCAATGTTGGGGGCGGTGCGGGCTGCGTGGCCGAAGCGCGAGACGATGGGGACGGTGTCGATGCCCGTGAGGGTGCGGAAGATGAGCAGCTTGTCCTCTGGTGGCACCAGGGCATCGCGCTGGTTGGTTATGACGGTCAGGCGGCGCTCAATGGGGGCTTCTTTGTCGTCGCCGGGGACGGTGGGAGGGTAGCCCTGCTCCGGATCCTGGTGCGACGTGACCGAGGAGACCAGTCGGCGGAGCTTTCCAGGCCTATTTTGTGCAGCAGAAGACATGATGGCTCAGGTCTTGGGCGCTGCCCAAGTGCCAAGTCCAGCGTCGAAGATCAAGATAAGAGAGTACAGCCTGAGGGCTGCAAGATCTGCAACAGCAGTCAAAGAACAGAAAATTGAGAAGGGAAAAAGGCGTGAGGATCAGAAGAAAGCCAAGGCGCGTGGCGGAGGGACATGGCGCTTTCTTAATAAGGGGGAATCGAGGGTAGTCAAGGGTGGCCAAGTGTGTGTGGTCAACGGTTGTCAACGGTGCTTTTTTCGAACGAGCGAAGCACGTACCCATTAAGCCGCAACACTTGACCCGTCTTGCCAGCACTAGCTTTATACCAAGCACCATCGCGGTATTGACGCGATGCACAAAACATGTCTCTCGGCAGCTGGTTGATGAAGGTGTGGTCTGTTGTGGAGAGCTCAGCTTGGTCGTTGGCTGCGATAGTCAGCATCATTTGCCGAAAGCAGACATCAAGCTGGACACCCCCTGGTCCTCAAGCGCCGGCAGTCGAGCATGATTGGCAACGGCTCACACGAGTGTACATGAGGTTGCTGCAGGCCTCTACAGGAGTCGCTTCAGCCCTCCAACAAGGCTCCTGTGTTTGCTCCTCGAGTCCTCGCATCAAGCCAATCCCTCCAATGCCTCGTTGCTGCCAAAGGACCCTCCACCTCCAAAACTGGAAGGGGGCGGCACAGGCGGAGAGACACATATTTGACCGAGGACTGAAATGCCGTTATTGTGTAGCACTGCTAGCAATGCTAGTACAAGTAGTACGAGCAGTGCTATCCCGTAGTGGTAGAACGGTGCTGCAGTCTCAATGGTACGCCCTACTACTCCGTACTGGGCCCGGTTTCTGTCGATAGTGAAACAACCGCGATGGCATTGTGTCATGCAGCACTAAATGTTTATCCTGACCTCGTCATGGGTTCCATGGGTCCGGTCGGTTCACCGAGTGTCTCACCTTTTATCGCCACATTTCCCTGTGCCAAGGCCCTGGTGTCTGAGCGATGAAGAAGACTGTGTCTGGCCCCCCAGATCTCGGGGGGGTTTTTTGGTCTTCATACGAGACATGTCTCGGATCCTCGAAGCTTCAAGTTACTCGCATATCCCCCGCACTCCCGTGAGTCCCGTGAGTCCCGTCGAACGCCACCGCCATCGTCACAACGACCCTCCTACTGGCTCGTAATCGTATCACCATGTGAGTCCTGTCCAGAAACTCCGGCAGACTCCAGGACGCCATGAGCATGTCTGCACTGCCTTGTCGATCAAAGACCATGGGGATAAATTGTGACTGATCCCCGGCATGTTCCTTGCCTCAGTCCAGCTCGTGTCCGTACGCGCCCCGAAGCTTGTCGGCTTTCCACGTTGAATACACAGTACGGAATACGTACTCCATATATTAAATGCAGTTCCGCGCGCCACCCTCTGCTTGGGTTCCCCCTTCTGGTCAGAACCCTGCCGCTGGGGGGGTTGCGGCTCCGGGTAGAGGTGGGCGTACCGACCACGCGATCCTTGTTCTTGGCTCGAACTCGCCCAAACTCGCTCGCTTGGGGCAGGTGGTGTCGCCAGACGGCAGGGAATGAACGACAAGTGTCATTTCTCAGAAATCAGCAGCGATCATAGCGGATCGACCTTGTCCATATCCGTATTCCTCGGGAGGATCCGCAGTCCGAAAACCCTCCACAGTGGGTAACAATGCATCCATCATATGCACATCTGCAGCTACCCGGTTAAGCCACAACAGTCTGCAGAATTGCAACATTGCAACATTGCAACATTGCAGCACTGCAGCACTGCAATCCTCGTTGGCGCGTTGCCAACCCGTCTCTGGCGTTCACACGCGACCATTCTCCGCCAGACCCCCAGCCTCGGAACATGACTCGCCATAGAACTGCCTGACGTCCAACGTGAACTACCAATAGTCAGTTCCATCTAAACCCTCAGACGGAAACAGTGTATGTTTCCCCGGCTGTTGTCTCCATGCCCTTGTGCTCCCCATCTAAAATCTCCACATCATCCACCCAGAAGGCCTGTCCGCTTCCGACCCGAACCTTGAGCGGGTAGCCCAATGTCGAAGTAATCTCACCCCTGATAACATTCCCCTCTTTCCACTCCATGTCGACCTTGAATGCACCCCTCGCAACCCAGCCTTTGAAACTACCGCTCGACAGCCCAAGCCCACCCTGAGGAATCGCAGGCCCCAGATGAATAACACCGGCATGGCTCTGCAGAAACATCTCCACCAGACTCGCCGTGAAGCCCGAGTTGCCGTCGATCTGAAAATACCCTCCGTTGCGACTGAATAGGTTCTCGTGCACCCAGCGGCCCGGCAACTCCATGGCATACTGCAGTGCGTTGGCACCATCAAACAGCCGCGCGTGCAGCAGGCTCGCCCAGGCTACAGCCCAACTGTTTCCACCGCCCCCATTGTCCATGCGGTGCCGCAGGAGCGCGTAAGCCTTGTCCGCGTCTTCGGGGGAGGTAAGAGGCGACGTCCAAGTACCCGGCTGGACACCAACCAGCGGTGAAAAGTGCCTATGGCCTGGATCATTCTCCTCAAACTCCTGTGAATACTCTAGAAGCTGGCCAAAGGAGCCGGCCACGGGGCCTTGGATCTTATCACGAAAATCTTTGGCTTCCTGAACACCTTGGGTGAGATCGAGAGTTTCCGAGATCTCGACAAAGCCCTGCATAATTTCCCACATTATGGCACGGTCATTCATGGCTCCCCCATCGATGCCTGTCGTCTCGCCAGCAACAGTCATGCCTTCGGGAATATAGTACGAGTTTTCCGGCGAGCAGCTAGGGTTAGTGATCCAGTAACCGTCTCGCTCAGTAGCCCAACTATATATGAAGTCCATGATACCATCTAGGAGAGGCAAGATCCGGTCTCGAGCAAACTCTTCATCTCTAGTGAACCGGAAGTACTCGATAGCCTCGAAAGCTACCCATGCGCCACCCAAGGGATACGGCGCCGCAATTGTCAGTCCATGATAAGGGGTACAGTCTCCCGTAATGTCAGTATTATGGTGGCAGCACTGCAAGGTTGTTAGCCATCTGCAACTCAAATTGTCAGGCAGGTATCTCACCCATCCTTCTGCGCCATACATATCCCTGGCAACCTCGCGACCCGTTACTGACAACCGGTCGAGGAAATCGACAACCGGCTCCGCAATCTCACGCAGGTCAAGCGGCTGGGCGGACCAGTAATTCATCTCCAGATTCACATTGAGCGTAAATTTGCTATCCCACGGCGGTTTATAGTCTCGGTTCCAAACACCTTGGAGGTTGGCTGGAAGAGTCCCTGGGCGAGACGACTGGATGAGAAGGTATTTACCGTAGTTGAACATGAGCACCATGAATTCTACATCGTTAGTGATGTTACCCCCTTTTTGCCAATTGTTGTGGCGCTCGGGGACTGGACGTGTCCCAATATCTCCCGACGTGCCTAGATTTATGGAGGTGCGGCTGTAGTATTGCTGGTAGTCTTCGATTGCCTCAGTCCGCAATGCATTGTATCCAGTGGCCACAGCCTCGTTGAGTCGGCCCGTTACCACGCTGTCAAGGTCTTGGTAGGTGGCATTCGCATGGTGGAATGCAGTCTCGGCGCTGTAGAGAATGCAGACCTCATCGGCCCCGGTGACTTGAAGAGCTGTACCATTGGAGGAGACTGTCCCAACATCTACCAATAGTTTTAGTAGCCGACGTATTTTTTTGTTTTTGACGGTCCACTCACCATTCGAGAGTATAACCTGCACGCCCAACGCAAACCGATATTTATCATCCTCTTCCCCGGTCCCGTGGAGCGTCAGTGTGCCCAATTGTGCATCTGCAGATACGTGCGTGGCATTCAAGTCTCTTGTCAACGACACGTTGAAAGACAGAGAACTCGACTTGTCACTGGACAACTTAAAGGCCAAGATGTTATGGGGGTAGTTGCCAAACCCCTCCCTCTCGTACTTGACTCCAAGGTGGTGGTAGGAGACCGAAGCGATCCCGTCGGATATATCCAACTCGCGCCGGTAATTGGACGTGGAGTTAATGCCGTGGGGAAAGTCGATCCTGAGTTCGCCAGCGGGTTGATATCGGCGCATGTCGTCGTACGATGGGACAAAATGTTCGCTCCATGTCTCGCCAGCCTCGGTCAGGGATCCATTCAGTATCTGCTGATGAAGTGACTCCAGGTTATCTTTTGCGGTTGGTGGTATCTTATTCATTGGCCCTCCGCTCCAGATGGACTCCTCGTTGAGTCTGATGAGCTCCTTGTCCGTGTATCCATGAAGCATGGCCCCAAGTCGGCCATTGCCTAGCGGTAGCGCATCGAAGAAGTCCCGGGTCGCTGGTCTCGTGTACCAGAGCTTCTGGGATGCTTCCAAGGCGCCAGCCACCACAGGCAGGGCCGTAAGCGCGGTTCCAATTACAGACAAATAGATTGACTTCATGATTTCTAGTCCAAGACACTATCGCGAACGGGTGCTCGAGATTATGAGATGAACGGCCTCCAATCGAAGAATGATGGCTTTAAAGTAGGCTGGCCTCGGTACATCTTTGTCCAGCTCGAGCAATCCCAATCGCCAAGGTCGGAGTATCCCCGCAAGCTTCCCGATCGAGGCACCTGGCAAGGATTCTCCGTCCGTCAACTCCGTGGGCTTACACTTAGGGTCGCCTCTTGTTTGCCCGCATATTGCGTTAATTCGGGAAGAATTTTCCGTCAGCTTCCTATTGGCAGCGGTAGAGACACGAGATAGATTCGCATGGCAAGATCGACCCATAAATGGCTCGGTGAACCAGGTACCAGAGATGACTCTCGTTTCCTATATCGATGAAAACGGCCGGCAAAATAAGTGAAAAGATGCTGGAATACTTGGTGGGAGTATATTGACTGAAATCCCAATGGCAGGTTTTTAAGACGGCTCTTTAGTGGCTTGTAGCAACGTAAGAAACCAGTCAGATATGGCGCCTGCGTGCCAGCTTCTATTCATCTACTTATCTCGGCCCATTCCTTGACCCGAGAACTTAACGCCACCTTGGGTATTTAGATCATTCCAATAATCCAGATAATGGAAGCACTCATTGTGATATGCCGTGATATGCCGTGATATCGAAATGGGTGGGTGGAGGTGGCCCGATTGATGGCAGAATTTGGTATGGATAGGGAAGCCGCTTTCCTTGCGACCATATGGTCGTCATATAAGGCTGGGGGCCTTGGCATTCCGGGCAAGATGAGTGAGGTCGTCATAGCATCGCGTCCCAAAACTCGTACTGCAAGAATGCCCGAGCTAGCCAAGCCTCTGTTCCATAAGGTAGGTATCCCATATATCGTTGGCTGGCGTTGATTTTGTTGCCGCCCTTTCTCGTATATCATCGGATCGAGATCGTGTATCCTTGATATCCTCAAGGATACGGAGGCTGGGGGTTGTTGCCGACCGTCTTGTACAGGTCCCTCAGTTCAAAATCCTCTTGGCTGCCACCCTCGGGCAGCTCTCCCACCAGCCTCGCCGGCTGCCCGCCCACGATGGAGAAGCTAGGGATGACCATATTTGGTGGGACAACCGATCCATCCAGGATCTTGACGCAGTCCTTGATAATGGCAAACTCTCCAATCGTGCAGTCCCTCCCAATGTGCACGTAGCTCCCCACGGTAGCGGCCTGCACGATGGTGCTCTGGCCGACATAGACATGATCCCCCATGCGCAGCGGCATGTATGTGAATATTCCCTTATACATCCTTCCCGGGGGCCGCAGGATCGCGCCTCTGGCGAGGAAGCAGTATCGGCCGAGGGCGACGGCGGTCGAGCTAGCGGGCGCGGCGCCAGACGAGCTGCTAGAGGAGGACGGGGCGGTTCGGACGAGGTCTCCGCGGATCATGACTTCAGGCTGGATGACGGCCCTGCCACCCAGCATGATGTTCTGGGTGCCCTGGAGCATGGCTTTGCGGGAGACTTTGTTTCCGCTGTCCTGTGCAGCGCGAAGCAACGCGTCAGTGGGGAGCTCCTCAGTTGCAGGGAATGCGGGGGCCGAACCGTCTCTATGTAGTCGCCTTTGGGGGCTCTGCGTGACATGGTGGGCGTCTTCTATGCGGAGGCTTCTCTTGTGGAGGGTATTGGGCGAGGATATCGAGGTTTGGATATCGAGGTTGAAGCTTGGGAAGTTGGACGTTGAAGTGCCAAGCAATTCATCTGGGGAACAATGTGGGCAGGACTGTATCCACCTGCCTCCCCTCCCCGACGTACCCTGAACCTCCAACTTCGGTTCATAATCATGCCCCAAATTTTGGCCTCAACTACAGATGTTCAGTCACTTAATGTGTATTCATTGGATACACTTACGGGTTATTTGGTTGTCGGTCAGCATGAGGCCCGGCATTAAAGAGTTTTGTGCGCGACACTGGTTTGCGTGTGTCGCTCAACTCCAAAACGCTTTCAAACTGATGTACGGATAGACCAGCTACAACATTCAAATTCGGTTAACTTTCAAGGGGCCAATACATACACTAGAATACCAACACCACCTCCCCTTGACGGAGAGCTTTTCGGCACCGCATCGACTCGGGAAACGCAACCAAAGCATCATGGCTTCCCCTTGAAAGTCTCTTCAGCAACCTCATTCGCATGATCCCTCGCTCTCTTTTCTTCCTCGGCCGCCTCATTGATTTCATCCTGCGCCTTATCCGAGTCCCTCTGGGCATTCTGCTCCGCTTCGCTAGCAGCGTTGAAGGCTTCCTTCGCCTGGGAAATCTCTTCCCCAAGAGATTTGTACTGCGGGTCGTTCACCAGGTCGCTCTCCGCCATGCCCTCCGCCCTCATCTTCTCGGCATAATCGGCCTGTGCTTTCTCCTTCTGCTGCGCCTTGTTGAACTCTTCCGTCGCAGCAATCTTGGCCCTGGTTAGGGCATCTGACAGGGGCTGTGCGGCAGTCTGCTTGGCCTCGACCGTGTACCGCGCAATCTCGGCCCCCGTGATGGCAGTCATATACGACCCGTCCATGTTGAACCTGCCAGACCTCGCATCGACGGCCTGTCCGATGGCATTCCCCACAGCGCGGTCGACGATGAACTTGCCCAGAGAGTTCTTGAACTGGGCCAGCTCGCCCGTGACGGTGGGCCTCAGGTATTCTGTCGCAAAGTTTTTGAACTTGTCCTTTGCGGCGCCCGCGGCGTCCTTGGCGACCTCGTCGGGCGACTTGTTCTCGTCCATGGACGTCTTGACAGAGGAACGCACCTTGTCTTCGATCTGGCCTCGGAAGTCTGCGAGGTCCATGGTGGAAAACCCGTCCGCCGCTGCGGTGGCCGCCTTGTCGCGCAGGGAGGCGTCGGCCTTGGACAGGCCATTGCGGATCTTTTCGGCCTGTTTCTCCAGGGTTTTTCTTTGCTTCTTTCTGTACTTGTCCACAATGTAGACGATGAACGAGAAGCTGGCGCCGAAGATGCCGATGGCCCATGCTGCTGTGACCCCGGGGGGTTCATAGGCAAAGCCGGACGGCTGAGAGTCCGTGTCCTGTTGTCCGCTCACAGAGGTGCCAGCGTCATTGCCGCCGCTGCCCGAGGCCGCCCGTGAGCCGGCGAAGGTGTTGGGCTTGGGAGTATCGTCATCGTTGTAGGACACGGTGAACTGGACATCATAGCGGAAGCCGTCCATGTCCCAGACGACGTGGCCGCGGTCATCTGTGGAGTTGCCAACGTAGATGCCGCCAATGTAGATTCTGCAGTACGAACACAAACATGAGGTTAGCTGACTTGCACACGATAGGCAGTAGTCCGAACGTGGGATAGCCTACCTTCCTGTTGTGGGATCGATGCTCATGCCTCTTAACTTCAGGTCCGTCGGCTCTTTGAACGAGTACGCGCCACCCACATTACGGACATCAAAGGCAGGCCCAGGCTGAGCTGTTTTGAGAGCTGTTTCGAGGCCATCATCTGTTATGTTGTAGCCGGAATTGGCAAGGAAATTATCGATGGTGCCTTCGTCGCCAGTCTTGAGCGCGTCGAGTGTCTTCTTCAGGATGGGCTGACCAGCCGACAGGCCTAGCACAAAGTCGGATGTCGAACCTGCGGGACTAGTGGTGTCGTCTTCGGCCGAGTCGACGTGCGCAGTGATGGGCTTCATGCTGGTGTTGATGGGCAGACCCGGCAGGGGCACCTGCAAATGCCCGAGTATCAAGACATCGTAGGGCATCCAGATGGCATTATCGCCCGCAACAGAAATTATGTGCTGCCCTGGTCCAAACAGGTTGGTCGCAGCAAAGTAATCCATCCGCAGGTCCTGCTTGAAGGCCGGGAGATGGAAGCTCTGCAGCCCGTTTCTCACGATGTCGGGAATATCAGATGTCCCACCATTTATCCTTTCCCAGGGGTCCGGATTCCATTCGTGAACCCACACTTTCCAGTCATCGTGCGTCAGCTCCACCCTACCGGCAAGGCCAACGTCGCTATAATCTGCGACCATGGGGGAGGTCTTGTTGAGAGTCAAGTCGTAGTACGTCTTTCCCCACCACCTGTTGTCCCTTTCCCAGCCGAGTCTGTCGTGGAACCCGTAGGCCCAGGAAGCATTGGTCCTGTTGTCGACGGTAAGTCCTAAAATCTCACGTCCAAAATCCCAGTTGACCGCGTCGACATCCAGACCGCCCCAATAGTCCTTGGTCGAGAACTTTCCCATGCCACGCGAGTTGATCCGCATGTCGAGGCCAAAGCCAACTTGGTTGTCCTGGCGAATGGTCACCTCCCGGAACGTGTTGGTGTTGTCATCCGACTTAGACAGTAGAAGAGAGTTCCGGAGAAATTTGGTGGCGAAGAGGTCGTGGCGGATGATGATGCTCGCTGTGTACCCATCCGGGATCGGATACGTCTCGACGAACTGATCCTGGGCAATCTGAACCTTGAATTGGCGATCCTCATCGCCAGGCTGATTATCAGAGTCTTGGGTCGTGATGTACAGGCTCAGACATCCGACTTTCTCTTGCCCTGCCTTGGCGTAGACGCTGAAGGCAACCTCCTGAGGCACTAGATACATGACATCAGGGATGGGCTTGTTCTGAACACTGGCCAAGGAGTAGTTGATAGCCTGGACGTTGGCCGGGTTGCTCATCCATGACGACAGCGACGCAGCCAGCCCAACCGTGAAGGAGCTCGGAGGGGGGTTTGGGGTCATCGACAGAACCGTATAAGATGCCCCCTTCTCAGTCGTGTTGTCGAAACTGAATACGACGTGTAGTGCGGCATTAGGGTCATCAACAAAAGAGACCGCAGAACCTCCCTGTTATGGGCTCTTCGGTTACTTCCAGTCCTGGCGCCCAAGCAACTTACAAATACAGGGATTCAAGTTGGGAGACATACTTTGGGGTCTGCTGGCTTCACGCTGCTCGGATCGTTCCCCACAGCATGAACAAAATGCAGAGGAACATTGGCAACAAGGGCGTACTGATTGTTGGGAATAGTCCTTGTAGGTCGTTCTTTGCCATCCGCCCCCTTCTCGACTGTCTTGAAGGTCCCAGAGAGGGTCATTGTGAGCTCCGCCCTGTCATCATACGTAAACTTGAGCAAGGGGGCCCCCAGTTGCAGGGACCACCTGATATGGTAGGTATCACCTTCCTCGTTCTGGTTCTCACTGACCAACACGATGTCGCCCCCAGTCGTGGGGTGCTTTGCCCAGAGTTGGGCGAGGAGACTATTAAGACTATCAAGGGAATAACTCACCACCATGTCCCACCTCTCTGTAGTGCCAAGGCGGGTTTGCATCCCCGTGACCAAGGCATCGACGGCTGGATATGAATCCCTCGAGGGCTGACCTGGAGTTGTCATGATAACTAATGTTTACTTGACGGTAAGTTACGTGATGTATCTGGCGTGATACTACTTTTTTGGGAGCCGAGAGAGTCTTATGTGTATATAGGTGGCAGGAGTAACCATCCATCGGATGATTCGGGAGCGGGGCTGGTTTAATCAAGACTGATTAGCTCAAAAGGGATTGATTGATGTCTGTCTGATACGCGTACCCAGACGTGTTACTGACGTTATATGTGATGTTCATCGCGATCACACTGCACGATCTACTGGAGTCAGACATACGCGTACTGTCTAAACTACTTCAACGACCAGATCACATGCGGTTCGAATGAGCTTTTGAGCATGTGAGACGCATAATATGTAGTTGAGACTATGTGTTTTGCTACGGACAACGTCAGACTGGTGTCAGGCTACATTTATTTTTATATTAATGCATTGCTGACGACAAACGGGTGAACTCTGACATCTGAAGCCCAATCTGGCGAGACCGGAAACCGATATTTTTAAGTTAGGATCGATTTAATTTGTCCACGAGGTGAACAATGGCTCCATGTTCACATGCTGGACACTGGTCTAGATCGGACGAATATCCAGATTGGAGAGTCTCAAGTAGTATTTTAATATCTCACACGTACAAAGTTCAGTAATGCCCAATGAGGTACTATGTTTTACGCAAAAAGATTCACAGTTCTTCAGCTGCCCCATAACTATTCACGGTTGCCCTGCTCCCAAAGAGTTGGGGCGAGACCATTTGTCCATTCTAGCAGATTTCCTGCGCGGCTTGTCAGGTCGTTTTCCAAGGCACAGTCCATAATATTCGGTCGTGAAAGTCCAAATCTGATACCTTGTTACTTTATTCAATTTGGGTCATCATCATCAACATGTCCAAAGTCATCACTACGGTGAAAACGTCCCTGACGTTGGTCTCGGAGCCCAACTACTACCTGAACATCCCCGACTATACAGATTTCGAGGAGAACTTCATCTTCACCAATGGATGCACCGCCTCGGTCGATTCACTGACAGCCAAGAATCTTCACCTCCATACCGGTGCCTTCCAGGTTCCCTCGCAGACAACCATCACCACCGCTGGGAACCCAGGGAAGCAGAACCAGGCGCCGACAGACAACTTGGCGAATGGTTCTGACGCCTACTCCTTCAAATTCTCCTCCAGCGACTTTGACACAGATAGACCGTTTACCGTTGATTCTCGCGGAGGCAATGGTGCCCAAGGCTACTCTGGAGCCGCAACAGGGGCACCAGGCGGGAAGGGCGGAGACGGGGGAAAGGGGGGAGACGTAACCCTCATGTTCAACGACACATTCCGCAACCTCGTTCTGGGGGCGCGGCGGATCAAGTCGGCTTCATTACCTGACCGTCGAGACAGGGTGGAGGAGTGGCTTATCCACGCACGAAGCATCACCCAGCCTCAGTCCCTGGCTGATCTCATCCAGCAATTTGGACAGAACTACGGCTCCATGACCAACGATGCCTTCGACACTGCCTTGGGAACTGTCCTGGACAACCTCAATGCAGAAAGCCTCCGGTTCTCCAGTAATTTCCCCGTCGCATGTACGGGCGGGAACTACGGTGTAGGTGGTGACCCTGATGGGCTCAATGGCCAGCGAGGGGCTTCTGGCACCTATGTCAGGAGCGGTATGTCACCTTCAGATATACGGAAAAGCAAAGAGTGTCCAGTCCACCCGGACCAAGTTGCAATGACTATCCGAGATGCCGAGAACAACTACTTTGTGGCTACCGAGGACAGTCTCCTGTCAGCCACCGCGACGTTTGACACTGTTATCAACAGGCTCAGCTTCTTGGATGGCCTCCAGGCCGGCGATGCGCTTTTCAAGGCATATAAGGACAATGAGCGGTCCTTCTTTGTGGTTCCAGCTCTAAACGGCGTTTCAGCGCCGGGACAGACTGCTGGGACACCAGCCTCAATCACATCCCTTCGAGCCAGCCTGGAGTCAGCCAAGCGCTACAGGGACCAGCTGTCGACACAGGTAGATTTCTTCGGCCATGCACGAAACTGGGTTCCGCGTGCTTCTCGCGAGTTATATGCTGAGCAGCTCGAAAAACTCCTCCTGGGCTTCACCGAGGTGGAGAACAACTACAAAACCTACCAGAGCATCGCAAAGGACCAGGCCAAGAGACAGGACCAGATGGACCTCGCCCTGGCGGCCGCTGACGTATCGCGCCGCCATGCAGAGGCTGATATCCAGACTCTGGGTGCAGACCTGCGCTTGACGGCAGATCGGATCAAGCTTCTGCAGATGGGACTCCCGGACAAACGCAGCAAGCTGGACCAGGCCATGGACGGCGTCGCCGACAAAGTCAAGAACGCCTTCTCCGTCTCGTTTTCCCAATTCATCAGAGCGGCGGGCCAGATGGCGTTTGCCCCCGGCCTCCCGATGGCCGTCGTCCAGGGGCCCAGCCTCCTCAACACGGCCACGACCGAGGTAACAGACGACACGGGCAGCGAGATACCCAAGGAGTACATCGTCGGCAAGATCTACAGCATGAAGGCCGACATGGACGGCCTCGACGAGGCGGTCAAGGCCAACAGCGCCATCCTCACGCTGAACGACCCCGGGGCCACCAAGCTGATGGGCGAGGAGAGGGACGTGATGACCCTCGTCAACAAATACCGTGGCCTCCTCGGCGACGCTGCTATTCGTGACGTGCAGAGGCGCTTCGACGACTACGTCCAGGCGGTCCTGGATCGAAACAACCAGGTCATCAACTACAACGCGTGCATCACGCTCTGGCTCCAGGCGCAGGCCAAGGTCGACCAATGCCGGTCCACGGCTGCCAGCCTCGGCCGGGCGAAGCTGGAAACGATCGAGTTTGAGCTCCCAGCCGCAGCGGCGGCAGTGGAGCGCAGCTACTTTGACACCACACAGAAGATCCTGTCGACGCTGTACCTCACAGTGAGGGCGACGGAGCTGTGGTCGCTCTCCACCGACGAGGGGTCGCTGACAAAACTCCGCCAGCGAGGGTTTCCGAGCCCAGGTCTTGGTGCTGCGCTCACGCAGGCGCGAGATGATCTTATCGAACAGTACGACAAGGCCGTGAATGGCTTTGGCACCGACGCGCCGGTGTTTGGCGGCGGCGATGTCCTACCGGTGGTGGTGCATCTGACATCGGACCAGGTGGACGCGCTGCGCGAGAACGAGGAAGAGGACGAGTTTGCCGTCATAGTCAACATCCCAACGTGCTTCAAGGGGACTCCCCGGGTTGAGTCTCCCTTCTCGGGCTATGCCGATGTGCGGCTCACGGACGTCAAGCTGTACATTACGGGGGCCTCCGTCTCGGACAACAGCCTGCAGATCTCGCTGCAGCACATGGGCAGCGAGACCATCGTCGACCCCATGAACACGGCGCATCGGTACACGCACGACCCCATCAACATGGTGTTCCAGTACGACCTGAAGACGGGGAAGCTGTACAGCCCGGGGACGATTGCCAAGAACGTCGAGGGTCTGTATGCCCTCCCGGGCCCGTTCTGCCTGTGGCGGATCGCCATTTCCAAGATTTCCAACGAGAACTTGGATTTGAAGAGCATGAGCGATGCTTGGTTTGAGTTCTCTGGCTTTCATCGTGTGTTTGACCCGAATGCCCCTCGGGGTTCATAGGCGGGATAGTAACCAATAACCGCCGGCCAGCAGCAGCCCCGTCATTCTACCCTTGCCAATCCTACCAGAAGCCGGGCCTGAGCTAGGAACAGACCTCACCGCCATTCGGCCTTCCTCCCGGTCTCTACGCCACCTCCTGCGGCGGTGTAAACTGGGATCCAGCGCGAAAGAGTTGATGGAGCAGCATGTGGCGGAGGAGCGAGGATAGCGGCAATTGGACTTGGTGAGTGTAAAGATTGATCCGCCAGAGGCCCAAGGGGGGCCAGGAACGATCCAGATGCAGAGTCGAGGGGAAGAATCGGGGGAACGGAATCTGTGTTGGTCGTCGACACTGCCGCCACAATAGCGGAATAAGCCTGAGCGTCCTATTCAGGTCGTTTGACGCCGACAGAGTGGTAAGACATTGCGTGGATGCTGCATGGGACCCGGACTGCTGGCTACATGCACTGCCAACGAGGCGTTTAACTACTCATGTTGGTTGCTCTGGGTCGAGCCAACACACGTCCTAGCCGCAGCAGTGGCTCGTCATGTGCGCTTGCGAATCTGCCTCAAGCGGCCTTCACAGACCAGCTGGATCATGTCTAGTTGTTCACACAACAATGTAGTATACCAAGGCCCAGCGCTGCGCTATGTACAAGCAAACATCATTGAACTGCATTCTTAAGCGCCGTTAACCTTGCATGCAAGGCCCCCACAGGTCATCGCAAGGTCCTGTGTCCTATTCCCGCGAGGCAGTGGGATAATAAGGCATATTCGCAAGCATGACTGCCAACGGAAGGGCACTTTGCAAGTACAAGTTCCCCATTCTGTTTTGGAACCCGTAAGGTTTTCAGGTTGAGTTTGGGATGAAAGCGTCTCAGGCTGACGGGATGAAACCCAGGGGGATGAGATGAAACTGGGGACGGGCGACCGCAACAAGACACACGAACAGGTTTCAGCTACAGACGGAGATTCCCTCTGCGTGCAGATCTGGAACATGGAAAGATCCGCTTTGGAACTTTTCGGATGTAGCAACCGTGGGGGAATCGGTACGTTTACACGGGGCGCCGGGTTCCACGGTTACTGCTGCTTCATCTGTACATCGTGATTCCGTGTCCATTGCAGGAATATGATGCTGTATGTCAAACCGCGGTGTATAGATTCCATCATGATGTCTTGTCCCAAATAAATTGCTTTGATTTCCAAAAACACTGGCTGTCTATTAAGAGTACGATGGCTAAATCGATGGCGAGATCTCCGTTGCCACCCGCATCTCCACCATTCTGCTTTGCTGTGTGTTTGCTTGCACCGCCAGTTCAAACGGCGTATGAAAGAGAGCACGACCTGAATGGAAAAAGGGGGGGGGAGGAGGAGCATCACCGCATTGCCAGTATTGCCACTGATGTATCATGTAAAGAGCCTCGGCGCAATATTGGCCGTCTGTGCTCTTGGATTCGGACCTTGCTTCTTTTTTTTTGCTCACCATCAATATCTGTAGTCTTGGTCCTTTTCGGCTTAGGGAACTTCTTGGTCAGCAAAGCACCGAAATGCTTCTGAAATGGGCCTCGGGCAAGGTGCTGTTTATGTAAAAGCCAAGGTCGCTCGAGGCCTGTGGAGCTGGGCCGAGTCCATGGTCTGTCGATGGCGCGAGGTTGGGACCAATAACACGGCGCACTTTGCCGCCGTTTGGCCTTCCAGGACAATAAGCGCCAGGAGACGAGCTGTGATTGATGGGGAGTGTCGATCACTCTGTGTGATTGGCAAGACCTGCCAGGGACCCCTGGCTTCTCGGAATTGAACTGCCGGTACGAAGGGGACTAGAATGACTAGATCCCACAATTGGAGAATTGGCGACGATGCCGCGATATCTCAGCGAGTATGTAGACTGGACCACTTCTCGAAGGTTCGGAGGAAATGAGATAACTCACGGCGTGCTAGATGGTCTGACGCATGAGGGTCCTTGGCCCTGATCTCGATTATCAATGGAATGGTTTCTTCTTCGTCCACGGCTGTTACAGTCGTAGTAGGTAGCTGAACGTGGGGGTTGCGTGCATGTATCGACCCTTGCTCTGAAAGTCGACGGCCCGCGTCCATGTAACAACGTAACCTCGTCGTGGTCACTCACTCATGGTCATGGCCTGGAGAAGGTCGGGCGAAAGTGGCGAGTCAAGGTCTGCTATGAATAGCATCTTTATTCCACTGCATCTCTTACATGACACAGAATATGGTAGCTGTGGAGAGTATAGGACATGCTAGTAGTACTCCGTAGTACTCTGTACGTACTCGGCAAGTTTCACTGGGCAAACCAGGTAGACAAGTTCTGGCAACCAGAACTGAGCACGCCTTGTACCCTATTCATTACGTGTATGGTCATGTTCATGGCCACCCTCATGTAACACATCCCAACGGCTTCCCAAAGTCCCCCCATGGAGAAACCTTCCAAAACTCACCATATGCAAGATTGCGACGCGACATACAGACAGTACGATGCAGGTCTCAGTCTCAGTCTCGGTGCCTCGTGCAGGCTTCTGGATGTGTCCTTCCATGAAGAGCACTGTCCCCGGTGTTTGCAACCCCCTCTTCTCGTCATCCATCTCCTCCGTCTCAGCAGCGTTTGATAGCCAAGCGCGCGCGGAGGATTCACCGGTGAGGGAGCTGAGGGGCCCCCTACTAGCGTAGCGTACCGTCAGTCTGCCAAGAGATCTAGGCGCTACCCGTCGTCTTATTGCCTGGATGGCTGTCCCGGTTCCCGCTTTTGTGGCTGCCGGTACCCGTTCCCCCCGCCTCTTCCCGCCCCCTCCATCCAACTCTCCTCCATCCAAGAATCAGACAAGATCAAACAGGCAACTTTCCATGTTGAGGTGAACTGGAGCCAAAGTGCCTGGCGGGTGCCCTGGAGCAGCTGCGCCTGCATCTCTGGGTGGTCAGACCACGCCAAAGCCATCATTCGAATCATGGCCGTGGAGCGCCCAGGTCGACGGTCCAGCGGCCACGGGCCATGGCTCATCTGGTGGTACCGCCATGGGCCACGGCCTTCCACGAGGCTCACTTTCAAGTTGGGCCAGCCAAGTTCCAGGTTGCAGGTCTGCACATGGATCTCTCCCAAACGAGTCTAATGTATGCCTTGCATCGCTAGTTCTTAGAGGCCCAGCCATCTGAATCCTCATGGTCGACAGGTGGGCAACGGTCCTTGGAAGATGGAGGGCCGCGTCTCAGGCGGCCACCCACCCGTCGACTTTACCCATGTTCATGACCGTGGTCTGGCTTGGTTGGATCGGGGCCGGCGCGGGTAGGCGCCTGTTGCACCAGTCGTCGGTCGCTCATTGGTATACCATGTACGACGAGTATAAGACATGCGGATACGTACCTGGCTACTCCGTAGTGGGCTTGCTGATCCAGCCACCTCGCCCGCGCATTCACTCGTCCGACCTCTCTGCTCTTATAATATCTTTCTTCGCCTCTTCTATTCATAGACGTTGGCCTCTCTTCATTCTCCTGCATCTCACGGATTCTATTCTCGACAACGTACATCCAACCTCACACCACTCCAGTTGGCCATACGCCTACTGCCAATCCAATCAGTGGGATTCCGACACAGCCAACCGACTTACACGAGGGAGTCGACATACTCGGCCAACATGCTCCCCAGCTCCCTCTTCCTCCTCGTCTGGACCGCTGTGGCCGTTGCCTCTCCTCTGGCACGCAGACCAGACGGCCATCTCGGTCACAGGACTACGGTCCCCGTCCTGCCGGTCAACGGCGGTGGTAAGTCCGCTTACAACTGAGCAGCACCATGTGTCTGCCCAACCCCATAGATGCTAACAGCCACATTTATAGAACGGGAACTCCCCCTCCCACCCACCAACACCACCCTCAAAGCCCTCGTCCTCGGCTTCGGCATCCAAAACTACACCTGCACCGGCCCCGGCGCCGAGCCCAAGGCCACGGGCGCCCTGGCCATGCTCTACGACATCAGCACGCTCTACCCGGACCAGTGCCGGTCCTCGCTCGACCTCGACGCCTTCAACGCCCTCACCTCGGACGCCATCTGGGGCCTCGAGGTACCCCTCAACCTCGTCCTCGACATCGACATCGACATCGGCACCTCCTCCCCGAGCTCCCGCCGCCGCCGCCTCCTCCCCCGGGGCGCCAACCCCCAGCACCCCTTCCCCCCGCCCTCGCCCCTTGACCTGCCCCAGCAGGAGGACATTGACCCGCTCCCCTACGCTGGGCAGCACTTCTTCAACGCCGACGGCGCGCCTCAGTTCCGCCTCCGCGGCAGCAGCGGGGCCAGCAGCATCGACCTCATCGCCTCCAAGCTCGGCCAGGTCGACGCTCCCGCCGACGCCGACGCCGGCCCGGACCGCACGGGGGCCGTGCCCTGGCTGCAGCTGGGGTCGTCCAGCGCGGGCAGCGTCGGCGCCAAGTTTGTCTACCGCGTCATGACCACGGGGGGCGTCTCGCACGGGTGCCTCTCCGCGGGGGAGGACAGCTCGGCGTACACGGCGCAGTACTGGTTCTACGGGTAGAAGAAATCAAGAGAGAGAGAGAGGATATGGAAGGAATTTATTTATTTTTTTTGCATTACTTCGGGGGTGTGGCAGGCAGAGAGGTCCATGTCCTTCGTTATTTCTGGGGATTCGAGCATAACATGTTTTCACATATGCCTTCTTCAACGGGGGCAACAGCGCAGCGAATTTTGGGACACATACTTGGAACTGGGCGTTAGGCACTGGATTTGAATACCCACATGGGGCTTTTACTGGGGGGATGAATGCACAGGTAGTTCAGCGATAGATTTCAACAGCGGTCCTCCAGAGGATCTCTCTTCCAGCAGGGCCCCCCATCCCTCTATACTTGCACAGTGACAATTCACACCTTCCTATTGAGACATTGAGCACGGTGAGAAACACAATGACTTTCCCAATTGCTTCACCTCCAACCGATCTTGTTTCATTGACCGCCGAGTGAATCGCCAGATCGGGCCTATGGGACCCCACGACGCCGGGCTGGGCGGCCGGCGGCCTGGCCCGTCTCGGGCGGTTACATACATTGTTGCATGAGGCCGCGTCACCACGGTACGTCTACTTGGGCATCGGGAGTAATTAGGAAAGGTTAGAAACGGTAAACTCTCCGGTGCGTCGCGTACGATACCGATGCGAGAGGACAGCGCCGTGGATGGACTGTGGGTGCAGGCCTGATACTGGGGCTCGCGGGCCGTTTATTATTTTTTGCTATGCTCTGTGCTCAATGACATGAATAGAAAGGCTAACTCTTCCATCTCTTTAACCAGAATGGTATCTGCTTCTCTTTGTGTCCTCGCCAAAAATAGACCCCCTTGCTTGACACCCATCCATCGTGAGTCGTGACAGTCTTGCTTCTACCATCAAATATCTCCCCAATTTTTCCCTTCCAACAACAACAAAACATGCTCATGTCCATTAAAAGACATTAAACCAAGGCCCTCGGGTAGCCAGGACGCTTTTATCTTCTTGATGCGTCGAGGCCCCCTGCAAGGTCCTGCTCTAGACCGTTGGCACGGCCACCGTACTCCTGCGGTCGAGGGTCATCGGCCGTCCACTGGCCGGTTCCTTGCGGCATGGGCACCTGTCCCAGTTGCGCAGCCGGTCCGGCCTGGCCCGCAGCGCCGGGAACAGTCCTAACGGACTGGCGGAACCGCAGCACCTCATCGAGAATCACCTTGCGCATCTCGCCGACGTCGTCAATAACTTCAAAGTCAAAGTTGAATGTCGTGGGGCATTCGGGCTCGTCCGAGGCATCGTGCCAGATGGTGAGGTATGGGTGCTCGAGCGCTCGCTCTACACTGATGCGGCTGGAGGGATCGAACGCCAGCATCCTGTCGAGCAGGTCGAGAGCATCCGGGTTGGCGTTGGGGAACAACGAGGGAAAGGGCTTCTTGGCCATGAAGGGCAGGTTGCGGACGTATTCCTGGGCGCGGGGCGATCCGATGCGCGAGAGAGTCTCCTCGTTGGGAGTGCCCAGGATGTGAAGAATCTGGTTGAGCTGGTCCACATAGTCGCGGCCCTTGAAAAACGGCCGTCCACCGAGAAGTTCGGCGAGAATGCAGCCGACAGACCACACATCAACTGTTCAGGTCAGCAAATCCGGTCTGTTACTGTCCTCTTCTCTCTTGGCACGTACTAGCTTTGGTATAGCTTTGGAAGCTCAGCATAATCTCGGGAGCGCGGTACCATCTGGTGGCAACATATTCCGTCATATAGCCCGCATTCTCCTCGGGATCGACGGAGAAGCCTCGCGCGAGGCCAAAGTCGGCAATCTTGAGCTCGCAATCGGCATTGACCAGCAGGTTTCCAGGCTTCAGGTCACGGTGGAGGACGTTGGCGGAGTGAATGTACTTGAGACCGCAGAGGATCTGGTAGATGAAGGACTGGAAGTGGGCGTCGGTCAAAGGCTGGCCGGATCGGATAATGGCAGCGAGATCACACTCCATCAGCTCTGCGCAGCGTCAGCTCGGGTCGCGGCGTCTCCTTCTCCACGAATATTACTGACCCTCGTAAAGGTAGGTCTCGTTGAAGGTGTCGGGGCGCGGTATATCCATATCATACAGGCATGTGATCTGCTGCCGTCAGCGGAGTCCCTGCAGCTGGCCGTGATGTCTCGGGTACTCACATTGCGGTGGCCGCGGAAGTGCTGGAGCAACTTGATCTCGCGCAGAGCGCGCTTAGCGAGAATCTTTTTGCTGAAGACATTGGTGATCTTCTTGATGGCAACACCCTCGCCGGACTGGTTGTTGACAGCAGCGCTGCAGGAATGGGGGACAACTTGTCAGCATCACGGTCTTCATCGTCATGGCGGGGTAAGGGTCAGGGGGCGCGCCGTTGGGCGGTGCTCACCAGACGATACCATAGGCTCCCTGGCCCAGCTCCTTTGTGACCGTGTAGCGTTCATCAACAACAAAGTCCTGGTTGAAGACCTTGAAGACCTTGCGCCCAGAAAGATCCGCCATGGTGTCGTTAGGCTGGTTGCGCGATCGTTAGGGTCCAGGAGTGCGGGGCACCAGGGGGGGAAGAAGCGAACGACGAAGAATCAGACGCGCGGGCAGCTGGAAATATAAAAGACGCCAAGTCAGCCGACGCAAGAGACGAAAAGGCCAAGTGGGAAGATATTAATAAAAGCAAAAACAATGCGATAAACCAGCGCGACCAAGGACGGACGGGGAGCTCAGCTTAAAGCGAGAAACAATGATGATTGCTGAGGGGCCAAGCCCGCTCCTCAGCCCAGTGATGGCGCTGATTGCCCCATTGCTCCTGCCTGGGCGGGCACCAGTGGGCAGTGGCACCGGTAGCCCCCACCAGTTGCAGGTGTCTCTGGTCAGTGGCCTCTGATTGCTTCCGATGTCCACCACCAGTGTCACCACCCTGCATCGTCTCTCTCCCCGAGCCAATCATGTCCTCCCGAGCCCTGCTGTGACCGTAGCCGCGCGACAACATTGTGCTCAATCTCCTGCCATCGAACGTCTGCCGGTCTGGGGATCAGGCCCCTCGTATTTCTCACTTTTGCCGACTCCATTGTCATTCTCTGCGACTTGGCCTGGCTGGAGCCTCGTTGCTGTCGAGAGCCCCATCAGCTGCAGAACCGGCGCCTCAGAATCGCGCGCCATCAAGGGGGCTGAGCGTCAGCCACCTGCTTGTCAGAACGCAAGCAACACGAGTTCCTCTATCCAGAGCCATCCACCATTCAAAAAAGGTACTATTGCGACAATGCGTCACACACACAAGGGGCCCGGCCGTCGATCTGGCCTGGCCTCCCGTTGGGCCGCGTCCGTTCCGACCCATTTTTGGACCACCCACCTAGGCGCGACCGTTTTGAAGACCTCGTTCAATGCAAGGCACACGATTATTAGCGTCCTGGCCGGGAATGGGGCTTCTTTGTCTATTCGTATTAATACTATATATATGGCATCCAGCATTCCCGTTGAACCCGCAACGCCCACCACTCAGCGATCCCTCAGATTTTCCCCCCGCAGTGGACGAGGCAGTTGGCGGCTCTGAGCCCCAATAGCGGACGCTTCCCTCACCTGATACAAATTTCCACCCATGCTTCATCCACAGATACCCCATGGCGATCTTTGACTTCGTTCAAGGCGAGGAATTACGCAGGGCACGCCTACTTTCCCAGCTGAATCTCAAGTACTACTCAGGTACTCGCCTTCACGAATTGTCGGTTCTCTTGGCTGGCCTCCTCCCGCGCGCGTACAAAGCGCCCGCCATCGAATCCGGTGGGCCCGCCCTGGGTTCCATGAAGTCACTCGTCACTGTGATACAGTTGTCCGCAGGCTACAGTCCCAGAATTGTCTTCACATGGTATACGTACGATATCCCGGCGCACGCCTACTCTATAACTCTCCTGCCAGCTAATCCCAGGTCGGTTGGAATGGGAAAACGTACAGGTTGAGTTGGCGGTGGCCCCGTGCATGATGTACCAAGTCACAGCCCCAAACCCAAGCAATAAGAACATGCCAACATACTTGTTCGATATCCAGGATGAGCCCAGCTCCGTTCAGGAAGAAGTGTATAGTCGTAGGCATGTCCCAGAAGCCAGAAGCCAGCTTGACGACATCAACCATGCGCATGTTGGGGCCAGGAACCTGGCTGAGGTCCTCAAAATAATCTGCTTATGAACAAAACCCTACAGCAAACTGTGCTCGGCTTCGTGATAGTCTGTAGGTTGTTAAGATGTCGGAATAGGATATTCCTCAAGGCCTAGTCAGTTTACGGATTCAGATGGAGAGCCAATCTCGTCGGCTTCATCGGACGGGATGCGCCCATCCCCAAGCTATACATGCCTCTAAAGAAGTTTGCCTCGAGCAAGCAAAGGCCCCTGTATCAGGCGGAGTGACCATCATCTACACTTACACATCATTCAACCTACTATAGAAGAAGAACGAGTATATGAGTTCGTATAGGTTACCAGGGCTGTGGGCCGAGTTGCAAAACTGGCGAGCCTATATAGATATGCAAGTCCTGCATCAGCCCATCAACATCAAAAATACTATATAGATGGGCTCTTTAGATATTACCAGTACTCGCTGTTCCACTGATTATCCCGTAACTCATGTAAAGAGAAGATGCCCTTCTACCCGTCTGCCATAAATATTAAGGAAGAAACCTGCGTAAGACAACGCTTCCGTTTCCCACCGGACGCCAGGCAATCTAGACGATCAAAATAGCACAACCTCGCCTTCCAGTCTATACTATGCCGTCTTATTCTCACCGGTATCATTACCTCCTCTGCCCACAAGCAGCACCTACCCCACCGCCGGCGCCAGATCACTCGCCAACAACCTCCTTGAGGAAGTTCTTGGAGAACCGCGAGCACTGCTCAAACGCCTTATCGAACCCGTCCCGCCCGCCGTAGTACGGATCACTCACCACCTCGGCCTTGCCCTCGCGCCCGCTCCACTCGCCAAACAGCATCACCTTGGCCTTGGAGTTTGGGTTGCCGCGCTGGTGCCGCTGCAGATCCGACAGGTTGGACCGGTCCATGGCGAAGATGTAGTCGAACTTGTCAAAGTCGGTGGTCCGGAACTATAGATCCCGATATTCCCATTAGCCCACAAAGTTCCTAGCCCAAAAATAAAACAAGAAGGACATCACCCACCCGACGAGCTTCGTGGTCGTAGTCGTTGATGCCGTTCGCCTCGAGAGTCTCCATCGTCCTCGAGTCCGGAGGGTCACCAGTGTGGTACGCAGCTAATCATCTCATATCAGCAGCAGTCCCATACACGCCCAGATTCTGTACTCGGAGGGGAGAAAGAGAAAGAAGAAGAAGAAAAAGAGCATACCGGTTCCGCAGGAGTCGATCTCCCCGATGCGGTCCTTGTACTGGGGCTGCTGGGCAATATTCCGGAAGATGCCCTCCGCCATGGTCGACCGGCAGATGTTGCCGAGGCAGACGAACAAGACTGAGACTGGCTCTGGCATGTTGAAGGCCTAGAGTTGCGATGGCGAATAACGGCGGTGGCAAACAAGCGGTGTTGTCGCAAAGTTACAAAGCTCAAGTTGTTGCGCCGTTGAAGAACCCCGCCGCGCGGCTGGATGGAGGGGCAACGAGGACAGTGTGGTGATGGAGGGTCCACGCTCGACTGCACTGTGGTTTCCTCCATTCCTCGGCCGAAACTAAGTTCGTCAGACATGTAAGTCCGATAAGAAGATGAGTCCTAGACATATCGATAGAGTTAGAAATATGCCGAAATAACGGATGTTTGTGCCGCAGAGAGTTTCGCAAATTTGACTGCAAAGGCTACCCCGAGTTGAGTTCATGTACAGATCCGACCAGGAGAAGAATGTGCTGTAAACATCAAAATAAAGGTCCACATGTGTTCACATACGGCAGACAGGCTGAACATAATTCCCAAAATTTGCATAATTCATATGTCTGTCCTAAGTCAAGAGAGGGGATATCACACAGTTCGTGGCGTGAGGGCACATGGTTTTCCGTCCTTTCCCTCGCTAGCGTCCGAAGCCAGATTCAAAAGCCCTCCAAGAAATCACAATACGCCATGCTCGAAGGATTTTAAGTATACAGTAGGGTACACGATCCACCGTCATCCAGCACGAGGCATGATACCCTAACGGGAGGACATCAAGGACTCCTCGAGTGTTGTTGCACACGCAGGGCTCACTCGCCAAATCAGCCTTGCAGTTGACGCTCTCGCCGGAGCGTCTCCAGCACCCCAATGACGCCCGTGTGGCGGATCCGCTCAAGAACGTGCCGCATGCCGTCGCGGCTCTTGCCCAGCTGATCTTGAGTCTTGTTCGAGGCGAGATTCTCGATGGTGCGGGCGATGCGCTTGGCACCCCAGCCGCTCGAGAAGGAAAGCCATCCATCGCTCTGGGCCTGGCCCAGCTTGCCTCGGAGCTTCTCTCCAATCTTGGACTTGAACATGACACTGGTCGTCACGTCCGTCTCGTGGGCCGCCACCCGCTCCGCCTCGGTGGGGATATTGAAGTGCTGCCTCTCAATGACGGAGAGCACACCCGTAAAGTTGAGGTTCCTGCTCTCGCTGCTCATCCATCCCTCGCGGATGTCGACCACACTCGTCTCGAGGACATACGAGGCCTTATCGGCAGACCCGCCACCCGTGACACTAGCCGGGAGGAGTTTGTAAACCGCTCCTGGAAGGCGGCTCTTCTTCAGGTGGATGCGGGTCGTATGCAGGCGCTGAGTCTCCGGGTCGACATAGCTCGAGATGGTGTCGGTGCTCAGAACATGGTTGGCGAAGGGGTTGAGGCGTGGCGAGCAGTAACGGAGGAAGTAGGCGAGGGTGACGGTCGGGAATGGGTGAGAGTAGGTGTGCGTAGTTGAGTGTGTGAGAACCATTGTTACCGTTGATGGCCGGTCGGGAGGAGAAGATAGGGTTGTCGTCGCTCGTGGCGTTGCTGATACTGCCCTTTCAGAGCTCAGCTGGAGACATCGGCGTTGCGCATGGGAAATGCCCGGTGCCTCCGAGTCAGCACCTCGCCCGGCAGATGGAAGCGAGGAGACCGAAAATCGTCAAGGCCGTTGATATACTGCGATTGAAGCGGGGGGATTCGCGATGGCGGATGTGAGGTGATGGAGGATCAGGGAGGAGGAGATCAAAGGGTAAATGGCGAGAGGGCAATTTCGGTCGAACCTGGAAGAATCGACTGACCGCGGCGAGTTGCTGCAACTTTCTCGGACCAATTGCATGAGGCGATCAGGGATCATTACAGAGTTTGTGATTGGCTGTAAGTGCGGGGTCCCCCACCAGCTGCAGGACTCCCGCAAAAGCACATGATTTCGGGTTCTGGTACTCCGTAGAGCGTACAACAGCGCCGGACATAGTAAAGCTCCTCGGGCTTTAAAACATACAAAACGCCGTAGTTGTTTTGAATACTCCGTACGTACTGGAATGCCCATTATATTTGACATATTAGTACGATAATTCATACTGTATTTTTCATTTCCTAGGTAACGATCTTTTGGCTAGCAGGGTATCCCGAGTATCCGTAGCATCGCTCGCAAGCTGGTAAGCAGGCCTCATAAAAAGGCGGTGATTTCTATCGAGTTGTCTCAAGTCCCCATGAACTCCAAGAATCTATTCTAAAGACGCCGTCGCTTTCAACCTATTGGCACATTCCCATCCAAAACTCCATATTACTTAGAAGCCCCAACTCTAGTCAATCCATCCATCATGTCTCACATCAGGAACTCTTTATCGACAAAATGCTTGAGAACAACATGGCCTTCGCTGAACCTCTCCCTGTCCATGCGAACAATAATGGCCGCGTGACTATGACCGACCTTGTGTATCCAGACAGGATATTTCCTCCAGCCGAGCGAGTCTAGAGAGTCAATCATCTCAAACTGGCACGGCGCCAGCGCCAGCGTCGGCTGCGTGGGCATTGACATTCTGCGCTCCCTCTTCATGCGCGTGCGCTGCTCCACCTCCATGGCAGCGTCATCGTCGTCATCCGAGCCCGCTACCAGGTACTCTTGGTTCTGCGAGCTGTTGAGCGTCTCGAAGACGTGCTCAACCTCCTCGCGAATTTCCTTGATCAAGAGCGGAACGCGATACTCGTCGACTTTGACGCCCGCCTCGCCCTTCTCGTGCAGCTTAATACGGCTGGAGCTGCGCACCGTCTGTATGATTGAGTTGAGTAGGAATGCGACAACGCCAATGGGTACGAAGATGGCCAGGCTAAGCATGAATGGGATCCGCTTCACCCACTTGATGCTCGACTTGGTGACAGATGACAATGTAGCTGGGTCGGGAACCTTCCGCCGTGTCTGGAAGGGATTGGCGGGGTCCAGGATAACATCTTCAAACCCCTCGAGAAAATCAATCTTGAGGTTGTCAATGTCCCTGTAGGGATCAGTCTTCTGGATGCCAGTCGTGTAGTACACGGCGCTCCTGTCGTTGACAATGTTGGTGTAGAGCGAGTGGCGTTTGAACTTGCGCAGACCGGACATGAAGATGGACTTGGGATCGGCCAGGACGGCGAGCAGCGGCCTCCCCGTGTCGCGGAACTTGTCAATAATGAACAACTGGCGGCCCGACATGGAGAGCGTCCGGGCGCCAAGGGTGTTCCAGATGTGGTTGTGCCATCCCTTGAGTGGGCTGCGAACGCCCAAGTGGGGAGACGCAAACGTGGTGAAGTTCTAAGCCCTGTCAGCAGTGCGCCCTAGTGTCACCTGTTGTCACAACATAACCTACCATGCACTCGACTGTGTCCAGGATGCCCTTTGCGTGTAGCAAACCGACAGCATATCGGGATACTAGGCCACCAAGTGAGTAGCCCACAATGCTCAACTTGGTGATCTTGCCTCCCTTTTCCTCGATGGCGCGCATCTCCTCCTCGATCTCGGCGCAGACCCGCTCGCCACCGCGCTCAATGCCATCGTAGGTGAAGCTCCCACTGTTGCGCTTCGCCAACAAGAGGTACAGCTCTTCAGGGGGATACCTCGCACGCAGGGCCTTGGCTATATTTTTCATGTGTTCAGGGTTACCCCATAACTACTTGGGGGGTTAGCAGGCATCATTCCTGGTGACGTCGTCGATCAAGGAGGTGGTGATGACGGGGATTGAGCCTTACCCCGTGCACAAGGACGCAGAGATGGTCGGCCTCGGGGCTGCCGCCGGTGTAATCCATGGCAGAAAAAAAATGTTCGATAATTCTATATAAACGATAGTGTAAGTTGTGTGTCCGTCTGTCCTGTTGCAAAGTAAGTGACGTGACAACGTTGATAAAGACCAGCTAGGTTGGGCCTGGATTTAAGGGTCCAGCGTGCGAACCTGCGTCAGCCTAGGCCCAACGTCCATCTCCGCTAAATCCGCGTTTGAACCCGAATTCCGCTCCGCAGCACTATCGATCGTACTGCGCCTCAAACATGAATAATCCATATATTATCGTGAAGCAGTGGCAATGAGCGCTGCTAGGTTATTGAAACGTACCAGTCTCGTTTTCTAGAGCGAATACGGTCTATTTGTTACGCCATCGCACAAGGACAGACACGAGCATTCACTCCAATCAGTAATTCGCCTACCCTGTGCCACACCCTGACAACGGTGATATTATTGTTGAAGCTGTATTATAACCAATCACCTTGAGAAGTCAAATGCCGCCTTCATACAGTTGGTTACTTTTCTCTAACTACTTTTTCTGATGCAGTGTTGATGTTTAGTAAAGTTTTCTTCAGTTATGCGTACTTAATATGCCAGCTACATTACCCAGTCCCGGTCAAAGTGCATTAGGTACTTTTCATCATCTATTTGATCGAAAGGACTAGAAATCTTTGAATAGCCACACCGAAACTGATGCTTTTATTTTGTGATATTTTTGGTGGACAATATTTAATCATCAATTATGAAACTAGGCAGACAAAGACAGCAGCGCACGGATTCTAGCGCACTGAACCTGATCCACCTGCTTCACTCCCAATCATCACCACTGCACCACTGCACCAACCACCAAGCAGCAGCAATCTGACATGGTTGCACATGCCGCGAAGTCCCGTTACGCCCTGACCTTGCTTTACGCCAAAAACTCAGTTTCACAGCCGATGAAGCTATCTTAACGTTCTCGGTCGCTAGCCCAGCCTGGCGCTCCCGTCAGGATGAGCCTCAACCTCAAGCACATCCCCTGCCCGGCTGGCAACAGGTGCACCGCCTTCCAGTGCATCTTCGGCCACGACAAGGACAAAGTCGAGCATCAAGCGATTCAGCCTGACACGATCCGCCAGGACCCTGCTGACGCGGACCAACAGAGCCCGCCTCGTAAGCGAGCGAGGGTAGACAATGGTACGCCGTCAGACCAGGCACAACGCCCCCCCAGGCCAGCCAGCATATCGGACGAGACTGCTTCAGGAACAAGCAGCTGCAAAAAAGAGTCTGTGAATAGGAGACCAGAATCCTTCACGAGACCTGTCTCGCCGCCTCCTCTTAGACGGCCAGCGGTCAGAGTCTCCCACGAAGTCAGCTCTGCTTCCTCAACTCCCAAGAAAGCGCCTTCCTCCGAAATGCAGCGCACTCCTGGATCCGCGAGCTCGAAGCAGCCGAAGACGCTGCCACCTCAAGGCAAGCTGAAGACGGAGTCGCTCAACCCGAGACTTCTCAAGAGCTCACCTGCCAGCCACGAAGTCCGGCTGAAGCTAGTGAGGATGCTTCATGCTGAGTACACCCGTCTGAACAAGGAGCTTAAAAAGGACGCGAGCCCAGAAGATCAAAATCAGAAGCTCCTTCTCTCAGACCAAGAGCTTATCACAAAGGCCCTTGACGAAGAGCAGGCCCTCGCTCTCGGAAAGGCCGCCGTCTACGCCAACATCATGAAGAACAAGGTCATGCAGTATAAACGCATGGCTGTCGCCCAGTGGAAGAAGGAGAGAGTTGAAGCAGTGGCGTCTGAGAATAAAAATGAGAAGGATCACAGCGAGTCGTCAGACAAACCCAAGAAGATTGAAACAGGCTTGACGGCAGCCCAAGAAGTTCAAGTTTTGAAGCGCTTGACAACCCCGATAGACGAGCTATCTAAACACGGCTACGTCCCTGCGGTGCCCTCAGAAGAGTCTATAAAGTCAGCCCGCGACGGAAAAGAGGCCGGCCAGGGCTGGGAGAAGTGCGACCGATGCCAGCAACGCTTCCAGGTCTTCCCTGGGAGACGCGCAGAGGACGGCGCATTGACATCTGGCGGGACGTGCCGGTTCCACTGGGGCAAGACGTACATCCCGAGCAAGCCGGCAGGCGACAAATCAAGACCGCCCAAACGGTATCAGTGTTGCGGCGAGGAAGTTGGTGAGTCGAGTGGCTGTGACACCCATGACCACCACGTGTACAAGGCTACCGACGCTAAGACGCTGGCTACGGTGCTTAACTTTGCAGAGACGCCGGCGAACGAGCTCGTCCCGGCTGATAGGGCGGTCTGCTTTGACTGCGAGATGTGCTACACGGTCCACGGAATGGAGCTCGTCCGCTTGACGGCTGTGGCGTGGCCGACTGGAGAAGAGCTCCTCGACGTACTGGTGCGGCCACTGGGGGAGATACTCGACCTCAACAGTCGATACTCGGGCGTCCGACCCGAGCATTTAGCCCTCGCAAAGCCGTGGTCTGCGACCGACGACCCTACCCCCTCTAAGAGCGGCGGGGAGGGAGCGGGCAGCGAAGATGGCGAGATTAGGTCCCGTGATAAGGAACTCAGGATTGTGTCGTCACCCGAGATTGCTCGCGATCTGCTCTTCTCCCTCATCTCACCCTCCACTTTCCTCATCGGACACGGTCTGGAGAACGACCTCAATGCCGTGCGTGTGGTTCACCCGACTCTCATCGATACCGTCCTCCTCTATCCACATCAGGGAGGGTTGCCGTATCGTTACGGCCTCAAGATGCTAATGGATAGGTATCTCAACCGCAAGATTCAGCAGGAGACAGGCAAGGGACACGATTCGGCAGAAGACGCGAGGGCGGCGGGGGACCTTGTCAGACTCAGGGTTGAGCGTGAATGGGGTCAGATGAGGAGAATGGGGTGGAGGATCGTAGATGGGGAGCTTGTGCCTCCAGGAAAGTCTTGATACCGTTCATAGTAACGCTGGGAGCGTTTGATTTTTGACTCCGGGGATGTAGTGGCTGGGCAATGGGGCGCCGTACACGCTTTAAATTTAGCATTGCAAGGGCATCTATGGACGCCACAGTCCGCAGAATCCCTCAGCGTATCAATCTTAGTTCACTTGTCACGAGGACTCATCTTGGATCATGGTGATTATGTGGCCATTGCTCCCGACCAACTAATCTAGAAGTACAGACCGTCGTATGAATACACTTAATATCAGAAACGGTAAGCGGGGAGTTTTGTCTCTCCTCTTGGTACACTGCTCCAACACCCTTACGCCCTGCCCACCGACAGCAGATACTGTCCACCCTGCTTCCCGCTACCACCGGGCAGATACGCCACGTTGGGGTTTGACGCCAGCGTCTGCGCAATCTCCCTGCTCGCCTCGATCTTGCGGATCTGCACAAGCCCGTCGCCAGACTTGGCGATGGCCTTGCTGATCGTCTCGGCACTCTCGGCCTCGCCCTCGGCGCGGATGACGTTGGCCTGGCGCTCCTGCTCGGCGCGCTCGACGATGAAGCGTGCCCGCTCGGCGTCCTGCTGCGCAATCTGCTTCTGCTCGACGGCCTTGGTGAACTCGCGGCCAAAGGTCATGTGCGTGATGGACACGTCCTCGAGGGCAATGTTGAACTCGGCGGCGCGGCGCGTCAGGTCGTTGCGGATGCGCTGGGAGACGGCCTCACGTTGCGTGATGAGCTCGGCGGCGTCGAACTGGGCGACGATGGCCTTCAGGACTTCGTTACCGATGGACGGGAGGACACGCTCATCGTAGTCGGTGCCGAGGTTCTATAGGATTGTCAGATCACGCACCATCCGGAATGGGCTTGATGATAAGGCTAGAGGCTCACCTGGTAAATCTTGGGCAGGGCCTGGACATTGGGACGGTGTAGGACTCGCAGAGTCAGGCTGACCATTTGCAAGTCCTTGCTACCGGTGGTGGTGGAGATGCTCCGGGGCTTGGTCCGGACGTCGAAGATGATGCTGCGCTGCAGCCAGGGGATGAGGAAATGGGTGCCCTCATTAATGACATTCTCCTTGACACCAGACAGCCTGTCGAAGATGACGGCGCGGGTTCCGCCCTTGACGTCAAAGATGGCCTGGCTGGCAAGAAGGCCGCCGACCGTCACGGGTACCGCCATGCGGTACACCAGGTTAAGTGCCCTCGCTACTCCCGCCATCTTGAGCTCGTCACAGTGGATATGTCTGTGAGCTTGATGTGTGGGAAGCTTCGGAGGTGCTGGGGGAGGATGGCGAAAGCTGATGATCTAGATGTAGCTGGTCTGGACGAGTGGAGATTCTCACCTGCGGCTGCGAGCTTCCAGCCCACAGCATCCGCCGGGGATGGATGCCTGGACCGGCTGTGTCGGCAAAACCTCGGTTATCCCTACGCGCGACCTTTTCCAGCACCGACCTTGCCCGAAATCTTGGACCTCACGATCCCTCCCGACTCAACCACATCTCAGCACTCCAACTCCCCAGGGAAACACCAGCGAAAATGAGACCGACTCAGATCCTCCTCGGTGGCGGCGAGCCCAACCCCAAGATCGGCCAGTGAGTGCGCCCCCGAACCCGCCGCCAATTGGACCGACCCGGAAGCGATGCGGGTTTTCCGTCACACGAACAAGCTTCTGGCAAACTATCGGCCAATTCGCGGCAACGCCAGTTCATGGGAGATGGAATGCTGACCTGTATCTAGCTTCATCGGTGACTGGGGCTCCCTTGGTGAGTAGCTATCATGCCGATATCCCACGCGAGCGACTCGAGTCGGGTAGTTATGGAGGTACTGGGACGAGCCGAGGTGTTCGCGATCCCCATCGGGATCAATTGGCTTCGACGTCCACCTCAACGACCGACGACACGAGATCCAAATATTCGGGACTGTTCAACAAGGAGGGAGCAACAAATGCTGACCGCTATACAGGTGGCGCCAACAAGCAGAGGGGCATCATCCACTGGGGTCTGTCTCCCAACCGCCAGAATGTCACCGCCGGCATGGTCCACGACGCCTTCTTCAACACCTTCCGCCGCACCAAGTCGCAGATCTTCTACTGGCTCCCTGCCATGCTCGGTGGCTACTACCTGATGCACTGGGCTATTGAGCGGTATGCAGACTGACCCTCGGGGTGCTGGTTCGTAGGATCGATTAGCTGACCACGTGGGACAATAGGAACGAGTACCTCAACTCGAAGGCCGGCCGGGCTGAGTTCGCCGATGAGGAATAAGTGGCTCATGATAAAAAAAATGAGGTTGTTGGAATACCGCGTCCTCGGACCATTGTACATCATCACTACCTAGACTGGGGCGGATAGACATTGCCTAGTCAATCGATTCCCATTTGTTGTCCGTGAAATTGGCATGGCCATTGTGAAATCTGACAACTGCGCGCACCTAGCTTCGAAGTATAGGGGATACCGGGAACCGAACTATCTATGAAGGGACGATAGGGGCGGGAACTAATGCCAGAACACTTCTTCTGCCTTAGGAGCCGGAGGTTTCTGCTCATCTTCGCAGCTACGGGTTCTACGCATTGATCATTTCTAGTGGCAGATGTTGATGAAAAGGTATCAAGGGAGCTCGGAAGAAACTGCTTTGGTACTGGTTTCAGTTCTGCGCGTTTTCAGCAGGTATCTATCTATTAATAATGCCTTGCTATTAATCTCGGAAGCACCAAACCCTCATGCCACCCTGGCCTCCGCGATTCGCCCTACAATAGTAAGGGATAAAGACTAGGTCCTTTTCCTTGCCCGGACCCCACGGCTTATCGGTGTAGAGCTTGGAGGCATCCAAGCTTTTGAGCTCCGAGCCCTTGGCAATCACCGGGATTACCTCGTGGCCCTGTATCTCGAGCGGAGCTCCATCCCTGATTGAACCGGAAGAGAGGGCGACATTGTCGATGTCAACCTCATTATCGACATCCTCGATGCAATAGACTAGTGGTCCACGCATGATGCAGACTTCATTCTTGCCGGTCCTTGGATTGGCATACATCTTCCGGGCCTCCATGCTGAAAACAATCTCGACCTTTCCATCGGTGCCTTCCGGAAGATACAAGTAGCCGTCCTTAACCTTGCCGCCGTCTGCGCTGCACTTGTAACCGCTCGCCCAGCCCGGAATACGCAGGACCAGGGCTACTGTCCCCGTCCAACTAACCTCGACCTCTCCAGACCACGGCGCCTTAGCATTGAGAGTGACAACGGCGTCACTTCCGGGTACGTGGATAGTACTTGCGATATAAAGATGCACAACAACCTGGTGCTCGTCGTTGACGGAGAAGATGTACGCGCCGAGATTTCCCAGGAGCTTTGCGACATTCGGAGGGCAACAGGCGACCTGGAACCAGCGGCTCCTCTCCTTGGGACGGCCCGTGAAGGTCCGTAGCGGATTCTCATAGTAGAAGGTCTCGCCATCGAGGCCGACAGCGCCGAGAAAGCCGTTGTATAGGCCAACCTCCATGACATCGGCGTACTCGGACACGAGGTTGAGTCGTAGCATCCGTTGGCACCAGACAATCATGCCAAAAGTGGCACACGTCTCAGCGTAGCAGACGCCGCCCTCCTCTGTGTCGCCCAGGACGTACGGATGTCCGAAGCCTTCCCATTGGCGCACGGAGCCCAGGCCGCCCGTGATGTACATCTTCCTGTCGACCATGTCTCGCCACAAACGATCCAGAGAGGACTTGATGCCTGGGGGATTGACTAGGCGCACGAGATCCGTGGCTGCCGTCATGTAGTACATGGCTCGGACGGAATGGCCGAGGAGCTCGGTGGTCTCTACTAGGGGGCGATCGGCTTGGTGGTACGCATAGTCTCTCGGACGTCGATAGACAGGTCGCATCTCGAAAGTGTTATAGTCGGCCGGGTTGTTGCCGCGAGCCCATGCCTCCTTGTCGAAGTATATCTCCCCCTTTTCATCACTAGTCCCCCGTTCGAGGATGAAGTACTGAGCAACCTTTAACAGTAGTGGCTCCTTGGTTAGCTCGTACAGCCTCAGTAGGCCAATTTCGATCTCCTCATGGCCCGGATACCCCTTCTTTTTTCCGGGTTCCGCGCCAAAGATGGAGTCGATGTGCTTCACGACTTTCATGACGGGCTCTAGCAGGCGACCACTGTTAGTTAGGGTCTCATAGGCAACGCAGGCTTCGATTAGGTGGCCGATGCAGTACAGCTCGTGCATGTCGCGCAGGTTGGTCCACCTATTATCGAGGCCGCGCACAGTGTAGTATGAGTTGATGTAGCCGTCAGAGTGCTGGGCTGCGCGGATGTTGTCGACGGCCTCCTCGACGGTAGCCATCATGGCATCGTCGGGATGCTTCTCCAAAAAGTAGCAGGCCGCCTCGGTGGCTTTGTAAATGTCGCTGTCCCAGAAGGGCTATGGATTACACGTTAGTTAGAACTTGGGCACACGGCGTATTCAAGTTGTCATGACTAGGGGCTGTCTATACTGACATGGGGCTGTGGCTGATGGCCATGTTTCCACTTGAGGCAATCCCAGTGACCAGAGTCCTTTTGGGCTTTGAAGAGGGCAGGGATTGTCTTTGTTCGGCAGCTGTCACGGACGTGCAACCAGAAAGGAGACGCGATTTCGACATTTCGAGTTGGGACTTCCATTCTGCAGGCTCTCTAAGATACTGTGAGAACGTATTGATTCTTGGATCTTGGACAATGAAGAAGTATGGACAGCAGACTTCTATACTCTCTTGGGGACACATAGGCGATCTTGGGCTCAATTAAGGGTTCAATGTCATCCATGAGGTACTTTTTCATGGAATACAAACGGCGTTTTAAAGTTCCATGGAGCTAATGGAATTTGAATCCCTTCCAACAAATGGCATTTGCCCCATACGATATACGACAGTCATCCGTGCGGGCATCTACGTGTAAGCGAGGAGTTCTCCTCTTTCAGTCTTGGCCTTATCCTTGGCGTTGGGGGTTCATTACCAGTGAACCATCTAACACTCTTGTGACCTGGTCCAATACCTGGAGGGGAATTCCAGATCCCTGGAACGCAATGCTCCAGCTGACTGGCGGGTAAATTGTCTGCATGGGTTGCTCCTCATTTTGCCAGATCACGAATATCCTTGTCACCCAACCTCCTCACGCCAACGAAGCCTGCCATGCACGATATCCTGCTCCCATCCTGCAAGCGCACCAACTAGAGCAATTCAATGCCCACGTTTACCGCCTTGCTCGTCAGATCCCCTCTTGTGAACCCCCACGGCCGGGTAATAGCGATGTTTTGCGGGGTGACCGCTTGATACCCCATGGGGATTGGGGGCCATAGCATGGGGGGAAGCCCTTCTCGACCACCATGGACCCGTTGAACCATGTTCACCAAAGACGAGCCAAACAAAAGTAACTGGACGGTCATCTCTGAAGCGGAACCATATAAGTGCGTAGATGTCTATATGTTGAGAACTTGTCTCAGACCCAAGCCTTACGTAGGATCGGCTCTATACATATGAAGTGCGGAGTACAGCAGACATTTTGGACTCTCCCGCTTATACACGCTCGGTGACCTTCACGAATCATGGCCTCGAAAGACGAAGGCCCCATCTCCACGGAGAAACAAGCCCTAGAGCATGTAGAGGTGCCTTCTGCCACTGTTCCCGACAATGTCAAGTTCAAGGAAGTCAACGTCCGGTCCGTCGAGCTGGCCGACGCTGTCGCCAAGGACAAGCCGAATTATCGTTCTCGCTCGCAAATTGTCCTCTACGGCTGCATGCTCTTTGCAACACTGAGTAAGTGCTAATCTAGACTGGTCACTGTACCGTAGCTGCGAGTGTACAGCGTGGCTAAAACGTGCCTCCTATTAGATGGGTGCATGAACGGGTACGATGGCTCCGTCATGAGCTCCATCAACGCCATGGATCAATGGCACGACTACTTCGGCGTGGGGAAGACGGGGTCGACCATCGGGCTCGTCATGGCCATCTACACGGCCGGTCAGATTACCGGTAGCTTCTTCACGGGTTTCGTTGTCGACACGTTTGGTCGTAGATCTGGCATGGCTATTGGATCCTTCTTCATCATTGTCGGCTCCATCGTCCAAGCGACGGCTCACACGCTGGCCGCCTTCATCGGAGGTCGCTTCATCGTGGGCATTGGTGTCCCCATGTGCACCACTGCCGCCCCGACATACATTGTTGAGCTGGCCTACCCGACGTGGCGAGGTCTGGCTGGTGGCATGTATAATGTCCTCGGATGGTACATTGGCTCGCTCAGTAAGTGGTGTTTCCGACGGTGGTTTTCTTGGTCGATCGAGCTAACGTTTCCATCTCTGCAGCTGCCAGCTGGAGCTGCTACGGAACAGCCAACATCGCCAGCAACTGGTCATGGCGCATCCCCTACATCATTCAGGCCATCCCTGCCCTGATCATTATAACCTGCGTTTGGTTCCTCCCGGAAAGCCCTCGTTGGCTCTTTGCCAAGAATAAGGCCGATGAGGCCAAGAAGACTCTGATCAAGTATCACGGGAATGGCAACCCAAATTCTGCCCTCGTCAAACTCGAGTGCGAGGAGATCAAGTCTTCGCTCGAGGCCGAGGCGGAGGTCGGCAGCGGCAAGTGGTGGGACTACAAGATCCTGCTCAAGACGCGCGCGAACCGATACCGAATGTGGATCATCTTCCTCATCGCCATCTTCTCCCAGTTTACCGGTGGCGCTGTCATCTCCTATTACCTCCCTAGCATGCTCGAGACGGTCGGCATCACCTCCTCGTCGCAGCAGCTCCTCATGAACGCCCTGAACAACGTCTTCTCCTTCTGTGGTGGTATAGTTGGCGCCTTCTTCGTCGACAAGGCTGGCCGCCGACCCCTCCTCCTCTGGGGAGTCTTCCTCACCGGCCTCATCTACGTCCCCATCAACGTGTTGGGTGGTCTCGCCAACGGCCACATCACCCAGGCATCAGGATACGCCTTCATCGCCATGATGTTCCTCTACGGCATCGTTTCGTCCTTCTGCTGGACGCCACTGCAGGCCCTATACCCCGCCGAAATCCTCAGCAACGACATTCGCGCGAAGGGCATCGCTGCCGACAAGTTTGTCGCCGCCATCGCTAGCTTCATCAACCTGTACGCGACGCCCATCGCGCTCGACAACATCGGCTGGAAGATGTACACGATTCTCCTTGTTCTTCACTTGTTCCACTGGGTGATGATGTATTTCGTCACGGTTGAGACCAAGGGAAAGACGCTGGAGGAGCTCGATGAGATATTCAATGACCCCAAGCCGGTGAAGAAGAGCAAACAGGTCAGCCGCGTCGTCGTCAGCGCTGGTGTTGGTATCAAGATGGCCGACCCTTAGGGAGTGGAATTCTCATTGTAACACATCCGCGGACATGGCCCCTGAATAGACGGTTGTGCGCTCAATGTGGTAGAGTATTAGTCCATGAATGAACTGGTTGTCGCTCAATGTACTCTCATGAACGTGAAGGGTCAACCTGAGCCCCATCATCATCCGTAGTATTCCTAACCCACAAGAAGATCTGGGACACTTATAGGACCAATTTCTTCATAATTGTTGAGCCAAAAAGTGAAAACGCTAGGCTCTAGGGAATGAATAGATTTAGGATAGAAAGAATTGTTTCTCCGGTAATTACATAGTAGTAGTAACTGCCCAAGTGATCAGATTGTGGAGGTTGGAGAACCCCATGAAATATGTATTACCTGATGGGATGCGACGATACAAATCACGTGAGTATCTGAAAGTGGGACCTGGCACCCCAAGCCACCGAAAATTTCGGAGGGTCTCTGTCGGCCTCAGAAAAAAAAAAGTTGGAAAAAACCACCCCAATTCCGTCGACGACTACACCAACGACGAAAAAAGCAGGGTCGAAGCGGCTTCCAATCAATCCCGAGGCTTTGTCAAACGCTATCCCATTCCAATTGATATTTTTTCCCCGAGGAAGAACATCCCAAACAGCCAAGATGGCCGCCGAGAAGCCCGATAAGAAGGAGAAGAAGGACAAGAAGCGCAGCGACGAGTCCGGCGTGAGCAAGTCCAAGAAGGACAAGAAGGATAAGAAGGACAAGAAGGATAAGCTGGCTGCCGCCGCCGAGGAGCACCTGCAGAAGGATGTCGCCGAGCAGAGCAAGCCTGTGAAGAAGGCCGTTGTCGAGGAGGAGGACTCCGATGTCGAGATCGCCTCCGACGAGACCCCTCTGGAGACCATGGTGGTGCCTTTTGCGGTTCCCCTGGCGGACGACAAGGGAACCAAGAAGGTCTACAAGACGATCCGGAAAGGTAAGGCATTGCGTCCATTACACTGCACTCTCTTTGCCTGCTAGAGCGAGACTGACCCTCCCTTGCTTAGCTGCCAAGAACAACACCCTCAAGCGTGGCGTCAAGGAGGTCGTCAAGACCCTGCGCAAGTCGCCCGCCGCCGGCCCCGGCATCACCTCGTTTCCCGGCGTTGTCATCATTGCCGGCGACATCTCGCCGGCGGACGTCATCTCGCACATCCCCGTTCTGTGCGAGGACCACAATGTTCCCTACATCTTCGTCTCGTCGCGCGCCGAGCTGGGCGCTGCGGCCAAGACCAAGCGCCCGACCAGCGTCGTTATGATCATGGAGAAGCGCGACGGCAAGAAGAAGGCCAAGGATGAGGCGGCGGACAAGGAGGGCGACGGCGAGGAGTTTGCCGAGAGCTACGCGGCGCTCGCCAAGTACATCCAGAAGGAGTTCAACAAGCAGGCGTTCTGGACAAAGGGCGAGTCGAGGGCGTAATTTGGTGGTCGCTAGGTGTTGAATGATGGAAGAGGTGTGTGTGTGGGTAGGCGACGCGTTGGTCTATCTGGGTGTACTATACCAGAGGGTTGTCCTACATGGGCCATACGGACATGGCGGCGTTCCGGTGTTTACTGAATACTGATAAAAAATGGATGGCATTGTTAATCTTGCACATGGGATGTGGTTCTAGGTTCTAGATGCGTGAACAGGTGCCTACTCCCCACGCCGAGACACGTTCGATTACAGAAGTGATGTGGAATGGTTCAATGATACAATTGTTCATCAAGATACGATTTCTGGATACGTGTTAAGGAAACTCCATGGTCCCGTCGTGGGTGCCGTGGTCCAAAAGCTACCTCCATTCCAGCCGGCAATTCCGGCGCAGCATTTCGCTGTCCCTCGCCTTCCGAAGGTTTTGCCCAACTATTACTTTTTAGTCGAAGGGGTTGGTCCGGGTCCCCCACCAGGTCATGAAGACAGATAGGCCGACCGTCTCGAAGAGCTTGGCGGCGATGCTGACGCCGACCGTGTCGAGGGGCCTCTTCTCGCTGAAGACTTGGGCGAGGATGCCCGGGGCCGAGGTGGCGGCGAAGATGAGACCACCCAGGTAGGCAGCGCCCTTGTAGCTCAGGGTGCCCGTGGCATTGATGAGGGCGCCGACACCGTAGCTCTGCAGCGCGGAGCCGACGAGGGTGGTGCCCCAGGCGACGGCGGCACCACAGGCCTCCTTGGAGCGGATGAACTCCTCCTTGGTGTCGGCTGCCTTGGCGCGCTGGTACGTCTGGCCGAAGAGTGGCGACAGCACGGCCAGCTCGACGCCGTGGTTGAAGAAGGTGCCCAGCGCGATGGCCGAGGGCTTAACGGCAGGCAGGTCTGTTGTTGGGTGGGCTCCCATGTCAGCGGATTGCTCATTTACTACAGATCCCGGGGAGGGATTTTTGCAGGCAGATCTGCAGAGTGTGGCTCACATTGCAGGCTCATGATGGGTGGATTTGGTGGATGAATTTGGGGCGGAAAGGGCGTGTAAGTGAAGATGGCAATGTCTTCCGTCGTGTGGTTGAAGCTTGATGATGAGGAGCAGTGCTCTGGAATCGTGACAACAACAAGAACAACAAGCTGCACAGCTGGCAGATTGAGTATTTGTACTCTGAGACCCCTCCCCGATCTCGATCGGCTAAGTTTAACTAGCCTTCGTCAGTTCCAGAATTCATCCTCATCAGCCTGTCGTCACTGCGAATGAATGATGTCACTGCTAGCCGCGATGGCCCCAAGATGCCGGATGGGGCAACATCGGTCATGTGCAGAGCTGCAGATGGCCCGCGCAAACCAGTTTGGACAAGTATGGAGCTCCAAGGAGCTAATGGAGCTAATGCTCCTGGGCTTTTATTGCCCATGGTCTGTCATGGCAAAACCTGATGCTGACAGTACCTGATCCATCCTGGAACCCATCTTGGCGAGGACGTACGGATGGGCCCAGTCCTGTGCCATTGCATACTGCCTTTGCCTGCTGTAGGAGGCGTAAGTATTGATTTCTATTCCGAGCCCGAACCCGGGTACAGCCGCAAGTGAGGCCCTCAACTACACAGAATGATCAGCACACTCTGTCTCATGCAAGGTACGTGGTGTCCATCAGATTTGCCTTACACCATGGAAGTCTCCCACCGATTAATTGCACATCAACGGTGATCTAAGACAGCACAAAGATATGGGAGGCTACGAGATATCAAGTTCCCAAAAATACTGGCATATATTCATCCCCGCTGAAAATCCCGTCCCTATCTTCTCTGTCCCATACACTCCGTGCCCACAAGGGCCGCACAACACACATAACTCCTATGACTCTATATGTACACCGGGATGAGCCCCTTATTGCCGACGGGGTTGAAACCGCCAGCTCCAATCATGCCATGTTCTGGCCTTCTTCTCCGCCTCGCAACGCTAGCAGCGATCTCACATCGTGCACATATTGCAGGCCCTCCAGCAGCGGTATTAAATGCATCAGGTCGTAGTCAGTCGGGTCATTGATCCAGCCTTGTATCGGAATCGCGTTATCTAGTCCACGGTTAGCCACATCGTCTTGCCAAGATGGCAAGTCCTAACTTGCCTTCATGGAACAGATAGCTCAGCGGACTGTTGTCCAGAATCATGACATTACTCAAATCCGGCTCCACTGAGCTCAAATCCTTGATGTACGCTCCCTGCCGGTAGGTGCAGTGCTGCCGGTAGTATCGAGCCGAGAAGAATTTTTTCTCCGACTCCAGCCAGTCGATGACGGGGTCCGCATACTCCTGGACCGAAGCCGTAAAGATGACGAGATTGAACCATTTGACTACTCTTCGCAAAAATTCGTCGCAGTACGGTCGCTTGTTGACCCAGTACAGAATCGGGTGCTGCCCAACCTGCCCAGTGCCGCCCATCCCTAGGGACGCAGCGTTTAGCCGCACCTCAACCATGTGGCCTGTGCTCATCCTGCCACCCTTGGACATGCTGTGTATCAGAGTCTCGTCCAGGTCTAAAATCAGGGTCTTGGTCGGCTTCCTAGGCGGTTCGATGTTGAGATACGAGGGCTGCCGTCGAGGAATCAATGGTCGAGGTGGCGCGGGGGCTCGCGGGTACTTGGTTAGAGCGGCGATCGGAGATGTGGGCGACTTGAGGTGCGCTGAGAGTTCTTCACCCCCTAGCTCGCTGGCTTTCGTTCGCGACACTGCAGATTGCGTTTTCCTATGCTTCCGCTTCTCGGGGTTTTCGTCGTGATTTAGCTTGATCCTGATAGATTTGCGCGCCGGGTTGATTTCTTCTGGTGATTCCAATGATTTCGATCTGGTGTGTCTTCGGCTTTTTGATTTTGGTTCTTCGGATTCTGATTCAGACGATACGGCAGTAGAGATTGACGAGCCTCGACGAGCTCGCCGCAGAGCATGAGACGGTTCAAGATGAGTAGTGTTTCCAGCAGAGGCATATTCGTCGACGGGGATTTTAGAATTGATCCCCTTGCGGACACCAAACAGCATTTTGATCTGAGCCCAGGGCGCGAAGTTGCCATGTTCGTCGCAAAAGCATGCCATCAGGTACACGCCGGGGGACGCAAGCGTGGCAAATACCCAGCGCAACGAGCTGATGATGCTAGATGCAAAGTCTCGAGGTAATGTGTGCCACCAGCTAGAGCGCCTGTTGGCCCCCTTCTTTTCGTTCAGGAGAGGGACCTCCTCCTCGGCGTCGTGTTTCTCATCGTAATGCGTCTCGGTTGCCGAGGTCTGCGGATAGGAATCCATTTTTTCTTCTTGTACTGCGTCTCCGGATTGTTCGGTCGTTTGTTCTTCGAGTTGGGGTAGGTTGATGCCAAGGGAGCTTAGGCTGTTGGATCGCGACGGTACAGGGGTCGTGGTTGGTGATACGCGGGTGGTGATGATGTTGAGGGAGTTCATCGTCGGGGGATACCGCTAGCCATGTGGGATTGAAGCGCGGGGGCACAGCACGGTGCAGTTGAGAACAGACGAGGAGCCGAACGTGGTCAGTTGAGGGAGTAGCAAGTCGTCGGAACCGTTCCGGGGTTTGATGTCGCGTGATGGCCTTGTACCACTTCGAAGGGGCGCGTCAAAACGGGAGAGAAACGAGCGTTGGTGACAGTCGAAGCAACTGCGTATGAACTATGGAACGGGAGAGTTGCAACAGATGCCGCTCAGCACCGTGCTACTATCGCCATACGGAACCGAGGGAGAGGCGAAACGCTTGGTGGATCAGGTGTTCCCTGGGAGAAGGGTCCGGAACTGGTATCGCTGATATTCTAATTGTCCGAGCGCAATTGGCAAACAGTCACCGCTGAGGGTAGAACGCCGGGTCTATCCGCCTGACTGTATGTCGTGCGGCGGCTTCGAGGGAGGAGGAGGATGGTGGAGATGGAGTCTGAAATGCTGGGATCGAGGATGGCGGGTGGTGTTGGGCGTTGGGCGGGCTCTATGCTGAGCGCCATTGGCTGATGGTTGTTGCGCCTATATGCCCTACGTAATTACTTCTGCAGCGCTGTGGACCCAGCTGCCTGTTGCCCGTAAAACCCGCGGATGGCTCTGCATGTTTGACGTTGGTGCGCCTCCACTATCAACGTGCCTAGGTGCAAATGCGCTCGAGCCTCGACCTAGAAGTGCCCAGGGACGATCAAACGGCCAGCATCATCACCAAAAACAAGGACTATTATCGCATCAGGTATGGGACCATTGAGGAAACATTGCAATGGGAGCCCATTCTTTGGAGGCACGCGCCCCTACTGCACCTTCTCAGGTGCCACCAAAATAGCTCACAACACGTGATGCACCTCCTAACTGTTAGGTACTCGTACTACTACCTATTATGTCCTCTCCCGGCAGTTGCCAGAAGCCAACCTCGAAGGCCCTCTCAGACATGAAACCACGCCTGCAGCCGATACTCCAACCGACTCCCCAGCTCAATTCCAAGACAACACACCGGCGCACTAGAGTCCAAGGACATCTACCAGTGAGATGGATCACCTCTGGGAGCATCGTTGGTAGGCTTGTGCGCCCTGCTTCCGTCTGTTGAGGAAGTCCTCGGCATTCGCAGCGCCATCGGCCTTGGCGGCCATCCTATTTCGTACCACTTTTCGCCTAGGTGGTTACCGATTCCTCTCCGTTCCCAAACAGGCTCCAAAATCTCAAAACGCTTCGACATTCACCACATCTAAGAATTGCGCTTATCAATCTGCCGTGGAGTTACGACAAAACTTACGAATTGACTTCGCCTCTTCTGAAAGTCCCCTAGGCTTCGAGAACTTGTCTGTCACGTCGCCACATGGGCGCACCAAGTTCGCTAGGAATGCCACCAAAACGGCAATTTGGAGCCAGGAAAAGCCACAAAGGTGTCGTGACGGGGCGGGCTGACCTACAAAAATAGGCATGGGCAGAGCGAGCTGTACGCCTAGACACGGCACATCATTGAGGCTTCTTGGTCACTCGCTCCAAACACGGACCTCACTGGCGGACCCCACCAAATCATGATACAGAGGTCCGATCAGGCGGAAGAGACTTGTACCCAGCAAGAAGACTATTACCACCAACGCATTAATACTAGCATGGTCCAGAACGTTTATTCCTTCCAGAGCCCGAGCACGCGCGCCGGGTATATTTTGACATTTAGGCGCGATAGTGAGCTGAACAGCAACTGCTGTTGTCCACACGACAACCAGTAAGTTAAGCCACCTAATGATCACTCGATTCGGAAGTCCGGTGTCGAGATGCGAAACAGCTAAACTCTGCTCCTTAGTCTGCAAACGTTATTATTTACTAGCCCGCGGGAAGTCTAGCGGCATGACATAGACAAGCCTGGGCCTCAGTTCCAGCCACATCGATTAAGGCCCGCCATCACTACTATGTGAAGTGTACCAGAAATCGCCACTATTGCAGCTATGTAATCATAGTACAGTACAGATATGAATATTGTGTCATTTCCAATGCGGAGTGGGTTTGGGGGAAAAAGACGACTTCTAGGTTCTCTACGCAAAAGGGCAAGCCACATGGCTCTGATTCCAAGCATGTTCCTGGCCAGAAGGCACTTATGACCTCCTGAGCGGCGTGATGTCTTTCCTCTAAGAACAACTCTAATTTCTGCCCACGTGGGCCACTGAAACGTCGGTCAGGCGTAACCCGGGGTAATAGGCCTGTCAGTGTGACTAGCCTACCTCCAGAATAGTCTCGACTATTTGAACGGGGGTTGGCCCCCTTCGCCAGGGCCTCTCTTTATCTTTATCCCTTCGCACACTTTTCTATTTACGCTCTTAAGACTACGACCATGGAGAAACTTCACGCAGAGTCCGCTACTCGCGGAATGGAAGAGCGGGCCGTAGCGGATATCTTCGCCGCTCCCATTGATACGAAACCACCACCGGCAGCCATCAAGACAAGGCCAGATCACCCTGTCTCTCGGAAGGACATCAGTAAATCAGGCCCGATTCAGACCAACAAGTTCTATGCCAATTTCTTCCTGGGCGACCAAACAGCTCCGGCTTACGTCTTTCCCTACACCGTTTCTTGGTCCAAAGGGAAGGGCCCAGTTGCCAGCTGGGGGCTGGCTATTTCCCATACTGAGGCAAAGCAGCGTGTTTTTGGCCCTGTAAAGTTCAACAACGCCGCGTCATACTATTTTAACCCTGTTGGGATCCAGTCTATGACTCTGTCAGCGAAGGAGCTGAGTGGAAGCACTGTTCTCACAGTGGACAATATTACCCCTTTCTCGGCCAGAGTCAACCTGAAGAAAGATGCAGGTTCTTATCCGGCGATCCAGTTCCCTCTTGTTCAAGGAATGGCTTATGTTACTGGGCAGTACAACGGCGGAACTCCGATGATCCAGTCAGGGGTTCGCTTCAAGTCCTTCACCAAAGTCCCCCAGAGCCCCAAGAGCAATATCGTCAAGTATAATGCTCTCCTAGAAGATGGCATGACTTGGCATGTGTATGCTTATAAAACCAAAGGGGATCAGCTCGATTTTAGACTTGTCAACAACGGGCTCGTACAAAGCTCAAAGCCCTTTCATGGTATTTTGCAAATTACCAAGGATCCGAAGACAGCTGGCTCGGAGAAAGTTCTCGACGACGGCGCGGGCATTTATCCAACAGGGGTGCAGTTGAGCGGCTCGGTGTCCGGCTCTACGGGTACTTACAGCTTCAAGTTCACGAAGGCCGGGCATCCCACGGGATCCATCTACATGTATGCACTGGCACACCATGTCGCTTCGTTCAACGCAGACACAAAGAAACGAGTCCAGTCCCTCAAATTGCAGACCACGACCAAAGGTGTGGCCACCCTGGTTTCACAGGCCGTTTGGACTATGACGGAGACAGGACTACCCACGGGTATGGGGTTTGCGCCGTGGGACCCTTCCAAAGGAGGATCACGCAAGATACTCTCAGCAGGGGCCAAAGCCGCGCTTAAGCCAATCGCTTTGGCAGAGCTGTCTCAAGACATGAATGCTCAGTCTGATCTAGACTCGATGTATTTTAGCGGCAAGGTTTGTCTCCTATGCTCTTTTAACCTATGTTCCAAGTGATAGAACTGACATTGGATACTCTAGGCGCTGCTCAAGTTCGCCCAAATTATTTACGTGGTCAACGATGTGCTCGGTGACAAGGCCTTGGCCCAGGCCGGGCTAGTCCGTCTCAAGGCTGCCTTTAGCCGCTTTGCTCGCAACCAGCAGAAGTTTCCGCTGCTGTATGAAAGTGAGTAGCTGTAATAAAAATTAATCATATACCAAGCATAGGCTGACCGCGAACACAGGTGCTTGGGGAGGTGTTGTGTCAAGCGCATCGTATGTAACGGGTGACCCTCTGGCTGATTTTGGGAACACATATTATAACGACCACCACTTTCACTATGGCTATCATATCCTGGCAGCAGCCATTATAGCCTATCTTGACAAGGCCTGGGCTTCGCAAAACAAAGATTATGTCAACATACTCGTACGAGACTTCGCCAATCCCAGTTCTAGGGATACCTACTTCCCTCAGTTCCGAAACTTCGATTGGTATCATGGCCATAGCTGGGCTAAAGGCTTGTTCGTGTCTTTCGATGGCAATAATCAGGAGTCGAGCTCTGAAGATGTCATGTCAACCTATGCCATCAAGATGTGGGGCACTATGATCGGTGACACCAACATGGTCGCAAGGTTGGTAACACGACAATGGCACTGGAAGATTGTGTATGCTGACAACAACAGGGCTAATTTACAGCTGGCCGTTATGACCCGCAGTCTTCGAGACAACTATCTTTATACGAGTGACAACGCGGTGCAGCCTCCAAATTTCATTGGGAACAAGGTTGCTGGTATTATCTTTGAGAATAAGATCGACCACACGACCTTCTTTTCCGCTGATATAGAAGCTATCCAGGGCATCCATATGATTCCGGTCCATGCGCCCACTGTCTTCTCCCGGTCCAAGCTCTTTGTGAAGCAGGAGTGGGATGCTTATTTCAGCAACGGAAGGATTGATAAGATCAACAACAGTTGGAAGGGGATGATCTACGCCAGCTATGCGACGATTGATCCCCGGAATGCCTGGTCTTTCTTCATTTCGCCGGGTTTCCAAGCTGCATGGCTCGACGGTGGCGCGTCTAGGACATGGTACATGACTTATGCAGGAGGTAAGTTGCACAGTGGTCGCTCTGAAGTGGCCGATTGCCATGAGGCAAGCTAACACCAATATCATAGCTCTCGGTGGGGTATGAGTTCCTGCGTGAACTCCTATTCTCTTTCAGGGTACAGCTTTGTGGGAATTTCATCTTGTTATGCCATTTAATGTTTTCCTTTCGAGTTGTCTCGAAGATGCCAGCCGAATATTTATAGTTCAAATTCTTTTGTTGAATCTGTTGCGCATTGGGCCCAGCGTTTGTCGATATACGATTCCATAAACCCTTGTAGCAAGCCACGCTACGCCATGCGCCCTTCCAGACACATTCAAATGACATTTTTGACATTCACAGTGGAGACGTGGCTCCATATAGGTAGGTTCTCAGACTACCGACATAAAATACGAGACATCTGCCGTGATGTACATATCTTTCATAAAAATACTACCTGGCCTATATATCATTTTCGTCCCTACTCTTTTTTTCTAAAGAAGAGGCCCTCCGTTGAAACCCAACAAGTTCGTCACAATGGAATCCAATAAACCCAATGCAACAACCGTTACCTACAGACCACACCGACCGGGAGACCTGGGCATGATTGTCCACCGACACGGTGTCGTGTACCGCGAAGAGTACGGTTGGGATGACCCACGCTTCGAGGGACTCGTGGCCCAGATTGCCGCCGACTTCCTGGCAGGCCACGACAGCGCCAAGGAGCGATGCTGGATAGCGGAGAAGGGAGACCAATTCGTCGGGTCCATCATGCTGGTCAAGGATCCCGAGTATAACGATGCCGCCAAACTGCGCGTCCTCCTTGTAGAGCCAAAGGCCCGAGGTCTCGGTGTGGGGAAGACTCTGCTGAGGATGTGCGTCGAATTTGCGAGGGAGGCGGGATACAAGCGCGTCAGGCTACGGACTGAGGGAGTCCTCGAGACGGCTCGTCAAATGTACAAGCGGGAGGGATTTGAGGTGGTTGAAAAGGCAGAGCGAGTGTTTGATGCTGATTCTGAGGGGGAGATGTGGGAGATGGTTTTCTAAGGGCATCCTGTATGTCATGAAGTGACGATGAGGAGAATATATGGACGCAAATGATATCCCTTTCTAATTTATACATCAAATTCAAGAGTCCAAGCCTTATTAGCCGCAACAGAGCTAGGGGGTTTCAATATTTTGGAGTCTACTTTGTAGTAGAAGTTATAACAGCATTGTCAATACGTCAGCTCCGAGGAATGGGCAGTGGTTAGATTTAAGATACCAGGCGCCATTCAGTTCTCTATGAGACTGCCAACAGAAACCAGTCTAGAACCAGAGGAGCAGCATCATGCATACACTGCCCGGATGTCTGCACAAGGCATGGTCCACGGCAAGCCGGTGGGGCGTCTAGCACCAGTAGCCATTGGGAACGGTACACACACTCGGGCATGGAGTTGAAGGAGCACACCGCTTCATCAACGACAGGTTGAGGGCCGAGTTATAAAGGGCCGGTCCCCCTCCCCATATTCGCAGCCTCCGATATCGAGCGCGTCGTCCATCATGATCGGCTTCAGAGGGCGAAGAGGGTTTGGAGGGGTCAGAGGGGTTGAGGGCCAGAGAGGAAGGTGGGATGGGCCCCGGCAGCTTCCCAGGGCATCTCCAGTGCTCCACCCGCCCCGCCTTCCAATGCGAGAGCGGCGCACGCAGCCTCGCCAAAAAAAAGGGCTGTCATTGAGTCACAGTCACCATCTCGGGCAATCTGGGCTTCCCGACAGTAACCTCTCACCACACCACCACGCTAATTTTGCATCCCCCCGGGCCCCACGGACATCGAGAGCCGCATCATCGACATCAGTATACCGATAATCTCCGAAAAGACAGCTTTATAGAAATCATCATACAGCGCATTGTCTGACCTCCGGCTCTGACTGGACTGGCAATCTCGCCGTCTCGCATCACACCACTTCGTCATCCCATCCCTCGATCTGTCCTATCTGCTCGCCCCCGGCGAAACCAATATACCATGGCCCCTGCCACGGCGGGCTTCGCGCCCAATCTGGAGAAATATCTCAAGTCGCTCAAGGGCCAACCTCTTGAGCTCACAGTAGAGAACCTAGTCTCGTGCGCGCCCCTTTCGCGACCCAGCACCACGTTCCCGCAGCAATGCTGACCAGATCCTCCCAGCCTCCTAAAACGAAGACAGATCACCGGCGCCGAGGATTGCGCCGTCGCCACCGCACACTGCCTCCTCCAGGTCGTTGCCAGGTCGAAATGGCAAGACGTCGACACCCTCCTCTACAACGTCTCTCGCACAGGCAACAAGCTCGCGCGCGCCCTACCCCACGAGCTCGTCATCGCCAACGTCGCCCGCCGCGTGCTCGGCCTCATCCGCGACGAGGCTGCCGAGAATAGGAACGAAGCTCCGAGCGAGACTCCGAGCGAAGGCGTGATGACTCCCCCGGCAGACTCGGCCAACGTCTCCAGCATACCCAGCCATTGGCAGCCCTCGGCCGGTGCCAGCAGCCCCAAGGCTCCTACGCGACCCGGACCCGTGCCAGGTGCGGTTCCTGGCTTCGGTAACCTCCCCAGAAGCCTGTCGCATCTACTGTCCGCCTCATCAGGGATGGAAATGGATGGCCACACGTCGCCTTTCGGGACCTCCGGCGCATCGACCCCTCTGCACCGGAACGCCGCTTCGAGCAACCAGATTCATGCGCTGAAATCTGAGGTCATCGATGGCATTGAAGAGATTATGGACGAAATCAGCCAAGTCGACGACCAGGTGGGAGCTCTGGCAGAGGTGCAGATTCACCCTGGAGACCATATCCTCGTACACCAACCCTCCCGCACAGTCGAACGCTTCATCCTCCGGGCAGCGCCGAGGCGCAAATTCACCGTCCTCATCGCCACCCAGCCCCCACCCAGGGTCAAGAAGTCCGGCGAGGATGACCCTTACGCGTCGTTTAGGAAGCGCCTGTCTGCCGCTGGCATCAGTGCCATCAACGTCACCTGTGGCGGTATCATGGCCTACATGTCGCGGGTGGACAAGGTCATCATGGGAGCCAGCGCCATTGTTGCCGGTGGAGGCGTCGTCAGCGATGCTGGGGCTGCGGCGATTGCCCGAGCCGCCAAGGAGCAGGGCACTGCCGTCATCGTCCTGGCAGGCATCTACAAGCTCAGCCCCTCGAATCCATTCCGCGACGACCAGGTCATTGAATGGGCAAACCCGATGAAATACGTGAGCTTTGCCGACGGGCAGCTGGTGAATGCGAATGGCTGCTTAGTCAAGACTGCACTCTCAGAGTTCATCCCAGGCAGGCTTATCGACACATATGTCACGAATCTGTAGGTTTTCATGGAGGGAATTCGTGGATGAGATGAGGCCCGCTGACATTAGGACATAGGGGAACTCACTCACGCGAGCATCTATCGGGACTCATTGCGGATCACTACAAACCGGAAGACGTCGATCTACACCTCTGGAAGATGAGCGATCCTTGAGCCGGCCATCCCTGGGCTGGAGCCTCCGATGGCGACGAATCGACGAGCATAGTTGCCTTCCGCGCTCCTCAGCCGTCCCCCGATTGGGACCTGTAGTAACAGATGCGACACAACCCAATTTCCATATATAAGGGGGGACGAAACTCTGCAGAGGGACAGTAATACGGTGCCGCGTCAGCGACCACGCGGTTGGAGGGGTGTGTGCATGTGGGAGAGGGCAGTGCCGTGCGAGGGGTGGTCCCTGATTGTTCCGGGAGCGTCCGAACCTGTTTGCATGCTCCCATTAGAATGTCGAAATCACTGCCGTTGGTGGGCGGTTGATTAAAGTATGGCATGGCACAGGAAAAAGCCTGATGGGTAGGGCAGGACGAGGTTGGAGTTCACCGCGTGGAACCCTCTGCGGTAATAGAAGGATTGGGGTTGATGGCTGCGCCGTAAGGCAGCGTCAAATGGTTGGCTACTCTGTACGAAGCATCCAATGCACGGATAGTATCGCCTTAATGGACCAGAGGATGACATCAGCCAGCACTAGCCCTCACTCTTCCGTTTGATACTTGAGTCGCAGGTCCCTTTAATTGTCGAAGCATGACTTACACTAATATTTATCATCTAATTTCTACCACGGTGGCGAGCCAACACGCAAGGCCAACTCATTTCATTCAGGAGCAGGATCATGAACGGCTTCAACCCTCCACCTCCGGGTCCCGATGAGCCCCCACCCCCTTACGTCGAATCAGTGCCACAGCATCGTCCTCCAACTTTATCATCGTCTCTCCAGGACGTCCCCAATCACGAATATACCCAAGGTCAACAACACTCGCACCACGAACCAACGCCCACGGGGCCCAGTGGTGCGCTGCACCTTTCCTCCCAGCCGTCGAACGCCTCTCACATCTTCACCTACCCGCTCCGCATACGCCCCAACTCTCTCCGGAGCGAATATCCCTACCCACAAGAGTGGGCGCCTGCTCGTGGTGTGAACATCCGGGACTGGTCGGCCTTTATCGGCGTCCTCATTCCTGATGATGCCGTCACTCGGGATGCAAAGGGCCTCTCGCCTACGCGCCGTCGCAGTATAGAGACTATCATCAATCAGTGGAACGCCAGCTTCTTTCTCCCGCGCGGAGTCAAGATGTGCCTTGACGAAGGTCACGGGGCGCCACTACCCCAGCGGGGCTCGCCCTTTCCTTCCGCCCCTCCTGCCTCCGGATCAACGTCATATACCCCTCCTCCTCATTCTTCCAGGGATCGATGGACCCGCAAGCTAAAGGACATAGCATCACAGAAGGACATATCCGTCACGGCCGACTCCATTCGCATGGGAGACAAGTTCTCGCTGACCCCGGGGGCCCTCAAGATTGGCAAGCTGGCACTCGACGAGAGGGGGATCAATTACGCGGGGAGGCAGATTGGGCCACAGATCCCCCCGGGGTCTCCTTCGCATGCTGCCCAGCCGTATGCGCAGTATTCGCCGTATCACCGGCCTGCTGCAAGCTTTAGGACTTCGCAGCAGAGTCTGCCTCACCCAACTGTTGCTTCAATTCAGCAGTATGCGCCACCTCCAGGCCCGCCGCCGCCGAGCAGGCATCACGGCCAACAGCAGACGGGCACAACATGGTAGCGTGGTTCGGATATGAAAATAGGCGCTATGGAAATAATACCATCGCGGATTTGAGTAGACTGTAAGGTGTGAAGGCGCTTGGGTAATTTGTCATTTCTTCTTTCTTCTTGGATATCTCCGTTCGCCGGCGCTGTGGATGCCGTGCCCCTAAATAGCAGAGCTTTTGTCTATCCAGCTCCGTCCATGGTGCCATCTCATCCTCATAAAACATCTCTCCCCGTATACGCCACATGTGCCCCGATGAATTCTTCCCCCCTCCGAACCTTACTTGGTCTCAACCTTCTCCACCAGATCCCCCACGCCTAGCCCTCTCCCCACTGCTACCTTGATCTGCCTCGCCGCCTCGTCCTTCTTGCCGGCCTCCGGGTCCCGCCCAACTTCGCCCACGGCCTCGCCCTCATCGACGGCCTCGCCGTCCTCCTCCTTCTTCCCCTCGGCAGCCTCCTCCTCCTCCTCGGCGATCTGCTTGCGGATGTCGTCAAGGTCGAGGCGCATGCTATAGGCGTCCTCCCCGTCGGCGTAGTACTTGGCCTCGGTCTTCTCGTTCTGGAAGCCCAGCGTGTCCTCGTACAGGTGGCGCGCCGCCACGTTGGACACGCGCACGTGCAGCGAGACGTACTTGGCCTGGTAGGTCTCCACCATGGCGAGCTCTGTAGAGGTTTCCCTTTTGGTTAGCTTTGCTGCTGCGGCGTGGGAGGTTCCTAGATATAGAGCAGGGTATTGGGGGGAGATGGGGTGGGAAGAGGGGCTGCGTACGGCTCTGGCGCATCAGCTTCTCGGCGATGCCCAGCCGGCGGTGGGTGCGCATGACGCTCAGGCTGGTGATGTGGCCGTGGGGGATGCCGTCGGAGGGCTCCTCCTCCATCTTGGCGAGGACATAGCCGACAATCTTGGGGTAGTCGTAGGGCCCCTTGGGCGGGCGCGAGACGTCGACGGCGACGAAGCTGAGTTGGGGCCAGGAGAGCGAGTGGTAAAGGTAGTACTTGAGGAAGTAGTTCTCGGGCAGGTTCTCGAGGTTGGCGTGCTGGATGAGGGGCAGGTCGGCGTTGGTGAGGAGGCGGATGTCCATGGCAGGCGGTCGGTCGGTCGGGGGGATGTCGCGACAGGCGCAATTGGGGACGTGGAGGGGCGAGAGGCGGAGGGTCGAGTGGTCGAGTTGGCTTGGGTGGTCGAGGGTTGGAAATTTTGGGGAGTCTGGACCAGGTGGTGTGAAGCTTCAGGCGTCAGGCACACGCTCAAACTGGCGGTTGGCGTGGGGCAGCCAGCGTGGTGGGCAGTCCCTAAAACCGACCGCCCAACCTGGACCCAACAAACAAACTCCGTTTTACACCCACGAATGCATCACACCTTTCCTCATCAGCGACCGCTTCTTTAAAATGAGCCTACGGATGGAGACAATCGGTATAATGTCTGGGACAAGGGACTTACACATCACCGCCGAGTTACCAACAAAAGCGACCACCGAGAACTGAAAAAAACTACGTTTGGGTATTAAATCATTCTACGTACGGGTACAGACGTCACTCATCTCATCATGGCCATGACCCTAAGTCTCAAATTCCAAGAGCCATCCACATCTTTCCCACTTCTGCCCAAGCATAACCGACTGGTAGTCATGAGGGTCACTTTCTTCTCACCGTCGAGACGGTCACATACGTTGTGTCGTACTCCGGCTCCTTCGGTTTCTTGCGACGACAGCAAAGACTGTGCAAACAATTAGCCCTGGAAGAATCCAAAGGGGGAAAAGTGATGACGTACATGATGCAAGCGATGAGGCAAACAAGGACAGGAACACCGACACCAACGCTGACACCGACGATGAGCTTGTTGCTCACGCCGCCAGTGCTCTGGTCGAAGAAACCCTCGCCGTCATCCCCTGACTTGGAGTTATCGGGCTCGGGTTTTCCAGACGACGTCGTTATTGGGACCGCACTCTCGCCGAAGCTCTTGGTGCTCACCGCCGTCACCGTCTCAGGCCAGGCAGCCTCGGAGCCGGATAGAACGCTCGTGACAAGTGTCTCGGTGGCCACATGCTCCTTGTATGTCTCCTTGTGGGCAGGGCAGTAGATGGCTCCCTTCTCGCCGCACTCGACGGCCGTGTAGGTAGCCTCTCTAGTGAGTGTCGTGGTTGTCAACTCGCCATCGTCGTCCTGTGGTGCCCGGGCATCGATACCGCCAGTAGTCTTGGGCTCAGCCGTGGACCTGGTGATGCACTCGTCGGCAAAGGTGGTCGGGAACATGGGGATCTCTGTCTCTGGTCTGGGCCCCCATGTCTTCTCGCCGATACCGACGTATGCCCCTGCAGCAGCTCCGACTGCAAACTGGAAAGCCTGCTGGATACGGAGGTCACAGTCATCCTCGTCTGAAACGGTCATGTTGGTCTTGAAGTCAGCGACATTGACGTATACTTCTGTCTCCAGACCGACCGCCCCGTTAAAGTTCTCGGTATTGAAGGAGCCGAGCTCTACCTCTGGGCCGGGAAGGAGATCAACCTCAAGCTCAAACCCAGCGCGTAGGGAGAGCTGGAGGACAGCTCTGATGACGGTGCTACCAGTCTCCACCTCCACAGGGAGGAATTCAAATTGGCCGCCGTTGCTGGTTTGCATCTATCAGCATCGGGTTGGGCGATCAAGAAGGGGCGCGGGATCAATGCTTACAAGGACAGGTCCGTCGCCTCCTTGGAGAACATGGCTATCTTGAGCACAACCTCGTCATCAAGCTTGATGTGGAAGCCATGGTTGATGGCTACCTCATCTTCAACGCTTAAGATTAGGTCAACCGAAAAGAAAAAGCCCAGGAACAGCAGCTCGTCGAGATCTATACCCAGACCCTGCTGGTAAAGTGGCAGGCTGTACGTGATGCCCCCCGAGAAAGTGGTACTGAGGTCAACGTAGAGTTCCGTATCGTCCAGTTGGAACTCCAGGACGGCCTCGGGCATTTCCGGTAGCTCGACGTCGAAATTGATCTCCGGCGGCGGCGGGATATCAAGTTCTGCCTCTGACCAGTCGATATCGATGTCTTCGATCCAGCTGGTGACGTTGTCAATGACACCAGTGACGGCCTCCTCGACCGACTGGAGCGTGTCGCTGACATTGAATGAGTTTCCAAGCTTGAGCCGCGCAGAGGCCTCGCCCTTTAGATAACATGTGTTGCAGGTGATTTCAATGCCGGTTTGGACTTGTGTTTCTGACTGCCCCGACTGGGGGCCGTCGGCCTCACTCTCCCTGTCACACTACGTGTAAGCGTAATTCTCGAACATGAGGACTCATAGGATCCCACTAACTTCTTGAACAGGGTGACGCTATCGAGGCTCTTGTTGAGCGATGTACTATTGCTGAACTCCTTCTGGTCCCTAGTTGCCAGGGTTGCCAGGCGACGGCTAATCTCACCGACAGCTCCGGGAGACGAGGCAGAGTGAGAGGCAACGACGTCCGACGAGCTGGCCATCTGTGCCAGTATCGAAACGAACGCCACACAGTAATAAGTAAATTGGGATAGCATAATGCTTGCCTCGGAGGTGGTGAGCCAGGAATACCAGCTGTCTACAAGCCAAGCTACGTCTAATAATCCAGGGCAGACCCAGGGGATACCCAACTAATATATATACATGTAGGGACAGCCCGTTCAAACAGATCTGTATCGACTTTCTGGGGATTTAGAGGTGGCTCCATGGTGACTCCGCACCTTGGGATTCATGATCCTGGGATCCATGTGCGATGTATGCATGTTGGGTGAATCCTACAACCGTGTTAGTTATCATCGCCAGCCAACACCCCAAACACCTCCCAACATCGAAGGCGCAGTCAGCATCCTCCAGTTATGTTCTAACAGCTGAGGCAATGAGCCCCTCAAATATGCACCCTCAACACTAGTATATTTGCAAAGTGCAGCTAACACCCCTCAGCTGTGCCCCAGAATAGAAGATGGTGCTTCGAGGCTGAGATCTCCTCGGCACAGCCCTAGATACCGTGCATATTTAATGATAAAATTAGTCGCATATACAGGGCTTTATATCTACAATCTAGCTATTTTATCCCCCAAAAGAGCTGTCGCCGTCGCCGGGCCGCCATAAGGCTGGGCTCCAATCTCAGTCCCTCAGAAACGGACGGTTAGCCTAAACTGAGAATGGGCAGGGTATTTGGACCAGGCATCAATCACCATACTGCGTTGGTTGACAGTCGCCAATGGTTTGTCACCTCGTGGATCTCAAACACAGTGGGAATTTTTATCAAGCCATGTGATGCTGTAGGCGTTGGGAGTTGGGCCGCTTGAGACGTATTGTGATACAAGGGTTGATGATGTAGATTGTACTCCGTACAGCCCCGTTTTCTCTCCTCTCCCCGCCCTTGGGCTTCTTCCCCAGCTTGCACCCTGGTTACTGCAGGCTGGTGTAACGTCTTTGGAACTTACACGTTCACGCAGCTCTGAAGTTTCCTCCACCCTAGGAGATGGAAATGCTGGGAGAAGACGCCGCTGTGCCTGCATTTTGTATGCTCGAGTTGGCGGATCATGGCGACAACATCGTCTATGTGTTCATGCTTAACGGAACACGATTCTATGTCACCATCATGGCGGAAAGGCTAGAAGGGAAGGGAGCCATCTTAAATGAGTTCAACGACCTCAAGAATGACCTCGACGACCCCAACAATATGTTCAACTTTGAAGAGTGGGTGCTGGGTGCACTGGACGGGTTCACAGCCAGGTTAGCCCCAGCTGCTGCCGCCAGTGCTCGAGAACCCATCACACTTCTGGACTACTTTTCTCCGCCAACATATGCATTTGAGTTCATCAACGAGGGAGGTCGCCTACAAGCCTCCAAGAAGACTATACGTCTGAGATACACGGTAACACGAGCCCACGGACTTGGATTGTTGACGTCCTACCAAACTGTGGAAGTGTGAACCCTGAATCCTCTCTGGGTGGAGAACTACTTCAGGATGAAGATGTTCTACCTCGCTCTTCACTTCCCCCTGTTCGTCATTTCCGCGCATCCGAACTACAGCGGGTAGATGACAGTCTTAGTAGTGAGGAATTGAGTGATGTTCCAAGCAAAGTACGACGAGTTGGGACAGAAAATATATTCTTCTTCAAGGGTAGCTTTAAGGGCCACGGCCACCAACGAGAGTTGGAAATACTCACTCAGATCAACCTCAGTAATGACTTTAAGGTGCCGTTTCGAACATCTAGAATCACGGGTCTTGTGTTCTGGGATGACGACGATTCGTGCTTGATGGGATTCCTCCTGGAGTATGTCGAGGGGCGGACTCTAATGTTATGGAGAGATGATGCCTCGACATCAAAGAAGATCAAGTGGATTTGTCAGGTTAGAGCAACATTGCAGCGACTCCACCAAAGTAGTATTATCTGGGGAGACGTCAAACCGGATAATGTTATTATCAACATAGAGGGGGATGCAGTTATCGTCGATTTCGGGGGTGGTTATACCCCTCGATACATCGAACCAGAGCTGCAGCAAACAATGGAAGGAGACATGATAGGGTTGGACCACATGGCAGAGGAGATGGGGTTAGGACGGAGGTCTAGCAGATAAGGCTCCCATCCGCGGGCTGTATGGGACACCTTTGGTATTGCACTTGGACACAGCTCATCGCTAGAATAGGAACAGTTGTGCGGGCTATTATCTCCCTACGAATGAGAGTCTCTGGATCTTTGACAACGGCGTTAAGTTCAGCTAGAGGAGCCATAGCCTAGTTTCTCGAAATAGCTTTGGCTAGGGCTGAACATCCAATATGGGCGTGAAGCTGCACTCAACCTTTGGCTCATTCACCATACCTTCTACTGTGGCCGTTCACCAGCAGACCAGCTGAGGTTCGCAAGAGATTCACTCACAGGCTCGTCTGAAGAACAAGTGCAAACGCAAAAGGACCTAGCAGATGTCTTCCCTACTATCTACTACCGCAACATACAGGAGCACATGTACCATCGTCTCTTCGTTGAGCCGCCAAAATTGGAAAACAAGGATCCCCGCCGACCACCAAGCCCAACCCTCCAACGCCTAGATGCTACACCAGACCAGTCCCTCCCGGTCACATAACCGCTTTGAGCGACTTAATCACCACTGTTTCGGGGACCGCTTCCTAAGTGGACTTTCCCTTCTCCCGAATCGGCAGATCCTTGATCTCTGCTGGTGCGGCCGCAGCGCTCGCGTCCGGCGCCTTGGCTTCACCGTCAGGCTTCTTGCCCGCGATCTTATCAACGACCTTAGCCGCAGCGCCGCCGACAGCATTCTTAGCTGCTTCCGCCGCCTTTGCTGCCTTCTTGGCCTTCTTCTTCTCCTTGTCCTCCTGCTTCTTCTTCTTGGCCGCCGCCTCGGCGGCCCGTGACTCGGCTGAGCCGCCAAACCTCTCCTTCCACTCATTCAACTTCTTGTCCTCGATCCTCGTGAAGAGGTAGGCAGCCTTGCCAATCTTGTGGCCGGACTTGAGGACTTCGGGGTTCCAGGTCTCGCCGATGGATCCAAGAGTCGTGTTCAGCTGCTTGCAGACAGACTCGGCAGTCTCCGGCATGTAAGGAGCAGCGATCGAAGCCAGGAGGTTGCAGAGGTTGAGGGCGAGGCCAATGACAGTGTGAGTACGCTCCGGGTTCTCAACGAGGTTGGTGTTGTCCAGGCGGTACTGCAGCAAGTTATTGCCCTCAGTACTGATTTCCATAATCTTCTTGGCACCTGCGCGGAGGTGAACGTGCTCCATAAGATCGTTGTACTCCCACAGCAGTGTGTTGACCTTGGCGATCCAGGCGGGGAAGTCGAAGCTGTCGTCAGTGTACTTCGCCGAGAACTCGGGAATGACACCGTCGCACTTGGCATTGACAAACTTGACAATGCGGTTGACAAAGTTACCGTAGTTAGCAAGAAGCTCGCTATTGTTGGAGAGGGCAAATGCGTTCCACTCGAACTGGGTATCTCCGGTCTCCGGTCGGTTGGATAGCAGATAGTACCTCCACACGGAAGGCGAAATTCCGGTTTCCTTGACCTGGTCGCCAAAGACGCCAATTCCTCGCGACTTGGAGAACTTGCCATTCTCATAGTTGAGATACTCGGTTGTGGAAAGGTGGTTGAGCATGGTCCAATTATACTTGGTACCAAACTGGGTGGATGGGAAAATCAGGGCTGCGACAGAGTCAGTGTCCGTTCCAAAGCTCAATATAAGTAATGACTAACAGTGGAATGGCGTGTTGTCCTTCCCGAGGAACTGGTAAAGCCTGACGTCCTCGGGGTTCTTCCACCACTTCTCCCACTCATCGGTATAGCAGGCCGTAATGGAGGGGTAACCGATGCAAGCGTCGAACCACACGTAGAAGACCTTGTTCTCAAACCCCTCAAGAGGTACAGGAACACCCCATTTCAGGTCACGAGTGATGCTTCGCCCTTCCAGGCCCTTTGTCAACCAAGCCTGGGTAATGGAGACGGCATTCGCCGGCCAGCCGTATTCCTTGTGCGTCTTCTGGAACCACTCGTTGACAGTCGGTTGGAGCTTGGTGAGAGCGAGGAAAAGGTGCTTCGTGTCTCGGGGAACGGGCTGCGAGCCGTCAATCTTGCAGCGCGGGTTGATGAGCTCGAAGGGGTCCAGCAGTCCACCGCACTTGTCGCACTGGTCACCACGGGCATCGTCGTAGCCGCACTTGGGGCAGGTTCCCTCAACGAACCGATCAGCCAGAAATGCCGAGTGCTTCTCGCAGTACGGCTGCGTGGTGGTGCGCTCCTCGATGTATCCGTTCTCGTACAGCCTCAGGAAGATGTCCTGGACGATCTCAGTCTGCTTCTCAGTGCTCGTCCGGCCGAAGTAATCAAAGCCGATGTCGAACCAGTCATAGACAGCCTTGTGCTTCGCGTGGAACTCGTCGCATAGCTCCTTCGGGGTCTGTCCTGTCTCGAGGGCCTTGGTCTCGGTCGCAGTGCCGTACTCGTCGGTGCCGCAGATGAAGAGGGTCGGGCGATCGCGCAGCTTGCTGTAGCGGGCGTACACGTCGGCGCTCAGGACGCTACCGATGACGTTTCCCAAGTGAGGGACATTGTTCACATAGGGAAGGGCGCTCGTGACGAGAGTGTTTCTTTTGCCCTTCTCGGGCAGGATGGGGTTTTCGACGCCCATTTCGAAGGGGGGGTGGACGCTGGCGCAAAGTCGCGTGGGGTAATAGTTTGTGGTGGTTGGCTTTCTCGCAAACTTATCAAAGAAAAGAAGTCGCTTCTCGAATAGAACAAGGACGGTTCTATCGTAATATCGCTCGGCGCAATGGACGAATCTATCGGGGATGCTCGGGTCGGGAGTGCATGTGTCGTCGGGAAATCTTGAGTCAGAGGGTCTCGCGGGGCAACAAAACGACCTCCATTGCCCCGCCATCGCTGCGGAAGTTTGGGCGGTGACTCAAATTCTGCCGCTCCCACCCCCAACCCGCTATCAGCATAGGTAATAAGCTTCTTCTCACATCGCCTTCTAGAAACTTTGAGGCTTATTCTTTTTTTTCAATCGTTTTAAGACAATCTGTTAAATGAGTTCATCATGACTCATCAAGACATCTTTGACGACGTCCTCAACGTCGAGAGCCGCTTCCAAGAGCAGGGCTACAATGAGGGTCTCAAAGACGGCGCCCAGCATGGCCTAGCTGAAGGCCGCGCTTTCGGTATGCAGAAGGCATTCGAGAAGTTCCTCGAGAGCGGCCGTCTAGCAGGGAAATCAGTAGTGTGGGCAAATCGTTTGCCCGGAAACAGCGACAAACAACCGTCCGATGCGGGGGTTCCGGGAGACTCGCAAACCCGAAGCCTCGGACCGTTGCCCAACAATGCAAGACTGGAAAAGAATATCAACACACTATATTCATTGGTGGATCCGAAGGCTCTCTCTACGGAAAATTCGGATGCGGCGGTGCAGGATTTTGATGATCGCCTAAAGAAAGCGCAAGGCAAAGAGCGCATCATCGAGAGGGTAGTGACCGGGTCAGCCAAGGACGGACCAAAAGCCGGTGGTGCCGGATCATCGTTATAGAGCATATATGGGATCGGCGTTATGGCATCTTCATCATTGGGCATCGACAGGACTAGATGAGCGTTGGAACAAAAGAAACTTTGCATTGGTGGTAAAGAAATCTATGCTCCCGCGTTCTGACAATTCATATACAAAGTCCGACCCCGATCGGTTACTTGAAGATCCTGCAAGGATATCTGTCATATTATTAGCAAATGCCGACCGCGCCAGTGCCCGGGAAACCTACCCTTCAGGATACGATCGATCCGTCAGGTTATACTTGTAAACGTCCCACTCGCCAGAGGCCAGGCAGGTGCCGCTGGGGGTAGGCGGGAGTCCTCCGATAAACATGTCCTTGGCGAGGTCCTTGGGCGACTTCTCGAGGTGCTTAGCAAGCCCGGTCTGTCCCTCCTGCTTCACGGCGACGAGCTTGTTCTCGCCAGCCTCGCCAATCAGATCGACCTTGGGCTGGGTCGCGCTGCCGAGGCTCAGCAGCCCGACAACATCGGCCTGGTCGACAACGCTGAGCTGGGGGTATGAACGGCGGTTGTCGCGCTTCCAGTAGGGGTTGTCGGCAATATCCCCAGCGGGGATCGTGACGGGGTCTTCGTAGGCCGCAGGGTCGTTGGCGCCGGGCGTGGGGTTGCGGAAGTAGGGGTTCAGCGGCACGCCGTTGGAGCGCTCGGGTTCGATGGCCAGGAGCCGGCGGAAGGCTTCCCAGATGCCCTGGGACTGGAGGGTTTGCTTCTGCGGCCGGGGGTCAGTAATGTTGGATGCGAGGTATTCGTGGGATACGTCGTCCAGAGCCAATTGAGCGCGCCGGCGAAGCCAAGGGGTCGGCAATTCGTACCTTGGTGATCGATACCAGGCCACCAGCGGCCTTGGCAGCCGCTTGAGACGACATTTTGGCTTTGCGGTTGGTGGAACGGTTCCGGGGGACGACGACGGACGAGGTTGAGGTTGAATTGACCATGATCCTTGGTGTCGATGTCTAATCTTGCTTTCTGATTCGTCCAGTTCTCGGTCACGTGGGGTCCACTCCAGAAGCTCTCCAACCTCCAACTCCAGTCCATTTAATGACATGAAGAAGGTATCTCGCGTTTCGAATGTTCTAAATTTTCATTCTTATCACCATAAGGTATTGATGAACTTCTTCGTATTGAATTTGGACCAATTGAGTGCCGGTGGCTTCCGTCCAGAGGGTTTACCTGCCATCTCTCGCAAGCGCAGCTATGTCCGTCCTCTCGTTCTGATTAGGCACGCTTCATGCACGTACTGACGGGCTTTCATCGCCGTCTTCCAAATCTAGCTGTTGCATCTCGGTAGTGATACCCCCATATCCGATGGCTGTGTCACATACTCCCTCCCTTCCTGGATGAACTGCGCCAAACGCCCCAAAGTACCACACGATCGACCGTCTGTCCTCAGCTTCCCCGTCCTAATACTGAGGCTCTTCCAAAAGTAAACATTGAGATCCTGGGAACAAGCCCCAGAACAGCACAGAGAATTTGATACCATTACACTTATCATTACGAGATGCTATAGTCAAACAAACCATGGTGCGACGCCGCATACTCCCGTCCTACAGTACGCTTCACAAAATGCACTTTCATCTTCGCAGCGGAGGCTCGCGATATCCGCCTTTACTGGCCCTCCTCGACCAGCTTCTTCACTCTGTCCGCCGTCGCCGCCGGGCCACCCGCCTCCGCGACGAGCACCTTGCCCTCCTTATCCACGACGAAAACGCCGCGCTGCGTCCCCTTGGGCGTCTTCTGCAGGCCAATAGCGGAGATGAGCGTCGAGGCCTGGTCGCACAGCAGCGGATAGGGCAGCTTCTGCTTCGTCTTGAAGGTCGTGTTTGCCTTGGGCGAGTCGGCGCTCAGCCCGTAGATGGCGAGGCCGCCGGCGGTCAGGGGCTCGTAGGAGTCGCGGAAGAGGCAGACCTGGTTGGTGCCTAGGGCTAGTCAGCAACAGAACACGTAAATGTGATATGGTGCCAGGGGGGGCAACGTACAGCCTGGGGTGGATGCCCTGGGGTAGGTAAAGAGCACAACACCAGCCTTGCTCTTTTCGACGAGCTCCTTCAGCGTCGTCTTCTCGCCATCGTTGGTCAGGATCTCGCCACCGAAACCCTCGAGGGTGATGATATCGCCCGGCGCAACCTTTCCAGTGGGCTTCTTAGCTTCGGCCTTGGGCTTCTCCTCCCCTTTCTTGGGAGCTGGCTCCTCCTTCTCCTCCTTCTCCTCCTTCTTCTCTTCCTTCTCAGGGGCAGCCTTAGGGGTCACGGCCTTCTTGACCTTCTCGGCGGCCTTGGTCACCTTGCTGGCCGTAGTGGACTTCTTCTTGGTCGGGGGGGCGGCAACCTGCGGCTGCTGGTGCGCCTTGCGCTTGCGGAGCTCGACTGGCATGGCTGTGGTTTTTTTATGCTTAGATTTGATGAAAATACACCAGGAAATGCTGCCCGACAATAACTCAGGCGAGTCAAATTAAGGTCGGCGCGTCCAGAACAGAAGTGCGCGTGTCGCAGTCGGGGGGGCTGAAGGTGGATGCCCCAGGCTTCAATTTTCAAGCCCCTAGCAGCGTCTAATAATATGCGGCAAGTACCATCCGGTTTTCTGCTAAAATGCTACCCTCTATCCGTACTCCGTAGTCTATTACATAGGTAGGTAGGCTCTTCCTATAGGATTAACAGCTACGTATACACATAATTAATATGACAAAAATGGTTTGAAGGGAAACAGGAATAGAGAAAATATAAATGCATACATAGTACGGATATACCTAGGTACTAATATAAAGAATTAAGATACTTTTAAGTACCTTACTACTAGTAGTAGTAGTACTCCTAGTCAGGGCCCGGAGGTCCTACCGGAGAATAAATATTTGCGTACTACCTTAACAGTGAAAGCGCCGCAGATGCTGCGTTGCAAGTAAAAAGCAACTCTCCGCTAGCCTTGTCTTCTATGCATGGTATCACCGAGGTGGCTGTGGCTGCCTGATAGTGCAACAGACATCGGTGCAGCTCTCCTGTTCAAGGCTACCTTGCCTACCTACCATTGAAATGGACCCCAAACGTGTTTCTGCCCGATTACCTGTAAAAGAGTGTCGCCTGCCTGAGCGCCCATCCAACCTTACCATTTCGCAGCATCAACCTTTCACATCTCAGCTAGATACCTACACATGTCTCCTCCACAGTGTTTACAAATCATCAATCCAGCCTACTGTGCCGCCAAAGATGCCTGGTTTCCCCAATTTCCAAAGCTTTCCCCAGAGCTCCGAGCTCGCATTTGGGAGCTCTCTGCACCAAAACGCCATCGCCTACTAGAGGTTGAGATAGAGTCTCCGTCAGACTATGAAACGCCTCCCCCACACTCGTATACCCGTACAAATAGTCTCAATAGTGTCATCAGTGGCCGACGGTACAGCATTATTGTGCGATCCTCACCGCTGTACAGTAAATTACTTCGCGTCAATAGCGAGTCGCGACAAGAGACACTCCGGTTTTACCGAGTCCATATCCCGTGCGACCTCCAGAGCTCCCACCAGACACACAAGAGGGCCACACAGGCGGTCCTCTTTTTGAACCCTGAATACGACTTTATACACCCGGAATGGAGCCAGTCCGCCTCCCAAGCCTTCATCGACTTAGTCCATGATATCAAGGCCTATGACCCTTACCACATTGGGCTACTCAATTTGGCAATGGATATCAACGACATGACCCATCTACTTGAGTTGACGCAGAATATCAAACCCCGCTCACAGGAAACGCTCGTCGATTGTCTGTGGAAATTGCGAGATATCACCTGGATGGTCGATTCTGCAACTGGACGCGCCATCTTGGGACCCATAAATGACTTCCATGCATTTCTAGACCTGAACGGCGTGGGCGTTAAGTTCAATCATGCCATGCCGGTCAAGTCCACTACTCCATCCTTTGACCTCCTGGAGCGAGACCCACGAGCGGTTGGGCCCGAGTTGAAATTTGTCGCAACGGCTGCCTCTGATCCGCGGCAGATGCGCATCAACTGGCAGAAGCTTCTATGCAAGCACCAAATCCGGCATACTCGCCCAGTCAGGGAACGTGTTCTGTTCGCTTACGGTCCTCCCCCATGGCAGGCACGAGTTTGTAATATCGAGGCGGCGAATGCATTCTTGCAAGACGAACAAGAGAGATGGCTAGGCACCCAACAAAAATGGTATCGGGTTGTCAAGAGACATGCTGGAAAGGTACCAATCGAGAGCCCCGAGGAGCTTGCAAAAGCCACGAGACCGGCCTTGGGTTTCTGGTTGTTTCCCGTCGAAGCCTTTGGAGACTTGCAAGGCGATGTATCAGGGATGAAAAAAGTGTTTGATTTGACAGGTCACTGGCCACAGTTGGCATTGTCCTTGTTATAATGACTTTGATCACAGGATGAAGCAATGACTGCCATTAATGAGTATATGAAGTACTGAGTGAATTCCCACATGGAAAAGTACTAGTAGCTTATCAAGGGTTGGCATATGGGTTTTAAAAGCCAAACCAATCCGTATCGCCGCGCAATCAGCTATCTCTTAGTAGCAACAAGTGAGTTGGCAAACACCAGACACACTTCGTATCAGCTAGCTCATGACCAAAGGTCTTCTCATGAGACGCTACCAACGCCAGATTATACTCTGGTATAATATTCGCATGCTTGACCCTTCATTGCACGCCTGCAACATGCTGTTTTCCAAATAAAAGACGAAATCTGCTGTTCGCGGCCAATGTTTGGAGTACCAGGTTGTTGTTGCCTCACTCAACCATGGTGTTTTGTCAAGCCGCGCACACCAAGGGTAGGATATGCTGCCATGCGCAATAAAGATGGACAAACATGGTTTCCAAGAAATATAGATGGGATATAAAGTATCGGTTTCATTCGTTAAGCTGACCATTTTACTTCCAAAGTAGAATAACAATTACTACTACAAGAGCAGTAATAACTACGCTGCAGGATTCGATTCAACGAAAACTGGCCCCCAAGAAATAAAACTTTCAGACATATGGCCTCCCCTAACATCCCTAAAGGCTTTGAAAATGTCCCCATGGGCTATTTTAAAGGAAACGAGGCCAGCAAGAAAATTTTGTGGACATGTGACCTTGGCACTTGCGTGGGAATTGTCGTCACCGGCACACCCCAGGAGAGTGGTAAGACTCGATTCCTGTTCCACTACAGTCTAGACTATATCAAGAGCAACCCCCAAGGGACTTGGAGCAACTTTGCCGCATTTGTGAAGGCTTCCAATATGGTCGATATGAAGGGTTGACTTTACACGGTTAGACGCCAGCTTGAACTCGGATCCGGAATCCAAAGGAGATTCTGATACGGAATACTATGCAGAGGGTTTGCAGAAGGACTGCGATAGTCACCATAGAGATCTGAAGCGCCTCGTTGGTGGCGGTACAGTTGTCCGCAAAACCCATCCTTTTTCTACGGTTAGTCAAATACAGGTCAATGAGGACAATATAGTTGAGATGTATACCAGTAGTACTGGGCCTAGGCAAGATGAGTAAGATAGGTATACAGGGCAATCGCCTGATACATAATAGTATATAATAGGCTTCCAATATATCTGACCTATAAGGAGGTAACTATACGATAAATGAACTGGCAGCTTGCGGCACGCGACACCGGCTATGGTGGTATAATATCAAGTAGTACCCTTTAGTCGGAACGGTAAATGACAAGTTTTCGATCCAACACCAAAGTCATCAAAACCATGCAAATCAAGTAAAACCGATGCCTTATTAATGAAAAAAAAAGTACTAGAGATAGCTCATATAATAGCCCTCGCAATTATTTAAAGGTCGTGCTTATTATCGAAGACTTTATTAGAGCCAGGTTCGTGACCAAAGGCAGGCCTCGTAGTTAACAGCAGCCCCCGATAAAAACGCAATATGACCATATTTAAGGTAGTGCCTATCAGTGAAGCAGAGTATATATTTGTTCTGTGGCCTTGTTACTGTAACAATAATGGGGTGGGGCGATTATTTGCCTCTTCGACTACTCGATCTTATGTACCATCGTATACGGTTGAGGCCTGGAGCAAATTTCAGTACATACGGTACGAGTACTAGGGAGGGAGCTCAGCGGCAACTGTGGCGTCTGAAAGTGTACTAGCACCATTCCCCGGGCGCTAACGATAATCTCGGAAACTCTGTCATCGCCAAGCAACGTCTGTCCAGCCTCTCTCGTTGACCCAATGCCACATCCATAAGAGGTATTATTATTACCTATCTATCTGCTTACCTCCTGCGTGACTTGCCACCATGAACCCAAGGGTGAGGCCATCAAATGCGCAACCACAGCGCGACAGTCCGAACTGACCCGGATACTAGTCATTCATAACACCGGCAGCAGCCTTCACAATGGCCTGCGTGTTGCTCGTGTCAGTTCCCCTCGCCGATACGGATACCCAGCACACCAACTGACATAGGACGGCCATCAGTTATACTAGGTCTTCAATTCACTCAGCAAGGGACCAGGCGGTATGATTCCTTTGATAGGCCTCTCGGACGGCACAAGCGCTCACACAAAAGGGCGCAGAAAACACAGCGGTCGTCGGGAAGCAGCCGGCAATGAAGCCTGACCGACTCGGATCGGCAACCGCCCATGCATGTGATAAGGCAGAGACTGGAGACACGGAAGCGCACATGGTTTGAAATATATATGTAATAAGATGTCTGGTTCCTCTGCGCATACCCCAAGATGTGAGGCCAAAACCACGCAACTCCCCGCCGCTTTAGATACACCAAAGCACGTATCGTATGATGCCACAGTTGACCGCCGCGTGCCGAGCCCAGCCATCCAACAACCCTCTGCGGTTGCGCACGCCATGTACCTAGTGGCCCTTGTATAATAATAATAGAAGCAAGAGACAGAGAAAGAGAGAAAAAAATATATGAGAATGCCACCTCCCGTGAGAGAGCGAGGAAGACAGCCCGGAACCAGATCCCCGTGCGTGAATGACCCCATTGTGAACTAGAAATTTGTCTATACCTACAGCCGACCTCGGGTATCTCAGCCCTGTCCCGTCTTTCATGGTGGACAAGGCGTGTAATGTAAGAAAAAATATGCCCATTATCGTCTCTGATATGTGCGCGGGTCGTATGCTCTGCATTATAGCCTCGCTTCCTCCTCGTCTCGGGCTAGCAAGGCCCTGCCTTCCTCCCGAGCCATGTTAAGATGTTCCATGACGAACTCGTATGTCAGCATTGTGACGGTGGCGGCGGGTACTGCCCGAGTCATGTTTGTCCCCAGCCCAGCATAGAATGCCCGCCAGCCCTCCTCGCGCAGTATCGTCCGGAAGGTCATGGCAATTCCCCTGTACTTGGGGCTCTGTGGCTTCGGCGCCGGCGTTCCGGCAACTCCCATTGCTTGCAGGAACTGCTCGCCTGCAACAGGTCGCCTCTGCGTCTGGAGCCTTGTCCGGATGACCTCGTGCGGGTATGTCGCGCTGCTAGCAAGGATCTTGGACAGGACTGATGCCGATAGGATCCCCATCCAGTGCGACTTCTCGCCGGGTCCCGGGGCCTCGCCCATTCCCTGGCCAGTAAATGCCGTCTTGAGAAACTCGTATGTGGGGAATTGGACGGCAACATGTGACAGGCCGAGCAGAGCCGGTGTTAACCCGGAGTAAAAGGAGGCAATGCCTTCCGAGGTGTACATCTTCCGGGCAGCGTCGATTGTCGAGTTATAATGCCATGGAGTCGATAGTGTCGGCCTCGCTGTGGGCGTGTTCCCCGTCTTGGGGAAGAGATTTTGTCCTCTCGCGTGATTGTAGCTCTGTGACATGAGCCGGGTCTTGATAACCCATATGGGATTGGTGACGATTGTGCTACTCCCGCCCGCCACGATGGAGGACCAGAAGTTGATGGCGTGTGTGTTGTCTGCGTGGAATCAGTTAGCGTCCCGTTGACAATCGAAGTATGGACCACAACTCACCGTGATACCGGCTCAGCACCGTCTTGGACTCGTTGTAGACGGTAAACCACACAGCCCACGTCGGCAGATATCCCAGAACAATAGGCCCCAGTCCACGATACATGCCACGGATACCCTCCTCCGCCCAGATGACCCGTGCGGTACCCACGAGCCCGTTGTACATCTTTGGGTGGCCGGCATGGCGCCCCTTATCCACGGGGGTGTATCCGCCCTGGGCCTGCAGCTTGGTCTTGATCACATCTAGCGGGCAGGTGACAATGCCCGAAGTGAAGCCTCCTATGGCACCAGCCATGGCATTGAACTGCGAGTCCGGAGCCCTGGCGGCCCATCTCTGCACCGGGGCCGGAAGCCTGGAGTCATGCATTGGGGACGGGGGTTCGGCTTCGGCGACGGGGTCGGTCGAGCGCGGTGGGACGGCGGGGAGCCCGTAGGACGAGGTCGCATAATAGTCTGGCGATGATGGCCGGTTTGCCTGGGATTGCTGTTGCTCGTGAGACATCCCTTCCGACCTTTTGCCCCTAGTCCTTCACCACGATACCTCTCGGGGTTACGTTTGGCTATGGCGCGGGTAGTATAAAGCAGTCGGTGACCACCAAGCCCAGGCGCTAAGGCCCTCGAAAAGTTTCTGTGCGACGGTAACGTTGTGTTTCGCCTGAGACGCTCGTACTCCGAGGGGTATTATACCGGGCGGCGCACATTCGGCGATAGTTGACCACAGGACAGGAAGCTCCCGGCGCTGCGGGGAACGCTCCCGCGCACAGTGACCGTTCCCGCTCTAGCGAACACCGCCGCCCATTGGCCTCGGACAGAGAGGAGATCGATGCGACGGGGGGGAGGTCGCAGGTAGGACAAGGCAGATGTGTATTAGGTCGTCGTCGGGGGGTAGATTGGTTGCGTGGGGCGGCGTCAGGGAGAGGAAAGAGGGAGAACAGGAGCGAGCGAACGAGTGGGTGTGGGAACCGGATGGGATGGATGAGGTGAGAGAGAGCGAAGTTGGCCGAGGTGGAGACGTCAAGTTGGAGCAACGGAGCAAAACCGGACCAAAACGGCCCCCAGCATGCGGTGAGTACCCTACAGCCTAGACCGTCGCAGGCGTGATGAATCATGCACGTCTGTCTGCAGATTGCTATTCGTAAACCTCTAGCGTTCCAATGCCGCTGGATCGAAAAGGGCACGATGGTAGGCTGGGAAACAAGACGACGATGTTATTTGCGACCATTTGTGAGGTTTGTTTTTGGTGTGTCTCTTCCTAATAAATATTTGGTGTGAACCTTCGTTCGCTGCCCACAGCCTTATGTCTCAGTTTATCTGTGCAGAGATATACGTACAGATATACAACTGGCAACTCTAATTCACCACTGTGAAGTGTCAACTTGACTTTCATGTACTTGAATCACAGACCGTTTGTAATCAAGGATCATGCTTTGGTTCGTGAATATTTAGTCGGTCGCAGTAGCAACGAAGTCTTTCTCCCTCCTTCGCCTGTTTGCCTTCCCGTAGGTCCAAATAGTACGGTTACGGTGATATTCGTAGAGTAGTACGAGTACTCGTAGTAATATCATGTACTACGCCCTTCTCGGCGTCAAACAGTTTGTATCTACCAATGCATACAGTAAGCATAAGGAAGAAAAGTACCACCTTGATGAATAGACGTCAACGGCTTTTTTTTTTTTTTGTTGAGCTTTCTTATCCTTCCCTATCGAGGATTTGTTCAACATGCATTACCACAAGCCGTCTCACTAAAGATGCCAGTGCCTGGCCACCAGTGGCCGGCCGTCTAAAACTGAAGAAAATGGGCCCCCCACGCTCCCCGAGCCAGTCGGACAACACCGCTTACTCACCACCACCCGAGGTTGGTCACGTGATCAAAGCTCAATTCCAACTTTTGCCGACCTTTGAAGCTTCATATCGCGCATCCCGAACGACGACGACCACGACCGACGAATTGTCCCTCCAATCCACCCTAGCGTCGAACACCACCCGCACACACCGCCCACGATGTCGCTCGCTCCCTTCGTCAACAAGCGGCCCTGGCTGAAGAAGATGCTCATGCCTGTGGCCACCTGGTACGCCAACGCCTCCGGCTACCGTCAGCTGGGTCTGAGGTAAGGAATCCATCTTCCGAGAATACCTGGGGGGAAACACACACACGCATATACATGCCAATTGGGTGCCTGGGGCGCGCACCACGCAATTGGAATGGAATGCTGAGACGCCGATAGGTACGACGACCTGTACGAGGAGGAGCGTGAGGCCGTCCAGCTCGCCCTCAAGCGCCTCTCCCCCAAGGAGGCCTACGAGCGTGTCTACCGCCTCCGCCGCGCCACCCAGTGCAGCTACCAGCACAAGCTGCTCCCCCGCGCCGACTGGACCACCAACGAGACTGTGCGTACTCTCCACCCCGCCGAGCCCGACTCGGCGGCACATGCCCGGCTGTGCTTTGTGACTGACATCCGAGATGCAGGACGTCCGCTACCTGAGCCCTATTGTCCGACAGGTCGAGGCTGAGCTTGCCGAGAAGGATGCCCTGGACGCCGCCACCGTCATCCGCAAGGCGGCGCACTAAGTCCTGAGAAATAGAAGGAGGGCTTTTGTACACTAGGATGGTGTTTTGGGGGGAGGGGGAGGAGAGGCCCGCTTGGTGTTGGACGAAGGATGACGACGTGAGCGAAGCTGGGACTTTAGACAAAACGGAAGACGCCTGGTACAGGCAGTCTTGTATATCCATGTATTGAACTCGCTCGGCTGATGTCGCTAGCTCACTCTACAACCCTTTCCTAGAGTTTCTTATGAAAACACGTTGGATGTATTAAACCTTTTGAGCTATATGTACAATGGTATCGTGGACAGGTAAAGATGAAGAGGTGGCAAGACTGCAAAGGTGTCCTCTCCCCAAGACAGGCAAAGAGAGAGGAGCCCAAGTCGTCGTGTCCGGATCCTCGGCAACTCTCACAAGTGTTTATACCACTTACAAGAGAGCCATTCGGCCCCGACCAGTCCACAAGAATCATGCCAGACACCAGACGCCGAGTATGAGTAATAGGGTATAAACGGCCGTCTGTCTCATCCATCATGGCTTCTCTTCAAGCATGCCACATCGCTTCCCGACAAGGGCGCTTTCTTTCCACACAAAGTACGCTTACAAATGCCACATCACCCTCCTCTCCCTCCCTCCGTTTCCCCACCGGGTGGCCCGTAATGATCGCTCATCCAGCTTCCCGGATTCTAACCGAACAGGAGGCCGTCATGTATCATGCTCGCTGCAGTGCGCTTGAGTAAAATGGCCAATGTGAGGGCGTGGTTCTCAGACGCGCTGATAAAATAGCAGGTACGCAACCTTGTTGTCCTTCACGCTCTCCTTGACGTGCTTCCCCTTGCTGGTATTGCCGGCACCATTGACGACACTGCTCCACCGCTTGTTTCCACCAGCCGAAGTTGTGACCTGTTTCCAGCCGTCATCACCACCAGTCTCCTCGTCGTTCATGGCCCCGAATCGGTTTGCGGTAGCTCCTGCGGAGCCGCCCTCTTTGCGGCTGTCTCTGCTCTCTTCTTCTGGGCCAACTTCTGCAACATCTTGGCTGTGTACACGCCGAAGGACTGTGTCATCCAGGCGAAGCCAGTCCTCGCCATCCTGTCGGCGCACGTCGACGGTATAGTGGCCGCCACTTGCATTCTTGCCGTGATGGTACACAACGCTGATGAGCTTGTACTTTGGCATAGCTCCATCAGCAAGGGTCTGGCGCTTCTGCCGAGACAAAGCCTCGCGAGGAATTTCAAGATCCAAGGGGTAGTCGATGTTCTTCCAGATCTTGATGGTGCCATGTCCCTCCGCGTCAAACTGGAATCGCTTCAGGTGGAGAATGAGCACGGGTGGAAGAGACTCGATGAAGACTTGCTTAGTCGCCAAGACGTCCTTTCCGCGCGGCGAGTTGAAGTCACCCTGAAGCCGCTCGGGGCGAGTGAGACCGCGCAGGGCATCCACCACGTTCCGCACACCAGGTGATCCGATGTCCAGCTGTAGTGGCTGGTAGGGTTCCGTAGTGATGGAATCCTTCAGTCCTGGTACCCTGAACTCGGATCTGAGAAAACCACCGAAGATCTTGTTGATAGGCGTGGCAGTGTTGGAGCCAGATGAGCGTGACACAGCCGCTTTTTGCTTTCTTCCAACTTCAAGCCAGTCACCAGACACATCGGCCTGGTCGTCAACACTAGAAACTTCCGATCTGGCCTGAGCGACGCTCGAGAGAGAGGTCCCCATCACATGGGTGCACTCGTCATCGAGGGACTGCAAGAGGAAGCCCAAGAACTCCTCAGCGTCTTGCTGGTGACCGCGCTAATTCGAGTTAGAAGTGGGCCAACGTCCAAAAATACAGGAATCTTACCCTCATGCTGGCAAATCGTGGAAGTTGCCTTATAGCCTCGTACACAAACTCGGGGGTAAAAGGCTCACCAAACTTCTCCAGGTCTTCGCCTTTGAGAGAACGACGAAGCTGCTCAACCGTGCTCGCGGACTTGAGCACCTTGAATTCATGCATAAACATAATCCTATAGCTTTATTAGCCATGGATGCACACAAAACGAATATTTAACCAACATACATAGCATCAATCAGTGGGGTCTCGCTCTTGAAGCTGTGGGCAGCTCTTTTGCTGACCTGGTTCAGAAAATCGTAGAACGGAGCGCAGAACATGAGGACTTGCAAAATCTGTGGAGGTTAACACGATGTTGGCCTTGAGGGTTGAAGTAACGGTGATCTTACCGAGTTCATGTAACACATATTGCCCGTGTTGATGAGGCCACGAGGCTCGATAAAAGAGGCCTTGTCTCCGCCACCAACACGGTAAGCACGGACAGCCTCAGCAACGGAATTGGCATTAGACTTGGAAAATGTAGATGTAGCGTCTCCGGGGCCATTAGTGCCGGTGGATTCGTCTCCGTTAACTGCCGCATCTTCGGCAGAAGCACCGTTGGCGCCAGCTCGAGTGGCAGCGGAAGACCTAGCGACGAGACTTGCCCAGCTCTTCGGAGCAGGTTTCGGGGCAGGGCTGGCAGCTGGTTTCGCCTCGGGTGACTGGGCCTCAGTGGTGGAGGCCGTAGGGCTCGAAGCTTCGGCTGCCTGGGCTTCGCCTTCTGTCGCCTGCTTGGCGCCGGTTGCTGGCTTATCGGCGCCCGACGGCTTGGGGGCCTGCTTAGGGACAGCAGGGACGAGAGGGACTGTACCTTGGGTTGCCCGGGTATTAGACTTCGTAGGAGTGTTGCTCGTGGCGGTGTCGGCGCGCGGCCTCTGGCTAGGCGTAGTCGGCGATGTGGGGCCGGACTTCTCAGACGATGCTGTCTCCTTAGGGTTGGAATCCTCTGCTGCCGGGCATGATGCCTGGCTTGCCGGCGTAGTCGCAGCAGCGGCAGCCTGAGCGTTCCGTTCGTTTTGCTCTGCGGCAGCCTCATGTTGCTCGACGGGCAAAGACACAGCGACACTATCGGGATTCAAGATCTTCCTCCGGGCCTTCGTCTTCGGCTTTCGGGCGGGCCATGGGAGATCGGGTCTGGAGAACCATGGTAGCTGTGCGTTCGCGTTAGATCTGATGGGGCGAAGAGAATCAAGGTCAATATGACTCACCGGAGGACGGAAGGGCTCACGAGGAGCCGCAATAGGAGCTGGTGATGGCTCTTGAACCGGGGGCGGAGGGGGCACAGGCTCCCGCGGCGTCGGTGGCGTCTGGGGAGGAGGCATCTGGGACGAGTGCGTCGATGACGGGGTCTGAGGATGGATGGGAACTGGAGCTGGAGGAGGCTGGTAAGGCGTAGAGAGAGCCGGGGAAGGTTGCGAATGCCGAGGAAAGTTAGGGGGCACGGTAACACCGACCATGGGCGAATATTGATGCATGGAAGGTGGTGATCGCGGGTAGCTTTGTTGATATGGCATGTACGGCGGGCCAGGCATGGCGCCGTTCTGGTACTGAGGCGGCATGCCATAGGCGTACTGCTGCGACCCGTAGGGCATGTAATTGGCGTACATGTGGGGATTCATGTGCTGGTGGTACTGCGGCGCATACTGGCCCGGGTGAGGAGGAGGCAGGTGCGGCTGAGGATGTTGCCTCCTTCGCGGTCCAGGACCAGGCCCGTGGTGACCGTGTCCTCCATGGTGACCGTGTGCAGGAGCTCCCGGCGGCGGACCTCCAGCCATCTCCACTGGAGGCGGCATTCCTCCAGGACCCGGCAGGCCGTGCGCTCCTCCTTGCGCCGGCGGTATGTGCTGCCCAGCCGGCAGATGGCGGCTACTCATCCTGCCGGCTTGGGGATGTACGGACGATTACGGGTGCCGCTCACTTGGATGCGACGTCCCGTATATCGTCTCGGTCGCCGCGAGGTCGCAATTGAAAGCTGTTGATGGTTGGCCGGCTGAGGATGGCCTGGCGAGTTGCTAACGCTAGTTCGTGGGATTCGACGTCGTCGCAGGGGCTGGGGGCAGGCTTCGTGTGCGGTGCTTGGCACGCGAAGCGCGGAGATCCGGCGGTCGGGCACAGGGACAGCGAGAAGGGAGCGACGGAACAGCAGCAAAGCGTCCGAAAGGTGCAGAGATTCGCGGGCGTGCACGGACACGACGAGAGGAGGACGACCCCAGGGAGCGAGTTGGGAGACGACGTTGGTGCTGGGCCCAGGTTGGAGAAATAAATTTTAAGCTGTGTCGGTAAAAGGCCACCAGGATGACTGTCCTCCTCCACACACTGGGCTGGGCACCACAGCTGCACACCATAGCGGACACAACAAGCAGTTCCGCTCCCACGCCGCACACTCCACCAGCGCCAGCGATCTCAGCCTCATCTCATGCATCTCCACACCCTGGCAACTATCAACGGCCAGCCACAGCAAGTCGTCATTTGCCCGCGACCTCTGAGACCGAATTCTCGAAGTTTCCCCCCAACCTTTAGTCATTGAAGCATGCGTCTGCACGGTGCGAGGCAGCAGGCTTCGATTCAACCATGTGGCAGAGCCAATACCAATAAATGCCCGAGACACAGCTGTTCCGTGCAGCATGCATCCTACGATGTACATACACTCCATAATGAATCTCGGCTGACAACGTCCGATGTGGCGACTTTGACAGCCACATCCAAGCCCGAAAACTTCCAATATCAGTACCACAACATCAATATACAAATAGTTTTAACGCTCGATTTATTCGTCCCGGAACATCCATCTGCCCCCTGGACGCATCGCTTCACGGTGGCGGTCCTGGACTGTCTGTCTCTCTCTTTTTGCGGCCTCTGCCCTGTCAGCCTCGAGCTCCTGCGTGCTCGGGAAATCGGCGTTCCAGAAGCCTGGAGGAGACCGCATGCGTGAGAATCGGTGCCGGTGCTTCCCATGCTTGTCCGCTAGCTCCCGCGTCTTTGCCTCGAGCCAAAGCTCGGCCCGCTCCTCCCTGGTTATGGTTGCCAGGCGGTAGGCGTAGTCGCCCAAGTACTCCTCGAGAAGCTTCTGTTCATCCTGCCGTTGTGCTGCTGTGAGTGGCGGGTCTGGGCGCATAGCCAGAGCATGGGCACGGAATACCTTGCCACAACAATGCATGTCAACGCAGCCTGACAAGCATGCTCTCTCATCCTTGTCGCGAACAACCTCTGAGAATGCAAAGTCGTGACCGTCATTTGCTTGCGGGTTGACCTTGAAATCTTCTGCTCTGAGTTCTGATAAGGGCTTATTTCGTAAAAGAGACCCATGGCTTTTCGTCGCCTGGAGAGGTGGCTTGCGTTTCTGAAATGTGTTTGTTGTATCCGCTAACGGTGTTCGTGGTGCCCGGGGAGTGTGCACGTTGGGGTCCTTAACGCTTTGGCGACCACTGCTCTCGAAAGGGAGCTCCCGCGGTCGGGGTATTGGGAGCTCCTCTCGTGGCATCACAGGGGGGTCGCGGGGCCGCCCCATGACGCGTGTTATTGCGCTTGGGTTCTCCGCGGGCGATGGGCTGTTGAGAAGCGAGTCCAGGCGACCTTTAATCGCTGGGCTGATACCCTTTGGGTCGATTGGAGTCACATAGGGGACCTTCTTGTACATGCCACCATCCTCTGCAAGCACCGCAATGCCATGGCTGAGGCCCTTGCTAAGTGGTTTGTAAGGTGGTGCAGATGCTATTTCGGCTGGTAACTGACGATTGACATTGACGGGGTTGAGGGCGGAGGAGAAAGTTGGGGTGCGAGCAGTGTGAGCTTCCCTTTGCCGAACTCTATATCCAGTTATTGACATGGTTCTGGGATCTGCTGTCTGCTGATTGAAATGCTGCGCGGCCTCCAGTTCTCGTCGCTTGCGCGGGGTATGGATTGTCTGGGGAACGTCGCCCAAGTCAGGGCTCTCGTGGGGGTTGAAGTCGCAGTGATGTAGCGAAAGCTCAGGGCTAGAGCCTCCACCCCGTGACTCAACCTTGATGGAACGGGGTGCCGGTGTTTGAAACCCATCATCATCGCGTTTCCTCTTCTTTAGGGAGCGCTCGGAGACGAAAACAGGGCCGTCAGATGAAGGCTCTTCCTTAACTTTGACTTCTCCATAGCCCTGTGGCTGCGGCAGCGGGGGTAGCTCTTCCTCTGGTTTGTCTCCAGACTCTCCCTGGGTTGAGTCGGGATCAGCGCCCGAGGGTGCATCCTCATCAGATCTGGGCGCCGTCCTTGTCACGGGCAAAGGTGCCTTGGTAGTTGGTGCCTCGACATTATCAATTCCACCATCTGACACAAAGCTAGTGGCTCGGGCTGGCCTTGTAGCTTCAGTCTCGAGATGATTGGAGGCTCCAGTCTGCCTCGTACCAGGGTCGAGAATCTGGATGCCGTGCTCGTCCTCTGCCGCCTTGATCTTCTTTTCTAACAAAGCCGCATGGTGGATCCAGCGGTCACGCTCTTCCTTTCTCTTCTGGAGTGCCTCCCTGGCCTTTTTGAAGTTGCCAGAGAGAGCATTGAACCTAGCACTTAGCTTGGCATACTCGGATTTCCAGTCCTTAGCTTCCAAGGAACTCAAGGAAGAGACTGGATCAGCATTTCCATTCCTTCCCAAAGCGCTATTGGTGTTTGGAACAGCTTCCTTTTCCTTTTGCTGAAGCTCTACTTGATGTCAGTCGCGTCGAGGGACCTTGTCAGGGAACATACCTGTCAACAGGTCCTGATCAATCTGCTGGCATATGGTTTTGAGGGCCTCGAAAAGGGCTGGACGGCCCTTCTCGAACCAACTCGTCATTGCAATCTTCTTTCTAGCTCACTCATGCCGGAATTCCAATTGTTGCCAGCTTGGACTGGAAGTGACGCCAATAATCACGGGGACACAGCTTCCGACGCGTCTCCACCTAGCACCTACAACGAGGCGCCAAACCACGTGACCCCTTGACGACCCACAACCAGGTTGCTAGGCAAGGGATTGCAAAGGCGATTGTCAACTTTCATTGCAGCGGTCACTACGGTTTATCAAAATCGAGGAAGCCTAAGGAACCGATAAACATGGATTCAAAGCCCCACAATCCGGTCAAATACTACCTATGCAACGGATATAATACTAGTGATAGACACTGCATAGTCCCTCCCGTGGATAAGACTGCCACCAGTGAATGGGGTGCTACTACCCAGCCCTAGCTTCGGGCCTCGAATACGGCAGCACATCTCTCCGAGCCTGTTGTCTAATGAGTCGCAGATACTGATCTTCTTTGTCTCAAATTTTCTAGGGCCAGCTGTAAGCCAGGTGCGCCACTCTATGCCCAGGTGGTGATGATTTCGGGCACCTCTGATCTGCAGCACTCACCGCTCGTTCAACGGGACACTGCGTCTAATACCGAGAACAGGAGACTGTCCAAGTCGGAGTACGGGTAATACAGGACCTTGACTGCCTAAGAATTTTTTTTTTTTTTTTTTTAGCCCGCAGGATAATCATGGACCTCAGCCATCGTGGCGGATAAGAAGGCAGGCTTCCTGATCGGGCCAAGGGGCACCCATGAATGCCCTGCATTTCTTGAGGCGAGTAAGCTTCTTTGGACTCCATGGGTGGGTTGGGCAGCTTGTCTTCGTGGTTGCCCCTCAAGCTCATGAGATAAGTTGTTCCACGTAGTCCAGCAGGATATGCATTGTCTTGTCATGGAACACTCGGCTGGCCCATTGAGGAGGGCTGAGGACCCCGCGGGATGAGGGACGTAGACATAAGATATGCATTCTATGCTGTCGCATGCGGCCAGCCAATGCTGCCACCAATCTACGCTGATATGTCGCACCGCCAGCGAGCGCGGGGTCAACAAAGAGCAGACGTGGCTCGTCAATGCGTAACAAGTGAGCACGATGGAGGAATTGTCCTGTGTCATCTGTGTGCCGTTTTCTGTGTGTGTCTGTGCTGCCGCTTTCTAGAGGGACGCAGCAGCAGGTCACCCCGCCGCCCCCGCTTCTGTTTGAGGGACGCATCTGAACCTCAGGCTCTTCCAGGTTCTCGTCCTCCTCCTCCCACAACCTCGCCTGCCGCTTACACAACCTCTGCCTGGCATCATCTCATCGATCCATCCTCCTCAACTCAACGAGCTCATTGCATCCAGGTAAGCCATTGATCTTTCTCCGTCCGCAGCCTCGTTTTACCCTCGTCGTCATCACCACTACCTGCCCGCATTGGACCACCCTACCCACAGAAGCGAGCGCAATGCCGTTCTGCTGGACCGCAAAACAGCCGTCCCATGACCACCACCACCTGCCCAAAATCGAAAACTCTGAGGTGCCCACTGAAAATTGAGTTTATCGACCGGTCCAAGTGCTTGCAGCTGCTTGCACAGGCAATTGGGCCGTTCCCACCTGCGCTGGCACTGCCTGACCCGGATTTGGCGCCACAAAAAAAAAACGCCTCGCCCTGCGGCGGTTGGGCGGCCGGTAAAAAATCGCTAACGCGTGGTCGCCAAAACGCCTCTCAAGCCAAAATTCTCCCTACCTCGCCTTGCTGCCTTCTCTTGCACTTTTCACCTTCTCATCCTGACTCTCGCACCAGACACCACTTCCACTCCTCCCCCTCTGCTCAATCACCCTCAACTGTGAGTCGACCTCTGGTGTTGGCCCTCTGCCCGCCCTAATCACCCTCCCCGCGATTTGTGGTGGTGGAGGGTCTAGCTACGTACCTTTGTGGCGTTGAAGATCCGATCCAGCGATTGAGATCTTGTCCTACCAACGACTTTCCCACGACGGCTTGTTATTGACAGAGAAGGCTGACCAATTCTGCGCCAGAAACGTCTTCAAGACCTTTACATCATCAACAATGGATTACGCTCCTCCTCGCGCCTGCTACTCTTGTGAGTGAGACCTATTTCCCCGCCATTCTCCTTTCTGCCTTCGTCATCCTCCCACTCAAATACCGACCCCATCGGAGCCATGGGCTCATACCCCCCTCAGTACTAAGATGTGGGATGATTAATGCCGTGGGGCGGTTCGCTCTGGGCATTCTCCACCTACCGGTTCACCGGGAACATGGGCTGTCCCTCCGCGGTGAACGAGATGGGGGTTTAAGGCCTCTGATTCCCTTGCACAAACGCGCCCTCGCACCTTTCACAATGCTATCCCTTTATCTCTCTATAAATACAGGCACTAATACTATGCGATAGGTGGCAACACGGACCACCAGGTATGAAGATCGACTGTCTACAGCTTGGTACCCTGAATTTCCCTAACAGCTTTAGGCCCGTGACTGCCCCAACAAGCCCGCAGCTAAGTGCTACAACTGTGGTGGTAAGACTATCCTTTCCTTGACACCTTGGCTTTGATGTTAATTATCTTCGCAGGACCCGGTCACATGAGTGAGTTCCAAGAGCACCCTATCTCACATTTGCGTACTGAGACCAGCTAGGCCGTGATTGCCCCGAGCCCATGAAGGACAACAAGGCCTGCTACAAGTGCGGCCAGGCTGGCCACATCTCCCGCGACTGCCCCATGAACGGCGGTAGCGGCCAGGCCACCGAGTGCTACAAGGTTTGTTAACCTCAATCCAACTGCAACTGAAGCGCTGTGTCGCTGACGAGGATATAGTGCGGCGAGACCGGCCACATTGCCCGCAACTGCCCGCGCTCCGGCTTCGGCGGCGGCGGTGCCAGCGGTGGCTATGGTGGTGGTGCCAGCGGCGGCTATGGTGGCGGCTTCGGCGGCAACGCTGCTGGCAAGACCTGCTACTCGTGCGGTGGCTACGGCCACATGTCCCGTGAGTCCCCCCAACCGGAACCGTAGAGGTAAGATGTCAGCTAACCCTTGCCTTAGGTGAGTGCGTCAACGGCATGAAGTGCTACAACTGCGGCGAGTCCGGCCACTACTCCCGTGACTGCCCCAAGGAGTCCGCCGGTGGCGAGAAGATCTGCTACAAGTGCCAGCAGTCCGGCCACGTCCAGGCTCAGTGCCCCAACAACTAAGCGGACACGTGTTGGATCTCTCTATTCTCTAACGACTGGGGGGAAGTTGGCGTGGCAGCTCATGATACCCACGACGGACATGTTCCTTCATTTTCTTTTGTCTCAATTTTCCTTCGTCTTATCTTCACATCGTGGACACCATTTCTCGGAGTCTCTCAAAAGTTCTCGAGCATGAACCTCGGATACAGGTTTTGATTCTCTCGTACACACGGCAAATTGCAACTCACGTTGCTCGGCAATGACAACAACGACATTCGACGACTACGATTTCACGACGGCATTCGGTATTACCGATTGGAACTCTGTTGATTTGGATCCCGTTCGTTGGCCAGCGGGCCTTGAACGGGATCTCGGAGGCAGGGTGGCGAGTAATGAGATTGGTGCTTGAGGTGACGAAACGACATCGATGTTAAAAGTCGGTGCCAGTTTTGGTGCGCCCCACACGCTCATCTACCAACGGACGGCGTACGGGCGGAGAGGAGATGTTGCATGCTCAGTTGTTAGTCAGGACGAGATGAATTGCGTTGATCCTGCGATGGATCAGGATGAAAGTGTGTGTGCGTGAAGAGTGTGCTGTTATGGCTATGTATGCGCCTCCCCGAACCATCTCGTCGATATCGCGGATGGTTAGTTGGGACGGATGGGTAGGTTGTAGTGTGGCACATTGACCCGGTTGCAGATTCACCGACTTGGATCCACAGGGACGAGCAGCTGGACAGGATCTCTCAGTAATTGCTTACAATTCGACATGGCGCGCGTCCCCATAAGTACTTAGCATACCTAGGCATCAACTCTGCTTTACAGGAAGTCCCGAAATTCATGCCACCAACGCCGAATAATACGCCTTTCTATCCCACGCCACCTCATGAAACGTCGTTATGGGATAGCATCCTATAGCATCGCCTTGGGAAAGTTCTTCACGGCCTGTCTCACGCCCAGATCCGCAACGACCTCCTCGGACCCCCCAAGGATAGCGTCAAATTTGTACGTGCGGTGGAAGTGCTCAATGGTCCTACCCATTCCCGACTGGGTCAGCCCACGACCGCCCCAGATCTGCACGGATTCGTCGGCAATATCGTGGGCAGCCCGGGTGCAGCTCATCTTGAGCAAGCCTATGGGGCCGGCGAGGTGCTTGGCCTGCTCTGAGTAGGACAAGTGGCACATCTGGTAGGTGATACTCTCTAGCCAGGACTGATTGGCCTCAACAAGGGCAATCATCTTGGCAAGCCTGCAACGCTGTTAGAGGGGGCCTGACCTTGAGGAGGCGATGGTAAAGGGCTGAGAGGAAACCCACTTTTGACGAATAACGGGCTGGTCGACCAAACGCTTTCCAAACACGATTCGCTGGTTGGACCATTTTAAACACTCCTCGACGACCACTCGACACTGACTGACAACGGTACCTTTGTGAATTGGTCAGTACGACACCTTGGCAGGGAACGTGGGCAAATGAGTACAACATACAGGCCATGCCCCAACGCTCGTGGTTAAAGTTACTCAGGATGACGCGCATGCCCTTATTCTCCTCGCCTACGATATTCTCCACAGGGACCTTGACGCTGTCGAATGTGACAAAGGCGGTGCCTGCGGATGCTGAGTACGATGTTTTGATGGGCTTGGTCTCGACGCCCTCGACGCGGGGAATGAGCAGGACGGTGAAGCCCTTGCCCGTCCGTACCAAGGTGACAAAGTAGTCGCTCCAGGTACCATTGGTAATCCACTTCTTGGTGCCGTTTACAACCTATGTATAAGCCATCCCACATTAGTATCACGTAGCATGACACAGGCAACCCACTACAACAACAACAACCACTACTACCACTACCACCCCTGGCGCCCGTAGGATACCAACTTACAAAATACTTCCCGTCTGGCGTCCTCTCGGCTGTCGTGCGGATATTGGACACATCCGACCCGGCAAAGGCCTCCGTAATAGCCAGGCACATCTTCGCCCTGCCAGCGAAGACGTCGTCACATACCCTCTCCCTCCAAGCACCCTCAGGCGCATAGTGGAGCAAAGTCGACAGCCCAATCGACATGCCGGCCATGTTCCCGTCCTGGAACCCGCGCGCCACTGGGCGGCATATCTCCTGCGCCAGCACCACAAAGTGGAAGTAGTCAAAGTCGTCGCCGCGCACGGCGCCCCCGAACAGCTCCCGCCCGTGCAGGTGCGGCCCCGGGCCCTGGCGCATGCGCAGGATCCCCTCGCGCTCCATGCGGTCGATAAGGCCCTGGCTGATGTACGCGCCCGACGCCTCGGCCGCGAGGGCCTCCGGGGCGATGTGCCGCTGGGCGAAGTCGCGCGCGGCGCGGCGCAGGCGGTGGTGGCTGGCCGCGTAGTAGGGCGAGCGGAAGGGCGTGGTCAGCCAGAGCGGCTCGGCGTAGGGCACGGGGCTGAGGTCCCCCGGCCGGGGACTGATGACTTGGGGTTCCTCGCCCGCGACGGTGCCGATGGCGAGGCGGCCCCCGTGCTGCTGGGGGGAGAGGACCTCGTGGCGGTGGAGGCTGTAGAAGGCGGACGTGGCGTCCTGGCCGGCGACCTGGCGGAGGACGGACTCGCCGCCTGGGTGGGCGGGGAGGAAGTCGGTGAGGTCGTAGACGATGCTGTCGATGATGCACCAGAGGGAGGAGTCGGTGGTGTGGCTGCGCACCTCGTCGCGCGAGAAGCGCCTAGGTGGAGATGTCATGGGGGTTGCTGGGGGGTTGTGGGAGAGTTTCTGAGTGTCTAGATGGGAGGAGAGATGAGTAAAAGCGAGTTCAGGGGTGGAGAGTCAATAGAGAACATTGAGGCATGAGGAGAAGGAGGATGAGATGGAGACCCGAGGAGACTGTGGGGTGAGGGCAGGTACAAGCATCTCGGGGTTGACGTGAGGGGAGTTTTGGGGTCCATTGTGAGGCCTCTTCCGTGGACGGAAGCAGCTTAGCAACTGGAGCAGAATATAAGTTGCCTCGGCCTGGATTGTGGTGGTGGTGGCACGGGTGATGGTATGAGTGGTGGTCTGGAGAGAGTTCTGGGGTGTTGGAGACTGTTCCGAGTTGGAGACTTGGACACTGACGCACACTGACAAGTGCCAAGAACCCACATGATTGTCGGCGGGGATGGGGTTGCATCTGGGCTCATCATTGGCTGTAGCGGAGCGATTTGACCATTTCGGATTTCAGGGTCCTGGATGCGGCCGAGTGGTGAGCTTGTGGAATGTGTAGATGTTCTCAGGTGTCATTGATAGTATCGCGGCTACCTGTCTGGGATATCCCAAACCCAAAACATTGGCCCACGGGCCTAGATATAGATGGTCTGTCGTTGGAACTTGGTATCACTTGTGCCCTTGGTGTTCCTTGCTAGCACATTGAATCGTGGTCGAAGGTAAGTAGTGATGGGCCCTGAACTAACTAGGACTCGTACATGGTGGTGGGATGGTGAACGACACACAATCCGATTGTAGGATCTCTCACCGAGCACGGAACTTTGGCCTAGCAAGACCGATAAGTAGGGATCTTCAACTTTCTTGTATGCATCAAAGACTCTCTGTTGGCTTATGCTGATAAAGATCATATATATATTGGGGGCTAAACCTATGCATATATCGTGTTGGTCGTGGTCCCGGGTAGCTGATACCCTGATACCCCGTCGGACACAAGTCGGACACAAGTCGGACTTAAGCAAACGGATTCCATCCGCTCTCCACCATGGCCACGGCCCTGGCCGTCGCCTCGTCCAGGCTCTCCTGGGGCAGGCCCAGCGCCTCGTTGGCCGTGTCGCCCCCGGCCGCAAAGTCGGCCTGCTTGTTGCTCGCCTGGAAAGCCCGGCCGTACAGGATCTTGGCGAATGCCCACGGCGCGAAGCCGCTCTTCATGCCCTCCACGCCGTCCGCGATGCGCTGGGCCGTCGACTCGTACGAGATGGTCCAGTCGGCGTCGCTCGTGCCCAGCACCCGGTGCAGGCTGTCGAGCATGTCGCGCTGCGACACCCGGAAGCTGTAGATCCTGGCCTCTCCCCCCTTGAAGTCGGCTAGCGAGGGTGTCGCCCCGGCCTCGGGCAGGCTCAGCAGCGCCGCCACCGCCCGCCCGCACTGGTCCCACGTGCTGACCGTCATGACACGCCTCCCGTCGTCGAAGAAGGTCACCTTGCGGTCCTTGATCTCGAACCCGAACCACTCGTTGCCCAGCGCCAGGCTCCACTCGTACCAGAACCCGCAGGGCAGCACCACCGGCGACGACACGCCGTTGTCGGCCTCGTTCCTCCGGACGAGGACGGTGTGCTCGAACGTGCCGGGCTGCGGCGCGGCGTCGAGGTTGAGGGGGTTCCCAAACGCGTTGGGCATGATGTACTGGACGCCGGCCTTGCCAGCCGCCGCGGCGATCCTGGCGTGCAGGTCCGGGGCCGCCGTGACGCCGAGCGTGATGATGAGGAACTGCTGGCCTCGGAGAGCCGAGACGAGCGAGTCGTCATCGTCATAGTTGACCTTGACGACCTTGGCTCCCTCGGGAGGCGTTGACTTGCTGCCCTCGCGGGTCAGGGCCGTGACCGTGTGCTTCCCCGTCTGCAGGAGTGCCCTCGCAAAGTATCCACCAATGTTGCCGGTGGCCTGGAGGTGAGCCCATGTTAGTATGCAAAGGTTCTCTAGGGATGGAGGAGGCAAGATGGAGCACCTACGCCGACAATCGCGACTCGTTCGATATTGTTCGAGGCCATGATGAGATGAATGTGAATGTGCGTATCTAAGGGTGTTAAGAGAAGTCGTAGTAGTGAGAATCAACTATGGGATATCTCATGATGCCGACATCGAAGGGGTTTATATATATTTCCATAGTCGGAGTTGGGAGACATTTGTCAACCGCCTCTCGAGAGCACCACGTATTGTACATGTATATCACCACGTCTTGCTCGGTGTTTACTCTGGAAATACCTCGAATCCCGTGGCCCCGAATTATAAATCAGTACCCTGCACGCCTTGAGAGCGTGTTAACACGGACATGGCACTGCTGTAATGCTCCTACGGAGGTGGCTTTCGGAGATTGGGATAACTCCGTTGCTTAGCGTTGGCTGACCTCGTTAGACGGCACACTGCTGGAAGAGATCCAAGGTCAAGAGTCCCCCAGAGAAACAATCAGGCGCACAATCCGGATGTCCGAGGGCCGAGAGATCAACTTACGTTGGCCCCAATTTGCATGCTTGCACACTACGTACATACGAGTACATGTTAGTAGTATGCATGGATCTATTTAGTAGCTAGGCCTTGTGGGGGACTCACCTAGTCCTCCGACACAGCCACCCCCCAAGAGTCACGCGATGATGAATACGTCTTCGGTGTTTTGGAATTGTGATGTGAAACTCGAAGTTGCCTTTCAAATTGTGATTTTTCCCCGCGGTTGACGTGGGCAGAATTGAGTTCCAACTTCCTCAGTCATGGGCAAAATAGCATATACCCTTCAGCTCAATTACACTAACAAAAAAAGGAGCTAAATCAGGCCATCATTTATCCTTGAGGTCTACGTCTAAAAGGTGAATAAGTCTTGCTTACTTCGAACACAGTGAATTCACGGTGTTGACCGAACCCTGATCAGACTCTTGCGGGCGCCTTGACTAACAGTGTTCTCCTCACTCTCGGCGACGACGGGCATGGAAAAGCCGTAGGCTGTTGCGACGGTATCAATGACTCCACCCTGGGTGACGTGAACGTTGTTTCTGGCAAGTTCGACGGCATGTAGGATTGAATATCCTGAGATGGGCAGATCTGCCATCGTCATGTAGTTTGACTACGCGGACAAGGTCACACGGCAGTTACTAGTCGGTGCAACAACAAGTCTTTGTCGACGAGAGCATAGGCTTGCAACCCCATAAAAACCTCTATCAAACTGGAAGTACTGTCGAGAGATGGTGGACGTGAAAGGGGTGTGAGGCATGATATAGACCGAGGGGTTGGCATGCACAAGTCCAACAACAAGTCAACCCCTTTATGTGCCCAAAAGACGAATGATGTGGTGAATTGTTAACAAGTATGTCCCCCATCAACTAGTGCAATTTACGGCTGGCTCAGACTCACTATGACTACCAGTAGAGTAAGAACAGACAGTAATGTATTATTCTTATTCACTGGTGGGTTTCTCTTGCATCATGTCCAACGGCATGGTGGAGGGAGTCATCAGTTGAAGGGAGACTTCACCCTCGGGTCAGCAGCTATTAGCTTGCGCTTCATCTTCCGAATCAGATGATTCATATGGTGTTCTTCGGTCGTCACACTTATACGTAACCGTCTTGCTGTGTCTGTCTCAGGTATCGGGTTGGGTGGCATACAGCTGTGAGATAACCAATCACGACCTTGCGGGGTCTACAGGATGCATATACGTACCCGCCGTCGTCATCTCGGCTCATTTTCAGCAACTGGGTGAGTAAAGATTATCAAGTACCAAATATGAGGTGAAAAGTTATATGATACATGATGCAGATGAGCTACCGTCCAAAGACTCCATGTCTCTTATCTGAACCTACCTTGACTGACTAGTGCCAGAAACTATCAGTGAGCAACCTCGAACAGCACATTCATTTCGTAATCACAACTATTGGGATCTGCATCTACAGAGTACCATGGCCCAGCCCGACATGGACACGGCCTTCCAGGCCGCCCTCGATGCGGGAACCATCAACGGCGCTATCCTCTGCGCTACCGACGCCCAAGGCCGCTTCACCTACAACAAGACCCTGGGTGAGCGCACCCTTCTGTCGGGCGAGAAGCGACCCCAGCAGCTTGATGACGTTGTCTACCTCGCCTCGGCCACCAAGCTGCTCGCATCCATCGCCGCCCTCCAGTGCGTAGACGAGGGCCTGCTGTCCCTGACCGGCGATCTCTCTGCCTTGGCCCCCGAGCTCACCTCCAAGGAGATCCTCACCGGCTTCTCCGAGGACGGCAGTGACACGCCCCGCCTCGAGCCGCAGGCCCGCCCCATCACCCTCGAGATGCTCCTCACGCACAGCTCCGGCGCCGCCTACCACTTCCTCACCCCCGAGATCGCCCGCTGGCGCGCCGCCAACGCCCCGGGCCAGGGCGGCAGCGGCAGCGGCAGCGGGGAGCAGAAGAGGACCGTCGAGAACGTCTTCGACTACCCGCTGGCCTTCCAGCCCGGCGCCGGCTGGATGTACGGCCCGGGGCTCGACTGGGCCGGCCGCATCGTCGAGCGCCTGACGGGACAGACGCTGCGCGAGCGCATCCAGGAGCGCATCCTGGCACCCCTGGGCATCGCCGACTTCCAGTTCTACCCCGTCACGCGCGAGGACATGCGCGCGCGCCTCGTGGACCTCAACCCGTCCGACCCGGGCGCCCTGGGACTGGCCGTGCTGGCGGGCGAGGGCACCATCAACAGGGACTCGGAGGGCGACTTTGGCGGCCACGGCGGGTTCATGCCGGCGCCCGACTACCTCAAGGTGCTGCGGTCGCTGCTGGCCAACGACGGGCGGATCCTGAAGCCGGAGACCGTCGACGACATGTTCAAGCACCACCTCACCACCGAGGCCACGGCTGCGCACCGCGCCGCGCTGGCTGGCCCAGCAGGCATGTTCTTCCGCGTGGGAACGGAGGCGGGCTTCGAGGCCGGGCACGGGCTGGGCGGGCTGCTGGCGCTGCGTGATACCGAGGGGTGGTACGGCGAGGGCACCATGTCCTGGGGCGGTGGGATGACGCTGACGTGGTTCATCGACCGAAAGAACGACCTTTGTGGTGTGGGCGCCGTCCAGGCCTCGCTTCCGGTCCAAGTAGGCCCCATCGAAGCACTCAAGCAGACTTTCCGCGAGGACATTTACCGCCAGCGCGGCGCGTGGACGAGGGAGCAGAACGATGCGTGAGGGACTGCTGTCGGTCAATCGGTAGTATCAGTGGCTGTGACGGGTTCTTCACTTGATAATGTCGGGGCATTTCGCCCGGGCAATGGAGTTGGAAACAGTTGACTGCCCCGTCAATGTCGAATGTGCTGATCACAGCTTTTGGACGCTCTAATACCGTTAGCCCCAACTGCCACGACTCTTCCTGCATCTGTAAATCCAAGCCAATACTCCGGCTAGCGTTGTCTATTAGATGATATGAAAATAGTTGTTCCGGGAGCTCTGGGTTTTCTCCCATGCATGAATATGAGCAAAACACCCTTAGTGAATCCCAGACGAGTCCATCCTGTCCTTAGCACCCACCTGTGACCTATTAGTAAACCGTAGCTAAGAACACCGGAAAGGGGTCTCACCTCCTCCGCCACCTCCGCAACCACCGCCGCAGCCTCCTCCTGCTCCGCTTCCGCAACCACCGCCACTGAACCCACCTCCACAGCTCTGCCGACTTGGTTAGAAACCAGCACATAGGCGACCGCGGGGAAGACCAGGAGATGGGAGAGTTGAACTTACACCGATGGATCCACAGGACCCAGCACCGCCGCACCCGCCTGCACCACCGCACCCCCCGGCAGCAACATTCGTGGATCCGCAGCTCCCAGCCGCGCAGTTTGCCCATTGCCCAGGCCCGCTCTGGACCATGTTGGGGTCCCACCCGTAGTATATGCCGGGTGTAAAGTACAGGGGATGTGCGAAGGGTGAGTACACTGGAGGTTCCGTCAGCACATCCAAGACGAGATTCCGCCAGGGGAGCATACTCACTGTAATATTGGTAGCCCCAATGGTCGTAGTATTGCTCCCGGGGTGGAAGCTTATGCCCTTTCTTCTCTGCCCTCGCCACCGCCTTTTGATAGTTGCGTTCTAGCTTCTCCAGGTGGTAGGCACGCATCTGCTCCTCAAGGTGCTGCCGGTTGGCTGCGTACTCTGTCTTGACAGCATTGTGCGATGATATATGAGCTGAGACACTCGGCGGGTGAGCGTTCACTGATGCGGCGGTGAGAAAGGCGTCTTCAATCTTCTTATTGTTGGAAACTCCCAGAAACTTGCCCACGGACGATATTTGCGAGGACCGAGTTGCTGCATAGCGGGTGAGCAGTTGTAATTGTCACAGACAGCCAACGGGGAGACCTTACCTTCACAGTACCAGCATGTGCATTCGCTGTATATCTCACCGTATTTCCTCTGGTATGCCTTGGTGGTGAACTCAAACGCGTTTCCTAGCTTGTGCTCGTCGATCTTGTCATCGTGGTCGATAAGCTTGTCGCATTTCTTCTTGGTGTAGTGATAATAGGCGCTCGGGCTCAGCTGGTGTGTATGCCACGCTAGGTCAACATCGAGTGTAGGAACTAGGAGTTCCCTCGGATTCTGAGCCATTAGAGTCATAAAACGGTGATATTTAGTAATCAGTCTGGCCATGGTGTCCTTAGCCGAAGGGCTGTGAAGCCAGTCAATGTTGCACATCTTCTCGATGAAGACGCCCTGGCGCATCACAGCACCGCAGAGGTCAAGCGCGAAGGGCGAGAAGTTCTCCCAGTACCGGCTCATCATCTTACGTATGCAGAGTTTCGCGGGGGGCTGTGCGTCGGCACGGCCCCGGCCGGAGGGGTTGGCGACTTGACGAACCCTCTCCTTTGAGCGCAGGAACTTCTCGATGGCGTCGCGCACCGTCTCCATGGTGGGATGTGGGTGCTTTTGCGGTACCAGCAAGTCGAAAATCTCATCTCTCAGGTCCTTCTCAATCATGCGGTTCGCGAATGTGCGCCTAGACCTGGAGGTGATAAGCGTCGGAACTCCCACTGCTGGATCCAGAATTGTCCCGGGCATGGGAACGGATAACCGTATTAGGGCGTCTGAATCTTGCACGAACTTGACGACAGAGAGGAGCTTCTTGTAGATTTCCCTTCCGCAGGACGAGCATTGGCTAGTGAAGTCGCCGTCGCCGTACCCGCTTCCGATGAAGCCCGGTGGTGTGCTAGAGATATCCATTCCCGTCAGCTCCTCTTCGTGATGGTTCTTCATGGTTGGTCTTGTTTTCTTACGTGAAGCCGTTGGAACACTCGTCCATCCCACACGTAGTCCATGGCACGTTGACCATACCCGAACAATACGGACATGACAATGTCTTGGTCAACTGGTCGTCTGTATTGTCCCAGTTACATCCGGTCCGCGCAACCCAGTTAGCCTTGGCCTCATCGGAGACTTTGTAGCTGCAATCGGCGTCAATGGCATCGTTGACTAGACGCCAAGGCACCCCCGTCGCCCAGATGCTTGTGAGCCCATTGCGCAGAGTATCCTCCAGGAAAGACCGCGGGTTCAGCATGTGAGTGTGCATCACCATTAATACGTCTGCCACGGAATCAGGTCAATGAAACATGCCGACTTGCGAACCAAACAATCTGTTTGGGGCCTCACTCACCAAGAGGAAGCATCATCGTCTCGTCCCAGACCATGGGCTTGGCGCACTGCGGGAAATCGAATACTCCGCCAACGGTCTGCATATCCATCTCGGTCAACATGTGCTTCTGGAAGCTTTCCCACCAGGCCCTATATCGGTCGACGGCGCGGGCAACAAACAGCGCCCATCGCTTCTCGCGGATTTCGCTGGCCATGAATCTCTTCAACTCATCTCCTTGTGGTTCCTTTCCAGTAGCAGCAGAGACTGCCTCAGTCGAGTTAGGGGTTTCATAATTGACACGGCTATCCCAGATGTTCCATAGGCCGTCCGTATACCCAACCTCTTCCTTCATGTCCTGGATAGCATGCAGGAGCTTGAGGTGCGCAAGGCAGGTGTCAACTTCAGGGTTACCCGGGGCGTCTGAAATCGAGAGAGTGAGGCGTGCGAGGGCTTCGTCGAGCCCGAGTTGATTGGCGTGGCGGGTGTAAGCTGGTGGTGGGCTCTCATGGTCACGGCTCTTGTCGTCCAAATTACTCTTCTCGGTAGACTGAAAAGCCATGTTGCAGGTATTTCCATGCGGGTATCTTCCTGTAGAATCGAAAGTTGAGTCTTTTTTTTTGGGGGGGGGGAACCTCGGAGAAGGCTTGGCCTTATACTCGGAGCGCATTCATAGATATATTTCACTTCGGTCTTGTTGCGCGGCGACCAAGCAGTGAAACCATCTATAGTGGCACAGGGCGATGGATCATGGTGGATTTGTGGCAGTGCCGTTAGAAAGGCCGGGCTGTTTGGCTTCTGCCTAACAGCATAAACAGCAAGCTGCCATATATAGAGTGTCAGGTGTGTGTTGTGCGCCCGACTGCACTGTGGGAGGGAGGAATCCAGGGATTTGTTGCCGCTTGCGCCGCCATCACGCAACTGTGCCGCAATTGCCACCCCTGGCCACCCAGGAATTGACGTCAGGCCACTGTTTGTCAGCGAGGCTGATGGCTTCACAGCACTGGGGCCCTAGCTGGGGCTTTGCTAAGTGCTGATGGTGGCCCACGGGGACCGACGATCCAAACTTTATGAGAGTTGAAGGGTTGAACAAGACAACTGTGGAACGCGCCCACTCCGACGTCTCATCCATGCGGCCGCTGGGCGGTTATTCGGCAAATTATTGCACCCATCCCAAGAGTCAACCCGATCATCAAATCGATCATCTCTCCTTCCACTCGTGTTCGAATATGCACGACATGAAACGTTGGTCCCGTCCCGCTCGCTAACGGCCACCGCCGATGGAACTAGTAGTATTATGGTGAGTACTGTACGGAGTATGTGAGTCGGTCAACGTCTGGGCGAACTGCCACTTGCTATACATGGCATTGCCGCATCGGCCTTGCATCAATCGAGTCGGCCACATCCACTCCACGGCCAGTGTAACTACGGCCCACGAATTAGCCCACGGAGCTTCGTACCAACGAGAACCCGAGCCGTCCATGTTTCACCAGGCCAGTAATAACCCTACATCTCCACAACGGCCTTCGCAAAGGGACTTCTGGCTCGTATTCTTCGGCCATAGAATGATAAGAGCCACGGAATGATCGTCAGTAGTAGTGCAATCCCGCCCAGCATGCTTCCCGAGCCTTTGTACGTCAAATTCCTCAGCATGATGTGCGTAAAAAGGGGGAAGATGCCTGCAAGGAGGTTCCGGCACATGCTTTGGGCTGCCTGAGCCGACGAGGCATACCGACCGTATGTGTCGGCCAAGTAATTGAACACAGCAAGATAGATGCTGAAGATGCCCAATGTGCAAGATCCTATGGCAAGGACCGGCGATATCCACGGCATGTCGGGTCTCGACGTCCAACCGAACCAGAACAATCCTGCTGGGAGCAGAATTGACTGAATACACGGTGCAATAAGCCGACCCTCTGGCGTGGCCATCCGTTGAGGCCAAGTCCTCCTGGTAACGTGATCTTGAACTATGGCAACAACCGCTGCAATCATCGCTGCTACGATTGTGGCTACATAGACCGCTCCGACCTGCGTGCTGTTGAAGTTGTGGACGTCCCGAAAGGTGATCCCGATACTGCTGAACTGCATGTAGAGTATTGCCCATCCAAACGATACCCAGAGAGAGAAGCAAAACACGACAGGTTCCGAAGTGAGAAGACTCATGGGAAATGCGAAGCTACGGTAGATTATGCCGATATCGAGCTTCCGCTCAGCAATCTGTGGCTGGAACTGCACATGAGCTCGTTGGTCCATCAGCTTGTTGAGGGCGTCGCATTTTCTCTTCAAGATAACATTGCCGCGTGTCTCTTTGAAAATGACCAGAATGCCCAAAATTGTTGACCCGATGGTGATAAGCTGGATGTAGAATATCCACTGCCATCCAAGGCGGTCGACAGCGACACCGCTGACCAAAGGCCCCAGACCTGTCCCAAGGAATATGGCTAGTGCGCAAAGCGCCATCGGCGTGTTTCTACCCTCCTTGTGATAGACATCGCTCACCACGCCTCCAGTGATCGTTGCGAACACGGACGACCCGAGGCCGGTGATGATTCTCGAAACGAGCATTCCGCCATAACTGGGCGTAACTGCGCAGCCAAGGGTTCCAAGAAAGAATACGATTCCTGAGCCAACAAATACCCAGTAGCGACCGTGGGCCTCACTGACAGGAGCCAGAATCATCGGCGCTAAAGCAAAGCCGGTGACAAATAGGGTTATGCCCAAGTTGTATTGGGTATCGGTGACCTGCCACTTCTCACGTAACGGTTCTGATCCTAGTGCATATGCCCCCGCGGAGTAGGCTGACAGAGCGGCTGCCAAGAAAGCAATGCTCAAGACGACCATCTTCTTCCTGGTCGGCCAGGCGAATGGGGACTGGAACCTTTCCGGATGGTCGAGAACTAGGCTTTCGCCGGACGCGATGTCGACTCCTGCGGAGCGAAGAAGCTCCAGCCATGGGAAGGAGGGATCGAGGGCCTCCAGACCCAACTGTTGAATGGCAATAGCACCATTGCTTCCCATTTGGGCTTGCCCAACCAAGACTGGCCTGCCGTTTTCTTCTGAAGGGTTGAGTTCAAACTTTTCCTTGTCCTGAGATTCGAGGTCCGACGAGTTCTTGTCTGGCGGCAGAGGCATGTTGTGGTTAGGATTCGTCATAGTGCCGGGTCAGTGACTCAATTGAAAGGCAGAAATGCCGTGTAACGCAGGTTGAAGACGGCAATGATCCGAAAAACCAAGTCTTATCGGGAGAGCGTATCTCTTTGGTTTCAGGAGACGTGTCCCAAGAGAATCACTGAATGTCAAGGTGAAGAGAATCCAGTGTCCTCACGACGTTGGGAATTTTCAAGAGGCGCCTGTTGCCAAGCCGTACGCCGATTGTCGGCCAGAGACGACGAAGGAAATGGCCAACGGCATACATACCTAATCGGGCGGAGATAATAACATAATAGCGGGGAGACGTGGACCAGTCTGACGGTTCTCACGGTTGCCAAGCCTAAGCACCAGGCGTCACAGGCGTCGCCGCGTCAGAGGCGGCTGGGAGGCTTCAAGAGGCTTCGACATGATTCAACCACCCAGCCAGCCGCTCATGCATTGTCTGATGCAGCTTCGAGTTGGGAGAGCATTCAGCCCCAAGGATCATCTGACGACGGGCCCCGTTTCTCAACGGGGCCAGGAGCCGTCGGATGGTCGTTGGAGACGCCCATCATGCCCCCAGCCTCTTCGGAAAATGAAATGACTAGGTACCTAGGTAGGAAGTGGAGAGGCCAAGTCAAGACTTCAAATGAAGACTTGAAATCGTGAAATAGTAGCAGTTCCTGGGAGGAACTAACAGGGAAGAATGCGAACTGGGGGAAGTTGCGACCAGGGCCGGCACGGGCACTAAGGATCGGGAGAGGCTTAACCGATGTGGGAAGGATCGGAGCAACCATTCGCCGGCGGCAGGGATTCCATTCCCAGACCCTCGAGCAAATTGTGTCCGGGCGCACGCTTATCATCGCTGTTGCCATGTGTCGGGTGCTTGGTTCCATCACCTCTGGGGACCGTGCGCCCAGCAGCTTACCACCCTACTAACCAGTAGGTACACTCGTAGAGGTCTGCGTACCAACATTTTCTCCTGCGTCACATTCTGGGTGCTACGCTGGTCAGATCTGCGTGGACATCAAGTATTACCCTGCCTGTCCCGATCATCCATGCTCAATCGCTGCTAAGCGCCCAGAGACTCTTGACTGGTGTTTGCATTGTGCAAACCTGCACTTCGGCTATTGGCCAAGTACTGACGGCAATACCTGCTGGTCATCACTGGACACGCGCAGCTTCCTTATCAAACCAAGCTGGCTGATGATTTCCAATCAACTAAGGCGAACAGTCTATCGAAATCCTCTCAGGTAATATCTCTCGTTTCCCTTGAGCGACTGGTGCGGGCACATCATCAGACCCCCCAAGATCACCACATCACGAACGCCACCCCCATGATCTTATACCCTATATAGCTTGGATCAGGAAACCAAACTTCACATCATTCCTTCCTCCATCATAGGTTTTTCACTTCCTATTTCTGGTCATTTTACATTGCTCCTTTCTCGGCGCTGACGCTGGCGACCCCGCGACAGCTGCGTCCTGCCTGCCCACCACCTTACCACGCTGGCTGCCCCCCTTCATTAACCTCCACCCTCCCATACACCCAGATTGTATCCGTGCCACGCTTCTCTGCCATGGATGCTTACTCTATGTGCTGTACTAGTCCTTCGAGACGAGATTCCTCGAGAATCTACCAAGATCTCCGATCCATTCGTACCCATACCTTGACAGGCTTCGATCAGGAGCGGCTGTCGAGAAAGCTGGCCACCATGGCAGCTTTTGCGCAGGTAAACGGCCTTTTGCCTCCGTTAATGTTTGGAAACCGTATCCATCTTCCTGCATCAACCAAGAAGAAGTTCCACGGACATCCCAGTTGATATTGCTAGCAGTTGTCTCGAGCATGTTAGAATCCCATGCTCACTTCACCTTTCACAGCGCCGAGCCAATAGCACAAACTCGACGCCTCATATTGCCGTAGTTGGTGCTGGTCTTTCTGGCCTTCGTTGTGCCGACATCTTGCTCCAGCATGGCTTCAAAGTCACCGTCCTCGAAGGTCGCGATCGCGTCGGCGGACGCCTTCACCAGGAAAGGCTACCTAACGGACGCTGGGTAGACATGGGACCAAACTGGATCCACGGGACCAAGGAAAACCCAATACTAGATCTTGCCAAGCAGACCAACACTAAAATTGGTAGCTGGGACGATACTTCGTGCGTCTTTGGCGAGTCCGGAAACTTGTTCCCGACGGACGAGGGTGGAAAGTACGCCGGAATTATGTGGAACATTATTGAGGATGCATTCAGCCATTCCAACAAACTCTCTGCCGACATTAGCACGCAAGAAAGCCTCCATGATTTCTTCATTGAGAAGGTTGCCCAGCGGATACCGGAGACTGAGGAGAACTGGAAGGAAAAGCGCCAGATTGTGATGCAAATCTCAGAATCATGGGGAGCCTTTGTCGGAAGCCCCATTTACAGGCAGAGCCTCAAGTTCTTTTGGCTGGAAGAGTGTATCGAGGGAGGTTCGTGTGTGGATCTCGGAGAGGTGTGTCGAAGGCGTGCTTTGGCTGACCCCTTGTGCAGAGAATCTGTTTTGCGCTGGGACTTACAGGAAGATTCTTGAAGTGATTGGAAAACCGGCCATCTCAGGTGCGGATATCAAGTTCAACACCAAAGCTGAGAGGATAATTTGCCGAATGGACCCCGAAGATTCGGTCAATGTGCAGACTACTGATGGGCAAACATTGGCCTTCGACGAGGTCGTGCTCACCTCACCGCTGGGCTGGCTCAAACGCCATCTTGATGCTTTTGAGCCTAGACTCCCTGCACGGCTGACAAAGGCCATTGGGTCTATCAGCTACGGTTGCCTCGAGAAGGTATAGTCATGATTCTCTTCTGACCAGCCGGTCCCCTAATGCCGTTCCAGGTGTACATCACTTTCCCCGAAGCATTCTGGCTTTTGGGCGAACCTGATGGTCGTAAAGTACGAGGATTCGTTCAATGGCTCAACCCCAACTATGCCCTCGAGACAAATCCTGAAAGGTGGAATCAGGAGGCGGTTGAGCTGGGCAGTCTAACACCCGAGTCGTCGCACCCCACCCTCCTTTTCTACATATACGGGCCTCAGTCCGAGCAACTCACCTCTAGAGTGGCCGAGCTGCCGAACAAAAAGGCCAAGGATGATTACCTTTTAGAGTTCTTTAGACCCTACTACTCCCGCCTGCCCCACTACTCCGAGACGGACCCCAAGTGCCAACCGACGGGCTGCTTGGCGACATCCTGGTTACGAGATGAGCTGGCTGGCCATGGGAGCTACAGCAACTTTCAAATCGGTCTGGAAGAAGGGGACGAGGATGTAAAAACAATGAGGGAGGGGCTCCCAGACCGTGGGCTCTGGCTTGCGGGGGAGCACACTGCACCGTTTGTGGCACTGGGCACAGCGACGGGGGCATATTGGAGTGGCGAGTCGGTAGGGAGGAGGATAGCGGACGCATATGGGTTATAGAAGACGAGTAGTAGTGTGTAGGATGAAGAGCAAATATTATGTTGCAATGTTGATGGCATCCTTGAAGACGGCCAGAGGCTGCGTCTGGTCGCCCTCGCCCCCCTTGAGCATGGCTCTGAGGACCTTGGGGTTCATGTGCCACTCAAACATCTCTTTCCTGCCGCCGTCAACGGGCACCGTAAATGTGTATGCCGTCTTACTAATCTGTGTCATTGAGTTCTTGGTGGGGTCACAGGTGAAGCCGTCGGGCAGCGTGATGGCGGCCAGGGAGTGCGACCGGTTCTGGTCCTTGCCCCCCCCCCCCCCCCCATGGCAAAGCAGAGCGATCACAGGCTGCCTCACATTGCTTCGTGTTTGTCTGAGAGACCCAACCTGGCGTTCTTTTTTTTTCAATTAACCTAAAGAAGAGGGCTAGGGAATGATCAGGGGGTACTTGGAGACCGTCTCACGAGTCGCGGGTCCAAGCACGGCGTTTAGTCGAGACGAGGGACGTTTGAACCGACTTACCAAGCGGCGCGCCGTTCTCCCAGTGGCTACCGACAGTGAAGGCGAGGCGCCCCATCAGGGTGGGATCTTGTCAGAGTACGCCGTCTTGCTGAGCGTCTCGACAATGTACATGTACGTCTAGCCGTCGCCGGCAACTTCGCACCAGACCTCGAACTTGGGTGGGAAGCCGAGTTTTGAGCGTGTGTCGCCGCTGCCACTGACAGCGGGTTTGACGCCGTTGTACCCATGAGAAGGTCTAAGGGGTGGGAGGGGGGGAGCTTTGGTTGAACTGGGTGTATCCATTGTGGCCGAGAGGGGGACTGGGTGGAGGCACATAGTTGTTTTGGCCTGCGGAAACTAGGGGCGGTTCTCGAGGTTGTCCTTGGTACGTTCCTTGAGCCTGTCCGTGATATGGTCCTTGAGGATGTCTTGGAGGAGGTCCGATAGAGGCGCCTAGACATTGTGGCTGCCGTGTACTCTGCCGTAAGCCCCCTTGTGGGCACCGTCGTAACATCCGCCGTGCCCTCCCCCGATCTGAGGAGGACTATTCTGATAATGTCTATTGTGGACATACGCATCGTTCACCCAGCCTCCGCCGCCGCAATCATGTGCATGACTGTTGGAATGGCTAGGGCGAGGCTTGAAGTTGTCGCCATCGTCCATTGTCATGGACAGGTCGTTGCCCATCTTCTGTACTTTTGATAGTAGCGCCTTCATGCTAGGTATCTTGTGAACGGGGAGCAAGTAAACTTAACGATGAGATACATGAGAACCTATAACGAGATGGGAAACTCGAGGAAGAAATTCATGTTGTTTAAATATTGTGAGATAGCACCTTGCCTAGGAGTAGATGCCAACTGGAATTTCGCAACAACAGGGTACTGATCGACGTGACGAAGGCGCACTGGCGCTCATCAGAGACGAAAGAAGCAGGTTGTACTCCGTAGCGTTGTGTAGTTAACATCAACGTCTCCAATTCGAGGAACACAGCGTTACACGTGCGAATGTTTAAATCATGGTGATAAAAGCAACGGCGAATTGACGTCAGTTTGGGGTTCGAAGTTCGAAGCTGCGTTTGGATTTGGGCCTCGAGTTGACATGTTAAACTTTGGGCGCGTTGCCGCGCGCAACATAGCCACACGTAGATGCCGCTGCAATGCCTTGCATTTGTCGGATCATGGCGCCGGTTCGATGCTTCCAGATCAGGTCCTCGAATCCCAAAGCAATGGTTTCAGAGTCGGACATCGCCTCAGCCCTGTGATGTGCTACGCAGTACGCACCAAGTTTGGAGTCTGGGAGACACGGTCCCGGGCGGACGTGTACCAGAGATCTTATCTTTATCGATAAAACCCTATCAGCAGACCGGCCGGGAGTCAAATGATAGTGACGTCCTAGGGGCGGCCCGGTCACGAGTTGGTCCCCTCTGTATTCGTACTACTGTAGTCACTGTAACTCAACCTGGCTTGGCGCCTACGCACACTGTGACTTCCCATGGAGCTCCCTGCAGCAGTGCAGACCCGTGATACACCCACCCGACGCAGTACCTCAACAACAAGTGGGAGCCTTGGGTACCCGATGTGCTCGGAACTTCACACACCTCGTGTCCTTACAAACGCAAACCCCCAGGTTTCCACAACCTCGCCAACCTTCGAGCCAAATTTGACACAGAGTCTTTGCCGAAGCTTCCTGCCGAGCTCACTGTATCACCGCCGCATGCCCTGTGAATCATGACCATGTTCCCCCGCATCTGGCCGAGGGTCCATGGATAAGACGGCTGCCGACGACTGCCTGTAGCTATTGCTCCCACAGCGGCTCCAAAGGTGCAAGCCATCTCCCGAGCATCGCTGCATCATACCGCGAGGGGCCAGGCGTTCTGCACAGTCGCCCATCATGGCCACCCTCTTCCAGTCCTTCCGGAGCTCCTCCATGCCCAAGAGGCTGCTCCGGTATGCGCTGGCCAAGCTGGAGCTCCTCGATGCAGAGGCCCTGGACATGGACAACCTCGACTTCGCCATCGGGAGAAACACAGTCTTTGAGTTCCGGGATGCCGGAATCAAGCTCAAGGTAAGCCAGCCGACATGATAGCCAGGCTTTCACAGCCAGCTGACACCTTGATAGAAACTCGAGAAGCTGCTGCAGCTCCCCCCCGCGCTCCGCCTCCAAAAGGCAAAGGTCATCCTCCTCCGTGTCACGATCCCGGTAGATTTCTATACGAGCCCAATACTGGTCGAGGTGGATGGGGTCGACGTCAGGCTCCAAGTTCTTGGCCCCGATCGCAAGCCGGCTCAAACCCGGGGCACCAAGACCCCAGCGGACCCGAAAGCCGTCCCCAACACCGTCGATCTCGCACAGTCTTTTCTCGATGCGCAACCGTCATCGGAAAGAAAAGAACTGGAGGAAGCTCTGGCAGCAGAAACGCAAGACCTGGGCGCCTCTGTGACGGTCAGCGATGATGGGAGCAGCGAAGACGAGCCGGTCGGAACTGGGCAGCCCCTGTCGCTGCCATCATTTCTCGCGGACTTCCTTCAAGGGATTGTGGACCGCATGCAAGTGAGGATAAAAAATGTCACATTTCAACTCGATGTTGATGTTCCCATGGACGGAAACTCCTCGACCCCCGAACCTGTCTCCTTCCAAATCGCACTCGAGGACGTGGATGTCGAGGGGGTTACAGCTCAAATTGAGGAGAAGGATGATCCCCCAACATTCGTGCATAGAGAGGGGAAGCGACACGTTTCGCTGAACAACGTTCGGGCGTATCTTATATCGGAGGCGAATGTGTTCTCAGCACTGGTGCAGTCGCCTTCCATCTTGTCGCCTTCTCTTTCATCATCGCCTGCCTTGACGAGGAACCCGCCTACCCGAGAAAGCACCATGTCCGAAAATGACAACCTTCACAACTTAAACAATCTCCCCGTGCGTCAAGAAAGTTCCTTTGGCAACCTGTCGGATACTGAGGACTCCGAGGGCTCTGAAGATATTCCTCTTGGAGACAGCGAGGAAGCCCTCGGTATCCCTTACGACTTGTCTCAGCCAGATGAGGACCAGTATGATGATGGACCAGCTACACCACGGGCATCTATCTACCATGGCTTCGACGCATCTCCTGAGCAATCCATGTTTCATTCGACTATCCTTCCACAGGATGCTCACGCTCGATCCACAGCTTTTGGAACAGAAGCTCCCCAGTGGGCAAGTGCTCAGCTTAACTCAAGATCCGAGCCGACGATTCTGCCGCAAACAAGGGATCCTCAGCCACCCTTACCAATCCCACAGGACCCAGAGGCCATGCCCCAATCTGTGGCTAGAAGTGACGACTCAAGCGAAGGCCCTATGGAGGATCTAACCCAATCCCACCTCTATACTCACGAGGACGCCGAAAGCATGTACATGAGTGCTTTCTCTAGCACGAGCGGGAAATCGACAACAGGCCCCTCTCCGCCGCCTCGAGAAGCCTCCCCTTTGGGGGCTTCAACATTGGTAGAGGAGTCTAAAACAAAAGACAACCACGAAGCCGCCATGCCAGGTGGTTGGGATGATGAGTACGACAGCTCCCCAAAAACCGAGCCTCAAGCTCCTTCCCTGCCCTCAGAAACTCCCGAGTTTGGACAGGAGCCCAAGACCGGCTCCGTCGGTAAAACTGAGGGACTCCCATCGAACTCCGAAGGGGAAGAACTTCCAACAGGGGAGACTGAGGCACAGGCCAGCCTCCCTGGACACGGTGTAGAACAGGACGACGTTGCCACGCCGAAAGGACCAACCAAGCTCGTAAAGCAATTTCTAGTGACCAAGACCATTTCTCTCTACATTCCTTCACAGCACCATCATATAGAGGTCCAACCGGCATCGGCGGAGTCGGTCGCTAACCTCTCACACTCGCTAGGCGGGTCTGTCTACCCTCAAGCTCCAGGTGCTTTCTCAGTCCATGGCGGTTCATCCAGTCTTCCCCGAGATCCCCAGCCATCGGAACCAGCGGCCATCCATGAGGATGATAGGGCTCTGGAAGTCGAAATATCACCGATTTCTCTTCGCTTTGATGCGTCATTTGGCTTTTTGCTCTCCATGGTGGTTGGAAAATTGATGAGCGCCATCAAGCCTGAGGGGCAACCGTCGGCTACTCAAAAGGAACAAGCAAGCAACTCGCAAACTGGGCCTGATATCAAGCTAAACTTACAGGAGATCTCTGTAGACTTCCTGAACCAGCTTGCGGGCGTGGCCGATACGCTGGAACGTCACCTGGACCCCAACGCTTTCAATCTTGACAATGAAGTTCTGCTCAACACTACGTTGCAGAATTTGTCCGTCTCGATGTCCCATACTGACTCGGCTGCAACGAAGCCTCGAGAAGGCATGGGGGTCAATGAAGCATTGATCATCACCAAAGTCGAACTTGAGAAGTTTCGCTTCGGTTATGCCAACGACGACATCATCTCCTTCGACAAAGCACGGCCGATGAGCACGTCTGTGCGCGACACATTTCTCTCCTCTGGCCATGACATTGGGCTCAAGATTATGCAATCGAATGGGAATGTGCGAACAGACATTGAAACACTACCTCTAGTGATTCGAGTCGACCTGCAGAGACTTGATGAGACGTTCGGTTGGTTTGGTGGCCTCAGCAGCTTCCTGAACATGAGCACGTCTATGGCGTCTATACATTCCCCGGTACCCAAGCAAGCGCCCCTACCTAAGCCGAAGCCCCGCGGGGTGCGATTTGAATCCCCTCTCGACCCAAACAACAAGACCGCTGTCTCAGAGAGCAAGGTTAACCTCCGAGTTGGAGGTGCATGGGTAGAACTCCTAGGCAAAGAATGCAGCGTGTCTGCAGAGTCCAGCGCCGTCAAGCTTGTCAGCCGAGATGAGGGCATTGGCATTGCCATCAGCTTCTTGCGCCTTTCTGGTCCACACCTGAAGAACTCCCTGGCTGATCCCGCTATAACTGCCGAGGTTGGTGGCGTCCGCTTGGACTACCTGACGACGCCAAAGGATGCAGATCTCGAAAGGCTCCTTGAGCTCATTACTCCATCAAAGGCCAACTTTGACGAAGGCAATGATGAGATCATGGTCGACACGTTACTTCGACAGCGACGAAAAGGGTCAGTACTGAGAGCGAATGTTGAGACATTAGCTGTCCGGGTCAAAAACACCGCACAACTAGTTGTGCTGCCTAATCTTGGAGACGAGATCGCCAAACTGTCCACTGTTGCGAAGTATCTTCCAGAGGATGATCGCCCGGGCCTTCTGACTCTGGGAAGGATCCAAAAGATAAACGCCTCCGTTGACTGTGGTGGTCAGCTTGGCCAGTTCGATGCCAACTTGGACCACCTCGAAATCGGACATATCTCGATGCCATCCTTGGTTGCCGTGTCTGCTCATGGACTGTCTTTGAAACGCAACGAATTCGAAGAGCTAGTAAGCTCCTCGATAGCCGCGTCGAGGGAAGGCTCGTCATTCAATCCCGTCATCATGGCACGTATGATCGGTGACGAGATTGAGCCGATTATCAAACTGAAACTGCAGAATATGGCGGTCGAGTATCGAGTTCCCTTCGTCATGGATATTCTTGGACTGGGCGATGATGCAACCCCCCAAGACTTCGAAGCCAGCCTTGCCGCTTCCGTAGCCAACTTGGGTGATCAGGCCCAAACTGCGTTGCGCCAACCCCGGGAACAAACGGAAAAATCCAAACCAAAATCAGGAAACCCAATGACGCTGGATGTTGGCTTCAAAGACTTCCTCATCGGGCTCAATCCTTTGAATCTTCCTTCCAAAATGATTCTGGCCCTTACAGATGCCCATCTGGAGGTCGTTCTACCCAAGGACGTCGAGACGAAGGCCGTACTGAGTCTTGATAAATCGTCCATTCTTTTGGTAGACGATGTTGCACAGGCGACCCAGGCAGGTAGCGCGACCAAGTCACATCGCCGAACCACTTCCACGGCATCTAGACAGGTGAATGATTTGTGCGCCCAGGGATTTGTGGACATCTGCTACATTTCATCTGCCAAGGTGGTAGTCAACGTTATGCCAGGTGTCGATGATGGGAAGCAGGTCGAGGTGGATGCTCGTGACGACCTTCTAGTCCTGGAGACTTGTGCCGACTCAACGCAGACGTTGATCACGTTGGTGAATGCCTTGAAGCCTCCGACGCCACCGAGCAAAGAGATCAAGTATCGAACCAATGTCATGCCGATGCAGGACCTCCTTGCTTCCATCTCGGCCGAAGCTTTTGGCAGGCCTGAGGGAGAGTACGATTTTGATCAAGACTTTGCAGGTGCTCAAGAAATGGCTGGTAGTGGGTCGGACGCCGATTTCGCAAGCGACGGCTCCCTGGGAATAAACTCACGGTACTATGGGGAGCAACAATTAGAGGGCGAGGAGATTTTTGACGCGATGAATGCCTCGAATATTTCGTTCGGCTCATCAATACAAGATACAGAGGAGGGTGTCCTGCTCTCGGGGCCCAAAAAAGCGTCTAGTGCCGCCTCTGAAGATAGCAGCGATGATCTGGTGATCCACGACGACTTCTATGCCCCTAGTGGCCCTTCAACCCACCAAACAGCCAAGATTTGGAACTCCAGCCAGAATTCATACGACAGAGCGCCGGAGAAACTCGTCAAGCACAGCCCTCTCAAACTTACTCTCCGAGACTCTCACTTCATCTGGAACCTGTTTGACGGGTACGATTGGGCTCATACCAGAGACGTCATCAGCAAGGCAGTATATGAGGTCGAGAGCAAGGCTATGGAACGCCAAAACCGGAGCGAGGGTGCCAACATTTATGAAGAGGAAATCGAGGACGAAGAAGCCATTGGAGATTTTCTCTTTAACTCGATATACATCGGCATTCCCGCGAATCGGGATCCACAGGAACTCGCGAGGGCGATCAACGAAGAGCTGCAAGACAATGCGACCGAGACAGAGTCGATTGCAACGACGGCTTTTACTGGCACCACAAACCGAACCGCGCGGCCACATCAGCCCAAGTCCAGGCGCCTGAGACTCAGCCGCAGCAAGCACCACAAGATCACATTTGAGCTGCAGGGCGTCAATGTGGACCTGTTTGCGTTTCCGGCCGACAACAAAGGGACGGAGAGCTGCGTTGACGTCCGTATCAAAAGCTTGGATATCTTTGACCACGTGCCAAGCTCTACCTGGAAGAAGTTTGCGACCTACGACCAAGATCATGGCGAGCGGGAAATGGGAGCTCCCATGGTGCATCTCGAAATCCTCAATGTAAAGCCACTATCCGATCTTCCGGTTTCGGAGATTGTGCTACGGGCGTCGGTGCTGCCCCTGCGACTTCACGTGGACCAAGATGCGCTCGACTTCATCACACGCTTCTTCGAATTCAAGGACGAAAATGTGCCTGTGCACTCTTCGCCAAGCGACGTGCCGTTCATCCAAAGGGCTGAGGTGAACAGCATACCGCTGAAGCTTGACTTCAAACCCAAGCGCGTGGACTATGCGGGCCTCCGCTCGGGTCATACATCGGAGTTCATGAACTTTATCGTCCTGGAAGAGTCTACCATGGTGTTGCGGCATGCCATCATCTACGGCGTCTCTGGGTTTGATCGGTTGGGCAAGACCCTGAACGATCTTTGGACACCCGACGTCAAAAATAACCAGCTTCCGGGGGTGATTGCTGGTCTGGCGCCCGTGCGATCGTTGGTCAACATTGGCAGCGGGTTCAAAGACCTGGTAGAGATCCCTATCAAGGAGTATCAGAAGGACGGGAGGGTCATCCGCAGCATATCGAAGGGCGCCGCAGCGTTTGCCCGCACCACAGGGACGGAAATTGTGAAGCTAGGCGCCAAGCTGGCTGTTGGAACGCAGTATGCCCTACAAGGTGCAGAAGAAATGTTCACAGAAAGGCCCCAGCACGGGGCTGAGGGCACGTGGGACGAAGAGGACCTTGGTCCAGAGGAGAAGAAGCAGATTTCCCTGTACGCTGATCCCCCTCCCAGCGTCCTTCAGGGATTACGCGGTGGGTACCGATCCCTGGCAAGGGATGTCAACATGGCGAGAGACGCCATCATCGCAGTGCCTGGAGAGATAATGCAGAGCCAGTCGCCGGGCGGAGCGGCCAAGGCCGTGTGGAAGAGGGCACCAACCATTGTGTTCAGACCTGCCGTGGGGGTGACCAAAGTCATTGGCCAGACGCTCATGGGCGCGACCAACGCGATGGACCCGGAGCATCGCAGGCGGGTTGACGAGGTGAGTTTCAAGCATAGGATCCCACAGTGCTGCTGAATATTTGACTAACATGGGCGTAGAAATACAAGAAGCACTAGCCCATGGATTTGGATGTTTTATCACTAACCGAACTCGACGTTCCCATTTACGAGCTGCAAATAGAACGGCGCCGGCCAATAGACCTGACCAAAACAGGATGCACTGGTACTCATATGACAAAGCTCATTTTCCTTTCTTTTTTGGAGTTGGATTCATGTCAAGCATAGCAGGAAGTTGGAAGGAGTTACTACTCGTAGGCGCGAGCCGCCTTTGTTTTGTTTTTTGAGGCATACAGACTGATCATGACCGATTACGAGGAGAGGCGCAAGAGCCGGAGTTTCATAAGGAGCCTCATCACCCAAGATTGTCTAATATCATGCGCACAACCCAGAGTGCTAATGTACAAGATATTGTGCAGATGGTTTGCTTCATGTGCCTGCCCCTTTTCCACACCACTATCATCATCATCATCATCATCATATACTGAAGCCCATGCTCATCAATGCCCGTCGTCGATGCCCTGTGCCTTTTCCTGGGCCTTGCGGTCCTCATTCATGTCCCACCACCACCGGTGCGATTCATCAGATCCCGTCCACCGGCCCTTCTCGTCGACCTCGTTCCACGGCTTAGGGCTCAGTATGTAGTGTACATTCTTCACCTCATCATCCCGCCATATCGCATCGTGCACGCCCTCCCACCGTAGCGTCTTGAGCGCATTGTACACGTAGGGAAGCGCCACCCACCGGCCCCGGAACAGGTCCGCCAGCAGGTCCTGGTCCGGGAACGCCATGGTCGCCGTGTCGCCGTGCTCCATGCGCGCCAGGATCTGCGCGTACAGCTCCGCCGAGGGTACTAGCGCCAGTAGCCCGCTGTTGAGGCACGCCAGGGGTCCCGGGTCCGGGGCGGAGGACTGCGCAGCGCCCGGGTCAGCGTGCTGGGCCGTGAAGGCGCAGTTGGCGGGCGTCCACTCCGGGGGGTAGTGGGCGCGCCTCCGGGGGTTGCAGGTGCAGGCAGGTCCCGCAGCTAGGACGCGGCGCGAGGACGGGTCGAGAGCCAGGTGGTCATCGCGCATGAGCTCGTCCATGTTGCGGCGGACGAGCATGTCCGAGTCGAGCAGGACGATGCGGTCGTACTGGGTGAGAGACCAGACGGCCAGCTTGGTCCAGGTGTCGGAGAAGCGCGGGTCGCCGGCGTAGTCACGCTCGCGAGAGGGCGCCAGGCGAGGGACGAGGTGGGTGGTGATGCCACGGGCGTGGAGGGCGTGGAGGGCGGCGGGAGGGAGAGAGTCGACGGTGAGGGCGACAAGGGGGTAGGCGGAGTGGACGCGGCCGAGGGAGTGGTGCAGGGTGAGGAGACCAGGGAGGTAGTCGGAGTTGGTGATGAGCGAGGCCCAGACTGGGGGCGTGGTTGAGTGATATTAGTGGGAGGTGAGTGAGACGGGGAAGCGATAGATAAGGGTACCTTTCTTGGGCTGGGGCTCGGACGACATGGCGGCGGTCGCGGGTGATGAGAGCGGGTGGTTGAGAATCTCAGGGGAGGAGTATGGCGACAACGGCGCAAGAGGTGCTAGTGCTAACCTTACAGGTTGAAGCTGATGATGATACTCCGGTGACCGGTGAGCTCCGGCGGGGGCGGGGTGAGGACGGGTGAGTATCAGGCTTGGGGCGGATTCAGGGTCCAGGAGATACTCCACCAGCTCCACTGCCCGGTCTTGGGGGTCGGGAGTTGACAAGTTGGGCAAGATGTTGTTGATAGAAGTCAGCCCGAGAAGTGCAATAAGATGAGTTCTAGTGCTACGCTGACCTCCTCCGGCTCGTGAGAGGGGCTTCGAGTTGATAAAGAAGGCAGATGCCTCATGGGGCCGTCCAGCGGAACCGGAAAACTGCACGGATGACGCCATCGAGGAAACCAGCTCCAGCAACGATGCATGTCCACGGGACAGCCGAAAAAGAAATTCTCCGGAGCTGAACAGTACTCGTACGAGACGACGAGTACGCGAATCGAATAAGCGAGCAGCCAGTAGCCCACAACCGCTACGTAACACAATCCTGAGAAGCAGGTAATTCGTACATAGGATGTACGAGTACAACACAGGAGTGCCATGAATAATAGCAGCTCAATGTTCCGGGCATGCATCCGGTCGATCCAGCGTGCCGGGCCCCGGCAGCCCAATCGGGAAGCTCTGTGTCACCGTGTCACGTTGTCAGGCAAGCCAGACAAGCCAGGGTCCATTGGGGGCTGCACGAAGTAATCTGTACGGAGCACGAGTATACGGATAGTATGAATGGTGAATGACGGATATTAGTCCTGTAACGTGCAAGCAAATAATAGGCGAAACGGGAAATGGAATCCAACAGGAAGAGTCATTGTCTGCATAGTAGTCAACCACCTAAGTAGGTACGAATAGTCTGGTACCTATTATGTTATAGGAGTACTCGTACAAATGGGGAGAGCTGTGGGTTGGCAACCGGCGAACAGCTGGCATGGAAGCTCTGCAGAAACGCATTGTCCTCGGATGCATTCTGGTGGCATTTCCAAAAGTGGGGGAACAAACATCACAGCGTTGGGACTCTGCGTATCCGTATCCCCGTGAAGTACGAATAGGGCTGGAAAAATGGAGTGCCAATTGAGCTGGAGGTTGAGACGCGTTGGGAAACGGCCAACGCAAGCGGACGGCACGGATGGCGTTTCCCAGAAGCAAGTCAAAGGCCTAGAATCTAGATTAGATCTGCGTCAACAAAGAAATTCCATGGGCAGAAACATGGCCGTTTTTTCAAATTTGGCATAATAATAGGTGAAATTAGAATGGATCACGGGGACCAGGTCACAGCCTGTCTCACTTTTCGGTGAGGGCCCTGAGGGACCCGTGCCCCTGACATGGATGGTCACATGGCGACGAGGATGAGATGACAGATGTCCGATTTCCTGCTGGCATGGAGTTTGCAATTTGTTGACCCGACAGAATGTGTGCTTATCATGGTCGGTCCTCCAGGTAAGCAGTAAGCATACATATTTACGGCGGTGGTCCCGGTCATGCCCTTCTGTACCTTCCAATCTGAAAAGCTCTTGCTGATTGCCTGGCAGGAGCAACAGTGGCTGGCGCATTCCAATCAGGGATGCGCATTGATAAGCTTTGGTGAGGCCAGAGACGGTGAGAGACGGCGGGAGACAGTTGGAGCTTCGAGGCAGGGCAAGTGCGACAGGATCCCCAACATCGGCCCCCGATGCCGGCGGTGGGCCCCTGCGCCTGGATTTGTTGACCGACCTGCCAAACCCCATCGGGTAGCGACTTCCCTGTACCGACGGTCGGGGGACGATGCCGAAGCGCTGCACCTGGCACTTGCCGCAGATCCAGGGGATCCATAGGTCTCACCATTTGCTGCATCTCTCTCTCTCTCAAAAAAAAAAAAAAATCCCAAGTCTTCTCCCATCATGAAGAGAAACCCCGGTTTCTTGCAACATGGCAGAGAAACAGGCGCCGCCAAAGGGCTTGAACAACTTCCACTGTCATCACAACCTCGGAGACTCGACGCAGCACGAGGTCAAACCAACGGGGCGGGTGGGCGGCGGCGCCGCGAGCTCCAGAGCGCCCTCTCATCAGTCACATAGCGATGGGCCAGAGCTTATTTTAATGGCTGGGGGGCCTGCCTGGCTGCGGCTAAAGCCACTCGGGTGGTGAAGCTCTCCACCTGCCCCAGTGTACCCCATCGGCATCAACACGCGATCGGGTCATCCATGGCTGTCGTACGGTACTCAACAGCTCCGCGCAACGGTGAAAGCAGAGTCATAGTCGTAGTATTGACGAGTCCACACTCTTGCTGCGCCCCTTTTTTTGGGCCTTCATTCCATCGTTTCTTATCCGTCCTCGGGGGGATTAAAAATCGCCGGGTGGGGAATTGGAATCATCCCGAGTATCCGTACAAAAGCTGTCCCTCGGTGTCGTACGAGTCGCCGTAACCTAGATTGATCCCCCATTTCCAGAACGTGTTCCCCAAAGCGTCCGACTCACACTCCGCCGGATCAGCAGTCACACCTTCCCCTCCCACTCAACCCGAAACCTACATACTGGGTAGTAATAGCATCTTATATCATTCCGTCCCCCTCCTCATTCCCCCTCTCCTCTTTCTTCCCACTACATACAATCGATCATCCGTTCCCAACCGGACACCCATCATCATCAACCGCTGTCCCAACCCTCGACTTCTTGGGTCCTTACACCTACTTACATCACAATGTCCCGTGTCACCGCTCCCATTGCCAAGCAGCTCGCCCGCTCGACCGCCAACGCGGCGCGGCCCAGCAGCTCCCTTCTCGACCACAATCCTGGCGCCGTTCTGATCCCCAAGTATGCAGAGCTCCTGCGCAACCGCCGCAGTAACGAGCACACCGACGTCAGTCCTTCCAAGCCACCAATGGTATTTAACACCCATCGCTAACATCCAGCATAGTCCTCCCGAGGCCTCACCACCACCCACCGGCCTACTCCCCAGCCTTCCATCGCCAATCGGACCAAGCCTCTTATGCAAACCTTCCACTCCAGCCCGGCCTCCAGCGCACCCTCCACGCACCTCGACACCACTGTTCTGCCCTCGTTTGAGTCTCTCTACTCGTCATCGTCGCTCTCCTCTGCCGCTCAGCCCCGCGTGCCCATCCTACCAGACAACTACTCGGGCCACAACACTGAGACGGCCGACGCCCCCGTCGACCGTCCCCATGTCACCATTGTCGCCGCCGACCCCAGTAAAGTCATGCCCGGAACGCCTCTGTCCGAGGTAGACACCGTTGGGCTCGACGGTGTGGAGCTCAAATTTGCCCATCAGACACCCGCGCCCGCCGGGGCCGACAGTGATGCCCATGAGGGTGGCATGCTGAGGGACCTGTGGAAGGGCATGGTGGAGGATGTCAAGGAAGTCCTCGGCGAGCCTGCCAAGAAGGCTACCTAAATGATTAATGATGTTCCTGCTACGAAGGAAAAGTGTGTTTCTTGGGTTTGTTGTTTGTGCCACGAGCGAAGGGCACGGGTTTTTGGAGCAATTGGGGCCACCATGCAAGGAAGAACAGGACTCCCTTGATTTGATGTAAAGCATTGTAATGTTACCGAACCGGTATTCTCTCTTTTCCGCCTATTAAGCTACAAAATAATCTTTCGGGGCGCGGCTGCGAGCCCGCTTCCCCAAACACGTTGATCCCGTGGATACTCCACAGGCGATCCGTTCACCTGATAACCACCAGACCTCCTCTGCACCGCTTGTCCAAACTGTTTCAGTGCCACTCCAGTTCAAAGGGTTTTAAAACAGCTCCCGTAGTCCCCGCAATATCCGTGTGGTATCGTGCCGCCTCCGCCATCTCCCCAGGTTTTGCCCCTGCCATCTATCCTTCTCGACCATCGGTAGTGGGAGACTCTCTCTTTTTTTTTTATCTTCTGCGACTAGGTACCCAATTGGGTTCTGTCATGACGGTGTCCTCACCATCCATGCGACTCTACCGCTTCTTCATCGAAGGGCGAGGCTTGCACTCGTCGGCGTTGACGGGGTGCAGCATCACCTTGATCGGGTAGTTCTGCGTGTTGTGCTGGTAGCCCTTGCTCCAGTCGTAGCTAACGGCGTAGGCGAAGATGCTGCCACTCTTGTTGAACGTGGTCGCCGTGATGCTGCCCCCGACGTTGGGGTACCCCTTGAGCCGGTGCTTGGCGTCCTTGTCCCAGAAGTGGAACGTCCCGTCCGAGCCGGCCGTGCTGAAGGTGCCGTGCACGGGGTGGAACGAGATGTCGTTGACGGCGTAGACGCTGGTCACGCTGTTGGCGGGCGGGTCGCGGTGGCACTTGAAGGAGAAGTTGGAACTGCACACACAGACAGAACACAGGTTAGCACTGTTCCGAGTGAATTGCTTGTTTGTTTGTCTGTATGTCTGCCTTGGGAGAAAATCTTCCCCGTCTTTTCTAGCGGGGAGGGGGATGGGGAGGGATCGGAACGTACCTTGAGTCCTTGTCCTCGACATACTGAATGGCGCAGCGTCCCTCGATGCTGCCGATGGCGAAGCCAGCCGAGTCGGTGAAGCAGCTGACGACTCTTGTCTGCCACTTGAGGGGGCTCTGGAGGGTCTTGTAGAACTTGGTCGGGTTCTTGAGGTCGATGACGTTGATGTAGCGGTCGGCCGTGCCCACGACGCACAGGTTGTCCTTGACGTCCATGGTGTACACGCGGTCCTGGCACTGCACCGTCGCCGCGGGGCCCTGCTGCCGCATGTCCCAGTACTTGACCGTCTTGTCCCAGCTGCCCGATACGATCATCGGGTTGCCGCCGGACTCGAAGAAGCGCACGGACCGCACCGGCTGGTCGTGTGTGCCCGCGACGATCTCCTGCTGCGAGGCCAGGTCGCAGACCTTGACGTTCTTGTCGGCGCCTGCGGAGACGACTTTGGTGCCATCCTGTTTTTTTTAAACACCTCCCGTTAGCGATCGATCCGAGGTTTAAAGATGGGTTGGATGGATGGGGGAAGAACTACAAAAACTCACTTTTGAGAAATCAACGTTGAGGACGGGCTGGCTGTGTTCGTAGGCGTGGCGACCCTCACTCTGGCCGTTCTGGGCGATTTCGTAGATGCGGACCTTGTTGTCCCAGCTGGACACGGCCAGGAAGTCGGACTGCTGCTGGCCGGGCGAGAAGGCGAGGTCGGAGATGCTGTCGGTCGGCGGGTTGGTGAGGGCCACGTCGGACTTGAGGTCGCCCTGCGTCTGGTTCGTCGCGCTGCTGGACGAAGCGCTGCCGAAGAGCCCGGACATGATGGCGGTTTAGGAAGGGGGTTTGGTGAGATGTGGGTGACGGAGGGCGTGTTAGGGAGAGGCGGCAGAGCTCGATGGGAGGAGGATGGTGCCGCTCCCGTTATATGTAGGAGGAAAACTGGCTCTCCCGGGGAGTCAGTGGAGAGTCGCTTATTGTATTAATAATTCGGTCGGTCGGGTTGAGAGCTTGGCGTCGCGGTCTTTAGTCTCGTGGAGGTTGAAGCTTGAGGTAGTGGCGTTGTCTCTAGGCACGAAGGCAGCAAGGCTGAATTGTCAATCGTCGTTGGACGACGCGCCTAGGCAAAATTTCGGGACCGCGCTACGAAGTACCGCACCACCTCGACACAAGTACACATATCAAGTCCCCAGTTTCACGTTGCAATTTATCACAAAGATTGTATTATGGAGAATGGAGCATTGGATTTGCAGTCAAGCTGAATTGTTCTTCACTAATTTTCAATAATTGCGGATAATTCTATTTCTTATTCTTCCTCTTCTGCCGCCATCAGACAGTGGTGTCCTAGAATTCTAATATGGATCGACGGCTACCGAACTTTCGGGAAGCCATTCGTGCAAGAAAAATGATCCGCGAAAAGCGCGCTGGGAAAGCAAAGCAAGAAATCTGGCCGTAACAAATGTATCTTGACAAGAGATGCGCAGCCGAAAGTTCTCAGAGACTGTGTAAACATGGTCCGCATTGGCAGGGGTTTCCCACCTCAGTGCTTGACTCTATGTATGTCTTCATCATCGTGAACTTCGGCCGCGTCTCCATCAGAAGGCGATCCCCCGAAGGCTTCCCGTGAAGCCCAGAGTGTTAAAAAAAAAGAAGGGGGAACGCCGCTCAAATGTCGACGTGGGCGATGTCAAACCCTCCTCGCCTCAAGAATAAGCCCCATCGAGTAACCCAGCTGTCGCTGAGCAATCGCATACCTATTGACCTCGACAAGAAATCCTCATCGCCCGAAACCACACCCACGGGCACCGCAGCGTCCACCCACCATCCAAGCACCGCGTAGTCACCTGCCGACGGAGCCAACCCCCCGCACCCACCGACGCGGACTCATATCTTCGTCCATGAGCGGCCGGAGGCACGGAGAGGGGAAGGCCCGCACGGAAACGAGGCTTTGGCGAGTGCAGATGTAGCGGTAGGGCAGGGCACAGTGGAAGGGGAGGGCCAAGGCGACGAGGTCAGCCGCAGTGCTTTTATGGCGGCGCGTTTCCGCAGACCTCCGCGAGCGAAGGACGTCCGGGGACTTTCTCCCAAAGCCATGAATGGGAGACGCTGCGGACAGCGTCTCTGTGTGTAAGCTTCGAATAGCGATTTGTTGAGCGAGGAGGGTTTGCATGAGGAGAAGAAGAGGAAAAGAAAAAGCGAAACTGAGCTAGAATTTTGTTGCTGTGGTGGATCCAACAGGTGCACGTGACCTGAAAAACGCACCACCTAGAACCCACTCAACGTGCACCAACCAGCTCAGGCTGTGTAGGTAGACAGAAAAGAACAGCCAGCCTTTTCGTCACCCAACCTTTGGTGCGGAATCTTTGAGCGCATCGAAACCTTTGCAAATACGCATCTGATAACTAGTTGATGGATAAATCTTTCACCGCAATTTCGGAAGATTCATTCGTTTGTTTTATATTCTGGGCCATACCTTATTTTGAGAGGTAAGTACATACTGACAACTTGTCTGTCTTCCTCAGTTTCCGGTTTCCCAAGTACGGACTACGATGCTCTGTTTTCTTCCTGGCCTGTCCGTCTCACTCAAGAAGACATAAGTGCCTTAGTCTCGAATGGGATCTCCAATCACGCCCCCTTCCAAATGCTATACACGCCGACCCAGACCACAATGCGCCTCTCTCAGCTCGGACCAACGAGTACACAGAGAGTTGCACTCATTGGCTGATGGGGCACCTAACCCATTGAACCTGTCACACCTGCATTTGTGCGTCATTGGACTGCCATGGCCGCATAGTGCCCAATGGCCATGGTCTACAGAGCTGGATAATTGAATCTCATCGAGCTCTTAGGAGTTACTCAGTACGGGCATGTAGGTGGAAGGGGAGCCTAGGAGAAGTGTTGGGATGCCGCGGGGGGCAGGGGTCATTGGACGAACCTGAGTGTGCTGGGGGGTTGCGTCTGCGTCTGCGTCTTCGTCTGCGAGGGGATTGGAAGAGTGTCATCCCCAGGTTGCAAGGGTGAGAAGAAGAACGGGGTGCGGCTGTGCCTCCTGCTAGTAGTGGGCGGTCATGGTTGATGCTAACGCAAAGTACTGCGCCTCGCCCTTACTCGACTCCCGACGTAGGACAACAAGCTAGCTTACCCGCACGTCTTGCCCGTGTCAACCACAGCGTCGCGTCTGACACGGCAAACCGAAGTCAGAAGATGGTTTGGGGACGGTGCCCTGTACGAGTACTCGTACGAAGCCATCTGGAACACTGGACGTCGTGCCACATGGGTGCCTGGGGGGGTCTCTCTTCCAAGAACGCCACCACGCAGGTCCGAGGCGGGGGTCCCCCGGACTTTGGCACCTCACAGGTCGACACCCTCCAGCTCCCTCACCCTCATGCATCTCGCATAAGCCGCAGGTCTGGTTCGCCAACAGTTTTCTCTCCTCGCTGCGGCATACCGAGGCTGTCGTCCATGTCGACGTCGACCTCTAGCTCCCCTCTGCTTGGGACTCATGGTGCTTCGGGCGTCGGGGGGTCGGAGACGAACGTCCCCAGACTAGTATTACCCCAGACGAAACGAATCCCCAGAGATGCGTTCATGTCCGATCCATCGAGCACTCGAGCCCTACGGCCGAGGGCGCCAAGCTGCTCCGCCCAAAACCACATCCCTGGGTTTGCGGCCTCCATCATGACACCCGGTTGGTTGCCGTTGGTCCAACCCCCAGGCGTCCCGATTTTAGCCAGGCAGCGTTGCCATAAGCGTTATTGGCTTGGACTATTGCCCTCATGGTGGCCTGCACGATCTGATCAATAATGGTTATTTGTTCGCTTCCTATAACCCAAAAGGGACCACCGCCGACGGTGTCTGGCCTCTCTCCTGCTTCTTCCTCAGTCGTATGCGTAGAGTATAGCGATCTCCCTCCTTCCCCCTCAGATACATTCGTGATACCACCAGTCTCTTCCATCCGTCTACCATAACCCCCCTAGTTTTATACTTGTTCCCTTCAAGGGCCCAACAATCTCTTTACTCTCCCTCCCCGTTCCAGAACACTTTTCACCCCTCAAGCTCCCCAAGTCATGAGGAAGACCACCGTCATCAGCCTTGCGGCGCTCACGCACGCGGTCCCCGCCATCGCCACCACGTCCTCCGATATCCTCAAGCTGCAGGCCCAGCTTCCCGAGTGCTCCGTCCAGTGCATCGCCGAGGTCGCCGCCGAGTTCGACTGCTCCGTCACCGACATCTCGTGCCAGTGCTCCCAGGTCGAGGCCATCACCAAGGAGGTCGCGCCGTGCCTCGTCAAGAAGGGCAAATGCAGCTTTGAGGAGATCACGGGTCTGTTTCCCCTTCCCCCCTGGGAGGATACGCACGGAGACCATATCCCGTTCCACTGTGCTATGCAGAATATATGGCTAACCCTGACGCCCCGTAGACACCGCCACCGCCGTCGCCGATATATGTGCAGAGAACGCCAAGTCCAGCAAGGGCAACTCGACCGTCGACGCCAGCGAAGAGCCCAGCGCAGAGCCCTCGAAGGCAGCAGAGGAGGACGCGGAGCCGACCGGCGACGCCGCGTCGCAGCTGCAGCGCTTCGGGCTGGCGGGGGCTGCAGCGTTGGCTGTCGCTGCGGCCATACTGTAGAATCGCGCGAGGCTGGATGCTATGCTCTGCAATAACAGATCTCACATATCTGGAATGGCCCTATAAGGGTTAATAAAGGGACAGAAAAGAGAAGAAAAGAGAAGGAAAGAGAGGGTTACTATGCTCACGACGTCGGCGCACGTCGTTGTACTAAACGGGATTTCGAGTTTGAGGGGAAAGGGGGCCCTTGCCAGACTCCTGGTGTAAATCAGTATTTGTATATCTTGTGTGTCTATCCTCATGAGCAATGTCTATCAATCAAAGACCCAACCAAGCTCGCCAAGAGACCATGAAAGTTTGCAGGCTCCCCCAGATATACCACAGTACGCATCGCTTTAACCCGGCCACGCGCGTCTGAGCGCGCCCTGCTGCCCGCCGTCAAACAGGCTGTGCGCCTCGTCCAGCGCGTGGAACTTGGCTCCCAGCTCCATGCCCTTGCGGCGCTCCGCCTCGACGCGACGCCAGTCCCACTCGCCGTCCACGCTCAGGTCCACGTCGCTGACGTCGGCCGACTCGTCGCCCACCTGGTTCTCGCCGCTCATCCAGCCCCCGGGCCTCTCGGGCAGCATGCCCGCGCCATCGATGATCAGGGCCGGGTGCACGGTGAGGCGGCCGACCTTGAAGACGTACTTGCTGATGGCGGTGGCGAGGATCTTGCGCTCCCAGTCGCCCGAGGCGTCGTTCGCGCCGCGGACCTTGGCGCCGGAGAAGGACGGGTCGAGCCACTCGGTGGGCTTGGCGGTGCCCTTGGGGACGAAGTGGGTGACGACGTAGAGCCACTTGCGGTCCCAGCAGAGCAGGCGGCTCCACAGCTCGTAGGCGCGGAAGGGCGGGACCTCGCGCTTGAAGCTGCACTCGACGGCGCCGAGGAGGATGCTGAGGGAGCCGCGCATGGGCTCGCCCGTCTTGGGGTCGACGATGAAGCGGCTGCGCGAGTTGTGGGTGAGGCGGCGGAGGGCCGGGCGGAAGAGGTAGGCCACGAGGTGGCTGCGCGACACATCGAGGTCGGAGAAGAAGGTCGAGTTGGACTTGTGCAGGTTATAGTCGATCTCGAGGAGGGGCGCGTGCGTGGTGGAGATCATGGGCTTGAAGAGGGCGCGGGGCCCGAGGCGCGGCGACTTGCGGAGGATGCAGTGGTGGACGATGGTGTAGAAGACGCGGTACTGGGGAAAGGTATCAGTATAAAGTACAGGCAGAGTAAGCGCAGGACGGAGTGGGTAGGCTCACTGTCCACGCAAAGGGCATATTCTTCCAGTTGAAGAAGACAAACACCAGGAGCAGGATGCGCGACGTGCGCCCAGGGCCCGTGAGGAAGTCCTTGGCGGCGTTGAGCCAATTAATCTTGTACGCAAGGTAGCCGGCGCCGCCGACGGTGGCGGGGATGAAGACGGGCGCGAGCATGGCGAAGGCGTCCATCCTGGAGGTAGCTGAAGCCATGAGCCAGGCTCACGACTTGCGACGGAGGCGACTGGCGACGCGAGCGCGGAGGGGGATCAGTGCGAGCCCGATCAGGGCAATGATCCAGAGAGGCACGGCACGGGCGTAGCAGAAGAGTGTGCTGGCCGCGCAGATATGCTGGGACACAGCAGACGGGATCATGGAGGCGCCAGAGCGTGACGTCGAGGTGTTCAGGTCTTTAAAGAGGAACCGAGGTTCGGATACCCATGAAATTATTATGGGGAGAGAGCGGGAGTTGCGGGTTTGGCGCCAAGGCCGGTGGGGGTCTCAACAAGTCGTCCATGCCTGGAAATTCCCCTCTGTGGAAATGCACATGGCCGTCAGCATCAGCACTTGTTCCCAGGCTGCTCGACCGGGTACTTGTCCAGCGCCTCGTACCACAGCAGGGCGCTGCCGATGGTAAAGGCGACCGAGGCCCAGGTCAGGGTCAGCTCGCTCTGGTAGGCGCACCAGCTCTTGGTGCAGTAGCCCAGCGCAGCAGCCAGCGTCCAGCCGACGGAGCCGATCATGTTCCACAGCCCAATGTGCCAGCCCAGCAGGTGAGGCGCGGGCGTGTACCAGTTGGGCTGCGTCTCGAGCAGGTACAGGGCCGACGACACGATGAAGAAGATGCCGCCCACCAGGTACGTCAGCCAGTAGATGCCCCGGGCCTCGCCCAGCGTCATGTTGGAGTAGATGCCTGGCAGCGAGCAGATGCCCGAGATGTAGAAGATGGTCGCCCCCACCGCCATAGCGGCCGACCCCAGGAAGCCGATCTCGTGCACATAGTGCGTGCGGAACTCCTCCCACGACGGCCACCAGCTCCACCGCCGACCAGGCTGCGGCCGTCGCAGAGGCTCCCCCAGACGAACTCGCTGGTGGTGGTGCTTGCACTTATGGACGTCCTCATGGGCCACCATCATTTTGTCGCCGGGCTGGGTGCTGCCGACAATGTTGCCCTCCAAGTCCGACGACGACCCGCTGTCGGCGTTGTGGTGGAAGGCCTCGTAGAGCGCCCAGCCGAAGCACCCCGTCTGGTTCTCGTTGCACGCCTCGAAGACGAGCAGCACGGCTCCGATCTGGAACAGCGTGGCACCCACAAAGGCCGTGACGTCGCTCGCAATGTCCTCGCCGCGGAACTTGGACGACGGGGCCACGAGTGGGAGCCACGAGAAGAGCCCGCAGGCAATGAATATCAAGCAGCCGATAGTGAAGAAGACGGCCACCAGCCATGAGACATCCCAGTACGGATACTCGGTTGCCATGCGGCGTAGGCCCCCCAGGATGGCCCGGAAGGTCGCCGTGGGAGCAGCGCCGCCCTTCTGCTTCTCAGGGTCAATGACGAGAGCATGCCTTCCTGTTGCGTGAGCAAGTCAGTCTTGTCTCGATGCATACTATTCAGTCAGCCCTGCATCCATAGCTCACCTTTTCTGTTATCTCGAGAGCGCCACTGGATCTCGGTGCCTGGCAGGAAGACATCGGCCCCAGGTTCAGCCTCGGCTGCTGTAGGCTTCCAGTCCTTCTGTGCCGATTTCTTGATGCGGAAGCGCGCGCTGGTCGGGTTGAAGAAGGACAGAGGACCTTTGACGGTATCGGGGAGGAGGTGGATGTTGTGGTCGTGGAAGAAGGGCTCGCGCCGAGTGGTGAAGGTCTTGTTACGAGTCTTGCCAGGCATGGCGGTGTTAGCAGCAGTCCAGATGAGGACTTGAGAATAACCGTTGCGGCAAGATTGGTGAAGCAGAAAACATCAATCAACGGTCGAGGTAGCCATGAAGCTCCCTCATTGCTCCCTCATCGTGACTCCAATCTTCGTGTTCTGTCCGCTTGCGTACAATGCTACCAGCTTGAGCGCTAGTCCACTGTACCCTTTCCCCAGACACCACAGCCACCACAACCACCACAACCACCATTGCTCACGGCGTTCCATGGCGCAGCGCTACTACCTAGATTTAGCTTCTTGCGTCAAATGGATGGATCTCCATTACTCGCGCTCAAAGTCTAATGTGGACTAGTATCTCTATCCACGGTTGGAGTCCTCTGAGCAACAATCAAGCCATGTCCAGAGTGAGCGTCTACTAATCATCTACGTATCCAAAATGGAACTGCACAGGGTTACATGTAGGTAGACCCCTTAACAATCACCCACCAACACCCTCAGCTCTTCCTCCAGTGTCTGGGGCAGCTTCAACGAGTTCTCCGCGGAGCATTGCACCCTGCTCTCCGTAATTTCCCACTCGGGCGGGACTTGCACAGTGCCCTTCATCTTCCCAAGGATCCTCTCGGCAACCGCAATGCCACACCTGGCTGCCACCGGCATCCCGTGGCCCGTGTATCCCGCGCTGACCCACAATCCACCGGGTCCGTCCCCAGCTACCCCGTCCGCTCCACCGCCCAGTCCTTCCGGCACTCGTCCAACCCAGGGGTTCCCGTCCACAGAGTACCCCATTATTCCTGTCCACTCGTACTCTGCCTCTAGCGTTCGGGGGTCCGACCGGGACAGCTGCAGCGTCGAGTGTAGTGCCGCGCGCAGCCTGGTGCCCACCCGGCTGTCGATCTGGTCGTCCCTCGACACGCCCTCACCGCCATCCGCGACGCACATCCTCTCCCCGCCGAATATTAGCTCCCCCGACGGCCGCTGCACAAGGTAGTCGTCGCTCTCACCGGCGTCGCCCTCCTCCTGCACCATCCACACGTGCGTGTGCTGTAGCGGGGTACTGCCCTCCGGCGGCGACAGGGCGCAGACCTGGCCCCTGACGGGGTTGATCATGCGGGTGAGCTCCGGGAGAAGGCGGGACGTGTAGGCGTTTGTGGCGAGGACCACGTGTGATGCCACGACCTGACCCCTCTCGGCGTGGACGATCCATCCGCGGTCGCGCCGCTGGAGGTGGACCACGGGTGTCTGCGTCTGCAGGTTGAATGTGCCGGCGGGCTCCTCGAGAAGAAGCCTCTCCAGCACCCAGCACACCAGCTTGTAGGGCCAGCACTTTGCCGCGCAGTCCTGAACCACGGCCGCCACAGCATGGTCGTCCCTCAGACGCAGCCGGCGCAGCTCCTCGCGATCTGTGATGAGGTGCACCCTGCGTGCCAGGTCCGGGTGCGAGATGCGCAGCTGTTCGATGCGTCTACTAACGAGGGAGAGCACCTCATGGGACGTTATCGAATGGACACCCCCCGTCATCTCCCAGGAACAGGGGATGCTGTTCTCCTGGATGAGCGTGCTGATCAAGTTGAACGTGTCCAACTCGAAGCGGCCAACGTGCGGCTCCGTGAGGTACAGCATGGGCTGGCAGTGACCACCATTCTAGTGGCCGTCAGCTTCACTCACGCGGCACTGCTTATGGTGGTGATGGTGGTTCGGGAACGTACTCTTCCGGTGGCGCCCCAGCAGGCCTCTCTGGCCTCAAGCATAAGCACTTGTCGCCCGCCGCGGACAAGCTCCCGCGCCGCGAAGGCACCGGTGATGCCGCTGCCTATGACCACGATATCTGTCTGGACGGGAAGATCTGGGGTCGTGCGGTGCCCTAGGAGAAGGCGAGATGGCTCTTTGTGCCAGTACGAAGCGGTGCTGTCCTTGCTTGGCAGGTCAGACTGCCCAGGCAGCAGCTTGGTGCCCGTCATGTCGTTCGCTCGCTGGCAGAGAAGAGTATGAGATGAACTAGTGAAATTCCGCGTTCAGCAAATATATGAACGGCAGTAGTAAAGGTCCCTATGATGCCTCGCCCAATTTCCTCCGTGGTGTCTGGGTTAGTGGGAGGACGCAGTTGAGGTTGGTCAGATTGGTGGTTGCGTGCGCTGGAGGAGTCACAGACCCAAGACTTGAGACAAGACCCATCCTCCTTCCTTCCTTGCTCACCATCACTTCTCCACCTGATCCTGACACCCGTAATTCTCCTCCCCAAAATCACCAAAAATCCAACTCGAATCCATCATCGCCATCATTAAACATATAAAAGTGCGCATCTCTGAAGTCCAGTGAACTATCAGCCGATCGGCAACCGCTCACGGTCAGGCCCAGGAACAGCACCAGCCACCCAGGACCCATGTTCAACCCTATCAAGAAGAAGCCTCGCGCTGCGCTTCATAGCCCGACATTATCATATACGGAGCGAGGTCCCCATCCTCCATCGAGCTTGATCAGCGCGCCATGTGTGAATTAGCTTCTGCTAGGCTGCGGCCCCAGCAAAACACCTCACACCACCACCAACACCCATGGTTCTCGACTGCTACCTCTCGCCATCTCTTCCCGGAACACTACAACCATGGCAGCTAAACTTTTCTCCTGCCGAACAATACCAGGATGACTGCAGTTCTGAAATGGCATGGACCTGCTGGACGATTGGCCAGACCGACACATTGCCGATGCCAACCCTCCGGATTACCCGTCACTCCATCCAGCTTTGACTTTGCCCGGGAAGGAAAACTTGCCAGAGTTCTCAATCAATTGAGCCCGGGAGCTCCCCCATGCGGATTAATGGCAAGTCACCACTTGAATAGAGAACCCGGAGGACACAAATTCACCACGTCGACCGATGTTCGTCTATCCGCAGCTGGCCAGGGCTTAATTTACTCTCGGCGGCACGGCGACGGATCGGTGTCAATTTCTAGCGTCATTGGCAAAACTCGAGCTTTGGTCGAACCCCCAAGCTCGAAGTGGTAGATGGTAGCTACCTCTCCTGCAACGGCGGAAGTATGGCCAAAGTCAAATAACATGTTGCGCCCACCAACCGCCCAACCGTCGGATCTCTCGGCCAGCTAGTGCCAATGACATACCCCAAAGCAGTGCGGGAAGCCCAGAAGCTTCAAGGTTTTCTCTCTCCTATAGAGGATGGGTGATAAGGTATGTTATTGATATAAGGCAATGGCCGCCTGGAAGCATCAACAGGCCTTGGTTCTCCCTCTTGCACACCATTGGCGTTTGTTCGGTAAGACGGCTCAGCTGTTGTGAAGCAAACTACAGCAAGTGCCACGTTATAGATAGACCAAGCTTGACCTGCCCGTCATGTTCTCCCGGCTCCACAACCGGCGTCCCCACAGGGAACGGGATCCCGAGGCCGGCTCCGCCGGTATTGGCGGGAACCCCGGCCGGCCCAGCGGCTCGGTCACCGGGGAAAGCAACAACCTAGGCGAATATGCTGCGCTCGACCGCTACATCAGCACCTACCGCGAGAAGGAGCCCGGTGAGGATGAGGCGCAGAAAAAGCGCAAGAAACCATGGTGGAAGTTCTGGCAGACGCCGGCCAATATCGAGCCCCAGCATCACCCGCAAGCCCCCGGCGCCGGGACGCCCCCCGAGTGGCTCGACACGGACATCAGGACGGGCATCAGCTCCGACCAGGTCGAGGAGCGACGCAAGGCGACTGGGTGGAACGAGCTGATGGCCGAGAAAGAGAATCTAATTACCAAGTTTCTTGGCTACTTTACCGGCCCCATTCTCTACGGTGAGTGGATCTAGCCCTTTCCCCCTTGACAGCTAGGTATACTAATAGTTTCCCCCAAGTCATGGAGCTGGCCGCGCTGCTGGCCGTCGGTCTCGGCGACTGGGTCGATTTCGGTGTCATCCTGGCCATTCTGCTCCTCAATGCCTTTGTCGGCTTCTACCAGGAGAAGCAGGCCGCCGACGTCGTTGCCAGTCTCAAGGGCGACATTGCCATGCGCACCACTGTCGTCCGGGACGGCCAAAGGATGAACATCCTTGCCCGAGAGCTGGTTATAGGTGACATTGTGGGTTCCACCAACTCCTCTCACACTAGCTCCACATTCTTCTAATAAAGTCCGCCCCCGCCAGGTCATCATACAAGAGGGAGACACTGTCCCCGCCGACGCCCGCCTCATCTGCGACTTTGACCACCCTGATGAAGCTGAGATCTATAAACGCCTTCTCGCTGAGAACAAGCTTGGACACAATATGGAAGAAGAGGACCAGGACCAGGAGAAGGGGGATGGGGACGAGGGCCCCGATGAGTCCCCCGATGCCCGTCGCGAGTCCCGAGACGCCCGCCGTGGCTCTGTGTACATCATGATGCAACACCGCAACCGCCCCCTCATCGCTGTCGACCAGTCTGCCATCACTGGCGAGTCCCTTGCCGTCGATAAGTACATGGGCGACACGGTCTACTATACGACGGGCTGCAAGCGCGGCAAGGCCTACGCCGTCGTCACCGCCACCGCCAAGCAGTCCTTTGTTGGTCGCACCGCCGACCTCGTCCAGGGCGCCAAGGACCAGGGCCACTTCAAGGCCGTCATGAACAAGATTGGAACCGCTCTCCTGATCCTTGTCATGTTCTGGATCCTTGCCGCCTGGATCGGCGGCTTCTTCCGCCACATTGGCGTCACCAAGCCTGGATCTCAGAACCTGCTTCACTACGCCTTGGTACTTGCCATCATTGGTGTGCCAGTTGGTTTGCCCGTCGTCACGACCACGACACTTGCCGTCGGAGCCGCCTATCTCGCCAAGCAAAAGGCCATTGTCCAGAAGCTGACAGCTATTGAGTCTCTTGCCGTAGGTTGAATGTTCACCCTTCACAGGCTAGACAAGACGCTAACTTGTGCAACAGGGAGTCGACATCCTCTGCTCCGACAAGACAGGCACCCTGACGGCCAACAAGCTGAGCATGCGCGAACCTTGGGTCGCCGAGGGCCAGAGCGTTGACTGGCTCATGGCTGTCTCGGCCCTCGCCTCGTCGCACAACACCAAGTCCCTAGATCCTATCGACAAGGTCACCATCCTCACCTTGAAGCGCTACCCACACGCACGTGAGATCCTACAAGAGGGTTGGACCACGGATAAGTTCACTCCCTTCGACCCTGTCTCCAAGCGCATCACGGCCGTCTGCCGCCTCGGCAAGGACAAGTACGTGTGCGCCAAGGGCGCACCTCGGGCCATCCTCAAGCTAGCCGATCCCAGTGAGGATATTGCCAACCTCTATAAGGAGAAAGCCCAGGAGTTTGCCCGCCGTGGCTTCCGCTCCCTCGGCGTGGCCGTCAAGAAGAATGACGGGCCATGGGTCCTGCTAGGCCTACTGTCCATGTTTGACCCTCCGCGCGAGGACACGGCTCAGACCATCCTCGAGGCCGCGCAGCTAGGCGTCCCCGTCAAGATGCTGACGGGCGACGCCATTGCCATTGCCAAGGAGACGTGCAAGATGCTTGTCCTCGGCACCAAGGTCTACAACTCGGAGAAGCTCATCCACGGCGGCCTATCCGGAAGTGTCCAGCACGACTTCATCGAGCGCGCTGATGGCTTTGCCGAGGTCTTTCCTGAGCACAAGTAAGTCCTCTCTCTGATTTTCTGATCAACCCGCTTCGGATCCACCTGCTGACGCCATACCCAGGTATGCCGTTGTTGAGATGTTGCAGCAGAGAGGCCACTTGACGGCCATGACAGGCGACGGCGTCAACGACGCCCCCTCACTGAAGAAGGCCGACTGCGGTATCGCCGTCCAGGGCTCGAGCGAGGCCGCCCAGGCTGCTGCCGACATAGTGTTCCTGGCTCCCGGTCTCAGCACCATTGTCCTCGCCATCAAGACGAGCCGCCAGATCTTCCAGCGCATGAAGAGCTACGTCCAGTACCGCATTGCCCTCTGCCTGCATCTCGAGATCTACCTCACCCTCTCCATGATCATCATCAACGAGACCATCCGCACCGACCTCATCGTCTTCATCGCGCTGTTCGCTGACCTGGCCACCGTCGCTGTCGCCTACGACAACGCTTACTGGGACCCACGCCCCGTCGAGTGGCAGCTGCCCAAGATCTGGGTCGTCAGCGTCGTCCTTGGTGTGCTCCTCGCTATCGGCACCTGGGTCTGCCGCGCCACCATGTTCCTCTCTGACGGCGGCATCGTCCATAATTTTGGCTCCGTCCAGGAGGTCCTCTTCCTCCAGGTCGCCCTCACCGAGAACTGGCTCATCTTCGTCACCCGCGGCGGACGCACCTGGCCCTCGTGGCAGCTCGTCGGCGCCATCTTCGGCGTCGACGTCATCGCCACCCTCTTCTGCCTCTTCGGCTGGCTGTCCGGCCACCCCGAGCCCACCCACCCCGCTACCAGTTTCAGGCAGCGCCGCGATGGCTGGACCGACATTGTCACCGTCGTCCTCATCTGGCTCTACTCCTTCGGCGTCACCGTCTTCATCGCCATCATCTACCTCATCCTCAACAAGATCACCTGGCTCAACGACCTCGGCCGCAAGGACCGCAGCAAGAAGGACACTTTTGTCGAGGACTTCCTCGCCCAGCTCCAGAAGCTCGCCGTCGAGCACGAAGTCGATCAAAAAACGGGTCGCGACCGCTACATCTTAGCCGAGAAGGCCGCCGAGGAAGAGGAGGAGCTGTAGTGGTTCTCATAGAAGTTCTCAACAAGCAATGGGGTCCGGGGCATGGCTCGAATGTATTTCTCCGTGTTGTGTTTCCTGTGTGTATTACTGTGTGTATTCAGATGCATATCTGTGTATAGTACGGATACATGTTTGTGAACTACTCGTACCTTATATGATTATGTATTGTGGTTGTTTCGGTGTCTCGCTTTTGTCGCGAACCGCTCACCCCTAGGACAAGAGATTCAGCCAGCCATTCATCCTTGGCCTGTCTCTCTCCCTCGTCCCTCCGAAACAGGTGTCAGCTCCATGGGTTCAGCTCGAGAATTTATCAACCACAGGTGAAGCATTATGTGTTCAGTTTCTATCATTTTTTCTACCAGTACTTTATACCATACAAGTACACAGGAAATAGACTCCAAAGACTGTGCGGAGGTGCTCAACAAGCCATCCTCCAAGCAGACTGCGCATGCGTTATCGTAACAATGCCAGATCATACCATGTTCATACCGTTTCCTCGTGAGAATCATGAGCCAAAGACCAAAACCCAACCTCTGGCGCCGACAAGATCCATGACAACAGCGTACGCCTACCCCTTCCGGTATCCATATACTATACACAATTGCGATAGAAACGCGTAAACTCTCAAGCAATCGCAGACCCGTCGCTCTTCTTCCATCAACCGCTGACTCCTCCGCAACGCATTTCAACGATATAGTTCGGGTGCCAAAACTGTCGCAAAAAGACCCATCATATTTCGAGCGTGAAGACCCCGCCTGATCCTGTCATACTCAGGCGTTGTCGCAGCATGGTGGTACAGGATACTCGATGTTGCCGCAACTTCTTCCAATTCGCCTTCCCGAAGTATCCATTCAAGCCGTGTCGGCTTCGTTTCTCTTTCCAGCATAGCGCTGCAACAGTTCCAACGCCCAGACGAGTTCATATAGTATCCACAGTTGGCTTTACCAACTCGACTTCGTATCTCTTCAAGTATCTGAATCCACCGTCGCCTCATACGCCCGTCATTTCGGTGTCGACCACCTCCACAACGGCCGGGGACTCGGTTTCAACTGGGCCCCAGCGCCCTTCAAAAATGGTCGCCGGGGCTGTACGTCGCTGCGCTATCCATTGCAGACTACCAAGACTGAGCAATTGGCTAGCAGTTGGTCTGTCTTGCATGTTGTTGGACATCATCCAGCTGATTATAGAGCGCAGCGACTCGGGGTTTGTCGCATCTTCCATGAAAGCAGGCGGCTCGAGCAGCTCGGAGCGCTTGTGGGTTCCAAAAAGGTCCCCAGCATCATGAGTGCGATCAGGTTCGTACTCATCGTTATAAAGACCGCTGCGATGGGGATTCGTCTCGCAGGAGGCAGTCCACGCCAAGCTTGGCACGCCCGAGAAATCTCCCGACCTGAGCTTGTGCCAGTCCTCGCCGTTTCCAGGAATCTCAACATTGGCAATGGCTTCAAATATAATCATTCCCAATGAGAAGATGTCAGACGAGCACCCAAATCCTCCTTGAAGCATCTCAGGTGCCATATACTCACGGTCACCCTCGGTGTCAAGGGGGAGCGTGTCGGAAAGCGACCGAGCGAGCCCAAAGTCACCAATCTTTAGCGCGCCCTCAAATGTGACAAACACGTTGGCTGGTTTCATATCTAGATGCATGAAACCGGCGTCATGAATTTCCTTTAAGCCCTACAGATGTATTAGCGTGCGCTTTTCCAGACAATCGGGTGTTGCTTACCATGGTCAGATCCAGGAGGATCTTGAAGATGCAAAAGTCATCCAGACGGCCGAAGAATCCTTCTCGAGAATAAAAGTCCTTGAGACTTCCATTCTCACAGAATTCAGTCTGAATGTACAAGTGGTCATCTGCTTCCCAGTCTGCCATGTACTGGACAACATGCTCAGCATGGCCCAAGGCTTGGAGTGTCCGAGCCTCCTTGAGTTTCCTTTCTTTATCTCCAGCGCCGCGATAGGGGTGCTTGGATTTCTTGACGACGAAAACACCATCTTTTCCAGGAGTCGAAGTCGGATCTTGATGCCTGACTGTACCTGGAGAGTCGTGTAGGTCGATATGGTGATTCCGCTCTTTCACTCGATAAACTATCGAGAATTCGCCGTCTCCAATCTTCATCACATCATCAAACAGACGCTGCAGATTGGGCTCAATATTGTGATCTCCAAACTTGCTCTCGTCATGAATTGGTGTTGAGAACAGAGTAGTCGACGACCGGAAATCACGTTCTGTAGTTGGTGTAGCCGGAGGGACCCCACTGTTGTCGCCGAGACCGCCCAAAACACTAGGATGGGAGGCAGGCAGCTGGCCTGTATTCTCAGGGAAGGATAGCTCCAGTGGAGTTGGAGGACTAGGTGTCATCCCGGCAGGACTTGCTGGACCAACTTCAGGCATCTTAGCAAATTTTTCCCTGAAAGGTGACTTCAAATTATACTTACAGTTCGGTTGACGTAGTGGCGGTGGACGAATGGCTGAGAGAAAAGGCCCGTCCCTGGGACCGAGGCTCTTGCGGTTGGCACTAGGGCTGTCGAATGGCTCGTCGCAGCCCTGTTCGCTCTGCTCACTGAGATTGCTCAGGTTGCTGAAGCTTGGAGTCATGCCATTCCTGGTAGGGGTCGGGGGGTGCCCAAATACTGAGACTCGTTCGTTGATTTCATCGAACAGGCTCATGTCACCATCGAAGTCATGTACCCTGTCTTGAGTGTTGGGCTGTCGACGGTCAAAGATCGAATGGCCTTGCCCAGAAGTTTCCGTTGGCGGTTGAAACGTGAGAGAAGAGATACCACCAAAAGAATTGCGGTTGTTACCCCTGTTCTTCTTCGCGCTGATGGGTGTACCGGCTGTGGGATACGTATTGAAGCGATCTGATGGCCTCTTCCATGGTTTGCAAGGCGTGTCCGGAGGCACGAGCTTCTTCTCCGAGTGTTCTGGGTTCCGATTCACCTTGGAGATCAAACCAGTCGATCCGAAAGCCCCTTGATAGAGGAGGGATCCCGGGTTTGGGGTAGCCTGTCCCAGCAATGAGTGCGCAGCAGTGGGTCGTTCGGCACCAAGGGGAAGAGAACGTGAGAAAGGGTGAGGAATGAAGTTGCTGGGTGGGGGTGCAGGGATATAGTTCGTAGTCTCTTCTGTCAAGCTGTTTCCAGAAGAGGATGCGCTTAACGTCTGAATCTGGGAGAGTGGGTGATGTCCTGGAGCATTTCGCGTCTCTGTCGACTGGAAGTTTGGATTCGCCAAAGTACTGGAAGCGAAGAAACAACCGCCATTTGGTACATCAAATTGATTACCGGCCACAGGAGCTCGAGGCCTGGCTGGTGTTGAGGCGACGTTGGAATCCATCTGAGCGAGCTGACGCTGACCAGCACGCCTTCCCCAGGAGCTCTTGTCACCGATGCGTGGAAGCATTGTTGACCTTCGCAGAGATGAGGAACGTTTGGGAGGTGCTATTAATGGTGTCGGTGGTGCTGCCTGGAACTCACGATGGTGTTCAAAGCGGTTGGTGGTGGTCATTTCCAGCTCCCGGCTTGTGTCCTCGTGGATTTTAAAGCCAGTGGTTGTAAGGTTAGACCCAAAAATGCCACGCTCAACACTTTGCTCGAGACTCGACACGCCGTGCATGCTCCGTCGCTTAGGTACCGGACTTCCCTGATATGGCTGGTCGAGATTCATCATGGCATCATTCCGCTTGAGTCCAGTGGCGCTGAAGGCAATAGAGTCGCTCTTAGCGTCTAGCGCTTTCAAAAAGGCGTTTTCTGAAGAACCGGACACGTCAAGATGTAGGCTATGCCGCGAAGGCTTGTCGCTGCTCTGGGGCTGTATAGGGACGGGACTCGTTGGGCTTGTTGGGATCTCGGTGTTTTCTTGCTCCAAAGAGAGTTCGGTTGTTGCCAAGAACAACGCGCTTGATTGCTGCGTAGCAGCGTTTCCCTGATCCGAGGTGGCGTTCAAAGCTCGTCGCAGCGGACTCTTCGGCGATACGCGGGCTCGGGCAATCTGTCGTGATGGAGACAACGTTCTCGCGGACTTGACGGACCTCAGAGATAATTTGGTGCTTGGCCGGAGTGGCGTGAACGCTGGAGATTGAGAGGTATTGGAGTCAGTGGTGAAGTTTGCCGCCGGTGGTGCAGTCTGCGCATGTATCGAAGAAAAGGAGTGGTCGTGAAGCCGATTCTGCGGGGTCAAGCGGTAGCGCCTGCAGGGTGATTGTGGTGAAGGTGGTGTCGAACCGTCAGATTTGCGAGAGGTTGAGCGAGATAGAAATCGCGATGGGGATCTGGAGATGGACCGTCTCAGAGAGCGGACAGCCGAGGTCATGTCTATTTGGTGCGCGTGTGTTGGTGAAGGCAGCGCGAAGGCACTGCCACCACGATCGGGGAGAGACATGGCTGGCGTGGGAGGAATGTAATTGTTGACAATGGCTGTTTCTCAGGGAACGTGGGAGGGTTCCAGCACGTCTGATGACCGCCAAGTCAGAAGGTACGTATATCTGAAGCTAGTCTTGGGACCTGTTTCAAGGAGGTTCAGAAGGTTCGTCGAGCTGCAGAAGGAAAGGCAAAAATGGCGGATCACAGCGCGGCACTGTAAGCACAAGGCCAAAAGTGCTGTAGGATGATGTGTGGCTGAGGTGAGGTTGAGGTGAAGGCGAAAACCCCCTAGGTCTGAGGCGGATGAGGAGTGTTTGTGATCTAGGTCGCCTGATGCGGCGAATCGCTGAGGAACTCCTGCCAACAAGGACCACTCTAGACCATGGCTCGATTAACGGTGAGGCCGAGGCAGGCACGATGCCCAAGGCGAGAGTCTCTCTTCGCAGCGTCTGAAGCCTCGCACCTTCCAGTCGGGTGGCCTAGCGGGTCACACGCCGTCAGGGTCGTCTTGCTGGAATGCGGCAGGAAGGCGCCGAAGGCTGAAGATTAACACGGCGATGTGCGTGTGGTTGATCGAGTAGTGGACTAAGCGCAAAAGTCAATTACTGAAGTAAACAAAGGTCATCATCCCCCATCAAGGTTGAAGATTGCCAACAAGGCGCTTTCTCAACCGTGCGTTGTTGCGCTCTTCTGCGGGGCGCGTCGATACGTTGGATGTTGTTTAGGTTGCAGTTTAAGTCGTACCTTCCTGAAGGCCAGTCGCTCCGTTTGTGCCTGCGTGGCCAAATCCTTTCTCTCCCGGACACTCAGGTCCACACTCCTTCACTTCAGCAGTCGATGGAAGGAACCCCTCATGACATGGCGTGGATCTGCTTGGTTGGACGCTTTGTTTGGGGCAAATCGTCTGGGGCTTTGACTCAGAACAACAAAGGCAGCGCCAAAGTGGCAAAACAGCGCGCCCTCCCAACGTGCTCAGGAGATGCTCAGGAATGATGCAAAAAAAAAGTTGGCAGAACAAAGAGGGTGTGGGAGGATGCGACGACCGTAGGTCTACGTGCTTGAAGGAGCTGGTCAATCAATCAGTCTGACACGGCAAAGGCGAGACAGGAGGCCAAATGTCCCATCTGAGCTTGACGCGGGTATGGGTCCTCTTCCAGCCCACGACCATTTTTGTGGGCAGTCGCGCGCAGTCGCGCGCAGATGGAGGTGACGCATTTGTTTACAGGTTTTCCTGTTTGGGCTTAGCGTTTCAATTGGACGCGTTGCTAATCCCTGTCACGCGACACCGCACTTAACGGCGGCGTGGCCTCCACTCGTTCATCGCCTCGCCAAAAGTTGGGCTCAATGGAGACATGGCATTCCTGGCTAGCTAGTAGGTATCTACGACGAAATACAAACTGCGCTTCCACAACGAAGAGCAGCTGAGTGGGCAGCTGACCGATGCACTTGATGCTGCGAGGAGGAAACTTCAAACAAGACATTGTGAGGCTTGTGAGGCTTTGGTGAGTGTTTTCTCATGTGATATTTTTGTTTACGTGCCCACCTCTCCGGACAGGACGCGCCCGTCCTGTTTTTGTCCACCTAAGCCACCTTATCCTTGTCCAGAAGCTTTGGCCATGACACATCGGCGGTGGAGCAAAGATAGCCAGGGTCTTTGCGCTTCCCCTGACAGAAGAGTCTGCAACGGAGGGGCCGTGACAGTCTGCGCTTTGCTGATCAAACGGCAGACTCTGACCGCCTCACAGCCTATCATGTTCTTATCCAGCTCCTGTTTCAGCGAAACAAGCAAGTCTACTGTATGCGGCGGGAAAGTTCAAGCGCGTAGCCAGTACGTACGAGCCTGTGACTGCTTCGGAGAGATCCGCCGTCCCTGAAAGGATCGAAGAGCTTGTGAGATCTAGTACTCGTACCTGCATACACTACTTCGTACGAGGTAGTAGTACGAAGTACTACATACGTAGTAGGTGGGCATTTCGAGAAACCAACGCGCCCAAACGCCACCAGTTCGCGTGTGCACTATATTAATACGTACAGCAACTCATGACTGTTGCCATTAGCATGGTCGGTGGCGTGAAAGAGCCGATCTTCGTCAACTCTGGCTGTGATGGACGCTGAGCCTATGTCTCGGGTTGGACTGTGATATGGACGCTGAGCCCATGTCTGGAGACTGGAGATGCCATCACAAGCTCAGCACGGTCCCCAGTTCTCTCAACGGCGCTCAGGCCTCGGGGCCCCAGGGGGTCAAACCCTCCGACCGGCCGACCCTCGTCCCCGTCGGTGACAGATCACCAGGAAGGCCTCTCCGATCAAAACAACAGCAGAAACAAAAACAATTCGACGCGCTCCCTCCCCACCAGTTTGCCATCTAGAGCGTGGGATTAATTTGGCACCATCTAGTAAATTAACGGTCCTTCATGCTGACCGCCCATGTCATTTCGCATGCATGTCCGGGGCTCCGTGAGTTCCGCAAGCACCGCAAGGGACCACAACAAGAACCGCCAGGACCACAAGCCTCAAGCCCTCAAGGTTGACGCGAACGCTCGGGAGCCCCGCCGGCTGCCTAGCCGAGCACGCCAGTCTCCCGCTCCCGTCAACCGTGGTCCTGGGCTTCTGTTCCACCGCCACACTGCGGGCACCACTCGCTGGTCGGATCATTATCGTATCGTACGAGTATCTGATCTTGTGGGCTTGAGAATCACCGTCTACCGGCATCATCGGCATCTACATGCAGTAAATATTAAGGAATTACAAGCATATTGGCGCAAGGCTAGCTTTATGACATACACACCTTTCTTGAAATAATTTTTTATTAGCTCAGCAGGCGTAATTTCGGTCACCATCGTTTGGCTCTTTTCAACCCAACTTGGTCCATGTGTGAGCACTTATATGATACCCCCAAGCCCATTTATTCTATCACACTCCAACCATTTTCTATGATTTCCGATTTTTTTTTCTTAAAGGAAACAAACTTGAGCATTCTAACTATTGATTGTAATAATATCACTTCCAATGCTTTAACAACCCAAAGGATGCTCAAACTCGAGGTGACAGGCGGGGTCCTAGGGTAGGTAGGGCTTAAGATCAAGCTGGGAAACCTCCCCTCCCCCGTACCCCCCACCGCTAAGTGGACTCCACAAACTTCCGAGCCTGCAAAAATTATTGAGCACCTCAGGTCGCGCTTCACCACATTCGACGTGTTTCTCCTCGTGATTCAGACACTCACCCTGTCAAAGCTAACAATGACAAAAGTGACAGAGAAAGAATACAAGACCAACATTAGGATATGCTCGCTCGTCTGAAGGGCAGTCACAGACTGACGCACCATTCAGGGCTGTGTGTTGCGTCCCACCGTTCTGGTACTATCCATACCTACCTAGGTATGCAGCTTGTTGTGGCGGTCAGGACGCGCTACGAGTCACTTGCATGGGCGTTCACTTCCCCCGAGGGGGAGGGGGAGGGGGGAAGAGGGGAGATGGCCATAGCACTACGGAGTACTACGGATACGAAGTACTACGAGTACTACTCCGTACTCGTACTAGCACTCTCTGTTGGTTCTACGGCCTGCCGCGGCGCCTGGTGTAGGTTTTTGGAACTGTGGACGGAACGCTGGCCAAAGCGGTGAAATCGAGGGGAACATGAGGCAAAACGTGGCGATGGAATTCAGAGACTCCTCTATCCTGACTAGGGTGGCACGGCCTTTTTTCACCATCTTAGTATTCCATTGACATCATATCCTGGCAGATCAGGGGTCCCAGTAACCCCATCCCCATTCAATTGTTTCTGTGGTCTGTACGGATGGCGCCGTCACCTGGGGCTACCGTTTTTGACCAATACCTTAGGTATAGTCTTGATGACGTACGTGGTGGCTTCCGATGTATCTACGAGTAGGCGGTTTCATCAATGGGGTTTCTTCCCCTATTCTTCGTACGACGCCTCTATCGTGGAGGAGATCTGTGTAGAGAAAACTATAGCCCGGCATGTCCTCCTCGATGGCGGATACGCTTCGCGATCCGTACCTAAACAAATCTTGCAAGGGCTCTAGAGATGGATTTTCTTTCATTTCGTTTGCCAATTGAGTCTACTTTGGAGGTAAAATGCTGTTATGCTTTTGACGTGGCTGCTTTTGAACATGCGTCGTCTGTTCGCCTTTCTGGTCATGAGACATGGGATGCCCGGACTTCCAAGCGTATGAGATGCACAAAGATCAGCGACCATAGGTGATGACTCTAGGGCTCAGCTATGTATTGTCAACTTGTCAGATATGCCGGCTTTCTTTGTACATGAATGTTCATGGATACGAATATACTGTCTATAAGCTGAGACACGACGTCCCAGTTAATAGAGCTCCATCTTCTCCAGGTGGATGAGGCCGTTAGGGGGCTAGATGTCTTGTTAGCGGTGTACTTTTTTTTTCCCTTTCCAGATGAGAAGATTTTCATTGCCATCACTCACCGGCACAAACTGGCGCAGCTTCACACCCGCCTGTCGGAATACCTCGGCCGTCTCCTTGTCCATACTGTACCCGTGGTTGTACACCACCTCGCTGATGCCCACCTGGCAGATCTTGATGCTGCACGTCAGACACGGGCACGTGTCGCAGTACAGCACCGCGCCCTCACGGATCCTCTCCCTGCCGGCCTCCAGCAGGGCGTTCTCCTCGGCGTGGATGCACAGGCACGTGGCCAGGCCGACACCCGAGGAGTTGCCGTCGTTGCAGCGGGGGCAGCCGCCCTCGCCGCAGTTGCGTAGCCCGCGCGGCGTGCCGTTGTACCCCGTGCTGATGACGCGGCGCTCGCGGCCGACGAGGACGCACCCGACACGGCGCTTCATGCAGTTGGAGCGCTGGGCAGCGAGCGACGCGAGGGCCATGAAGTACGTGTCCCAGGAGGGCCGCAGACGGTCCGGATTGGGGATGTCGAGCTTACCGAGGGTGGCGTACAAGTGGGCGAGGGAGGACGACGTGTTGAGGAGACGGACGGTGGCGCGCGAGATGAGGGGCTGCAGACCATCGTGGGCATCGTAAAGGTGGTCGTCATTGCGGGTGACAAAGTCCTCGAGGCTAATGTCGGACTCGGATGGGCGATTGGAGCGGTGCTGGAAGCGGCGCCAACGGACTGTCAATGGCGCGTCGATGGAGATGAGGAGGAAGAATGGGCGGCTGAGAAAGACGTCGAGGACGGTCTCTGTCGGGATGTCGACGGTGACGAAGCGGCTCCTCCAGCGCTTGGTGACAAACTCGAGCAGTTCTTCGGCCGTGGCAAACGTGTGGGCCTGAGGAACCGGGCGTAGGGGGAGCGATGATGAGTCGGGCCTCGATTTGGGGCCCGTTTTGGTGGTGAGGGCGCTGGAGCTCAGGGCGCCAGTGAATGCCTCACTGGAGGACTTCTCATGGTCTTTATCCTCGGAGGTGGATGGTTCTATAGACGATGCCGACTTGGTCTGGGGCTGCAGGTAGAGGCGTTTGAAACCATGATGCTCGACAAGGTAGTGAGCTACCGTCTTCTTGCCGGAGCAGATACCTGTGCTGGTTAGGATGGAGTCTAATATAACAGAATTGAGCGCGTACTTCCGCAGATGCCAATGAGCATTTTGATTTTTCAGGATGGTCTTTGAGACAAGTGGTCGGCGTGACGCGATTTGGCGCGTCTACCTCTACTAGTCATTTGAAGTTCAAGTGGGGTTTGGGTTTGCCTGCCAACTGTGCAGCATCTGACAAAATAAGGCGGACAGGCTTCAACAATCAAGTGTGAAACGGTCCTGATTAGTATTCCCGTTTGCCCTTCTTTTTTTTTTATCTACCTCAAACAAATGTCGATCTAGAATAAAGTATAGATTGTACCCCTGGTATGGTAAATAACCGCCCCTGGTAAGTCCCAAACTAAGGTAGGTATAGTCAGTCTTTGCAGGACTACTGGTATGAATATTGTTGTTCGAAATGGACTGATTGGTGGTGCTCTGATCCTACCAACTGGCGGGAAAACGACTAAGAAATCAAAATATTTCTGTTCCTCATATTGAATATATGAGGAATCAAATATGGAATGTAGGCGTTACGAGGGGGAGTGCCTTAGTATTGATTATACGCGGCTTGCTAGCCATACTAGCGATGGTGCCACTACTATCTTACGAAGTATACCCCTCCTTAACAAAAATAAATAAATAAAATCCATGCTTCTAAAAGCACAGTTCGCTTTTCTGACATAATACCCGGTGTCGACCAAAAATATGAATGTAGGGACGTTTAGGTGGTTGCGAGATTTCCGAGTGCTGGGTTCACCATCGGCGGTGGCTATATCATGGGTAACCTACTACTATTACTTCTAGGAGGGGTGGCGGTGGCGTTAAAACAAACAAAACATAAAAGTAAACAAACAATAAGCGACGTATACATGCCAGCGTATTGGCAGTATATACCGGATTCGAAGCACACGAGGCCCAGGCAGGTCCTCTGTCATTCATCTGAAACTGCAAGCACGGAGTCGTGGTATTCATGTTGCTTTTGGGAAGTGGCACGACAGGAATATGACTGCGCTGAAGCCCTCCCGGAAGCCCTTATACATGCGCTTATGGGGTTTAGAATGGCTCGATATTGTCTATTGGGACTAAGTATGACCATAGAGTGTTAGAGATAGATGTGTCCTGGTACTGAGGAATCGGATGCGACAGTACGGCGAAAAAGCTAAGTACTTATGGAAGCACTCTCCAATAGAAAAAAGGTACATTCCTCAAATTAGGACGGAATAAAGAAGACGAGACTGAGGAATGGAAGCCGACAGATGAAGATGAAGGGAAGCCACCAAAGTACTCCTTCCTGGACAGGACGGCCGACTAGCTAGCTACGTTGCAAAATATATAGGCAACAAACCTTCAAATACAGAACAAATACTCTATTGAATATATAAAGAATAAACCATTGGATATACGAAGAAATGCCTATTATGAGGAATAATGTTGGCATCACTGCAACTGTTGTTTTCCACCGGTTGCTTAGTAGGTGCAGGGGGCGACAGGTGCACCTTCTTAAAATACATGCGGGAACAGATATTGCAGTCACTGTGTATGTGTTTAGTTGGAGTAATCCGTTGTAGATTGAAAGAGAAGCAAAACTTTGATTTGAACTGTGCTTAGGGCTTCATGCTGTGGAATCCCCGTCCCCCCACCGCCCGTCTCTCCTTGAATGGCTCCTCGTACTAGTCTTTGGCAACAATACTCTGGAGCCACTCGTCGTCGAAACTTTCGTTCTCGAACTCTTCCCACACTGAGTCGACTTCGAGAAGGGTCGTCAGGCCGGAAAAGACCTGTGTGTCATCCATGGCAACAAAGTTACCGCCAGCGCCCGCAGTCCCAGCACCGGGCTCCTCACGACTCCCCTCGCCAAATGGGGTGTCATGGTCCCCTCCACCAGACGGAGGGCTATCTTCGGGGGTGAGGAGCCCCTGGGACACCAGTTCCCCCTTCAAGTCCCGCAAGGTCTCCTCCTTGACCTTCGGGACACTGCCCAGGTCCCCTTCCAACCTGGCCTTGGCCTCAACCCTGGACCGGTACTCCTCCCTGGCCCAGCGCTCCTGGCTGGTGACCTCCCAGATAGAGGGTCGGGAGGCGAGCAGATCAAAGGCGCCATCCCGGTCGCGGCCAAGGGGAGTTTCCAAGTCGGCCCCGGTCCTTTTGGGTTGGGGACCTTCCAACTGCGACTCCTGGGTAGTTTCCACCTCCTCTCTGGCCTTCTTGGGCCGGCAACCCTTCACCTCTAGTCCCTCCACCTCTTGTTCCTCCGCCTCTCGTCCCGGGCCAGCCACCACGTCCGTCCTGGCCTTTTTGGGCGCAGGGCCCTCCGCCTGCGACTCCGAGTCGTCGCGGCTCCGCTTCTGGGGCTGGGGGGGCCCCGGGATTACCACCTTACAACCGTTGACGTTGATAATCGGCATTGCTCCAGATATCAACTGCAAACGTCTTCTTAAAGGGGGTTTCTTTGGTCAGTGGAATACTAAAGAAGGGATTTGAGGGATGACGAACTGACCGGTGGTTATGAGTTTGTGTATGTGTGCGAGTGTGCGTGTGAGCGTGTGAGTGTGTGGGTGTGTGGATGTGTGGGTATGTGAGCGTGTTTCTCTGAAGATCCAATTTCCTCTCTTCTGCGGAAAAGCCGTGAATTTATACGACTAGGAGAAACCGTTGGCAACAGGTCATCAACAAGATACGAACTGTTCTGACCATACATAAACAACTTATACTTCCAGTTACTAGGGAATCTACATGGCGGCCGCTCCCACCATAACCTTGATAAATCTCTTGATGAATAGGGGTTGATTAGGAGGCTTGATAATAGGCTCGGTGGCATAAGAAATGGCATGAAAATACGAATTGTGTACACGGTACCTGGATAGGCAGGAGTTGGTTGGAAGACGTATCTAGGTATTCCTTCGGGGCTCTTATGAAGATGCGCCACAAACACATATATAGGACGTTGTGGGATAGGGGATGCTTAGGAAACAGGATTGGAAGCCTGGAGCACGCACCCTAAAAGCTGATGACCAACTAGGCAAGAAGCAATACTCTTCATGTTAATAACCTTTGAATTGGTTCGGGCAGGAACATTCTGTAGGCTTCTACCGTACGGATATCCATGTCTAGAAATGTACTGCAGGTTGGGGCTACAGGGGCTAACAGATTGGATGTTTACCTATTATTGGTAGTTGGCTGTCTTGGGTAATTCCGCGAGTCCCATCAGGGTATTTTGCGTTTCTGGTAAATCCCAACCTTTTTTGCATGAGATGTCACCAAGGTGATGTGGTACTCTGGTACTGGCTCTAAGTATTGTTTACTTCTACGTATGGAGGTTTATCCAAAGGCGTCAAACTATCCAACTACACATATATTGGCTAGCTGGGAATGTTTCTAGTTGTTGGGAATCCTGTCGATGGTTCTCGGCTCTGAATTGCTGGATAGATGTCAATGGCTGGAACAGACTAGATGTGTACCAGAATTGCTGTAAGAAGGTTGAACGATGAAAACAAATAAACAAACAGTCTCTTAAAATCCAACTCTCACAAATGTATGTAGATTCTCACCATCTCGTCATTACAGACTCATAGGCTTGCCCAGAGTATGTGTAGCCTATTTCGGAAAGATGAACGGCTGGGAGATGCGAGTGATTTCCTATGCATCTTGGCTACCCGAACCTCTCTGCGTGATCCGACGTTCCCCGAGCCGCCTAGACCCCCATGCAAAACCACAAACTGTGGCTGGCTGAATAGTAACTTACCTATAAATTTAGAGTATTTACATAGACCAATCAGACCGCATGTATTGTTCCCCCTTGAAATGTAGATCTCACGCACCTATTGCGTGGTATGGTACGTACATGCATACAACATGCAGTCATCCTTAGCGACCCGAGCAAAAACATGATACCAAAATGGAAAAATGACGTGGCTTAGCCTTGCAGCTCAGCAACTCCAAATGCTTACCTCGTCTTGGCCACTCATGGAGGTGTCGGTGACTCCGAGTCTCCTTAGCAAGATCCCCTTTGATTGGCAAGATGCCTTCCACCAACCATCAACGAGCATCAACGGGCCAAACCACAATGAATCTTCAAGAACATGCAGCCAGAGCTTGGCACTTTCTATTTCTCCTACACCTTTACAGTGCTGGACGGCTGTCTCGGGGTGACTATCTAGTTTTACTTCCATATTAGGAATCTTGGCTGGATTGTGCTATTCTTAACCATGGTGAGGGTGGTTATCATCTCACTAAGCCACTGGGCTTCAGGTTTTTGAATATAAATAAGAGGCTAGCTCCCCCGTCCATCGCCCGTCCGATTCCTCGTTAGTTCAAGCAGACTTATACCTAGATCCTGAATCTCTCATCACCTCATTGGAACCACTATTACTTGGATACAATCTATCGCCATGGCTTTGTTTGCACTGCGCCCTCTCGCAACTCTGGGCCTCCTGTCCAGCCTCTCCCTGCTTTCAGGATCACGGGCCGAGTCTGAGCTCTGCCAATACCCCCCCATCGACTACGAAGGCTATGAATACAAATACGTCGACTGCACCTCTGACTTTGAGGGCCACGACGCGATCGAGGAGTGCTGCGTCGTCTGGACCATGCGGGAGACGTGGTGCGGGCACCAGGGCACGCCAGTCGAGGAAGGGGTCGACCTGCAGCTCGTGCTCATGGACATGGTGCAAAAGGACACGGGCGGCAACCCCTTCGACAACTACGTCGAGCACGGGAACTGGTACGGCAAGTTCGCCTGGGGCACCTCGGCCATCCCCAACCAGGACGTGTACCAGGCCTGGTGGATGTCCTGGATGAAGCAGAACGAGGACTTTACGCCCGCGGGGTTCGACTTTCGCGTCAAGACAAAGGGGTTTGGGAAGGACTCCATCTGGGCGCGCCACGGGGCGCCGGCGTGTGGCAATGAGGATCGTTGATGATTGATGGGTGAAGGACAGCTTGAAAAGTCTGGATTTCAAAGTTGGATAGATGATCAGTGATACATTGTATTTGCACGGTATTAAAAGGAACAGATCGATCTAATCCCGTTGATTGTGATGGACCGGAGTTATTTGGCACTGAACCAATTCCCGAATAAGGCTAGGATAAGTGGTGTGATTACTGCCCTGGTCGTTGGCAACGTGGTTAACCCTGTCTCATGTGCGCGGGTGTATCTGACTTCTTAGGTTCTAATCGTTCAGGGAATTTCCCGATTTGGCAATTCGGTAGGATCTCCCAGTGGACGTCAGCATATGGTTGCCGGAGATGAGAGATGCACTTTGGCCTGCCCATGCTAAAAGCTCCCCTTCTTTTAAGGCTTCGCAGTGGTATAACCGCACATTTTCGACGTGTGGCTTTACGACCAGCGGTCGAATCTTGGACCATAGTAATGTCTCGGGTATTGCAGTCTGTGGAATTAATGCATTGCAACGAGTTTGCCAACTTGACCACGGTAGCGCTTCGGCCGTCTCTGTTACTAAAATAAGACGTCACGGAGGGCCGGTCTGGCTGCGGTGGCTATAATGTGTACTTAATGTATCTTTGGGGAGCGGCTGGAGGAATTTGGTCCATGCAGGTCATGGTAATAAGCACATCCAGCGCAACCACGAATATAACTGGCGGATTCGAAGGTACATGTCGCTTATACGCAGTAGTTTATCCAGTAGGCATACCGGAAACGCAGCAGGACCCCCGCATCATGCACGCCGGCACAGAGACGGAGGACCCCTCGGACAAATCCAATACGAACCGGAAGCACTAGACCACATGAGGCCATGCCTATGCCGGCTAAACATGCCGTCTTGTCGCCTTGTGACCGCGTAGAAGACACGCTGCAAAATTACGTCGACATTGTTTGTGCAACGTGCCAAAACCCCGCCATTGAGTGGTCAATGCTACCTACCCAGAGTTGGACGGCCAGACATCCTGTACAAGTATAAGAGCGGTGCTGGGCCACATCATACGCAACATGGGGTGAGTGATAAAATAACGGATGATTTACCGCCTTCCAATTGCTTCTTGAAGCTCCCAGTGCATTATGAGACTCCTTACAGCAGCCGTGTCTTTCCTCCTGGTGCCCTTCGGAGCAGCCCTGCCGGCCCAAGACAAGCACAACGATCAGAAATGGTCTGGAACAGATTGCTTTCCATACATGTGACATCTTCAACGCTGTTTCATCATGGCTAACCGTCTTCCAGGCTTGATGAGACCAAGCTCACCTACTACCCCGCCCCGGTTCCCAATGGCCAGGGAGTCGGCGTGCTCGTCGTCCCTGGAGGAGGTTACGCCTACGTCTCTCTCGACTACGAGGGCGCCAACACGACAGCGTATCTAAATGATCATGGGTACGACGCATGGGTCCTTAACTACTCTACGTCCGACACGGCCCCCACGCCCCTCTACCCCGTGCCTCTCGACGAGGCTCTGGCCGCCGTGCGTGAAATTCGCTCCCAGAAGCACAACCACAAGCAACCGCTCCACAAGCTCGGCATCTGGGGATTTTCTGCAGGTGGTCACCTTGCTGCCATGACCGTCACCAACCCTGAAGCTGATCTCGACTTTGGCATCCTCTCGTACCCGGTTATCACCATGGACCCGGAGTTTGCCCACCCGGGCTCGCGTACCAACCTCATCGGCGACGACGCGTCCCCCGAGCTGCAGCACAAGACGTCGGCCGAGAATGCCGTCACGGCGCTGACCCCGCCCATATTCCTGTTCCATACTGCCAACGATGCCACCGTCCCTGTCGAGAACGCTCTCCTATTCTCCAAGGCCATGGCTGCCCACGACAGGCCCTTCCAGTCTCTCATCCTCCCAGACGGGCACCACGGCCTAGCGTTGGCTTTGGACGACCCTGTGCGAAACTGGACACCAGAGCTGGAACGGTGGATGAAGTACTCCATCTAGGTCACCTATTCGGGGAGGATATTAGGCACGGATTGCCCCCAGGGTTGGGGGTTGCCCACTTGGACCCTCGGACTGGAGGACCAATTGTGATGCTGGCGGCCTGTGTTTGATTCTTTTCATTAGTATATAAATTTGAGGTCTACATTTTGCTCACAATGACTTGGCCGTTCATAATTCCAAGCATGGCATCATCGGCCTCAATCCAATCCCCCCAGGCTGCTACCATGTCATCCAACTCCTTCTCGGTATTGAAACCCATTTCCAACCCCTGTGTGCGCATATTCCCCCTGCGCACTCTTTCCATCATGGAATTTCCTGCATTAAAAAATAGTTAGCCATTGGACAACTCGATGAGGGGGGAAAAAGAGCACAATATACCCCAGGCCTTCTTGTCCTCGTACTGGCTGAAGCACCACGTCCCCATGCTGGCCTCAATATCGGCACGAGGCACCCCAGCTTCCAGGACCCAGCCAACGAGCTTGCGGCCACCTCGGTCCTGACCGCCGTTGGCCACCATGGTCTTGACGTTCAGCTCGTGGAACTGCAGCAGCGGCTTCAGGTCCGGCCAGATGCACCACATGCGCATGTCGCTCTCCCGTAGCGCTACGATGCCGCCGGGCCTCGTCACCCGGAGCATCTCGCGGATGGCCACGGTGGGCACGTCGAGGTGGCAGAGGACCTGGTGCGCGTGGGTGACGTCGAAGGAGGCGTCCGGGAAGGGTAGCTCGAAGACGCTGGCCTTCTGGAAGGTGATGTTCCTGACGCCCTTGGACTCGGCGTGCTGCCTGGCCTGCTCCAGGATCTCGTCCGAGATGTCCGTCGCCGTGAGGTGGCCCTCGGGCATGTACTTTGCGAACGAGGCGGTGATCGTGCCGGAGCCAGCGCCCACGTCGAGCAGCCTTAGGTGGGGATTCGCCTCCGCCATGGACTTGAGCTTGGGGATCAGATACTCGGTGCTGTTCTCTGCCGTGCGCCACTCATGGTGCTTGACCTGGGAGGCTTTGTGGCCTGGGCCGTAGGTGCTATGGCTTGCCATTTGTTAAAGTTGTATAGGTATTGAAGATGGTTAGTGGGGTGTGTGGTTATGCATCTGGTGGTCGTGTATATCCGAGGCGAATAAGACAGAGATGAGAAATGACTTATCGTCGAAAACGGCTAAGGGTGTGACAGCTCCCACTAGGATTATCAGATACCCCACGCTTCAAATGTATACCCCGCGGGACCTATACTCCGTCAAGGTTCTACTGATCGTCCGGCTGCTCTCCACGATGACGTTCAATGGCCCACCCTTTGCAAAAATGACCTACATCTAGGCAAAGTAAACCCCTCATTCCAACAATCCGGTATGGTGTAGTGGCCAACATTTGACGCTCTCAATCTCCTTTGAGTTGTACCGTCAAGCCCTGGGTTCGATTCCCAGTACCGGAGTTTGTTTTTTTTTTGCTTTTTTTTGTTCCATGATTTTAGGTTATTGCGAAATGTACATGCATTCGCAGTGTTCGAATAATATATTTCTTTTTGACTTACCTCACCTACGATGGACTAGTGGAAGCCTTTTTGAGAGGATTAATCTGGCCGAACGCAGTCGTTCAACCTGGAGACCCCGCGGCGGGGTAGCTCTCCCTGGAGGCTCAGCCCAGCGCCCTCTAGCTGCATGTAGGCAACCGTCATCACGAGCTCACTAAACTGTCGCACCTTCACGCATCCTCCAGTCAGCTGACAGATATCACCCGCGCCGCCAGATTACTCTATAATCACGAGCATTTTCCCAACCTTGTAGCGCTCCGAGAATCGTCACCGTCGTTAATAACCCACCTCATTGCCTTGGGACCACGTTTTCAGGAGGGGACTTGCCAAGGCTTGAAAGCACGCGCCCCCTCCATCTCGATTCTCGAGTTCCCGACGACAAAGATCCTGCGCGAAATCGATCCGCGATACCAACCCACAACCATGGCGACGCCGCTGCAGTTCGCGACCTTCACGTCCGAGATCGAGCTGCCCTTCTACTCAGCCCTGTTCGCATCGAAGCTCGACTATGACAAGCTCGACGACTCGGCGCGCGGTGTCTTGGGGCTATACGAGCCTAGGCTCCAGGAACCGGACTCGAGCTGCAGGATGCAGATTCTGGGCAACGCCCTAACTAGCCAAGAGTGAGTTTCTTAGTTGCGAGACGTAATGGTGGCTGTGGATAGAGAGGCGGGTCAGCTAATAGGAGCGTAGTGCGCCTCTGGGAACGATTCGCGCCGAGGGCATCATCAAGAACGTCAACACGCTCGACGGCTTCCGGAATACAGATAAGTCAGCCATGATCAAGACGGCCGGAAGACAGGTATTACACCAAACAAAACAAAAAAAAGCCCGTGAAGCTGGGCGTGCCGTGATGCTGACACGCGCCTTAGATTTGGGACGCCATCAACGACGGGAGCATCTACTCGGTCCCCTCCCTGCTCTCCTCCTTTGTCATCCTCTCGTACGCCGACCTCAAGAAATACAAGTTCACATACTGGTTCGCCTTCCCCGCGCTGCACTCGGACCCGCCCTGGAGGCGATCGGGCCCGGCGGAGCGCCTCACGGGCGACGAGAGCACCGCACTCGTCGATAGGGTCGGCACGTGGCGGTACAGCGTCGACGGGCGCGAGCACGGCTTCTTCCTCGCCAAGAAGGTCCGCGGCCAGGAGCCCGACGCTGAGGACAGCGACGCCGCGCACAAGCTGCCGTACCGGTGGGAGGTGGCGTCGCTGCGCCAGTTCGAGGAGGGCTTCTTCAACGAGACGCCCGAGGAGGACCGGTACGTGGCGTTTGTGGACCCGTCGACCTACGCCGAGGGGCCCGGGTGGCCGCTGCGGAACCTGCTGGTCCTCATACGCCACCGGTTCCGCCTGAACAAGGTCAAGATTCTGTGCTACAGGGACATGTGGTCACGGAGGCACGAGGCGCGCAGCCTGATCCTCCCGCTCGAGATGGACCCCGTGGACAAGATGGAGCTGGCCGACATGCCCAAGGTGACTGGCTGGGAGCGGTCGCGGAACGGCAAGCTGCAGGCGCAGCAGGCGAACCTCGGCGAGTACATGGACCCGGCGCGGCTGGCCGACTCGTCCGTCGACCTGAACCTCAAGCTCATGAAGTGGCGGCTCGCGCCGGACCTGGACCTGGACCTCATCAAGAACACAAAGTGCCTGCTCCTCGGGGCGGGCACCCTGGGCGGCTATGTCTCGAGGAACCTCCTGGGCTGGGGCGTGCGCAAGGTGACGTTTGTGGACTATGGCAGGGTGTCGTACTCGAACCCCGTGCGCCAGCCGCTCTTCGAGTTTGATGACTGCGTGGACGGCGGCAAGCCCAAGGCGGCGCAGGCGGCGCAGATGCTCAAGCGGATATACCCGGGCGTGGACAGCCAAGGTCACTCGTTATCGGTGCCCATGCTGGGGCACCCATTCACGGACGAGGGGCGGACCAAGGGGGACTTTGAGAAGCTCCAGTCGCTGATTCAGGAACATGATGTCATCTTCCTCCTCATGGACACACGGGAGTCACGGTGGCTTCCCACCGTCATGGGCAAGGCGGCTGGCAAGATTGTCATGAATGCGGCTCTGGGGTTTGACTCGTATGTAGTCATGCGCCACGGATCCGAGAACAGTGGCGACGGCGCAGCCTCGCTTGGCTGCTACTTCTGCAACGACGTTGTCGCACCGGCTGATGTAAGTATCCTGAATACTCTCAACCCCCACCACCCCTTTTTGTCCGTCCGTGGCTGACTTGTGCTGTAGTCGATGAAAGATCAAACACTTGACCAGCAGTGCACCGTCACTCGTCCCGGCGTCGCCGCCATCGCCTCGGCACTCCTCGTCGAGATGCTGACAAGCCTCCTGCAGCACCCCAAGGGCAACGACGCACCCGCCCCCCAGCCCACCCCCGGGACCACCCCCGAGCGGGACCCGCCGGGCCACCCCCTCGGACTCGTGCCGCACCAGATCCGCGGCTACGTATCGACGTTCCAGAACATGGTCATCCGGGGCCAGTCGTACGACTGCTGCAGCGCGTGCAGCCCCAGGGTCCTCGGGGCGTACCGGAGCGATGGCTGGGGATTCGTGAAGCGCGCGCTCCAGGAGAAGGACTACGTCGCCGAGCTGTCCGGCCTGGCCGAGGTGCAGCGGCGGGCGGAGGAGATGGCCAACGCGGTGGACTGGGAGGAGGAGGACGACGAGCTGGCGGCGGACGAGGGCGAGGGGGAGTTGCTGTAGGCTAGCCAGCCGGCTCTGTGTATACGGGAACGTAGTTGACTACTCTAGATTTGTTGGTTGGAGTACATGGCATCGGGAATGGTGTTTGGGGTATTGCGGATTTGTTCGCTATGACATTCCTACCTCTGGATCAGGCGGACGGGATTACACTTGTGCTTGTTTGGCTTCTGACGATAGATGACAATTGGTACTTCACACTGGTATTTCCATTGCAATTACGTGCAACTAAAATCGCAATTCACTCGCAGGTATTGATATGAGCAGAAAATCTGGCGATTGTAGGTTGAATGATGTAACCGGGTTATTGATGGGGTATCGAATTAGTAGTAACTAGACAATCCCGGCTTGCCGCGCCTTTCCCATCCACCAACCAGGCTGAACAAAGGGAATGAATAACCGGCAAAAATAAATGCAGAAAGTACCCAGCAAATGCTATGCATGAGCCATAATAGTAGTAAAAAAAAAAAAAAGGCCGGCCGTGTCAGGAGTAGGTGTCGTGCGTCGTCTTAGGTGTCAACCCAAGTAGAAAGTCGGGAGAGCAAGGGAAGAAAAAAAAAGGTTTCGTCGCCTAGTCGTGATGTGCCATCACTGGCACGCATTTCGTCGGTCGGTCATAATCTTCTTTTTTTGGTCTTCTCTCCTCACCATGACGGTTGGTTGTCAAGGTTTGCGTAGGACGAGTCTAGTACTTAAAGATGATGTACAACGCGTGGATCAGACCGGGGATGAAACCTACACGGGGGGTTCGTCAGTGACCCAGTACGTTGCATTGAGGTGAGACATCCTCGGCGCCTACTTGTGTAGGGAGAGAGAGAAGGGGGCGGGGGAGAGGGGGGAGGAACGTACCCAGAATGGTCAGCGGGATGTTGATGAGGAGATCGACACCACAGCCGCGCTCGAGGAAGACACCCAGAGGCGGGAGGATGATGGCGAAGATGATCTTGCAAACGTCGCTGCGAATTTCCAAACGTTAGCTTGTCTGTCTGGCGTGCCTGGGGAGGCGCCGCTCCGTGGGCGTCCGGGGTTGCGCGGATCGCCCGGAGAAGCGCTGGGCTGGCTGGGAAGGAAGGCTTACGAGGCGGTGAAAGCCATGTTAGCGGTAGTAGGCAGAGTCTGTAGTATATGCAATTGCTTGTGGTCTGACTGAAGGTGGTTCGCAGGGATGAATCAGCGTCGGTTGTGAGTTGTAAGTTGCAAGCAGGAGGAAGCGATGGGAGAAGTTGGAAGGCAAGAGGTAGGCAGGTATCTTTATATAAGTGCGGGTAAGATCAAGTCACGGAATGGTCTGGCCCCCGTAGCGCGATGCGCCCAAGCAGGGAACAATTATCTTGGAAGCCCACCTCATCCATATGTCACCCTATCCCGCCATGCAGGTCGCATAAGGTACCTTGGTCGGTAATGCGTAAGGTGAGCTGGCCACCGCTGCGCATCACTGATCATAGGTCGCTCTCCAGGGCAGCCAAGCCGCTATAAGCCGGCTGCACATGCGTCATCGACTCGCTACGAGCTTGGCAAGCCACAGCTGGGTCGCACCTTGACCCACTGAACGCGTACCTCTTTTCCACAAGGCGATGATCTGTTCGCTTGAATTTTTTTCCCTCTCTGTGCGAATCCCATGATCTCTCAAGAATGCGTTTTGTGTGAGGCTCAGTCAGGGGCTGAAGTTGTAATTGCAATTATAGGAAATAGATCGCGATCATCTAGTACTCATACCGTCGTTGGGCCCGCTGATCAGATGGTCCTGGGCGGCAGTTAAACTTGGCGGCCGTCATACGTCATCCTTTGCCAGCCACCCAGCCCTGCCCGCCGTTCCGGGGAATGCGCCACATCGAGGTCATGCGCCACAATCCTGGAACCAATCACGGCAGTTCCGAACCATATGTACATGACGTGACGCGGCTTGTCTCTCCATACTCCGAAGGACTTGGCCAAGCATTCTCGGTGTCAAAATATTATTCTATAATTAGGTAACATTATTCGTTGCGTAATATTTTTATACGCGTGGTAATTACTGACGGAAATTAAGGGGCTATAAATGATAGACGTGAAGTGGGAAAAAACAAGAGTCAGGGCTGTATCAGCCTGCGAACATAATGATGAAGCTTACGCTTAGACGATGTGTCCAAGACTGTGTGAGATTCTTCCCATTGGATTTACCATAACCCTTCCTCACAAATCCCAGGTATTTTACCACTAATTACTAAAGACCCACTATGGTTCTTATGATATTGGTACAGTTGTGCCGCATTGGCGTTTGAAAGCTTGGCGTAGCCTCGTGTCATATTTTACAATGCTCGGATTAACTTAATGTAAAATAGGGATTATTATATATTCCTTTCTTTCATTGGTAAATGAATAACTTTCCTATAAAACCTAGGTAATTATTGAAATTTGTTGCTAACGGTGTGACGATTAATAGTCTCGACTCCGGGGTAGGTAGATGGGGCGCCTTGCCGTTTTATCGACGAGACCTGACTTGGGAAGACGGCCGACTTTCTTAGGGGCGTCTTGAAACCTTTGTCCAAATATTTTGTGATTCTCGAGAAACCATTGAGGGCGATTGGGCCGATTTTAATTCCAGCAGTTCGGACTGGTCAATGCGGGAGTCCTCCAAGTTAACCTAGCTGCCTGAAAACTGCCTGCTGCAATTTCAATTGTAGTTTCGTCTCCCAATGTGCAGAATATGGGCATAAGGTCGGGGCTGTGCAGTTTGCAACCTCACTTTGGTGATGTTGGTGCGGGGATATGAACATATATTTACTGTAACGAGACCCCCGCCAGCTTACAGTGCTCCGAGTCTCTCCCATAACCGATCGAACCTGTTGCTTTTGTCTGATACACAATGTCGACACTTCCCGGGCCATCTCGCTCACTTGTGAGGGGCCCTCCCACTGCTGATGCAGCAGGGCGGCTAGGCCAGGAAGAGGCTGACCGCCGGATACTGCGCGCATTACAGAGTGCCCTTTCCCCGACGAAATTGACATTTGCCTTTGGGATTCTGACTCAGTTCTATATTACCCCTCAAAGTCTCCCTTTGCATAATAGCTCTAGGGCACTGCCACCTACAAATGCCTCCAGTCATCGGAGAGCTGAGAGAGTTGGAGGGCCAGCGAGTAGGATTGGAATTACACCACAATCTGAAGCCTCTCAGCCTACGGAACAAGATGGACAGAACTTGCGAACAAGTGACTCCGAATCTGATTTCTCAGTAATCTTTGGGATCAGGGACTTTAGGGAGGTTGAAAGCAACGAGCGCAAAGAAGAACTCCTTGACATCCTTAGTCCGCTGGATCCGCAAAGCGATAACTTCAAGTCATCCACTATTCTCTTATGCTGGGGAGAAGCAAAAAATTGCTGCGTCATTCCTGCAAAGATCCCCCACGATGCAGATGAGGAACAACAATGGCAGCATATCCAGGACACCTGGTATTCCCACAGGGGAGAGTGGCGGAGACGAATGCTACCGTTCTTTGGGGTGAAACAAATAGATTTGACAAAGGTATGGATGTCATGAGAGAATCACCATCTTGATGAAAACTAACATACGAGAAAAAATATCACTTGTCGGACAGACCCGGGGGAATTCTTGTCGAGGTATGAGAGACAACGCCGAGTTTGTGGGAGTATACGTCAAGGAGGATCATGAGAGCAAGGTACGACACTTGAAGCAGGAAATCGCCAATTATATATCGCAACCAGAACCCTGCGATTATAACTCTAACACTGGGCATGTAGATTGCAATTGGGGATGCGCAGGAGATATCGAGGGAATAAGATGTTCTGAAACGGACCTTTGGGCGAACAGAAGAGAACTATCAAAGATGGAGAGTCGTTTCCCTCTATCCCTGGCCTTCAGAGAGCCGTCTCTTGCAAAAAAGAATGGGCTCCTCGAAAAAGATATGTTTTACAACCACCTGTAAGTATCCTTCTATCAAAAGGCCCCGTGAAGTTGCTATGCTGACAGATAAGACGGATCTTGCGGCTTGTACGGAAGTGGCATCTCCCTACGCTTCGCGAGCTGGAGTTCCAGGGCCTGGTCGTCGAGGAGGGCTGGCTTCTACCGCGCTGCAGTGATGGCATACTACTTCTTGGCATGGTTGTCTCTGTTGCTCTTCTGGGGAAAATTGCCTTTGGTGGTTGGGACGCCGCCTGGGGAGCTGCAGCCTGCCTTGTCCATGTTACAACGATCATCTTTCACTCCCATGCTAGAGCTGCTTAGTTTTGGGTCGTGGTTTTGAATTATGGAAAAGTTTCTTTGCTTTGGATAGGGTTATTATAGCTAGCAGGCTCATGAGATCAAAGCTGGTGACAGGAGACATATATGTAAAGAGCCACACCTGTGTGAGGTTTCCGGCGTCGGTTTTAGACTCCTTCCTCTAGTAAGACTGCGCAGCTCTGCGTCTTCGCGTCCTTCCCTAATCTGCACCTGCGCCGTTCTAATGGGACGATTCCATGCCCCCGCCCCGATAGATCCCAAGTTTTCCCAAGCCTCGCATTACGTTCTCGTCAACCGGGCTGAAATACAATATCGTACAGCACCCTCCATCGCCATTGTATACCCAGCCATTGGTGTCGAATTCAAACCAAAGGGGCCTCCCCAATTTCGTTTTTATCATCATCTCACTCTGTCGCCTCTTTGGCCCCCGCGCTGCCCAGGGTCTTCCCATAGAAGACAGTCCCCAAGCCCTTGCTCCCAAGCACGTAACCCATGTACAGCCCCACGACGATGGTGACGGGCCACTTCTGCCACTCGCGGTCCCAGTCGAGGGGGATGGGCACGGCGCCGAGCCAGGCCCCCAGGACGGCGCCCAGGGCGCCGCCAAAGACCTCGTCGAGGGGCGCGTAGGCGCCCGCGATGGCTAGCATGGCCTGGGCGTCGACGCCGCGCGAGTAGAAGACGGGGAAGACGGCGAGGACAGCCAGGTGCGCGGCGCAGAGGAAGGTGTGCGGCGCGTGGTCGAGGAAGGGCGCGCCGAAGAGGACGAAGAGGAGGTGCAGGGGCAGCGTGGCGATGGTGGTCAGCAGGAGGGATATAATCGTGGTCTAGAGAGAGGACAATAAGGGTCAGGAGATGGGGCGCCTTTTGAGTGATTGCTTGGGGGGTTCGAAAGGGGGCACTTACGCCGACGACGTTGCGTGCGGATGCATCTTGCTTCCTCCGCTCGCCAGGACGAGGCTTTCGCGACGACTTGGCCTGCTGCGACCCGGCGACGGGGAGGCAGGAAATGGCGTAGACGATCTGAATAGCGGCCACGAGGGGGAGGGCAGTCCGCAGCGTCGAGACGGGGTCCTCGATGAGGGCGGGTAGGCGGATGAAGCAGCCGGCGAGAAGTACGGCGGGACGACCGAGGGAGATGGCCTTGGACACAGGCGTGTCGAAGATGGCGACAGGAGGCAGGGAGGATTTAGGCTTGTGGTCAGCGACCGGGCCCGATTGGCCCTTTGGCGTAGCCGAGGACATGGTGAGGAAATGTGGTCCTGGCACGCAATCCCTCGCAGCTTGGGATGCTGATTGAAGGTGGAGGATGGCCAGGTCAGCACGAGCTTTGGCATCTCCAACTGCCAGCAATTTGCAGGTCACGTGCCGGTGACCAAAGCGACTCCACCATTCCTCTAGACATAGCAGCTTGTCATCACAAACTTAAATAAACAAAGTTGGGGAAAGAGGATATGGCGCATTAAGCTAATGTGGATTTATGGCCATTGGAATTCATGCATTCATTTCATTAACTCCAGGGTGGTGGCTCGCCATCAGTTGCGCCCGTTCCACACCGGCGATGCTCCGGCCCCGGATCTCCAGAGTCCGAGTCCGTGTCTCGGGTCTCCACACCGAGTGCAGCACCGACCCCCGTCGCGGGATCTGCATGTCGCCAGAAGTCTTCTCAAGAAAGCTGTATGAATAAGAAGGCCTCGATCTTATTCAAATCGTCTCTGTAGATCTTAGGGTCTCCGCACTCTCCTTACAGCGCCATGGGCGGCTCGTCAAAGTCGAATGGCATAGCCATCAGCCCAAACAGCGGGTCCGAGGGCAGTTCCAAGTCCGTCCCGGGCCTCCACCCGCTCCTTGCAACGCCCGCATCGCCCTCACCCCCACTCGGGAACAGGTTGAGGATACTGTCCATGTCAAAGTTGGGAATAGTCTGGTCGACAATTGGCGTGGCATCTGTAGGGTGTGTGTATAAATCTTCTGGTCACATTGGAGCGACGGAAGAAAAGAGCGCTACTCACCTGTATTTAGGTCTAATTTATTCACTTCAATTAGACGTCGAATGATGCTTGCTGGTTTAGCTACTCCGGGATTGGCGAGGCACAGCTCGTCTAGGCAGTTTAGACTAGCTATTAAGAGCGACGAATGCTCCTCCTGGTGGTCCTGAGAGGCCGCATTTCGCACATGGACTGTGCAGGCGACGTAGATTGTGTATCCAAGCACATATGGCGCCGAGGCTAAGCTGAATGCCGTCTTATACGCCAGGGCAATGCTGGTGATACATCCCGCAGCCACCGTGCACCTCTCCCAGGAGCGGATGGGGGCGCCTGCCGAGCGCAGGTGCCCGTCCGAGATAAAGGGGCGGTGGGCAAGAATCATCAGTGAGTGGTAGAGATTGTGAAGAATCATGATATTGGGCGGTTGCTGTGATGGTATTGTGTCTGAAGTTGCCCACGGCTGAAAGTCCAACTCGGGAGACAAGTTGTCCTTCCATGTCTGGAGAGCATTGTCGACTTGCTGCAAACTGCTCTTTGCGTTGGAGAAGGTGGCCCCAACCACATAGAACCTATTGATTATGGTCGTCATAATCTTTGACAAGAGGCAAAGCTGCTGAAACGTTGACACGGAGTGAATCGGTACGGCCTGTTGCGTTCCAGTGATTGCTGACGGGGGAGCCCTCGTATCAGGGGGCGGAATGAACAGTTCCTTCTCCTCGTACAGATCCAGGAACTCATGAGACACCTGAGAGTCACGCAGATTTATAGCCACAGGACGACCGAGGTACAAACTCTGAAGTTTGTCGCACACAAAAGCTCCCCAGAACACCCGGCGACGTATCTCGACTTCTTCAGGGTTGTCTGTCGTCTCTTTTGGGTCCAAGTGGAGACCCAAGTCGTACACCATGCGTAGGGCATACCCTGTGTAGAGCCATCCCTTGGATGTCTCCCCGCGGGAGTTGAATGTAGACCCCAGGAGAAGCAGGCCAATAATGGTGGGGAGGCTTGGGCGCAGTAGTAGCGCTTCCTTTGCCAGTAGCTCGTCGCAACGACGGAAGAAGTGCCGCCCAGCAGTCATAGGGTCGCTGGGGTCATCGCGGGCCTCTGACATGGAGCTATACTTGGACGAGCATGCCATGATGGCATTGATCAAGAAGGGAGAGCAGTTCGGGCCGAAGCCGGCAAGGTCACGGGTTATGGCCGGCCTGTAGGTGAGGAGGAACGTGTGGTGCTGTCGCGCCCAGTGCAGGTTGAGAAGGCGGAGCGCCAGTTCAGTGGACACGCCATCGATATGAGGCAGACGGATAAGGCCATGTTCGGCCTGGCGCTGCAGGGCTGCGTTTGCAATCAGGCTGTTCTGCACATAATCTGTTGTCGCGGACCGGTGTGAGGGGGACTGCGGTCCCTCGCTCTTTGCTGGATTGTGCAAGGCAGAAGAAGGACCGAAGCTTCTCGTCTTGCCAGTGTCGTCAATGGAGATGAAGTGCGCAATGTCGACCTCGTCCTCAGAAGATGCCGAGGGAGTGCCAGGGCATCCGGTCGCGGGTCGGGCCGCCGTGCCAGGTTCGCTGACCGAAGCAGCAGCCGTAGCATTAGTATCAACTGTATCCGGGCCGTGGCCCCGCCCGATATATCCAGAGTCCGTTGGTGGACAGACTTCACCTCTGGAGTTGACCGCTGCAATAAGAAGCCGGTCACGGTCCGTATCGCTGCTCTTCCTCAGGGTGATTATGAAATCCTGCAGCGCTTCCTTCTCTTTCTGCAGAGCTGCAATCTGAGAAAAGGTTGGCCTGGCACGTAGATTAGACAACTTCGCAAGGGGCGTAGTATCCTTGCTCTTGCGTCACGTACCGGTTCCTCGGTGTTTCTATACGATAGATACACTCTCGCCCTTGGTTGGCGCAGGCAGAGCATTGTGGTCGAGCAGCGTTACACCGGACCTTCTTTGTCCGGCAAGCTGTGCAGGCTTTGGCCAACGATTTGGGGGGGCATTGTTGCTTTTGTTCTGCCTGACGTTGCCTCATTTTTGTGCACATGAGGTTGTATCCGTCAGATCAACGTACGATTCCCCAGATATCCGTATAGTCTCAGGCAGTAATGTCGGACGCTGACAGCCCGATCTGGTGAATAACCGACGAGTGAGAGATGCTCATGATGCTGTCGGTGTTGTAGATGCGGGGGTGGCAGGGGGGGTGTCATCGGAGACTCAAGCTCCGAGATGCCCTAGAAGCCCAAGGCCTAGTGGATCCCTACATGGTATTAAATAATGAAGGTCCCCGTGCTGCATGGCCTTCTTTAGAGTAATAAATCCTGAACGAGCTCTTCTCTTGTAACGAAAAATGGCCGAGGGAGACCAGCAAAACGCTGGCTCTTGTATCCTCCGGCAACCGCGGCTGAGCTTTTAGATAGATGGTAGACCAAATGACTCATCCAGCTCATGGCAGGTCTGTCTGTCTATACCCAGAAACAATTGAAGAAGAACAGAGATACGAAGTACGGATCTCAGCTCACCTGCTCGCCAACAGCAGAGGCATCACGATGCCCACGGCGAGAAGTCCGACAACTCGGGCGAGACAGGCAACTAGCCCGTTGGCACTACGGAGTAATAATAAACCAGCCATTATCCAAAATATGGGCCATGGGTTGCCTCGCACCCCGGCCCACCCCAACTGCCGTATACTAAGGTAGTATTGGCAGTGTCTCTACTCCGGAGTACTTGTACATGCAGTAGCTGTCCGGGGTAGATGGGGCCGGCATTGGACCGAATCCCCGCATCGCAACCTCCCCAGAGCTTGATCCCCGCAGGCAAAACCAATCATGAAGTTGCTGACCAGGTTGTCGAATTCAGCCATCGGCTTGCCCTCGGTGATAGGCCCTGGGGACGGCGGAGAACCCGGAGCGACGTCCTGCCGTCACAGATGATCACTCCTGGGGGGAGAATGAGGGGGAGGGTTGCACGGGGATTGGATGGGGTAATTGTAAACAGCCGTGGTGAATGAATAAAAGCAACGCCAGACCCGACTTCCTGGTTCGCTCGGCTCCGATCATATGCATGTTGGTGTCGCTTGTGAACCGTAAGGTAGCAACCCGTCCCGCAGCGAGAGCATTCCCCCATTCTTCAGCATGGCCGACGCCGACGACAAAGTTGCGGCCACCACCGCTCCATCCCCCCCTGCAGCCGACAATAAAGCTGCTTCTACGACTTCACCTCCTCCTGTGGTCGACGAGGAGATTGGGAAAGCCAACGCCCAAGATGACACGCTCCAGGATCCTGCCATGGCAGCCGCGAAGCAATGGGGACTGCAGCCGCCAGAGATCCTCCGCGCAATGTCGGGCGAGGAGCGCATGGCGCTCGAGAAGAAGCTGCGCCGAAAGATTGATCTTCGCATTCTGCCCATGATCATCGTCATGTACATCTTGAACTATATCGACCGGTAGGGAACACACAGCCACCGCCCCAGAGGGTAAGTTTCGCTGACAAGCGCAAGAAACAACATCGCTGCCGCCAGATTCGCTGGACTCGAGGACGATCTGAATATGGACGAAGAGGGAACCCAGTTCTCGGTAGGTGTCAAAGCAACACGGCCATGACTGAAGCTAACGCTGGATAATTAGACGGCCGTCAGCATTCTATTCGTCGGGTGAGTTGTACAGGAGGCGGGCGCTTCGAATGAACAAGGCTGCTCACCACTGCCCAGATACATCTTGATGCAGGTGCCCTCAAATCTTATCCTCAACAAGATTGGCAAGCCTGCCATCTATCTTCCCACCTCAGTAAGAGTCCCGAGTCGAAGGAGTCGTTCGCGCCTACTGACGAACTGGCTATTAGATGGTTATATGGGGAATCATTTCTGCAGCGACCGCCGCCTGCAACACAATCGGGGGACTCTACGCCGCTCGCTTTTTCCTCGGTTTCATCGAAGCGACCTACTTTGTAAGCTACTCACACCACGCGTGATACGGGAGTCCTGTTAACGTGAGAAAAAGCCCGGCTGCCTCTACTACCTTAGCTGCTGGTATACGAGACAGGAGCTGGGTGTCCGGACGACCTTCCTTTACTCGGGCTCTCTGCTCTCGGGTGCATTCTCCGGCCTCATCTCTGCTGGCATTACCGGAAACATGGACGGCGCTCGAGGCCTGAGGGCGTGGCGTTGGCTGTTCTTGATCGAAGGAGTCGTTACCGTCGCTGTGGCCGCGTCCGCCTTCTTCGTTCTCCCCAACTTCCCCCGTACCACGAGCTGGCTGACCGAGGAAGAGGCCGCTCTCGCCACCTGGAGACTCGAAGAGGATATTGGCCAAGACGACTGGACCAATAGTGAGGAGCAGACCATGTGGCACGGTTTCAAGCTGGCGCTCGAGGATACCAAGACATGGGTCCTGGTAAGTTTGCACCGCACATTCCTCGCCAGATGCTGGTTTCCTGATAGTCACTAGCTCGTCCTCCTGTTCGGCAACGTATCCGCCGCTTCAGTGACCAACTTCTTCCCAACCGTCGTCGGAACCTTGGGATACTCCAATGTCATCACGCTGCTGCTGACCACGCCGCCCTACGTCCTCGGGGTCATCACCACCTTTGCCAATGCCTGGCACGCAGACAGGACGGGCGAGCGCTTCTTCCACGTCGCGACGCCCCTATGCCTGGCCGTCGTCGTCTTCATCATTGCGGCAGCAACCACCAACACGGCTGCGCGATACGTGGCCATAATGTTCATGGTGGGTTTCCTCATATCCTCTGCCACGATAGCGCGGATGAACAACAAAGAAAAGCGCTGACTGTCTCATGCTAGATCTCCGGGCTGTACTCGGGCTACACCACCGCACTCGCGTGGGTCAGCAACACGCTCCCGCGCCCGCCCGCGAAACGCGCAGCCGCGCTGGGCTTCATCAACGCCATCTCCAACTGCGCGTCCATCTACGCCAGCTACCTGTACCCCAGCTCAGCCAAGCCGCGGTACACCGGCGCCTTCATCCACAACTGCGTCATGGCAGCGTTGGCCATCTCTGCAGCGTTCGTGCTACGGACGATGCTAGTCAAGCTGAACAGGAGGCTCGATAGGGGTGAGAGGGTCGAGGGCGCCATCAACGCGGCGCCGGGTGAGGCTGTCGAGCATGGGTTCCGGTTCAAGCTGTGAGGGCAGCCCGGATGGTAGATGCAAGATCAACTCAAAACAAAGTATACAATAAAGCATTGACCGACTAAAATGCAATTCTATAGCAATCATCACAGTCTAGACCCAGGAGTGAAAACGGTGGATTGGGTGGTGTGAAGGTGAGGATGATGACCGGGGAGAGTTGCGTACAGTGTGTGGATGCCTCCCCAATCCCCAACTAACACAGTGTATATGGCCTGTAATAATCACGTGATAACGCTCCAACCCACGTCATTCATCTCGCGCCCCAACGCGTCTCCAGTGAATCCAGTTCGCGATTCTTCCATTCACACCCCACCTCTGGCCACAATGGCGGCCTCGGCCCAGAAGCACGCGATCAACCTCGTCGATGACGATGGTACGGCCTCTGAATCAGATTGTGGCCTTCAAAAGGAACTCACAAAGAAGCGCAAGTTGGAGTCCGATTTCTCGGAAAAGGTCCAGTGGACAGACGAGTCGGACTCTGCCCCCGTTAAACCCAAAAAGCGCAGAGCAAAGCGTAAATCAGTCACCAAGAAGCACACCACTATAAAAGCCGATGGAGACGTTGGCGTAGACAGCGATCTGGAGCTGTCCGGTATTCCAGAGTACGTCCAGGACCGCAGGCGAGAATTCGATGCGAAAAAGAAGCTCCACCATGAGGCTGCTCTCATGCTGCCGCCCGATTACACTAGCATCGTCTTTGACGAAACGCGGAGGTTGGGAGATCTTCAGGAACGTCCAAAATTCGACGAAAAGTCTGGCGTCAAACCCTCGCGGCCGTACAGGGATATCGAGCTCCCACAGTCTGCCGGTTTCATCCCCGCCTCCATCGCACGGTACTTGAGAGACTACCAGGTGGAGGGCGTCAAATTCCTTCACCGTAAATTCGTCTACCAAGAGGGCGCGATATTAGGCGACGATATGGGTCTGGGCAAGACGGTCCAGGTGGCCGCCTTCTTGACGGCCGCCTTTGGTAAGACCGGTGACGAGCGTGATGCCAAGAGGATGAGACAGATGCGTTACCACAACGACCGGTGGTATCCGCGAATCCTCATCATTTGCCCCGGATCTCTGATAATGAATTGGAGGAATGAGTTGAACCGATGGGGGTGGTGGCACGTCGACCTCTTCCACGGCGCCAACAAGGAGGACGTGCTTGGGACGGCTCGCGCGGGTCTTCTCGAGGTCATGATCACTACATACGATACGTACAAAAACAGCCGAAGCTCTATCAACATGGTTAAGTGGGACGCAGTCGTTGCTGACGAGTGTCATCGGCTCAAGGACCGATCCTCTGAGACGACCAAGGCTATGATGGAAGTTAATGCCCTCTGCAGGATCGGACTAACCGGCACAGCCATTCAGAACCGCTACGAAGAACTATGGACTCTCCTTGAATGGACCAATCCGGGGCATTTTGGAACACTGGCAGAGTGGAGAGAGACCGTCTCGAGGCCATTGACAATTGGGCAATCTCATGAGGCGACAATGGCACAGCTCAGCCTCGCAAGGCAGACGGCCCAGAAGCTCGTCCAGAACCTTCTACCGAGATATTTCCTCCGACGCATGAAGACATTGATCGCACATCAGCTCCCCAAGAAAACGGATAGAGTTGTCTTCTGTCCCCTCACGGACCTACAGCGCGAAGCCTACGAGAACTTCCTCAGTAGTGAGGATATTGAGCTACTCCGGGGCATATCCGACATTTGTGAGCACGGAAATGCCCAAGGGTGGTGTTGCAAGGTCAATCTGGCCAGCGGAATTCCGTGGCAAAATATCGTCTTTCCCAGTATGATTGTGCTACAGAAGCTGGCAAACCACCTCACCCTACTTGTTCCACAGACGACGGACCTTGACACAAAGCAGAAGGCGGAGCTTAGGACGCTCCAAGTTTGCGTTCCTGACATATGGAAAGAGCTCTACTCACAGAGGGATCAGATTAGGAGCCTGGTCAATCCCGAGTTCTGTGGGAAGTGGAAAATCCTTAGGAAGCTGCTCAAGTTTTGGTATAGCAACAAGGACAAGGTGCTGATTTTCTCGCACAGCGTGCGGCTGCTCCGGATTCTCCAGCATCTGTTCCACAACACGAGCTACAATGTCAGCTATCTTGACGGTTCACTGAGCTATGAGGCTCGTCAGGAGGTGGTTGACAATTTTAACTCTGACCCAAGTCAATTCGTCTTCCTTATATCGACCAAAGCAGGCGGTGTTGGGCTCAATATTACATCTGCCAACAAAGTCGTCATTGTTGATCCCCATTGGAATCCCTCCTACGATCTGCAGGCCCAAGATCGCGCCTATCGCATTGGCCAGACAAGAGATGTCGAGGTGTTCCGGCTCATCTCGCTCGGCACTGTGGAGGAGATTGTCTACGCGCGACAGATTTATAAGCAGCAGCAGGCCAACATTGGCTACACTGCGTCATCGGAGCGTCGCTACTTCAGAGGTGTCCAGCAGGATACCGAGCGAAAAGGCGAGATCTTCGGCCTCACCAACATCTTTACGTATCACCCCGACAGCGGCCTCCTCCGCGACATTGTCAATAAGACAAACATTGCGGAGGCAAAGGCTGGTGTCAGCCTTACCGATGTCAACATGGAAAAGGCCGCAGAGGAAGACGAAAGTCTGGGCGTCGTTAAGAAGGAGGATGGTGAAGGAGATGGAGGCATGAGCCAGCTTGCCGACCTACTCAAAGCCAAAGACCAGAAGCAGCTCCTAGAGGCCCGCAAAGCGACGGTCCCGAGAATTGATGCCGTCCAAGCCATCCTAACGTCCGCCGGGGTGGAGTATACGCACGAAAACTCAGAAGTCATTGGCTCCTCCAAGGTCGAAGAGCAGCTCTCTCGACGTGCCGCCATGGCGAACTACGCCGAGGGCGACATGCTAGGTCAAAACGCACTGTTCGTAAGCGACAAAGACGTCCAGGACGACGAGGCGCTGCTTAGCAAGTACAACCCCCCCGAGGATGTGCAGCTGCGGCAGTTTTGTGAGATGGCGAGGGAGTTTGGCTTTGCCAGTGCAACGGACTTCGCCCTGGTCGTTGAGAGCTGGACGCAGGAGGAGAGGAGGAATTGTCTGGATACCTTTTATCAGAAGAGAGAGAGCAAGCTCATCAGTGAAGAAGTTCCCAAGAAGAACGAAACCTCTGAAGCGGATTCGAAAGACGAAGCAGTGAAGAGAGAGGCAGAGAATGAGCCGAGTCGGCTCAAGTCACAGGTGAAGAAGGAGGAGGGTGACGCTGATGTCAAAGACAGCACGCTCAAGGAAGATCCGGCTCTCAAGGATGAACAGGACGAGAAGAAGACGATCAAGTTGGAAGGGATTTCGAAGAGGACATCCATCTTCTTATCAGATGATGACGAGGATGATGAGTTATGAAGGGCGTTCTGCATTTCTGGACACAAGATACCCCCAAGAAGCATTGATTTCTTTCTCTAATCATACATATACGTATACATATCCTACCACCTAACCCATGATGGCCAACGATGAAATTATTTGGTCAAGGTTCCCAAAATATGAGGCATCATCTCATAAGACGGCTCACCGGGAGGTTGCGCGATGTTAATCTCGGACCAAGGCCCAGCGTTGCGCAGGGTTGGCCCAGTCGGTCTGCAGATGCGGCACGAGCCCAGGAAGAAGGACCAGACAAAATTCACAAATTCTGTAACAGAGTCAGCAGAGCAGCGAGGGGGTTGTCGCGGGGATTCGGTACTTACGCTGATAGATGCTAAGCAGGATTCCTCCACGCTCCGTCTTGACGTGCTCATAGACGTACCACCGACCACCCGGCTTGAGTAGCTTGTATAGGGCCTTGATGTTCTCTTGCTGGTCGGGAATGCTACACAGGCACATGACGGTGACGATGCAGTCGATGCTGCCGGGCTCGATGGTCGTACCGCTCCAGGCATTGGGGTCGCTGAGAGACTCGATGCCGACGGGGATGACCTCGTAGATGCCCTCGAGACCAACTTCCTTGACGCGCTTCCTCAGCGCCTCAGCCGACTGGGGGTTTGGTTCCACACCGTAGATCTTGGTCAAGCCGCTCTCCGGATTGACACCCCTCCTCCTCACATCACCATCGGGCGTCTGATCCTTCTCCTCCCCAAGGGCAATCTTGGCGAAGACATCCGCCCACATGCCACTCCCCGCGCCAACCTCAATCACCCTCCCGCTCACGGGCGGGCTCACGACGCTGTCCTGCACGACGCCGTCGCGGACCCTCCCCTCCAGCAGGGGTACGACACGCTGCTCGGCGGTCTCCTTGACCTGGGGCCCGACGGTGGCCCAGAAGTTGCCAAAGAGAGCCTCATTGAAGCCCCAGGGAGTTAGGAGGGTGCGCCACTGGCGCCTGGAGACGAGCGAGACGATAGTGCTAGGAATGTGGCGCGCCGATATGGCCATGAAGAGCCATGGCTCGACAAGGTGGCCCAGGATGTCCTTGAGCTTGTCGAAGGCCGACATGGTGACAGAGTTCTGATAACAATGCTACTCTTTCAGCCGGGATTGAGTGAAGTGGAGAAGAGTTTGGAATGACCCATGAGAATTCTGGGGGGGGGGCCCTGGGGCGCAGGATATGCTAGACTTTCCGCTTTTGCACGAAAAGCGAGTTCGGCGAAGTGGGGCCGGCTACGTCGCCGGCTACTGACACCGGCTTCCCGGGTATCCCGCCAATAGCAGCCAATGTGGGCCAATGGGAGCAATGGGGGCGATGGGAGCCCAGAAGGACATGTTGACCACGGCCAGTGGTGTCAAATTCTTCAAATGATTGAATTGGCCTGGTATTCTATGTCTAATAGGCAATTCCATTCATTGGCTCCATCCCTCGGTACAGCTTGCCCCCGATAAGAGCATGCCTGGCCGTCGTTCCCTCCCTACTTCCTGCTTCCTGTCTAACCGGAGAACTTCTTGGTAAAGGCAATAATATTATCGTAGTATTCTTGCGCCTTCGGATGTTGAGGAAGCAGGTAGAGGGCATGGGGAAGGCCCGCGAACGTGACCAGCTCGACCTCGCCGCCCTCCTCCTGCAGCCTCTCGGCATACGCCATGGCATCGTCTCTGAGGGGGTCGCACCCGCAAGCCGTGACCACTAATTCATTGATATCAGCATGTTATATATCTTTGGAAGATTCGAGTGCTTTATCTCACATGCAGGGGGCAGGTTCTTAAGCGATGGCGCCAGCAGCGACGACAGGCGCCAGTCGTCTGTCGGCTCGGGCATGTACTGGTCGAGGAACCACTCGAGGCGCAAGGAGGTTATGATGCTGGCATCACGGTTCTGCTGGTAGCTGCCAAACTCGTACTTGTCCTTGGGCGCGAACTTGGGGTGTACTGTCACGGGGAACGACAGGATCTGGCCAACGACGCCCGTGATGCCCTCGTCGCGGGCCATGATGACGACGACACTAGCCTGAAGCACCGCCTTCGTCAGCATGTATTCTGGTTTACTTCCGCGTACACACGGTATTTACTTACAAGGCTGCCTCCCGCGCTACCGCCGTTGATGAGGATCTTGTTCGGGTCCGCTCCCAGCGAAGCGGCGTTCTCCTTGGCCTGATAACGGTGAGCCTATTTCTCCAAGTTGCGAGTACCTCATCCCAAAGCTTACCCATTTCAGCGCGTCGAAGCAGTCATTCACAGGAATCGGGAATCGGAAATCTGGGGCCCTTCATTTGCACCCGGTCAGCAACCCCTCGGAACCCCCTGAGCTTTTAGACGTCCCCAACTTACATGCGGTAATCCACACTCACAACCACCGTGTTCGTCTTGGCCGCAATCATGACGTTCTCGGGATGTTCCAGGCCGTGTCCACCGACAACAAAGCCGCCACCGTGGTACCGCATCATGAGCGCCGAGCCGGGCTTCTTGTCCTTGGCCGAGTACACCTTGACCTCGATCTGAGCGCCGTCGCGCACCGTGATGGTGCGCGTCTCTGTCACGACGTCCTCGCCTTCCGTGGGGCAGCCTGGAGGGCCGGGTGTCTCGCCTTTCCAAAGAGCGCGGAACTCGTCGAGCGTGAAAGAGGGCGTCCATATTTTCTCGGTGGATTCGTCAATGGTGGGCTGGAACTGGACGAAGAGGGGGTCCAGCTCGCTGAGGTGGCCATACTTGGGCAGCGGCTTGAAGTTGGGGTCGATGGGAGTGTATTCGAGGGTATCTTTGATAACGACCATGGTGGGCAATTATGTATTATAATATGTTCCCTATATTGTAGTAATGGGTATTGGAGAGAAGGGATGGGATGGAGGATGAGATGTCTACGGGAGAGCGACTATAAGACCAGGGCCGCGCACCTCAGATATATAATAATAATTCTGACTGTCACCCGAGGGGAATTTCTCAGAGCCCCTCCGTGGAATTGTCATCATGGACAGTTCCAGAGGGGCAAGTGGGTGTAAATGTACACCCCTGGGCGGAAAATGCTTGCCTTGGGGAGCGAGACAAATAGTGTACTCTGTGGTCCGCAACTCCGGAACTTGAGTGAAGTGGAGAATTATACGGCCTCGAACCTCGATGAGCCAATTGTGGCAATAATGGCCCTGCCAAGCTGACAAAACACAAATTTGCGGTGCAAAAGGGCTGAATAATGATAATATTGACACCGCAAAAAGGCCGTAATCCGTAGCCAGGGACCAGGCACCATACCTCGCACCAATAGCTATGGGAGTCGGGGTCTCGGAGACACCAGGATGGCCCATGATAATCGCAGATCTTCAACGTCAAGAATAGAGATAACAGTACCAGTGTCGTCCAAGGCTCCTACCATGTTCTTTAGTTAGCCCTCGGGGATTTCCACATCCAGATACAATATCCACAAGGATCATAATTTTTTTTTTTTTTTTTACGCAGGGGTGACTTCCGCCACCTAATCTTCCCATCACCGCTATAAGATAGTAAAAACTCGGATAATATTGCGATTTCGTCTATAGCTGATAAATCATGTAAATTCCCTATTACTCCCATATACAATAATAGGAATCAAAGGTTGTAGCGATCTAACGTTTATGATCCTCGTGGATACTACTCCGTAGTGGTAATACTCCATGGTGTTTCCAGTTGGATTCGTGGGGTAGACGGTTATCGTTCTCCGTCCTCACCAATCTCCATGTGGGCATGTCATGTATCGCGAGGACCCCCTCCCTATCCCCGCCACAGCTGAGAAACATCGTAGGGGTAGAGGGTATGGTGTGTATTCCTCTATAGACCAAATTTTTGTTTCCTGGGTGCTTCCAGCCTTCCATAACTAAACTCCGCGCAATGCTTTCCGGAAAGAGAGTTGAGGTCATCCACTGACCACATACACGGCCCCATGTCCCATGCTCAGATATCGCGCCGAGGCGTCATCCAAATAACAACCCAATCAATGCTAGACTAGCATATCTCGGATAGCCTCTATCTGTGAGGAGGCGCAAATGTCGAGTGCCGTGCACTGTGGCCGTCCCCGTCCCCGGCCTGTCGTTCCCAATCTGTCGCCTTGTGACGGGAGGGCTAAATAGCCATCACTGTTGGCCACCACGTAGCATGTGCGCATCTGGGTATCATTTCATCTCATGTTCCAATCCCACCCCTCCAAGCGCTCTCACAGCAGCTCGAAATCGTCCAGCTGGTCCCGGTACTTCATGATGTTCTTCTTGATCTTGCTTCCCACCGACCACGTCACAAAGTCCTCGGTCGTCCTCGTCACCAGGTACGCCGAGTCAGTGACCGTCTCCGTCCCGACTCGCACGTGGCCCTGCTCAATCATCTTGGTCGCCGCCTGTACCGTCTGGGCCATGCGCAGCCTCGTCATCACGACGGGCAGCCGCCTGCGCGCAAAGGCGCTGACCGTGGCGCCCTTCTCGACGGAGCTCAGCTTAGACTTGGACGACAGGATCCCCATGTCGTACAGTTTGTTCAAAAGGAGTTCTTCGTGCTTGCGGCGAGTCGCATTATCGGGCGGGAGGAGGGAAAGACGATGGGCGAGTTGGCGCAGGGACTAGAACCTCGTTAGTTATTGAGCCGGGAAAAAAAAAAAATACACGGTGAGCGCATGACTTACACCGCAAATGCGATTGTATGAGTGGTAATCCTCCGGGCGCTGGATATGATATCTTCGGCGGACGGCGGCGTCTCTGTGGTCGTTATCGGACTTGTAGGTGACGAAGTCGACCTTGCGCAGGAGCTTCTGCTCGTGATGTTTGAGTTTGCGGACCATGGTGAAGACTCTTCTATGTTTTTTTTTTAACAAGGGTGGCTTCGATAAGTCGGATTGAAGAGACTGTGTTGGAAAGCGAGTGTCCGGGTTTCGTTGTGCTGGCTTGGTTTGGTTTCTTCGAGATCAAAAAATCTTGGTGGGGCCCAGCGCCAATGTTGGTGGAGCAGTTTGGACCCCCGAACGGAACATTCCGCCTCCGAGCCCATGGAAAAACTCCCAGCCATAGCACAGCAACAGTAACAGCAAGCCGTCTCCTTCGCAATCCTCATCACAACCGGCCCAATTCATCCAGCCATGCCTCCCCGGCTACCAATGCTGAGCGCCCTGCGCGGCTCAGTTCAGTCCCTTGGTATGCGCGCCTTCTCCTCCACTCCCGCTGTCGCTGCTCCCCGCGACGAGCCCTGGCCCAGCTCTGCTTCCTCCTCCTCGACACCCGCCAGCCGCCGCTCCTCCCCCAGCAACCTCCTCTCCCTCCACCGGCCCTCCCGCCGAACCCCCCGCGACGACCAGAAGCCGGGCGACGACAAGTCTCCGCGGGCCGACACCGCCTCCCGCCTCTTCAACCGATACAAACAGAAGAGCCGCGCCGACAACACCGCCTCCCTAGAGTCCGCGCACAACTACCTGCGCGAGCAGAAGATCGCCAACGACTACCTGCGCGAGATGCCGCGCCGCTGGGAGGTCGGCGACGTCTACGCGCCCCACGACCTCAGCCCCGCCGAGATGGAGAAGTTCCGCCGCAAGAAGACGCGCCAGACCGACGTGGTCGACATGCTAGGCATCCGGCCCCAGGACATGTACAAGGTGAGCGAAGCCCCCGTCCCCCTCTCCCCCGTGGGCGAGGGGCGAGGTTGGAGCGAAGGGAAAAATGTGCTGACATGTGCTTGTTAACCAGAACTTCTCCATGATCGGCGAGTATACAAACAGGACTGGCCAGATTCTCCCGTCGACAAAGACTGGCCTCCGGCCCGTGAACCAGCGCAAGCTGTCCAAAATGATTCGTCGGGCTATTGGAATGGGCATCTACCCCAGTGTGCACGACCATCCTGAGGTTCTTCGGAGTCGATTCTTCCCGCAGTCGTCATAAGGGGCATCAGGGGGGACATCGGTGTCACTACCTGCAAGGCGTCGAGGAGCACGGGAAATGCCATGTAGTATTCAGCATGCTACCGTGCATGACATATAATGTACAACAGCTTCTATCTCTATTGTGTACCTTGTAGAATACAATTTTTGTACAATTAGGCCTTGACGACCCTATCGAGCTTGTACTGGCACAGGCCAAACTCTGTCTTCCGCCGCCTCTTCTTCTGCAACTCGGCCCACTGGTCGCGGTACCGCTTCTGTGCCCACTCCTTGAAACCCGCCTGCAAGTTCTCTCCAGGTAACGCGTTGAAAGCCACGCCCAACCTATGTAAAAATGGCGTCAGTATACGTCGCAGGAAAGTCGACTTGGGGGAGGGGGGGGACTCACGTCACTGCATCCGGCTCCGAACCAGTGTAGGACGCCATCTTCAAGATCAGACTCCGCACCTCCTTCTCATTTCCTGATGCCGCAATAGCTCCCACATACGCAGTGAAAATTGATGGCGATACCTCAATATCCATGGCCTCGATCTTGTCCCAGATCTCCCGCGCCATCTTGGCCCCACCGGATTTCCGCTCCAGCGTCCAGAATACCGCCTCCAGACTAGAGTACGACGGTCCCTCAGGCGACTGCGTAATCTCGTTCCAGAAATCCAGGGCCTTCAGGGGCCTCTCGCCGGCCGCATAGGCGAGCATGAGGGCCGTGTTCAGTTTTGTGTTTGTATGAACACGGGTGTCCATCTTCAGCATGTTGTGGACCTGCTCGGTGCCGTCCCGGTCTGGGTTCTCCGCGAATCCCTCAAAGCACTTGACGTACGTATCCAGATCGGGCTGGAATGCCCTATTCCTATGCTGCCGCATGTGGCTGAACACATGGGTGGCCATGTCGGGTCGCTTGCGTTCGAAGAAGGCGTCCAGGAGTTGAACGCGCCGCTCGAAGCTCAGATCCTGGAAAAACTGGTGGAGGAGTTGGTATGCGCCCCATACGCGGGATGTACTCGTGCTGGGGTCGCAGCAGAATTTAACAAAGACATCCTGCACAACGTCGCGTTGCGCTTCACTGTATAAGAAGGCATGAACAGAGAGTATATCCATCACGTCAAAGCTTTGGTCGTTCTCGAGGAACCTCAGGCACAGAGAGCCGACCGTCTCCGGCTCCAGATGTAACCGCTCTTCTTCGACAGTTTCCAGCAACTGAACGATGAGTTTGAAGTCCGGGGGTCGCTGATGACAGAGGAATAGGAGATACCTGTTCATCAGCTGACTGTACTCTCTCCATAGCGCCGTGTTGTCGCCAGCCATTGACCCGGCAAATTGGAGCTCCCCAAACGCCGCCTTGGCGTCAATGACAGATCCTGCTGCGATATGCATAGATATCAGGATGAGATATGTTTCTGCGTTCGGCTTAATGGACTTCGCGAGAGCGGTAGCAAGAATCTCCTCCGCCAGCCTGGGGTCTACCGTCTGTTCGGCAACCCTGAGCATGGAGTTGATGGTGGCTGTATCTGGGGACACAGGTCCGTTTTGACCGACCATGTGCGACATCATGGATTGAACTTCTTCCAACCGCATGCCCACGAATAGCATTGCCTGGAGCAGGGCGTCCCAGTACCGTTTCCTCGGTTGCGACTGGCCAAGCTCCAAGAGGAATGGCGTAGCCCAGTCCTCAAGTTTATTGCGAACTGCGAATAACGCAATGGCGCGGTATGTTCCGGGCCGGCTATGTCGTCCACCCGTTAGGGACTTGGTGAACCAGTGTTGGGTCTCAGGGACCCGGTCTTTTTGTGCGTAGAAGACGGTGATGACTTCTTGTAGTTCCGGAGTATATGGGACACCGTGTCGCTCAGCAAACTCGACAAGTTCGACAAGCTCTTTCTCGTGGCCTTCGTATGCAAGGCCGCGAGCGACGTCCTCGAGGACTCGTCCATCACCGATAGTATATTCCGTATAGATCGGGTCGCCGAATTTGGCGTAGAACTCCTTGAGGGCCTCTTGTGAGCTGCCAAACCGAGACATAGCCTGGACCAGGTGACTCCAGAGCAGCTCTGGCTCCCCAGGCCTTCCATCAATGTCGGCCGTGAGCAACGCCGTATTCAATGCCCTGGCGAGACCAAGATGCTCCTTACTCCGTTCGATAGGCTCGATTTCCAAGAGGACCTTCCTCGCCATGGCCAAGTCGGCGGTCGACAGCTTCTTGACGTTCTCGTGGGCAGGCAGGGGCTCGGTCAGATATTCGAGCAGTCGGCGGCATTGTAGCGCCTGGGTGCTGTTGAGAGGAATATTGTTTCTGAGCTTGGACCCTATCAACTTCCTCCAGGCGGCCATGAGCTCCTTGCGCGTCGGTGGGCGCAGCTTGTCGAGCATGCGACTGCGCCAGACCATGATCTGCATCCATCCCGGCTCATACTCTGGCTGGCGAATCTCCCGCGGCGCCTTCTTGAAGAGTATGTTGAGAAAGGTTCGCTCAAATGTTCGGCAGCCTACTTGTCGCGTGATCGGTCGCCTTCGAGCCGGGGCAGCGTAGAGGGCGCAGGAGGGCGGTGGGTTGGCGCGGCGGACGACGAGGTGCCGAGCATGGCGGGCGAAATTTGCCCTCATGATGATAGCACCTATAGGGTCAGGTGCCTGGGAGATGTGAGCGGCCGGTGGCCAATTGGTGGTATGGCGAGCATGGGGCTCTACCAGAGCATTTTTAGAGCTCGCGTTCCGCCGATAGAGAGTGTGTCGCTACTTGAGAAAGCTCCTTTGCATCTTCAATTTCAGAACCCTTGACGGGAGCTGGCGACCCAGTCGCGTTGGACGGGGATTAGCCGTGGTTCCACCGACCATCATCGCACGCGCCATGCTTTGTACCTACCTTACTTGAGCAAGGAACTAGCATCACAGTTTCATTGCTACCTAGGTAGGCATTTATTAATATTCTTAAGTGTGGTAGTTGCCAGCTCCATATCACACATGATGCATTGTCACTTAGCCCCCCTGGCCTTGAGGCACATTGCGGTGCCGTCTACGGAGTAATCGTTGAACGGTAGAGGCATTGTCAGCTACCCTAAACTAAATGCCCGTTTTCAGCAAACCCGATTCTCTTAGTACCGCGGTCACTTTATCGCCGATAAGTACCAAAGCACTTGGCTAAGTAGGCGCTTTGTAATGCTAAGAAGCTTACCCCGCCCAATTCATAAACACGTATTGCGAACTCGTAAAACGGTTGGATGGCGCCATTGACAAGTGCGCCTTTGTGCAGTTTCATCGATGGTGAAAGACAATGGTCATGGGCTTAGATCATAGCTGAATTTAGCTATCAATACGAAATAAGAGCCGTCCCGAGACGGACTCGCGCTTTCCTAACGGAGTTAAGGGTGACGCATCTCCGCTATACCTTTGTTGCGAGATACCTTAGTATTACCTCACTTATTAAAGTATCGAGATCCCCACTAGAGGCTTCCACAAGTACACACCTTTCATCTTCCGTCACTCTAGTACCAGTGCCAATATGCCTCTCGTCGCGAGCAAGCTGACCAACCGCATCATCCTGGGTCTCATGACCTTTGGACCCAATGAGGCGGATGGCGCTCGAATCACAAGCATCGACACCTTCCAGAAGGCTCTCGACGTCTTCCAGGCTAGGGGCTACAATGAGGTCGACACGGCACCAACGTATGTCGGTAGGAAGCAGGAGGTCTTCACTCGCGAGGCCGGATGGAAGGACAGAGGACTCACCTTGGCCACCAAAGTCCAGTATCCGTCCAAGCCCGGCGACAACTCAGCTGAGAATGTCATTGCATCTGTCGAGTCCAGCTTGGCGAATCTGGGGACCGACTGTATAGATGTAAGCCCTCTAAAATTGCTGCCTCTTCATTAGAATGAACCACTAGCTGACTCGACTCATCAAAGCTCCTGTACCTGCACCGCGCGGATCGTGCTGTGCCGTTCGCAGAGACGCTTGAGGCCATCGACAAGCTTCACAAGGCTGGCAAGTTTGTCCGTTTTGGCATCAGCAACTTCGCCGCCTTCGAGGTGGCGGAGATCGTCATGACCTGCAAGTACAATGGCTGGGTGCGCCCGACGGTGTACCAGGGCATGTATAACTGCATCACACGCAACATCGAGGCGGAGCTGTTTGTCGCCTGCCGGCGCTACGGCCTCGACATTGTCGTGTACAACCCTCTTGCCGGAGGGCTCTTCTCGGGAAAGATCAAGTCTAAGGACCTGGTGCCTGAGAGCGGGCGGTTCTCCAACACGAGCTCAGCCCAGGGCGCAAACTACCGTGACCGGTACTTCCGCGAGAGCACCTTCAAGGCGCTGCAGGTCATGGAGCAGGCCACAGAGAAGCACGGGCTGAGCATGATTGAGACGGCTCTGCGGTGGGTGGTGCACCACTCCGCGCTGAAGATCAAGGACGGCAACGACGGCATTCTGATTGGCATCTCAAGCGTTGCTCAGCTTGAGAGCAACCTTGACAACCTCGAAAAGGGCCCTCTGCCGGATGACGTGGTCGCGTCGCTGGACGAGGCGTGGCACATCGCCAAGGAAGACTCACCCAACTACTGGCACGGCGACCTGGTGTACTCGTACGACACGCAGAAGGCGCTGTTTGGCGAGGGCGCAAAGTAAGTTTCCGGCGTGGGGAAGTAGATTCTTGGTCGACGAGTAGGGGAACCTTCGGTGCGCTGGCAATCTGTCATTGGGAGTAGCCAGTACTATCCGTACGTAGTGATTTGAGACTCATGTTGCGGATGAAAGACAATCTTTTCCAAGGTACTCCCGCCCCTCGGAGTCCCAGGTGACGTCCACTGTTGATGCCGCTTTTCGTCAGCTGACGTTTGGCCAAGGCGCCTGGGGATCACGCACAACTGGTGACGGTGGCCTCCATGCTGAGTCAGTGATCCAGGGCGCTGGCTCGGCGCCTCAGTGGCTCCCGCTCAGCACTTTCCAGCGCCCCCCAGTGCCTCACCGCCTGCTGGAGGTGGCCAGGCCAGGCTGCCAGGGGCGCGCGCCCGACGGTCCCGGCCCGAAGCACTGGGCCTGAGCCAGTCAGATGGCGCTATAGGAGCCACCTATGGAAGCCACTATCCAAAGCGTCCAGTGAGATTAAGGTTGCGTGTTCCCGCAACCATCCGTCATCCAACAGACGGTTCACATCGTCGGTACTAATATTACAAGTAACTAGGGGCTCCTTCACGTTGTGGGCGGCGCCTCTTCCTAAACGTCTCGCCTCCCGAACTTAGATGTGGTTTAATTTTTTTATGACCAATCTTCCCACGACGCACGACTTGACGAGCATCTCCTTAGGATAGCAACCTCATTGACACCCCCGTACGGACCCTCGGGACACTGTCTCATCATTAATTAGACGTCGCCACATGCTCGACTCTCGAACCAGGCGCCAACGGCAAATCAAGAACTGCTGGCGAACCTGGCCCCAGGACCAGCCCTCCGAACGGCGATTTCGTCCTTGACATTGTAACGTCCCCCGAACACAGTTGACAACATGGCGAATCCCGATGCCCGCCGCCCGAGCTACCCTCGTCCTACAGACGGCCGCTCTGAAACACCGTTACTATACAAGGCCGAGGATGGAGATGGCGAGGAGGAGCGTGGGCGCCAGAGCATGACGGAGCGCCTGTACGATGGACCTAGGAACAGCCACGGCGAGGACTCGCACCGACCGCCAACGTCGCAGCGCCATCCATCGACATTTAGCAGGCGATCGACAATGCGCAGCCGCAGCCCGCGGGAGGTGGCCGCCGAGAACGTGGCCAAGAAGAAGTACACGTACGCCGCCTTCTTCCTCGTCATCAGTCTGATCGCATTCTGCGTGCAGACGGAGCTCAGCGCGTACATCCAACACGATCTGGGCTGGGGCAAGGCCTACTGCATGATGTACTTCACCCACAGCTCATGGATCGTCCTGTGGCCGGCGCAGCTGCTGGTCCTGCGGACGCAGAAGACGCATCTGTCCTGGTCTGTATTCCTGAAGAAGCATCTCGAGTCGCTCAAGATGACGGCTACGATGGTTGAGACCCGGTCGCTGGACGTCCACAGGCCGTGGGTGCAGCACAACTCGCACCCAATTCGCTACATGATCAAGTTCACGGCTATTGTAACCACCGCGCTCACCGTGGCTGGCCTTAGCTGGTATATCGCGGTCGCCCTGACCACGCCGTCTGACCTGACAGCCATCTACAATTGCTCCGCCTTCTTTGCCTACGTCTTCTCTGTTCCGCTTCTGCGCGAGCCCCTCCGCATTGACAAGTCTATCGCTGTCCTGATCGCCATCGCGGGTGTCCTGGTTGTGGCGTATGGCGACTCCAAGGGGACCTCCGCCGAAGGCGGCGAGGGTGATACCACCATGGGTAGCCGGTTCGTCGGGAACATTGTTATCGGTTTCGGATCGGTGCTGTATGGATTGTACGAGGTGCTATACAAGCGCTACGCCTGCCCCCCGGAGGGTGTGTCCCCCGGCCGTGGCGTTGTCTTTGCCAACACATTCGGCTCGCTCATTGGTCTCTTCACCCTCACCGTCCTCTGGATCCCCCTACCTATCCTCCACTGGCTTAACATTGAACGGTTTGAGCTTCCCAACGCCTCAACCGGATGGCTTGTCCTGGCCGCCGTGCTTGCCAATGCCACATTCAGCGGATCTTTCCTCGTCCTCATCTCCCTCACATCTCCCGTGCTGTCCTCGGTCGCCGCCCTGCTGACCATCTTCATCGTTGCCCTTGCCGACTGGTTCATCACGGGGGATCCGCTCAGCTGGGCGGCCATCATTGGCGGAACTATGATCACCATTGCGTTCGTGGGGCTGAGCTGGAGTACGTACCGCGAGATGAAGGAGCACGAGGCGCAGAAGCTGGCAGTGGATCTAACAGATAGCGATCTCGAGGGCGATGCGAGCAGCAACGATGATTAGATTAATGCGGGAGAATTCTTTCCGGGCTTGGCGTTCTGGGGCGATGAAGATTTATTTCGATTTCACTATGTGAAGCTCCGTTACCTTGCTTTGGGATTTTCGGGACGTATGCACGAACATTATAGACTGGGGTGCCATGTTTGGACTACCAGCTCGTCGCGATATACATGAGGGTGAACGAGCCATGTTTGGTTGTTCCCTCAATACCACTTTAAATGACCCCCTCTTTGAGACACATACGTGATATTGTACTAGTAGTTGTCTTCTATCAACACACATACCTTTTATTGATGGCGGTGGCTTCGAACTAGGATGTCCCCATGGATGGAATCCTCCAGCACGCGCCATTCCCTGTAATTTACATCACTTATGGACCCGTCGACTATGCCCTCTCTCACGGTGTCGAATAGAGTCCTGCTATGCTCGCCGTCCGTCTCGAACCGACGCACGTGCTTCCAAGTATCCGCAAGCCTGTGATCCTTGTCGAAGAGGGCCAGACGGATGGCCACGGCGGCATCATGACCTTCCATCCAGGGATCATTCAGGTCGAGGTGGCCCATCTGTGACTTGCCCAGCATGCGCGAGAAGTCCAGGAAGCGGGGCGCCATCTGCATGTAGAGGGTTGGGACGCCAGGGATGAACGGGATGACCGCGTGTTTGATGTGAGCACCCGTGGGGAAGATGGAAATGTAAGAGAACTTTTCAAGATGAGGGAGAGGAGGGGGATCGGGGTACGCCCCAAATATCTTCTCCAAGAAGCAGGGCGGGAAGTTCTCGTGGTACTCGTAGGTGGTGTAATTCTCAAGAAAGGAGCCTTCGTTGAGGAGGAATTCAGTCCACGGGCGGAGAGAAAAGATGTCTGGCCCCGAGGGTGATTTTGAGGGAAGTGGTTGCGGTTGCAAGCGTGAGGAACGGGAGAGTTGCAGGACCTGCTTTGAGAGGTCGAACATCCACCAGGCTGCGCCGGGTAGGGGGCCAAGGCCGATGAGGATCGCTATAACAGACGGGTCCCCGATGAACGTGACGCGACGAGGATCGATGATGGAGAAGATGGAGGACCAGGTCTTTTTGGTGCGTTCGAGGAGGTTGTCTGGTGGCTTGAAGACGTCACAAGGCCAAGGATTTTCGAGGGCAATGACAGTGAGACCCTCGACAATGGCGGAAATGCAATCGCTGTCTTGATCGCGCAGGAAGTTTAGAAGGCCCTGATCCGGCTCTCCTTGGTCATTGTAGGAGGACCTTGCTTGGAGATTCCACTTCATGTGGCGGAGGAGCATAGGGAGGCAGATCTGGCGCCACCTATGGCTGACTGCTGAAGCCTCTAACAGGCTGCTATCGACGTGTGGTCCGATGGGAAAGCCATAGTGGGTGACGATCAGTTCTGGGTAGTCGTGGACTAGCTGAGGGAATGGGGGGTCGGTATCCAGATACGAGAGTATCATGGAGAGAATCTCAGGAGGAAGCTCTTCCATTTGAGCCATGGTCAATTGAGCAACGATCTTCGTCTGGTTCTAGTAGAAGAGACGTCAAGTATAGCAAGTAGGATTGAGAGATATTTAGTCTTAATTGCTCTCGCAGATAGCTAACTACCTAAGTAGGTAGATAATCGGATGAGAGGGCGGTACTGAATCATGTCCGAGGTACGTATTTTTGTGGTCGCAAACGGCCTCATTGCTAGGTTCCGCGATGATGCAACGTGTATGAGGGGCGCGGGGCATTTGCGCCCTCAATTGAAGCTTATTACGGAGTACTTGGATAAGCAATCGCCACAGCCTAACCACTATATTATCCAACGAAATTCGTGGTAAATAGTTATGAGCTTATGCCATAGCAGGAGTACTGCGATGCCTGTTTGGCAAGCCAACGTCATCGTTTGCTGATGGGACGTGGGTGTCGAATGCCAGAAGCCCTATCCTCCCGTCATCCCATACGTCTAGAGTGACAAGGTTGCACATATCAAATGACAAACGCCTCCCAAAGGCCGCTGACAGAGCCAATGCCCGAAAAATTAAGACGATATTTGGAAAATTCGGAATGTCAAAACCCTCGATGGAAGTCTTCCATAACTTGAGGGGAAACATGCTGTTAAGTTTGAAAGGGCGAGACTTGACCCGCCACGAAACATCATCCCCAAGACCAATAAAACTCAACCGAGAAAGCTGCCACCTCGGTCACACCGACGCAGCAAACCGTTATGGAAGGACCCAGATATCTGATTCAGGGCCTACCGTACTGGATGCTGCTTCCCACAGGCATTTTCCAGAAAGATGCAGGGGGGAAGAGTGAGGAAGGAGCAGTGCCTCAGCCCGTGGCAGACGGCAGTCACCCGTTGACAGCTGGCCGCCAGCTGTGAGCAATGAGTTCTGGCTCCATCACTGTCCCATTGCGCCTAGAAAAATCACTTGATTTCATCTTTAAAAGGCACAGACCGCCTGAGGACCTCAAATTCTTGCCCAAAAACATTTCTTCACTCTTTTGCCCCTTTCCTTCTGGCCCCTTAGACTATCCATCTGTCCGCCCATCCCTGGGGTTTTCACAATAATGAAAGGAACAGATATTCAAAAATTCTCAAAACTAATGCAGCGAGTCGACCAAAATCGTCACAAAGTTATCGAACGTCTTTGGAAGCAGTATCGGGATGGCGCTTTGGGCTGCGGTTCGCCCCTTCCCTCGAAATTGCACCTACAGCTCATCTACAGCAAGTGGATCATAGTACGCGCAAAGCGCGAGGAGCCCGACAACAAAATCAGTGCCATCCAAGTCCGAAATCTAGATTATCCTAACCCTGTGGATATCAACTTCATGGGTTACGACCAGGAAGCTCGTTGCTTGGCTTTCAAGGGCGAGACAAAGCACCTGGATGCCTTTCTAGATTTTGCAGAAGGCGTGGTGAATTCCGAGAGAGTTGAACATGTGTTCAAAGTTGCATCGGATGTGCGAGTCCCCGAGGGGGGACTGGAGCCCGGTCTAGAGTATGACGACTTCGCTGCTCGGGTCGAGATTGTTGAGTACGCTATGTGGCTGAAAGATGTGCCAACCGAACAAGGTAAGCCCCGACATATCTTTTTTTGAGGAGATTTTCAATGCTGACTGGGTATATAAGATGAGACAAAAGGTGAAGGAGACGTCTACACTATCATCAGCGTCCTCGAAGACGGTACACATAAGGTTCTCCCTGTCAATGAGGAAGCTCCTGCCGATGAGGAATTTCAGCCTGTTGAAGAGGAAACCCCCGTCGGTGAGGATATTCCGGAATTGCAACTTGCCGAAGTGGTACCCAAGGCCGGCGAGGATGTTCCAGATTTACAGCCTATCGAAGAGGAAACCCTCGCCGATGAGGATATCCCAGAATTGGAGCTTGCCGTATTGGAACCTCCAGGCGATGAGGATATTACAGGTTTACAATCCGGATTACTCCAAGGAACTGACGACACTAGGATGGACGAAGACCCTTTGGAAATACCCGCCTTCGAAGACCATAGTATCCCCGACTATGATCGATTCAAAACCCTAGAGAACGAGCTATCCTTAATCCCTGAGCCCCTCGCAGACCCTGAATTCCTGGAAGATTTCAGTATGCAGCAACAAATGGACGCAGACGCAGCAATGGCAGCAGCCATAGGAGCTGAAATGTCGACCCGATATGCATTACGGGCTAGGAATCGTTCTGGCGAAGGGGCCACACCATCTCCCTCGAAGCCAACGCCCCCTAGACCAACCACCGAAAAGGCATCTCCGAAGAAGTCAACGCGGAAGAAGAAGGGGATCGCCCAGAGGAAGAAGCCACAGCGCCGGTGAGAAGATGTCATAGGTGATTTACGGTGAGATTTGGATGAAGGGGATCCATTTAATGGGAGAATAGCACCTTTCTGAGTAACAAATCAACCGTTGGCACAAGAATGAACAAATTCTGCCGTCGTTTGGGTCTTTACTTTGTCATGCAGTGGTCGAGCATAGGTCCTTTGCACTTGAGCGCACCAAAAATAGGGTAAACATCATAAATTAATGCTACATGAGCTACCCAAGCGTCCTGCCTTCTTTGCGCACTTTCCGCGTCTCTTAGGATCTACCCAAATCCTTACTTTTTGATACCGCACTCACTGGGGTTAACCTGCGTAGCCTTCGCGTCAACCCGGCCCAGAGCCACGGCCTGGCCTTTGGTCAGAGTATTCATGGCCGCGAGGCCAATGTTGTACCCTGCGGCCGCGTGATCGACGGCGAGGACGTTGACCTTGTTGCCCTTATACTCAAGGCGCCAGCAGGTGCCGCACGAGGGCGAGTTCCACCCGGCCACGGCCTGGACGCCGCCAATGTTGGGGAACTTGGGGATCTCGCCCTGCGTATGCCACTTGTAGCGCGTGATGAGGCCGTTGGGCCCGTCGGAGCAGGACACCTCGGTGAGGGAGCGTCCAGCCTGGTCGTAGCCGGTGTCGTAGGAGACTGTAAGGGTGTTTGTTAGTGGCAGATGCATATCCCGGTTTCAATGGCGGGAGAATGTACCTGTCACTGCAGAAGCAGCGGCGGTGAAGGAGATGATGCTGAGAATGCTGGAGAGCTGCATCTTGATAGATTGTGAGATGGTATTTGGCGTGGAGATGGTGTGCGTGGATGAGAGATGCTTGGGGGAGAAGGCAAGTCCTGTCCGAGTGAGAGGAGATGGTGACAGGATGGTGGTGGAGGTGGGAGTTGCCTTCCTTTATATGTCCTAGACCATCATAGAGGAGATAGCTTGGTGGTTTCCTCCTTCTCGCATTCGAGGTAACCCGTTAAACGACATATCAGACTCGAATGGCAACGTCATCTGACAACGGTGATGCCGTTAGCGCCTGTGGACGGCATCGCCACCCGGGAATCGAGGCCATCATCAAGACCGACTAGCGACTAATTTCGTATATCCGTAGTTACTAAAAGATGACACTATTCTCACTTGAGCCCATCTGGATGGAGCGGCAGTGGCTCGTATTCGGCAGAGCACAGCATCAAAGCACAGACAAACACATCTCGCTGCCACAGTGTCCGCAGCGTCCCGTGAGAGAATAAAAAAGGTGCTCTCGTATTTGTGATGCTGATCACGCTCATCAGGCGCGCACAGGTTGGGGCTGTCGGGGTTCGTATCGGGTCTGGCTGGGAGGCTGGCGCGCATGTGACTGGCTCGCGTTGGAGCGCCCTGACACCAGACATGCATGAGCATTGGGACTCTGTGCTTGTATCACTGCCGGAGCTTTTCGTATGCATTTGGATGCTCTGTTTTTGTTTTTGCCTCCAGGTTTCCTTGAAATCATCTCCGGGAGGCAAAATTGTCGAGGGTGTTGGCTTCAGTCAATATTTGCGAGACCGGACGTAGCTTGTGTCACTCGGCTACACTGCATCGCCCATGCAGCTTATGGGCCATAAAATGCATGGATCCGGTAGTTGATTTGTGACTGCATTTCAATGTTACCATTTGTGTCTCGTTACTCTCGGACAGGACCGTAATAGAGCCACGGTCATCCTCTCCACCACTGTAGATGCGAGAACTTCAACCTTGTCCGTATTCACACCGACTTTCGTAGGTTCATGCGAATGCTCTTCTTATTGAGCCGAGTCGGGCCCGACTAGTTTCCTAATGAAATGTCATAGCGCTTCTGTCAAAAGACATGTACCGAATGAAGTGCCTGGTGAGTGAAGATCGGTGGTATCATTTGAAAGTTGACGTTCACACAAAACAATAGCTATTCCTCCCGTCATAACGCCCATCTGGATGGCACTAGTCAGGCTTGACAGTCTGCTCCGTGGTCAGAACCTCAGTCCCCTTGAATTTGCGCGCCGGAATCTTCTTCTCAAACAGGATATCCAGCTCCCCATACGTGCGGCCCTTGGGCTCGGGGACCCGGAAGAAGGACCACGTCAGGAACAGCGAGCAGATGCCCGCCCAGAAGAAGCCTGTCTTGGCCCCCCAGTTCAGGGCGTCCGGGTTGAGCATGTACGGTGTGATGACCGAGTTGATGACGGCGCCGACGTTGTAGAGGATCCGCGCCAACACCACCGTCTTAGCCCGCAGGCGCACCGACGACAGCTCCGCGACGAGGGAGTACACCACGGGCCCCACGGTGCAGCAATAGAAGAATGTGAAGACGACGAGCATGGCCCCCGTCGCCCAGTACGTCGGTTCGTGCCGCGGCGCAATGCCTGTGAAGCCGATGATAAGCTGGCAGACGGCCAGGATGGCTAGCCCACCCACGAAGAGGGTGCGCCGGCCCAAGAACTGCATGAGGACCCACGAGATGAGAGTCCCGATGAATCCGGCACAGCTCTGGATCAGACTCATGTTGAAGGCCTGCTCGGTTGGGAGGCCAGCCTGCAGGAAGAAGTAGGTGGACCATGACATTATCGCAGCGCCGCAGAGAGACTGCGCGGCCCAGATGAGGGTGACGACCTCGGTGCGGCGGAGGTTAGAGCCCCTGAAGCAGTCGACATAGCCGGCGCCGGCTATCGTCTTCTTCTCGTTCTCCGTCGTGAAAAGCATCAAGGAGATTGTCTTTTTGGGGTCGAATGTGGCGTCCGACTTGGTGGTCAGTCGCCTCAGCACACGTTCTGCCTCGTCGAGCCGGTCCTTGCGCACCAAGAGCCATGGCGACTCTGGGGCGAAGAAGATGCCGATGATTAGGGGTAGCGGCCACATCCACTGTAGACCAAAGGGAATCCGGAAGGCCCACTCGCCGGGGCGGTTCAGTAGGCCGCGGAGGGTACCCATGCTGATGAGCTGCCCGATGACCCAGCACAGGTTCACGTAGGTGGTGAGGTAGCTCCGTAGGGCGACGGGACACACCTCTGACGCGTACGTGGTGGTGCAGGTCTGGAAGACGCCAAAGGGGACGCCCATGAGGAATTGGCCGGCGAGGAGCGTCTCAAGATTCTGGGCGAAGAAGGGCAGACAGATGAAGACAGAGAGGGAGAGAAGGGACACAATCATAGTCCACCGGTAGCCATAGAGCTCCGACGAGTACCCGTTGACCCAGAGGCCGAAGATCTCTCCAATGCGGACGGCATTAGACAGGGCTGCCTGCCATGGGGCGGGGATATGGTATTCGCCGTCGGAGCCTGGGGTGCCATACCTCTTCTGGAACTGTGGCTGGGCGTAGAAGGAGTTCATGAGGCTCGTGTCGAAGCCTTCCATGATGACGGCCGTGGAGAGGAAGACGGACCAACCGACGGCCTTGGGGTAGAGCTTGATGCCTTGCCACAGGCTCATCTGGCGCTCATGGTCGGTGGCATCCTGGACTTCGCTCAGGGTGCCCTGACCCATGTGGCGAACAATTTTACTTCCCTCCTCTGGATGCGGTACGAGGGCTTGATCGCTGTCGGCAGTGCTTTCCATGACAGAAGTAATCGAGGCGGATGACGACGCTACGGTGAGAATACTACCGTGATCCATGGCTGGAGAAGGGATTGCGACGGCTTATTATATACGTTAACCCAGATGACTATTCGTAGCATGGCTTTTGCTATACCCTGATATTGGCTCGCTATACCCTGATACTGGCTTGGTGGTGAGGGGTTTGAGGTGGGTTCTGCATGGAGGCCCGGCACATGCACCATGCACACTCCGCCCAGACACGGGATGTAAGGCTGCCACACTTCGCGCCACGAGCGAGTCTGGGACAATTGAGGGGAACGGTTTCCCCTCTCATTATCGTCATGGGATGCAAGGGTGTCCTCGCCTGATATTGGGCCAACCATAGCTGGCTCATGACTTGCTCCCAACTGTACATCATGATCCGTGGAGACATGTTGAATGAGGTAGAGTTTTAGAATGCCGAAAACGCGCCGGTATTAGCAAGTGGACGAAGAGGCCCTGATTCATCTCTTCCACTGAGTGGGCAAGGCTGCCAAGCTTCGGTGTAATTCTAGGATGAAGTATCCCAGGACGAACTTCTCGCGGGGACTTCAGGCAAAAGAAGCTGGCAAATATAGGATTTCAACCCTTCATTGAATATCGCATATAAGTTGTCCAGTGGTGCGGCATTAAATGCTTCAAAGTTACGTGTAATTAATCGTGGTGATTAGGATTGCTCGCTAATCCCCGCGAGTAGGTGCACTCTCCTCTGGCAAGAGCAGACTGTCTAGTGTCTCAAGCTTCTGGAGCAAGATGTACCTCTGGCCGCTACTCAGGTTCCTGAACTCCTGCAGGTACCGGATCAGGTACCGGCAGTTCTCCACCCAGTGAAGCACGTCACGCCTGTCCTGGTGCTTGGCCGACAGGCTCACGACGTCGGCCGCGCATGTGGTGATGTCAAATAGCTTCTGGAGATTACCAGCGCCTTGCTGATCCAGGGACTCGCGGCCAATCTTGCGCAGGATATTTCCTACGTAAAGCGATCCTTGTATGGGAAAGAGGAGGAGCAGGTGGTCCTGAACTGCGTCAGAGTGCAGCATGTACTTGTAGCCGGCCATCTGCCACACGAGGGTCCGCAGCCACTGGCTGGTCAGTAAGAGATCGGACTGTTGAAGCTCGGTCAGATGGGGACATGCTTCCTCTACGAGGACATGCTGCTCCTCGAGGGCCCTCTGTTTCTCGGTGATCCACTCCAGGGTCAAGGCCGAGCTGTGCTGCTTGTCGCGCCAGATTCGGAGGAATTCCTCGTCAACAAGCCTGTACAGCTCTGATATACGGATAAAGCCCCTCTGGAGGTGAGGAGCGAGCTCGTCGTCGGAGAAGGGTGAGTCGTCTGGGGCCACCAGAGCGGCTGCCCGCTCATTGCAGACGGCCGAGACTCTTTCCTGGATGAAGACGATCCAGTGAAGGCGCTGCCAGGCTGGGCGGGTGCTATCGGTGGTGACACTAGCGTGGGGTCTATCGAGTTGCAGCATCTGCAGCATGGTGATGGCCTCGCGGAGGTAGAAGAAGTCCATGTCACGGTCCTGGAGGACGCCAAAGGCGACGCGGAGGAAGACGGCAAAGACGACTCTCTTGAGGGTGATTTGTGAGCGGTGGTTAATGACTGGGCGCAAGCGGAGGGCGCGGGATATCAGCTCGCCGATAAACTCGGGGGTTTTGCGAGGGTCAGTCGCCGCGGCCAGAGCCACAGTAACGGCGGCGTAAGCATAGCAGAAGGCCCCGTGGTCAGCCTCGTCGCTGAAGCGGTTTATCGAGTCTCTAATGTCCTCCTGGCGGATGACGGGACATATCGAGTAGACAAACTGGCGGTAATTGGGCAGCAGTTCCAGCAGGAAATCAGCATCGACAGTAAATCCCAGGCGGCCCCGGGAACGCGATCCTTGCGGACAGATGGCCAACGGCGGTGGAGTGGCGGATGCGCCGTTCTCCTTGGGAGGCTTAAGAGAGGAAATGACTCCGCCTCGCTTGCACTTGGAGCGCGACGCGGCCGAGGAACCGCGGGGACGGAACGAGCAGGGGATTCCAAGATGGCTGCAGGCCTGGCACGGTTGCTTGCCATTGCCTAGTCTGGTCAGTTCCAAGACAGCGACGAGACACTGTCGATGACTTTACGGGTAGTAGAACTTTGGACTCACAGCGGACCTTGCGAGTAGCGCACCCCACACATGCGCGGGCCACGCGAGTTGTGCGATTAACTTCTGAGCTCATCGTGTACGAGTACTCGTAGTCGTGGAGCCTGAATGTGAGGCTGACGAAGTGGTTGGCCGCATGTCGGCCCGCTGTGCAACTTTCCAGATGCAGTGGCTTGACCTTCGTCTTCAGTCTTTCAGGAGGGATGAAAAGATCAAGAGTGATGATTGATGGATGGAGAGCTATCCATGGCGAGGTAACGAGGGTATCCTGACAGGTGGCCCCCACTCGTACCTGATATATGCTCTACTTTTTCTCTACTTTTATAGGGATACTGATATATTAACCAATAGGTGGTTTAACCAATAGGTGGTATAAGGCTAGTTAATTAGCTTAGAGTTACCCGTAGAGTTTACCTGATTAGAGTACCTATTAGGTTAACTTCTTATAACCGCCGGGTATATAAAAACTTATATCTTTATATTAATATATACCGATAATAAAGTTAGATTTAATTAATTAATTATATATTTCTAATATATTAATATTTTATTATTATTATATTTACCTATTAATCTAATATATTAAATAACCTTATTATTTATAGTAATACTACTATAAAGTAATATACTTCGTAGGATAATATATAATAAGACCTTAATTTTAAGGAAGATATCTTTAAATATTAAGAAAATTAAGATTATTTATTATAACTAAACTAAGAAAATTATATAAAACCTTAATTAATTAATTATTTATTATTATTTTATTATTAATCTTTTATTAGAATAATACCTTAGCTATAAAAGAACTAGGCTTTATATTATTATATACTATAAATTAAGTTTTAGGTTACTTTATTATATATACCTTAATAGTATATATTTCTAAGATTATTTATATCTTTATTATATTAGAATATCTTTAAAGTTTCTAAGAAGGTATAATATATTTAGTATCTATAGAAGCTTTAATTATAAAGGTAGAAAAAAGATTATAGAATTTAATATATATTAATAATACCTTATTTATATATTTTTTATTTATTATAGATTTAGTATTATCTTTAATAAATTTACCCTATTTTTCTTTTAGTTTTATTTTCTTAGATTTAATACCTATTATTATATATACGTATTATATAACGAATAACGTAGAATAATATTAGGTAGCTAGGCGAGACGATAGTAGTAATAGGTCCGTTATATTATAAGACCGAAGCTTACCGAGTAAGCTATGTAGCGTGACGCGCTCGCCTCGTGGATGAAGCATGCGGGTGCTAGGCACGTGACTAGGTCTAGGGTATTATGGGCCGGGATCCTACGCCTCCTAGCGCCTACCCGTTATATTTTAATATATAAATATTAAAGCTTATTAATATTTAGATCTTAATTTATCTTCTTATAAATATAAGGAGGTAAACTAGGATTATTAGGTAAAATAATAAATACTTTAGGTATAATTATTTAAGCTAAATAAAAAATATATAAAGCTTTTATATAAGTAATAAATCTATAATCGATTATAGATATATTATTAATTTATTTTTACCTTAATTAGATATTTAGTATATTAAAGAATTATAATTATAGATAAGCTTATAAGTATAATAGTCGGTCTCGGCTATAGGGTAGCTAAGAGGGTTTATATCGTTTTATATTCGATAAAGCGGAATAAGGTATAATTTAAGTAAGGGGATATTACTAGCTATAAGAAGATATACTTATATTAAAGGGAATTAGTATAATAATTAGCGTAGCTATATATTATTAATAGCTAAGGAGTAGAAGAAGTTTATCTAGTCTAGGGGAAATTAAGTAGTCTTATATACTAATAAATATTTACCTATGCTTTTATTAAGTGATCCCCTCCCTATATTTATCGTAGATCGACTTACTCCCTACGCGATCCGGATCGCCATTAGATCGCGTAGCTCCCCTAGTAGCGACCGCTCCGGATCGCTCTATCCTTAGTTATCCTTGCTTATTATTACGTGCGTTTGCCTAGTTACGGCGGCACCCTTAGCTAGGTTCGTAATAATAAGCTTATTCTTAGTAATTAGCTTTATAATAATTTTTTAAGATATCTAATTTTAATAAGAAGGAATTTAAAATATTATATAAATACCTTAATAATAAAATTATAAAAAGATATAATTAATTATTTAAGTTAAAAATAAGATATTTTATTATATTTATACCTAAGAAATACTTAATTATAATTAACTATAGATTATCGCTAATTAAGTATTATTATAATTAAAGATAAAATATTATTATTATTTATTATAAAACTATAAAACTACCTTTATAATAAAAGATATTATATTACTTTTAACCTAAAGAATATATATAACCTTATTTATATTAAATTAAAAGATAAATAAAAACTAACTTTTAAATTAAATTTAAGTTATTTAAATATATAATAATACTTTTTAATTTTATTATTTATTATCGATAATTAATTAAAACTTTTAAATAATTATAATATTAATAATAAGAATCTTTAAAAATATAATAAATAATATAGAATAAGGTTAAGTAGCTAAGCGAGACGATAATAATAATAAGTCTATTATATTATAAGACTAAAGCTTATTAAGTAAGCTATATAGCGTAACGCGCTTATCTTATAGATAAGGCGTATAGATACTAAGCACGTAATTAAGTCTAGGGTATTATAGGCTAAGATCCTATACTTTGTAGCGTTTATCTATTATAAGAAAAAGAAATAATTTAATAAATAAAAAAATACTAATAAGCTTTTAATAACCTTAAGTAAGCTATTTTATTAATAAAGATATTTATTATATTTAACTTTAAATAACCTATTAAATTAGAAATAGATATATTAGATTTTACCCTAATAATATAAATCTTATAATATAATAAAAAAAGATAACTTAGATTAATAATATTTTATTTTAAGAAATTATATAAAGCTAAATTAAATTATCTTATTTAAAATAAAGAATATATAACTATTATAAACTTTTTATAAGAATTCTAATATTACTTAATAAGAGATAAATATAAGATTAAGATATATATAGATTATAAGAATATTACTTATTTTACTATAATATAATAAGTTAATAAGCGATAGCTAATATATATAAAATATTAATAAAATTTAATTCTAAAATTATCTACTAAAAGAAATTAATAAATAAATAAATAGATATACTTAGTAAATATATTAATTATAATTAAAAAATACCTTAAGCTATAAAATAAATATTAAAATAAACTAAAGATAATAGCTATTAATATATTAGGGTACCTTCTTTTTATTACTTTTTATAAAGTTAAAAGGCTATAACCTAAGAGCTATAATAGAAAATATTAACCTATAAGGTCTTAAGATTATTTTTATTATATATATAAAACTAATATTAATTATATAGATAATTAATATTATATTATTCTTTTTTTATTATTAATTAAAGTATTTATTACCTAATCTTATATATTAACCTTATTAATCTATAAGCTATAACCTTCGGATTAATCTAGCCTTAGGCTATAATTATAGCTTATAATAACTTATTATATATACCGATTATCTATATAAGCGATAGTATATCTAATTAACCCCGCCTAAAACTTATAATCTTTATATTATTATTATAGTTATTATAATATTAATAGCTTTAGCCTTTACCCTTTTTATCTTAGAACGCCTTAAGCCTTACTTATAAGGCCCTTTCTTAATAATATATTTATTATTATAGGTCTCTTATTTATATTCTTATATATCGTAATCTATCCTTAACTTAATAACTATAATATTATAGCGATATTATAATTATAGGGTATAAAGTAATTATATTAATCTCTAAAGAATATTAAATCCCGATATAAGGAATTATTCCTTATAAGTCATTTTTATATAACTCTTCTTAGCCCTATTATATATAACCCCCGGAGCCTTAAGGGTATCTCGGCGTTACCTTATCTCTATACCCTTAATAGAGATATTATATTATAAACTTAATAAACTAAAAACCGTAGTTAATATTTAACCTATAGATATATAATATATATAAAATAACTAAGAATATAATATTAAGAAATATATATAATCTTAGATAAAAGTAATAAGGAAAATAATATAACCTAAAAGTAATCCAAAGATTAACCTTAGAAATAAGCGACTTATAAATAAATTAATAAATAAATAATTATTATTATATAAAACCCCCTAATTTCCCTTATATTAGATATATATCTCCTACTTTTTAGCTATTAATATTATTTAGTAGTATCTATTATAGCTTTATTATATAACCTCTATCTATTATTATACTAATTCTCCTTAATATAACCCTATTATTAAAGCTTAGATAATAACCCTAATATTTAAAAGATACCTTATCTTCCTTTATCGAATATAAAACGATATAAACCCTTCTTTTTACCTTATAATAAGAATCCTAATATTATAGGTAAAAGATAATTAATTATTAAAATATATTAAAACCCTATTAAATATCTAATTAGTAAATACTCTTAGGTATTTAGGCTATAGAATTATTATAAGTAATTATTAAAAAGTATTTACTTCTTACTATAATAATAAAGGCCTTAATAAAATTATTAGTTATAGCTTTCTAGATATATTTCTAGCTTTTATAAGAAAAAGTAATTATATTTAGTAACTAAGGAAATATTATATAAGGCCTATCTATTTAGATCTAACCTTAATTAAGTATAAAAAAATATTATATAAAGGCGGTCACGGATAGAAGCTCTAATATTATCCTTTCCTATAACTCTCCCGGCGGATAACTGATAGTATATAGATAGCTAATACTAATCTATAATTATTAGTATAGCTATACTTAACCTAGGGGTATTATACCCTACTATGATCTCGTAATCCTCTCCTAAGGGATATAATCCTTCTATAACTATAATATATTAATATTAAATGATATGATATAGTTAAATAATACTCCGCTATACTAATTACTTTTCTAGTTACTATAGTAAATACTAGGGCGCTAAATGATTAATACGGTAGTATTTTATATATAAGGGGGTATATTATTTAACGTTAGTATACTATTTAACGCTGGTATATTATACTTACGGAAGGACTGTGTCCGTAAGGAGAGGATTACGAGATCGTCGTAGGGCATGACGCCTCTTTTTCGACGCCGACGAGGTGATCGGGGAGGGTGGTGAAGCCCAGCACCAAGGTCTGACATACGGCGCGGCAACTCGATAATACCGCTCAAGATACGAAAAGCACCAGATATGTAACATAAGCGGCATCGATTGAAGAAGAACCCAGGCGGGAGGCGCAAGGAAGTGCCGCAGCAGTAGCGATGTGAAATCAATCTTTCTGCGCGTCCTGGAACCGCTGGACAAATCGAACAGAGAGATGGCAGAGTTGAAAGACGCAATCGCTATATAGAATGAAACCATCAGCGAGTAGCAATCCTTGATTTGAGAATTGAAACAGGAGGTACCAAAGCGGAAGTCAGATACGTCCACGAATAGCTTGAAGCTATCGCGATATAAGCTACCACGACCCCACCGTCATCCTACGCGGAGGCTACACGCATACCTCCGTCCTCGCAACCGAGCAACGTTCGCACGCTATCAACCGGCAACATAACGCCTTCGAACCTTACTGATACGATCTTCTGCACGATCGATACACTATATTCTTACTAGGCTATTAGATATATATACACGGTATATATAAATTTCGTATACCGCCTTTGAAAATTTACCCTACCTAGACTTAAGATCGGCGGTAGTTAGATATAATATTTACTATAACCCTAGTATTAAGGAATTGAAATTACTTCCCCGCACTTAGAATAGCGACTACCTTCCTTTCTATATAAACTCCTCACGATAAGAGTAATTATTAGAATGGAGAGATTCTCCGATCTTCTAAAAGAGCTGAGAGAGCAATATGTAGGGTTGTCCGCGGTCCCATCGGCTAACACGGTTAGACTCTGTCCGAGCTTAAAATCGGCCGAGGAAATTACGAGTAGTATTCACAACTCATCAGTCAATGTAATCATTCTTGGGAGCCGACGGGCTACTACAATAATATTTCGGGTGATGTCTATAATCACTCCACTTTTGTAGATTCAAGGAAGCAAGAATGCCTTGTACATACAGACGGGATTGAATGTAGAGTAGCATTACTTATCGACGATTGTCTTCCTCATTCTCAATACGTTTCCTCTGTTGGCGGGTAAACAAGCACATCTGCCAGCCGCCTAAAGGAAACTAACTCCAAACTTCAGTAAGGTACATATTTCATTCAATATTGAATGACTGGTCACGTGAAACATATCAGCGTTCTCTCAGCTTGGGGCCGTGCACGAGTTAAACATGGGTCTTCAAATGATCTAGACTGATCAGGAAGCGTCCGCGATGTTTATATCGTGGATGGGGGTAAGCGAAGCTAGATGCGGCGGGCTTGCGCTTTGGATAAACATTCTCGACGTGGTCTATTATATGCGAAACTCGTTTAAAGGCGCGCATCCGGTACTCGTAGGGGAGCTATTCATTTCTAACGTAGTAGACGCATTAGGTCTTGCCTAGAATAATAGGTATCTCTTTAGCTTTGGAGTCTGACTATTTTGTATCCGGAGGCACCTCTCAAGGTCTAGTCTGGTAAGGTTGTGGCCGAGGTCTGCGGATTTTGCGCTAAGAAGCGAGACGCATTAATAAATCAATAACGTATACCTTCCGATCTACTATATCTTACGGGCTGAGATTGTCTCTGAAATCAAAAATCATCGTAGATAATAGGTTACGTTCTCTTAAAAGATGTTGAACCTCGGGCTGACTTTTATCTTCACTTGGTATACCTTGGATTTATCGCTCTAGCTCTTCGTTATAGAGGCGTCGTCGGTAAGCCTCCCGGAATACCTTCGTTATATCATCTTTAACCGCTTCTTAGGCCTTCTTGAGATCTATTTAAAGCTTGCTATAACGCCTTAGGAAGTCTACGGGCTCTTATCTGATGAATCTATGCTCGGACTTGATATGTGCTAACATCTGCGTAATACGCTATCTAAGTGATATAATCTTCGGATCGGGGGTAAGTCTTCTAATTCGGCTATTACAATATCCTTTGGGACTTCTGGATCGCACCGAATACTTATATCCGTGAACGCCTTTATCAGACCATCAGCTAAAGGATCCCTCTTGAGGAACGTACGACGGTCTAAGTAGGAGTTCTAGATACAACTAGTCATTAGGTCGTGCCGCATGACTTGGTTTGTAATACTATCCGGGGCCAGCCCTAAGCTAGCGTTGCAATTTACTCGACATAGATAATAAGACGCCTACCTATCCTTAGATCCCAAATCTAAGCCGATCCGGTCTAGGTAGAATACGTATATAGAATATTTCATTGGCTCCGTAGGAGACTTAATCTACCCAGCGGCGGTTCTTATAGATCTTCTGAAAACCAGCGTCTTCAATATTAGGGGCTTCTGGTAGATCCTGGTTGCTTTTATACTGATAATAGAGGAGAAAAAGGGCCTTGCGTGATTTAGGTGATCTACTTAAACGGCATCGTCGCGTATGGCTCGAGCCAGGATATGGCTGATAGGATATAGGATGGGTAGCGGGTTTTCGCGGAAGAGAAAGATGGTACTGTGGCATCGGTAGGTGAGATAATCCGCAAAGTGAGTCAAAGAATGGAATGGATAGGTGTTGCAACGTATAGCTTTGGCTTTCTGTCTTCGCCTTTATGGTGGTGAAAGCAGACTTCTATGGCTAGGACGTCCCTTTCCCCTGCAGTAGGACTTTTTACTATCCATAGGAGAATATCCTCGTAGCACAGGGCTTTGTGCTTTTGGCTCTCTCCTATATCTATAAATGTGTTGGAAGTGTTTATATCGAGCTTGCTCGAGGTCGTGTCAATGTCCTCGCTGCTATCAACGATGTAACATGTATCGCTTGTGACATCGACAAGCTCCGCCGGTCGGCACGCAGTGTAAGCTTGGAACAGCATTATCGTGGGGAGGTCGAGACGGTCGTCCTCCGTGGGGAAGATACTTGTATCCCGCGCCCAATGATGAACAAGCCCTAACAGCGGGTCATCGACCCCCATCACAAGCTTGGTTTTTGCCTGAACATCGAGGTCGAACTCCCACCGCAGAGTCTCGCCAATGTACTGCGCATGATTAGTGTCTTGGCTTCACTATGATTAATGAAGCTTGAAGGGACGGATATATAACTTGCGTATCTCTTCGCAATCGTTGGCCTTAACGATTCCCCCGTCGTCAGTTCGTCGATAGAGCATTTTGAAATCCCGCCAGTACTGGTTGACCGTCTTCTTCTTCGAGCGCTTACGTCTCGGTTGAAGGTAAGTTTCGCAAATCCATGGCAGAAAGGTCATAATCAGGCCTTTGTCACAGTACCGAGACCACCCGTGCTTCACGCATACGATTCAATCTCTTTTGTAGAAAACAAGGCTCTTTGAACAATCCGTGCAATTCTCAGTGTGCATTTCAGAACTACTCGGTGACAAAGGAGTATGTCGGAGCGCTTAGATACGTAATTTCTCGCACACTGAAAGCGAGCGATGATCGCCCGATACTTAACTACTCGTATGTCGCTCCTAAATGTGACTCCCGGAAGAACAGAAACCTCTGCAAAGGAATGGAGGCAGAAAAATTGTGGTAAATGCAGGTGGTCTTTAGAAATTCATTTAGTCTAGCTAATTTGCTCTGATTAGAAAAGCAGTAACAATAGTCGCGGTGCATCAGGAAACACTAGCAGTATATGGGCAGCTTCAGATAGCTCATTAGGATTGGCCAGTCTCCGCTTCCAAACTGTATGTAGAAATGCCCAAGAGGTCAAGAGGAGACAGCTGCCTGAATCCAATAGTGTCGAGAAATCGCTGAGTTATAAGGTAGGTTTCTGGTTCGACAAGGCGTTGCAAATCATTCGCTGCTTTGGAAAAGACGAGTTGATAAGCTCCTCGGTGAGTAAAACTGCATAATAGATTCGAGAACGCCACTTACTCGTGCAACTGGGTTGGTCTATATGATCAACAATCGGTCGTGGGTGGGTTGTTCAGGCAGCTTGATGAATTCAACATGATGGAATTAGCCAATTTCTTCGTCGTGGATACTCGACTCCAGCCGCGCAAGGGCATCAGTCGCAGGCTCCTTCTCAAAACCGACATTTTTGGGCCGTCCGAGGCTGTCCATACGTCCAGCTCCGTCACAGAGACTTGGGAAAGACACGGGTCCCGGCCGATGGAATGTCTGAAAGCCTGACAGACCCAGAGTTTCTAAGGGGGATGGATGTCTACGTGTTCCGAGAGAGCCTGGATAGAACGGCTTTTAGCGATGAAGATGATTGCTCTCCCTTGCTTGGTCATGTGGTTGCTCGACTAGATGATGCTTATGGCTCGGAGAGGAATTGAAAAAGACCCTGGGTCATCGGTACCTCCGACGGTCGCTCAAAAGCGTGGGCCGATGAAACCCGTTCACATTAGCAATGTGGACGTCGTCGTTCATCTTTTTTTCATCTTTCATCTCCATCAGTGGGAGGCATTAGGAGTAGCAGACAGAAAGAAGCCTTTGTGGTATTCTCAAATCTAAGTCAGAACCCGTCTACCGGAGCACCTAGACCCTAAACATGAGTCAAGGCTATTCGAGTTCATGTTCCAACCTTGCCTATGGCTCTTCACTGGCCCTGAGCTTTCCAAAAAGGGGCGACGGCAGTTTCCCATCTCTCTGTTGGATCGATAGGTCGAGCCTCATACAGCTCTTCGAGATACTTCTCCTGCTCTTCACTCAGTACCTTTCCCCTCGCACCGAGTGCTTGATCCATCCTCTCCACGCTGCTGAAGCCAATGATGGGGCTGGTAACACGCTTGTTGATCCAGGCGAGCGAGACGTGAGCAATCTCCCACTCCAACTTGTCAGCCAGCTCCACCACACGATCTATGATCTTGCGGTCCAGGTCCGACTGGCCGTGTTTGCCTCTTTCCTCGGCCGAGCTGCGGTCCGTGGACCTAAACTGTTCAGGTCGGCGCGCCAGGTGACCCCTGCACAGAGGTGCCCAGGGGATGAGGCCAACGCCAGTGGCGTTGCAGAAGCGGTTCATCTCGCGCTCCTCCTCGCGGTAGAGAAGATTATACTGGTTTTGCATGCAGACAAATTGCGTCCAGTTATTCTTCTCGGCCACGAACTGCATGCGGGCGAACTCGGTAGCCCACATACTGCTGGCGCCGATGTACCGCACCTTGCCGGACTGCACGAGATCGTGGAGGGCCTTCATTGTCTCCTCTATGGGAACACGGCCATCGAAGCGGTGGATCATCAGCAGGTCGATGTAGGGAGTATCGAGGCGACGAAGAGAGGCCTCGACTTGGTTGAAGATGGCGGCGCGCGACAGGCTAAATGCGTTTTGATAGTCCTTGGATCCTTCGAAAGCAGCCCTCTGCATCATATATAGCTCCTCTGGGGAAGCATCACGCCTGTCAGCCAGACTCTTGCAGTGGATGGTAGCGTGGGGAGAGCCTACCTGGCTGTTCGCCCACAGCAAAGTAGCATTTTGTGAGGATGACGACCTTTTCACGAGGAATATTGTACTTCTTGATAGCCTTGCCGATAATCTCCTCGGAAGCGCCGTTAGAGTAGACATTGGCAGTATCCCAGGTGTTGAGGCCGCGGTCGTAGGCAGCCTTGATCAGGGCCAGAGCCTCTTCTTCTTCAACTACCCATGGCAGACTCTTCTTGTCACCAAAGCTCATGCATCCAAAGATGGGAACGGAGACACGCAAGCCACACTTGCCAAGCTGGCGGTACTCAGCCTTTGTGCTCTCCAAAGACTCTCTGAGTCGGGCAGGGAGTTGATCCATTGTTGACTGCAGAAAAAGGGGGGAGGGGGAATTGGCTGTACGGCAGAGGTACAAGAGAGTAGTTTGCGATTGGGCTGGGAAGAAGATGAGAAGCTCGTACTCGTAGAGAGAAGAAATACCATCTCACCTCTCCTCACGCGCGCGCGCGCCCCCACACACCTGCACCTGCAGGGATTCCACGGACTCACTATTGATGCGGCCAAGGCCTCTCTCTCTCTCTCTCTCTCTCTCTCACTTATGTCATACTATGAATGTGACCTTCATAGATTGGAACATTATAGGCAGGTGGTAGAGGGGAGGAGGAGGAAGAGGATGTTGTAGCGCAGACGCCACAATACACTCAGAACGGCACTTTGTATCGGCATCTTGATACGACGGGACTGACGGATACGGGACCGAGCCGCTAAAGCCGCCGGGCCCCCCTGCAGAGACAATACGCCGATTCGAGCAAGGGTTCTCAGTTCCGCCGGGTAATCACTGCATTCGAAGTGCACGCCGCACCCCTTTTTATTTGGTGCGGTGGGGTCCGGCCTGCGGAGCTACCCGTGCAGATGGAGATCGACCACACCCCGTGTGTGTACGTATAAAATCATACGGCACTTACATAGTCAACGATCGTTTACAACGAGGCTTTCCATGTGCACTAAGTAGAACGACACCACATCGGGCCGTGATTACCAATGCTTGGTAAAGATCCAAAGAGGATTGGTAAGACGATAGCGGCGTTCGTGAAGGGCTGACCGGATTCTCGGCACGCGGGGGAGGTCAGATGGTAGTTGTCCTATGCAATTCGTAAAATACACGTTCACTCAGCGAGCTAGCCTTTGTACCAGGAGGGGCTTATTCGTGGATGATAGCCATCGCTTCTATACGGCTGGTGACGAACTGAGACGGACGCTGATCACGTAGAATCCTCTATAAGAGACATCTATAAGAGACATCAATAAGAGAGTACACATTCTTATCGTAAACTACTTAGAAAGAATGGGAACCCGGCGGGGCTGCGTCGGGGAGTCAAACAGCTTCAACCGCGGACACAACCATCGTCACAAGGGCGAAGCCCTAGAAAGGAATTTTGAAGCCAGAACCCCTAACGTTCTGGAAAATACCACTCGGATCATACTTTCTCGATGCCTTCCGAAGCTTCTCAATGTTCTCGGCACCGAAAGTTGCAATCGGATCCTGCAGCCCGTGGGCGTAGTTCAGGTACTCCCAGTTCCAGTTGATACCGAGCTCCGTGGCGTAGTTGGTGATGTCCTCGTTAAGCCTCTGCACCATGGGGATCGCGATAGCCTCGTCCTCGGCCCTATCTATGAGAACGCGGACGAGGAACATGACGCCGTTCCCCCTGGCAACGCGGCTCTCCAAGCCCAAGACGTTGTTGCCCTTGCTGTGAGAGACCATGGTCTTGGTGATAGGTTGGAACATGGCCCTGCTCCGCAAGTTTGCTCCGGGTGATTTCGCGGCCAGTATCTCCTGAACGAGCTCCTCGTTCCTCTTCAGAGCGTAGTTGATGATGCGAGCGTCGCTGTCGAACGTGCTTGTGAACCAAATGTTGTACAGGTTCTCCTCGCCGTCCAGCTCCCTGGCGATGTTGGCTAAGGAGTCGGACCTCAAACTGTTGGACTTGATACCCCCAACGTCCAAGAGCTTGTTTATCTGTGGCGTTCCCTGCTTGTTGGCAGAATTTTCGATAGCCGCCAACAGCACCGTCTCGTCTGTATCTGAGTAGTAGTCCTGCCACCACCCAACCGAGCTGTACTGGTCCGTGGGCGTGTCATCCACGAAGCGGAGGTAGGCATCAATGAACTCGTCACGCTTTTCCAGGTCGTAGGTGACGAGGCCCCCGTAGATATGGGGCAGGGGGCGGTCCGCGTAAGGGATGGCTTTCATGTCGAAGCGAGTGACGAGGCCAAAGTTCCCCGAGGAGCCGCGGAGGGCGACCCAGAGATCTCGATGCTCATGCTCGTTGGCGTTGATGATGGAGCCGTCGGCAAGGACGACCTCGAAGTTGATGACGTTGTCACTTAGCAAATTACGGTCAGCGAATGAGCTTTGATGCTGCGCAGTCTCTCTTCAGCGTCGGGATCAAGGAAGGACATACCATGCCCAGCCATCGCTGCCCGAGTGATAAGAGTTGCCCCCGCCCAGAATGAAGCCGGCGACACCGACCGCACCGATGCGGCCTGCCGTCACAGCGACGCCGTCATCTTCAAGTGCCTCGAAGGCGTTTGCGGACCTGCAGCCGGGACCAAGAGCAACGACACCCTTCTCTTGATCATATGAAGTAGTGTTCATGTGGACTGCGACGCAATAAGCATGAGAACGCCTGTCTCATGGTACTCAAACTGTTCTCGCTTACCGAAATCAATGGTAATGCCCTCCTCAACACTGTTGGCCAGCGCAAAAAAGCCGTGTCCACCGCCTCGGATACCAAAGGGGCACTTGTTCTTGGAAACTACCTTCATGATGATCGAGGCATCCTCAGCGGACCCCGGAAGAACGACACACCATGGTGCTTGCTGCGCGCTGAGGGACCAGATGGATTCCAGGCGCTCCTTGTACACGGATGTGTCAGGGTAGAACACCTTGCCCCTGAGGTGCCGGTCTTTTGCTAGAGCATTGCACTATGCACTCGTGTTAGCATGTCTCCATCTTCGCGCATGATGAGCCACGTGGTGTTTTGATATGTTGATTTGCTTTGGTACGACATACACACTTGCTCGCGGTGTCGAGACAGGCAACCTCGACAGCAAAGAGAGCAGTCACGGCTGCTTTGAATAAGGTAGAGGCTTTCATGCTGTCCTAGATGAATTGGGTTGAAGGGAAACTGCCGTGGCAGAAGCACCCAACGAGCACCCTCTATATATAAACCCCAAGGCGGAAAGGCCCGCCGAGCCATCATCCCACGTACTAGAAACGAAAGCAGCATCAATGTACTAATGCGGCATAAGATTAATGGCCGCTGTCCCAGGGGTAGTTGGAGTTGGTAGCTGCTTGGCTGCTCTGCCTGCTGTTCCGTCCACGGATTGTTGATTCCAAGGCCGAGAAGAGTCGGGTAAGCGGATAGATTCCTCTAGGAATAAACGGACCGGGGGGTAAGCTAATGAGCGCATTTCCGGCACGCAAAACTCCGTGGTCGCGCAGCCAGCCACCACTTGGATGCTTGGAGCGGCTTCTGACCGCGTGTACTCCCCCTCCGGCTTACGCCGGTGCATGTAAAGACGTGCCGCTCAGCTACCCTACTCAAGAAAGTCTAACGAGTAATACCCACACGGGCCGCGTATTTAAGGGGTCCCGGAAAACCCCCCCAGGTGTCCATGCATCGCAACTCAGCCACGCTGACCAAAATGAAGAATTTCGTTGCTTCGGTGTCTTGCTACCTTGGGCTCTTCTGGACGATCGCAGCTGGCGCCAGCATTCCCAGGTACTTTGATCCGAACTCAATCACCCGTCGTTCCCTGACCAGCGACCAGGTCCAGAGAGAGCTTGGCGTCCAGGTTTCCAACACCACCATCATCTTCGGGCCGGGCGATGACCGCTTCGATGAAGCCACTTCCAGATGGACAGGCTTTTCCAAGCCCGATATCAAAGTCGTAGTTGAGCCTGGAAGAGAAAGCGACGTGGCAACCATTGTGAGACCCCATGAACATCATCCCGTTACCCTCGCTCCAAGACAAGCCTGCTAACACGACTTCATCAAAGGTCAAATACTGCAACGCGAACAGTATTGACTTCCTGGCCATCAATGGCGGCCACGGCCTGTCCGAAAGTCTTAGCACATTCGAAGGCATCCAGATCAGCATGCGACAGCTCACGGACATCAAGATCCAGCCCGGAGCGGCGTCGGCCTGGTTTGGAGGCGGCACCCTGGTTGGCTCAGTAGTCCGATACCTTTGGGATGAGGGCTTTGTCACCACCACAGGCGGTTGTGAGTGTGTCGGCATGTTGGGTGCTGGTCTTGGGGGTGGCCACGGCCCTCAAGAAGGCCTCTACGGTATGATAAGCGACAATATACTGCAGCTTAACGTTGTGTTGGCCGATGGCTCCTTCACCCGCGTCAACTCCAGGAGCCACTCAGACCTGCTCTGGGCTTTGAAAGGGGCAGGTCATAATTTCGCCATCGTCACAGCTTACGAGATGAAGATTTATCCTCGGGGCCCCGACACTTGGCATTACCACAACTACATTTGGCGTGGCCATCAGTTGGAGACTGTCTTTACCGCCATGAATCGATTCCATAACAATGGCTCAACCCCCGTCGAAATGGCCTTCAACATGGGAAATTTCTTCATGAACGACCAAATAAGCACCGAGGAGCCGGTCATATCTTGGACGTTTGCCTACCGCGGTGGTGCGGAGGAGGCCGAGAAACTACTCGCCCCCTTCAACGCCATAGAGGCCGAATCCGAGGAGATGGGTGATGTGCCTTACTACATGCTCGCATCCGTGCAGGGGAACAGCTGGGAATCCCCCATCTGCCAGCATGGTAAGATGCACAGCACTGGAACGGCGGGACTGCAGGTGTACAACGTGACGGCCGAACGCATCATTTACGACGACTTCAAGCGCCGCGTGACTCAAGACCCGGTCCTCGCGGCCACAGCCAACATTATCCACGAAGGCTATGCTACAGCGGGAGTGACGGCCGTAGATCCAGCAAGCTCGGCCTACCCCTTCCGCGCCGACCATCACCTCATGCTCTTCTATGCGAGCGCAGCACCAGATGACATTGCCCGCCAGGAAGCTGCCTGGGCCTGGGCCGCCGAGGTCCGCGGCCAGTGGAACGCCGGTCAGCCCAACCGCACTTCGAACGCCTATGTCAACTATGCCGCCGGCTTCGAGTCCCTCGAGGAGAGATATGGCCACGAGAGGTGGCGCATTCAGAGGCTACGACGCCTCAAGGCCAAGTATGACCCTGCCAATCTTTTCCGCTACTACAACCCCATTGTCGTTGGATAAAGCGGGAAGGGGGAGGACGACACGGTCTTGTGTTTCTCTGATCCTGCAGGAAGTCGAGAGATATTGGAGAGGGGTTGTGTGCTCGCCGGTTTGCTTGGTTTCGGACTGTATGGAGTCCCCCGGAGATATCAATGATCATGTTGCGTTCGTTCAATATTTATAGGAAGCTTACAAAGTCATCGCAGCAGCTGCAACAAGGGGGATAAATGGTCTTGAGCCTCCGCCAAACAGCCTTTCAAACGTACTTTCAGCATGTGCATAATTGTAGTATCCCGTGCTTGCCTGAATAAACAGAGATTCTCTCACTAGACATCGCAGCATGGAGAAATCATGTCATCAAATAGCTCTTAGTGAAACTGTCTGCTACCAAATACCGATGTTCCCATCAAAGCTTTCGGATGGCCCCCATTTCTACATTCAGAACCTTTTTCCACGTGCAAAGCTGGCCCATATCCGCCAAACCAAAACAAAAAGGAAAAAGAGAAAGGGGAGAGACTTATTTGGTGCCGAAAGTAGAGAAGGAAACCTCGTACTTGGTTGCTTCCTCGTCGATGAGGGCTGCGTGCGCGGCACTGCGAACAGTAGCATTGACGGGGAAGGGTTCATCGATCGCTTGGTGGTTGAGATTCTTGTTGTTAATGTATCCATCCTACGCATTTCACGTGTTAGTGGCCTTTGATTGTTCCAAGTTGCGGGGTTGGAGAACGAAGAAAAGGGGGTGGGGGTGTGGGAGTGAACGACGTACGGGAGTCAACTCGAAACAATACAGCAGACGGGCGAATGAAATGAAAAGAGCCTGCTCCGCAACCTTCCAGCCGACGCAGATTCGACGGCCCCCTCCGAATCCCCAGAAGTTGGGAACCTTGTTGGCTCCCGAGCCGTCCGCGATCCACCTCTCAGGTTGGAATTTGTCGGCATTCTCAAACTCGCTCGACAGCGCGATCGAGTTGATGAGGAAGGTCGTGCCGGCAGGGATGAAGTATCCGTCAAATTCCAAGTCCTGCGTGAGTTGATGTGGCGGAACAATGGGCACTGTCGGCCGCCAGCGAAGGACCTCTTTGATCATGGCGGCCACGTAGGGCATTTTCTCGAGGTCGGACATGCAGGGCAGCCTAAGCGATTCACCTTGGGTGCACACTTGATCGACCTCGGCACGTGCTCGCGCCTGGACTTCCGGGTTCATGACCATGGCCATGATGAAGACGTTCATGGTCATTCGTGTGTTGTCACCGCCGGCCGCCATAACAGACGTGGCAAGGTACATGGCCTCTTCGTCATCCCCCGAGTACCTCATATCTGGGTGGAGAAGAACATCGCGGACGAAAGAAGGGGGTGCTGAGCCGTCGGCGACAGCGTCCCTAATAGGTGTCCACCAGTCGTGGAACACACGACGGTGGAATGAGCCCATCTTGGTCCAGAAACTCCTCCAGGGCTGAAGGAGAGCAGGAAGCTTGCTGAGCTGAGGGAAGAAGTCCACGTAGCTCCGGTTGATGGACAACACAAACTCGATTGTTACCCTCTGATAGTCGTCAAGTTCCCTCTTAGTCTTGTTCAAAGGGTAGCCCATGACGAGTCTGTAGAGCACGGATGTAGCGTAGCGAAAATGATGGGCGTACCACATCTTGGGTTCCCGGAGGTAGCGGCGCAGCATATCCACGCTCTCGAGCTCCTGCATGCCAGCGTAGACTTTGAGGTTGGAGCCGCTGAGTAGGTGGTGCATCACACGGCGTCCCTCTCGCCATTCCTCTTCCTGGCGGATGACGGTGCGCTTCCCATTGCTGACGAGATCACTGGCGATGGGCATATGGGGTCGCTCGTTGGTTATCTTGCCTCGCTTGGCTATGATCTCCGTGACAACCCGGTCCGAGTTGAGCATGATCCACGTCTTTGATCCCATGTGCAGCGTCACCATCTCACCGTGGGGTATCAACGAGGCCAGCTGCGGCATGGTCAGTCCAAAACAGCTCCCACAAGAATGGGCAGTTTCTTCTTTCATTTAACTCACCCAGTTGTTCAATGAGAGCGCTCCTTTACGAGCATCCATCATCTGCCGCAAGTTTCCCAAGATGGGCACGCCTGGTGGCCCCGGTGGCATCGACCATGGCCTTTTGCCACGCGGCGACGATTTCAAGTCGTTGGGTTTCAGTAACTGAGCGAGCGCCGCGCAGCTGCAGAACAAAAGAGCAAAAAGACCCAGAAACGGGTAGTAGTAGCTTTCAATCGTGTACATGATGCTCACATCGTCGGCAAAGGACAAATTCACATTATGGTTCCGATAGCTTCCGGCTAGTCGAGAAGAAAGGACATATCCTAGGTTTCAGATAACAGAAGGAAAAGTGAGGAAAAGGAACAGAAAACCTTTCAGAAAGACGGACTTTCTTCGGCAAGTGATTACCGCGGGTCAGCATCCAAACTAATGTCCCGAGCTTCTTGGTTACATCGTAAGCATAGATAGTGTATGTGGCGCGGTGATAGAGATTATAGATACACGTCTGCCCGCCGGACCCTAATGCAAGTTCTTAATCAAGGAAGCGAGATTTAGGTAACAAAGTAACCCCGAAACCACGTTGCGCTGATGGGTCATGTTCTTCTGATCAGCAAGCCTTTGGGCCACATAGAGATGACCCGGCCACCCCTTTCCTATCGAGCGGCAAATACTCAGGTTCTATCTAGGGTTCTAGATCTTCATAAGGTTGGGGTCGCAATATAACTCTCTTTGGGTAGGTACCTGAGCTCATGGGCAACGGAGGTACATCCCCCCGTTGCTATGTACCTTAGATCAGGGGTATCAGTTCGCTCTGCTAGTGATATGTACTGCATAATTTCACTCATCAAACACGTTTGTGGCTACCACCCCGAAGGACTTGAATCTCAGAAATCCACACTGCGATATGTTCCCTGCACCTCTTGCCTCCTCTCTCCTGCAAGCTAAGAAGGCACTACCCGTTCGCAGTTAGTACACGTCGGATGATAAAGACACCGGGGAGTTTTCGGCGATAGCTCATGGAAAGCCTCAGTTTCCGGCACGACTTGAGTCGGTGACTGATGCCGATGTGGCCGATATTGGGGCGCGCCCAGTTGTGTCGAGAGGTATTGAGGGCAGTGTCAGAGGGCAGTTTACAACGTTGTAGAGATCCTGGTATGACTTTGGAAGCTACTCAAGTACATCCTTACGCCTGGTGATGCTGATTAGGAGGCGATCACTTGCTGCGATGGCATGTTTTATTTAAGAGACGGAGGAACCGCTACTCGATTATGAGATTGTGTCGTCGACATATCCCTTACCCACCCACTCATACTTGACCGTTCTTCTTCTTCTTCTTCTACTAGATACTCAGGATGGCCCCTGCAGCACGCACATTCAACGACATAGTCCTGTCTCAATGGCGCAAGCCTTTGTCAAAGACGGTCATCAGCGGCGCAGGCTTGACCATTGCCGATGTTGTGGCCGTCTCGAGACAGCTAGAGCACATAGCTCTCTCTTCGGAATCCATTGAGGCTATCGAAGCGTGTAGCAAGATCATTCCAGAGAAGCTCGCCCAAGGCGAAGTCATCTACGGTGTCAACACGGGCTTCGGCGGCAGTGCGGATGCGAGATCCGGCGACGTGGAGCGAGTTCAGCAGAGTCTGATCAGTCATCTTATATGCGGAATTGTTTCCGACGGCAAGAAGAAGCCTCTCCTGACCTCGAATGGACACCTCGGCGGAGAGACCAATGGGAACGCCAACGGGGACGCCAACGGGAACGCCAACGGGAACGCCAACGGTGACGCCAACGGGGACGCCAACGGTTACTCCAATGTGGCGCAAACCAACGGACATTCCTATCATGGCAATGGTAGCGGCGAGAACCATGAGGTGAAGGGCACGTCAAATGGGCTCCAAATGCCGACAGCTCCGTCAGTATCGTCGCACAAACTTCCACTTAACGATCCATTCGCGGCGACGTGCATGCCAGAGGCGTGGGCGAGGGCGTCGATGCTTATCCGCCTGAACTCGCTGGCCGGTGGTGCGTCGGGGATCCGAGTCGACATCGCCGACTGTCTGGTGAACCTCCTGAACAAGGATATCGTGCCTTGCATACCAGTTCGTGGCAGTATCTCGGCCTCCGGGGACCTCAGCTCTCTGGCATGGATCAGTGCCTTGATGCAGGGCAAGTCATCCGCGGCGGCCTTCAGCGGCTCGCGGGACGTGGATGGGGCCAGAAAGGTGACCAGGGCGGATGCAGCCCTGTCCGAGGCGGGGATCAAGCCCATCAGTCTGCACGCCAAAGAGGGTCTCGCCATCGTCAACGGCACGGCTGTGTCGGCTGGTGTGGCGGCTCTGGCGGCGCACGAGTGCTTCAACCTCGCGGCGCTATCGCAGGTGCTCACAGCCATGAGCGTCGAGGCGCTTCGAGGGAGTGATGAGAGCTTCGAGCCCTTCATCGCACAGGTTCGCCAGCACCCCGGGCAGATGGAGAGTGCTCGGAACATCAAGGCATTCCTGGCGGGGTCACAGCTGCTCAACCGACATGATAGTCGGAACGAGGCCACGCTACGACAAGACCGATACTCGCTACGGACAGCTAGCCAGTGGATCGGTCCTGTGCTCGAGGACTTCTCCTTGGCTTACGACCAGCTGACGGTGGAGCTCAACTCAGTGACGGATAACCCGCTGATCGACACTGGGAGAAGCAGGGTCCTTCACGGAGGCAACTTCCAGGCGCGCGCCGTTACCTCGGCGGTTGAGAAGCTGCGCCTTGGTATCCAGAGTATTGGTCGTATGCTCTTCGCCCAATGCACAGAGATGATCAACCCCGCCACTAACTGGGGTCTGCCGCCGAACCTGTGCTCCGACGATCCCAACGACTCCTTCCTCTTCAAGGGACTCGATGTTGTTATCGCCGCTCTGACCTCGGAGCTGGGCTTCCTGGCCAACCCCGTCGGATCCCACGTGCAGACCGCCGAGATGGGCAATCAGTCTCTCAACTCCCTGGCGCTTGTCTCGGCTAGATACACCCTCGAGGCCGTTGACGTCCTATCACAGATAGCCTCGGCCCACCTCCTTGCTCTGTGCCAGGCCTTGGATCTGCGCGCAATCGAGATCCAGGGTCGTAGCGGCGATGCCCCTCCTGACGCAACCCCGTACATTGGTCCGGCCTCGCGGCGTTTGTACCGCTTTGTACGGAATGAACTCCGCATTCCGTTCCTGGGCGAGGCGCACTTGGCCTCGAGTGCGCCGGTGAGGTCGGATGGTGCCACTCCGAGCATAGGGCTCTACAACACGCGCGTCTACGAGGCTATCAGGTCTGGACGCCTATACGACGTCTCCCTGGACTGTTTCCGAGACGTCGAGGCGAATCAAGTTCACGGATAGGTCTTTCTTACTTTCTTTTTCTAATTGGCTTGGGGCAGGAGCCTTGCGCGGTGTCCATGTGCGAGCTCGATGGCTCTAGAAGGCTTTTGCGCAGGAGTTGTGCCTAGACATGCGCTTCTTTGGGTAGATGATCAGTAGCTTTATCAAGATAAAAAAAAAAGTTTTCCAACTTCCAACAATGAGCTCGAGCCGTCCAAAGCGCTCTCGCCAAGGCCACCATTCACTGTTCTGGGGTTTCGAGACAATGTCCCTCGGCCGTCGCGAGGTCCTCCTACAGAGTGGGACTGCATGAATACGAAATACGATAGCCACATGCCCGAGCAACCTGCATGATGAGTCCAGGCTCGTGGCTTGCATATGAGGCTGGCCTATCCCTAGTTCAGCTCGTCACCTTATGTCGTACTCATTTTCCTTCACTAACCAACGGAGATTTGCGGGCCGCTCGCTCAACTCGATCAGATTATCCTGATCTGATCCCTGCCACCCCCCACCCCCAGACTCGTGCCTTGCATATGAGCCTAGTCCAGCTCGTCATTCCTTCACTAGCTCGCCGCCCGACTCGATCAGAGTATCTTGATCTGATCCCTGCCACGCCCCCACCCCCCACCCCCGGATCTTCCTCGTTTTCCTTGACTAACCAACGCGGATTTGCCGGATGCTCGCTCGCCCACCCCTCCCCCCCAGCTGCTAGTACTAGATCCTTGGGCAGTTGCATTATGTTCCGGATCGACGTTGGCACCCCCCGCGGAACTCAGCCCGTCCCCCCAAAATGCAAGTCAATCCCACATGGCCTCCCCGGCGCAACCCCTGCCCTACAAGCGACCCCAAGGCTGAAACCATTGCACCAACACCAGGGGCCTAGGACAATCACCAACATGCAGACGCGGCGGGATAACGACCCGTTCGCCTCGCCTCCCCCCCCCCAACAAACAATGCGTGCTCACACAGCCAACAGGGCCAACAATAACCGCACCTGCCGCCTTCTCCGATCGCGTCACTTCATTATTAAGCGAAGGACCGGTGATTATAAAGCACATCAGACGGGCATGACAAAGTCGGCGTTGTGGCGTTTCGACAAGTCCTCTCTTTCCCTTATTTGAAGCACCCAAAGCCTCAAACAGTTACTACTGCTGGTACTAGTAGCACTATAATCGCCCACCCTTGACTTGACCCCCCTGTCACGTACGACACGCGCGCGCTGCACACTCACGATTCGTGCGGATTCAGCAGTTTTCACTCCTCATCCAGTTACCTGCTCAACATGTCTGTATACGTCATCACCGGCGTGTCCAAGGGCATCGGCGTGAGTCTGCCTTTGCTTTGCAACCGCCGACGGTGCCTCGTTTGGCTGACCAGTCCTAGTTCGAGTTCCTCAAGCAGATCTCGGCAGATCAGAACAACCTGTTCATCGGTCTTGTCCGCGACAAAGATGCGACGGAGAAGAAGATCGCCGAGGAGCTGGGCGAGCGTTCTAATGTCCACATCCTCCACGCAGACCTCACCAAGTACGAGACCCTCAAGCAAGCCGCTGCCGACACGGCCAGCATCGTCGGTGATCGTGGCGTGGACTACTTGGTCGCCAACGGGGCGTATATCCCCTACCTAGACGCTTACTGCCCCATCGGCGCATTGTATGCTCACCCCCCCTCCCCCCCCCCCCCTTTCCGGTCACTCCCTCCCCCTTGATGTCGTTGGTGGCTAACCTTTCATGTCAAACAGGAAGGACAAGCCCGATGAGGTGGAGCAGGTTTCGGCAAACCTCATGCAGACAAATGTCGTCGGAAACGTACATCTCTTCAATCTGTTCCTCCCTCTTGTCCTGAAGGGAAAGGTCAAGAAGGTCATTGCCATCTCCACCGGTCTGGCCGACCTCAACTTGACCAACGACTGCGATATCGACATCTGCGCTCTGTACGGCGCCTCCAAGGCGGCCCTGAACGTTGTCGTGGCCAAGTTCAACGCGCAGTACAAGAAGGATGGTGTGCTATTCATGAGCATCAGTCCCGGTTTGGTCGAGGTAGGCCGCTATGCGAGCTGTGAGTATTCCCTGCCGTCTGCCCTCCAGACTATTTCCCCTATCGGCATCTTTGCTAATATCCGCCCGAAGCCACCCCAGAAGAGCTGGAAGGGATGATGGGATTCGTGGGCAACCTCCCCAAGCACGCGCCTGACTTCAAGGGCCCAATCACCCCGGAGGAATCTGTCCAGCATGTCACGGCGCTTTGGGACCGGGCCAGCATCGAGGGTGGGTTTGGAGGTGCCTTTGTTTCACATTTTGGAACCCAGAAGTGGGTGTAGGCCTGGAGAGTCCCGCTTCTTAGGTTGCCCTAGATAGACACGCTTGTTGGGCGTTTCATAAGCACACATATGATCGACGGCCTGGTTCCACATGTGAATTGGCGCCGGGTAATTCTGAACTAGAATCCGGAAAGGTTGATCGTCTGGGAAATATCCACTGGCATTCAGATCCACTGCATATTCATGCCATGTACTTGCTACGTGCTAAACGGGTCCTCCAGCAGTTTGCGCAAGAGAAAGAGAATGATCCATCAATCCGCCTCGCTCAAAAAAAAAAAAAAAAAAAAAAAGATTGAAACAGCCGAGTGAAAATATTCAAAGTTGTTCTTGGCGCGAGTCACGTCGACTCGTACATTTGGGAGAGACTACTGGACACTTTTTGGGTTGCGCATGGCTCTTAGTCATGGATATGTAGAAGGACCCTATCCGTGAGATCGATGTCTTTCGTGCTGTTGTTCAATAACGTCTACAAGACGAGCGACTCAACGCGTCACGAATCCCTGGTGTATTCAGGGTACGATGGCTTGTATCTAAGCACCCACGGGAGATTAGCCCAGTTCAGCATGCATATTCGTGAGTGGTGTTTGGATGTCGGGACTCGGAAAAGGACGGCTGGATCAGGCTACTTACCCTAGGATACGGTGGGCGTACCAGGCAAGTCCACGATGCACCCAAAAGAGCATCCAGACGGGCATCCAATTTAGGAAAGGCGGGCACAACAGGGAGGATGCGTGCTCGGTGAGCAAGATGATCTGTAACACGCTCGGTTTTAGGCCGTTCTTGAGACAGTCCTCCACATAGCCCGAAAGGTGACGCAAAAAGTTCACGTCGAGGATATGATCAACTTCGGTGCAGGGGTCCAACCACACGGCAAAGACGAGATCTTCAGTGCCTGATTTGTGAGCCCAGAATCGGTGCCTGCACGACCACCAGCAAGGTCCTTGGTCAGTCTGGGGATAAGTTCCATGCAGTGTACGACACGACTTACCGAGTGCCGGCAGGTATATGGGCAACACCGTCGTCCTTGGTGATGGTGTACTCCACGCCGTCCTTGACTAGACCCAGTGTACCTTGCTCAACTTTGAAGAACTCGTTCTGTAAGCGATGGATATGACTGCCGTAACAGCCAGGTTAGATGATTCAGCGACTATGAGTGGTGCGAACTTTCAGTTGCTTACAGGGGCGGACCACTCATTCCGGCACGGACGTGAGGATTATCAATGTAATGCGTCTCCCTGACGTACCAACGGCCATCAGGCTTCGAGAGGGGTTCGTATAGCGCTGCACCACCAAGATGAGTCCATGACGGTTCGGACGTGTTCTTGGTGAGCTGCTGGGGCCGCGGCGAGAGCCACTGTTGCCATCCCCACGCCATTTTGGCAGAAAATAAAGAGGAAGAGAAAATGATCAACGGGAGGTGACGACAGAATGGGGCTTGAGGCCTCGCCCTGGTTGCCACGTGTGTCCTGGAGGCAATTTTCCTTCTTGTTCCTTCTTAACAGAACTGCGGGTTGCTTGCCACAACAAGATCTGGTTTATATACATACTTTCCACGTTACCCCAGCCTCCAGCCTGGCGCGTGGAAACGGCTTGTGGGTCGTCGCGCTCCTACATGCGACCTAGTTACCAAGAAGAAGAAGAGGAACCTGGAGATTCTGACAGGGCCCTTGAAGTGGCATTGTACGGGGCATATGCCGCCTACTTGAACCGACAGGTGAGAGTGACCAGGTTCAAATTCGGAAACTGCACCTCGGCTGCCCCCTCCCCCCCCCCCGCCAAAAAAGGTGGTGGACGGACGAGGCATATCCATCCCTGTGCATATGCCATGAATATTAGCTGGCGTGAGGCTAGAAGGGGTATGAGACGGTGTGCGCATGGCAAGCGTAAGCATGCATACACACCTAATCTACTCCGAACTAGCGCCGGGTCGACCCGCGGCTAACAGTAGCATCAAGATCTGCGCCAAGACCATACGAGTTTTAACCCGAAATTTACGGAAATGGAGCTATACCATACATTTTACCGGCATATCTAAGATAGGAATCGATGGCGGAACCGACGGGCAGGTGAGTAGTTCATGGGGGCGGGTCTTGTCTCGTTCCTGTACACGAGCATAATTGCCTCAGCTTCGAGCTATTGATTCTCACACAGTGTTATCGTCTCTCCTGTCACCCTCGCCACGCGGCGCACGCAATGCAGTATCTAGCGTCGCAACCCCCGTCGGAAACCAGCCCATGTCACGTATCGTTTCGAGAGCTTCTTGGAAGTTCTAGATTGAGGGTACGGTGGCTGGGACTCATCGGGCGCCCCATGGGGTCAGCGTCCCCGATAATGCGTTTGCCGATGCTAAGTTACTGCCGCCCAGTTCCGCATGGATAGCAAGCGAATTTGGTGTAGCGCATGGACAATGTGTAATCACATAAGGGATTTCCTTCACAGGGATGGGCTGGCCTGTCTTCGCAGTCGCAGATGGGCCGAGCAAGTCTTCTATCTGCTGATGGCTGGAAGCTGCGCGGTAATCGCAAGTGACTATTGTCGTCGCGCACCTCTGTTATTTCTCCCCGAATACCCCATGATTCCCTACAAGGCCCCCGAAGAACACTGAGTCCTGAACAATCTCTATTTCAAAATGACCTATTCGCGCGACACACAGCCCGTCTTCTCTGTCCTCGTTGTGGGCTGCGGTCTTAGTGGATTGGCCTCCGCGCTGGCTCTTGCTCAAAGTGGTCATCGGGTGACGGTGTTTGAGCGGAGTGCCAAGTTGCAAGAGGTACCTTGATGCTATCCATCTGCAATGTTATGTGCTCTTCTAACATGTCCTGACAGATCGGTGCCGGGATACAATTGGCCCCAAATGCGACGCGACTCCTTCGACACTGGGGGGTCTACGAGAAGGTCCTCGAGCATGCAGACCGACCGGAATACGGGGCTTTTCGCTCCTATCGAGGGGATGTGGTCTCGCATTCTCCGCCTGTAAGTCATCGGGACCTGGTCAGCGAGGACCCTTATCTCGTGATTCATCGTGCCGATCTTCTGAGAGCGTTGCTCTCGGGAACGGACAAGCTCCCGATAGAGATCAAGCTGGGTAGCGAGGTGACAGAGATTGATTTCGATAAGCCCTCCCTGCGCCTTTCCTCTGGGGAGACGTTCCAAGGAGACTTCATCCTAGGTGCAGACGGCGAGAGGTCCCGCTCCAGGGGTAGGATGTTGGGCCGTCACGACCCCCCTTATAGCTCTGGCGACGTTGTATACCGGGTCTCCGTCCCTATCAAAGATATAACACCGGACCATCTATCCTGGGACTTGACAAGACAACCCAGCGTCAACTTTTGGATGGGCCCGGGCGGACATGTGGTCTCGTACCTCATCCAGCACGATATGCTAAACGTAGTTCTGGTATATGCCGAGGGTGCAGACGCCAAGGTCATGTATGGGCCACATGAAGCAGACATGGAAGAATTCAGGTCCAAGATCTGGCAATGGGACCCGGTACTCCATGAGCTTATTAACGTGGAGGGAGCTGTCTGCAACAAGTGGACCTTGTTCCAGATCTCTGAGCAGCTCCACTGGCGACATGAAGGTGGACGATTCGTTTTGATCGGTGATGCTGCTCACGCCATATTGCCGTGCCTGTGAGTGTTGGGAAAACATCTACATGAGCCCCCATCAAACGCTGAAACCCAGCTAACCTCCCCTTCCAGGGCACAGGGTGCCGCGCAGGCCTTCGAGGACGCCGGTGTTTTGGCTGGAATATTCAGCCAGCCGGTAGGGCGCGATCAAATCCCTGATGCCCTCCGGGTGTTTGAGGAGGTTCGCAAGCCGCGAGCTTTGGACGTACGACACCGCACAATAGATCAAAAGGCCATGTTCGCCCTTAGGGATGGTCGAGACCAGGAAACGCGTGATGCAAAACTTCGTGCGTGTGAAGACTATAGCCTGTTCGAGTGGCTTTGGGGCTACGATGCCATCGAAAGCGGCAGGGAAGCATGGAAACGGGTCTCGACCGAGCCCGGCAAAAACGGAAATGGAACCAGCCATTGTGTATGAGTGCCAGGAGGATCATTGAAGTACATGGAATAATAAATCACTTGTTCTTCTTCTTCTTCTAAAAAAAACGGCGCATGTTCCAGCGCAAAGAAAAGCACCAGACACAAGGGCTTGGGAAACAAGGGGACGCGGTGACGTTGCTGAGAACCTATTAACGCAGGCGAGCAAGGACATTACTCCCAGAGCCGCGGATACAAGGATGAACGTGTGGCTTTTTTTTTCCTTTGTTAAACGCGACGAAAGCATGTGGTGCGTATTTTTACTTTGGGACTCATCATATCTCAGTGGTCTATTGCGAGTTGTCTTTCTGAAGCCAGAGCCAGTCCGGACAGATAAGCGGGCAACACTGTCAACATAGCACGTCGCTGTCTACTTGTGACTCACGGCACACCCCCTCCCTGAGTGCGGAATGCCGTCCAAACGCATCAGGGGCTTTTTCGGGGACGGCGGTGCAGGGGACGGCGGCGCAGGGGACGGCGGCACAGGGGACGGCGGCACAGGGGACGGCGGCACAGGGGGCGGCGGCGCAGGGTACAGAAAGGTGGATCTGTTTTTTTATCTGTGGCTCGCGACCTAGCAGGGGGCGGGGAAAAACGGGAGCGGGAGCGGGGGCGGGGGTGCGGGGGAAAGGGGAGCGGGGGCGGGCGAGTAGCCCACAAATCCACGTCGGTGAGTGAAGGAAAATGAGTACGATGTGACAAGCTGAACTAGGCCCATATGCAAGCCACGAGCCTGGGGCGTGGCGCGTGGGGGGAAAGGGGGGGTGAGGGGGGTGGCGTGTGCAGATAAGGCTGGGGACTAGTACGTACATAACTAGTATGGAGTGTTCCCTGCGGAGCACGTGCAGTATATACTTCGGAAGAAACGGAGAGCCCAGAATCCCGAGAATGCTGGGTAGGTGGGTCACGACGAGAAAGGTACATGCATAGGACGACAGGGTGGGTACGGTACCTTTGCAGGTACTAGGTAATTAAACATTCACGCAACCGGCGGTTCGCGACTCCGTCCCACGATCAAGAGCCCGATGATAAGACCATTGGCATCGGGAACGAGCAGTCCGAGCCAGTACCAGTAGTGGCTGGTTTGGCTTGGCCTGCCAGCTCAAAGCCACCTGCATCATATACCTTGACCGTCATGGCTAGCTAGCTAGCAGAGCCCAGGATGGAATATTGCCACGATGCTCAAGTTGGACGTGAAAGTGAGGGGTGACTGTGACGTGACGAGCTGGGTTACAGGCCACGTTGTAGTCAAAAAATTGATCACAAGATTGCCACAGCCGTCTCAAAGAGGGGATCCGTGTGGCGGTTGACTGCTCCCGCCGCTTTTGGAGACAGACACGCCATCTACATTGTCCTCTGTCTGCTCCCTCTGCCCGCAACTTGACTTTGATACCCTGTCACCGTGTTATGGTAAGGAACGTCTGCTCACCGTACCACTCCCGCTCAGAAATTGGTTCTACAAGAGGCAGCTTTTGGTTCTCCCAAGATGGCAACAGGCAGCCCTATCAGATACACTGTGGAACACCACCGCAAGCATGGTGTATCCGAGGAAGCCTTTATGGCCTGGTTCAACAAGACATTCCTACCTCAAGCAATCTCCATCATGAAAAAGCACAACATCTTGAGATTCGAAGTCGTAAGTAGTGATTTCGAAAACAGCATCTACCTTCACGGCAGGCCCATCTCACTGACACCATATGCCATCTAGCAAAAGCCTGATGTCAAGGTTGGGTCCGGCATGGACCAGGCGTGGCCTGGGTTGCAGGTTAATAGCTGCGATCTCATCCTGGAGTATTGGGCCGATGACTTGGAAAGCATGAAAAAGCTCGCCTCTGATCCGGAATGGACCCAGACGGCCCTCCGAGATCAGAACAATTGGCTCGATACGTCCAGGTCCAACATCCGTGCTGGCTACGATACGGCATACGTGGAACGTGGGCCTTTCATGAATGTGGCGGTACGGTATGGAAAGGGCAGGGTCAGCTCCAGCTTTGAAGACTTCTACTGAGCTGTTGATACTTGTGTACCACGGTGGCCACTGGCTGTGTTCTTATAGTTGCCCTCGGGCTCAGGCTTACACCAAGGTGGACTTGAACTATTCGAATTTGCTCACAGGCTGTAAATATCCACGGTTTCGCGACATTCCTCAACCTCTGTGATAAAAGGTACAGTGTTTCCTCCTACAAATAATCTTGAGTCGAGTCTTGCTTTCATCCATAATTGGGTCCCAGTTACCCCTCTTTTACAGTCTTCACCTCTTGATTCAAGTTTGGCAATGAGAGGCGTCTGGTGAGTCGCACTTCACAATAGCTACCAGCCATGACGGTCAACCATCCCTTACACCTCTACCTCGAGCTCGACCGGGTAAGGAAAAATTGGAGCAACCAAAGCTATCAGTACAGATTTGAGTGTTCATTTGCTTCTTTTCTTCCTCTTTTTATTCGGCAAACTGGAATCACCAAGTAGGTAACAACGCGTAGCTCCCGTCCACACAATGCAATCTCTCCCTAAAAACACAACATTTGCTTTCCAAAATTGCCCTCATCCGCTCCACTGTCCACCTAACTTGAGTAAGCTCTCTCCTGGGTAGCTTACCCCGACAATTCTAACGCACTGTCAGGATCCTGACCTCCAATGCCTGCCCTTGTCTTCAGCTTCGAGTCCACCAGCGGCTGCGTGCTTGACCGTCTGACCAATCAATCAGGCGTATTTCTGCGCCATATACTCGGCCATGAAACCAGCGACGATTGAGGCGCCCACCTGGCCACTCCCACGGCCAAACGCCCACGCGCAGCTGTCGCCATCCTCCAAGTCGACAACCCAAATCATCCTCACCAGCAGGAGAGCGGTCATGCCACAAGTCACAGAAAAGTATACCGCGCTGAGCCCTGCCAGTTGACCGGCCAAGACCAAGAAGTAAATCTGGGCAGCAGTCGCCAAGTAGCATGCCGGCTTGGTTCCCTTTCTTCCGAGCCGTACGGCGAGCCCCTTGACGCCAGCTTTCACGTCGTCTAGGTAATCCTGGTGGGCATAGATGGTGTCGAAAATCACAGTCCAAATTATGCCAGCGATGTACAGACATGTCGCCGACTGGGCCAGCCGTGACTCGGCAACCTTGGACACGCGAGTGGAGAGATCCAACGACAGGTCGAAAAGCGGCGCCAATGGATCCTTGGCGACGATCGCAGTCACTTGGAAGATGGCATAAGACAGGCCGAATCCGAGCTCGACTTGGGGGTAGTTTGTGCAGCGCTTCAGCAGGGGGTAGATGAACAAGAGGACGCTGGCTACGCCGGCGTGAATCAAGCTCGTCTCTCCAAAGGGCTGCAAGATGAGGGCTCCGGCAACCATCAGTGCACCGGTGAATAAATGCGCCTGTGCGGTCGAGACCGCGCCCCGTGGAATAGGTCGAACCCGGCAACGAGCAACCTGACGGTCAAAGTCCTGGTCTAGATTGTCGTTCCACGTGCAGGTTATACCGCGGAAAACCGTGGTCCAGACTCCCAAGTGCGCGGCAAGGAGCACAATGTCTCTTATGTCAAGGTCCTTGGAGAATGGAGGGATGTTGATGGCGAATCCGAGTCCTATCAGGTAGTGCCAGTAGAAGGCCCAGAACCCTGACTGACGGTCGAGGCGCATGAGTTCAGCGTACGGAACCAGAGCGTCTGGAATGGCTCGGAAGAGGCCATGGCTTGGCCGAGTGTAGCCTTTGACTGCACCCATGGCGTACGAGTGAGCGTTGCCGTATGACTTGCGACGTGTATTATCTGTGTTCGAAGAAGAGTGAGGGTCGTCTGTGCGAGGAAGAGGGGCTTGTTTATGAAGGAAAGTGTGGGTGAGCGTTGTACCACTGCGTCTTCAAATTTAGATACGATACAGCCTCACTCTTATACGCTTTTATGCCGTTTCTATCTTCATCGAGACAATATTGTACACAGTGTCGGCCTTGCAAAACAGTGCCCGATCAGAAATGCATGCAAGATGGTGGTATCAGTTGCGTACGAGGTTTGCTCCGCCGTGGTTGCAACAAGGACAAGCGAAGTGTTCTCAGAGGACAGCCACAAAGACCACGGGAAATTGTTCCGTCTTACTTGCATCAAAATGAGGGAGTGAATCTCTAGGACCGATTAGGAAGGCAACCGATAATCGCTCCGTCTTGCCTGCATTGAGGCGAGGGAGCCAAGGTGTCTATCTGCACTTGAGGATGCAAATCGAGAGATAAAAAGCCTCTTCCATGTAAATAACTACCACGGAATAGGAGGAGCTTCCTGAGCGGTCGGCACATGCAATCGGCATTTGCTACCCTTGGTCATCGTCGTCCTCCTGGCTAGTGGAACCCGGCACGCCTCGTCACACTATACCGCAGCAAGCGCCGTAATCCCGAAGGCCACATCCTATAATCGGAGAGACTGAGTAATATTTATTCTCATTTTTCATGTCAGACTCTATGCCCGCCTCATGCCCGCCTCATACACCGGGTGGGGGGCCGGGGGGGGGGGGGTGTCTTGTAATGGTGCGCCCACTTTGTGTTGGACCGACCTCGACGCCAGATCACCATGAAGTAAATGAGATTGATACTGCTGACAACTTATATAACCCAAGACTAAGAAACAATCTCAAGAAGTTGTTCGCGCCTATCAGCTCTTACCGCAGTACCAGACACCCCAACCGGCACCCAGCGTCCGTGCCATGTCGTTGAACTTCCCTTATCCAATCGATGCGGCATCTGCCGTCCCCTTCATAATCGCTGTCGAAAAATCTTTCATTGACGAGACTGTCGCAAAGGCTGCATCTTACAGACTTTCAATTGACCTCCTCGACGACAGCAATGCGGACTGGCTTGAAGGTCCCCCGAGGGCCAACATGACAGACCTGGCAGAATACTGGACGAATGAGTATGATTGGGACACGGAACAGAATTACATCAACGGAAATCTGTCGCACTTCTTCATAACCGTTCCTGAGACGCCCAATTGGCCACACCCTGTCCCACTGCACTTCATTCACAGTCGTGCCGACGATGATGATGCCCTACCTCTGCTCCTCCTGCACGGCTGGCCATCTACATCCTGGATGTGGCAGAATGTTGTTCATCCATTAGCCAAACCTGTCGATGATAGCTTAGGGGCCTATCATATCGTCGCCCCGGATTTGCCCGGATTTGGCTTTAGCCCCTCCCCGGGATATGCTGGTTTAGATCCGATAGCTTTGGCAGGTGTGCTTGATGCATTCATGGTACAGCTGGGTTACAGCAAGTATGGCATCGTTAGCACGGACCTGGGCTGGTGGATTGCCATGCGAATGGCAGAGACACTGCCGGAGGGCCGCATCGCCGGTCATTTCTGCGACTTCTTTTTATCGACTCCGAATGCGACGGATCTTGAGCGCTACGAGAACAACCAGACAACAGAGGCCGAAGCAAGACTCATCGCCAGTGGTCAGGCCTGGTTCAACAAGCACACTGGTTACCAGTACGCGCAGACCCAGCAGCCCCTGGCGCTGGGGCAAGCACTGGCGGACTCGCCGGTCGGGTTTGCCGGCTGGGTATGGCGTATGATATACAGCATCAGCGATGGATACTCGTATACATTCGATGAGCTCATTACTCAGACGCTCCTGATATTCATTCAAGGGACATGGGGAAACCTCAGATACTACAAGAATTTCTTCGCAGTGAGTCCAGAGTCTCTACCAACTATTTCCTTTCTTTCTCCACGGCTAATATGTATGTATTCCCAGCCCGGAGCCATGGACTTTGTCCGAACAGAGGTGCCTACCGCCATGTCACAATGGGGTCTAGCTGGAGGTCCTTACCCAGAACTCGCGGATTTCAATTATATCGTGAGTCCTGCCAACCTTGTATGCCATCAATCCGTCCCGGAAGCTGACAGAAGACCATGTCTAGCCCAGGGACTGGCTGGAACGACTTGCAAACATCCGCGAGGTTTACCACCATGAGAGTGGAGGGCACTTCCCAGCGACCAACCTACCAAATGAATGGATTGCTGATGTCCGGCACTTTTTCAGAACCCATGTTTGAGTGCTTCCCAGGGTTTACGCGAGTTGGGGCTCCCGTCAATGTAGCGTAGATCATGGGATTTTCTCTCTATACTTCTGTCACCTCACAGTCGAAAACTCCCGAGCTTCATGTATTGTTAATTTTGTTTGATTCCGAAGTATATATAGTTGTAGAGTCTATTACTCAAAGAAAAAGGGAGAAATAGAAAAGAATTTAGTGTTGACGTTACACCGCGATACATCATCGAAGTGAGACTGTTTTGTCGATCATACCGCTTTATTTAGCATGTGTCCGCGCCCCATGTATCATCAGTCTCTCCATCGTTACCCTCACCGGTTTTCCTTAGGGATGCGGACGAAGAAGGCACATATGAGGAATGCCACACCTGCAAGTCCGGCGCCGAAATATGTGGCCATGTGATATCCGTGTAAAAGTTCTTCTTTTGTCTGGCCCGCGCCAAACACACTGACCTCGATGGTGCCTGCGAAACCCAGGCCGCAACTCATTCCGTAACTGAGAATTGTGCCTACCAATGACCCAGCGACGCCTTGATATCTCTTAGGGACGCTGTTGTTCGTGATGATCTGGGCGCTGGTCACCACCAAGTCCGTAGTAAAGCATGATAAGCACACGGCTGGGAAGCACATGGCCCAGTAGGTCAGCTCCATGGGGATCATAGCGACGAATAAATTGCAGCCGAACATTGCGAGGCAGCCACCGCAGATGATGACCTGAGCGGGGAGCTTGGTAACAAGCCAAGCTGCAACAAACGCCATGGCACTGCCACCGATGGTGAGGGGGAGGAACTGCAGACCGACTTGGATGAGACTGTCTCCCCTTATGGTAATCATGTAGACATGCATGTACCAAAGAAAGATATGAATACTCATGAAGGAGAGCAAGATGACGATGACGAGTATGCCGAATGAAGGGACGGTCCAGATGTTGAACGGCAGAATGGGCTCACGCGCCACATTAATCTCCCAGTAAGAAAAAGCAGAAAAGCAGAGCACGGCAACAATCAACAGAACAATGTTGTAAGGGGTACCCCAGCCGGTTAAGGGTGCTTGGCTGCACATGCGGTCAGTCACCAGTATCCTATTGTAGGGGGAGTCCATGTTCTTTGTAGGGGGAACCAGGACTTACTTCCAAGTGAAGTTGAACAAGATCAGTCCGGATAGGCCAAGCACAATTCCCACCCAATCAATCTCGCCATCCGGGTCAATTGGTTCGTCTGCATGGCAAATGATGAGGGCAGACGCAAACACGACGGAGCCGAAAATACCACTATTTCCGAGTCAGGTCACAAACAAGGCTCGTTCGATACCGATCAAGGTTGGAGCCTACAGAAAGAAGAAGAGCCATTTCCACTCCGTCAGCTGAACCAGCACGGCTGACACGAGAGATCCGCCCGCCGCGCCCACGGGGGCCATGCACCCGAACAAGGCGAGGCCAAGGTTGCGTTTCTTGCCGGGGGGGAAGTTGATTCCAATCATGGCGACAATGTTTGGGATCATTAGCCCGCCGCCGGCGCCGCAGAGGGCTCGCATGATGCAGATTCCGGCAAGGTTTGACGCGTAGCCACCGGCCAATGCCCAAACAGTCCAGATGAGGCACCCCACGGACAATGTGTACTTGTGACCCCATATCACACCGAGGCGGCCCCCTATTTTTGTGCAAAAGGGATTATCAGTACCCGCGTTTTGTAGACCATCTGAGCTTGTGCGTACCGACGAGGACAAAGGCGCCCTGACTTAGAGGATAAGACGCGACGATCCAGACCGCCTCGGTGTGGGAGGCGCCCACGGCCTCGCCCATGGCAAGACCTGAGTTGATCCCAGCTCCCAACGGGATCATTTGCACCAGCTGTGTCAGTGTGATGAAGAGCAGGAAAATGTTTTCCTTGACGTTTGACAAAGGACCGGCATCTTTGCCTTCCTCGGGCTGCTCTGAAGTAGGGACCAGCACTCCGTTTCCGGCGGCCGCTTTTTCGCTGCTGGGGAAGCCCAGAACGTCGTCGTTGCGCCCTATGTTCTCCATCTTGGAGATGAGAGCCTTAGCGATTGTGACAACAATGTACAGAGAATTCTCAGTCTTGGGGGATCGTGGTTATGCCAAATTCAGGTCAAGAAGCAAAAGAGGATGAAAGAAGGGAAAAAATGATCACACAATATGCACGGGTTGCCGTCTACATGCCGTGGCGTGCGAAAGAAGCTGCTTTTGCGTCTACCCCCTCCCTACCTGTTGGTCGTGCTGGTCGGACGGGGAACATCCACTTTCCCAAAACAAGTTATTGGCGGGCATAAAGTAGCTCCCTTTCCCCATTAACTACCCCTGTAGATACGCTCTTATCTAAAAGTCCGAAGATTGGGAATATATCGTATAATAACTAGTATCTAAAGCAGCTATAGTAATAGCCACTCCGCTAAGGCTACGCGCCTAGTGAAAATATAGTAAAGTTCTAGCCTATAGGCCTCTAAAACCCTCTAAATATTTAGTAAGGCGTAAATAAATCTAGAGGTTATATTTAGGAGGATTCTAGATTTCCGATTAAGCCTAAATGCCTAGCTAGGTATAATAATATTATGAAATTTAGCTTCGTTATCTAACTAGCTTTAGGGTTAATATTAAGAGTAAATTAAATAAGTTATAGTAAACTCTAAGCTATTTTATAGGGAGGTTAGATTAGATAGCTAATATATAAGTTAAGGTATCCTCTATTCTTATCGATACTTATAGAATAAGATAACTTATATTCTTTCTACTATTTAATTTATAGCTTTAATATAAGAATTATATTCCGATTATATAATATGTAATCACTTCGCGTTATTTAGGAGTATAAACCTAGCTATATAATAAGCCCTTATATACCTATATAAATATTAAATATTAAATATATAGTTTATAAGGTAATAAAGATAAAGAAGGAATAAGTATTAATTATTTTATTATAGCTTAGAGGAGCTTAATAAAAAAGATAATATTACCTTTTTTATTAATTTTATTATCTTTTCTCTTTTTACCTAAGAGGGTTTAATTATAAATAAGCTTTAGAATCTTAGGGTTTTAAATTCTCTTAATTAAGCTACTTTTAAGGTAAATAATTTTAATAACTTAGGCTTACTTTTACCTATTAATAATATTTTTATATTAAATTCTTTAGGTATTTAATAGGTTTTTATATATTTTCGCTAATATTATATCCTATTTATTTAATTAAATACTTAGTTTCTTTATTTATAGTTTATTTATTAATACTTTTCTTCGGTTTATATTCTTTCTTATAGACTTTAATATAATAATATTATTATATATTATTAGGTATTAGTTTAAATAATAAAATATAAAAAACTAGGTATATCCTTATAATTAAGGGTAATAATAATTAGTAATTAATATTTAAGATTATTTCTTTAATTTTAAATAATCTAATTTTCTTATAATTAATTTTCTAACTTAATTTATATTATAATAAAGGATAATATATATAACGTAGGTTATATAATATAGGTTATATAGTATAGGTTATATAGCGTAAGATTAAATAAGATTATAAAAATAGATAAAAGGTAAGAGATCTAGTTAATTAATTAATAATATTAGATATAATTATCCGTTTATATAATCGATTTAGACCGGCTTTATTTACTATATTAAGGATCTACTTAGATCGATTATATTAATCTACTTATTATAAAATTTTATTATAATAAGTAAATTATATCTCTTTTCTCTAAGATTAATCCCTCTAATCTTCTTTAATTATAATATTTCGTTATTTATTAACGTATATATTTAAGTTTTATCTTTATCTCTTTATATAAAGATTTTAGGTTACCTATATATAAGATTACCTTTTCGGCTATTAGCTTATCTTTAGCTTATCGATATATCTTTAAGTTATATTTATATTTTTTATATATTAGTATAAGTTAGGTTAATTTAATAATTAGGCTATTATAAGTTAATTATATTATTAATAGTCTTATTATTTAATTATCTTATTTATAATTAATATAATATTATAAATATTATTTTAATATTTAATTTAATCTTTTAATCTATATATCTATTTATAGGTAATATATAATATTAAGTTTATATCTTAAGCCTAATTATATTATTAATATTTATTAAAACTTTAATATAAATATTAATCTTTTATCTAAAATAATTTCTTCTAATAATCTATAATTACTAATAATTATTTCTAAAATATATATATAAGTTTTTTAGAGTTATTTATTTTCTTATATTATTATAAGTTACTTTTATTATAAGTTTTTTTTTAAATCTAATAGCTTTATAATATAAGTAAATACTATTAATTCTTATAATTTATTTAATACCTTAAGTAATTATAATTCTTTATAAGGTTTATATTTTATTCCTTTTACTTTAATATAATCTTTATATTCCTTAATAATATATATAATATCTTTTCTTCTTTCTTAGTAATTATAAGTTCCTTAAAATATTTTTAATATTTTTCTAATTCCTTAATATTTAATTATAAGGTATCGATAGATATCTTAAATAATCTTATCTTATAATAATAGTAATATCTATAGTTTATAAATATTTTAGTTTCTTTAATAAAGAAATTATTATTAATATATTTATCTTAAATATATAATATAATTATTTAATACTTTTATTATATAAGTAATATATTCTTTTATTTATTTCTTAAGTTTTTTAAAGTATTTATTATTTAATTTTACCTTATAATTTATCGCGTAGAATATCTTCTATTAGTAATTACTTTCCTTAGTTTACTTTAATATTTATCTTATTATTTAGGGTATTTCTTAGTTATAATTAATATATCTATTAAGTATATCTATTTATCTATTCTTAGATCCTTTTTTATAAATAATCTTAAAATCGAATTTTATTAAATGTTTTATATAGCGATAGAAATTATACTTAGTACCTTAGATCTCTAGTTTATTATATACTCTGCTTACCCCTAATAGAGGAGGCTAAAAAAGCGTTATTTATTCTCCGGATTAACTTATCTATAGAGCTCGGCGATATCAGGGTAGGTTTTATATACTTTACTAATTTCTCCCTTAAATAGCCTATACTAGAACTCTGCCTATACCTAGGCCTCCTCTTTATTAAAGTTAAGGTCTTTACTTTATAGCTAGACTTCCTTACCTTTCTAGATATATAAAAGCGTTAGGCGGCTTACTATAAAATATATCCCGTTAGCTATATTAACCTTCCGAGACGGAGAGGGGGGGGAATAAGCTTAATATAGAAATAACTAATATAATATAGATAAAGGGAAGCACTTCGAGTAAATTACTTAATATATTACGTAATAATATAAAGGAGACTTGACTATAGCTTCGTAGTAGAGCCGCCTAACCCGAGGAGATCCTTAACCTACTACTACTCTAGTTTCTTACTTTATATCGGCGGCTTAGTTATAAATATAGCGGGGTATAGTAATTAGCTTAGCTTTCCTCCGTAAAACCTTCTTATCTATCTAGCTTTACTAAGTAAACGTCTAATTCTATATACTTCTTAACCTCCTTAGTAATTAGACGGAGTTATTTCTATAAGTCTTTATTATTATAGTTTTTTTAATAAGTACTCGTTAACCTATAAGATAGGTATCGATTATACGCTAGCCTTCCGTAACGCCTCAGCTATTAATAACCTTATAACGAACTTTAATATAACTTAGAGGCCTCGAATAATCCGTAATATATAATACGAAAAAGCTAAACTAGCCTTTTTATTCTATAGAAAGCTTTTCAAAGTATTTATCCGTAAATTAATCTATCCCTAACTTCTTATATTACGAGGAGTTAATAAGATAAGATATTAAACGCCTTAAGCTATATTCTTTATTATTCGGTGGTTCGTAGGTCGGCTTTTTAAGTAATACCTTTAATAAAACACGAGGATTTACCTCTATCTAAAAGGATAGCCCTTAATTAAAGAGATAAGAATCGAGTTAAAATATATAGAGTCTAGGGTATTAGGTATATCTATATTTAATACTTTAAGTTATAAAACTCCTATGATATATTAATATTTTATAGCGATCTATCCTATTAACTATTATCTTATACCTATTACTTATTTATAACCTTATTTAGATCTATATCGCTTATATCGTAAACCGTTTCTATGTATCGTATGGCTCTTCTTACTTTTTCGTCTCTTTCCTTATAGGTAGCGACGGAACTGAAACTTACTCTCAAAAGAGACTATGATGGATTTCGAAACTTTTAGATGGGGGAAGTTGAGCTAGCTCCTACCGCGACATTTTGCTAGAGGAGTCGGAGTTTTCTAAATGGTCCTAGTATGCCTTCCCGTTAGCTGAGGCATAGGCTTGGTTGGGGGTGGATGGCAAAGAGCGGAACGCGACCAAATCGCACCACAAAATCAATCTACATAAAATGCCAGGCTTACCCCAGCCAGCCACACAGCTACGCATGAAAACATTGATAAAAACAAAATAATAAAGTCATAGGTTGAGCTTCTGTATCTCTAGGTCGCCGCTTCAAGCATACCCCTTCTAAAGTTCTCTTCTACTATTCTCCGAGCCAATCGCTGGACCTCCTCAGGGCAAATCTCAAACTCTTGCCCCGCGAATCTGACCCAAAATCTGTTTTGTAGTATGGTTAGTATTACTGATATCAAGCTAGCCAGGCTCTTGATTTCCGGGATAGGGAGATGATATACGCGATATTGTGCCCTTAAGCAGGCTTTCATGGAGCCAATCGCCCGTTAGCCGCTTAATAATGCGTCTGAGAGTAGGCGAGCGAGATGAAGGAATCTATCGCTCCGATAGTGGGATAGAACTTCGGGTCGTTTCTTGCTGGTATCGCGTCTTTTCGCATTCCTTATCGGTCTTAGCTGCGACCACGTAGAAATCGAGTTGATTAAGCGTGCCGATAAGTAGCAACTTGGCTTCCGTGATGATACCCTCATCATCTAGCGCAGCGCTTTACCTGTCAGTAAGCGGATTGGTCACTGGGAAGATATATAGACCAAACTGCAGTTAGAAGGTCGGCGCCGGCTCATTTATATAATTTGGTCACCATAGGGAGAGGGATGTCAAAGCTCGAACTTATGTCTTTACGGCTAGTCATAGGGCTGATAACATCACCCGAGCGCTGAGATGATGCTCTTTTCTCCTCTTCACGTCTTTCCACAGAAGCAGGCTCCACGACCCAATCCATACGCGCTATGAGCCAATGGTAGTCTTAGGTGGGAGCCACGACCAACTGGTCCTTATCAGGCAGGATGTCGTCAATGCCATTGCTAGATAAGAAGTTACCCCATTTTTCATACTGCTTACTAGTAGGAGGTTCGGCATCGGTAGGAGATAGCTTAGAGCCTGCATATATGTTAATAACAGCATGCTATAGTAAGAGTCGACTTGATTACCTCCAAGTTTTGCTACCTGCACCTTATTGCGCTCGTGTCGATCGAACTCGGCCTTTGGCACTAAGGCAAATCCAAGATTCTTAGGCAAATCAGGTGCTAATTTCATACGCTGTTCGAAGCTTTTCATTTTAGGCGGGACTGTAGCCATATTCGATATTAACGGTGGATAGGGTAGAGTGGGTAATTGGTGGCTTATAGATGGGGATGGTGTAGTTTAGGATCAGAATTGGGCGTGAGGGCTTGAGCTTTATATAATTTTAAGCCTATTGCTCCTTGATCTCAGCCAGCAGTCCGGCATAAGATGCCATCCACACACATAGGGCATTCACCACCCTCGGAATAAACGGGCTTATGATAATATTATTCGGCGCACGAGCATATGACCACTATCACCCATTTCAAACGTCCCGCGGCAACACAACGCGTTAACAGTAGAGAAAGAATATAACGTATTACACTAGCATGGCTAGCCATAATGACTAAACTCTCAGTTCCGAACAGAATGCGCAAGAATGTCAAGCTTTAGAGAAGGATGCTGGCCTTGTACCCTCCGTCAGCTTCGCGGTGGAGCGGGCTGACCCGGGGGGATGCTGCCCGTCAATGTGATCCCCCTGCTCCCGTCTTTGAAGAGAATGCGAGCCTCCCATCCGGCCAGGGTTTGACAAACCTAACCATATCCAAATAGCCTTCTCCCAGAGCAGCACCTCGACACATGCGCACTGCAGTGCGAAATGGCCGGTACGCCAGCAGGATATGATGGTAGCTAGGAGTCCACCACAAGAGGCCACCCATACACAGAAGGCCGTTCGCGCCCACCACCGTAACCGTTGCCTATATTCGTTCGGCTAGTCGACCTTCAGTGAGATATATGATGTGAATACCATCATGCCCAAGTGCGTCATTATCGGGAGAGCAGACAGGAGTTCCAGCTATGACTTCCAAATGCTGATGCCGAGCCAGACGACGTGCAGAGCCAGACTCACTAGCAGGAAGACGCTGCCCCAAGTTATGTCGCTGAGCAAATCCTTCGCAATGGGTTGAACCGCTCGATCTGATGTACCAAAGCCTTGGTATGCCGGATACAATACTTCGAGGATCTGTGGCTGGTTAGTACGGCCTGACTAAGTAAGTTCAAGTCAAATACCTCCGCAACGGCATCGCAACATATTGTCACGCCTTTCCAACCAAGAAGGCTACGGCCTATAGGATGCCCATGAGACGAAGCAAGGGTCGCCCCCCCGGCCGCAGCGAAGATAGCCCAGATCATCACGAGGAATCAAGACCGCTGCAGAGACTGCTGCAATCGGGGCAGTCGGCGCCATAGACATCCCAGTGGCCCCCAGCCTGGCAGATGCAGAGTATAGTGTAGATGATTAGTCAATGAAAAGAGGGGAGGGCAAAAAATGTAGAGGAAACGAGAGACAACAACGACAGCCCAGGTGATGATCACTTCAACAACCTGGTCGTCACTTATGTCAGGACGCATATTAGACGGCGGTGAAGGAAGTGAAGCGACCAGACACCATGCAAACGAGGCTGCATGGTTCGCAAGGCGCAGGCCGCCATCATATATACGTACCGATGTGAAAGCCGGGAAGGTCTCAATGTTGTGTTGTGTGGCGTGCGTGAGATAATCTCACGCACGCCCCCCAGCTAGCGAGCAAGTCTATGGTATACCCCCCGTGCTGGAGTGCTCTGACCTCGGCAACCTGGAGGTCCTTGAGCGCGCGGGAGTGCCTATCCGAGTCGACATCCCGAGTATGGGTGCCGCCTACGAGGACTACTAGCCATCGCTGCTGCCGTACCAGATTAACGTGGCCGAGGACCAGACTATTGACGGCATCCTAAGCGGCCGGTCCGACGAAGGCACACTGATTTCTAACAAGGATAAGATCCTGGGCTGGAACTCGATTGACATTTCGTCTAAGCTGCGGCCTACCGAGGAGGATGTCGCCGCCCTAGGGCCCGAGTTCAAGGCCGCCTGGGACCGCGACTTTACGAATACGCCCAACCGACCCCTGATGCTGCTAGGGCTAGTGTCTTAGTAAATTCCCTCAATAAACACATCATATATAAATGCTAACAGCTGCCAGCTTCCTCGGCGACCAGACATCTGTCCCCCCCCCGGGCGCTACGTAACCGTCAGCAACTATACGGCATACCCCTACTCGCGCGGCCATATATGTATCATAGGCCCTAAGGTAACGGACGAGCTCGACTTTAACGTTAGCTTCTTCACCGACGCGTATAATATTAACCTTAAGAAGCAGATCTAGGCGTATAAGAAATCGCGCGAGATTATACGCCGTATCGCTATATACCGCGGCGAGCTAGCTATTAGCTACCTGTAGTTCCCCGAAGGCTCGTCCGCGGCCTATATTAAGACCGAGGTGGCCCTATCCGACCCCGTAGCTAACGTCGTCTACTCGGCCGACGACGACGCGGCTATTACGAAGTGGCTACGCGAGAATATTAGCACGACGTGGTACTCGCTAGGCACGTGTAAGATGGCGCCGCGTGAGTAAAAGGGCGTGGTTAGGCCCAACCTGGATATATACGGCGTTGGGAGTGTCGTTGGTGTCGGATGGTGGTTAGAGAAATCTTGAATTTATCGCAATGTCTTTGCTGTGAGCGCTATTCGTCTACCCACCCTTAGAAATCCAAGCCATATCTCTTTCAGCTGCCATTTACATTCCCAGCCACCCATCCGCATCATGTCTCCTTGCGGTTATAGCAGCGCCCCGAGCACTGTCTGAACTTGATCCTGGGTACGAGACAGGCAACTCGACCCTCTTTTTCATCGCCCATGGATGGTGCTCGTTCAAGAGCTTCATTTTTACCACAAAACCATCAATATGAGCGCTATTCACAAAGGTTTTGGGGGCATAGCAGCCTCATATTCTCCAAATGTCTCTAGAATCTCAGCTATCCGCGCCATCCCCTTCATCAGAGCTTTGATCAGATATACAGCCCCATTCCAAATCCGAGTCATGATCAGAATGATTATAGCAGCGCTCCAAGCAATGCCTGAACTTGATCTTGGGCACCAGAACGGGAAACCCAGCCCGCTTCTTTACCACCCAGGGATGGGTCTCGTTCGGCATATAGCGCGGGTCGAGGTCTATTCGGTCCGGCGGGTCTTGGCCAGGCGGGACCGGTGGTATCCAAGCATTGTAGAGGTCCAGGTCTGCGGTCTGGGAGGATTGCACCTCGTCATGGTAGAGCTCGGACAGAAAGGTTAAATACAACTTGTTCATTTCTGTGCCAATTTCCTTTTGGAATGTGTCGTTGTCGTTCATAATGTATTCCAGCGCGCGCCGTGCTTCGGGGTCGTCGTCAGTCGCCCCCGCAGATTCCCAGAGGCGGTGGAAGTCTCGGATCCTCGCGACGTCGTCAAGGTCAACAAGCTGCACCCGCTCGTCGCCAAACATGCCGAATAGCCCGGATTGCCGCGCCCTTCTGCCGTCGATGTGGATTGATATGGTCTGCGTGTCAATGAGGACCACGCCGCCGGGCTTGGCATGGCGTACAAACAGGAGAGTCTCGGACCCGGTGCCGAATGAGTGTGCGCTGACACATGGTGTCATGCAAAGGTTCGCTGCATCGCGCAGAAAGTGGTCCAAGTGGCAGACAACCTCCGCGTCGTTCGCGTAAACCTCTCTCAGATAGGTGAGGTTTAAAACATCCATGCCGGGCTGGACCCAGAGATTGCCAATGCAACGGGGCGAGGGCTCGCCGGCATAGACCTGGCCGTTCTCGACGGCGACCTCGTGCGCCTCGCGGCACACCTGGGCAATCAGCGGCATCGCCCCGTTGGCCTCGGCGCAGCTCCACTGGTCGCATATTTGGCTGCCAGGGGGCCGGATGCCGATTCGCCTCTCGCGGGGCTCCCAAAAGAAATAGCCATCCATGTCTGGGGCGACGTCTATCTCGACCACGCGCCGGGGGAGACATAGCCACCAGACCTCGCGTCGGATCTCGGGAGGAAAGTGGACGAAGAGGGGAAAGAGGACGGGAGCAGCTGGGCCAAAGTTGGCAGCCATGTCGAAAAAATGTCGAAGAAATGTTGAAAACGTCAACAATGTGTATAGATGCAGATTGCAGACCAAAAGTCGCAATTGAAATTGCAGGTGCTGGTGTGAGTGCACGAGTTAGGACTTGGGAGCGGACACTGACAAGTCAAGAAAGGGGTCCAGAAGGTTGGCGAGGTAAATACGAGGACTGTGTATTTATTTATCAATAGCGGGCTCCATACACCGGCCGTTCTCATGCCTAATCCGTCAAGTTGAGCAACATTGGTCGACCAGCTCTTCGGGATCGTAGCCCGACCAAATGTCCCCAATTCCGTTACACCATATCACTACGGATGGTACTCTGTCATAGTACGGATACTAACTTGAATGTTCCTGGTAAATGTACGGGCTGGGACACCATATAAATCATACTTATTTTTGAGGTGGATGAGAACAATGATCACTACCTACTAATCATTGATCACGCTGTCCGAAATACCTTACATTCCGATACAATAACTACCTAGATGCCCTTGGCAGCAGTATCAACTACATGTAGCCTGAAGGCAGCCGTGCCTTTTCGTAACGAGTCAATTAAAACAAGAAAAACAATTCTGAGAATAAAAGAGACACCAATGTCCATCCGCGTTGGTTATGCCAGTGCGCAAATCCTGGCAATAAGAGTCAGGCAACTGCCGATTCACTACCCAGTATCGCCCTCTTATGTAGGGCACATCTTGTCCGTATAGATCCGGTCTTGATTCTTCCTTGAGACCCCAACCGCCCTTGAATGCCTTTTGCCCGTACCTTGTTCATCGTCGAAAAGGCCCTTAACGTAACCTACGGCGAACGATTTGACCCAACGGATATCTTCTGCTGTTAGCTGGGCACTTGGAATCTTGGCCTTCAGTACTTCTATAAACCCGTCAGGGTCAAGTGACTTCCACGATTGTCCCGGCCTCTGGATGCCCTTGACATCCTCTTCTTTGATCCCCTTCTTACCCCAATACGCCACAACCTCTTTCGTGAAGTCCCTAATCATACCCACGGACTGTTCTTGAACGCGCCCATTGACAATTTGATCCATGCAAGTTCGCAATTTCTCCACGAATTGGTTTTTGTCGGCGTCTTTGCCTTGTTTTTGCATCTCGGTGCGGATGTTCTCGACTACATCCATCACGCCGTTCAAAACGACTGAGAAATCGCCGCGCTCATTGGATTTGCCGAGAAGTTTTACGAGACTGACCCCCGTATTGAAACGTGTATCCCTCAATTTCTTGACAGCATCAGCCACAGTGGGGGTTGCGTCGTTGGCGAGGTTGAATTTGCCTGCGAATGGCTGGCCGTAGGTAGGCAGCTGGTTGTACTTGGCGAAGGCTTCAAACCCGCAGGGACCACCGTTACAGATCAGTCCGGGGGCGATTTTATTGCCCTTGCCTTTTTTGTGTTCCCATTCTAAGCGGTAGGCATTGTAGTAAAGGACAATTTGAGGCGGGCCCGCAAGAAGCGATGCCTGGCCTAGGGCAACCAGAAAACAGAAGAGCGCCACAAGAAGACGCATGGCATCTGTCTGGGGGGGAAACAAAAGTTGAGACGGGGTGGCACAACGGCAATGTTCAGACAAAGTTGGTAACGTGAGAGAAGGTAACGGTAGCGGAAAAAGTTGTCAGCTCTTTGGGGGAGGAGAGAGAGAGATAGTCCAGACTCCAATGCTATCCGACCTTCTTTCAAGACGGCTGTACAGTGCACAAATACTCTGTGTGGAGTACGGATACGGAGAATGCTCCGTCTGACTGCTTCCAACAAGGTTACATCCAATACCTAACCCTGGTACGAATGGACAAGGGAGAAATGCCGGTTAGGCGGCATCCTAAATACCGAAGTACACCAGACCAGTAACAGGCGGAAGCGCAGGTCCGAACCTTCTTCTACTCGTATGCCCTATGCAGCCGAATATCACAGCATATTCTGGTGGATGACTGCTATGCCTCTGTCAATGCGAGGCTATAATTACGCAGTCGTATCCGTTTGGGTAGAAACAGCCGTTGGATGGCGACAAGACTAGGGTTTTGTCGTTTGGTACCACGTACTCCGTACGGCGTAGTCCGTAATATCAAGTTGTCTTGTTGCTGTGCCTCCCACAGAATGGGACTATAGCTAGCTATTAATTGCATATTTGCCAGGGCCATGGGGCGGGACTCCAAACGCAGGAGTAATTATGCATGCTAGCTCGTTGGGGGCTAAAAAGACAATTTTACTACAATAATACTGCCAGGACTCCTACCTAGCAGGAGTATCATTCCTGACCATGCTACGTACTCCGTACGTAATATTGAAGGCGCAATTGCCGAGTTGCCGGGCGGCGCAAGCTATCCCATGATCCCCATCTAATTGTACCGAAGGATGTCCCTAGTCTCCGTACCTATTTATAAATAAAATATACTAGATATGGTAAACCACACAACCAACAGGTGGGCCGAGAAGACTTAGCGGAAAGTGTCGCAACCAATAGATAGTGAAGTATAGTTAGGAGCTAGGTGAAATAGGGGTCAAGCTGGGGGTTGCCTTGACGATCGAAATACGAAACCTCCGTTCTCGTACAATCACACATGTACGGATCCTATCTGCCCAATTTTAGATCTTCGGCTTGAGTCAGTATTGAGTCAACAGTTTGAGACTAGTAGTAGATGCTTGAATGACATTGAATAAAAGGGTGTCTGGAGTTTTGCTCAGGCGTAAAAGACACTGCAAATAATGATATACTTGGTGTTAATCCGTAGCGTACGTACATATGGTAGTTTCCAAAATCCCATACGGATTAGCTACGTTTTTTCAGACTCACCATCCACCACCAAGCAAACTTGAAGTCGTTGGCGCGTACTCGGCTTCGAGGTATCCCAGGCGCCACAAAGGTTCCTTCATACTACGGTTTAGCCAGGGACGCAACCCTCGTAGAATTCATTTCGTCTATCATGCTTGTAAGAATGCACTAAAGTTGCTCGACGCAGGGTGCAGCAAGTCTGCCAGTGAGAATGATTTGGGGGCCGCATTTGGGGGCCGCATTTGGGGGCCGCATCTCAGCACTAGACAATTAGGCCTCCTCAAGCCACACCCTCACATGGAGTCTCCTGAGCCCTATGTCCTATGCACATATCCGTAGATAAATGTATCTTGCACGTGGTAGATACGAGTACCTATATTCATGCGGTTAAGATAGACACAGCGAGTATTATCACGGAGTAAAATCTTATCATTCAAGTTTCAGCCATTGGCACAGTCTTCCTTCCCCATGATCTGAAAACCGAGCATCTTCCCGCTCCTCATCGCTTGAAGCTCATAGACAGCCGGCCAGTACACCAAGGCAGGCCTCGTCGTCCCCTTCTTTCTCTTTATTTCCTCCCAATTCTCCTGTTCTTTCTTCAACCACCTGCTATCGCATTTTCATCTCGCCCATCATGGCGTACATGGCAGTCGCCATCGCCTTGACTGCCCTGGCATCCCCCGCGACAGCATCTACATTCTACTCTGCTCTCTCATTGTGCCCTCTGCCCTGCTCCATTTCCGGGCCAGATCCAGCAAACTGGACTCATTATCACGACACAAGGGACCTCTCACGCTGCCAGGAGACAACCCTTTTCACCCTCAACATACACAACCCTGTCGATGACCCTGATACCCAAGTCGCCATCCGTGCCTGCTCTACCAGCGATGGAGAATCTGGCACCTGGAGCCTGGTAGGAGATCGGGGCCTCGTTGTGCGGCGACAACCCTCGCTCGCTGAGAGTGACGAAGCCGACAGTGTCAACGAGGACTGTGGCAAGACGACTCAAGCCGCAAAGGACATACAGTTTGCACGTTGGGGCACCGCGAACAGTGTTGCTGCTGGAGAGGTTGCCAAGGCTGCCAGCCAGTTGAGCCAATACTTGAAGGATAGCCAGGACTGCAAGGAGACAATCCTTTTTTCCTTGTCCGGCGGTACCATCTTGGGCACCTATGCCGGTTCTGGAGTGAGCAAGGCCAGCGCATCCGACCTCATCAAAAAGTTCGGAGATCAGTCCAAGGATGTTGGTGCAAGGTCTGCTGCCCAGCTTTGCAGCTCCTTTGGCCCTACCACATTTGGCATCGTGGCCGACACGACAGGCAACCTGTCGTCTGTCCAAAAGAGTCTGGCGGGTTGGAAGAACGCGACGTGCCTCACGGGTTATGATGCCGACTCCACATGGTCCGACACCAAAGTCTCCACGGTTGCTTCCAAAGAGTTCTCCGTCACATCCCAAAGTCATGGGGACTCGCTTAGTGCCCAGGCAACCTGCAAGTACACGCAAGTCCAGGCCCGTGAGGGCTGCTGGTCGTTGGCCGAAAGATGCGGCATCAGCGAGACGCAGCTGAAGAAGTACAACTCCAAGTCCGATTTCTGCGACACGCTCCAGGCAGATCAGTACGTCTGCTGCTCTTCCGGCTCTTTGCCCGATTTCTCCCCTCAGCCCGGCAAAGACGGGTCATGCTTTGCCTATCAGGTCGCCTCAGGCGATACCTGTGCATCAATAGCGGAGGCGCACACCACCACAGTTAAGCTCATCGAGAGCGTCAATGACAACACTTGGGGTTGGATGGGCTGCAAGCGCATCATGGACGGCCAGAAGATCTGTCTCAGCAAGGGCGATCCCCCGATGCCAGCTTCCATCCCCAACGCCATTTGCGGGCCTCAAAAGCCTGGAACAGAAACACCATCCAAGGGAACGAATCTCGCCGACCTGAACCCATGCCCCTTAAACTCGTGCTGCAATATCTGGGGCCAGTGCGGTATCACGCCAGCATTTTGCACGCCATCCCCGGCTGATACCGGCGCCCCGGGAACCGCCAAGCCCGGAAGCAACGGGTGCGTTTCTCACTGCGGTACAAACATCACATATTCCAAAGATGACCCTGCGACCCCGAGGTATATTGGCTACTTTGAGGCATGGAATCAGGACCGCCCATGCCTCAACATGATGCCCTCCAGCATTCCCAGCGGGTACGCCGACGTCCACTTTGCCTTTGCAAACATCACCACCGACTACAAAGTAGACGTCAGCGGCTACCAAAAAATGTTCGACGAATTTGTCCAGCTCGAAAAGCCGCGGCGTATTATCTCTTTTGGTGGCTGGGCATTTTCCACCGAGATTAACACGGCTCCCATCTTCCGTGAGGGGGTAACAGACACCCAGAGGGAGAGTTTTGCCACTAACGTCGTCAATTTTGTCAAGGAGCATAAGCTTGACGGCGTGGACTTTGACTGGGAATACCCCGGCGCCCCTGACATTCCCGGAATCCCTGCAGGCGACCCGGAGGATGGTAACCGATATCTGGCATTTCTGAAGCTGGTTAAGAAAGCTCTTCCCGAGGGAAAGTCGGTGTCTATTGCCGCACCGGCTTCGTACTGGTATCTCAAGGGGTTCCCTATCAAGTCCATTAGCGAAGTCGTCGACTACATTGTGTATATGACGTATGATCTCCACGGGCAATGGGATTACGGCAACGAGTTTGTTAACGAGGGCTGCCCCAATGGTAACTGTCTTCGGTCGCACGTCAACATGACCGAGACGAATTACTCCCTGGCTATGATTACCAAAGCTGGTGTACCATCCAACAAAGTCGTTATCGGTATGCCCACCTACGGGCGGTCTTTTGAGATGACAAAGGCGGGCTGCCGAGGTCCCGAGTGCACCTTTACGGGTCCCAAGTCAGGGGCTTGGCCGGGTAAATGCACAAATACTTCTGGATACATTTCCAACTGGGAGATTCGACAGCTCGTTGCAGAAGCCGAGAGTGGTGAATCCTACATCACGGCGGAGACTTTTGTGGACGAAGTCGGTGACGTTGTCATCTTGAACGACAACCAATGGATATCTTGGCTAGGCAGCAACAGCTACATCAAGCGCCTGGCGAAATACAAAGAGGGCAACTGGGCCGGCACCGTGGAGTGGGCCATCGACCTCAACTGGAGCTTCGATGGTGCTAACGGCGATGATCAAGATTCGGGCGACTGGTGGGATATAGACCCAAACGCGGAGCCGGTATGTGATCTTGCACTCACATTTGACTCCATCGAGGATTTATCCAAGCATGATGATGATCCCTACTGCATGGGCATTTACGCCATGGAGGTCCTGGCCAAGGACCTACGCTCGGCAAGAAAGGAGTACGACGAGGTCAACAAGGACTACGACGAGCTGTTTAAGTACTACGAAAAGTACATCAAAAAGATCATTCCTACCGGTATCGACAACTTCATGCTTTACGAGGACGGCTACAAGTATTTTGAATGCTCGTCTCCTTCGTACGATGGCAACAAAACTCACAGCTGCTCCGAGGTAGGGAAACACCTGGACGGCTTGCCTTCTTACACCCTGTACCTCACAGCTACAGACGAAAAAGGCTTCTTTGAGAACCTTCAAGAAAAATTTGGCATCGTGTCCGATTGGGTCAAATTCGGCAAGAGAGAATCAGCAACTCACTGCAATCCCTCAGAGGGGGGTGATGAATGTGAAGATACTCGAACAGTTGCCTACGGAGCTCCGCTAAAGGCTGATAAAATAGAGATACCCAATCCCAAGGATATAATCACCAAGTCAGGGGAAAGCATGAGCAGCCTTGATGACAGACTTACTGCCACCTGGATGGACATGATGCTCGGGCAGTGGGATGGCGACGGCGCCGACACGGCGTTAGTGTCAGGTCTTCCGGTATCAATGATCAAGCAGGCTATAGAGTCCATGAAGCAGGTTAAGAAGATTGGCGAGACAGAGAAGGAGGAGGAGCAGAAGGAACTTATTCTCACCATTGTCGGGGCCGTCCTTGCTGTCGTGCCATTTGTCGGCGAGGGTACCGCGGCTCTGGCCGGCCTCGCTGGCTTGGGCCGCATGATTTTCCTGGCGGGGGAGGCTTCCAACGCCGTCTTTACGGTATACTCAGTCGTCGACAATCCTGAGAGTGCGCTGATGTCCATGTTTGGCATGCTGCTAGGCGCAGGCTCGCTGCCCCGTACGGGTCAATCATTCAAGAAGATGAACCAGAAGCGGAATGAGGCATCTGCGGATGGTACATTGGCTAAAATGGGGGGCATCATTGCCGAGGATACCAGACTGTTGGAGGATATCATGAAGGTGAAAGTGTGCAAGAAATGACTGAAAGAGTTGAACGGGAATTTTTGAACGGGTTGCCTCTCGCTATTATTAAGATTCCATTGCTATCAAATATACTCCCTTTCTTTTGCCCAGTCCTGCCAAGTCATGCAGGCTGTAACGAGACCTCGCTCCATGGCGCACCCACAGACAAATACCTCATTAAAGATCCAAAGCGGCCTAATATATCCCAATCCAATGAATGGAAAAGGGGCTTGTCTTTCACAGTATAATTTCCCAAGCTCTGGTCTAAACCATTCCCGGATTTACCATCATACTCATCATCCTCACAGCAGCGTAACGACAACGAATAAAACAAACATTGATTGTGATTGGTATTGCTAATCCTTCAGACTCACGAAGAGGGGCATCACTACTCGTAGTAGGCCACCACTGCCGAGCCTTCACTGCTTCCAATAGAGGCATACAAGTGCCGGGTGCTACGCCGGCGCACGATGTCCTTCTCAAAGTAGTACTCGTACCTACAACATGATAAGCCAAAGACAATACAAAAAGAAACGCGGGGTATAGTTACATGATGGTGCAGACGCCGTTGTTGCACCGCGAGCGCGAGTAGGCGTTGCTGTTCTAGAGGCGGTTGACCTGGTCGCAGTTCTCGGCAACGCCCGTGTACGTGTGGTCTAGCCCTGGGTTTAGGGTGCCGTCCGGGCTGATGGCCACCGTGTTGTAGCAGCTGTCCGTGTCAAAGTCCATGACGGGCTGCCACCCGAGCCCGAGGTCGCTGGCGTTCTCGGTTCTCGGAGAGCGGGGGGGATGGAGTCGGCGTGGGCGGTGGTGGCGGCGGCGGCGAGGAGCGCCGCGGCGGTTGTAAAGCGAGCCATGTTGGATGTGTTTGGGGTGTTGGTGTTGGTGTTGATATTGCTACTAATGGTGGTATTGGTGTTTGAGGGCTTTCTGGTATGGTTATTGGGCTTGCATTGAGGGCTGTTGAAGGCTGTTGGGTGCTGATGATGAGTTGTCTGCTTGGACAAGGCAGCCGGGAGCATTTATACTTGATTCAACTCCATGAGTTCAGGTTTCAACTTCTAATAATAGAGCTAACACCCTATTCCGCAACATCACGGAGCCATGCTATCCCAAGATGTGCTCGTCTCTGCTTGCTGTGACCATCACGAAATTCTTCATGTCCATGGCTGCCTACGACAATTCGTTCGGTCCAAAAATAGGCAGGGCATGATAGTGTGAGGCTCAGCAGCAATTCTTCTGTTAACCTCAAACATGTGGCTTGCTCACCCCGCAGCGAGATCCGAAGGGCCTTACGTCGTACATGATTTTCTCTTGAACTAAACCCTAGAGGATTTAAACTGACGCGCGCCGATCCTGCAGCCTTGGCTTCCCCCACACACCCCGATTCCAAGCCGATGCCCATGTAGTCTTACATGATGCCCCAAACGGGTATAAGAAAACTCCTTCGCCCAGCTTTTAAGCCTCTGCAGGATTTAGAGTGACGCACCAATCCTGGGGCTTGGAATAGTAAGAAAATGACCTCATCGGTTCTTAGAGTATATTAATACAAGTATCGTTCTCTATAATGTGGGAAAGGCTGTATACGAGATACGAAACAGGCTCCGCCGCACAGCAGACATGGATGGCATCAACGTTATCTCTCTCTCTACTTGCACCATGCCCAGCTGTCACTTCTCTGTACGAGACTGTCTGGGAGTCTTGGGCCTAGGATCTGTTTCTGCAGCAGCATGGTCATGTTTCGTGGAGAAGAGGTCAGGATTGCGCTCGATCATCCTGTCCTCGACTTGAACCGAGTCCTCGTCTTACACCATCTCCGCCCTAGATGTATGTAGTTAACAAAAGTAGTTTTCTTGAGGAGACATTGTTCGACAACCCATCAAGAAAACGAAAACAAACACAATCTTGCTCTTTATCAATTCACTTCCATATTTACCCCTCGAACCAAACAAACAGAGGCCATCCACACCAACCACGACCATGGGTCTACCTGTCAGGGACCTCAGAGTAACAAGGTGCTCATATGACTTCACAGACTACAAGAAGGATATGAAGGGGGGCCTACCCCCGCTGCAGACATGCAAAAGGATCATCAGAGATTAGTGCAGTCACCATATTTTCCGCTAATAAGTAAGTTCTCTATGTTCCATTGTCTACCTATTCTACTATAGCAGACCCACTCACTTCTTCCATACCTCCCACTATCTGACACTATCTGACACTATCTGACGGTGAATGGGAATAGCGCGCAATGGGACAAATGATAGCCTAAGCCAAATACACTATTCGGGATATAGTAGAGATAGGTATATAATATAACGTTTAGGGTATTTTCTTAACCTTCGCAGGTATTAGGCGGAGTTCGGCGGACTAGCCAATCTGGCCCTTACGCCTCCTCAGCCAAGATGAAAATCTACTTTAGGTCTCACTTACTTATGCCATGCAATTAGAGACCAAACATACCAAACACGGGCTCGCCACGTCTGCTCCTCCGCAAAATATCGTTTGCCGTGTTCGCCTGCGCATCTCCCCACCAATTCACCAAGTCGAACTTGTGCCTATCCCGCTGCACCACACTCTCCCAAACCGGCGGCGACATGCCCCGGGGACGAAAGAACCAGACGCGCGGTAGGCTGCCAATATGCGTGCGCACCCACGGTTCGAATCGTCTTTCCTCGGGGTGTCCTTGAGGGTGTAGCAAGGAGAATGCATCGCCGCCGGCCTCCTTCGCGTGGGCGTACTTTTTGTAATACTCGCGATCGAGCATCCAGACCCATGCATCGGCCTGCGGGCTCCTGAGGAAACAGGCGGTGCCTTCTTCGACAGCTTCGTAGTCTGGACCAGGCGGGGGATACTGGTCTGGGAGAGCTTCCAACGTGCGGAGAGACTTGTCGTCAATGATGAGACAGTGGTCGTTGCGCACGTAGAGGTTTGACGTGCCGAGAGCGTCCCTCTCCACCCGTTGCGTGAAGTCGCGTCCTATGGCCATGAAATCCTCGTCGCCATCCTCCCCGCCTGCAATGACTGTGTCTTTACCTGGGTAGTCCTCCACGATGTCAAATTCAAAACGTCGGGCCAAGTCATGAGATGGCAACATCTTCCCAGTTGTGGGACGCGCAACGAGTTGGGTGCAATCTTCCGTTGGCTCCAGACCGCTGTATCGCTGCTGAGTAGCCCAGTAGCGGATGCACAGAGTCAACTTGGCGATGCCGCCATGGAAACGCTCGCTGTCACTGGCAGCGTTGTAGACGGTGAAGCCCCATGTATGAAGGTCTTTGGAGTTCTTGGAACCCCAGCGCTCCAAGTCGAGTAGGTCTTGAAGCACGTAGTGTTCATTTTCGTCGATCCAATGATTGCCCTTGGCTGGTGGTGGAACAAAGCCCTCGGGTTCCCAGTACAAATGCCGTTCAACCGGCTCCAGTTGAGATTCCGACATGTCTGCTGAGGAACAAAGCAACTATATCGGTAGATTGGGAGATGAGACGTGTATCGAGAAGCCGGCCGTTCTGCCGTGCGTGAGAGGTTCGCAGTGATTAATAAATCCACGCTAAAGATGGGCGCCCCATAGGCACACGGGGCTCCGTGGCTATAAACCTGCACGGGGCCCCGTGCCGGTTATATAAGCGGTTTCTACTACTACTTACCGTCTTCTAAATCAGGCTATTCCTATACCTTATTAAACGTCTTATTAGTGCTAAATCTTATAGTCATATATAGCGAATCACCTATCTAGATAACTATGAAGAGGGTTCTATAATATTATTAATATATCTAAAGAGGGAAAGGAGGTAGTAATAGTTAAGGCTCTGTACCTTACTCGTAGGAGTATCTATCGTAATAATCGCCTTAACCAAGGTATCTTGAGACTCGTAATTATCGTAATTATCTAAGAAGGCTATATCTCTATTAATTTGACTTATTCTTAAGAGAAAAAAAAGGGACGAAGAATTACTCCAAAGAAGGAGTAGTAATACCCCTAAAACTGATAGTAGGTCAGGCTTATATAACCGGCACGGGGCCCCGTGCAGGTTTATAGCCACGGAGCCCCGTGTGCCTATGGGGCGCCATGTTTACATCGCGCATGTATGTCAGAGCTGTCGCCGCATTGCTTATGTCACGGTTCATCAAGGCTCTCATGGTCTGGCGTCCGACCGGATTGGTATTGTACCTGTTGTCGTTGCCCCACAGCTAATGGTTGAAAAGTGTTAGCATGACCGAATTTCTTCGTCCTCATACGGACAAGGAATCCTGTTCGAGACTCACAATTCTCTTGTAACAATTCAAGTTAACGTTAGCCAGAACGAAAACGCCAAAGTTACGCGTGCTGCCCAGGGCGTTCATCAAACGGTCCTCGATGGTGTTGATGTTGAGCACACCGCCCTCACAGTAACGCCACTCTCCCCATTCGCATTGACTGTAAAGCTTCATGTTGTCGAACTGCACTCTGTGGGAGCCGAAATTTACGCGATTTGTGCAACAGGCGGCCTGATAGCTGCGGAACCCGGCGACGCCTGTGCGATAACAGTGCTGGTTGTTTCCTCCAATCTCAATCATTTCATTGGGGCAACTTGGAGTGTAGTCACCATTGCGGTGTTTGTACCATCCACATGTAGGGATGCCGTTGCCGGCAGGGCAACAAAGGACGTGGTCACCATGGCCGTCGCAGCCTTGACCATCCATCATGATCTCGCCGTCTCTCGCGCCGTCGTCGTACCTCTTGATAGTAGTGTACCCGGAAGGATAGCCCTGACCACAGTTGGTCCATATGCACTGGTCATAGTTCGTGATGACTTCCACCTCGGTATATCCATCGTCGCCCTCTTCGACGAAGATACCGCCCGGAGACATCTGAGGGGCGTGTCGGCCCAATGCCTTTGAGAACTTGGCATCTCGCGTATCATGAGAAACAGCCCAGACCATGACTCCTCCCAGACAGCGCTTATGCGCAAAATCTGTTTTGAGCTCCAGCGTGTCTTCGTCGTCATACGCGACCCAATTGACGTCGTTATAAGTCAGGACTTTAACAGCCGCGTCCTCGTAAAGTGTGGTGCTTGCACCGCTCTCTTCCAGGTAATCCTCGATTTTTGAATTGAGAATGATACCTGCTTCTTGACTGCAGGCATTCTTAGCTGATCCTGAGCCGTAGCGGCACCCAGGCTCAGAACAAGATGGATTTGCCATCCGGAATGAACGACCGTAGAAGGCGAGGCCCCATGACGGTCTTGTCTGGTGAGATGTTGTGGAGCCACAATAGATCCAAAGCGGAGTCAATCTCGGTGAGGTTGGTGTGCGCATTGAGGTACGGACCAACCCACTTGTTGGCCAGGTCCCATGTACCGTGTAGGTCATAAGACATGCTTCAAAATTCCATCAGTTTCTTTCTCTTCTTGTCAACTTTCCTTAGTGCACTTACATGTTGAAAAAGTCGATATCTTCCTCTATAGCTTGAATGTCGAAATGCTTCAGGTACCCTTAAAGAAGTAGTGTTAGAAGCTGACCAATAGAGTATCCGAAAGGAGTTTCAACTTACACAATGAGGCTGGGATAGTGATACTTAGCTCGTCCCTGCCGGAGGCCTTTAAACTCTTCTTGATCTTCTTCAAGAGTTTCGGGAAGTTTTTGAAATCCTCATCGCGGCCACTGCGATCCTTCGCAGCAGGATATTCCCAATCAAGATCCAGGCTATCGAAGCCGTAAGTGGACATAAAGCTGACAAGCGACTTGAGGAACTTTTCTTGATTTTCCTCACTACGGGCAATGTCAGAGAAGGCATACTGCGTCGGGCCGGGATTGTTGAATGTCCAGCCGCCGAGCGCAATCAGAATCTTGACATTGGGGTCTCGCTTCTTCATGCCTATGAGACGTTTGTAGAGTTGCACATCCGCGGCAGTTTCGGGCCTAACCTAAAAGGCTTCTGGGTCAATTGTTGCAAAGGCAAAGTTGATGTGGGTATACACTCCAACGGGGATGAGCTCAGGGTTAAAGACGTTGCAGGGTCGGCCCATCGCCCAGCTTTCGTAGTATCCCACGACGCGGTTGAAAGCTTTCCGTCCCGTACATTCTTTGGGTTTTGGCATTTCGAAGTCCTCGCCGCAGTGCTCTTCACCAGTGCCGCACCAGCCATGCTTGGAGCAACAGATGTTCAGCGGGCAGGCATCAAGCTCTACAAACTCTCTGCCAAAGTCGCCGGGATCGCACTCCGACTTGTGGTCACAATTGTTTACACACTCATCGTCTGAGCAGACTGAGAAGCTTGGAGTCAGCATGGACTGCTTCGTCACGCATGTCGATATGACACTTACAGTCTTTGCCGTAACCACAGAGGCCGAACGAACCTGCTACAGCAGCCCTGTTCACATGGCTTTGAGGAGCTACATTCTTGTGCGAGAATGGGAGTGACCAGGGCCAGGAAGAGAAAGACTTGAAGAAGGCATAAGAGAGACTTCCCGTACCCTCTCATCTTGAGGACATGAAGGCTGGTGAGAAAGCCTATGGAGTGTAGGTCTAGAGAGAGTGTGTCATGGAAAAGCTGAAGTATCTGCGAGTGCAAGACTTACATGTAATGACTGAACAATACCGCCCATCGGTGTTAGGGCTACAATTTGCAATATCGAGCTGATGCCTGTATAGGGATCGGTTCTTTGCGCGGACCCTACCAAGCACTGCCGAAGTGGACTGCCAAGATTAGGGTGCGTTCACTTATGCAGGGGCCGTGAGCTGCTGGTAACTCTAGGGAATTTTTCCAATTGATCCTATTCAGATCTCATCAATCCTATTGCAGAGGGTACATATACGACAAGCCACTTCCCGAAGTGCCAAAGTGGTTTCGGGCCAAGTGCTGCAGCGAAGCACTACACTATTGACGAACAAATTGGCTCTAAGAAGGATTCTGCACATGCAAACCTCCCACATGACGCCGGCCTATGCATCTTGAAATGAGTTCTGCGACACGGGTCTTGGTATCGGCACGGATCGGCGTGGCAAGAAATATAAAGAGGTGCGAGATGCGGCTAGAATGATTGCCGAGAGCACGCCACAAGAGCCCAAGGGAGATCATGCTTCAGTTGCATCTGAAATGAGGAAGAAGGAAAGCGACAGAACCAATGACACAAATACGCCAGAGCCACTGCAAGCACCTTACGGTAAACTGCGAGAATGGGCACTCAATGATCAAGCGGTTTTGGAGGGGCGAGACAGCGGTTACTGGATGGTCGATATGGCCAAGTGCGGCTCTAGCCCGTATGCGAAGTCTGGTTACAAGGTATGCTAAGCCCTAGATCTCACATTTTTGGAGAAATGGTAACTCAACGTTATCTGAAAGGTTTGGAGAAACGTCAAGGACTATGGCGCTGTTGGCGACGGCAGAACAGACGACACAGAGGCCATCAACAAGGCCATATCCGATGGTGGAAGATGCGGTGCGAATTGTGGTTCGAGTACCGTTCGTCCAGCCACTGTCTACTTCCCTCCTGGAACGTACCTTGTCAGCAGCTCCATTATTCAGTATTACAATACCGAGTTTCTCGGAGATGTAAGTCTACCTCTGAAAATCCTAGGGCAGGAACCAAGTTCAAAACTCACTCTGGTAACAGCCCATCAATGTACCCCCGATTCTTGCGGCTTCCAGATTCGTTGGTCTGGGTGTCATGTCAAGCGATGTCTATGTTAGCGATGATGAAGAGTGGTACCTCAACACCAACAACTTCTTGCGCAGCATCCGCAACTTCAAAATTGACATTAGAAACACTGATCCGTCTGCTTATGTGTGTGGTATCCACTGGCAGGTGAGTTCGGACTACAAACCTATCTTTAGATGTTTCATGTAATAAGCTAACCATACTAGGTCGCACAAGCTACATCTCTTGAGAACATTGAGTTTTACATGCTGCGGAATACGGACGTGCCTGGCAACACACAGCAAGTACGTGAAATGCTCTATTCTTGTTTTTTATAAACAATCTGACTATTACCCAGGGAATTTACATGGAGAATGGATCCGGTGGCTTCCTTTCGGACCTAACCTTCATTAGAGGCAACTTCGGGTACGTTTCATAACTCTAGCTCTCTTGCATTGTTGTTAGCCATGCGTACTAAAGCTTTACTCCAGAGCGTATTTCGGTAAACAGCAGTTCACTACGAGTGGACTTCTATTTGGGAATTGTGACACAGCTGTCCAGGTGCACTGAGACTGGGCATGGACAATGCACGACTACGTGATCGAGGGCTGCCAGACAGGCCTGGCGATCATCAATGGGGTAGGTTTCCAAGCTCACTCAATCCTGTTCTTTGCCGAGATTACATGTATTAATTGACGGAATTTTAGGTGGCAACAGGCAACGGTAACACTGGTCAAGGTGTAGGCTCCGTCATGTTGGTGGACAGCCTAATCGCCAACACCCCTATCGGCATCGTTTCATCTCCCGTGGTTGAGGACTCTACATCCTTCCTTGCTCAGAACGTTGGTTTTTCAACGTACCGATAGCGGTTCAGCAGAAGGAACCTCAGTCCGGCGACACCAAGACCCTTGTCAAAGGCGGCAACGAGGTACTCCTCAAGAGCTGGGGCTTCGGAAAGGTGAGCAGCAGCCCCTCTGACGGCTCCGAGAGCGAGGAGACGTTCGTCGGTGGCTCCGATATTCCTACTATGGAACGCAATGAGGTCCTCCTAGGTGATGCTTATGATGGTATGGCGAAACGGTTCTTTACTAGAAGACGTCCCAAATACTACGATGTCCCTGAGTCGAGGATCATGGACGTCAGAGCTCTCGGCGCCAAGGGCGACGGCAGGACGGATGATGGTCCTGTTCTAAACAGTATTCTCGATGGTGCGGCGAACACGTCCTCTATTGTGGGGGACGGATATTGCTAAGTGCAGCGATAATATTAAGCCAGGGACGTTATACTGTGCACTACCGGCGGCGAACTGGCGGTGGGTCTATGATGAGGATGATAATCTTATCAGATAGTAAAGTCGACTTAATAACTACTCGTTAGGGAGGATGGAAAGGTATGTGGCCTGTTTAATAATGTGGAATATAGTGAGTTAAACACGAATTTTCAAGATATTATATACTCCTCACTAATACCCTATAAATAGATTAGAAGGCGAGTTTAAATATTCGTTATTCCTTTATAATTTTAGTAAAGTTATTCGCCGGAATAAGCTACGGAGCTATAGTTATAATAGCTAATAGTAATGCTTAGAATATATATTTAGAATATCCTGCCTAGCACCTTAAGATTACAGATCTAGGTCTACTAATATTATCCGCGCTATATTAAATATCGTTAAGTATTTCTATAGATTAAACTAAGGTCTTATCTAATACCCTACCTACTAAAGCTATATATATGTTATATCTTAAAAGCTATATATTCTAAATAAGAAATATAATAAGTTATATTATATACCTAAAAAATATTATAAACTAATATACTTAGCCTTATTAGATAACTATATATTATAAGATTAAGGGGTTAAAAGGAAAAGATTATCTAGACTAAAGGGTAAAAGCTTATAGCTTATAATAATCCTCGTATATCTAAGCTTATAGCTTATAGTAAAAAGTAAAGGTAGATAATAATAGAGGATTATTAGTAAATATAATCTTAGAATAAATAAATAAATAATTATTATTATTATATTAGGGATACCCTCTTTTTATTACTTTTTATAAAGTTAGAAAGCTATAACCTAAGGGTTATAATAAAAGATATTAACCTATAAGGTCTTAAGATTATTTTTACTATATATATAAGACTAGTATTAATTATATAGATAATTAATATTATATTATTCTTTTTCTATTATTAATTAAAGTACTTATTACCTAATCTTATATATTAACCTTATTACTCTATAAGCTATAACCTTCGGGTTAATCTAGCCCTAGGCTATAATTATAGCCTATAATAACTTATCGTATATACCGATTATCTATATAAGCGATATTATACCTAACTAACCCCGCCTAAAACTTATAGTCTTTATATTATTATTATGGTTATTTAGTATTAATAGCTTTAACCTTTACCCTTTCTATCTTAGAGCGCCTCTTCGAGCCCTACTTACAAGGCCCTTAATAACGTACTTATTATTATAGGTCCTTTATTTATATTCTTATATATAGTAGTCTATCCCTAACTTATTATATAAAGTCTTTTAATTTTTTTTAGGTTAAATATATTTCTTTTATTTCTTTGCTATTAATATTATTTAATAATGCCTATTATAGTTTTTTTATATTATTATTATTATTTATTATTATATTAATTCCTTTATTATAAACCTTTATTATTAAAGCTTAAACCTTTTATAGGGGAGAGTTATTACGATAGATAAGATAGCTTATATAGCGTAGGTTACGTAGCATAGGATTAGATAATATTATAGCCTAGGTATACGGGAGGAAGGTTTATTAATAATATCAGAATTAGACTATTCGTTTATACGGTTTATCTAGACCAGCTTTATTAGTCGGAGCGATGATCCGATTAGATCGCTTATATTATAGATATTCTAGTTAGGTAAACTCTATAGGTAAACTCTATAGGTAATTCTAAGCTAATTAATTAGCCCCATATTACCTATTAGTTAATATATTAGTATCCCTATAAAAGTATAGAAAAAGTAGAGTATATGTTAGGTAAAAGGGCGGGGGCCACCTATCAGGTGAGGTATATACAGATATACGTAACGAGGTTCTAAGAGTCAACAAGGGACATGGAGTGGGTCTACACAGCTGAAAATCCTCGGCCCGGTATAGAACCAATCAGGTGCCATCATACACCGCGGTGGCTCTCGTCGACGGCGAGCCAAGCTTGATGATCCCATATCGTCAACTGTTTAACCTTCATGAAACATGCCTCTGCACTCTGCACCATGCGAGCCCCAGCACTCTGCGAGGCGAGACCCGCAAGTTCGCTGCATACTAGTATGTAATGTGTCTTCAGCAATGCCCTGAGCGGCCCGACATGGAGTTCAGAACTAGAAGCCGACATCATTCGATTCCCGATTGTTGGGGCCCCGGACACCAGTACAAAACGGAGGCCTTCTTCCAAGCCATGGCTTCACCGTCCCTAGAGAGTGACCAGACTCACTTATAATTCTATCCTCATTGCAAGTTGCATAAGCCGCCAGCTGGCCATGGGATCCGTGCCTGAAAACCACTCGCCCTGGTGGAAGGACGCCGTTGTCTACCAAGTCTATCCTGCTAGCTTCAAGGACTCCAACGGTGATGGCATGGGCGATATCCCTGGGCTCATTTCTGAGCTCGACTACCTGAAAGACCTCGGTATCAACACGCTCTGGCTATCTCCCATGTATAAAAGTCCACAGGTAGATATGGGGTACGATATCGCCGATTTCGAGGATATCCATGCGCCGTTTGGAACCCTGGCCGACATGAACAACCTCATCGAGGGCCTACATCAAAGGGGCATGCGTCTGATCCTGGATCTTGTCATCAACCATACGTCGGATCAGCATCAATGGTTCCAAGAGTCGAGATCATCCAGAGATAACCCCAAGCGAAACTGGTACATCTGGCGCGCGCCGCGGTACGACTTATCTGGTCAGCGCCAGCCACCTAACAATTGGCGGGCAGCATTTGGCGGGAGTGTCTGGGAGTGGGATGAGAAGACCCAGGAGTACTACCTGCATTACTTCGCCCCCGAGCAGCCCGACTTGAACTGGGACAACGATGAGACCCGCAACGCTATCTACGACTCGGCCGTCCGCTTCTGGCTGGAAAAAGGGGTCGATGGATTTCGCGTCGATACGGTCAACAAGTACAGCAAGCCTAGCGAGTTCGTCGATGCCGAGATCAAGGACCCCAAGAACCCCTGGCAGTACGCGTATCCCCTCTTCTGCAATGGCCCTAGGATGCACGAATTTCTCAAGGAGATGAACCGCGATGCTATGGCACCGTACGGAGAGATCATGACGGTAGGGGAGCTTCCCTGCACTCCAGACGCGGATGAGATTCTGCGGTATGTCGGTGCCAAGGAGCGGGAGCTGAACATGGTGTTCCACTTTGACATGGTTTACCTGGGGATGGGCACCGTTCACAAGTACATTCCTGAGAAATTCGACCTGCTGGATGTGAAAGCATCCCTAGCCAAGTGGCAGTGCTTCATAGAGGGTCGGGACACTTGGACAACCGTCTTTGCCGAGAACCACGATAGCGCCCGGTCCATCTCCCGGTTTGCATCAGACGCGCCGGCGCACCGCGAGGCATCCGCAAGGCTGCTCGCCCTAATGCTCACGACCCTCACAGGCACCCTCTTCATCTACCAGGGCCAGGAAATCGGCATGACCAACATCCCGCGCGACTGGTCCGTCGACGAGTACAAGGACCTCGAGACGCAGAATTTCTGGGAGCGCATGCGGGACCACACAGGCAACGACCCGACGGGCATGAGGACCGCCATGGACGGGATCAACGTGCTTGCCCGGGACCACGCCCGCACGCCCCTGCAATGGGACGCATCCGCGAACGCGGGCTTCTCGACCGGCGAGCCCTGGATGCGCGTGCACGACGACTACCCAGAGGTAAACATCCGGAAGCAGTGGGGGCAGTCAAATAGCCCATTGGAGTTTTGGAGGTACATGCTGCGTTTCCGGAAGCAGTTTAGCCAGCTCTTTACGCACGGTGTCTTCGCCGAGTTCGATCACGAGAATAAGGCGCTCTTCACTTATACCAAGGAGGCACACAGGGGCCGTGCCGTCACGGGGAGCGGAGAGATGAACAAAGCCCTCGTGGTGCTCAACTTCTCGGATGAGAACCAGCGCTTTGTTGTGCCTGATGAGCTTCAGGGATGCCGGGTGCGCCTTGCCGTGAGCACCATGGCCGGGAAAACTGAGGGTGGGATGTCGGAGCCACTCGCACCGTATGAGGGAAGAGCATATTGGATTCTGTAGATGCTGAGCTAGAAAAAGGAGTTGTTCCATCTTGGTATATGTGAATATTCAGGTTTCAGTGTCTAAATAGCTGGTTTCCAAGTCCCAGTCCAACCTACTATATTGCTCAACGCCTCCACCCCTTTGCCAAATCTAGGGCCGGTTTTCTCACGACCACATTTTCCCCTTCCCAGTCCATTCGTAAGGGAGGGATGTTTACAGCTTCGCGCTGAGGACCTCCTGGACAACGGACAAGACCTTGGGGTGGCAGCCAGCAGGGGCGGCGACGACGCCCTTGTTGTCGGCCAGGGTCCGGCCGATGCTAAAGTCGAGTCTCTTGCCGTGGATGTCGGTGACCTGGCCGCCGGCCTCACGGACAATGAGGTCGCCGGCGGCGTGGTCCCAGATCTTCTCCTGGTAGGTGGCCTTGACGGGCAGGCGGAGGTAGATGTCGCCGGCGCCGCGAGCGATGGAGCCGTACTTGGCCTGGCTGTCCATGCGGACGCTGGGCTTGGTGATGCCGAGCTTCTGGGCGATGGCCGCCTGGTCGCCGTGGGCCGAGTGGCCGGCCTCGACGCTCTCACAGAAGGTGGCGTCGGCGAGCAAGGAGGGGTCGACGGGCCTCATGGCGATGGGCTTAGGGTTGGCGAGGGCTCCTGGGGTGAGGGCGCGGCTGTTAACGCCGTGGCCCTGGACGGCGGAGAAGAGCACGCCGTGGCCCTCGTCGGTCTGGTTGGAGCCAATGTCGGCCGTGAGGGGCGCCTGGTCGTCGACGGGCAGGTTAGGGCAGCCGAGGACGCCGACCTTGACGTCACCATCCTGCATGAGGCCGAGGCAGACAGCGTACTGGCCGCCGCGCAGGAAGCCCTTTGTTCCGTCGATGGGGTCGATGGCCCAGATGCGGCCCTGGGGCCCGCCGGGGCTGTTTCCGCGGTCGATGAGCTCGAGCATCTGGTCGGCGTCGGCGATGGGGCCTCCGAGGGCGGCTTCGGCGGCCGGGTCGTCAAGCTTGATGTCCTTGACAAGGTCCCAGATGGTAGCCTTGAGGTTAGGATCCTCGCGCAGCTGGGCGGCCTCCTCCTCGGCGACGATGGCGTCGTGGGGGAAGTTGTGGCGGAGGGCGGCGATGATGAGGGCCTGGGCGCCGAAGTCGCCAATGGTGACGGGGGACTTGTCGTTCTTGTCGACGGTGCCCTTGGCCTTCTCGTGGAAGACGCGCTTGGTGAGGATGGCGGCGCGCTGGACGGCCAGCTGGGCAATGTACAGCTCCTGAGCGTAGGCGGGCGACGACATGGCGGCGGCGGTGGTGGTTAGGACGGTGGTTGTGGTTGTTGTGGCGGTTGTGGTGGTGAAGCCGCGGGGCACGAAGGAGGGGAGAAGGCGGCGGGGGAGAAAGGTGACGAGGGGCGCGAGGATGGCCAGGGCGAGGATGAGTAGGGGGGTACGGAGCATTCAGATATCTGGAGAGGAGAAGAAGAGGAGAAAGGAGTCAACATCGATCAGTTCTAGAAGTGGGGAGTGGCTGGATCTCAACGAGGTACGGGGTAGTCGGCCCCTGGGTGTTTAAACTTTGAACAATTCTTAGGGCCACATAGTATCCGTACAGTGGTACACTACGACACCTGGAGGCTTCCCTGGGATCTGCATGGCAGCCACCACCTGGGCATCAACGGCGTGATGAGTTGGAGGGATCATGGATGGAGGGATGGAGGGATCATCCAACGACTTGCCATCGGAGGGTTGGAGAGGCGGCGGGGTCGGTATTTAGGTGTGGTGCTGGGATTGCCCCACTACACGACCACCACAACGCCGCCATCAAAACTTCAAAACGCCTGCAATTGACATTGATTTTGGCCTCCGGTCTCGGGGCCGCATTCCAGTTCTATCTCTGAGAAAACCTCGCGCCCAAGCCATTTAGTCCCCCAACCAAGTCTCTCCCATCGTGATCAGCCCAAGGCCCGCTACAGCCATGGAGTCGTTCGTCATTAGGACCCCCGCGTCGAGCGCCAACATCGGCCCCGGCTTCGATGTCATCGGCCTGGCCCTGTCCATCTACCTCGAGCTGCACGTCACCATCGACCGCTCCAAGACCACCTCCAACGAGCCCCTCAACTGCCGCGTCACCTACGAGGGCCAGGGCGAGGCCGGAACCGACATTGACCTCGACCCCCAGAAGAATCTCATCACCCGCGTCGCCCTCTACGTCCTGCGCTGCCACGACCAGCGCTCGTTCCCCGTCGAGACCCATGTCCACATCAAGAACCCAATTCCTCTCGGCAGGGGCCTGGGCAGCTCTGGAGCCGCCGTCGTTGCCGGTGTTATGCTGGGCAAGGAGGTCGGCGGCCTGTCGCATCTGACCGACGACCGCCTGTTCGACTACTGCCTCATGATCGGTACGTTACCACGCAACAAAGGAAGAGCAGACGACGTCGCACCCACGCACAGCACTGACCAAGGACTGCAGAGAGACACCCGGACAATGTCGGCGCCGCACTGTTTGGAGGCTTCGTAGGCACCTACCTCAAGCCGCTGAAGCCCGAAGACATGGCGCGGATCGAGATCCCCCTCAGCGAAGTGCTGCCCGCCCCAGCGGGAGGCGTCGACACGGGCGAGAAGCCCCCGAACCCGCCGCACGGCATCGGCCACCACATCAAGTTCCCCTGGACGAGCGAGATCAAGGCCGTGGCCATCATCCCGGACTTTGTGGTGCCCACCCACAGGGCCCGTGAGGTCCTCCCCGACAAATACGTCCGGCCGGATGTGGTAAGCCTTATTTTTCATCCCTAACGGGCTGAGCTCGGAGTATGTATAAGTCACTAACACGCACGCTAGATCTTCAACCTCCAGCGAATAGCGCTGCTGCCCGTTGCGCTGGGCCAGTCTCCCCCCGACCCGGAGCTCATCCACCTGGCCATGCAGGACAAGGTCCACCAGCCATACCGCCAGCTGCTGATCCCCGGGCTCAACGAGATTGTCGAGTCCATGTCCCCCAAGACGGTCGACGGTTTCCTGGGTGTGTGCCTGTCGGGCGCCGGCCCCACGATCCTCGCACTCGCGACCCACAACTTTGAGACAATTGCCGGCCAGATCATCGACAAGCTAAGGGAGTGCAACGAGAACAAGAACCTCCAGTGCACCTGGAAGGTGCTGGAGCCGGCGGATGGTACTAAGGTCATTCGTTGAGACCACCCCTTCCACCCCCTCCACAGGCTTGGCTTGGCGTCTTCGCACCTACAGAGATAGGTCTCTGTTTTTCCCCATGTTATATATATTAGCATCTGTTTTGGAGTTGGCGGACCGTGGAGAAAGATATGTTTAAACCTAAAAAGACACGAAACACTCAAGAGGCATGGGTTTTGGGTAACCGGTTCATGAAGCTGCTGAAACAAGACATAGAGCTTACGGGAAATCAAACGCAACATAATGCGTGTCTTGAAATTATTATTATGCTATGGCTACTGCATATTCATCTAGGACAGTTCCCCGAATTTGACATTGTCATGGTGGTTTCTTGCGGGCTACCCTAGTGATTTGGGCTTCATCACAATTTGGTAGCGCTAGAGGGGTTATTTTTGCATGCCCTCGCTACTGAGATGATCAGACTCTATGCCTTGGCATCTTTGGCCTTAAAACCAGGCTCGGTAGGTGTCCTGGATGTGATTGTGCCCTGAAGGATTGGCATTAGGCCCATCGCCTCGGCGTCGATTAGGACTCGTCGCTTGTAATCTGGCCACTGCTCTGGACCGTCGAGTTTGGGCGAACGATACCACGAAAAATTCCATTCTGGCGTGGCTTTGCATCACGCCCGTGGTTACGAAGATGAACAGGTTGGGGCATTTGGAAGTGTGAGGGAGTTAGGTTTAAGCTCGTGAAAGCACAAGGTAGGCAACTCATAAAGTGAACCCAACATCTGACAGCACCAAAGCCCCTAGCTAACATGGACCCCTAGGAGCACGTCATTATTCTAAAATACAATCAAGACAGTTTCATGGCTGGGCTTTATCTAATACGAAACTTTTCAGGATAATGATGTGCTTAAGCTGTGTAGTCTCGTAAAGCTTTGGAAAAGAGATAATCAAATGCATGTCTGCCGGAGCCCTGGGGAGGGAGTAGGGGAATCCATTCTGAACAGGTAGCATGCATTTAGCCATGCCCTATACTTCTTAAGCGTCTTTTAAATTATTGAATAGACAGGTCTCCCGCATACGAGGTTAGATTTTCGCTCGTGTCTCTTCTATCTCCCGCCCAGCCCTGTCTGAGAGCACTCTGCGCAAAATCTTGCCAGACTGCCATGGTTAGCCCTAGAATTCTTTTAAGAAACGCGCGAAAATATTTCTTACCGGATTCTTGGGAATGGCATCTACGAACACGACGCCTCCTCGCAGTCGCTTGTACGGCGCCACTCGTTCCCTCACCCAGGCTTCAACTTCTCTCTCTGATATCTTGACGCTATCCGACTCGCGAACGACGTATGCCCTGGGGACCTCATCGTCATCCTTCACTACCCCAACGACAGCAGCATCGATGATGTCGTCTCGTTCTAGAAGCAGGGCGTCAAGCTCCGTGGGTGACACCTGGTACCCCCTTACTTTGATGAGTTCCTTGACCCGATCAACGACATGGAAGATGGCCCCTTTTGTATAAGAGGGCGAGACATAGGCAATGTCTCCTGTGCGTAGCCACCGCGTACCCGTAGAGTCGGTCGTGATGGCTTGGAGCGTTGCCTCAGGGTTCCGCCAGTAACCCCTCATGAGCGTCGGTGCTGCCACGTACAGCTCTCCTGTAACACCAGCCTCCAAGACCTCTTCCCCTGTCCCCATATTGACGATTTTGGCCTTGCAGCCCGGCATGAGCTCCCCGACTCCTTCCCAGGCATCGTTTGTCGGATCCCAGCCCATTGCGGTACAAGTCAACTCGGTCATACCCCACCCCTGCCGTACCACCCTATGGCCGCTCCCAGAAAGCATTTGGTTAACCTCTCTTTGTGTCTCCCGACTTAGGGAAGCTGCTCCACTTCCCACCATGTCAAGACTACTCAAGTCTGCCTGCCGCCCCAGAGGATGCTTTGAAAGTGCCACAAAGATAGGAGGAACGGCAAACAATTTGGTTATCTGAAAGTTGGTTATGTGGTAGAGCATCTTCGGAAAATCAAACTGCGACATAACGTAGACAGGGATGCCCTCATGAGGGAAAGCGGTGATGAAGTAACCTTGGCAAAAGGCATGATACATAGGGAGGAAGCAGAGAGCAGCTCCACGACGGGTGCGTTGAAGGTACTCCGGGTGTAGTCTATGAAGCGAGGCAACGCCCTGACCGCTGGCGACGTGGTTGTAGTGCGTGATCTCAACTCCTTTAGGGAGACCTGTCTGTCAGGAATTAGCAGGCGCTATCTCCTAAATCTGCACGAACATACCGTTCCAGAACTATAGTTCAGGGTACACGTCGCCGTGCTGGAATCCAATGGTTCATCCCACACAAACTTCTCCCCCTTTCCCTTCGAAACAACGAGTCTTGTCCAAGACTGTATTTCCGCAGCGGTGGTGTTCTCCGCATTGTTCAAATCCGGGATGGAGCCGTCAAAGGCAAACACGTTACTAGAGTCCATTCCTATCATAGCGGCAGCTTGTGCTGCCACTTCCCAGCTCTTAGTCGCGGCCAACATGATGGTTGCTCCGCTATCTTTGAGCTGGTATGCTAGCTCTCGAGGCACAAAACTTGGATTGGCACCGGTAAAGACGCCGCCGGCCATCCAGATCCCCAGCATGATGGCAGGAAACACGACATTGTTTCCAGAGAAGACTAGAACACGGTCGCCAGGCCGCAGCCCATGTTCGAGGAGACCAACAGCAATGCGCTTGGCCAGTAGCCGGGCAGAAGATAGAGTCAGGTACTGAGTGTTGGGGTTATCGGCGTCGATCCAGGCCTTCCTGTCCGGAAGTGGGTCGTAGCAGGAGCCGAAGATCCATTTCTGAATCGAGCAGTTGGGTACCGGCACCGAGAAGCGGGATTCAATGGCCATGGCGTAAGATTTGGTTGTGGTGGTATGCTGGTCGATGCTTATGATGTTGAGTTGGAGTAAGGGTTGTTTGAAAGAGGAACTCGTAATAATAAGAAGATGTGGCAGAAGCGGCCTTCTTATACTGAGAAATTAACCAACGGTCAAGCCAAAAGCAACTCTTTTTCACTGCCAATCAATCAGTGAGTCCCGATCAGAATATGGCGCGTACATGAAGTTGAAACAGGGCCAATGCCACGTCTAATCTTTCGCCCACGGCCAATCTGTAGCCCAAATCGAAATGGACCATCCAGCCCCCTGTATGTGTCGTTGGGTCGCAACTGGCTTTGAGGTGTCTTAGCCCTCGCAGGTTGGTCGGTCCAGCAACCGGAGTCTGATTATAGATGTGAGAACGCGGCATGGGCAATTTGTAACTGAGTAGGAGATAAGCACGACGACGACGAGGTGATGCCAACCCATCAGGCTGCCGCTACAAGGCAGATGCTCTATATAACAGACAATGAAGCAATGTCCTGCTCTAGTACCCACGGCACTTCATATGGTGTGGCATCTGACACAGTGATCTTCCTGACTGAGGCTCGACGAGTAAGCAGCCCAACAACAGTTGATCCCCATGGCGCTTCGCCACTTTTCCCTTGCCCGTCCACCTGTTATCGAGCTTTCGAAGCGTTCCCTGTCATGTAGATGCAACAGCATGGCAGCTATTCCCGCCAACAGCCCTCGGAAACCAACAATGGGATGGCTGCTGACCAAAATCTGATCCAGCTGCCATTACAAGGAGAGTCTGTCGTCAAGTATCGGGGTAGCGTTACACGGTCGGCTAGGATGCATAGGCGATGTTATGCCCGTGTGCCTCGGTGGCATAAAAGACAATGGCCGGTAGCCGAAGTTCGTACTACCCCAGGAAGAGATTTCTATCCCAAGGGTAAGCCTCCTGTCGCCTTGCGTTGTAGGGAGCCCCCAGATCTCGCGGCATCCCAGAGTTTCTATTCCCATCATATTGTCAACCATACAACCCGGATGAGCCCAGTATATTTGCCCACGCTATAAGTGTTGTAGAAATGGATGATTCATATGGGGAGTTGATTGTGGGTTCGTATCTCATACTAATTTAAGCCACGCGACAGGACTTGCAGATCTAAAGTTATAAGTGACTCGTGGGACTGTAGGTGAGGGTGATGAGGTCGAGCCAGCATACCGTGACCTAGCGTCTCGTACAGCGATGGCAGATTCACACGATGATTATAAGTCAATAACACCAATGAAAGCGTATAATCAGGCGCACTGCCACGGAAGACACGCATCCCTACGATGCATCTCAACTGTGACGGCGACCAGACAATGCAGATGGCGTCGGAAACTCGGTTAGGGATGCCCTCAGATTGGACGGCCGCAGCTTGGAGTGCCACCCTGCAGAAGCTTCCGCAGGCGAGCAGCTACACGATACGGCCAATGTGAGATAACTCGAGCCTGATTTCTCACATCAGGGGCATTGAGAGTTAAAACAGGGCGCACGATGGCGAGAGGCATTCGTCAGATTTGGCGAGGTGCGGCCAATTACGATCATTGAGCCGCGCCCGCAAGTCATAATTTGTACACAGCAGGAGTCTCTGTTGAATTCTATTTCACGACACAGTATATGAAGCGACGTGAGAAACAGGGTTCGATGGATGCCAGAGATGTGGAAACGTGAGGGATGGGTAGGGTGAGCGAAATGGGTGCTGGCTTAGTGGTTGGTATTCGGAGCCGAACTTCACCCGACAAAGCCAATCAGTGGTGCGCATTTTGCAAGCAGCTCCAAAACCGCCGGCAACGACGTCGACGACAATTTGAAGGCCAAGCTCCACGATCTACTCAACCCTCCGCCCCTCGACGACCCGTTGCAGACGCCGCTTCCCGCCCCCAGCGACGACACGCTCACAATGGCGACCAAGATCACCCCCTTCCTCTTCCGGTCCGCCTTCCGGACCGCCTCGCGCGCCCCCTTCTGCCAGACCCGCGCCCTGTCCGTCACGGCTCGCCGGACAAGCGACACCCTCATGGTGGTCAGTAAAACCCCCCAATGGCGGGCCAATTGAGGCCCAATTGGCCTCCTCATCGATGCCGCACGCGATGGGGGACCCCGAGATGTTAACCTTGTACCCGGCTGCAGCACCGCAACACGCCCGACAACAACCCCGATATTCCCTTCAAGTTCAACGCTGAGAATGAGGCCATCATCGCCGAGATCCTCAAGCGCTACCCCCCGCAGTACAAGAAGGCCGCCGTCATGCCCATCCTCGACCTCGGACAGCGCCAGCACGGCTTCACCTCCATCAGCGTCATGAACGAGGTCGCTCGCCTGCTCGAAATGCCCCCCATGCGCGTCTACGAGGTGGCGTCTTTCTACACCATGTACAACCGAACCCCCGTGGGCAAGTACCACGTCCAGATCTGCACGACGGTACGTTACCTATCTCGAATTATCCTCATTCTCCTCTACCTTATCGGAGGGGGTATACCTGTTTTGCTGTGAGAGACACATGTCGGGTAGTTATGCTGACATATCCCTCTCTCCAGACACCCTGCCAGCTCGGCGGCTGCGGGTCCGACGCCATCGTCAAGGCCATCAAAGAGCATCTAGGCATCAAGCAGGGCGAGACCACCCCTGACGGCCTCTTCACCGTCATCGAGGTCGAGTGCCTGGGCGCCTGCGTCAACGCCCCGATGGTCCAGATCAACGACGAGTACTACGAGGACCTCACCCCGGAGACCATCGTCGCCGTCCTCAAGGCTCTCAAGGAGAGTGCCAACGCCACCGCCGGCGCCGCCTCTAAGGCCCCGACCCCGGGCCCCCAGACCGGCCGCCAGACGTGCGAGAATAGCAACGGCTTGACGAATCTCGTTGAGGAGCCGTGGGGTGCGGAGAAGACGAGGTCGGACCTGTAAGAGAGAGAGACGCAATGCTAAACTATTTTTGTTTTTCCTTTTGTCTTCTTGTATGTCTGTAGCGGATAGGGTTCGGCATCAAGAAAGAAGGGGTTAGATCTGTACATAACGGTGCGTGGAATGCTATTCACGGTAGAGACACATATTGTCCGATCATCGTGAGATTTCCTTTGTTCTTGGTCCTTTACACACACAAGTCGTGTCCCGAAGTTACATTTTCCCGTTTGTTCCCAAAGTGGTCCTGTTGATTCACCACTGGCCGCTACCCAAGACGAAGAATCCAGGCATCTCCAAGCCTTTCGTTGCCCTCGCTCAGTCCACCCGAAATCACAATGGCGCTCTCTTCCAGATCGACCATGACAGCACTCGCCAGCCAACCCCGAGGACCAGGCTGCTCGTCAAAGTCGTCGTCGTCGTCGTACGGCGCAGTCAACACCCGCTGCCACTTCCCCTCGCCTGTCTTGCGCCCCATAGCCTGCCACACGGCATGCGTAAAGCTGGCAGGCGTCATGCCCAGCGGAGGAACCTGGAACGTCCAGATGTCGCCGTGGAACTTGCCCGCGCCGGCGTGGCCCTCGGAGCTCGGTGAACCCTCGCCCATGGCGAGCACCAGATATTCGGTGCCTCCCCCGATGGTCAGCGCGTGGAAGGACGCAACACTACGAGGTGCAGGCCATGCCTGGACCGGCTCAACGGGGATCTCGGAAGAGGATGCGCCGGGGTTGTTCTGCACAATAGTCTGCCACCCGCCGCGGGCGTGAATGGCCACCTCGCCCTTGCTGACCTTGTCATCGAACATTTCAACCTCGAGATGCAGGAAGTCTAGCTGCCCGCCAACCTCCTTTTCGCCGTCATATCCCCCGAAGCGGAACAGCCGGCTCTTGCTGATGCATATGGCCGTTCCACCCCTTGCAGGCCCAGGTGCCGCCGGTAGCTCGGTCCATGTCTTGGTGTGGACATTGAATGCCCACAGGTCATTGGTGCGCTCGCCATTGGCAAGACACCCGCCGTGGACGAAGAATGTGCCGTAACCTTCGGATTCCTGATCGACCGCATCCTCGGCGACATTGCCTACGATGGGATCCTGTGGGATACCGGTCCTGGACGTATCACCGATGAATCGCTGACGCCAGTTGGTGGGTTGGTGTGGGGGTGGTTTGGCAAAGTCGCGGGGTCGGTCGGTCGAGGTGGCGCAGTGATAACTGCGCGCTGCTGGGTGAGGAACGATGGTGCCACCCTTGACGGCGGGAACAGGGTCAAGGTAGGTCCAGGTACTGGCTCGTGTGTCGAAGACCCAGACTCGCCCAGTTTCCTCCAGAGGTTTCATATCAGGCCCACCACGGCCTCCAAAGAGGAAGATACGAGACCCGATGGAGGCCGTCGCGTGGCCAACTCGAGCCTCAGGGACATCGTTCTTGTATAACTCGTCCCTTGCGGCAGGCTCCTTTCCCTTCCCCTTGTCCTCGGAAGTTTCCTCCTCTTTGAGTGGGACTTCGTCCATGTCTTTCTCCTCTGCCTCCTCTGCTGCCTCCTCTGCTGCCTCTTCTGTGGGAGTCCCTGACCCCACTTCGGCAGTGGTCGGCGCAGGTTCTTCAAGCTTCGCTGCGACAGGCTTGATGCGGTAGTAGTCGGCACCAGCGCTGCTCCAGGGCAGGGTGATGACGTGCATATCGTTATCGACGGGCTCGCGTGGGTTGACCTCGCCGCCAAAGATGTAGGCCGAACCGGATACGATGTTGAGCGAGTGGGAGGAGCGAGGGAGTGGAGGGATAGAGACGCGCTCCCAGGTCCCACCTATGGTCTTCTCTTTCCCAAAAGGAAGGGACGGCATCTGAGGGAAGTTGGATGGGATCTGGGGAAACTTGGACGGCATGTTGCCCTTGGCGTTTTGGAGGAGATCCGACGTCCGGCGCCGGATCATGGAGAAGTTGGACTCCATGGTGGGAAGCGAGATTCTCGGTGAAGGTGTGGCAGCAGTTGAATGTCCGAATTGACGGAGGCTCGTCGGGGAGGAAGGCGAGGGTTTGTTGTCAGCCTGAGCCGTCAGCGAGCACAAAACAAGCAAGGATTCGCAGGATCCGGGATGCTGCAATGACGTATCACCGTTTCTCGATAGTCAGAGCGCTGCACAGCTTGAGCTCGCAATGTTGGCACTGGCACTGGCACCAGCAGTAAACGCTGCTTCTTCTCGTGCCGGCCCTGTAAATGCCTATCCTCTAGCTCTGGGCTGATTGAAGGGAATTGAAAGGCAGAGTGCGACAGCTGAGAAAGGCGCAGACTGGAAAGCGACGAAGCATCATGGCGGAGCTACAGGCGTTGATGCGAGATCCCGGCTTGGTACGAGGTTGAGGGGATCCAATTCGTCGGCGGAGACAAGCGGCGGGGTCTACACCGGGCTGTGCAGGTGGTGCTGCATGCCCCATGGACCCGAATTTAGTCTCCACGGCCGAGGGGATGCATTTGCAGCTTTGCACGGGATGGCTGCTCCATCCGTGCTTCACGAGGTTGGAGCGTATTGCCCACCCAGAATGGCGCATCCATGGCTCTGTATCTGTAGAGTAAGGCATGAATACAAAGGGAGGGGGAGATTCTACAGCAAACGACCCGATACTGACGTCACCTGCCTTTGATCGCTTTGAGGTTCAGACCCGAGACTGGAGGCTTACAGACTTCCTCAGGTCCTTCGCTAGCGCTAACATTGAAGCGTAAACAGATGAAAGCATTCTCCTTCGTACCATGGAGGTCCTCGCAAAAGAGGCCCACGAGAAAACACCCAGCCTCAGTATCTACATCATTGACCTTGACCAGCCCGGACGACCGCCAATGTCGTTGAAAATGCAATCTCGAAACTACAGTGAGCTGACCACCTGGGGGCTCGGGAAGGGTAGGTTCGAGAACGAGGAGTATTCGACAGCAGGTGCCTATTATAGTATCATACGTGAACAAGATTGGCGAGACTGACAGGATCCAGGCTCAGCCATAAATCCGTTTCTGCATTTTCAGTCTACAATTCATCTTTAGCTGCTTCCTAAGGATGGTTAGCATCCAATAACTCCCCTATTCCACGCAGGCCCCTCGATTGCAACTCGCTCTCCGTACAGGCTACGGTTCAGCTGGAACCCTAGTTGCACCATTAGGCTCACTCGCTCGCCCTCCATGAACCCCATGCGTGACGACTAGCAGCCTCGTCCTCCCGGCGAAGGCTGTGAGTCTTCATCAGCCGGGCGCACTGTTCGCCTGTTCCCGGCGCTTAATATGCATGACCCCCCCGCCATGCTCCATGGGTGTTCACCAGCCCAAAACCTCGACTCCCCCCAGCTGCACTTTCGCCCCAGCCGCTTATTTTTAGAGGTAACCAACGGGTTCAATTTAATAAACCGGCCATCCCGCGCCGGCCGTTTGGGGGCCATACTAACACTACTCGTGCTCATTTCTGTTGTACACGGTACCACCACGATACCCGTTGTCACACGTACGCGTCGACACCAAAGCACCTATCCCGAGGAATCCTCTCCGCCATGGACGATATCTATGGCATACATGTCGACGCCGACTTGTGGAAGCTCCCCGAGTCTTCCACCGTTGAGACCATTCAGGCAACCGAATTCTGGTTGCAACATATCACCAACAAAGTCAAAGTGAAAACGCGGAGTATAGAGCCCCAGGATCAGGAGGCCTGGCTCAATCAGCGCAAGAAAGGATCCGGTCCCACAGAGCAATCCTTACTTGGACGCTTTGTGTGGCTGGTTGCCGACGACAGCGCCAAGACAATCAGCCTCTCTAAATCTATCCAGTCTACTCTTCTCGAAAGATTTGGGCTCCAACTTGCCGGGAAATATTTCAGAACCTTCTACAGTGGTGTTGCGGCCCTCCCGCGAGTGTCTAATACCGAGTTTGACCAACGGGCGTACGCCTTTTGCTATGGGCCAAAGATAGCCGCCACTTGGTCTCACACCACCTTTAAGGACTCCTCCGCCGGCGAAGGCATCACCGAGGCTCTCATATTTTGCAGAACACCCCCCAAGAAAGAGAAAACCGAAAACTCGACCCCTAAAAAGAATGAGCTAGAGGGATTTCAAAATTTGTTGAAAGGGGTGTCGTGGAACGCCGAACTCTGTCGCAGCTCTGCATTTCCCGCCTATCTGTTCAGTCTGATGCTGGGTCGCCAAATATCTATGACACAGGCCGAGATCGTGGGTTCGATAAGGCAAGTAGAAATTTACACCGGCTTCCACGAGTACACCTACAGGGAGTATGCCCACAGGAAAGATGATGAGAGGAATGATGGTGGACAACAGCTTGTGGAGTGGACGGCCAAGTGCAGCGGCCATGCCGCAAAGCTAGCGAGTGTCACACGCAAGGGCAAAGTGCTTCGGAACCTCCTAGAGTTTATTACAAAGACCGTCGACGATGATGCCAACTTCCGAAATCGAGGCCGCCCTCCATCGGGGGACAATGACGGGAGTCTTAGTGGAGACAATTTGTTGAAGCAGAGCGTGGAACTCCTTCAGAATCGGCTAGACATGCAACAGGTGGAGGTAGAACACACCCTGAGGCGGACCGAGATCCAAATTGAAGCAGTATGTTTATCTCTTCACCTCGCAGGAATAGGTGAATATTGCGCTAACCAACTATTGCAGTTATTTCAGCTCACCTCGCAATACGATGCCATCAACACTTATAAACTGGCACGCCGGACAGAGGATATTTCACGTACAAGCCAGCGGGATGCCTCCTCAATGAAGACTCTCGCAGTGGTCACCATGTTCTTCCTCCCGGGAAGCTTCGTATCGAGCCTCTTCTCGACACCGACTTTCGATTGGGATAGCGTCGACTTGACAAAGACAGACAGCATCGGTGTCCGACTTGCACCACAGTTTCGACTGTACTGTGCCATTACGGTACCGCTCACGCTGGTCACATTCATCCTCTATTTCCTGTGGCTCTGGTTCGAAGCCCGCGAGCGAAAGAAGTTGGAAGAGAAGTCGAGGGCAGAAAAAGAGGGCCCGAAACCCAAGGCTTTCCAATCGCGGAGGTTTAATGGAGATGCGGAGACCGAGAGGATGCGAATTGCAAGAGAGAGAGAAATGACATGGGGCTACAAGGTTGAAGAGGGGATGGATTTTGGGAAGAATCGCCTTAGCTCCTGGGCAAGCAACGCATGATGTGATCGGGATACCCAACTGCGATTTAAAGCGAGAGCTTTTTTAAAGGCCTTTAGATATATGACATGGATGCATTTGATAATGATATATATTGACCCTCGGATAGACACGGCTGCAAAGCTGAGACGAATACAACTATGGTTCCTTAACACGGGAGTCTAGGCTGGTATATGCCAGACCATGAAGGAATAAACTCTCAAAAAGTCGAGCAGAAAAGTATACGACGCCAGGTATCATAAAAATTGCACCAGCAAGTGATACGATGCCAATGCGAAATAGAGCAAGTCTGATGGCGTTGAAGTTGATGGTGAACTCCAGTTAGGTTGGTGATCGTCTGCGTCCCTCGCCATGACGCAATGGGTCAACACGCTACCAGCCTCGCTAAACTTCTTTTCTGCCCTTCCCAATCGCCCCTATTGCACCGTTCGCTAGTCCCCACGTTGGTCCCGAGCGGTGTGATGAGCGATCCGCTGCTCGTCTTTGCACACCCTGTGTCTAGCACTTATAGTAAGGTATCGACAACACGCGTTGGGTGCTGGTGGAGCAGAGCGTCTGTTGCGGACCATCCCTGCCTCACCACCTAACACCTAGCATTGACGAGGGGCCACTATTGGACTTGACAGACGTGGCTCTCTTACCTCGCTACTCTTCTTTTCTACTATCCTCTACCTAGCGACCTTCACACCTCGCCCTGCGATACCCCAGAGCGGCTCGCCTGCTGCCCAGTGAGCGAAAATGGCCGCCGCTCCAGCAGCAGGCAGCGTCGCGCCCGCGCACCTGGGCTTCCTGGCTATCTTCAACCCCTCGCTCGGCAGCACGGACGAGACCATCGACGACCAGATTGTCTACTATGCCTCCGTCACCACCCAGGCCGACAAGAAGCGCCGCCGCATGCGCACCAGCAGGCCCACCGAGCGCATCTCCCAGGAGGAGCGCCACGAGCGCCTGCGCCAGATTGGGCTCGCCCAGGGCATGGCCAGCTTCAGCCGGGGCTTCGCAGACGGCGCCGCCGTCGACGCTATCGATACGGAGAAGTCCAAGGTTGTGCTCCATGAGCTGGAACCAGGCTGGTGGATCTTGGCCGTGAGTGACTTCCACCCCCTCGCGCATCGCAAGAAACAGCATGACCGAGCTGAGCTGACCTTGGGCTGCTAGAGCATCGACCTCACAAAGATCCCCCTGCCGCCACGCCTCCCGACTAAGACCGGGGACAAGCAGGAGGACCAATTCGAGTACTCGAGCCGAGAAATGAAACCAGCAAACCTACTCATGAGCGATCTTCTACGCGCACACAACACCTTCCTCTTACACCACGACTCCTCCCTGAGTGCCCTCTTTGTCCGAACGAGGAGAACCAAGTTTGTCACCATACTGAGCCGGTACTGGGACCTGTTCCTCTCGACGTGGAACGTTATGCTACATGGCAATCCTGCAAGAGAGGTCTACGGCGGGATCAATATTGCTGCTTCTGGCGAGCTGGGCGTGGGCGTCGGAGAGGAAGATCGAGGGAGCGGGGAGCGTGAAGTCCTGGAAGGGTTGGTAGGTAGGATAGAAGGGCTCGTCGACCTTGTCGTATACAAGTTTGGCGAACCGGATTCCGAGGCCGATTTTAAGGGAAAGGCCGGGGAGGAGCAGTCCCATTGGCTGGGAACCGGTCAAGAGCCAGGGCCCGGAGATGGTGCCGTCTTTTTAGGGGCCGGGACCTTGTCCAAGAAGTCGCTGAGAGATGTGACGCACTGGATGGAGGATCTGTACACCTGGGGAGAGCATGCCTACGGCATTATTGAAAGCCCAACATCGGTCCGTCGCGCAAGGGCGAGAAAACCGAAACGGACAGAGTCAGTTGCACATGCGGAAGCACGTCCCCATGACACGGAGCAGCCAGCAAATAAACCTGGACAAGAACCCCCTGCGGACAAGAAAGCGTCGGACGCGATACCGACAGACGCACGGCAGCCGCAGTCGAATGAGGATGACGAGGGGAAGCTCGACAAGATGGTCAGCTACCTGAAATTAGGCTACGGCACATATTGGTCCCTGCCAGGCACAGGCAGCTCCAGCGATGCCCCAGCCGAATCGTCAAGTTCAAGCCTGAAGAACCCTACCAAACACCATAAGCCCGCTGAAACCCCACGGCCTGTCATAGTTCGGCGGGAATCGGCTTCCGAAGCGTCAGGCCACTACCTAATTGGACTGAAGGGCGAAATCGAGGAGGGGACGACTGGTGATACAAGCACCGCTTCTGATGATGAAGACGCAGAGTACAATTCGCGTACTGTGTTGCGGACTGTCAATGTCGAGTTGGAGACAGGGTCTGAAGACCAGCCAGAAGCTACCATTGTCAAAGACTTCCAGCACCCGGCCAGCGCTTTCACGCAGTCTCAGGTCGTTGGCAACATGGTGCCTGGTTACAACTCCCACGACCTCAACAAGGCCAAGAAGCTGCGCGTAGTTGTTTACGTCAACAGGCCATTCATGTTCACGTTTCTCTTCCAGCTACGAACCGACTCCCTGGCATGGGACTCGCTGTATCGATCGCTCCACTACCAACTATCCCCCTTGAAGAAGTCCCTAGTGGCCTCGACTAGATATCGCCCCGAGCGTCCAAGCGTGGGCGCCTCCCGCTCCCACATCCACGACCTTGTCTGGGATCCCGAGACGATGACTGTCCATTGCACGGTCCCCAATATCCCAGAGACCTACGAGCCCGAGGAATCGTGGTCTCGTGCCGATGCCCTCAGCACGCACCTCCATCTTCTGAATATTCACCAAGCAACTCGCACCAGAGTGACAGAGCTAGAACGCACGCAAAAGAGCTCCCGCGGGTGGTGGATCGTATGGACGAGGCTCCTTGAGCATAGCAGGCGGGATGACGGGTCGGCCAGTCTGTCGACTATCCACGAGTCGACGTCTGACGGGGAGTCGAGGGTGTCAGATGATGAAAAGGATGAAGGACACCATATGCAAACAGCCGTTGGCAAGGAGATCTTCCTCGTCCGGCGGGCGAGCGACCACATTGGGTTCAGGAGCGAAAGCGTCGGTGGCGAGGGTGCAGGCCGCCTCGCACAGGGAATCGGGGTGGATACAAGACGCTACGTTGAAGAGCTGCTGAGCCTGCTGTAGTACAAGAGGCCTCGCCCGCATTCTGGATTTTCAGAGTATGTGTAGTCAGTACGGTGTCTCTTTTGATTATTTTTTTACATTGCTACGGAGTACATGGGTTGGATAATGCATGGGAGGCTCGCAGGATGCCGCCCCTGGCGTATAGTGTTGGGTATTACTAGAAGACAGCACCAATTTACTGTGTTTTCTGTTGTCGGACAGGTATGAATGAATATCTAAACCCCCAAAAGACGGGATGGTCCGTATGTCTTTGTATTTTCCAATCCGATATCTATGCAAGAATCGCCGAAGAAGCAAAGGGTATATATATATACAAGAAAAGTAAACCCGTGGGGCAGCGGCTCGAAGCGCGCATCCCTCGGAGCTCCGCAAAGAGAATGGTACTCCAGTTCGCCACCATTTCCCATGGTGAAGTCGGTCACCCTTGCGCCGAAGGGGTAAGCTAATTTGATATAGCAGCCCAGAAATCCGAATCATAAACGAGCGAGCGGCGTCTGCGAGAGACAACATATCGTGACGATGACGTCTATCCCTGGAAGCTGTCAAAGGACCAGGAGAGGGGCATGCGACCCGTGGAGAGCGAGCCGCCAAACAGCTCCTTGTAGACCTTCTCGGAGACGTCGACATCGTCAATGGAGCAGCCCATGCACTTGTCCTTGACGGTGGCCTTGGCGGTCTTGCCGTTGGCACGGATGGTGATGGTCTGGCCGCACATGGGGTTGCCGTTGGACTGAGTGCCCATGAGGAGGTGAGAGAGGGCGGCAATGCTCTCCGACTGGTCCTTGCCCGAGTCGTCGTCACCGCAGGCACCGAGGCCGACGGTGTAGTATGTAATCTCACCAGAATGATAGGCACCGCCACCGCCGCTGCTGCTGCTATCATCTTTGCTGGGCTTAGGCTCAGGCTCCGGCTCCGGCTGGGGTTCCGGCTCAGGCTCAGGCTGAGGCTCAGGCTCGGGTTGCGGCTCCGGCTCGGGCTCAGGCTGAGGCTTAGGCTGAGGCTTAGGTTGAGGCTTAGGCTGGGGTTTCGCGGTAGTAGTAGCGGGAGGCTCGTAGAACTGGCCGTCCTGGTTCTCTTCCTCAGGCTCGGGCGCGGGCGGAGGAGGGGCGGCGGACGTAGTAGGCTCAGGCGGGGGAGGAGGAGCGGACGTGGTGGTCTCCGGTGGTGGAGGCGGAGCGATCGTGGTGGGCTCGGCCTCCTTGGAGGGTGTGATCCATTGGGTGGTCGAGACGTCGACAAGCTTGGTGACGGTCTCGTACTCCGTGACCCAAGCGGTCTCAGTGACTACATCGCGCTTGTCGTTGTTGCGGCGGTGCTGGTGGCCATGGTGGCCGTGGCCCCTGGGCTGAGCGACAGCGGCGGCGGCCAGAAGGGCCGAGGCGAGAATAGCAGAGGTTTTCATAGTCGCTTGCTTAGCGATGCTTCGAGGTGTTAGGGGTCGAGCGCAAATTCAAGAAAGTAAAGGCAGCGAGTCCTGTTCAACAGTGGGTCGGCCTCGGAAGCGGAAGAGAAATCGCGTATCAGACAAGATGTGTCTGTAAGATGGGTAGTATGCGATGGTAGGGGCGAGGCCTGCTCAAAGGGTTTGGAAAGGAGGGTAGAGAAAGTTGTGAAAGAGTGGCGGTTGAGGGGATTGGAGAAGTGAAATACGAAGCAGGACAAGGCCGGGATAAAAGCGTGGTTTTCGTGCCTCGACTTCAGGTGTTGGCCCGTGCCATTGTGCCATCGGGTCATCCAAGGAGGCCCTGGGCCGCTGACAGAGTGGTGTCAGTGGTGTGAATGCTGAATGGATGCCCAGGTGCCCAGCCGGGCCAGCCCCAACCGTTGCTGGCAGTGCCCTCTGGGGCCGCAACGAGGATGATCGTTGCGCTGGAGCAGCATGATTGGCTGCACTGTAAGGCGGGCCTGCAGGTGTCCCAGGTACCTCAGGCACCCGGCCAATAGCGGGCGACGGGTGCCTGGGCCGGCGGAGGCTTAGCACCAGAGTCCAGCAGTTTCGGGGCAGGAACCAACGTCAGGGGAAACGCCATTTTCCCCTTGCAATGTCAAAAACCTTGGTTGCGTGCGGCTTGCCCTCAACTGTCGTGGCCGGCTGTAATATGCCGTGCACTCGTGCAGTCCACGCATGGATGATGGCCACGTCGCCAGCCCCAAGCCGAACCGCCCCGATCGATTGTCTGTCCGAGACAGATAAAAGTCACAATGGCCATTGTCAAGCAAGACACACTCCCTCGAAACAGCTTGCCACATATGAATATTAGTACTACGACGGAGTACTCGTACTATGCGTACTACTAGTAGCTGCTGCAGTACCATAATCCTTCGTATGTGCCACTAATAGTCCATGTTCCACACTCTCACCGACGATGATCTCGTTTTCTCTTGCGAAATGATGTATCAATGCAGTACATCAGTTAGCCGCCTTTGCGCCTCATCCCTGGGCAAGGAGGCCTCCATACTGGAGACATATTTAAGGGGACTCCATGATAAACCGCGAGAAACTAGACACGCGTCTTCGTCTCTTCCCCATATTACCAAAGCTTTGTGTCACTCCCCGCAATCAAGAGTCGGGGAACGGCATGCCTTGACACATGAGTCGCATGTTGGTCTCGCTGCCGTTCACCGGTGAAAGGGTCGCCCTCCACTCACCGGCCACCACGTCGGTGGGAGTCCAATAATTAAGCAGTGCCGCTTCTGCACCGCATTCCGCGTCTTACAATCGTGCACTCGCCAGCAGACCTACAGTGTTTCATCAACTCTTGCATATACCATTACTACCGTTGTCTGATACTACGCCGTTTGTCAACTTTTTGCTAGTACCACCATTCGTGCATCCGCTTGCCGCTCGGCGACTTTTGAAAGTGAACAGGAAGAGAGCCTGGCGTTGGAAAACTGGCCTGTCTTCATCAAAGATCTCCTCCACCGCAAAAGTCTTCTTCGCCATCTTGACAAACTGCATATCGGCACGTCTGCGCTTCTTGAAGCAGAAGTAGACAATAGCGTCCTCATTGAGCACAAGCAGGTCCTTCAGCGTCTGCATTAATAGAGGGAACGCCGGCTCAAAGTACACGCACTCGGCGGCAATGATGACATTGGGCTTCTGGTCCACCACTTCTCGAGGGAGCGGCTGACCCCTGCATTCATTCATTAATTTCAAAAAGGCCCCTCAGACATTGTCAATATGAGGAGGGATAAGCTCACCAATTCAGGATCAATGCCTTGGCCCGGTCCTCAATATCGTTGAGACGGATGTTGTGCTGCATCAACTCCAGCATCTCCTGCTGGTCCGTCACCAGCAACCTGCTCTGAACCCCGCATTCCAACGCCACCCCGAGGCCGACCAGACCGCCTCCAGCGCCTAACTCCAGTCTACCGGGACCCAACGAGTCAGTGGGGTTCGCTAATCTGCAGGGACCAAAAAAGTGCGATGGGCAAAACTCACATTCGAGCGCTCTGAAGCTCGTCTCGGTGGTAGCGGAGCATGTGTTTTCCCAGGACCATGCCCGCTGGCCATGTCTGCCCCCCGCAGCCTGAGCGCACGTCTTCATGGTACTTGAGTGGGCGCGAGAGCTGGCCGTCAAATGTGATATCCGTGTTGCCCTTGACTTTAAGGGTGGGCAGAGGGGTCAAGTCCTCGCTCACAGCCACCGGATCCAGCGAAGGCGAGGACGAAGGCGAGGGGGTTATCGAGCCTGGCATTTTCGTTGATGCTGTTCGTTCGTGATGCTGGTCGTTCGTCGCGCTTCGACGCAAACTCAAAGGCAAGATAAAGACGGGGATTTCAAGAAGAGAGCGGGAGAGCGCACATGGCGCCTAAGGCCGCCATTTTATCTCGCTTTATCGCTGGCCTCAGCATAATATCACGCGCTTCTCATGCAAGAGGCAAGAGGCTAAGGCGCCTTTCCGGTTTCCTAGGCCTCTGAGCGCTCCTCTATGTCCGATGAGGCCGGTGCGATAAGGGTCCATCCATATCGGCAGTGGTCATTTTGGTGTGCCAGTGCGATCCACTTTGGCCCAGGCTCTGGGGGGCCTCCGTCGGTCCCACCTGCCGTCTGGGCGCCGCTTCCCAAAACGGCAGGGGGTCAACCAGGGAGCTTTTCGCTCTCCCTCTCACCGTTCACCACCATCGACATATCGTCCATGCGAGCTGAGCCAACCTCCCAGCTTGTATCAGTGAATCTCTCAGATTTCCTCGATATTGGCATCCAGAAAAACCGCCCTGGACAGCTGGGTAAAGTGCCCTCGGTGGGCGAAGTGGCATCCGATGTCGCACCGTCAACTGTCCCAGTCCACCGGACCACAAGCTGGAATGTAGCTCCTGGGTCCCCAGCCTCGATGCGCCTTGCTCTCCCTAGGAGCGCTCTATTTCAACCCTTCTCCCAAGCTATTGACGAACCCTTCATGAGTTCCGCCCGAGACATTCTGCCTCCCGCCGCAATGAATCTGGGCTTTGGCTGACTGCTACCCCGCTACAGAGCGCCCGTCCTTCTCCCCTCATCTGATAATGGCTTTCTGCTTTCCCAGTTTCGCAGGAATGAAGGGATCAGTATCGCTTCAAGGCCGATGTGCCGTCCAGCCATCGAAATGACTACCAGATCCTCCCAAATTTCTGTTTTGCGTTGCTTCAATCTTTCTATCTCTCTATCTCTATCTTCATGTCACTCTCCTCTTCTTACCGTTTTCACTTTCTCGTCTTTCTGCCTCACAAAATCTCCTTCTCTGGATGGCCTCGGTTGATCTATATCCTCTCTCATCATTAGGCGTTACTAAATAGGCACGCCACTGTGCCATCATGACTTCTACTCTACGGGCTCTTGTCCTCTTAACGCCATACCTCCAAGCCGTCGTCAGTCTTCCGGCGGTCTCCTTCCCTTTCAACGCACAACTCCCACCAGTTGCAAGGATAGGAAGTCTATACACATATTCCTTACCATCGCACACTTTCCAGTCTGAGTTTAACATTACGTACTCTCTGGGCGATCATCCCAGCTGGCTGTCTCTGGAAAGTGACGAACCCCGGCTGTATGGTATTCCTGAAGATGAAAGTGTCCCTGCTGGAAAGGTGGTCGGGCAACCCGTCCAGATCATCGCAACGGATGAAATGGGCTCGACAACCATGGACTCCACTATAGTAATATCACGCGACCAAGGACCGACAATCAAGATCCCTCTCTCGGACCAGATCGAGAAATTTGGCGCCTACTCTGCCCCTTCCTCTATTTTATCCTATCCTGCCACCGACTTCGAATATACCTTTGACCAGAACACTTTCCATCATGCAGCAGGAAGGATTAGCTACTACTATGCGGTGTCGGGGCAAAATAGTCCTTTGCCAGCATGGCTCCGCTTCGACGCCGCTTCTCTGACGTTCTCTGGCAAGACTCCAGCTGCCGATGCGCTCTCACAGCCGCCGCAGACGTTTGATATACGACTCGTGGCATCAGACATTGAAGGTTTCTCCTCAATCTCAATGGACTTCTCCATTGTTGTAGGGAGTCACAAGCTCACTACGGAGAACCCCGTCATTGAGCTGAATGCAAGCCGGGGTTCCCACATCGAATACGACGGGCTAGTAGGCGGAATCAAGCTTGACAACGAACCTGTGCAACCCGGAGACTTGAGCGTGTCGACCACGAACCTACCACGCTGGCTCTCCTTTGATCCCAAGACGTGGACTATTCAAGGAACGCCTGGAAAGAGTGACCACTCGACAAATTTTACGCTTCGCTTCACAGACCCATTCTTAGATGCTCTCGATGTATGGGCCATGATCAATGTGGCAACGGGCTTGTTCGAAACCACTTTTCACAATATTGAAACTACTCCAGGCGAGAACTTTAGTCTGGATCTTGCTGCACACGTCAAGGATCCTTCGGACATCAAAGCAAAGCTCCATACTAAGCCCAAGCAGGACTGGTTGAAGCTTGACGGCCTCAAGATCAAGGGCAAGGTGCCAAAGTCCGCCTCCGGCGAGCTGACGATCGTCATCGAGGTATGGTCGCAGAGCTCCGGCCAGAAGGAGACAGAAACTCTAGCCATGACTTTTCTAGCCCTAGATGGCAGAACCACGACAACGCCAACCACAACGACCTCGACTCCGTCCGAAACGGCCCGCCATAGCGACGACACAGAAGGGGACAAAGACGCTGCCAAAGAGGATAAAGGTGGTATCAACACTAGTACCATTCTTCTCGCGACAGTTATCCCGATCCTTGCCGTTGCCCTTTTTATCATGTTACTGGTCTGCTTCGTCAGGCGACGCCGCAACCGCCGCGCCTACTTGTCCAAGAAGCTCCGCAACAATATCTCTCGCCCGGTCCTGGGCAGTCTCCATGTCAATGGGTCATCGCGACAGGGCAGCCGGTCGGGGGGCTCAGAAAATGCCGAATCACCCGCGGTTCGAGGAGAAAAGAGCCGCTGCGTGCATGCAGACTCCCATCCTTCATCGCCATCTTCGGACACTTTAGGCAGTCTTTCCTCGCCTGATATGAGCCAAGCATGCATGCATAATGCTGGCCCAAGGGCTATCTCAACCCCAGGCGACGCTGGAACTGAGGACGGAAGGGCATCATGGTACACGATCGACACAATACCTGCCGCTCAATTAAGCCAAACTTCGACACGAAGTCCTGGTTCGGGAGTGATCACACCTCCCCCAACTCATCAGCTCCTCCCTATGCCCCTTTTCCTTTCCCAGCCTCTAGGTAGTGAAGACGGATTCAGAAGTGCAATGGACCTCACCCTGCCATCTTTAGACGGGCTGCCGAGCATACAGCACACTCCAGACGCCTCTTATCTCCGCCCAGGTCGATCGACGGCCATGTATTCTTCCATTACAACAAGTTCAGCCGCTCTACCTCTATCACGCCCTGGAAGCGCTATGTCTAATCCGTTGCCAATTTCCCCAACCATCAACGCGGCTGCATCGCCCAAAATGTCGGAAATGAGCAGTTCAGACAGGGACTGGAGCACAATCTCCGAAGACGAGTCATATGTGCCAGAGCTTCCACCATCAAGTCTGTCCCGTTTATCAAACATTCAATGGCTTAACCGACGGACTAGAGACAGCTTCTGGACAGGGCGGGATTCATTCATATCTGATACTTCATTTTGCTCGAGCGAGAACTGGCGAGTGATTGGAGCACAGGGACGGAGCGCCCCAAACCTTTCATTGTACAAGGAGATGGTCGAGGGGGATCCATTTCACCCAGCGCGACCTAGTATACCGCCGACGGCGAGAGAAGGGGCAAAGCCAGGTGAGAGGCCTAACAGTCCTGCTGCCACTGTGACCGGTGTTACCGGCGAGGGCTCGAGAAAGTGGGGGGGTCCAGAGGCATCGCTGAGTCGCTTGTCAAAGTTGTATGAGGAAGCAAAATCCAGTGGGTGGTCAGCATGGTCAACGAACTGGAGGAGAGAAGATTCGGGCAAGCCGTCAGAAGGGAGTTTCAAGGTGTTTATCTGATGCTGTCTGGTTGGGCTTTGACAAGATGATGTGATACCAAAATTTGGTTCTTGGGAGTTGAAGGGATTACGTCGTTCATTACACGCATATGATGGCTTTCATAGACTACTAATTATGTACTTTATCAGATCTGAACGACTCAAGTATAATATTCATACTATGGAATTCCCATAGTAGGCGAAGGGCTGAAGCCAGATAGTGGCCCAAAAGGGGCGCGGTTTATGGCGCTCAAACTCTCTCGCAACCACAGTCGTTGTCAAGGGGGGGTAATTGCTCGCGGCTGAGGGCTTGAGGCCTTTTGCATCTTGAGGTCTGGGCCCTCGCGGTCTTGGTCGGTGTCTGGGTTTTTAGTGGACAGCCGAGATTTCGCCATCCGACCAGCTCTGAAAACTCTGGAGTTCGGCTCTCTCAGACTCAACCCTCGGTCTCCCTCTCTATCTCGCCATCTCTCGTGTTCCCCTCCCCCTCCCCCTCCATCTGCGCCACACCCTGGCACCCACTCACCCACCATGCACTCCCTATGCATCCACGCGCTGGAGAAGAATTTGCACAACTTACCACGAATACATGCGTGCATGTACATAATATTACCTTGGGAGTCTGTACTAGGGTTGGCTCGTTGTCTGACTTATCTGGTGTCCGTTCGTATCTTAGGTGATCCGACTATAGGTATCGTATGATCCTGACCTCCTCCTCTGCCAGACAGCATAATAGGGTGTTTATCGGTGTCCAATTCGGCGTCAGCGGGAGGTAGGTGTTAATGACTCTGAGTTGTGAGCAACTGGCAGTGCCGCAGCGGGCAACGGGCAGCGTCTGCAAGCAGTACCCCGCTTCCTGCTGAATTTTTGCAAAGCCACTGAGCCAGGCCCCCGACTCAACACTCGCCGCCGAGTCCAGTAGTTCACTCTGTTAGTGATGAACCTGCCCCATTCACAGCACCACTGGATTGTACCGCTGTCTTGCCAACGGCAAGCGCTATCGCCCTACCTTGAGTGACCTCTGTTGGTGTCCCAAATCCGGCCCTGCACAACCGTCCTGTTGCCAGTTCTGAGGTCCAGTCCCAACCGTTATCGATATCACCACCTTGCCAGTACACTTGCAGCGCCGCTACTTGCTACCCACCCACAGGTACCGCTGGCACCCCAGGTGCTCCCCTGCCTGATCCATCTCACCACTTGCCCGGCCGGCCAGACCAAGGCCCAAACCACCACGAACCTCGACCCTCACAACATTGTCCCATCATCACCACCTTGCTCGCCTGACCACCTCGAGTGACCCCTCCCCCCCCCGCCGCTCCGCTCTCTTTAGCCGTGTCGCTTTGAAACTTCGCGCCCTGCGTCAATTCGCCTCGTCTCCTCCATTCCTTCCCTCCCGCGGTAGCTGACGCTGCCGATCGACCTGCTGCCATGGGTCAAACCCTCTCGGAGCCCGTTGTCGAAAAGGTGCGTCCCCGATCCATTCGCCGTTCTCCATCTCCGCTCTGCCTCTGCTCCGCTGCGACATGCCACGTCTTTTTTTATCCTGATGCTGTCGATGCCGTCGCGGTTGAGCATTGCTGCTGGTCGGCAGGGAGGGGCTCGTCGCCCTGTTTGATGAACCCCTCCTCAACACTACGCTTCGATCTCGACCGCGCGATCCATCCACCGCAGCATTGGTCGCCCTCGCGCTTGGCCTTGACACAAACCACTCTCTGCGCGAATACCTAGCAATCATGCCTGCATGCCGCAGCTGCGAACCCCTCCCATCCCTCTCCCCACGCAGCGCCCCCACCGCGTGCGCGCTCTGAACGCAAAGCCCCGCGTTTGTCATTTGAAATTTGCGCTGACGATTTCCCCTTCCCCGCGGTCTACAGGCATCCGAAAAGGGCGAGGATGAACGACTTATCTACGGCGTTTCGGCCATGCAGGGCTGGCGCATCAGCATGGAGGATGCCCACACGACGGTTCTCGACCTCGCTGTCGAGGGCTCCAAGGACTCGAAGCCGAATCCCGACAAGCTCTCCTTCTTTGGCGTCTTCGACGGCCACGGCGGCGACAAGGTAGCTTTATTCGCAGGCGAGAACATACACAACATCATTGCCAAGCAGGATACTTTTAAGAAGGGCGATTACATCCAGGGCCTCAAGGATGGCTTCCTGGCTACTGACCGGGCCATCCTCAATGGTATGCCCATGCTCCTCCATGCATCGCATGCGCGCGATCGGCTGCACCATCAGAACGTTTATGCTGATTGTGGATGATCGAAATAGATCCCAAGTACGAGGAGGAGGTCTCCGGCTGCACTGCCTGTGTCAGCTTGATTGCTGGGGACAAGCTCTACGTGGTATGATCCGGTCTTCCCCCCCAACTCTAAACGAGGCGGTGGCGATAATAGTCGGTGATCTCCTAACGTTTCACACAGGCCAATGCTGGTGATTCCAGAGGTGTTCTAGGCATCAAGGGCCGCGCCAAGCCCCTGTCACAGGACCACAAGCCACAACTCGAAAGTTGGTTCCCCCTTTTCGCAACTATTCTCACGCCTAGGCCCTGAATGCTGACCCGATGCGTTCGCGCTATCCAGCCGAGAAGAATCGAATTACCGCGGCTGGCGGCTTTGTCGACTTCGGCCGTGTCAACGGAAATCTCGCTCTATCGCGTGCCATCGGCGACTTCGAATTCAAGAAGAGTGCCGAGCTTCCCCCCGAGAGTCAGATTGTCACCGCGTTCCCCGAGGTTGAGGTGCACGACCTCACTGACGAGGACGAGTTCCTCGTTCTTGCCTGCGATGGTGAGTTTTATTCCAGCTCTACTCTGAGGGGGAAAGAAATCTAACTCAATTTCGTAGGTATCTGGGACTGCCAGTCCTCGCAGGCCGTGGTCGAGTTTGTCCGGAGGGGGATTGCTGCCAAGCAAAGCCTGGATAAAATCTGCGAGAATATGATGGATAACTGTCTGGCGTCCAACTCTGAGACGGGCGGTGTCGGCTGCGACAACATGACCATGGTTATTATCGGATTCCTCCATGGAAAGACAAAGGAAGAGTGGTACGAGGAGATTGCGAGGAGGGTCGCTAACGGAGACGGTCCTTGTGCTCCTCCGGAATACGGTACGACTATACCCCAGCTTGGTTGATTTATTTCCGATTCTACGTTTTACGTTTCCCAATCTTTTTGCCTTGTGTCCCATCAAGAACCTCTTTCTCGTCGTTTCACTGTGCCCTGTCTTGATCCGTTATTTTAACAAAGCGAGCTAACCGCGCCTGTCCCCGTACTAGCGGAGTTCCGTGGCCCCGGAGTCCACCACAACTACGAGGATAGTGACAGTGGTTACGAGGTGGACGCGGACAATAAGGGAAAGAGTTTCGGTGTCGGTGGGTATAAGGGTCGGATCATTTTCCTTGGCGATGGAACGGAGGTTCTTACCGATTCAGATGACACCCCAATGTTCGACAACGCCGACGAGGACAAAGACCTTGAGAGCCAGGTCTCCAAGGCGTCCACCGAGACACGGTCCACTCCTAAGGAGAACGAAACTGCGGAGACCAAACCGGCTATTTCAACAGCAGACTCGACCAAGGCCGAAGAGCCAAAGAAGGAGGGTGAGTCAAAGGACGAGAAGGCGGCCCCCGAAGAGAGTAAGAAGGACTAGGTGGTCATTCCGCCCGGGGACAAATTCGGTCGCGACACTTGTCGTTTCAACGTTGATTTTACTGCCAGCACCACAGAGGGTGCTGGCAGGCCTTTAACGTGGATTGGGGAGCGAGGCACATGATGGGAACGCGAGGGCTGAAGTGGGGAGGTAGACGTCTGATGTTCGCTTGTCTCTTTTTTCTGCATGGTTATACTCATGTCGCACACTCATACGCACTCTCATGCTGTTGTTTGGGGCTCAAATGGTTTACATTACTACTGGATCACAGGGAGAAGAGAAATCCTCCGCGGCCTAGTCAGGGATCCTCCTCTCCTCCCCTCTCCATCTTCGCCACGCCCTCGCCATGCGGCCTGCCCGGTTCTCTCTCCCATCCAACTTCTTATTTGTTCTCCCAATTTATTCGACTACTCCTTAATCTCTTTTTCTCCCCCTTTGGGATGGGATGGCGACCTGTAGTGGGGTTAGGCTGGGGAGGTATACAGTCTAGTTAGCATGTGACGAACAAACCAACAAGTGGGCATGGTGGTATCGGGGGTGTGTGGGCTCGAGTAGAAGACAGTTTGTGGGCGAGGTTCTGGAGAGAGACACATATACTATTACTACACAGACACCCATTGGACGTTGCAATGCGAACCCTGCAGCTTAGGAGACGCATCCTAGTGAGCGGGCATGTTGTGGTGATGATGGATGTGATCTATACTGCTGCAGTTGGCAGGCGTGCATGGTATACACGGCATATCGTACATCTATGATTCCACCCCCTTCCCCTTCATCCTTTTATGCAAATGGGTATATGCCGCGGCTTGAGGCCCTTAGCAGTACACTATTCATCCCCCATTCCAGCTCTATATGCTCGGCACAAATGACCATGAGAAACAGTGATATACACAAAAAATACAGCGGACGGCGCGGTCCTAGAGTAGTACTTATGTTGTTACATTTCGCGCCGTGCCTTGCGGAGACGCTCGAGGAACACATCCTCCATGGAAGTTTCGTCGGAAACATCAGGACTAGATGCGTGTTCAGCGGGAGTCTTCTTCGGTAGGAAAACTTTGAGAGGAGGAGCCTCCAGGGGTGGCGTTGTCGGCTCTGGAGATACGTTCACCACGGAGTGATTAGGTGCCTGATCCCTGCGACGATAAGGTGTCTGATACCTCCGGTGACGGAGTTCCCGACGGGGGTTCATGGTCTCGGGATTGAAGCAAATGTCGAGGTGGAAGATGGTCGTTGGCGGCTCATATTGGCCATTCGACACGTCTATCCCGTCCGATTCGGTCTTGTCCCTCATTCCGATCTCCAATGGCTTTGCCTTACCTCCCTTCTTCAACTCGATATCAAGAAGCAGGGCTGACAGCAAGGTGCTGGCAAGGGGTTCGGTCGGGACCTTATCCTTGGCGGCGGCGTTGACGACCCTGATGGCCTGTGAGACGGCCTGTGTGGACCGAGAAAAGCCCACCTGTCTCATGGCGGCGGCCATTTCTTCTGTAAATATTGGGACATAATTGGTTTTCCAGAAGCCATTCTTGTGCTCCCCAAAGAAGACTTGGTTCAAGTGATACCGGGAGCGGCTGCGCAAGCGCCGGTCAAGAGCTCCATAGAAGAACCCAGCAGCAAGGGCGCGAGGGTTGGAAGTGTCGGTAGCAAGACGGATGATACACTCGTACGTTATATCATCGGCCTCGCAACCATGGACCTCCATGAGATGTAGCGCCCATAGCACCCCATTCCAGTCCTTGTTGATAAAACAGTTCTTAATGATGACATTGACTGTCTCGATGGTGATGCGACCACCATCCTGCTCGAACTGTTCGATGAGAACACCGTAGGCGGCTGACGGATTGGGCTTTGACTCGCCATAGAAGCGATAGTACTCCTTCAGAATAGCATGGAGCGCATCCTTGGACAGCCACTGGTCACCGTGCTTTCCTTTTTGCTGATTCATGAACGTCGCCAGGTCCTTGCCTGAACGGAAGGCTGTGTATGCGTCAAGAGATGCCATAGTCCCAGCAATGCCACGCGAGAGTCCTGGGTCTTTAAATAGGCCCAGCTCCCACATGGCCGCGACAATCTGCCTCTTTTCGAAATCCTTCTCGACTAGCCGCAAAAAAAGGAGCCACGTGCGTGCGTTCGCCGGATAGTAGCGGGCCCTCATCTTACGGAGGAACAAATAGAAGTGGCGGTGGTCTCGCTTCGTCACATAGCCTTCCAGCATGATGTTGAATGTCTCTGTGTCCATCGGAAGGCCCCAGCCCTCGGCAAGGGTGAAGAGGCGGTCTGCTGAGGCTCGGTGACCGCCACGTTGTGCCATGAAGGCCAGAGCCATCTTCAAGGTAGGTGTGGTGATGTAGGGCCTTGCCTCGGGGTCCATGAAAGCGTCCATGATGAGCTTAACGCGGATGCCGTCGGTGTCCAAGGCCTTGCCCTCCTCTTTCGCCTGCTCAGAGTATACCGTCAAGGCGAGGTGGGGACGCAAGCGGCCACACACAAGCTTTGCAATATACGAGTCAAAGTCCTCCACTGTCCAGGAAGATGGCCGCGGTATATCCTCATATTTCATGTCGATCCAATGCTCCTCCGGCCGTTCTCTGTGTACCCAGAGGCTGTGGGATTTGCTCTTGGGTATACTCTTGTTCTGCTCCTTGATCTTGGGCCACAATTGTTTCGTCTCGTAGTCGCATACGTCCACCTTACCAAGTTGAAAAATCTGGATTCCTTCGCGGCCCTTAAGGAGCTCCTCGGCAGCCTTGGCTAGCGCTCCCTGGGTACCGCGCATGATAATCGCGGACGGGTTCCGGTGGTCGTGATATATTCGCAGTTTTTGTTGCAGCCCAGTGGAGGAGTCTACAAAGTCGATATTCTGGTTGCTAACCTCCAGATCCCAGTTCCCAGGCATCACAACCCGCATTGCCGACATCTGCCTTGGCGATTTGGTCTTTTGGGTCGTCGCCCGTTGAAGCAGGGCAAACGTATCAGCCCACTTGAGCTGGCTCGCCAGAAAGTGGTCTTTAGACTTGAAGTGGCTCCATAACTTGTCCATTCCTGTTTGAACTTTTGCAACATGCCGGGCCTCCTCGGCGCTTTGGGCTGTTACGGCCTTGGATGGGTAATGGCGCGCCGGCGGCACGAAAGGTGAGGAGAGGTTGTGTTCGATTTCTTCGTCGGTCGGACTAGAGAAGGCATTGCGGAAGAAGTCATTTCGCTGCTTCTTATCTTCTCGGCTAGTCGTTTTCGGCTCTGGAAGGGGAGAGGGAGAGGGAGAGGTCGAGGCGTTACGCAAGGGCTCGGAGCTCGAGAGTAGTGTCGGCCATGGTTGTTGAAGCCGGCGTCGCAGGGCATTCTGGGGGATCGCGATCAGTCCGGCATTGCCGGCAGGGCGCACCAAAGCCCTGCATAGTGAGCTGATCCCCAGGGACATTGGTCATGAGGTGCGGTCCGGCATTGGAGATGGCTTGGACGTTGTAAAGGTTAGTGTTCCTCTGGTGGCAGCTTCGTCCGGGAAACTTTCACATTCAGTCACGTGCGAAATCAACACCAGATTCATGCTGCCCCGCTAATCCACCTCTCTTGAAGTTCCGATTGCAGATTTCCAGTACAACCTCCGGCTCCCATTGAATTGAAAATAATGTATTGCTTTGGTATCAGAATTAGTACTCGCTATCCATATTCAATTTCCAAGCCTAGAAGGCTCGTCGCAACAATATGCCCCCGGTGTTAATCGTTATGCTCCCAAGTAACAAGACTCCCAACCATGTAATGTGTTAACCCGCCAAACCTGTGACCCAGTAAGATCGCCTGGCAGAGATCCGGTCGTACTCCGTACATAGACAACAGGTAGAGAGAAAAAAGAACAACGTCGAGTTGTGCTCAGCATCCAGGCAGTTTGCCGCGGTTCGGCTCCGCCGGTCCGCTCTGGTCTACGCCCTGCCATTCACCACGCCAGCCTTTGTCGCTGGCAACAGCACCCCGTGACTCTCCCCTTTCTGCCATCTGCTTGACGTCGCTCCAATATGCCAGCTTGCGGACTTCTTCATCTGCATGCTTAAGAGCCGCCTTGAGAGCATCTCTGCGTCCTCGCAGCTCCGGTGTGTCGCTCTGCTCCAATGCCTTGTTCGTGTCGTCGTAAATTGTCATCAAGTGGCTCAGCAGCAGTCGCCGGGACGCCTGAAAAATGAAGAGGGACATAATCTCATGCATTTCTTGCTGTAAATTCGACAGGTCAAGTGCATTCTCCAGGTAATTCTCGGTTGCTTCTAGTTTCTCACGATCTATTCGTGAAAACCGGAGCGTGTCTAGCAGAGTCTCGAGGTCCTCGACATCGGGTTTAGCTTGCTCCATTTCGACAGATGAGGCATGCGCGACGCTTACTCTGCTAGGAGATCGACTGCTAGCCAAGCTCTGCCGAGATCCTCGACTCATTCGATCTGGCACGGGTTGTACAGTGAAATAGTCGCCGTTGGGCATATGCGGGTCGACCGAGAGATCCTCCTCTTTTTTCTTGGCCCTCTTTCTTGTCCAGGCGCGCCTCCGCACAAAGGAGTTGTACCATCTCGCACCATGCCAGCTGAACTTGGAGCTGAAGGCAAAGGAGTACTCCCAGCCGCCCTCGTCTACCCCTTCTTGCTGATTAATGTGCCAGTCAGACCACACCCATTCCCAGGACGGGTCGGGAACCTGGGCATTGAATATGCTTGTCGGGGAGGGCTTGTGGTATCCATTCGCTGAGAAAGGTCAGTTCGTGGTCATTGTGACTCTGTGCGCAAGAAGACCGCCACTCACTCCATGCGGGAGGATCCAGACTCCCAAGGGCGGCAGAAGAGAACAGTGGCCGCCCGCAAAAAAAGCCACCTCTCTCGTTTTCGAAGAGGATATCAATCACAGTCTCTCGTGCGACACGGGGTTTTTTGGGTACGATCTGAGGCCCCTCGGGGAAAGCTTCTGGACTCGGAGCTAGACAGTGTCAGCGGCCGGTGTATATAAGCCAGCTCGGAACAAGATGGGCATCCGGCGTACCTTGAATCTCGATTGATGGTCTGAGGGCAGGGTATGGAAGTTCCTCTTGGCATTCCAGTTCACCGGTTGGGCGCTCCTGTATATGTGCACCATTTTCGCTTTCCTCTGGTCGCGGCGAAGATCTCGATGACGGCTGGCCCTCCACTCCAACAGGTTGTAGAAGGGGCGACTCGGTCGAGGCTCTATCAAATCTGGCGTTGCCAACTCCGTCGCCTCCCCGAACTAGGGCTCCATCGTGGTCAACGAGACTGATCTCGTGGTCATAGTCGGTAGGTTTCAGTCCCGCCGCGCGGCGAGAACTCTGGACCCTCAGCATTGGCAGTGCTATCCTGTTGCTTCAGCATGACGTTGGGGGACACGAGGTTGTCGTCGTCGGGATCGTCTGCGTCGGTGGCTTCGCCACTCAGCCAATGCGCATGGCGAGGATCGGGGTACTGAGATGGAAAAGCTCAGTGATTGTCACAGCCTTTCAGCAGGTTGAATGTGGATGAATGAAGAATATTCTGATGGAACCAATTTCACTTCCGAGGAGCTAAGTTCGGCCAGACCATGAGGGTCCTGCCCACCAAAGTCTTGGCGTCTCGATGCGCCTTGCAACCGTGGAGCGCCCTCAGCCTCCCAATAGCGTAGCTGAACAGCTCGTTCTCAGCGCAGAAGGTAAGTCCATGATGTCATTGGTGAGTAGGCAAGACCGCCACTCTGTTTCGGGTGATATTTGTTCCGCTCAACCAAACTCTGGGAGCCTCCCCAAGATATTCTGTACTCGTACTTTTCTTTATGTGAAGTACTATGTACTAGTACTAGTACCCAGTGATGACCCAGGTGAGGTTGCCTTCCAAACAGTCTACGAGTAGAGTTAAAGCTGATCTCGAAGTCAAAACCGGGATACTTTTATGGATTGATTTATTCCTCTGAACAGAGAATCATAGGGCCGTTCTAATCTTCAACAGGGCATTATTAGTAGCACCTGCGGATACTTCTGGATGCAGCAAACCTCGCGTGAGCCGTCAGAGAGACTGGCTGGCCTGCAGAAGCTCAGCGGCATCAATATCAATGGCAAAAGTCCCCCAATTGATTACATGTCCTCCGTCCTCGTACTTTCGTCGATCAGTCTCCTTGATGGTCATCTGCAGCTACATTCAATTCTCTCACATCAAACCGGAAGGATCATACGACAGAGAGAAAAATGGAGACGAAGATGGACGGTACCGTAGTATTCGCAACATGGGAAGTTTCGTCCACGCTGCCAGGTCCTGCCTCAATATTATTCGTACACGCAGATAGCATGAACATTTAAGCGCCGGCGCACCGAACTCCCCACGTACAGCTGACCAATCATAACAGTAGATCTCACATCCGATCTAAGAATAGACCTGTCCCCAGCTTTCGAGCATCTGAGCCAATTGGAGTGCCAATCTCCGTCACTGGAGCTCGAGCCTAGGAACTGTCCCGAATCCTCCTAGGTAGTATTCCTCTGCCCAGTCTGCCGCCCGTGGCCGTCTCATTATTCCAGTAGACAGAACGCCACTCCGTTAAAGTGTCACGTATTTACTCGTAGAATGATGGCTGTGGGCTCACCTCTCCAGTATGAAAATGAGCACCCCAAATGGGACTACTACTTCCTATCCGCCCATGTTGAACCAGTCCCCTGGATCGGGCCAGTTTCTTTAAAAAGACACAATCTGCCAGGGCCGCCCCCAGCCTCTAGGGGCTGCCGGCTCGACCTAGCGTCGTAATGTCGAACACCAGCGGGGCCACGAGTCAGGGGCGCTGTGTTCAATGTTCAGTCATCTATTACCTATCCGTGCCCAGTACGTACTATTACGAGTGCTATGTAGTAGTAGTAGGGTGGGCCCACGTTTGCTTCCCTACCTACGTACCTGGGCGACTAGTCATAGCTACTAGCCGGCATGCTACGAGTACAGCTCCTACTCCAGCATCAAAGTCGCATGCAGTCTGGCCAGTCACGGCGTGCATGAGGCAACCTCCAGGGCCAAGGCCAAGGAGTCCAGGCTGCCAGCCTGCCATCAGACCACTCACAAGTCACAATTTCCCCTCCAGCCCTCCAACACTCCAACCCTCCAACTCTCTACCGGCCTTCTTCCGCATCCCCGTCGCCTCCCGCCTCTCCCATTGCACCCTCGCACTTCACCGCCAGCCTTTTCCAGGCAGTCCATGCCTACATAATAGTGCCGACTTGGACAAAGTGCGGCTTACGCACACTTGCCCTGCATTGGCTGGCTGCGACAGCTGCGACAGCTGCGACACCACTGGTCCGTGTCGTCGTATGCTGGCACCCTGCCTTAGTCCCTGCGCGCTCCTCCATTCCGTTCTGGCCCTCAGACCGGCCTCAGCTCCCCGCGCACGCCTCCGTCGGTCTCTCAGACAGTCACTCAGACAGGCAGACGGGCTCCCGCATGGCTCTTGTGACAGAGACACCCGTTGTGACCTGACAGGAGCCATCCATTGGAGCGTCGCCAAAGAGCCTCCCTTGTCCTCGAACTTCTGCTCTCGTCGGCTGGGTTCTGCTATACCTCCTGCTAGTACGGATATTGATACCTGCTCCGGGGAGTGCGGCGTAAGGATACCCACCCTGCCCGTTCGCCAAACGTGAGACCCAACAAGCGGCCACACTCGCCGTCTAGCCCGGCTATCGTTGCCGGCGGCTACTCTGCGAGCCACAATGTCTTCCTCCCGCGACGCCGTGGGACTTCGCCGAGGACTCAACCCTCTCATGACATCTTCGCTGGGCTCCTACAGCCAGCACCAGTACCAGCACCAGCTCAATACGCCCATATCGGCCATCTCCATGGCGTCGTCTCACTTGACGACGACGCAGCACACTCCGAGCAGCGCGATACAACCGTACAATCCGCAAGAATGGGTCGCTTCGCCTGCCCAGTCAGTCGATCACCAGCATCGGTATGCCGGTGAAGTTCAAGGTACATAGCCCCCATGCTCCCGCTCACATATCTTTCGGAGGCGGAGCGTACTGACCTGAGCAGCATCCGCCCCTCCTCCACCACCATACAGCCCCCCAAGGAGCCAGCAGCCACGTCCCACGAGCATCATCTATGATCCTGCTCCAAACTCGACTTCGGTACCTCCGCCACCGAGGATATCATCTTCCAATCTCCATCGACCCTCCCCCGAGCCACCGGTCAACCACTCTTTCCCCCCGCCCCCGGGAACTGGTAGGCGAAGCTCTCGTGAGCGCCGCTTCGGCCTGCCTTCCTTCGGTCGACGTCGGGACTCTGACCAGCCCGCCACACCCGAATCACATCATCATGCCCCGTCAGCAAGGCAGAGCATTGGCCCAGGTGGCTTCTATATTCCAGAACCTGCGAGGCCGCTTTCAATTGTTTCCAGCGCCCCCCAACCCGGGCCCCCCAATGCCCGAAGAGCTGTATCGGCTGGTGCCATCGAGACCCCGACGTCAGCGCGTTCACGGTCGGGCTCGCAAACCAGACTGGAGTCGGGAATGGTCATCCCGCCACCTCCACCCGGACCCCCGCCGTCTAGTTCAAGGTCGCAGAGCGTTCAGGGCTTGGATAGAACGAGCGTCCCCATAATATCCATCCCAACTGTTCGTCCCCGGCCAGCTACGACCTCAACCCTAGGCCCTGTACCGCCCACGCCGTTGGATTGGGTGGACGAGAGCAGCCAGCAGAGCCAGCCCACAAGGAACCACTCAGGCCTGACCATTGATACTGAGACTGCCCAGAATGCAGAAAACGTCCCTGAACCCCCAACCTCCTCCTCCAGCGCGAGCGGACTCAACCGAGCCAAAGCAGTGCGCCTTGACAAGACAATTATCCAGAGGAGATCGGAAAATCGTTCGCGCCAAGGAGTTCGTGGGTCCATGGACGAACGAGAGCATCATGGCGCCATTCTAGATATTGTCGTTCCTGAAAGCTCCTCGAGCGGAGCCCCTCCCCGTCCCCCAAAGATGACCCCTCAAAGTGCTGGAGGGGGAGAGTCAAGTGGGCAACCAGATTCACGCAATTCGACGCCTCGGATGACAAGGACTGACCGGCCTCTCCATCCACTGGAAGCAGCGACGCCGCCCTTCTCACCTCAGCCGCCGCGGCTCACCCAGAAATCAGGCACCTCTTCGTCCGTAGCTCCAAAATCTCTACCAACTCCACCTCCTCAAGTAAGGTCAGCATCAAGCTACAACCCTCGGGAAACATCGCGGCCTCCGCCTTGGGTCACTACCCCGGTGTCAAAACATTTGGTAGTCACACAGAGTGCAGAACAGTTTGCGGCGGGAGCTATTGAGCGCTTTCAGAGCTTCGCTGCGAGCGAAGCCACGGCCGCAACTGATGCCGAGCGGGTACGCTTATTTGCAGACTTCATGGTAAACGAGTCTCGGGTCCGTCGCGAGAGATACTCGTCCGCGATTGGAGCCATGGGCTCGGAGATCTTCGACCTATCCCGAGACCTGTTCCAACCGATGATAACGACGAGGCGCACATCCACAACCTCCCAGGAGGAGTGGACACCACAATCGTCTGAACCAACTCGCTCGCACCGGGGCTCTTTTGGCGCGAGCTTCCCTGCAGAAGCAGGGCCGAGCTCAGCACCGGGATCCGCCCGCTTGCCTCCATCCCCTAGCTCCGCGGCCCAGAACAGTGCCACTGTGACGAACAACTATATGCCTTCGCTCTCTCCCATCCTCAGCATGAGCGTGAGTGACCAAATTGGAGATGGAAGCTCTCGAGGCAGGCCATCGAGTCGATGGTGGGAATCATCAGTGGGTGATCCTTCTCAGCGGTTTGAACGATCCAAGCGGGAGTCCAAGTACATGGGCGTCCCCAAGGAGCAATGGGCAGAGGCAGCCGACCCTGATCTGTCGTCACAGCTTCCAAGCGAGCATGGATCTGCCACTGATTATCCCCCGGAAAAGACTGGCTGGCACGACCAGCCCCAGGACGTGAGTCGGACTCCTCAGCCTTTTCGATTCTCTGAGACGCCGGTCGGGTCAAGCCCTTCGCCTGCACCTGGAAATCGCGAGGGTCTGGACGTTTCTCGCCTCGTAACCCTGCCCCCTCCCTACCCCCGGCATCACCCGGCTGTGAACAATAACCACCCCGAGCTGGCTTCCATCCGGAGCTCCGTGCGAACGCTCAGCGACCTCTCCGACGCAGACCGAATCAAGGCAAAATTCTCCGCTGAAAGCGCCAAACGTCGGGACGATAGTGAAAAGGCTGCCTCGGAGCGACGCCGGGCCCTGCGCGCCAACCTACAACAGGAGATTAATCGCGGCAACCTAGGATATACCGATGCCGGGGCCATCGAGGCGGATTCCGAAGCTCGGGAAAACGATAAGAAGAAGGAGCTTGAAAAGTCGGAATACGAGCAGTTCCAGAGCCAGGTGATCATGCCACTCAATGATCTCCTAACGAGCAGAATCGACCGTGCCTCGGAGCTTTACAATGATCTGTCGCGTCGCCTATTTGACAGTGGGCAAAACGATGTCGACATGCCGCAGGAAGAGGGAGACGACCGGCCAGAGCTTCTCGAGAAGCTGACTCTGCTGAAATGGATCTTCGAGGCGAGGGAGTCGCTGCATCGAGCTATCTATGATATCTTGTCGGATCGCAACGATCGCTTCCGCGAGGTAGTTGTGACTCCGTACCGACTTGCGGGAAACAGGGAAAAGATGAAGAATGCCGAAGCCTTCTTTGCCGAAGATGCTGCTAAACGCGAGTACGACTACGCCATCGGGGTTCTAGATCGAACACGAGACCTCCGTGCCATCGTCGATGACGCAGTCCAGCGCGGCGTGGCCCTGCAGCTGTCAGCATTCTGGGATATCGCGCCACCTCTATCTCGCCTAGTCGAAAAAATACCCGAGAATCTCGAGGGGTTCCATATCCAGATTCCGCTGTCAGAATTCAACGAGAACCCGTCCTATCACGATCACCCGATGCAGTATCTCCTCACTCTGCTGAACCATACGGAGAAGAGCGCCTACCAGTTCATTGAGGCGCACACGAACCTCCTCTGCCTGCTGCATGAGGTGAAAGAGGCGGTTGTTCACGCCAAGGCTCGTGTACTAGCCACGCAGGTGCAGGAGGCTGATGGCACGCCCGTCTGCACCGAGGAGCGAGAGGAGAGAGCGAGATCGATGCGACAGAGCGAGGAGACCCGACTCACCGAGGACCTCAAGGAAAAGGTGCGCATGGTCCAGGACCAGTGGAACAATGCCCTAGCTGAGGGCATCAGAAGCGTCAAGGAGAGGATTGCCGACTGGCTCCTGCAAACAGATGGGTGGGATGAGACCCTGATAGACGAGGGTGGCATTACTGTTTAGTGGATCTGTCGAGTTTTGGAAGGGGTTTTTTCCCCTCTTACCAAGCGCATTAGCGAGCATTTTAGGAGGTTGACACATTCGTTTTCGGGCGATGATACCCGCCCGGCACCCGTCGTGGCCAGCCGGGCATGTTTCGATATTCTTCGTATATATAGTTCCCAGATATAGTGGCCTTTGTGGTGAGGCCAGTCTTACAATGATAATAGCACGAATCCACGCCCGCAATCCTCATATTCCATCCGGCCGCAGTGGGGGTATCTCTCCAGCTATCCGTACAGGGATCCATTCGTAGTTGTACAATGTGATAAATTCGTCGTCCAAATATAGCGATGGCCGCTTGGTCGATGCGTCTCTTTCATGTGGGCATATTCGTACAATGCCCTCATGATACCGCGACGCGGTAATTGATCTGTCCTCTTCTTCTCTCTTCCTTTCTCTCTCTGAGAGCCATTTTATTTCTTCTCCTTGGTATACTGAAGCGGCAGGTCCATGCCGACGCGCCTAGCCGTGAGGCGGATGCGCTCCTCCTCGTCCATGTTCATGCCCGGGTTGTAGCGCTCGATGAGGGCGATGTAGGAGCGCTGCGAGCGCAGGTAGGCGACGAGCTGCTCAGCGCGGGCAGCCTCACTGTCTGAGTTCGTCGTCGTCGTCATCGTCGTCGTCGTGGCCCGGGGGGTGTTCGGCGAGGAGAAGGACTCGCGCAGGTGGTTGTGGAGGGACGAGCGCGGGGAGCGGAGGATGGGCCGGGGGGGAAGTTCGCGCAGGAGGGAGCGGTAGAGCGAGCGGACGTGCGTTGGGGAGGGCGCCATCTTGTCTGGTGGCCCTTTTCGTTTTTAGGCGTGGTTTCCTTACACGTAGGTTTGGTGGATGTTAAAGTTCGAGGACGGGGATTCCATGGTGGAGATGGGAGAATTCGAGGTTTGGCCCTTGGCGTGCAGGGTAGGTTGCTGACTAAGCCGGCCCGCGGAGGCACCACTGTTGATCCCGAAATTGCCCGATTAGGCAATTACAGAGTAAGACGATAATACAGAAGCTAGCGGTGCTATGCTAGTATAACTAAGACACGTATAGGTTGGAATAGAGTTTGATTAATCGGTCGGTCAGAAAATTTGAGCATTCTCCATTATTACACGAGGAAAGCCATCCCGACCTGCATCCTCCAACTATACAACTTGGACAGGTAGGTACATTTGGATGCGAGTACAGCCTCTACTTGATCTGGACACGACGTCCGCGGGAGGCGTCGGCCTTGGGGACATGCATGGTGAGGATACCGTCCTTGAGCTCGGCCGACACGCGCTCCTGGTCGACGCGGTGGCCAAAGACGAAGCTGCGCTGGAACTCGCCGATGCTGCGCTCGGCGACCCAGTACTTGGTGCCCTCGCCCTTCTCCTTCTCGCCCATCTTGGTGACGCCGCGCTGCGTGGTGCCCTCGGCAAAGTCCTTGGGTGGAGTTCCCTCGCTGTAGGCGCGCTCGACCTTGCCGCGCATCAGCAGCGTCTGCGCGTCGGTGAACTCGACGTGGAGGTCCTTCTTGTCGAGCCCAGGAAGCTCGCCGTGCAGCTCGTACTCATTCTCGTGCTCGATGATGTCGAACTTGGGGCGGAAGTTGGTGATGTTCTGGTCGCTCTTGTAGTTGTTGAACTCGTCAAACAGGCGGTAGAGTGGGTTGTAGCCCGGCTCGGGCGTGTACAGGGAGCCTGGGAAGAGGGACAGCGACATGTTTGCGGTGTTGTGTTAAGTGTTGTATTGGTCGAGTGTTTCCTGCTGCTGGTAGAGTAAAGGAATTGCCGGTAAGAGGCGGAGGGAAGGGACTCTTTCACATATACTTATACTTAAATGCCGGGCGCAGAGAGGGTTTACGTCGCCATGCGTAAGTATGATGCCGTGATATCAACTACTGGCAAGCTATTGATACCGGTAGTAGATAGATTGGTGACATTGGCCAGTTACCATTTACCAGCATTTCCCATGGAAGCTGTAACAAGATCATAGTACAGCCACTCGGTTATTCGACGTTGGCTGAGTGCCGCCTCCATGCTGTGAGTTCCAGCACTACTAGTACTAAGAGTAGTGCCACTAGGAATCGTGCCCGGGGCAGCCGACTGACGAATGCATCGGCTTTCATATGATGGTTGGATGGGTCTATAGGCCAGCCGTTACGTAGGTTGCATGTCAGTCAAAGTATGATGTGCCGGGTATGTGAGGAGCAACGCCAGGCGCCCGCTAAATAGGATTCACGCTTGGGACTGCCATACGTAATTGCTGCATTATAACCATACTTTAACTACCTACTTTTACCTTGGGAAACTAAGGTGCCTAGGTATTCAAGGCTACTCCCATCAACCTAGAAGTTTTTTTTTCTCGTCTCTTAGACTCTCAGTTGCCGGCAAGCTGGGGTAGGAAACATAGTTTCAGGTACAGTCCTCTTCAGTCTTCCCAGACCAACGCCATAATTACATGTATGCCTTGCAACGCGTGTGATCTAAAGAAGAAGTCAGTAAACTAACTAAGCTTCGAATAAGCTGTGTGACAAGAGGTCGAGACCAGGCCATCAAGGCGGCGCGGAGCACCAACCCTTCATGTCTCCCTCCATCTCCTTTCTCGCCCTCCCCCCAGAATTCCTCTCGAATCCTCATCCTTCCATCTTCTTTCCCGGGCATACAAGACCCGGCGATGGATGGCCAGCAAGCCCAGCAACAACTTTCGCCATCCGACCCACTCTCCGTGAGCGTAGACGAGCCAGAGCAATCCGCTGGTAGATTCCTCCTAGCGGTTGTTCTGTTGGTTGTTCTGCCCATTCTCATCGTCCTACCTGCTGCGTACGTACCACGCCCTACCATCCCTAGTAGTATAGAGTGATACACAGACTGAGACTGCGGGGGATGCAGCGCGCTTGCCCGAGGGACCCTCCTGGGAACTCTACTCATCGACCCCGAGGTTGCAATCCTCTCGTCCGACGAGTCGGATCCCGACGACGGCGATGTTGAGGCGCTCGATGAGGTAGCACCCGCCAAGACGTACGATCAGGTGAAGCAAGAGACGGAGAACAACCCAACGGGCGACCATCTAGCCTGGCCGGACTCCTTCTTCGAATGGTGTGTCCCGTTCCTGCACCCTTGCAGTACATGCTGTTGCGATCGAGGGCTAATGTCGGCGAAAGCGTCATCTGCCTCGACTCCCTGGACGGCGACGACATGGTGCGCCGCCTCAGCTGCGGGCACATCTTCCACTCGGACTGCATCTCGCGGTGGTATCTCCGGAAGCACTACACGTGTCCTCTATGCATGCTGCGCTTCATACCAGACGACCCTTTGACGTGAGCAGATCCTCTGCCCTCCCTCCTCCCCGTTGCACTGGTGAGAAGAAGAAACGAGGCGAAGAAGGACAAGAAGAAGAATAGCAAGGTAGGAAGTCAGGTGTAGAGTCCAGGAGTCTAATTTAGAAGAGCAGGCATGACACCCACCATTCCCGCTACGTGGACAGCTATGAGTGGCGATCATTGATGATGCTGTAGACGGGATGCTATGAGGTCAACCATTTCACCGGGGATACCAACAGGCTCTTATCGCAGAAAGACCTAACCTTCCTAGAATTATTTTTTGCCGAATCTGGCAAGAGGCTGCGCGAAGCTCTCCAGACAGTTTGTGGAGTTCTGGGATGGAAGAGGGGGCTCCGACCTCAGCACATACCATAGAATGTACTGTACAGCATTGAGGGACTCGAGGCGCATGTGTAACGGACGTGTTTGCAAGATACCCCTGGAGCCCAGCAAGAAGCTACTATTCAAAAACAACACAAATACTCGCTCTCTCTACAAAGACAGTGATGATGACGAGAATAATTTACGCAATACTAGTCGCCCCAATTGTAGAAGCAAGATCATGACATAAATATGAAGAAGAAATGATAGCGTAAAAGGGGAAATAAATAGTACACGTTACTGTACATTTTAATATGCCATATATAGGTAATAGTAGTACACTTGTATCCGCCACCCCAGCTCTGCTGCTCCCGCCCGGCCAACCACCCAGCCGCTTAGCTGATCTTCTTAGACTTAAGCTTGATGGTCTCGTCGTTGATGAAGATGCCCTTGCCCTTGTACGGCTCCGGTTTCCGCCACTGCTTGACGCGCCCGGCAAAGGACATGATGGTCTCCTTGTCAGTGCCCTCGATGAGGATGCGCGTCGGCGACGGCGTCGTCACCTTGAGCCCCTGTGGGATGCCCTCCTCGACCGGGTGCGTGAAGCCCAGCTTCATGCACAGGAACTGCTGCCCCGGGTACTGCTGCTTGGCGCCCCGCTGCTCGACGCTCGCTCGGTAGCCAACGCCCACGAGGCGCAGGATCGCGCTGTGCCCTTCCGACACGCCCATGATGCAGTTCTTGAGGTACGCCCACGAAGTTCCTACACACAGGGGAGGTACCCCCAAATGTTAGCATCCCATATCTCCGGCCGCAGTTTGCAGTTGTTGCGAGGAGGATGGCGGGAACGTACCCCACATCTCGTGCTGCTGCTTCTCGTCCACGTTGAGGATGCTCAGCGTCGCCGTCTTGGCCTCCAGATCATGCTCCATCTTGACGTAATCGGGAATATCGAGCTCCAGCTCACCTAGAGGACCACTCCCATGTTAGCCATATCATTCTCTCCCTTCACGAGCACCCACACCAGGGGGAGGGCGAAGAAAAAGGGCACCCCAGCAGCAAATCCGTACCCAGAGGTCCCTTGACCGTAATCGTTCTCTTAACGCTCGACTTCCAGTCCCGCGCTCCGCGGTGGATCTTGGGCTCGCTCATGATCAGCTCCACGCCCGGCGGTATCGATATCGGCGTGCGGCCCAGCTTCGACTGGCATCCCGGCGTCGTCGAGAACTGTCGCGGGCTGGTCGTTAATGTCGTCTGCCACGCGGGGACGAGGAACCGGGGCAGGGACACGGCAGGCGAGGAGAATATGGCATGGTGCAATGCCTTGCCCCTGCAGGGAGCAATTGTCGCAGCCATTGGGTTCGAATTGACGGGCGGCCGTGGTTTCGTGAGCTTGCGACTTCACGCAATCATCATCTTCGTCCCCAAGCACAAGCGCCGACCCGAACTTTTTGGTGATGACTCAGCATATCACGTGCACCCCGAACGCGTCTCATTCACCGCGAATTCAATTGACGACCCAGACCAAGCTAAGGATTGGATGCTTTCGCATGTATTCGTACGGATATAGCCATTATGAGGTGATTAAAAATACTAGTATTTTCACAAGCTTTGCCAGTATAGGTATCTCAATGACTTATTTTTTGGCCACAATTGCTACATCAATTGCTACCGCTCGAGGATATCTAGAACCCCTTGGTCATAATTACCTCCACAACCCCGAATTGAAATTGAACAAGGCCGGCTACAAACTCAAGATTTATCCCAGTAACGGAAAACCTGCCGGCGAGGGTATAGGTAAGTCTCTGAAAAAGAGACCTCTTACTCCTCGGCCTCAAGAGGGAGCTCCTCCTCGTACTCCTCCTCCTCCTCATCGATACCAGCATCCTGGTACTGCTGGTACTCGGAGACAAGGTCGTTCATGTTGGACTCAGCCTCAGTGAACTCCATCTCGTCCATACCCTCACCAGTGTACCAATGCAGGAAAGCCTTGCGACGGAACATGGCAGTGAACTGCTCACCGACACGCTTGAACAGCTCCTGGATGGAGGTAGAGTTACCAATGAAGGTGGAGGACATCTTCAGGCCACGGGGAGGGATGGCGCAGAGAGCGGTCTGGATGTTGTTGGGGATCCACTCGACGAAGTACGAAGAGTTCTTGTTCTGGACGTTGCGCATCTGGTCCTCGACCTCCTTCATGGCGACCTTGCCACGGCTATTCTCAAAGTTAGCTATTAATACGTCTAGAATCACGACGAGAATTTTACTTACAAGATAGCAGAGCAGGTCAGGTAGCGACCGTTGCGGAAGTCAGAAGCAGCCATCATGTTCTTGGGGTCGAACATCTGCTGGGTGAGCTCGGGAACGCTGACGGCGCGGAAGGAGTGGGCACCACGGCTGGTCAGGGGGGCGAAGCCGACCATGAAGAAGTGCAGACGGGGGAAGGGAACCATGTTGACAGCCAGCTTACGGAGGTCAGAGTTCAGCTGGCCGGGGAAGCGCAGGCAGGTGGTGACACCCGACATGACGGCGGAGACGAGGTAGTTCAGGTCACCGTAAGAGGGGTTGGACAGCTTCAGGGTGCGCATGCAGATGTCGTAGAGGGCCTCGTTGTCAATGCAGAAGGTCTCGTCGGAGTGCTCGACGAGCTGGTGAACGGAGAGAGTGGCGTTGTAAGGCTCAACGACGGTGTCGGAGACCTTGGGCGAGGGGACGACGGAGAAGGTGGCCATCATGCGGTCGGGGAACTCCTCGCGGATCTTGGAGATGAGCAGTGTGCCCATACCGGCACCAGTGCCACCACCCAGGGAGTGGGTGATCTGGAAGCCCTGGAGGCAGTCGCAGCCCTCAGCTTCGCGGCGGACAACGTCGAGGACGTTGTCGACGAGCTCGGCACCCTCAGTGTAGTGACCCTTGGCCCAGTTGTTGCCAGCACCGGACTGACCGAAGACGAAGTTGTCGGGGCGGAAGAGCTGGCCGAAGGGACCGGCGCGGACAGCGTCCATAGTACCGGGCTCAAGATCGACGAGGACGGCGCGAGGAACATACTTGTTGCCGGAAGCCTGTGTCTCGCGTTAGGACCCACCCGCAATGCCAAAAAATATGAGAAGCCGCTCAGCTACGCACCTCGTTGAAGTAGACGCTCATGCGCTCGAGCTGGAGCTCAGAGGTGCCGTTGTAGACACCGTTGCTGTCGAGGCCATGCTCGCCAGAGATGGTCTGCCAGAAAGCAGCACCAATCTGGTTACCCTATTTGACCAGTCCAATCAGCTCTGCCTTTAATGAATCGAAATGTCGGTGGGTAGATAAACTTACGCACTGGCCGGTCTGGAGGTGAACCTAAATCGAGATAAAAGACGCCATGGTTAGCCAAATCTTCCCCTTCTGTGAAAGTGCGGCCCATTTGGGCAGGAATGTTTTGTTGCTCGACACCGTCGGCGGGGTAAAGTCAGGGGCAGCAGTCGGGACGCGTCTGGCGGGAGCTTGAGGACTCACAATCTCACGCATCTTGAAGGATTTCTGGAGGAAAAGTAGTGGTCGGGGTTGAGCGAGGACCTCAAGAGCTGCACTGAGCTACAGAACTGGAGGAGGACGTGGATATGGGGTCGGGTGGTGTGGTGTAGGTCGAGAAGGAGAGGAGTGGTTTTTTTGCTGGGGAGGTGAGGTGGTGGATGGAAATTGGTCCTCACCGCCACGAGACCCCGGTCACTTCCCGGCGCTCATCACCGTTGTCGAGCTGTTCAGGCGGTGGCAGCTGCTGCCACTGGCTGCTGGGTGCTGGCCCCCCGCCTGTAGTGTGCTGGTCAAACTGCTGTTGGGGCCATGGCAGGCAACAGTGAACCATTCAGGCCCAATCGAAATGTGCGGGCCGCCCACTCTTGGTTGTTTACCCCCTGGTTGTTGCCCATCCCAAAACGGCAAGGCGTCAACTTCAAATGTGAGCCTCCGCTGGGAAAATCACCTTAAAATGCAGGCCACCCGGCATCTCTCTTACGGCGTACTACTATTACTATGCTGTTAATTCAATTCTGGAATTGGGAGGAAACACCTGTTTCATGGGTATCTGGGTCATCCCACCGTTAAGGCGTCGCCAGAGGGCGGCTGTGGGACTTTATCTGCCGAGCGAGTCTAGGCAGCCTACGATAGGACAACCATCACCAGCTAGAGCTACGGTGGTTGGGCTGCCACCAATTAGGGCGAGATGAAGACGGCCCCACAGCTCACTTTACGTGACGATGCTCATCATATCCAAGACCAACAACTTTGTTGTCAATGTCCAGAAATCAGCCCATCACAGGTTAATATTCGCATAGTATCAGTGATATATATGTATCTCTTTTATTATATTGTAATAGAAGTGGTCGTCTAGTGAGCCTTGACAACGCCTGCGGCATCTGCCTGAGCCGCAATTCTCTTCTTATACTGATTCACATCGCCGTCGAACTTCTCCACCGTCCCGTTGTCGCATACCCACAGCGACGAGCACACCGACTGCAGCATTGTCACATCGTGGGAAACCATCAGCACACCGCCCTGGAACTCATTGAGCGCCTCGGCGAGCGCGTCCATAGCCTCGATATCAAGATGGTTAGACGGTTCGTCCAGCACGAGGATGTGCGGGTTCGTCAGGGCTAGGCAGGCAAACGCCACCCTCGACTTCTGACCACCAGACAGCAGGCCCATCTTCTGCAGGCCCAGCGTTCCCGTGATGCCAAAGGCGCCCAGCTGCCTGCGGTACTCCTCGTCCGTCCGTCCGGGATAGGTCTTAGACATGAAGCTGACTGCACTGGTGCTGAGGTCGAGCGCGTCGACGTGGTGCTGTGCGAAGAAGCCGATGCGGAGTCGGGGGTGAGCCGTAATGATGCCCGATGAAGGTGACAGCTTCCCGATAAGAAGCTTGAGAATAGTCGTCTTACCAGCACCGTTGGGTCCGACGATACCAATTCGCGAATCGAGCTGCACGTCCAGGTCCACGTTCCGTAGCAGAACATTGTCCTTGGTGTATCCAAAGGTGACTTCGGACATCTGCACAATCGGCGGCGACAGCTTCTCGACTTCGGGGAACCTGAACTTGACACTGTACTCGGCCTCAGGAGGCTCCAAGACAGGCATCTTCTCGAGTTTCTTGATGCGAGACTGGGCTTCGGATGACTTGGCGGCGTTGTATCGAAACTTGTCGATGAAAGCCTGCAAGTGAGCACGCTGCGCCATCTGGTTCTCGTATTCCTTCTTAGCCACCTTCTTGCGCTCTTCGCGAGTCGCGTAGAAGCTGTCAAAGTTAGCTCCCCTATAGTAGTCGAGTCGCTCTGAGTGTTGGTGAATAATATCGGTAGCAACCTCATTGAGGAAAGCTCTGTCGTGGGACACGACCAGGACGGTGCTGGGGTAGGTCTGGAGGTAGTTGGAGAGGAAAGTGATGGAGGGAACGTCCAACATGTTAGACGGTTCGTCAAGAAGCAGAAGATCAGGCTCGCAGAACAGGGCTCGCGCCAAAGCCAGACGCATTCTCCAACCACCAGAAAAGGTCTTGGTGGCATACTGCTGTCTCTCAGCGGAGAAACCGAGACCAGCCAGGATACTGGCCGCACGCGACTCGGCCTTATCCGAGTCCATCTCGGCGAGCTTAGCCTGGACGTCACCAAGTTTTGTGTCATGGGTCTCACGCTCCTTATCCAGCCTTGCGGCGTCTGCCGACGTGTCGGCAAGGGGCGCTCGTTGAGCCTCTATCTCGGCTAACTTAGCGTTGATTTGCTAAAAACATGTCAGCTTCGCAATCTTCTTGTAATAACCCGGCAGAACCTACATCTTGCTCCCTCAGTAGAACCTTGCGCCACACATCGGCATCTAGCACAGCCTGGATCGCGGGTGTGTCGTCGCCAGTAATCTGCCATGGTCAGCCATACAACAACATTGCCTGGGTTGGGAACATGTCTCTCACCTCTTGTTCGACGTGCAGAATCGAAATATGTGTGGGGATGGGGACTTCTCTCCTTGACAATGCTCGAAGGAGAGTGGATTTACCGATACCGTTCTTGCCAACCAAACCATAGCGATGGCCGTAGGCGAGGGTAAGGGTGGTATCCGTCAGGATGCGAAGACCATTGATGGACACATCAATGTTTTCGAGCGTAATATCCTTGGTCTTGTTCGCATTGGCGCTAGTCTGGAGAGGGTTGACAGCCATGTAGAACTCCTCGTACGACTGTGTCGACTCGGGCTGCTCGAGAAGCCTCGACGCCTCGTACTCGACCGTCTTGAAGGTCTTCTTCTGCTGCTTGGCAGCAATCTTGCGCTCGGCCTTTTCAAGCTTCTTGCGGTCGACCTTGGACTCGACCTTTCTGGCATTGGCGGACTCCAAATCAACGCCGCCAGAGGCCACAGCCAGCGTGGACGACATGTTGCGTTGGGAGCTGACTTGGATGGTCTGGTCCAGGCGCTTGACTGCCGAAGGCCCTCTCCTCTGGCCGCCGTTGGCCTCTGCGAGCTTGTCGACCCATTTCTTGACGAGCTCGTTGATCTTCTGTTCCAGCTTAGGGTTCGGCTCGCCGGATGCTGAAAGGAGAATCTCCCTGATGGTCAAGGCAGCCTCATCCAACGGCGAAGACTCGGTATTTTCCTCTTCATCTGACCACAGAGTCGAGGCATGATTTAGATAGCCCACTGAGTAATCTGAAATGACGGGGTCGATGTTGGGGAGCACAGCTCTGATATCGGCGTCCATGGTTACGGTGTCCACCCAGTGCGGCGAACGAGCCTTCGAAGAGTCCGATCCCGAATGTAAAAGGTCAGGCTATGAAGCTCGGGCTCAGAGAGGGCAGTCTTGAGTCACCACGGGCTTGCACGGGGTCACTTTGTGTATCGGAGTGAGGTTGATGGTTGAAATCCGGCTCACTTTTGGCGAGTGTCTTTTTGCCCCGCCACAAGTTGAGGTCAGTTTTTTGTGGGGGTAAACCAGTCGTGATCGGCGCTGGCGGCGGCACAAAGCAATGCTGCCTACCCTGTACCCCAGAGGGGACGCTGGGTACCTAATAACGATATTCACACAAAGATATCTCGCATGACGAAACGAATAATTATAATGAGATAGCTATTCCTACCCTCTTCGGAAGGATAAGTGTATTATCATTTTTCATATGCACCGAAGTCCAAAATCATCGCTTCAAACTGTAGAACACAGCGGATTTCATCACTTGCTGGGTTTCACCGGGGATTCTGTCCACCTGTGACAGCACAGGTCAGATCTCCAGCATTTTCAAGAACCCCTAAGCTATGCAGCCAAGAAGTCATTACGGCGAGTGAGAGATATTAATATATGTAGTTTAATCATTGACGAGTAAATTTCTGAAGATGACATTCCGGAGTTTCTTCAGCTTGGGAGAAGCAACCAATCAGTTGAGAACACCGGAGTTTGATGCCCAGCGCGTTAAAAGTGCAGTGTGGGATTGATCCGCGTTCAAGCGCGTGGGGAGCAGAAGCGTCACTGCATCAGAAAAACCCCCCGGGCGGTGGACAGTGGACACCGGGGGCCCCGAGCCAATCGGCGGCCTAGATCTACGAGGACGGGGCCCATTGACGATTGACAATTTAACATTTGACGATTGGCGATCTCGAGACGGTGAAAGGAGACATTCAGGTGGCCTTCTGGATGCAACTAGGCGCGACGATGGAGCATTGACGCCACGCGGCTGACGAGACTGTGAAGGGGGGGGGGGGGGGTTCAATGTTTGAACGGGACGGAATCCCAAAATCCCAGCATCCCTTGAAGGCTTTTCTCCGTCTGCCCTTAGTCTGGTCAGGCTCCAGGCTTCAGCTGCGAACCTGCAGTGAATTTACTGCTGACACCGGAGGCACATCCTCAACGGGCAACAACTTTCGGTCGCTAGCCCAGGGTGGACATGGCCAGCCGAGCCAATCGCTTAGGCAACCCAGTGAGCACAGCAAACGGGAGCCTCGAAACCAACGCCTTGGAAGCTTAGTGACGTGGTCATGACGGGCATTTGCACCATGCAGACAGCTTGGCTTGCCGCATACCTTCCTACATGTGTGTGCGAGTAATGCTCGTAGCATCAAATGTTCTGAATGGCCAGCCCTTCTGCACGCCATCCAAGTTCCAATCCGAGACTCAAAAATACTAATAACATTGCAGGTGGGATCTGGGAACCACATGGTGGACCCGTCTACTGTATGTATATCCCCGATTTAACGTGGGCCCTTGGCTGCTGCTGTTTGTCTGAATCGTGATCTAAACATTCGGAGATGAGCATGGGGGACTTATGGCGGTTTGTCTTGTCAAACTTGGTATTTTCCCTGCTCGCTTGAGTGAGACACGAGGACTCGACAAGGGATAAAAACATGCGTTCTAACTGTTCAGTGTTCAGCCCCGAGACAGGGCTGGCCTTCGCGTGTCAGAGTCAGACTTGCCCCAGGATCTGGCAGGACCTCTATGAACACGAGATACGTACTTTGTACTAGCTTCCCCACAACGTTGAATCCGGTTTCAGGATCAACATGGCCTCTGGAATGCCTCTAATAGCTCCAGGCACTCGCCCTCTCCAAACGGGCTCAACTTTTGAGGGGTCGCATATCCACGGCCACTCCGACTAGGCCAGCCAATAAGACATGGTACATGCCTCTCGGAGATGGGCACCGTGACAAGACTCCATTTCTCCCTAGCCCACCAGTTTGCAAGCCATTTGCGGCTCCTCGGAACGAACATGGCCTTTCTTGGTCTGGTGGTGGGCAGTGGCTGCCAACATATTGGTATTCCGAGTGTCTGAATGGTCCCCGCCGTTCGTGAGGGAGTGGAGATTTCGCCCCAAAGGCTGGGCATACATGATAATAGCACATACTCCTACCTTGTTTCAATATCGAAGCATATGAAAATCCATCGGCGTCCAACCGCCGGGGTGGATGACAGGCGAAATGTATCGGCCTGGGACCCTGGGTTATCACTGCCATACTTGTAAGCCCACCGGTGTATCGTGGGCTGGCGGCACGTCACAGGCAGTATGCATATGGCTCTCGTATCGGACTTGATGATAGATTGCTGTATGTTTCGTTGTGGCACACACAGCCCTTTGGGAGCAACTTCCAACCCCCGTTGCCGTGTCTTGAAAGATGAGGCTTGAAGGAGTTTGAAACCTACTTTCAATTTTAGCAAACCGTTGTTTGTGGACGTCGAGCATGTGTCAGTATCATGTAACATGCACTTATTAGGTAGGAAAAGCGAATATCTGATTAGTATACTGATCTGTACGGGAGACCCGAGCCTCCAGGCAACATTGTAGAGCTAGATCGGCGTCGAGCCGCCTCAAGTTTACACAACATGCGGGCCGAAGTGTGCACCATTGATAAATGACAAGTAAGTTTGCTGTGATACGGTTTCACGGGATTTCGTTCTATCGGAGTTGGAGAAGGCAGTCTGCTGCTTCCTGACCCGAATCTCGACAGGTCGTTGCCCATCCCCGCTTGGCCGTAATCCCGGGCCGTCGCGGGTGGCCGTGACGATGGCCTCTTCTGTTTATCTTCGGATACGAACAAATACTACTTACGAAAGTACATGTTAATAATAGCCCAGCAAATAAAATCAGGAATCTAGCCTATTGCAAAAGCTAATACTGCGAGCACAAAACAAGATTGCAGAGTCGAACAGATCTCATAAAGCGGTGCAATCCAGATGCAAGATTTGGTGCATCCCGGCTGGCACGACGTCTTGCTGGGACAACATGGTAGTATCACCCTTCAGGCAGCGTTAGAGGTTGCCGAAACAGGGCATGGAGTGGCGGTCACTTGTAGGCTGTGCCGCATGGTCTGGATGGTGTCATTCGACCGTTTGGGAGCCCATTCGTGCAGCAACAAGCTGAACAGCTAATCAGAGGCCCCGCAGGTATAACGGTAAACAAAAGACGGGTATGCCTCTGCCCTTTGTGCCGTGGCCCGGGCGGTTGTGCTTCGAGGTCGCCGGTGTAATAGTCAGTGGTGTCACCTCGGCGTCAAGCGACGATCCAAGTCGGTTTGCTTCTCGCCTCGATTTCGATTTCGAAATGCGAGGAACGACGGGCGTCGATAGGCTTCCAGAACCAAGGAGGCCCCTGTTCCAGGTCAGCAATTCGGCTGGGCATCCAAGGACCAAGGCTGGCCTATCCCCACGAGCTGTGGCCCGGAGGAAGAAGAGCACAACCAGCACAGGAGGCGGAGGAAACGTTGCTGGGCAGACCCAATGATAGGGCGGCGGCCGACGCATACGGAGTACGGATGCGGATACCAGGCATGGTGTTTCAATGGCTGAGGACTGTGATGATTGCGGCTGCAGGGTGCTGCGCAGCTAGCCACCAACAACGGTCCAACAACAGGCGGTGTTGGCAATGCAAGAGATTCAAAAATCTGCCGGTGCATGAGAACCCATGAGAACCCATGAGAATCCATGGATGCCCTCATCTCGCCTATGTATGTACTCGTACAGCCAGCTGCCAGTCCTGCCACCGCCTAGCAGCCACCAACACTGACGTGCCCTGCCCAGCGCCCAACAATCCAATGATGGCTCCAGGCTGTCTCCGCGCTCCGGGCTGACGCCTGCTCCAGAATCCAGGCCCCTACAAGCCTGCTGCAGCCCAGCCAGCGCTAATCTACAGCGCCTCCGCTCACTAATCGCGCCTACCCGGTCCTGCCCTGGCCCACCTCACTCAGTGCCAGACTCCACGCAGTGAGCCCAGTCAGTGGCCCCTCGCCGCTTGGGCCTTTGGCTGGGGGGCGTCACCCCTGCAGGGCCGATCCATCTCAGCCAAAATCTCAGTTCGCAATCTCTCCACGACGCACGAGGCAACACGGGACGTTTCTCTCACGCGGAACGTTGTGCTGGTCTCTCTTGACTGTTTTTTTCCCCTTCTTCTTTGCTGTGTTTGGACCTCGGGCTCTCGTGTGACAACCGCCAACTCGTCTCCCCTTAACAGTTGAGCATTGCTTCACCATCTCATAGGAGTCAGGTCTCCTTCGCAGCCCGAGGCCAGACGTTCCCCTCCCATACCACGCGCCGGGTTCCTTTCCCCAAAGACGCGGACCTTTTGTCCCTTCCCCAGCGCGTCGACAGGCATTGTTACCGCGCGCAACACGCATTCCTGGGGCTGCACAACGCTTCCACAGCTCCCCGGGTCGACAATGTATCCTCCGTCAGCCCCAAGCATCACGATATCGTTCTCCTAGGATGCTTGTTTGTGGGGGCTCTGCCGTCTAGACGAAACCCATGGCCACCATGCAGACGGTTCCCAGTGTAAGTTGCAAGTTGAACTTGGATCCCCCTCGACGCGCGCAACACCCCAGCAATTCCTCCCCCTCCACCCTCCATGACCAAAAGGTTATCTATCATCACCTTCCAGCTTTCTCACATCGCTCCGCTCTGCCACCCCTGTCCAACCTTTACTTCGAACTCAACCAACGCGCTACCCACGAACCCCCCGCCCTCCCCTCCACGTGGCACTTCAATTGACTTTATGGTGCCTTTCTAGCTGGTCGGAACCGGCACTGCCATTGCTGCTGCGGCCACTGGATTAGTCTTCGGCGAGGCCATCGAACCTGACGACTCCTTTATTGCCCGGCCGGCCACCCACTTGTCAACGAGGCAGCAGAGCGACGACCCCAGATCTCGCAGCCGAACCAGCTACGTATCTTCGTCTAGACCCGGCACGAGCTCAGCCGCGGCCTCCATGAGAGTAGAGGGGCAGCAGCATCACACAATACCACATTCGCCTGTGGTATCGAGGCCCCCTCTATCGCGATACCAGAGGCCCAAGACCACCCAGATCGTCTCACCGAGGACACCGGCCAGGCGTCCATCTGTCTCGAAGCAGGGAGACCCGTCGTTTAATACGGGCTCCGAGGCACGGAGAGGTTCTGTCTCGTCTACTAGCTCTTGGATCCGAAGGCTCTCCCTCCGCCCACTGTCACAACACGGTAGCCCTCGATCTAGCGTCGGTCCAGATTCGACATCGATTGCCTTCTCATACGGATCGGGAGCCCCAATTCTCTCGCCCCGGCACCCGGTTGGTCCTCCACCTACTCCGAATAAACTCGTCAAGCGGACACCGTCCAATGCCGGCGAAAGCTTTGGCGCTACTTCACGTCCTCGATCAAAATCCCACCTACCGACGTTACGCAGACCTGCCACGAGTCATCAGAGATCTGCCACTCTCCATCAGCAGCTTCAGGCTCATCTCGCCCTCAGCACGCCCGGTGCCTCTTCTCACAATTCGATTGATAGAGGCTCTTCATCGCAGGGGCTTCTGCCCTCTGCTTTAGAAAAGGAATCTGCGCCCCGCGTAAAGAGCGGATGGGCGTCGTTTTTCCATTCGAGGAGAGCGAGTGTCGGTGGATGGACTGTCGGTCGAACCACGGACCCGAACCCCCAAGGCCGACACAGCACTCCTAACCGTGTGCATTTATACGGCAGCGACCATCGCCAGAGGCCCTGTCTTGTTAAGCCCAGCATGGTCTCGGCGACGTCGACACCACCCGTCGATTCAGTTCCTGTAGATGTTACAGAGGAGCCGGACAAGAATGCCGAGGTCGCGCAAAACATGAAACCCCCCGCAGAGAGCACGCCCCCGAGGCGAGCCCGGCGATCTATGTCAATGCCATTTTCTGCTGGTAATTGGGTATCTAAGACGTCTGGAAGCTTACGACGACCTAAACGAGGGGATACTCCGAAAGAGGACAGCAATCGTCATGTGTCAGACACGGTCGCATCACGACCTGTTACAGAACGCCGAGCCAATCCTACGCAGCGGGTGGTCACCGCCCCCCATCCTCATACCTCCCAACAGGGAGTGTTGCTTGCTTCAGCTTCCATTTCTCACGCACAAGGCCGGAAAAGAAATGCATCCTCCCCAGTGCCCCCGCTTTCCAGTCTTTCCAGTTTCCATGCCGGCCTGTCCGGTTCGAGGTCTTCCAGCGCGGCTGTGAGTCAAAGCTTGCGCCAAAATCAGCCCTCGGGGAGCTCGACGAGCTCCACTGCTATGTCGCAGCTGAGGGGACATTATTATGGGAAGACCTCCACTTTGGATGGCTCCGAGAGCGAGCCTCGTGATTTCACGTCAGGTGATGACGAGGATACGGATTTCAGGAGCGATACAATGTTCGACTCTCTCCGGACCGGTGCCTCTGGCCGCGTGCGAATGGTGGAAACACCGCTGGATTCCATGTATGATGAGTCACCGCCAAGCACGGCTGGCCATGGCAAGGCCAAGCGCCTGTCTATCCAGGAGATTCTGGGCAAAGACTGGGAAGGAGGTGTCAAAATATCAGAAGAAGATGAAAACGTTCAGACGCCCGTTCGAGCTATTCGTGGCGGCGATGCCCGCTTCTCTGGTGGACGCGAAGTTCCCGCTGAACCTCGATTTAGCACTGAGTCTGGGCTCTCAGCGAAAGAGTTTGGTAGATTCTCTCTAGACGACGACTTCGACGACGACTGGGCAAGGGACGACGATGCCCCTTACAATGCTCTCTCCGCACCATCCAAGGGAAACTCGGCCAACTCCAGGACCATCAACCCCAATGTGCGACTCGCTCTGGCCAGTGTAAGCGGGAACAGTGCTCTGGAACCAAGCGCCAGTGATGTCCGCAGGGAGCGGCCCTTGAGTAATCTCTTCGAGTGGAGCGAGCCGTCGACACACGCGAAACAGGAAACGAATGGGCGCTCGGCGCGGCCACAGACTGCTTATGCAAACCAAGAGGCGGATGCTAGAGGTGGCCGCTCAGCTATTCGCAAAGGACCTGCACCTACTCACGTCCGCAGTCAGAGCGTCCCGGTTGTCCATGAAGGTCCAGATGAGTCAAAGCCGGTGGGGTCCAAGTATGGGACTTGGGGCATGGGCACAAAGACCATCAGCGAAGATTGGGGAGATGACTTTGAGTTTGGCGGCGGGGTTGGAAGCGACGAAAAGAACAATGAGCATCTTTTTGCTGTACCAGAGTCGATCCAAGCTGCCCAACCCAGTGTCAGGGCGCATTCGGGCCAAATTCGTGAACTGTCACTGCTGGTTAATGACCTGCAGCGACTCTGCCGTCACGGACGAGATTTGGACTTGCTGGATGGACCCCATAAAACCCTGTGGAAGGAAGCAGAGGGAGTGATCGCCCTTGCATCCCCCGACGATGACTCCCTGGAGGCAGACCACGAAACCACTTCCTCCATTGATCTCGACACCTTCGAAGCAAACGAGCGTCTCTTCGACGACGAATTCGACTTGGCCTCTCTCGACAAGTTCGACGCTGCCCTGGACGGCCCAGAGCCCGTCATGTCAAAGACAGCGGTGGTTCGCGATCGCCCCTCACCGCGCCGGCGATCCGTGTTCTCGCCAGACGACGACATCTTTGGTGGAAAGTGGCCACTTTCTGACGACAATGTACAGTTGAATCGCTCCAGCCGGCCCAGGACGCCCGAGCATAGACTTAATAAGCCTCATGACGTGAACGGGATGGTGCGCTCGGTGGTTGAAGTCATGCAGCAACGTTCCATCATCGACTCACTGCTCGAGGGTGGAAATGCTTCCAAAAAGATGCACTTTGACACCAACAGCTTGAAGATCCTTGTTAAGAGAGCGGGGGATCTCCGAGATGCACTCTCGGACGTCATACGGCGGGCGGACCAGATCACGCAAAGCCCAGCACGACCACCACGACACGAACGCCAGCTCGAGTCGAGTCCCGCCTTCACAAAGGTGTTTGACGATCCGGGATCAAGCCCGCCGCGACGTATTGTTCGAAGCCGTGGTAACACGATGGTCGAGGGCGCTTCACCAGAGAACTCGCCATCCCCTGGCATCAGGCGGCGAATGCAGATGATGACGGTCAACTAGACCACGACACAACCGCAGCAAAGACTCACGGCTGTGGGGAATTGTACAACAACCAATTGTCATTATTTTTCTTTTGTTTTGGTTTGCATAGCGACGGTTCTACGATTAAAACTTGACGATTTACATTGCTCGACTCATAGACGAGAACAGCACCGAGGAGGGGATACCACCGACAGCTCCAACACACCTGGATAGGTTCGGTCACCATCTGGGCCTCTCCGCTGCGGACGCCAATTGCTTTTAACAACAACATTTTCTCTGTCCTGTTACGACCTCACGCGATAGACGTCGACGACTAGCTTGACAGCCCCCGCGTGGGAGAGGTAGAGGTGTGAGTCACTTCGGCTCTGCCTGTGCCATGACGGGCCTGTCTTGGAAGGGGACAAACTCGAGACGATTGATTTTCATAAGTTCAGCCCGCCGTGGCGATCTGGTCACTGGACCTCTTATGACTTCACGCATTCGGCCATGAGCTGTAAAAGGAAGAAAAATTGAAATCATCCAAGAAAAAAAAGGGAGGGGCAAAGGGCACTATTGGCTTTATTTTACAGGATTATGGGGGGGACGGCAAAGGGAACAAGGTCATCATGTGGCATCGGCGTATAGTTGGACTCCGTTTTTTTTTTTCATTCACTCTGAATGCATGGCTAATAGAAGTTTATGATCATGAAAAACTGACTGAGACCCTTCTCGAGGACTGAAACCATTATGCGATTATGGCATGGGGACTACTGTATCGTACACGTATTTACCGCTATGCTCCTTGATATTTACTATCCTCCCCACGGGCTGCCCAGATGTTTCCGCACCCTTTCCGAGTCGGCATCAAATATCCCGTCTCTTCATCTTACTCAGCCAGTCGGGCGGGCCCTCCTCCCGACGCGATTCCATCTCCTCCAGACTCCACAGCTGGTGATTTCGGAAATCCTTCACAGCCAGATGTGTCGGGGTGAGGGCCGGTTTGCGGTCGTACCGCGGGTGTGGAGAGTACGGCGATGACTCTTCAGGATGTTGGCGCGAGGGCGTCTGGCAGGTGAGAGGGCTCCACAAGGGTTCAGTCCGAGGCACAACCGGCGGCGAGACCGGCTTCATCCAAAGATGGCCACTGAGGGAGAAAATAGTCCTTGTCGGGTCTGTGGTGGTTTCGTTTTCTGTGCGCGTTGTCGTGGTGGCCATGCGCGCTGGTGTTGTTGCTGCTGCTGCTGCTGGTCGCCCAGCATTGATTGCACGTGGTAGGGTGGCGTCCCATTCGGCCTCCGGGTCCCGAGCCCTGGAAAATTCACCTGAGGGAATATCGACTTGCTTCGGCTGGCTGGGCCTGCCTGCCGACATGCTCAACCAAGTCGGGGCTCGCTGCCGTTCTGGGGCCCTGGTACACCCGGGGTCTGGTCGCGTTGAGCTCGGGAGGTTCCTGTCGAGTCGTCTGAAGTTGTCTAAACATATGCCCAGCCCAGAAGCAGGCTGACTGGCGATTGTTGACTCTCTGGTGAATATCGAAGTAGCGGTCCAAAGACCCTCTGTTTGTGGATGCCTCGGGGCCGCTAGCGCCGACCAAAGCTGGCAAGGCTGGGCGTTGTCCCCATCTTTGGGGCTGGGGGCCATCATTGACTTTACGCGACTTGGATCTTGCGATGGCGGTGTCGCCACACGTGGCACGCCCCAGAGGTCGCCGTTGCTGATAGGACTAGGGTTGGCACTTCTTTTCGAGCTCCTTGTTGGCCCGGACACAGCGTTGAGGTATGACTCCCAAATCTTTTTGTCAGGCTGCGGGAGCCCTTGGCTCTTCTCAATTCGGAAAAAGTGAGACTTGGCCTGCCACAGAGATGGGGGCTTTGGCTTGGGAAATTCGAGTGCTTTGATATCTGGGACCATGGGGACCGTGGCGTGCTGCGGACTGTCCAGGCTATCGGTTGGCGATGCTACGACACTTGTCCGCTGACCGCTACGCTGCCACTCTTTGAGAGTAAAACTCTTCCGGGTAGCGGCTTTGTCTGGCTGCAAAAGGTTGGCAATCTCCCAAAGGGTTGTCTCGTCAACTTCGTCGCTGTTGTCCTCGTCACTGTCAGACTCGGAGAAGTTATCACCGAGATCCTCTTCATCGCCGTCATCGAAGAATGACGACTGCTGCTGGTCTACTTCAAAGGCGGAAATAGCGACTGGATACATTGGGTTGACTGTGGGCCGACCTGTGGTCATGGTGCCTGGCATTACGGCAAAGTTGAACATCGGCAGACGAATTGTCCCCGTGTCCGACTTCTCCCCCGAAGGGAACTGAAAGATACCTAGTGTACCTCTCTTTTCTGGAAGGGGTTTGGGGCTCTCGAGAATATCGGGGAGTGCAGTTATCCGCTTGCTCTTCCTGGCAGGCTTCTGCGCCAGAGGCTTCAGTTTCCGTGCTGGGACTGGATCCGGACTGGGTGGATCTGAGGATGGCCCCCAAAGCCCACGCGGCTGCGGTTCCTGGGGTTTCTTGTCAAGTGTCCAAAGATGGGAGCTTTTAATTGACAATGGCTCCAATATTCTTTCAGCTCCGGGCCGTAGAGTCTGTGCTTGATAACTGGGAAGCTCCGGGGGGATGAAGAAGGCTGCTGTGGTCGGAGACCAGAGGGACGGTGCAAGTTTGGAAATTATGGGCGACGGAACTTCAACCCTCCACAGAGAAGGGGCCAGGGACTCTATCGGACTTGTATCTTCGAAGTAGACCACAGGAATCGCAGCCTCTTCTTCAGCCTCAGACTCGTCCGTGTCTGGTGGTGTAGGGGTTCCAAGCTGAGCCGTCGTAGGATGAGACACAGCCAACAGACTCATCCTCTTGCCGGCATTACTCAACCGAGATACACTATTCCTTCTAGTTGTGTCGTATAGCCCAGAGTTCCATTGTGTGGATTCTGGAGATCCTGAATGGTTGCTCAACTCCCCGGCCTCCATGCAAAGCTTGGATCTCCGACTTTCGTGTACCTTTGACCACAAGGAGAAATGCTGTTCAGGTACATCAGGGACCTGTTGGGGAGATGTATGAACTGTCGAAAGTGAATCTCGAATAATTGTATGGCGCAGCTTTTGCCAGTGATTCTCCTGGATACCCATCTCCTTCTCTAGATCCGCTATTAGAGTCATCCGTTGGTCTTCTGCCACAGACGAGGCACGGCTGGACCTCTCTAGCTTCCGTAGCTTCTCCTCTATCAACCCAAGAGCGTACTCTGGGGACTCTAGAGGGGACGGTTCAGCTTGTACAAGAATCGCTCTGGTTGGCTGGTTGAGCAGGAGGGGTGTGGGCGGAGGTCCCCGTCGAGACCTTACTGTTTCTCGCCGATGAGAGAAGCTGGGGCATTCCTGCCCAATGCGGTTATGCCATAATTTGTGATCTCTAGCGTTCTCAATGGCTGGGCTACCATTCGGTGAAGAGTCTTTAGGTCCCCTGCCAAGGGACGCATTATAAGTAAGAGGCACAACGGACTTTTTGTCCAGGACATCCTGGACCAACGTCTCTGCCATTTGGCAGACTTCTCCACCAAGGTCAGTCTGGGCAATGCCAACCGGTCGAGGAGTTTCTATATCAAGGTCCTCGGTGTGAGATTGGATAGGTGAAGGATTGATTGAAACATCACCGTTGTGTACTTGCTTCTGCATCGGCGTACCTCGGCTGTTGATGCTTCTTTGAGAGAGAATTTTTGGATCCTTCTCCCCTTGGTTGTGCTTAGAATCGTGGGTTTCGGGTGGATGGCTATGCTGAGACTCTGGTTTCTTCTCAGCATCGTCTTGGATCGGCCTGAAGTCAGATTGGGATGTGCTCCGAGACATGCTAAGTCTCTCCGATGGATCGCCCAGGTTGAATAAGCTCTGCGTTCTGACCGAGCTGATCGTTGATCTATCCATTTGAACCTTATTCCGTTGCTCATCAGGGATAATCGGTATCTCTACATCTCCAGAGATCTCGGGTAAAGACATTGACTTGCGTCTTGAGGTCCTGGAGGTGCTTATCATTAGTCCAGGAGATTTTGGATAGAAGATATCCATCTTCTCCTCAAAATTCATGCTCTTGGTGTCATTTGAGAGTTTCCTAATGATACCACCCTGGGGAGTCGGGGGTAGCGGTGGCAACCGATTAGGGCTTCCAATGGTAGCGTTGCGTAGGATAGATTTCTTAGGCTCAATTGACGAACAGGACACGGACCTTCTGTGAGAATATCGCTGCTGAATGCCCCCGTGATATTTTAGGAAGCGAGCCGCCTCAGGGGTTCTGGGGATGGGCCTTGGCCTGTTCAGCATTGACTCGCGGCCCAGAACCTCCAAGTCTAAGTGCGTGTAAAGGGCTTTCCTCTCAGGCACAGGCTTCACACTGTTTGAGGTTGACTTGTTGTACACGATGTCGCGGAGAAAAAAGATTTTGTTGTCCATGGAATCTTCTTGTCTCTCTCCAAAAGCGTTGACCGTTTTGGGTTTCTGGCTCACGGGAAGTAGTCTTGCGGGTCCCATTGGTTTTGGAGCCATAGAAAAAAGCCCTTTGGGCGCAGCTGAGGTGTGGTTCCTTGGAGAACCACCGGAAGACTTGTTTGAATAGGCGGGCGGGAAGATGGACAATTTCGGTTCGGTTTTGGGCGGACTGTAAGGGGCTGGCATTGACGCAGAGGTCTGCGTAGAAGAGCCGTCCTTAGTTGCTCGTTTAGGGGAGTGATATATAGTACCATCGACTTTGTATGGAGGCCCAGGATAAGTATCGAGTGTTTTACTCCGGGTGGAATCGTTTTTCTCAAGACATTTTTGTGGAATAGGCGGCGGAGCACGGGGGTCCGTGAATATCTGGTCATCATCCATTGGTCTTTTCGAAGATTTAGAGGCTCTTCGCTTATGCGTACCCGGACTGACTGGTTGTGAGGGCCGGGTAATAGCGAGGGTGCCCTCGGCCGAAGGGTGGAAGGATGGATGAGACTGCAGTGGTGCGCCTAGTGGAGGCATGGTCGAAGATACTCCCTCTTTCTTCTGCGGAACAGAAATGATGTTCCAAAGGTCTGATTGAGGTTGTTGTTTGTTTGAAGCGGTCAGGCTAGTAACTGTCCGCGGCGTCTTCAGGGGTGGCAAGGGCGGCAGTATCTGTCTCTTGAATGGCTCCTGGGGTTGTGTTGGCGACCTTGATCCGATACCCCCGACCCTAGGAGACAACCGGGCAAAGGATGCTGCAGAAGAAGAACCCAATTCAAAGACAGGTTGAAGACGTGTCTTGGTGTTGATGGGTGAAACGGGCTGACTAACAGCTTTTCGGTTGCCGACACTCCTCGATCCTTCCATCATCTGCTCGGAGTTCCGTGTGAATGATAAGGGATCTTGGGTATTTAGCGAATATCCCACAAGAGATTTCAGATACATCTCTTGCCGCTCCTGTTCATTCCTTGCGGCGGTTTCCAAGTCCACAGTTGCGATCCTGTCCAATGGATTTGAGCTGCTGTTGTTCAAGGTTGGCGCTGATATGGCGGTAATTGCAGCATTCATATCCTGCTTCTTCTTTTTCGCAAACCTGGACTGGCTCTTGGCCAAGTTTTGGGCATCTCCGACCTCGCTGGTAATGATCCGCTCTTGCGGACGCGTAGGTGGAAATAGCTGGCCTGTCACTGGTATTCCCCCAATGCCAATCTTCGACTGTCCCGGGTGCGGGTGGTTGATTTGTGGGAGCTCCTTATTGCGGTTCGGGCCTTCCATATTGAAAGCTGACATACGCGTCTGTGGTTCCCCCTGCTTTACATTGACATATCGGCTGGGGGGTCGCTGAGCTATGGGCCCGGCATGCTCTTGAGTGTGCCCGGGCCTTCGAGCAAAATCGTCTATACGATACTCCCGAGGTGTAGAGTTCGAGAAGGATAGTTTCGGTTCTTTATCATATGCAGTAACAAAGCGGCTCTTAAAAAGTATAATAAGGGCTACAAGTGTTAGATGGATCGGGTATAAACGCGAGCAAACTCACATATCAGCACCAAGAGACCTATGGCTGGCAAAGTCTTGCGGAGAAATAGGCTCATCGATTTGATACCTAATATCATTGGAGCACTTAACTAGAATCGAGTGTCAGCAAAAGGCCAGGGTCGAGGGGTAGTGTCATTCGACTAACAGCCGTCCAGAGGCCAGCACCAGCCATAGCAAGAAGCAAAATCTTTCTCCGCTTTGCTTCCACTTCGTTCCTTCTCTCCGAACTCCCAGTCTTCATTGATTTCGCAAAGAGGAACAACGTGATAGCTCCGTCAGCGCCCAGCACAGAGATACTTAGAGGTAGCACTGCAGCAGACGAGATGCAGATGGGGTTGAACTGCGACCTCTGAAACCCCACGTAGACACCGCCGAGAACAAATCGGAGTATGAGGACTATTTGAAATACAAGCATGCTCCATGATGATTTGACGCCATGATTTAATGTCCAAAGCACGAATTGCTCAAAGGCGGTGCGGGCAAACTGGTCAAAGGCGGACCCCAATGCGACAGAGATTTGACATGCGGATGCCCCATCGGTGGTCAGGGCAATAAAGTCGAGGGTTGCCCAGAGGGCAGAAGACAAAAGAAAGATAACGAGGACCAGCCTCGGGCTGTCTTGAAAGATTGGTGGGCCACGGACCCAAAGGTAACGAAAGACAGCAACAGATGCGGCGTTGGCAATGATGCCACTAGACTCGGTCAGCGTCTGGAACTCACTTGATTTATGGCAAAAGATTTGACCGACAATGCAAAAGCCGCAACCAAGGACTGCGAGCTGCCGTTGGTTGCCATGACGGCGACGGGCCGCCTGGGCTAAGAATGGGATCCCCAGATGGGGAGAGAAAGGAGGCAGATGGCCCAGTCAACGGGAGTCATGGAGATGAAGGGCATGAACGAAATGAAAGATATCAACTAAGGGAATAGAACATGGCGGCATCTGATACTGTAGCCACGAGGCTGTCATCTGGCTAGAGCTTCTCCCCTAAGCGCTTAAGGTAGAGCAAATATCAGAGCGGAGGATGAAGCCATCGCAAGGGAGTAGTAGGATAAGCCAAAGGATGCGACCGCATGGCCACATACTGGGCATGGTAACATTTCAGAGGATTGAGCAATGCGTTCGACGTCAAGAATGGAGCTTGGAAGTGTTCGTGATTGGGTAATCAAGGGCTCGAGGCGACTTGGATTTTCGGCCGTTTCCACAGAGTTCCAGACATGAAACCCGAGGCGTCGGACCTGTGCATGGCCTCAGCATCTGAGACAGCGACGCTGCTCAGGTGGCTGAACGGTGGCGCTATGTCGTGCATCTGAGATGGCATTGACGTCTGGGGATGAGACGGGGAGCCGTGGATCCTAACAGGCAAGGATAATGAGACTGGCGATGGATCGCTTCGGGTGATGAAAGCAGGTCGAGGTTGAGTCGCTACTGCCTAGCGAGTCGGCTGTCTACTGTGCAGGTGCAGGCGCAGACGGTTACGTGCTCCTGCATGAGAAACTACCCTGCACTTTCCCTCATCCCATTCAACTTCCCTCTAGTAACAGTACCTATGAATCTCGTTTTGATAAAAGAAAATTTGAGTAGCTCCTTCCTGCTTGGTAGATGACTTCTACTTTCATGTGTTGCTTCTATTGTAACTCCTCGCTGGGAAACATGACTTTCTGGCCGACCTCGGAACGTATCCGATGTGGTGCAGTCACCATTGACGACATCATAAACCCCCAATTCAGCCCCCGACCCTCGCAGTTCGTTCATCCTCTAAAGGCAGCTCCGTCCCCAAGTGACTCGAGGAGCATTGCTTATATGCACGCTGATACCTGGTCTCGGAACGTATCCGATGCAGCACAGTCACCACTGATAACTTGGAACATCACGAATCCAAAGTCAACCCCCGAGCCTCCAAGCCCGTCCCCGAAAGGCAGCTCCGTCCCCGTCATGATTTGAGGCGCCGCCGATATGCAGGCCGATGGCCTCGCTTCCCCACACTGCTGGCAAGCGGCACCCAATCGCCATCTTGCTATTGCGAACAAGTGCGGGAGACTTGCAGCTCAAACTGCGCGTGATCGACTGTAGGGCGCCGTGATTCTGGCGCGACGTGGCTTACATATAAAAGACTCCCGGCCCGGGTCCGACAGAAGCTTATATTCAAACATCATCTTCAACGTAAGCCATTTGGAGCTACCTGTCTTAGCATCTCACCGTCACGATGGGCCGCCACGAGCTCGAGTACCCCAAGGATGCCACGAACAAGGTTAAGAGGCATGATGAGCGAGGTCAGAGTCATCCCATCTTCCACACCCCAGGTCACTAATGCTCCCACAGCGAGCTATGCCCTCAAGACCATCCATGGTCTCATCAACTCGTCTCCCATCGTCCACGTCTCCTTCAATATCGCTTCATCGCCTTTCCCCGTCACCCTCCCTATGATCGGCCAGATGGGCTCCTTTGCCCGCCCTAGCGCCGACATTTCCGACCCCTTGGACCTCTACGTCCACGGCTACGTCTCGTCTCGCCTTATGAACCTCGGCCGCAACGCATCTTCCTCCTCAGGAGAAGGCGACGCCGACACCAAGGGTCTTCCCGTGTGCGTCTGCGTCAGCCATGTCGACGGCATCGTCCTCGCCCTCTCGTCATTCAGCCACTCGTATAATTACCGCTCCGCCGTTCTCTTCGGCCACGCCACCCTCGTTGAGGACAATGAAGAGAAGCTCTACGCCATGGAGCTCATTACCAACGGCGTTGTGCCTGACCGATGGCGCCACACGCGCCTGCCCGTCACCAACGCGGAGCTTCAGAGCACGAGCCTGCTGCGCATCAGCATTGCCTCGGGCAGCGCTAAGATCCGAGAGGGGAACGCTTCCGATGAGCGACACGACCTTGCGAACCAGGAGCTTGTTGATAAGACGTGGACGGGCGTGTTGCCTCTATACCAGGCTGCTGGGGAGCCGGTGCCGAGCTCGTACAGCAAGGCCGACTTTCCGGCGCACCTTGAGGAATTCGCCAAGGACTTTAGCTCGGAGAACAAGGAGCACAGTGCCAAGGTGGCTATGAATAAGTGAGGAATGTATGGGGTTTATCTAATATGTATCTTGCTGGGTATAAGGGGAAATAGGCTTACTATACCGAATCATAGACAGGAGCCACCATTTCAACAAATTGGGGCGGACGGACTGATCACCACATTTCCCAAATCTTGGCCGGTAGTACGTTTCTCATGATCGCCCAGTGCCCAGCCGCCGTCGTCTTGTGCCAGTCCGCCATCTTTCCCGTCTCGTTCTTGCGCAGAATCTCAGTGCTGTCGTCATTCAAGAAGTCGAGCTGCTGGACCTCATGCTTGGGCTCCAGGAACATCTGCCGGGCCCGGCTGTGGAGGAAGTCCTCGACCACGGCCGGGCGGAACTTGAGCTCGCCGGCGTGCTTCTGGCAGAAGATAACCATGTTGGTGAAGTCGGCCTCGCCGTCCTTGAGGCCCTCCTTGGTCGGGCTCTCGCGGAAGATGCGGCAGGTCGGGAACACCTGGGTGATGGTCCGGACGACGATTTTGGGGGCCGGCAGGCTGAAATCTCCTGCATAGTTCTATTGTTCCTCATATTAGCAAGTGGCAGCTTCGTGAATGATGAATGTGTTCCTTACAATGGCAATAACACCGTTGGGGTCGAGCAGGTCACTGAGACCCCGAAGAAACTCGAGCGTGAAGAGTTCGACCGGCTCCGCGCCGCCGGTGAAGACATCGTGAATGATGTAATTGTACGTCTTCTTGGCCTCGACGAGACCGGCTGTGTAGCTGACAGCGTCCGCAATCACAGCCTCGTTGTTCTCCTTGAGGTCAAAGTACTTGCTTGCAAACTCGTGCACAACCGGGTCAATCTCCACCACCGTCGTGTCAATGCCATGAGAGACAAGAGCGGATGGCGTCGTGCCGATCCCAAGCCCCCTATTAAATATGTTAGTTAAGATAATTGGATTATACTCAACACTCGTGGCAACTTACACAAGCAGCGCAGTGGCATCCTTGTCCGCCACCTTCTCCCGCGATTCCACCAGCCTCACTGCCTCTAGCATGGCAAAGACGCCATAGATCGGCTCGGCCACCTTCTTGCCCTGCAGCATAGTCCACTGTCCACCCAGCAGGCTGTGGTCGCACCGCATCACGCGGAACCCCTTTTCAAGGCTCTCCACCACAGACAGGTAACCCGTCAGCGACTCCTTCCGGTCGAGCAGCAACCACCCCTCGGCCCCCAGCGTGCTGTTGAGCGCCACCGTGGCCCCTGGTGTCATGACGTGCGTGTTCAGCACCGCCGTGTGCAGCAGGCCCGGCACCACCGCCAGCGCGACCACCAGCCGCGACGGCGCCAGCACCGCGTACGCCACACCAAGCAGCGTCTCCATGGCCACGCGCGTCAGCGCCAGCACCTCGCCCACGTGCCGGCCCAGGAACCTGCCCGCCAGGCCCTCGGCGAACTTGAACAGGGCCCAAGACCCTATCCCCGGCGCCGCGTCGGCGACAAAAGATGGCAGGCGCGGCGACACGCGCACGCCCTCGAGCTGGTCGGCCACGCAGGCCGCCGACAGCATCGCGAGGGGGAACAGCGTCAGGCCCTCGGTGACGAGCGGGCCCAGGCTCGCGCCCAGGCGGCCGCTCAGCGGGAAGAGCACGAACTGCAGGGCGGGGACGTAGGCGGCGACCACGGCGAGCAGCTGGGCCGTCGTCAGGGGTAGGGGCGCGTGGCGCAGGGCGAGGTTGGCGGCCCAGCCGACGAAGCAGCCGGCTATGAGGACGTGGGCGTGGTGCACCGAGGCAGGGATGCTGCCGTAGACGGGGGAGAGGGTCAGCTGCGAGACGTTGGAGTAGATGCCTAGGAGGGCGAGGATGGCGGCTGCCCTGAGGCACGCCGCGAGCTGCTGCCCGGCGGTGGATGAGGGGCCGTCACTTTGGTGTGCCTCCTGTGTGGCGATGTCGTCCTTGAGCTCGGCGGTGTGTCTCTCTGCGAGGCCTCTGGGCGCGCCAGGCGCCCTGGGCTTGGACTTTTTGGGTGGCATGGCGATGAGCGGCGAGGTCACAGTGAAAAGGATAAGAATATATCAGATCAATTTTGTTGCATGGCTGTCTTCAATGGCCAGCATTGGAAGCCTAACTGGGAAAGTCGGAGGTCTGAAGCCGACAGGCCAGGTGTCGCGCCAGAAAGGCCCCCTTTGTGCTTGGATGTGAAACTGTGGCTGGTGATTTGTGGCTAGCAGCTTCCGCCACAATCTTCTCATGGAGTTCGCCAAGATGCTAGCGATTGTATCGTCTCGTATCAAACCATAACTGCGTGTTTGCATAATGATCCCTAGTCTATGGTATTCCAATCCTTCCTGCCGACCCTTAAAAAAAACAAAAAAACCAGGCATTATGATGCCTTCACAAAACCCACACACGCCGCTCAACCTATCAACGCTCTAATGCGACAAGGAGTATCTCAAGACATATCAAACGGATCTCATATCCCCAACCAGCCGGAAACCTCATCTCTCACTGCATTCTCGTCGGGTAGTCATCCATATCGTCATCACTGCTGTACCTCGTGCTCCTCGGACTCTGCACCCCACTGACATCCGCACTCGGGACGTTGCTACTAAAGTTGTCCAGTATGCTCCCCGGCCCCGAGAAGGAGCCTGGACATGAGGGCCCTCCAAAATCTACCGCGCTGCCGCTCCTGCTCATGGAGGGTTTTTCGGGCAGCTGCTTCAGCAGGCCCGTCGAGATATCGAGCATCGTCATGGCAAAGTCGGTGAGACCCTTGCCCTCGCCTGGCTTAGAGCTGACGGACAGTGTCCATCGGTATTCGGAAAGACGGCGGCGGTACCACTCTGCCTCCTCGCGCCCGGGGGAGGTTGCCCACAGGAGCGACCCGAAGGTGCCTATTAGCGCAAAGTTGGTCTTGGACGCAAAGTACCAGAACGAGCGCAGGTGATTCGGTCCAAGTCGGTTGACAAAATCCATGGCCGAGATGAGGCGTGCTTTTGCGGCACTGCGGCAGATGTTCTGAACGTACGGATCTGTCGAGGACGCTGTCGCAGCCAATGATCGGATGATTCTTCGGTGAAGGGTGATCTCGGTAGCAAAGTAGGCAAGGTGTAGGTAGCCCATACTCGTAAAGCGATTGGAGGGTACGGCTACTGGCGAGTACGATGTCGATGACGAGTCGAGGCGGATGTTGCTTGGTAGGTTTCCGTACCACTCCTTGAGCTTCAGCTGGATCGGCTTCGCTAGGGACAGGACCATCGGTGTTCCTTGCGCTCCTGCATCCGTCACTTCCTGCATGGCGGTGAGGGTATAGAATGTCTCGAGGATCTCGGCCAGGATCTCCGATAGCTGCACGGCACGGGTGAAGACGAGCCTTCCGCGCTCAATGTCCTGCTTCTCCTCTACATCGTTCTCATCCCACTCCACGTCGGGAAAATCGTTGGCTGTCAGATTCTTGACGCCCCAATTGGAGGCATAGATATGCGACGGTCTGCCGTGGACCAGCGCACCCCACTTATCCTGCATGTACAGCGCCCATGCCAGCCGTTTCCTCAACCCCTTCTCCCAAGGTGGAATTTTCCAATTCGAGCAGTCTAGGTGAAGGCCAAGTTCTTGGGCAATGGCGACGAGCTGGGCTGTCGGTGCCCACTGGTCACCCTCGGGTCGCTGAGATAGGAGCAGGCCTGCCTGGACCGTCGACAGTTTCGGCCGATACAACGCATCTGCCAAGGTTGTGCGGATGAGTCGTTCGAGCTCTCTTACGTTGGGTCGAGGTATACGTGCGAGGTCCTCATCGTGCTCCCACCAGTTGATGGCGAGGATGTACACGGCCGCTAGGATGGGAGGGGAGAATTCGCGATAGGAGCGCTCGTACTTTTCCAGAAAGACATGTTTTTGAATAATAGGGAACCCGGGGTGAACTATCCGGAAGTAGAGGTCGATGAGTCGGCACCCGTGAGGCGCGACAACGGCCTCTATGTCATCCAAGTCCTGGGCGAGGTGCTCATAGCCAGGGGTGTTGTAGTCCGGGAGCATCAAGAAGGTTTCGTCGTCGCTGACCTTGCGCAGCGTGCCTCTTGATAGAAGGCTTTCGTCCTGGGGGTTGAAGGAGGATAGGTTGATCAACGACGGCTCAAAGTCGGTGGTGGGGCCGATGTACTGGCTAAATCGATCGGACTGGAGGCCAAGGGTCCTCTTTAGCATGGTGGGACCACCGACGTTGGCCATGTCCTCAAGAAAAGAGCTGCTGGCGGCCGTACTGGATAGGCTTGAGTTTGGGTTTGGTCTCCTGGATGAGACGCCGGGGGAGCTGCAAGACCAATCATGTGTTAGCCACAGAGCCAAGACGTATCCAGCATGCAAGCAAGGATCGGTCGACGGGAGATTGTACGTGTGTGGAGGTGGGTTTAAGCAGGCTATGGTCTTGAAGGTCCGATGAAGAGCGGAGCGAATCATGCACAGCACAGGTAGGTAGACGCCAGATGGCAAGGAGGGAAAGAATGAGATGGCTGACAAGATGACACGAGGGGATTGGGTAAAGGAATCGCAGAAACACGAACCTGCGCTTCCCGCTTATCTCGTGGGAAGGGTCGCCGTTGAGCTTCCTCTTGCGGGACTGGGGGCTCGAGGACAAGGAGCACTCGGCAGCGTTGACCTGGCAAGACATGCAACCGTCGTCGTCCTCGCTGGGTATACACCTGGTGCCCGCGTATCTGCAGGCACGACAAGGACCAAGCGGCTGGGTGTTGCCAGGGGTTGGAGCGGATGCAGAGACTGAGTCGGTAGAGGCTCTTGTCTGCAGGCTGGCCGGACCTACCTCGAACCGGCGGAGGCTGTCTTGACGATGGGTGGTAGGTTCGGGCCGAGGAGGCTTGGGCGCAATAGGGATGGGAGCGGTCCTCTGGACCAAGTTGTTGTTATGGGTCATGATGGGCGAGGCGGCGAAAGGGTGCCTATGGTCTACTATGTAGTATGATTGTATGCGGTACCATGCAGGTGGCCAACAGCCTTGTCCCCAGTCTTTGCCGACGCCAGAGGGTCAAGGGCAGGCCACTGGCGAGGCCGCGATTGGGCTCTCCAGGCCTCCCAGACGGGTGGGCTCTGATGGCAAAGAGTCCCAGACAGGCCCTGGCAACCTGGCTATCGAGTATCGACCAGGCCCCACGCGGCAGTGGCACGACGGGACAAATGGGCAGAGGGCTAGGCGGGCTCTCCAGAGTCCAGATGCGGGATGTACTAGTATAGTACAATCGGGAGTGGACGTTGCTATCCCCGAGAGACTGAGATCGCCCGCTGAACAGCGCCCTGGTGTATGCAATGGCGCGCAAAATGCAGCTTGCGGGCGATGGTGTGTGGTGTATGGAGTAACTCGTACGGGATAAGTAAGACCTGGAGATAAGACCAAGAGGGTTTGGTGGTGCCAATGGTGGCAGATGGTGCAGGGAGGTTTGTAAGCTATGTTTGGCCAGGTAATATGGGGATAACGTTGAGGCACGCAATGCTAACTGTCGTTTGGGGTTGATGGCGGGCGTAGATCGGAGATTTCAGCCGTGGGAGCCCTAGAGAGGGCGATAAGATAGATGGGTAAGACGGAGGAGTGACTGAGCCGTGGATCGGATTGGTGAGATTGTATTCGAAGATAAAGCGACGTCGCCAGAGTGGACGAGGGACCGGGGCCTCGGGTGCCAAGCTGCGAGAAAGCGTGGAAAGCGTGGAAACGTTAAGGTTGTCGTTCGTCTCGCAAGCGGGTAATCAGGTAACAACGGCAGCCAGGACAAGATAAGCTTGCGTTATCGGCGTCATTGGAGACTGTTTGCCGTCAACGCCCCAATGTTCCTGGTCCTGGACTCTGGGGCTGCAGGAATATCTCGGGGACTGGGGTCGATGGCATAGATAGGCGATAGGGAAAAAAAGAAATAGATGAAAGCAACATTAATGGAAAGGCTGTTAGACAAGTGCCCCCATCTTTCAGATGCGTAATTCCGCTGCAGGGTCCCTCGGATTGGCCAACCTCACTGCCGGCTGAGGATTATGACTTTATGAGGCGGACGGCAAAACGGGGGAAGGGAAGATGCAAATGGATGCACACGCTGCGAAGCCGGGTGCCAAGAGAGTTTTGTAAACCGAGATGGAGGGCAACACTGTCCGAGAGCGGGCGGGAGGCCACAAGTGAGGGAGAAAGAGAGGGACTGATGAGGGAGACGGAGTGCTGGAGTACGGATAGGTACTCGACTGCACCAGGCAAACCTTCGAGTCAGGCATGTACCAAAAGCATGTGCCTCGTCAAGTCGTCACGCTTGTGACCCCAGAAACCGCTGACTACCGGTATCTCTGGGCCTTGGGATTGGCAGTAGGTAATACTAGCAGCCTGGCAGTCTAGACAAGGCGGAGAGGCCTCAAGCTCCTCCGTCATGCCACTGCGTTCCAAGCTTTCTTTCCCCTTCCGGATGGGGGCTAAGCTTGGCTAAGCATCGCCGCTGAAACGCGAGATTCCCCAGCCCAATCAACTGCGCGGGGGCTTTGACCTCCTGTGGCCTTTCTCCAGGCCGCTGAGGCGCTGAGGCGCTGCAGCAGCCTGCCCCGTGGGTTTCCCTCGGTGGCTTACCTCATTGAGTCACATCAGCCCGTGAGACCTGCTTGCCGTGGAATGCTCAAATGCTCATTGCTCAATGCCTGACGCAGCTGGACCTCGTCATGGCGAGGGAGAGCGGTTGAGCGGTCAGGCCATCATCATGCGCACCGCCAGAACCCGCGAGCGGCATTTTGCAACAAGCGCAGTTGCCCGTCGGTCGTCCTGCAACGGATGGCTTGTTGGGCGGGCGGGACGACGCTGCAGCAGTGCAGAGACGGTCCGTCTGCCGTCGTGGCGTCACTGCGCTATCCGTACGCGTTAATACGGAGTCCATGGAGTGCAGCGATCAGGGTCCTTTGCATCATCGGGCAAATAGAAGGGAGCCCCATCATTCGCGTGCGCAGTGCGGTGCGTCGTGCCTTATCTATTGCCCGGCAGCAAGGGAATAGAAATACAAATACATAAGAGATATCGGTCAACCCAAGTAAGTAGAGACAGGTCTGTGGTACTTGAATGGCTGTGGTGCTTCCCTTGCACAAGGGCGCCGGTCGCGGGTATAAGGTACGCCAGTGGCAGCGCTCCGGAGGCTTCGCTATTACCAAATGGAAAACATGGCGTGCATGGGGCCGCAGTTGTTCTAACGTAATGGCGCTGGCATGCCCGAGTCATTTTTACTCCCGTTCCGCGGGTAAACTCCAAGTCGAGACTCGGAGCTTTGTTCCATCGTCTCAGCCGCTGAGGTCCCGTCATCGGCCTCTGCTTGCTGCGATCCCGCGAAGCTTCCCGAGGTCTTTGCGGTGGACAGGCAAGACGGACAGATGGACAAGAATATGGGCGGTCGTCGTCGGGGACAATGTTGCTGCAGGACGATCAGCTATGGGGGTGGGGGCAGGCAGGTCCGGCGATTGCTCCACCATCCGGGGTGGACCAGGCCCTGACAATCGGTAGGTACACACGTATTCTATCACGTGTTGGCGGCCCCTCGCCGCCTCCCTCCTGCCCTGTCGGTCGGCAGTTTGGCAGTTAATTAGTTATTATCTCCTATATAGCGCCAGTGGCAGGAGCACCCAATTCTACCTAGGTTGGCGCCTTCCACGAAACAGGAATGCAGTCATCCGACAGTGTTGCAGGTGGCGCTACCTTCGATGCTGAATGAACACTGGTCCGTCCTGCTATTCTGCCATATTATGCCACCGCCCAGAGTGCCCACTCCATCCACCTCATCCACCCATGCTATCCGCACCGCCAATCCGCCGTGCGGTCTCAGAACTCAGAAGCCAGAACGGCCGAACTTGGCCCATGCCATCCGGAGCGATATCCCGTCACCTCCCGACGACGCTGCCGACGCCAAGAGCGATGGCCCCGAGACACTCCTCGGCACCTGCTACACAGTGTCAGCGCACTCGCCAGCTCGGCCAGTTCTGGTGACAACCTTCATCATCCGCCCGTCCAATCAATCTGCAACTCGATACATAATCGGAAACCTGGTTGCATTTCCATCCCTCCCACCAGTGTTCGACGTGCGCCCTTAGTCTGTGCAGGGCAACGGAGTCGGTGTGGGGTGCATATCCCGACATGTCCGTCCGTGGGGGCTCGTTGGGGTTCGTTCACCTACGAGAAAGGGTATGAAGTTGAGGCAGACAGAGGTTTGCACGAGGCTGAGATGCAGCTGAACAACAGTGGTAGGTGCTACTGCTACCAAACCCCTCTGTGGGTATTGGCATCCGGCTCTCCTTTACTACAGGTTCCAGCATGTCTTGTGGTCCATCATACACCCCTTGCCTTTCCATCTCCATTCTCGAGTACCACAGCCAAACACCACGGCCGACCAAGCGTCAAATGACGACAGCAGCGGCTCTTCCCTAGTGTTATCTCGGCTAGGGAGACTAATTTGAAGATATGAATGGATGGATTGAATCCTGATCTTCCGTCTGGTCGCTGCTCGCAAGCTCTCATACCGTAACTCCGCCAACCTCCTATTTTGGGGCAAGCGTAATCCCCAACGTCTGGAAGCTCGACCCGCGTACTCAAGAATTGTCTCGGCTCCTGGCTAGAGCTCTGCTTGTGCGTCATCGCCAAGTCTCCAGATTCAATATCGAATTCGAGCTTCCATGCCACGTGCGGATTGTGTTGAGGGTGGGGGCTTGGTTGCTCCTCACTGATCACGCGACTACCTACTTCAATATGCATAAATCAACCTTTCGGCATGTTGCGGCAAGCTGGGCCGCCAGTTTCCAGACGGCTTGAACAGCCAGAATCCACGACTCTTGGTCTGTTCTATAGCTTGATCGCCAACCCCTTCTTAACCCGACGTCAACCGACCTTGGGGTCATTGTAGCTTCTGGCCTACACTGTCACCTGACCTCCATACCATGCATTTTTCTTCATACAGATCCGTTGGCTCATCCGATCCTCGTTTCGGAAGTATCATGGACAGTCCTTGCGCGATGCTGAAGTGCAGCCTCTGATAGAAAGTCACGGCGTTCATTGTACTCTCGAGCACAACCGCAATGCCATCCGCTGCCGCCACTTCTTGCACTTTTCGAAGAAGACTTGAAGCCGCGCCCTGGCCAGCGTAATTCGGCTTCGTGCAAAGAAATGTCACATCTGGTGGCTTCGTTAACGATACCAGTCTCGGATTCCGTCGTGTCCGCGACCATCAACGAGAACCCATAAGGAAAAGCTGCGACATACGATAATATGGGCTGTCTCCCATAACCTGCGTCCTGGTCCTCTCTGTGAGCTCTCCGTATGGCTCCAAGTACTGTGTACGGCAACCCTCGGGCCAGTTCTCCGCCTGGGTAGGTTGGTCGGCGCTGGCCTTCTGGGCTTTGTGTACCTGCCATTTGACAAAGCTCGCGATTTCCTTGCTTTCGACACCCCTGGCGAGCAGGACACCCTTGTTGTCGTCTTTCATGTGTTGGACCGTATCGTTCGCCAACCACCCGCGGAGGAATGCCAGGCTCTCATCGCTAGGAAACTGGGCGTGCAACAGAGCGTTGTCGCCCATGGCCTTCAGATGAACATCTGCTACCTCAGCGGCATCGCCCTCAACAGCAGATACTATGTCGAAAGCCATGGTATACCGATGTTGTCGATTTTATCCCGAGTCTATTCCTTTGTTAAAAGACTCAAAGCCACAACCAGCGATGAAAATTCTCAGCATTTTGAAAGGATTTGTCATGTGACCCACGGCACAGACCATCAACACCACCAAACTTTTGATGGAATCTGGAATGTGATGACATTTGAAGGCGATGATATTAATGCTAAGATTGAAGTCCAACATTTTCCCTGAACCGAGATGCCTCCGACATGTATCCAAAAACCACAGGATTGCGCAATTGGCCTCCCGCAAGTCTATTAGTCAAGGAGGACAGAATAGCGACGGAATGGGGACGAAATATCGCATCGACTCATCCCAATTACGCTTCGGATACTCCAACGATATATTTGAACAAGCTCGCGATATCTCACGTTGGCCTGTCCCACAGCATCGTGTTTTCTTACCGACGTGGACGCCTCCTTCGAGCCACCTTTGCCCGTCTCACCATTCGGGAATGTGCTATCGCACAAGCTTATTTAGCACCGGGGTGCCAATCCTGCCTCAAACGGCATTGGCATGTGGCATTAGTCCAACGCTGAAGACATGGTTGCCGCATATTTCTTCCAGGAACAGGCTGACTGCATTATTTATATCTGTGGAACCGACAAAGAGCGATGTGAAGACTTGCCTCCTTTCCCAAAACCAACATATTAGGTTTGGAGTCACTTTCATCATACGCATACTAATGGGTGGGACCGTCATTCAGGGACCTTCTTTCTCACGGCACCTCTCAAAACCTCCACCTCATCTTTTCTGCAACTGGCAGTCGCCTCGAGCTTTCGTATAGGGGAAACTCATCCTCTGTGGCTGGCAGGGCGACAAGGACTTCCTCGATTTCAACTTGGACTCCCCCGATGGAGTCAACAGCGACGTAAACGCCATCCTGCTGAAATTAACAAATGTCAACATATCTTAATTCGACTTGGATGTTGGGCTGTCATGACTGTCATTGAAGTACCTTGACGATGACAATTTTAAGAGATGATCGGATGGAGTTGACAGCCTGGTCGGTCGGCAAATTCGATATCCCCGATGCCTCGAGCGCCTCGTCGAGGGCGAAACCTCCGTGAAGAATACCTGATTTGGGCTGCTCTATAACGACAAACCTTCCTGCTTTTTGCTCACCAACGTACAACTCGACGACAAAGGGGCGTTCGAGCTTAGTTACGTCAAGTTGTTATTTCGCAAAGTACCTCGTCGTCGCAGTGCCCCGGCTTTTTATGGGCCGTGCCGATGCAACTTCGTCTGGTCCATATAGTCGATTGATAAGGCTTTTGGCTTCTTGGAGCATCTCATCATCCGACTTCTCCCAGAACTCTAACCCCTGGTAGTATCCGAAATTTTGAATCCTTTCGACAGGTCTCGTTGTATGGAACTTGCCATCATGTTTGAAAAGGGGGTTGAGGGGTGAGTCGGCAGTGATATTTGTCCCACGCGGAGTCGAATACCGGGCTCCTCCTTGGTATGGCAAAATGAAGATGGTATTCTCTGGAGGTCTAGCCTGCCAATATGCCCACAGGCGATCCACGTTGATATGGTGCATCCTACTACTGTAACATTTAGCTCTTACGCTGTAACGAATGGCTCCCAATGAGCGATCCCGGAGAAAACTTACAACAGGGGATCGAAGACCGCAAAGTCGGAGGTTAGGAACTGCCCACCGCAAGCTGCGTCCCAGTGAATCCCGTTGTGGATTTGTTCAAGGCTGATTCCGCTATTGCCGGTCGATGAAAAGTCGGCAAAGCTTTTGGCGTACGTGAAGCAGTCGTACTGGGTTTCTCAGTACAAGTGGTCTTCACATGGAAGGGGGGCATCACTAAAGATCCAGCGCCTGTATGGGCGCGAGGCGATTTTGAGGTTGGCCGAGTCTGGATAGCTTTCCGACGAGAGACATTGATACGTCTGTGTCCTGTTTTCCGAGTCGAATGGGCTGTACTTTCCCTCCAAAGCCTCCTTGGAGAAACTGAATGTCGCAAGCGGATTATCGATATCTACTTCTTCTAGAAGACCTCCTTTCGGAATATTTACTTGCAGCGTCCCGAACTCAGTCCCAAAAAGGGGAACGTAACTCCTCTGCGGCGCGCATGTACTGATCGCGATATTCACTTAGATATTCTAGGGCTATGCGCTTTGCATGTTCGACAAGAAGTTACCAAGATGACGAGTGGGAGCTGAGCTCATTCATTGACATGAGGAGAGCATACCTCGTAAAGACGGACGAAGGGACGATGCCAAGTCAAGAAAAGCTGCTCCTGGACACAACATGAGCTGAGGGGTTGCGCCCCTGGACAGGGTTGAAAATTACTCCATGGGGGGCAGTAGCCCTGCCACTCATCTATTCGTTTCCCTCCACCCCCGTTTCATTCTAAGTACGGTTTTCTGTGTATGCCTGTTGCTAATGAGCGAGTAGTCCGTCTTCAAGCTCACGGGTCTGAGGGGCTAACTCTACCCATTACTTGAAAATATGACAAAGGATCGGACGAGTTGTTTTGCTGCATAGTTGCCAGAGCTCTTATGTAAATATGCCTTTACTTACAGTCAGTTGAGGCAGGCCAAGATGGGGAAATGGTTGAAAGAATACTACTGCGGGCCGCTGTCAGCTTCGAGTTCGTTGATGCTCTTTCGTAGAGGCACGCGCCCTCTATCAGGATCCACAGGAACTCCTGTGACCGCATATGGCCACTCGGCAAATACTTGTGGGATTGCCGCCAGCATTAACAGCGAGACGACTCGGCAGAGGGGCATGTCGACTACGGCCATGGAATCTATCTTGCGAGGCCTGTACATGTCGCTTAGAAAAACCTTTGCGCACCCTCGCATTGCCGGCTTGTTGTATTAAAGTCTTTTGCCACCATGTAGAGCTCTGTCCCGATCTCCGCAGGTAGTGTCACAATCATTTCTCTCGTCCTCGAAGCAGCCAGCCGATATTCTGTCCGTAGATGTGCTAATCCCCGTGTCCTGGAATAGACGCTGAATGGGCAAGTTGCACGACGCCGCGTATGCGAGCTCCCGTGGACCATTTTCACTTCGCGGCCAATCTCTCGAGTTCCTGCGCGAAGGCACCGCATCTCCGGCCCGTATACGATGGATCTACATAGACTGGAATGTCTGGGATTGGGGCATGATGGGGAGGGTTCTAGTGCACCGTTGATCACTTGACCTGCGCCCCCCAAGGATGAGGTCATCCCACTTGAACATAGGCGCCGTCGGAGCCTCTTTCCAACTACGGTGCAGTTTGAGAAGAGCAAACCGCTGGGGATAGCTTGCGCTGTGCGATCAGGGGTACCCGGCATCTCTGATCCAGCTGGTTGTTCGACCATGTCTGTGGTCACCTCGTCACAAACATGAGCAACAGGGAGTCATTCTCGAGTGTCTATAGCAAACACCGTGCGTTTTTGAGAATACGGCCTTGCATCGTGAGTTGCTCCGTAAGAACTGCGAGGGTTGAGGAAGAGGAAAGAAAGAAACACGGTCAGAGGCCCAAAGGGTCGTTTTAACAAAATTCTAGTTGGTAATATGGCAACCACCTTAAGGTAGGGGATATGCTAGCCATGGTCGCCATGGCATAAACACTCAATATCGGGGTAGAGGGTCTGCCACACCCTCGCTTAGTATGATAACAGATCGCCTTGATAGCGCGAGTGACCAAAGAGCTCTAGAATGCCTGTGATGCACTGGTTGGAAGAATGAAATAAGGCGAATCCGGCGACATCAAGCAAAGCCTCCGTAGTTTTGATGGTTCAAGCTAGATAGGACAAGAAACGACCCAAAAGGATCGAGTAATGCACAATATTTTCCTAAAGAGCTTTTATCCCCCATAGATCCGTTCGGTATGAAAGGCCATATCCACAGCGCGCAAATGTGCACCATCGGATACTCGAACACCCTGGTCTGAAACGTCAACGAGATCAGACCGTGGAAGATCTAACACTAATCTAGAAACTACGCTATCTTCGATCATGATATCATTGGCTTATGTCACCGAATGGACATCTTGTTCTTTTCCTTGTTCTCAAATTTCCCTTTTTTTTTGATCCGCCCAACCAATGTCTCCAAAGCGCCAATTACAAAGTATAAATCCCCCTAAATGTGTGCTCTGAGAGCGACAACTCCTGAGAAATAGGTCATTGTGATGGCCACACGGCACGTCGTTCGCCAGCGGGGAACGACTGAAGATTAGGCCGTGCAACCCTGGTGCCCTACAGGACCCTCTCCAATGCGACCAGCTCGCGGAATCCTTCCTTCCATTTCTGAGTCTCCTCGATAGTCGGCTTGGGGAGCGGGCTCCGAGCGTAGCCACCGTATCCCATCCAGGCTTGCAAGCCTGCCTTGGTCCCTATCACGCCGCCCTGGATCGCCGCCCAATCGCCATTTGACACCGTGTCTTGCATGTCCTGTGCCTTGGAAAGACTACCTTCCTGGTATAGTTTCATGGTCTTGATGCAAGCCTTGGGAGCAATGTTCGCCAGACCGGCCAGAATGCCGTGGCCACCGGCGGCCAGAGATTGGACAAGGAAATCGGCAGAGCCAGCCAGGACAAGAAAATCGGGGTGATCTGGGTTGCGCGTCTTGGAAAGCCGGCGAGTCGCGGACGCCACACGGTTCAGCTTCCCCGTGTTACCGCATGTGAGCTTCACACCGACAATATTGGGGTGCCGGGAAAGCTTTATAATGAGGTCGGATGATAGATCCAGCCCTCCAACGGCACCAGGAAAGTTGTAAATGAGGAGGGGGATGGGAGAGTTGTCTGCTACCGTTTCGAAGTACTCGACGATGGTCTCGGATCCTGGGGCAAACAATCCGGCATAATATGACGGAGGCAGGACCAATGCATAGTCGCCCCCGGCCTCGTAAGCCTCACGGCAATACTGAATGGTTTCACGGGTACTTTGGCTTCCGCAGCCAACAATCAATGGCATGTGCGAGAAGCCAGCGTCATTCAGGGCCCGCCTTGTAGTGGCGGTGACTAGCTGTCGTTCACCGTGGCTTAAATGGACAGCCTCGCCATTCGAGCCCTGTGTGGCTAGCCCGGTCACTCCAGCGCGGGCAAGCCTCACGGCATGTTGAGCGATAGTTGACGTGTCAACATCCTCCGTGCCTGGCATGAAGAAGCACATGGTAGGGACATACACTCCCGGAACCAGGGGGCGTGCCATATGAAGGTCGGCATCCAGTGAAGCGCCGTCAAGGAGACTGCTCAGAGAGGACTGGGAACTAATTGGGTCCACATCTCGCAGTCGCTGTGTAGAGAGATTCCGCGACAAAAGTGTATCGAAGCCGCCGGTATAGCTCCCAGAAGGCGAGGGAGCGTCGTTGTGGGGAGCCATAACGCAATTCGTCACTGTGGTTGAATCGAGAGGAGTGGGTAGAAAGATGATATCTAGGTCTTAGATATCGATGTGTAATTCTCTCGGCGGTTATGCTTCTCGGCAACAGAAACGTGTGCCTCCTAGAACAGGATAAGAGATCTAGTTGGGATATTGGAGCAATCAGGCCAAGGATGTCTGTGGGAGCTCTCAGGGAAGGGATGGCGAAATTGAAAGGAGGTATCGAACAAGTCTTACAAGGAGAAAGGGCCAATTTATACGGGACCATGGGTTTTTTTTTTTCACCTGCCTAAGACCATACGGTTGGGCTGGTAGCATCCAAGCAGTGTTGGTTAAACTGAATGTGCCCCATCGTCCGACTTCTCCTTCATCCAAGGCTTCCGACCGCCGGAGTGGATCATGGAACAATTTAATTTTGTTGTCAATGTGACCAGGGTCATGAGACCATGCAAGGCCCTCATGTTCAGTGCCTTGATGGCGTCGACTAAGGGAATTGGGGCCCATGGGGAGAAGGTCCATCAAACTTCGATCGTTGAGGCAGGCCGGGCGAGGTACGCGGGTACCTACCTCTTTCCATAAGTACGAACCTATAGCAAGCCTTTTCAACCGTCTTGAGGATTGACAACAGGACCAGGGTCCACCCAACGCGGGCTTGGCCCTCCTAGAAAGGGGCTTGACTGGTTGTCCACGAAGGGGCGAAAGTGAATGAGTCGATGTGGGCGAAGACGATCGACCGACTGCTGGTACCGAAAGTGAAGGCCGACAGGGATCAGGGTCCCATTGTCCCAAGCCGGCCGCCGACAACAAAAGTGTGGGGGTTAGCGCGACAGGGGTGACATGTCATAACACTGTCATTGCCGGTTTTTGGGGGGGCTGGCCGGGTTGGGCCTCAAGAGAGGCGCCCAGAATCCGTGCTCGTGCATGCTCAGGTGACCTCGAGTGGGCATGATGGGATAATTATCCGCGACTTGCTGAGACTGGCAGATGTCCCTTGCATCCACCTCGGAATTCGACCGGGTTCTGGATGCGGAGGGCCCCGTATCGTCCGTGTAAAGACTCCAGGGGAGTCGGCCCCGTGATGTCTCCGATCCCCTAAGTCTGAGATGCGAGCTGTGACGATATTCGCCGGTCTGTACCCGGACTGCATGGAACGTTCGAAGTAATTGGCTACTCATATCGAATCATCATTTCGGTGTGGTATCTAAATTCAGCACTTATGCTAACCCCGCTGAACCGACATCCGAGGTGGTTTCTTGTGAGGTTGTTTTGTAGCTATAAATGGCCATCGTCTCTAGCACATTATGGCGGTTTACATAAAAACCTGGTATAAGTACCTTCTAGGCACAAACGTAGCGGAGCTTTTGTTAGAGACATGGCAGCTTGAGAAGATTATCAGACTATCAGGCCATCAGGCCATCTCTTACACACCGAGTAGCAGTCTTGCCAAGCAACTGTCTGTTACACTTCGTGGGAGACGAACCGTGGCAACCATCCGTGGCCACGTATGTCGTGTTAGAGGGAGTCTGCCAAGCGATCTAGCCCAGCGCTGGAGATGTGCCTTGTAGCCCATTGTTTGTAGATAGACATCGAATGAATGGGCGACGTAATACGCGATGTTCCGGCGGCTCATGTGATTGTTGACGCGCAGAATGACGGGTACGGATGCATTTGGCGACGTGTCGCCTCTCGCCACGATTCACACATGGAGGCCTGCCGTGCTCCTCGTGACACCAGGCGAGCACGGAGGTCGGAATGGGCTGACCACCACTAATAAGCCTCGCTGATGAGCTGGGACAAGAGCCGCACTTATGCCCTGTATTGCAGATGGCAACCTGTTCGGTACGACCTGGAGAATGTGCAGGCGTGCAGCTGCGCGGCCCTCCCCATAGGTCCTGGCACTTGCGAGGCGCGCCGTACGGTGCCTGGGCTGCCCAGGCGTTGGACCAGGCTCGACCAAGGACAAGACATGCTTGCCTGTTAAGCCCGATGGTATTGAACTGGTAGGATTTGCGTTAGGTAACAGCGGCGCCATCCTTGGTCGATCGGATGGGCAGAGGCGTCGGTTGTCTGCACGCCACGCAAATCGTTGCAATGGAGGGTTCGTCAGTTTCTATGTCGTAAGTTGATGGCAATGGCTGCGTACTCGTACATCTCGAGTCTCGACATTGTCGACGCAGCCCGGCAGCTGCGACGGCTACCTAAGGTGTAAGTAGGCAAGGTATCAATGTGAGGTACCATACGAGTACTATCAGGGTAAGGTAATATTTTGTGGAACACGAGAAACAGTGGAGGTGAGGGGCAGGGGAGTCCGGGGGCTTTCCGCGTCTCCAGCTCCTGCCTCCGTTGGCGGTGGTGCTTCCTGGAATTGGAAGTTTGAGAACCTAACCTGCCTTGAAAGTTGGATCGCCTACCTGGGTCGTTCCTGGGCGGATAAGAGCAGGCCTTGAAAGTCACCTGACTCCTGAGTATTCCCACTTAATATCCGGCTTCGTTTGCCTCATTCCACAGTCTTCATCTGCCTCATCTTGTCGACAACATTTTCCAGCCATCGTCAAGTCTGTTCAGTTGGGGGTTCCTTGGCCGGGTCTGGGCTGGTCCTTGCAACAGGCTAACAGCCCCTTGCGGCCCAGACTCGTGGGTCCAAATATTGGACCCTGGCGGGCTGTTAGGCTGGAAGCCTGGCCCCAACCCCAGGCCCGGTTCGTTCCTTGATCTTTTCTTGGGGCGTGGCCGCGTGGGGGTCATGCCGGTCGACGCTTGGGCCTTGGCGGTCACGCTGCCTTCCAAGTTTGCAACCTGTGGCCGTCGAGGCCGTCGACTCCTGGGGATTTTGGTGATGTTTCCCGCACATCTTTCTTTCAGCTTTGGGACCACTGTCTGTCGGATCGTCACCTAATCACCCCCTCACCTGGGATGGCGAGACATACCCTCAAAGGGTTCGATTCCCTCAGCTGGGTCCACCCCCCTTCGTTTCCAATCTTTTGCTCACCACGCCTTCGGGCTGCTCTGACGTTAAACCACATCGACACCTGCAGTCCGTCATGGCCTGTCGGAGACCAAAGCAAAGACTAATTGGCTCCATAGTCATCTTGTGACTTCGGGCCCCCTGTCTCTATTCTGCGACGTTGACCTATACCCAATTATATCTTGAGAAGCGACCTGTCAGATTTCCAGTCGTTGTACCTTGATTTGGATACAGGTACATAGTATTTCCTACACTGACCCCAAGTCCCCGAGTCCCCAAGTCCCCGACTTGTGCAGTCAATATCAGAGGACACGAGCAGCCTCGCTGACATCTTGCGTTGTCTGGCTCTTCTTCTGGCCTCGATACGCTTTTGTTTCCGCATGCTTTTACGCACAGCAACTAGGGGGTAAATTATGGCTGATGGCATGATCAACATCGGCATGGGGATTCGGTACGGTTCCGAGCCCACAGACTAAAGCCCCTCCCCCGCCTGTCGGTGGGATGCATCCTCCACGCATGAATCATGATCCTGATGGGATGGATGGATGACTGAGCTGTGATATTCCGCCTTTAGCGCGCTCTCATCAGAGAAGTTAGGTCATTCTCGCCTGGTCAGTTACCGGAGATCTCTTGGCAATACTTTAAGTGGAGCTAGCCGGTGCCTACTGCGAGAAATCGACTGATCTTGTCAATGTGATAGTGATGTTGCTGGGAACCTTACCTACTGGAAGTGGCCGATTTCGTCAACATCGCCTACTGCGAGTACCTCGACGACCAACAATCCCTCAGCCGATTATTTCATTTTCCAAATTCTAGATTTTGATGTTCGTCCCCTTCGATTAGAACATTTCTAACTGGACGTAAAGCTCACACTCCTAGTCATAGACGGAGAAAAGCTGTTGACAGATATATATACCCTTCGCCCCAGCTAGCCCGCCTATCCATCCGTGGGTCGGAGCGATTCAGCCTTACAAAACCCCATCTGCCGGCTGAAAGATGAAAGAAGACTTCCAATGGCTGATCTACATCGTACAAGGAATTATGACTAGCCCTGGGCATAGTATCCCGTCACAACCATCGTTCTCCAACACCATTTTGACCCAGGATTTCCCCTCCCATATGTAGCTAGACGCTGGGCCATCGAGCTGCACCCCAGACTGTGGTCTTCCAGGTTCCCCAGCCATGGAGCACACCTCCGCACATCATCCCGACTAATCCCGCCTACAATCGATCCAAATGATTATCTCAAGTGGGATATGGTCGCCGTTGGTTGCCGGATTGAGCGGGGAGCGTGCATATCCGAGGGCGCTTAGCTTCGATGACTGGGGTGATTCCAAGAACTGCTGGTAATCATTCCGAGCTCCAAGCCCCCACAGCATCTGCACCTTCAGTTCCTCGGACGAACCAATGGAGGTAAGGACAGCCTTGGGCATCAGTTAAGCCACGGCCGGGCAAAGTGCAATGCCACCTCGGGCAAGTAAAGCGCGGCGTCATCAGTGACTCTGCCAAGAAAGAACAGGTTGGGCTGCCTCCGCCTTGGACATCCCTTGGTTTCTTCTCCGTTATGCCGTGCGAAGCCGATACACCTTTCTGTGGTGAGAGGTGAGAGGTGAGAGGTGAGAGGAAGGAGACTCTTGAACGCCGGAATCTGGGGCTCGTTTGAGTTGTTATTGCTGCCCTACAACTGACACCTGCAGTCATGTCTTGCCTAAGTAACGATCTTGGCAGCCATGGAAACCCCAGCGTTCCACCATCCCCGGCGACTGCATCCGTCTCGGTAAGACGTCATGCGACCATGACACACTTCCTTTGGACTCCTTAGACACTTGTTCCAGTTCTCTTGGCCCCCCAGAGTGGATTTAGACCACCTGAAATCGGGAAAGTCTGTAGGACGTCATGTTCGTTTACGCAGTGCCCTGACAGGGGTTCCTGATATGGGAGGCGAGCATATGGGTTTTATTGATCGCATCAATTGATGAGGTGGATACACTCCATGACTCTGATATCACTAATTCGCGAAAAAGGTGTGACATGGCCCTACATCGATTTAGGAGGCAGGCTCCGTCACGGGGTTGTAAAATTCGTGTTGAACTGCATCTCAGGGGGGACAACGGGATGAAACAGCCACGTGGCCACCTTTACCTATAGATGAACCAGAACTCAGATGAACAGCCCAGATAATGGGCGCACTTGATGCCAGATATTTGTAGGACCATCACTATCCGTTAATGTCACCGAGGCCATAGAAAAAAGGCCGGCATTGACCGTCTGAATGGCAGCTTGATCACCAAGACGCTGCCCAGAGAACCATCGCATTGAATGTTCGAAAGCGCAATGCTCCTATTATGCCGGTATACAAAGGTTATTTTACAATAACTAATTCGTCATCGTCATCATCATCAAAAGATACCTGTCTTTCGGCGAGGTCCATCCCGAGGCTCTCCCGTCCGGCCTCGCGGATGCCCTTTTCCGTCACGAATCGTGTCTTCTTCCGCACGGGAGAATGCGGTCCTGGTGTCTCCTTGCGAAGCTTCTCGCCTTCCTTCATACGCGCGAGCTTGTCCTTCAAGCCGCCGCCCCACCCGAGAGCAGTAGACCTGCTCGTTGTGATCCCGTTGTGTGAGCTCTCGGGCCGTTTCCGCTTTATCGGGCTGAGGTGAATGTTCCGCTCTTTGCCCGCCAAATTGAGCGATGCCAAAGCCGACTTTTGCTGCAGATCCCCATCTGTAGAGGGCCCGGCTTTGCTCGAGGATACGCTAGACCTTAGGCTGTTGGCTGATTTGAGCCCGGAGTGCTTCATGTACTCCCTACCTGCGGCGTTGCCGATTTGGCCTAGCTTCCTCATCATTTCGCGCTCCTTCTCCTTTGCCTCGAGGCTGCGCTGGAGATGGGCCTTCCTCTCTTTTCTATCTTCAGCAGTTTGATCCTTGCCGTCGATGAGGTCGGCCGCGCTCATGGAGCGCGTTGCGAACCACCGGGTCTTGGTTTCCCAGTCGTAATTTTTAGGACCTTTCATCTTGGGATCGAAGTTGGAATCCTTATTGGAGCGAGATTTTTGGTTCTTCGATTTGGGTCCATAGCCGAAGCCAGCGTCGTTGAGTTCGACTCGTGACGCTTTGGTTTTCCGCACCGCCTCGTTGGTGTGGTATTCGCAATAGTTGGTCCGCTTCTTGTTGACCCAGGTGCCACAAGTGTCGCCGTCCTTCTTTACTGACTGGCAATAGCCCAGGTCGCGTGAAATACCAATCTCAATGATGGTATCTTCGTCAGAATTAATGACAAGGCTGAACCTTCCTGTATCCTGGCGGCCAGGGGGAGGTGGCATAACATTGGGGTTGAGAATGGCAACGACCGTACCCTCTGTAAGCTTCCAGAAGCGATCGAACCCAGAGTTGAACAGGAATAGGTCAACTTCAAAGTCCAGATCACAGAGGCTCATCACCATGTACTTCCCGCGATCCTCGTTCTTTTTCCCGTTCTTTGCCGTGCCAGGTTTATGTGACCGGGGCTCCGACTTCTTTGCAACAATGCCAAAAATGACCACGTCCTGCTCCACGTCTGGAAGGGAGAAGTCTGGTGCTTTGACTTCTCTCAAGATATCCTTGATATTCATAATCCTCTTGCCAGACACCTGCCGGGCAAGCACCGTGTGGGGGAGAGATCTTCGCGAAAGGTGGATTGTCGAGTATGGCTCAAAGGAACCCTCACCGTCTGCTTGGGAACTGCTCTCTCCTTCTCCGGAATCGGATTTGCCTTCTTTTCGAGGAGTGCGGATACTTGGTGTCGTATTACTTCGTCGCAAGCCGCTTGTACCACGCCATTCTTTTGACAATACTTCGTCCCTGCTGTAAATGGTGGGCTTAGGGGCTTCCTCTAGGATGTCCACAGCAGTATTCCTGTACTGCTCCATTTCCTCCTTGCCCAGACCAAACGCTTTGTTCCGAGATTGCTGAATCCTCTTCTGTCTTTCGGCGTTATATGCTTCATCCGTCTTTACCGAGGCGAGCCTCTCGCTGAAGCTTAGGGGTCGGGATGGAGCAGGATGGTCGGTGGGATTTGGAGTTCTGGTCCGTCGTAGGTAGCCGTCATGTTGCGACCCTTCGGAGCTCTTAACTCTTCTCAAACTGGGCGCCCTCTTCAATGAAACGTCTTTAGCTTTCAGGCCCTTGTCAATTCCCAGCTGGACCCTGCGCGGCGACGTCTGCTCCTCGGGGTGTCGTGCTCTTTTCACCGGTGACGCTGGAATTTGTACGATATTCTCGGACCTAGGTCGCCTGTTCTCGTCCCCTGAGGGCGCCGTACTTCGTCCAAACTGTGTCCGCTCTGTCGCCACCGGTCGTGGTAGTCCGCTTGTCAGGCTTCGCGAAGAAGAGTCTGGGTCCTTTGCCCTTGCATTCTGGAGCTTCTTGAGCTTCAAACGAGCTTGCAGCTCCTGGAGCTTGAGTTGCAGTGTTTCCTCGTCGTCGTCCTCGTCAAGGTCTATTTCATCCGGTTGTGCGATCGCTCTTCTCGGTTTCGATGGCGACGGGGAAGGAGATGTTCGGTCGAGTATTTGCCGATATCGTCGACGCCCGCCTGGAGTGCCTAAGAGCGCTTCCTGAGGGGAGCGAGGTGGCCATGGTGCTTCGGGGTTGGGGCCATCTGCATGGGGATCAGTTCATCGATCCATCACCTAGAATCTTTAAGCGACAAACCTGGAGCCATGGCGGAGTCCCACTGAGGGAGCAGCCTGGGCAGCCCGCAACGGGGTTGGTGTATAACGCCCGATCGCGAGAGAGTTGGGACAATTGATGATGCTAAGTGGTAATACTCGGAGAATATTCAAGCTGCTATCAGGCAAACAAAAAAAAAACAAGGCCAACACCCGTACTTGTCGCTGAAATTCTCAGCTCACAGTCTTTAAACTAATAGTAGTTCCACCGTTTGGACCTGAACATGCGTCGGTAGTAGATGCAGTCAGTAGCGGCGGCAGCGGCTGAGGCCGGGACGCGTAAAGCGCGTCGCAGTTTCGCGTCTGCAGGGGCGTGTTCCAGGTGGTGATACCCTTCCCAAGCTGGAACCCTCCCAACCAACAGAGCTCAACCTTGACATTGAACCTCGATTACTTGCCATTGATTGTCGAAGTTACCTTCTTTGACGTACCACCTATCTATATATCTGACTCATTTGATCAATCCATCTTATCTGCCTTTTCTTTCTTTCTACCTCCCACAAGTCGACTTTCCCTTCGCGACAGTCATGGCCCGGACAAGGGCTTCGAAGCCTACCACGGCAGAGCCGCAGGGAACTGATAGCACCCCCAAATCTTACTCCAAGTTCTCACTCGGCGCACGTAGCGATTCGCCGCCAAAACTCTTCATCCTCCCGACAAAGGCTTCAAAAGAAGCTAAAATCATCACTCTCCCGCACCCCAGACATGCGAAGCCTTCTCGCTACTTCGTCTGCCCCGAGACCGGCTTCTACGAGTTCACCAAGGTCGCCACCCCGAGGAGCGCACCACGAAGCTGGCTAATTGAGAGCACCACAAAAGTCGCCGACGTGAGCAACGATGGTCAGGATGGGACAGCCAGAGGCCAGGTCATCTCCAGCGCGGACCTCTTCGTCGCGACACCTATAGACCCCCTTTTCCTGCTGCTCCCTGCGCTGGCCGAATCGACCATCGCCAAGTCTTCAGAGGACCGGAAGCCCTTATTCCTATCAAGCGACGACTATTTTGACAAACTCCCAGAGGAATTATCCCACTTGTCTGAAATCTTGCGCTGCGAGAAGACGCGCGCCCTGATGGAAGCGAGGATGGCGGCGATTTGCGACACAGTCGATGCGGGCGATGAGAGCATGTTTCGGTTGAGCAGAGACAAGATCATTTCTGCATGTCTTGAAAAGGCCAAGAAGCTTGCAGAGGGCGGTCTGTTGCCCCCGAGCTTGGAGAAGCAATTTGTCACAAAGGCACTACAAGCACCAGTCCTTAATCAGAAGCGCGCGCCACTTCCAGGCGAGCGTCAGGCTACAGACGCGACGATTGAGTCCGGAGAGTCTACACCACAGACGGAAACGAACGACTCCCAATCCACATCTGCGACTCCCAGTACAGCAGCTACATCAGCCGACGACGAGTCTGCAGAGGTTGAATATACAACCAAACCATCGCAGGAGGTCATAGACTTGCAGAAACTACGTGTGGCGTTGGACTTGATCTGCGAGAGACTCATATCACCGGCGGTGACAAAGTGGCTCAAGGAAGGTCTGTCTGAGCAGAGCGGCGTCAACTTTGCGCCACTAGATGAGTACCTCGCAAAGTTGGCAACACTTCGGGCAGAGGCGTTGGCGTCAAGGTCAATGGGCGATTACTCCCGGAAACATCTGCGCGACGAGGAAGAAGAGGAGATCCGAGAGCAAAAGAAAAAGAAGCTGGAGGAGGAAAAGAGGAAGAAGGCTGGCGAGAGCCGTGGCGTGAGGGAGCTGAAAAAGGTCAACACATCCGGTATGATGAAGCTCAGTCACTTCTTCCAGAAGAAATAGGGCTGGACATTCAATTTCATCCATGGGTATCTCAAATCTACGACTGCAGAGCTATAGGAAGACAGCCTTTGGCCATCATCGGGTGCCTCGTGGCCGGGTCCTACCGGCCCCAAAACCCCGTCCAATATTTGAGGTGCCCCGGCTATTTGAGCTCGACGCCGTGTTATCAGACAGGTAGCTTGAACTGGTTCCACCACGACCAATATAGCTCCCCGTACCTCTGGCACGACTACGAGTCCCACGAACGCCAGCGGTGCCGCGAGTCCCCCGCCCCGTTGTCGACACGCCGAGTCTACGCCTGTCTTCCTCCTCTTCCCTCCGCCGCCGCAGCTCCTCCCGCCTCTGCTCTTCTTCCGCGGCTCGCCTTTCTGCAGCTTGCTGTCTGCGCAACGCTTCCGCTTCTTGCTCGGCCAGGTCTTCGGCGGCGCCTTTCCAGCCCGGGTGGAGAAGCAGGCGGTTGTTATGCTCGGTCTGTGATAGTATTCGCGTCCAGGAGTTCAACAGCGTCGAGGCGTGGTTCACCGTGTTGGACACAGTCTAGGATTGCCATCAGCATAAAAGAAGACAGGAAGGGGGGGGGATAGATCCATAGGACACACATTCATATTGCCCCCTGCGCGCTCGAGAGTCGCAAGGACGCCCTCTAGAGACTCATTGATGCTTCGCACCCCTTGCAGCTCCCTGCGTAGCGCAGCTTCCGGGTCGACGGGTTCTGCCGGCCGGTCCTGCTGGCCGGTGGGAGTCTTGGGGGTCTTGGGGGTCTTGGGGGTCTTGGGAGTTCTGGGAGTCTTTGGACGTGTGGGTGGGGCATCCTGGGACGGTGATGCCCAAATGTCGGTCTCGGTATACTCGGAGTCGTCGGCCATGGTGTCGTGCCTTTGTGCCAAGCTGGCAGGTGTGGGTGGTATCTGACGGGGATTGCCAATAGACCGGCTAGCTGTGTCAAGAACCAATAAACCCGCCGTACCAATACAGAGTACTAATAGGTGCGGGATGCTATGTTTGACAAGGAGCGAGTGACGTTATGCGTCCTGTCCCCCGGATAAGTGGTCGTCAACTGCCAATGTGCCGACAGGGCTCGCAGCTGTTGGAGTGGAATCTTAGAGTGTGAGGGGCTCCCCTGCTGTGGTGGGCAGCGACGGCTCTGATTGGCTCCACAATACGCGAAAGAAACACGTTGTCTGTGACGCGACGCGTCTGCCCTAAGATTTTCAGTGGGTGGGAACTTAAAAAAACAGGGGGGTTGGTTGGCTGTCAAGGTCCAAGCTGCCCCAGCCGGACTGGATGCCGACTGCCACTTGGTGCCCAGTGGGTCCCCAACCACCTCCTCCTCTTTCTGCACTCCAGCCCGGCCAACGCTGAACCCTTAACTTCCCATCATCAAACATTGTCAACAATTGTCGTCTGCTCAACAACACCCCCGTCGCACCTCTTATACCCTTCCACTTTGTCTTCCCTCGAAATATCCATCTTCATCAATACATCGAGCATAAGTACGCTGCGTTATCCCTGACCGCAACTTCACCCGATCGATTCACATATCACGCGCTCATATTTGGTCCTGGTCTTCCCAGTGTTGAGGCATCGAGCGCCCAGCTGTACAACGAGACCGCTCGTTCATTGAACTCGGGCTTCCGGTCAAGTGCATACCATAAACGTACGACAGCAGAGCATCACGTGTTCTTCCGTCTCAATCAACATGGCATCGACACCTTCGCCTGCCGCTGACCTCCCATCAACACCACCCGCGCCGCGATATGGAAATTACCACGACGACTGGGAACCTTATCAGCCGCGCAAGTCGCCCAGGCTTTCATCGCAACCCAAGCCCCCCAAAACAAAGTCTGCGTCTCCGCCCGCAACAAAGTTAAAAGGCAAAATAAACAACACCGCCCACAACAGCCGCACCCGCATCAACAGCGCCCGTGTCAACAGCACCCGCATCGCCGACGATATGCTCCCCACACCTACGAAATCTCCTCGCAAAACAGCGATGGAAAAGAAGGAAGCGGACGTCGACGCAGTCAGCCGCGACATTTTCCGATCCACCAACCGCTCAACTAGGGTGCCAAAGAAGATCTCGGGTTCGACATTGGAAAGTTTCAAGTCTGAGGATGTGGACCAAGACTTTGCTATTTACAATGACACCTGCAACCGCATCCCGCAGAAAGATGACAGCAATCCATTCTTCAATCCGACCCCATGCAAACAGAAGAAGCGATCCAGCGAATCAAAGAGGGTCCGTGTTCCTGGCCATGGCTCGTACAGCATCGAAGAGGCAGTCCATCGAGACGATGGCATGCTGTTCAACTTGTGAGTTCAGTATTCAGTTTACTCAGATTTCACAATTACTGACTTTTCTCTCAGTCGTGGCAAGACCTTTTATCGGCACTTTGCCAAGCCCGGAAACTGTGACTCGGAAGAACTGGATGAACTCGCTACAGATGTCGGAGATGATATCCCTTCAAGACCGTCTCCTAAACAGTTCAAGCCCAAGCTGCTCTGGCCGAAGAACGCTACTGGAGAGGATGACGTGATCAACGACGACGAAGAGGCGGCAACTGATGTTGAGGACACGACCCTGGGTGCTACAGACTCGCCTCCAACTACCCCCATTCGGAAGGGCAAGACACCGAATGCGCCCAGGTTCCTCGCCTCACCACCAACTACCCAGAGGACGACGCGCTCCATGGATAAGTTGGGTGATCAGCCCACCCCTATTGAAGGCACCCGACGCGCCCAGCCTGTTCTCAATTACAACAAATGGGGTTCGGTGGCCAAAACTCACAAGTCCAATACAGTGTCCGCTAAGCGCTCCGGCGAACCTCTTCCCCAAAACCGCGCCAAGCGGCCCCGTGCTCCAAACAGCGTTGGGCACTAGCAAATCCACTGTCTGTGGGATGGCATCACAGGCTAGTTATCCCCGGATTATACTCGAAGCGATAAGAGAGGATCCGTGCGGCGGTCGAAGCGACCTTGTATGAGCAGCGATCATTTCTTCTTCCACACTGTCCGGTCGGCTCCAAGGGACTAGGCGGGCTCGTTGAGGCGCTGGCCGGGTTTGTTGTTGTTCCTGCAGGATACGGATTTTTTGGAAGATGCTCGTTTTGTTTCTCATGTCTTTGTATGACAACGGCACACGGGCTGCCTTCACTTTCCCTTAATTTCCCAAGTCACGACGATACGAAAGAGGAACAGGGCGTTACGGTTGATGTTTTTGGACCTCGGCAAACAGGTCAAGTTTGATATTGAATAAGCATGAGTACTCAGGATAGAGTTTGTTTTTATCGACCGCCGACTCCTCTCAGCATATCTGAAATCTAATCTCTATGGAAGTAATGTGAATGCTGTTTCGATGACAAATTTAAAAGTGACAATGCGTGCCTGTAGGTAGGTATTATTACTGGTGACTATTTTAGGGATAATTAGTGCTTGGCCCAATGGGGCGGCTATTATGGTTAAGGCATCCCGAGAATCGGGTTTTGATGCCCCACGTTGCCCCTCGCAAGTCTTCAACCTTCGCCTTCACCCATTGACCCAACGCCCAACCCAGCGTAACGAACAGAGCCATCATCGCAACCAACTAACCGCCCAGAGGCTGTTTCTAGATAGAATTCTTTGGCTCTTTTTTCCAGCCTGTCATTGGACCCTATCAGAACCCGACACCATGCATATCCTCATCACCAACGATGACGGGCCGCCATCGCCGGAGTCGTCGCCCTACGTCCAATGCCTGGTTAGACACCTCCAGAAGGCCGGCCACATTGTCTCAGTCTGCCTCCCGCACACTCAACGCTCATGGATCGGCAAGGCGCACATGATCGGCCAGACCCTCAAACCCCTCTACTACCACCCCTCGCCCGTCGACCACGGAGAGAACAGTCAGGGCTCAACGTACCAGCGGCCATCCGCCTCGGGCGATGTTGAGGAGTGGGTCCTCATAGATGGCACTCCCGCTTCGTGTGTCCAGATTGGCCTGCATCACTTCTTCCAGGACCGCGGGCCTGTCGATCTAGTCGTCAGCGGGCCCAACTATGGCAGGAATACCACGGCTGTGTTTGCTCTGAGCTCGGGGACGCTAGGCGCCGCGCTCGAGGCTGCGGTGAGCAGACGCAAGGCAATTGCGTTGAGCTTTGCCTTCTTCACGCGCAACCACGACCCGGATATCATCGAGGCAGCATGCCGACACGGCATCAGGGTAATCGAGGCGCTGTATAAACAGTGGCCCACGGACGACAGCGTGGACCTGTACAGTGTCAACGTGCCGCTTGTGGAGGGTGTCGAGAGCCACAAGACTCTATTCACCGAGATGCTACAGAACTACTGGCGGGCTGGCAGCTGCTTCCAGGAGATTGACGGGGAGGCTGGGGATGAGAATGAGGAGGAGGCCAAGATCCGAGAGGGTAAGGGCGGCGAGGCCAACGGGGGGCAAGCCTCTATGGAAGGCAATAAGGGACTCATGCACAAGCACTTCAAGTGGGCGCCCAAGTTTGCGGATGTGTATCAGAGTGTCGAGGAGGCCGGGCCTGGTAACGACGGGTGGGCAGTGAAGGAGGGCCAGACGAGGTGCGTTTTCTTTCTCTCCCATTATCTCTTGCCGCAGTATGTGCTAACTTTACCGGCAGCATCACTCCGATGAAAGCCAATTTTGCGACTGCTTTGGGAGCAGGCGGTTCGAGGGAACTAGAGTTGTGAGTTACTACCCAGCGATTCAGCTTCTGCTTGTTGAGTTTAGATGCGGCCTAGAAAGAATTACCGAATGAATTTGCATGTGAATTATGCTGTGCACTGCAATGAACCAGTTTCTTACCAATAATACCCTAGGCCAACATCAACGTCACACAATATGGCACAGGGTCTACCCATCAGGGAGAACGGAGTAGCAAGCCACGCCCACCCGGCTATCGAGGCGGTCGTGTCTTATGACGATCCTTACGTCCAGCCACTCATCCTATCTGCCCTAGAGACCGTGTTTTCCAAAGGATTTCTCCGACTGGTCGACAAGCTGCCCGAGTCCGACGAAGTCTTCCCTCTTTCCGAATTTGCCTCCTCTCCAGAATCCAAGGTCCTGGCCATAACCCCGTATGAAAGGATTGATTTTGAGTTTGCCGCCTCGCATCCGAGGACATGCATGATAAACAGCTATATGATCCGCAAGGCGCTCATCAGGAAACACTACCTTTCCACAACCATCGACCACTGGGTTGCTAAGAACCCCGAGTCGGTACTCAAGAAGCACGTGAAGCGCAGTGAGGCTTTCGAGGTTGACTACGCCGAGTTCCTCGATGATTCCCTGGTCGAGGCGTTCGACCTTCGGGAGAGCATGGATCGCAACGAGTCTGTGGACGACCCAGATCAGAGGGAATGGTGGATTCTGAAGCCGGGCATGAGCGATCGGGGCCAGGGAATCAAGCTCTTTAGCACAATGGAGGAACTGCAGGAAATTTTCGACCGCTGGGAGGAAGATCGGCCGGACAGCGACGACGAAGACGAAGACGGCGGCGATGCCCCCGACGCGTCAGCCGGCGACTCTGGAGACTACATCAACACCTCGCATCTTCGTCACTTTGTGGCTCAGCCATATGTCCACCCACCCCTCCTACTCGAAGGCGACAAGCGCAAGTTCCACATCCGCACCTATGTCCTCTGCAGCGGCAGTCTCACCGTCCACGTCTACCGCCAGATGCTCGCGCTCTTTGCCGCCAAGCCCTACACCCCGCCCCGAGACCCCGCAACGGCGGACATCGAGTCCTTCCTCACCAACACCTGCCTCCAGTCCTCGCCCGAGCACGCCAACTCGGTCCGTCGCTTCTGGGACCTAGACCTGCCGGCCGAGCAGCTAGAGGCCATCTTTAGCCAGATATGCAGCGTCACGGGCGAGGTGTTTGAGGCGGCGGCGCGGGCCATGCCGATCCACTTCCAGACGCTGCCAAACGCGTTTGAGGTGTACGGGCTGGACTTCCTCGTGGACGCCCAGGGCGGGGTGTGGCTGCTGGAGGTGAATGCGTTCCCGGATTTCAAGCAGACGGGCGGCGATCTGATGGAGATTGTGAGGGGGTTCTGGGAGGGCGTCATGAGGTGTGCGGTTGCGCCCTTCTTTAGGGTAGAGGCGGAGCTCAAGGACGGCGGGAGCGATACTGGGATGGTGCTTGCTAGGAAGGTCGACCTTGGGAGGAGGTAAGGTGGGTGCTATCATGGATTCCTGTCACATGGTAGATGAAAAGTTAAACTATTGGTAGATACGTACAATAAGACTCTATATATCCGATAGACATCGCTTGAATCCGTTTACTAACTAGTGGTGAAATTCCAGCCAAGCCTTCATGATGACTTCACTTTAAACACACGGATATATACCTAAAACATATGTATATATATTCTATGTGTTGGGAAAGCCCTCGTGGTGTTATTTTTCTGATCAGCCTGGCATAAAAATTAGGATAATGGTGCAACGGAGTCAGTAACATAATCAAGTAAACTAGACGCGACCTCGAGATGTAACACAGGACGTCTCGGCGTGATACAAACGACCCCATCCGCATAGAGCTGATACTTGCGTAGTTGGACAACGTCGGGAGGTTCCCGGGATGTCGCTTAGACTTGTAACACAACAATGCTGGGCTGTTAGAGTCTGAGGTTGTACAGACGCCATGCTACGGGGATTTTAAAGCCCTCGTGTTTACAACCCTTCAGATGACATGGAGATAACATGTTGAAGCGAGGCTGTGTTGGTTGGGTGGTATTAAGAGCCAACACGTCAATAAGAGCTCATTTAGGTATATAGTCTGCAATGACCATAAGGATCGATAGCTTCACTTAATTTGCTTTGATGAAAGATCGACTGGAAGTATAGTGCGCTCGCTACAGTCATCAGACGAGCATACATACGTGTTCACTAGGTAAAAATCAAGGACTGCAGGGGTATGCCACATAAATTCAACTCGATCGACAGCGGGTTGTCGGACACTCATGAAAGCCAGATTTTAAGTCCGAGGACCATCAGTCTCATCCAATAGTGGAGCGAGGCCTGATCCCAACCAGATACTACACCATCATCCGATAGATAGTGGGCTCCCTCCCCAGAGGATGAAAGCCTGATTCCAACGCACTGGAGTGTTCATGATTTGTGAGCGCTGCCTCATTGACGACTCATAATCGAGTAGTGCCGTTTTAGCCGCCACGAGGTCGCTACATTGTCCACGAGGCATGACGTGACCCTCGGCGGCAACCACTCGAGGGAGAATCTGGATTCTATGGCCGCCCAAGGATCTCCGAGACCCGATTGTTGGTCTCATGATTCGATCCACACAGAAGATGGGGATTATCCGATTGCGATCGAAAAAGGGTTCCGCTTCACGTTCTGAGCGCATGGCCCCCGCTGCTGCCACGTACCGGGATACAGACACGCTGCACGCAGGTCGGGCGCCAACACAACAAACTTCTCATGAGCCCATTGAAAGGTTGGGCCGGAAACTTAGAGACTCGTCAATTAACGCGAGGCAAGCGGTGAACTGTCATCACCGTTTGCCCTGCGTCCAAGCGGCCATAGCGCGGTGTAGAGCTCTATGTGCACACTGTCTTACTGTCTACTACGGATACTACTACTTCTATTGTTATACACCTCTCATTAGTATGCTGCCAGCTCAGCTTGCCAATCTATGCCAGATCTGGGCCCAACAAAACAAGATGATCGAGTAATGGAGGTCATACCAGTTGTCGGGAAGTGGGATGTGGCCGCCACCACCCGAGCCGAGGGCGCCTGGAGATGGGAGTGAGATAGAAGACAACAACCTGGCCCTCGTACTGAGTACGGCTATGCTACAGGGTATGGCGAGGACCCGAGTGAGCCTTGGGAGGCACAAATGGGCCGTGTGGTTGCAGGGCTTTGCGCTTTACGATGTATCCGTAATTTCCCAATGCAATTTGCTTGTGGGGGGTTCTCGGCAGAACTCGAAAAGTTCAGAACACACTTGAATGAGGCTGTCTTGCTCGATCCAATGGTGTGACTATAGCGCCAATACTTGGTAGAGGATCCAGTGCCTTGTTCGAGACGCTTCCTGTTTTCACATTCGAGTGCATGGAGTCAGTAGTAAGGCAAAGTGGCCTGGGCCAGCAGTTCAACTGGAGATGGGGCCAGAACCTGGAAGTGGAAGGCCACCGGGTGCGTGGCGGGGCCCGACGGAAAAGTGGAGGATTCGGCTAGGCCCTGGTGGTACCACATGCCGTCATAGAAGGCCTTGCGCTGCCCAACTGGCTCCAGGTCGGTCAGCGATCTTGCGAGGATTTTTAGGCTTCTTGCTTTGCGGCAGGAAACAAGGTGAGGGTAGGAGCTTGCTACTCGTAGTACTTACTCGTATATGGCATACTTACTTGCCGTTACTTCATCCCTTCTACCGCTGGGAGTGAGAAGCCACCGCCTGACACTGATTCCCTCGGGCCCGATCTTGAGTCTCCACTGCACCTGCCAGCTTGCCCCAGTTGCCAAGCCCGGGGGGTGGCTCCAGCCGGTCAAAGTCTTTATTTCAACCAATCATACTCTCGTTAAGCACAGCCACCCCTGGCTTGATCCAGGACCTGTCAATGCATACAGGCTGCTTTGATATGGAGCAAGAGCTCCCCCCAGACCGCGACTTCACTCTTCCATTGCTTCACTCCCAAGGCTCCAGCTCACCTGAGTACCTTACCATTCTTCTTCTTCTTGCCCATGTCGTTATTCACTTAGCTTTTTGCTGAAGCCATTTGGGGCTCCTCCCAGTCGTCTCCGGTAGTATTTTGCTGTTCATTGTACTTCGGCCTCCATGGCCTTTTCCGCGAAACCCCTACATCGATGCTCCTCGACGCGACGAGGACCAATTATCCTCTCCACGTGTATTAATTATTCTGTTCTGCGCCACCGCCATTCCTTTATCTTTACAACATATGGTGCCGTTCGTGATCGTGCCATCGAACCCTAAGCGCGCCCACAGCCCACGAGCTGCCATCTAGCCATGGCCGACTCGAAAGGCGGCAAACAGCCACAGGAACGAGCGTAAGTCCTTTCCAGCTCGTGTATTTAAACTCCTAATACCCCGGGGGTAAATACCTGCCATTGTTTAGGAGCTAACAGCCTTGCTCAGCCCGGCCATCACAATTGATACCGCCGCAGAAAACGGCCAAAAAGGTCCCGCAAACATGCCTGAACACTCACAACCTCCGCAGAATGTCAATTGGTCACCAACGTCCCAAGACGGCCCAGCCAGTGCCTCTGACCAACCAGGGAAACTTCCCGACCTACATATCCAGACCTCCTTCGATAGTAGAAATAGTCTACCCCCGAGTCCCCACAATGTTTCGAGCCCCGTAAAGTCAAGAGGCAACGACCGTTCATCTGGATTTCTTGAAGTCCCCGGTAGTGGTCGCGACAGGCAGGGGTCTGTCGATACAGAAGATGGCTCCCGATCTGTCTCATCACAAGGCGATGTGACGGTCGTGCCTTCCAATGGAGGACAATCCGATCAAGGCAAGCAACTTCAGAGCCACAACGAAAATATCATGGAAGACGACACCGCGCTCAACCCTGATGTCGGGTCTGAGGCTGAGTTCAAGGTTGAAAACAACCCCTTCGCCTTTTCGCCCGGTCAGCTCTCAAAGCTGTTCGACCCAAAGAGTCTTGCGGCCTTCTACAAGCTAGGCGGCCTGGCCGGCCTCGAGCGAGGCTTGCGGACAGATCGTAAGGCTGGTCTGAATGTCAACGAAGGCCACCTCAGCGGGACTGTTTCTTTCGATGAAGCAACACGGAAAGACGTAAAGCCGCTGGCCCACGCCGCCTCCGATGAGATGCATGTCGGCAATGCGGGTGAACCGTTTCAGGACCGACTCCGTGTTTTCAAGGATAATCGACTTCCTGAGCGCCAGGGCAAAAGCCTCCTACAGCTCATGTACATTACCATGAAGGACAAGGTTTTGATCCTACTCAGCATCGCGGCCGTTGTCAGTCTTGCTGTCGGCCTTTATCAAACCTTTTCCCACGAGTCGGGATCCAACCAGAATAACGACAAGCGCGAGCTTATCACTCAGTACGGCTTCGCCAAGAGGGTCGAAAACGCCAACGAGGATGGTAGCGGCCGTGATAAGGATAGCGAGCCCAGGGTGGAATGGGTTGAGGGAGTGGCTATCATGGTGGCTATTGCGATCGTCGTCCTTGTCTCGTCCCTTGTTGATTGGAGAAAAGAACGTCGCTTCGCAAAACTGAATCGGAAGAAGCAGGATCGCGTCGTCAAGGTGATCCGTTCTGGCAAGACAAGTGAGATTTCCGTTTACGACATCATGGCCGGAGATGTCCTGCATCTTGAACCAGGCGATTTGGTTCCTGCCGATGGGATTCTCATTGAGGGTTTCAACATCAAGTGCGACGAGTCCCAGGCCACCGGCGAATCGGATCTCATCCGCAAACGACCAGCGGACGACGTTTACCGCGCAATAGAAACCCACGAGAACCTGAAGAAGATGGACCCATTTATCCAGTCTGGTGCCCGCGTAACCGAAGGAATTGGCACGTATATGGTCACCTCGACTGGCGTCCACTCCTCGTACGGCAAAATCCTCATGGCACTGAACGACGATCAGGATATGACTCCGCTCCAGCATAAGCTCAATGTCATTGCAATATGGATTGCAAAGATTGGTACTGCAGCTGCATTCCTACTCTTTGTCGTATTGTTCATCAAATTCCTTGTCAACCTACCAAAACAGCCAGCCAGCGTCACTCCGGCGCAGAAGGGTCAGCAATTCTTGGACATCTTCCTGGTCATTGTGACGATTATTGTCGTTGCTGTCCCTGAGGGTTTACCCCTAGCAGTCACGTTAGCACTTGCTTATGCGATGGTGCGCATGATTAAGGACAACAACCTCGTCCGTCACCTCAAGGCGTGTGAGGTCATGGGCAATGCGACGACCATTTGCTCTGACAAAACCGGCACCCTGACCCAGAACGAAATGCGTGTTGTCTCGGGAACGATTGGAACCGGTTATCAATTCGGCGGCCGTCGATCAGAGTCACCGGAAACCGAGACTGGAGCTAACACAACTCCTATGGATGATGCCAACGCAAAATCTGCTGAAGGGTGCGTGTCAATGCTGGGTCCTTCCGTCAAGGAGCTCTTACTCAAGTCCATTGCCCTTAATTCGACCGCATTCGAGGGTGAAGAGAACGGACAGATGAAGTTTATTGGCTCCAAGACCGAAACTGCTCTCCTCCTGTTTGCCAAAGACCACCTGAAAATGGGGCCTGTTGAGGAGGAGCGAGAGAAATCGAAAACTATCCAGCTCGTTCCCTTTGACTCTGCCCGTAAAGCCATGGCTATTGTCGTCCAGTTGCCTAACAACAGAGCCCGGCTCTACGTCAAAGGCGCCTCAGAAATCATCCTGGCCAAGTGTAGCAGTATTCTGCGTAACCCAGCCGAGGACACCGCCATTGCCTCCATGACCAAGGAAGACAGGAGCACAATCTCGGGGCTCATAGACCGATATGCCAACCGCTCCTTGCGGACGATTGGCATCGCATACCGGGACTTTGAGTCCTGGCCACCAGAAGATACGCGCAGGGTAGAGGGAAATTCCAACGAGGTGGATGTGGAGAGCTTATTCGAGGATCTGTCTTTTATCGGAATGGTTGGCATTCAGGATCCCCTTCGACCTGGTGTTCCGGAGTCAGTAGCCTTGTGCCAGAAGGCCGGCGTCACTGTCCGCATGGTCACGGGAGACAACAAACTTACAGCTCAAGCCATCGCGAAAGAGTGCGGCATCCTGCAGCCTGATGGGATAGTCTTGGAAGGGCCCGAGTTCCGCAACATGAGCCGGTTGCAGCAGGAGGAGATCATTCCACGGTTACAAGTCCTTGCTCGGTCGAGTCCGGAAGACAAGCGCATCCTCGTCAAGAGACTCAAAGACAAGGATGAAATCGTAGCAGTCACTGGAGACGGGACCAATGATGCTCCCGCCCTAACCACGGCCGATGTTGGTTTTTCCATGGGCCAGTCGGGCACAGAAGTGGCCAAGGAGGCGTCGTCGATCATCCTGATGGACGACAATTTTGTCAGCATTGTCCAAGCGCTGAAATGGGGACGCGCGGTGAACGATGCGGTCAAGCGTTTCCTACAGTTCCAGCTGACGGTGAATATAACGGCAGTCGTCCTCACATTCATCACAGCTGTGTCTTCTGACAGTGAGGAGTCAGTCCTGACAGCTGTCCAGCTACTGTGGGTCAATCTCATCATGGACACTCTCGCGGCACTCGCCCTTGCGACCGATCCGCCACAGCACAGCATCTTGGAAAGGAAGCCGGAACCGCGGAAGAATTTCATCATCACGCCCACCATGTGGAAGATGATCATTGGCCAAGCCATATACCAGCTGGCTATCACCCTCGCTCTGTACTATGGTGGACCACACGGTATCCTGCCTTTGGGTAGACAACCCAGCAAGGACGAAATCTCCACGCTCGTATTCAATACCTTTGTGTGGATGCAGATTTTCAATCAGTGGAAGTAAGTACACCGCCAATCTTACCCAGCTACATGGACTACGGACTGCAGTAAGCTAACCAAGTTCCCAGCAACCGTCGCCTAGACAATCATTTCAACATCTTTGAGGGTTTGTTGCAAAATCCATACTTCATTGGCATAAGTGCCCTCATGAGCGGTGGCCAAGTCTTGATCATCTTTGTGGGCGGTGCGGCTTTCTCTATCGCCAAGGAAAAGCAGTCGGGAGGGCTATGGGCCATTGCCCTGGTGTTGGGTGTCCTATCGATCCTTGTGGGCGCGCTAATCCGCCTCATACCTGACAAGTGGGTTGTAGCTCTGGTCCCCGAGTTCCTGAAACGGCGCGCGTCCAAGTTGCCTGGTGTGAAGGTGTCAGACGAGGAGATGGGCTTATATCCCGAACCACTCGCCGAGGTGCGGGACGAGCTTCGATTCCTCAGGCGGATGAAGGGAGGACGCCTGAACAACTTGAAGTTTGCCGTCCAGCATCCGAGGGAGGCCATCATCCAGCGATCGCGGAGCCCGTCACGGTCGAGATCAGACTCGCTCCAACCGCCGCCCTCGCCGGCCAAGGGTGGCACGGTCGTCGAGTCAGGGCCCGCTACTCCGGAGTCCCGGCGGCGATCTAGGTCGACAAGATCAAGATCAAACTCGGCGCTGGGAGCGCCCACGGTCATGGCGGGTATTGTTGCGGCGGGTGTAGCAGCTGGGTGGTCACCAACGGCCAGAGGAACGTCAGAGGGGGCCGAGGATAATGGCGAAGCGCGGCCGCGGCGAGGTAGCGCAGACGAGAGGAATAGCTCGCGGGGTTGAAGTGGTGGGCTGGAGTGGCAAACAATAACAGCCGGCTCAGTACAGAATACCTCGGTGGCATTGTTGTATTATTATACGTTACTCATAGATGGGTTGTCTTGTTAGGCAACTCGCATCCCGTCTTTCCCCCTTAGATTAGAATTCGATTAATAAGAGTAGCCCAGCAACGGTCTGGACCCTTCAGCGATGTGGCACCGTGGTGTCGGTAGATTGTGTTGAAATTGGCAGCGTAGGAACAGGCTGTATGTACTCCGTACGTCGTAGTGGCGCGCTGGTGGCTAGCCAAATGAGGTGGGGAGGCAGTTGAGGGGATGTAGAGAGCAGGTTGGGCCCGAATATTTCCGAAGACTGGTAGACTAACTAAGGATTTCACCTTCTGAGTGCTGCGATTAAGATGCGCGTGTGATGCTTTGACACGCATATATTAGAAGCGCCGGGAATGATAATGAAGGCAGGCGAGAGTGATTAAACTGCGAAGTCCCTGTTATACAGACGCAAAATAGAGAGAGTAGGTACGAAGATGGTTGTTGCAGGTAGGAATAGTATAGGGTAGGTAACTACATAGGTAGCATAGAGGACTATTAGTATAACTAACGGAGGGGCCGGGGGGGTTTCTAGTTGTGGTGGGATGGAGGCGACCGGCAGAGGCGGAATAGAAACTCCGGCTGACTGTGAATAGCGCATACCGCCTTTCTGGGGTCTATTGTGTTACGGCTCAAAGTCCGGAGTGTTCGCTGGTCAGGGCGTGGGTCGAGGTGGCGATAGGGAAGCTTCCGTTTATAGTTTGGGGTTTGAGTTGACTTGTCTTAATCGTTCCAGCCACGAGTGACTGCGCTAGCAGTATCAGGACTCGAGGGGATTACGAAGCAACAAGAGCATGACAAGGGCAGCAGTTCTTCTGCAGCAATACGGCGAATGAGGCATTGGTGAGGCGCATTGATGAGGCATCGATGAATCAAGGGCGCGATGGAGTCGGTACAGAGTCGTACTCGGTGGCCGTACTCGGTGGCCGTACTACAGTCTACAGCACTTGGACAGAAAATTAGGGACAAGTCATGAGTGGCCCATTTCTTTCTACTATGACACGGGAGCGGCGCCACGCACGCTTTTCCGGGTGGCTGGCTGTTTTAGGCACACATGAGTCTATTTCCTGGCGATTGGCGCCGGTTTTCGTATTCTCTTTCCCTTTCTTATTTCTGATTTCTTTCTTATTCTCATCTCGCATTTCGCATTTCGCATTTCTCATCTCACTGCTCGTGTCATACTCACTCTCACTCTCACTCTCTTCCACCCTTGCTCCAGCCCCTTTTCGCCTCTCCCCTGGCTGCTGTTGCATTCGCTCCTTGCCTGCATTCTGTTGCTTGTATTTCCTGGGGTAAGTTGACCGGATTGGGCGGACGACGCTGGACGGCAAGACTTTTTGTCTTTTCTGTCGCAACTCCCTTCTGCCCCTCCCTCGCGACTCTCTCTCTCTTCCTTTTTCGGTTTACCTGTTTACCTGTTTATTTACCTGTTCAAACTGTTCACACTGTTCACCTCGTTTCTCTTCCTCTCCCCATCACCACCTGACGCGTTCTTCGGGGTCGCATCGCATTGGGGATTCGGGCCTACGGAATTGGACTACTACCGGACTACTGGATTGGCGGTTGTTGGCTGGTCTCTCGGCCATCTCCCTTTCAAACCACCTCGAGGACTTTGAGACAGGGGGTCGCCCATATTCCAATCCTCGTATCCGTGCTCGAAGCCGTTTATTAGCCTTTTGACCTTCTGGAGTCCGAGTTAATAATCGCTGTCCTTTTCCGCTTCACCCACCCTTATTCATTCTTTTCGACCGCAACACCAGACCACATAGTCGCGAAACTGTTTCCACTCTTCTTCTCGCTTTTCTTTCCCTTTCCTCTCTGGCCTAGCTAGTCTCACCATCTATCTACCTGCACACTTTGCACACCATCATAACACCACAACACCACAACACCACAAAACCACAACACCACAAAACCACAAAACCCGGCTTACCGAATTGTCATCCATAGAACCTTGCAAGGCCACACACACAGCCTTGATGAACGGCAAACGTGGCGCAGCCAAGGGTGTCACCCTGGCCAAGCGCAAGACCAGCCCCGGCAAGGCACCCGAGAAGCTGTCTGACAATCCCACGTCAGACGAGCTGAGAGACGCCGCTGTCCACATTTCTCTCGCCGACCTCGAGGAGCGCGTTGCTGACGTGCGTGACTCGTGGGAGACCGAGTCGCTGTTCGAGGATGTCTTTGAGGAGCTTGTCAACGATGATGCCTCTGCCTCCGTGTCGGGTGAGTCTTCCTGTGCTGAGCCTCATGGTGATGACGATCAAGTTTTGCTGACTCGTACTTGCTGCTCAGATGGCGCCAGCGCAGGCACCGGTGCTACCAATGGCTCTTCTGTCTGCACACCCGAAGAGGCCAGTCGTCTGCGCCGCGAACTGCGCGAATATGGCCCAGCTGTCTTCTGCCAGCGCACCGTCGACTCTGGCCGCTACACGGCCAAGAAGCTGCTGAGCGCCTTTGGTATCAAAGCCCCAGCCTTCCTCGAGGGCGCCCCGGATGAGGATTACTGCAGCCTGCTGTCCCTGGCCATAACCCGCGAGCTCTCCAAGCGTGCCAAGCTAGCCCGCTACAACACGGTTGGCGACGCTGTCGACCTCATCCGCCGCAGCTCCAACATCATCCTGCTCACCGGTGCTGGCATCTCTACCTCGCTCGGTATTCCCGACTTCCGCTCCAAGGGTACCGGTCTCTACTCCAAGCTCGAGCACCTCGGTCTCAGCGACCCCCAGGAGGTCTTCGACATCAACGTCTTCAAGCAGGACCCCAGCATATTCTATTCGGTCGCCAAGGACATTGTCCCCGCCATTGATCAGTACACACCGACTCACAAGTTCATCGCCATGCTGCACGAGCGTGGCAAGCTTCTCACCAATTACTCCCAGAACATTGACAACCTCGAGATCAAGGCCGGCGTCCCCAAGGACAAGCTCATTCAGTGCCACGGCTCCTTCGGCACCGCCAGCTGTGTCGAGTGCGGCTACAAGATTCAGGGTGAGAAGATCTTCCCGGACATCAAAGCTGGCAACATCCCCAAATGCCCCCGCTGCATCCAGAACCTGCGCGCTGCCGCTGCCCCGACCAAGCGCAAGCGCTCCGCTGGTGCTGATGGCAAGCGTCGCCGTCGTTGGGGCGCCTCCGCCGCCAATAGTTCTGACGAGGACGACGACTCCACGTATGACGTGCCCACGGCTGGCATCATGAAGCCCGACATCACCTTCTTCGGCGAGGCCCTCCCCGACGAGTTCTCGAGGCGCCTCACCGAGCACGACCGCGACAAGGTCGACCTCGTCATCGTCATCGGCACCTCGCTCAAGGTGACGCCCGTCTCCGAGATTGTCTCGTGGCTCCCCTCGCACATCCCCCAGATCTACATTTCGCGCCAGGCCGTCAACCACATCAACTTTGACATTGACCTCCTCGGTGACTGCGATACCGTCGTCACCGAGCTGTGTCGTCGCCTCGGCTGGGAGTTCTGCCACGAGATGGTCGACCCGGACGTCCGCATCGACGTGTCCACCGAGGAGGGCTATAAGAGCCGCCACATGTTCACGCCCGACAAGCCTTCGAAGTAGAGGAGTTGCCAAGGATGTTTGAATTTCTCTCTCTCTTTTCTTTTTTGCTCATTTTCTTTGTGTCCATTGGTGTAGGGAGTTGGCGGGCAACGACCTGGTGCGAGGCGTCTGGACTCGGAAACTTTTGATACGTCCGGTTTCCTTTGCGGTTTAGTTTTCTTCTCTGTTCGCACTTGTTGTACCCGGGGAAGAAGGATTGGATGAAGAAGGGGAAGGAAAGAGGGACAGAGGGTGCGAGAGGACATATAACCCTCGCGCCACTGTTGTTGATTTTCTCGCGAAAGGGTGTGGTTATGGAGAACAGAAGAGGAGGCCTGTAGAAGCTGTAGATGGATTACATGACCTTGCTTTTCCAAAATAATGGACCGCCCTGAAGAGGGATTCGTGTACTGGATGTGATCGGGTCTCATCGAGCGAAGAAATGAACATGAGAGACTTTTCAAGATACGGGTATAATATACTGGTCATGTCTATTTCGAAGCATGCTTATGTACGTCTTAAAACAAAAAGTAACCCTTCCCCCTCCCGGCTATGATGGCGTGGAAAAATTAATCCGCTATTGCTCATAACGCCTCGCCCTAAATCAGACTCTCATACTTGTCCAGCCCCGACCTTTGCTGGGGCTGCTTCTGCTGGGGCTGCTGCTGAGGCTGCTTCTGCTGTATACCGCCGGCGCCGCCCATAACGCTGTTCATGCTCATGTGCGATGACGGCTGGGCGCCCATAGATGCCCAGGGACTCTTCTGCTGCTGCTGCTGCTGTTGCTGAGGTTGTTGGATGCCAAAGGCGGAACCCGAGGAGGACAACGTCCCTGCCCCCGGGGGTGGTGGGAGCGAGAAGGACGACCCGCGCGAGTCGGGGGAGCCTATGGAGGGGCGTTGGCCGATGGACATGTTGGACATGGAGGTGTTTATGCCACCAAAGCTGGATTGCGTGCTGGCCGAGTAGTTTGGCGTCGACGACGATGCCCAGGGGTTAGATGCACCTGTGCCGGCGGAGGACCAGTTGATAGACGCCGAAGGTGGCGGGGCGGACGGCTGAGTAGGCTGCATGGGCTGGCTGAACTGCGTCGATGCCGGCGTGAGGGACTCGAAGCGGTTAAGGTCGGGTGTGACGGTGCGGAAGCTCGACTGCTGAGACTTCATAGCGCCTGCCCGGGTAGGGGGGCTGGTCGGGCCGGCCGCGGACGGGCTGGGGGTAGACCAGGAGAAAGCTGGCGCCTGGGGTGTGCTGGCGGAAGACCCCGCCCCCCTGGTGGTGGAAGATGAGTTGGGTGCATCATCCCAGCTGGCGAAACCACCAGAGCCGTTGGCCGGTGTGGCGGATGTGGATGTGCTTGTGCGGCCCTTGACGAGGGACTCGAAGTCGTCCTCGGTCGCCCCGTTGCTCTGGTCAAACGACGTGCCCGTCACGCCGCCAAAGGAGAGGAAGTCTTCATTCTTGGCGCCGACGGAGCCGTTGGTCCCGCCCAGCTCCTGCAGCTTCCTGGTCTGCTCATCCTCGACCTTGCGCGAGAGTAGCTTGATGAGCTCCATGAAAGTCTGGAACTGCTTCAGCTCGAGTAGCGGTCCCAGGCTCATGCTCCACAGGATGGGGAGAATGTCCATAGCCACGAATTCCGCGTCGGCGACCTGGCCAACGATTCGCAGAACGTTGAGGGCGGCCATCATGACGGCGGGCTCCTTGGTCTTGATGCCCTTGATCAGAGGGACAATCTTCTCCTGCATTGTGTACTTATCCAAGGCGGTCGACGACGTGATCTTCTTGTTCTGGGCATCCAGACCGTTGAGCCCATCGTCAGCTGCAGCATCGGCGGACCCACCGCAGAGGATGACGAAAGATTGCAAGCCGCGGACCTTGATGGCCAGACTGTTGGTGCGCGTGAAGACGGCGGAGACAATGGGGAACAGTTCGTTCTTGATGGTGCTAAAGTCGAGCACGGGCAGGACAACAGGAAGACTCCGCATGGCTGCGTCAATAATGGAGTGAGTTGGGCATTCGATGGCGGCCAACAGGACGGGAAATATGTCTAGGTCATGGTCAGTATCAAGATACGTCGATATGAGCGGGCAACGTACCATCCTTGAACTCTGCCCCCGAGCAATTGTCGGCGCACACGGAAAGGTTTTCCAGGAAGATCATTAGTCCTGCGTCCCGAGCCGGGTCCTTCTCTTGCTGGCCCTGCTTGGCGTTGACGACGAAGATATCCTTGAGCGCCGGTCGCACCTTGTCCCCAAACGCGCGGCGCGAGGAGGGGAGCAGCTGGAGGATTTTGAACACGTTTTGCAGGATGGGAGAGAGGAGGTCCCTATCCTTGAGCTCCTCCAATAGAGCCGGGAGGAGTTTCTTCTCGATGACGGATTTGGGGAACGACGGCAGCACCTTGGTGAGCCCCCGCAGGAACTGGCTCTTCTCATTGGGCGTCTTGGCTGGGAACGCGTCGAGGAAGCGAATCGTCGACACTAGGACATTGTCGAAGTATTCGCTCTCCTGGAACTCCTTGGCGGTTAGCCGTTGGGCCGGCCGCCGTGTGATGAGCCTGGGAAGCACATGGCCTGCAAGGTCCTTGGGAAGGGGACGGGAGCAGAGGAACTTGTTCGAGGTTGAGGGGATGGTGGAGGAGGAAGCAAAGAGCTTCTTGTAGGATGAGAGGCTGCCATGTGCCTCCAATGGGGAGCGGTGGGGGGAGTTGTAGAGTGCCACGCACAACAGTCCTAGTGAGAACATATCGGCAGCAGCCGTCATATTGTTGTCCATGACAAAGTCGGGCGATGTGTAGTCGAGTTTGAGCTGGACAAACTTGGGCAACCTCGGATCGGGGTTCAGAACCTCGTACAAGTTGACGCCGTGTATCGACGTGGGCTTGGTAGATCCCTCGATGGGGCTGCAGAAAGCCAACCCGCTGATTTTCCAGTCGGACTTGAGGCGTGTCAGTCGGCGGCGACGTTCCATGTCGGCGAGGATGGGCGACATACCTTGGCATTGATGAGGACCGCATCCGGGGTTAGGTTGCCGTGTACTAGACCGGCATTCTCGTGTAGGAACTCGAGGGCTTTGCTGATTTGCAGCAGGCCCTTTTGAATCTCAAGTTCGTCGATCTCGAGTTCTCGTCTCCTCCTTACACCGTCCGCATCCTCGGTGACGAACCGACTTCCCCTTCCACCAGGGCCGCCAGACCTCTCCTGATCATCCTTCTCTTGCAGAGCGCTCGCAAGGGACGCAGTCACTGCTTCCGTCACAAACTGTAGGCCGCCGCTTCTCGTCTCCTCCACCGGTTCCACCAACTCGAGGATGCTCGGGTGCCTGAGTTTGGCTAGACTGGACGCCTCCTTCTTCAGACGGTCGACAAGCTGGTCGACGGTGCGCTTGAAAGTGGCACCTCCAGACCTGCCTAGAGAGCTACCGTGGGAGTCGAGCGACTTCTTATCAAAGACAAAGACGCTGTAGACCTTGCCGGTCGACTTCTTCTTTCCATCGTAGATCTTCCACGGGCCGGCCGTCGATGTCGGGTTCGGGGATATGGAGTAGTTGGCAGTGATGTTGGTGGAAGAGATGGACTTGAGCGCCGAGGAGAACATGGTGTCGGGTTATGCGATTGGGTCGAGGACTGGTTGGATCATATCGAGACGCCGCGAGATGGGATAAGAGCCGGGGTGGAGGGGCGGTTACGTCGGGCTTGCGCGGCTGCGCACAATGGGCTTTGGAGAGTCTCGACAAGAAGGCAGTCGCACGTGGCTTGAACAGCGATTAGGGCAGGTTTGCGCAGTCGTATTCTGGGTTTCTGGCGCTCGTCGGCCGCGCGTGGGTAGCGTTGGGATTGTGCGGCGACTTGACACCCAAAGATGGTAAGTATTACGGTGGTGAAGCGGGTGCTGACGGTGCTGTACCTGTAACTTGGCATGCTTGGCTTAGAGAACGCGAGCCACGCGTGGGTTCTTGTGGCTGACATGCCAGATGTGGCTGAGCACGAGTACTCGTAGCAGGCGAACGGCACGAACGGGTAGCTTCGGCGAATGACCGCCCGAATCGCTGGAGCTCGCTGCAGGTCCACGCCCTTGCAGTGCAGCGAACGGGCGGCATACAACGCCTTGTCACGGGCACAGGGAGCTACATTGAGCTCCGATGCAGCCCCGATACCAACGGCTTAGGCATGCGGGTATTTTCACTAGGGAGCCGGTATAAGAGTCACGCGAGCCAATCTGTGCCAGGACGCTCCTCTCTTGTTGTCATAGGCATTACTCGTGTTAGGAAGCGAGCAAGTCTCAGTTGGGTACGTTGTACCAACTCGTTTGTGGTAATTCCGGTGTAGTGTTTATTCCCCGAAATCGGACAGGTACAGGTACGGATACAACCACCCAAGTTGCGCCTCAAAAGTTTCGAGCCCTTCCCCCCGTGCTCACCGCAAACCTTGCAACTCCACGGATTGCTCACCACGATGAGGTCTCTTCTTCGATCCACTGCTCTGCGGAGCGCCACTCGGGCGCCGCGAGCGCTGCCAGCCTGCTACGCTGCGCGCCCCTTCAGCGTCAAGGCCGATCACGCATCGGCCTCCAAGCAGCGCGCCCTGGATCCTTCCAAGCTCCAGATCACTAAGACCAAGCACCCCAAGGCCCTCAGTAAGCCTGAGGATCTCGTCTTTGGCAAGGAGTTCACCGGTACGCCCAATTGGGCCCTCACGCGCCTGTATACACCTTTCGCTGACCTTATCTCTGCCAGATCATATGCTCATGATTGAGTGGACTGAAAAGGACGGATGGCTCGACCCCAAGATTGTCCCCTACCAGAACCTCTCCCTCGACCCCGCGACCTGCGTCTTCCACTATGCCTTTGAGTGCTTCGAGGGTCTCAAGGCCTACAAGGACAAGGCCGGCAATGTGCGCCTGTTCCGCCCGGACAAGAACATGGCCCGCCTGAACAAGTCGTCCGCCCGCATCGCCCTGCCCACCTTTGAGCCCTCGGCCTTCATCGACCTGATCAACAAGTTCGTCCAGGTGGAGAAGAAGTCCATCCCCAACCAGCGCGGCTACTCCCTCTACCTCCGCCCGACCATGATTGGCACGCAGAAGACGCTCGGCGTCGGCGCCCCCGGCTCTGCCCTCCTCTATGTCATCGCCTCCCCCGTCGGCCCCTACTACCCCACCGGCTTCAAGGCCGTCTCGCTCGAGGCCACCGACTACGCCGTGCGCGCCTGGCCCGGCGGCGTCGGCGACAAGAAGCTCGGCGCCAACTACGCGCCCTGCATCCTGCCGCAGCTCGAGGCCGCCGCCCGTGGTTTCCAGCAGAACCTGTGGCTGTTCGGCGAGGAGCAGTACGTCACCGAGGTCGGCACCATGAACATGTTCGCCGCCATCAAGGACAAGGCCACGGGCCAGAAGGAGCTCGTCACGGCGCCGCTGGACGGCACCATCCTCGAGGGCGTGACCCGCGACTCGGTCCTCGCCCTGGCCCGCGAGCGTCTCGTCCCCGAGGGCTGGAAGATTAGCGAGCGCAAGTACACCATCAAGGAACTCTACGACGCCTCCAAGGAGGGCCGCCTGATTGAGGCCTTTGGCGCCGGCACCGCTGCCATTGTCAGCCCCGTCAGGAAGATCTCGTGGAAGGGCGAGATCATTGACTGCGGCCTCAAGGAGACCGAGGAGTCTGGCGAGATTGCTCTTCGGATGAAGAACTGGATCGAAGGTATCCAGTATGGCGAGGAGGAGCACGAGTGGAGCTATGTGACCAAGCCGTAGATGGGTTGAGAAAACATATATATGCGTTAGTATTTGGCAGTATATCAATAGAGCGGTGGAGAATCTACATGATTTAGTTCTAGCCTATTTTGCTACGTTCATTGTAACCGCACGAGATATCGGCTCCGCAAAGCATTTGTGGGCCATGCGAGGTGGCACTGGAGGCCGACCCAGTTGGTTGTGTGTCAAGTGTAAAGTGTCATTGGTGACAAAAGAAAGGTACATCTCTTCTAGTAATGGCGTAAACCGAGAGGAATCTTCACTGGGAAGACGGAGTGCCAATATACACGGTCGCGGGTCTAAATCCAGGGCACTATGCAGCTCCATCGATTCCGTATTCCTCTTGCATGTCCCATGCCGATGCAAAAATAACCAAAGAACCCATCTAATCCTTCTTCTCGCCCTTCGCACTCGGGTCGGGCAGGATGCCCTCGGCCTCTAACCGCCTCCTGGCCTCCTCAAGGGCCCAGGTAGAGACACTGCGAGGAGCCTGTTAGCATATTTTCGCTCTGGCAAAATTGACTCACGACGGGGTTCATTCGTGGACGCCAAAGCTTGTCCCGAACCACGACAGATCGACAGATCCGTGGAGGATGGAATCGGGAGTAGCCGAATGGCCGCCAATATGGGGGACAAGACTCACGTCGTGTCAGGCTTGAAAGCCAGAGCGATGCCGGTGGCGACCAAGCTGCCGCAGAAGATGTACATGGGCCACTCCCAGCCCTCGGGCTCGGGCTTTTCGCCGGGCTTGATGCCCCAGAGCCAGCCGGTGGGAGGGTCGAACTGCTGGCCGCCGCCGCCGCCTTGTCGTCGGGTCGTCAGGGAGAAGTTTCTTGTGGCGCTGGTGGAGGTGGTGGCGGACTGGCGGACACAGCGCACGGAGCGCAGGGGCGCGGCCGCGTGTCGGATGAGGGCCATGGCAATGGTGGCCCGGTGTGCGGCTCGGGATGTGCGGATTGGGGTTCGTGGTCTCGGTCAATGGCTGTGTTGGCGGCCGGCTGAGATGGGAGACGTTGGTGGTTGTCGTTGAGATGGGTCAAGGTGCGAGGCGCTCGGACTGGATGGAAGTCACGTGACGGCATCGGGATCCTCAATGACACTCACGACCCGAGGCTCCACTTTTGCGTCGATCGCTAGAGACACCGTCATGAATTGGCTTTGAAAATGACCATGATGCGTGCCATGCAACCCAATGCCCGTAGTCTGCTGCAAATTTGAATCTGACTACTGAGGTATCTGAAGATCTAGTTGCCCTATTTTTAAACCAAATTTGTCTCACTTCCTTTGTGAAGAACCTGCCGTTTCGGAGCACATTGCCGTGGGACAGGTTGAGCGTCCCCCTCCCTCCACCCTAAACACTCCATGATTTCTTACCCCACGATCTCCACCAATCCGACAGCTGCCAGGCCGCCAACTTCATCATAGCTTCTGCAAGTGGTCACTTGGGCAGCGCAGATCTCCCGAGGCACGATTGATTAAGAATTGAGGACACCTCTGATAACGGAGAGCCCCGGCCTTCATGGTGCCTTATCACAGCTCTAGAAAGCCCAGCTTTGGGCCCCAGGGGTCACAGTTCGCCAACTGGTCGTACACTCGTTAACCTCGTCTTGCTGTCAGGCCTCAGTGCCTAGACCATCGTGCTCCTATGCTCCCGTGGGGCTAATCTGCAAGATGCATCTTGACCCCAGCTCAGCAATCCCCAGCCATGGAGCTCCGAACGAGTCTTTGGACGGCAATGTGACTGGCGATGCTGCTGGTCGTGATTTGCCTGGGGGGCTTTCACCTCTCAACCAGAACTATCTGGCTCAAGCGAGACCTGCCCTTGGAAGCAGGCAAAACTCATCCGTCACCTTGGGACAAATCGAGCAGATGGTCTCGGGAGACAAGATCGACACGGAAACCTATGGAGTCTCCGAGCTACGCGATGGCTTCTTCGACGCCTTGTTCCTCAAGCCTTCAAATACGTCAGACTTGGACTTCAGGGAATATGCAAAAACCACTCTTCCACGGGCATTTGACAAGGGGCATCCGCTGTCTCCCAAATATTTCCTGTCCAGGCAGATGCATGAGATGCGCTCACTGGTCATCCGGGTGACAACGACTAGAGCGGGCATTCGGTTGCTCAAGACCTTCTTGGCCTTCTTCATCGCTTATATCATCTGTCTTATACCAGCTGCTCGGGACTGGCTCGGGAGGTATAGCTACATCATGGTTGTTTCCGTCATTCTCAACCACCCTGCTCGAACGGTCGGATCCCAGATTGAGGGCGCCATCATGACTACCGTCGGGACCGCTGCAGGACTCGGCTGGGGCGTGATTGCTATGCTGCTATCCACCTCGACTCTGGCAGCCAGTGCTGGATATGGGGGTATTCTTGCCACGTTCCTCGCCCTCTTCATGGCTGTCATTGCCTGGGTGCGATCCTTCTTTGTCAAGTTTCATCAGGCTGTTTTGTGCGCTGGTATAGCCATCACTTTTACCACCTTGGCCGAGACATTTAGCCGGCGCATAGACTGGGAGAAGATTTTGAGTTACGGCTTGCCTTGGGTCATAGGTCAAGGCATTGCCTTGGCCGTTAACTGTCTAGTGTTCCCCGACGCTGGTGCCCGGCCTCTCGCTGTTATGATTAACAAATTCTTCTTCATCGCTCAGGTTAGTCATCGTGCCAATTAAGAACAGGGGAGATGTGTACTGACAATCCTAGGATTCTCTCGTTATTCCTCGCCCTCGGGACATAAGGTTAAGGAGGTCGCTGGCCAAAGCCTATGTCGATCTTTCAACTGTCTGTCGTGACATGCGCATTGACATTACTGTGACGAGGTTTCGTCCAGATGATTTTAGCGATCTGCGAAATCTGATGCAAGCCGTCATTCGAGCTTTTTTGTCAATGGAAACGGAGACCTTCATGTTCCAGGAACAGGGTGATCAAGGGACCGTCGCTGTCACCGCCAATGCGCCCCCACGGCGATTCGACGAGGGGCCCGGTCGGGCCCGACTCGGCTCAGCCTCCTCGACCGAACTGGAGGATGCTAGCCGTAAGGTCACTCATACTTTGGCAGGGCCTTCCAAGGATATTCTAGCGTGTATGAGGGAAGGGCTGAGGCGCAGCCACGCTGCGTTGATGGATCTGTCTGGCTACCGCAAACATATAGGACCTCCGCCCGACGTCTCTTCCGACATTGGCTCTATCCGGGACCGCCTCAAAGCGACCCTCTTAGCATTTGACGACGTTGAGGCGAAGCTACTCAGCTCGGGCGAACTGGACCCTTCCTCAACCCAGGAGTCTGAAGTGGTTGAACTCTTCATCTTTGCGAGGCATGTTCGTGAGGCTGCTGCCACCGTTCATAAACTCCTGAATAAGGTAGAGCGCATGCAAGAGAGTCCGAGCTGGCCGCGGATATACATGCCATCGTATCCGTTCTGGAAATCGTTGCACAGGACAAACCGCCAGGTCCGCCATGATAGGGGCGGCATCACTGCAGGTTCCTACCAGGTCACCTTCTCTGATATTGCGAAGCTCCTAGACAAGATCAAATCTCGCGACTACAAGCCTGCGCCGCGCATGAGGCCAGGCTCGCCTGAGCCTGATGAAGAGCCCTTAGGGGTCAAGAGCACCCATGCTACGATGGATGCCGGGACTGATGCCAAGACGGATAAGGAAAAGAAGGGAAAAAGATACAAAGCCTGGCGTGTGCTCCATCGCCTTCAGGGATTCGAGACCCGGTACGCCTTCAAAGTCTGCTTGGTCACTTCTTTGCTCTCAGTTCCGTCGTACCTCAAAGGGCGGAATTGGTGGGACTACTACGAAGCCTGGTGGGTAGTCTCTGTGAGTTGGATCATGATCCACCCTAGAGTGGGCGGAAATATCCAAGACCTCGTTACTAGAGCGTTTGCTGCTGTCCTAGGAGCAGTATGGGCTGGCGCTGCCCACGCCGCCGGCGGCGGAAACCCATTTGTCCTGGCCGTTTTTGCTGCCATCTTCATGATTCCCATGCTCTATAGGTTTATACAGAGCTCTCATCCGGTATGTTGCGCTTTAGTCTATCGTGGCGATCCACTACTGATGTTTATACTTAGAGATCTGGCCAAATAGCCTGTCTGTCCTTCACAATCATATCTCTTTCCATCCAGTACAACCAGGATAGGTCGACTGCTCGTGTAGCGTTGTACATGGGGCTTGCTTTTCTTGTGGGAACGGTTGTTCCTATTGTCGTCAACTGGGTCCTCTGGCCTTTTGTTGCAAGACATGAGCTCAGGTTTGCCTTGTCTTCTATGATGTTCTTCATGAGCATTATCTATCGAAGTAAGGGCTTCTTACTGAACTACCTGCTCTACTCTAACCGGCTCAGGCGTCGTGACTAGATACGTCTACTTTGAAGAAGGCCACGAACCTACGCCTGAAGACATTGAGCGATCAGAGATGCTCGAGGGCCGCCTCCGAGAGGGCTTCGTCCGCATCAGGCAATTGCTGGTAAGCCCGGCCGTCCCGTAACCCCATCCACTGAGCCTCTTCTCACGCGTGGTCCTAGGTTATGACCCGGCATGAAATCCGCCTCCGTGGTCCCTTTGACCCGCTCCCTTACTCAGCCCTCGCCGACGCATGCGAACGCTTCTTCGAGTATCTCATCACCGTCCGCCAGTCGGCCATGTTCTACAACCCTGGCTACATCCGTGACAACCCGGTCGCTGCTGAGAAACTCCTGGGATACCGCCGTGACGCCGTGGCTGCGATTCTGGGAAACCTGTACATTCTCGCCGGGGCCCTGCGATCCCAGCGCCCAGTCCCCGTATGTTCCTCTACTCTCCGGTTTGGGGGATTGCCCAAGACATGACTCCTAACAGACGTTAGCGTTACCTGCCTAGTGCCGCCGCTGCGCGTAGGAAGCTGCTGCTTCGCACCATGGAGCTCGAGAACGAGATGGCCGCGTTCGCCGAGCAGAGCGACGTGCACCACCACAAGAAGTGGAGCGACATCTACAGCTACTCCTACAAAGAGAGCTTGACTGGCTGTGTCGCGCAGCTCGAGGAGCTGGATAAGTATACGAAACTAATCGTCGGCGAGCAAGCGTAAGTCTTACTAGCCTCTGCGGGACGTACCCAGGATGCTTACGAATTTATAGATGTGGAGAATTCAAGGACGACGACGACGATGACTCCGACTCCTCTGGCGATGAGAACGATGAGAACGATGAGGATAAATAGTGGACTCAAGACATGGATTTGATACCCTAAAACCTGCCATTTTCCAACACCCAATACTCCTGCGCGCTATGCCTGCCGTAATTTCCAAATGCTAGTATGCGCCGTTGGTCATCTCATTCAAAATATCCCTGGTGATGAGTTTCCCCTTTAGTAACGCCCGCTCTCCAATGGTTGCCTTCTTTGGCAACAATCGCCGATTCTCCTTTCCAGTGTCCTTTGGTTTCGCGCCTCCCTGCGCTTTCTTTGGGGATGCCCTCGCTTTTACCGGCGACTTGGACTTTTGCGTCGGCCCCGTGGCTGTGATCTGTGTACCCAGATCCTCAAAATGATGGCTCTCCAGAGCGTCCTGGGGTAGATGGTATATCCAATCCCGTGTCTCCATGAGGGAGATGAACTGGCTCAGCATGTTCTCCTTGCCGCTGCCTTTCAAGGTGCTCATGCTCCCGACAACGAGGAGCTTGGTCTTTGCCCGCGTAAATGCGACATTGATCCGCCGCCAGTCCTTGAGCAAGTCGCCAATGTTGCAACTGTCGTTGCTCCGTACAAGGCTTAACACGATGACCTCCTTATCACGTCCCTGGAACCGATCGGTTGTATGCATCTCCACACCTGTGTACCCTCGGAGTTGTTCCTTGAGGAGGAATAGCTGAGCACGATAGTGGGTCATAACACCGATCTCCCCGGCGGGAACACCAACGCCGAGGAGACTGTCGACGAGCTGGGAAACAATGCGGGCCTCGGCCGGGTTGACGATACGCTTTCCTTGGGCTTCTTCGCGAACAGGAGGCTGGAGCGTGTCTGTGTTGATAAAGCGAACGCGAGCCTCACTCTCCAAGAGATCGTAGAGCCAACAACGGGACGGGGCGGGCCCAACACAGAAAGACCGTGGTGTGCCTGGGAGCGCAAGAGATGATGCGTCGTAATGCCTCTGTCTCAAGGCGTCCATCCTTGGGATCTCGAGTTTGCGGAATCGCAACGACTCAGTGCCACAACGGAGTCGGCCATCGTAAATTAAGGTGTTGCTGAGAGTCATGATGTCCTCGCACATGCGATACTGGTGCTCTAGGTTGACGACCGATTCTGGATGGGAATCGGACAGCAGCTTGAATAGACTCACGTCCAGGCCCCCCTCCCGAGCTTCTTCGTTTCTCACTACTGGTGGTAACTGGTTGTGATCTCCGACCAAGACAAAGGTGTTAGCCATTCGGATGGGTCCGGCGCAGATAGGAAGAGTGATCTGAGAAGCTTCATCCACGATACAGTAATCGAACGAGCGTTCTTGGAAGACAGGGTGGTTGATCCCCAAGCAGGTCGTGGCAACAATTGGTGTGCCGTGCCAGGCCTCCTTGATCTCTTCGAACGACTTCATGGGAAGGCCAGCCAAGGTGGCAAAATCTTGTACCTCGGGATGAACCTTGGCTGGTGCGCCCAGTCTAAGAATGGGGATCTTGTCGGATTTGAGCTTGAGAAGAATGTTGTCGACGGCGGTGTGCGTGTGAGATGTGAGCAGCACACTCTTGCCCTGGGAAGTAAGGGCACGAATAATGTGGGCGATCGTCGTCGTCTTGCCGGTGCCAGGCATACCCAAAACTAGGGCGTAGTCTTGCGCGCTCATGACTTTCTCTATGGCCTTCTTTTGGTCAACATTGAGACTATCACCGCCCGTCACCGTATACTGTGTCGCCACTGTCTTGAATCGGGGGGCATTTAGATCGACCACCAGCCGTCGTATCTTGCTCGCTTGGGGAGCATTGTCCGCCATAATCTGCACAAGATTGTTCCTGACTGTGGCCATGCCGTTGCTGAACTCGTCCTGATCTAGTCGATATCGAATAGGCGGCTCCTTGATCTTGCCTTGTGTTGCCTCTGGTGCTGAGCCCTCGGGCGCGACCTCCATGATGCTAGCAAAGACTTGGTTGTCGACCTCGTCGAACCCCGGCTGGCGAATGCGGGCGTTGTGAAGTCGTCTGTCTACAGCCACGCTGATTCTTTGCTTCCGCACAGCTGTAACGTAGCCAATAGCTAGGGCAAAGTGGCCCTCCTCGTCCGACACCACAATCGGCTCGCCCACGTTGAGTTCAGACTCCAGAAATGAGAAACCTGGTGGGTGGTGCCGTTTGACAAAGGTATAATGAAATCTGTTGATACGAGGGTTCTCCGTGTCGACAGAGGCAGAGCCTTCTTCAATGATGACATCTGCGAAACAGCGAGATTTCTTTTCTCGCTCCGCACTCGTCATGGTCCAGAGTTCTCTCTTGTTCTTCTGACTCTCTTTTTCTTCTTTGGTTAGTAGGTTTTCCCACTTGATGAAGAACCCCTGATGTTGAGGAGTCAAATGATTGACGATCTCATCGAATTTCTCGTGCATATCGCTTGACACTCCGTCTCCGTCGTCCGCCAAGCGGTGGTAGATGAAGCACGAAGTCTTGGCATAGCACTTGCCACACATGTGCTTAGACTTGAGCATCGGCGGCAGTTGAACGCTGCGCTCTCTGATATAGCACGCTAGCTGGTTCCGCTGCATCACCATGTGGCGTAGCTCGTGTCGAATGGCCGGTATTCGCAACGTCCTTGAGGTCTCCATGTAGTACAATATACCGCAGGCTATCTCAATATCGTAGCGATCCGAAAGAAGGAGTGTGTAGAGAGCAGTCTGAGCCATGTGGTTCGGGCTAGGATGCTTGCCAGTCTTGACTTCGAAGGGAACTGTCAATGTCCGTTTCTTTTTGCCATCGATCATAGCAACTTCCACGGTGGCATCGATATTCCCTTTCAGGCCGTACATTGGGGACCAAACGTGCTCTTCGACATCTAATAGTTTGGTGACTGCCATATTCGCCTTTCTACCGCCTCGGTCCTCAACAATGCCATCGGCCTATGTAAATGGTGAGTGAGTGAGGCACATAAAAGTTGTAATTTGAATTGAACATACCTTAGGCTCAGATGCTACAAAGGCAGAAGCCCAGTGAGTGAGCTCGGCCATCTTCGACTCGAGGTGTTCTCGAGCAAGGGCCATGCTCACTTTGATAGTGTACAGATCCTCGACATGTTTTTCTGTGATCCTCTCGATGACCTTGGTGAGAAATGGTCGGTCCCATTTATTGGCTAATAGAGCCTCCTGGAAGATCTCATGAAGGATAGTTCCATAGACGAGCGGCGGCGAGGCTTCGCTTGTGGCCTTGACGCGGTCCTGCAGAACCGCACGCCGCATACAGCCAAAAGAGTCTGCGACCACGGTAGAGGAGATGAGTTGGTCCGGGTGGAGGATTAGGAGATTCTCAGCGTCGTCGACAATGCACTGGCCCTTCAACGAGAAGTCCCCAATCACATGGACATATGATTCGGCATGGGCAGGTGTGTCGTACCAGCACCCTCGGAGGTGGACAACCCTCGAGATTTTGCTGCCATCAGCTTGGATCAAGAGTATCTATCAAATGTTAGTTTGGCCCATGGGATGGGCTGGCACAAGGCTTGCCTTCTCAGGGCGAGTCACGCCGTATTTGTCGACGTAATCTCCCTCTAAAACCTTCGTCACTAAGTATCGCTGGATGGTCTTGGGCTTCCTGCCGGGCTACCTTCCACTTAGCAAAGGTTATCTTGGGCTTCCTTGCCAACCTACAGATTGGGTCGAATTCTGAGCTCTCGCGACAGACTGGGTCGCTGCCAGCTCAACAGCATCAAAATCAATATCTCCATCGTCTAGATCGCCGAATTCGTCGTCAAAGTCGTCTGATTTATCGTCTGATCTTGAGGTCATAATAGCGGCGGCCTTCTTCGGGGACACTCCGCGATGGGTGTTTACCAGTGCTTTGGGTTGGGCGCTCGGTGTGAGGTCAATTGCGTCAAAGTCCTCGTCGTCTAGATCGTTAATCTCGTCCGCGGCACCAACATTCTGGTTCACCTGGGCCGCATCAACCGCAGCCTCGAGGTCGTCAGAGGTAAGATCCACAGCAGGTCGAGATCCAGTCATGGTCGCTTCTAACTCGATGAATGTATCGTCATCAAAATCATCATCGCCGTAATCCGAAAGCACGTCTGGGGCCTTGCTTTCCGTTCCTCTTCGACAGGGTGTCGAATCTTTGATAGGGGATCTCCTCTTTTTCTGGGGAGACGGGGATGTGGGCATTAACTCCTTCGTCTCCTCCGGTTCCGGTTCCTGAATGCTACTATTCACGCTGTCCAGTAGCTGGGTAACCAAGGAAGATTTTGAAGCTGCTTCCATCTCACGTTGAGAGTTGCTGCCGCCGCAGGAGGATCTGGTCTTCTCCATCTTGCGCCGCTTTGGGCCGTTGAGCCCGTGGCTCGCGGCTCTTCGCAGGCTTGCCAGGCCATGATTCCCCACCACATCTCTGTGCGGCCGCGGCGAGGACGATATCATCAGCTGAGCGAGCGCTGGGTTGGCAAGTCCGACAGGCGTGGTGTGAGCTTCGTTTTTGCCGAGTGAATACCGATCCCACAGCTCCAACGTTGGGTCTGCATGGGGGGATTTGAGCGCCTGGGCAAGCTTCTTGACGTTGACTGCGGGGGTAGTCGGGTTGTCGTGAGCAGGCGATGATATGGGTGAGCTGCTTCTCGCGCGCTTCCTGCTTTTCCGGGCTAACATTGGGGATAGGGCATCGGCATAAAGGGTATCCGGTTTGCTATCCCACATGATGCGTTCGTTGGGAGAGATGTGAGCCTCCTCCTCGGCGGCGCCACTAGGGTCCATGAAGTCTTTCCATGTTAAGCGGTTTATCGGCGTGGCGGCGGTCTTGTCATCATCCTCCTTGGAAGGCAGAACACTGCCATCTGCTTCTATCTCCTTCTCGTCGGTGGTCGAGTCCTTGGATTCGTCATTCTGAGCGGGGTTGTACTGGAACTTGCTGAGTTTCTTCTTCGTGACTTCGGACACTGGCTGCAATGGTCGCGGGTTGGGTTGGTTAACAGGATGGCTTCTAGAACGTTGCCAAGGTGACCGCTGTGGTTTCAGCGTTAGCAATGGGTGCAAGTGGGAGCAGGTAGTATGGAGGCTTCACCCTCGATAACCCAATATGCTCCGAGTACGATTTTTGCAGAGGCATTTTTAAGTTTAGGTCGACCAGAGCAAGAAAGATGCTCCAGCATGGCCGCTTTGGTCCAACATGAAAGACTCCAAGTCGACCTCCTCCTTATGGTGGTGTGGTGGTGGTGGTGCTGCTGCTCCCGTGCAGGGGACGCGTCTGAACCCGCCAGGCGCGTCGCACCCCACTTTAACAACGCGCCAGCCGTTGCACGGTTACAGGGGGCTTGATCACTAAGGTACGTACCTGGGCAATTTGACGAACCATCCCCACGTGACGTCGTCTTTGTCGATAGCGCTACCTAGAGCTGGCAGCAGGGCAGAGCTCCAAGGCTCCACTTCTTACTGTGACCCGTTTGCATCATCATCGGTCCACCTAACTGGCAATAGTAGCGGGGATCTGGTCTCAACATTCGACCACCCCAATCACCTCCGAACCTACCGGCCTCGAATCTTCCCCCCCCAGCGCACTTCTCAGAGGCCATTATCTGTTTGCCTCTTATCATGGAGGGGTCAAACGACGGCAATGGCCGCCCCGGCGGTGACCATGGCGGGGGTGACCACCCAAAGAAGAACATGGTGTACATGGACAACATACGCGAACGCATCGCCGAACTCGAGCGTACCGGGCAGACCCTCCGCGCAGTGGCCGCGCCCTACAAGGACGAGGCCCGCGCGCAAATTACCAGGGCCCTCGGCGACGAGCCCTATGGGCTCTTCTACAGCCTCATGGGCATCGACAAGAGAAAGGTCCTCGCCCAAGGCACGGGCCTCATCGCCACCATTGCCGGCATCAACGGCCGCAGCCTCGACCAGCCGCAGGTCGAGGCCGTGGCCGACAACATGCGCGACAATGCCCAGTCCACAGCCATGCTGCAAGCGACTCTGGACGCGGGCATCGTAATGGCTACGATCCCTCGCTGGAAGACCGTCCCACCTTTCCTGAAGCGCAGGGGCTCCCTCGCTCTTACCTGGCCGGTGATCCTGATCGTCGCCTACGGGATTCCGGTGCAGCTATTGCTCCAGCCTGTAGCTATGGGCATCAACACCACGCGCTCTGCGGACTCGATGAGGAAGGACCCCAGGTTTCAGGGTTGGCGTCTCGATATAGCAAAGGAGTTGCAACGGATATCTCATGAAGGTATTCAGCCCGGGCAAACAGCATCTGGCGGCCCCTCGAGGGAGCAAAGCCCATGGGCCCAAGCGTCCTCCTCAGCCTGGGGCTCCGGATCTCAATCTCAGTCACTGGACCAGGGGAGCAGCGAGTCCTGGAGCAGGCAGCAGCAGGCTGCGTGGGAGTCAACTCCCCAGCCTCAGAGGCAAGAACAGACCCGCAGCGACTCTTGGGATAGCGCCGACTCATACGACGACGCCTCGCCCGTCGCCCCAACCTATAGAGCCACCCAGGGCGACTCCAGCGGCTCCGCGTGGGACCGCATCCGCCACCAGGCAGAAGCCCAGAGCAAGCAGCCATCTTCCCGGGCGCAGTGGTCGCCCCCGGCCACGCAAACGCGGGAGAGCTGGGGCGAGGAACAGGACAAGAGCACAAGATACCAGGGCCCGAAGGAGAGCTATACATACTCGTCTGCGGATTTGGAAAAGTCCACACCCAGGGACCAGGCGCAGCGCGAGTTTGACCAGCTCCTGGATCGGGAACGCCACGGCGTGGATCAAGAAAACAAGAGATGGAAGTGACATGGATTGGTGAGCTCATGATATTTATGTACTTATTACTGTATACTACTAGTAGTGTAATCCTTGGGCACGTACGAATACAGCTAGCAACCTACATTACCTTTATTCACTTTTGCAACCAGACAAACAGGCAAGGGCAAGATGGGTGATTACAATAGAGAACGGCATAGTCCTTCATTCATTATTTAAACACACAATTATTATTTAATGCTCACTTAAGCCTTGACCTCATTCTCGACGTCTACGGGATCGACCTTGTCGCCGCCGTCCTTCTTCTCCACTGTAGCTTCCAACACACTCTCACCAGCCATGTTTGCCACAAGCGTCTTCTCCTCCTTCTCAGGCTCCTCCGCGGTCTTTATCTCCTCAGTTGTCTCTGAGGGTGCTTCCGCGTCTCCGGCCTTCTCACTCTTACTCGGCTCTTCCGCGACCTCTGGCTCTGGCTTGGATTCCGGCTCCGCCGCCTGCACCCCGGGTTCCTCCTCCTGGGAGGGTGCCTCCTCTTTAGGAGAATTCTGCTCGGGCTCCTCGTCGTCGACAGAAAGCCTGCCTTCTTCTGGATCGATTGACCACGAGGACTGAGGTAGAGAGAAGCTCAGCACCGGGCCTGACGACTTGGGCTCCTCCGCCGGCGGGGCAGGGCTCTTGGCCGGGGCCCGTCGCTGAGGTCCACGCGCCCGTCCCTTGCGAGCATCAGACAGCGGCACCTTCTCCTTCTCTTCCGAAGCCTCCTTCTCCGAGGGCTCTTCCTTCTTGTGAACTTGCGGTCCGATCTTCAAGCGCTGGTTCAGGTCGCTCATGAACCCAGCCTGAAGGGCCGCAATCTTACCACCAGCAGGTCGGCTCGGCACCGGTGGCTTCTCCTTGCGGGCCGGGATCTGGGGCTTGGGCTTCTCGGACACAGGCGGTTTCGACTTAGCATCGTCGCCCGAACCTTGCCTGGGCTTAGGACGTGTGGGGATGGAAGGGCGCTGTGATGACTCCGACGGCTTCTTAGTTGGTCTGGTGGGTACTTCAGGTCTCTCCTCTCCCTCAGGTGTTGTTACGGTCGTTTCGTAGAGCTGGCTCTCGGGAACGTCCTCCCAAACATCACGGCTTGGGAACCGACGAGGCCCAGTCGCCCGCTTCTCCACCTTCAAATGTTCCTGATGTGACGTCCACATAGGCCTTGACTCGTTCAAGGGAAGAAAGTTTCCACCGGAGCGACGCTTAGCCTCCCTTTCAGCCAGCTCCTCTTGGTGCTGGGCAAAGGCATGGGCTGGCGTGATCGGCCGTTCACCCTGGTGGCCGGACGACCGCGACCTGTGATGCTCCGCCTCGGGGAGATCTGGGGTCAACACAGTTGCTGTGTAATGAACGCTGCTAGGCGCATCCTCCCAGATATCCTTGCTGGGGAAGTGATAGTGATTCTTGTTCTCTTCTGCCGCCTCGGCCAGTTTCTTCTCCTTCTTCTTGGCTTCCTCGGTGAAAAGGGGCTCGTATTCTTCGACATCTTCCAAGGGCGTGCATCGAATCTCAGGCTGCGAGCTGTTCTTGTGCAGGCTCAAGAGTCCGCTGGTAGGTCGACTAGGCGCATCCTCAGAATCGTGATTGCTACCACTTAATTCCGGGTGAGGGTGGACGGCAGGCTGCTGCCTGTAGCCATTGGCGTCCTTCTCGACTTCGTCGGACGCGAGAATTGGGGCGGAGTACACGTGGTTCTGGTCATCCTCAGCGGGCGGCTCGTCGCCGTAGGAGCGGTACTCGGCATGGGTGGGTTCGTCGATGTGAATGGCAGCCTCATCTGGCTCAATAACCGACGGGGTGGATGTGTTGGAGGCGACCTTGGCCAAGGACGTCGACCTACTATGTCCGTCCTTCTGGGCCGCAGATCCAGGTCGAGGTGAAGTTATGCGAGTATACTCGTCGCTGGCTTGGAAAGCGACCTCGTCGGTAGGAGTACCGCGGAACTCAGGGGCAGTTCCTACTATGCAATTAGCCGCTATCGCATCATAATGGGAGTTGCTATTTCCTACCAGTTCCAGCACCGCGGCTGGCCGTGTCCCTGACCAGCCTGTTCAGCTCAGTGCTGGTGAGGGCATAGTCATTCTGGCGATCATGCAGAGGAGTGTGCTCCTCCTTCTTCAACAGCTCTGGGTGCTTCTGGTAGTATTCCCTCTCGAGCCTGTCCTGGGGCGCCACACCGTGGCCGTGGAGGCCGTAGCTTCCTGGAGGAAGGATCCGGGCGCTATGCTTGCGGATGTGGCTCTTGCTGCTACTTTCCGAAGGCCCAGGCGAAGGCGCTTGCACGTCACCCAGGTGGGGGTTCATCGGGACACGCTGGCCAATCTCGGGGATGCCATGCTCATCGTCGGTTTGTAGGTCACTGCTCACGGAGAAGGTCGTGCTGGACCTCTTGTGGACGCCCTCGCGAGACACGGCACGGTCCTCAGCATTGGGGTGACCAATGCCAAAAGCAGCCGCGCGATCCGAGTCGGTGCGAGTGACGGCCATAACGCGCTTCTTAGCACTGTCGGCAGGCAGGGATGGCTTGGGAGCATGGAGCTTGAGGTCTTCAGCGACGGTGCGGGTCTGCTCGGGCGACGTCGACCGGGACCGCTCCTTCTCGGCGTTGTCGAACTCGGCGATGGCGGTATATTCCATTCCCTCCTCGCCGACAGAGGGCATTGGCACGCTTCCGGGGCGCAGGATTGGGTCTTCGACGGGTTCGAAAAGCCCACGGTTGGGGCTCAGAAGGCCTGTCCTCGAGTGGGCTCTGGCGAGGATGGTCTCGTTCAAGGGCGAGGGAGCGAAGCGGTCGGCATTGGGGGATAACGAGCGCTCGGGGCGCTTCCTCGAGGGCCTCGGGGGGATCTTGGGACCAGAGGCGGCGCCGTTGGAGCTGTCCTTGTCCGGATTTCTGGACGGGCGCGGAGGCACCGCCGGTGTCGCTTGTGCGGTTGTGGCAGTCATGATTGCTGACAGCGTCTGTGGGGAGAAACTATAAAACCGATAGTTTAGATATGGAACGACAACAAAGAGTTGCAAAATGAAGAAAACGAGAAATGAAAAAACTGCGCAAAGCCCCGAGCAATACGCAAGCGGCCAGGAGTTACTCCCGAAGCATGGGATCAAACTTCGGCGGTGTAATAAATAGCAAGGGATGGCGCAACCATTCAGGATCCGACGGGAAGTCAAAGCCCGGGCCACACTCCCTTGCTGTATCTTATCAACCCTCGATCCCCAGTTGCAATGCAGGCAAGATAACCAGCAGTGCAGCAGCACCTGCTAGTCAGCCCGAGCGGACAAATCGGAATCGACGCTCCTCAGGGCCAAAAAGAGGCTTCTGCTGATCCTGCCAACTTGGCGATCCTTGCAGGCTGTGGACAGATAGCTTGTCGCATATTGATAACAGCTCCCGTGCATGCGATAAGCACGGGTCATATCCCCGGCTCTGATAGGGGGAAGGGCGACAACGAAAAAAAAGCACAGAGCTCCAAACGGAGCAGCGGGCGCAACTTACATTAGGTATGGTAATCGTAGTTGAAATAGTAATAGTGGTATCGAGTACCGGTGGGTGTCGTTATGATGACATGAAAGAGAAGCTTTGGGTACAAGTATATCCGTAATGTAAGTGCTGGAAGAAAAGCCAATGCTCAGATGCGCGTGTGTGAGAGGCCGGGGGCAGATGGCTTTTAACGGGTACGGAACTAATATAGTATCTCAAGTATCACACCATCGGCACCATTGATGAGGCACGGCACGACAGGCTGTCTTATATTCCAATCGCAAATCTTTCAGACCAGGTGACGGTCTCTCGTCGTCACCACCAGCAACCGCAACTGGAGCCATTCTGGCCAAGAAAAAACAGGGGTTTGTCGACCCAGCTCGACCCAGCGTGTGCGCCAGGCGGATCGCGCACTGTGTTGCTCACCTGGCACAGCCCCGCCAATTGCCGGTTCCAGCTATCAAAGATCGGGGGGTGGGAGGCCTGTGACCGGAACCGTTTCGTGGCACCAGTTTCGGTGCAGTTGGTCCTCAATGCGCCGATCCCATCACCACCTCCTGCCCATGACCTCCGACTACAAACTGAGAGCATGCGCGGGCGCCTTTTGAGTCGAGAGAGCTTCCAGAGTCAGCAGGGGATGACCAACAGACCGGCAAATACTGGCTTCCCGCAAACTCGGTCCCTGGCCGAACGCCAGGACCGCACAGTGCGTCGCGTCCCCCGCATCGTCCGCCCCACCGGCCGGACTGGATCGTGACCTGCAAGCCTCAGCCCCCTGGCCAGCCCAACTGCCCTTGACTCTAATAAAGCTACTATGTCCGAAGTACTACTATAGATTGTAGATGCAGGCCCCTAGGCGGTCTGGATGCATTGAGCTGCGGCTTGGGTCCAGTCATTTGACAACACGCGGTTACTAACCACTTCAAAATTGGGCATCCATGAATGTCCTCCTGACGCCTTCGTGAGGCAGTTTGGGGCCGCAGCGCTGTACAAAGTAGCTTCTGGTGGCTGGCATTCGGGTAAACAGGGCTGGTCCACTGCTGTGACTGTGCTTCGGACCCACCCAGCATCACTGTGGGAAACTTGGAACATTGCCATCCGTGGATCGCCCAACAAAGGTCTTCTCTGGAATTGCAAAGAACCAGGAATCGAGATCCAACGTCTAACTTCGACTGCATATGGAGTGCGGGGTGATGCGAACAGCGATGCCAATGCCATGACTATGCATTTAATTTCCTCTTTCCCGTTGGCGACTTGTCACAGTCTTGACACATAAGTTACCTATCTAGGTGCATTTGCAACAGCCTTCCGCAGACGAGCCACATCGGAGCTTCAGGACCTATGCAGGACCACCCACCGGCTCCAGTCGTTGGGATGGGTCAGATGACGTGAATCGTTTCGGATCTTCCCACCTGTCAGGTCGTCGTCTTCGATCGCTTGGGCTGATCTGCATCATCTTTCGTCAGGAACAGGAAGAACCCCTCCCGGCCGTCCCAGGACCCGGCACATGTACTACTAGTACTCGTAGCTTGGGTCCAGAGGAAACCTCGGGTTGAATCATCATGCATAGTAGCACCGCCCGCCAGTGGAAACCACGGACAACTATTCCATACGTTGTGCTGGGTACTGCTTATCTATCTATCCATATGTATCCAAACCACCCATGGATACATACCTGTTCGATACTATTCTGGGAATACGAGCCCCCAACGGAATATACTTTCGCTGGCCTGGGCTCCTCGGCGCTGGAATGCCCTGCTTTTCAGCGCCCGCCTCAACGGAGTCAACGCCTGCGGGCGGCCATAATCCGGGGCTCTCCTCCGCAATCGTGCATTCGCATGCCGGAGCTACCGAGTTACACCTGCGCCTTACCCCTTGAGGCGAGGTCGCGACAGTAGCAGGGTTTTAGGCCGTCACGAGGCCAGCAAATGGTTTTCCGGGCCCCGAAATCAAGACGCCGCAGCGCCTGGCCGTTGCTCTCAACGGCCCGTGACACATCGGCCCAGTTTATATGGAGCTCCTTATTTGGGAAGTGTTCCAGAACATCTGCCTACCTAGTAGTTACTTTCCCAGCCTCTTGGAGGATCCCTCTTGATTGAAGAAGACCATCCCAGCAAAGAGGACACTATTCCATAGTATATGCACGTCTCAATCATTGATTGTAGATTCCATAAAGAGTACCAGCTATTCTTCTCCCCGTACGCCGAAACTCAAGCCCTAGCTAGGCAAACAAGGCTGTTGCTCTCCTCTCTGAGAGCCATGGCAAACACCAAGTTCATACAATTAGGTTAAGAAAACCCATCCACCTCATCCACCCGTGGACATCTCCTTTGGTTCAAGTGCCCCTTGCGTATCGCTATCTTCTGCCCCTATACTGCTTTCTTCCGCGTCGCAGTTCATCGTTTGCCAGTCGCAAGACTGACGGGCGGGCCGAGGTCTTTTTCCCAGTTGATCGTGTGCTGTGCTATAAATCGGATGCAGCACAGGTCCTCTACACAATCATCTGCGCGACACCCTGGCCGCCGAGCGTCTTGCTGCCGACAAAGGCCTGGCCCTTGACGGCGGCGAGCAGGTAGCAGATGGAGGTAAGGCCGAGGAAGACGCCCGCGGCGATCAGGCTCGTGTCCGGGCCAATGGTGCTGAGGAACTGCAGGACAGCCATGACGCCGTAGGCGGCGGCGCGAAGGTAGTTGGTCGAGATGGTGCGGACGGCGGCATCGAACTTGCTGGAGGTAGGGCAAATGCGGAGCAGCAGCGGGACCTCGACGAACAGAATAAGGAAGGCGGATGCTCTATAGTCGCGTAGATCGTTAGGCTTTTGTTTTTCGGAGACCTCGCAGGATTAGCTCCTCTGAGGGTAGACTTACATCGCGAGCGCGCAGAAGACGATGATGATTGGGTGGGTGATGGAGGTGAAGATGTTGGAAATGCCGACAGCAAGGCAGACGATCATGGACAAAAGGCCCAGCCTAAGAACCAAGTCAGCCACTCGATCTCTAGATGTTCTCCATTTGTCGCGGTGGTATCGGCGGCCAGCTCGAGCGCGGAATAGATTGGTCGAGGGCCGCCAAGGACCAGTGCTTGTGGCCGCGTCACGTCGCAAAGCTCACCATTGTCCGTAGATGCCTGGAAGACATGTCAGTATTCCGATAGAAGATAGAGAGAGCTTGCTCTAGGATGCCACATACTGAAATTACGGGTCTGGAACTCCTCTTTGAGCGTCATGATGGCGATTTAAGGGCGAGCCTTTGGTTGGGAAATAGGAGAGGCGGCGGTCGTCGTCAGCAGGTCGCGCGCAGCACAACAAGAAGCCGCGGTGTGTAGATTCGATGGGCTATCGGTAGAGTATGGTCTCGACGTCGCAGTCGCAAGTAGGAGTCGCCTTCGGTGCACGTTGGTGAGGGTTGAGAGGTTTGTGTAGATGTCAGCAGTTGGCGTTGAAACGATGCACGTAGCCTTTTGGTGGTCCCTTGTCGGAAGTCTCCAGTTTTGATTGAGGATGCGTTGACGTTGCTGGGGAGAGGAAGAGCTCTGATTGGACGGCTGGGTCACCTTGTTCCAGATTGGTGCCAAGAAGGGAAGTCGTGGCCACAGGAAATGGAAGTCGCTGAACTGACTCAACTCTTCAAACTTTGTCGCCAGGACGAAGATTTATCAAAAAACGCAGACAAATTCGTTGGAAAAGTAGGCGAGTCCTGTGGTTCTTCAATACTGTTAGGGAATTCCAAGACTTGGAGTTTCCAAGCGGGGGGTTGAAGAGCGTTTTGGCATGTGGCAGAACTCGAAGGTTCAGACTTTAACTTCCTTGCACCGGTATACTGCTCCGTACATCATCCTATGTAGCCTTTGCGTTGCCTATCAGGCAACCCCAAAAGTGGACCCGCCGCTTGTGAAGCCATCGAGGCGCAGTTTGGTGGGTGACGTAGAGCGTACGCGGCGACGTCGAAAACCTTCATGTGAAGCATCAGGCCACTTACCCTGGAGCGCAATGCTGCGATTTCTAGACGTTGCTCGTCTAGTCTCACACTTACCCCATAGAAGATGATACCATAAAATACATAGTAGTACTGTGCCCTCGAGTAGTTCTCAAAACAGTAACAGGCTGATGAGAAACAATAATGAGAGCATGTGTTGCGGTCCTGTTGCCTGAAAATGAAATTTCCTGCCGTAGGCTGCTACTTATATTCATGCTTTTACAACATTCTCGAATATGAAACCTACTGTGCCCGAAATTAATTTCCTACTATCCATATTGGCTATAAATTTACCACGATTCGTCTAGGCAAGCGGAAGTCATCTTTAGCACTTCTAGGAACTCGGTGCCGTTCATTTAGACACCTCAAACCTAATACCACTTGAGCCTAGCACTCTCAAGTTACTATCACTGCTCCATTGTGCAATGTATGGCTTTCTGGCACCCACAAACATCGGGCTAACCATCCCACCGTATCCAGTCTACCTGGTCTTACCATGCATTGATTACATGCACCTAGGTATACTCTTAGAACGGCCTCTGATATTGAAACTTCCTGAACAGAACTAGTATCTATTATCATAAATACAAGCAAACCCAGGGCAAAAAGTCCATTATTAGCCAACTGGACTTCGGCCCAGAGATAGATACCACCCACTCCTTAAAATGGATTCGTCCATGAGATGGGTTTATATCTCTTCCACTCCTCATCCAGCTTCTCAATCTTCTCAATCAGCGTCTTGAGCTTCTTCGCCTCCTCCCCCGGCCCCTTGGCCTGCTCCTTGTTGGTGGCGGTCACGTAGGAATCCCTCATGGTCTTGATGTTCGTGTCTAGATAGCTGACGGCCTTATCCTTGGCATTGTCGGCGCGCTGCTTGATGAACTTGTTCCATTTGTCCTCGAGCTTCTGGGACTTCCACTTGGACCACTCCTTGTCGCCTGTGTGCTTGACAAACTTTGGCATCTTGTCCTCGTCGAGCGCCTTGAGGCGGGCGGCAATGCGCTTCTTCTCCTCGATCAGGCGATCCTTGATTGTCGTGTCCTGCAGGTACTTCATGGACGAGATAACGTCCTTCATGTTCTTGACAGCCCGGTCTGGGTCCGACTTCATGTAGTCGTCCATGGTGGTATCGGAGTTGATGTTGCCCTTCGACCACATGCCCTTCTTGGCTGTGTTGACTCCCGTCTCTAGCAACACGAATTCGCTGACATAGCTATTGCTATTACTGGGCATCACGGCGAGGATGTGGTCGATAGGGTCGCGGGCCTGGCCGTCCATCTCAAACCGGTCGCTTTCCCGGGCGTTTGTCCACAGCTGCTTGATGGCGGCGCAGAAATCTTGCTTGATATTGTCCCCCGCGCCTGGGCGGTAACTGGGGAGGGTCTTGCCGATCTCGTCGTTGGCGTAGTCTAGGAAGTTGGCAATGGTCTGCAGTTCGAGGATGTGCTCAGTCGCGTAAAATTTGGTTTCCCGTCGCGGGTCCTTTTCACTGAATTCAAAGTTGTTGCACTCATCAGGCTTTTTGTAGTCATAAGCCTTCACGTTTGCCACTTTCTGTAGAATGGTAAGTTTTGGTTGTCAGTGAGCCATACCGTGAAGAGAAACCACGGCCAAAGTACTGCGTGTAGTTTGCAAAAGATCAAGAAAATAGGGTAAAATAATGAAAGAAACCCTGATAGACTCACATCTTCCAACGACCCCGAGGTCTCATAAGGGGGCACCTTGAGTACCTGCTTCCCGCAAAAGGTGACAGTGCGGCCAGTCTCCGTGCTGCGCTCCCAGAGCTCATGTAACGAGCCGTCTGTATGTATTGACCTGTCATCGTGTCGTGAAGCACCGTGGTGCGACGCATTCCAGGTTTCAGCGTCTAACAAGTCCCTCCTGGTGAGAGCGTCGTCAAGCTGAGACTGTTCCCACCCCGATATTAAGGCACATGGCTTTTTGCCAACATTCGTCTCCGAATTGGGACATATCAGATTACCCGCGGGTATGTGGATGAAAGGCCCAATGGCTCGCTTCTCTAATGACCTCTCTTCCACCGAGGCCCATTTGGAACTCAAGCTGTCCAGCTGGGTGGACCGGGAATCAATGTCGGACCAGTACGGCTCCGAGAGTAGACCTCCCCTAGCGGGACCGCCAGGGGACAGATCTGGACACTGGCCTCCCTTGACAATGGTGAACTTGCTTGAGCCTGGGAGCTTGTACTTGCCCGTGGTCCACGAGAACCCGTCGGCCTTGGCGTACAAATCCACTCCTGCATCTAAGCCCCAGGTAAATGGACATGTCCCGTCGGTGCTTGCGCTGGCGGCGAGGCTGACACCGACCCAGCTATCGGCGGCCACCTGGGCTTTCAGAGGGTCGACTTTCCAGTCCTTGTCGAAATTCACCCCGAACTCCAGGGCAGCGATGAGATGGGCCTTGGCATCACCCTGAGCCAGAACACCGGCGTAGAAGGTGGGCGCGAGGAGGCCGTTCTTGTCTCCCGTCTTGCCATAGTCGGCCTCGTCGGGATTCTCTGGTGGCAGCTCCTCCGTCTGCGGCACGCGGTACTCGTACTCCCAGGAGACAACGTCGAGCTTGGCCTCGAGGGTTGCAGCAATGGTTAGGCTGGCCTCAAAACGACCCCTGAGAGCCACCTGCGGCCCGATGGTGGCGATGCCGGGGATGCGGAGTCCGGATCCTGGGAACGGGATGGGGGAGCCGATGTTGAACTCCTCCGTGTCATATCTGAAGCGCATCAATGTCTCCAGCGTGAAGGTGCAGGTGATCTCGCCATTGTTCGTGAAGGTGAGGTACGAGTCGCTCAGGTCCAGGGGGAACAGGCTCGTGGCGACGAGGGTGAAGCCGAAACTTGTACCTACCTTGATATTGGTTTGGGCTTGCGCGAGGATGTAGCCGTCGCGGCCGGGGCAGTCCCATCGCTCCTCGACAATCTTGGCCGTATAAGTATCGTCCAGGTTGTGGGTGAAGGTCTTCTTGATCTCGGGCTTGATCATCTTCCGCAGCCATTCCAGCACGGACTCGCCAAACCACCGCTTGTGAAAGTCCTCAGTGCTCAAGGCCCCGTAGTGGAGATCCTCGCGGAATTCCTCCTCGAGCCAGCGCTTGTGGTTGTGGCCGACATCTGCAAGGGATCGTTTTGTTCTTTTCTTCTTGTCACTTGCGGCAGCGGCCACGACCTCGTTCCAGTAACCTTTCTGGTTGCTGTAATCGATACGCAACTGCGTGTTTCCGAGATCACGAGGTACCCGCTTGAAGTCGTAGTCAAACGTCAAGTCGTAGAGGACGGGTTTATGGCTCAGATGATCCAGGCTCCGCGGCAGAAGTTGGTGGTCGCTGACTCTCATCTTCTTGGCCACGGCATATTTTCCAGGCCCGCAGTGTTCGGGCATTTGTAAGATGGTACCAGGCACGCCATGGCCAAGGCCAATCTTATGACAGTTGCTAGTTTCAGAAATGTCGGTGCAGACCATCTGGATAGTCTGTTCCCCCTCATGGTCAGGGCTGGTGCAGTTGAACAGTTCCCAGTGGGAACCGTCGCGTTTGTCTAGGGACACTTGGAGTTCCTCGGGAGAAGTGAGGACGACGAAGCTGAAAGAAGAGTCTCCAGGGTCGTCCTCGTTAGCGTCCTTGGGCTTCCCAGTTCCCCACGTGTCGTCCGTCTCAAGGTCATAATCAGTGTCGACGTTATCTCCCGTGGGGGGCTTCTTGAAAAGCTTGTCGAGCGATACAGGAAGGAAGGGAGATTTCCCATTAACGGGATCGCAACAAAAGACCCTGGTTCGCTCTACACGTGGGAAGCAGTCCTCTCCAAGTCCGTATGGACTGTCGGTAAGCTGAACCGAGTGCGATCCCACAGGGCAGTGGTTATCGAAGCAAGACCCTGGCTTTCCGTACCATTCGCAGTTTTCGAACTCGGCATCGTCTTCCTTGGGGCAGCAGTACAGCTTCAATGCCTCAATGTCAAACTCGTCGAGGGCGTCTAGAAGAAGCTTGCCCGTTAGACCTCCGAACAGCTCGAGGAGGTTTCCAAAAACCTGCAAGAAGGTTCCAGAGAAGGTCTTGGGGACATCATCGTTGTTACACTGCTTGCCAACGCCCGCCCAGTAACATCCATGTCCCTCTGCGACAGGACTCTTGCAACAATATACTTTGTTTCCATCTTCGCAGTACTTGCCATCGCCCCATCTGTTCAACTGAAGCGTCACCTCATTGTCGTGGCAGTGGCCGTTGCACGAAGGAGCTGTGCCTCGCCACGTACAGTCGTCCTTGTTGGGAGCACCTTCAAGGGGACAGCACAGCGTGCTATCCTTCTCCTTTGAATGGCGTGTGACTGGCTTGGCACCACCGCAGGGCTGTGTCTCGATAGGAAGCCATCCATTCTTGCAGGAACCCCCACAGTCGGTGACATAGCAGTCGGGGACAGTGGCATCCTCCCAGTAGGCCTCCTTCTCCGCCTTCTGGGCAAAGGCCTTGAGTGACTTGGGAGCAACGACAGATTTAAGCGCCTCCAGATCTTGCGTATCCTGGTCAATGGCCCAGATGAGGAGTCCCGACAGGCCTTGATCGTTGGCAAACTCGATCTTCTGTTTGATGGTGTCGGCATCATCGAACGACACCCACTGGTCCTGGTTCCACGTTATCCACTTGACAGCCGCCTTCTTATCATGGTAAGGCTTGAGCTTGTGGTCTTTGATAATCTGCTGGATTTCCCGGTAGGTCAGGGTGCCGGAGTTGTCGCTGCAGGGCCCTGGCTGAGCACCACCCCGAAAACCGCATCCAGGGGTTGTACAGAGAGGGTCGGTCAGTGTGAAGCTGCGGCCGTAGAAACCAAGACCGAGGTTGAGCTTCTTAGCAGGGACGTCGTTTCTCCACAAGAGGTTGAGGGCCTCTTTGATCTCGGTCACGTTGGAGTGGGCAAAGATATTGCTTCCAATGGGATTCGTGGCGTCCCAGATGCCATGAAGATCGTAGCTCATGACGTTGATAAAATCGACATGGTCAACGGCTTTGAGGTCAAAATGACGGAGGTACCAGTAACTGGTGGGTATGGTAAAAGATACGACATATTTCTCCGGCTGTTCCTTGTTGATGTCGTCGAGCTCCTTGAGAAACTTGACAAAGTTCTTGCCGTCCTCAGGCTTGCCGCCGCGATCTCCAGCACCAGGATACTCCCAGTCAAAGTCGACACCATCGAAGCCGTACTTACGCATGAAGCCAAACAGGTTTCCGATAAAGAGCTTGCGGTTGGCGGCCGTGCTGACCATGTCACTGAACACGGGCTGTGTCGCAGTGCCATTGTCGTTGAACGTCCATCCACCCAGTGCGACAACGGCTTTCAGGCCTGCGTTGCGTTTCTTGATAGCTGTAAAGTCGGTAAAAAGTTCCGTGGGCAGGTCATCCATGGGGGCAATTTTGTAGTCGCCGGGCGTAATGTACGCAAAGGAGAAGTATGCATGGGTCAGCGCGTCAACGGGGATGTCCCTGAAGCCCATACCGGCGCATGACTTCTTGTAGTTCCATGCCTCATAGTATCCAATGACTCTCTTCTGCACGTTGCCATCCTTATCTTTGGGCCCTGGCTGATCGCAGTTGCTTTGACAACTTGTTTCTTCGTCGTCTGTGACTTTGCAAAAGTCGGGCTGGGTGCCGCAGAACCCAAACTGTGAGCAGCACTAAAGGAAGGGAAAACATGTCAGGATTCGGGGTCATGCAGTTATAGCCTTAATTTTTTTTTTGACGGGGTTCAAGGCATTTGAATGGTGTATACATACCACGTTCAGGGGGCATTTCTTCCCAGGCGTCTCAGCATATCTTCCACACTCGGCTTTGGCATCGCAGTTGGACCAGCATACGTCGTTTGGACTGTTATTGTCTGTACCACAAGCCTCTGGACCGTAGTTGCAATACCCAGTCTTTTTGGGGCAGCAGGCGCCTGGAAGGAATGGTATAAGCTCATCATGCCTTTTGTTGACCCCATCTTGGTTTTGCCTGTTGTCAGAATGGTTCTTGGTAGATACGCACCATTTTTGCATGGCCTTCCTTCGCCACAACTATAGTCATCAGCCGGGTCTTGTCTTGGAAGTAATGCCGAAATATCGGTAACCGCTGGGCTTTCACTCGCATCACAGAAAGGAAGCTGCTGATGAGAGCGGAGTTTTGCGGAGTAATCGAAAGGGCTGACGGGATTCTGGCAAGTTGGTTGACCGGCATCATTTTCGAATTCAACAGAATTTGTGAGAGATTCTGGCGTCAAGAACGGGATGGCATGCACGATGCTCAAAGGAAGGAGCAATAGAAGGCTACTCGAAAACAGTGATGGGTACATCTTTGAGTTGTTCACTATGTCGAGGAGAGCCTCGCCGCGAGCCTTTCGTTCAGAGGCATACGTCCAATAACGAACAAATACATACGGATTATGTATTGGGTAGCTCTATGTCTTCTTGCTCACAGTGCGAACTACATAGCCATCTATTATCTAGGTACAAATAGCGGGGTATGGAGCTGGATAGGAGGTAAGCTGACCTTTAGTGATGTTCTATTTACTCGTAGAGGAGCATATGCCAAGAGCGCCTCTCCCTGATCGACTCTGAGACATGCTTGTCCACGGTTTTCAAGCATGTCAGCCACGGTGCATAAGCGCGATAGGCCGATGGCACGGTGAAACAAGACCTGGTCGAATATGATTGTTTACTGATCCAATCGGAGATGGGTCGCATGGTCTACAAGGGCTCGTGATTGAGCCTGATGTGATCATGCGGATGGGGGTTCAACGGGTTCAAAAGTTCAAGATCGGCAATCGGGATTCAGGATTCAACCATTACTACCTAGGAGGTGGGATGGGTCTCGGATGATTGTCATCTGATAAATTTTAGGGCTTACTTACTAGTAGTAAAGGTATTTACCGATGCTTCCTTCGTTCACAAACTCCAGCACAGACCGACTATACGAGAAGTATCAAGCTCCAGAAACAGAGACTTGTAGTGACGGATACAATCACCTTACCGGCTATGGCAATCCAAGACTATGCGTGCAGGCGCCTAGATGAGAAAAACTGATCTACTCTATATACGTAGGCAGATTTGCGGAGGCTGTGCAGAGACATGAAACCAAAAGTTGTCATCACAGGCAAATTATAAGGCATGCCACCAGTTTACTGGATCACTTAGCCCAACGGTGTGATGATTTTAAAGAGCAGCAGCAGAAGCTCGAATACTTGCAACTTTGGCTGATTGAACAGCTTGGAAAGTAATATTAACTCTATTCGCCCGGAATTCCCGCTTTATATGTCATTGGGGTGGGTCGTCTGCATGTTATTACGTGATGTTGAAGGGTTTAGCCAAGTAGGTTGGTCCAGAAGGTGAAATACGATACTCGTTACTCTAGCTGTCAATATCCATCTAGTTTCTCCATAGTTGGTCAGGAACAGCACGGAGCTCATCCTCTGCATCAACCCCCCTTCTACCTAAAATCTGTCTCGTCTTGGCATCATCCATTGAAAACATGCGATGTCCAACTGTGAGGTATTCCCTCAACACCGTCACATTCACCTCGCCTTGTCCCTCCAACCCGGCAAGCCACTCATCCACAGGTACCACGCGCAGACTACGCTGCTCATGACCTAGACCAGTCAATACTTGCGGCAGTTTGCGCAGAGGCACCGCAGCTGGATTTCGGATATGGAAGATCTGCGCTGCACCATGCTGTCGCTCGTCGGCAGAGCTGAGGCGTAGGACAGACTCGGAAATGTACTTGGGAGAGACGAAATCAGCCCAGATGCCACCGTCGTCATCATCGTTGCCGAAGTCCGGCGCCACGCCGGTCCGGAGAATGTTCCTCACGAGGCTGAGGAAGAAGTTGCTGCTCTCATCCTCAGAAGAGTGGTCATCTAGACCAGAGGTGCGGTAGATGGTCGTAGCGAAGCCTCGCCTCGCGGCCTCGGACAGCATCATCTCGGCCGCCCACCGGGTCTTGAAGTAGGCAAACTGATTCCCGGTCGGGGTGAAGAAGCCAGGGGCTCGCTCGTCTTTGACGATGCGGGAATCACCTACTGCTCCCTCAGTGCGCGTCGACGTGGCCCAGCCCTGCAAGTGAAGAACACTCCAGGTAGAGAGATAATGGATAGGAGTGTTTCGGCTCCCTAGGCTGGCCAGGCGGACAATGTCTTGCGTGGCTAGGATGTTCGCCCTCTTGAGGTCCGTGTACGATCTCAGGAGCGACACCTGGCTGCCGAAATGGAAGATGGTTGACACGGTTTGGCCCAGGGCCTCAAACGCCGCATCAGTCAGACCCAAGCTGGGCTCGCAAAGAGAGCCGGGTAGGGTATCAACGCGATTAGCCAGGTCATCTGGGCTATTGAGAATAATACCATAGTCCCTGATTCTCGCATGCAAATCTCCAAACGTAATGGCAGATTCTGTCCCCAAGACCGCAATGCGTGTAGTAGTATCAGCGTTGAGAATTCGCCCAAGGATGTGAATTCCCGTCGCCGAGTCTGCACCCGTCAGCAGGATATAGGCAGTTCCGTCTACCTGGGCTGCTCCAGATCTTTCTGCAGCTGGGTAGAAGGAGGGCTCATCTGGAAGACATGCCTCTGCTCTCCAGTCTACATGTACTTCCTGCGGCGGAGATGCCGAAAGCTCTATCCCCAGCTTGCCGGCAACGACCTGCGCGACGGCGTGGGGCGTGACGTCGGAGATGATTTCCTTGGCTTCGATCTTGACCTTGTGCTCCTTCTTGATCTGGGCAGCCAGCCTCAGGACAAGGAGACTGTGACCGCCGAGGTCAAAGAAGTTGGAAGACGGTTCGACAAGCTGGTTGGGACCAAGCTTTAGAACCTTTCGGAAGTGATCGACAACCGAGTTCAAGATCTCTGCTCCCTTTGTGCCCTCCGTGGCTCCCTCATCTGCGGCAGGGTTCCTCTTTGAGACAGGGTAGACTAGGTCCAGCTCAATGTCCTGCAACAGTCGTCGATTCCGCTTGCCACTTGGGAGTGTTGGCAATGACTTGGACAAGTGGTATCCACTGGGCAGCATGTACTGGTTCAGACGTGCCTTTAGCTGCTCATGAATCGCGTTTACCAGCTCCTGCTTCTCCTTCTCCCTGGAGGCGTCCACATTCGAGGCAACGAGGAATGCCACCAAGTGGCGGTCATCAATCTCCAGGGACGAGACTTCATTAGCATCGCCCCGTCTACGGCAGATGACGGCTACCTCCGTAACCACCGGTAGTGCTGTTGCAGAGTTCTTGGCTATGGAGGCGATCTCGTTCTCAATCTCCCCGAGCTCGATCCGGAACCCGCGGAGCTTCACCTGCGTGTCGCCAGAGATGCGCCCCTTGTACTCCATCTGCCCTCCAGGGAGGAACCGCACACGATCACCTGTGCGGTACATGGCCGTCCACCCGCGTAGACGATACTCTCTCGGCGCGAACGGGTTATCCACAAACACCCGAGCCGTGGCCTCCGGGCGGCCGACGTATCCCGCTCCCACCTGGGGGCCGCCCTCGCAGAGCTCCCCTATGACTGTTTCTGGTACGGGCTGGAGCTTGGGGTCGACGGCGTAGTGGGAGCAGTTGGGCAGGCCGTAGCCTATGGACACATAGCCGTCGTTGTCCTGGGGACACGGCGCTTCGTAGGAGGTAGTCTGGACGGTGGCCTCACTGGGGCCGTATTGGTTGTATATTTTCAACCTGTCGAGACCCAGGCCGTAGGTCTCCTTGACCAGACGGGCGGTCAGCGCTTCGCCGGCGAAGATGGCCGTCCTGTAGTCGGAGCACTGGGACAGTTTCTCCTTTCCGCTCAGAAGCAGGGAGGTATACTGCGTAGGCGTGGTGTAGGTGACCGTGACCTTGGACTGCAGCAAGAAGGATGCGAGGGCGTCTGGATCCTTGCGGACATCTTCTGTGGCGAGAAGCATGGTCGCGCCAGAGGTGAGCGACCCCCAGATCTGGGCAACCGAGACATCCCAAGTAAAAGACGTCAGGAATAGAATCCTGTCACGTGGCGAGAAGTCGTGCCTTTTGCCGTGGCTACTGAGCATAGCTCGAGTGTTTTCGTTTGTGAGCATAACTCCCTTGGGTTTACCTGTGCTTCCCTATGATTCTCACTCTCGAGTCAGCTCCTGGATCGAATATTTCACAGCGAAAAAAAGGAAACAAAATGAGATGAACATTAAACAGATAAAGAGGAAACCGTATCCTGTTTCTGACTATTTACTGACCGAAGTATAAATTGCATAGAACGGGTCGCCTGGCGAAGTCTCCTTCTGGATCCATGTCTCCGTTGACCAATTCTCCCCCTGTCCCTGGACGACCTTCGCAACGTCGTTGAAAAGCGTAGCCGCAAGGTCCCTGAACTCGGCCTGCACGAGAATTGCCGGGATGCGTGTCTCCTCCACCATATGCTTAAGCCTATCACCCGCAAAGCCGGGATCGAGGGGCAGGTATCCCGCACCCGCGAGGACGGTGCCCAGCAGCGCGGTGATCATATCAATGCCCGGCTTGTACATGACTCCCACAAGGGCCCCTGGGGTGATGCTGAGGTGCTCGAGCTCGACGGAGACCTTCTTGGCCCGCGCCAGAATCTCGCCGTACGTGATGCTATCGCCGGCGGATGTCTCAACGGCCACGGCGGCGGGCTGGGATTGCGCCACGTCGAGGATCCTGGTCACGATGGACTTGCCCTGCCACGGGTCCGCCGTGACGTCCAGCCCCCAACAGTGCTCCCTCAGATGCCGCAGCTCCTTGGGGCCTGAGAGGGCAATCTCGTTGACCGGCTGGCGGTGGTCCCTGGCTACGTCGGCAAGGAAGACGGTGAAGTTCTCGAGGAAGCGGTCCATCTCATGGGCCTGGTACAGGGCCGCGTCGTACTGGATCTTGAGCGCGAGCCCGACGGCCGGGTCCTCGATGGCCTCGAGGGACAGGTCGCCCGGCGTGGGGATGTCCTGGAAGCTGACGTCGGTGATGTCGAAGTCGGCCGTGGACACGACGGGCGGCTTCCCGTAGATCTGGTAGTTGACCATGACCTGGCTGATGGGGAAGTGTGCCGCGCTGCGTTTAATGCCCGAGTTTTCGAGGATGGCGTCAAAGGGAGCCGAGTTGTGCTTCAGGGCGTCAAAAGTGGCCCTCGAGACCTGCGAGAGGAGCTTCTCAAACGCGCAAGACTCGGACTCGAGCTTCAGGCGGAGCGGGATCAGGTTCACGAAGAAGCCCATGATGTCGCTCACCTCGGGGTGAGGACGGGTCCCATCGACCATGAGCAATGTCAAGTCCTCCTCCTCGGTGTAGCGGTAGATGAAGGCCCGGAAGGCGGTGATGAGGAAGTGGAAGGGCGTCGCGTCGGACGCGGCCGAGATGCGCTTGAGACGCCTCAACACCGTCGAGGACACGCTTGCCTCCACGACGAGCCTCTCGGCGGCCCTGGTCTCCGGTCTCTGGCTCTCAGGCGCGAATGGGAGGAGGGCGGACGAGTCGGGGGCGCCTCGCAGAGTATCCTTCCACCAGTCCAAGTCAGCACGGACCTGCGGGGAGCTGTGGAGGAAGTCGTTGTGCCAGACGGCAAAATCCGCGTAGGAGAGGCGAGGAGCAGAGATCTTGGCGAGGTCCCTCTGCCTGGAGATGGCGTCGTAGATCTGCGTGAACTGGTCGAGGAAGGTCTTGGTACTGCCGTTGTCCAAGTTGATGTGATGTAGCGAGAAGACGAGGGTATAGTCATCCTCTCCGACCTTGAACAGGCATGCATTCACCGACTGGCCGGACTCGATGTCGATGGGGAGGCTGCGGAGGCGCTCTGTGCCCTTGGCGAGCGCCGCCTCTACATCATCATCAGCAGCAGTGATATCCTCAAAGGCGATCTGGGACTGGAACTTGTCGGCGGTTGTCTGCTCGGCAAAGGAGTCTCCTTCAAAGTAGATGGTCCGGAGAGAGTCGTTCCGGCTGGCCATCTCATCCAAGGCTGCCTGCAGAGTGGCCAGCTGGGGCCGGCCCTTGAGGAGGAACGAGCCAACAAAGTGGAGGGTGTTCTGGTCCGCCGATATGTTGTGCAGGAACCACAGCCGGCTCTGGTAGCTCGAGAGCGGCGTCTGAGTCTTGCGGACCCTCGGCACAATCTCGAAGCCGCCGCCGCTGCCCTGGCGTCGCTTGCCTGCCTCGGCGGTCGTGCGCTTGTCCGCCGAAGCAGCATTGTTGCTGCCCGCGTCCGGCCCTTCTGCTGCTGATGTCCGCGACCTGCCCTCAGACCTGAGTGACTCGGCAGCCTTGGCTGTGAGAGCTGCAATCGACTTGGAACCAAGGATGTCGAACAGGGGCACGTCGACCGAGGCAGCGGTGGAAAACCACTTGCGGAACTCGACGGCGACGATCGAGTCGAGGCCGTAGGCAGTCAGTGGCTGGACCTTCTGGATGGACTCTGCGGGCACGCCCATGACGGCGGACACCTTCTCGATGAAGGCCGAGGTGAGGAGCTCGGTCTTGTCCTCCAGCGTCTCCGCGGCGCTCAGCTGGGCGGACAGGGACTTGGTCCCCTTTCTGCTGTCGTCCGACTTCAGGTCCAGGTTGGCGTAGATGTTCCGGAAAAGTGCCTTGGAGGCCCAGTAGACGTCCTTGCGGCTGGTGTTGAGACCCGTGATGACCTGGTGGACACCGTGGGCCGGGGAGCCCGGATCCTTTGATGTCAAGACGGCCTCCTCGACCTGGTAGAACAGCTCGTTCTGGGAGATGGGCTCGTATCCCAGACGGTCCAGGATGACAGCCAAGGCCTCATCTTCCGCCACAGCACCGACATCGCCCACGACGCCGACATTCATGGTCGTGCCAGCCAGCCCATGGGCCTTCCTGCTGGACATGAGGGCATCGACGTAGGCGTTGGCGGCGGCATAGTTGGACTGCCCCGCCGAGCCGATGATGGACGACATGGATGAGAAGCAGACGAAGAAGTCGAGATCGACCCCCCGGCTTGCGAGGTGCAGGTTCCTGGTCCCCAGCACCTTGGGATGGACACAAGCCCGCCAGTCCCCGGCTGTCATCTGACCAAAGGGCCCATCACGGAGGACCATGGCGGCCTGGAAGATGCCGCCGAGGCTGTCGCGCAGATGTTCAATGCAGCCCTGCACCTCCTCGAGGCGGTCGACGTTGGCTTGGAAGACGGACGTCTCCACGCCGCGCTCGTTGAGCCAGGCAACTGTGTCTTGGGCCTCCTGGCTCCTGGCTCCGGATCTCGACAGGAAGGCAAGCCTGCGTGCGCCCCTGCGAAACATCCACTCGGACAGGGACCTTCCGATGCCGCCGAGGCCGCCGACCAGCAGATACGACTTGGCCGGGTTGAAGATGCGGGCATCAGCAAAGGACGCAGGGGTGATGGGGACATGCTCCTGGCCGTCGGTGGTGAGGACAATCTTGCCAAAGAACTTGCCGATCTGCAGCGTACGAAACGCCTTCTGCGACTCGGCAAACGTGAAGGTCCTCATGGGACTGGGGGGCTTGACCTCTCCGCTCTGCACGAGGTCGAAAGACTCCCTGAACAGCTCGCTCAGGAGCACGGGGTTGACGCGGCGTAGCGTGATGATGTCGACGCTGGCGTAGGTGACATTGTGGCGGAAGGGGTCCATCTCCAGCCTCGTGTTCTCGTGGATGTCACGCTTGCCAATCTCGATGAGGCGGCCCAGCGGCGCGATGCACTTCCACGTCGCGTGGAGCAGCTCGCCGGCCAAGCTGTTGAGGGCCACATCGCACCCGCGGCCGCCTGTGACGGACATGACGCCCTCGACAAACGAGTCATCGCGCGAGGAGAAGATCATGTCGTCGGCGATGCCGAACTTGTCCCTGATGAATGCCCGCTTCTCCTGAGAACCGACGGTCGCGATGACCTTGGCACCAGCCCACTGAGCAACCTGCACCGCCATCTGACCGACACCGCCGGCGGCCGAGTGGATGAGGCAGTACTCGCCCTTCTGGAGGCGGCCGATGGTGCAGAGCGAGTACGTGGCCGTGACCAGGATGAGAGGGAACGACGCGGCCACGTCGAATGCCATGTCCCCAATCTTGTGGGTGAGCATGGCCGGGCTGCGCACGAGGGTGCGGTGGGCTCCTTGGCCCGGACGGGCCGTCACGACGCGGTCTCCTGGCTTGAATTCGTCCGCGGAGACAGCCTTGCCCGTGCGGACCACGACGCCGGCAGCCTCGTCGCCCAGACGGTGATCCTCGATGATGCCGATGGCGGCCGCCACATCTCTGAAGTTGAGGGCTGATGCGCGAACCTCGACCTCGACCTCGTCGTCCGCCAGGTCTGGGTCCGCGACATCCTCGTCATCGTCAAACACGAGGGTGTCGAGGAGACCCTTCTTGCCAATCTTGAGGGCCAGGGGCCGACCCTCCTGCTTGATGGGGCCAACGCTCACCTGGCGGTTGCCGGCAAAGGGGAGCTTGCTGTTTCGCGCGTCATCTCCTCTGGCACGGGGGACAAGGAGAACCTTGTTCCTCTCGGCCAGCTCATCCTCGTCTACAATTCCATTGAGGACCTGGACAGCCCGCTGAGCGATGTGGGCAGCGGCGGCAGCGACATCCTTCTCTTCCTCCTCTCCCTCCTCCCCTGGGATGACGGTGGTGGCCTCGAGGTCAAGGGTGGCAAACCGAGACCAGTCGTTTTCGCTGCGGATGGTGCGGAAGAGGCCGTTGATTATGGCCTGCTCTGGTCGTCGGCTCTCCACGGCAGCATCCCGCGTGAGCCAGACGACGTTGCTGGCTGGTCCGTCGACCAGCGCCTGGATGGCTGCGAGATGCTCCGCCTCGGTGGCCGGATCGGCCAGCACGTCCTCGTCGAGACTGACGAGAGAAATCACACCTGTGGTGCTTGGCTGATCGGTTCCGAGAGCCAGAGTCCGCACGGGTCCTGGGTAGGATGACTCGATGCTCGAGACGATGGCCTGTGTCGTGGCGGAGACCTGCCTTGGGGAGATCAAGACGGTGACTTGCTCCATGTCCTTTTGAGAAACGCCGCCGGCGACATCAGCGAGTGCCCTCCAGACGGTAAAGTCCTGGGCACCAAAGAGCATCCTGAAGGCGCCCTCCTCATGTCCAAGGGAGGCGTCGCCCACAGTTGCGACATGAGCCCCTGGCTTCAGGAATCCCGCGACGGGCAGCCCTTGGCCAGGTTCAAGGACCACGAGATCATACTGGCCCGCCGCCTCGGGCTGCACGTACTCGACCAGACCTGGCCACGATGGCTCAAGCTCCTGGACTGCGCGCTGCGCACCCTCGTGGTCGGTCTCGGACCACACGGAGAGGCGACCAAACTTTCTCCTTTCTCCATTGGAACCCCCCAGCTGCCGGAGGGCATCGGCAACTGCATCCTTGGATGATGTGAGGTACAGTATGGACGCATCCGGCACCTCATGCGCCCAGAGATTAATAGCTGCCGGGAGAGTCCCGGGGTACGCCGAGGCATCACCAGCCGTGTCGAGCTGGGAGAAGAGGGGCCGCCAGTGGATGTTGAAGAAGAGCTCCCTCTTCTCACCCGAGGACTCGTTGCCGAGGGCAGTGACCTCGAGGCCATTCAACTGAACAAGCACCTTGTGCTCGCCATCCACAGCATTGCTGTCCAGGATGCGCAGAGTGCTGTGTCCCACCCTCGTGCCGGGCATCTCGGTATGGCAGTGCACGGCCAGGTCCTGGGGGTGGCCATCCCTCCCCCGAGCAAGGAGAGAGGCCGAGAATCCCGCACTGCGGATAAAGGTTGGCACGAAACTCTCGTCGAGGGGCTTCCCGGTGCACGTCTCGATGGCAGCAAAGATGGCATGGAAGGATGCGTCGAGGGCAGTAGGATGGATGATGCACCTGTCGGCCTCGCAGGTCACCACCCTGGACGGGTCGAAGCCCAGCCGGGCCAGGGAGAAGTTGGGCCCGCTCTCGATGCTGCCCGAGACCAGGCGGAAGTTTTCGCCATAGTCGAGCCCGACGCTGCGCAGCTGCTTGTAGTACAAGGCCGACGCCTTGCGGCGATCCGCGGCGCGACGGGTCTCGGCCAGGGACGCGGCCGATACGGAGGCAGCGAGCGTCCGCGAGTCGCACTCGGCGCGGACCTGGCCGCGGCAGTGCTCGACCAGGACATCCCGCTCGCCGTAGGACGAGATGGAGAAGATGTGCCACGAGTTGGACGTGTTCTTGGCCGACGTGGGCAGCGGCTGCAGCTCCAGCAGCACCTCGGTGCCGGCATCTCCATCGTCGAGGACCAGCGCAGACTTGAAGGCCACATCGCGGATCTGGAATCCGCTCGCGTTCGTGTCCATGCTGGTACCTGGAGCCAGTGCTGCCACGGCCTCGAGCGCCATCGAGATATATCCCGCGGCGGGGAACAGGATCTTGCCCTGCACGACGTGTTCGCCCAGCCAGGGGAGCTCGGACAGCTTGATGTAGTTCCTCCACACAGGGTGTGCGTCGAGCGTCCCCGGAACCACCGCGCCAAGGATGCTGTGTCGATGCGGCCGCAGACGGTGCTGGCGAATCGCCCGCGTCTCTGCCCAGTGCTGGCTGTGATCCCAGGCGTACGAGGGCAGCCCGTGGAGAATGCGGCCGGGCGTGAGCTTGTCGACCTCGTCATCCGCATCATCACGGCTGTTGCTGCTGATCCACTGGTGGCTGTTGGCGGCGGCGAGATCGACGTTGAAGCCGAGCCCGTGGAGCTCTCCTGCGCATGCGAGCAGGCTCTCAAAGGCGGGCTTGTCGCGGCTCAGCGAGGCCACATAGGGCAGCTCGGGGCCGACGCTCCTGGCGACATCCAGCGAAGGTCCCCTGAGGGCTGGATGGGCGCCAATCTCGACGAGGATATCGACATCAGGCTCGTCATTCTCGTCCAAGAGGATGCCCGTGAGCGCGTCGGCGAAGCGAACAACACCAGTCATGTTGGCCGCCCAGTACCCGGCGCCCATGTCCCTGGCGCTGGAATCCCGCCCCGTGACGCTGGACACTAGCCTGACACCGCCGTGTGCCCTATTCGCCTGGAAGCCCGGCGTCCTGGACAGGGCGGCTTCGAAGCCTGGTGCCAGGGGGTCCATATGGTGCGAGTGGAAGGCCTGCTCGACACGGAGACGTCGGTTGAAGACCCCACGGCGGTCGAGCTCCCCCTTGAGCTCGACAACGGCGTCCTCGTCACCCGAGAGTGTCAGGCTCGTCGGGCTGTTGACCGCGGCGAGGGCGATGCGGCCAGTGTACGGCTCGAGCAGGGACCCCCCCTCGGCCAGCGTCACGCCCACAGCCATCATGGCACCCTTCTGGGGTAGGTTGCTACCCCCCGACATGTACAGGCCACGATAGTACGCGCAGATGATGGCGTTGCGGAACGACAGGATGCCTGCCGCGTAGGCAGCAGCAATCTCACCGGAGGAGTGGCCGATGACGGCTGTGGGCACGATCCCCCACGCCTTGAGCAGATCCACGATGGCGAGCTGGAGAGCAGCGCAAAGGGGCTGCGAGAGGAGGCTCTCACCGAGCCTGCTGTCCTCCTTGGTCTTGAGCAGCTCTCCCAGGACCGACCATTCTGGACCATCAGGGAGCCCTGACAGGATCCGGTCGCACTTGTCGATGGTCTGCCGGAACAGGGGGGACTTGTGGATGAGCTCGCGGCCCATGGCGTGCCACTGAGCACCCTGCCCGGTGAAGACGAAGCCGAGGCGGAGGGGAGTCGACTTGTTGTTGTTCAGAGGCGTGATCCACTTCATGTTGCCCGCGCTGTCAAGCCCCTCGAGCAGGGACTCCCTGCTGGACCCAATGGCGTATGATCGCAGCTGCAGCTCAGATCGCCTCAGGCTGTAGCTGAGCGCCAGGTCTGCCGGCGACACGCCTGGTGTCTGCTCAATGTACCTCCTGACCGCAGAGGCGTTGTTCTTGGCCGAGCCGTCGTTGTGCGCAGTTAGTGGCAGTAGATACGGCCTGGTCTGCACCTCCTCCTCGGACGTGGGGAGGAGCAGAGGAAACGCCGAGGACCGGACCTGCGGCCGGGGCGTGTAGTTCTCCAGAATGATATGAGCGTTGGAGCCACCGTATCCAAAAGAGTTGACAGAGGCTCTCCTGATGCCCGTGCTGTTGGCAGGCCAGTCCTCCACCTCGGTCGGGACCTTGAGCTTGAGACCCTCAAAGTCGATGTCCGGGTTCGGATTGTTGAAGTGCATGTTGGGTAGGATCTTGCCCGACGACACCGACATGACGGCCTTTGTGATGCCGACCAGGCCAGACGCGCCCTCGAGATGGCCCAGGTTGGACTTGATCGAGCCGACGTACAGCGGACGGTCGCGGCCGGCGGCAAACACGCTGCCGATGGCCTTGGCCTCGATGGGATCACCCGCCTTGGTGCCCGTACCGTGGGCCTCGAAGTACTCGGTGCCGCTCACGTCGAGCCCGGCATCCTTGTAGACCTGCCTGATGAGCCGGGCCTGGGCGGCGCCGTTGGGCAGTGTCAGGCCCGCCTTGGAGCCATCGTGGTTAGACCCCGTGCCTCTGACGACGGCGTGGATGCGGCTGCCCGCGGCCTCGGCGCTGCTCCTGCGCCTGAGGACCATGGCGCACACGCCCTCGCCGCGGACGTAGCCGGAGCCGTCCCTGTCAAAGGTGCGGCAGCGGCCGTCGGACGAGAGCATGCCGAAGTCGGTCATGGTGATGTAGATGTTTGGGTCGAAGTGGAGGGCGGATCCGGCGACAATGGCGATGTCTGCCTCGCCGCTGCGCAGCGACTGGCTGCCCAGGTGGAAGCAGACGAGGGAGGAAGAGCAAGCCGTGTCAATGGTTATGCTGGGCCCGTGGAGGTCGTAGAAGTAGGAGATGCGGTTGGACAGGATGGCGTTGCCCGTGCCTGTGACGGTGTATTTGGGGTATGCGGCGAGGTCCTTGTTGGTCATGGACATGTAGTCGTTGGAGAAGGAGCCGACGTGGACTGATGTGCGAGAACCACGGAGGCTCGAGGGGGGGATCCCGGCTATGTAGGTGCGAGTCACAGGTCAGTGGGACATGAAGGACATGAAGATGCATGACTGGTCAATGCGGACGTGACATACCATCCTCCAGAGCCTCATACACAACTTCCAGGAGTAATCGCTGCTGAGGGTCCATGGACTCAGCCTCCTGCCTAGATATCCGAAAGAATTCATTGTCGAACTCGGACAGGGGCTCTTCCAGGAAGTAGCCATATTTGGAATTTGTCTAGCATCTGGTCAGCCACAGGGTGTGCTTTGATAGTGTGTGAGTGAACAAGACGTACTGTTCCTTTGTTCGTCCCCAGCGGATGATAGAAGGCGTCCACGTTGAATCGATCATGGGGCATCTTACGCTGGAGATCCTTCTTGGTGACAACATTGTCCCACAACTGATCGAGTGTTTTGGCGCCAGGCAGTCGAAAGGCAATGCCGGTGATGACACTGGGGTCCTGGTGGACGTTGGGGATGGTCTCACCAGGGGCCACGGATGGCGCCGACGACGAGGACAGTGACAGCTCCCCTGGGCTGGTGGTTTCCGGCGTGTGGTCCGAGGACTCCATGGAGTCAGGCACGGTAGACATTTTCTCCATGTTCCCTGGTATTCTCTCTCAGTTGACTCAGTCTTCTGCCGTTGATGTGTGATTGTGTTGGGGGTGGTGATGATGATGGCGGGATGATCAGGGCAGAACACCCAGTCGCAACTTGCGTCGGTCGCGACGCTCTAAAGCATGAAGTGATGAGAGTTGAGTATTCGTTTCAGATATCCACTACTACAAGATAGAAGGGGGACTGGGAGTAGCATGGAGGAGTTGAGATGGGGTAAACGGCCATGACGGTGATATTCAGGATGTGGCTCTTAAATATACTCCCTGATATCGGGGTCTACCACAAAACCCAGAGTCATCAATAATGTAAGAAGAATCCTAGAGCTAAACATCCCCCAAAATGATCAGATCCTTCAGCTGCGAGCTTGGCGCATGGTATACAGGGTCTCTCTCCATCCTCAGTTCCGAGGTCGGCCGGGCTACAGTCAGAACTCCTCGAATCCCTCTTAGCCGCCGAAAAGGCATGTCGCAATTCTCACGAGACATGTGGCAAGGCAGAAGAGGCCTCTCGACACTGGCTTCTCCCCTGCTTGTCCGCTGACACGGTGCCCTGTTCTCCAGTCCACCCTACGCCCCCTCCCAATCAGCCACGGCCCGGCAATAGGCATCTTGAAGAAGAGATCGTTTCCAATCATGTAGTTTGTAAGCATCTACGAGGGCGGCGTGGAACTTTTGATACGTCTTGCTTATGCAGAACGCCTGGAGGACTGGCGCGAAGAGAAGCAGGAACAGGAGCAGGAACAGGAGGAACAGGAGCAGGAACAGGGAGAGAGAGTCACAACTCGGGGCCAGTCATTGATGACAGCAGGTTGCAGAAATGGCTCAACACACCAAGTCTGCGCTTCGCGTATCCCAGCCGCTCGCCAACGATGGCAAGGAGATAACAACAGCGTGGGCAGGGAGTCGTCGAGAGGCTGTCAAATCTAATCATTCATGCTCGAAGCCGTATACATACACTGGAGCCGTCTGGTCGATTGCGCCAATCAAACCACACTGTAAGAGCACATCAGCAAGCTCCACACAGCCCAATGTTTGCAGGAGTTCACCAAGGTACACCCAAGGGTCCGAGACAACCTGCCGCGCTCCCCGGATCTTGATGCCCGGACCCTAGGGCGGCCGCAGCATCATGGTCGGAGTCTGCAGCGTTTCCACGGATCTGTGTCTGATCAAGTATGGGCATAACATGGGCATCTTGGCAATCAACGTACTATGTAGCACCAGAGGCTAGAACCAGGTGTGACCACCAGAGCCCTCATTACCAGGATGATAGGATGGCGAGCAAAGATACGGCAACAAGGATCAAAGCTGACATCTGCGGAGCAGTGGGGGCGTAAGTGGCATTGCGTATATCCCGGATATGCAATAATCAAGCAGGTTGCTTGGTAACCCCTTGTCAACGCCGGCTTTCCTACGGTCCCTCCGGCCCGTCCCTAGCCAATCTACATGGGCTATCTCGGCGACGGCAGTAATCATAGTGGCGCTACAGAGTATCGCTCTTCTTCTCCTGGTTACGTAGTGCCGTCGGAGTCTTTCACATCAGTATCCTACACGCGGGCGAATGCTGCGTGCTGACCCTGATCTGCACTCTGCACTTTGTCATTCGCTTGTAGCCGCGTAGCCGTGTAGCCGTGTAGCCGTGCATCCCTCGGCCGCATTGGGGCCCAGTAATACGTGGAGAACATCTCGGTCCTCATCCTTCCGCGAGGACTTCTTTACGTGGTTCTGTCTAAGGCTGATACCACACTGCGCTGCCACGCTGACAGTGATCGCACCCCATCTCGTGCCACTGTCGCATCATACTTTGTCAGACCATCTCCCCGGTGCGCTGTATCCCGGCTGTCCCCGGTCGGGCAATCACCCGCCCCTCTGACAAATGACGGTGTAGAACTCGTCCCCCGGGGCGTCTGGAAGGATTCGCATTGCATGTCGTTGAGGCTGAAGTACAAGTCTGATGGACTGGGAGTAGGAGGTATCCCACGTGTTGCCTCTAACCAACCCCATCGGAGGAGTGGCCGGGTGATGGCTGATAAAGCCCAGCCCCCCCCCTGGAGCCTTAGATATTGTAGGAAAGGAGCCGGTGTCGGATGGGTGGCAGCTGGTCCAAGGCAGGGCAGTGTTGTACGTACGTACGGGATATACAGATGGATGGGTAACACAAGTGAGAGCGGCAGACACCCCTAAATTCTCACTCAGAATCCTCACCCTTCATGCTGTGGGCTGTGTCGAGAGGCTACAATCATACCACTCACTTCTCAAACCTCTCCCTCCCACTACCATCCTCTGCAATCTCACACCCAGTCATTATGCCCTTCTACCAAGCCTCCATCCCGCAGCTGCCGGAGGGCCTCTCCCTCGTCGGGCAAACTGCTGTTGTCACCGGCGCCACAGCAGGCATTGGCCTCGAGCTCTGCTACCAGCTCCTCCGTCGTGGCCTTGATCGCCTCATCATCGGTGCCCGCAGCCTCCAGAGAGGAAGCTTGACGAGGCTGGATCTTCTCGGCGATCCAGAGGTGGTCAAGAACAACCCCCGATCCAAGGTCACCGTCCTGGAGCTCGACCTCTCCCGGCACGACAGTGTCGTCAGCTTCGGCAACCGGGTTCTCGAGACGGCGTCTCGCCTGGACTTTGTCGTCCTCAGCGCGGGCATCAACACGGCCCACTGGGAGACGTCGCCCGAGGGCAACGAGCTGTGCTTCCAGGTCAATGTCCTTTCCAACTTTGTCCTGCAGCTTCTCCTCCTGCCCTTGGTGCAGTCCACTTCGCGCGAGCACTACACCGAGACATCTACGCAGCAGCAGCAGCAGCAGCAGCAGCAGCAGCAACCGCCTACAATCACCTGGGTAGGCTCAATGGGCCAGGCGTTCCACACGCCGCTGCCCGGCCCCCCCCGCGGCAGCCAGACCAGCATCCTGGAGCACTACGCGTCGCGCGAGCAGTACTCATCTGTGAGGCGCTACCCGGACACGAAGCTCTTTGTCGCGCAGCTGGCCCTGGAGCTGGCGTCTCGTCTGCCGCAGGGGAAGGGGACCGTCGTCGTCAACAATGTCTGCCCGGGGACGGTCAAGACGGGGGCAGACAATAACCTGCCCTTCTACCTCCGCATTCCCATGAACCTCAACCGTTTCCTGCGTGGCCGCTCGGTATCTGACGGCGCCAGGGCCGTGTTCTGGGCTGCAAGGGGCGGGTTGCACAGAGACCAGACCAGTGGGTTCTATGTGGCCGACAATAGGGTGCAAGCGTAAGAGCTGCCATTTCTTCCTCTTTTCTTCTCTTCCTGCTTGAGATAGCATCCGACACCTGGCTAACTCCTCCTCTTCCTGTACAGGCCCGCTCCTTTCGTAGCCACGCCGGAAGGGCGAGAGTTCGCGCAGCGCCTATGGGACGAGCTTCTGGCCGAAGCGAGGAAGCTAGACGCCAAGACAGATGCAGGGCTAAAGGAATGAGCTCATCACATCCTTGTCGGGACGAGTTGGGACCCTGGCATGCACATACGTCGTATACACATCCATGAAAAGATCCGCTTCGGGTGCCCCCCCCGTCCCTTGTCCCCCGGCTCGGGCCCCGCCATCCCTGGTGCATGCCCGGTGCAGCATGACGGCAGGGTTGTTCCTTGTTATTTATTTATCTGTTTACTCCGTAGTCTATCCGTCTATCCGTTTCTTTATTTTTAAGTGTGGCCTTTCCTTTAGCCCATGACAGCCTCCATGTAGCGGCCCAGGGAGAAGAGAACCCCCAGAGATCAGCAGGGCCATGATGCATGCCGTCCAACCCAACTAGGACAGTTGTATTATGGAGAATATGCAATACCGCCACTGACCATGGTGTGCTTGCTCGAGATCCTCAAGCACGCATACAACGGCCGCACTAGACAAACCCCACGTGCATTTGTCTCTCTTCTTACAAGTCAAGACTCGTCGGGGTCCCATCATCGCTTCATATGGATACATGACTACGTACCTCAGCTCTTCACCAATCGAGTCGCGGCTATTGAGCACATGGTAGGCACTGCTCTCTACATGGCGCTCTGTGCTACTCGGTCCGTGGTGTTGCCCTCCATAGCGTCCCTTTTCCCGTTTCAATCAAAGTCAAATCATCTGCCAATGCTGCTCGACTAGGGCCTGGACTGACCAGCTATATAGCAGTGGCTTTTACTAGGGACAACCACAAGGCTAGTTTGGGGAAGAGAATGGCTTGTATAGACTATTGTCCGAAAAATAAAAAAAAACATGAAAAAATAAAGCCAGGTAAAAAAAAGTGCCCGTCTATGTTGTTTTTGTCACAATCCGATGTTGACTGTGCGAAATGCCGCTCGCTCCCAGCAGCGCAGCGTACGTGTCTTTGCCACTGCACATACTTGATGGCCCTGAAACACTGGCAGCTACATGTGTAGCCACTATTGCGTCTTGCCTTGCTCAACCACCGACTCGTCCTTGCCCTCGCGTATCTTCTGCTCCGACTCGTGCTCCCTGTCGAGGGTGAGGTGCTTGAGAAAGAAGCCGCCGATCATGGCCAGGCCGCTCAGCGCGCACATGACGGCCCAGACAATCTTGAGCGAGTCGGCGTAGGCCTGCACCAGCTCGCGCTTCTCCAGGCCGTCCGGCATGTCCTTGAGCAGGGGCACCAGCCCGCTCGCGTCGCGGCTGTACTCTGCGGCCCGGTCGCGCAGGGTCTCGGTGGCGAGCAGGTTGGCGCGCATCTGGTTCTGGAAGATGACACCCGAGATGGCCACGCCGAGCGCCTGGCCCATCATGCGCGCAAAGATGAACATGGAGATGGCGTGCGCCATGAGCCGGTCCGGCGCCGCCGCCTGGTTGATGATGGCGAGCGACGTGTACAGCAGGCCCTGGCCGATGCCCATGACAATGGTCAGGAAGACCCACTGGGCGATGGACGTGTCGACGTCGAGCAGCACCATGACGCCCAGGCCGAGGGTGCTGACGGCCCAGCCAGCCCAGGTGACCCAGCGGTACTCGCCGCGCATGGAGATGACGGCGCCGGCCACCACGGACATGGGGGCCAGGGTGAAGGTGGCCGGGAAGAGGGCGACGCCGGCAATGATGGGCGTGTACCCCTTGACGGCCTCATAGTACAGCGGGAGGAAGTACACGGTCCCGTAGACAATGGCGGCGTTGATGATGCCCGACCACAGGCTGTAGAGCATCTCGTAGCTGCCCAGCAGGCTCGTCGTCAGGATGGGCTCGCCGGCGACAAAGGCCTCGAAGAGGCCGAACGCGACGAGGGACACGGCGCCCAGGACGAGGGGGAAGATGGTCCGCCACTCGCTCCACTCGTACTGGACACCGCCCCAGGTGAGCGGGATGAGGAAGCACGTGGCCGCCCCGACGAAGAAGAAGCTGCCGAACCAGTCGAACCGCCTCAGCTTGTCCGTCACGCGGCCGGCCGGCCTGGTGAGCTTGAGGGTGAAGGGCATGAGGACGAGGACGACGGCGGCAAAGGGGACGAGCAGCCAGAAGATGCCCCTCCACGTGGCCTCGTAGGCAAAGGCGCCGCCGACGACGGGCCCCAGGACGCTGCCCAAGGCCCAGATGCCGCCCACGACTCCAAAGTACTTGCCCCTCTGGCGCAGGGGCACGAGGTCGGTGATGACAATGTCGTTGAGCAGGATGACGCCGCCGCCGCCGACGCCCTGGATGGCTCTGCCGACGAAGACGACGGTGAAGTTCTGGGCGACGGCGGTAATGATGACGCCGACGAGGAAGAGGAGCGTGGAGGCCATCATGACGGGGACGCGGCCGAAGATGCCGGACAGGGCGGCCGTCGGGAGCTGCAGAACGGCGCAGGCGAGGAGGAAGCTGGTGCCGGTCCAGAATGCCTCGATGGCGCTGCCGCCAATGTCGCTGGCCATCTCGGGCAAGGCGACGGTGACGGCGGTGCCGTCGAGGGACACCATGGCCGCAAGGACGAGGATGGGCGCCAGGGCGAGCCAGAAGCGCTTGTCGGCCTTCCACTCGGGCTCATGGGCGTCGTCGCCTGGGGAGATTGCTGGGCCCGAACCGGCCTCGGGCTCGTTGTCGCTCAACGGCTGGCTGCTCATCTTGACGGCACTGGGGGAGATTCGTCTTTGGAGTCGGAGAAGAGGAGAGCAAACGAGAAGCAAGGAGAATGGCTTCGATGAGGGTGGCGGGAATAAGAAGACTATCAACAACAGAATCTTATGTCAACAAGCTTCCCACCTGATCCCGTCCAGCGTGACAGCAGCCGGTGATGGAGTGAGTGACCTGGCGATTCCAGACGAAGGGAAGAACAGCAAATGTCTCCCAGGGATGCACAGCCTCGGTTCCTGTTGTCAGGGAACTTGGCGGGTAGAAGCCAACTGCTCAAAGACGAGGAGTAGCCTGACCCGAGCACCAGTCACCGGGGCGTACTCGTACTGGCGGACTAAGGGGCCAACAGCAGCACCTGTTCACGTCAAAGTCCGCAGGCATTACTAATTGCTATACGGTGTGCTACAGGACGCACGCGGGCGTGGAAGATGGATGCAGATGGATGCGTGCAAGGGTCCATGGTCCTGCCGGGACCTCTGTATCCGTACTCTATGTAATATCTATCGTATGGACATGGACCATGAGCCGTGTCCGCACCAACTCCGCCGCCGCTGCGGAGTTTGGCGTGCTCGTTGGGACTGATGGCGGCATCGACAATGTATCCTCCCACATCGGGCACAGCTGGGACGTGCATCTACATCTGCACTGCATCTGCACTGCATCTGCACTCGAAACTAGGCCAGGGGTTGAGATCGGCTGCATCCGCCACTTCCGCCCATTCCTGCGCCAATCCAATCCCCCGATTTCCCGCGGTTGCATAAGAGCTTTGACAGCGGCCTTTGTCAGCTTGGCGATACTAGTACTATATTGTCCCGACTCCCGCTGTGGAGTCAGCAGAGCCTCCAAGCGGGCGTCGATGATATGCAAGGCTGTTCACCATTCCACCGCTCCGTCAGCTTACGCCATGCTCTTTTCTCCTTTCTCCTTCTTCCCTCTCGCTTTTTCTAGTTTTTTTTTTTTTTTTTTTTTTTTTTACTCACACCCCTCTGCATGGATAGCCCATCCTCCATCATCTCAACTCCATCATGGCCTCCAGCCACGCATCGAAACACCACGGCATCAGGAAGGTGGACAAGCTGACTGCCCGTGCCCTTCACCGAGCATACGAGGTAGCGGGTGATTCTGCTCGTTCCTCGGAGTCGGGCCGATGTTGAATCCTGCTGCATGGTCATGGAGCAAGACCGAGAGGAGGTTTATTCCCGCTTCGCTACAGCGTTACTGTTTTGCTCCAGGAGCTCCAGGAGTTCCAGGACTTCCAGGACTTCCAGGAGTTGCAGGAATTCCAGGTCGGCACGGCTCCATGATCCATCTCCCTCTTAGATTCATCCTGGATGTCTCTCCCCCTATCTCCAGATGTCTCCCGAGAACCATCACCACATCCATCACGCCCACCACGCCCACGCGAAAGGGGCAGCAACAGAAATGACAGCCGCCAGCACAACCCCCCTTCGCATCGCCGTCATCGGTGCCGGCCCTTCCGGCACCACCCTCGCCCGTCTGCTGCGAGTCCTCGTCGCCGGCAGCCACACCGTCCAAGTCACCGTCTTTGAGCGCGAGACCCAGCTCCACGACCGCGACCAGGGCGGTACCCTTGACCTGCACGACGACACAGGTCTCGCCGCCCTGAAGCTGGCCGGCCTCCTCGACACACCCGAGTTCCAGTCCATGGCCCGCTGGGACGGCGACTCCGTCACCCTCTGCGACAAGCACATGCGCCAGTGGCTCAGCGTCGGCAGCACCCAGGACGGCGGCTGGTTCGCCCAGGGCAAGCCCGAGATCGACAGGCTGCAGCTGCGCCAGCTCCTGCTGGACAGCCTGCCCGAGGGCACCGTCGTCTGGGGCAAGCACGTATCCCATGTCGAGCTGCTTGCTGACGGCACGTCGACGCTGCGCTTCGCCGACGGGTCGACGCACCCGGCGCGCTTCGACCTCGTCGTCGGTGCCGACGGCACATCCAGCATCGTGCGCCCGCTCCTCACGCCGCAGCAGCCCTTCTTCAGCGGTATCGGCGGGTGGAACATGATATGCCCGGACGCGGCGCTCTACCGGCCCCTCATGAGCCGCCTGGTCAACCGCGGAAGCCTGTTCGCCTTCTCGGACGGCAAGGTCGTCATGGGCCAGCAGCTGGGCTCCGGCGCAATCTACATCAGCATGTGGGCGGTCAAGCCCGAGGACTGGATGGCGACTTCCGGCTTTGACGTCCGCGACCCCCGGGCCGTAAAGGCCGCCCTGCTCAGCGAGTTCGAGGACTGGGCACCAGAGCTGCGTGAGCTGCTGTCCAGCTTCGACGAGTCCAAGGTCTGGCCGCGAAGTTTGTCCATGCTGCCCAAGGGGCTGTCGTGGGAGTCCAGGCCGGGGGTGACGCTGCTCGGCGACGCGGCGCATGTCATGTGTCCGTTTGTCGGCGAGGGAGTGAACGCGGCCATGGGCGATGCCATTGGTCTGGCCAAGGCCATTGTCGAGGTGGTCGGGCACGAGGGGGGATGGACCCGGGATCTCCTGGCCCAGAGCATTGAGCGCTACGAGAGGGACATGCAAGATCGCGTGCTCAAGGCGGCGACAATGTCGGAGGAGGTGATGAAGCTGATGCTGTTCACGCCCAACGCACCCTCGAGCACAATTGAGCAGTACCTTGTGGCTGTGACCAAGGATGACATGCCTTCTTTCCTGTTGCCAGTGGCCAAGTTATTTCTCAAGGCATTCTACTCTGGATTTAGGTGGCTTCTGTGGCGGAGGAGCTAGATAGATGGTATACCATGGTCCAGATGGTGTGTAATGTCGATTTACGGCAACGACCAAACAGTGTTCAGTTTGACAATGAGGACGCTTTAGGGGAAGCTTCCCGTAACTTGGAAATACCAACTGATGCTGAAATATCACTATTCATGTCGTGACGGATCCGAAGAATAAAAGGGCCATCATCGTCTTCCAAGATGGCTGTGCCCATAATCGATGACCAGCTTGGCCTGATAGCCGGCATCATTCCCTGACCTGACTGCATGATGGCATTTGTACCTCAGAGCTGACAACTTGCGTCCTGGACCGGTATCGGCTCCTGAAATTGAACAGTGCCTATCCTCAGCTCCCGGGCCCCAGTGTCAACGATACAACGATACATCGAGCACGCTCGTCAGCCTCAAGCCCCTAGGAAGGTTCTTTCTCTTTCCACCTTGTCTTCCTTTGTGGAAATACATGCGACGTGAGAGGAATGCTCACCCACGGTCACAATATCACGTAGTCGTCTCAGAAGCAGGGGCTAACCGCAAGGGGAGCGGAGCTGGCCATTCGGCATCGTCACAGCCGTATCCCATCCCTCTGTGCATAAATGTCGCTAAGTATCGCGCAATAACTTGTTACAAATCCACATGGTTATGACCCGGGTTTACTGATATGTATGTAGGTAATACTAGCTGCCTGCAGGTCTGATCTTCCCGGAAGAAAGGGGAGAAAAAGGGGGGGGGGGGTGTGAGTTGGAGCAGAGTACAAGGGCCCAGTTGCATATGCAAAACACACGTTGCCAAACCCCATGCCCCTCATCTTCGCCCCCATTTTCTCCACATGGCTAGTGGGCTGCTGACTTGCTCCATATGCGTGCATGTGGCCAGTGGGGGTCCGTATTGGAACATACATGCACATCAGATCTTGACATTTCGGCCGGCTGTGTCTGTCGTTTACAGGCACGCCCGCACGGCTGAGGAAGACTCTAGACTCTATCCAACTATGGAAGTTAGTCACGGAACAGGACATCTGGTGGGAGAGTCGAGTTTTACCAAGTTCTGCTCTGACTGCCTCACCTCTCACATTGATCCTTCGGCTCTTCCCTCATCTCTCTCTCCCCCCATTTCTATCTGTCCATGCCTCCCTCCTACCAGCTTATACTGTCTACTACAACATAGCCAGTTTACTTTTATCCAACCATCCGTGTTAGGCTTCACTTCCCGCCATCATGGCTCAGAACTCGGACAAGCCAACGGCCGCCAGGTCCAGGAGCACCATCAGCACCATGCTGAGAGCCGTCTACCAGCCCATCGGTTTCACCAAGGCGTACAACTTCAGCATGTGTAAGTCAATCTCTGCTGGGACACATCCATTGCCACGGATTCTCGGACTAACGTGTACGATTCACATTGCAGGGTTCATCTTTGGAGGTGCCCTCGTCGGCTTCATCCTCGCCCGCCTGCAGTTCCTCGACATAGACGGGCGCTTCTGCCCCCGCGTCCCCGCCAGCGATGGCTCCACGGGCATGCCGGCCGCCTGCTACTGGGTCGTCCACTTTGTCCGCTACCGCGTGGGCATGCTCCTCCACCTGGCGGCCTCCCTGCCCGCCGGGCTCATCGCCGTCTTCCAGTTCGTCCCGGGCATCCGCCACCACTTCATCCTCTACCACCGCATCGCCGGCTACGTCGCCATCACGCTCGCCGTCGTCGGCAACATCGGCGCCTGCATGCTCGCCGACACAGCCATGGGCGGCGCCCTCCCCCTGCAGGCCCTCACCGGCCTCGTCACCCTCCTCACGGCCGCCAGCCTCGGTCTGGCCGTCTACAACATCCGCAGGGCCCAGCTCGACGGCCACCGCGCCTGGATGCTGCGCTCCTGGGCCATCATGGGCTTCATCGTCACGCTCCGCATCATCCAGTTCCCCATGATCAGCATCATCGCCCGCTGGCCGGCAGCGGCAAAGTACGTCAGCGTCTCCTGCGCGGAGCTGCAGTACATCTACTTTGGCAAGCAGAGGCTCGGCGAGGGCACCTTCACCCGCGACGCCCTCGACACCTACGAGGCGGCCTACCCGGACTGCGCCGCCGCGTCGCCGGCCAACAGCAGCGCCGTCCACGTCTCGATCAAGGGCGTCTCGAACCCCACGGACGCAGGGCAGACAAACGCGGCCCTCATGACGACGTTTGTCGCCGCCGGGTTCCTCGCCCTCATCATCCACGCCATCGTCGTCGAGGTGTACATCTGGCTGACCCCCTCCGAGGCCCAGCGGCTCAGGAGGATCAGCTATGAGAAGCAGCTGGCGCGGGGGTATAGGATCCCCGGGAGTGCGGGCATAGTTGCCCAGAGGTTCGGGGACGCAGAGGCCTGGATCCCGCCGCCGTCTGACCACCAGCAGCGGCAGCTGCAAGAGGAAGAGGAAGAGGCAGTGTCGACGAGCTCGGCCACTGGGAAGTAAAGGCCAGGCTAGCTCTATGCAAAGGTTGAAAGCTGCTCTTGCGATAACTCGCCGTGTTGGCTTGATCACAATTCTGAGGGGACCGTGTGCCTAACTGTATGCTGGATCTTAGACTCGGACAAAAGATGATGATTGTCGTTTTGCAGAGTGACTGACTGGTAGTTATGCCGAGACACCTTATATATGCAATAACTATCGGTTTTCCGTAATGGCATGACTCTGGGCTCCCATCCTGTCAAACCTCACCTCCTCGTACTATTCATACATACGACATATTATTGGGACGTTCCCAGCACACCCGAGCACACCCACTACACAGGGCAGAGCAGGAGCATCACCGGTCCACTCGCAAATATGGCAACGGCCGAGGGGACGATTCGGGGAGCATTTGTGGCTTTAGGCGTGTTGCGTTCCTGATTTGAAGACTCACAGTACCGGGTAGTCTCAGAGAGAGTTCCTCCGTTTTGTTCTAAGAGACTCTACCTAAGGAAAGTGGTTGACTGTGCTTTCTATGCCGCATAGGTTCCTCTCTTGGTTTGTCTGAAAAGGCCAGAGCACGCGACCAGTGTTCTCAGGGGTCAGATAGGGGGGTGCGCAGTCATAGGCCGCGTTGGAGGTGCTACTGACCCTTCCGGCCGTGTCACGGTACGGCTGTTGAATGCCTGCTGTGTTAATCACGTGTACCCGTGGACCCATGTGGTGAAGCAGAGGGAGGTGGAAGCTCAGGTGCGTGACGTACCTTACGAAAAGTAGTAGGGAGTGCCAAGCATTGTCCGGGAAGCTTCTTCTACTGGGCTGTATCCTCGTCTATCGGTGCTGCATAGTCCTGGCTCACCTGGGCTCCGGTCATGAGCTCGTATCCGACATGGTCCTTGGCTCCATGTGCGCGCTCCTAAAACCGGAAGCACGTACTAGGGCATAGATATCAAAGAGAATGTGCTCAAATCGGGAATGTTCTCGTTTCAACATTCTTCAGGGATGGTGCGCGCGGCACGGGCGGGATAAACTGGAAGTCAGATGCCTCTTTCGGTGAGTGATGGGGTTCTGGAAGCGCGAAACGGAAGCGCGCGCGGGAAGAGATGAGAAGGGGTAGGGCCGAGGGCGAGAATCAAGGGGACACTGCAGGATAGTGGGTTTTAGAGGTCAAATTAGGCAAGGTCTACGATGGGATATAGGCAGTGACTGCACAACACATCTGCTCTAATATCCCACCGTACTCCGTAAAGGTCCGCAATAGCCGCAATAACAGAAAAACTCCAACTTAAAGAAAACGCTGCATAGAAATGATATATTTTTTTCCACGGCGTATTATAATCTTTATAGCGATTATAACGCTTTGCAATTAGTAGCAAAGCTTTAATATAATCAGAGGCAGGCGTCGCAGTCAGAGGCAGCAACAGTCCACATAAAAATAGCCAGAGGCAGATATAGTCTACTATTTGATATATAGATAGTAGCAACGCTCGTAGTAGCGCTCATAGTAAGAGGTATAGCGTATAATTGACAATATTTCTGATATATGGATGTATACATCGCTATACGGCGATGCGGGGATTTTCCATAATTGCAGCTTTTGCGGACCTTGTCTAATATGCAACCGTACTGGGTGGCTGCATCGTGGGGGCTGGTAAATATACACAACATATACGCGCAAGATGCCAAACATGAAGAGTCGAAGTCAAGAGGAGCTTGATCCAATCAATGCCGCCAGTAGCATGCGCGCAAACTATCGCGACGTCGCTGTGTGCTGGTGCCGCCGTCCGTATACATATATTCTCGGGCTGTCCCTGTGAATCTGGAGGGCCATACCACGGATACTAGGGTGCTGATAGAAAGCTAACGTCACATTTTCTGACCCTAGGTAAGTACCTGAATTAGTCCCATATATTGAAAGTGCCCTGGTGACTATGCCTACGGTGGCATGAATACTCGTACTGATTCGATACGTGCAAGGTAATTAGATATCCAGGGGGCCGAGGTGCAGTCAACCCCCAAGCAACTTGAGTCACACTTTTCAGCTCATCTATTCATAGATGGCCAATCCACCATCTGCATCACGGATATTCAACAAGAGGCCCTACGTGCATGAGATTGTTACAATGAACATATTATCGTTTCCGCTTCTTGGCACTGGCCCATTAACATGGAAGCCAACAAGAGGATCACTGCTACACTGGCACCCAAACTGGAGTTGAGAAGGTACTGGCGTGTTATATTTCCCAGCAGGGTCATAGGATTCCTACAAGGCTCTAGGACGTGGGACTTGTGGTCTCAGGGTCCCAACCTTAGCGCCGGTAGGTATAATAATAATGGCAACGGCCGGTGGTGGCTCGCCACAGTATACATACGCTCTCGATCATTTATCGTATCACCTCACCTTGTTTTTCACCAGATTGATCGAGAGATGTGTTCTATGCATTCTTTTGCCTTGTTAGCTCTCATTTCCATGTCCGACGCGTTGGCCAGAAGCCACATCCTCGACGATGAGCGTAACGAGAAAATTCCTCCGGTCCAAACTGACCAGTGCACCTTCTGTTTACCACTTCATCCGTGGACGAGAATTTCGCGTATATTGAAGAGTATTGGGAAGTCGAATTTAATCCTGGAAGCGAGTTGGCTAACTTATCTCCAAAGACACCGAGGAAAACCCTGCCAAACCCCCTGAGTAGGACCCTTCCCCAACCGGCTTCCAGACGCCGCCGTACCCCACCCCCACGCAGCCGGGGGCCATCTGCTCCTGTAGAAAGTGGCACAAGGTTGCGGACGGCGATAACCGCTCCTCTCTTGCCAAGAAGCATAAAGTGACCGAGACTCAGATCAAGAAGTGGAACCCAGGTATCAACTGCAAGTTGTGGAAAGACTATAACTGCGCTGGGGTTTAAATCAGTTTGAAAGGAGGAGAAGTTGGCGGATTAGTAGGCTCGCATGATTTAATAATCTCAAGCAGTTGGCCACCTTCTTCTCCTTCCTTATTTTCTTGAGGTCTGGAGTCTATGGTAGATAGTACAGACACATAGCTCAGGGGCATACTCTGACAAATCTCGCACCCTCCTTGCCTCCCAGAACGGTGACTGATGTTCACAATCTGGACAGGCTTCAGGGAGTGGTCCTAGACCTCTACAGGGAAAAGCCAGAATCTAATAGCTGGCTGCAGCGCCTGTCGCATGTCTTCCAGGCTCTCGATGGGACCCTGCCTCCCTGCTTGAAACATCATATGTTTAAATGCCTGCTTGCCCTCCACTCACCTCTCATCTTCCTCTCGGGCACATTGGCCAGCACTGCCTCGGTCAAAAATACCCGATTTTTGGCTATGAGTTGCGACCATGAAGCGATATTTGATCTTTTCGTGGTGACTTGTTTGCCACATACATGCTCCCGGAAATTTCTACGCCAATGAATATGACCTGCTTCAAGTTGGACAGGGCCTGGTTCAGTTTGGTCACGGAAGCAGCGAAGTCTTCGTATTGAATAGCAGGACCTAGGCTATCCCACCGAATGGATTTTAAGGCTAATAATGTCGAGCTTACTTAGGGCAATGTTAACGAGGCAGGTATCCCGTAGATTCGAGTGCCTAAAGGTGGTGAAGAAGGTAGATAAAATGCCAGGGGTCTCCTATCTCTTACGAAAGACAGACCCACAAGGTATCCAGGTCGATATCGAGACGAGGCTCCTAAGGGAGCTAGGCGAACTAGGGAAATGTGTCGTCGGTTGGTCTGTGGCCCGGGAGATGGGCCCACGTCAGCCTGCGCCGTATGACAGGATTAGAAAGCGGCAAGGCTGGGCTGCATCATGAAGGTCTGTTCATAAAGGGGCAAAACGAAGGATGCTGTGATGAGGTCGGCACGATCAATGTGGAACGAATGTGTGGATAGACCTCTGTGTGTGTAGGTGTGGGAGGATCTGCATCCTGCCCCTAGAGACTATCTAGTGTGTGGTGGAGCGCAAGGCTGTGTGGGTGCCCCCAGCACCCTTCAACAGATGTAATGTGCTGGTGAAGCAGTGGTGATCACCGGGTCCAAGTATCCGATCGTTTGCTCTGATTGCTACATTTCCAACTATAATTATCCTCTTGTTTATAGGGGAAAAGGTAACTCGAGAAAACCATTATATCAAGACCATACCTACATGTTAGCTTGCAAACTTAGCACGCTCCCCAGGCTGCAAATCTATGCTGCAGAGAGATTTGATCAATGGGAACATCTGGTTGAATATTACAGCCGCAACTGATCATATGACAGTCACCCGAAACCCTTCCGGCATGTCAGGAGCACCAGGTACTAGTAATAATGAACATGAGTCTACGACCTTGGAAGGTGGTGGGCCATCAATGTGTGGTGACTTTGACTAATCCCAGCCTCTGCACCATCAGGTTAAGTGGGATCAAGTTCATATGGGTATTGGGTGGCACCTCAAGCGCCAAGTTTGCAACCTTGTAAGTTGCCTATGTAAATAGGGCCTTGAGAACCCTCAGGTGGCTGCCCTGGATATCTTAGCTGTCAGCCTTTCAAGCTAGTGGCTCTCTGCTCATTCTTGGCCTTGTCTTGCCACCTCCTGGCTGAGCGTCTTAAGTGCCTTGTGGTGGCCCAATCTAGAGCAGATGAAGATGTTTGGAGCACGGGACCAGGAGGCGACCTATAGAGATGCACGCACATGTGCAGTGAGACACTTGGCGACATTCCTGCCGTCGTCGTTCCATGCCCATCCTAGCATCCCCCGCAGGATGTTGGGAACCATTGTAGGCTGATGTCAGCTTCCAACCTTCAACTGTTGCATTATTATCACGATTACCATCCATTATCACCCCGCATATCAGACACGGCAACGGAGAGCCGGAGACGCATGTCAGACGCGGGAACGGAGATATCGATGCTTCTGTGGCCTTGGCAATGAGCGGTTCGAGTGATTACATAGGTACAGTTTACTCGTACTGTGTGCAGGTACCTGGTTAGCTCCCCTTTTCCTGAGACAACATGGCAACACTCTCAATCAGCTGCAAGTGCAACGATCTTGATAGCCGATATTCGTACCAGCTCCATCTCTGAACATCACCCCCGCTCATCTGGACCCTAGCCTAGCGAGAAGATATTATTTGATGCATTTACCTACCTCAATACCCTTACTACGTGTGCTTAAGTGGTTCTGGGAAGGCGCAGGAATAAACTATTCCCATCTTCACTCTTCCCACTCCTTACAGGCTCTGGATAGAGCACATGTATCATCATGGCCAGAACCTCTCAATCCACATGGTGGCCTTACAGTGTGGTCCTTTGTTTGAGTTTGTGGCAGCCGAGTGAAGCTATTCAGTTTCTTACAAATGTCACTGCGCCATCTGGCCTATCCGCTGGCTGCGTCGATGCTTTGACGGCGGATATCTCTTGTACCACTCTGGTGCCAAGGTTCCGATATGGATTCTTCTACGGCGAATCCATCCTTAATTCTTCATGTACTTCCACCTGCGAGTCTGCACTTGATGCCTACGAGACAAGCGTGGTGGCGGCCTGCAGCGAGGATACGTGGGAAGGGTACGATGATGAGGGAGGAGCACCTCTTGGGCTCATCCCGAGTCTACTTCTTTACCAGTACTCGTTGACATGCCTTCGGGACAATGGGCGATGGTGTAATTCAGTTACCGGCGACGCCGCCATGGCCGCTGATCCAGGTGGTAAGAAGAAGCCCTATCCTTGCGAATGTAGCAACATCCTAGGTACGCTATTACTGACTTTACCATCCTGCGCCCTGCAGACAGCCCGATACGATATACAGACATTGTTGGAAATGGCACAGAAGTAGATGAGTGCGACATGTGCTTCATAAAAAGCCTAAGGATCCAAGCCAGTGTTCCTTACTATGATGGGCCGGCCATCGTGAGCCAGTCCATTTACGAGTCCAAGACTTCTAGCTGTAAAGTGAAGGATATGCCAAGAACTACGTCGAATCTGCCAGTTACCATGTGAGTCTTTTTTTTCTTTCTCCCTCTCTCCTTCTTTTTCTCTCTCTTTTTTTTGTCCGTTTCTTAGTAGATACACTCATCCTTGGCTAGAGGTACTCGAGTGATGGACCAAATACCCAATCAAACTCGGTGACTAACTCGATGAACAGACCAGACTTACCCGGTCCCACTCTCTCACCTTGTGCTGGGAAAAAATACGAGATTCAGTCCGGCGATGATTGTCATTCGATATCGCTTTCACAGAAGATCGGAACGGCGTGGCTTCTATCCGACAACCAGCTTGGTGCCTGGTGTAAGGAGTTCCCGACGAGCGGCTCCCTGTGCCTTGTGAACAATTGCAATGTCACCACCGTGAAAGCAAACGCGACTTGCCACGGCATTGCCAGAAGCGCCGACATCACAGAAGTCCAGCTCAAGGCTTGGAATCCCGTAAGTCAATCAGTCCAAATATCGCCTGGCCTGCGGGTAGGCAATAGCTGAGATCCTGGTGAATTCATACAGGTTCTGAATGCTGGGTGCTACAACATTGACAGGATGGAAGGGGACCAGCTCTGCATTTCTCCTCCTGGGAAAGAGTACGAGGATCCTCCACACACGACCCTGGCTCCCACCACTGCGAGCACACCCGCTCCTGTACCGACTGATGTTGCTGACGGAACCAACCCTCGGTGCGGCATGTACTATCAAGTCCAGCCCGACGAGTACTGCAACCTGTTGGTCGTCAGGTTCGGCATCTCCCTCGATGACTTTTACTTCCTCAACCCAAGTCTTTACACCAACTGCACCAATTTATTTGCGTACGAGAGCTATTGTTTCCAGGCTGTTGGTGATAGTGAGTGTTATCCCTTCCAGTTATCCCCAAGCCGGATGGATTCACCAAACTGACACAAGCCACCCCCCTAAATATAGTCAACACATACCCGGGAAAGCCAGGCTGGAGACCAACAGACATAACCACCATCCCCTTTACTTCTGCGATTCCCGAGGTGCCTGCCAACACGACCTCTCCAATCGCCGATATGCCAACGCAGGCACCTCTAGCCCCTGGAACACGGGACGACTGCTATAGGTACTTGGACGGGGCCAACTATCAAGACTCTGGCATCCTCGAAGGCACGTCGTGGATTAACCAGTGCCAGCGCGTGGCCGACCTCTTCTCGGTGTCTCGTGAAGACTTTGCCTTCTGGAACCCGGCTCTGGCCGACATTACGACGCCAGACTGTGCCTTCAACCCCAATTTGCGATACTGTGGCAAGCAATACATAGGAGACCCCCCGCCCGAGGCTCCTGGGCCCGGGTACGACCTTCCTGTCAGGGTACGTGGCTGGAATTCAGATTGACCACCGTTATCTGCCTGATTGCTCATGATGAAGCTTGCTGATAATCGGAGCAGGATGGTGCAATTGAGACCTGTACACAATACGCAGATGTACCCGAAGACTGGCAATGGTACGAGCCCGTCATACACCCCCGACTCCTGAGTCTCCAACTCGAGAGTAACGAAGGAGCCAAAGCTGACAGACACCCTTTCGACTAGCACGGACGTTCTTGAGATATATGAGTTAACAATTGCTCAATTCTACGAGTACAACCCTGCTGTGGGCCCAGACTGTGGGAACCTTTGGCCAGGTACGGCAAATGATAAAATGCCCCTGAATTCGGACGTGGCTAACCGCATCCCAAGCGATGGCATACTGTATTCGTGCACCTGGTTATAAACCCCCATCTCCAGATCCCACCACTACATCGGGACCCACGCCTCCAGCGCCGACACATACCGGCCAGCCGGCGAACTGCAACAAATGGCACGTCGTCGAGGAGGGTGACACCTGCTCATCGGTGCCGGCCAAGTACGGCATCACTCTGAAGCAGTTCCTGGAATGGAACCCGGCCGTGTCATCGGACTGCGTCGACAACTTCTGGCTGGGACAGGCCTACTGTGTAGGTGTCTCCTCGTCGACACCACCACCTACTACGACCTCGGCTGGGCCCCCAGTACCGACGCCGACCCAGCCAGGCAACGCCGTGCCAGCATGCAATGACTACGGGCAGGCGCAGGACGGAGACACGTGCGGCGTCTTTGCTGATCGCCACGGCATCTCGCTGCAGCAGCTGTACACTTGGAACAAGCTTCTGAAAGAGGATGGCAGCGGGTGTGCAACCAGCTTCTGGTCTGGCTACTGGTACTGCATCGGAGTCGTGGTCAAGAGTCAGAGGAAGCCTGTGATTCAGCTGTAGGGGCCTTTGAGTTTTTTTTGCAAGGTGGATTTGACGAGAATCAGATTTGAAAATGGTTGAAACTCACTTTAAGATGTTGGGGTGTGTAGTTGTAGAATCGGGGAATTGATGTCGGGTGGTAGGTACTCGTACGAGGACATGCAGTAAACGAATGTGCAAGTATTCGTACACTCTTACATTCTGACGCTCTGAAGTTCTGAAGTTCTGATACAGTGCTCAGGGAGCATCGGCACAGTATCTCAGCGGCACGAGATACTGCTGGCATTCATCATGTTTTAAACCAATCAAACATGGCCTCCAATCAGATTTGGGAATTTTGTGTGTGACAGGCCATCGCACGGCGGGAGTACGGAGTATCCGTAGATCCTTGATAAATAGGGCGGGCTGTCGTTGCGACTTCCGAGCGAGAGTTTCGATCTTGGTACTCGCATACTACCACTCTCTTCGCCCCATCATCATCGCAACCAGACATGGAGAGCCTACCCCATGAGGTGCTGTGCAATATTGCATCGTTTCTACCGAAAACATTGGACACCGGCAACACCTCTGAGAGCCTCCCGAGTCCTGGGGCTTCAGACGAAAGACCAGGCATCCTTGTTCGACCTGGGATTGCCTCACTGTCGAGAGCCTGGCAGTCTGCTATTGAGACCATCACCTTTCGAGAGATACACATAAAGAGCAATCAGCCCGAGCTCGAGACATTCAAAGGCGCCCTCTCTGACCTACCTCGATGCAGTCATCGTCGTCGCGCTTTGCGCAAGCTGCATTACGATGTGGTGCTGCCAGTCTACAATGACCAGTCCTGCGCCGAGTACGAGACCGACGACGACAGGAAGGCGAATGACGACGTTTTCACCAAGGGGGTTTCAGAATTGGTGCAGCACTTATCCAAATGGCCAGCTGAGTGCCGTCTGGTGCTCGCACTGGACGTCTATTCGCCCATGGACTATCGGGTCCAACCAGACGAAATCCGAGAGAAACGCAACCGGTTCCAGCGTACTGTCGAACTGGGCCGCCGCGAAGATCTGAAAAACGACAGATATCTCTACTCCTACCTCTCACTCCGGTCGCCTCTGCCCACAGTCTCTTGTATTGACTCGCTTAGTGGGGCCAACAGGACCCGCGCTCTTCATCCTAGTACCCAGGTTGCCCTCATTGCGGCATGTCCGAGACTGAGAAGTGTTTCCTTCAATTATGCCGAACCGGACCAGTTCATGCCCTTGAGGCGCCAACTTCGGCAGGACCTCACGGCATCTCTGGAGACATTCCAGCTCTCACCTGAGACTAGGACCCTGCATTTTGCCATCGCTGAGCCCACGGTACGACACGACCTCAAACTGGCCGACTTTACAGACCCGGAACTCCACCATGACCCCTTGTGTTTGAGGCTGCGTACCATAATCGGGAATAGCAAGCTCCAGGTTCTGAATTACGACGGAATGGTCGATGCTGCCCTCTTCTGGCCACCCTCATATGATGGCGCTGAGCAAGACAAACCTTGGGCGGATATCAAAGACGTCTGGATAAATTTTGACATGGCCAGCCCCTCAGGCCAGTGGTACTTTAAAGCCAAGCCGGGTGACCCCTACAGCAAGCCCGAAAGCGACGAGCCTCTACCGCGGTCTACAGGGGGCTACTGGCCACCGGGATACGGCACCGCAGAGCAAACCGTTGCAGCCCTGGCCTTTCAGCGATCTCTCCAGCCCCGGGTGGATGGCGACGGACTAGGCAATATGGGGGACGACTTTCGCCAGATGCCCAACGATGACGCCATGATGCCCCTCCTGGAGGCGGTTGCGCAGCGGATCGCAGATATGCCGTCCTTGGAATCTTGGTACATGGCGACAGAGATCCCACAGACGAGCAGCGAGTGGTTCCTCACATACAGTGCCGCCGGCAAGACCACTGGTTATGAAGACTGCATGGATGAGGCCGTCTTAGACGAGGGCCAGGGAGAGATTGCCCAGTTGGAGGCTGGTTCTCGGGCCCATGTCCTCTTTCACGTTGGGGACTGGAGACCGACGAGGCAGGTGCTAGACCTGTTCCGCAAGGCTGGGGGAACTGAAGATGCTATTGTCGCCTTCTTGCCGTACTTGTACTAGGGCTGGCTCGCGCTCAAGGAGGGGGGCAGATGGTTCCAAAACTGGAAAGGCTTTCTGTTTCTTATTAGAGACAGCTCTATGGAGTACCTATAGTCCTTACACAGGTGTATACACGTTTCGTGGGACCAAGACTCGCTCGATTCTTATACCATGTGCTTAAGAACAGGTGAAAGCACCGATAGCGTTGAATCTCAAGCTGAATGCTACATTCAAAGCAACGGGGTCTTTATCCGCTGAGGCCAGCACTCCTGCAGCGGAAGGCTCTGAGCCAAAAGAGACATGATCCGGATTCCGAAGCGAGCACGGCGCTTTTCCGGAACCCCACGAGCCATGACTCCACGAGCCCCGTTTATTCCCGGCTGGCGAGCACCGAGCGACGCCGAACTCCCTGACCGTGGGGTTGGGCGCGTCCGAGATGACGGGCTTCGGGAGTCGGCAGAATGCCCTAGTCGGATAAGCGAGAGCTCGGATATGGCTGTCTGTTAGTCTTGTGGCTGCACCTCCCAGGCTCCATGCCTCCACCCACAGCCCCCATCGCTGGGCCGCCCTGCGCGGGGATTCGTGGACCCTCAATTGTCCCTGATTGTTGCAGGCTGAAGGGGGGGCGAGGGACGCGGGAATCGCGTGCTCGACTTATTTACCTGCGCAATGTCCCGCATCGCGGGGCCTTGCCGTCTCCCAACTTGTCGCTGTCCTGTGTCCTGTACATAGCTCGAATAATAATACCTCGAGATAATTGCCCATCATGTCGTCCGGACGGTCCTTCAAGCTCAACACTGGCTACTCCATCCCCGCCGTGGGGCTGGGAACCTGGGTACGTCGGGATCCTGGACAAAGAACATGAACTGTCTGCCCGCTGCAGGGAACTGACACGAGACCGTCTCACAGCAATCACCCCCCAACCAAGTGGCCCAGGCCGTCGAGTTCGCCCTTAGGCACGGCTACCGCCACATCGACGCCGCGGCCACCTACGACAACGAGGAGGAGGTGGGCGCCGGCATCCGGGCCTCGGGCGTGCCGCGCAGCGACATCTTCCTGACTTCCAAGCTGTGGAACACGCACCACCGGGCCGCCGACGTCGAGGAGGCCGTCAACGAGTCCCTCGCCGACCTGGGCACCGACTACCTCGACCTGTACCTCATCCACTGGCCCGTCGCCTTCAAAAAGTCCGAGGAGAACAAGAGGCTGCGCGGGCCCATCAACCCGGCCGACGGCGGCGTCCATGTCATCGACGTGCCCATCGAGGAGACGTGGAGGGCCATGGAGGCCATGGTGGAGCAGGGCAAGATCAGGAGCATTGGCGTGAGCAATTTCACCAAGGAGAGGATCGAGGAGATTCTCAAGTTGTGAGTCGCATTTAGAGGACATCTTGTCATCTCACAGAAAGACAGAGACCAGCTGACCAACCCCCCCATGCAGCGCCAAGATCAAGCCCGCCGTGAGCCAGGTCGAGGCGCACCCCTACTTCCAGCAGCCGGACCTCCTCCGGTGGTGCAACGAGCAGGGTATCGTCGTGACGGCCTACAGCCCCTCGGGCAACAACGTCTACGGCCGGCCCAAGACCATCGACGACCCGGCCGTCGTCGCCGTGGCCCGGGAGCTGGGACGGACGCCCGCCCAGGTGCTGATCCAGTGGGCCGTCCAGCGCGGCACCGTCGTCCTGCCCAAGTCGGTCACGCCGTCGCGCGTCGCCGAGAACTTTGTCGACTTTGAGCTGCCGTCTGCCGCGTTCGAGCGAATCACCGCCCTCGAGAGGAACCACCGGTACAATTTCCCTGCCCGCCTGGGCGTCAATGTGTTTGGGGAGCTCGATGAGGAGACGCTGCGCAAGGGGAGGGCTGCGTGGATTGCGTCGCAGAAGAAATGAAGACTGGGACGGGGTACTATAGAATCAAACATGGACGGACTGGTTAGATAGAAAGTCTATATATATTCCGTATAAAGGTCTATCGCAAGCTGCCTCGAGACGTGAGCCTGTGCTGTAATATCTCTCTTGGCATTTATATATCTAGTACTGATAATATAAGTATTTAAAGGGCCTTTTCACCGCAGGTGTTTGACCTTGCTAATATATGGGGGTGCTCATATGTTCTGACTTGCTCAGCGACAGACAACTCTGCCAAGTCCCCTGTGCCGGGATTCTATGTTTGTTACACCCCGCATCAAGGATATTCATTAAGCACCGAGTGACCAGGGGACAGGCGTAATAATACGTATTTCCCTTCGTCTGGAAACATTGACCCCCACTCGGACGCATCCCCTACGGAGACAAGTCCGGGGTCGGCCGGATACCTCAAGCACGGCGGACCCCCGCGGGAAACGGGACGGGTACGTCACGAAACCTCCGATCCCCTCCCAAGACCTGAATGGGGGGCCTTGTTAATAAGCGCCCACCCTCGGGGTATTGCCGAGCGAAGAGAGCGGAATCTTCAATCCAACTACCGTGCCATCCTCTCCCCTCTTCTCCATCTACTGATACTAGCTAGCTTTTGACCATGGGCAAGATCTCCAAGATTGAGTACTTCCGCGTGCCGCCACGCTGGCTGTTCGTCAAGATCACCGACGACACCGGCAATGTGGGCTGGGGCGAGGCATCACTCGAGGGCCACACGCAGGCCGTCGAGGGGTGCCTGGACGCCTGGATCGCGCAGTACACGGGCATGGAGGCCGAGTGAGTAATAATCAACCATCTGGTCCACGCCTATCTGGGGAGGTGGGATATAGGACTGACGAGCACAGCGATATTGAGCACATCTGGCAAAAGTCGTGGCGCATGGGCTTCTACAGGGGCGGGCCTGTCTTCATGAGCGCGCTGGCAGGCATCGACATTGCCCTCTGGGACCTCAAGGCCCGGAAGCTGGGCGTGCCCATCTACGAGCTGCTGGGCGGCAAGGTCAGGAGCAAGCTCAAGGTGTATGCCTGGATCGGGGGTGACCGGCCAGCTGACATTGAAGCACAAGCGTGAGTGTGCTCCTACAGGTTTCCTACGTAGCCGGATGGATCTGTACTGACAGCAGAGCAGGCTCGGACGCAAGGCGCAGGGCTTCACGGCGGTCAAGATGAACGGCACAGAGGACCTCGGGTGGCTGGACTCGCCATCAGCGCTGGACAGCTGCGTGGAGCGGGTCAAAGCGGTCAAGGCGCTGGGGATGGACGCCGGGGTCGACTTCCACGGGCGGGTGCACCGGCCGATGGCGAAGCAGCTGGCGGCGGCGCTGGCTCCGCACCGGCCCATGTTCATCGAGGAGCCGCTGCTGTCGGAGCACGTCGAGGGCATCAAGGCGCTGTCGCAGCTGACGTCGCTGCCCATCGCGCTGGGCGAGCGCCTGCACAGCCGGTGGGACGTCAAGCCGTTCCTCGAGGCGGCCTGCGTCGACATCCTGCAGCCCGACATCTCGCACGTGGGCGGCATCTCGGAGCTGCGGCGCATCGCGTCCATGGCCGAGGCGTACGACGTGGCGATTGCGCCGCACTGCCCGCTGGGGCCGATTGCACTGGCGGCAAACATCCAGGTGGACGCTGCGACGGCCAACTTTGCCATCCAGGAGATGAGCCTGGGCATCCACTACAACACGGGCGGGCACGACTTGCTGTCGTACATCAAGAACCCGGAGATCTGGGATGTCAAAGATGGGTACATTGATCTGATGAAGGGCCCGGGACTAGGCATTGAGGTCGACGAGGACAAGGTGCGCGAGCTGAGCAAGGACGCGCAGCCGTGGGTGAGCCCTGGTTTTGTTGGGCCAGGCGGTGAGTGGAGGGAGTGGTAGATGTATTCTAGGTAAGTACTAGGTAGGTACAGGTACGGATACTAAGGTAGGTACCAGTAGTAATCACGGAAACTGCGACCGAGTTTGGTTCCTTCGTTAATCGTCATAGTTCGTAGGTTGTACCTGCCTTACGGAGCAGAGAGATGGTGAAACGGGGAAATGAGAAGTTGAAAGCTTGAAAGAGAGCCGAGGGCCTTCCCCGCATATTTCTTTGCCCCACACTGGATACACACATCCGCCTACCACTGTGTTACAGTGTAACAGTGCCACCACCTATTAACCCATAAACCTGGGCACGGGCTTCTTTGCCGGCCTCCTTTTCCACCTCACTAACAAATGGCACACTTCTACACACTCAGCAGCTTTGCGATGGAGGTGGGCACCAGCGGCCCCGGCGCTGACCCCCAGTCCCCCGGGAGGAAGCGCAAGCCTCCCCGTGAGCGGGTCCGGGCCAGCAGAGCCTGTGATCGCTGCAAGGCGTAAGTCAACGTTCCCGGTATCACTGACACCAGATATATCCTGGACACGGTCTCCCAGAGACCCAGAGACTAACTGCCCACATAATTAGTCGCAAGACGCGCTGCTCCGGGAAGTATCCGTGCACCCTCTGCTTGCGCCTCCATTATGATTGCAAGTACACGGCGATATATCGCCGAGGCCGCCTTCCCTCCATCGAACTGGAGGATACCGGTGAGCACAGCGTTGTCCCGGGCCACATTCGGCGTGACTCCGATCCAGGGGCCCGGAGACACACGGATGCTGCCCAGGGACCTCTCCCACCTCGTGATCACGTCGATAGTCCCGCCTCCGTCGGTAATCAGGCCACACCGCTTCGCCCAGCTGGCGACGACCCCGGCCCCGGCCCCTCCGCTGTCCAGTCTCCACGCAACTCTCCGGAGCCCGCTCAGACGGACCGCCAAGCTCACTATGTCGGTCCTGCATCGGGCGCGCCCTTCATGCTGCGCATCCAGCGCAAGCTCCAGCAGCAGCCCTCGGCAGCCCTATCCCCCAACACCTCCATCTTCACCTTTGGTGACCTGATGCTCCCAGAGTTTGACCCGCGCTTCCTCATCCTACCACCGCGCTCCAAGGCCGAGGCCCTGGTGAGCCGGTACTTTGACTTCGCCTCGGCCACGCACCGCTATGTCCACCGCCAGACTATTGAGTCGTGGCTGCAGGAGCTGTATGAGACGAATGGGGCCATGAGTCAGCAGAGCACCGCGAGGAGCAAGATAGCCTTGCTGTTTATGGTCTTTGCGTCCGCCGAGAACTTTCCCCAGGCCACGACTGGCAAGGTGGATCCCACTTCCAGGTGTGTAGACGATTATGCTGAGTAGACTCGAACATATGCTGATGGCTGTGGTAACTACTAGCTTCCGATTCTTCTCGGCGGCAGAGGATCAACTCTCAGCGGAGAAGGGCGCCATACGTCTCACAAGCGTGCAGGCCCGGCTAATGCAATGCTTCTATCTCCTGGCCCATTCCCGGATGAACCACTGCTGGAGCCTGTTTGGCACGACGGCCCATCTCATGCTGGCCCTGGGGATGCACAGGAGATTCCGTGTAGATACAAATAGCGGCAACGTGGACTACGTCGACCTGGAGTGCCGTAAGCGAACTTTTTGGTGCGCCTACAACCTTGACACGTACCTAAGCGTCGCGATGGGGCGTCCGCGGACATTCCATGATGAGGACATAGACCAGGAGCTACCGCTCTGCATAGATGACTCCCAGCTTTCTACAAGACAGAAGGTTCCGAAACCACAAGCTAGCTTACACTCAGTCATGTCTGGCTCTGTAGCTCACATCAGGTAAGAAGCACGGTGCAATAACACACGGGCTGTAAGCTGAAACTCACAGGCTATCACGTATTGTAGCCAACATACTGCGTGACCTGTATAGCATCCGACCCCCGTCTGCCGAGAACCAGCAAAAGCTAGCAGCCACGTACGCCAAGGTACTAGATGTCTGGCGAGGCTCCCTCGGGTACCTGGTGGACACGGACGGCGTCGATCCGTCACTCTTCCAACCCATCTTCCTCCGGCAGCGCAACTTCCTGAACCTGGCCTTCTGGCACGCACAGATCCTCGTCCACCGTCCGTTCCTGCTGAACAACTTTTCCAGCCTGGCCAACCTGGCGTCTTCAGGGCAGAAGGAGAATATGCAGAATGCGGAGGTAGTGACCGATCATGTCCAGCAGGGTCTCAGGGCAGCCATCAGCATTGTGGGCAAGCTGGAGGAGCTAGATACTGCCGGCCAGCTCTATGGCACGCTATGGGTATGTTTCATCAACGCTTGCTTTTGTCGTTGATTGCTCGTTGCTGACAAGTTCCATCCATAGTTCTTGCACTATTTTGCGTTTTGCGCAGTTGTTGTGCTCTACGTGTATGCTATCCAGCAGCGACATTCTCCCCCGGATACATATCTCCCAGCCTTTTACGCTGCTACAAAGGGGCAGTCGCTGATCACGTCAATTGCCAGTCCTGGATCGCTTGCCCACCGGTTCAGCATAGTGCTGCAGGAGCTACGCCTGGAGCTCCTGAGGCATAATCCTCATCTTGTGGCGCTGGCAGTTGAGCAGCGAGACGGGAGCCAGAATGAGGCAGGTGCAGTGTCTATGGAAGGGGATGAGTCCATACTGGGCCTGTCGGGCAACCTGGACATGGGAGAAATTGAGGATGGGCGCCTTGGTCTTGGACAGACAGGAGGTGAGGGGGGCGGTCAGTTACCTAATGGAGATGAGACCATGGGATTTGCCGAGAGCAGCCCCGGGGGCTCCATAATCCAGATGGCGGAATGGGGACAGTTCGATTCTCTGGTAAGTCTTGACTATGTCTATGAGAGGATGGTCGTGTGTACTAACCACGACTAGGTCATTGGTGGTATGGGGAGTCTGCATTTATTTCTTGGCGAGGCAAACATGGACAACTGGAATCTGGGGATCGGCGAAGGGACGGAGGGCTGAGTCGTATATTGACGAAATTATTTGAATTCTGGAAGATTCTCCTTATATATTTCCTATCATCTTAACCTATAGCTTCGGATGATAATGATGCAGATCCGTCTTGTCGGCACCTACAGTCGGAACTAGGACAGCACCATATTTGTAAGACACGCTATGAATACAGCTTCAGGTAACTAATAAAACGGCCAGGAATAATAAAGAGACGGTTAGTCTGGGGATGGAGGTCCATCCGCTATGATCGTGCCCCCCTGGTGCTTTTCCGGGCCCCTTTTCCGATTCCGTGAAGACAGCATGCAAAGGGAAGCAAAGCCGAGGTGGTGGGCATCCTGGGTTTTTCCAATCTTGACTACGGATATATTGTTACCCTCCTCGCCATCACCCGTATGGGCTTCTCCATCCTGCCGAACCACCTTTCGGGGCATCGTCGTGGGGAAGCGCACCACCATCTGGGGGTAGCAGCTGTGCCGATGACCTGGGCGACCTGCTGGTCCGGAACGGGGCTAATCTCGTATCCCACTATGGAGTGTACGTTCTACTATGTTTGATCTTGTGAATTCAAATATGAGACTGGCGTGCTGACAGATTTAGGACTGAGATGAGCCGGCTCCTGACGTCCCAGAGAGACTTTGAGACAAACAAGGTGCAGAACTACTTCCGCTCCCTGGCTAAGAGCAAGGCGCATCTACTCTTTGGCGAGATGACCACCGGCATGTACGAGGTCGATGTTCTCAGCGGTCTCCTCAGCACGGCCATTTCCAACTCGGATGACCCGACAGACTCGGTCCGCACCAGGGACACTTTTGCCAAGCACCCTCTCATCCCCGATGCCTGGAAGCACCTCGATCGCCTCGACGACTACGTCACCAGCACAACGCCGATAAATCGCCAGATCATCAAAGACGTGAACCAGAAGGTAGAGCAGTTCTGTCGTATTTCTCAGGGACGGCCCAGATCATGCCCGCAAGCACCGTGCACCCTCGTGCCGACAAGGGCACCTTCATCCAGGCCGCCCATGCTATGTGCATCTCCAGAACATCGACATCTCGGGCTTGGAGATCGAGACAGACTTCTTTGCCGTAGGCATAGACAGTCTGCAAGCCATCATGCCTCGTGCCCATCTCATCTAGGAACTCTATGCCAGAGATAAAATTCTAGGGTAGCAGGTTTTTCTTCGACTATCCGAGCGTTGCGCAGCTAGCGGTGTACTTGTACTCACTAAGAACGGGGTCAACACTGGAAGAGAAGACTGGAGTAGAGGTGATGCAAAAGCTGGTGGCCAACTACCCAGACTTTGGGCCATTGAAGGGGGAACCCAAGTTCGTGATGTTCTTGGCCGCGTTCGATCTTTTTTTTTTTGCTGGCCTGGGATCGCATATGCAAGGTTCGAGCATCAATACCAACGGCTCATCATAGAGAAAATTCAAAAGAATTAACTTAGATATCCAAACTAGCATATTGGCGCCAAGTTACGCCGTAGGATATACGTTAGTGTACTCGAATTGAACCCTCCAGGTTTCGCCACCTGCCGAGGAAATCATAGTGCAACGCATTAAAGGATATAAATACATTTCATGATCATGGTTTCTTGTTCGTCTTTCACATCTTAGCCGTCTTCGTCCGGCAGAAGCACGACGACCGAATCGGCACGTCCGCCACCGCCAGCGCCTCGTCCAGCTTGGGCCTCACAGCCTGGGCCTCCTCCTGCCGCCCCAGCCGGACCAGACACTCGTGGTACCCGTGCAGGGCCCAGACGTTATTGGGGTGGCGGTGCGTGCGCGGCAGGGTGTCGTCGATGCCCAGGTCGGCCGTGTACATGGCCAGCGCGTCCTCGACGTGGTCCTGCTCGAGCAGCAGCGCGCCGTAGGCGTGGCGCGTGGGCTGCATCCATCCCCAGGGCTCGTCAAAGGGCAGGCTGTCGTAGCGGTCGATGGACTCGCGCAGGTGCGCAAAGGCAATCTCGAAATTGCCCCGGCGGTACTCGAGCTCGCCGTCGAGGATTGACTCGGCCACGCCCAGGATGTCGACACACTTGTTGTTGAAGAGCGTGCGGCTGGGCTTGACGCGCGGCACGGCCTTGCGGAACTGGTGGCGCTGCTTCTCGGCGTCGTCGACCATGCCCAGCGCCGCGCACGCCATGCCCTTGGCGTAGTACACTAGGGCCGTGGTGACACAGTAGAGCTCCTGATCCTGGGGGAGGTCCAGAGAGAGAACCTCTCGCCAGCGGCCGAAACGGATGAAGGCGTGCACGCGCATGGCGAGGAAGCTCTCAAGCCAGTCTGCCATAGGCGGCGACTCCATCCGCAACAGGTCGTCCGAGATGGTCGCCTCGAGCCGGGAAACCGTGTCGAATGCGATCTGGGACTGACCCGAGAACATGGCGGCGTAGAGGCGGAAGTGGTAGTCGTGGGACCGGTACAGCGTGTAAAAGTTCATGGGCCCCTGGCGGGCGAGGAAGATTTCATCCGCGCTGATAGCAGCTGTGTTGGCGGTCACGGCGCTGGCGTAGTCACCCACGAGGACATCCAGGTGGCTGGGCATGTGGTTGAGATGACCCGCGTCGGGGATGAGGCCCCGGAGGCGATCCGCAGCGGGCATACCGGCCTCGGGCTCCTTGGACATTTCCATGAGATGGATGTAGAGGTGCAGGACGCCGGCGTGTCGGTATCCGGAGTCTAGAGACATGGCGTGGTCCAGAACACGTTTTGTCTCGAGGGTGCGTGCACCCGTGGCGGGCTCGCCAGTATGCAGGTCCCAGAGCTGCCACGGAGTGAGGTTCATCATGGCGTCGGCATAGAGAGTGGCGACATCCGGGTCGTCGGGGTGGGCCTCGTAGACCTTGGCCATGGCATCGGCATAGTTCCTGTTCCAGACGGAGCAGTTTGTCTTGGTGGGCTCCTGGTTCCCGGGGTAGCGGGAGGCGAGGGCGTGGATGAGGGCTCGCTCGACGGGAGTGGCGGTGGAGGCATTGGCAGCATTGGCGGTGGCCTTCTCGACGGCATCGTGGGTTCGGTCGACTGTGTCGAGACGCTCGCGGCGGCCAAAGAGCTTCCAGGGCTTGTTGTAGTTGGGACCGAGGGCGTAGGCTAGGCCCCAGTAGGCCATGGCACAGGCCGGGTCGTGGGCGATGGCGCGCTCAAAGCATCGTGTGGCCTCCTCATGGTTGAAGGCGTAGCACCAGATGAGCCCACGATCGAACCAGGTCTGGGCGGCAGGGTGCTGGGTGGTGACGCGTCGGTGGAAGCCGCCGAGATCGTAATATGCCTCTCCCTTCTTCTTTTCCTGGGCAGACATGGTGAGTCGGATAACCGGGGTCGACAGGGTTGTTGGTGGTTCACTTGATTTCCAGGAATCCTAGGCAGGCAGCACGGCGAGATTGCCACATTGGTGGGCGGTTGAGATGAGTTTGGTGGCCTGGGGGGCTCCAGGATGCGGGGTGTGCGAGATGGGAGGGTCTAGTGTGGGACAGGGGGTCAACAGTGGGCTCACTGGGCTGGTAGTGGGACGCCGGCAGATATTCTAGGGCTGGCCCGGCGGCTTGGGGGCCTCTTCTGGGCTTTTATGGGGGGACTTTATGGGTGGATGCCACCCTCCAGCAGCTGGAAGCCGGGCAGACAAATGTGCCCCCTCTATCGGGGGAGGTAGCAAGGCGCTTGCATCCTGCATCTTCCCAACTTTCCTTCCTCTCCCTCCCTCTTCCGCCTCTCCGCCGTCCTTGGCCCTCTTGGCCCTCTTGGCTCTCGATCGTTCCATCGGCTCCTCTCGGTCCATGACGTGGCCCTGCACCGGCTCTTGGATGCATCCTCTTTTAGAAGCCATCATGACGCGCCCTCGGTAGTCAACTGAGTCCCGGCGAGCGACAGCTTGAATCCCGTGATGAACCGTCATGCCATTTTGTCTCGGGGCAAAGCACGTACGACAGTGAATACGTACTAGCCTAACGTCTTCCAGTTCGGTCATCCCTACACTGTCTCAAATCTCAACGGATCGACAACCAAGTCGCCTCCGCCGTCCCCGGTACCCGATTCTCAGGAACAAGATGCAGGACATCGCAGATCGCCGGGTTGCGTTGCTGGTCCGACGATGGGCAGCCGCTCGCCCGAGTCGGAGAGGTGCCAGGAGACGTTGATGAAACTCTTCTTCCCCGTGGTTAGATAAGTATCTGCAGTCGGTCTCACTTCTATTACCTAGATGCAGCAACTGGCCATAACGGGGCTCCGTGCATACTCAATCAAGCAAGTCACGATGGGGAGGTCATGGGCTTGGCACTTCCACTGAGATGCGGAATCGCCTCCGCGCCACCTCTCAACTGGTCCTCCCCCATGCACTCGTGGTCAGCCAAGACGACATCCTGTTACTGCCACTACTATAGTGTGTCGTATGTACTGGCATCTTCTTCCGCACCCGCAGTCTACAGATTATTCATCGTCGCACGGTGCTAATTGTAGAGCAGGAATCTTTGCCATGTTGCGTTGGTCGTGTTTCTCCGTCGCCCCATGCTCACGAATACGGCATCTGATATCCTCAAAGAACTAGCCATCGCCTATCTGTACAGGAAGAGGAGATCGAGGGACCCAGATGCGGCACACCCCCTTTTTTGATGATAGTTCTTCGTCCCAGCTTATCGAATCCAGAAGCCCGTCATCTGCGGTGAAACTGCACCCAACCCAGCCCCCACGATTTCCACCAACAACGCGACAACAGCCTCCGCAGCGGGGCGCGCCCAAGATCGGCGGCCCCTCCCTTCTCCAACGGCGTCTCTGATCAATCAGAGGCACTCTCTTCACCCCTACTCGGGGCAACTGGTTCCCAGAACGGAAGGTCTGCTACGAATTTCTCAAAAACCGACCCTCCGCCGCTCATCATTGCCCAGTTGCCGACCGGCGAAGCGCCAGTGGCACAGCGGTCATTTGGTTCATAGCCCCGTGGGATGACACCGTCACAGACGGCGACGTATAGGAGGCCCAACCGAATCACGATGGGTTAGTTTGGCCCTTTCTCTCGTGCCTCTGTACCTGCCGTATCTTTGGGCGCCACGAGTGGGCGCCACGGGGGAGGGGGCCAAGAGGTTACATTCCATTGTCGCTCGTGCCAGATATTGCCCACAAAGGACGGGTGGAGGCGCCAAAGGGGGAAGCTATTATCCTCGCACTCGCAGTTTGTCTATTCCCCACCGGATCGCAGCATGGGATCACAGCATACATAACATGGTTCCTTTGTGGGCTCGCAGGTGCGTTAGGCCAGCTGAAGAAAGAGGTTCCTGGCCGCCTACATAAACAGCGACTCCTCGCGCCAGGCTAAGAGAAGGGATCTAAGTGGTATCCCGTTCTCACTCCCCTCTCCTACTCATCATCTAGATCCAGACTCCCTCAGTCCAATAGGTTGCTGCACATACACCCTTTCGACAAGTCTGGACTGGTCCTGGTATTCAAAATGCTGTCCATGCGCCTCCTCTCCCTTGCTGCCCTGGCAGCCGCCGGCCCTGTCCGGTCCGCAAATGAGTACATCCGGGCCTTGAAGAACCCTACCATCCGTAAGGCTCACTCCTCTCAACCGCCAATGTGCCAATGCTGATCAAGGCGGAACAGAGGGTGTTAGTGAGGCTGACGTCGACAATTTTGCCTTCTATGCTGAGCACTGCGGTGCTTCGTATTGCAACTCGGAAGACGGAGAGGTCGGCGCTGCCATCACCTGCGGTGGCAACTGTCCTACCCTCGAGGCCAACGGCGTCACCATCCTCGCAACCTTTGAGTAAGATTTCAATGTGGCACCTGAGATGACCCTTGGGCATATTTCGCTAACTTGGCCCTTCTCAGCGGTACCTGGTCTGGTATTGCCGCGTACCTCTCCGTCGATGAAGTCCGGGAAGAGCTTGTCCTGTCGACCCGTGGCAGCAGCAACATCCTCAACTGGATCAGCAACATTGACTTCATCCTTGTTGACAGCCCACTCACCACCGACGCCAAGGTTCACGACGGCTTTGACAATGCATGGAACGAGATGTACGAGGACGTCACCGCTGCCCTCGCCGCTGCCTTGGAGACCTACCCCGGATACAGCATTGTCTCGACCGGCCACTCTCTTGGTGGAGCCGTCGCTATGCTCGCTGGTGGCCAGCTCCGCAACGACGGCCATGCCGTAGAGATCTACACCTATGGCGCTCCCCGTATCGGCAACGCCGTCGTCAGCGACTACATCTCTGCCCAGTCTGGCAACGAGTTCCGCATCACCCACCTTGATGACCCCGTCCCCCGCCTGCCTCCGATTATCTTTGGCTACCGCCACACCTCGCCCGAGTACTGGCTGTCCGTGTCCGAGTCGACCGGCGAGGACTACCCCATCGACGAGATCCAGGTCTGCCCGGGCAACGACAATGTCGACTGCAACGCCGGAACTTTTGGCCTCAACACGGCCGCCCACGGCACCTACTTTGGCCCGATCGCCGAGTGCACCAACGTGGCTGCGGCTCTCAAGGCTGCCCAGGATGACGCCGAGCTCGAGGAGAGACTCAACGGCTGGGTCCAGGAAGACATTGACTTTGTCGGCGGCGCCTAAGCGTGTTAGCATGGGACAATGCTGCTGAGAGCAATTCATGAATGTAGATGAGTTATGATTATCTTTGGGATTTATTTTTTCTTGGATATAGTTTGCTGAGAGAGGAGAATCTTTATAAATCTGAGCAAATGTGCTTCACGAAACATGAAACCAGCAAAGCCAATCTAGATTAGTGACATTCAGGCCTGCCCCGTCATAGGTCTGGTGTTTTATGACCCTGTCCCTTAGAGAGGTACAAGGCCTTCATGCGCTTGTCCAGAACCGCAGCCATCATCATGGCAGCCGCATCGTCATGGCCAGCATTTTTAGCAACAGCGATGGCTGTATTCTCGGCGTCATCCTTGGCCTCCGGATCGGCTCCCCGCTTGAGGAGCAGCCTGATGACACTGATGCTATCATGCTTCGCTGCATGCATGAGCGGCGTCCTCATGTAGCGATCCCGGGCGTTGGGATCCGTGCCCTCGATATCGAGCAGCAGCTGTACCATATCCTCTCGATCGTTGGCGGCCGCGAAGTGCAGGGCAGTGTAGTCATCCGAGTTGGCCTGCTGGGCATTAACGTCATATGTGTTGAGGAGGAGCCTGACGGTGCTCTTGTGGCCATTCGTCACTGCCCAGATGAAAGCCATGTATCCGCAGCGGAGGAGATCCTCATTTCCCGTGTCGAAGAAACATCTAACAACAGCGTCGTGGCCCTGGTTCGCGGCGTACCACAACGCAGGGACGCCTCTGTCGTCGAGCGCCATCGGGTCCACGCCCTCGGTTATCAGGAGCATCTCAACCACCTTGGCCCTACCGAGCGCCGCCGCCCACACGAGGGGCCTCTCGTTGTAGCCCATGGGCCCCGAGGCGTCGACCCTTCCCGTGTCCAGGAGATAGCGCACAACAGCATCGCAGCCCGGCCCCATGGCGTACCACAGAGGGGTCTGTCCGTACCGGCTGCTCTGGCCCGGGTCACCGCCGTGCACCGACACGAGCTGCTCGACCAGGCGCAGGCTCCCCTCGCGCGCGGCGTACATGAGCGCCGACCGGCCGCGGTGGTCCCAGGCGAGCGCATCGACACCCTCCACGCCCAGGAGCACCTCGGCCGTGGCGGTGTTCCCAAAGGCGAGGGCCAGGATCAGCGGCGTCCTCTTCTCGCCGTCCCTCACGTTGACGCAGACCTTGCCAGACGCGAGGAGGAGCCTCACAATGGTCTTGTGGCCGTTCATGGCGGCGAGGCCGAGAGGGGGCACCATGGTCACGGGCTCCCGGATGTTGTTGGTGCTTGTGAGGCTTCTCGGGAGATAGTCGGCGATGAGGTCGCGGGCGTTGAAGGTGGGGAGGTCGCTTGGAAGGTACCCTGCTGACAGTTTCCTGGGCACTGGGCCATCCTGCTTCATGTAGGCGAGCGCCTTGGTCGCGATCTCCACGCTGCCCCTGTAGGTAGCCCATAGCAGGGCCGCGGGGGACTCGGAGCGGGCATCCTGCTTGTAGAGGATGGGCTCGAAGAAGGTATGACATTGGCGGTTGGCCTTCACGAGGGGGGCGATATGTGGTGGGGACAGAAACTCTGTGATATTGTCGAGGATCTCGTTGGGAAGATCGAGAAGGGGCATTGTGCTTGGTAAGGAGGGGGAAGATCAACGTCGAGGGGAGCTACTAAAGGTAAATCCGCAAATCGCCACTACACCACCTGAGAAGTCATGGTCATGATACGAGCATATACGTGACGAGGTTGGAGTACACAGCGACCTTCCCGGTGCTCCGAAATGTTCCCCGCATATCCACGCCTTGTCAGCTGCTGCCTGCATCACTGCATGGTACATACATGTAGACTCGTATCCGTATATCCGTGTCTTACCACTTGACTCCATCTCTCCATCCCTCCACTCCTACCTCTCCCAGAATGACAGACAAACGCATCAAAGTCGCCGCCGTGCAAGCCTCGCCTGTGTTCCTTGACAAGACAGCCACGACTCGCAAAGTCTGCCAGTTGATCCTCGAGGCGGGCACCAATGGCGCAGACGTCGTCGGGTTCCCCGAGACCTTCATCCCGGGATATCCAGGATGGCTGGGGCTGCTGCCATTGAGCACCGAGCCGGCGCCCTCGCTCTTCTGCCGGCTCTTCAACGAGGCCGTCGAGGTCCCCGGCCCAGAGACGGATGCCATCGGCAAAGCGTGCAAGGAGGCTGGTATCTACGCCGTGGTGGGCATCAATGAGCGGCGCCCCAACACGACGGGGACTCTCTGGAACACCAACCTTTTCTTTGCCCGTGATGGCACTCTTGTGCACAAGCACCAGAAGTATATGCCCACCTCGGGCGAGCGCCTGGTCCACGCACCGGGTGAGACAGGCAGCAAGACGTCCATCCCCACCGACTTTGGATGTCTGAGCAGCCTCATTTGCGGGGAGAACGGCAACCCGCTGGCGCAGTACTCGGTCAGTCTCGACTACCCAGTCGTCCACGTCGCATCGTGGCCGCCGCACTTTTGCCCCGGTCAGGATGTCGAGGACGCCGCCGAGACAAACCTGAGGGGGCTGGCCAGCTCCCTGGGGTGCTATGTGATCAGCTCGGTGGCCACGCTGGATGATGCTGCCATTGAGGCGTATGGTGTTGACGACGAGATCCGGGTCTATCTACGGGAGCAGCAGAAGAAGCGGAGGGCGACCATACTGGGGCCTGGGGGGCCGGTGCCTGGTATTTCCCCTAGCAAAGATGAGGACCTGATCTTTGCCACTGTTGATGTCGATGAATTGGTCAAGTATAAGTATGTTCTAGTGAGTCTATCTTTTTTTCCTGTGACTGGCATTAGTCGCTTGTGTATTGACGTTGAATCAGGACTATGCCGGTCACTATAACCGACCAGAGATATTTGCGCACCATTTCGAGAAGTACTTGGGCGGTAGTAGTTCCTAGATGGAGCACTCCCATCTCATATGGAGCACTCCCATCCAATTCGGATGAATGACACAATGACATTCGGCTTATTCGCGGTCCATCGTTACTCCATCTATCATACCCAGTAGCATAAGTAAGGACACTTGCGTCATGAACCTCAACGCAAATTAGCCATGCCCCTTCGACTGAAATATTACTCCATGCCAATAAAACCAGGGTTGATATATATAGAATGCAGGTTATCCTATGGAACTCGTAGAAGCGATGAACCCCTGGTCCAATAGCTTCAGGATCCATATCCTTGCAGTGTGTAAGAGATCCCCAGCCCACGCTTACTCCTGCACGATACACTGTCAGGCTATTTTCTAGAAGCGCTGTTCATTTTCCTAGATAGGAGACGTTTACGGTTATCTTGATGCACCGCGTTTTTTGAATCGACGATGGTCATCCACAAAAACTGCCGATCCTCAGCATTATCGGGCGACTGTTTCCGTGTTCCTTGCAGCTGGACACGCTATTTAAGAGCCATCTCTTGGCGTGTTAGACTCATCTCGTCACCAAGTCATAGTATTTCCAAACATACTCTAGAGATATAAACGCAAAACCACCACCATGCGTTTCTCAACATCCTCCCTCGGCGCCGCCATCGCCCTCCCAGCCCTCGCCACGGCCACGGCCCACTGGAACGGCACATTCCACACTGCCCCTGGATGCACAGACGCCCGTAAGTAATGATACATAATTTCTCCTTTCCAGAGGATGCACCTCTGACACCCAGAGTGATAGAACCCTTCTTCGTGTCAGGATTTGGTGGCGCCGACTGCATCACACCCAACACGACCTTCACCTCGGTCAGTGGATACGAAGACCAGGTTAGTAGAACCTTTGTTCTCTTTGAAATTCTTCTACAAAAAGAATGATGACGCTGACCTGTTTACATCTATAGCCTGCTGGGTATTGCCACTTCTTCCTATACAGCGATGCTGGTTGTAAGACGGAGCTGGACGTCTACGATACCGACAAGGGCGAGTGCATCGATTATGCAGGCATCAAGTCCTTCCGGCCTAGTTGCTACCGTTAAAATTGGGTATAAGCGACGGAATTCACGGAACTTGGAAGGGACTGTCTTCGTAAGGACTCCAAAACAGTATTATGTACGATAAACCTACCCTACATAGCAGACAAAAGAGACGCCAAATTGGCGCCACTCACTAGAATTCATGGGTTACTTTGACAGTCATAATTCATAAGGATCTCTTGACTTTCATTCATCTACTCGTGTCTCTACCTACACAGTATTAACAGCATTGCGGGTATTGCTATTGTACTGGGCACGGTGTAAGTCGGCAATTTTTTGTCCCGCATATTCCCACAACTTCGGCCACGTACATTGCTTTCAACATCCACCGCTCACCCCTGTTTGCACTCTGCTTATTAGGTTCATTTTCCCCATTGAAGCACACACCTGACCCCAGCAACATCAACAGCGACAACGACCACATGCAAGGCCCAGCATGTGGCTCATCAACACAGAAACATTGCAGCTCGAGTTCTTCTCGGGCGCCACGGCCGTCGACTATGCCATTCTCTCCCACACCTGGGGCGACGGCGAGGTCACCTTTGGCGACATGTCGCACAAGTCGGTCGCCCAGAAAAAGGCTGGCTGGCCCAAGATCGAAATGACCTGCCGCTTGGCGCGGATGGCGAGCCCTCCGCTAGCATACGCCTGGGTCGACACGTGCTGCATCGACAAGACCAGCAGCACCGAGCTCAGCGAGGCCATCAACTCCATGTTTGGCTGGTACCGCGCCTCGTCGCTGTGCCTCGTCCACCTCGCCGACTTCCAGATCCGGCCTGGCGAGGACGCCGATTCCGACGCCGAAGTCCAGGCGAGGCTGGGCCGCTGTCGCTGGTTCTCCAGGGGCTGGACGCTGCAGGAGCTCATCGCCCCCGGCCGGCTTCACTTCTGCCATAGCTCGTGGGAGGTCTTTGGGACCAAGGAGAGTCTGTGGCACGTCCTGCGCCAGATCACGGGCATTGACGCCACGGTGCTTAAGGATGCGTCCTGTCTGGATGCTGTTCCCGTTGGCAGGCGGCTGTCCTGGGCAGCCCAGCGTAGAACAACACGCATCGAGGACGTTGCCTACAGCTTGCTCGGCATATTCGACGTCAACATGCCCTTATTGTATGGAGAAGGGCCCAAGGCCTTCCTCCGGTTGCAGGAGGAGATTGCCAGGTCCACAAATGATCTGAGCCTCTTTGCCTGGCAGCAGTCCGCGGCCGAAGGGTTCCGGTTCCGTGGCATCTTTGCCCACTCCCCAAGAGAGTTCCTCCGCTGTCGCTATCTTAAGTCTCCCCTGGAGAGGAACCAGCTCCGTACCGACTTTGGCCTCACGAACAGGGGGCTTCGCATCGCGGACAACCTGATGCCACACGAGCTGCGAGAGCTGGATAGGACGAACGATGGTCTGCTTCTGGGGCTGGACTGCATAGAGAGCAGCCCGGAGACCCTTTTTGCGCCCCGGTGGGTTGGCATCTACCTCTGGAAACACGGGTCAACCTACGTCAGGTGGTCTCCGGGAGAGCTCCACTACGAACAATCACGCAGAGGTTGGGAGTCCCATGGCGCGACGCCCAAGTACATCGCGACGGTACTGTCGCAGCAGGAGATACAGAGCATGCATGTCCAGACAAAAATTCTCATTGTGTCGAACCGCTCTAGCACCAAGTTCTCCGAGGGCATCGTCGAGCGCAGCATCAACACCAGGGGCAGCTTCGTTTCCTACCACATATTCCCCATACACACGGGGTCCAAGCTGAAAGCAGCGAAACCGACCAACGTCGCTGTTCTATACGGAATACAGGGTGACCTATCTACAAAGCCTGAAAATCGAGAACCGTGGGCCATGCTGTACGTCCAAGGTCAGTCGCCAAAGGCAGTTTCAAATCACGTTGACGACATATTTAAATCGGAGCATGATTCTGAGTTGGCCAAGGGCTCCTCCATTGCCCAAGACTTTGTCTTTGCAAACTACTCCGATGTCGAGGGTGTTCTCCAGGACGACAAGATGCCGAAACAGGTCAACATGCCCGACTTGGCAGACCCTTCCATGGTACACCGTGTTTCGGTAGACGTTTACCAAGAACCGACAGTTCTCCGATTCGGCCTGGCCTCTTTCAACCGCTGCTTTAGAGTTATGGTGAGACATACCGTCGTGCCGCATGGTGACAGTTGACGGGTTCTTGCAGGCACAGGCAAGCGTCCATTTTCATCGTGACCGCCGTGTAACATTTTATAAATCGTTTCATGCTTCTATTGCTGTAGCTTCTTTACTGAGGCGGTCGCGCAATGAGGACATCACCTTCGCCCTCGAGAACGAAGCCGCCATCGCCATGAGGGATGACGATTGTGTTTCCTCTTTTCACATCCAGCTTATCGCCACCATCCGTCTTCAGGACCAGCGTCCCTTCCAACACAACCATGATGGCAAATCCAGGTGTGCACTTCTGAGTTCCCGAAACGGGCACACGCTCCAGGACAAAGTACTCCTCGGATTCCTTGGCCGCGGCAGACCCGACCGTGGCAGTCGTGATCAGCTTGGCCATCTCCTCGTCGCTCCTCCCCTTGCGGTCTACGGCCGTCAGGGCCGTAGGGAAACCCAGCCCCAGGTGTCCGTCCCTAGGCCCGTCCACCTCGAATCCCTTCCACTCGACCAAGATCGACAGGTCCTCGGGCTCTTGCAGCTCCACCATCAGGATGCCCTTGCCAATGGCATGCAGCATCCCGGGAGGAACATACACGACCTGGTGCGGCTGGACCGCGATTCGGTGCATCTTGGGCAGGATGGCGTCAATATCCTGCGTCTCCACAACCCTAAGCAGCTCCTCAGCCGACATGTCCTCGCGCAGGCCGATGTGGATCTCGCCCGGCGTCAGCATGTACCATGCCTCGGCCTTGCCGTGCCGTCTGCCGATGTGCTTGGCGGCCCAGTCGCGGTGGGGGTGCGCGTGCACGGGCAGCCGCTGCCCGGCGTCGAGGAACTTGAGCAGTAGCTTGGTGTCGACGCCGTGGCGCCGGATGTGCTCGGCGCCCAGCCACGCGTCCGGGTCGGCGGCGATGGCGTCGGCCAGGACGCGCCCGTCGGGGAGCGTCGTCATGCCCAGCTTGGAGGACTCGCAGCCGAAGCAGCACGTCGTCGAGGCGATCCAGTCTTCGGGCTGCCGGGCCCCGCAGGGGGGCTCCGAGCGCAGCGCCGAGATTCGGGATCCGCCGGTGAAGAGGCGGTCCGGGGGCTGGTTCGAGGGCAGGATGATGGGCGCCATGGTGATGTCTACTCGGTGTCTTGTGTAGTGTCGAGAGCGAAGCGGCTCGTCCTCCAGAGACGGCCGCCTCCCCCTATTAATACGGCCTCATCTCATACCGCCGATCTTCGTTTCAGTTCCAACATCGCCAACAGGCTCTCCGTGTCTGCATCATAGTGGATGACGGCCCCCCACTAGGCGTCGTTTGTGGGAGCATCGTGGACGTGTGGTTGGGCTGAGCTCACGTTAGAGGCCCACAAATCTCACGATGTTTTTGAGAGTTGATTCAGCTGCATGAACATTGAGGGCAGAAGAGATGGGCGATGATCGCTCCTGCCCATTGATAAATTAGAGGGAACGCTAGTCCTTATGTAGTGCAAGTGGTGACGAAGGCAGGAGCCACACAGTAACACAGTGGCAGGAGCTTGTAGGACCGTCTCACATCCTGTGCCACTGGGCATGACTCTACGTCGTAGTCCGTACCTTAGATATTAAGTTCCAGGTCCACATTGTCAACATCATCTCTGCCATTAATTCTACTTCTTTTCTTGGCCTCTAATTCGTCAGTGCTTCCTGGCAGACGCGGGCGGGCGGGCAGTCAGTTGCTGCGCCCAACCAGAGGTCGGAATTGCATAATGGGGGCGCCTCCGTACAGCCGAGAAGCTGAGAAGCACAACTGGGAGAACTCCGCTCACGTGCGTGCCCGCTCATCATCGCAGGACGAGGCTGTGACATGCCTCAAGCGCCGGTTGAGCCTAGGTGTCGCTGTGTACTGATATATCGGACGGATGATGCTTGGGCATCATGGCGACCGACGGCGCCAGCGCGTGCCAGCTTCTGGCTCAGACGGCAAAGCGCATCTGTCTCATCGTCATGGAATACGGCGTCACCACGGGAGAGCGCACTGCCGGAAAGGTGGCCACCCTGCTGTGCCTGATTGCTGGCGAGACCTATCCGCCCCATGAGATTGACGACACGGCCGAGAATGCAGCGATCTGCATCCTGCACACACTTTTGCCCATCTGCACGGTATGTCATTTCATGCCAAGCACTTCGTGGACAAGACCTGCTGACCTAGCTAGAACCAGTGGTCACATCCGCAGCGGAAGGGACCGATGACGCCGGAGCAGGTTCAGTCATGCATCGCCAGCCAGAATGATCAAGCACTGAGGAAGTGCATCCTTGAAAGCTTCAGGAAGAACAAAGGGGTGGCCGATGTCATAAAGGCTCTGTGTGACGAGTTCCTCGCCAATCTCAGAGGCGGCGACCACAAGGATGTCTCCCGCGACTGGGCGACTCCAGCTTCTAAGATTGCACGGCCTAACGACTATCCCCGGCATGTCAGCAAGTACTTGTTTGACATTCTTCGCCAGCATGCCGCTTGCAGAGATTTGGTACCAAGCACCCTGAGTGACCATTGGGATTTAGTTGCAGGTGATATGGTGCATGCTGGAGGCATTTCACACCCCGCAAGGTTGCATCTTGACGGGAGCTTGCAGCCTGGGAGGGAACACGCCGAGTTTGAAATTGTCATCTCTGGGTTCGACATGGGCTACTGGCAAGACCTGTGGGTGGGAATTCCTACGTGAGTTTTAATTGTCTGACTGAGGAAAATTGTTGTGTGTATGTCGCTAACAAAAACTGGATAGGGAACTATCGATGCGGAGACCTCTTGTCAAATTCCCGGATATGAGCGATGAAGATGACAGCGACGACGATTCATTGTCCAAAGTTGATTCTAACTACTTCTGCAAGATCCTAAACCTCCCTTTGAATGCGCGCGCTAAAGTCAAACTAGTTCACGGAGTCGGGCTTGTGAGACTCCTCCCATTGACACCCCTCGAGCGCTTTCTATGCTCTGGCGAGGGTCTCTCACTTCGCAGAGTGCTCCAGGACTATAAGCTTACGGACAAGGATAAGATCATTCTTGCCCACACGATTGCTCATGCATTTTGGCAGTTCTATGCATCCGACTTGATGCAGTCGAAATGGGGCAGCCAGGATATTTGGTTCATGCAGGAAACTGATGGCCAGCGACACCCCAAAGATCAGCTCGCCCTGCGGGCATACATGCCACTCAACTTTGGCGGTGGTGGAGAGACACCCGAGGTTCTAGATGACCCAGACATTACGCACCCGTTCCCTCACATTCTTGCCCTCGGTGTAATCCTTCTGGAGATCGGACTGAAACAGCCACTCGAATCGATATCCCATTCAAACCTCCCCTCCGCCTTAAATTTTGACCATGGGACCGCACGGCAGCGCTTAAATGATCTCGAAGACACTTCCTGGACAAGACCCAAGCATAGAGAGATTTTCACCAAAGCTGTCGCGAGCTGCTTGGATCCTAGCGCTTTCCTTGCTCAGCGCAAGCGCAAAAAAACCAAGACAACACTCGATTACGGTTTGTCCAACAGGACTAGCGGGGAACCTGATGTCGATGATAGAAGACGCCGACTTTACGAGACGGTGGTAGAACCTCTATCTGTTCTCGTAAACACAGCATTCAAGAAAGACCCACGCTATGTCTCCTATATATCGAGGTGTAGAGACGCTGAGGCAGCCCACAGGAGTGCCCGTCCGCAGGTAGCCTCCTTCCATACGGGTAAACCGGTCGTACCGCAAGAGTGGTTGCAAAACCTGAGCTATATATCACAACACATAAGAATGGTACAGGTCGAGCGCTCGGTCGGGGCGCTTCCATCTGTCAAGATCGCCATTCTTGATACCGGCTACAGCTCTGAGCTACCGTTTTTTAAAAAGAAGGTTAACTCGGCTCGTATACAAGGATGGAAGGACTATGTCAAGTCCGAGGATGGACCTCATAAAACGCCAAGTAGAGATATTTACGGCCATGGCAGCCTTATGGCTCGCCTTGTCATGGAAACCGCTCCGCTCGCCCAGGTACATGTTGCAAGAGTGGCAAGGAATACCGAGGAACTGCAGTTCAGCAAGCAAAATATTGCTGATGTAAGTTGTGTCGAGTGATTATCTCTCTGGAGTATCTAGCATAAGAGATCTTCTTGTGACTAACTAAGCCACAGGCCATCCGATGGGCTGGTGATCAGGGGGTGGACATTATCTCCATGTCATTCGGCTTCCAGCATTTCGACGACGACATTTCCAGGGCTATAGAAGATGTGGAGCGCAAGCACAATACCATCTTCATGGCCAGCGCAGGGAATAACGCCGCGCACCAGGACGAAACGTTCCCGGCACGGCACCGCTCTGTTATCTCGATTCGGGCGACCAACTGCGATGGTACCTTCAGTGCTTCAAACCCCCCCACTGACCCGGGCACTTCCTTTGTTCTAGGCACCTATGGCGACAACCTCCCCAAAGATATTTGCAGCGAAATGGAGGCATGCTTCGGCTCTCACATCTGCCAGCCCGGGTCCTCTGTTGCCACCGCCGTGGCGGCGGGTATCGCGGCCACGACGATCACATACGCAGAGTTACTGCATGTTACGACAGTTCATGACCCGAGGCTCGTCCGGAGCCTAAAGACGAGAGAGGGAATGCTAAGGATGCTAGAGAAGATGGCACCAGAGCAGAAGGGCCATCAAAAGTTTGTGAACCCCGTGTGGCTGTGGAGCGAACGGGCTTCGGAGCCGTTGAAGGCGTGGGCTGCCATGTATGACTCTGTGTCTCCCCTCATTTCGCAACGTTGACGAGTCGTTTTGTATTTTGGCCGGCGTTTTTATATTTAGCCATATTATCTGCATGTCTACTCAACACGAACCAGATGTCCTACGTGTTGTATTTTCCGGATTGGCAAAGGTTGACACATCGTATACACAAAAACAGTTGCTCTAACTCACGTACATGGAAAGATCAGCTGGAAAGCCAAAGGCAAGACTCGCCGTCGCCCAAGTCCTCCTCCTCAAACGTCGCAATTACATCAATGTCTTCCCGAAGGTTTTCAGGCGTTGCCTCAATGATCTCCATAATCTCTGGCTCCGAGTCAGCTCGGCCAGTTGCAAATTCGGCTCGATGGGTAAACATTTCCGATTTCGCCCTGCCACCTTGGCCCTTGGGTCGGATTATGTAGACCCTGAACGCAAACACGATCCCAGGCGCTGTTTCATACGAGTTGACCTTGGTACGATCCACGCCTCCCGATATTTCGCCACCAACCTCGACCGGAACTGGTCCCGCCGGCCCAGTTGCAGAGATCCCAACCTGGTTCCCGGCCCCGGTCTCTCTCGTCACCGTGAAAGACGACGTTGGAACCCTCAAACTGGAGACGAGGTAGATTGGTCGCTTCCTGCGAGGGAACATGCCCGAGTTCATGTGTTCCTGGACATTCTCGAGCGCAAGAATAGCCTGTAGGAACTCGTTGGAGAAGGGTGCGGTCAGCTCGCGAACCTCGTGGTCCACGTTGCCATACTGGATGAAGCTCCGGCGGCTAGCCTCGTATTTGACTGACCCAGAGATCAACTCGGCCCACCTTGCCAGGAATCTGATGGTCCCAGTGCGGGTGACCTCTTTTGAGTGCGAGTGATTCTTCTCCACAGAGACCTGGATCTGGGGGAGGGGAATGTCGTCGGTGCGGGGTGAGGCGATCACGCTCGTGGGTTTACTGGGGTGTTCGATAATCGAGCCAAGTTGCAAAGGCCCGTCGGGCTTGAACGTGAGGTCAGGGGGAAGGAACCAGGTATTCTTCATTGTGATGATTGTTGATTGCTCTTGGGTTTACAACTGCGAAAGTAGACGGGTAGGTTCCAGCAGGTAGTTCCTTCCGAATATATCCCCTCCATCCTCTCCCATCCCCTTCGCCCCTGCCTACCTGAGTGGTGATTACTTGCCTTAGTAGAATTCAGCTACCTCATATTTTGGGGCGCTTCGGTTGCCTCCAGCATCAGCCACAACTGACGACCAATCATTGTCGGACAGACGGTGTTGCAACTGGCTGACGATGCAGCCGCCCTGCATCTCAGCTTCTGACCATCTCCAAATCCAGATTGTCAATCCCTCACGAGTCATAGTGCCCCTCCCCCAGGAGCATCCAGAGCCTCATGCGCACCATAGGACCCAGATGACGGCGGCCTCTCCAAGGCCCGTCCACGGCTAACAGCATCATGGATCTCATGGGACTAAGCGCCGCAAACATTTCGCGAAAATGCCTTGCATCCTTCGAGCGTTGCCTGGTGCCATCTCGACTTAAATCCAATCAGGATCATCGTCAGGATCCCAACGTCAACCATGCTGCTTACGTTGCGGCGCCGGAGCTCGACGAGCGCATCGAGTATCGCCTCGCCGACTTCAATCTCTGGATCGATGGCATCGGCGCCCTGGCTTTGTCTAAGGCCTCCCTCGATTCGAGGCTCAGCTCGCGCCCTATGGACCTGTCGCTGGTCAAGGGCAATCTCATTATGCTCTACCACGCCCTCGAGGAATGCGCTGAGCTGCAACAAAACGATGAACCCCTAGATGAGATCTTGCTTGATATCGATTCCTCGCTAAGCAACCTTGCCTCGCTTTCTCTGGCCGTTCGGCGGACAGGCAGAAAGTCACGTCTCCACAAAGCTGATCGCCTGTTCAATCCTGATGAACACCCCGAGCTCAAGGCCCACCTAGAGTGCATTGCTGTCCTTCGGCCACAGGAGGGCGGCCGCGGCGAGAATAATTTCAAGGCCAAAATGGGTCCCCTGACACCTGTTCAGGAACGTCTCGTGCAAGCTAACTTGCGGCGCAGGAACCGGTTTCTTCAAGCTCACAGACACTCTAAGGGCCTTAAGAGAAGAGATACGGGCCTATCCCCAGTTCCTGAAGATTCGGGCACACCCAAGGACAGTGCCAATAGCCGTCAAGACGTTCAGACTCGCGGCAATCAATCGCCCAATACGCCCCTTGGCGTACGTCTCGAGATTTCCGACAAAGTCAACTCTTCTGGCCCAAAACTCCAAGAGACGCTGACTATGTCAGTAACTACTGCGTCGATTGCAGAGAGCAAGCTGAGGTACAACAACTCGGGCCGTACTAAATCGGAGGGATCCACGCCAAGGACAGAAATCACACAGATTGCTGCAACTGCCCGGTACCCCCAGCCCAAACTTACTGATCCGAACCAAACTATGTTCCAATGTCCATGTTGCTGCCAGACCTTGCCCATTGAAGATGCCAGGAACAATGTGAAGTGGAGGTATTTTACCACCTTGAATACTTATTTTACGATATTCCACCCACCACTAACTAAACTATCTCCAGAAAGCATTTGAGCGAGGATTTATCTCCCTACACGTGCATCGTCGATGGTTGTCCGGCCCCTGATGTTCTCTATAGCACTAGGACGGCATTGGAGCGGCACATCAGACAGGACCATCCTCCAACATGGCAGTGCCCTATGTGCGAGGACAGCCCAATGTTCACAACAATGACAGCGATCATGGATCACTTTTATAGCAACCACCAAAATTCAATCGAAGGGGCAGATATCTCGAGTCTCATACCACACTCGGCGCAGCAAAGGATGGGCATCAACGCATGTCCCCTTTGTGAAGTCAAAGGCCCTTCTGACTCGCCGGAACTATTAGACCACGTGCTAGAACATATTCACGACTTTTCCCTTCGCGCTCTTCCTTGGCCAAGGCCAGGCGAGGTGGATAATGGGGGTGAGGTATGGACTTTCAGGCCTGATATGACCGATGCGACTCATATCGTTCAATGGATATTCGCCGTCCAAGATGAGGATCAAGCAGCCAGTGATAAGACAGATCATCGCCAACCGTGCCAGTACGACTACAATCGCCTAGACCTGATAGCTGATCAAGAGATTTCTAGTCGACAGTGTGATTTTCCTGTTGATATCTGCTTCGCAGATGAGCAAGGAGACAAGTCGTCACGAGCGACCCAGCAAACTTCTTCCCGCTCGTCGGGAACACACTCATTTTTAGACGATAGCATGACGAATAATTTTTATTTTGCTTACGGGTACCTCGGGTCCTCGTTACGCCTAGAGGAGTCTCCAGCACAATTAAAAGATCAACCAATTGCGTGTATTCAAGGGCAAGCTCAATTCGGGTATGCGATTCACCATCACGGTCGCGCTTTACAGCCGTCAATACCTGACCTCGCTAACTTAGCCATAGGAAAACTCGTACGGCCCTTGCGTTCTGCTATAAGCTCAAGGAGGACTTGGCGGAGCTCCCAATCTTCTGGGTTGATGGTTCCACAAGAAACTCCTTCTGTGAATCTTATCGCGCTATTGCCAGGGGCCAAGGCCTCTCCGGCCTTAATAGCCCCAATTTGGACGTCTGTCTAGCCGTTAAGGAGCACCTAGAATTGCAAAAAAGATGGTGCATGGTCATTGACGGAGCCAATGACCCAGAAGTGTTCGTCCAGAGGGGCGACCCTTTCGTCATCCAGCGTGCCAAGCACGCCGTCGACTCCCAGTTAAGACGACGGGATAGGATCGAACACGAAACCACTCGTTATTTTGAGTGTACTTTTGACGACTGCTTTTTTTACTCTGCCGATGACTCCAGAGTCAAAGTGCACATGGTGGAAGAGCACGGTTGGTATGATGATCGATCGAACCTCGACAAAGCCGAACAGGCGATGGAGGCATATATCCCTCGGTGCGTTGAGGGATCGATTCTCATCATTACCAGAAGCCAAGAGTTACGGCGCCGTCTGGCAGGGAATTGCAATACCTTAGAGATTCGCTCTCCCGACCAATACCGCTCCCATAATATAGTGCGGAAAGCGACCCGAGGCTCCGGTATACCAACTGACCATGAGGTGCTTTTGTCTTCGCAACTAGATTTCGATCGTTCGGCAATCTCCCTCGCGGCCTTTTTTATACAAATACTCGAAGCCGATGTCCCTGGGTTTATGAGACGCCTCCAAGAATATTCCAAAGACAACACTGCCATGTCAACCAAACAGCTTCTATACTGGCGTGTTGCCTTTCCGTATCTATCAGAGCAAGACGAGCTTGTATCCACAACCCTCTCTGTGTTGAGCTTCTTTCGAAGCACAGATGTCCCCAAGTCACTGCTTGAGGCGCTGTGCGATGAGTATCCGGCCAAGTCATTGGAAGAAGGGAAGCCGACAGCCGACAGCGTAGTGGCGGAACTGGAAAAGTACTTCTTGATTCGTTATCAGAAGGACGGCTTCAAACTCGCCATCCATGGGGTGGCCCATTCTCTCAGGCGTGATTGGCTTCGGGAACGACGCCAGTTTCTAGTAGTCCCAGGTATCGCCATCAAGGTCTTGCACAAAGTATATCCCCGCAACATAATCCAGGATCGCGAGTTGCGTAGCGAGTATCTGGGCCATGCATTGGAGGCGCTCAGCGTCAATATTGATATTTCGACCAGCACTGGGCTAGACATCAGATGGGAGCTTGTCTCTCGTGTGGTTAGCACCCTGAACCGCCAAGGTCTCTGGGGACAGGCGGAAGAAATCACGAGGAAGTATGTGAATGCGGTTCAAGACATATTCGGGGATGATCATCCCAAAACTCGGAACAGCCTATTGGAGCTCGCGAGGACCTATCAAGAACATGGCAAGCTTCTACAGGCAAGATTGATGCAGCAAGAAGTTGTGGACTTTTTTGACAAGTACCCGGGAGCGCCCAATCAGGAGGAATTACAGGTTGCCCTATTGGATTTGGCCACCACCCTCAACAAGCTACATGAATGGGACCATGCAGTACGATCGGCCGGGCGCATCATCTATACTATCTCTATCGACAAGAACCAACGTGGCCTACTGCTCGAGGCTAGTTCGATTCTCGCTTCGGCTTACCAAGGCGCGGGCCAATGGGAAGATGCCGAAGAATATACGACACTTGCCTTGAACGATATGACTTCGCTTTACGGTCCGTCAGACCCCAGGACACTCAGGGCCAGGGAAAGCGCAGCCAAACTATACTGCCTACGGGGCGAACCCAAAAAAGGCCAGAGTCTCCATCAAGGTATCCTCGACGAAAGGGTGGAACAGTTGGGCCGAGACCATCCAGACACAATCCAAAGTCTTCTTAGCCTTGCCGGATCCTTGGAGCAACAAGATCAGTATAGTGAGGCTATTTCAATTTATGTCCAAGCGATAGAGACTCTTCAAGGTTCTCAGAGTGGCTCTCCAGGAGTTGACAATGCCTGGTGTATCGAGCCCATGGCCAAGCTTGCGGCGCTGTATGAAAAGACCGGGGACATTTCAGGCGCTCAAGAGCGGCACCGGTCAGTGTTGCGTTTTGCGAAAAGGGTGCTTGGCCAGAACCATCCTACAACTATTGCGGCGTCGTTAGCTTTCCGAGCTTTTGATGCCCGTTACCGTTCAGAGATTTCCCATCTCGCTGTGGATGGTATGGACGGAGCAAGCCAGCAAGAACATGATGTAGAAATCACGACCCGCACTTCAACTCTTGTCGGAAATGTCGACTCAAACGATGGTGCATCGGAGTCATTAACGGACAACGAAACCCTGGATGGCTTTCTGGATGCTGAATCTTCCACCGGCGAGCCCCTCAGAAAAAATACCTTCCGATTGCGGCAGATTCGGTCCCGCATGCATGCCGGCTCGACCGAAGAAACACAGTACTGGAGGTGGAACCCGTACCAGCGCAAGCTGGAGCACCGAGTTCTTCGGAGAACACACCCTGTCCAGTGGGCACTGCCCAAAGATCCGTTTGACTTTAGCCTAGACCTAGACGAGGTGTCTGCGGTCCGGTGCGACACGTCGAGTGACAACATGGCAGCCCATAGAGTCTTTATCCACATGCCGGGTGGGCACGAAACGGCCACACCCCTTGCAGGCCGGTCAAAGCGCGGTGATCTGATCGTTGAGTTCAAACGGAGGCGCACGCTCCTGCGTTTCTTAGGTCTTTTCAAGGAAATGAAGGTGCCCATAAGAATAGTGCCAGAGGGTCAGTCTAGCGAGTGGCAGTTTTCTCAGCCTAAAGAGTCAGAGAGCAGCTACATCGTCTCCGAAAAGGCAGACCATGCGGAGCACAACGGAAATTGTAATAAAAACAACTCCCCCCTTTTCCAGACTATCTTGGTACATTCAGCTTAGAACGTTGATACCGGAAAGCTAATCATCCAGTGATAGTCCGCTTCTCTTGCTCCTCCATCCACATCGGCAGCTGGATGCGCATGAGGACAGACACCGAGGATCTAATCGTCACTTTTTGGCCAGACGACAGCAAAATCACGTACCATAATGCCACCAACAAGACCGAGTTCAGAATCGAGTACCCCCTCCTTCACGTGTTGAATATCTATTCGCCAGGGTCTGTGACTGAAGATATTGGGATCGAGCTCACTCAAGCTCCTCGTTTCTTTGTCAACTCGGATGGCACAGGCTTCTTCGAATCTAAAGATTTTACTGCAAACAGGGAGGCCACACGTTGCCTGACCCATCGTCTAGCGTGCGACCCCGACACCCAGAGCCTCCAGTTCAGAGACCTTGTTTCTGCTGCGCTGACATCGGGCCACCACAAAACGCCCGAGTCGCCGAGCACTCCTGGCTCCATAACCGCTGACGCTTCCCTCGAGCCAGGTAAATCAGTCGTAGAGGTGCCTGCGATGGAACAGGCCTCGCTTGCAGAAAACACCGAAACGAATGAGCCCCCTGTGCTGTGGCTTGCAGCATCCCTTTTCGAGTTCAACTTGCCCACGACGAAGTACGAGGCAGGCTATCCTTATCTGACTTACGCAGCCGGCGAGGTGAGCACCATGTTTCAACAGACAATAAAAGTAACTCTAGCTAAATTCTGTGTAGGTCTTTGAAGTGTATACCGTAAAGGGCGAGTTATGGTTAGCCAAGAACCAAGAAGACCCTGAGAAAATCGTTGGATGGATCTGGAACCAGCACTTTGCCAAGCTCACAGACTCTTAGCTGGCGGATCTGGGGCTGACGTCGCCCAAAGAGTCGAAGCCAACAACCTAGGGCATACACGGGCGGTCAGAAGAGCCGTTAGAGGCCCCTCAGACTTTTGGGAACACCCAGACAGTTATCAAGGATCCCGGATCTTCAATTGGGTACCCACCACGGAGAGACAATCCGTGTACTTACACAAACTCGGATGATTACGTCGCAAACCGGGCGGGACGCCGGATTCCCCAGGCCGGGCGGGCAGTCTTCTACGCAGATTCTTGGATCCCCGTCGCCAGGAAGGTGACATGGAACAGGAATCAGGACCAACACAATCGATTAACCTTCACCCTGTCTCTCCTATTACGCTTGGTGGAGGTCCCACAAAACACAACCCGAGGCCAGAGGGGTCAATCGACATCCATCCAAATCGCCTTGGCCTTGGCATTAGAGATGCCCAGCCAACGAGCCAGGAACCCGGATTGTGTGAGACTGAAAATGCGGGTCCCCATTCCGAAAGCATGGCCAGGAGGAACCAGGATTCCTCACCGCTAGATGCTCCTAGTCGGATCAGGCCACGCAGGGCTTCCTTCGCCTACGGGGATATTCCACATAACACAGCTTATGATCGGGAAGGCCAATCAAACGTTGATCCACAGGTGGAAGATACTCACCACAGTCGCCATCATAGCAAACGCTGAATTCACCCGGATGGTGGGATTCAACATAGACTCGTACCCAGGATTTGGGAATCCCAGTACGCGGCCCAAAACTGTCGTTAAAAATGTAACAGTTATGGCTGTCGATCTGTACCAGCTGTCACAGCCAGTTTGGGGAGAATGATTTGGATTGGAGCGTTGATTACTATATCCATGGCAATATACTCCGTAGATCAGGAATAATATGCGTCGCGGACGTAATATTCCGGTTTCGCATAAAGAATACACGGCAGAACTATCCCCGCCATGTATAAATTATATTTCCAGCTCGAAGATAATTGTATTCCTTGGTTCTTCCTTGCGACACGCTTGCTGTGAATCTGAACTCTCCCTCCACCGGTCAGCAATGATGCCAAGAGATCCAGGTCCGGGCGGGCCCCACATTACGCCGGGCCCGGCCCCGGGCTCTTATACATTCCTACGCCGAGTGGCCCAAAGTATAATTACAGTCGTCCGGTAACATTTGTCTGATTTGTCTCATAGGGTCTGGATATGAAGAATCTATCTTTCTACATCCACAGATGGTCTTTCCGGTTCCTTACCAGCTAGTCCTTCCCCTTGAGCTTCAGCAAGCCCGACAATGCCCGGCTCAGCCTCTTACTAGACTTGGGCTCGTCGTCGACCTTGGCCCCAGCCTCTTTGGCGCCAATATCCGGCGCTCCACCCTGCAAGTGGCTCAGGGGATCCTCCTGCACCGTCTTGGCGCCGCAGCACGGGATCAGAACACTGGCGTCGTTGCGCTTCGAGGGCACGTCCAGGGCCGGGTTCGACGTGAAGAAGTCGGCGGGACGGAGGTGCATCTGGTGGATCTCGACCGGCCTGGGGGAGGAGGGTGTCAGTGAAGTAGCTGGGGACGGCTGGGGTAAATAAGGGACCTTACATGACGGGCCAATCCTCCACGCGAGGGTTGTGGGTGAGTCCATACACACTCCACAAAACGGGGCTGCTCTTCTGACCGCCGTGCTCCTGGGCATCCTCCGAGCCCGGTCCGTTAGCCTGCGCAGCCTCGTCGGAAAACCAGTCGCCTCTCTTGACCATGTCTCCCACGCCGCCAGACTCACTGCGGCTCTGGTTGGTGAACTCGCCAGCGGCCCACAACTCGCCGTCCCGGTATCCCGTGACCCAGAAGTTGTGGTGGCCAAACAGTGCTCGCTGGGCGGTGACGCTGTTCTCGTCGGCCAGCATGGTCTGCGTCGCGGGTGAGATGAGCTTGTATCCCACATTCTTGCCCGAGATGGCGTTAGTCTTGTGCGCGTTCTCGAGCTTGATGACGCGGTTGAGCCGGGGCTCCGCGTCGATCCACATCGCCTTGTCGACGGGCTTCCTCTGGATCTGGTAGTAGTTCCCAAAGGGGTTCTTCTGGGGGTCAATCTTCTGCCCAACACTCTCCTCTACTATGATGCGCGTGTCGCCCTCGGCGTACGAGTCCACGGCCGGGTCGATGCGCGCGGCAAAGATGTGCTGGTGGTTCTGGGCGAGCACTCCGGGGGACACGACGTTGCCGTAGGGGCTCGTCTTGCCCTCGTCGATGGCGACGACGCTCATGACGCCCGTGGCACGCGTCTCGAGGGTGAGGCCGCCGGCCAGGTCGAGCTTGTAGGCGAAGATGTACTCGTAGTTGGCCAGCGTGACGATGAACTGGATGACGAGCTCGCGGTTGCGTGTCACAACGCCGCGGTTGGTGCGGAAGTTGGTGTGCTTCCAGAGGATGCCGTTGTCCTGCTCGTGCATGCACACAACCGACTTGGCGGGCGTCGGGGAGCCGTCAGCAGCCGCGAGGAACGAGTCGACGTAGTGGATGGCCCCCAGACAGTCGCAGCCCAGCTCGAGGTTGTTGGCAGCGCGGCCCACGCCGCCGTCGCCAAAGTCAAAGGCCTGCTTGCGGTAGAAGGGAGGGCGCGGGTCGCCATAGGGCACCGTCAGCTCGCTGAAGCTCAGCCGGTACAGGATAGGGCGGTTCTCGTAGCACACGTCGTGCAGGACGGCGCCCTCGCGCGGGGTGAAGCCCAGGCGGAATCGCCACTTCTGCCACTCGACGAGGCCGTCGGACTGGATGGTGAAGGAGGCGCCCTCGGGCTGGACAACGTTGATGGGTTTCAGATCCTGGCGCAGAGGCTGGTCCAGCAGCTCGGGAACATACTCGGCCTGCTTGCTGTTGTGGAACAGCTTCTTGGGTGACTCTGTTCGAGCGGCCGCTTCCAGGCCATCGTCGGCTCCCCCCGTGGGCAGACGATCCACGCGGATAACCTCTTTAGTCACCCAGTCCACGACGGGGATGATGGGTATCGGGAAACCATAGTGGTTGGAGTCCATGTTCTCCTTAGATGAGTCCCGAGCAAAGACTAGGCCCTGCATGTACCGGGGAGTCTCGTCGGTGTGGTCTGGGCCGTACGGCCAGGGGTCAATGGTGACGCTGAAGCCTTCCGGGAGGGAGAACTCGGCCAGGGCGTCCTTGAACAGCTGGGACGCGTCGCAGGCATCCTGGAACATGGAAAACTCGCCCCTACATCGCCCGTCAGCATACATGTCACATTTCGGGAGGCGTGGGCTCAAGGTGTATTACACGGTAAAGTATGGCTTAACTCTGGGACTCGCCGAATCCTTGGAGACGACATCTCCCGTCTCGATATTCACCACGGCCCGGATATACTCGTGCACGGTGGGCGTGACCACATCGTACTCGATCAATGCCTGTCGAGGCGGCCGCGGGACCGTATCGTCGAGGGTGCCGGCGTGTTCAGCCTCCAGGTAGGGTACTAGCTCAACCTTCTTGGGCTCATGGGCCAAGATGGAGCGAAAGAAGAGATTCGAGTCCTTGCCATGAAGCTCGATGACACAGTCCCGTGCTCTCCGAAACTCGGCTTCGGAGAGTTGGGACAGCGGGTGCGGATGGTCCACGGATTTTCCAGCCATTGGGACAGAAAAAATGTGTCAGTTTGCAAGAAAGAGATCACGGTAGACAGAGCAGCGTGGGACCTGAAGGGATATATTCGCAGATTGGACTTTGTCTCATAGGCTCAGGCTAAAACCCATTGACGTGGTTCACGAGTGCCTGGCGAGGTGAGGGGTAAGATGGTGTAAGGATCAAGTAAGATCAACTGGGGACCAGCTAACCGCCGGGTTCGAGATACAGCGGATCGTGAGCATCACGAGATGATGAGCCGATTGGGAGCCTGATAACGCCGACGGCGGGGTAATAGACTAATAGACTCAGCAATAGTACTGTGATACGTCGGGGACCACTCGGTGCCCTGGGCTGCCGAAGGGGCTTGCATTAATGATGGTTGGAGTCGGCGGGGTGACTGTGGCTCCTGGCTCAGACGGCGACATTATCGCCGTTGGCATCGTCATTGATGATAGGGGATGGACTTGGTGTTTCGACGGGAATTTCGCTCTTGCTGAATAAGAATAGCCAAGGTCCCATTGCTAGGCAAACAACCATCATCCGAATGGCGACATCCCATCGGCGTCATCGAAACGCATAGCAATCTAAGCAAGCGGGTGGCAGAAAAAAGCGGGACACCAAGCAACTCCTCGTGCAAAGTACGGATACAGCATAATAATAGTACGGATACACACGTGGTACTCCGTACAGACAGAATGCTAGCCTAAACTAATAGCCAGCTATTATACACATAGACTTGAATAAAACTATGTGTGAGTATATATACATGTATATTGTAAAGCACGCGCGAATATATACGAATACTACTCCCATAATACTACTCCGTACTCTCTGCAATATTATACTGGTGTCTCGTTTTTTTTGCCGATCGCTTGGTAAGGTATCCATAGCACTTCTACTACCTGCGACAGCGAGAACCGCGTGCGCGCATGCAGAGGCTTAGCTCCTATATTTTTTGGCTTGCCCCTTTGGGTAGGTGTTCCTCACATCTGAACATCAGATCCTTATCGGGGCACACTCGCAGTGCCGGGACTGATTGTCGTGCACGCGGTGCGGTGTCCCCAGCACTACAGCAGGAAGTCGTTGCGAACGGAGGATGCTGCCCGTCAGAGCCACAGGGGGAATCGGGGGATTGTGCCCCCTTCCAAGTGCGGCATGGATAGGCATCGTCCTCAAGCTACGGGCGATCGCAAGCACCCACGAGCCCAGCTCTGGCCTTGCTATGGGCCACAAGGGCATTCGACCGCATGCGAGTCGGCGGGACCGCTGGGCCATCTCCCCCATCCTGAAGTTGGAACTTTAGAACTAGGAACTTCTGAGCTTTGCATGCGTATCCGTACGGATATCATAGCCCACTCGGCGCTGATGGTTTCATATCCAGGGGCTAGCTGAACCTTGTGCGACGCCTCATATCAGTGAATGCGTCGCGAAAACGGCCTCGTCGTCGTGTGAGGAGCACACAAGGTTCAATAGATCCTTTGTGGCTCTTGCAGCAAAGCTACCATTGCTGCACCATCGTCGCATCGTCGCATCGTCGCACTGCAGCGTCACCATGATCGTCAAACGATGAGTCGGTTTGAAAAAGTTGAAACGCCTGGCGGCGGCGATTTGATTAAGAACCCCTGCTTATGGTGCATCCACGATCCGCCAGACCCCCAAGTTGCCCCAACAGGGCTGTCAGGGACGCACCTGCCGCCTGGGCTGACCTCATATTTTCACCTACCACAGAGATCTGCCGCCCCTGGCCCACCCACTGCACTGGAAATCTGCCCACTGGGCACTGGGCATGTGGGCATCTTAGTTTAGACTGCAGGTGGTGGGCACTGGACAGTGGGCACTAACCTCCTTCTGTACGTATTATCTGTCAAGGCTCTAGTGCCTGAGAGGCTGAGAGAGGCTGAGAGGCTCCTAAATATGGCTGCTTCCCTACGCCTGAGGTGAGGTGCTCAGCACCACTGCGCCTGCAAACGGCCTGCCTAGCAATTTATCCTTCATTTCTCATTATCATCATCTCCCCGTTCGCAGTGCCTGCTCCGTAGCCTCATTACCTCTTCAATCTCCTCCATCTTTCCCACTGTCATAAGCGTTATTGCATCCTGCCAGCTTCCCCATCCTTCATCCATCAGCCAACCAGTCCCTAAGATTACATCAGTGCTTGGCAACAGTGCAGAACGCCGGCCAACCAACCGCCAGGACCCCCACAAGCCCACAACGTGTCTGCAAGCTTGCAACCATTGTGGATTCGACAACCTGACGCCCACAGGCAAACAGGGGACTGCCCAAGATACCTTCCCAAGATCCAATTCTCGTCATCGCCCTTTTTTTTTTCTCGAAAATCTTTTTCTTTTTCCTAGTCCCCTCCGTCTCTCGTTGGAGTTGTCATATCTAGACAACCGTCATCGTCCATGTCGTTATAACCAGTCGCCCATTTGGTCTCGTCTCTCCTTCGCCCCCGACGTCGCGGGCCCCCTGGTCAGCTCTCCTTTTTCGCCTCAACTCCTGGTCAGGGTCGCGTCGCCGCCTAGAGCCTCTTCAAGATGATCAATTCCCGCCGCGCCATCGTCGCTGCCGTCTTCCTAATCACAGTCTTCTTCCTCCTCACACGATCCCACGACTCATCCACCGCTCCTACGATCGCGACGACAAACTCTCAGCAAGGTACCGAATCGACCGCCGATGGGAAGAATGATGCTGCCCAAGACTCGTCCTCCCCCTCTTCGGGCGACCGCCCTCCCGCCGCACCCGCCGCCGTCGTTCAGAAGCATCGGAAGACGAAGCAGAGCATTCGCACCCCGCGGAAGCCCACGGCCGATATGTCCCACATGAGCACGTATGACAAGCTCGCATACGCATTTCCCTACGATGTGGAATCAAAATTCCCCGCCTACATCTGGCAGACGTGGAAATACTCCCCCAGCGACCCCCGGTTCACATTCCACGAGCAGGAGTCGTCCTGGTCTAATCAACATCCGGGCTTCGTCCATGAGGTCATTACGGACGATGACGCCGTCAACCTGCTCCGCCTCTTCTACGCCACGGTCCCCGAGATTCTCGAGGCCTACCTCGCCATGCCTTTGCCGGTCCTCAAGGCCGATTTCTTCCGCTATTTGATACTCTACGCCCGCGGTGGCATCTACTCCGACATTGACACGTACGCCATCCAAAGCGCCCTCGAGTGGCTTCCCTCCCAGATCCCCCGCGAGACGGTCGGCCTCGTCATTGGCATCGAGGCCGACCCCGACCGACCAGACTGGGCCGATTGGTACAGCCGCCGCATCCAGTTCTGCCAGTGGACCATCCAGAGCAAGCCGGGTCACCCCGTCCTGCGCGATGTCATCACCCGCATCACCAACTCGACCCTCGAGCTCAAGCGTGCCGGCAAGCTAGCCAGCTTCCTCGACAACAGCGTGGTCGAGCTGACTGGACCGGCCGTCTGGACCGACACCATTATGGACTACTTCAACGACGAGCGTTTCTTCGACATGGGCAACAGCGAAGGTACCATCGACTACACCAAGTTTACTGGCATGGAGATGAGCAGGCGCGTCGGCGACGTGGCCGTCCTCCCCATTACTAGCTTCTCGCCGGGCGTCGGACAGATGGGCGCCAAGGAGCCCGACGACCCGATGGCCTTTGTCAAGCATGACTTTGAGGGTAGGTCCTAGCATGCACGCCTCTTTGCCAACGGGGCCATAGACTAACAATTGGGCGAACAGGAACATGGAAGCCCGAGAGCGAGCGCCACATTGGCGAGCAGGACCAGCAGTGGAGCCTCGTGCCTTGAGGATCTGAAGGCATGCAAGGCTTATACAAGCATAACGAACGACAAGAACTCGATATCTACCTACCGTAACGCCCGATCACGACGGAACCAACGGAAAAGCAAATAATACTCCCTCATCTTCTTCTTCTCGATTGTATATTCAATCTTTTGCAACGCCGGCCGATGTTCCAATCGAGTGGCCCGGCGGCCTCTTATATACCAGGCGTCTGGATGTTTCGGTTTTTGTCTCGCCCCATTGTCCGGTCACATGTTCACCATCGATGATGCACCCGGCCGTGGAAATGGGAGGCCATGGTGGCTTATAGAGCTATTCTAGGATAGAGCGTGTTTTAGCTTGGAATTAGGGGTCCATTTGGGTGGCCTACGTGGTCTTGGAGGCGAGGGACAGGGCAGGCCTTGGCAGAGCTCGCAACGCGAACCGCGGAGTGTGAAGGCCTGGGTTGCCAACACTTGAAGTGCGAAGGCAGCCTGGAGCACGGCCGTGTTTAGCCGACGACGGTGGCTTCAATTCCGCGTCCAAGCCACAATGGAGTTGCGGTTCTCAAGGCGCGTCAATAAAACTACAGCTACTAGTGCGGAAATTGCGACGACGATTTGATTTATAAAAATTGCCAGCTTGTGAGGGGATTCGCCGTTTGCCAAGTCGCAGTGCTCTCCGAACAGGGGCCTTGTGGGGGGGAGAGCTGGTTAGTGCCACTCAACGGTGCACTGGTGGCTTGGAGATGGGGGAGCTTGGAGGCTGGGCGCGCAGTTGACTCCAGTAAGGACACTGAGGAGGCCCAGTGCAATCGTGGGGAACCCACTGGAGTGTGCGGGGAAGCCATGGATAACCATGGATAACGGACCTCAGTGACCTTCTGCGTGTGGGGTTCAGCCAGTTCGGGGGGACCATCTCGGCTGTTGACCGCGCTCCTCACTGCCCTCCATCACCAGGCTCTCACTGCTCCCCTCGGCTCTCTTCTGCTACTCCTCTCCTCCTCCTCACGTTTCCCCCGAATCCTCCTCTTCCGCCCCCCGTCACTCTCCCATTTCATGCATACCAGTACCATAACAAAGGTGCCACGGGTGGACTGAAGCGTCATGTTGCCCCTACATACCTGTAGCTCAGCCGCAGGGAGGCTAGCTCTGAGCTCCGGCCTGCGACGAGCAGTGCTGGGTTGCCGCCGCATTGAGGGCGTCCAGAGGAGATGCAATAGCACCGAAGGGTTGAGCATACGCAGAGGACCCAACGAGGTGAGTTTTGCTACCGTGGCCAACTGGATTCCATACACCAGTACCACATTGCCCAGTTGAGACTCGCCAGATGCCAACCCTTCACGCAGCCTGCTTTCTTCAACGGAACTATCCCCGAGCACTTCGCCTCAACAGTATCCCAGTTCGGTGACCGCCCAGCAGTCATCGCACGCTCGCCAGTCCCAGCCAACTCCGGCCTCTCCGCCCCAGAGACCACCCTCACCTACGAAGAGCTTGACCTCCTGTCGAACCGTCTCGCTGCCTCTCTTGCCCAGCTCGGTGTCCGCAAGGGGGACCGCGTCGCCGTCTCTCTCGGAAACGGCGCACCCTTTGCCGCCCTCACCTATGCCCTCTTCAAGCTGGGTGCTATCCTCGCGCCTCTCAACCCCAAGTTCACCGCCCATCAGGTCACCGCGGCTCTCAGCCACCTCGGTGCCAATGTCCTCATCATCGGTGCCGTTACTGACCTGGCATACCGCCCAGGCAAGGGCTCCAGCAACGAGGGCCTCCTCCGTGAGATCCTCGGCCAAGACCTCTCGACCACGCGCATCCAGAGTGAGAAGGTGCCCTCACTTCGCCATGTCGTCGTCGTCGACAACAGGCACAGTCACCCCGACGTATTCTTCCCCCTCGAGTCCTACCCCTGCCTGCTGCCCTACACCTCCCTCCTCGACGGCTCCTCCAACCCCATCACTCCCTCGTCGCCCCTCTCCCCAGACGACGCCATCAACATCCAGTTCACCTCGGGCACCACCTCCGTCCCCAAGGCCGCCATGCTCTCACACTCCTCCATCTTGAACAACGGCCGCTTCATCGCCAACCGCATGGGACTCGACCCCTCGGACCGCATCGTCGTTCCCCCGCCCCTGTTCCACTGCTTCGGCTGCGTTCTCGGCTATATGGCCACCGCCACCACCGGCGCCGCCATCCTCTTCCCCTCGCCGGCCTTCGACCCCGTCGCCACGCTCCGCATGTGCTCCCAGCACGACGCCACGGGCCTCTACGGCGTGGCCACCATGTTCATCGCCGTCATCGAGGCCCTCGAGGCCGGCGTCGTGCCCCGCGCCCCGCCCAACCTGCGCAAGGGCATCGGCGCGGGCAGCAGCGTCCCCGAGGCCATCATGAACAAGGTCCAGGGCGCCCTCGGCCTCCGCGACCTCGTCATCTGCTACGGCATGACCGAGACCAGCCCCGTCTCCGTCATGACCAGCCCCTCGGACCCCTTCATCCAGCGCACCACGTCCGTCGGCACCGTCATGCCCCACACCGCTGTCAAGATCGTCGACCCCCACGACCGCTCCATCGTGCTGCCCCTCGGCGAGCGCGGCGAGCTTGCCGCGGGCGGCTACCTGGCCATGAAGGGCTACTACGGCGACGAGGCACGCACGGCCGAGGTGCGCCAGACCGAGGCCGACGGAATCACGTGGGTGTACTCGGGCGACGAGGCTAGCATGGACGCGGACGGGTTCGTGCAGATCACGGGCCGCATCAAGGACCTGATCATCCGCGGCGGCGAGAACATCCACCCGCTCGAGGTGGAGAACTGCCTGTTCCAGATGCCCGGCGTGCAGGAGGTGAGCGTCGTGGGGCTGCCGGACGAGAGACTCGGGGAGGCGGTGGCGGCGTTCGTGATACGGCATGCGGGAGCGGACGGGGATGCTGTGACGGAGGACGGCGTGAGGGAGTGGGTCAAGAGAAAGCTGTCGGGGCACCTGGTGCCCAAGTACGTGTGGTGGGTGGATGAGTACCCCAAGACGGCGAGCGGCAAGATCCAGAAGTTTAAGCTAAGGGAGATGGGGACCAAGCTGCTGGAGGAGGAAAAGAGCTCTTGACGCCTTCAGGGGCTGGCCCTTGGAGAAGGACTCCCCGTCTGCTGAGTTGGGTCTATCCAGTTGGATCTATCAAGTTGGCCGTAGCATAGTACAGCGCCTCGAGTTTATTAGACATCTACATTTGCCCATTACTGCAAGCACCAATAGCAGCACCGTGTAAGACGAAAACATGGCTCTCGTAGAAGATATCACTTGTATTCACGCAAGATAAGTCTGCAGCAGTGCAGCATAGATACGACCCCAGTTCAAAGCACGAAAATAACCAGCAAAACCCAATGAGGGACCTCAGGATCCATCCCTCTCCGCAAAAAAAAAAAAAAAAACCTGAAATGAATCAAACATATGCCCAGCCCAGTACGCGGCCAGATAACTGTCGTGCATCGCCTCCCCGAGGCTGCTTCGTCATCTATGCATCGCTTGCACTCTCTTTCTATGTGTCCCCGAGCCGGGCCTCTCTTCCAGAGAGCTCACCCAGTCACGGGGAGGGGGGAATCACAATGTTGGCCGCCATGTGAAGAGGAAAAGGCAACCAAACGCCACCAACGCCCACGGCCCCTCTGTCTTTTTACTCAACCTGCTTCTCACAGCCGATGCGGCCGAGCAGCTCTTTCCGGTCGCTGTGGCCCGGCAGGCTCACACCCGAGCTGCTAGACTGGATCTTGACGCCATGCCTGCGCTCCCAGCTCTTGAGGTCCAACGCTTCCACCCCGACCTCCTCCTTGAGCGGCTCCGCCACCTCGTAGACGAACTCTTCCTCCTCCTCTTCCTCCACGCCACCTTCGTCGTCGCTGCGGTTGTCCTCAGCACCCTGTCCACGGAGGACCTTGACTGCAACCCGGATGATCATCATGAACCAGAAAATGGTGATGACCTGGAGAAGGACGAGCGGGGTGAGGAATGCCCACTTGATGGTCTCATTGTAGCACACGTGCCCAGTTGTGTTATAGAACGGTTCGAACAGGTACGATAGTCCCGCCGGAGTGTCGACAGGGCCAACAAGCCGGCCATTGCTACCCGTGAAGCAACCATTGGGCATGATCTCGGGTGTGTGCGCATAGATGGACCAGCACACCATGACATAGAAGACGTGGCGCGCCAGAAGCCATGACACCATAAAGATACCAAAAACGTAGTCGCAGATCGTGGTGAATCCCGCATACTTGAGACACTTGGCAAGCTGGGATGTGTAAGTCGTTGACAGAGGCATCGTTGGGGGTCACAATTGTACTCACCGGGAGGAAAATGTCCACGACATCCATAAGGATGAGAATGAGGTGGCCGACACGAGTATGGTGATAGCCGTAGCATGAGGAGAGAAGGGTGCAGGTGATGAAATGGTGGCTCAGCATCTGCCAGTGGTCTTTGCGCCGCTCCTCGATATTAATCACAATGATCTGCTGCAGCCAGAAAGACCACTGCGCCAAGATATAGAACTTCATGAGCCAATCGAGCTCACGGTCCGGCCATGCCGTCCATAGCTCCCTAAGATTCAGGTAGTAGGGAGACTTGCAGTACATGTACTATATCCAAAGTCAGACGTCTCGCCTCAGTCGAGATATTGCCTTGAGATCACTTACCACCCCCAATGGCCAAAAGAAGCAGTAGTAGACCAGCAACCACGCCTGTTCGCTGAAGCGCGTCAAGTCCTTACGCTTCGTGATGCCCTGGAGCTTGGCGATTGGCGCCAGAACATACTCCATCGTCCAGGCTCTCAGACCGGTGAAGAGAACGATGCAGAAGGATATAAAGTAGACATCGTCGGCTCCAATGCCATAGCGCCCGGTGTTCTCGTTATAGTGGCACAGGTGGAAGAACTTGTGGGCAACGCCCCTGGCTTTGGGAATAAAGGCATTGACCAGGAAGAGGAGCGCGAGAAGGTTGAACGAGAGACCTGTTGATCCACAACGACGTCAGCCACGAGAGCGCCACAGTTGTTGGTGGGACCTGGGGAAGAAAGGGGGCAGTTTCGCCACCACCAGGGGAAAAGAGGGTGGCTTCAAAAGAATCTTGAGGAGGAATTGGCTTGTGCGGAGGGGTCAACGTACCAATCTGGTTCTCAACAAACCAACGAGCAAGCTGTTTCCAGGTGCCTTCCTCCTTGCGCTTGAGCTTCCGCACCAGGACTACGTTGCCAGACGTCTGCATGTAGAGCGGGCCGTTCATGTTGGGGTTGCTGGAGCCAGTCCTGAGATGCGGTCGAGCAGCAGCTTTCGCGGCGCCGACAGCCTTCTCGTCGACCGGCGACGGAGAGCGAATGTCGTCGCCCATGATATAGAGTGGTGGGGTTGAGGGCGCGGCGAGCGGTGAGCAACGAGCGGCGGGATGGTTGAGACGGCCGGAAATCGAGGATTCGGCAATGTTCGCAAAGAGAGAAAGGGAACTGAGTCTCCTCGGCAGGAGGGAGTCGGGAGGAGGTACAATCTCTGTGTGGTCGATCAAGCCTGCTGCAAGGGTTGAACAGGATAGGGGACCGTGGACGCGCTAGGGGTCGAGAAATCTGCCACAACCTGGCAGTTGTGGAGGCGATTAAATGCCGACAGAGGGCTCTCGAGGCCGTAAATTGGGATGTGATTCCCGTAGGAGCGGCACGACGTCTTAGCGAACGATAAGAGGCTGAATAGCAGAAGCAAGAAGAGCTGCCAGGCGACGAGACGGAAGCTGGAACACGAGGTGGTGGGCAGGCGGCAGTAGTAAGTAGCCGTGGTGGAGCACCTAGCGCGGCCGTTGCAGCACAATTTCGAGCTCCCACGAGTGCTGGAACCTCTGGGACCTGCACTAATTATGCGCCGCTGCGGTGCTCAAGCAGGGCACCTCCTCAGTCCTGCAACCTTGGTTACGATGTGCCCCACAACGGCAGGGGCTCTCAGTGGGGCTCAACAGCCAAGCAGCAACAAGCCCGAAGGCGGTGAGAGGGGTTTCAGTGCAAAGCAGCCAATGAGGCCATCATCATTAGGGGAATGGTCGGGCAGTTCAGCGCATGGGTGCTTTTGATGCCTGGACGCCGTTGGCGGACTGCCGGGCTGGCGGGGTCAATTGAACGGAGATTCGTCTGGTCTTTTGCAAATTGCTTGCCTCGGACTGGCAAGACAAGACAAAAAGACAAGACGACCCGGGGGCCGGAGCCTGGGACTGCTCCATCATGTCTTTCCTCAGACAACTCTCACAGATTGCTAGCCCAAGCTTTGCGTCTTTCTTCTGAAACTTCTCCACGTTTGATGCAGAGCTTTGGTCTCTGTCTTGCCGACGGTCTGATCCGAGTCTGGAATGCCAGCCTCCCACCTCCTGCGCCATTGCCCCGCTTCCGTTGCTGGAATTGGCCAACCATCCCGAGGCCACGCTTGAGAGATCGCCAGCAACAGAGTGACCACTAACGAAACTGCACAGGACGCTGCATATCGTCTCAACATCTTTCTTCGGCAGTCGGATTTATTGGATCGTTGTTGGATCTGTTGAATTTGGTGTTCCTCATTGTCCATCATCCCAATATTATACTCCTCACGCCGCTCACCCTCCTTCCTGTAGCGGTATCAGATAAAGGCACATGGGGATTGCCCTACATAGTAGATACTTACTTACGTTGTTAGCCCCTCTGCGAGTAGCATATACCCCACGGGTCGCCCTTTTGTACTATCCCAAAGCCGCACTTGGTCAAACAGATCAACAGACTCGCTACCGCTAAAATGCTCGTAGCTGTCCTTGTGGCTTCAGCAAGGTGGCCACGCAACTACCTACCTGGTATGATTCAGTTCCACTCCAGGTCATACTCGTACAGGTTGACAGGCCGGTCCAACTGGGAGCCTTGGGCCGAAGAGTGGCGGCGCGGATATCGTAGATGGCCTCAACGTGATATCGTGCGCCCTGGTATTTGAAGAGGATGTGACTGCTATTAATAGTAGCAAGCAGTATGTACGTATAATACTACTAGTTGTATGGCAGAATATGTGGATAGTCTTCCGAGATCAAACAATCCATCATGCAACACATACCTCTGGGTTTCAGCTCTGCCCCTATTGCAACGCACATATACCCCTGTACCTCTAGCACCACTAGCGATGAGCAGTTGTTTCTGCTCTTGAATTCTTCTCCTCATTGTGACTTCAACCCCACTACCTACTTCAGTAGGTACATGTACTAGGAGGAGCTCAAGCGTCACTTTTGGAGCCCCACTAAATCAAGCTTACCCTCGGCCTTGCACCTCCAAGTTGCGAATGCAGTGCTGGCAGTGCTCAGCTTTTCATGTATTGCTATTGTCGGTATACTACTAATCCGTTCTCCATATTACGAGATGCGCTTCCGTATGTAACTTCATCATTAGACTTTTTATCGCTGTCTCTAAACACTTCCCCGAATGTTCAAAGTCGCGTACGAGTTTGTATTCGAGCTCACCTTAGGTTGCCATTCCCTGCTTGACGTCAGTTGCTCTATTAGTACGACTTTCAAAGTACTTAATACCCAGCATCTAAGTTAGAACATTCCAGCCTGATACTCAGCCGCAGCCTAAAACATCGTCTCCGTCACAGCAACCAAAATAAGGCCAGTGAAGGGAATGGAGGGGGGAGTTTATAATATATATAAAGAGAGAAAAAAAAGGATATTCGGGGGTGCAAGCTGCTTCAACAAGGCTGATCCAGGAACAAGAACCAGGGGGGGAGCTCGCACTTTTCACACTGTGCCTCATGCACGGATGTCACACAGCAACACAGTCCAAGATGTCACCCCAAAGCACAGCCCCACCGAAACGCCATCAGCCGCGCCTGGCTTCCCCACATGACACCGTGTGTCGTTAGCCTGACATCGACTCAGCTACCCTTCGCCTTCAGGAAGCTTAGGACTTCCCCCATCACCATCATCGTCTCCAACATCGAACACGTATCCGAAACACCCTAGAGCGTCTACCCAAGGACAGCCGACCTCAAAAATGTCCTCGACTAAGTACCAGGGCGTGGCCCAGCAGGACCCCGACGACTACACCAGTGCGCCTCCCGCCTACGGCGCGGCCTCGTCCTCGCGCGACGAGCAACAGGGTCTCTTCGGCGCCCCGCGAAGCAGCGAAGACAATATCCCCGATGACTTCAAGGTGGGAACGGCCCCCGGGCAATGATGCTAAGGGCCCGCAGGCGCAGCAGCAGAGCACCATATTAACGTACCATATTACAGTTCGGAGGCTCCGTGGCCGAGGCGACCGTCGATATCCGCAACCAGTTCATCCGCAAGGTCTACACCATCCTCACTGTCCAGCTGATTGTCACCGCGGCTGTCAGCGCCCTCACCTTCTTCAGCGAGGGCTATAAGAGTTGGATACAGAGCCATGTTGCCGTCGTCTGGGCCTCGGTACGTGACGACACCCTACATACTATCCGTCACTCACCCAGCGACACTTACTAACTGGAACGAAGCTCATCGGCGCCATGGTCTTCATGGGCCTCACCTACTGGAAGCGCAAGTCGTACCCGACAAACCTGCTCTTCCTCTCGCTCTTCACCCTCGCCGAAGCCTACACTATCTCCGTCATCGTCTCCTTCTACAAGACGACCATCGTGCTTAACGCCGTCTTCCTCACCGCGGGCATCTTCGTCTTTCTGACCCTCTTCGCCTGCCAGTCCAAGTACGACTTCACCTCGTGGATGCCCTACCTCTTTGGCGCGCTCTGGGGACTCCTCCTCTTCGGCTTCATAGCCGCCTTTGTTCCTCACGGCTCTACCTTGGAGCTCATCTACGGCGGGCTGGCTGCCCTCATCTTCGGCGGGTACATCCTCGTGGATACCCAGATGGTCATGCGCAAGCACCACGTCGAGGAGGAGATAGCCGCTGCCATCAGCCTCTATCTCGACATCATCAACCTCTTCCTCGCCATCCTACGAATTCTCAACAGCCAGTCAAATAATTAGGCTGTATGAGGGGGCCAATGAGTTGCTTCAATTCAAGCAATGATGAGATTGAGGGTGCTTCTCCTGGCATGCGAGAGTACAGTTAGCTTCCCCAGTGCGCTAGGTGTTGCACGCAGATTTGGGAATGGGATGGGACTCAGTAGTAATGGTCCAGGCGTTTAGTTTGCAGTCACTTTTTCTTACCCTAGTTCAGCAATGAATTCAACTTCCATCATAAGTGCGCACGCTCAAGACAGCCCAAGATGATTGATATCTGCATTAGAAGTCCACTAGTAAAATAGGAAAATAAGGGGCTAATTGAAAACTACCAATACAGCTCAAATCAGATAGCCGGCAGCACATTGAAGAAAAAATCAGCCAGGCTGCTCGTCTCCCCGTGAGCTGTCCAGTCACACGATGGCGCCCCCAATCTGATCGGCAGCCGACGTTATACGCTGCCACCCACCGTGTACTCTTATTCGAGAAATACACCCAGTGTTCCGACGACCACCCCCCGTCATGCCCTACAGGGAACCTATCTTGAGACTTCTAGCACCATCTCAATCGTGGGCAGCTTCTTGTGTAGTGGACCGCGTGCTAAAAAAGAGAGAAAAATTCAACTCGGTTCTGGAACAGGACAGGGATATTTTTATCGTCTTTCTCTTCGCAAGAGAAAAACACCAACGCCAGCAGTATGGAATAAACCAAGGTCCGCACTTTTCGGATACCATAGAAAGCCCCAGTGCAAAATGTCAGGTACTCTACTCGTGGTCGCCGTTCGCCTCGGGAGAGGCCTGGGCAGCAGCAGCCGACTCGCGCTGCATGCGGGCCTCGATCTCGCGGAGCTGGGACTCGCGAGCCAGCAGCTCCTGTCGCTTCTCGTTGATCTCACGCTGAACCTTGAGTTCGATCTCGCGGAGCTTCTCCTCCTCCCTGCGGAGTTGCTCCTCCTTGAGACGAACGGACTGAGAGGCCAGGTCCTCGGGGTTCATCGAGCTGTCAATGCTGTGGTGGATTAGTGTTGTTCAACTTTCAAGCTAGTGGTTTTAGGAACTCACCCTCCAGAGCTACCGTCCACGCTCTTAGACAGCTTCTCGGTACGGTAGTTCTCGTACAGGAAGTCGTGGGTGATTTCCTTGAGATCAGCCAGATGGCTATGCAGAAGGGCAGAGCGGATGGCGAGGAAGTCGGAGTGGCGGGGGTTGTCGACCTCAACGACACCCCACGGGTACTGACGAGCGCGGACCTTACGGCCGCCGATCTCAACAACATCCTCAGAGCCCACAATAGCGAAGGGCATGAGGCCTCGAAGTTCAGCGTTCTCCTCGACAGTATCCTCGTCGTCCTCTTCGATGTCGTACGGGAAGTTGTAGACGGGGATGCGGTAGTGCTCGATGTCCTCCATGACCAGCTTCTTCGACTCGGCCAGCTCAGCAGGGGTAAGGGAGTCGGCGCGGCCAATGACGGGGATGACGTTGACACGAGGAGCCAGGCGCTTCATAAGCTCAATGTCCAGCTCACGGAGACTGGGTGGAAACTGTTAGTGAATGCGGGGCAGAAACGCATAATCTGTTGCTCACCCGTGGCCAGTGGGAGTGATGAAGTAGAGCATGGCGTGGACACGGTTGTCCCTGAAACGGGGGTTACGCTTGATACGGGACTCCTCGGCGAGAATATCATCGTATTGTCTCTCAAGGTAACCGACGATCTCGGAGAAACTGCACGCCCAATGTCAGTATGTGTGGGTGGAATTAGGTTCCCTGAGAGAATCACCTAGCTTCGTTGTCGATCTGGTCGCCGAATCCAGGGGTATCGACAATGGTCAACGAGATGCGAGTACCCTCCTCATCCAGCTCCAGCTCTGGTATAGGGGTCAGCCTTCCAATCGTCCAAGCCGACGTGCATGGCGGGTCGATACGCACCAACAGTGATGGGCTTGATCTTGACACCATCCTCGACGTGGGCATCACCCGCGTCATCGGCATCCTTGTGCTGCAGGACGCCCTTGCCGCATAGGGTATTGACAAACGTCGTCCGGCCTATTCGGTCATGTAAGCTTCGATCCGTAGTCGGGCGCTCGTTTATGCGTGTGAAAGCGTCATCGGCTTCGGGACGGGGGTCGTACCAGTTCCTGAGGCGCCGCAAACCATCAGGCAGAACTGAATACCCTTCTTGACATTCTTCTTCCGGCGGATCATCTTCTGTTAAATAGGTATGGATCAGTAATCAAGTCCTTTGAAAGCTCGGGACGGTAGTTGAGTTAGACAGCCATTGAGGCCGCGTTGCGGTCAAGCTATCATGGGGTTCCATTTTCAAGGAGGCGGACATACAGCGGCGGAGGACATCTTGGCAGTTGGATTGCTGGTCCGTGGCAGCAAGGACAGGAAGCAGCAGAAAGGGACCGAGTCTGAATTCCGCGAGGCGTCAAAAAAGGGGGCCCTGCGTTCGGGAGAGGTTGTGGTGAGGGAGTCGTGGATACGAGGTGGTGCAGAGGGCAGCAAAGGAGAAAATGTCTAGAGAGACAAGCGGTTGTTCAGGGCGTTCAGGGTGAGGTGCTCTTCCAGGTTGGGGTCTGGTTGGGTGCAATTTCAAGCCAGCCAATGGTTCATTGGCTCCTGCGTCGTACTCAGGGGGTCCAGCTCTTTCCCACCTAGCTCCTTAGCACCTCCGAGCACCCAGCATCAGCGAGACCCTCGAAACCCGCCAGCCCTCCACTGACCGCAGTCACCGTAACGGCCCAACAGCTGTTGCCCCAGGCCCAAGTTCCACGGGTGGAGGTGGTCTGTGCCCCTTGCCAAGAACCAAACAAGCCAAATTTCAACGCCAGCCTTCAACGCCAGCCTTCAACTAGAAAGGTCTCACGGCCCGGGAGTTCTTCGGGAGGGGAGCTCCAAGCTTTCCTGTACCTTAGGTACCTAGCCATGGGGCATCACGTGAATATGGCTGGTACGTAGCTTGGGTCAGCCACATGAGCTCCTAGCCACACTTTGACGGGTAGCTGTCGCCTCACATCTGGTCACCTGGAAGCCATTCATCGGAAGGACGCTTATGAGGGAGCTGGTGATGAGTCCAAGTGCCATCATAGATATCTTTCTATATCCTAACTAAAACTGTCGGCCGTTCGCTCACTCTCCGGTACACTGTTCGCACGCAGCGTAATTTGAGAGCGTGCCCTTACCATCGTCCCTGCCTGTTGCCTGCCAACCTACGAAGTACTCTGTACTAAGCATCCATTCATTCAGTCGGTGCCCCGCCGCATCATCTGAGCTCATCCCTCTCAGCTCCCTTCAAAGGCCAGCGACATCCATACATCCGTGTTTCAGCAACGACCAGGAATGCAGTACTGCGCATCCATCCCCTCATAATGCACAAGTAAAACAATATCTGCTCTATAGTCAACGACAACACCGCCGTTTTCCGGCAACCAGTCGCGCCACTACCCTGGGGTGAGCCCCCGATAGCTCCAACACCCATCATGAATGTCCGGAAGCCTATCGATTCGTCTACGCCGACGTCGGTCCTGTCGGTTTCTTTTAATGACGACTGTAGCTGCTTCAGCATCGGTCTCGAATCCGGCATCTGCGGTTCGTCAGCAGGAGACACATTGTGTATCCCCCACGTTGCTAACTACCCATCCAGTCTACCATACGAAGTCATGTTTGCTCAAGGCTTCGAGAGGTTAGAGCGGCCGATCCCGGGAGCAAAAGAAAAGTGACTAATGGCCTCTAGATTTCAACGCTGGCGTGGGGTTAGTTCAAATGATGGGTACGACAAATTATCTAGCCCTTGTCGGCGGCGGCAAATCACCCAAGTTTGCCATGAACAAGGCCGTCATATGGGATGATCTCAAAGGAAAGGTGGCTCTGGAGATAACAGCACTCACAGCAGTCCGTGGAGTTCAGCTCAGCCGCGAGCGCATAGTTGTTGTACTTCAGAACAGCGTCCGGGTCTACTCCTTTGCTAAGCCGCCGGACTTGTTACATGTCTACGAGACGGCAGACAACTTCTTTGGCCTATGCTGTCTCTCTGACAAGCAGCTTGTGTTCCCTGGAAGGACGCCAGGCCAAGTCCAGATTGTGGAGCTCGGAACCGGAAATGTGAGCATCATACCAGCTCACTCGTCGCCGCTGAGAGCTATCCAGTTGAGTCCTGATGGCGAGCTCCTGGCCACTGCTAGCGAGACGGGCACTCTTATCCGAGTATACTCGACCGGGAATTGCGCAAAGATTGCCGAGCTTCGTCGCGGGATCGACCCTGCCATGATATTTTCTCTCGGCTTCTCTCCTTCGGGTACCCTTATTGCCTGCACATCCGACAAATCCACACTGCATGTCTTTGACGTACCTCACCCGCGGAAAGCAAACGCATTCCGCCGGAACCAACAGGGCACTGCTCCCGGATCGGAAGTTGAAGGTAAGTGGGGCATCCTTAGCAAGATCCCCATGATGCCTCGAGTCTTCTCCGATATCTACTCTTTTGCCTCGGCCCCGTTTGAAGCCAGCGATGATACCATGATTGGGGCCATCCCGTTCTCCGAAGGGACTGTGTTGGGAACTACGAAGCCGGCAAAGGGATTGATAGGATGGATTGCCGAGGACGCGCTGATTGTCCTCGGGGCCGGGCAGGATGCTCGATGGGAGAAATTTGTTCTTATCGATGGGGAGGACGGTAAGCGGCACTGCGTACGGGAAGGCTGGAAACGCTATCTTGGGAATATGTGAGCGTGATCGTGTTTGGAATAACGGGACAGGAAGTTTTGGCGTTCCGGGGAAAGGGTACCAGGCTCGATTGAGATTTTAGACCGTATTCATGAATTATTGTCTTGCGCTAATGATCATGCTGCCGTGGTGAGCGGCTTCTGCTTCTCCGTCTCGATTTCCGCCGGTGATCATCGTCATCAGGGCGGTCCCTGTGCCTCCTCCGCCGCGGCTCTTCCAGTTCTTCGCGGTCATGACGCCGCCTGTCTCGATCAAGATCCCTATGGCGGCTTCGATATTCGTCATCTTCGTCATGCTTTCGGCGGCTGCTCTCGCGATTCCTCGAGTCGTCCGGACCTCTGTGCCTCCTTGAATCCCTGTCCGTGCGATGGCGCTCTTCCCCCATTGGTGACTCGTCTCGTCTTGACCTCCCTTTGCGATCCTCCTCGCTGCCATCTCTTCGTGGCCTATGTGATCGGTGGTGGTGTCTGTGTCGGTGCTTCTTCTCCTTCTTATCCGCCTGTCGCCGCGCCTCCTCAACTTCTTTCTTTTTCTCCTCGATCAGGAAGCCCTTCATAGGATCATCGTCGTCGTGTTCCCTGATTAGAAGTGCCAACTCTCTTTCTTCAGGCAGTGCTGGCCTTCGCTCCTCCTCTTCCTCACTGCTCTCCTCGTCTAGGTTCTGGCCCTGCTTCTTCATGATGTCTTGCCATCCAACCTTGAACTCCTCTAGATCCTCATCATCTCGTGCCTTGTATCTCGCATGGTCCACGCGAACGAGGCGCCCGCCGATTTCGGCACCCCCTAGATTGTCCACAGCCAAGTCGGTGCTGCGCTGGTCTTCATATTTGAGCCACCCGAAGCCCTTGGACTTGCCGGTCTCCTTGTCGCGTGCGAGCTTCAAAAATGTCGGTTCACCGAATTGGGAAAAAATGGTAATTATGTCGCCTTCGGAGAGCTCGTAGGGAAGGCCGCCGAAGTAGACGTAAGCCGTATCGCGGTAGTCGACGTGCCAGGAAGCATCTGGCGATCTACGAGGAAGAGCGTCAGTCATTGCGCAGTGACCAGGCGATTAAAGGACCACTCACATTCCATTTTCTATTTCCTTCTTATTCAGCGCTTGGATCGCGCGGATTTGATTCATCTTGATGGGCGTGGTTTGTCTTTGGAGACGGTGTTAAGTTGAAGCTTTTCTTCCAGGACTGGAAAGTTCAAGCTCCCAGGTACCATGTATAATTGCTTTGATTGGCCGATGAAATTCAGTGTGAAAGAGCTCTCGAGGTACACACCAGGTTTGTACAACTTCGAGTTAACAGTATTACCTTGTGCAAATGTTTATATTAGGTCAATAATAATTCGACATCAATGCTTCATACTTTGGTAGACAATATACTCGATTCTATCATTTGCTTCGTGGTATAACTAAGGGTGCTTGACTCCGGGGTAGTAAGGAAGCGACATTCCAGATTAAGATTTTGACTACGTCCCTCCTAACTATTTTCTGAAAAGGTACAGTTTGTAAACATGTTTAAATGATCGATGTCATTATACGATACAAAATTTTCGTCGTCTCCTAGTTGCGGCATGGACAGCGTGAAACTAGGGAGCTCCAACTCTGGTGATGAAAGATACGTACCTCCAAGCTGCGCGGGTCAATTTCCGGACCGACGCGACAAGCATCTGGGGACTCATTTGGCGGAAGGAGACAATGCCTTGTCTGGGATCCTCAGCAAACGAACACCGCTGAGACAACGACGAGATTCTGGATTGACTAGAAGTTTTTATTACTCACTCGCTCGGATAGGAACCCTGAGGAGTCGACGCCCTGCGATGAGCCCGAGTAACATGCTCTAGTAACCTCATTAGCATAATCCCCGAGTCTCGACGAGACGCGTTCCCTTTCATAGCCGAGACGCAGACGAGTCGCATTCACCACCCATGATCTACCACCTGCACGACAAGCTTCTATAGGCAATACTAGTGCTTCCACAAGCCTGAGCGGCTATGGATGCCGGCACAAACCGGCAGTCTACCCATACAAATGGGTCAGGCGAAGGAGATGGCCGCAATGGCGACCAGAAAAAGAATCTCTGGACATCCATGCTGGAGTCTGTAGCCAGTGGGAAACGACTACCGGAGAAGAACCTCCTTGTTCTAGGTAAGGAAGAAATCCGGAGTGAGTGTGCGTGGCCCGCATCTGACAGCTGCTCAGGGGGTACACCGGAGACGCAGCGAGACTTCCTGGAATCGCTGTCTAGCTCGGAGTTGAAGCGCACCTTTGACCGCCATAAGACGCCGCCGATCGCCAACAACTTTGCCCTGGGATATACATACTACGATGTCCTTGATGCCGACCAAGATGGTCAGTAGTTCTGCCACCCCTTCCCTGGCCACTGCTAACCGTGCATAGACACACTTGCACGGGTATCGCTCTACCTCCTATCTCAACCGTCGGACGAATTCTCCTCACTCGTCGCCCCGTTGCTCACACCCGAAGCCATACCGAACACCGCACTAGTGATACTGCTCGACTGGTCCCAGCCTCATTTGTGGCTACGCCAGATATGTCGGTGGATCAGGCTCTTCAGATCTGTCACGCAGAAACTCGGGAACGAACAACATGACCAGATGGAGGAAATAATGGAGGCTTGGAAGTCCCGCGGTAGGGGAGGCGCATCGACAAACTTGGACGGCACACCTTCAGCTACGGCGGCGTCTGGGGACGGCGATAGCTCATTACCACAAGGGCCAGGAGAGTGGTCGGATCCTTTGGGACTGCCGCTCTGCGTGGTCTGCCAGAGCGTGAGGACCCTGCTTCACCCAATGGTTCTTCGTATACTGACATTTTGCAGGCACAAAAGATGGAGATTTTGGAAAAGAACCACGCTTGGAAAGAGCCAGACTTCGACACAGTGCTGCAGTATCTACGGACAGTGCTATTGCGACGTATGTGACCAGCCGCTTTTGAAATCCCATGACTATAACCCACTGACGTTTGATTAGATGGCGCATCTCTCATATACACCTCACAGAACGCACCGTCCCAACTCCCGTCCCTGATCCACTCCACGCTCGGAATTACTTCTCTCCTCAAACGCCAACCTCTCAAGCATAATGTGATCGACCGCGATAAGATTGTGGTGCCGCCTAACTGGGACTCATGGGGGAAGATTCGCGTGCTAGGGGGTAACTTTGAAGCCGAGACAGTGTCAGAAGGTTGGGCGGAGGATGTTGACGATCGATTCGGTGCCGACCCGTGCAGCATCGAAACCCTCGAGCATAATAGGAAGGTCGAGCAGGAGACTACGGAACCCTTGCAGACGGAGAGCGCCATTGCACGGTACGAAGATTGGTGCCAGGAGCCCAACAGTGGTGGCCTCTCCGTGGTAGAGACGGCTTTGAACAGTCAAGCGGACGTAACAGTGCATAGCGACGAGACGCAGAACTTCTTGGAAGCTCAGCTGAAGATCCTGGATGTTTTCAAGGCAAAGGCGATCCCTGAGAAGTCTGAGAAGACACTGGTCGAGACGGGCGCGGCTCTCAAAGAGCGAGAGCACGTCAGCGAGCACATCGGTCCGGTTCAGTTCAACGTTGGCGGGATCCACGTGGATGCGGACGACATGCTGCAACGTATCAAGGTATGCTTGGCCTCACGGTTAGACCTGGACATCACATCTAACATGTTCTAGGATCGCAACGCATACACCTCACCAGAGCCAGCACCGGCCGAGGCTGAATCTCCAGCACCTAATGTCACCGAAAAGTTCGATAACGAGCAGCTACAGAGTTTCTTCAGCAGCCTCATGGCCAGAGATAGCCCAAGGTAATGAGCCTATCACTGGTTACCTCCACCAGCTTGGAGCCCTTCTAGAACCATCGAGGGGCTTCGATTTTCATTTGTAGACGAACCCCCTTTTCACAAACAGACAGCTGGATGCTGTGCCCGTGGATAAGAATAACAGAAGAACATTTGGGAAGGGCGGCTGCTGTATAATAACTAGATACCCCCTGACAAAGACAAAGAAAGTTTCGACCAATGCCTCCAGGCTGATGGCAGTGTTCCGTACCTGGAAGAAGGGAGCCTGACGGATTCTGGGTCCACCCATGTCGTCACCATCCTCACTTGAACAAGAAATCTACTAGTATATATATCTCTTGATAGGCGATCCAGTATACAAGAATTTGAGTAATACAAGCACCATAACGCACTCCTATGAATTCCGAAATCCCCCGTTTGTAGATACCGTAAATATCACGCCTTTTCCCTCGTAGCCTTGTACTTGACGTCCACACCACATTTCTCCGCCCCCAGCCTGACCGTCACCACGCCTCCCAGCAGCCCGGGGAACAGCCAAGGATGCTGCAGCATCTCCACCTCGAACGCGCCGAGGGTCTCCTTGGCCAAAGTCGTAAACTTTTCATCGGACAAGAGGTCGCCCAGGCGGAAGAGGTTCGACACGGATACGGCGTTGGTTGACGGGAGAGACGTGTCCATCCCGTCCTTGAGGCGAAGGATGGCGTGCGGCGAGGAGGCTGTCGTGGAGTAGAAGCCACCGTCCGGGTCGTAAAAGAGAGAAATTTGGGTTTCTGCGTCGGGTTAGAGAAAAGCATGCACATGTCACTGAAACTGTGAAACTCACTTTGAAGGGTATCCGCGAACTCGAGGAGGGTCTCGTCGCGTGTGGAGTCGAAGAGATCGAGGAGGCCAAGAATCATGTAGGCGTAGTCGTCTGCAAAGGCCTCGCCGCCCCTCTTCTCTCTCCATATCCGATAGAGCGTTTTGGTGTTGGCGTCCCAGAGGTTCTCTTTGATAAAACTAGCTGCCTTCTTGGCTGCCTCGCCGTACTTTGCGCTCTGTTCAGGTCGCACATCCTTCAGCGCTGTGCTGGCTCGCGCCAATGCCGAGATTACCAAGCCGTTCCACCCTGTGACAACCTTATCGTCCAGATCTGGGCGGATCCGCTCCTTGTCCCTCCTCGATTTTAGAGCGGTCTTGGCTTCCCTGATATACTCCTCGACCTTCTGGGCCGGAAGGTTGAACTGCTTCGCTAGGTCCCCGACAGTTCGACGCACTGCCAGGATGTTCTGGTTGATGAAATCGTCGTTAGGATCGTGGTCCTCGTCAACGTTGCCGTCCTCTAGGACGCCAAAGTACGCCGCAACCACAGGGCTGGCCTGCTTGTCCACAGAATCAACCACGGAGTCAAACTCTCGGCGGGTCCAAAGGTAGTAGGCGCCTTCCCGCATATCCCTGTCTCCCTTCTTGGAGTACGTGTCTGCGGCTTCGCTCGACGCAAACGCACCGCCGGGAAGGGCGATTGGCGGGGATGAAAGATACTCGGCGAGCTCAACGACAACGTCGAAGAACTCGCTGTTCTCCTTGCCCCCTTGCTGTTTCCACGCATCCAGGTACAAGGACAGCAGAAGAGCATTGTCGACTATGAGCTTCTCAAAGTTGGGAATCGTCCAGTCAGGGGTGACAGAAAAGCGGCAGAAACCCGTCTGGCCGACGTGGTCATGCAGCGCTCCGTTGCGGACCTGTCGGAGCGTGTCCAGGGCCATCCCGAGCGCATTCGTGCATTCCGCCTCGCCAACCACATCCTGGACAGGCCCAGGGAAACGGGACAAGTTCATCAGGAAATTGAGCTTGGGCGGCGTTACAAACTTGGGGGCCAGGCCGAACCCTCCGTATACGGGGTCGAAGGTACCGGCGATGTGGGTGTAAGCCTCCTCCAGTTGATCTAGGTCTATTTCACTCGGCGCGGCCGTCTTCTTCTCCAACGGAGCGGGCACTGCGCCGGATGTGATACCGGAGGAGGCCGCGATAGGATGTGTCCCTGTCAGAGCGCGAGTGCCTAGGGTCCCCTCGGCTGCGAATTCCTTTAGCTGTCCCACGACCTCGGTGGCTTCCTTGCGACATCTAGCCTCTTGGTCTCGCCAGATGTCGCATACCTTTCTCACAATTGTCAGGAAATCAAGCACCTCGTCGCTATTTTCTCCAGAAGTTCGGCGCGCTGAGCCAGGACATGGCCAGTATGTGCCTCCAAAAACGGGCTCCAGGTTGGGGGTTAGGAAGAGGTTCAATGGCCAGCCTCCGGAGTTGCTGACGGCCTGGACGTAGTTCATATAAATGGCATCCAGATCAGGCCGTTCATCGCGATCCACAACCACGGGAATGAATGATTCGCTGAGAATGGATGCACACTCAGGGGTTGAGAAGGATTCTGCCGCCATGAGACGGCAATCTACTGCCGTTAGAGGCTACCCGACTGTAGAGGTTTGTGAGTAGGCAGGAACTCACGATGGCAGGCCTTGTAGCCTATGTGCAGGAAGATGAGTTTGTGCTCCTTCTTGGCACGCTCAACGGTGGCGTTGTCAAGCGGCTGCCACGCGACAGGGCTGTTTGCAAAGCTCTTGACGAAGGGGCTGAGACTTTCATTTGCACGGTTCTTGAGGGGGGTGAGGGGGGAGGAGGAGGATTTCGGGTCTTCGGGGCGGATCGCACCCATGGCCTTGGCCGAGGCTGTAAGCTCAGAAGCCACCATTGTGGATGGAGATTGAAGTGAATTCAGGTTGTGATATCACGCCGTGGTCTTGGGTGACACGATGATGATGGTGGGGCATGAGGGGGGGATCTGGGCTTGCGGGGTTGGACCGCTCAATTGGCCCGGAGAACTTGGTCCTAGGATGGAAACAAAATTCTTATCCAAAGGGGAAAAAGGGAGTGAGATGACGGCTCGGCAGGTTGATAACAGAAGTGGAGGGTTGAAGATTTACCCCGTCACAGGTTGTAGTATCGATGTGACGATGGGCGCGAGATTTTGAGCTGAGCTATGGCGGGGCATTTTACTGGAATCTCGCCCGAGTTCAAGACCGGGGTTGCCGCTCTTGGCGCCCGTTATGTAAGCATTTTCCCGTCTCTTTAGGTCTTGACGCCGCTTTCGGCAGCGACATTCATCTCTTTGGACCACCACCAGTGTCGTCACTCGTCACATCCAGTGCATCGCTCCCCTGAGCTCTATCTTGATACCCGATTTCAAACCAACTTTCTTAATATCCCTCTATAATATCTTACGTATTTCCATTTTTTGATAATGTATTTAGCTCGATGTTTAATTTCTGGAACAGCCTAGCAGTTCTGTCTTCGCTTTATAACAAGCATTACGCTTTTGGGCATGACATGTCCTATAGTGCATCTGTGCGTGCTCCTAGAGGCTATTATTATTTCCCAGCTGAGGGGGAATTGTTTATTTTGCTACCATTGGGGCGCTTGATTGTGCCAGTAATACTCCTGGCCGGGCTGAGGCCACTTCTTCAACTTGAGGATATTCTCGCTACCCTGCGTCAGCGAGGAAACCAAACTGTTTCGAGGGCTCTAGCGTGTGTGAAAAGTCACGAAGAAATCTCGTAGGAATTCAATCGCATCCTCCGGCTTGTAAAATTATTACACGACGAAAAATTATGAGGTATGATCTCCGAGTAGTGATACTTATCTTGTGAACGCGTAATGCGCTGAAGTCGGGTCTCAAGTTTAACATTTACGAGGTGGGATGTTTTCCTAGGCTACCTATAGAAAAGCCAACATTAGACTGCATCACTTACCTAACTTCTGAAGTAAACTGACATAGTCCTCTCATTAGCTTGGACCCTGCTGAATTGGACTAAATTGGCAGAGCGTTATCGCTAATGGCGCAGAGCGTGGGCGCATTCGATCTTTTGAGTTATCAGGGAGGGGAGTACTAGGGATAACTATGAAGGATAAAATAGAATTCTGAGGAGTATATTTCTCTCTCTTAAGAGAATGGTATCAGAGAACTTGGTGCCCTGCAGCGGATGGCGCACGAATTCCCCTCCATGGCCTCTTTTGACGGCGACCCTTCGCAGTTCGAGCACCACATCACGAACGATGGATTCGAATAAGCGCGGAAACTTCTCAAGTCAGAGAACGGGCACTTTTACTACGGAGCTAAGAGAATGCGGACAAAAGATTAGGTGAACTGGGTGAGGTAGTGGCAGAAGCAGGTGTAGAAGTAGGTGGAGGTGGAGGGGCTCAAGAGCGGTCCGGCCGCCCAAGCGAAGGCGGGAGCCTCAAACCAACAGGCGGCCATAAGAAAGGTCACGCAATAGGCACAAGAGATATCTGGGTACTAGTGGTGCGGTGTGGAGAGAAAGGGGTGCTATGGAGAAGGTAGGGGGACGGAGAGTCGAGTGGTTGCGAGACGAGCGAGTCGGAGGTGTGGAACAATACTCTGCAATAGGTCCTTGGCCAAGGTCCTGGAGGGATAGGGCGCGGAACTGGGTTATCAGCCCTTAATAGAGATTTAACAAAGCTAAATAGAGCGTGTAGTAAAAAGTAAAGGTCGTGATATGCTATCAAAAGGGCATAAAGAACTCGGGTACCGGGAATCGAACCCGAATCAAGGCATTTCTTGATGAGAGTGCCTTATGCTAGCCGTTACACCATACCCGACTATGTGGAAGATGATGGTTATTATGCGTGATTAGGGACTATGTCGAGGTGAGCCTATTGTGAGGAGTTGGAAGGAGCTTTGGGTGCAAGCTTCCGTGTTTGTCGGGGACCACAGGTCTCTTATACTGGGGCGGCTGCCAATCGGCATGTGGGGCCCGGCCTCCCACGCTGATCCGGGAGCTTATCGATAGCCCTGCCCATCAGGGCCATCACCCCAGATTCGCCCGTCGCTGGCCGTCGTGCGCTCCATCATTCAAGGCTCAACGGGGCTTCCTCGTACTTCATCATCCCACCGCTTTCCATACTAACCCGACCCCTTCTCATCCATCCGTTAGTGGGCGGTCTTCCGTCATGGATGAGCCCACATACACCGTCTTCGTCAGGGTCCCCATCCCCCGAGGCGACTTTGTCGACCCGCCGCCTGTGAGTACCTGTGTTACCTGTGCTCGGTAGCTTCGTAGCTGGCTGGCAGGGCCCGATAAGGATGCTGACTGCTGTTCTTTTTTGTTTAGGTCAACTGGGACTCGAGCAAGGACGATGCACTGTGGAAGATTCTGTCAGGCGCAACACAAACGGAGATAGACTGTGAGCATTTGAACACATTTAAGCTATCCTGAACTACGTAGCTAACCGCATTCCAGGGAACGAAATGTACCTCCCCAACGATGCCCCATGCCCTCCCATATTCTCGACCACGACTGACATTACCATCCCAGAGCCGATCGCTTTAATGTCCCTGTCGACTTCCTCCTCAAGCAGGTAGACTATCTCACGGAGCGCCACGCCTCGCAGGTCCGCGCCCAAGTGCGCAAGGCAACCGCCGCAGCGAAAGGCGGATCCCATGCGCCTTCTCCAGTTCCAGGCTCAGACTCAGCCGCTGGTATACGTTCGCTGCGACGAGAATCGCCCGCCATACGTAACGATGGAAGTGGAACAGGAACGCCGTTGAATACATCCACTCGCCCTGTGGTGTCCCGCAACACCTCAACTAGCACAGCTGTTCTTCGGGATGTTGGCGGCGGGTCGTCGTCGCCACGGTTGGGGAGCTCAGGGAGACCTGGTTCTGGCGCACGGATTGCTGAACAGAGTGGGCGGCGAAGACTTTCATCAATACCAATGTCTTCGACTCCTAACCAAATGCCGCCAGCTGAGCCTCCGCGTGAGCCGTCAACGTCGCCCGGCCCCGCCGAGTCGAGCTCGACAACATCATCCGATGACGAGTCCCTCCCGGCCCAGTCTCGAATCATCCGTCGTCCGCCACGATTCCAGCAACAACAAGACACCACGAATTCATACACCGACGATGAGGACGACGAGTCGGAGCCTGCTTTCCAGCCATACAAACCTCCTGCCGCCGAGGTTAAGGCACCAGCCCAGGACCTGAACTCAACGATGCGGGGCGATGGGCGTTCTAGTGCGTCAAAACGGGGGCCAAAGGGCTCAACAAGAGATCCTCATCCGAATCACTCGCAGACCTCCGACTCGGACGCGAGCTCCGCGGCCCTTGTACAGCACCCTGGAAAGTCGCGAGATCAGAGGGCCCCTGGACCACTGTCCCCACGTCGAACGGTAGAATTGTCTGGGAAGAGCCCTATCGGAAAGGGCTCCCGGGAAGGCAGTGATGGCACGCCGAGCATGGGTAGCAGCTTTAGCGACCTGGACGGTATGTGCCCTTGGCTCTACATGGTTTGCTCAATAGTGCTGACAGTATCAATAGATGCCTCGGTCACGCAGTCTGCCCTCGAGGAGGCATTAGCAAGCCACATGAATCGCGGCGCTGCCAGCAGCCGCTTCAGCATCAGCCAAGCTTTCCGTAGTCGGTACAATCCCGGCGGAAACCAATGATGGATTTTCTAGCTCATGTTTTCCCTCCTTTTGGCGCGGTGTTTGGGTAGAGACTGTACGGATACGGGAGGCAACATTGGGTGGCGTTTGTTTGCTTTGAGCGCATGAGTTACGTCTACCTGCGCGACACACTGGCAAGATGGGACGGAAGAAATGTTTGCACAGTTTTGCACGGATAGGTACACAAGAATCGAGAAGACCACGGAATATCAGGCAGGTACTGTAGGTGAATAACTCAATACTTCTCACCTCCTCACCAACTCGCCTGTGCCAACCCCGCTATAGGAAGTTATCGTGGGAGACACTACAAGTTGAGTGATGGTACCTGTTTTTTCTACCTACTGAAGGTGAAGGCTTGCTCCTTTTGTATTCGATATTTCCTGTTTCTTCTGGTCACCGCCCGATTTTGTGGCAGTATAAGAGGGGGTGATACATCACCACTTCTTCACCTTTCCATCTTTGCCGCCATTCTCCTACAGAGCAAATTCACCTCCCCCCTGCCCTCTGCAAAAACTCAAACAAAGACAAACAAAGCAACTGGGACCTTTTCGGAACTCTCGCATTACCCATCATGTTCCGTCGGCACTGGTGTGGACTCCCCAAAGACGCCTCGTTCCCATCCGACCTCAAACGCCTCGGGTCTGTCTACTTTGAGAAATTCATTTCTAGGGCAAATTCTGATGCTCTCTATGCAGATATTTTATCAATGAAGAGGACGAAATTCGGTCCTCAGACAGCCCAGACTCCTATTTCAAGTACTTCCTCAATCGCAACGCCAGAATCAACCAGCGCCAGCGTTTCGCCTTTGACTGTGAGCAGCGCCTTCGCCAGTCCCTGTCTTTCTAGAGAATTGGTTGTGCTAAAAAATAATAGACGCCTTGGAGAAGGTCATATACGAACGACTTGAGGACGAAGGGCTGCAGAAGACACCCCTCCCGCTTGGGACATCGCCCTCGCAGAAGCATGTGCCCATCTTCATGGATGCGAATCTCGAGACCAAGAGCCGAGTCGTTGTAGTCTTTGGCGAGACAGATAAGGCTTTGGGTATCCTTGCCGGACGTGTCGCCGGTGGTCGCGGCGGCATCAACAAGGGAAGCATGGTCTCCGTCGTCAAGGAGCTGAGGACTCAGCGTAGCACGGCTACAGATGCTGCGCCGCCGGGGATAGTGCTGGCCAATGTCGGACAGCTGTACTGGTGGCCCGACGAGAAGAGGGCGCTGACTGTTAGCACGAGCTCCGCGATTCCACTGCCGAGCCTTGTCCATGCTGGGCGCAAGTATCACAAGGAGTTGAACGAGATCGAGCAGAACGAGACCCCGGCGATGCACATTCAATACGTGTTCAATGAGGTTCTGGCCAAGACGGTCGGAGAGAAAGCTGTCATTGATGTCGTGGCTCTTGGAAACACTTGTGATACGATTGAGGAGTTCCTTGACAATGAGAAAGCCTGGAATACCTGGGGACACCGCTTGAGTTCTGTCCTTTTGATGGATACCATCTGCGAGGCAACCAAGCTTACAAACTCTTCTTTCAAGGACTTCTTGGCCAAGGTAAGGCCCTCTCGCTGTCCAGCGTCCCGATGATAAGTAACTAACATAGTCAGCGTGCCCGATGCTACCTACGCTGCCCCGACCCTGTCGATACGCCCCTTTCGCCCCCGGCCGGAAACGAGTCTCTTTACATTGCTCCACTTGGCATGCCGTGCTATTCATCTTCCGAGCCCAACTATATCGAGTGCATCCTCATCAAAGCCCTTCATCCAGCTCTATCCTACCTCGAGCGCAACGCTCTGTCGCCGGAAGCAGAGAACGAAATCATCATAATCATACCAAAGCCTCAGATGGATGAGGGTGAGCAGGAGGGAGAAGGACAAAACGCCCTAGAGCTTACAGATGAAGACTGGGGCAAGGTGGACGACGCGGCAAAGCCGGGGTTGGACATTGTCGATCCGGGGGTGATCGAGAAGGAGAGGAAACATTTGCAGATGTGGAAGCAATTCGAGGAGACGAGTGAAGCGCCGCATCCCAATGTGGGAGTTGAGGCTCGAGCTGACATGGAGGCGGTACTCGAACCGGAGAAGGCTGAGTTCACGGCTAATTCTACTGACGGCAGCGGTTGATAGGAGGAGTGGATGGTGTAGGCACCTAGGCGAGCAGTTAATAGAAACGGCGAGGCACTACCTTAGACAACTACTTGTACAAGTACTCCGTACAGAGGATAAGAATAGCACCCACGTGTGTAGATAGAACGCGAATATAATGGAATAGGTGGTATTATGCATATAGATATGTAGTACGGAGTACAGGTAGTGATATGTCATAAAGTACTCCCGAATATATCTACGAATATGCATTTGAATATGTAATACTATTACTATTCCGATAGTGTCTCAGTTCTCTTTGCCGGCGCTTGGCCCTCGTAGGCGACAAGTCGCAGAATTGGTAAACGAAAATTGGCGGCAGCAGGAGAATTGAGGAGAGTAATTTGATGAGAACCTGGAGAATGATATAATAACCTTTCATTAACACAGACACTATGATACAAGAACATTGACGTAATCGCTGTGACACTAGGGTAGTTATACACTCCTCACGCCTTCAGGTAGCGCATGATGCCCTCGGGCAGCGGTTTCAGATCTTCCACCATATCATTCGTCCGCTTGGTCCTCTCCTCGACGACGGCACCCTCCGCGGCCCACCGCCCCTCGGCGTCCCCACGGCTACTACCGCTGCTCCAGAACGAAAATACGCTTGGCTTGCTCTCCCTCCTCAGCTGCTCCTCCTTGGCTAGGCGCGCTACCATAACGGCCCAGTTGTCCAGGCCCGTCTTGAGACACTCGCGGCAGCGGTCCTTGGCGGGGGCGGGGCCCCCTGACTGGTTCAGCTCGCGGAGCTCCTGCTCGGCAATATCGACGCCCTCACGCGTCCATGCCACACCGTTCTCGCGCGAAGACGAGGTGTACAGGATCTCGCCAATGTACAGGTTCAGCGAGGCCTCCTGGCAACGCTCCTCGGGGCTGCGCCAGGGCGGTTGCGTGCCATCGGGCGGCGGTGGAGGATAGTCGGGCTGGGCCAGTAGCTTGATGAGCTGTTGGTGCCAAGCCAGCCTCGGCTTGGGCGGTTGGGCGATGCGGGGCGGGGTGTCGGAGAGGGAGCGGCGGGCCTTGAGGAGGGAGACGTAGATGGGCAGAGCAGCGGCAGCGTTGCCGTTTCGTGCCTTGTGGTTCGCTATGGCCGTGATGGCGTCGAAGATGTTTTGCGAGGGCGCAGGTCCGTTGTCCTTCAGGACCAGGGTTTTGGAGTGGAAGGGCAGCTTGGTCTGGTCCATGCCCTGTGTGGCTTCTGCTAGGGCGAGATTGTAGAGGGGTTCAGGGCTTTGGGGTTGTCGCTTGGTCTCGATGAAGCTGGCATATTCGAGGGCCGCCTCCATCTTCTGGCGCGCGCTCAGGCCCTTGGTGGCCAGGATCTTGAGGTAGTATCGGTCGGCCGGAGGACAGGCAAGCTCGCAGTCCTCCTCGCGCGGTGCCGGAGGGCTCCCCGGAGGGATGGGCCGCGGCCGAGGGTTCGAAGGGCCAATGACAAATTCCGGAGGCCAAGCATATTTAGACTTGCCGTCAGTCAAATGGCCGTCGACGCAACCAGCAGCTTTGGCAGTGAGCATGATGGTCTCAAAGTAGGCCCGGCGCCACTCCTCGCTCACACCCGAGAGGTCGTGGGGGATGAATTCCCATGGAACTTCGTCGTTGGGATCCTCGTGGTCATGGAGCCGCGGGATCTTGTTCCCCTGTCTTTTAGGATCCTCCAACGCCAGGCAGAGATTTCTCGCGATGCCATGTACCTTGGCCCAAGAGGACTCCCGGTTTTCCGGATCGGTGCACCTGTGCGCGTGCCTCAGCATCTTGCGCTCCCTCCATCCCCACTCGTGTGGCGTCGGGTATACGCGCTCGAGCTTCTCCTGGTCGTAGAAGAAGTAGATGACGGATATGCAGATCATGCCGGCCCAGGAGATGAGGGCGTAGCGGACGAGGAGCTTGGCCTGGTGGTGGAGCCATGTTTTGGAGCGCTGGGATGCATAGGTGCGGATGGGGGAGGGGCTCGTGGCCGGGGAGTAGAGAAATGAAATTGTCGGCCGACACCTCGTACTTATGCGCGATGCTTGGACTAGCGACAATGACCTCTGGGCGAGTATTGTAGTGCGTCGTGATGTGGTCGTTGGGGAGGAAATGGAGGACTGGTACAGCCACAGCCTGCGAACCACGGGCTGAGGCCGCATGATAGGCTAGTGTTGCACTGGAGCGCCAATTGCGCGAGGTACTCGAGTGCCGAGCGGTCAGTTCGTGGGAGGGTGTTCTTCGTCTCGCATTCGTAGTTGTGCCGGCTTATACCTTCGTGAAGTTGGGAAGTTGGATCGATCGTCAAGTCAGAGCTGGACCAAGAAAAGGAAAGGAAAGGAAACACATGATGACTAATCTGGAATTCGTCTCGCCTAACTTGAAGCTGGCCAATTTTCATTTCATGCGCCAAAACCTGTATATACATCTCCAAAGGGCAATTCGCCTTTACGATGAGAAAATATGACATCTAATGTTCTTGACATATTCTCAAGCCAGCGGCTACAACTGCTGGCGACGGGAGTCCTCTCGGCAGCGGCTGCAGCCTCACTTCTCTTGGGATACCAGGCTCTAGAGAGGCAAGAGAGGTTGTCAGAGCTTAAGAACTCGATACCTTCACTCTCTGAAGACCACGATGCTCGTCGGGTGAGTGGTATAAAATGAATTTGAAGACGAGTGTACTGATCAACGTGTAGTTGAACAGCTTCGGTGCACCAGCATCGGCGGCAGACTTGGAGGATGCCCGTAACCAGGCCCTGGCACGGCGCGCGCAGGCCGGTGACTTCGACGAGGAGCTCATCCTGGAGCAGCTTGCTAGAAATCGAGTTTTTCTAGGAGATGATGGACTCGCAAAGCTGCGCAATGCCGTTGTCGTCGTTGTCGGCTGCGGTGGTGTCGGCTCTCACTGTGTTGCCGCTCTTGCTCGCTCCGGCGTCTCCAAGATCCGTCTCATCGACTTTGACCAGGTCACACTCAGCTCTCTCAACCGTCACGCTGTCGCCACCCTCGCCGACGTGGGAATCCCCAAGGTCCAGTGCCTGGAGCGCAGACTCATCGCCATCGCCCCCTGGGTTCAGTTCGACCTGCGCCAGGAAATGTACGAGGAGCGTGTTGCTCCAAGCCTGCTTGGCCCCTGGGCAGAGTCTGGCCGTCAGCCCGATTTTGTCGTCGACGCCATTGACAACCTCGAGACCAAGGTCTCCCTCCTTAAGTTCTGCCACGACCGCGGCCTCCCTGTGATCAGCGCCATGGGTGCCGGCTGTAAGTCGGACCCGACACGTATCATTATCGGCGACATCAGCACTACCACCGACGACGGCCTCTCCCGCGCCACTCGCCGCCGCCTCAAGCTCCAGGGTGTTACCTCTGGCGTTCCCTGCGTCTTCTCTACCGAACGCACCGGCGAGGGTAAGGCTGAGCTTCTTCCCTTGCCCGAGGAAGAGTACCAGAAGGGCTCTGTCGGCGATCTCGGCCCCATGCCCAACTTCCGTGTCCGCATCCTGCCCGTCCTCGGCACTATGCCTGCTATCTTCGGCCTCACAGTCGCCAACCACGTCATCCTCTCCATCACCGGCTACCCCGTCGATTACCCTCCGGCCAGGGGCCGCGACAAGATGTATGACGGAATCCTCAACTACACGCAGGGCTCCGAGGAGAGGCTTGCCCGACAGTTCCACCCGGGCATTATCGGCCTCAAGGTGCCCCTGTCGTCCAACGATGTCTCTCTTCTCACCGATGACTTCTACCACGCCCGTAGCATTATCTCAGGTATCCCTACGCGTATCGTCCTCATTCGGTGGCGCAAGCCCGAGGGTAGCAGTGTTCTCACCATTGGCGATGCTGCCACCGGTGACCTCCAGAGGAGTTCTAAGCTGCGCCTGAGCGATCTGGTCTGTATGACTAAGGAGGAGGCTACGCGGCACGATAGGGAGATACTGAAAGAGGGTAAGGAGCTGGAGGAGCTGTACGATGCCGAGACAATCGCGAAGGTGGACGCGAAGAGGGCCGAGATTGAGAAGTACGAGCAGTATAGGTGATGTATGAACGACGTGCACAGAAAAATCATTAAAAGTTAATGACAATACCCTCAGCGATTAGTCCATGGAGCTTATGAGCCTGAACATGCCTTGCTCCTCTCTTTTAGTCTACTGTGAGTTACCTGGGTGCATTATCATCTAGTGAGTTAATTTCGTCTATCCGTGCTGAGTATAACACGTTTGCTGTATAAGTACCGGTGTTTCAGATTATTATCAACAAGCCGTTGCACGGGTGGTAAAAGCTGATGCACGGAGTATGCTCTGCTCGATCAGGTAGTTGGTATAATGGTACATTGTAATAACAGGTAGTCATTTATATCCAGTCCCCCTTATGCTAAGCACTCAAGTATCTGAGCTCGAAGAATCTCATATACGCAAAACTGGGAATTGTACATATGTTTGTCACATCTAGCTCTTTTGCTATGTTTGCCGTAATCTCTTGCCCTCTTAGTCTGCATCATCTTTCGGGTAAGGGCATATACGAACGCGGTGTAACACAGTGGACTTTTGATCCATTAGGCCACTTGAAGTAGGCTGTACATGTGTGCTTCCGATACATTCCGTACAATGGTTTGATGGTCACATTTCGCATACGCTTCGACCTGTTGATTGCTGAGTGTGGAGAGTCTGTATGCGCAAGCAGCCTAGGAATACATGTACACGACTTGTTGATCCTGATGCTATACCCGGCTGTCTGGAGATTGAAACCCCAAATTGCCACCTCTCTTCAATAGGTCGTTTGTGCGCCCCCTGGAGATTAAAATGATGCTGGCTTATTACATGGTTGCGGATTGCGTGTTGATTTTGAGGCGACACTGCTCAGCCCAGCAATTGGGCAGCAACCGAGGCTGGTAGCGGATCTAGCAGTGTGGCAACAGAGCCAGTCTACCCAGTCATTCCATATGTACCTACTTATAGTGACACGGACTTCTAGCAGGAGTCTGCGCAGGACTTTTAACCACTGGTTCCTACACCGGTAACATCACTGGTCACCCTTGAACCCCCCCCCTTGCCCAAATGCTAACTCATTGGGGATAACCACAGCCTCACCAAGAGCCTAAGACAACAGCTGAAAAAAGAAGATGACACGACAAGATACAGCAACTCGCATCCCATCGAATGGGTTTATCCAGCTGATGCACACCTCCGACCTCTGTGCCTTTAGCTCAGCTGCATTCTTGGGATGTCGTCCAAGGAGTCAGTCGGAAGCCTTACCAGCTGGTTCGCCTCGGATTAAGGCATCGGAGTCATTGATGTTGGGTCCGATGAGGCGAAGTAACGAAATCTGGCAATTTTGTTAGACCGTGTTTGCCTGATTTACGTGTAACTCAGCGCGAGGCAACTGAACTCTTGAAGTACACGTTGTATTGGGGGTTGGTGACACGGAATGCATGTGTCTAAGCTGGATCACTTGCTGATGCCTCCTTGGTTGAGAAAGCTTCATGATATCAATACCGAATAATACCATTCGTCCCCGGTGGGTACTGGTCTTGCATGTGAGACCTAGGGTATTAGTTGCACATAGCCGCATGATTGACGTACCGATGCCTAAGCATCATTGACAACGGCTGCCTCCAAAAGAACGAGGCCAGGTTGCCGTCCGGCACATTCTAGCTGTCGTATTATATCAAAGCACTGGAACAGTGATGGGGCGGACTATCCTTTGGAATTCTAGCCTTAAGGTGACATGACGTTCGCATCAGCAGAGGTAACGGAAAGTAGATATTTGAATGGATTGTCGGGATAATACCAAAAAGTGTCACTGGAAGAGTACACTTCAAGTGATGACCAAACGTCAAGGTGTTCGGTGAGTCGGGGAAGATCACATGTATCCGCTCGCTGCCTGTAGGCACGTTCCACCCCCGGTGGTACTGTGACAGAATAGAGCAGCATTTGTCCTTTTCGGCTAGGAAGCTGCCTAGACGAAATCACTGGAGCAGGGGAGCTCAAGCCTTCGCCTTGGTCCACTTGAGGCCAGCTCCGAGCGTTGGTGCACCACAGTGCGTGCGCCACCAGGTAGTGCTTGTTTTGACGAGTCATGATTTGGGTGAGTCGGACAAAGGGTGAATTCGGTTGCCTCGGGTGGCCAAAAATTGAGTCGCCTGATAATTCAAATGTGCTTTCGCCGGGCGTGCGTTCCCCGAGACGTCGGTCCGTCAAGACATGCCATGCCATCTCAAGGCATCCATCGGTCGTGGTCGCCTCATCCAACTTATAACGGAAGCTCCATAATATTCTATGAGCATGTGACATCTGATACCACCTCGATGACCGAGGAAAGATGACACGGGAGCTTCCAACACATAGCCTCCCTGACGCCCACCTCCATCCATCGCGCGCGGCCCCGTTGCCATCTAGCAACACCAGGGCCATGAGATGCCATCAGGCAACTGTCGAGCCTCACTCAAGCCCTTTTCTCAGGCCACCCACCAATTACTGGCTTGTGTCCGTGTGATACAACCTTTGTACCCATTGCCGAGCCGAGAGCACTATTGGGGTTTATCCTGTGATTATGCCGTCCATGGCCCCTAATGTCAGGGAATGATCCGTGGGTAAGGTAGGGATTGATTGGTGACGGATCCTGTGGCCTGTGCCATGTGCGTACTATCAACCCTGCTTCTCCTATACGAGTACGAGTAGTGGCGGAAAGCTTTGTGGACGGGGTTAGTTTCAGACCCCCCTGACAGTCTCAGGACTCCCAGTCTCGTACAAGTTTCCCGCGCTGGATAACTTCTATGCTCATGTCTTTGTCCGGAAGGCCCCAGCAGAATTCTGGCGTCGGACCCTGAGGCTGCCTGTCGGGACGTCGGCCAGGGATCAAGAAAAGAACCAAGCTATTCAGCAGTGGTGGTAGTTCGGCAGGAGTACGCCGTTGCCTCTGCAAGTATGTTCTCGTAGTATCGATCGAATCAGACCCGATACGAGGGTTTCTGCGATGTGATAGACGGTTTACTGCTGAGCCTCATCTGGGAACGTGTATTGTGGCGCCACCGTGGCGATGACGAGGAATCTGGTCGTGAGTCAGACAACAGTGCTTTCAATATATTGAAAATTTGGAACTAGAGAGGCAAAAAATGAACGGCAGTGGATAGGTACAATTCCATAATGTTGAAACTCGAAGAAGTTGAGTAAGAACAAGCTGGGCTGGGATTGGCGGCTCTCGGTGGTCACACGTGCACGTTCTGAGCTCACATGTTGAGATACTCTTAATATTGGGATTCTGAGACTTTGAGGGAAACTGCACTGGTGCGCTGGGGTTTCAAGGGGTATGATTGAGGGTCGATCTCGCAGGATTCGCAACGCCTTCGTTCGTCAAGGGAGAAGAAATAAAGTCTAGGACCGGGTGCTGGCTTCCACCGTGACTCTGGTGAGGCATGGGGCCACTAATGTTAGTCCGCAAGCTGAACAACTTACCGTACAAAGGTTGTGGCTAAAAATAATGATCTAGTAAATGTCAGTACTTATCTTACCAACAGCAATAGACGATGTTATCATGTATTTCTGTTAATGGGAAAGGTACATGATGCTTTTGGCCATAACCTGCGTATGAAGACACCGAAAACGCCCGTCTTCTCCGCAAGGATCGGTCCTGATGGGCCCTAGCCGCCTGCTTGCGCCTAATATCTTATCCCTGCACCCTGAGCAACACCGAGGGTTTCTATAGCTGGTCGCTGCTGCAATGATGCATAGGTATGTACGGTACTCTTACGTTGGGCGGCAACAGCCTCATCAATGCGTCGTGGAAACACTAGGTCTACATAGATGTAGGTATATGACTAAATGGCTGGGCATGAGGCAGCTTGAGTTGGGCTGCATGGTGTACAATATCATCTCAGCTAGAGTTGAAAGATCACCAGGATAAATAAAGGTTGCGCATCCTCCCTCAGTGAGCCGATTGCTGGAGCAGAGTGCCTCACTGTCCAATGCACTAGGTACTTGGAGTATCTTGTACCTATTACCTATCTCTACACGTCTTACTACGCCCACCTACCTTATCTACGGGAATAACGTTGTACAAAAAAGGGTCAAAGTTCGGTGAGTAAGATAGTTCCAATTTTTCTTTCATTTGAGTTTTATCGGAGGTGCAATACCAGAGTTGCGCTGGTTGCGAACCGCGTACCCTAAGGTACAAGTACCTAACTAAGGCTCCGAAATGCGAACCGCCCTCGGGTCGCGCCCCCTCAATGGCTGCCTCGAATGATTTTCACTCAAAAGGATGGGCATCCAGAACACTGCAGGGGAGAACGACCGTCCGGCCACCTACTTTTTCTATCTTCTTTTGGTCAGTGTCTGCCAGAGGTACGCGTCAAGATATCCTGGCTGTTCCGTGGTAGTCCACCTTCATACGTTCAACGAGCAGAGAGCCCTGGCTCTTTGGCTCTCCCAAACCCCACTGTCGGCACAGTGGGACGCGGCCAACCTACCTAAGTAGCAGCTGCAATACGATGTCGTATGTCTTGACTACTCGACGCCCCCGCCTGGTGTCCTGTCGCCTTTGCCCTCAACTCTTGGAATCCTTTCGTGCATCTGCTTACGGCATGATTTGCAGACCTGTCGCCCTTTAATAAAGCATCACCAACGCTGTAACTGTGTCCTGACCGCTAGAATCAGAACATCAATGCGATCGCACAAGCACCACCGGTCACCATACGATGAGTCGATTAGAACAGGGTTGGATCGCACACCTGCGCAATATCAGCCGGCAGAAGGAAACAGAAAAGGGCAAGGCTGTCGAACGTCCTGCCACTGGCAGGTGCCCGCTCTGCCGTTTAGACGTTGTGTACAATCTGGAGACATTCAAATCGCACGTGGTGGGGGATGCCTCCAGGCATGCAGGTCTAGCGACCGACACGGACATCCAAGATGCCTTTGACAGGATAATACCCAACTCTCCGTGCGTCCCATTCCCTATCTCAATCTTCCAGCGTCCCAACTAGCCTAACCACGTCGCAAGTTAGAATTCCCGTGCCAGGCGACGAGCCACCGCGCGCAGCAAAGAAGCGACCCGTGTCAGGCGCCAGCGGGGACGAGCTAGAAAAAGCAGACGCAATTATAGATGTAGCAGACGATGGCCCACGTGAGGCTAAGAAGATTTGCTCCCCTCCAGCCTCGGATTCGCAACAAAGAGCTTCATCTCCGCCAACTCCGACTCCCCCAGGACACCGGAGTCGCGCACGGCCGCCCACGCAGTCTAACGACTTCGATCGTGGTTACAGTCAAGGGCAGCCGTCAAATCGACAGCTTTTTGATCCCACCTCTGATGAACCTCGCACCAGCAGGCCGGGGCCTGGAAAAGAACCTCAAAAAAGACCGGGCCGCGCCCGACAGTCACAAAAGGCAGAAGTTCCGGATCTCTTTCGCGTACAAGTTGACCCTGAACGCCCACATACATCGCTCGTTTCGCAGCCAGAATCGCAACCTATTTCCCATGAGCAGCTGGTTGCCGAGGTCAAAGGGATCTATACGGGACTTGTTATGATTGAGGCTAAGTGCATCGAGGTGGATACAGCACAATCTTCCAATACAGAACACCAACCTGGCAGTGAACAATGGCAAGCATTGATCGCTTTGCACCGAACACTGCTCCATGAACACCACGACTTCTTCCTAGCCAGCCAGCATCCAGCTGCAAGCGAGGCTTTGCGACGTCTAGCAGCCAAATACGCCATGCCTGCGAGGATGTGGCGCCATGGCATACACTCCTTCTTAGAGCTTCTACGGCATAGACTGCCTGCATCTTACGATCAGATGCTAACTTTTATTTATATGGCGTACGGGTTAATGGCTCTGCTTTATGAAACAGTCACTGCTTTTCAAGATACATGGGTCGAGTGCCTTGGTGATTTAGCCCGGTATCGTATGGCGATCGAGGACAGCGATATCAAGGACCGCGAGACTTGGACTGGAGTAGCGCGGTCTTGGTATAGTTTGGCTTCTGAGAAAGCACCTACGACCGGGCGTCTATACCATCACCTTGCTATCCTCGCGCGCCCCAATGCAATTCAGCAGCTATACTTCTATACGAAGTCATTATGCGTTCCGATACCATTTCCCAGCGCGCGGGAGAGCGTTATGACGCTGTTTGATCCTCTCTTCAGCGATAATCCGCCACGGTTACAACCCATCGATGCAGCCTTTGTAAGAGTACACGCGATTCTGTTTTCTGGGAAGCACGAGGATCTGCTTGAGTCGTCCATGGAGGAATATCTGAGCCTCCTGGACTCTTATATTGCGCGCACAACGAAAAGATGGCTAGAAACTGGGTAAGGGTTCTTGTGTTTCGGTTTTCGATCTCTACCTTGCTCCAAAGAAACAAATGTGGCTAATGCGCGATTAGATACCACACAGCTATCCCGTTAGCCTGCTCCCTCCTAGGCTATGGATCAGAAGATAATTTCATGATGCGAATCATTCGCCAGCGTCCAGAGCTGATAGATGTGAATATGGAGGGGAACTCGACCTTGGAGAGTGGACCTGACGACAAGTTTACTAAAGCAAAGGCATTCATGATCTCAGTCTACAAGATCACGGTTCGTCGCTGGGGAGATCCTAATACCTTGCCTTTTCTTCATACGATATTGGCTTTTATGCTCCATGTATCACGGTACCCAGGGGGTATGGTTCACCTAGAGAAGGAATTTCCGTGGAAGTTAACGGAAACTATGCTCAACTTTCTGCATCAGTCAAGCACATGCTCGTCTGAACTACGAATCGACCAGGAGGAATTCCCTGGTGCGCAAAAGAATGATTCGCCACGACCGCTGCCAGAGGACTTTGCACTACGGGGCCTCGTTTACACTGAAGATTATTACCCCGTGTCGTGGTTCAAGAATAGCAAAGTGGAGGAGGATGAGAAATATTTCGAGCTTGCGTCCATGACCGATCAAAGGAAGGAGAGGATCCTCTGGCTGGGCCGTAGGCTGGCAGCTTCGGGTAAGTGGTTAACATGGGACGACAGGATGCGAAAGTTTGGAGTCGCAGAGGCCTATGCAAATGATATGGAAGACGAGCAAGAGCAGGCACAAACACAAGGTTAGTCTCGTGCTCTCTTCCCTTGAACTCTTGATTTGCAGATGTTGAGATTATCCTAGAAGCAGGGATGACGGATGTAGCCGTCTAGGCATGGGCCAAGCCACCCAAATTGCCTCAACTAAATGGCTGAAGAAGTGCAAATACTTCTGCAGTTGAGAATAGTGATGACAGCCGCTGGATGGAGGATAGTAAACAGGATACCCCTGAGGTCGTGCTTTAGATATTTTGAGACCCTGAAGTAGATGGCTTTGACGTACAAGAAGTCAGGGGGTCATTTGTCGAGCGAGTTTCATCAGGGCTGTCGAAGCTTAGTCGAAGCCTCACTGATACAGCAAGGATAGGATACTGTAATGATATAGGGATTAATTACCACCCCTGTATCATGTATTTGGTTGCACGAACCCGGCGGCCGATAATCTTCGTCGACGTCGGATTCTCATTTGCATGGTCTACTCCGGAATGGACTGAACCGAACATGGAGAAGAACTTTAGGATGCAGTCACTGTGGATGGACACTGTTGAAAATGGACACTCGTTGATATCTTTTCTTATGTAGCTGGTCTTGTGGCCATCAACAACGGTTGAATTGGACCTGGAATTGGTATGTTGACATGAATCCATGATACGCAATACCCATTCCTGCTATCAGTGCATGAACCACTACGCGTATTTCCATATCCGAAACCAACCATGTCGCAGTACATAGTGAGGTCTTTAGCAAGACTCTCCTGTAATCTGGATCATGCATGTGATGGGCATGTCGTGTACGAGGAATATATCCGTAGGCTGCCTAGTTTCAATGGGAAGGCGGAAGGCGTCAGATGAGGGGATTTTGGATGCATCCAATGAGGACATCATCTCCCTCCCCTTTGATCATAGCGCGGCTGCCTTGCTGTCGCCAAGCCAACCAACCACCGCCAGCTATTGAAGCATGCTGCTGGTTGGATATCAAACATACCTTACCTTGGGTAGGTATCCGTAGTTGGTTCACTAATGTTGAACAGCCGGCTGGGGAAGGAGCTCTATCCATGCATGGTCACCGAAGGACGCACCCGGCTTGAATGTGAGGCGAATGTGGGGGTGCCGCATCTTCATTTCATCTGCATTTGTATTTGCTTATTGTAAATGCATTTTGTACCCCGCGAAGTAGTTGGTCCTATTCATATCCATGGCGGGTAGATTGGACTCGGTCAGATGATACGTGCGGGCGCTGCCGACGGCCGTAAGGCAATCAATCATGGGGTCGTGAATTTGTTACAGGCCACGCACCAGGCTGAGTCGGCCGATGGGAAGGCTGCCATATGATGCCTGTCAGCCGTATCAATAACGCCATGTAGGTGTAATCATATTGCCATCTCGGCCCGCGCTAGGGCGACCGCCATTATGTTGAGCTGATATGGGAATGATGCGATGCTGCATGGTAAGTTCTAGAAGCATACCTGGATATTCGAGAAAGGGGTTCTAGAAAGGCCCCGGAATGTTCTCTTGCGGGGGATGGACGAAATCTTCGAACCGTGCGTATGCTCCGACTGGGCGGAGCACCTCGGCAACTCGGCCGGATAACTGGGTATGACCGGCCAGCCTGGCCGTCCACGGTGCGGCTGCGGCTGATGTTGAAGACAGTTGCCTTCAGCACCGTTCTGTCAATACATGTATGTGGTGGACAGGACTACGTGCATGCCCCATGATCTGATCGTTTGACAGGAATCCTGCACGTGGATGACCTAGCGGGTTTCAGACTTACTAGTAGGTACTACCTAGGCAAGGTACGTAGTATCAAAACCTCAACCTACTACTAGTAGTAGTAGGTGTAGTAGTAGAAGTGTGCGGCCCGGTGTGTCTTGCCGGGAGGAATGTACGAATGCGGCTCTGTTGCCTGGGCCACATGTGCTATTTTGAATCAGCTGTACTACATAGACAATACAGTTATTCATCTACTTATTTCCTCACTTTGCTTTTTTTCGGTGCTGTACTGCCCTTGTGTCTTGTTAGCCTTTCCGGCCAGACTCGCTCTCTCAGATCTGCAAAATGTTTAAACCGAAATACCAAGAGCTGACCAAACCCTCAGCATGATACTTCCCTTCATGGACAAACGGGCGCAAGGCGAGCTCTGACAGGATCCACTACCCAAGGCGACAGGATCGTATTATTAAACTTGACCACGTTGTTCGTCATAGTCAGACATCAAAAATGTCTCCGCCCCGTAGTATCCTTAAAGTCCAGGCTCACATAAGCACGTCAGCAAGGTTGGATATAATTGTCCGGAGCCTCCGATGAAGACACCGTAGCCAAGATAATGAAGAGTCGGGCCCGGGGCTGTGTAATCCTCCGCGTACACCTGACCCTCGCGACATTACGAATATTATTACGACAAAAACACGATCTCTGTAAACTGTCGTAAGCTACCAGAAAGGAATTACCCCACTTTTGCACAAAGGTCCGGGTCAGCGACTTTTGTTTCGGTGAGATTACGCCGTCGATTATTGCCCCCAACCCTTATCTAAGCGGCTTGGCTGGTAGCTTACGACAGTTGAAGGAGGTACATGTACAGATATATACGCATATACGCATCACGAGATGGCCAGGCCATGCAACTGGGGAGCTTTTGCCTGCATTTCCCACGGCGTTACGTGTACGAATGCCATGATTCTCTGGGCCCCATCATCCATGTCAAAAGTCCTAAATCAGGCAGCCAGACTGTCTAAGTTTCCTTCGTACCTAGGACTGATCTCACTCATAGGCTTTTCTGGGCGTTAGATATGATGATCAGCCGCGACATTCGCGGCTGGAAGGGTGTTAGGTCCAAGTCCTCAATGGGCATCAGCTCACCGTCTTTTTGCAGCGAGCCCACTTGTCTACTAGTACCTAGCCACTCTGGCTTACCAAAATCATGCTACGCACGCCCTGCGGACACCCGGCCGCCGGTTCCCGGCGGAATCATCGCCTGGGGCCTTGGTGGGCACTGCTAGGTAGGTACTAGTATCTGTGGCTAGACACAGGCAGCTGGACATGCAGATGGATTTGCTGCCCGAAGCCGGTGCAAATCGGACGCAGTAGATGATGCCTGCCAATTTAGTCCGGTTGCCTTGCATGACAGTACAGCAGTATTCCACATCAAGGGATGGTTCTCACACCTTTGCCTTCTCTTGTACGTGTTTGGCGGGGAAGGTGGGGGGGGGGGGCTTGTTGTTGTTACTTCCCAACACATTCGAGATGGGCCCGATGGCCCATATTATGAATCTCGGTGGGGTTTATCTGCAGAAAGGAAGACTTGAATCAATAAGTCTTTGCCAGGTTCACTGTCTATCGTAATCCTACGTCACATTGCAGTTCGGCTATGATGTGGTTAGCCTCAAAAGCGCATTTAGGCTCTCGTGTCAAAGTAAGAAGGGCATATAGGTCTATAAATGCCCCGCAGGAAGAAAGGAGATTGCATGATTTTGATCAAATTCAATTGGATTATTCTATCCTCGGCTGCATTTTGGTGAAAAGAAGGCTGCATCCGAAGCAACAGCCATGCCGAGGGCCGTCATAGACCCCAATCGCCCCGTGATTTGCCGCGCATGGCTGGGCACCAGTGCAGACAACCGGGCGTGTTTTAAGCTGTTTGGCCCGTTGCTCTCACCGGTAAATGGGCTCGTTGAGAGAAGGGGCAGGGAGGAAAGAGAGAATACACACACATGGCGGGAGCTGGGCTGCGATGTTGGCGGACGGACATCAAAGGAGACCCATTATTATAGCTTCAAAGTCATAATGCAGACATCCGGCCACTAGTAACACAATACAGGGGTGTTATTAACCATATCCTACAGGTTAGATACATGTCCACGGTTAGAAAATAATAGAAATCAGGACAACTATGAATTCTCACTTCACTACTCTCCCAGACCAAGATAGAGAGAATCTCACAAACTAGCTTAGGCCGGTAATGGCATTCTAGTAACTACATGAAGAAGATGGAACAGATAGTCTTAAATAATACAAAGCTACTTAGTTGTTAAATATCCCCTCCTTTTATTCTTCTGGTGGTAGAGAGGTTTGTTTCATAGGATTGACTGATGTCCCTTTTCCTAAACATTTCAATATGACATTGTATTATTGATTCCGTATCTAATTATTTGCAAATACTGATGACCCATGTACACCCTAGGAACTGTTCATTGAGTAGCTTAAGAGAATGCCATAGTGATTGTTAACACAGTCCTACCCACTAATAACATTCATTAGCTCCTTTATAGCCTTCTCGAGGCCCCTTCAAGTGACTGTTGGTATCGACTGTCTAAATATACCTTGTTCATTTCAATAGAAATTATTATCAATTTTATGATTATAGGAATTGATATCTGGAGAGCTGCATTTAGTAGATATATTGTTAGTCTGTTGTGGGATTTCTTCAAACCTCCAACCATAGTAGCCGCCATTGGTCGATGTAGTCCCCAGAGTGACCATAATTTTCACTAGTACAGAGACATGCGCAATTAATACTAAGACGTGCAGGTTGACGGTGTAGTTTGAACAGGTGACCGGAATAGTCACGGGTTGGATTGAGGCTGGTTTCATCTCCGTAACAATTCAATCACAACAACCGGTATTTGGATCTCGCTGCGCGTTCTCTTTGCTTTTTAAATGGGATTTTGTTTCAGGAATCTTAGTTCTACACACTCGATCAGTCGTGTCGCGGCTAGAGTTGAATTTCCTAAAAGTTTTCTGTCGTCGAGATTCGTGTAGTATGGTACATGTATGCTCACAAGTACTACGTATTACTGCTGGATCCTCTCTTTAAGGCATCCTGTGCGTTGTATATATTAATTAAATTCCCCTTAGATATTCTTAAGCTAGTTTTGAAAACATTTTATCTTGACTTTTTGGCCGCCTGATGTATACTGCCGATGCTCATGTTGGGGGGTGGGGGAGGGATTTAAAGGGGCGTATTTGTCTTATCCTGTTCATAATGCATACGAAAAGCCATCAGATCTCTAGGCTAGAGCTTAAACCTCCAAATCTTAGTTTAATGCGAGACAGTGGCGCAGATCATTTCCCTTGAGCCTTTAAGTGCCCAGACAACCGTAGCCACCTGCATGATATTTAACCCCTGGTTGGGTCCGTTCTAGATACTAATGGTCGGTGCTCTCCCCGCTATATTGATTTGGGGCCGAAATTACATCAAGGTAGAGGGGCTGGGCGCTCGGGAGTTTGTTCTTTGAGTAGAACTTGACTGTGAACTCGTGTTAGCCATTACTGCCCATTGCCCTAGCCCACGAGGTTACTAGACAACAATCATTGGATTCCATACAACAACCAAATTCCGCTTTGATAAACTCCTCATTGTGTGTATGGTTAGGCTAGTAAATGGCCCCATTCTCTTGATTGACAGTTTGTCATGTTCGCATATGACATTGCTCACTAGAAGTTTCCTAAGAGTAGAGAGGATCAAGATGAATGGTCTAAGCCAGAATTGTCGACGTCTTTCAATTTCGATTAATGGATTTGGGCTGGGTGTAAACAAAAGGCATTTTGCCATTAGATTCCAACCCCTCCCAAGGGATAAAGCGTCTTTCGATACAACCTTCACCTGTACATGTACTTCACTATCTATTTTCACACCTTTAAATTGATGGCTATCATTATTCCTTTTCAACCCGAAGAGGAGCAGTTTTGGGCCTACGACAAGGTGGAGGTCCATCCTTCAACTTTACTACAGTAACCGGAGGCCGAAATGCGTGCAACGTCTGCCCAGGTTTTCTTGGACCTCAACGGAGGTGCTTCTGATTTTGGTCCAGTATGGGAAAGTCACCCAGGTGAAGAAATAATGCGGCAAGGGCTCTAGGGAATTGAAAAGCATTACCTTGTGCTGAAATGCAAGTCGAGGAACCTGTTACCACAATGCTACACAAAGTTTAACCAAACTTATCTGATGATGGCATTTCCATTGCTGAGGATCCTAAAATTGTTTCGTCTACGATTCATTAAATCATCGTCGTTTCTTCTCAATCAATCAAGCAATCAGTCAATCAATCCATCACCATTACCGACTAGAATAAGACGACCGGTTCCCCTGCCACACCGCTAGGTACTAAGGAACGCGGCCAATTATTGATAAGTAATTGCAATGGTTTTGGGTTTGGCTAGGGAACTAGGGGCTAGGTCTAGCTAATCAGGCAATTATATCTACCACTATCCGCTGCTATCGCCATAATAAGCGCTATAATGTTGCTGTAATAGGAACTATAGTATTGCCATGATACGTATATAAAGATTATCGGAATGAGGGTAATAGTACTGTAGTAATATCGCTATGGAAAGTAAACTAATATATGATATAAACATCTAAATCAAGACATTAAACCAGCCATTCTTTTTGTCAGAAGAAAAGGTAAGGTGTTCTATGTTCACATTCATCTATCCTTCATAGCTAAGAAGGCCCCTCACCTGCTTCATCGACAGTCTCACCCGTATCCTCAACCACGTGGAAGATTTCGTGGGCAATCAGCCAGGCATACAGCTTGCCACACTGGCCCGCCGTCTGCAGCGCCGCCTTGAGCACATCCCAGCTGCCAAACAGCTCCCGCAGACTGACCGTGTCGACGATGATGGCCCAGTCCGAGGGGGCCAGCGTGCACAAGCCGCTGTCGACGTAGCAGTCCGGGTGCGTCCCAAAGGCGTACTTCTTGACCTCGTCGCATGTGGCCTGCTGCTCGCCCGTGGCGTAGGGGACAAGGGCGTTCTGCAGGCACAGCATGGTGTCAGTGATCCACTGCTGGCCAGCGGGCGACATGCCCCCTGCGACGTCGGCGAAGAGAGTGCAGTAGCGGAGGCCGTATCTGATGGGGTAGCCCTGGTCACCGCACCCTATCGCAGCCTCGAGGCAGTCAGAGTAGAAGGTACATGTGTTGGGCTGGGGGTTGGAGCAGGCGTCTCGCGTGTGTAGGCTGCTCGAAATGCGGTTTGCGACGACAGCCCCAGGGAGTGAAAGAACAAGGCAACAGTGCCTGATGGGGTTCTTCATTGCGCCTGTCGTGTTTATACTGCGTTGAGAAGATTCTGGGTGCCTGGGAAATGAGATGTTGCCCCGATCCGGGGTGGTTGATAAGATTCGCGAGGAAGGAAAGAAGCAATGTTTTACGAAGAGGCGATGTTTCATATATTCAACTTCAAGATGCACATGGGCATAAAAGCAGTCTTATGACAGGAATCCTCCTCAGTCTCACGTGCCGTCCTCGGTCTCACGTGCTTGGAATCTACATGTACCTAGCGCTATGTCTTTAGTTGGTGAAACATGAATGTTTATTAGATTTTCGACGCCTTCGGCCAAGGCCAGACGCCATCTAGAGGCATATCGTCGTATATGGCATTAAACCTAACATCCGGATCGGCCGCATCATACTGATAGATACACTGGTTATCCCAATTCCAGGCCCCAACCGCGGATATACTTTCCATAGATAGCCAGTCCAGCCTGAAATTTCTAAGTGTTGATATCGTCATACTGGAAACTTTCAGCTCAGCGACCCACTCCGGGCCTTGGTGGTCCTGGCCGAGGTCCTCCAGAATGTAAACCCTCATATGATTCCAGCCGTCTTTTCTCTAAAGGCCCTAGATCACGAAACCGCGCTCCTTGCGTATGTTGGCGGTTGACCAATAGAGACCTCGCCTCATAAGTCGAGGTATATTTTTCGCGTGGTTTTCTATCCTTGCCTCCCACTGTTCTTGACTTGTAGTGTAGTTTTGCCGAGATTTCATCCCAGGCGCAAGAAGAAGCGTCTTCTGCGAAAATTCGAATATCAGGTTTGGCCGAGGAGAGGTCTTCCAATTCTCAGGGCACTTTCGGTCCCAAAACGCATCTTGAACTGTGGCTTCTTCATCTGGGGGCCGGGTGTCGTAGGGTGGAGGCTTAATGTTGTTCACCTCCTGTTGTGTAGTCTTTGAATCCGATGATGGGGTCATCATGCCGATTGAGGAAGAGAGTCGGGGGATCTCTAGTTACTAATTTTTGACGGTGCGGGAATGGTAGATCGCAACAAGAGGATAGTGACTATGTGTGTGTGAGAGAGAGAAGAGACGAGTGCAGCGAGCGGGAATTGAAGGTTTAAATAACTTAATAGAATATCGGACCTGCCGTGGAAGTTATTTTTGTGCGTCAATATGAATAATACTCCCGACCTTCATGAGGCTGGGACCTTATTTTATCCTTGTTTCTTTGTTTTTGTTGTTTACTTTAGAACCTAGGGTATGATTGGGGGGATAGGATGTCAGGGCTTGAAGTGTAAATGCATGTCCAACACCCGTGGCAGGATCATGCTCGTTGACTTAACCGTACATGTATATATTCACTTTACCCTACAGCGGTAACGGGCTCTTGAGTAGATAAAAGGGGGAGCTGCTAGTAAAGGTAGCCAACGTGACTAATGAAAAGAGTAAGAGGGGAATATCTACGGGACGGCGTTGTTAGCAATGATGTGTCACCAAAGAAATGCTTAAAGCTGTGCTATTTTATGCCACGTATTATCAACCGAATTTTGCTTAAATAGGTAGCTATAATATAACGAAGGTGGCAGCTGGGACGTGGTCAGGGTGGCGCCACACACGTCTTGAGTTTGAAGGGTACCTAGATATGTGTATACATAGAATTGCCCCCTGGGCCGTCATTGTTGACACGGCCATCCTTGCCAAGTAGCAGGTAGGTACAAGGCCACTTGTTTAGGAGCGCCTGTCCAACATTCGTTCAACTTAAAATTGAAATGAGGCATGCGCAAAGGAGTGGAGGAACTGGGTCCTCTGGAAAAGGAGATTACGACCTAACTCCTAGTGAGCCAAGAAGAAAGCCTGTTGAGAAAGACCCGAGGGCGTGGAAATTTACGTGGCAGCTCCGAAAACATGGTAGCAGGAACGAAATTGCCCAAGTAGATGTTCCTAGCTGACTTGTCCCGTGACACCCACTGGATGTATATCTTGGGGCTCGCCTCAGGCACTTTACCTTTTCCTTCTTCCTCTTGTCATAAGTTACGATATATAAATAACACCATAAGCCATAGGGCATTAGGAGTGTGACCCATCAACGATTGCTTCTATTCCTTCCCCTTCTATCTCCCAACTGTACGTGACTGCCATATGACTGGTACTTGCGCTCGATAATTCAGGAATTCATAATTCAGGCAAGAGAACTAAGCTACAACTCCCTGTACTTTTGTACCAGGGCCTGCTCTTCCCCGAGTAAACTTGCCTGCGAAATGAAAGAATGTTTTTCAATCGATAGTGGTAGGTGTTTATGTCTGATGATATCCTAACATCCCATGTGTACATAGCATGTTTTACTCCTCCTCAACGTCTGCTGCTCATGTAAAACATTTGTTTTATAACTACATGTACTCATAAATTTATTTTCCGGAGAAGCTTTTATAAACCTAGCAGTAAGGTCATCTGTCAAGGATTACAAGAAGATTGTAGGGCAATAGACACGCTATCGGGACGGGAATGATGCTGCAGTCCAGTTGGACAACATGCACCTGGCTTGGGCGGAGCTAAGTGCCTAGGTGGGCAGGTAGGTGCTGCTAAGTAATGCATTCAGGAATAAACTAGGAAATGTCGAGGCAGACCGTGGAAGTCATGGATCAACTTGCTCTTGCTCTGTCAAGGAGTCAGGGTACTGGCAGGATGCACCGCAATGTTCTCTCGCTTTGTTTCCTTTCTTCCTCTTTGTTCTCGCAGTTTTACACAGAGCTGGAAAAGTCCCATTCTTCGATTCATGACAATGTTCTCTCGCCTTGTTTTCTTTGTTCTTCTTTGTTCTTCAAGCTTTACACAGAGCTGGAGTAAGTCCCATTCTTGGCTGCATATGGCAAGGTTAATACACGATGTATTAACACTGATTATAGAGACAAATACCTAAATAATAACGTTCAAGAGAAAATTGTTAAAATGGTTAGTCCCCGAGCGTTCCTCCAGTAAGTAGCCCCCATTTAAACCCCATAAATTCTCAAGAACACTGCTAATGATGAATATTATAGCCAACAGTACAATCTCATCTCTGTGGGATGGGGGAGGGTCAGTCGGCCGGCCACAACGGCCATATCAGGTAGGCGATAGAAATATTCATCGAACTTCCATAAACTAATTGAATGGTGTCTAGGCATGACATTGTGGCGCGAAGGCAATAGAGGGCCCACGGGGACGTTCAGCCGGGGACGTTGGGCCGGGCTCCTCGAGCTCCATGAGTATTGGCTGCAGGTCGATATGTCGGCCTGTTTATTACTTGTTTTCTTTTTGTTATCATACTGATATTCATATATTATTATAAGTAGCGGACGTAGTGTGGTAATACAGCGGTGGCAGCGGTATCAATTGGCATCCGGGCGAAGGAAGACGGGGAAAGTGGTGACGGAGATGGGAAATCCTCTGAGTCTCTGACATTGAAACAAGAAGACTTGGGAACTAGGTATTCTGGGATGAGTCTTGTTCCCCAGATAACAAGGATCATCGGTGAGAAGGACAAATCCGACGTCGGTGTTCGGGTGGATCACGAGTCGCCTCAGATAGAGAGCGACGACTTACAGCGGGAGTGTCGATGATGCAGAAAATTGATCATTTCTCATTGTCATTTGGTAGATTGAGCTTGTCATCACAAGCCACCTGGTTTTACTATGTATGTCCTCGGCAATCAAAAGTGGTTCTATCAGCGTGCTGTATCCAATCCTCTTCTAGCCTCACCATTGCCTCCCCCAAGGCCTCATCAATCCAGACAATCTGTTTCAACTGCTGCACCATCCCCTGCCAATCGAGGTTCAGAGTTTCCATCCTTTGAGAAATCCGAGCGACCAGCCATTCCCGATCGTGGCCTCGCTCATGCAGTGCCCCCAGCACAAGCACCCACAGCTCCAAGTCTTCCAGGCCACTCCAGTCAACTTCAACCGCCCTGAGGAGGTTGGGTATTCGCCCAGAGTAGTTGAGTTCCCACTCGTAGTTCCCAGCCACTTTGGATATGATCCCAAGCATGAATAACAGAAGCCCCAGGCGGAGAAGTTCGTTCAGCGCGGCATGGCCGGGGGAAGACGAGGAGACGACTCGGTGGACGGCAACTCGCGGCATGGAAAGGAGGCTGTGGGCCGCCACGAGAAAGTTGGACTGAAGGACCGGATGTGCCAGCCATATTGAATACGGAATCGTGAGGGCTATCTTCCCCACTGTGGACATGCGCTCGAAAATGGAACAGAGAGTCGCAAAGTCAGCTGATCGATGCTGCAACTCACCAACGGCTTTCGAGGCGAAAGGTGCTGTGCACGACGACGGTAGCCCCCTACGCATCGAGGCAGGGACAGGGAATTTCGGCGGCAGGTCTATGGTTATTGAGCCGACAATGCCACACCTGATGAAGGTAAATAAATATAACAGGATCGCAGTAAGATTGGGGGGCCAGGCTTACCACACGAGCCCTCCTAGGATGTACTCGGAATTCACGGACTCTATACCGCCCCGGCTCTCCACCATTGACCTAAGCCCGTCCATATGCGCGGACCAGCGGCTGTGATTCTTCAATCCAAGCTATAAGAAACATGGCATTAGTATCATCCACAAGGTCTCGTAATGAAAAAGAAAAAAAAATCGGGCAAAGGTCATAGCCTCACATCATAGCTGGCCATGCCCGCGACTACGCCAATGATGCGATCACCAACGGCTGCCGTGGCGCTCGCAATCTGGCGACTGATGAGCCGGAGGGCATTGGTGTAGTACCCCAGCGCGTACGGGTTCTCCAGCAGCGTGGGCCTCTTGCACAGGCCGATGTCGTACACCGCCGAGTCTGCGAGGGCTATGTACATTGCGCCGTCGTCCACCATGGCGAGGGTGAAGCAGAGCCTGCGCAGCTGCAGGCACATGGGCGAGTCTGGCCGTGTCACTGCATCGTACGCATGCGCGCACGCACGTTTAGCGGTTGTAAGGAGGACACACGCAAGCTGGGGGAGGGGGATTCTCATACAGAAATTGGTCATCTGCTGGGCTCGGGCTGCGAAATGCTGAGACAGGGCAGTGATGGGGGACAGTCCAAACGGATCGCGCGGCCGCGTCTGTTGTGGTTCGGGGATGCTTAGGGGATCCATCGCATCGGCAGTAACCGTGGTATTATTGTTATAAGAGGGCTGTGACGATCGAGGCTGCGGCGGTGGAGGCTCCGATGGCGTGCCATGCCGGTTTGGCGTTGGCTTGCGCCTTCGCGAGGCGCCGATGTCCTTCATGACATGACGGCTGATCTTGCGACGTGTATTCCGCTCCCTGATGTCGTCCGGGTGGGAGATGGTGACGAATTCAAGGCCTGCTGCCCTGGGCGGGCCAACGCCCGGGGGGTTCTTGGCAGTCCTGGGCGCTGCCGGCTGAGACGCCATGTTTGTATTATTATTAATAATATTATTGCCCATGATCGAGCGTAGATGGCCGTCTTGGGATCCCGGGCTTTTCGCAGGCTGCCAAGAGTGACGCTGGAGAGAACTGGTAATAATAGCACGCGATGGGTCCATGCGAGGTTTAGTACGGATAGTTCAAAAGCAGCCATCGCAGAATTTGTCATCCACATCTCCACAGAATTAGGTTCCTGGAAGCGCCGGCTGTTGGGTGTTGACTTGAACATGTGGGGCTTTCTTTGGTGTCAACAACTACGTATAAAGTACCTAGTACTCGTGGGAGACGGACAAAATACCCGTGAAGTTCAGTCCATGGTGCTGCATCTGAGAGAAACATGTTCGAATATTCAGTCGGTTCAATTCGTCACCCCTGTTCGAAGCCCCGTGTAAGCCAGGCTGCCACATACAATGCCGTCACGCTCAGACATACCAGTCAAACTTGTAGTAGATGTCTATTGATCTCTATGGTAAGACGACCGTAGCATTGGATCACAGACCCGTAAGGCCGCCGCTGACCCCGATATACTGTCCGCTAATCCACCTTGCCTTCTCCGATACCAGCAGAAGCACTGCATCGCCCATGTCTTCAATCGTCCCGTACCTATCAGCGGCCCTCGTATCCGCCAGTTCAGGGCCCATCACCTCGTCCACCAGTTCAGGCGGGACGATGTCGGTTGCGACGGGTCCAGGCCCGATGGCATTGACAGTTATGCCGCGGCTGCGACCCAGCTGTATCGTTGGAAAAAAAAAGGGTAGGTTAGCACAAAGTACTTGGTACGTGAGCATTTGCAGGGGAGGCTCTGTCCTACCTCGCTTGCCATGGCCCAAGTCATGACGTCGATGGCCGCCTTGCTGCCGGCATAGATGGAAATCGAGGGGTGAGCACGCTTCGTCGACGACGAGGAAACATTGATGATCCGGCCACCCGAGACCATGTGCGGAACTGCAGCCTGGCACATGTAGATGGTGCCCTTGATGTTGGTGTTGAGCGTATGGTCGATCTGTTCCGGGGTCGCCCCCAAGACCCCTCCGGCATACCCGACACCGGCATTGTTCACTAGTAAACCTGTCAGACGCTTACTTGGTATTAGGTATATACCCAGCTGGCCTCTTACCGAGAATGTCGATGTGATCCACCCCGAATGCCGCCAGCGTCTCCTTGACGATAAACTTGGCACCCTCGGGTGTATCAACAGATGACCTGATGAGGGCTACTTTACCGCCCTGGTCCCTCAGCGACTGGGCAAGGGCTTCGGCGCGGGCCGTACTCGACTCGGAGACGTAGTTGATGACGACCCGGGCGCCATTGCGAGACAGCGCTGTGGCAATACCGGCACCAATGCCATTTTCGCGCCCGGAGCCCGTCACAATAGCGACCTGCCCCTCCAGGGAAAGAGTGTCGGCGACCATGATTATCAAAAGGTTGCGATCTTGGAGATGAGTGATGGATTATGGTATGAATTATGGTATAAGTAGGATTGCTGAGGCACGAGGTTTGCTGGTTTGTACGGAATACATTTGATGAGGCCATGACTACATGTAGTATTTATAGCCTTCACGATATCTGGTGTTTTTCTCTACTCGTGGTATTCTTTATTGATGACGAGGAGGCGCATTCTGGCATTGCTCAGCAATTTTGTGTAGCCATACTTTATTCGGAAAAAGGTCGTTATCGACGTGTTCCCTGGCGTTCCGATAACTTCCAAGAGCCCATCGTCGTCCACTTGGTAATCCACCAATACTGTGTGTTCAAGTTGACGCGGGTTATCTCCGCCCGGTCTTAACGGCGATTTCCTAAAATGGCAAACGGTATCCCTGCATTTCACTGGTGGCCTGGTGGACCGGTGGCCTGGTGGGTCTCAACGCCTATGAGGAGTACAAGTTTGTTGAGCGTGCGAGGTCTTGGGGGGGGCTAAATACTAGTAACCCAAGCTAAAAGTAGCACTTTTATAGGGGGTAATACGTACGGAGTGCAGTATAGCAGCATAACCAACGCACTGAACTACGGATACTGCGTAAAAGTCCCGTTTGGCCCACTTTTTAGGCCTACTCCTCTTGGCCGAAACGAGCAATCACTTCACAGAACCGAACAAATGGAAGCGACGCTTGGTTCTGCACGACCAGGTAATATTACGTGAGCACCTAAACACGCACAGAAGCTTTTTTTCAAGGGATCAAGTTAATCGAGCAGTTTGGCGGAGTGCCAAGACCGGGAGTTTGGCGGATTAATGGGGTATATCCGTACTCCGATACGATACGGAGTACGGACATGGAGTACGGTATTCCGTACATGCCGGCCGGAATTACAGAAGTCGCCACGCCTGCGACTCTCCCGGGCCCCACTCCCGTTCTCGTATGTACGACGGTGTTTCACATAGGCGTTACCCGTACTAGTAGCAAGAGAGTAATACTACCTAACTAGTTGTGGTTACATCAGCACTGACGCAGCTACTCTCAATACTAGAGAAAGCTGCATGAAGCCGGCAAGATAGACTGTGGACGCTCATGCATAATCTAATTCGGAAAATAAGGACATAGACGGAGTAACAATTCAGTAACATAGTCTGCAGGGTAAACCAATGTATCGTTGTTGGGCCCAGCTCATCATCATTCTATCTGTTAGCTGTCACATGCAGTATTCAAGAAAAATAGGATGCCTATATCTTTCATTGAGCCTTAGGCAGTTCTAGTGTACATGGAGTGCTGCCTCCAGCGAGACCCGTATCGTAGAATCAACACCGGTATCAGGGCCAGAGGCAGGCAGCCAGCTCCAAGCAAGGTGAACCCCAGCCCGTAGCCGAGGCCCTCGATCATGACTACGGTCATGAGGGGCAAGAAGGCGCCGGCCAGGCAGCGAGTCACGATGATCCCGGTGACTGCGGATGCAGAGTACAGGCCGCAGGCGTCCACCACGTACGCCATCAGTGGCAGGAAGCCCAGCATGAGCGAGGTGCGGATCCACACGACGGACAGCAGCAGGAGAGGCAGCGGGAGCTGGTACTCGGCACACCAGCCATAGAATGCCACGGCCGGGGGGAGTGTTAATGCACCGGCAATGGCCATTGGCAGTCGGTATTCGGGCAGCTTGGTTCCGTTGTTCGCGGCACTGAAATTTATGTATATCGTATCCAGGTATCGGTTGCAAATGAAAATGCCGATGGAGGAGCCAACGCCTTGTGGGGACAAGGTCAGCCTAGATCCTAGCAAGCCGCGGGAGGGTGGGTGGCCGACACAGACTTACCATTTGCCAAGAAGGCATAGCCTGTCATGGCTTCTGACAGTCCATACACGTGTTGAAGAATGCCCGGGAGCGTCACGGATACGATGTAGAAGTAGGTGAAAACGACGGAGCCGAACAGGGAGAGGGCCATGAGGATGCCGGAGCCGAAGAGGACCATGGCCGGACGCCGGATGGAGGTCCACAGGCTATCCGAGCCGTTGTCGAGATACCCACCCTTACCCAAGCTGGCATCATCGGCCCGGGCATTTTTGGCATCTTTGGTGTGGCCGGCCAGCCTCTTCCGGAGGATAGTCACCTTGTACGTCTCCTGGAAAAACATCCAGAAGGGCGTCTGGCACAGGCCCGCGAGCAGGGTGCTCGTCCACAAGACGGTGCGCCAGCCCAGCCTCTGCGCGACGGCGCCGCTGAAGGCCGGCCCCAGCGTACCGCCGGCGAGCGTGGCGAACATGAACATGCTCATGGCCTTGCCCCTCCTCTCCGGCGCGAACATGTCGCCGACGATGGGGGGGTTCAGCACGTTGGACGACACCGACATGCCCGTCAGCGCACGCGCGGTGATGAGCTGCGTCGTGTTCTGCGAGAGGGCTGCCAGCACGGTCCCGAGGATGAAGAGCATGTTGGTGATGGTGATCAGGGGCAGACGGCCGTACATCTCGGAGAGAGGCCCGATGAGGAGGGGGCCTGCCGCCTCGCCGAGCTCCCAGATGGTGATGAGAAACACAGAAGCTGGGTGGGTCCCGTTGTCGCCGTCCAGGTCGCCGACGACTCTATTCGCTATCGGAGCTATCGAGATGCAGGTAAAGGTGCTGGATTGTCCGGTCAGCATATGCGCGGCGCGGGTCTGTTGTAGGTGCTTGCAAAGGATCCGAGGCTTGACACATACACCGTAAAGGCCATAGAAGCCAGCAAAACCACAATACCCCATTTGAACGACTCTGGCCACTCGCGTGGGTTGTCCGGGTCGCCACTGGGACTGAAGCTGAGGACGTTGCAGGTATCGTCGTTGTGAAAACTTCCACGCCGGTCTGCTCTCCCTGGAGCGAGCAAAGGTGTGGTGGTGGTATCTTCCGGGTCGCGAGAGGCCATTGTTAGGTCTTTGGAAGTGTCGTGCCGGGCAGCCAAGTTTGTTCTATCGTGCGTGCCCAAGCAAATCAAGGAGACGGGAGCAGAGATGAGAGGGACCCGACCCCGAGATGGGATCCCCAAGGTGTCACCACGCGAGTGTTCACGGCCTTGTGCTGTTATCATACTTGCAACGTACTCTCAAGCTGATATACAGGCACCGTGTCCAATCAGCGAGGGATGACACCACCCAAAGATCTGCCTCGGATCTCATCCTGGTCCATCTCCTCGTTACCAGACACCAATCGAGAGCGCAAGATTCAGTACTCAGGGATCGGCGGATCCGGGACTTGTACGAAGTTTGTGGCCGAGACCAACACAACAACTCATTCTATACCTGCCTCACTAACAGCAACATACCAAGATCCCGGTGCGCTGCTATTAGTGGAGTAGGTATAGGATAGGTTGTTGGTTTTGGCCGGAACCTTTGTTCGAGTAGGGTAGTCACTCAAGCTGTCCAGCCAGCCCCAGTTCGCCTCTTTGGCAAAAGTAAAGTTTAAAATGATGTCGGGACGCATCGGGAATGGAGCCCAGCGCCATGGCCACCAAGAAGAAGCGCAGTGCAGGATATGCGTGGCGCGTGGGGCCCACACACAGCCGTGATGGGTTTATGATACACGTACTCGTAATCGTAGTACCACGGATGTTGAGTAATAGTATATTGACCACGAGCGCAAGAACATCCGGCGTTTCACGGATGGCCGACGGGGGCACGTATTGGTACGCTTTTCAATTCCCGGCAGACCGGATCATGGCCAATTCGATGCTTTCTCCCACCGTTGTAACTGACAACCGGTAGTGCGTCACATGTCTTACATATCTTGGAATGCAAGACGAGTCGACCCAAAGGAGGTCCGTCGGTATTATTATTATAGATGATGCCGGATCTAGGACTGGCGACACTATAACTCACTAGGCTTAGATTGGTACATAGTACGACTAGTAGTAGTAGTGTAGTAGTAGTAGTACTCGCATACTCGTATACTCGTACGTATCCGTATCCATACTCGTAGAGAGCATTGCCAGCTCGCACTCGTACCCGCAGTCTTTTGGGGGGGGGGGGGGAAGCCAGAGCCACCGATGAGACATGATGGCCCGATTGGGGCAAGGCTTCGGGGAAAAAGGAATCTCTCAGCCTCTTCAGCCTCTCAGGGTCCTTTGGGGGCCGTGGGGAGCTCATCCGCCTTGGCGATGGAACTAGTGGAGATGCCCGCCTTGGCGACTCGGTGTGGGAAGTTGAGAACAGTAGCTGAACTATTCGTATTATCCGTAACTGGCAAAAGATTGGCATTGCCACCGGGCTGACCCAGGGTCGGATGCCCAAGCAAACGCCCCGTCCTGGGCCAGGACTGCATGAGCATACGGCTCTGTACTTCGTACACAATTGCCCATGACTCCCCATGAGTGCTAATCCTTGCCGTGGTGGAACTATCTTCATTCTTCAATGCCCCTGGCGATGATCTCAGCTGGGCCACCATCCCAACGGCACGGCACGGCACGGCACAGCTAGTACGGGGTACCCTTCGGGTTGATGTACTACGTAGCCCCTGCGAGTATACTGCCTATTACGAGTACTCATACCTGAGGCTACTCGTACGACAGTTCTAGACTCCCGGAGGCCCGACCCTGTCGATATCTGAACCCCACGAATGTGGGCAATGTCGGATTCAAAGTTCAATAACAGTTGGTAATATTGGAGTTGCATCCCAAGCTGGACGCTGCGGGGTAGTGATATTACTCGTGCTACTAGTAGTCTCAATAGCCGCATGTTAGTTATTCGGCGGGGGGATGCATGCATGATGCGCGATATGTGTTTGATGTAATCTGATCGGCTCGGATCTCAGACTTGAACCTGGCAACATGGGCGTGGCGTGCAAGCCGCAGCCGGTCTGACTGCCTGGCACATCTTTCTCACGCCACCAACCCTAAGAGGTGGACCAGAGGCTAGAGCTGGGCCAGCACGTCGTCAGACGGCAGATGCCACCACGGGCTCCAGCCCCCCCGTGAGGACGGTGCCCTGGCGCTGCTCCTCGTGCGTGGCCCGGAAGACCTCGTACTTGGTGTCGTGCCAGTGCTGGGCCGTGACCAGCTCCCCGTTGCTGTCGACAAACGACACGCGGTTGTCCGGCCGCAGGAAGTAGGCGATGGTGTAGCGGTCCCAGGTCTGGCCCGGCACCGGCACCACGCGGTGGAGGCACGAGCGCAGCCTCTTCTGCGACAGGAACCGCAGCGAGTCGCCGACGTTGATGATGGCGCAGCCGGGGCGCGGCTCCACAAACTCCCACCGGTTCGAGCCCGCCGCCATGACCTGCAGCCCCCACTGGTTGGTGAAGAGGACCGTGATGCTCCCAATGTCGGTGTGCTTGTTGTGGCCCACCGTCTTCTTCTGCTGCTCCTCGGGCACGTGCGGGTACCGGAGCAGCACGAGCACCGAGTTGGAGTCCTCGGCCGTCTGGTGGAAGCTCTCGAACCTCTCCGACGAGGGGAGGCCCATGGCCGTCGAGAGCGAGCCCAGGAGCTGCCGGGAAATGGTGTTTGCCTGGGAGAGATAGCTCCCGAAGTCGACTGCGGACGAATCAACATCCCCCGCCGGAGGAGGAGGTGCTGCCCCCGAGCGCAGCCCCTTGTGCGAGAACTGGCGAGCACATTCTCAGTGAACTGAAACCAGGAGATTTGCCCATCAGGGCCAACGCCGCGGCTGCACAAACCTTTAGACTCTCGTATGCTTCGCGGGTGCCGTCGTAAGCACCGGCGAAAAACCCGGCCGCCTTGTATCTGCAACAGGATCAGCCCTGGACTCTGCACTCCACGCTCGTCTCTTGTCTGATTGCAGGCACCATACCCATCCGTGTAGTTGGTTTGCAGGTGCTCGAGCTTCGCCTCTGCCGGCTGGTCGAACCATGTGCGCATGAACTCGTAGATCCGGTCGACCTGAGCAAGAGTCCCCGCCTCGTTGGCTTCACCCTGCAGGTCGAGGTAGAAGAAGCCCTCCTGGACCGACACGGACAGGAGCCTGGCGGACTCCGAGGCATCTCCGCCCAGGAGAGCGCTGTAGCTGATGGTCTCCAGGGCGGCAGTGGGGGAATCAGGCGTGAAGCCTGGGAGGGATGCTTTGCTGGATTCCATCATTGGGTAGAATGAAAGATATGGATTGAGGGCTAGTGGACGTTGCTGCGTGGCTCGCAGATGGCAAGGAGACAAGGGACAATCAAGTGATGGATTGTAGGGGCTATTTAGCAGAGATCGTGACGGTACTTGGAACGTACATATACGCGTACAGAGCCAAAGAGCAAGAGATTCGTCTGAAGACAGCATCATGGACACACCCCTCCTCCCCCCTCTTTTTCCTTTTCTTTTTCTCTGCTCTAACAAAGACTTTGGGTAGACACATCTCGTCCTGCAGCCGAGACCCCTGAATGCTGGTGCGATACTCCGTAACCCAGTTGTTACCACACCGCCCTGCATCGACTGTATACGGAGAAGTCCAGCGTAGCAGCCAAGAGAAGCAGGACTCAGCTGAAAGCTGAAAGAGATGGAATATTTCGAGATACGTCGAGGGCAAGTTGACCAGAACAGGCAAGTACGTAATACCTTGTGTGGTCTTTCCCCGAATGCCCGATGAAGAGAGCCATGTCGCCAGTCGCCACCGGCAAAGCGCACGGAAAAGGAAGGCATGTACGGAGTACTTTGTACGGATAGCGTTCTGAGAATCGGACATCGTCATACATCAAGATCGAAAAGGTGACTAGATGGGCCTCCCTGTAGGTGCGGGTATAATGTGCTCGGAGTGCGACGGTACATGCAATAATAGCGCGGGGGGGGGGGGATTGGCCAACACAGGCGCGGAATAACGCCGTATTTCCACACATAGTACTGCTACTGGTACGGAGTACTGCTATCCGTACGCACTACTCGTACTACTAGTAGTACTGCTAACTAGTACTGCGGTAGGAGAGATGATCTTGGTTCACATGCACGTTGGGGTGCTTCCCCAGAGTCCAGCCTCCCATCCAGGCCACCCTCATGTGCTCCGTACTGACGATGTACATGCATGGTGCATGATGCACATGTACGATGTACATACCCGCACACCTCTCCCCTTGCCCCTTTCACAGCTCCTCTAGCAGACCTGCCACCGACCTGCCACCAGCGGAGCCGCCGATGCCCTCCAGTAGCGCAAGAAACCTCCCAAGCAGCGCAGCCGCCTCCTCGTCGCCAATCAGCGACGAATGGTACCGCATTTCGAACCGGTTCCGGCCCCCAAGCGGCTTCACCTCCAGGTACACGGCATACCGCGTCTCGCTCTCCCAGCGCTCCAGGTCCCGCCGTGGCGTGAGCGTCAGCCCGCCCGCGGCCGTGGCCTCCATCGCGGACCCCCCGAGCTTGATGTTGACGTACGACTGCAGGCAGGGCCCTCTGGGGAATCGCGGCCCATGCTCGTACTCGCCTGCAGATACCAGGTCGCCCTGCACCCCCAGGAGCACCGAGTCGATGGCCGCCGCTGCGTCGTCGTCGTCGTCGGCCAGCTGGAGCCGGAATGGCCGATCCTTGACCAGCAGCCCGACCAGCCTGTCCATGCCCTCGTACGGGTACAGCCGGCCCAGGGTGAGCAGCGTGAAGGCCACGTCCCTGGACCCGGACCTGTGCATCAGCGCAAGCGCCCATGCCGTCGTGATGGCCGTCGCCAGGTGGATCTGACGGCCCTGTGCCACGTCGGCCGCCATGGTCTCGTGGATGGACCGGTCGAACTGCCGCATCGCCCCGGGCGGGCCCTGGTGGATGGTGTCGACCCGGCTGCTGCCCTCCAGGTACCGCAGCCAGAATGCCTCTGCGCTGGCCTCGTCCAGGTTGGCCTCGAGGTGGCTGGCAAAGTCGCCGTACCACGGGCGCTCGGGCTGCCCGGCCAAGGCCCCGGGGTCTCCGAGGGCCGCCACCAGGTCCCTCTCGATGATGGTCCGGGAGAAGCTGTCGAAGAAGCAGTGCAGGACGGAGAAGCTGAAGAAGAGCGTGCCATTGTCGTCGACAAGCGCATAGTGCGCCGTCGGATCGCCTGCAGCGAGGACTCTCGTGCTGGCCTCGTGCGCGTACTGCTTTATCGGGCCGGACCTGCCGAGCAGCACCGGGGCGGCATCGTCGAGGGCCACCTGGTAGTACTCGCCGTCGACGTCCACAAACGTGGAGCGGAGTATGGGGTGTTTCAGTGTCACCAGGGCGATGGCCTTGAGCAGCTCTCCCCTCACGTCGCCCCCTTCCACCTCGTAGATGAAGGTTGGTGACGCCCCGATGGCGCCCTTTGCGGTCATGTGGATGAAATCAACTGCAGACGGTGAGCATTCTCTACAGTCTCCGCGTAGCATCTCGCAGGGTTATCCATACCCTGGTCTTCACGTAGCTTCGCGGCACGCAGAGCCCGAACCCCGGGGATTCCCAATTCCTCCATCCGCCGCCGCACACGCAGCAGCATATCATCGTCGGCTGGCTTGTTGTTTTCTGTCGTCACCGGTAGATGATGACCATTTGCCTCGCCCTGGCCTAGCGCTTTAACCAGGGAGCCAACGGTCGGATCTGGGCAAGTCGCGCGCCATGGCCTTAGCTGGGATCAATCGCGGCGCGAATCAAGGGTAGCACACTCACTGGCATACAAAGTCTGGATGTCAAAGTAGAGCTGGTTCTCTGCCGCCTTGGCCATGATCTGGATCGCCTTGACCTATGTTCGACACCATCGATATCAGCCTACTGGGCGACGACAGCTGCATCCCGCGGCGAGCATACCGAGTCCCCTCCCACTGCACGACAGAGTTAGACTGGGGGATACGTTGATATGTCTGCCGGTAGTTGTTCTCACATTCGAATAAATTATCGTCCTGGCCAATCTCCTCGGGCTCCAGGGAGAGGGCACTGGCCCAGATCTGGCGCAACTGATCTTCCATGATGCACACTGTGGTATTATGGTGATTGCACGGCAAGGTACTCGAATTCACCAGCGAGTGTGACCCGCGTGTAGCGAGTATTTATCTGGATCTCGCCTTGCCCACCGCCCCCCTTGTATGCCTTAGTGCTCTAGACGGCCGAGATGGGCCTAGAGGATCTGCAGTAGCTCATGGCAGTCAAGTCAATGGGATGGATGGTACGGAGTATACGAGTGCTACTCGCATAGGCTGACCCCCAACCTGGTGGTCCCACAGTAATTGCGTTACCATTACCATGTACGTATTAGGCAATAGCCAGGAGCTGATGCAGGCGGGACATGTTGGTCGGCATGCAGGCATTGAGTTATGACATGCAGGCCGGCCTGAGAGTTGCTGTAGGCCAATGGCTATGTATGCTACGCAGCGGGAGAAAGCTGGGCTCAGCTGCCTCCAGGTAATAGAGCCAGACATCTGTGATCTGGGCAGTGTCCCCGAGCCGCTCCCCCCAAGCTACTCGTACACAGCAGGGAAGAAATAGAATCAACACGGCTCACTCTCCTCTCCGGCCAATTTGGATTTATCGTCTTCCACAGTAGAGGAGCTCTCGTGCCCCCGTCTTCAGTATGCTTCAACCCGACGTGATCCTGCTGCAATCGCCGGGCCCAGATACCCCGGCCATCATCATCCCACCGGCCCCAGGGACCTCCAGCGATACCCTGCAAGTCTCCTTCAAGCGCCTTGGGGAGCTGGTTGTGCGAGCCCAGGAATCTCTCGCACGGCTGGGAATCACACCCGGGAGCCGCGTCGCCCTCGCACTTCCCAACGGCATCGAGTTTGTCATTGTCTTCCTGGCTCTCATCCGCCAGCGGGCCGTCACCGCGCCGCTCAACCCAGATGCCAAGTACAACGAGCAGGCCCAGATGCTCGAGCGCATCCGGCCCTCCTACACCATCATCTCCCGCGACGCCCGCCAGAGTCTCCCCGTGGTCGATGCCTGCGAAGCCCTGCGTGTCCCCGTGGCGGAATGCTCCTGGGACGAGGTCGCCCAGGAGGTGCTGCTCCTGGGACCCCCGGCGCAGCAGGACTTCCTCCCTGCGCCCCCAGCTGGCATTGTCGCCCCGGAGGACGTCAGTCCAGACGACATCGTCCTCCTCCACTACACCAGCGGCACCACGGGCCTGCCCAAAGCCGTGGGTCTGACGCACGCCGTCATCCTCGCGTCGGTGCGCATCCTGGTCAGGGCGCACGCGCTGCTCCCGGAGGACCGCACCATGATCGTTGCGCCGTTCTTCCACGTCGGGGGCACATGCTCGTCCCTCCTGTGCGGCCTCGCCGCGGGCGGGTGTGCCATCATCCCCCGGTCGCTCTCCGGGACCGTCTGGCACCAGTTCAAGGAGTTCGGCGCCACCTGGTACCACGCCGTGCCCACCATGCACAGGCTGCTCCTGTCCTTCCCGCGTCCCGCCGGGGGGGTGCCCATCCGGTTCGTGCGGTCGGGGGGCAGCAGCATCTCCGGGGACTTGATCGCCCAGATCGAGAGCGCGCTGGGCTGCCCGGTCCTGGAGGGCTACGGCATGACCGAGACGGTCCAGGCGGTCCTGTGCAACCGCGTCGGAGGCTCCGATGATCGCGTGCCGGGCCACTACCCCGTGCCGGAGGAGCTGGAGGTCAAGATCCGCATCTCCGACGGGGGGGACCAGCAGCCGTGCAGGCTCACCGACCAGCCGGGCCAGACAGGGGAGGTGTGCATCCGTGGCGCGTGCGTGATCCCGGGATACCTGGACGGGCCGCCGGATGTGAACCGCGACGTCTTCCACGACGGCTTCTTCCGCACCGGGGACCTGGGTGTGCTGCACGCGAATGGCTGGCTGCAGGTGACGGGCCGGATCAAGGAGATGATCAACAAGGGCGGCGAGAAGATCAGCCCGCTGGAGATCGAGCACATGATCCTCGCCCACGACGCCGTTCACCAGGTTGCGTGCTTCAAGGTGCCGGACGAGACCTACGGGGAGGATATCGGTAGGTGGCAATCCACCCTGCTCACTCAAACCAACCCCCCCCCCCCTTTTTCTTTTGTCCTTGCCCACCTTTGTTTGTCTAACCAGATTCTACGCAGGAGTTGCAGTGATTGTCAAGTCGGGATGCGACCTGACATCGCTAGACATCAAGCGTTTTGTTCGGCAACAGTCGGCCAACTTCAATGTTCCCAAGAAGGTGGGTGCTTTAATACTGCCCAACAGAGCGCGGCCTGCGGGTGGGACTGACCAGCAAGCAGGTCACTTTCGTTGACTCAATCCCCAAGAACCGATCGGGGAAATATGTTCGAGCGGCTTTAACAGAACGGTTTGGTTAATCTTCTTCAGGGGCCTTGCACTCGAGTATCCTGATATCATCCATCCGAAAAGGGGGGTTCCATTTCTAATCAACTTGGCTGAGGTTTGGTTCGCTGATAGAGTTCTATAAGAGTGTCCGGGATGCCAATAAACAGTCAGCCGTTTGACTATTTTGTTTTTGAGTTTATTTTTTTTTATTTTGTTTTGGAAATACCTAGGCCTCATGTTGGCATTGCCCCTCGACCCTACCCACATGTTGTTGTTGGTCACGGAGAGTGGCCCATACCCTGTCTGTTCCGTCGACGTACACTATGATGAATGTGGACGCTGAAAACTTGGAGAATCGCCCCAGGCGCCTCAAGGTGCATGAGTGTGTGGATTAAATATGACTATGTTGTTAACCACCAAATTAATACGTCCTTAAGACCCTGGGGCTACCTCCGACTGCGAGGAGCCTCTATCTCTATTTATTAACTCTTCCGTCCGTGAGGGACTTTCTCTTCCCTCTTGCAGATGTGCTTGCAAAACAACTCCCATGGTCGGGACCACATTCCCACGCTTCAAAACTAGGAATCTTCCCTGAGCTGCGTGTCCACATCAATCTCCAGCGACATGACTTCCACCTCGTCGGGTTCCCAGGTTCAAGATATCCCCAATAATGTCTAGACATCCATCTCGGAAGTCTGTTTCTGAGAATATGCGAGCTTGCTTCGCTGGCGCGAGCGTGGCTGCTCTGGAGCTTGGTTGTAGATCCCACGGCCGCATATGTCTCCTGGTGTGGCCGGTTGGTTAGGTACCAAAGTTTTTGTTGCTGAAGATGACCACCAGGTCGCCCAGTTCTCGGGGGCTACTCTTTTGCCGCTCACTGGTGGGCATAACTGATGATCGACCAGAGCTCTACACAACTTCTCTGTTCGACAAGTCGAGCCTGAACTCAGTGCGGAGAAAAGAGATGGAATAGGGTAGCCGTAGCGCAAACTTGACAGTTTTTGGTCCAGATGCCTCAAAGGATCCAGGAATTCTTATCTGATTCGCTAGGACTCTTAGCACCCTGTGGTCACCTCCGCGCCCAAAAGACCCATGGATCGTGCAGGATACGGTCCTAGGGGCGTATAGACGCTAAGCAGTTTTTGTGACTGGTCCCGGTAGAGGGGCCTCCAGCAGCTTCTAGAGAGGCACCAGGGCCACCTTCGTCACAAGGTCGCATGCTGGCTGGAAGTGCCCTAGGAAGTCCATTTCCAGGTCGGAGACACCATACGAGACCCGGGCTTTCTGGACATTAGCGCCTGGAACGAGTGAGGCTCCAGCCCTGGTTCCAAGGGGTGGTCCATCTGATGTTGTTCTTGTGTCGAGCTGTCTCTTCATACCATCAAAAAGTTCAGCTTGGGGTCCTTGAGCGTCTGCACCCAGGTCTTGTCAGCCCTTTCGGGCCCGTCAAGGCGCCAGAGAACCTGGAGCGTCTCCATCGCGGTGTAGAGGAACCCCCAAGGGCAGGTACCCAGATGCTTCTGCAGCCTCTCCATGACCCACGCCCGCCGGTGCGTATCTTTCGCCCCGGCACCGGAGAGGAACGTCGGCCAGGTGGTTGCCTTGAAGTTGGGGTCATCAGGTGGGATCTTGGAGAGCTGCTCGAACAAGGCCTGGTCCAGTGCGTCCGCGCCCTCCTGGCCGAAAATCTTCCGCACAGGCTCGATCGCATGCACGATATAAAGCCTAGCAGCCAGTCGATGAGCCAGGCCGGCATTTATGCGACTTTCGAGGGCGATTTGGCTGAGATAGGGGAGATTGAGGGCGTCAGCGGCCCAGGTACGGACGTCGATGTCCTCGATCCGCCTCAATAGTGACATGCCGGCGATCGCTACTTGGGCAGCAGACTCGTCGTCTTCAACCTTGACATTGGATAGCTGCGCTGCGGCGTAAATGATTTCCATGACTGTGGGTGGGCAGCATAGGTAACTGTTGGCGGTGGCTCGCCCAAGGATCAAGGGGATCTGTGATGATTGAAAATAGGACTGGACGGTCGATGTAGAAGGTGTGAATGCGGAGGCCAGGACAAAGTAACTGGACCAGGTCAGTGGCTAGTCCCACACATGGAGACATAAATATGGCGGCGACCTACCTAAAACAGTCCGACAGCATGTAGTCTCGCAAGTCACGAACTGTGCCTTCAGCAGGGCCTAGGAGGCTCATGATCTTGCCGGCGCCTTCGAGGTGGGCCTTCCATCCGTGCTTGCCAGACTCGATGAGCTCGACGTTGACGAAGAACAGGGAGGCGGCGAGCACAACATCGACACCCACAGAGTCGATGTTCTGCACGGCGTTATGCATGAGCCGGAGGGCCTTGTGCTTGGCAACCAGGGCATCCTCCCAGGCGCGTCTCGAGTCTGCGCTGCTGGTAGGGCTGACGACCTGTAGGTTTGGCTCCACGAGCGGCGGCAGTGAAGGGCGAATGAGATTAGACATGTGGGCAGCCGACGCAGCGACGATGATGTGCTGGAGGAGTGGGTTCCCCGTGGTCAAGGTGAGGAGCCCGCGAAAAGGATTGCGATCCGGGACATCGTGTGATACCAAGTCCCTGCAAACACGATTGGCAACTGCGAGTAACAGCGTCAGCAAGTGGTCCAGTACGACTTGAGAGACAAAAGTACGTACAGTACGACAGATAGTGCCGGTACGAGTAAGAAAGGTCCTGTACGAGCGGGTCTGCCAGAACCCAGGGGCTGGAGAACTCGGCGTCTGGGGTCTCACTTCGGCGCACCATCTCTCGGGAGTCCCGGTCCTGGGCGCGAGAATGATCCTCCGCAACGAATGCCACCGGCGCGGGAGTTTGCGGGGAGCTGCTCCGGGAGCGGGCCGGACGGCGATCGTCCTTGCGGGCCTCCTTGACCTTGCTTGTGCGGTGGTCCTTGGACTCGTTGGGGCTGGTGCTGGGGACAGCCGAGACATCAGCGCTGGATGTCTTGCCAGCCAGCTTGCCGCGCGAGGCAATGGCGCCGGTCCATCTAAAGAGCTGGCCGTAGCCAAGGCACTCCTTGCCTGCCAGGAGACACTTGTTGCAGTGTGGATAGGAGCGGTCGCAGCGCAGGCGCTGGCGGCGGCAGTTGTGGCAGCGCTTGGTGGGCGTGGAGATGTCGGCCATGGTGGTTTCAGGCTTTCAGCCTCTCAGGGCGTCAGTGCGGTTACAGGGCCGTGTGCCGGCGTGATGCTCGACGAAACAGTCGACTGGAGGGAGAGTCTTGCATATCATGGCCATGATGATGGGTTCTTCGCCCCAGTTGGCTATGCCGGTGACTTTGTTAGCTCCGATTTCGTCGCTGAGTTTGTTAGTCACATATTGGTAAGGCAGTCACTCTCCTCTCACGCTTGTGCTGTTGCTACTTCGCCAGGATAAAATCTTGCCCGTCCTCAGGCACCACCAGGATGCGCTAGTCTGAATTAGGAAGCTAAGGCGCACGCAGTGCATCTCTCTCGTCCTCCATCTCATCTCCACTTCGTCTTCACCTCGTTCTTCACTTCAATCCAATTACAATTGCCAATCTCATCCATTTCTTCACCGCGTTCATCCAGCGCGATGGCTTCAATCCAAGTTCAATTCTGAATCCACTCAATTCTCATTTCCCAAGAATAGTCTCGAATGGAAGCTTGAGGAGAAGTTTTGAATCTGAAAACCGGCCGTGGAAATGTGTCAGTCGAATCTCCGCCACTGTCCTGTGCGTGGCGACAGGATGACTGCCCGGGATTTCGAATACGCGGTAGTAGGCTGCTGCGGCTGTATGAAATTCCGATCCGTTTTCCCTTTTCTTCAGACGGGTAACCCATGGCTTAGCATTAGATGTTGATGTCAACAACGCCTGCCCTCCCCATACAGTTGGCTCATACCTCATCGTTTTGCTCAGAGCTCTTATCTTACGTCAAAATCAATGGATGGTGCCTATTTCGAACTTCAAATCACCGCATAGTCTATAGCAGCAATCGCCATACCAAAACTCGCATCTCGCGTTTCTACCTGCCCGTTTGTCTGGCGAAACCTTCACCATATAACTAGAGAACGAGTGCTATCCGTAGAAGTTTGGAATCAGGCGTATTCCACGTAAACCCCATCAGTCCCATTTTCTCTCCCCACTGTAGTTGCGGAGCGGAGAGGCGGGCCGTCCCCCAGTCTCGGTATTCGCCAAAGGGACTATCAGTTGAAGTACCATTTCTCAAATTCCTAGGTTTACAATCAGCGGTATTACAAATACATATATTCTTCTACAAGTTAGGCCCCGTTATGTAGACACACATGTCCAAGACCACCTCGAGAATCATGAGCTATTTATTCATCCGAACCACGAGACAATATGTACAGGATCAACTCCACCCAGACGCCGTATTTGAGAGTACTTCAAGCTGTTTGGTAGCGTCTCTGAGGTCTAGAAGCTTATCTCCGGAGGAATAGACAAACAGAGTTGTCTCTCGCTCTACATGAGCGAATGCCAGTGAGCAGTGGTAAGTTGCCCGTACGACACATTCCAAGCCTTGTAAGACTTAGAAGAAACTTGAGTCATCTAGCATATCTCATTACCACAACCGGGGCAACTCGTGATTAGCCCGGTGCATCCATCCTCTTCACCTTAGCCATCTCACATCCGGATTCCCCAGGATTCGGTAGTATAGACTCACATATCTCTGGAACGTCTGTGGCAGTGGGCGATGCAACATCAGGTGCCTGTTGACTGCGACATGACACCAAACTTAATATATATGTATATAGGTATGTATGGGTTACAGTTTCAACCTATGTTAGACTATATACCCCCGACCACTTTTGCTAGGAGCAGAGTGGGTTCAGCATTGTATTTGTTCAAGGGGTGCCTCAAATTGAAGTGCAAGCTCCGAAGGATTGTAAAGATTTTGAAGAGTACTCGACATTGAGATTGGTGACCTTAGACTCTGGTAGTGCTCAAGGTCAAATTATTGTTCTTTTGACCCTCCAATCCAGGGAACCGTTGATTAATAAATCGCATGATCTGGTCTTCAATGTATCATATTTGCATACTACACATCCCATCAATGAAGATGATGTCTCCAAACACGGGAATACTTGATACTCTTTGTGGAAGCGATGAGTGGCGCTTCCAGGCGTCAGACTATCAGCGCACCAACCAGGAAAAGGGGTCAGTATCTCAACATTGGCACTCGGTGGTGGCTACCCATTCAAGGCATGGTCACACACTTTGCCCGACTGCTGTCTTGGACTGCCGAGATGCCATCCGAGTGTATTTAAAGCAAACACAGGACATCCCCCCGGGTCCCACCGGATCAGCAACCGTCTCTCGCCCATCACCGGCTTTCAGGCCTTATTAGAAGTTAGCCTCGCGTGCCTCTCGTATTACGTCCCGATGCAGAAGAATGGTGAGCCGCATTAACTATTGGTAGTCCCTTTCCACCAATCCCATAGCTGAACGGTGACTATAGGTCAGGCAGATGGCACCCCAGCGCCCCTCGGCCCTTCGCACGTAAGAACGATGTTACCCTATAGTCCGACAGTTATGACCCCCATTGTATTGCACATTTCATGCAAAGCGAGGGAGCTTAAATGGCTGGTTGGCTCGGCGCCTCGGTGAAAACGCATGCATATGGGAACTATCACAGGTTTACCCACCATCACTCCCCTCCTTGAGTGTGGTGGGTGTGCCTCAGCGGAGTGACTATCAATCTGTAAGAGTCGGGGATCATTGCCTAGTTCCCTACACTCTGGAGTTCTTCGACCCCAGCTGAAGGGAACATCTTATATCCTGTGAAACCCAGCATCCCCTGAGTGAGTGATCAGAGACCTCCCTATATCCATCACTCGGATGACATGTCTCTGCTACGGATGTAGTTGCTCTTTACCCGCCACGCACATGACAGCTCACATTTTTCTAATGGCAGCAATAGCCGCCCAAGATGTGCGTTCCCTTTTCATTGCGGATAGGGCTTGACTGACCCCACGGAGCAGACACCATGTGCATCTGTCGGTCAAATTCATCTCTGTCCAGCGAACATGATCTTCTGTGGCACGAATTCTTATTTGCCACTTCGATATTAGCATTACATACTACTATGTACTATATAACGGTGTAATTACCGCGGACCCAGTGGCCCATGATATCGGCGACCAGTGAATCCTGCGTGGTGGCTTGGCCGTCGTCCTAGGATACGCAAAGCTCCGAAACCAGTGACCAAGAAGCTGGAGAGAGGAGCACCCACTCATGGAGCTTCCAGCGGATCCAGAAGATTGCTGTTCCAGTGATCAAAGCCCCTCCGCCATGATGCCCATGACTGCCGGGTGGGTGCAAAGTGGATATTATCCACGCCCCCAGCATCGGCTGTCTTGCCCGAAGAGACTGGCTGCTTGAGGGTAAGCATGCCCATTGTGCATTTGCCGTCAACTGACAACCTGTCACAGCTTGTCAAAAGAGGGTTGCAGGGATGCACGTCGGCGCCACGTCCATAATGGTCAGCGGCCTGGCATCCCCGTATGGGTCACGGTCGTGCACGCACACCCCCCCGTCCTAACACTGTCGATCTTTTCAACGGTCGCCAATCGGTCATCCGGGTGCAACGCAACGGGCAAGCCACATCCACGAACGACTTGCACTCGACTGGGTAATGTCGTTTGCGGCGTATTGTTCCAGTAGCCGCTGTGCGGCTCAGCCATACGGGCGCGAGGTGTCCGGATGGCAAGCAAACCTCTTCGCTGGCGAGAACGGAGGGCACTGTGGTTCCAAAAGACTTTTGGTTTGGCGCCCTGGCAGTTACACCGCTGACTTGGATTTCTAACTCGGAAGACGAGCCGTGAGCCCGCAATTGTGAAGACGGGAGGTCCGGGGGAACCGCCGTCTTAGAGCTAGCAGTTGCTTCGCGGAGGGAAGTTGCACGTTCACGCCCCCAGCTAGGCAGATCCTTCGAGGCTATAGTCGTGAGCAAGTATACAGAGTCATCATGGTATCAGCTGCGGATGTATGCCGTTGCATATGTGCCCATCCCTTATGTACAGGCGATCAGCCCGTGGATCTTCCAGAGGCCAAGGTCCATCATTCTCCCCAGGCCTGCCTTGTCGAGCAGGGGTTGCGCATAAAGGCTGCACCACCAGCCCCGAGTGGGAAGGCCTCTGACGCTTAGATAAGGATTACGGTATTGTAGGATCTGACAGAGGGCGAGGGGGTGTCCCCGAAGATGAGTACTGGTGAAGTTGGCTCGCGGGTGTCACGTACTATGATGTATGTCTGCCGTATGGGAGCTGGTCATCCCTCAGTGTGTCTGTTTTGGGTTATTCGTGTGATTCTCGGAATAAATGAGCTTGGGGACCACGAGTTAAGAGAAGAGCCTTTTCGTTCATTCATCATCTCTGGCAGGTATGCGAAGGGGTGAGAAGATCAGGAGTCTCCGGCAGCTTCCCGGTTGGGTTCTATCACATTATGCCTTGCTAAATTGAGATGTCTTCCCGTCCTTCAAAAACCCTTTATGGAATAATACTGGGTCTCAGTAACAGGGTATTCTTGAAGGCAGCCGGGAGCCGGGTAGTGTATACCTCAGAGCCGAGTGGAAGATCTCGACCCCATCTCTTCTGGCTAATATACTACTCGTAAGCATTAATCTCCTTTAGCTAGAGGGTCCAAACAAAATCATTATCGCCCAGAGACTCACCAAAGCCTTCTCCATTGCCCAGAGCATACCTGCTTAGCATGGTAATCCCAATCCTGAAGATTGAATTTGTTTTTTGTGGTACTTGATCTAACCTGAAGCCCAACCACCGAGAAGGTGGAGAGCAGACATCTTGCACGTATAAGTCTCATGTTATGCGTAGCGAGGTCTTGCATGGCCTCACAGTTTATGGCACGTCAAGGACGTCAGAGATATGGCTAGCAGCACTGTCTCTAACGATGAACACAATTCTATTGACCATCAACTAACTAGTTGATACTGTGTCGCTCACGTACGTATGCGGTTGTTTTGCCAATAAGGGGTCAGCAAAAGCCGAGACACCAAACCACTAATACTCGTACAGATACAGCATAATAATATGTGTATATATCTACGAGTATGGAGACAGAACAGGTAGAATTTGGACGTGATATAACAAGCACCTATTATACGTGTACATAGATATACATAGAAATATCCTGGAGACTGGACGATTGAAAAACGTAGGCAGGGTCTCCAAAGGGTATTAAGGTCTTTCCCGACCTCCTAGAAGGCCTTTATCGCTCAATCAGGAACCAATGTTCCATTAAGAGCCTATGTATTCGTAGCATCTTGCGCCGTCTCCAAAAACGTGGTCGCCCGCGTAAGTATAACTAAATATGTATACAAATATGTGTATTATTATGATACTGTCTTAGTGTTTATTTTTCTTTTGCTGACCGCTGGCTAGACTTCTTGATGGTGGCATTCGCATGTTTGCGGATGCCGGGAGCAAACAGATGATTGTCAACGCCGATGGGGAGAGTTTTAGAAAGCACTCGTTGATTTTTATCCCATGGAATAACTACCTATCAGAGAAACCCCGTTTAGGGATGCACGACGAGGCCGTGTTGATTTGGCCAGGACGGTCTGTTGCAGGGTATGTCGCAGCTGGGCACTGGTAGAAGCTGACCATAGGAACAACACTTGTAAAGATGCCCGAGCCCAACTAGGTATCCCAGTAGTGCGCCATTCGATTCGTGAGGAGGAACAAGGCCCCGATACAAATAGGCACAGTAACCTTGAGGGCTTACTAAATACCGTAAGCCCTGCGGTAGTGAAACATACTAATCGATTGACAATCTGGCAACAGCAAATGCTTTCACCTCAACCATGAGGATGTTGTTGATCTTGGTGATCCGTGGTTGGAGTCCCTTGAGACGCCTGGGTCTATTCAGCTCGAGCCACGCTTACCAGGACTGGCAATCACCTCGTGGCGGTGGAGGACCCCAAATTGCTAGCGTCCCTGACTGTCGGAAGAGTTCTTGGGCAAAACCATGGTAATACCTAGTGCGGGCCAGTTCGCCCTTTGTCATTAGAGCAAGGTAGCTAGAATGAAAGTGAGACTTCAGAAGGCAGATTAGGTCCCACGAGCTTCTGTTCGGGTTCGACCAGCTAACCTGGCCGAGGCACGGCGGCCAGGTGGGTACAGGGAAAGGGTTCCTAACGTGCATCCATGCGATAGGTGGAGTCAGGGTGTCGATATCACAATGCCAATCGGTCTCGGATTTCTCATGACCCACCTGCATCTCGCGTGGCCGAGTCCGCGGGTCAGCAGGGGGTCCCTGGTAGATCGTCGCGGCCACTGGAGATCACAGGAGGCCAGTCCCGCAGTCTTGCCATGGTAATACTGGAGGCTCGACATGCCAAAGCCGTGGCCATCACCACAGCGCCAAACTGTGGCCGTGTGTGCGGTGGCGCTGTAATGGGCTAGAGTTCGGCCCACGATCCCACAGCACTCGAGACCCAGGTCGTAGACGAGTTAAAAAGCCAGGACGAGCACCAAAGCCACCACTTGTACAGATAAGCGTCGAAGATGGACCCTCTCAGCACGCGGCGTCGGGGATTTTGAATTAATTAAAGGCACGAACCACCTCTTTTGACGCACTGGACTCCGCAAAATGTCTTGGAATCTTGGGCCTGGCTCCCGAATAGGCGAGCTTGACTCGTCGCTCTGTTCCTGTTATTAGCGCAGTCCTGGATTGGACTCCTGAACAGAGTTGACAGCCAAGGTCCAAGATCCTCCTTAATTCGACGAGGCAAGGAGAGCAGGGAAGGGGGTTCCTTCCTCCGGATTCCATACGAGTACGGAGTACGCTTTCCATCAATGCCCTCGACGTCACATGATGATGCGCGATTCGAATGGATTCTGACCCACGAGGAAGGAGCACAACCGGCCAAATCGCCAGGAGCAAAAGGCGCGAAGGTCATTTGGAGGCACGCGCACATACCAAATTTGGTCGAGAGGCTGACGGAAACTCGATGCACGTGAGCGCATCAAGAGGTGTAATGCAACGGACACACCGTACGAGTACTGCGCTGAGGTGAGCTGTAGTGCTTCAATCGCGCAGTTTTTAGGGTGTTTGAGGGCACCGTCTAGCGGGGGGTTCAGGCGCGGCTAGTGGCTGCCCAGCCGCCAACGCCATTATTCTTTCGGTGGAAGTTGCGAGCTGCTCGCAACTTCAAATCACCCGAACCACCATGCCTGCCTATCCAACTTCTTCCCGTGAATCCCAGTGACAGCTGGCGCGGGATCTCCATTCCCACCCGACATCAACCACCTCGACATCAGCGCGGGCCAAATGGTTTGCCAGCAGCTCCATGTGTCTCGGTACCAACACATGGCATGCCAAAGCTGCACCGTCCCTTTCATCCTTGCACGGTTGACCAGTCTTCTACCAACAAAGCCGTCCGAACACCTTGGCTGGGCTGCCTCCCCCCAAAATGACAGAAAAACCAGGTGAGGCAGGACATGCGCAATAATCAACCAACGCAAGGGACTTATTACGGGAAGGCAAATATTACTCGTATACGATGGGCAGCGCGTCCCTTTGTCCCTTGTCCGTCTACGAATACGCTGGCATCCGTCATGATGCAGGGAACTTCGGGCTCCTCCGCAGAAGTCGGCGACCCAAGTTGGGGGCGAGGCTATTTTTGCACCTCAACGCAGGGCAGAGACGCCAAGGATGCATTGCCAAGACGGCCAAGGTCCAAGCGTCAGGCTCGGGCGGGGGAATCCCCTTGTGCTGATCGCCGCATCCAATGCTTCCCACCCCATCGTCTACGACTTTTCTGGAAGTGTTTCCGGTGCTCTGGTCGAATCACCGGCGACCCACCGACGGGACCCCCCAGATCTCCTCGATAGCGTGACAGCGTCCCCGTGGAAACAGGGAGTCCACCTAGCTGAGGGGTCTACCCAGTAACCCAGCAGAGCGCCAGAGGCTAGAGTCATGCAAGCCACCACAGTGATCGCATCACGATGGTGGTCAGCCCAACTCTTTCCCGTTCCATCTGTCGACAGGCAGGACCGTCAGGTATGGTGGGATCACTAGCATGACGCCGTGCAGAGTCGGAAGTTTTCGATGCGTCGAGATCTACGGACACGCAGTACCAACACTATGGTTTCCACGACTCGCCATGTCCAAGCCCAACCTTCTCTCCATCATCACGCACCCGAACCCATCGTGCTGCAATTGACGGAGCACGAGATGGCTGACTGTCGCTCCAAACTACAACTCGCGACTTGTGCACACACATGTATTCGTATGAGTAGAGTCGTTCATACACAGGAAAACGGAGCGAAGACGGCCCTGATCCGATACTCAACTCAAAAGTCTTGGTGGGGCGGCCGACAGGACAAGGACCAACCAACCGGATCCACTTTAACCGGGTTGTGAAACATGACCCTTTAGCCGTCAGGCATGGTGACGGGAAATGGTGCATCAGCGCAGCATCGCGCCGTGTGCAATCACAAGTAATTGCCATAACTGCCATCACTGCTATTAATGTCGAAAGCAATCACTGTGAGGAAAGAGAAGTTCCCCTTTGGGTACTCTGTACAGTTGTTCAGGAACGTCGGCATCATACGCCAGGCTTCATCGGTGTGGGCTCGGGGCTGATAGCTTTCAGTCCATGACAAGTGAGGCTCAGGAGACAATCCGGCTTATGGACGTTAAACTGACAAGCAACAACATTGTTCAATATTTTATATCTCGTGCTGGTAGTATACACGCGAGGGCTGATTGAGAACCCCAGAGACCGACAAAGGCGACCAACGCGAGTTGGCGACTGCCTTGAGCTTCATCAATGAACTGGCTGGGCTGGCCAATGCGACGTTGGTGGATCAAACTGGTGATCGACAGAGTCGGAGATCCTCCGCATGGCTCCACCTGTCGGGGCCCATTCTCCGTGCAGCCAACGAGATTGGCCTTTGTATCACTGTTTCGGGTGATCCACAGGGTCGGAACGCTCTAGCCTTGTCAGGGGTCACTTTCCGATGGGATGTATTGGTAGCAACAGAGTCCCCGAGGTACCTCCGCTGACCAGAATTATCAAGCAAAAGTGGATGCGATCGAAGTATCCCCCGCCAAGATCCGTTTACGCCCCTCGTCAGCATGCTCGGTTTCGCATCCGGATATCATTGGACCAGCCGACCGACTGAGTCCATTTACCAATAGCCAGCAATTGAAGGCGCAACTTTTTAGAGTATGAATCCCGTTCCGCATCTAACCTTCTCTGTAGATGATCATGCGGCCTGTAGTGGCTCAGTCGCTCGGCCATGAAAGCTCTTGCCCCTGGTGAGAACACATGTGGCTGTTCTCCTGTTATTACCAAACATTTAATCCCTAAACTTACTTCAAAGTTGTAAGCATAATCTAGACCAGCTGATTGGCGGTACTGGTACGAAGTACGAGTGCATCCATACGAATACGAGACGGATCACCCAAGCTATTTGCGCCTCCAACTGGGCATTTAACTTCAGCCGCTGCCGTTAGTAACGGAGCGCCCCGTTGAATGTCCACATCCAACTACGGTACATCATTATTAATACATATAGTGGTAATACCTCGTACGGATACAGGTACGGAGTATCGAGACAAAACGCATTATTTGAAGTAGTTGGAAACTTTGGGTTCTGAAATTGACTCACCCTCTACCAAGGCACTTGAAAAATGCTTTAGATCTGAGGCATAGCAAGAGTCCTATCTCCAACACAGGGTTGCTCAAGTCTCGCAAAGTCTGGCCTGCCAAAGAAGATGACTACTATTAGTCTCCATTGCAATCGCAACGGATGCCCCCTGCGACAATTCGGCAGTTGGACAACCCGCCCACAGGATTGTGGACACTGCACCCTTCATTCAGACTACAAATTAGTGGAGGCTGAACCACGAGGAACGGGAGATGAATCTCGTCTTAGTTGAGACATTGTCGAGGAGTTGACTGCGAAGCAAAGCCACAATGAGCGTCGATCATCTGTTGTCACGGAGGAGCACACTTTGATTATCGCAGGGCTCGCAGCAAGAGAAATTGCAGGGGGGGTGCCAAATAAAAAAAAAAAAGACACTACTAACAAGCGCCGGCTCAAGAAGCCGCAACGCCGGCCCAGAACCCTGGCAGACCTCGCTAAACAGCTTGAACTTGGCCCCCCACCAGACCAGCGCAAGAGAATCTGCACGGATGGGTGAGCGCCGTCGCCCACAACCGCACGAGTCGTCGACTCTTTTCTGGGCGTCCCGGGGCCGGGGGAACGGAGTGGGGTTGATGTGTGGTGGATGACGAGACGCAGCATTCCGACGGCTGACTCGCTGTGGAATGGATTTTGTGGCACGCGATCGTGGAATCATGCCAGAAGCTTTGTGGAAGCACAGGTATTATAACGGATACAATGAAGGAATCAGGCGAGACTTAACTTGACAGTCGCGCTGTGTTCGCTGTTGGCGCCATTCACACACCGATCCTTTCGTCTTGACACACTCTAACTCCTACATAGGCATGCGGGCTTGTTCTAGTGATAGATCATAGAGCGGCATTTACCGGCCAGCTCCACTTCATGATGTTGCTCGCGATCTCTTGACTCTTGTTCTCTAGCGACGGTTCGGGGCACTCGTCAGATGGACGGTAATACGAGTATGATTGGGACTGGCACTGTTGGTCTTGGCTTGAGACTTGATGGGAATAGTTCAGTGAGGAGCACCATGCCACCAGCACTGACAGTGTCGGCGACTCGGGGTCCTCCTTGCGCCTTCCACTCCCAGGCCCACGGCCTCTCAAGCCCTGACGTAGCTTGAGCTATGGCTGGGATGATCACAGCCCATCTCGCTCGAGTTCGGAAGGAGGCTTGCAGGAGACCGGGCTTCACCTTGGCCCTTGAACCCGTCAACATGTACATATCCGGCCGAGTTGACGCCTTGGATTTAGAGCCATCATGCGGTGCGGATCCCACGATGACAGCTCCAGCAGACGGATCCACATACTTTCCATGTCGACCCATTTTGCGCCGTTAGACTCCATGTGTTGCGGGTCCATCAATAGTACACCTTGTCGCTACACACCCTCGCTCGGCGTCCTCCTTGGCTTGACAAGGGCAGCCAACACACATCCTTGGCTCGGTACACCCCCTGGTCGCTTGGAAACCACCAGGAATTCTTGGATTCACATGGCTGGGCTCAGTGCCGGGCTCCACGCCAGGGCTCTGTATCCGTACGCACCCCTCCCCTCTTCCTATCTTCGCCCACTAACCACCAGGGCTTCTGTCAGAGATGGTCCCCTGGGTCCGTCGAAGCTGTTGTATGGTCCACTCCTCCCCATCTGGTCTGTCGTGACAGCGGCGCTTGGGCGGTTTGCGGCAAACGGACCAGGGATCAAGGGGTGGGCTTTACAGATCTGATCAGAGCATATCTGCCCACTGGGACAGCAGATATAGGCAGGTATTGTGGATGCCTCCCGCCCCAGCTCGCGCATCTCCTTGTGGCCAACGCCCGCCGTACTTAAACTTGGCACAGCCCCAAGCCTCCCAACGACTTGGGAACTGTTGGTAATCATACCCATTTACCATCTGGACGGTCGCACCTCGCTCCCGGATCATCCACTCGGTCACCACAGCCTTGGTATCAGCCAGGACTCCAGAAGACTTCGACGTATATCACATTTGCCCGGAGCATCAACTGACACTGCCTGCTGGTTCAGCATCTATCCCACCACTGCGCTCGTTCTACCCCGTTTTCACCCCGCCGCCAAGAATGACTGCGACGATATCGAGTCACTACACCGGATATCAGACCGGAACTCACACTTACGCCAGACCACCGCCATCGCCCCCCATGGAGTACACCAAGTGCACGCTTCCCTCCATCTCCAACCTCATCGGGTTGGCAGATGCTGGTTCCCCGACGCACGAGACCTCTCCCACCTCTCAGCTGCAGTCTCCTCTATCGGAAGGTATGTACCAGGCATCTTTGGCACTTGTGATCTGGGACCACCTTCGTGTTGACTCGGAATTGTGTTTAGATTCTTCTTCAAGACGTCCGTCAGTAATGAGAACTGAGAGTCGTCCGGGATCTGGCTATGCAAAGGCCTTCCCCCATCATCAGAGGGGCTTTCCTCCCTCGCCACCGATGAGCACCGACGCCCCCTTGGACACTTGGTCGCCTCCTCAGAAGCACACCGGTCACACCCGTGCCTCTGCCCCCTCGACCACGTCAGGCTACTATCACGAAACTACTCCTCCGCTGGAAAGCGACATCCAGCGTCACCACATGGCCCCTCCCCCGCAACTAAGCCACCCCCATCAATCCGTGGCCACAACCCCTTCGGTTTCTCAGGGACATACTAGCAGTTACTTCCCTGCTACGACGGCACCTCCATCCCATGCCTCTCAGACTCAATCTTCTGGCTTGGCCTACCAAAGGCCGCTTCCACAATCCTTCCCTCCCGTCAACATGCCGGTTGCCGTGGCACCTGCGTCAGGGCCTATCTCGTGGCAACACCACCACTACCTAAATCCGGCTCCTGGTCACTTGTTCCCACAGAGCCCGGATCGCTATATCTGCCAGACTTGCAACAAGGCTTTCAGCCGGCCGAGCAGCCTCCGTATCCATAGCCACTCGCACACTGGTGAGAAGCCTTTCAAGTGCTCTCAGGCTGGCTGTGGCAAGGCCTTTAGTGTACGAAGCAACATGAAGCGTCATGAGAGGGGCTGCCACAGCGTCGAGGTCAAGACAGGTGCACCTATTCTGGCATGACCGCTTCCCGACTGTGATCTCGGAGATTTGGGAAAGAAGAGGAGGACGACAATGATACCACGGGAGTCTTTTTTAACATCAAGGCGTTCAAATTAAGAGAAATGGCGACCACACGGAACATCTGCTCTCCACTACTCCCTGGAATACCATGGAGCAACACTACCCATGAGCTTTGCCGAGGAGGAAAGAGCAGGCAAATCAAGACGATTGCAACATATACCACGGCGTTACAACGAAACAGGAATTTTGGAAGCATTTTCACGGAGTTTATTCTATTTTGGGCAACGGCACTGGTAACCAGAGATACCACTGATCTTCAATTCGTCAGGTCCCTTTTTAGGGAATTTTTGTAAGGGATAACGTATAGAACGTAACGTCAAGCCAGAATGGGAAGATATGTACCATCCAGGAAGACGAGGCGGGCACAGAGGAGCCCCCCGGACCAGCTTCGGTGGAATGAAAATATACAACTTCACGTATAACGATCACCTTTCCTTTCCATTCTATCATCGTCAGTACCTTGTCAATATTACACTCGGGGATTTGCAGATCAGTGGCGGGAGACAGCAGCTGGAGAGTTCTTGGTGACACGGAACCGCCGAGTATGGAATGGAGTGATGACTTTTGGGCTCATAGGCTGGCAGAAGCGGCTAAACCAAGTGGACCGATCTCAGCCCTGATCTCGGCGATTCACCAAAGGTGGCCATTATGTGCCACTCGGCAGTGACCAAGGTTGCGTGCATGGCTTGGTAATCACACTCTATACTTGGTACATGGTATACCACAGCTTCGTGCTACTCGTACCACTGCCACTTGCGGACGACTACATGCAGTATGGGCCCGTTAGCGCAGTAACACACGGGTGATATAGGCGCTTCTGAGGCCCGTTGGGGGGAAGCCCAGTCAAATGCAGTCAAGCCACAGACGGGAGGGCATTTCAAGAATCAAACTTTTGGCTTTGGCGGTTGCTGCAGCACCAACCAACATTGAAATCTCAGCCCAGGTTTCCGATGGCTCTCACCGAGGCGGCGAAGGTTCAAGGAATCTGTTATTAGATGTGATTCCTACGAGCTAAGTTTTAGCTCTGCAGTGCTGGAGTCAGCCCGTGCTAAATTGCTTTTTGCCCCGGGATCGTGGCTGGCCACGAGGCGTCGGCTCCCGCAAGCTTTGAGACCTCAGGCCTGTGGGCTATTGTCTTTGCTATTCTTCCTTCTTCGCCGGATTCCCGAGACGGCGTCCCGCGGCTAGCGTAACGGGACCACGTTGCTGTCACTTGCGGATGGGCCATAATCATTGCCTGGTCTGGCATGTGTGACGGGGTCCCGTTGTGGCCCCCCCTCACATTTCAGGGATCCGGGGTCCTAGGGAGGCTGTGTCAATACCCGTTCTGATGGGAAAGCTTGGACTTCAAACCCTTTTTTTGAACTCTCTCATCAAAAAGGAATCGACCGACTGCACGAAAAAGGTCCGTGGATGTTCGTTGATAATGCATGTCCAACCCCGGCTGGGATGCTTGCGTACCAGATGGTTTGTTCCATCCCCGTAATAAGAACTCCTCGCGACGGGTATCCACATGCATGTCACTGTTGGGGATATGCATGTGCATATCCGTCCATCAGAGAGGGGAGCAGAGTGCGCTTGTGAGCATTGGGAAGCCTGGCCCGTCTTGTGTAGGTTTGTCGGTAGGCTCTCTTCGCAGATCAGGACCCCGATGTTTGATGGCCCCCCCCCCCAAGGTCCGCTAGAGGAGAGGACTCGAGGGGAGGCAATCGCCTAGGGGATGGGGCTGCAAGGTCTTGCGTCCCCGTCTTGGGCTAATACCATCCATGTACATGTAGGTGCTCCTAATAGGCAATCTCCAGAACACTAATATGACATCCCTCCGATATAACATAGCATTGGTCACTCGGGTCCCCCGTATCATGATATGGTTCCTCCGAGTTTGGAGCGAGAGCGCTAGATGGAACTTGCCTCTGCCATATGAAGGAGGGGGCAGGGGGATCAGCATCCAAGTTGGTTTCACACTGCAAGAGCTGAGAATTATGGCGGTCACTTGGCTGGCGACTAGTGTGACCAACGCACAGTAGTGCTACACGGGGCAGAGGCATATTTATTGTGTGAATCATAGCACATGGTGCAGCGGACGGGTTGGTTCTTCCGCAGGCCCGGTCCGTCCACGATGCTGCCCGTGCCACCAGAGGCTCTGTGTATGGCCTCAGCCGTTGCATCGGTCCCGAGTTGCCTTCCCTCGGAGAGGCGAAAGCTAGAACAAACCCCCGGACGCGGCTCCGGAGCACGGGGCACGTCACACAAGCCAAGCAGTCAGAGCCGTGGACCCCCTCCACATCCCATCTCCGGCGAGCCAGGAGCCTTTCCCCGCCTCTTACGCAGTTCGTCTTGCTGAGGAAATGGGAGAGCCAGCAGAAACTGAAACCTGACGGGAGTGGATATTCACCCCCTCAACTGCCGGGGGGGACCAGGGCGGCAGCCACGAGCCACACACGTTTGACACGGCCCAGCACGCGCCGTGGTGGCGGGGGGAGAGAGAGAGAGAGGGAGGGGGCTTTCTGTCGGCCCAGGGCTGTCCCCCCTCAGCTGGACGGGGTGGGTGAGCTGTCACTCGTGGGAGGGAGAGGGAGTGATAACAGAGGCGCCCAGGGCAAGCCTCCTCGGCCGCCTCCCTCTGGTTTGTGATTTGTGCCACGGCGTGCCACGCTCCATCCCTGCCGTCCATCATTCTGCGCGGTGGATCGTCCATGCAGGAGGGGGAGGTGCTCCGGCCGAGCCCGGGACGTCGACCGGTCGGACGGCTGGGGAGGGAGCTCGGTGAAGCTTCACGATGGCGGGAGGATGAGTAGCAGTCGGGCCGCTGGGAGGTCAGACAGGAGACGGGCTTCAGATAGGCGATATGTGGATTATGAGCCGGGTACTATCCGTATCCGTACGTAGTAGATAGGCAAAACTAGTAGTATTATGCACGGAGAGCATATACTACTAGTACGGGCAGGGCAAGCAATGGGATTTGAGCCATATTAGTCGGGGATGATGCCTGGTACTTGGACGCTAGGTATGCCATCCATAGCGCGCATTCTCTCACAGACACGAAGAAAAAGGGACAAGGAAGAAGAGGACAGTGGCCTTGAATCCCGTGATGAGGGATGAGGGATGGGAGATGGGGGAGATGGGAGATGATGGTCCCCGACTGCCCGACTCCCGTCTCCCAGGACTCGGGACGGCAACCCGGTGGCAGAGCCGAAGCTGCCCCCATGGAATCCATGGAATCATGGCTGATGGTGCCCCCATGCCATGATGACCCCATCATGCCCCCATCATGGCCCCATTGCATTCAATGCATAATACGGTAGGGCCCCGTGGTGCTTATGATGGCCCCATGTTCTCGCATCGGCCAAGCGCTCCATGTTGGGCAACACGGTCGTCACGTTCCATGGGCCTGGCAAGGGCCTCCATGGGCCTCCATGGGGCCATGTTGGCCTCCCCCCTGATGGTTGCAAGGGTGGCCTGGCGCCTTGTCCCAGCCTCCCCCCGTCTCCCCAAACCCAAACACGCACCCGGGATGGCGGGTAGCCACAGCCAGACGAGATTCCATGCTCAAGGAAGTCAAGGAGAGGGATTCATAGTTCGGCTCGGACACCTCGTTGTGGATCGCTGTGCGATCGGGCCCATCAGCCATGATCCCACCCTTGATCCACTCTTGACAGCGATGCCAGTCCTTTCTGAAACGCCGGCGCTGACCCTCATGGCTTCACGCCCTGCCTAGCATTAATAGCACCACGCTTTCATCTCTTTCATCTCTTTCATCTCCATCATCTCTATCATCTCCGCCACGGAGTTACGGAGTCGGCTTGATTAGTTGTCTCCCTGCCCAGCCCCCCCAATCTGGCATCAAATTAGCCCACTGCTGCCCCGATTCTGCCTCTCCAAACACACGCTGGTCACCCAGACTCACACTAGACCCAGACTTGGGCAACCAACACGCCCATTCACCCCCTGCCTCTTCCCCCCCCCTTTTTTTTCCCTCCCGTTCTCCACAGAACTATTCCAGGACGAACCCGGGGGCCCGGCACCGTGTACATAGTACTCGGAATAACCCACCGCCATGCATGGGAGAAGGGCGTGGACTACAGCCACAACCTGCTGCAAACCTGTTTGATCACTGAACGAGTGAGCCTCCTCCTCGGCCACCAACCCACCGCACAGTGGAGCCCGTCGTCGGCCGTTGAACCCGATGGCTCGTCCGCTGGCGGGCCGCACGCTGATCCGGGCGCCTCAGGGGCTTACTATTGCTTGCTACGTAGTAGATTGTATCCGTACTCCGTATCCGTACTCCGTACGTAGTATACTCCCTACTAGAAGCCCGGGAAGCTCAGATCCTCGCGCGTGCCAAGCATGCATGATTCCTTCCGCGCCGCGCGGTAATAATACTAATCAGCCTCTCATCTCAACCATTTCTTGGTTTCGTCTTAATTTCGCCGGGGAACTGATTATGATTATTATCACTACGAGTATCCGTACCTACGAGTTATGCCTGCCTGGCTCGCAAACTCGTCGCCGAAACGGGGCCTCGGAGCTGCCTCCGAGTTTCAGAACATGCAACGTGGGCTATGATGCCATCAAATGTCCCCACGTCTACGTTGTGGGCGACCGTCGAGGACGGCGAACACACATGGGGGGAGCTTGTCCTGGAACGCGAAGAACCGCAACACGTGGGGCCCTTATTATTATTACGATTGTGGGCAGGAGGTAATTGACTTGGTCTTGAATCCCCTCAGGTGGAAGAGAGCTGGATGGGATGCCCCTGGTGAAGCAAGCCTCCGACCCCCCGAGACCAAATCCATTCATGCTGGCAGTCCACTCCAGATCTTGTCGCTCAGCTCCTCGTCCGGCGTGATATACTGCCCCAGGCACTCCTCCCTCCTCAGCAGCAGGTCCGCCACCATGCGCCCAAACACGACGCCCCCGTGCTCGTTGAGGTGCGTGTTGTCGCCCTCCTCGTAGTTGTACTCGTGGCTGGCGCCCTCGCCGATCGCGTTGACGTAGTCGGTGCTCGCCCTGTTGAGGTCCAGGTACGCGGACCCCGTCTCGGCCGCCGCCACGATGGCGATGAGCCGCTCAATCTCCAGCGACTGGGCCACGTTGTTGTCCGACTCGAACGTGCGTCTGGTCAGCGACGAGATGAGGATCTGGGAGGGCGGCGTGTTCAGCGAAAAGTTCCCAAGGGGGCGAAAGCTACATGCACATGTATGTGCTCGGGGGACATGTCTTACAGGAGTTGCGCCGAGCTCTTGGATCTCGGTCGCCATGGCCTCGAGATTGGCCTCGAATTCGGCGTGGGATATGCCCTTCTCTTCCTTCTGGTCGTTGTGTCCAAACTATTCACCCAAAAATTCCCCCTCTTATCAGTATGGCCAACAACAAAGTAGGTATATATGCCTTGTCCATGTCCCAACTTACCTGAATCGTGACATAGACGTCGTACTCGGCCACACTCTCCTCCACATGGCTCGTGAGGTTGGCCCAGTCCCCGTCCGCTTTGAAGGAGACGGTCGTGGCCCCCGAGTGGCCAAAGTTGATCCCCCAAGCCCCTTCGCGGGGATACGTCAGGAAGCCATCCCCCCAGCCGCCATCGACGGCCACCGTCGAGTCGCCTGCCAGGAAGAAGGCTGGCGGCTTCGACGAGGCGTCGCAGTCGGCCGCGCGCGGAGGGGGTCGTGCCATGACTGTGAGGGGCACCAGAAGAGGGGCGAGGATGATACTGCCGGACCGCATGTTGGTCGTGATTGGGGTTGTTCCTATCTATGCTGCTGTTTCTCTGCCCAGAACCACAGACAGACCTCCTCAGTTCCCCCGCTCACCACCTCCCGTTATTTATACCCGGAAGAGCATGAAGCTGTTCTCAGCATTATTCCGCAGAGGAAGCAGCGGTTGACAAGTCTCGGGCAGAATGATGCCGCCGCTGCGCATTATCCCGAGGGGAGAAACGACCTTGTTCCATTTTCCCGTCCACTAGGGCTGCAAGGAATATAGTAGGGTGTCGTCTTTTAGATGACGGTTAGATCGGCTTCCGTGCATGTGTGGGAGATCCCCCGCGGTGCCATTTCTTGGGGGGTTTGCTTTTACAGATCTTCCGGTACTTTCAAAGGTCATGCTGTCATTAATGATGGTCGGTACATCTATGCCGGTTGAGCACTGGGGCGTCGCAACGTCAATCATGAAAATGGAAATACATCTCTGTCACTGGCGGAAAAGAGACTAAATTAGTTTGACACATAATGGCCCGAACGAAGCCTACAAAGGGTAAAATGTACAGCACATGTAGTAGGTGGTATTGTAGTGCTGGGGTACGGATGCCTACTTAGATATCTAAGGTATGGCAGGTGAACACCGCGTAGCCAACATTTATTGCTCAGGCGGACTTGAAGTCAGCATTTTACTCACAGTGGCCGATTTGTCCAAGCATCTAGGCCACTCGTGGACCTTGCCCTTCGGTCCAAGAATCCTAAATGTCATGCTAAAAACACACATTGGTTAGCATAGTGCACACTGCGATCTCATGTGATAGTAGGAGGACGGGTTGCAACGTACTCATCATCACCAACACCGTATCTGATTCTGACGGCCTACGGGTTCGCCGGCATGGCCGCCGCACCAGGGCCAAGAGGCAAGAGGATCCAGCATAGCGACGGTCATGGTATACGACGAGACGCGCCCGCAGACGGGATGCTCAAAGTAGGCAAGTCGAGGCTCGTCCTCTAGCCACAGATCATTGATGACGTTGACCAGCCGGAAGAACCCCCCTCCCCGCATGGCTGTCCTGACGGCTGCGCTCATGTCGCCAAAAGCGCGCAGCATGAGGCCCCTTTGATGGGCATTCGGTAGCGGATGAGGAACCTCTTGCCAAACTGCTCCGTCGTCTTGGTGATTAATTCGCGCTGCGGGAGGATACCAGCGTAGTTGCTCTGGAGATTGTGGATGTGGGCATTCTATGTCTGGGTTGGTGACGACGGAGATCTCCTTTGGCAGCAGAGATGGCACGGTTGATTTCCCATTCAACCCATTCCTGAGAGGAGGTCTGTAGGTATCGATGGCATCGCGGAGGAGATACAGCAGGCTTAGGGCCGTCACACCGTCGATGTGGGAGTGTCCCAGATTGATGGCAGACTTTCCGTTGGTGGCGACGATGAACTGCATCGGCTTGTCAAACTACCGGTTGAATCCATCGTTTAGCATGGCATGTGTGATTTGTTTGGTGATGGTAGATGGGGTGCCGTCGTCGAGGTTGATCACTAGTGAAGCCGCCTTTACTGTTCGCAGGCACTCTGCGTTTCGGCTACCAATCTCTAGCAAGACTTAGCGTTCCTGTGGATCAAAGTTAGATGCATGTGTATACTTCAGATGGAGTCATGAGACAAAAACAGAAAACTGACCTTGGCCCATGAATCTCTGTTGTCAGCTCCTATATCGTAGCGCGGAAGCTTTCGAGCTCCTCCAAGTCTGCGGCCAAGTGGGATGCATTCCTGAAATGGCACCCCATGGCTTGTTTGAAATCTGGAATTGGCTGTGTTGGTAGCTGCTCGAAGTGTCGTCAGCATCCATACCCGTGCCCGTCTTGTTGCTGGGCGGCTTCCACCGCTGGTTCCCCATTCTGCTCCTGTTCTTCGGTCTCTACTAAACGGGCTGGCTTGGCGCGGGCACCATTGCTGATCAGTGCAGATCTTCCAGCAAGAGTATGGGAAAGACCGATGATACTATCAGGGCCATTCAGCTCCGACGCTTGGAGGGTGACACTGAATGTGCGCACCACTTCAACTGTGTTAGCAACTCTCTCTTCCAAGGGAGGTCGGTCCAAGGCTGCTTACTCCAATTTCTCAGCTCAATGGAAATCAAGGAATCCATTCCAAGCAAGGAAAGCGGTTGATCGAAGCTGATGTCCTTAATGTCACGATTGATGAAGGCAACAAGCTTTTCCCCGATGGCCTCTGCCATGATTCCGGCTGCCTCCTCCATGGATGTCGCATTCCGCAACGCTGTCTCGACGTTGCGTGTGGGATTCGCACCTTGTATCGATTCTGTCCCAGTAGTCTCCGTATATGGCAACATACTGAAGAACGGGTTTGCCAGAGCAAAATAGTCCTGGGACAGCAGGGAGTTTCTGTCAAAGCCCATGGCAGACTGGCCGCAGCCATCGGGCCCTGCGTTGCTGGGGTCCATGGCGTACTGGAGCACCTGGAAGAGCTCGGTGAAGGTCATGCCCGCCAACTCCAGGAGCTCCCTCTGCGACTGTGTCGCCGTCATGGATGCGATCGAGTTGGAGCCAGCAACCGCGCCGATGTTGACGGTAAAGTACCGCGTGCGGGTCTTCCCGTTGCGCTCATGCACGAAGGCGTCCTGGAAACAGTTTCCTGCCGCGTAGTTGGACTGCGCGAGACGCCCAGCTATACCGCTGACTGAAGACAGAGTTATGAAGAAGTCCAGGTCGGTGGACCAGAAGGCATCGTCAAGGTTGACGGTGCCCGCCACCTTTGGCCCCAGACATGTTACCCAGTCATCCAATTCCATGTTGGCGAATGGGCGGTCCTTTATTTTGGGAACATGAAATATTAGAGAGCGTGGTCATTTTATCACACCCATCGGAAATGGGCTGAGGACTTACCTTGAGTACCATTCCACCATGGACGACGCCCTTCACAGGGGGCAACGAGGTCTGGCAAAACTCTTTGACGCGGTCGATGCTCTGCCTGTCTGTTATGTCACACTGTATGATGTGAAGCCTACCTCCGAGATTCTCAATCTGGCTCTCTAGATTGGCCTGATCTGCCTTGTCGATCGACCTGCGTGACAAGGAGACAATATGGCCAGCCCCGAAGCCAGCCAAGAGGCGGGAAATCCTCCGGCCCAAGTCTCCAAGGCCGCCCGCAACAAGATACGTTCCGTTGCTGCACAATTTTAGAGGATGTGGCGGTCGCAAGACGGTCTGGACCTTGGTGTTTTCATGAACCTCAAGAATGACCTTGCCCATATGCTTTCTCTCCGCAATCAATCTAAAGGCCGATTCAATCTGGTCAAGGGCGAAAACATTCAGCGGCCGCACTGGAGATAGGACGCCTTGGTCAAACAGTTGTAGAATCTTTCCGAGCAACCTGAACATCCTATCAGGTATCGCATCCAGGAGGACAGTGAGGTCGACCGCCGCGAACGTCAAGTTCCTGTCAAAGGGTGCCATGTCCAGACGGTTCTTCCTGTAGATGTCCGTCTTGCCGAGCTCGACATGAACGCCCAGGGGCGCAAGGCAGTCCCAGCTCTCAGCGAGGATCTCGCCCGAGAGGGAGTTGAGGACGACATTGACTCCCCGGTTCGCGGTGAGCTGCATGATCTTCTGCTTCATGTGCCTGGGAGACTGACGGGAAGAGAAGATGTGACTCTCTGGGATGCTGTACTCGCTCGCAACAAACTTGGCCTTGTCGAAACTGCCGACGGTGGCAAAAACTCTGGCTCCGAGGTGCTGTGCGATCTGGATAGCGGCTTGGCCGACTCCTCCTGACGCTGAATGGATGAGCACCGACTGGCCGCTTTCCAAGCGCGCGACCTCCACCAGGCTGTAATACGCCGTGATGAAGACAGTGTAGATGGAAGCGCCCTCAACAAGACCGACAGAATCAGGTAGTACGTGGCAGTGGGCCCCCTTTAGGCGAGTGCGGCTCGAATACGCAGCTCCAAGCAGGCCTATGACTCGGTCACCCACCTTGTAAGTGCCCTGAACGAATTCTCCCGACCCAACTGCTGTGACGATACCAGCAACCTCGCCGGCCATGGGCGTTGTCGGCGGCATCTGACCCAGGGCTATGAACACATCTCGGAAGTTGACGCCAAAAGCGCATGCTTTGATCTGGATCTCGTCGTCGCCCAGTGGGGGAGCTGGCGCAGGATGGTGGGTGAAGCAAAGGCTGTTTAGGAGACCCGGGATCTTGACCTCCAACTTCAGGGGATCGCTGCCCTGGAACAGACACGGTTCGAGTTTCGAATCGTCATTGACGCGGTCCGCCCAGTGGTTGAATTCCGTATCCGTGTGCAATCTCGGCACCATAAGCCGGCCTTGGCGAAGAGAGAACTCGGAGTCGTCGACGCGGTCGGTTCTGCTTGCTGGGCACAGACATGCGCCGACAATCTTGGTGATGGAGTCAACAACACCGGGGAGAATATCCCTCCCCAGAGTATCCTGGATATCCAGTGTGATGAACCGCATAGCTTCGTTCTCGCGGCGCAATGAGCGTGCTGCCCCGGTAACCAACCCCTTCATCGCGACTATCTGGGCTGTGGCTGACTCTTGGTAGCCAACCCAGCAGACGCTGCGACAGTTTGTCAGGAGCGATTTGATCCGGCCAAACATGGTCGCAGATGGATCTGATAGTATAGCTCTATTCAGGAGATCCAGAACGACATAGGCTGTCGACTCCTCATCTGTGAGTGTTGTCAGGTCTAGGGTATCCCATTTCGTAGTCGCGCAGGCAAACCCCTTGTCCTGGAACGCAGCAGATAGCTCAGCGCTGAGCAATGAGGACAAGTCTGTTGTTGAATTTGGGTTCACAATGGTTATATGACAGGGAGTGACTGTAGATCCATTAGGGGGTTCTGTGTCAATCACCTTGGAGACGATGACCGAGGTTCTTGGATGCGGTCCGTCATGGTCGTAGGAGGCCAACTCGATGCCATTGAAAGAGGCTTGACGGAGGGCATCGTCCCATCCTTCACGGGTCAAGAGCGGCGAGTCTTTGCGCCCGTCCTCGGAAGCCCACCACCTACGCAAGGCGTTAGTATGATTGACTACTGATAATTCGATGCAACGGAGACAAGGTAGACAGGACACAACATACCCCGACAGTGTACCAAAGATCATGCCCTCTGCAACCGTGGGCCTTGTCATTTCGACAAGCACAAAACGGCCTCCTGGTCGGAGCAGCTTGTGAACATGCGCCAAGGTGGTAGCAATGCACGGAGTCGCATGTATGACATTGGAAGCGACGATCAAATCGTACGCGTGAGTCTCAAAGCCCTGCTCAACAGGATCCTTGGAAATGTCGAGCGTTTTCAGTTCGAGGAAGCGGCTCCATTTGGCGAACTTCTTCTCAGCATGCTCGAAGAATCCCGCAGAGATGTCGGTATAGCAGTATCTCTCGAGAAGAGACTCTCCGTACGCCTCGAGAGCCTGCAATACGGATGCTGTTGTGCCGCCGGTCCCAGCGCCAATCTCCAGGATCGCCATGTGTGGCCTGTTCTGTGCTTGGAGACGGACGAACTCTGCGGCCTGAGCGTTGGATGCCCCCAGGGTTCCTTCCATGTAGAATCTGTTCAAAAGATCGTCCTCCATCATGACGCTGAGGGCATGAAGCTCGCCAGAAAGGATGGCAGGGAGATTCTTTCCGATTCGCTCCAACATCTGGCCTTCCACTCCAGACTCGATGGACTTCTGAAGAAGACAATCTTTTTGATCCCCACCCTGTACCTCCTCCAGGAGCTTCCTATGGCGCTCTGATCCTAGGAAGTCGGTGATCCAGCCATGAAAAATAGTAAGATGGGGGGCCGCAGTTTCCGGCCTTGTTTTTAAGTTGACCATTGCTCTCTCAAGATAGATGGATGCAGCCTGGTCGTTGAGCTGTAGTTGCTCGCCGATACTAAGACTTCCCTCTGGGCTGGCGAACGCCAAAGTCACCAGATCATGATAGGTAGATTCCGCCAAAAAGTCGACGTGGTCGGCCCAAGCAACTCGGTAATTCTTCTTCCGGCTAAACGGCCGTGCTTCCTTGCCATCGACTGCCTCACCAACCGCTCGCAACTGTATTGCAGTTGTGGTGCAGACGAGTGTCAACTCGCCGCTGCCATCGGAGGCTTGTTGGAACAGCCAGGTGTTGCCCCTGGCTGATCTCTTCCCTTCAGGGGTTATCTCGCAGGCGATGAGGAGCTCATCTCCAGGTTTGACCGCGGTGTCAGCAGAAATATTGAACTCGGCCGTGGTCGTGGGCATTACTGCGGCTTGACAACACTCCTCATAGAAAAGCAACCCCATAACGTGGTTGGGTACGTCCAGGACAGCAGGATGGATGGTATGGGGTTGGTAGAATGACCGAGGCATGTGGATGCCTATATCCGGCACGACCATCTTTGCAAAGCCAACTCGCTTCCCCACAGATATCTCGGTCAATGATGTGAAGCTTGGTCCGAAATCGTTGCCGGCTGCCCTCATGGTCGAATACAGAGACTGGGGGCCAACAGGAGTCTTGGCCAGGGATCGAATTCTCTCCAGATTCTCGAGTGACTGCGCCAGCTCAGCCTTACTCTCGTCTCCAATCCATTCAGAATCGACAGGTTTCGTGGCCGGCATCAAGTCAGCCCTGATCATCCCGGAGAAGTTTTGCGCCCATGAGCCATCGGGGAGGCCAGAAAGGATGCGGATCGACTCCCAGGGGCTGTCTTCGCCTGTGTTTCCACAGGACAGCACCAGCTGGATCTCCACATCAGAGCCCTGGCCGTCGAGCTGCTCGCTCGGCACCACGACTGCCTTCTTGACCTCAAAGTCCTTGAGCGCGAGTCTTGCGATGGTAGTGTTGGGGCTGCGTAGGAGCGACAGCTGCTTCATCGCCTCGAGGGCCATGCAGATATACCCGGTCCCCGGCCAGATGACCTGACCCTCTACTACGTGGTGGGCGAGCCAGGGTAGGCGCTCCACACTGATATGGTATCTCCATCGTGGCTCATGCAAGGGGCTCGTGATATCCAGCAGTCCAAGGAGGTCATGGTAGGGGTATTGCCGCAATCGGTGGTCTCTGCTCAACCTAGATTCGCGCCAATATTTCCTCGAATGGTCCCACGGGTATGGAGGAAGATCACTGATGCAGCTATGCAGATCATCATCCGAGCCCTGCATGCGCAAGACAGACTTGAAGTCGACAGGAAACCCAAGCTCGAAGAGGCGAGCGGCAGCTGAGACCATGGTGCTGCCCGCATTCTTCTTCCTGATGAGCGACGGGCAGTATGTGTATTTTAAACTTGAGACCTGAGACAGGGTTTGTCGTACGGGCCCTTGGAGGGCTGGGTGCGGTCCAACCTCGACGAAGAAGATGTTGGCAGCATCTCGCGCAGCAATGCTTGAACTTGCCTTTACCATAACGGCAGAAACGAGGGCTTGTACTGCGTCACTGAAACGAACCTGGGAAACCAGATTTTCAACCCAATAGTTGGCTCCAAAACCAGAAGTTTTGATTGTTCCGGTGACGGAGGAGTAGAAGGCAGCTTCGGGCTGGCGGGACTCAAGAGCTTGTATGTTCTTTATCGACTCCATGTATTCATCAGCGACCTTCTCCATGTGATGGGAGTGATAGGCCGTGTCCACCATCAGCCTCCGGCTTGTGATGCCAGCCTCGAGGTCTAATATCCTCTCCAGATCCCTAATGCATGCTGCGTCGCCAGACACGGTCACACTGTCAGGGCTGTTGACGCAGGCTATCACAACCCTCCCGTTTCCACTGGCTGTCACCGTCTTCAGGATGGGCTCAACGACCTGCTCTCCGCAGGCCACTGCCAGCATTGCTCCTTGAACTGCATTAGTTTCCTTGGCCATGGCGGAGAATCGTCCCCGGAAGAAGGCACTGTGACAGAGGTCAGCCGATAATACGAATATGAGAAGACATGGGATAAAGGCTTACACCTGGATAGCAGCCATTCGGCCCAGGTGCCCAGCCGCATACGCCGCGGCAATCTCTCCAGAGCTATGGCCGATAACCCTACTTGGGCGGATTCCAAGACTGGCAAAAAGATCGACGAGTGCGATTTGGATAGCCGTCGTTGCTGGCTGGGAGAGCTCTCCCTTTCCGATTCGGGAATCCCCATCTGCCTTTCCCAGCTCCTCCAGCAGATTCCATTGACATCCGAGACGTCCCAACATTGCATTCGACTCGTCGAGCGATGCTCTAAAGGCTGGCGATGTAGCAATGAGCTCGTGGCCCATGGCAAACCATTGCGCACCTTGGCCCGTAAAGACAAAAGTCAGGTTGGCCGAGGTCACAGCCCGTGTTTTGGATAGCGTGGCAGCTAATGTCTCCTGTAGCTCGTCCCAAGTCGATGCCGTGGGGACGCTCCTCCATTGGAACTGTGACCTGCGGCAGCACAGGGTATATGAGAGGTCCTTAAACTCTTCGTATGTGCGCTCTCTTGCAGAAATCCATCGCCGCAGTTTTTCAGGCATAGACTCCAGCGCGACTTCAGAATGAGCTGTAAGGGGAAAGGGGAGTGCGGCCTGTGGAGACCGGCTAGTACTGGTAGGACCAACATCATCATGGCCATTTGTTCCGCCGTTCATCAAGTGGTTTACATTTCCGTTGAGAGATCCTCCATTGACAGTAACTCCAGCAGAGGCTTCCATGACAAGATGGGCATTTGTCCCACCGTACCCATAAGAGCTTACGGATACTCTTTTGGGTCCCTCGTGACCGACAGGGACCAGCGGCCTGAGCTCAGTTGGGATCTGGGAGGTATTCAGCAACTGCGAAACGGTAAGTTGTCATGGATAGCTTTTTATTTACCTTGATTCCCCTCTCTTTCAGGCTTAGGCCAGGCTTCTCGGTGATGAAATTGGGCTGTGGCGGGATTTGTCCCTTCTTGAGGACCATGACGGCCTTGATAAAACCTGCAATGCCACTGGATGCTTCCAAGTGACCGATGTTTGCTTTCACTGAGCCGACATAAAGTTCATGATCTTTCCTGGTGCTCGATATGGCTTCTGCAATTGATTCAATCTCGGCCTTGTCGCCTGTGGATGAAAGCTGTTAGATCCCATCTCATCCCACTACAAAGCAACATACACTAAACCGACTTACCCGCTTGCGTGCCCTTGTGAGGAGTTAGCAGGTTATCTTCTCCAACATTGAATTCTCACAAGACATACTGTGCCATGCGCTTCAAAGTATAGCGTCTGGGCGGGGTCCAGGCCAGCAGATTGATAGACATGCTTGACTAGGGCGGATTGGGCTTTGGCGTTGGGGAGCAGGATACCAGCCGTCTTTCCGTCCTGGTTGATACCAGAGCTGAGGATGACTGAGTGGATAGGGTCGCCGTCCTGAAGCGCATGGCTGAGACGCTTGAGAATGACGGTGCCGATACCTTCTCCACGGCCGTATCCTGCGCCTCTGCTGTCAAATGGGAAACATTGCCCTTCTGGGTTTGCCATGCTATAGAGGCCCTGTCAGTTCCGAAAATTCCTCATTGCATCTGTTCCAGACTCAGGCTCACCCGTTGCAACTCCAAGGAATAAACTGATCGGGATGTAGTAGCAGCTCTGTACCACCCGCAATGGCCATTCGCGACTCCCCGGCCCTTAGCGAAAGACACGCTTGATGAATAGTTACAAGACTACCAGACTGTTGCTGGTGTCAGCGCTAATCTTCTATTATACCTCCAAAACAGGGGTGGTCCTCGTAGTCTTACACAACCAGTGTCCAGAGTCATTGCGCCTCCTCTCAGATCAAACACATACGAGATGCGCGCAGCCAGGATGGCCTCGCCGTTGCCAGTGATGGAATGATTTCCAATCAGAGGTATGTCCTTCCACGTCATCCGGTCGTAGTCCCTCGCAAACACCGACACAAACACGGAGGTATCTGAGCCCCTGAGGCTATCCAGCAGGACACCAGCATTCTCCAGCGCCTCGTAGGTGGTCTCCAGCAACATGCGCTGCTGCGGATCAGTCTGCTCGGCCTCGGACGCCGAGAACCCAAAGAACCGGGCGTCAAACTCGGCAACATTCTGCTTAAGGAAGTACCCATTCTTGGTGTTGAGTGCCTCCCTAGCTTGCGGGTCCGGATGGTAGAAGGAGTTGGCATTCCAGCGGTCAGAGGGCACTTCTGATAGCCCCATCCGGCCTTGGCTGACGAGATCCCAGAGCTCCTCAGGATTCCCTACTCCGCCTGGGAAGCGGCATCCGATGCCGATGACGGCAATGGGCTCGGTATTATCCATGGCGAGCTGGAATGAATCGCGGTCGCCAAGTAAAGTGGGAAGATGGGTTGGGGGGAATTAGAAAAGTTCATAGAATATCGACACATGCGCCTTCACAAGCGCCGGCGATATAATACTTTAAGCTGCAGAGCCCGGCTTTCCATATCTCACCGACATCAGCCTCAGCCCCCCCTAATGCCAAGTGAGGCCAGCGGCACGCCAGTGTGAGACACCACATATGTACCACGGTGACATTTCTGCTCCGTACAATTCGCCTAAGTACAAAGTACATGTATCCGTAGGTTCTCGGAAAATGGTGAGTCATGGTCCTGCAAAGAGTCGGACAATACTCTACCCGTACGCCATGTCTTACAGGCATCCGGGGCACATGTTCCGGCACCAGCAGCATCTCGTCTCGTAAGGACCTGTGGAGCTCGTCGATGACGCCTTGGCTGTTCGATCCATGCAATTAGAATTGTGGCATCATATGATTCATCCCAAGGAAGCCAAGAGCCAATGTTAGAGCAAAGTGGCGATCTAGATCAGAACCCCCATGATGCCGAGAAATCTGACCGGGATGTATCGGAGGCAGAGGATTATAAAAGGACAAGGGAGAGCCAAGTCTTTATCTGTCCGATGCCTATTTCTTCGTCGCCATTGGCGGGACAGTCCTTAGTCCCCGCCCATAACAGCATGCATATATGTACTATATCTACTTCAAATTTCGGATAGAATACCACCGATTTGGTGCCACGGCCCGCAACTAAGGGTCTCATCGTTCTATATATCCCATTTCCCAGAAACACCGCCGTAGTGTACAAGTCCCCGGCTCCCAGAACATGTCTAGACTTAAGGTTGATGCACCCAAAGGCGCTGTGTGCTATCAAAGTTGCGAAGTTTGCCACCGGGTCTACTCCTTCTCACCTCCTTTTATACCTCAGTATCTCCCAAAAGATGGTCACACTAAGCTATACTCCAACACCACTGCTGGTCTACATCTCTATAGCTTCCATTGTAGCTGTGGTCATCCATTTACTCCTAAGGAAGAACCGCAGAGAATGGCCAATCAGTTACCGGCTCATCCCGCAGCTGTCTGTTCTTCGCAAAGCCGTCCAAGATGCGCGTCAACTCACTGACGCAGAAGTTGCAAAGCAGGAACCGGTAGTGGACGAGGCTCTCCAAGCTAGCGAAAGACCTCCCAAGCTGGTCAACACTCTCCGCTGGATGTATGAGCTCGCCAAGGCCCGAAAAGGTGGACTACACGGCAGCCCAAACTGGCCTTTACAATTTTTTGAATCCCCTTGTTGTCATTTATTGATGGATTGTTTCATGAAATCCCTTGCCAGATACATGGGAAAAGGTGTGTCTGCTAACACCTGTGTCTGCTAACACCCCTCGTCCAAGGTCGCCATGGGAGCCTAGATCGCACTTCCCACCCAGGCAATGATCAACATATGCGACCGCCCAAAGCTTGCCTAGCGCCCCCGACAGAAGATTATAATCGCCATTGGGTGAGTTGATGAACAGCTACCTGAAGGAAATCCAGCGTATCCGTCACGCAAACGCAGGTATGCCTAGCTTTCTCGCCATAAATCTCTTGTCAGCCTAGTTGTTTAACAATAGGCTCCAAGTCTCGATGAACCGTTTTGCCAACAAGCATCCACCTCTCTGGTGGGTCGGCATTGGTCGACATGCTTGCCCAGGGCGTTTGTTCGCAGTGTGTCACATCAAGATTTCCTTGTGCCACATGCTACTAAAGTATGATTGGAGGTTTGTGCTAGGTGCTGATCCGGCTCAATATGATTTTGATGAAACCGTGGGAAGGATCAAGCCATCCTTTCAGGTTCAATATCGCAGGAAGAGTTGAAGAAATCAACCTCGACGTATTTTAAAGCTTGGGGTTTTACGCTTATAATCACAGAAATCGCTGGGACAAATATCCTGCATCACACAATGTCATCTTTGAATACGTCTCCAGAATTCAAAACATCCCAATCTCCATTGTGCCCTCTAAGAGACGCCCTTAACCTCCTCCACTTGCTTTGAAATACCGTGCTTCTATCGACAGGTGCCGCTTACAGGTTGCTCGGGATAGATCGCATATTAATTAACCAGTATACGATAGGGCACTTGGAGCTTGCCCGTTTTTCGCCCATTAACACAGCTATGGAGAAGCACACAAAGTCTACCAAGGTCTCTAAACTCGACCGTAACAAGCATCGCTCAGATGATTTTCGTCAGGCTTTCTCAATAGTTTTGCTCGTCATTCCAGTATAATGTATCAGCGAACACCCTATCGCAAACTGTCAGTACATGTCTTGTCGCTCGTTGAAGCTCTAGATTCCTGGGGACACCTACTCGGGGCCTGTGGCCATCATCTCCCACCCAAATTTGTTGCTGATATACTGGATCAGGTGGCTCGCCATCTTGATCTGACCAACATCTGTTGGGTGCCAGAGCGGCCCCACGTCGTTGAATTGGAGGATCCCCGTGGTGTTGAAGAAATGGACAAACGGCTCGGCAGGTTTGTCCAATGTGGTGGTCTGATTTGTGACGCCGTCGTAAATGATGGGAGCAGAGAGATACTCATCCGAGTTGAAGTACTCGTAGACAGAGTACACTTCGCTGGCCAGGTCGTGGTTTTGGAAATACGAGTTGCCCGACTGGTAAAAGCCGATCCACATCTTCATGATGATGACCTGGGCATTTGGCCATTTCCCATGGACTCCCTGAATGAGCCGTTTGTAATGCGCAACGTAGTCTACCGGGTCGACGTTGTTTGCTTCGTTGGCATCGTTGGTGCCGATATTTATGACAACAAGGTCGGCTGCTGGATGCGCGTTGAAGTTCCAAGGCTGCTCCCTGTCACCCCATATCTCCTGTGACCTCCAGTCCCCCGATGTTGTGTAGAACCATTGATGCGACTGGCCGCGTGGGTTGCCAAAGCACTCCTGGTCAGTGACACAGATGCCGGGCCGGGCCGTGATCGAGTACTCGGTGTTGCCGAACCCCTCTCCAACGCCGTAGGCGAACCCAAACAGAGTTTCGTACGAGGCGTACATCCCAGATGTCAGGCTGTCGCCAATGAATTCGATTGATCGGGGCCGGACGCTAGGTTTCGAGATGGACTCCCCCTTGGAGACATGGACCTTGTCGATTTGGATCCCGTAACCCCAGTTCGACACGCGCATTTCAAAGACGTTGGGGCTAAAGGGATACGTCTCGTTGACACCAGGGGTCACTGAACTAGTGAATTGATGCGTTGCGCCGCCCGTAACATTGGTAAACTGCCAGTCCATTCCGCTGACACGGTAACCGACGAGTGTCCCAGACTGCGTGTAATTTCCAAACGTTATGGCCACATCATTTCCACTGAAGCCGAATCGGACTCCGGGAGCACTGTCTATATTTTAGCGGGCTTCGTTCACGACGAGAAGCCAGTTGGGCGCACTTACGACCAGTGTGAGACGTGTTTGGCATCCCATCTGCCCATATAGTGTATCTCGGTAGCGTTGGCGCCGTATGTTCTCCAAGAACCTTCGGATAGGTCGATTTGGGTATTCGGGTAGTCTGTGACTCTAACCTGGCCATTCTGCAGAATGGTCGATGTGCTGAGGGACAGCAAGCAAAACGCCGCCGTGAGTCGGGCAAACATCGTGGCAGCCCAGTGGTCTCAAAGATCAACATACGCAACTCATAAATGCCTCCATAGGGGGGTTTATTGAGCTAGTTATGTACTGTTGGTGGTCTTGACAGAACCGATTTCAGCATTGGGAAACCCGCTCCGTGTCCCTCGGACCTCTGGGTAGACAGAGAATCCACCAGTGGGAGGGAATGGCTCCGATGCTAATATCAGTACCTCAAAATTTGCATCCAAGAATGAAAGAAGAATCCCACAAGATCCCTGACATACAACGAAAACTCGCTGTAGCAATTGTCGACTGTCGTCCATGCTCACACAATGGTGAACCTTTGTGAACCTGAGATCAGCTTGGCCAAATCCACCGTTTCTTTCCATCGATCATCGGAGAATAAAGAGGCCTCTTGACGTACCGCCACGGCGAAAAGCCGCGGGCGTCTACGTCGCGAGAACCATTTTACCCGAGCTCAAGGGGTCGGCCAGGTGCGGAGGGGGTGACTCCGCGACGCTGCAACTCGCCAAGCTTCAATAAACGGTTTAATATCGACCCCACCATGCATAGCTTCCGGACCGTTGCTCTAGAGGTATATAAGTATATTGGAAGCAAACATGGAAATTCGGTGGCTCTACCAAGCGCAGAATGTTGCCAAGCGGACGATGGAGAAACAGCTTAACAGTTCTCTTGAAGAGGGAAGGACCAAGGAGGCAGTGTATGGATGGCAGGTGCGTTGTTGGTTGCCCTTCCCCGCAGTCGTCTGTCCGCCTCAATACATAGTACAACTCTCTTTAATTTGGATTTGAGAATTGAACGACCCTATGTTCAACTCTTCCGTACTATCCTTGGTTGAAGTCATTCCAGAGAACCAGATGCTACCATGGATATACCATCTAAACCCCAAGAACTCTGCCCCCGTTGCCGCGCAATCAACATTGCCAGATACCTCTACCATGAGGACTACCCAGGCATTGTGGAACTTGGTCCCTACCAGAATATCCTAAAGAGCAGTCATTGCTCTTTGTGCAGGCTTGTTATTCAAGCTCTGAGTGTTCACTCCACCAAGCATTGGAGACCTGACGTCTATCCTATTGAGATTTGCTATCTTGGCAGATACAGCGACCCCGACAAACCAGGGCTCGAGGTCTGGTTTCATGCCACGACAAGTACAATACCGGCCGGGCATTGTGGTCATCTTACTGTGATCGGTAGAATCCTATCCCTCAATACTGGCTCATGTAATAAAATTCACGCTCGTCTGCTTGGGGCCCAGATGGATTACCCCTTGGTCAGGAGCTGGATTGACGCCTGTACGCTACAACATGGAGAAAGGTGTAGCCCCAGCGCTCCCATGGGCCTTTCTTTAGATCTAATCCTGATCGATGTTAAAGATATGAGGCTAGTCCGCAGGAGCTGGGACTGTCGCTACCTAGCTCTGAGTTACGTCTGGGGAGACGAGAAGTCATTCCAGACTGTCAAGGACAACTTCGAACAGCTTCAGCATCAAGGGGCATTGTCAAAGATCCGCGCACAGCTCCCACAGCTCATCAACGGCGCCATAGATCTTGTCAAAGGTCTTGGAGAGACTTATCTGTGGATTGATGCGCTCTGCATCGTCCAAGACGATCCAGGGGTCAAGGAAGAATACATTTCTCACATGGACAAAATATACGGTCTATCCCTGCTGACAGTTGTTGCTCTCACTTCCGAAAATGCCAATTCTCCCCTTCCTAGGGTTACCGCTGGTTCCCATGGATCAGCTCAAACACCAGTGCAGATCGGATCCATGACGCTGGTAGCTGGCTTACCACATCTTCACACTCTGGAGCAAGCGACCAAGTGGCACCGTCGAGCATGGGCATTCCAGGAAGGAATACTCCCGAAGAGACGTCTATACGTCTCAGAAAGCAGTGCTCTACTGCCTACTACTTAGAGAGCTGTACCGACGAGACTAGCAAGATTAGAGTACTCCCTAGGAGCTTGAACCCTCTTGACAGGAAGGCCGAGGGTAATCAGAGTCGACAGTTCGACATCTATGAGGCACTTGTCAAATCGTACTCATGGAGAGACCTATCCTACCCCTCCGACTCTCTGAATGCCTTCGCTGGACTTCTTTCGGCGTTGAGTACTTCTTTCGGCTGGAAATTTTCGAGTGCACTTCCAGAGGATGTTTTTGGTCTCGCGCTTCTCTGGCGCCCTATGGGCAGTTGCCGGGTGCGACCGAGGGAGCGATCAGATGGGATACCAGACGCCACTAGATGTACATCGCCTACCTGGTGCTGGACGGCCTGGAGCGGATATCTTTTCTGGGACCCTTGGCGCCTGGACTCGTACGTGGGGAAGAATGTCTCCATCAAAACTAAGGTGGCGGAATTCATGGCCCGGGACAGGCGTGGTGGTGTACGAAGCATCTCTCGTGGAAGGACGACGCTCGACAACCAGGGACAAGCTGCTTCCAACCCCCGGCTCCTGGAGCTGGCGATATCCCTGGAGAAGCGGCTGGCTTCTGCTGAGACACTTTCCGACTGCGCATTGGCTTTTGAGGCCATGACACTAAAGGCTGCAACTTACACGATCTCACCGCCGCCAGTGCTGGCACTCAGCTCGTCTAAGCGCAACTACTCCGACTTCTTTAAGAACGGATTACGTGGCTGTCTGTGGGTCTATGACTCTTCGGGCCAACACTGGGGGCGATAAAGGGAATGAGTTCGGACGATCTCCCCGGAGAGATGGATGACTACGCTCTTATCCTCCTGTCTGCCAGCGACCAAGACCGAGTTTCACAGGCAGACGTCGAGGCCTATCGAGATCGTCTACCCCTAGAGTATCCTTCCAGCGAGGAGAACTATGAGGAAATCTTCGACACGAGGACATACGGATATAAAGAGTGCTGGGCATTGAATGTCATGTTGGTGAGGTGGCTACATGGAGAGAGTGTCGCAGAGCGAGTGGCGGTGGGTCAGATTCACGCAGACGCCTGGGTCAGAATGCATCCGCAGCAGAGGGCAATAGTCTTGGTTTAGTAGCGGTGAGCTGATAAGAATGAAGATATTGTAACAGGGCCAGCCTTGACGGGCATGTCGTTTCAGGCGCAGCGACGTGCGGCGATGCCAGACCGCTTGGTCGTCTGACAGCTTTCGCGTCCTCGGCTGTTGATCCAGTAGCCAGTCCCCGGCGATCCCAGGTTCGATCGACGATGGGTATAATGCTCTGGCATCGTGCCAGGGGATCGCAAGGAGATACCGGATGCGCTTGGCGGTGCGCTGCTCTGGAGCGTAGAGGCGAACGGCGGGCGGATATGTGATGCTCCGGTGGAGGTCTGGTGAAGGTCTGATGGAGGTCTGATGGAGGGATGGGTGGGCCAAGACACCACCAGCCGTTCGGGCGGCCGTTCGGGTGGGCAGAGGCTAGAGCACCAGAGGGTTAATAATAGTGGGCAGAGGGGGCAGGCTGCAGTGGTCAGGGTCGAGTGGAAGAAGCCCCTCTATATCCAATCCATACCTTCTCATGCCGCATCACACCACCCACCTCGCCGAAGTCACCCATTGCCTTGGGTAACCTCTCGTCGCTCCCCCATCTATTCTCTGCGTCTTGCGCCTGTCCTTGATTCCCCTCGTCCTCATAACCCAGAGCTGCAACAGAACCTCGCCCCGCGGCCCCCTTCTGCCTGTCGGATAGGTAGTTGCGAAACGCTCACAGCGGCACGCAAACAGCGGCCCTGTGGCCATTCCCCAATCACAGGGAGCCTCGCCTTCCCCAGAAACGCTGCGGTGCACCCAGCCGCCCTCGGCGGGCACTCAGCATTCTGCAGCATTGCAGCATTGCAGCATTGCACCACGCCCTTTTTGGTTTGTCCCAGCTTGCCGTTATCGCCGACCAAAACCTCCCAGGCTCCCACAACAACAACGAATACCACTGCTACTCCCACCACCACTGCTCCAGCAAATCCTCTCTTCCTCTGCCCAGCCGGCCATGCCCGACCCCGTCTTCGCTCCGAGATCATGACGCTCTGCGTACTGCACCCGCCGAACAGGGCCGCCGTCGTACGCTTCCCCATGTCCGCCATCGTCGTTGGGCATCAACCACCTCGTCTGCCTCATTCCCCCACCAACCACCGCCGACCCAGCAGTCCATCGCCTCCATCCAATCCATCGACACCATCATCATCACCACCGCGGTGCCGGCTCCGACATTGTGACAACCCCGCCGCTTCTCGCGCGCCCCGGCGCCCCGCGCGCTTCCTCCCGCAATGACGGCCAACGCCGTCCCGGACACGCAACTGGGCCTGACCTCGGAGGAGATCCAGCTGCTGCGGCAGGGCCAGGCCGCCGTCGACGGCGGGTCCAGCAGCTCCCGCGCCGCCAGCAGGGCCAGCAGCCAGGGGCTCCTGCTGCTCGACAGCTCGTCGCTCGCCGCGCTGGGGCGCTACTTTGACCGGCTCATGGTCAGCATCGAGCAGAATATCCAGTACCTCAGCCAGCAGGCCCAGATGTTCACCCAGGTCCAGTACGACCGCGCGGGGAACATCATCGACGGCGCCGACGAGGAGATTGCGCGCTACACCGACATCATACAGCAGCTGGACGAGCTCGAGGTGGACTTTGACCGCATCGCCCACATCAAGGAGATTGTGAAGCAGCACAGGTCGCGCGTGGAGAACCTCGAGAGGGATCTGGACGCGAGCGGCTCGTCCGGTCGGCACAGGCATTCTTCGCATCGACACGGCCATCGACATCAACAATCCTCTCACCGTCACCACCGCCGTTGAAGCGATTTTCCACTACGAATACACTGTCGACACACAACCCAAAACGACGCGAATCAGAAACAAGACGCACTAGGAATCATCTCTTTTCAAAACTCTTAACAAGTCTCACGAGCAAAAGCGAAGGAAGAAAAAAAAATGGCCGAATGACGCGGGTTATTACGGTACCGCTTTGGACACACAAACTCATCACTCATCACATGCTTGGGGGCCGTGATGGAATCGGAAACGAAGCAAGCAGAGCGAGCAGACCATTTGTGGCAGTTTTGGGCGATGCATGGAATTCTGAAAGATGGCAGAGGCCTCGCGGCTGGTCAAGAAGGGATGGCCTCACGGCTCCGTTTGGTTTGGGTTTGGGGGTACACGGCGTTGGATCGCAAGTTGCTTTTTTCCGTCTCTCATACGTTCCTCCCGATCTGGACTCTTTTAATCTTCATTGGGATTTGTTTGACTCCGCGGATATTAGGTTGCATTTTGATTTGGAATACCCCTGTTCAGCATTTTCCTTTCATGTCGAGACAGACGAGACACTGTCTCGTAGGCACGCAGAATACCACCCCTAGCGATTTGCTTCCCAGAATTAGTATTCGTACTCGTAGTCTTTGGACTTTTGAACTCTGACGACACCCTCTCGGCCGTGATCCGTTGCAAGAGGCACCACAGAGGCCGAGGACCATGTGATGGTGAGGAGGGGAAAATCAGGCCCCTCAGAGGAAGTTATACCACCACAACCCAGCCGAGGCAGCAGTATTCACCACCACCCATCATCATCATGGGCGTCAAAAGACGTGGGTGTGCAACAGAAATGGCCCCGAGTTGCAGCGCGAAACACACCGAGAGCAGCCCACCAGGAACCCATGACGAACACCCTCCTTCTTATCCCCGTCCAGCTGTCCATGTGAGCAGCCCTCGGCGGGTATCCGGACGCTGTTGGCTGCGCGGACCGTGCCATCCGCCATCCATCCGCCATCCGCCAATCCGTCCGCCCTCCACCAGTTCGCACAACCCTCACCTGCCCAAGTCGGGATGAGATAAAGAGGGGGAAGGGGGGAAAGCCAGTCCTCATCGCCACTCCAGGCGCTCTGCACCTATCCGCACGCAGTAACAATTACTCAATCCATCATTCGCGGGACAAAGGAGGGTGGCCATCGAGTTGAACCGTCCCGTTCGCCCGGATGGTGGTAGATGTAGGGTAACGTAGGCACCCAAGTACAGGTAGGACCTGCGTGCGTGGAGTTATGGTGCGGTCGCAAGCAAGGCACAGACGCAATGCATTCGCACCCGACATGCAAGACATGCAAGATACCCGCTGAGACACATGGCGGAGCTGCAGCTCTGCATCAAATTTGGTTTCCAACAATCTACAGTGCCTATTATTATAATAAAACCCTAAACGCCATGGGCTGGCAAACACGTATTATATACAGCGCCTGTGCAGCGATACCCATACCCTGGAGGCTGTAACAAAAGAACAACACGGGATCGTGATGTGATGCGGGGAACAAAGTGAAGAGGAGAAAATAATAAGTGTTCAAAGAAAAAGAGAAGCTACTCCAAGGGGGGAGATGTGCCTATCCAGATACGTATCATCAAGTCATCTCGCCCGCTTCCGCAGTTGCAAACAAATCCAGACAACGCCTGGTGCTCCCCATGGCAGACTGTCGCCTGTCATATCCGCTAACGCCGTCCTGTATAAACAAATGAAAAAGGTACAGTGCGTCTGGTCGGCTGGCATTTCTTCGCCAATGCCAGGTGGATCGTGTGTCTCGGCTGTGCCCATCGCTTGCCTAGTCCTGTGTGCTGTATATGGACACCCAGAGACAAATGTGAGTCATTTCTCAGGGCTGCGAATACCTCTACGCCCTAGCAATCCTGCGATGACGCACGAGAAACGGGCTGGGCATCTCGTCCCTCTCTGGGTCCCAGATGGCAGCGGGTTCGCTGATGGCCCTGCTAACGTTGCGCTCGCCGAGGCGTCGTTTGGGGCTCATCTCCATGCTGGACGAGGGTCCCATGGCGCCGTTGACGCTCAGAGGGCGGCCCCCAGCCCGAGCCTGCTGAAGTTCGACCAGTGTGCGGCCTTTGATGTTGTTCTTGGCCGCCACCTTGCCCAGCGCCTCGCCGTCCCTGCTGTCCCTATTGTCCCTGTCCCTCCTGGTCAGAGACGACGTCCGGGTGAGGCCGGCGGCGTGGGCAGCACTCTCTCCCGCCAGATTCGCCGCCGAAGGTATCTTGCTCAGTCGTCTGATGGGCGATCGTGGACCAGTCTCGGGCGGCTGGCCCAGGCCCACCTTGGACACCAGACCAGAGCTAGAGGGTTGGGATTTCAGGCGGTTGATTGGGCAGGACTTTTGCGATGTAAGCACGGGGCGAGACTTGGACGTGAATGGGTTCTTGGTCGACTTGATGTGCCTCGTCGGTGACGGGACAATATCCTCCTCATCAGACTCCTCGGGCGTGTTGTTGCCGGAACTGATCCATCGAGGCTCATCGGAACTCTTGTTAGCCGCAAAGATGTTACCCTCGGGCACATACTGCGCCTTGGTTACGGCTGTGCGGCGGGGAGACAGCGATAGAGATGCTATGGCTATGGGACTCGGCGATGCCATCTCGATGTCCATCGGTGTGCCCGCATGTCCGGCAAACATGGTCTGAGCGCGACCAAACGGTGTCCGTCCAGCCTTCCTAGGCTCCTTGTGCTTGTGGTCTGGTGTGCCCATCGAGTAATCTGTGACATCTGTCGTCGAAGGGAACTCGTCGCCGCTAGTTGTGTCACCCGACAGACGCTGGTAATCAGTCGGCTCGGACCTTGGCTGCTCGACCGCCAAGGACGACGCCTTCTTTTGTAGCTCTGCTTCTACTTGGGCCTTGAGCTCGATGTCAAACTGCTTGCTGAGTTTCTCGAACTGAGCTTGCGCAAGGCGGTCAATCTCCAGGTAAGCTTTTACCTCCCATTCACGGCGAAGAGACGAGTCAACGTCGCTCAGCTCCTTCTCCTTCTTCTCCAGTGAGTCTTCCTTTGCCCTCAGCCTCTTGCTGAGATCTGCAAGTTCCTTCTCCTTCTTCTCCAACAAGTCTTTCTCTGCCTTCATCCTCTTGTTCCGATCTTCAAGTTCCTTCTCTTTCCGCATAAGCTTGACGGTGGGTAGGTTCAGGAACTGCCACGTCTCAGGTCTCTGATCAGGGTCCACCTTCAGACAATCCTTGATGACCTGACTGAGCTCCCTGGAGTACAGGTCCGGAAGAGGCGCAATCTTGCCCTCCCTAATCTTCTGATATAGCTGGGCATGCGAATTGGCGTTGAACGGCGGCTGTCTAGTACACAGTTCGTAGATAACGCAACCCAGGGCCCAGATGTCCGACTTGAGGGTATATTTCTCGGCGGAGGAGATCTCGGGTGACATGTAGAATGGGGTGCCCACGTAGGTGGATGCGAAGTCGTGGGTTTTGATGATCTTGGAGAGGCCAAAGTCGCCGAGTTTGACCATGTTGTCTTTATCAAGGAGGACTGTTCAGTGTTAGACAATGGGTCGGCTTCAGGATAGGAGGAAGGTGACTTGCCATTTTCGGGCTTCAAGTCACGGTGAAGAATCGTCATGGTGCCTGGGGGAACCTTGGGGGGGCCCTGTGCCATGCCTTTAGCCGGCCCCAGCAGATTCGTGCCCACCTCCGGAGGGTCAACACCATAGTGGCAACGATACAACGCCTGGACAAGCTGGCTGAACATGCTCCAGACAAAAGTCTCGGGGGCCCGCTGGCCCTTGATCTGTAGGTCCTTGATGACCCTGCCGAGGTCACCATTACCGCAGTATTCCATGTATAGGTATAGGTCCTGGCTCATCTTGAGATGTTCGCGGTGGTAGTAGGCGACGATGTTGGGATGTCGTAGGTGGGAGAGGATCTGGAATTCGGAGTGTAGCTGCTCGCGCTCCTTCTGGGACATCTTGCTGTAGGAGATCTCCTTGCGACACATTATGAAGCCGTCGGTCTTGCGGCGGACCTTGCGGATGATTCCAAACGAGCCATGGCCTGCAATTCGGGGTGGCGCGAGTTAGTTGGAGTTTTGCAGAGATGGAGAGTAGGCTTGTGGCCGTAGGTACGTACCGATCTTCTCCAACGTATCGTAATGTTCTTCAGTAGTCATGTTGAATGCATTCACGACTGTGCCGACTCTAGAGCATAAGCCTCCCAGAGAAACCCATACAAGGGGAGTTCCTTGATGGCTGCACGGCAGCAAGAGAGAGGCCGAAGGGCGGGGGAGAATGGTACCCTGCTGTTAGTAACGAAGTCTGTTGTTGTGAGGTTGAAGGTGTGCAACTTGGGGAGTGCGAGTGTCATGGGCCGTGAAGAACAAAGTCGAGACAGCGTGCAGGCAATTCACAGGAGTGACGGGGACCACGGTGCCTGCATGGTTGTGCATGCAGCATGGCCAGTTTCGTTGCCAACAGCCAACCAACGCCACCCGTTGACTCGGCGATCGACCTGACAAGACATGTGGAGTGTAAACAATAGATTACATGCGGTTGTTGGCACGGCAACGCACATCTGCATGCACTATCGAGAAATCGATAAGCGATAAGATAAAATTGATCCACCACTGACGTGGGGCAATGATGTCGGTGGGTCTCACTGCTTCAACGTCGGTCATCACCTAGCTTCGACGACATGGCTCCTACTTTGCTTGACAAGCGCATCTGTCGCCAGCGTCTCTCTTCGGATTCTCATAGAGTTTGTTTTCTTTTGTCCCAGTTGTGAAGAAATTTGTATCCTTTTTTGGAGTCTTGTAGACCTGCATAATTTCCGTCCCACGTCGCACACACCCCGCAATTGGTCGCCACCATGGTCCTCAAGAAGCACGAACTGGAGGGGACTCTGGCCCAGGAGAACCTGATGATTAAGGCTGGGAAGCTCCGGGATGAGAATCCGCTGGATACGAGCGAGCAGTTCAATGAATTCCTGCTGGCTTGCCGACACGGAGACCTAAGAAAGTGCCAGGAGCTCATCAATTTCGGGGTAAATATCAATGGCAAGGACGAATTCGATTACACACCGCTCATTATCGTACGCAGCCCCTGTAAATAAATGAGGATAATACGGCTGACACTGTATCAGGCTAGTCTCTGCGGACATTACGAGCTCGTGCGGCTGCTGCTGGAATCAGGCGCTCTTGCTGAGAGGAACACGTTCCAGGGTGAGCGTTGTATCTACAATGCCCTCAACGACAGGATACGCAACCTGCTCCTGCAGTACGACTTTTCCAAGTCTTCAGATCCACACGTCTACTGGTCAACCCACATCTCGTCGCTCCTCACCAACTTGAGACCTTCTCTGGCCGACATCTCCCTGATCGCCGGATCCGACTCCTTCAACATGCACAAGCTCATCCTCGCCGCTAGGACCCCTTACTTCCAGAAGAAACTTACCGACCAGCCTGAAACCACCAAGTGGAATCTATCGCATGCCATCCCGGTAGAGGCCTTCCAGATCGCTATGCGGTATGTGTACCTGGGCAACCTGCCTCGGGACCTAGTTCCACCAGGCAGTGACGTGACCGAAGAGGAGGTCATCAAGGGCTTGGACAAGATAAGCAAGCAGCTCGAGATTGAACAGCTGTGGGAGGCCATACTGGCTGGGAATGATCGCCGACTGGCCCGGCAGCGGTATCAGGATGAGGTGGAGAGGGCACTGAGACAGGTCGACGAGTTCTTCCGGGAGAATGTATTAGGACGCAAGATGATTGTCGACACGGATCGCGTCGACGAGGTCAAATGGAAACACGACAATTCCATCTTTGCCGACGTGCTTCTACGAGCGGACGAGCCAGATGGCGAAGACGACGAAGATGGCCAGCCACTATCGAATAAAGAAAGCAATGAGCAGGGAATCCCCATTGGCCCACCCTCGCAAGCAGCGCCCACCAGCGACACTGTTCCCAAGAAGCCGCGCAAGTCAGTCCTCTACCCGGCGCATAAGGCCATGCTCATCCGCAGCGAGTACTTTGACAGGATGTTCTCAGGCGACTTTGTCGAGTCCCATCGGTCCGAGAACCTCCGCATCGTCACCGTCGACTGCGCCCCTGAGATCCTTGAGCTCATCCTCGCCTTCCTCTACACAGAGAGCACCGACCGCATCTCCCTTGACCACGCCCTCGACCTCCTCTACGCCGCCGACATGCTCTTCCTCGACACCCTCAAGTCCAAGGCCGCCGTCGCCATCTCCACCCTCGGCAGTGGATCATCCAACGTGCATATCGCGGTAGCAGCCGGTGCCGCGGGCGCCCCCGACCGACCCGTCCTCGAGGTCGAGCCCGTCAACATCTACGACGTCATCCGCGCCGCCTGGGACCTGCGCGTCCAGCGCCTCGAGGAGTTTGCCGCGCGCTACCTGGCCTACCGCCTCGAGGACTACATCGACGAGGACGACTTCCAGGAGATGATCCGCGAGAGCGCCGGGCGCTTGCGCAGCCGTGAGGAGACGGACACGATCGAACTGCTGGATGACATTCGGTACTACCTGTCTGAGCGCTTCAGGCTGCGTTTTGAGGACACCGGCCTGGAGGACGTCATGGATGGGAATGGCGAGATCAACGCCGAGGCTGCAGCTGCCATTGCCGACCAGGCGGCGAATGCTGCTGAGGACGGCAACCCTGTCCCCGCTTATATGGACGGGGGTAGGGGTGAGGTGAAAGCAAGCAACGGCGTGCAGTCTGAGGCACTAGAAGGGGAGAATGAACCAGCTGTGAAAACAATAGACGGCGAGTCAGCCGAGGACGAGTTTGCGTCAGATGCCATCAATTATCAAGTCCTGCTAGGCAAGATTGATACGATGCTCGACCGCCTCAAGCTGGACGCATGAAGATATACAAAGAAATGAACGCTTGGGTGTATTTTTCAAGACTAGACATCATAAGATATACGGGGTACTGTCCTATTGTTCTGCAGTGATCGCTGCCCAGCTCGAAAACATTAATACTCCACGGCCTTGAGCTTGGTGCGAAGTTGTTCTGGAAGCTCCTCTGGCGTGACGAGCCCCGCCTGCACCATGTCTCCCCAGAAGAAGAACGCCCGGTCCTGGGCGTAGCTCAGGTAGTCAAAGTCGTCAACAGCAACTTCCTCATCTTCTCCTGAGCCTGGTACCTCCCCGGCGTTCAGTCCAGGCACCTTGGCCTGCACGACGCCCCAAGCCACCCACATGGCGCTATTGACCGGGCGCCACAGTCTCGTCTCCTCGAGGAGCTCACGCACGTGCTTCTCCATCTGCTCCTCCCTCTCCTGGTCCACGGCGCCCCAACCGCCAGGCGGTGCCCTCGAGTCAAGCATGAAGTCCACTATGGAGCTGCTTGAGTTGGTGGGCAGTAGAGGCGGAGCCGGCGTGCTGTTCACACTACTGTCTAGCGGGGCCAGACGGGGTGTGGAGCCGGCGTGTGGGAACTGCGGGCGGTGGTCGAGATAGGATTTAAGGAAGCGCCGCTGCTCGTCGAGTTTAGGATACTGGCTAGCATTGCAGGCCCAGGGGACCTTGGCGTCGTGATAGTTGTAGGTCCACTCGGTGAAGTGGTTTGCGAACTCTTGCCCAGGAGTGTTGGCACCGGCGTACTCAAAGTCAATCACCATGAGCTGCTTATGCTTGTTGGCGGGCTGGAGAAGAGGGGACTTCTTGTCATCGGGTTGGAAGCGGAGAATGTTTCCGTATTGTGTCTGAACCACCCGGTTAGCAGTTGAATCTTTCCATCATAAGTAAGAAGACCTACATCATTGTGAGCGAATACCAGTGACTCTTTGAGGGCCTTCTGGTTCCGGTAGTAGCTGTTCAAATGTGCCCTGTATTTTTCCACCATGGCCCGGAACTGAGGCCAAGGAACTCCGCATACGTAGCCATTCAACTTCCAGGCATGGAAGACAGAGTTGCGCCCAGACTCGCGAGGGGTGGCATCAAGTTGCTTATCCAAGAAAGTGACGATTCTGCCAGTGTTCTCTAGCCACTGGTCCCAGTTCTTCCACACTCCAGGGCCGCTCTCTTTCTCGTGATGCAGCAGCTCGATGCCGTCGTGTAGTTCTCGCATGCGTTTGGCAATCTGCTTGGATACCTCGGGATCACGCAGATCTTTCGGAGTCAAGGGAGACGCGTTGAAATACTGCTCGAAACGACCGTTTCGGAATGTGCCTAGTAGTCGTGGACCGATCTTCTTGCGAGCTAGACGTTGCAGCACCTTGAGTTCGTTTTCGCGGTCGATGAGGTGCTCCACCTGGGGTCCGTAGATTCGTAGCAGGACCTTGGTAGGGGGTTTCTTGCCCTCTGGGCTGGAGATGTTCGGAGGGGGGGTAACCACATAGACAGCATTGGTAAGCGCACCACTCAGACGTTCTACATCGATGCTCTCGCCACTGTCCAGAGGTACGCGCCGCCAGCCCTTAAGCCTCAAGGTGTGCGCAGTGCGGATGATCTCATTCTTGAAGCTGATCCATGCCTGTCGCTCTCGCTGGGCACGTTGATCCAACTCCTCGAGATCTGCGGGGCCACCGTTATATCCCAGAGTCTTAGAGTTGTCGAGCCACACGTCGCAGTCGGGGACGATAGCATCGCCATCAATGTAATCCGTGTCCGATGAGGCACCGCGCTGAAGCGACGATCTGCGCCTTCTGTGTCGTGACTGAAAGACTTTGGGGGCATAGTGAGGGAGCGAACCCAGGCCCAACGATGCCATGGAGTCCTCAAGAATACGCTGCAACCTATCAAGGGAGACTTCGCTAGATTGAGAATCGAGAGATCCGGCCCTTTCTCTCCCAGTTGGCTGCTCCTTTTCAACGCCCTTCTCTGCCGGAGGCGAGGGGGACTTGCGCGGCCGGGGCTTCTTCTTGCGGTTGGCAGACTTCTTCCTCTCATGGTCTAACCAGTCTCCGACCTGGGCTAAGAGCTTCTCACTGTAATACCGGTGGCGGCTCTGATGACCAGGCGACGAATGAGTCTGGTCATCAACTGGCCGCAGGGAGGGCGACCCACCACAGACTGAGGACTTTGCTGAACCTGTGGCGAATTGGGGAGGGGGCAGTTTGCCGCTCATCCTGCGACCGAGGCCGGCGCGAAACTGCCTGACACTGAGTATATCGTCATCTATGGGCCTCTCAGGGACAGGCTCGGCAATCTGGACAGCTGTGACGGCGTAAGCCATGTGTTCCTTTGAAGCATTCTGAAACATTTCCACCAAGTGAGGCCGGTTGTAGAGAACAAATATATACCATCGTCGACACTTGAAGACGGCTAAGGGACCAGGAAACAGCAGCACAACCCCAGCTGAAAACAATGCAGACTACATAGTACCTCTGCGAAGTCCAGTCTGGCCTAGTGATCCCAGATGAACGATAACGACGACCCTGGCAAAGACCCCACTCGATGCATTGCATCGCCATGCCCCTCCGACTAAGCCATGAAAAGCAGCAAGATTGTTTCTTGTCTCATGATGTACTTACCCTTCAGAGAGCCACTAGCCGGCGGCGTCCTGTCGCCATCATCCTCTGTCTTGAGGGCTGACCGCAGCGGCGGCTGGTTGCCTGATCCTCCGGCACTGGTACCGCCAGTGTTAGCACCAGTAGACATGGTCTGCGATTCCAGGCAGGTTGAAGATGAAGGGGGCGGACACTGTTGACACGGTCTTGGTGACGGATAAAACAAGTGGCGGCTGGGGAGACGAAGAGGGTGATGGAATGGCGTTAAAGGCAAAGTCTGGATGGGTGCAGAAGGAAAACGCGGAGGCGCTTCTGGTGGGCACCGCCAGACCTGGAGGGGCAAAAGGGGGGCCAGCCCAGTGCTCCAAGTCCACCGAGTTCCAGGCCAGTTCTAGGTAGGTTAGCTTATCGGCGGCTTGTCGGTGACAGGAGCTAGTACTCGCTAGTATTAGGTTCAAGGCAGCGACAAAGGACGGCCTACTCGAGCATGTACGAAAGATATCTAGCGTTCTGGTCCGATGGCAGCCACCTCAATCGTATCATTAACTCTGGTCTATGCATTGACTCCATGTCACGCTCTGCCAGCCCATGTAAGTCGCTTCCAGGTTACAAGTTACATGGACGAACGAATCCTGCGAGGTTGTGATGTAATCGCTTTGTCCCTCCTGGTCACGTTACTGTTGGCTACTTAGTTAGGTAATACTTGCTGTTTATCAGCTTGTTACCTTGTCGGCTGGCTTGGGAATCTGTCCAGTCACCGATTGGTACCACTCTGTTGACCCTGATTTCTCGTATCAAACATCGCCTCCTTCCCATGCTCAGCTGACGTCGATATAATTTTTTTCTTGGCCGCGCGGATGCAAATAGGGCAACTTTGCATAAGGACCCTGGGAAATGCTGGGCTGGGCGACCACTGAGAACGTGGCAACGCCACATGTCCCGTCTTCACAAGCCACGCAAACCATCAGCAAAAGAAAAACTGAGACATCATTATTATAATACACATTCGCATACGGAGTACATATCCGTATATCATATTGGGGCTTATCTACTGTATATAAACATCTACATTCCTATGTGTGTCTATGCATAGTATACGTAAGTGACTATTTTATTATGTTTGCGTTCTGTCTGTATCCGTATACGTGGGTATTATTATTATACTATATCTGTACTCCGTACTTCGTACAGGTGGTCGTTTGGTGTCTCACTTTTTTTGGCTAACCGCTTCCCACAGATACACCGAAACGGGCAACTTCCCGCCTGGAAACTTACCCTTGCATGTGACGCTGGTGATCGCCGCCAGAAGGGGTCGCACAACAGGAGAACTACAGGCTCACAGCGACACATCCAAGACCCAATCGCCGATTGACATTGTTCTGATGCCCAAATGTTTTACACAATGGATGACGGGCTCATTATTGAAGAAGCTGCCCAAGCTTAGAGTGCTGATTTGCCGCTAGGGGCTCTACGTCTACCTATGAAGCCATCGAGCACGAATCAAGCCGACAGCTCCGCATGCTGCTCAACCTGTTTGCGGTCAATATCGATGCCCTCCTGGCGCATCGCCCACACCACTGCGTCCAGGACATCGTCCACAATCACCGCAGGCTCCCAGCGCGGGCGCGGTGCCGCCTCGGTCGGGTGCCACACGCCCGTCCGCACCAGGATGGGCACGTACTCGGTGCCGTCGTCCGGCTGGAACTCGAGCGCCCCACGCACGTCGCTCTCCGGGTTGTCCCCGACCATGTACACGCGCCGCAGCGGCCGGCGCTGCCCCCGGGCCCCGGAGCCCTGCGACGTGTCGTCCCGCAGCAGGCAGTCATGCGCGTACTCGTACGTGATCTGCGACGGCTTGCCCATGTACTTGAAGCGCAGCTCGTGGCTCGTCGACTCGTGCCACACGCCCCGGAGCGCGTGCACGAACGCCCCCGTTCCGAAGCGGTTGATGGGGTGCTCCGTCTTCCACAGCAGGTCTAGGTTGGACACCCACACGGTGGGCTGGTCGTCCTGCTGCCACCCGTCGTTCTCCAGCGTCCGGTTGCCGTTCTTGTTCGAAATCGTCCCTAAGTATCCATTGTGCGAGATGAGGAGGTCGTAGATGATCTGCGTCTCCAGAGACCAGTCTCGCGGATCGTTGAAGACAAAGATGTGGTCAATCTTGAGATAGTTGCCACGCTCAAGTTCCGCACTGTCGTACTTCAGCGGATTCGAGCCGTCCCAAATCCTAGCACTGTCGGGGAATGGCTGGACATCCTCATGTGCAATCCTCTTGGGTTGGAACGGATAGATGTGGTCATAGTGCTCCAGAATATCTGCAGCAGTGACAACCTTCTTGAAGCCGTAACTGTCAATGGGTTAGCCGCCATCTCATCTCGATGAACACGGTATAGAAGAAACATACGAGTGAGCAATCTCCCGAGCCCTGCTGGGATCCAGACTCGTGATATATATGGTCTGATCCCGCTTGCTCTCCTCCTTAAAGGTACTGAGCGGGGTGTGAGATTGGATGACCCTCCCCTCAACCAGCTCCTTGTCGTCCGTCCCAACCTTCTTGAGGAGACTGGCAGCCTTCTGGTCCTCCGTCGTGTTCCCGCCACCGTTGGTCAGGAAAAGATACCTTGTGCGCTGATGGTGACATAGGCGCAGCGTTGCCTTGGCACTATCAATCTTGTGGTTGCCTTTATGCAAGACACCATCGCAGCTAAGCCGGTGTCAGTGAGGGGGTCACAGGCAATTCGTCTCTGAACCCCAGACTTACTCGAAGAGAAACCCAAAGCCATCCGCTAGTCCCTTTGCCTCCTCAGAGAAAGGTGTCGCCGACGGGACAGCCGCAGGTGATGGCTGGGCCTTGCGCTTGGGGTGTGCGGCCGTTCCCCCCGAGAACAATTGGTCATGCCGCCGCTTGGACAGGCCCGCCTCGAAGTAATCCTCAGGATCATCATTGGCGGGATTTCTCTTGGAGCAGTATCGCGGGCTGGTGCGGAATCCCCGGGCGTTAGCAGGTTCGCGGACATTCCTCGACAGGCCACCGTTGACTTGTGAAGCTAGAGTCCGAGTGGGCTGGTGCGGCGCCCATAGTTGCACCCGCACATGGGCGCTGCAGCGGCCAAGCAGCCTCAATGGTGTTTTCATCCTCGCGGAAAACACCGATTGTTCGCTGAAGGTGCTGGCGAAATTGGATGAAGCGGGAGGTTGAGAGATGATGTCGGAGGAGGACCGGATGGGATTCACGGACAATGTCCGCGTTGGCCAATCGCACGACATCGGGCTTGCATCCACATCGACGGTGGGTCTGCACGTCACCAACCCTCAGCAAACAGTCAAGAGTTGGAGATGATGAGCTTTTCCGATTGAACCCGTAAGTATTGAGTGGATGAAGCTATTTATCTCGTGGGCTTTCCCTTGTGATGATACAGTATGGTACACTATACGTGGTAGCCCATCTTACATCGCCCTAGCACCGCCGTCCTCCGTCATTACCCCAACTAGGTATCAGACCACTAGGCCGCCTTGCCCTTCCAGTCCTTCATGTGGTCCAGGATAATCTTGGCAGCCTCATCCGGCGAGTGCTGCCTCCCCAGCGCCTCCACAAAGTCGCCCTCCGGATCCATGAGGTAGAAGTAGATGCTGTGGTCCACAAGGTAGTCCTGGCCCGGCTTGACGTTCTGTGGCGTGCTGAAATACACGCGGTACTTCTTGCACAGGTCCTTGATCTGGTCGTACGTGCCCGTCAGGCCTATAAAGTCAGGGTGGAACTCGGCCAAGTAGCTCTTGAGGGACTTGGGGTCGTCGCGCTCCGGGTCGCACGTCACGAAGATGGGCAGCAATGCGCCGGCGGGCACCTTCTCCTGCACAATGTCGAGCATGCGCGCCATCTTGTCCAGCTCCTCGGGGCAAATGTCGGGGCAGCGGGTGAAGCCAAAGTAGACCTGTTTCCGCATCATCAGTTCTCATGTGCATGACTAAATCGAAGCCAATGGATCCGACATACCAGGGAGTATTTGCCCTTCATCTTCTCGCTCGAGAAGGGGTTCCCGTCCTGATCTATCAGCTCAAAGGGCCCGCCCACCTTGGGCCTTCCCATGCCCTTAGAAGCTTCGGCTATTCTCTTCCTCTGCATGCGATCCTTCTCAAACTCAAAGTACCACATCAGCCCCGCGCAGGTTGCGACAAACAGGAGCCCGGCCTTCCAGGAAAACGGCTGTGGTAGCAATCTGTCAGCGCCAATCCCCAGGACGTCTCGGTTCCGCGGTGGTGTCGCATACCCCTGTGCTGTACCGGCTCTTTGCCTGCTCAATCGTCTTGAACTTGGTCCGTCGCTGGATAATCGGCTGTCGCGACTGCATGGGCGTGCGAGGCACCGTCGGCCGGAGCTGCTTGGGCTGCATGGCGCTGCTGGCGTAGCAGCGCTGGCATTGTCGGGTCGACAGGCGAGCCAGGAGCCCCGGCATCGCCTTGGAGGAGGTTAACGCATGCGACATGGCCGTACAGCGATGATGAATGAGTGTGGTTAATGGTGGGAAGCTGGTAGAGAGTCAGAAGCTTCAATGGAGCTCGCGGCCCGCGAATTTGCCGTGGCTTGGGAGTGGCTTAGTCATTGCTCCAGCCACATTCTTCGCCTCCTTCGACCAAGACCCTTCAGGTGAAAGCAGGACCTGACGCGTTGTGAATCCGTTGGACCATCATCAACCGCATCGTATACAAACATACCGATTGTCAGATGCATCAAATCACTTTGCTCTCAGCTTCTTTAACCCGGGTTTTCGGGCTTTTTCTCAATTGCTAACGCAAATACTGGCGTTGTTTGATTGTTAGATCTTTTGAATGACATACGGACATTCACTCATTGACAATGGACTACAATAATCCTCCTACTCACGAGCAGGCTCGTTTCGAGCTCATCGAAGAGCCCATCAAGAGCGAGAACACCCCAGCCCCCTCAGCTCAGCTGCAAAATTTGGATGCTGCACCACCCCTAGCCTCCTCTAAATCCCCCTCACAACCCATCCCTACCACAGAAACCAACGAGACCGGTGATATGGCTGTCGGGGGACAAAAAACGAAGAAGAAGGGCACCGCAACGATAGCCAAGAAGACTCCCAAGCGGCCGCGACCCTCCGGCCCCAAGAAGGCCCCCAAGAGGCCAAAGCCTGCGACCGCCGCCAATGGAGGCGCGCCGGACGATGCCATGGACGAGGACGATACGGACGACGAGTCCGACAACGGGCCCTACTGCCTCTGCCGCGGGCCCGATGACCACAGGTGGATGATCTGCTGCGAAAAATGCGAGGACTGGTTCCACGGAGAGTGTATCAACCTGGACAAGGGAATCGGCGAGTCGCTGATTGAGATGTTCATCTGCCCCAACTGCACAAACGACAACCTCACCACGCTCTACAAAAAGACGTGTGCGCTGGGCGCGTGCCGCAAGCCCGCGCGGTTGACGTCACCCGAGCCGAGCGTGTTCTGCTCCAACGAGCATGCCCAGGCGTGGTGGGAGCGCATGGTGTCGCGGCTGCCTAAGAGCAAGGCCAAGGCGGGCCTCAATGACCAGTTAACGCAAGATGAGCTCATGGCGCTGCTGAACAGTGGAATGGCCGGCATCGATGAGAAGGGGATGCTCAAGCTGGCCAAGGTACCATTTCAAGGCGAGCTTCCAACCCCCCAAACCGAGAAAGGGACAACCGGTACGTTGTTTCAAAGTCACGCGTGTCAGGGCCGGTGCTAACTTGTAGCCTTAGGCAAGGATGAGGATCTATCGCATATTCTCACAGCAGAAGAAAGGACGCTCCTTGACAGTGCAGCCCAGGCACGCTACCATCTTGCACAGGAGACGCTACTCTGCGACCACATGCTTACCCTGGTTGAGCTGGCGCAGAAGCGCCGACGCACCGTCATCGATGCCGGGCGCTTCGGCGAAGATATTTGCGGGTACGACTACCGCCTAGACACCATCTCGGCACGCGACGCCTTTGCGGCCTTTGTCAAGAGCCCCGAGGGCGAGGCAATCCTCAAGGCCAAGCACCTAGGGGTTCCACCGCGTGGGGACGACGCGGACGGCGACGGTGACGACGACGATGACATCGCGAAAGGAATGTGCGAGCGGAAGCGGTGTAAAGCGCACGCCGGGTGGCAGAAGATGTTGGCGTTTGGGATTAAGTATCAGATGCGCGAGATGGCCGGACAGGCTACGGAAGTGAGCGAGGAGGAGCGCGTGGTGAGAGAGGCGGCGGGCGAGCGGTGGAGGAGGAAGAAGGCGGAGAATAACTGGGTCGAGGTCATTGACGATTGAACCAACGGCGTTAGGCACAACTGTCTTGGATGGTAAGGATATATTAGGACTCGGAGTTTTGGAGGAGAGCGTTGTTTTGCTTTGCTTTGCTTTGCTTGGGATTCCTCTTTCATGGGATGCCACTGGGCTTATATGAGAATAATAGTATAGCATAGGCAAGCCCAACGTGGCTAGACGAGGAATCTGTAGCCAAGGCTACTCGGCACACATTGTGTAATACATACGGAAATACTCATGTTTTCCATTCCCGTCGCCTGTCTAGACCGCAAACGATGAATTAAACGTTTGGTGGATTCAGTCAGAAGAATATCCAGATGCTGCATTACTCCGCGACACAGATGATAATAGTATCTCTCGACATTGACATAGGTCGTCAACGGCTTATTAGCTCGTTCTGTCTCTTCTGCAACCGCATCGACAGCCTTCATTGGTCTGGTCGGACTCCAATTGCCGCCGTGGTACGGGGAAGCCGGGGTCGCGATTCGCGTTCTCCATTTTAAGACTGCCGAGAAACGAGAACTTACATAGTAGAAGTCGACACAGCCAACGCAGTAACCTCCCAGCCTCTCAAACAAAGAACATGCACAGGGATTGAGGTGCCCTCTTCAGCAGTGAGCACTGCCATTATAATTCTTCCGCTATTCCGCAGTTGGAGCAAATATCTGGTTCCTATACGTACTACTTACTTACTTCGTATCCGTAGTCTATTCCTTTCCGGTCGACAGGGGAAGGCGTTGCGGATGGCGAGGTCGCGAGGATGGTGGGCGTAGCAGTGTGGCAGCCCTATAAGAAGGGGGATACAGTGAGACTATCGGTTCAAGCCTGTTACACATCCAAGAGGAGGGGCCCCTGAGAAGATCCATGGTGAATGGCCATTGGTGATCCGAACAACATGCTGGGGTCAGGACGTTTGAGAATGCTGACAGGCTGATGTGGTGGGGATTGGACTCCGCGAGTCCGTAGGGCGCAGGATCACCTGCCAGACGGGACTCCACGATTTTCCCACACGGGCTGCTGTGCTTCTCTCACCTCAGAATCTGAGACTCTGGGATTTTGACAGGCAGTTTAATTCCTCCGCACGTTGACTGGGAGGAGATGAAGATCGCGAGTCCGCGCTTGTCCGCATAGGCACGGAGTTACGGAGCACTACTTGGAGCGCATCAACCATCATGTCCATCACGTCGTTCGTGGGCGCGTTCCCCACCGACTTTGTCGTGCCCGATGACTGCAGCGACCTCACGAGCAACACGGTCGTCGGCTTCGACTTTGCAAATACCTGCCTGCCCGAGAACTTCGACCCGGACCCGGCCGCCTACTACTCCCCGGGGACCGGCTGCCCCAGCGGCTACACGGCGCAGGCCAGCTGCACGAGGTCCAGCGGGGGCACCTCGACGGTGACATGCTGCCCGGAGCGCGGCGACCTGACGTTATGGTGCGTCGAGGACCCCGAGACGCTCTCCGACGCCTGGGAGTCGCTGTTCTGCACCTGGAACGCCGGCAACCAGGAGACGGTGCTGCTGGTGACTGTCGACGACGTAAACACGAAGGCCGTGACCATGACGGGCCTTGATGGCATCAATGCGTACGGCCTGCGCATGGTATACGAGTCCAGCGACCTGGTGAAGTCGACGTCAGCGACGGTGACGACAGAAGCGACATCGGCTACAGAGACAGAGACGAGAAGCGGAGAGAGTGTTGCAAAGCCAACAAACACAGATACGGACAGCGCAGATTCGGCATCCGACGACGGCGGCGGCGGCCTCTCGACGGGCGCAAAAGTAGCTATCGGCGTGGTCATCCCCGTGGCCGTCATTGCCCTGGCCGTCGGTCTGTTCTTCCTGTACCGGAGGCGCAAGCGGTCCTACGGCGCCGTCGACACCACTGAGCTCCCGGCCGAGACCAAGCCCGGTCCTTCTGCCTATGGGGGGTCAGGCGAGCTGTACGGGTCCGGCGGCACGTCGTTCCACGGCGTTCCGAATCCCCAGGAGATGGCTGGGGGGGTGAGTGCTCACGAGATGCCCGCCCAGACATTCGTGTCGGAGCTTCAGGGTAGTCTACCTCATGAGGGCTCGGTGTCACCCAGCTACGGACCTCCCGCTACACCGTCGCCAAATGCAGACGGAACACCTCGTCCATAGTCATCGGCGGGGGCACGGCATGTTTTGTGTGGGGGGGGGGGATGATGAATAGAAAGAGATAAAAGCGATGGAGTCCAGAACGTGGTACTGTAATTTTGTGGAGTGCAGAGGAGTGCATAGACCCTTGGGAGGCGGCGTCATGGTTCAGATATATAATAATATATCCTTATCAGATATTTTCACCGTTGAAGAATTCTGAATGTGCAGAGGGTTCCGTAAAGACTACCTACCTATTACCTAGTACCTAGGTAGACAGAGCGTGGGACAATTCATGAGATGAAGATCTTGGTGTGGGAATGGATGGGGGGACATGGAAGGAAGGCGCGAAAAAAACAGGCAAGGACCCCGCAGTCGGTCGCAAACCTCGACTGGAGAAAATCCTCTGCCCCTCCACGCCTTGACGACTTGGACACTGCTTATCAAGCACTTCCACTTCTTCATCCTTCCACAGACTTTTTTGCCATCGTGTCAAGACGACTTAACCCGGGCGACCCTGTCTACTACACCTTCCCCTCGGTAACAGAGGACTAGCCGCAGTGCCCAAGAATCAGAAAAGAACAGAGCTCTAACCCCCACCATGGCGAACCCACGCGACAAGGAAGAGGATCTGGACGACATGCTCGCGGCTGACGATGCCGCCGAGGAGTTCGTCCAGGAGGACGGCGACGTCGCCATGGACTCGGATGAGGAGGGCGAGGAGGTGGTGCTGCACAACGATTCCATCGCCTACTTCGACCTGCCGCAAGACTCGCTCTTCACCATCGCCCAGCATCCCCTCCACTCCTCCCTCATCGCCGTCGGCGGCTCAGCCGGTGAGGACGACGACGCCCCCGGTGCCGGCTGGCTCTTCGACACATCCTCCGCGCCCTCGCGCCCCGTTCTCCCTGCCAGCTATGCCTCCGACCCGGCCGCCGCCCAGACGAACGCCCAGACCACCCAGCTCGACAGCCTCTTCTCCCTCGACGGCCACACCGACTCCATCAACACACTCACCTGGACCCTGCCCCAGGGCGAGATTCTCGTCAGCGGCGGCCTCGACGGGAGGATACGCGCCTGGAAGACCGACGTGAAGCCCGGTTCCGCCCTCAACGTCTCCTTGATCGGCGAGGCCCAGGAGGTCCCCGAGGTCAACTGGATCCAGTCCTGCCCCTCCCCCGCCAACCCCAACACCGTCGCCCTCGGCGCCTCAGATGGCTCTGTCTGGGTCTACACCATCGATCCCTCCGACAAGGCCAACCCCCTCCAGATTGTCCAGTCCTACTTCCTTCACACCATGGCTTGCACGGCCGGCGCCTGGACTCCTGACGGCCAGCTCCTGATCACCGTCTCCGAGGACAGCAGTCTCTACGCCTGGGACGTCTGGGGCGCTGCCGCCGCCAGGAACATCACCAGCGAGAACGGCATGACCGTCCTGTCCCTCACCGGTGAGGACCAGCGCTTCGAGGTTGAGGGTGGCCTGTACTCGCTCGCCGTCGACCCCAAGGGCTCCTTCGTCGCTGCCGGCGGCGCCGGCGGTGCCATCAAAGTCGTCTCCCTTCCGCGCCTCACCTCTACGACCCAGCCCCAGGCTCGCGGCGCCCAGCGCGGCAACAAGACCTCCACCGACGCCACTGCGGGTGGGCAGATCCTGGCCTCGCTGCACACGCAGTCGGACAGCATCGAGACGCTAGCCATCACACTCGCCAACGCCACTCCCCCGACGGTGCTGCTGGCCGCGGGTTCCGTCGACGGCTCCGTGTGCGTTTACGACGCGACGCGCCGCTTCGCCGTGCGCAGGAACATTGTGGGCGCACACGAGGACCACTCGGTCGTCAAGGTCGACTTCGTGCGCAACTCGTGGCTACTGACGACGTGCGGCATGGACGGCGTCGTGCGCCGCTGGGACCTGCGCGGCGGCGGCGTGACAGGCACCAACGCGGCCGGCGTGGCGGATGCGGGATTGCAGAAGGAGTGGAAGGGCCACCGCGGCGATGGTGAGGGCGGAGGTGTCCTCGGGTTCGTGCAGGGCGAGACAGGTGAGAGGGTGGTCACGGCGGGTGACGACGGTGTGGCGTTGGTGTTTGAGGCATGAAGTACCTACAGCGTGGAGGAGAATCAGGGACCCAAAATGAATGGTTTCGTTTGCATATATAGACACTTGGGAAGACCACATAGGGTTGGTATGGCATGATGGATGATCATATGAAAGTAAGGACTCGCCCAAAAATAAAAGGCGTAGTAGTAACCAGTCTAACGACGCAAGCATGTGGGATGTGATTTTGGTGACGTGGGCCACTGAGTTTTATATTAAGACTACCCTTCTCTATCCTCCGGGAACCCGTCCCAAGTGTCTATGCAAAGGTTTTTCCCATAACAATGTTAAAATAAATTCCCTTACAGGAGGCCCTGCCCGCTAGAAATGTGGGTGTTTTCAAACGCCCCCTCGCAGATGTTGAAATCGTGGTCTGCCGCCAGTTGATAGAAATCCATGAGAATCCTGATAAAAAAAAAAGCAAAGCTAAACATCATCGTTGCGGTCTAGTGCGCATGCATATATATATATACAATGTCCGGTGAAAATGCCGGTCTTCTACTCTATTCATCCTGCTTGGTCATGTCCTCGAGGGGAGGGCATGTGCAGAAGAGGTTCATGTCACCGTAAGCTGTGTCCAGCATTAGCCATCTGAGATCGCATCTCTAGGTAGTTCTTGGTGTAAGTAGCTTACCGTCATCAGCACGTGCCACGCTGGGCCAGAACTTCTTCTCGAGCAGGTACGGCAGCGGGTAGGCCGCCTTCTCGCGCGAGTACGGGCGATCCCACTTGCCCTCGCCGTCGCCGCGGATAAAGTCGAGCTGCGGGTGAGGCGCGTTCTTGAGCACGTTGCCCTCGCGGGGCTGCTTGCCCTCCTCGATCTCGCGGATCTCCTGGCGGATCTGGATGAGTGCGTCGGCGAGGCGATCAAGCTCCTCCTTGCTCTCGCTCTCAGTGGGCTCGATCATGAGCGTACCGGGTATCGGGAAGCTCATGGTGGGGGAGTGGAAGCCGTAGTCCTGCAGCCGCTTGGCGATGTCGGCGACCTCAATGCCAGCAGTCTTTCCGAAGGGACGTGCGTCGATGATGAACTCGTGAGCGCAGCGCCCCGCATCGTTGGTGTAGACGACGGAATAGTGGTCCTTGAGGCGGGCGAGGAGATAGTTGGCGTTCAGGAGGGCAACCTTGGTAGCCTTGACAAGGCCTTCGTCGCCTGTGGGAGAGAGGTCAGTAACGAACCATAGAGCCTAACTTGGGTAAGAACTTACGCATCAACTTCATATACGCCCAGCTGATGGGGAGAATGCTAGCACTGCCAAACTTCGCGCTGGTCACCCAGTTAGTACGCTCCGGCAGGAACTCGGCAAGGTGCTCCTTGACGGCGATAGGACCAACACCGGGGCCGCCTCCGCCGTGGGGGATACAGAAGGTCTTGTGCAGGTTCAGGTGGCAGACGTCGGCGCCCAGAGCGCCAGGAGAGGTGAGGCCAATCTGGGCGTTCATGTTCGCTCCGTCCATGTACACAAGGCCGCCATGGTCGTGGACGATCTGGCAAGCCTCCCTCACGCCGGGCTCAAAGACACCATACGTGCTGGGGTACGTAATCATAATGGCTGCCAGTTCGTCGGCATGCTTGGCGCACTTCGCCCTGAGGTCCTCGATATCGAGGTTTCCGGTCGTGGGGTCGCACTTAACGGGCAGAGTCCGCATGCCAGCCATGGCCGCAGACGCAGGGTTGGTACCATGTGCCGACACGGGGATAAGGCAGATGTCGCGCTTGTTGTGGCCCTGGGTCAGGTGATACTGGCGGATGACGCGCAGGCCAGCAAACTCGCCTTGAGCGCCGGAGTTTGGCTGAATCGACGTCGCGTCCATGCCCGTCAAGTGGGTGAGCTGCTCGCAGAGCTCGTCCACAAGTTGATGGTAGCCCCCCAGGTCCGCGTCCTGGGACAAGGGATGGATATCGGCATGTCCGCTGACACCAATGAGCTCCAGCATGCTGGTACCGTTGAGCTTCATGGTGCAGGACCCAAGCGGAATCATGGAGTGGACCTGGGACAGATCCCTCGACTGAAGATGATGCAGGTACCGCAACATCTCTGTCTCGCTGTGATGAGAATTAAAGACGGGGTGTGTCAGGAAGCTAGACTGTCGTCTGACAGATTCCGGGATCGTCTGGAAGAGCTCTTCTCTTGATAGCGCATGCGCGGCGTCCCAAATATTTTCAGCGTTCTTCACGTGGTGCCAGTGCTGGTTCTTGACGGCGTTCTCCTTGAAAGCCCCAGAGATCTTGACAAGCAGAGCAGGGGCAAATGTGCCCGACACCGCTAGGGAGAGTTCGTTTCGTTGTTGGTCGACGTGAACACTAATCCCCCTCTTGTTAAAAGACTCGTAAAGGTGGGTGCATTGGTCCGCGGTCAGGCCTCTGATGGTCACTGTGTCGGACAAGGACAAGGCGCTTGGATGCAGAGATGACCCAGCAGAGTCAAACCCGTACGACCTGGCGAGACTTTGCACCATGCGCGCACCTCGGAGGTTTTCCAGTGCCATCGCCTTGAGCTGGTGAGGGCCGTGGTAGACGGCAAACATAGCTGCCATGTTGGCCAGGAGAGCCTGGGCAGTGCACACATTGCTCGTCGCCTTTTCTCGTCGAATGTGTTGCTCTCGGGTCTGGAGCGCCAGGCGCAGAGCAGGTCGCCCCGTTCGGTCCTTGGTCACACCCACAATTCGGCCCGGCAACCGCCTCTTGTTCGACTCCTTGGTGGCAAAGAAGGCGGCATGAGGACCACCGCAGCCAAGAGGGACACCAAATCTCTGGGAATTGCCGAAGGCGATGTCGGCTCCCCACTCTCCAGGAGGCGTGAGGATTGTCAGGGCTGATAGATCGGTGGCCACACTCAGCTGAGCACCGAGCTCGTGGACGACATCAGCGACTTCCCGGTAGTCATGGACATTACCGGTAACGTCCGGGTACTGAACCATGACTCCAACAAGATCATCGCCGAGCTCCTTGATTCCGGAGAGGGTGTCGGCGTCCGAAAAGTCAACAACCTTGATGCCAATACCGAAACCCTCGGCGCGACCGCGCAGAACATCGATCGTGGTTTGGTTGAGTTGGGAAGAGACGACGTAAGTCTTGTTTTGCCTCTTCTGACGCGACGAGGACAGGCAGTTGAGAGACATGGTCATGGCTTCAGCGCCCGCAGTCCCCTCATCCAGGAGACTAGCATTGGCGACAGACAAGCCAGTCAGGTCCGACACCATTGTCTGGTAGTTAAGTAGAGACTCCAGGCGGCCCTGGCTGATCTCAGCCTGGTAGGGAGTGTAGCTAGTATACCACCCAGGGTTTTCGAGGAGGTTCCGCTTGATGACCGCCGGGGTGGGGACAGGGTAATACCCGCGCCCGTTCATCCAAGTCTTCTTTCTGTTCTTCTTAGCCATGGATGAGAAGGTAGACATCAGCTTCTCCTCTGTCACGCCCCGGCGGACAATTTGTTTCTTCGGAGCGTCCAGCACATCTTTGGGGACGACCTGGGAGATGAACTCGTCCAGATTGTTGCTCTCCACGCCAACGGTGCTCAGCATCTGCGCAATGTCGCTGTCGCGGGGGCCGATGTGCCTCGTGTGGAAATCCAGCCACGGCATTTCGCCCTCCTTTACATGTTCAAGGATATTGGTCCCAGATCCGATTCCGCTGACCGCGAGCCATTTGGGCTGCTTCTTGTGAGTTGCCTTCGTGCCCTGAGCCTCGGTGTTCGCATCCTGGTGAAGATGGCGGATGTAGGTCTTAGCCAATGGGGCGGATGTGGCCCGCGAAGGCATGCACCGTTGGTAGGCACCAACACGGTGGCATGGGGTCAGGGGCGAGGCCGAACCCAGGGAAATTCCCCGGGCGCGAGCCAGACGCGAGGCCATGATGTTTTAGGCTGGTTGATGAGAAAGAAAAGGGCCACCAGAAGCTTCCGGGTCGGTTGAGTGAAAGCGATGAGGTACAGGGTATGACGCTGAGGCTCAAATCCTTATAGCCTCCAACAAGCAGAAGTGCCTGTGACGCGGATCCCTGATTGGGAGATGTCGCGCTCAATTGAGTCGACGGCGTCTCAGGGTGAACAAGGGGGGGAATTGAATAAATGAAGAGAGTGTAGAGGTCCAAGTTCAAAGAAAGGATGAGTAGCAAGATGATGTGCGCGAGTTGGGCCAACCCCAATGGTCCCTTCGGCTGGTATCCGACACTGACACCTCGAACCGAGCCACTGGGAGTGAAATTGTGGTTCCCCGGCTTATCTTATCAGGAACGGGCGCCGAGCCGACGCCGGCCTGTTGCTTCCTCCGACGCCACAGAACCACAGCGAATGCGCCCCAGTTCCTTATCGGACTTATCAGCAACCTGGATCCACTAAATATTTTCCCAGGGTTCCACTAGCGCCCGGCCCAGAGTTTTTCCCCAGCGACTCCTACCTGCAGCCGTAGCTCCCTTTACGTAGTCGGCAGTACGTACAAGATTTCTCTACCACGACGAACGACATCACATCCTACTTCGCTTGCGACCTTCACTTCCTATCTGTCGCCCGACACCTTCACATACCCCCCGCAACCAGTCGCCCTCGAGCCACCAGTCAAGATGTTTGGAGGATGTACGTCTTTAGTCCCGACCTACCACGACCTGCCGTCCTCGCGGGGATATAGGAACTGACCATGATATGTAGTCGCGCCGCCCCAGCAGTCCCAGGAGGAGATTCGCGCCATGGAGGCCGAGGCCGTCTTCACCGTCCAGCAGGTTGCTGCGACTGCCTTCCTGCTCTATATGTGTAAGCTTTACCTTATTCTAGTCTATCCCAAGAGCTCTTGTCTGACTCCACGACAGCTCCCTTTGCCATCGACATGGTCAGCAAGATCTTCTAAACCGCTCCCACGGCCGAGGCGTGCCACCAATCAACTATTTCTGCCTGAAAATCTTCCAGGCTGTACTATGTGTAACGAATACCCGGAGCAGAGGATCTAAGAGATGGGGATCTCGAACTCTTGTACAATAGAATTTCACAGGACTGCATAAAGGCATACCGGATGGTGTATTTCCCGTCCTTCGAGTTACTACCACTTGCCGACTTGATACGCATCACGGACTACTGCGTAATCTTTCCACGGCCAAGCCTCGGATGCTTCAGCGTCTATTGTGCCCCAAAAATCATCAAACAACTCCAGCCTTGTCCGTACAGATAGAAGACCACTGGAGAAAGCCCAAACCACACTACATGTACCCTTTTATCCCTCCCTAATACGCCAGATCACCTCGGCGGTACTCTGCTCTTCTCCCACTCAGCATGGTCCTCGGCCAATAATTCCACCTCCTTCTTCAAGTGCTGAAGCTGCTTCTCATAGTCCTGAAGCACCTAATCCACATAGTTAGCATCAAGCCCAGCAGCACAAGATCTGTGTCACTTACCCTCTTAGCCTTAGCCTCCGTCTCCTCGTCTAGGCCGTCGCCGTCAGCCCCTGAGGGCTTCTCCTTCTCCTTGTTCAACTGGTCCGCATACCCTCGCAGAACAATCAGCCGGCTCCACAGCTCCTCCTCCCTCGCCCCGACCGCCGGGTCCTGCACCTCCCTCTCCAGCGCCTGCAGCCGCCCGCTCAGGTCGTCCTCGTCGCCGCTCAGCGCGTAGCCCCGGTTGCGCAGCACCTGGACGCGGGCCGCTAGCGCGAGGCAGCGCTCGCTCAGCCCCGTCGTCCGCCGCCGCGCCGCCAGCGCGCGCACCTCGGTCTCGAGCTCGTGCCGCTGCAGGATCGCGTCCAGGCTGCCGTTGACCTGGTGCAGGCGGGTGTTGAACTCGGAGATGGCGCGCTTCTGCGTCTTGAGCCGGTCCGCGAGCGACCCGTACCCCGAGCACAGGACTGGCATGAACCCCGGCGCGGGCTTGTTCTGCAGGGCCTCCTCCCACTCGCGGGGGTCCTCGTGCGCCGAGGGCTTGTAGAAGGGGATGTGTGACTCGTCGACCTTGTTGTAGAAGTAGTGCTTGAAGACGCAGTTGGGGTTTGCGGGGTCCCATTTCTCCGACACCAGCTTCATCTGCTCAAGAATAGGTTTTTGATCTGTGGGAATGCCGCTGCGGTTAACACTGTCGCTTCCATCTGCACCACGCAAAAGACTCACGAGGTGTCTCCTTTCCAGGCGACCACAGCGAGCTTGATAGCTGTGCCTGAGACTGAGCTAGCGTAGGCATTTGCTGCGCTTGTTGTGACTGTGCCATCATCGATCCCCCCATCATGTTTCCTTGTTGAGGCTGTTGTTGCTGCTGCTGGTTGGCCGTCGACTGGCCGAAGAGGCCCCCCGATTGCTGCGGCTGTTGGGTCTGAGACTGTTGAGGTTGCCCAAAGAGGCTACCCCCAAGGGGCTTGGGTTGCCCAAAGAGGGACATGATGGTGGTGAAGTCTGGTCGGTCGGTTTGGTATGTAAAGTTCTTTGCTGCGGTTGGGCTAGAAGTAGGCGGGAGCTATGCCTTAGACGTATAGCATCGATTGTTCGAGACTAAGAGAATGGAAGAGAATCACGGAGTCTGAATGAAGTGATCAGACACACTCCAGCAATTAAAAAACGGTCGTTGTTGTCCGAAGCGGGTCGCGGCAATGATTTTTGGCGGTTCGTGATACCGCTAGAACGCGAAAACACCTGCAAGCAACTCTGGCAGCCGCCTCTCCAGAGCAACAGCCCAAAGTTGTGAGCGCGCAGCCTTGCCCCACTCCAGCCAATCACGGCTCTCCAATTCCAACCTCACCTCAAATCCCAGCTTCACCCTCCTCGAACGTCCATCCAAACCACCTCAACCTTGCCGACGGCTGCCCGCAACCATCCATCATGTCGGCACGAAAGCCCTAGTACGTTCACTCGATACCAGCCGTCGCTCTCCGCGCCGATTGGCCCCGCCCGGCGGCGCAGGACGCATCGGTGTCCCCCAGAGCGAAAAAACACTGACTTGTCACCCCCAGCTTCCACCAGGAGGTCCTCATCGACACGACGCCTCTCCCCGCGGACGTCCCGGCCGTCAAGGAGGTCGGCGCCAGCTCCGCGCCCCTGCTCTCCGCGTCCTTCTTCATCGGCGCCCGCTGCCGCGACTACAACGATGACTACATGCAGTGCAAGACTGAGAAGCCCGGCCGCGGCGAGTTCGAGTGCATGAAGGAGGGCCGCCGGGTCACCCGCTGCGCTTCCAGCGTGTGCGTCTACACCTCATTCAAAAGTTGCGCTGGTTTATGCGTGCTGACGGAGGGATGTGTGATTGCGAAATAACAGGATCGACGACCTCAACAAGCACTGCCTCGAGCAGTTCCGCAACCACTGGAAGTGCCTCGACAACCACAACCACCAGCTCTGGCAGTGCCGCCCCTTTGAGTGGAAGCTCAACAAGTGCGCGTATGACAACCTGGTATGTTCAACCTTGCACCGGATCTGTCCCGGCCCCCCCGCCGTCAGGCCCCGCCAAAGTCGCAGAGAAACTAACCAAGGCTCGCGCGCCAGAAACTCGAGAAGAAGATCCCCGACCAGCCCACCAACATCACCCCCGTCGAGCTGCGGCCGCAGCAGATCCTGGCTGATCGAAAGTTCCGCGCCATTGAGGGCAAGCCCTTCGTGGCGGGCCAGAGCGACACCGAGGCGAAGCAATGAACGGCTGGGCTGGACGCTGTGGAGTGAGGGGATGTCGGGTGATACATGTGTACATTGTGTAGTTGAATCGAGAAGTTTCAACCCTTATTCTCACCGGTTTGCTGAAAGAAGACATTTTGCGATATCTTGTGCCCCATTGGTTCCGCTGGTCCCGAATAGATGGATGCTACTATTCTTATAGAACATCCCGAACGGGTTCAACATGTGTCATGAACCGCACCTATCGACAAATGTGGCTGGGCAAGCCATATCCGATCGCTAACTGGCAAAAGATTTTTGTGTTTATCATACCTGGTCTCTGCCGCAGGAGTCTGCACCTCCTCATTTTCACAAACCTCCCTGGTTTGGTGGACTTACGGACGGCTACAGGGTAAATGAGTCGTGCATCCCGACATGCGCATACCCACTGCCAACTCAGAAGCAATATATGTTTTCCATTTCCGGAGTTTTTGATGCTCTAGTATGGGTTGCACGTTTATCTATACCGAACGTAAGGGGCCTGTTCCAGGGCACATCAATATACCTGCGACCAAAGGAGCGGATACACAACAGGTCCTCTAGGCTGCTTCAGAGTGAGTTCTCCCAAAGCGGCAAATAGAACTCCGTGCATGATATGAGTATCATGACGATAACTAATGCCACCGCGGTGGAAGAGTCGTCCAACTTTGGGGTGCATACCTTGGGTCGCACAAAGAAACCTAGGGAGCAGTACAGCGTGGGAAGGCCATTCATCATCTTTCAGCATGTCTACATACGCAAGCGTAACCTAAACACTCCCCGGATGCGTGACTCAAGGCCCCACATTGATTAAGTCGTCGGCGGGAAGTTTCCTATAGTATCACCCACCGTATTACTCGTAGGCTACCATAGAGTGACCGCGACCAACAGGACACACAGACAGACATGCTATATGGATATCGGCCTAGACACTCGGTTCGCTATCCTTGGGCGGGAAGCCCAAGTAGTCAATGTTGCACTCTTGGCAGATACGTGTGATCTTGCTCGAAGATCTCTACTCAGAGCAGCGCGAGCTGTTCCACAGCACACCGCGTGATGACCTCGGATGCACATATCTCACTGTTAGACGACTTGGTGGTAGCACAGCAGGCCAAGGCAGGAAGCTCTCCCCTACGTTCATTTTCAACACCCCCAGGGTCTTGACGCCCGAACACTCGTATTCGAAGATGATTTCTTGGAGGATTCTGTCACCGTCGGGTGTCTTGAGTCCTATATCGACTACTGGACTTGATGATAGCAAGGTAGTGTATAGGATTTGGGGGCGAAATATCCAGTACTACATCAGATGGCCAATACCCGGTGGCTTTACTACTACCCTTGGTGTCCTTGACTCCTTGCTGCTTGCACGAGGGTAACCGCCCCCGCAGTTCTTTTGATTTCATTCTGACCAACATCAGCATGGCCAAATCTTACTTCCCGAACAACACTGCTCGGACATGGTAAGATATGTAATCTGCTGAGCCGGTCAGTTGCACAAGGCGTCCACTCATATGTTGACAGCATGTGATCCTCCCAGCGAGGCTGACGGAGGAATATGTCTGCCATCTTGCAGCCAGCAGCCTTAGGGGCGAGCATGTGCAGGAACAAATAATAAGATGTCCTTTCGGGCTCGAGCAGGCGTTGGTTGGGCAGCCAATCGGACACTGCGAGCTCCTCCAGGATCGGTCGCTGGAAATTGTACGCTCCAAGACAGCAATATCACCAGCGGTCGACTTGAAATACGAGCGGTCGGAGGAGGGCAGTACCGAAGCGCTCCGTGACGTTGGATGTTGAAAACTCGAGCGGGAGCAACTGGGCAGCGTTGAGACCATGATCTTGCCTGACGTCAATGTGGACGACAAGTTAAATTGCGTCGGGAGGGTCGTGGCCAGCGGTTGGCGGTTGAGAACGAGAGCACAGACAGGCATTGATGCTGGCGGAGGGGCAGCTGCAGAGACGCTCTGGGGTGGCCGTAACAGGAGGTGGATTGGCCGAGGTGGGGCCTCCGTTGTGGTCCCTTGGAGCGTTTCGAGGAACAAGGTGTGGTTTCGCTATTGGGGCCGAACATGTTTCGACACTCGAAAATGCCGTCCAACCATGCGTCCGGGGGATGCGATCGTGGGACAGGACTATAAACGCGGCTGTTGACCAGTTCCTGAGCCCACGATGCCGGCCTGCAGTCCCCCACCTTGAATCCATATCCAGCAGTTGAGGCTCAGGTGACGAATTTTCCACTCTTTTTGAACCAAGTACGATTATTACTAGGTACAACTAGTACGTAGTACTCCGTAGTAGTCCCATGAGTAATCGGTAAATACTAGCCCTGAAATGGGGAGGCGAGCTTGGCAGAGCCAGCGCCGTGCGCCAAGTTCCGGCGGTAATGAAGGCCCTGTCTTCGAGATGGGCGCAATAGATGAGTAGAGGTCTGGAGTCTAGTCCGCGTATCAAGTTGAGAGACGGACCCATGGCAGGACCAACGAGCCCCCGGCACTCCAATGCAGCAGCAATGCAGGCAATTGAGGACGTTGGAAGCCGCACAATGCCAGGCTTCGGGTGAAACATCCGGCACGAGTTCCGTTGGGTCGATCCTGTGGGACAGCACCCAGTGGCTGTTCTGCTATGTAATACGCCGCTGCGTGAGCCTGGAGGCGCCCGAAACAAGTTAGCAACGTCCGGGAAGCGGGCAGCTGAAGGTCATCGCGGTTCCGCAGGAAAGGCATGGCTTGCCAGGATGTGAACCGTGCTGACCGGATTGCGCCGTGATAGTAATCCAGAAACGAGGGTATTGCCTGTTGTTAACTTGTTATGTACCGGCGCCAACTGAAATGCGGATACAGAAGGCAGCGGGATGCTTGCAAGCAATGGAAAACCTTGGGATCACCCCGGCGCGCCGCAGTCGCAGCCCCGCTTGCAAGCGCTGGGCCCAAGTGAGGGCCTCCAGATGGAACACGAGCGTCTGGTCGCGGATTCGCGCGTCGGTGCCGTGTTTTTGCCTCGCAGTGACATCGTGGAAGGGCAAAGAAACTCTAGTGACATCCAGCGGGCCACGTCCGGAGTGCCGGGTTTGCGGGCTCAGCGCCGTCGCGGGAGTCCGGAGGCATTTATCGCGTGGCATGGCCAGGGCCTCGAGGGAGTCTGGACCCCAGGGCCAGAGGTGAAGCACTGAAGATGGAGATTGGAACAGTTTCAGGCACAGTAAGGGCAAGGCCCCAGGCGGCGGTAGTAGCTTGTTTGGTGGGGACGGCCAGCTCTGGTTGGTCGAGATGCTGGCCAATGGTATTGCACGCAGCGCTTTGCCCAGCTGCCCATCGGCGCCATTTCTGCATTCTGCAAGGCACACGCACCCCCCAGCGCTCCAGTTGCCCAGGGCCCGGTTCCCCAGTGGCACCACATCCCTTAGGAGCCCTTAGGTGCGCCTGCGGTGAGAAGATCATTCATCAGCGGGAGGATCGCTGACCGAGGAATTGACCCAAGCGCAGGGGAGTAATAGTTCTCGTAATGGTAAATAGACCGCACTGGAGGAGGCTGCGGTCATCATGGATGGACGCAGGATTAGGTATTTGGGACCAACTGGCCGTCGGCAGGATGCACAGCATATCGTCAAGAGGCAACGTTGAGCAGGTATTGGGGTCGCAGGGCAGGAGGATACGCCCAAGGCACGCCCATCCGCCTGCATCACCGTGGCACCGACTGGCGACTGCCAAAGGGGGGGAGAGGAAGTGCCGGGCGAAGATCCTATCCTGGGGGTCGACACCACTAACCGACTCCATCGTCAGCGAGCTCGGTACTGGACTATCCGTACTTGTAGAGAAGCAAAAGGAAAACACACACAACGTTGAACAACATTGGCAGCGATGGAGAAACGGGAAAGAGGCAAAACGACTAGGCTAGGTGGCTTGATGTTGACTGCAGCACATCTGTAACGAGGCGTCGTGGTTGTTTGTTTGAGGCAGATGGGCCCTGGCCCTGCACCTCCTGCTCTCATTATCAGCGCTGGCCACCCGCCCCCAGCTGTTAGCGCACACTGCAGCCACGCCCCTAGCAGCCCCTGCAGCTGTAGCTCGCCTAGGCCACAAGATGCCCCCAAGGGTCTCCCATCCCATGCATTCCATGGAGGATTGTAGCCGACGGGCACATTCTGGTCTGCTTCGCTACAGTGGCCAGCTCCAGGGGCGTGCAGTACCACGTTAACAGCGTAATCCCAAACACCGGTCTCCCACTCCCCCCCCGGTCCTGTGCCTTCTCCCCTTTCCCTGCACTCCCACAGTCCCTACTGGCAAACCCCCCTCCTCTCCCCCCAAGCCCAGTCGGTCTGTTCGAGTCGATCATTTATTAACGTCGTCGTCCGCACACCGATTGCTTGATTTGTCCCTCCCTTCCACAGCGTAGAGTCTCAAGAGCCTCAACCTGCTGCTTTCTTTCACCCACCGGCTTCGCTCCTTCAGCCGTTTGGTGTCGTTCACGACACATTCACACTCCTTTTGGTCCTACGTCGACCGTTTCTCGAAATCCAACTAGAAAAGACTCAACCCCTCGTCGCTCCAACTACTCCCGCAGGCGGAAAAACAGGACTGTCGTCGACACAGCTCTTTTCGATTCCTGCCACTTTTTCCTTTCGGATCAAACGCTTTTCGTCCTTGACGGACCATCCCTCCAGTTCCAGATCATCTCCAAGTCAGCAGTGCTGCCACTCGAAAGACAACTCTCTTCGCTGGTCGACTACGACATCTGCAACGGTAGGTCCAAGCTTCCTATTTTGTATATCAAAAGCTACTCGAGCGCTTCGCCTGGGCCTCATATTTCCCCGGCTCACTTGCGTCACGGTCCTCACGGTCCTCACCCGGACCCGCTCTCAACGTCAATGTCTCACCCTTTACCCCTACATTCCGGAACTTTATTACTAGCAAGCCATACGAAACACCGGGAAGACCCTGTCATTGATTCACAACTTCACATACCAAGCCCGCGTTTCAGTCCCCTTGCACCACTCAATGACGTATCCAGCCTTGCTAACATACTCATCATGTAGACCTATCATTGATTCTGAACCTCGCGAGGAAATCCAATCATCAACATGAAGAGCTCTTTGTTCCTCGCCGTCACCGGCGCCGTGCTGGCCATGGCTAGCCCCATTGCCCGGCCCCTCGACAAGCGTGCCATGGCTACCGACTGGGTCGTCGAGACCGTCACTGTCACCGTGACGGCCGGTAAGGGCGCCATCTTTACCGAGCAGACCAAGACGCGCCGTCCCCAGCACAAGCCGAAGCCGACCATCGCCCCGGCCCCGCCCGCGCCCACGACCACCTCTATCCCGCCTCCTCCTCCCGCGCCGACGTCTTCTGCGGCTCCTCCTCCCCCGCCCGAGACCACCTCGGAGGCGGCCCCTGAGCCTACCTTCGCCCCTGTTCCCGAGCCTGAGCCTACTACTTCTGCTGCCCCTAAGCCCACTACCTCGGCTGCTCCCGCCCCTGAGCCCGAGAAGCCCGACGTGGATCTCGGCGACTACCAGACCCGCATGCTGTACCAGCACAACCTCCACCGCGCCAACCACTCTTCCCCCGCCCTTGCCTGGGACGCTGAACTTGCCCAGTGGGCCAAGAACACCGCCGAGTCCTGCGTCTTCGCGCACGACATGTAAGTTATCCTGGGGAACTTCGAGTTGGCAAGCACATCTCTAATAGTGGAGCAGGGACCAAGGCACCGGCGGCTACGGCCAGAACCTTGCCTCGTGGGGCGGCAGCGGCGACATCTCCGACCTCATGGTTGAGACGGCTGCCTCCGGCGTCACTAACCAGTGGTACAACGGCGAGGTCAACGCGTGGACCTACTACGGCATGGACGACCCCCCTGCTGGTGCCGACCTCATGGCCTGGGGCCACTTCACCCAGCTTGTCTGGAAGTCGAGCGAGAAGCTCGGCTGCCACACTGCCAAGTGCGCTGCCGGCACCGTCCTGGGCCTCGAGTCTTGGTACACCGTCTGCAACTACGGCCCCCCTGGTAAGTTCTACACCCATCAACATCTGGTTATATAAGAGTGTGCACCCCATACTGACTTGAACCCCCACAGGAAACTACGGCGGCCAGTACGGCGCCAACGTCCTCGAGCCCCGCGGCGACCCGACGGCCAACGTCTAAGATGGCAGGCATGCCATCCCCCGTGTTCGGCCCTCCCCCGCCGGCGGCATCATCTCTTCATGCTGTTTGGATACAAGATATAGGCGCCTCTTCAACTTCTTTTTTTTCTTGCAAGAGGTGCATAGATAGGGCTCGCGTCCAGAAAGGCAACACGAAAAACTTTATTCTTCTTCCCTTCGCTTCTCATCTGTACGCTCTGTCAGATTCATACATTTGACCTTTTTGGTTCTATTTATCACACACATACACATAACCTGCCTATATCAAAGACACGCAGAATGGGACGACGTTTTGCTGCTCTTCCCAGCTATTTTGTCCCAGCGATATCTTCCTCTGCCCCCCCCTCGACCGACAACAAGCCAACGGATGCATGGCGTCTGCGATGATGCATTACGGGTTGTTTGGTCTCTTTTTTTATTATTCATTTAGGGAGGCGTCTGCGAGCTAGACTGGCTTGGGTCGAGGGAGAAGATATGTGTTGTGTGTGTATGTGCGTATAGGTGTGTGTATGTGCGTATAGGTGTGTGTGTGTGTGTGTGTATTTGTATATATATATATATTATTTTCTGGATATTTTATGCGCATTGAATGGGCCATCCGGGATTCTTATTTCGCTTCTTTCCTTCTTTCCTTCTTCTTTCTCATTTACAAGGGGGCTCGGCCCGGTGATATTCGGGGCTCAGGTGGTGGCCCGGACCAGCCTGGTTGCTGCCGGGCACGGCCGCCTCGACCTGTTTTGAGACTCAGATTTAGGTGGGCACGCCAAGGTTATGTAGAAAAGTATGGCAATAGGATTGAGGTTACAAATCTGGACCTTATGTCTGTGTGATGAGTGAGCAAGGGCAAGTGGGGATGCTACGAGATGCGGAGTATCCGTACTTCGTATTACATAGTCCTATACGGATGGATCTGAGTCGGACTTACAAAATGCAGTGTCCGGAGCGGCGTTACAATCCCGTGGGTTGCCGTCGCCGTCAGCCCTATTAGCTTGTCCCCGGCGTGGGTTTTGGGGGGACCCGAACGTGTCGTCATTAAAGGCTGATAATGATGGGCCATCGGAAATGTAAAACAGGGCAAAGCCTGGTGGAGGATTCGCATGCCAGTTGCGGGCACTGCCGAACCCGTGTTGTTCCCCTTGGGCACCAAAAAAACAGCCCACGATTAGTCGCGCCCATCACCAGAGTGGTCGCCCAGTCGGGCCACACGAACATTGAAACCTCGTCAGGCACCCCAACCCCCTCCTCCGAAAAAACAGATGCCGGCGGCAGGCATACTACGGCCTTGCTCCGGTGGCTGCTGGGTGCGGGACCGTGACGTCGTGGGCCGCCGCCCGGTTCCGCTCCTCGTCTGCTGATTTCCCCATCTGCCTCTTCTTGGTGCTTTTGTCGAACCATGGGCCCAACCGTCCGTCCATACTCGTACGTAGCGAACATAACCGAGGCTTCCAATCGGCAAACAGCGCAGCCCTGTTATTGTGGCCTATGAGGGGACCTTGCAAGCCTGAGGCTGAGTGTGATTCTTTTTTTAATTTGTATTACTTTTTGCCCCTTCTTCTTGCCTTAGACTAGGGGCGAGGAACTCGGGCCGCAAGAAAGGCCAGCAAAAGGAAAATCGCAAGCATCTCTCCAGAAGCGTGCTGCATGACCTGTACCGCCTCGGTGGCTGGGTGGGTGGCGCGCGGGGATGGGACGGGCTGGCCACCACCACCACCACCACCACTACGCCTCTTTTTTTGTTGTCCAGGGGGCGTCCAATGCCAAATGGCACCACCAGGGCGACGTGATCTCCCCACTTCTGGGGCTTCTCCAACAGTGCAAGTTGGCTGTGGCTGGCCGGAGTTAGGCGACGACGTTTCTCGCTGCTGACCCCCCCTCCTCCTCTCTCCCCTTCGGAGTGCAGACATTCCGCAACTCCATCCAGGCTTACATACACCGTACGGTATTATACTGTACGAGCACAGCACCCGTCGGAGAGAACGGACAAAGAGGAAGGGGGAGATAAGCTGGTGGCGCTGCGAAAAAGACCGGAGAGTACGGAAACGGGGAGACGGGGAATTGTCATCAAAGCGGTCATGTTATGCTTCCCGCCCTAAAATAATCTGACACAGCGCTGGCCAGCTGTGCGTATCAGCGCGGCATCGGCGATTGGGGTTAGGTGCGCGCTGTTACGCATCGTTTGGATTGCTAATCGTATGGAACCTATCGCTTGTCCCCAACGCTGCCTCGCCCCCAGGGCCCTCAGTAGGCTGTCATGCCAGTCGCCGCTTCGGCGCCCGAGAGCGAGCACTGCGAGGCCGGTCGGTTACAGGCCCAATTCGCCCAATTCGCCCAATGCGCCCCCCTGGGCCGCACCTGTGCACAGTGGCCGGGCCAGCACAGCACCACCTATCCATGGAACATACGGATACTATTAGCAGGCTATAGCACTGCTGCGCTGGACAGTGGACCTGCACCCGCCCGCGCCCGGGCCCCAGATTTCAAATCAGTCCACCATTCTTACACCATCCCGTAATATATACATCCTCCATTCGGATGGCGCCTTCGTCTCCTTATACCGTCCCATTTCCCATTTCCCCTCCTCTCGCCCTCCCCCCCCTGCTCTCCTCTTACTTACATATTGTCGGCCACTGCTACTCCATGGTGCTGGCACACACACTATAATAGCCCATCGCCTTATCAGACGCATCCCCAATCTGACCTGACCCCGGGCCATCATCCTCTTGTCGCGCCCCCCATCCATCGCCAACTGCTGGCATTTACCCCATCCAACCTCTTCCCTCAATGAGCCAGACCGTCGTGGGCGAGCTGGACAGATGCCTTGGTAAGCGGGCCCTGCTGCAGCTGCACCTCGGTCCGACGACGACGACGCCGCCCCCGTCGCCGTCCAAGAGACAGTGCACCATGGCGGCTCGCGCCCACGCCCAGGCGGCCTCTACCTCGCTGCCACCGCCCACTGCCACAACGTCCACCTCGGCCACCGCTGCTCTCACCACCGCGCCCACCGAGTCAACTGCCCCATCCCGCCGCCTCAACGACGACCACACTACCGACTGGGACGCCACCTCGTGGGATACTTCGCTTGTCACCCCGATGAGCATCCCGCCCCCCGCCAAGGTGTTTGAGAATCCCCAGGATGGCTGCATTGCAAAGTATGTTCAGCCCTACGCCGAGTAGTACTAGTAGCGTATATATAGTAGCATACTATATATACATACCAGTGGGTCCCCTGGCTGGATACCATTTGCTGACGCCGTTGAGCATCACCGCAGGAGCGTCGAAGAGTCTTGCAAGCGCGCGCTGGACCACTTCCCCAGCCCGGCCGTCGCATTCCCCACGCCAACTCTCGAGTTTGATTTCCGAGTCGCCGTGACCCTCAAGCCTGAGCCGTCCCAGGTCCAGGGCCGCGCCCACAAGGAGATCACCGTAGTCCAGTCAGGCTCCTGGTCAGGTTCCTTTGGCCATGGAAAAGTCATGGTTTGTTCTCTCTCTCCCCACCTTGACAGGTTCCGTGAAGGTGGACAGAATAGCTGACTCCACACCGACAGGCTGGTGGCTATGACCTCGGCCAAGCTCGAGGATTCCGCCCCATTCGCATCGTCGAGGGCGCTTTTATCATGCAGACAACAGACGAGTCGCCCGCAACGTGAGTTAAATTAATACCCACCCCCCCCCCCTTTTTTAAAAATCCCTGCTCAGAATGCCCCCTCTAACCGGTAATAAAGTCTCGAGATGCGCACCCGAGGCTCCCTGTCCGGCCCCTGCGAAGTCCTCGACGCCCTCCTGAGCACCCGCAACCCCAAGGAGATCGACCCGCGCAGGTACGGCTTCCGCATGTTCCTGACCATCAAGACGCCCGACAAGCGCTACGCCGAGATTGTCAACTGCGGGCTCTGGGTCGCCAGCGGTGTGTGGCAGGGCGACCAGCTCATCATTGATGCCTACCGCGTGACCTAGGAGGCACGGGGCCGGTATTCTGGACGATGGGTGCAGTGGTGGAGACGGTGAGGCTGACAAATGATTTTGTTAATATGTCTGCGTATTTTGTATTGCATGGCGGCCCCGGTTAATCAAGGGCTGTCCGGGGAGTTTTCGGTTTCTGGGACGGAGTTGGGTGTTGATTGTTGCGATAACCGGTTTTCATGGTGGCTTGGGTTGCATTGGTGACGGCGCAAGGGTCCGCTGGGTTTTCCATGATGATCAACGAAAGAGCAACAAATCAACAGCTCTCAGCTCGCATATCCTCAACGTCTGGGCTTTGGAAGGGACTGCCGCTTCGGAATCGGCACCTCCATACATGGCATCGTTTCTAGGGTTAAAGTTAGGTGTCCGAACGTAGTACTACCATGGCCGCGGTGACAATGGAAAAGAGACATACCTTGGCTGTACAAAGTCGCGTTCTGTGAGTTTGTGTGACCTGTTCGAGTCCGTAGAGCTCATGGCGCAAATATATCCAGGAGCTCTCGAGGGCAGACCAGAGTTTGGGCTGTGAGGAGACCTTCACTTGAGCTTGACCACCACCTCGAGACAGCTCATCCTGCGCACCCGGCTCTCATCCTCGGCCTCCTCCTCTTCATCGACGACATCATCTACCGTCCCCACCGTACTTGTCCTCACCTCTACTTCACAGTCACCCTGCTGCTGGAACCACCCCGCTACCTGCAGCGTCTTGTCCACTGCCCTACCCGCCCCCACGACCGTCACGGCAACCTGCGGCGCGCCGCTGTCGCTGGCCAGCCCGCGCTCCAAGGCATCAACGCGCGACTGCAGCGATGCATTCTTGGGCGCCGCGCTGCTCTTCCGCAGGCCCTGGTCCAGCTGCTTGCGCACGCGCTTCACGGCCGACATGAAGGGCGTGCCGGTGGAGACGTAGATGATGCGCGACTTGGATGACCGCGAGGGTTGGCGCCTGATCAGTGGTCGCTTCTGGACCTTGGAGCCTGTAGAACCCACGTGTCAGAGTGAGGAAAATGTGGGAGAGCCAGACTGGGGGACGGGGACTTTGTTTTGCTTGCCTTGGGGGATGGGTGGTAGCTTGGTCATTGTGCCACGATGGGAACTGCTGTCTTTGGAGCGGGCCATGGTAGGTTTCCGGATGCCTGGTGTCTTGTGGAACAGCTGCTGAATATTCAATTAGGATTGAAGCTGTGCATGGAACCCTCGGCTGCACGATTTGAGTTTGATGGTGGTGGATGTGTTAAATGAGAGTTGGTGTTTATGGTGAGAGAATGAATTTACGATCCAATCACGTGGACCCACTATTGTCTTCGGGTTCTACTAATTGGAAGGTCGTAGGTAAAAGAGGTGGTAAAGCAACCAACTCGTACTGAAAGAAATCTCTATAGTCTGTAAAACACAGGAAATAATAATTACTGATAATAATAGTAGAAGTGTAATTATGGAGATATTTCTATAATTATTATGGAGATATCGCTGCTTATAAAGACAATTACTTACAAGTTATCGTATTCTCATTTACATTCATATTATCTTTACCATTAAAAGTTCTACTTTCTTCCTCCTGTTCCCAGCAGTCCTCTTCGTCTTCCGCCTCCCATTGACCTAAATATTCGTCACTCGTAATATAACAGTCATCTGAAACTTCTACAGCTCCAGAAATTGCGGCAACACGGAGGAAGCCCTCCTGAAGCTCTAGGAGCTCGAAACTGGGCAGGTCTTCTTTCTTTTTTTTCCCGCTTTGATACTGAATGTATGGCCTGTTCGAATCAAAACCCCGTTTTTGCGATGTGTGAGTTCTTAAAAGTCGTTGCTGACGATTTCTCTAACTAGGTTGGAAACGAAGGGTTTTAAGCTAAGTGCCATTGCACGACGACCTGGTTCCATCTTCTCAAGGGCTTCAAAGAGATCTTTAGGTTATACCACCAAAAGTACAATTGACGGTTGAGAGATAGTAGGTTCTGAGGCGACTCGGCAGTACCCTTATCATTAAATAACCTAAACCATTCGTCGTATTTCTCCCCCTAAAAAAAAAAGGCAGCCCGTTTACCGGGAATAATCCAATTCCAAAGCCCCGACACGGGAAATATAGGCCGCCTTGGGATCACTTATCCCAGCCACGATACAGGTGCCCTCGCCTCGCTGCTCGCACTAAAATATATAACATTAGCTGAATCCTCTATGTTTATTGTTCACGGCTGATGAGGATTTGCAAGTTGAAATGTCTGGCTATTTCGTCCCTCAATTTTGTTGCTAGGACTGCCGGAGCTGTTTAATAGGTTCAAATCAGCGGCCGTGACAGACTTCGATACGGCATAAGATCCTTCCTGTCGTCGTCTTTTGGCCAGGGCCAAACTCGGGGTTGTATTTGGAGCGACTTGGGGAAGGCGTTGAATATGGCGAGGATCTCAGGAGTCCGGGAATGATCTGGGGAAATATGAATCATTAACCAATAAGAAGTTATTCTGTGTGTGTGATTGACATATACAAGTCCTTACTCTATTAACTGCTTTTTTTGCATAGGTAGGTATTCAAAGCTTAGGGAGGCACCCACGCAGTTTTCAAGAGCAGCCTTCTATTGTGGGATGGGTGACCATAAGGATAGCCAGTGCTCTTGCGTTGAATTTGTTTGGAGGTATTCTGCCCCGTTCCCGCTCCCCAACCTACTAGAAATGTCAGACAATCTCACATCATTTCTCTTTAATCTGGGATGCAGTCGTTGACAAACTGCACCTCAGGTGTATCGTTCAAAAAGCCCCTTAATGAGCTAGGATCGGTCTCGAGGGCGTGGAGAAGTTGTCGCCACAGATCAGCGTCCATGACGGAGTTTGAGGGCTGACAAAACAATGGACATCGGGTAAGTAAATGTCAAAGAGAGTGAAGGGTTGGTGAACAGATAGTAGCAGAAGGTAGGACACGAGAATAGGCATTGATCTTTTCATGGTGTTTGTAGTTTATCTTTGAACAAGCCACAAAGTTTTCCAAAAGTGTCACTGATCGGGCCATAGCAAATTTTCATCTAGGTCCAACCCCATAAACTACGAGTATGGTAACAAAGAGACTGGCTTGATGGTGTAGAAACTAAAAACGAGGTGAGCAGGCCCTCTCAGAGTCTTTATCCACTCACACATATGCCTCCTTCCTTTTGGCCGCCTTCCATCTGCCTAGATCCAGAAAGTCAACATATTGTCATGATAGTATTATTTAATATGAGGATGCAAATAGCTATTGCTGTGCCTATTGTGAGCATGGTACAGCTATACTTATTGTGGCGATGTTTGCTGTACTTGTTATGTTTTTTTTTATTTGCCGTACATGTATTCTGTTTCATGCCGTACTCTAGTTACGGGTACAAAGAGAGTAATTATGCACACATCTAAGGAACACCAGTAACTTTGCCGACTCTGTACAAACATTCAGCAAGTGATACCATTAAAGAGAGAATCGACATGTACCTATCTAGGTAAGTTGGCGCAAATTGCTTTCAGATGATGACTACCTAGTACGACGCATAGGTAACAAGCCGCACTAGCTTGGGTTTGCTTGCTAATCATCGAGATTAAAGGGGTTGAGCTAAGGTCGCTCAACAAACAGTGTTGTCAGCTTATCCATCGTACCAGGTCTCGGCCCGTGATAACAATTTGCCCGGAAGCCGATGATTCTACATGGTAGTATTCGCTCTACTCATACTTTCCTCGTCTTACTGCCGGTCAATAAACCAAAGAGGTATTTTCCGAAATAGCAGCCTTGGAGTTGCAGCTCAGTTTCATAGATGCACCAATCACATCGGATCAGCTGTGCCGGCGTCAGCAGGCCAAGATGATCAGCCAACAGTGTATCCGTACGAGTACGAGTATGTGCGGCTAGTCGGCCACAGTGGCGCAGTAGTTGCATGTTGACCGAGACATTGAAAGCGATGCCGGCCAGCTGATCCGATCTTTCCGGCCGTTGACTTGAGGTTCACAAAAATACTATTAGTATCTTGTCCTGTGCTCCCAATACTTTCGACTGATGGGACCTTTGGCAATCGCCTCATCAGTCACACCATCTTAGCGTTCGCATCCACCCCGTAATGATGGGCCTCATCAACGTGGTGCTTACCCTCACGGGTTATTCCATTCTGCTCTTAATTCTGTCCGTGAGTACACAATACACGTCTATACACTAGTAGTGTCAGTTAGTGGTACTTACAAACGTTTCCAGTACATTCTACTCGGGGGATATTATCGCATCTTCCTCCATCCTCTCAAAAAGTACCCTGGGCCACGACTGGCGTGGGTATCCGATGCCTATGGCGGCTGGTATGCCTGGAAACGCCGACTCCATCTTCAGACATGGCAGGACCACGCAAAATATGGTGCCAAACCCCCCATGCGAACGTATACGGCCGATGGGCTGTGGACCATCTTGACGACGTGGCTAACAGTTCGATAACGTAGGACCGGTGATGAGACATGGGCCCAACAAGCTTGTCTTCAACTCCCTCAACGCCGTCCAAGGTAGGATGAACTCCTTGGTTCTGGTCTTGTCGCGACATGGCTCATCCTGTCCGTAGACATATATCTCAGCGAAGGCCTGTCTAAGTCGCAAGCATATGCCGCCGCCAATGTAACCCCACCCTTGACCAACGTCTTCAATACCCTTGACAAACCGCTGCATCGTGTCAAGCGCAAGCTCATTGCACCGGCTATCAATGAGCGCTCCATGAGAACCTTCGAGCCCACGATGATGAGACATATCGATGTCTTTGTCAAGCAGCTTTTCGCATCGTACCAGGAAAATCCCAGCAAGCCCGTCAACATGTCGGAGCGCTGCAGGTGGCTCGGTATCGATGTGGTGGGACAGCTTGCTTTTGGATACGACCTGGATTTGCAGACTGAAGAGACGCATCGGTATCTGGTCCATGGCATGATGACGGGTAGCCACCGCCTCAACATGTACACTCAGTTCCAGTCTCTCACACAGCTCCGGTTGGAGTTCTTCTTCCATCTCGTCTCGGTCTTCCGCGGTGAGAGCTTCCTCCGAACCGTCAAAAAGATGATCCAGGCACGTTTAGCAGAGGAGAAGCACGCCAAGCATGATCTATATTCATTCATGATCGATTCTGTGGGTTCGGAGGGCGAAGATAGTGCGGCGCTCCGGGAGATTTGGATCGAAGCCATCTTCTTCCTCCCTGCGGGCGGAGACACCTCATCGACCACCATGAGCAGTCTGTTCTTCTATCTCGCCCGGTGCCCAGAGTGCCAGGCGAAGCTCGCGAAAGAGCTAAAGTCAGCGTTCCCAACCAGCGCCGACATTCGGGCAGGGCCCCAGCTCGCCGCATGCCGATACCTTCGAGCCTGCATCGACGAGGCGCTGCGCATGTCGCCACCGGCCCCAGGCACCCTCTGGAGGCAGCAGTCACCCGAGAGCAGGGGCAAGCCTCTGGTGGTAGACGGACATGTGATCCCGCCGGGCACTCAGGTAGGCGTGAGCGCCTACTCCCTCCACCACAATGAGGAGTACTTCCCGGACCCTTTCACGTACGAGCCAGAGCGCTGGCTCGCCGAAAAAGATGACCGGGTCACCAGGGCCGCTTTTATTCCCTTCTCCGCGGGCGGGCGTAGCTGTCCCGGCAAGGCTATGGCGTACCAGGAGATCAGCCTCACCCTGGCCAAGTCGGTGTGGCACTTTGAGTTTGAGCACGCGGCCGGCTACGCTACCGACGCCGTCGAGTTTGAGCTCCAGGACATTTTTACGACAGCTAGCGACGGGCCGTATCTCAATTTCCGGCCCCGTGACGTGAGGCAGGCAGCTGGTGATGGGCACTGAGGAACGTATCCATAATTCTGAAGCGAGCGCTGCGATGCGAGAGGCGGAGATCGGTGCCTTGGTATAATTAATAACAGAATAGTCGGTAATGGTAATACACTATAGTGGGTTGGGAATTGGACAAGGTGGCCGAAACGAGGTAATGCGGCTGCCTCCAGTCTGACTAGATCAGGTTGAAGGCTGCAGGATAGAACTTGCCCGCCCAGAGTCAAGGACTCCAGCAAGTGAGGTGGGGAAGTATTTGAGACAGGCATGCGAATTCTTCATGGTTCATGCGAAAGTGAACGAGAACAACGTCTCGAATGACACCCTGCCCGTACTACAGTACGTAGTGCACTGTTAGATAGCCAAATGAAATAAACCCTTCATATTAGGTGCCTTCATAGCCATCAGTGTGACGAAAATAATCTGTCACCTACCTGCCTACCGTAGTGGACCCTTGACCCCCACAACGGCTCTAACAACGTCACCTCACCATCGACTGTTCCGTCTCTCCGTCGCCAAACCATCACTTTGTCCGCTTCCACGACATGGCTGCCTGCCCGGCAGCGCCAAACACTTAGAAAACGCCATGTCGCTTGACATCTGGCCACCTGTCCCAGCCGCTGAGCTGAAGATTAAAGAGACAGAGACCCAGGTACGCTCCTCCCCATCTCAATCCCCAGTGTACAGCTCTCGCCATCAGGAAGAGGAGCCATCGGCTATGACGCGGAGGAGCAAGATGCTAATCGACCTCAAGGCACGCGAACTGCAATGGATCATCAACGAGACTGTCCAGGTCTGCAAGGACCTCAAGCACGGCCTTGAGGACTGCTATGCCCTCCTCGCCCCCATTGACCCGGGCAGCACTCTCGTCGTGAGCACGCCGCGCAACGAAAAGGTCAAAGGCACCATCACCCGCGTCGGCACGCGCATTGTCAAGGGCGTGAGTAGAACTTCCAACCCCATGGCCTATGCCTCTCCTTCTCGCTGACAACCGCGCACAGACCCTCAACCTCCAGCTCCGGACCGTGCCGCCGCAGACAGTCTCTCTCGCATCCCACGCCATCCACATCCAGGCCCTCGATGCCCTCCACACCAACCTCACACAGTCCCTCGATCTCCTCGGCATCATCCTCTCCCGCGATGCCCCGCCCGATCCCGACTCCCTCGCCCAGAGCCTCGCCCTCCTCTCAGAGTCTCTCTCCGAGTCAGCCGCCCTCCTCAAGGGCCCGCCTCGCGCCACCCCCGACCCATCCTGGCAGACATCCTCCTGCCCGCCGGATCTGTTCTCCCCGGCCCTCGGCCCCAACATTAGCGTGTACATCGGCCTCCAGGACAGCTGCGTCGTCCTGGTCATCCGCGCCCTCGAGCCCGTCCACGCCTCCTTCCACCTGGGCACCCGCCTCGGCCTCGCCATCGGCACCGTCCGCCGCCTCGAGCACGACGAGATGGACACCATCTTCCGGTGGAACCCTGCCGGCATCGAGACGGCCGACCCCAGGCGCCCCGGGACCCGCCACAGCCTCACGAGGCCCTCGTCGCGGCATACCGACGAGCAGCCCCCCGGGGACTTGGAGGAGGTCTATGTCAGGGAGAAGATCCGTGTGGAGAGCGCGGATCCAAGTCTTATATCTCTGTACTCTAAACTGGGCTTCCTGAGCCACATGCTGGGGCAGACGAGGCGGAACCTGGCGGCCGTTATGAGAACCGATTTAGACGAGTGAGAACACGCGGAATGGCAGGCCCATACATTGGACAACGGATACCCAGGCGTCTGGCTTTCACACATACATCATGTACCAGTAGTTTGGTTCACGAAACCGGATCAAACTATACTTATATTGCACATCGGCGAGGATGCCATTGAAAACACTGTCTCAGCATAGATACGACGCAAGGAAATAAACATGCAGTAATTGTACATTCAGCGTTGGCTAGACGCTCGTACACCGACCCGTAAGAGTCGCCCTTTGTAAACCAGTGACCCAGCAATGCTTTCAAGTTGTGCAATGGAACTCGCCCCAAGCGCTCCTCCGCTCCCCCACCTCTTCGTAACACAAAGCACTGTAAGCTAGTTTCCGACCCTCAGCTTGCGAGCTGTTCTACGCCACAGGCGACCATGGCATGGGGATCAGGATCCTCGACTTCATCTCCTGAATCAGGGGCACCGTCTTGTGGACCGTGTCGCTCCATCCTTCTATGGACCAGCTCTGCTCACGCCTCGCGCGGCGCTCTTCCAGGTTGGCAAACTGCCAGAGGTGGTGAACAGTGTTAAGGTCGCCAATCTGGACAAACCACGCCCCGACTCCCTCCATGACCTCTCGGCGAGCCTTCAATCCTCGCCGCCAGTGCGTCTCCCACTCGAGCAGATTCCCGGGATGGAGCGTATAGGACCGGAGCTCAAAGACACCTCCGAGCTGCCGGGGTGGAGTGGTCGGCCAGAAGGAGAACTCCTGCATCAGCGAGATCTTCTTAGAGTTGATCAATGTCGCCAGCTTGCGGTCAAATTTGGCAAACTCGGGATGGTGAGTGATGTTATATCGAGAGTCGTGGTAACCTTCGTACTTCTGGTATTCCCAGATGTGGACTGCATCATTGTCAGCACATGTCGCATCTCGTTTATTTGTCGATCTGAAAACGCACCAAACGTGTCGCAGTCACCCACTTCAGTCCGCCAGCTCCCCACCAGGTGTACCTTATTCTCTGGTAGGTTCGCCATCTTGGGGTACCACTCGCCGACGAGCTTGACGTACTCTTCCACCTTGTCGGGCTTCACCTCATGGAAGACGATGGAGTGGACGTACTTGCCCCGGGCCAGGACCTGGCTGAAGCTAGCCTCAATCTGAGCGTCCATCTCCCTGCCCTCCTTGGTGCCGTAGATGAGGTTGGTCAGCGGGCCCGACTTACGGTCCGGCTCGGGCTTCTTCTTCTCTGCGGCGGCGCCTGCAGGTTCATTAGTTGACACAGAAGCCGACGTGGCGGGCTTGAACGAAGCGGCAGAATTCTGGCGGGCCAACGCACGAGCTTCCCGTTCCCTTTGTGCCTCCATCAAGTGCTCTCGGAATGCATTCTGCTTCTTGTTGAACGAATCGACGGCCGCGCGCGAGGGATTGACGTCGCCCATGGATGGTGTGCTGGACTGCTGCACCGCCGTCGAGCTCAGAGCCCGCACGCCGGAGCGAGGGGTCGTGGCCGCGACGCGAGCAATGTGTCGGCACAGCATCGTGATGGTGGGTGGAGAGGTGGAGAGCAGATGAAAGGATCCTGCTCAGGCTGTGGCAATAACGCGTGCGAAAACCCTCGACTAGAGCCAAAACCGGCTCGCCTAAAGGTGGTGAAGGTTGTTGATGTCGAGCGGCAAGTAGCAGAAAGGCAGAAGCAGAGATGGATTCCAGAGAGCAGCTAGATGGGATTGGTCCGCGGCACTATGGGAGGGAAGCACCGAGCGAGTGTAAAATGGTGGTGAGTGTGCTAGAGGTAGCAGTCAGGCAGGTAAGGCAGGGTTGAAGGCCAAGGTTCTGGATGAGGCAGATGGAGGGTAGCGCCGAGGGCCGATTGGACGGCTCAATTAGTTGGCAAAGCAAGCTGCGCGTTGTTCTCACCCCGCACTCTCAGAGATGCAGGTGTGTGTCAAAAATGTTGCGTTCCAGCGTTGCACCTTGAATGGCACAGCAGTAACGGGAAACGTTGTGTTGAAAGAAGGTGCAAGCCGTCGGGGGACCGGCGGTAAGCTGAGGCACGTAACCTGGAACTCAATGACGACTTGTCCAGGGATTCATCCAGGCAGCTCCCCCAGCTTCTCAAGGCTCCACGAAAGCTCCACGAATGATGTCAGGCAGCTCCATCTCCCATTATCACGTGATTTATGAGACAGCGCCAAAACGCGGGGTCGGATGATCATTTACTGCGACTCCGAGGAGTGTCCCTCCGGCGTTCTTGCCTAAGGCAACAAGACCGGCATGCCGGGTACGGGAGAACTACTCGGAGGTGATCTCTGCTAACCGCGGCGGAAAAAGGCTCGTTCTTGAAGACTTCACCTCGACAACTACCAACGCAACTCAACCCGATCTATCCCCGTCGACTTCCTCACAACCGGCATCATGTCTTGGCTCGGCGTCGCTCCCTTCAAGAAGTTCCCGGCTCCTTTCCGTGCGTCAATCCTGCTGCGTGGCCGTCTCCATTGAACCGACGACTGACCCGAGATGACAGTGAAGCCGATGTGGCCCTTCTTTGCTGCCGGTGCGTAACCCGCGACATCGTCGAGCGACCGACTCTTTGCGATTGATGCGACTCGGCGACGAATTGGCGGTGTGCGAATGGATATTGACGGGAGACACAGGTCTTGTCATCGCCTATGGCGCCAACTCTGCCCAGAACGCCATGATGGCCTGTATGGACCCCTCGAACCCCGTACCAGGGAATCCAAGCTTACGTTACTGCAGCCGACGAGTGGAAGAACGACCCCCGCAACCCCAACGCCAAGTCTGGCGGCCACTAAGTTTAGACGATATTGCGAAGGATGACGGGCAGCGAGCATTACGTTTCGACAGCTCGATAATACCACTCGACGTCGTTAAAGATGGAATTGTATCATAGAATCACACCCGGGTGCTGAGACTCCACTGCGGCGACGGATTGCTTCGTCAATAGCAGTTTCTTTTGTGGCCAACCGTGAGCTGAAGCTCGTGATCCCCTGTTCCGTTCCTATTCGGAGTCAACCAGCAGTCTTATCATACGAGGCCTACCAAGTGTGACCGACAACCAACGGCCAGCAATCCCCTGTATTGACGCCGGATTTGCGCGTCTTGATTATCTTTCCGAAAAGCTTCAATGACGGTTGACGATATAACCCGGTCACCCAGCTGTGTTGCGCCTCTAGTGAACTGTACATGCATGGTCAACTAGATTGAAATTGGAAAATTGATGATATATTTGATACCAACTACAGCATGGGAGATAAATCTCAAATGAGGACAGCCAGAAAGTGTATAAGGCTGGTCAATTCCTCATCCAGCCAGCCAGAGTGATTGAGTTCATATGCTGGAGATAGCCTGGTATTTAAAATCCAAACCCCCAGATCGGAGAATTGTCGACGCTCTCAGACCGAATATTGCGACTGTATTGGGAGTATATCCTCAGTTGTGTTTCATGTAGGTAATTCCTCGCCCACGGTGATACAATTTGACCTTTGCGTAAGTCAGGACATGAGCATGTCTATAATTTAGTGAGTTAGAATTCCACGTTCAAACAAAGCAACAAGTTTTACCCAGCAAAGGACAGAATAAAGCAAAATATCATGATTTAGGTTGGCTACGGAGCGCGATTCAAACACCGAATCTCCTCCGTAGCCGGCGTCAAAATATACCTAGGTAGTAATTACTAATCCCACTTCTTCCATCGCCATCCACCATATCAAGATACCGAGTCCCCTCGTTTGGAACCCGTATACTACCATTTATTTAACTCGCCGTACTCTCATTACGGATGCGCCTATTAGCAGGCTTTATCCCAAAGCCTAGACCCTTTGCCGCACCGTCTGCGCTCCCCCCAATTTCGCTCATTTCAGTTCGCGCCATGTCTTCCGGCACTCAACTGAACGGCTCGGTGCCGCAAAAGGCCAAAGGCAACGGCGGCAAAAAAGAGGTCAAGATTCTCATGCTCCATGGTAAGTCTATATAACCAAATGAGTATTCGGTGTACTCGCGAGTAAAATACACATTCACTTCGCCCCGTATTCTCATCCAACATGTAGTATCAGTACATGAAATGGACTCAATGCTAACACATACACGCCAGGCTACACTCAGTCCGGCCCTCTCTTCCGCGCCAAGACCCGCGCCCTCGAGAAGTTGCTCACCAAGACTCTCGCCCCCATCTCCCTCGCCCCCAGCCTCATCTACCCCACAGGGCCCAACCGGCTCCGGCCCCAGGACATCCCCGGGTACCAGCCGCCGGCCGAGGGCAACGGCGAGGAGGCCGGCGACCAGGAGTTCGACTCGTGGGCCTGGTGGCGCAGGGACGATGCCACGGGCGAGTACCGCTTCTTCAAAGAGGGCATGGCCACCATCGCTGCTGCCATTAAAGAGGCCGGCGGCGTGGACGGCGTGTGCGGGTTCAGCCAGGGCGGAGCTGCGACGGGCATCGTAGCGGCGGCGCTGGAGACGGAGAGAGTGGCCCCCGATGGTCCCGAGGGCGATTGGGCGAGACAATTGCGGGAGGCCAACGGCGGCAAGCCTCTCAAATTTGCCGTTCCGTACTCAGGTTTCTTTACTCCTATCGATAGCCTCAAGTGGTGCTACGAGCCCAAGATCACCACACCAACCCTACATGTCCTAGGGAGCCTAGACACTGTGGTGGATGAGAGCCGGAGTCGAGATTTAGCAGACCGGTGCGTGGACCCTCTGGTGGTGGTCCACCCCGGAGGCCACCATGTGCCAGTGTCAAAGGAATGGGTGATGCCGCTGGCAGGGTTCATCAAGCAACATGCCGAGGAGAAACCCCAAGCGGGACAATAGACGATTCGGCTGGAACGACTACGCCCATATAAATATAGATATAGATACGGAGCTGGAATAGACCAAAGCGCGCCGCGTTTGTGTAGTTGTTTACACCTCCTCCCCCGGAGGACTATCTAACTTGTACAGTCACACGTCCCTTCTCACCTTGCGCCATGACAAATCTATCACGATCCGTGCCGACCAAATCCCTAATCTATTTTGAACCCGCTGGCTGGATGCGTGCCATCATCTCCTCCTTGGTGATGAGATGGTCGATCCTCTCCAGTAGGCCCAGCAGGCTCTTCATGTTGTGACTCCACTCATTCAAGATGTCATCGGCATCTCTAGGCTTGGCGAAACTTACAACGCGAGCCGGACGGTCAATCTTGGCGTAGATAGTCTTAGCCGTCACGAGCTCGCTGATGTACTTCTCCGTCTCATCCTCCGTCAGATCAAGCAGTTGAGTCAGACGAGTCATCTGAATCCGTGTGTAGTATTTAGCAACGACGCGCACGTTGTGCTCAATCACACGCTTACGCAGGTCCTCCCACCGCTGGTGTGCCTTTTCGTCCTGCCCGGGTTTGGCGTCGAACACGTCCGTCTCGCAGAGGTGCGGGCCGAACTTCTTGGCAATTTCGGGCCATCGCATGAGCTCGTGAACGGTGAAGAGCTTCAGTAGCTCCGCGTCGAGCGGGATCTTGGTGTTTCGCGAATCTCGGTAGATTCGGTGGAGGAGGTCGTGTTGCTCATTGTCATGAGGGGCTAGGATGACAAAGTAGATGATACGCTGGAGGACCTGTATGGATGTTAGCAGGTGGCGTGTCATGTCGTTATCGGATTCCCTTACCGGATGAAGCTTGTCAGGGTCTTCCTCGACCGCCTCCGTGTCGAGAACCTGGCGGTAGTGCTTGCAGACATCCAAGTACTTGTTGTCGTGCTTCGCCAACTGAACTTGCTGCTCGTAAAACTCCAGCTTCAAATCCGTCGTGTCGTCCTCCTTCTCCTCCTCTACTTCCTCACCACGTGCCTTCTTCTTTTCACGCTCCTTCTGCTCCTTGTCCAGCTGCTCCTGGGTCTTCTTGGGCTTGCGCGACAAGTACCTGGTGCTGATCTTTCGGCCCAAAATCCCTGCTTGTGTCCAGTCACCGCTTTCGATGCACAGCGCGACCTGAGCAAGAATGAACTCGGTCTTTTCCCTCCTTGACATGGATCCGAACGTCTCCACCTGAAGCTCGCACAGAATATCCTTGGCGGACTCCAGATCGCCTTGCTCCTTCTTGATATCGGAAAGGATCTTGGTGACACGAGCACGCTCGACCTCGACAAAGATCTTGCCCTCCGTTACTGTTCGCAGGGTCTCAATGACTGAGAGTTTCGTCTTGAGGTCGGGGGTCTCGTCGAGGAAGCTGACGACGGTCTGCACCATCTTGGTGATGGCCTGCTTCAGCTGGCTGTGCTTCTTGGAGAAAACCAGCGTCTGGTCGTTCATCAGGCCCCAATCGCCCGCATTTTTGCATAGTGTAACGAGCGCAACGAGAACACGCGATGTCGAAGCTAAGTCGGATGCCTACTTTTTGTCAGCAGCCGCCGTATGGACTCCATGTCGTCATACTGCTCACTTGTCGGGTCTGCTTCTCGAGCGCCGCGAGCTTCTCGACAGCTCCCTGAAGGTTGGTCTATGGAGTTGTCAGCATTCAGATGCCCTGTTGTTGTGGTCATTGGCGCACCTTTGCCAGCTCCTCCGCCTCCGGAAGCTGCTGGTCAACCTCCTTCGAGAAGTCCTTCTCGGGCTTGAGAAGCCCGCCTTCGGACATGATAGCGATTCTGTGGGCTTATATGCGCTTCGTGTTGTATTTGGGTGGTGGAAAAGGAGTTCGGTGTTATGGTCGCGATGGGGTGAGGAGCGATGCTGTTTGATGGTCGTGGGGGGGTTTGTTAGGAAGCTGGTTGATTGACAAGGCAACGCAAGAGGCACCTGCCTGCGGCCTGACGAATGATCGCCCTGGAGCTGTCCAAGGTGGAACTAATTAACTCCGATGGCCGATTGCCTGCCTTGGCCAACAGAGTGCACGTGACGAGTAGCCCAACTACCTCCTTCTATTGTTCTTACCCTACACCCAAGACAATGAAACGTATTTAGTTCTATACCAACTTATGATACCGTACCTTTCACGTTTCTTGGTGAGTTCAAGGTTTCCAATTGTTGTATTGGAATTTTTTGGGTATCATTCCATCTATACTCTACCACATGGCAGCCTCGGCCAGGCTATGTGAGCTACCAACACATGAGCATGGGGAACCTACAAACCGCATCATTCACAACGCCCCAGATAAGACTCACATTATATGTAGTGAGACAATCCCACAAGTCACGAGTCCATAGCACCTGTACCCAATATCCTTCCCCATCGAGGCCTCCGAGATACCCTACAAGTGCACTAGACATCCCAAGGAGTCACCGATAACACCGTGTATACCCCAGCTCGTATACTAGGAAAGCTAGGAGAGCTAACTACATACTAGTATTTCAGACCTAAGTGCTATCGACATGTTATTTGTACCAATGGTAGATGCTGACAGTGATTGATGGCCTTCCCGCCCCGACGTGACCTTCATCGTAACGTAACACGCCCCCATATATCCAGTCCATTACCCCCCGAATCACCTGGCCTGCCCGATGGGGCCTTCATCCCATCCGCCGCCCCAGTTGTGCTCGTCGTGTCGTATTATAGGCCCCGGCCCATACCCGGCGCAGGCGTCGTCCCTCCATACCATCCTGTTCCATTCCACGCCTCGGTTGTGGCCTCGTGGCAGCGGGTTCGTCACGATCCATGTCTGGTCTTCGGTCTTCTTCACCAGTTCGTCATCCTCGCTCAACGTCTGTACCGAGACGACAGAACTCACAGAGGGGTGTCTGTCTGCATCGGGTGATATCGTCGGAGCAACATTGGCGGCGGCTTGCTTGCGGCGGAGCTCCTTCTCTCGCCTGATTCGCTTCCGCCGACGGTGCATGAGACACGTTCCTAGGGAAAGAAAATAGACGCTGAGTATGACGATGATGGGTATCCCGATAGAGTTCTCCCAGTGAAGGCCATTTGACGACTGGTCAGGGGATTAGCTAGACGAGGGGGCTGAGTGTGAGAGTACGGGAGTAACATACTCGCTCGGCGAGTTTCCATGGCGGCGATAACGCCCACTGTGGTTCGTCGCCATCAATCCTCGTAACCCACAGGGCATAAAGGTTGTCTTCGATCAGATTCTCAGGTGTCCAATAGCACTGCATATCATCCATTGACTCTAGAAGCGTTTAGCAAGGCCCAGACATGGCACGTCGGGAAACACACCCGTCAAGTTCGAGACCAGCTCGAACGAGATCTCCCCATCTCTAGGATACCGGACCCTAAAGAGCTTCAGGCCCGCCCCCTCCCCATCGATGCTCTCGTTCCATCGCAAGGTGAGCTGTTGCCCGTTGGCGATACTTCCATTCCAGTCCTCGTTCAAGAAGCGCAGCCCATGGCTCCCCGAGTCCGAGGGGCTGGCTAGGTCCACATTGAAGGCCATGTATCTTTCGAGAACCGCAGGCCCCATAACATTAAGATAAAAATAATATAGGCGGGGGCCAGAGGAGAGAGCCGGAGAGAAGAAGACCCTTCAGGGGGACGAAAAAGCTGGGGAAAAGGCGGGATGAAGCAGATATGAGACCTTATATGATGGTGAGTGCGTGATGTGCCGGGCCTGTGGCTTGTGGCCTATCTCGGGTGGCAAGAATGGAAAAACACCCGGGGTCGGGAAGGTCTCAGGCTGGTCAAGGGAGAGTCAGTTCGCTTTAGTCATTGGACTCAAGGGCGCCATCAAATTGTGATCTATCGTGAGCTGTGTCGCCACTTGGGACGCTGCTCTGGACCAAGTCGAGACCGATGAGTCTCGGTTGGCGTCAAGGTGGCATCGTGAAGAGTTCCTCGGCCAGGCGCGAGGCGATCGGGGCGGTGATTGTAACAGAGGCCGCCGAGACGACCGTGATCAAAGCGGGCCCCATGGTCGGCTCTAAGACTGGGAGAGCCATCGGCGGAGCGGATGGGCTGCCTGGCTGGCTGCCGAGCTGACAAAAACCTGATTCATTATCACATGATTCACCCGATCCGATACCGACCCAGATAGACGGGTACGGAGCATGTATCACATCCACGGTGGCCCCAGCGGGGAGAGCAGATACTCATGTGGATGATGGTGGCAACCCGGGTGAGCATCGAGGTGGGAGGTGGGAGGTGGAGAGGGCACGTAGCACAGCACGGGTTGCAGTTGTTGCACAGCCATGAACTGCGTCTCCCACCTACCGACAGTAGGCAATTAACGATCGGAAATGAGAGACGGGGTCTTATGCCTGTTGGAATGCAATTGCATTCCAGTGGCAGGGGAATAAGCTTGTGTGCGTAACGAGACACCTGGCGTAAGGCCCAGAGAGCTGAAGGAGATGACTCTGGAAGAAGTAGCAGTTGAAGTTGCTGATAGTAACTGAAGGAGCCATCCAACACGACGTGGGGGGTTCCACAGAAGCTTCCTGTTCTGGTAGGTTACCAGCCACAGCACCTAGGCTAAGAGCTGAGGCTGCTGAGCTGCACAGCCCAGCTCAGGCAGCTTCTGGTGAGAAGCTGCTGGTGGAGTATCCACCGCGGGGTTCACCGTCCAACGCCCTCCAGCGCTGCCACGGCGCGTCCGCTACCAGCGCCGTCCTCTCGACCACCATCTACATTCTCGGTTCCTCGCTGCCCGTGTTCACTAAAATTGCCTCGAGACACGGCACACCAAAGGAACTGGCCAAACTCGGCAATGCATTGTCCAAAAGTGGCCGTGTAGACGCGAAATCTCCGAGCACACGACAATCGTGGTGCCCGCCATGGCCTCCAACGCCGCAACCTACGCCGATTGCGTATCCTCCCTCCACACATCCCTCAAATTCCTCGAGTCCTCCGTCGAGACCCTCGACCACGGAGTCTCCGACTTTCCCCGGCTCGTCAAGGTCCTCAAGACCGTCCGTGTACGTTTTGGTCCCTCGAACTTCTCCTCAATAGCTGTTGTGTTCGAGGGCTGACCTCGTTGCGATAAACAACACAGCACTACGAACTCATCCCGCAATCCACCCTCGCCGCAGCAGAAGCCTCCCTCCGTGACGAGATAGCCCCGCACATTGCCCTGCTCCTCTCCCGCGCCGACGCCCAGATTGAGCGCCAGGACAGGCGCATCGAGACTCTTAAGGCGCGCTCCGAGCTACAGCAGGGCCGCCTCACCGCCGACGACGGCGGCTTGAGCTCGGCCAAGAACAAGGCAAAGAAGTCCCGGGGCCGGGTGCTGAGCGGCGAGGATAAGTTGCGCGCGCGAGCTGTTAGGCAGCGCAAGGAGGCGCTGAGGTACGGTGTCGAGAGGTTGGAACTGGAGGTGTTGCAAAAGGAGAGGGAACTGAGGAAAAGGCTCGAGGGGTGAGGCTTGTGTGGCCTCACGTTGCTCGATGGGGTCAACCTGCTCAAGTGCCTCGGGCAATCACGGCTTGATTGCTGCCTGAGTGCACCATGTGCTGAAACCGAAAGTTGGACCGCTATAATGTCCAGGCGCGGTTCAAAATTTTGGATTTAGGTGGTGCGATCAAGAGATCAAGCGCGATACGACGGATAGTATGCGCAGTTTTACGTTGTGAAATGATACCCGCTTCATTAATCTCCGGCCAGGGATTCACTTCCGTTGCGAAAGCTCAATTCTCCAGAGAGCAGGTCGAACTTCTTCACGATATACTGGAATGCTATCTGTAGCGCCAACGGGTTCTGAGGAGACTTTTGCCCTACACTGCATCGTTTTCATATCGTCCGATCCTCCTACTCATTTACCAGCCGCTCTTTGGCGGTAGACCCCCTGGCGCCGTCTCCATCTTATCCGTAGCTAAGATTGCTCTTCGTGAAACCAATTGAATACCAACACCATCCCAAAAAATAAAAACAAGTCAAAAAGTGTCGGCTCCTTGAAAGGGGCCGTGACAAAGCTCTGCAAGAAGATGAAGGCATGCCCGGTATTGGCCCAAGGTGTTTCGTCCAAATATACTCCATCCAATACATGTTCCTAACCCAATAACGCGGAGCAGTGCTGGGCCGCCAATTGCAAGTGGCAAGAAACATCATTCCGCGCTGACTCAATAATGCTAACACCACAGCTTCGTACATGCATCCCCGCTATTCGTAGCTCATAATAGGATGAGGTAATTGCTGGGCGCAATACCCGCCTCTCCCGACTCCTTGCGCGCTTGCCACCACCGACCGCTGACGTCTGACACCTCTAGGATCTCGTGCTTGGCAAACGAAATTTCGTTGGCATCATCGGGGTTGGCCTCGTAGCTGTAGATGGCCTTGGCCCGATAAGGATACTCGGTCGGGGGCACGACTTCGGTGTCGGCGCCCGGCGAGGCGGTGGACTTGGGAGGCTGAAGCGTCGAGCCGTATGTTTCGAATCCGGAGGTGCGTCTGCCATTGGCCTGAGAGGTGTTGCCAACGGGGGATGGGTTCTCGAAGCCGTTGAGTTGGGCAGACGTGTACATCTGAGGAGGCTGCACCGAGTTGGAGGTTTCGGGCCGGCCAGTACCACCATAGGCATTTAGGGTCTGTCGGTGCATCGTGGCGGACTCCTTGGTCAAGGCGAAGGAGTCGAGGAAAGCGCGAGGAGTGGACGATGGGGTTGAGCCGAAGTAGAAGGCCCAGGCCGTCTGTTCGATGTTAGTAAAGCTATAATGTGGCTGTAGATGTTTTTCCCACCTGAACGATGCTAAGGATGATGAAACCAGCAGCGGCCGCTTGTCTGGCAGGGATCGGGTGGTAAACGAGCGAGTGAATAGCAATGGAGCACAGAACCATGCCTGCAGTGCAATACGAGGTAAGGGCGACATGATAGGTATGGATCGTGTCGCTGGCGATGACAACGAAGACGAAGATATTCAGGAGCAGGGAATAGAAGATAGACCACCAGGGAAACCTGTTGAAATTGGGGTCATCGATAGCCTTAACAGCAGCGACAATGTATGCAATGAAGGCAATAACCCATGCGGCCTGAACTTGTTAGCATACCGCCAGAGCTGACCGTACACTGATAACGTACCATGGACATGGAGGTGGTGGCGAGGGCAAAAGGGTCGCCGAGGATATTCCCCATCTGGATGCCCTTTCTCCTGCTGCCGTAACCTCCAGAGCTCTCCATTTTCTTTGGTGACGGCGATGTCGGAGAGTCCCAAGACATAAGCGACTAACAAGGAACGATTGTTGGGTGCGTGCGTCGACACTTGAAATGTTGAGTGGTGCCCTCGTCGTGTGGAAATGGCCCAGCACGAAGGATTCGTGGCGCGCAGGATCGAGAGAGCGCGAGGGACTGACGTGAGCGAAATGTGCGGCGGCGCGGGAGCGCAGGTCTTGGTACCACGTTGAGAGGTAACTAAGCCTTGACGATCTTGATGAGTCGCGTGGGGAGAAGCACCAACACTCGTAGTCGGCAAGATCAAAGTCGATTGATCGTTAAATCGGCGAGATGACGACGACGAAAATCGCAAAGGTGGAAGAATCGAAGAAAAGTAACAAGCCAGACAATACTTTGACCCAAGGTTCCAGTTGGGTTTAACGGAGAGTTGCAGAGAGGGGGCTGGGGAGGTTGTGACTGTTGTCTCTCCTTGTGAGTTTGATTGTCTCGTGCCAGAGATCGATCTGAAAACGGGAGGGAGGGCAGCAGTCGGAAGACGGGAGCCAAGGCTGTTTTCGGTTCGTGATCAGTGCGACGACGCTTGTTCCAGCAGAGCGGCGACGGAGACTGGTATAGTGATATTGACAACGGACGTCTAGATAAGCACGATGGCTTCGGCTGGATGAAGGCGCAAAAGGGGGACAAAGAAACGAGCGAATGAATGGGGTTGAGCGAGTGCGGATGGAATGTATGGGAATGGGGAATGGGGGAGAGGGAAGGGTGGTGCCACGCTGCAGCAGTGCAGGAGGAGGATGGGATGAGTGGATGGAGGTAGCTGAAGAGTCTTCCACTGTCAGCGGCTACCAGGCCTTGGTTTTAGGTGTCTACCAGCCCGTGAAGTCCGTGATTCCAGCTTGGGGGCTACCTACCACGGCTCAGTGCAGAAGTGCGTTAGGGCCCTGCACAAGGCATGCTGACGGCCAATGGAACCGGGACGTACGCGGCAGTGAGAGAATGGTTGGAAGACTGCGCCTCGCGGTCTCTCTGTCAGCCCGAGCAATCCGCATTCCTGGACCTGTGGTGGAAATGAAAGGTGGTTGCTGGATCCCCTGCAGCGCCAGCACACAGTGTGCAAATGGAATTCCATGCCAAATCCCACGATCCAAGATTCCAGGGCAACTGGGCTTGCCCGACTACTTCCCCTTTAGGTTCTGGCCTGCCCCACACTGGCTCCTGGTGCTCCTGGACCACATCTTCCGTACGTATCCGTATCGCGAGATCTTCATCGGTCATGCTTTCGAAAATATAGGTATTAGTACTAATACTCCTTAACTTGATGAGTGAAGAGGCATTCACCCCCAGTCGTAGCAGCACCATGGCCACTTAATGTATGTGGTCACAGGGCGGAAGGTTGAGGGAACTCGCCATATCTCGTTGTTATTTGATCACATATCTCCATCATTAGATAAGTAGTTGGTCGGAGTTGCGCTGAACCGGCTTTAGATCGTATCCAAGTTCCAGCTGTTTCGGATAGGAATGGATGTACCTGCTGCACTTGGGCATTCTAAAGCTACTGCTGGGGAACCACGCGGCTTTTTCGGAGCGCTGTTTCAAGAATGGCCCTTGATCCCCTTGGAAGGCTTTCTATGTGGGCCAATGGACACTTCACCAAAGTTGCAAGTCGCAACAAACGTGGTTGGGCGGCATATTCTCCAGTTCTATGGCTTGGGACTGGCATACTCGCCCAAAACTTGTACATGTTTAGGGTATCGAGGATAAGGTCAAAACTGCGTCTTAGTAGCTACAGGTAGATACTCAACTCAGGCAAGCGCGAGCGCGCGAGTTAAGAGATCCTCTGTCTCAGTTCATGTCGGCTTCTCCGATCAGCCATTAAGGTCCAGTAGCCTACGGGGCCCCTCACCTGCTCTCCAGATCTTCACGAGATCCGAGACGCGCGAAAATAGCGATGATCAGAGCCCTGGTGCAGTGGTGGCATCTGAGTTGGGTCATCTCCAACGGTCACATCTCTAGCCAGTTACAAGTGCATAGATCCACTCCACCAGTGCGTTGTGCACCCCTAGCCCTGGCAGCCATCTGGTTCCACTCCAAGCCGGGAATTTTCGCACTGTATCTTGCCCCTGACGCCGTCCCGACGCCCATTTTGCCTACGACGGCGAGGCCGCCTCATTGGCCAGCCACACCGTGGCTTTGTTCGCCAGTGTTTTCTTTGTCAACGGAGGAAGCGGAGTTCATGAAATTTCAAGGGACAGCCTCGAAGCTGTGGCGTGGTTGAAATGTTGCCTTGTTCGATAATATCGGGACGTTTTGAGGAATTGGGGGTTATCAAAGTCCTGGGTTGCTGCGTTTCAAGTCTACGAGCAGCTTGCGTAGCATTCCCAAGTACCAACTGGGCACATTAATTGGACTAGTATCAGCCTTTCTTGTGGTGAGTCCCTGGGGAATGTAGTTACGTAGCGCTCATATGTGCTCTGACAAATGGTGACGCCTGACAGCTTTTGGTTTGCAGGGAAACAGTGCTGGTTAGCAATTTCGATCTTTGCTGCGCTGGGCTGCTTGTGCGCCATGAATGCTTGGTGGCCCCAAAGCTCCTCAGTTCCAATATGTGAGGCGTGCCTCGTGGCGTACTGATCGTTAGATACCTTCAAAACCAGCTCCGTCAACGTCTATTTTTGTATGCTTTGACAGGCACTTCATCCTCCGGACGGGAATCCACCTGTAGTTTCCTTGGACTTTGGGTATCATTGGCGACTCTGTGGGTTGTATCACCTCGAATCACTTCATAGCTTCATAACACTTTCTCGGCCTCTTTGTCGTGCTCTGCCTTCCTTACGCATCGTTCGATCTTTTCCACTCGGCCCTCGACTTCAGCCATGAACTGAGAGCCATTCAGCACTGACCCCTCATACCATTTCCGTATGACGCCCTCGCTCCGTGTGCGTAGGTCAGCAATCTCAGCTGCCTGAGATATCTGTGTTGCCTCTAAGGCTCTCATCTTTTCGTTCAGGGCGACGAGGGACGCGCTTTCTGATGGGTCGGGAATAGGGCTGTCTTTTATGGCAGTGAGTGAGGAGAGCGCTGATGGGAACGAGGGTGCGGAGGCGAGGACAATTGCGAGGATGGCGTCCGGAGAGAGTTGCGAAGGCGGTTCAGAGGCAGGAGGCGCGTGGAAAAAGTCAGGGTGTGCCTTGTCTGCTGTTCATTAGTACGGCTAGCTCTCGTATCGGAGTCCCTAATGAGGGCGGTGTTGCTATACAGATCTTTGACAGCTCTGCATAGACGCGTACTCGTGAAAGCAGCGCAGAGAACCGTCTCTCTAGATTGGCCATCTGGAGTGTAGCTGGGTCATCTTGTGATAGCGTCGGGGCTTCTGTTTGGCCATGTAGGAGATGTTCGACCCGGAGTAGCCGAGACTCGAGGAGGGAGAGTGTCGACAGTGTTGTGTCATCCAAAGTGTTTGTGGCCATGATGGAGGGAAGTTCCGTCAACGCTGGAGTAGCTAGGAGTCGGGTTGTCGTGGATAGGCGGCAGTTTCAATGATGTGTTTGCATTTCTTTGGATGGTACGGCCCCTGACATCATCCGCGGACGGGATCAACCTTTTCACGAGCGAATGCCAACGTCAAGACGAGCGGGTGAGGTTGTGGGAAGGTTATCGATTCAAGGTTGTTTGACCACCATTGAGCTTTCCCCAAATGGCAAAGCGGCAACTCCTGGAGTGTGGCTCCTGCAGGGCCATGTTGATTGGCTGTGCTACCCCACACAAAGACATTTGGATGGCCGCTGGCGTCCGCGGGTCCCCGGCCGCCCCAGCAAGGAAACCTGGGAAGCGAGAGATCGTGGGATTCGTGGCCTCCATGGTTCCCAACGTCAGCAGCACCTGTCCGCAACATCCCAATTTTGTCCATATTCGATACCACGTACCGTCTTACCAACGCCTAAAAAGCCACTATCTCCCGTTGTCGACCCGTCGAAACCGACCCCGGCGCCATCTCCTCTCAAACCTGCACCTGAACCATTCTGTCGCCTGACGGTGCTAGGCTGCGACACACGACACTGTTGGCTCTCGTGACCGGCCACAGTCGGCGATCGGCCACTTGAATTACTGCCTCCTTGGACTCGTCTACATTTTCCCAGACGAGCCCAGACTGTATATCAACGGCATCTGGGCGTATGACGTAGTGATATGACGACGTATTCGACGATATCGGATGGGAACTCTCGAGGAGGCAACATGGCGAGGTGAGGAGGACCTGGTTTCGCCGCATAAGAGCCGCGCATCGCTGACCTTGATTATCTTTGTAGAGCACGACGCCGCGGCAAAGACGTCCGCCATGGCGGAGGCCAGGCTTCGATGCTTAGCAGCATCGTCAATCTGCTGAATACTAGTAAGCTACTTTGCCCCAGGTCTCTTGCGACCCACTGCTAACGGGGTGGCGTGAATAGTTGTTGGTGCCGGAACGCTCGCTATGCCGTCGGTATTATCGCACACGGGTATCATGCTCGGCGTTATTCTCATATTGTGGTCCGGAATGTGCTCTGCGTTTGGTCTTTATCTACAGTCCAAGTGCGCTCGATACCTCGATCGGGGGACTTCTTCCTTCTTCGCCCTGTCCCAGATCACCTACCCGAACGCGGCGGTTCTATTCGACTTGGCCATTGCCGTCAAGTGCTTTGGGGTCGGTGTTTCCTACATGATTATCATCGGCGACCTCATGCCCGGTGTTGTTCGCGGCTTCGACGGCCATGCTGGGCAGTATCCGTACCTCATCGACCGTCATTTCTGGATAACGGCCTTCATGCTCCTTGTCATCCCATTGAGCTTTCTGAGGAGACTCGACTCACTTAAATACACCAGCATCGTTGCCCTAGTCTCCATCGGATATCTCATCGTCTTGGTCATTTATCATTTTGCCGCGGACCCCCATGCCGACCCTAGTGACATCCGAGTCATTGAATGGGCCGGTGTGGTGGAAACGCTGAGCGCGCTCCCTGTTGTAGTGTTTGCTTATACATGTCATCAGAATGTTGGTTCCCCTGTGCTTATACTGCGGCTTGTGCTTACCTGTTATACAGATGTTCTCCATCATGAACGAGATCAAGGACTACTCGCCGTCGAGTATCATCGGCGTCATTGGATCCAGTATTGGCATAGCTGGTTCAATTTACATTGTGGTCTCGATTACGGGCTACATCACCTTTGGAAACTCTGTTGTAGCTAACATTGTTTCTATGTGTGAGTTTGGACCGGTCTCTTAGGAATTGCTTGTGTCTAATCCCTCCCAGATCCCACCGGCGTTGCATCGACGATCGGAAAGGCTGCCATTGTTGTCCTGGTTCTGTTCTCTATTCCTCTCCAGGTGCACCCATGCCGAGCGTCTCTCGATGCAGTCCTCAAGTGGCGCCCGAATCGAAACCGATCTAACGGCCGCACCGCTTCGCCGCTACTCAATACGCCAGCCGCCCCGAGGAGCGACCACGGGGGAGTTGCTACCATGTCGGACGGGCGTTTTGCGCTTCTGACTACTCTTATTCTAACGCTAGCTTACATTGCCGCTCTCTCTGTGAGCAGTCTCGACCGCGTGCTTGCCTTTGTCGGCAGCACTGGCTCGACAGCTATTAGCTTCATTCTCCCTGGACTTTTTTACTATAAGATTAGCGACCCGGACAGCATTCATCACCAACGACTCATGAAGGAGGACGACGACATGGATGATGCTGGCGGGTCCGACGTTGAGGACTCGGGCGGCTTGGCACAGAGTACTGCCAGTCTGCGCAGCGTGGGATCTGAAGCCAGCGCCCACGGTACCACCTGGCGATGGCGGAGGAAATGGCGGTGGGACATGGAGCACATCGACCATGGGCTATTGCGCAAGCTCAGCCTCGTCATAGCCATATACGGCATCGTGGTCATGTCGGTGTGCTTGATCATGAACATTTTCTTTGCTGTGGGACATTAAACTTCATATCGGAAATTCCTTACGATCATTTTTCATATTCATAAACATACAGCCGGGATATAGGAGTTTCATGATTTGACGGCACTGCATTGGCGGAGTTTGAAAGCGGCCATGCGGTTGCACGACCAGGGGACTGGCGTCTTAAGAGGGCGACATACGGAGACCAATTACTTTTAGAAACACCACTCGTTTGACTGCCTACGACTATAACAGTAGAGCAAGATATAAAACATGGTTTCAAAACGTGATATTCCATATGCGACCAAGTGTCGTAAATTTTACTCGTGTTTTTGTAGGACATTGTCCCCACCCGGCGACTTCAAGTCGGCCATGTATATCTGACAAAATAACTAATGTCCATGATCTCTAATGGGCCATTTGAAAAGCCTCATACCCAAGCAAACGCCGTACAATGCTTTACACGTATCGTACACCTCAGCACTTCCCCATCCATTGACGATCCCCTCGCGAATCCCCATCTCTTGACAGCCCCCTGGCGGATTTGAGGCAGTCGTGTCCTCTCCTCACACTCTAGCGGATCCGCACCTTGTCAACCTCCACGGGAGGAAGAGGCTCTTGTTTCGAGGGCTCAAACTTCTTCTTGGGCAGCACACCAGCCATCGAAAGGATCCCCCACATTCGGTCTGTGGGCTGGGCGCCGACACCGATCCAGTACTTTGCGCGCGAGATGTCGAGGTTGATGTCTTTGTGAAGACTCTTGGGGTTGCCGTAAGGGTCGGGCTTAGGGACGGGGTCGTAGGTGCCGAGAACCTCGAGGGGCTTGGAGTTGCGTGCTGTCCTGTTATCCACGTCGACATGTTAGTAAGGGGGGCGTTCTTCGGCGGGATCAAGGCGGAGAGCGCACCGGGCGTGGGCAACAACGATGTTGTAATGGGGCCAATTGCGGCGCCCGAAGCGGGCGAGACGGATTTTGACGACCATGGCTTCTTACCGGAAGGCGGATTGGCGGTCGTTGAAGATGGATCGTCGCGACGAAGCTTTGGTGGTTTGGGGATAATTTTTGGGTCGGCGCCGTGGTTTTGCCGGCCTCCGTCGTGCCACGGCGCGTCAGCCACAGTGGCCAGTGACTGAGCGCATTCATCCTCCCCACCCAGATGGTTGGCATGGACGGTTTGATCGCCTTGTGGTCAATGTGTCAGTGTGATGTCAATCCAACACTCAGACACCAAATCAGCACCGATCGACGCATCCGTACGCATACTCAATCTCAATCCTGCGATTTTATTTCTCAGACCTGTCTTAGTACCGTACGAAGTATACTATAAAATCTTAGATTGACCAGTCTGCTATAGAAATCAACATGGCCATGAAGGTACGAACCGCCGGTCTCCAGATTCTCATTCGAAAGTCCAACTGCAAAGCCCGAATAAATGTGTGATGTCGGCTGATTTGAATCCCCAGACTTTGGGAGCGAAAGCCGCCGCGGCTCTCGATCAAGAACTCATGAGCACCTGCGCATTCTCCATCGATCAGCTCATGGAACTGGCGGGGCTGTCCGTGTCACAGGCTGGTCAGTGCACCGCGGTTTGGCCGGCGTGGTAAAGCTCACCATGAAGCCAGTCTACCGGGTCCAACCTCTGGATAAGGGGCCCAGAGTCCTTGTGGCATGTGGTCCGGGAAACAACGGTACGCCAGGAAACCCGATGTCCAGAACGCCATTTCTAACCGGAACCAGGTGGAGACGGGCTTGTTGCCGCCCGTCACCTCTTCTTTTATGGATATAAACCCACCATATTCTATCCCAAGCGAAGCAAGAATGAGCTGTATCAGGTATGCTTTGTGATGTGTACCCGTTTCGATAAAGATGAAAACCCCCATTTTTTATTACCTTTTCAATTTTCCCAGACCTAGAAGTCTAGGGCCCGACCTATTTCCATAGCGAGATTCTAGGTATAGTTGCTAATTTTGTAACCAGCGACTCTCTAAGCAGCTGGAGGATCTAGACGTCCCTTTTATTGATGATTTCCCGTCTGCCTTGGCTTCCACAGACCATGTTGTAGATGCTATTTTCGGTTTGTGCCCACTTTACCCGGTATTGGAATACCAGCTCTGACGTTTGCTCCTCCAGGCTTTAGCTTTTCCGGAGAGGTTCGGGAGCCTTTTCGAGCGGTAATTAAGGCTCTGGAAGAGACAAAGAAACCAGTCACTTCCGTGGACGCTCCGTCGTCTTGGAACATTGAGGAGGGACCTCCGCAGTCAGGCCTAGGTAGCCAGTTTATGCCTGCAACTCTTGTTAGCCTGACGGCTCCCAAACCGCTGGTAAACCATTTCACGGGGCGCCACTTTATTGGTGGACGGTACGCACCTTTATTATCGATTATTCTCTCTATACAGTTGGCTGATTCGTGTATTTACAGCTTTGTACCCCCTTCCATTGCCAAGAAGTACGATTTCGAAGTCCCGAAGTATGAGGGTGTTGATCAGGTTGTCGAAGTGTCGCCAAGTGGCCAGAAACTCTGAGCTCCATTGACCGACCCGCGTTCCCACGGCCGGATTCGTTCGCTTTTCCCATAGCCAATATCGTGGGTTTCGGAGGAAGATTTACATGAGGGAACAACCGCCCCCTACGCTATTCGGGCAGACTGGGCTGGGACAATGTCCGTCACGCATATCATCACGCAGGATGATCAGTCCGTTGGGACAGGCATGCAGCGGCGGGCGAAAGTCGTGACAGAATGCAACTAAGGCGAGATATTCCTTTCCGCAGACTGCGCATCTCGCCATATGCTGCGTGCACATTTATCCCGATGGTGGGTGTTCCCTAGAGGGATCAAGGGGTAAGGCCCCTACACACCAACATCAATGGTGTTGTCTTTGTAAAGCCTCCAGAGAGGGGGCCCTGAATAATGGAGGCCTTCCAGAAGTCAGTAATTGGAGATTGAAGGAAGATTTGAACGAGATGGGACTGACCGGAGGTTGTTGGTTTAAGAAGCTGTTTATAGCGGAGTCCGGCTGCTTATACGGAACAACGGTCGCCACCGCCGTCCAGGGCTCGGGCCGGAGCTAAAAGAAGGCGGCGGGTAGGCTGGGCTTTTGCCTGGGCTTGTCGGCAGTGGTCTCGCCTCACCCACAGCGGCCGTGGCTCCGGTGAAAGGGGAGCGACTCGGACGTGGACCGTGGCAAGTCTTCAAGCCAGGTTAACAGGAGACATGGCAGGTGGCTATTGGAGCACATCATCTAAGAAAAGAAAAGACATCTTGGCAGGCAAATATTGTGCACACGCTATATGCCCTGAGCGTCAAGCAGCCGTGTGTGGTCGATATTACGGTAAGTGGCAGTGGTGGTCCCTGTGAGATCGGGGGGCCCCGTCAACGTCTTCCAGCCCAAATGGGTCGGAGCAAAAGCTCCATACACGGCGTGATAGGCCAGCAGTTTCAATAGTCGGGCCCGCTTTTCCTTCTCACGATGTCACTATGGAAAGTCCCCTGGAAAACAACTTCTACCCCAAGTTGCGGACATGTTCTTTCGAATTCTGTCCTTCTCGCTTGCATTCTCTTCTATTCTACGTGCCAACCTTGGCAGAGGTCGTTGGCCGAGACGAGACTTCGGGAAGATCTAGGCACGAGCCCAATCTACGGCAAGTTCGGAGCCTCTGACGTAAGTGGCAGCGCAACAGCAGCCTGTCACGTTAGCCGCTCACCATCGAAACGTCTCGACTTCTTGAGATCCGAGAGCCCACCTGGTGGACCGGTCGCCTTGGGGACCCTCCACCTCACTGGCACTGGCAGCAAGACTGCCCCAATTACCCGGGTTCTTCGATGCCGGTCAAGAGCTCTCGGAACAGCGACAAAGACTTCTGGGCGTTCTCGACGACATCATCATCGACAAGCTGGTTCACTATGGGCTCCACCCGTGAACTTGTCACGAACCTGCTGAGGAGAGACAGAGTCCCGCCTTCCATGACACACTGCGCAACGTGGACAGCCAGGGTCCAACCCGACAGATATTATTCTCAGCCCCTCCAGAGTCCACTGCCGCTACCAATACAAGCTGACCACAACCACCACACTCGGTGCCATTGAGGGCCGGATGTGGCGCAATGGGTCGGCCGACCCTTTGACGCGAGCCTCCCCAGTCCCCACGCTCAAGCGTGTTGACTCGCCCCCGATTTCAAGGGTCCCAATGGCGAGCTAGAATCGGGGACTATGATTTCCATATCCACCATGACCCATATCTCTGGGTTACAAAGCTCCCCCCAGTGGTGCGGTTCGCATGAGCCACAACGGATGCTTCCAACGCCACCATTGCCACGAACCGGATGCCACGCGTTAACACCACCTCGTCCTACGCAGTACGAAGACATGGCAAGCTTATAGGTGGATCGCCGTTGAATGACTACCGGGCCACGGTCAAAGATCGTCCCGCCAGGCGATCTCCTGCAGATCGGATGCACTGCCACAAGCAGCTCTCCCAGTGATCGATGAACATTCACTTGCCACTCTTCATCGTCTTTGTTCTACGCCACGCTTATCATCTAGTGTCTCATGAAGACCAACGCCATCCGACGCCTCTATGGATTCGATGACCATCTATGACTTAGACCTATCAATATGTGCTCTCTGGACCACAAATATGGCCCAATCTCGCATGCTCCAGACCTGCTACGCCGAGGATTCACGAGGAAACTTTCTCGTGATCCATCTCAGCGCATACCCTTCCCGGTCCAAGACTGGAGAGAACCACATGGAGATGTAAAATTTTGTGGGCGGTGAGCGATTTTGAACTATCATTAAGATGTGCTTACAAATTTGCCCGGAGCAAATACTCCTGGCGAAGGGAGGCGAGCCATGTAATACGGGATATAAGAGTCGTACGGCTACAGCACTGTTGGTTGGCAGGCTGGAGAGCACGCAAGGTCGGCACAGATCACGTAGTTAGGTAGGGACTTTTGAAACGTGGGTTCTGGTTGATGCAAAAGCTGAGACTGGCCCTTTCAACGTCTCGCTGGTGAGAGCACAGCTAAATACAATCGATTGACATGTAATCGCCTGATGGCTCGATAGTTCCCACGAACTTCTTTACAGGCCGCCTTTGGTGCTCGATTAGCCCAACTGTCACGATATGGAAAACTTTTCGCCCCCACCAACATGACAGGATCTCTCCGAGAGCCTTTTTATTCGGTCAACTTGTACCACGAGGCTTATCTGCTTCTATAGTTATTCCTTTCTTTCGAACCCGGGAGGGGAGTTCAGTTGACTAACACCCTCCCATGGCTAGCCTATGGTTGAGAATCGGACAACAGAACGGATTTATCTTTCGATCTTGCGTATCGGATTTCGACACTCCCAGTATCTCCAGGAACGCTCATCTTAATATCGACTCATACACCAGATCTTCTCACGAACGAAAGGATACAAAGAAATAGCACCACAGGCTCGATTACAGTGATTTGAAAATCAAGAAGACTCTACTGCTACTGTTTCTACAGCTGTACGACGTTGGTGTGTCGCCGAGCCATCTCCTAGCGAGGGGTTACCAGAGACGGCACAAAGCCGTGTTGCTGGCGATGATGCGGCACTAAGGAATAGGCAAAGCTACGTTGATTATAAAGGATATCATTGATACTGGCGATGCCTCTAATTACGAGGGCTGCGGTTAGCCTCTGATGCTGTTGACCTCGAGGGCCCTCCGGGGCCTCTTGGCCGGAGAGGCTACCCTCGCTACTCTCGTCCTTCCACAACGATGGCCTCAACCTTCCCATTTAGCTATTGCGAAGGCATAATCTTTCGTATTTCAAAAGCTCCTATATGAATTTCTTACTGATTGCCGAACAGAACGCCTTGAATAGACCAATCGTCGATCAGATCGGAAAAGGTTGCTCCCCTTCGAATGGGTAAAGCTAGAAGCTGTGGCTCAGCACTTTTCAAGTCGCCCCAGCATGCCTTTTAGGAAGCCGCTTTGCCTAGGCACCTACTTAATGTCAGGGTTAGTTTTTGAGATACAAGAGGTGCCCTTCTATGCTCCCACGCGTTGCTAGTCTTTGTGACTGGCATGTGGAAATCTGCTTGGCAGGCGGTATATTTCAACGAGGGCTGTCGCGGCCGCGACAGTCAATCTTGCTGCGGCAATGGGGTAATTATTGCCTCCCCCCCCCCGGGGCTTTTTTTTTTTTGGCTGGGAAAAATAACACCACGAGCTGAATGAAAAGGGTCTGGATCATGCTGCCCCGTCTCGCACCTTTATGATCGTGAGGACGGGTGCGTGTGGTGGCTACTTTGGTTGAGTCAACGATATTCTCGAGGACTTTGTTGGCTTTGATTATTAATAGTTGAAGAGTTTTCAACCCATCAGTCTGTCAACTGTCTCAAAGAAGTTGCTGATCCCTCAAGCAGGTCTCATAAACCCCACTGGCAGTTCTGTCAGCACCTCCACTATAGTACAGCTAAAGAAAGAAGCTTTGGTCGACCGCCGACTTGTCCCAAAAGCAATAGTTTTCATGCGTGAGCGCCGAGAGTATTGAGGCACAGTCCTCATTGAGGTTGAATTTGCGGCTATCGGCTAGTAGACGGCGTCTAGAGTGGCTGATATGCCTAATAATGATTCGACGATATTTTTCCGTACACCAAGACGCCAAGATGCAGCGGTGACAAAAGTCATACTCGCACTCGAATAGCTTGCATGGCAGACAGTCGGTGCTGACGAACGTACGAGTACGAGGCATGCCGTATACTGGATGTTTTTCTTCATCAAAGATCCCGATAAGGTTTACGACGACATTGTTATCCGCTTTTGTGGGTGTCGAAGAGGGGCAAGCCACGTCAAGGTTCACGGCCCGCTGGATCTAAGATTCTGGGGAAGAAGAAATGATAGGCCTACACTACTACGTGCGTAGCTCAAAGGTTGAACAGGTATGAATGACCAGAGTTCCGGGTAATAGCATTATGCATTCGCGCTACGATTAGGTCCCTGGCTGGAAGGTTTCTAGGTTGAGGCTAGAAGATTGGGTTGATGTGAGGGGCTTTGATGCAGGCTGCAGCTTGCCTTTGATGTCAGGCTAAGCCCGGGATCCGAGACAAGGCGAAAGGCAACTCGTGTTTGGGTTTGGGTGCCGCGATGCCTGAGTCAAATCTTGTCCTTGATTGCGCCCTATCACAGCGAAGCTGAGAATCTTGGGCCTCCATTCGGCCTGTCACAAGGCCACAATGCGCAAAACTACGTAATGGCAAGCGACGGCTACCGATACCGGGAGATAGTGGTTTCACCTTGTCATGGTTGGCGCTCCCACGGGGACCCAAGGCAAAAAGTCTGGGACGCCTGGAGAGTCTGAGGAAGACAAAGGGCCCAAGGGTCGCAAGAGGGTTGCTGGTGATTGTTGGGGGCTCTGGGGGCTCTTGGGGCGAAGGTTGCGGGGATCTGATTGGCCGGTTGGGGCAGTGACGCAGAAGCCCATCATCCACAGCACCAGCTAAACCCCACAATGGGCCCAGCTAAGCCTGGAAGGAGACTAGACGTCCTTGGCATCTCCGAGTCCACCCCTCTTTAATACGCCGCCGACGCGAACGGATGCTCCTGGGGAGCCTCAGGCCACTGGCGCGGTCAGAGATAGGGGTTAAATCTCTCGCTGCAGCTCGGGGTATCGTACGACGACGCTACGAGATAATACTATCGTGAGCACGCGGCCCTGTGACCCTGCGTCCATGCGTCCATGGACCTACAGTATTGAAGGAGTCGGTTGTCGTTGCTGGCAGGGCGTGATGTGCATCGGTGCATCGAACGATGCAAACGCATGCGGGGGATGATGGATCTCGGCTCCCCCGCGTCACCGCGTGCGCCTCTCGCACTTTATCAGTTTAGTTTAGCTTCGAGAATTGTTCTCGTGCCGGCGCCCGGCTTCGGCCTGCCTGGGGGTTGGGCCGCCCGAGCGCAGTGACTCCTCCAGTCTCCAGCTAGCTTGCCAACAGGAGTCTGCCAACAGCCTGACAGACCAACAGCACTCACTCGTCGTAGTACTCGTACTAATACTAGCACCACTTATGGATAGTTTGATACGAGTAGCCTGGTCGGTAATTCGCTCGGCCGTCCCGTGGCCCCCCAGGCCCCCCCAGGTTCCGTATGCAAGCCACGTTCCCATGGATGGCAATGGATGGGCAACAGGTCCACGGCTTATCTACGCCCGGTTGCCCAGGCTCCCTCATCTCCTCAGCTCTTGAACTCTGCGTGCTTTATTAGTATCCCCTTGCCGCAGCCAGAAACTTCAACCTTTCTGGTCACCTCCCGAGCGCAAGCCCAGAGCGTCAACCATCGCAAATAATCTAATAATCTGACCCCAGGCGAGCTTCGGTCCACCGCCATTCCCTGCAAGCACTCGAGCTTCGACTCGTCGACTCACCGTCCTTCACACCATGGGGGCGGAAAAGGAATACATGGGCAGTGTGCCCACCGACAGCCACGATGTCGAGTCCCCTTACCCCGAGGGACAAACCGAGTTCAGTCTGGCCGGCGAGGGCGCCCAGCTGGAGCGTGGTCTCAAGAGTCGTCACATCCAGTTCCTGGCTCTCGGTAAGTCGTGCGCCCGGTCGCCGAGGCCAAGATTCCTTCCCGCCGCCACTGGGGGCTAACCTCTTCCATAGGTGGTGCCATTGGCACAGGTCTCTTCGTCGGCTCCGGCGCCATTCTTGGCGACACTGGTCCCGCGCCTCTCTTCATGGGCTACCTGTCTATGATGATGGTTGTCTACTGCGTTATGAATATCCTCGCCGAGATTGCCACCTATCTACCCATGCGCGGTATCACTGTTCCCTACTTTGTCAACCGCTTTGTCGATCCTAGTCTGGCCTTTGCCGCTGGCTGGAACTACTGGTATGCGTACTCGATACTTGTCGGCGCCGAGGCCGTCGCTGCCGGAATCGTCATCTCATATTGGGAACCCCCGGTACACATTGCCGTGTGGATTGCGATTGTCCTCGTCGTCATGCTGCTGCTCAACATCCTCGCCGTCAGCCTGTTTGGCGAGGCCGAGTTCTGGTTTGCCAGCATCAAGTTCATCACCATTATGGGTCTCATCATCCTTGGCATCGTCATCTTTTTTGGCGGCGGGCCGAACCAGACCAAAGTACGCGGCTTCACCTACTGGAAGAACCCAGGCGCCTTCAAAGAGTACGGCGCGAAGGGGGCTACGGGCAACTTCCTCGCCTACTGGCACGCCTTCGCCGCGGCTGGGTTCGCCTTCATCACCTCTCCCGAGCTCATCGCCACTGCGGCTGGTGAGACGGTCGCTCCTCGACGCAATATCCCTAAGGCTGCTCGTCGCTTCATCTGGCGCCTGGCCATCTTTTACGGTGTCTCTTCGCTTCTCATCGGCATCCTGGTCCCTTACAACAATAAAGAGCTGTTGAGCAACAAGGGCTCGGGCAACGCCAGTGCCTCCCCGTTCGTTATTGGCATCCAGAACGTCGGCATTGACGTGCTCAACCACATCATCAACGCCGCTGTCCTGACCTCGGCTTGGTCCGCCGGTAACTCCTTCCTCTACTCTGGCAGCCGTGTCCTCTACTCGCTCTCCCTCAAAGGTCAGGCTCCACGGATCTTCAGCCGCACCAACCGAAACGGTGTCCCCTACGCTGCCGTCTTGGCGACCTGGGCGATTGGGCTGCTGGCCTTCCTCAACTCCTCCAAGTCCGGCGAGACCGTCTTCACGTGGTTCTCGAACATCTCGACCATCTCGGGCTACATCGCCTGGATCGTCGTCCTCATCACGTACATTCGCTTCCGCAAGGCCATGGTGCTCAACAACATCCTCTCCGAGCTGCCTTTCAAGACCCCCTTCCAGCCGTACCTGTCGTACTTCACCCTCTTCCTCATCACCCTGCTCACCCTCACAAACGGCTTCCAGTTCTTCATCAAGGGCCAGTGGGATGTGGAGGGCTTCATCGCCGCCTACATCACTATTCCTATCTTCCTCGTGCTCTACCTCGGCCACAAGATCTTCACCCGTAACTGGAAGTTCGCCATCCCCATATCCGAGATTGATGTCTTCTCGGGCAAGCAGGAGATGGATGAGCTAGCCGCGAGGGATGTTGTGCCGGTGGCTAAGAATGTCTGGATGAAGGTTTGGTATTGGATTGCCTAAGAAGAGTCTGTGCGGCGCGAGGAAACCTCGGACAGCAGAGTCCCGGGGTGGTATTCCGCATGTTTATTGTATGTGTATGATGAAGCGATGGTTGGATACCCTTACACATCTAGACTCTGGAACCATAATTAGATTGTATTCCTCTGTATTTTGACGCATGTTCTCTTCTGCAAGTTGGTCGGCCCCATTCAATCTGTTTGTTTTGTTGTGCCGCAAGTTCCTGGCCCATAGTACCACCGCGGTGGACTGATCAAACAAGTCGGCTCGGCGCCCTGAATGGCCCGAGTTTTGGACGACTACCGCAATCTCAGGATGGCCAGATAAAGAGGTTAGCAAAGTGAATCTAGTCATAATAAATTTCTTATTTACAACGTCCATTTCATTTTGTTAAGAGTATGCGACGGTGGGCATACTGAGATCTGTAACACCAGAGAGAACAAACATTTCAGCTTCACAACCATCATGTTTTCACCCCAGTATCCTCTTGTGACCTAGGTCAAAGGCAGAGAAAGCGACTGCATCGATGGTCTCCCAGTGGAACGACTGCAAGCCGTATCTATCACAGGGCTTTGTCACATCAAAGCTCCCTGGCTAATATTGCAAGCTTGCTAGGCGCATCTTGTCGGTTCCGAGATTCGGACACCAGACTTTGACTAACATACCTGGATGGGCGATTCTAAAACTAGTCATTTAGAACATGGGCGATGAAGATTTTCTTGCCCAGCTCCAAGCGGCGAAAAGGGGGAACACGAACTTCTCGGGGCTGACTTGGCGCTGCGAGAATGTAAATATGTCTCGTAGTATGACGGAGCTCGGTCCTCTACGCCCAACTATGTAGCAGCCATGGGCCACCGGCCTCCGACCCTCGTGCACTGGCCTAGCCACGTCGGTGGCTGCGATGAAGATATTTCCCTCAAGAGCTGATGAAGCAGGAGGTAGACAAACTGTAATATCCTGTGGAGTGCCTCATTTGGGACTCGGGTATCGCTACCATGGGTCTTCACGGCTTCGATTCGGACTCTGTCCGAATATCGGGACTCCTTGGACGCCCCGTCCTGAATCCTGATGACATGGTGGACCTGCTGGTGGATAACCTTCTTTTGAAATGCTAGGCACTTCCTGCATCCGCGCCTAGGGAGATTCGGTGAGACCGTGAGCTGAACTTTGTTGGGCAAGGGTACAATTGCCAACCCGATGGAGTCGCAGGGAATTTTCTTCTTTCTTTCTCCAAAACGAGTTTGGAGACTATCCGGAGTCGCCCGCGCTTGGGATGGGCTGCGGCTGCCCTGTCCCGTAGGGAAGATCACTTATCTGGTTGACGTGCTGGCAAGGCCGGGGAACTTCGAGAATTATTCGTCGGGGATGTAGCAAGAGCCGCAAATGGAAAAACTCGGGAGTGGTTGAGAGAGCAAGCAGAGACTCAAACAAGCCCGCCCTTGCATTTTCGTTATGGCAGCTTCTTCCGGGCGTCGTCTCACGTGGCACAATTTGCATATGCTGTGCGATGCCACGTCAAGGCTGCATGAATGCGCTGGCGTTGCACGTACTCGTACGAGTAGTATTATGTGATGAAAAGACGCGGTGACTTGGCGTCCTAGAGGTCACCAAAACCTCCATAATATTTAATCCTTGCAAGGATCGACATGGAAAACCTCTGCAGTAATAGCCGCCCAGCATGATGATCGTCCGGGAAGCTGGGCTAGGCAGTTGCGTGTTCCTGCGACGTGGCCAGCCTCGTGCTGCGTTTCAGCACAGGCTAGTACGGCGCATATCCGTGGTGTAATACTAGTAGTATTATTAGTTGGAATGTCGAATGCGGCAATTCTCCTATGTCAGCAGCAGTTCCAAGGGATACTGCTCTAGGCAGGTGGTTCGCGGGAATGGGGACGACGTCGATATAAGATTCAAGTGATTTCGAATTTGTGTTGACGGTGGAGTTCGGCAGCGAGGGCACATTCGGCTCCTACCATTCCCCAGACTAGTTTCCTAAGAGGGAAAGGATCCAGGAACGGGCGATGCAGGAACGACGGTGGACTGCCCAGTCAGGTGGACGGCAGCAAAACCAGTGAGGGAAGTCGCTGGGCAACTTGGGTTTAGCCTTCCTTGTGAAAGGCAATGGCGGAGGGACGGTGGGGCCCAATCAGGAGCGGCCAGGGCTGCGTCCGAAATTGAGCACAATTCTTTGCCCTCGACCTCGGCGCTTCTGTCGCAAGGGACAGGAGCTGGCGAGCTCACGACTGGCAAAGATTCCATCGCCTTACGTATTGGATTTACGCTCTCTACTCGGCCAAAGCGCGGGGCGCCTTGGCCTAATTTCCAGCTCCGCATCCCTTGCATGCTTGGTTGCAGGTTTGCCTGGGGACTCGGGAGGACTCCAGTGTGCCAAGCCGGGAGATCTCAGCGCAGGATTGCGGCGCGTCGCACGTGGAGGGGAGGACGAAATCATGAGAGAGGGGGTGATGATGAGTCTGTCTGTTCGCGATGGACATGGAACAGCGAACAGTATCAGCATCGTACTGCGCCATATAATACCGAGTATTACTCGTACACGGACGCACGAAGGAGACATCTTCACGGGTAATAACGGCGTTGCGACAGCGCCCAGACAGACGAATGGTCTCCGTGCCCTTGGCAAACTGGCCACCAGTTGCCACTGTCCACACCACCCTTTTCGCCGCCTAGCTCAGACAAAGTCGCGCGCCCTAATTTCCGCGTATTAGGCTCTGCATACCTTTATTATACTACCTGAGATATGTAACAGGTACTATTGGGTCTTGGGCCTAAAATGGCCTCGTGGGCCCTACTGGGTATGGCGCGCCTACCCCTTAGGTAACAGTGACATGGACCTGCCATGGCGGGATGTGGGCAGAACACCCGCTCTTTGGTCACTTGTACCATCTGTGAACGCCTCACAGCCGCCAGGGCTCACTTTGGCCCAGGTTCGCCAACTGGGGACAGCCCAGCTTCGTCTGCCCACTGGCTCAAGTCAGACAAACAATCTCGGCCCCTCGCCCACCGCCCACAGCCCGGCGCCCAAAATGGCCCATCTGGCGTCAACGGGCCAACGGCCTCCTCACTTGGTCACTGGCGGCGTCACTTGGGGCCTTGGCTGTGACGGCCCGCGTGTTTGCGTGTCACTGTGACCCTGCCTACCCAGCTTGCCTCCCCTTCTCACCACACCTGCGTTTCACCCTTTTTCAATCTTTCTTTCACCTCGTTTACCCTCGCTACCCTCTCACGAACAGGACTTCGTTGGCAAAGTCTCCCTGCTTGACCGCTTGCGGCACCTACATTCATTCATTCTTGACGTCCACAGACTCGCATTTGGATCCGAGTATCACTCACCTTCATTCGACACCACGCGATTGCTCTTCACCAACACCACCCACCACATCACTGCAACTTGACACTGCTCGACCGTTGATTCCAAACGCTTAACGCAACAAACCGCAGTCCGATCTCTGGGAGAAATTCTGATATCAATCTTGGATATCAACACCAGCACCCAACATCACCTTACACGACCCAAGTCAGACTCCACTCGCCATGCAGATCTCCAAGATCCTCTTCGCCGTCCTCCCGGCCCTTGCTCTCGCCGAGGACGGCCGCAGCACTACGACTTGCACCGCTACTACGACTCTCACCAAGACCATGACCCTTTCCCAGGTCCACACCGTCACCTCCTCCCAGTTCAACACCACTACCCCTAGCTCGACCCCCACCGAGAGCTTTAGCTCTGCCTTCACCTCCGCCCCCATCGCCACCACGACTGCGCCTGGCGATGAGCCCCCGGTGGTCACCGACAAGCCTGGCGCCGGCTCTGTTCTCGACGCCTCTCGCGTCGTCCTCGCTGGTGCTTTGGGTATGGTTGTCGTCGCCATGATCTAAGCTACGTCTCTGCTCAGCAAGATGCCAGCTTGCTTATGCTGATGGATGGCTCAGGGAGGCGGACGGATACACTGTATTCGTCAGTCACTCTTCTGCCATCCACATAACGGCGCAATGATCTCCTTTGTCACTTACTACCTTTGCCAATTGGCACTTTTACTTTGATTTTCCTTCGCGACGATGAACGATCAAAACGACATTTCGACGACAAAAGCGAACTTTCTTTTCGGCGTCTCTCCTCGATGTCCGCATAGACGCGTTCTTATCGACACTATTTTCCCCAACCGGACACATCAAACTTTCGATGTCCCCTTTTTATCGCCGCCTCCTTCTGGCACTCCCCATGAGAAGTACCCAGATAGGGGTGTTGATAAACTCCGACTTTTTTCTCGTCCCCAGTTCAACACTTGGATGTCTTCGGACCTGCAAAGACAGCCACGCCTCCGAGAGCAGGGTAGACCTCTTTGACCTCGACTCCGAAGCCTCTCACTTTCTATCGACACCTACTTATGCCATTGCAACTTTCTCCTCCTCCCGTGTGAGCAATTTTTCAGGCTTCGGGGTTGAGCGTCGAAGACATTTGAAAAAAAAAAATCATCATCATCTCTCTCGGAACGGCACCACAACTCGTATAGTGTGTATCGACTGGCTTGGACTATTTTCACTTTCAATTCTGACAACTATCCTCTCACTTTGGCCTTACGATGACGGAGGGGGCCAAGGACCGAGAGGACGGGGGTGTACGCATCGAGGAGGATATTCGCTTAAACTTTAACTTCTACCTACGGTTCAACGGGAACTTTGATTCATTTCTTGGAGATACCCCTTTGGAAGCGGAGTGGGGATCCGGAGATCAGGATACCGTGCCCGGGTCGCTCTCCCCGTGGGATTTGCAGCATTCTCTGGCACGGTTTCCTCGTTCTCTGGATGAGGCTTGTGGTCTTGGAGTATGCTGCCTTATTTTTCTTCTACTGTGTGCTACATTTCCGAAAGTTGGCTTGGTGGCTTTCAGGGGACGGTGTCGGGGCGGCGTATCGGAACATCTGTAGATAGCTTGATCGAGCAATCGATTTCTGATCGCAACCCAACATGAACTAACCTGTACCCATCTCGAGACGCGTGTGAATCAACCCCCTGGCTGGGCATAGCACTCACGCATAGTAGGGGAGTTCTAGTACTCGTAGTAGCTGGTGCGCCAGCTGTGAAACATCTGATTGTTTTGAACCAGAATGCCCAATTTAGTTGAGACATGTGGCATCGCGAAGTGCGACATCAAACTGGCGTCATCATCAAGTCGACAACGGCATTTGATCCCAAAACTTGTGACTGGTGACCACTCGTACTATATATTATACTCGTACACATGCAAACTAACTAGTTAGTACTTGTACTAGTAGCACTACAACTGGTATACAGAAAATCCAAAACCAATGCTGTCCATGCCGTGATGCAACACCCATATGCGCCGGTACCATGCTAACATGACCGCCCCCATCCCCCCCCCCCCCCCGCGGATACAACGCAGTCTTACATCGTCCCCTAGCTCTTCGGCGGGTTCACCCTCGCGCGCCAGTTCTTCGGCAGCGGATAGTTCGGCCCGTGCGGCTCCGTGGGCTTGGGGTACGCCTTGCACCACTGCTCCCTAGTCATGCGGGAGCCGCTATCGAGGAGGAACTTGGTGATGCTCTCGTTGAGCTCTGGGAATAAGGAGGGTCAGGTGGATAGATGATCGCAGAGGTACAGGAGGGGTTAAAGGCAGAGCCGGCTTACCATCGAGGGTCATCTCCCGTGCCGGCTGGAGGGACCATTCCTCGCGGTCGGGACCTTCGTGGACGAGGATCAGATCCTCGGGGACCTCGGTTCCTGGAGGGCCGACTATGAGTGGGAGCTCTCATGATAGGGGGAGGAGGAACTTCGACTCATCTCACCTTCCTGCACGCCGTAGACTATGACATTCTGCCCCCGAAACGTTCGGGCTACGTAGTGCTGCAAATACGGCGTATTGGGCCTCAGCGTCGCCCCATTCGGTGCTACATCCAAGAGCCGAAGGTCAGCCTCTCACCCTTCACCCTCCACACACACACACACACACCCGCGGGCGCGGAGGGCCAACCGCAACAACTCACACTTATAGTCCAGCTCCAGCGCCTTGGGTAGGACTTTCATTTCGCGCAGGCGCTTGCCCTCCTCGTGAGCGGTGGCGATGTCGTAGAAGGCCTCGGGGTTGTTGGTCTTGAAGGGCCGCAGCTTCACGCGCCAGCCGCTGTTGACGCGGAATAGTTCCTTGGGGAACCGCCGGTACGTCGCGATGGCGGCGCTTTTAGACATGATGGCATGGCGGGCCTGGTGGTGAAATGTTCAATGAGGTTGATATCTCACGATGAGGGTTTCAGTGCAGATCGCGAAGCTCGATAAACGAAAATTCGCGTTAGATGAATTGAACTGTGTTAACCGGGGGGTCTAAATTTATGGGGTCGTGATAACAACCAGTGACATTCGAGACCTGCACCTTGCATGTACGAGTAGTACTCCTATCCCTCCGGGGCCGAGCCCCATCTCTTGAAATCAACTTGAACATCAAACTCATGGGACGACTTCATCGTCGTCCCTACGCCTAAGTACTACCTTGTCATTAAGCAAAGCGAATTTAAATCAATGTAGTATGACGAAGATTATGCCCTGCGGAGCCTTCACTGGAGACGTTGGGTGGGAAAATCGAGGGGCTCTGAGGCCTGCGAGTGCTGCGTATAACCGCGGAGGCTTGCATCTGACTGCGAGGGCTGCGTCTGACTCCAAGGACGCACTTTGATGCCGATGACTCCGAGGGCTGCCGCTGCCTCTCATTGCAAGCGCCACATCGTTTGAACCTCTTCGTGCGATACGGTAAACGCAGTCATAGGTATTAATTTCGTCCCCGCTTTGCGTGACAAGTTATCATCCTGACCTCCATGTCAGCAATATCTGGCGTATCTTCATATCGATACTACATCAATCTAGTGCCCCAGTCAGTTGACTCATTCGGGCATGCGGGGCAACAGCTAGTTGCAACTTGTTGGCCCTGTCTCGAGAAGCAGCTGAATACGTGTAGATAAAGAGGCGGGCAGTTCCGTTCCCCTCACTTCCTGTTTCACCATACGACTTCACTTCACCAACTCAGAATTAGGAATCAGCCCAAAAAAAAACCCCAGTTAAACCGTAATTAGTTGCCCAATTGGCGTGAACATGGAGCCCCCTAAGGATGTCAAGGAGCGCCTCCGCGCGTCCTACAACTCCATGAGCAACACTTACAATGCCTGGACGGCACGCCACAACCATCTCCGCCTCGCCTACCTCGACGAGCTCCTCGCGCGCTGCCCCGAGCTGACATCCGAGGACGAAAAACACACCGTCCTCGAAGTCGGCTGTGGCGCGGGAAAGCCCTTCCTCGAGACGCTGCTCTCGCGCGCCCCGGCCGTCCATGCCCACGCCAACGACCTGTCCGACCTGCAGGTCGACCTCGCGCGCGCCAACCTGGCCGCCTACAAGGACCGCGTCGACTTCCACCCGGGTGACATGACCAAGCTGGACTTTGCGCCCGGGTCGCTCGCCGCCGTGGTGGGGCTGTACACCATCATCCACTTGGACCAGGAGGAGCAGGCTGCCATGCTGCGGAGGATCGGCGGGTGGCTGCGGCCCGGTGGCATCCTCGTGGCCAACTTCCCGGTGCACGAGACGGCGGGGGTTGTGTTTGAGGAGTGGCTGCACAAGGATGGGTGGATGTACTGGAGTGGCCTTGGCAAGGAGGGGACGGTTGACGCGCTCAAGGCGGGCGGGCTGGAGGTTGAGAAGGTTGAAGTCGAGGGTGATACGGAGGAGAAGTTCCTCTGGATTGTTGCTAGGAAGATTGGCAGCTAAGGTCTTCTTTCTCATGATCGAGGGATGTGGTATCTGGGGCGCAGGAATGCCTTGTCATCGGCGGTCCAACAATTCGTGGCCAGGGGGCAGTCCACTCTTGTTTAGGCCGGTGTTCATTCAGGCGAGTCGTGGACAAAAATATCATCGGTTTGTTCCTCGTCATCGACCTCCCATTCTCCCGCTTCTTCTTCTTCGAGCATGATACTCTCGGTCATGGGAACAGCGTGGGGGATGTCCACAAACGCCTGGTAGTTTCGTTGCAGGGCTATGACAGCTGGTTCGCTGGGCGGGCCCTTCAGATGGCGTAGCAGCGATGATTCTAAGTCGTCTTCTTCGTCGGTGATGTGGAAGACGTCCCAAAACCCTCCAGATGCATGCGATATGGCCCTGCATATCAGCCCGGCATGGTGCCTCAGCGTGGCAATATGATGCTCGAGATTCCTGCCGTTGCGGATGTCACTTATGATAGCGGCGTTGTTGAGGACGGCTGGAGTGGCGAGATGGAGCTGGATAGTAATAATGAGTTCGAGTGGGATGTTCTTGCGCATCTCCCTTAAGGTTATAAGTGTCTGTGCAATCTCACGCATCTTCAGCCATAGGCTGAGCTTGAGGAGAAAGGCCGGTATGAGCCTGCCCATCTCAAACACGGACTCAGATAGCCTAAGCGCTGCCGTGGGATCTTCAAGGATGTCGGAGTCGTCGTAGCGCCGGCGAAGTGCTACGGGGTCCTCACTATCGACGTAGTTGTCCTCCTCTTTGGCCCAGAATTTGAGAAAGTCGTAGCACTGTTGGTCCTCCCCGAGCCGCAGAAGCTGTGCGGGCATGCGGTGTCTAATCTCCAGGTCGTCGCGGCGGCACAGGCGCAGCATGTCGGCGTACTCACTAACGACCAGGAGGACGGCGTCTTCAGTGTCGATCCTGAGCAGCGCATCGGTGAAGGCATGGCGGGCTAACAGATAGTCTCTTGTCGCAAGAATGTCCCAGAAGAAGCCAACGCAGCTCTCAAAGACATTCAGCGGGACGGAGTAGAGACCGCCGATGCTATGGGCAGAGTCATAGCGTAGGCTCTCTTCTTCAGAGGCAAGGCGTAGGCGGGCATCTTCGATAAGGGTGCATGAGATGCTGTGGGGGCTCCGGTACCGAGCCTGGCGGTGGCTGCGGCAGTAGTGTACGACTTTGCAGTACTCGCAGCGTTGAAGGTTGGTCGTGCCAGAGCAGACCATGCAGCCCTTCTTGAGGTGCATTGAAGGATGGCTAAAGGTGTTTGTTCTGTTTGTCCAGACAAGTCTATGGGATCAGAACACGGTCCAATGAATTGATGGCGAAACGTGATGGTTAGGTTCGGCCTGGGCATGGATGGTGAATGGCGATGGTGGATGGCGATGGTGATGATGAAAGTGGGTAGCCCATTATCTATGTGTTCCTGTCGGCGGTCACGTTCCCTGACTGTACCTAGCTAGGTAGGTAGGTAGGTGAGTTCAGCCCATTAAAGTACCTGGTATTGATGAATCTATGAGCCGCACAGCAACAAAAGAAACAGGATGTTGAAAAAAGTTGACAAGACAAACTCAATAAGTACCTTACCTTCTTATATATATCTAGCCGCGATCCGAATTAACCCATTGTTCCTTTCCTTCTTCCAATACCACATAACCCACATCTCAATCCCTGCCTGACGCCTACTCATTGCCAACAACAAAATAACACAACACAACAACACAAGCAACACAAGCGCTCGCTATCACCATCATCACCAAATCATGGAGAACTCAGCAGCGCTGCAACCCGAGCCGAATCCTGCAGGCAAAATCCGGATTTTGCTACAGACAACTACGCACCTTGTGCCTGCCAGTGATCGCCAAGAAAAACTCACCTTTATTGAAAACACAGTCTGCCAACATCATTGGAAACGGAATTTCGATTCTACCTAAGAGCGCATGCTTTCGTTTCCACATGGCGACCACATCGGCATCGAGCACCGTAAATACTTTTTTTTAGTTGGTCACCACGGTTATGATCACACTATCCAAGAGGAAGAGGTACCAGTACTGTGGTATAAATGGACAGAAGGATCTCTATAAGTCGAATCATGTTAACCACATCTAATCTCACCCCTGTCTCAAGCTAACAAAGCTTCCAGCGTCCGAGCTCACGAGGAGCTCCCTTCCAAGATAAAGAAAGAACTTAAGAACTGGCCATTTACATGAGAGCGCAGGAAGTTTCACTGGCTTCCTAACGGGCGAATGAGAAATAACATCCAAAACACCGGCGCAAAATTATCCGGTCACTCTTCTGCCGTGGTATAACTGTTTATTGTAAAGAGAATCTCGAATTTTTACGGGAGTATCCAGAACATGCACAGTGGCTCAGGACTCACTTGGATTCCAAGTTGTGGGCTAAAATTGAACCGTTTTGCCATCTCTCTAGTGAAGTAGAGGAAAAAGAAAAAGGTTGCGGTCCTCGTTGAGCTAGATAGAGTTAGGTAAAACCAGTAAACAATAATCTTCTAAAAATATACATTCTTCACGCGATGCGACAGGTGTGGGCGATGGATGGTGGTCCAATTTGATATGCTCGTCAAAGAGCTCGAGACCTGTACCTATCTCCAACAACACAAATTCCTGATAGAACACTGCGATCCGTAGACAAACATCTTTGAACATAGATTTCTCACAAGGTGATCATGTAAGTCGACACGCTCGGCAAAGTGAACTCAGTTTCCTCTACCCTGTAGTCTTCTTCTCTACATAGTCGACTGGGCCCTGGTGCTGCCATAGAATCGGGCCATAGAACACCCTCAAGGAGTTCCATGTCGTCCACACTGCTCTCTTTGGGCCGTTTCGGCTGAGACCCTTCGCCAGTCAGAACCAAGCCCGATGAAGACTGTTAAGGGTCTCTGCGGGCCAACTTCATCCTGAACTAGTTTCCGTTTATTCTCCACCCGTTCTCCGGGGAACTGATAGTATCTTTGTAGTATCGATTTGTTCATCGCTCGCACTTCGAGTGCTGACAGTGATATTATGTCCTAAGATCGTTCGCAATGTATGTGCAGTATCAGTTCTCCTTATCCCCCCCCATTCTTCCTCTGCTTCTCCTCTTGAACCCAATTCATCGATAGTTCATATTTCAAAGTTCACGGTTACAGAGCCACTGAACAGGGAAGACGCACATGTATATAACGACCTCTCACTCTCAGTCCATCGGTGCTCTTCATCTCTCTCAGAAACGGCCTTACCAACCCTATCCATTAAAACTCAAGACAGCCAACACAACGAAACCATGGATAACCCATGGAAAAACCCTGCTATCAGGGTCTTCCACGACCGTTGCAGGGTCTGTCTGGAAAACTACGACACCATGATCCCCTGCGAGCTATGTGGGCTGTCCCTCTGGTGCTGCGCCCCGCACAAGGCCGAAGACTTCAATAACCACAGCTTTTTCTGCATGAACAAGATCATGCTTGATGACATTATCGAGGACACCAAGGACAAACTCGACGGCTACGTCGGCGACCAGTTTGACCTCTATAACTGGGACCTCATGGCACAGGTGGCCAGCACCCACGACAACCCGACCGAGTTGCTGGAACTGCACGAGACCTGGGTCAACACCGTCAGTTCCAAGGCAAACCTCCTGGCTTCCTGGGAGACCCGCAAGGCCACAGAGGTCTCGCTGGACATGTTCCTGAGCCTCAGGGGGTGCCCCTACATCAGCCGCAGGATGGTCGAGCGCACCATCCCCAACCTGCAGCTGAGGCTGGGCAAGTTGGAGTGCCTCGAGACACTCATCGATGGCATCGAGCAGCAGGCCGGGATTCACCTTGTGACCTTGGATATCTTCCTCAGGCCCCTAGAGCCCCACCCTGACATTGGCTTCCAGTTCCTCATCATCATCCTCAAGATTCTAGCCCTCCAGAGCCTGCGAGACATGGACAACCCGAACCGGCCTCTCGATCTCCCCTCCATTGGGCACTCGGGGCTCGTCGATCTCGAGAATCACATCCTCTTCCTGATCGGTCACCTGCACAGCGTCAACCCCTTCTTCTGGTCGGGGTTCTTCGACCCAAGCGTCTTCGTGCTGTTCCCCATCGACTCCTACGACAAGGACACCCCGGACCCCCGCCTGGGCTACCTGTGCCTCGGCCACATGTGCCTCGAGGACTGCGCATCCAGGCCCAAGCACGTCGCGCAGCTGGCGTATCTGGACGTGTTCTTGGCCGTCACACTCCTCGATGGCACCTGGGAGGCCATGCGCACTTTCATCAGGAGAGTGGTGTCGGAAGAGGAGATCGACCAGCGCTACGGGGAGCTGCGCGGCACTATTACCCAGGAACTCCCATCAGGCTGTATTCAAATGTGGTGGAATGATAATGTCATGGGTTCGGCTCCTTAGTGGGAGTGTTGGGGATGTTTTCTTTGTCCTTGCTTTTGTTTTGTTTGGCTATTGGCTTTTGCACCCGTGCTTTTGTCCCTTTTGGCTATTGACTTTTGCCGACTTTTGGATTTAGGTCGCCTATGTTCCTGCCCTTATTGATATGGTTGGCTTATTCTCTTTTGTCCAGTTAGCGATTGTTTTTCTTTTGGGGGGTGGGGGGCTTTGGATTTGGGTCGCCTGGGTTCATGTTCCTGCACTTGTTGATAGACAGGTAGTCTCACTAAGTAGTAATAAATGTTATTTTCTTTATCCTAATTTGTTCAAGCCCCTTTGTAGACAAGAGGTACTAGTATCCTTGTATATTCAAGAACGGAAAACTAGTGGTTCCCTGGTAGTTCCAGAGCATTCAATCAAGTCCTCCAGCGGAAACCAGGGTGTTTCCAGTCGAGGTCTCCAATCTGCTCAGGTGTCAAGCCCTCCAGCTCCACCGCCGCATCCCGCTGGTCGCGCTTCTTGTTGTCTCGCTTCATCCAGAACCAACCTGCAACTGCGACGAAGAACATGGTGCTGGCAGCCGCGAGGTTGAGCCCGTTGCCGATGTGGTAGTCGGGCGCGTCCCAACTGATGTAGCTCCATGTCGCGACAAGGCCACCGACGTTGCCGAACATGACCTTTTAGTTCCCAAGTCAGCTATCGGGGAAAAGGGGCTATGATAAAAATAAATGAAGTGGCACTCACATTTAACCCAATGGCGCTGCTGCGGGCCGTGTCACTGACAACGTTGGCGCTGATGTGAGCGTTTGACATGGGTCCCATCACCATGGAGGAACTGGTGATAAGAAACGTAGCACCGTATCGAACACTATTGACCTTCGATGCGAGGAACATGATGTATCCAATGACGGTCACTACAAATAATCTTGTCAGCATATCAAGCCATACGGGCAGGGGATAGTTCCAGGACAACGTACTCGGCGCACTGAGCGCAATCAAGACCTGTCTCCGGTCAAGGTACCAACTCAGGCCCGGGAAGGCCACGGTGAAGAAGGCGCCGACAACGTAGGGGGGCACGCTGTACAGCTGCTTCTTGACGACGCTGAAATCGGGATAGATGCTGCCCACAATAGTGGGCAGGAAGAAGGCCAAGCCCTGAACGATGATGCAGTTGAAGAGGAAGATGACAGCGACGTGGATGGCAACCGGGTTGGACATGCCGCGCCACAGCTTCTTGCGGTCCATACCATCGAGGACCTCGGTGGCGCCAACACGCTCCGATTTGACGCGCGCGATGCACAATTCCTTCTCTTCCTGGCTGAGCCACCTGGCCGTCTCGGGGCGGTCGGTGAGGGTGAAGAAGGATATGACGGATAGGGCGACGGTGACGATACCCTCAATAGCAAAGATCATGCGCCAGCGTTCGAGACCGCCAAAGTGGTCGAGCTTGAGGATGGCCGAGGCCAGCAGGCCGCCGAAGGCGCCTGCCAGAGGGGACATGACCATGTACAGCGATAGGCGGAACGTGAGCTCGGCGCGCTGGTACCATCGCGACAGGTAGTAGGCAATGCCCGGCAGCATGCCAGCCTCGAAGATGCCGAGGAGGAAGCGGACGCCGCAGATGGCGGCCCTGGTGTGGACAAAGGCGGTGGCGATGGAGGCGACGCCAAAGAGGAGAGAGGTGATGGGGATGAACCAGCCGGGGCCCATCCACTTGCAGCAGACACTAGAGGGGATCTCGAAGACGATGTACGAGATGTAGAAGATGGATAGGACTATGTTGTAGTCGTATCCCTTGAGGTTGAGATCCTCTTCCAGACCAGCGATGCGAGCATTTCCTAGTACTAGAGTCAGAGGAAACAATGCGGCGCAAGAACAGCTGAAGATGTCGTACCGATGTTGGCTCGGTCGATGAAGCAGAAGAGATAGAGGAGCGCGACGGTAGGGATGGTGCAGAGGTCAATCTTCAGGCGAAGCTTGCGCACAGCCGCGGGGTCGAACTGGACAAGCGAGTTGCCGTATCTGAAGTCGTAGGTCAGTAGTTGTAGTCGGCACATCAGAGGCATACGGCAAAGACTCACTCGTCAGTCGCCGCCTGGCCGCGCCCAGCGACTGAGTGGACATTGCCCTCGACGTGAACTTCCCCAGCGGCTTCGGTCTGGACATTCTTCTCGGTGCTTGGAGACGTCATGTTGGGCGCAGTCATCGGCAAGCAACCCAGGCCGTGGTGTTTGACGCGCAATGACAAGGACAAGAAAAAGAGGAAAGGAGAAAAAAATCCAGACAGGCCCCTCCAACCGATATCATTGAGCATGCGGCAGGACAAGAAACCGAGGCCCCCTGACAGCTAGGCTCCCCAGAAAAAACCTCCCCAGGACGGACTCAACCCCGAGGGCGGAGTCGTCCAGGACTCCAGGTTGGGGAGTTTTTGGGGAGGAGGAGAGGACCCAATTGTTATTGGGGTACTGTGGGGTTGGACATTTGCCGGATGCGCAGGCAGGGATGAAGACAAACGGCGCTCTCGCTATTGGCTGTGCGAGTCCGTGATGCAGCACTGCTGCTCGATATCCCCATCCCGAATTTCCGGGCCAGAAGTCTCAGTCTCTCAGCAATCTCAAGGTTGCCTCAGATTCTGCCAGAGACCCAACCACGTGCCTGGCGTTGGTGGGCGAGACCCTAAACTCCCCGCTCCCGACGCTTGCCAACGCCACCAAATGAATCCATTCCCTGCATTGGCTGCATTGGCTGCATCGGCAGGGGATAATGCCCAGGTGGATCTTGTTCCTGGCCGAACTTGAACATCCGTGTGAGGCCCCCCCCCCCCAAGTCCCCCATATGCAATTCAGCCATACGTATTCCGCAAGTCCAGTCCCAAAGCCTCCAGCCTCTTCGGATAAACCCAACTTCTTCGGATGCGAGGTACGGCTACGGGGTGAAGCCTGTTCCAAGACCTTGGATAAGATTTAAACCTGCGCGCCGTTACCCCAGGATGTCATGTTCTATTTGTTACCCAACTTGCTAGCCAACGCACCTGCCTGCACCGTGAAGCCCCATCACCACACACTATTACTACTACTATGTACGTACATTTAACTATCCGCACACATTCGTTCCACATTGATCGTCTGCCTCATCACAACACCTACATAGTACCTGTTCTCCACCAGCTCAACACAACTTACAAGTGCCTAGCTATCCAACCCTTCTTCCCCGGACCATAACTGCATCACGGTCCCAGCCCATATCTAGGCGGTCCTTTGTGATCATCTCTTCTACTCTGTGCTCTGGGTGATTCTGCAAACGACGCGACCACGAAGGCCATTGATATTCAAAAACCTCCCATCGGTATGGACGCCTAAACAACGCGGCTGAAACGCGTTCCATCGAAGAACTCCATCGCCTGCGTGCGCGAGACTTATCGGGAACTCTCGTCGTACTGAGGCACCGGTGAATCTGGCCATATTGGCGTCGCTGCGGACACGAGGCCATCCGTGTCCCGTGTCGGGAAACCCGCCGTGCAGAGCCACCGCCTCAAACCAAGGATACTTTTCCACACACGCCTCGCGGATCAGGTCAAGGGCGTGCGGGACCTGCGACAGGAGCTTATGGTAGGTCTTATACAGGATCCGATCCTCTTTACCAAGCGCTTGCATGGAGGGGATGAAAAATGACGGCCAGAAGTAGTGCATCCTGGAATGCTCAAATGTGTTCTCCAGCACGGCGCGGGCTTGCCCCTCCAGAATCTGCACATACTTGGTGAGATCCTCGCCGTACCGCACGCTTGTGCGGAATGCACGGCTTCTCCCCCCAAGATCAGGAGCTGGATCCACAAGATCGGGAGCCAGCTCTACCTGGATCTGAGTCACCAGCTCCAATGGAAGTCCCTTGAAGAGGAGCTGGTAGGCGGCTTGCATGTTGCGCACCCGAGCAGCGGTCCTCAGCTTGAGGAGCAACTGAAGAAAAAGCAAGTCGTGCCTCCTGTGCTCGCTTTGGTGGTAGACCGCCCTCAGGGGAATGCGCCGTGGTTCGGCCAGAAAATCGTACGGTCGTGTTGATATCCGACGAAACAACGCATAGTCGCTGATGCAGTCCTCTGGACGAAAGTCCAATTCAAGGGGGTCGTCATACCCAAGCCCTACTACAGAGGCTATTGTGAAGGCGAAGCACATGTTGTCGCAGTCTTCCCTGATAAACAACCACAGGAAAATACTGCGATCATAACCTGGAACGTACCGAAACAGGCCCTGGGCGTAGTCGCTGAAGGTGCCTTCTAGAGCCTGTTTAACTGCAACCCCAGACTGTATATTCCTCATAGCCCTCCGATACTCGAGGCAGAGTCTCTCGAGACTCCAACGAAGTTCTTTCATCATCCCACGAGTCTGTTGACCGCCCGCGACCGCAATTTCTGTCCAACCCTTGCCGTCGAAGAGGATATCCCGTGGATGGGAACCCGTCAGCGTCTGGAGCAGGTCTTCCCGCTCCCGAAGCCTAGACTTTGCCTCGGACAGTTCCCAGCAGGCTGCTCTGTGGGGCTCGAAGGCGGCCGGTCCGGAATGCTGCTCGCATGCAAAGACGAGTTGGCAGTTCGGGCACGGGGTTAGCCCTTGGGTAGTGTTGCAGGCGATACAACATGGGTTAAGGTGAGGGAGCTGATACAGCGGCAGGATTTCCTCATCAAGCCAGTTTTTCTAAAAGCTCAGTGGTTAGCCCGCCATTGTCTAAAACCCACACCCGTTGCATTGAGAGACCTACCCTGCTGTAGAAGTCCCATTCGCCGTCGCTATCAAAGTCTTCTTCGTACTCGGGGCCGTCCTCGCGCCTATATGTCCCGTCTAAGTAATTGAAGATGTGGGGTTCAACTGGGTAATGGTGCACATAATCTTCGGGCCCTCCACTCTCCTCCTGGAAATGAATGATGCCGTCCATGATGGTTTCGGTGGCCAGAGTCTTCAAAGGAAAGAAAAAGGAATCTTGGCAGGATTATGGTTGTGTCTAGAGATGAAAATCAATGATCTGGTGAATCTGGTACACCAAAACTATGCAGCTGAATGGGTCTGTATACATGAATATATATCTCTCACTACCTCACGCTACTACCGTCCCAGATTGTAACCACAACGAAGGCAGTGGGTTGTGCAATTAGACCAGCAGACAAAGAGAGGCTTAGATAATAGGAACAATTGGTAGACTCGAGGAACTCGAGTTGTTCTGACAGAACAAGGACCTTGGCAGCGAACATGATCATGGATGGGCTCCGGCAAAATTGAACAAAGAAAGATCTCAGATCAGGGCCCCAAGAAAGAGATAATTGTATACCATTGGCTGCTGTTTTGAGAAACCCCCACTCGGAGAACAATGGGAAACGATATAAGACAGTGAGTGTAGGCTTAGACTTGGAATCTTGCCAGGGTAAAGTTTACCAAGGGTTGTCCTCTTGAACAATGGTGGCTCTAGCACCATTCGTGAGCAAACTATAAAGACAATGGACAGCCATCGTTTTAACCTAACTGCGTATTAAAAATCTGCATTAAATATATTTATAACCTTTTTTTAAAGAAAAATATATACTGGAGAGGGGGGACAAGGCCCTATTAGTATTCACACCAGGTTGCCCTCCCCTGAGGAATAACTTGAGATGGAATTCTAGTCCTTCCAACAGTCGTTCCACACCACATGCATGTCTACTTGCTTAATTACCTAGGTAGTATTAAACTATAATCTAGGCACTTTTAGAATATAGTAAGGCAAGTACTTTGGTTAGGCTTGGTACATTTCAAGTAAGCGGCGCCACCTAGGTAATGACTTTCACATCGTTTAAATCACGGTCACTAGTATTACACCTGTCGTTTTCCCGTCACCGCTGCGTGTCCGCGATGTCTGCTTGGAGAGGGCTTTCAGACATTCCCGCTGGTAGCATGTGAGAGAGGCCAGGCTGCCCTTCGTTAAAACGGACCCCTATTATGCCACATGAGGCTCAACTACCAAAGCCTCATTTTCGGACAAGCCAAGCCGCCTCCTGCCGGTAGATGGATTGTTGCGGGGGGTGGTGCAGGGTAACAACCCATCTCCACCTCCCGACGTGGAGTTAGGCTCTAAAGGCTCGGAGGATTGCACAGAGGGGATATGCACTCAGGCAGAGGTCCAGTCAGGTTCGAGACACTTAAGTGTTGCAGATACATAATTGGTGGGCACTCCTTCTGTCCCCGGCAAAATGCAGCTTGGGAGGATTGGGAGTTTGGAAAGGCGCTCTTCTCTAATCCTCCGGGTCTTTCCATTTCGAAGAAGAGGCCGCTTACGGTAGGCAGCACTTACGAAAATAGCAGTTGGGCAATCAGCAATGGAGAAGGAGCAAGTCAGACTCCACCAATGGATCCGGCATTTCCCAGCGACTCTGGGGGAATCTTACCAACAGGCTTCATGCTACTCCGTACAGGCTACAAGTATGCCCAACCAGCCAATCTGGTGCTGGGCGTGTTTTTCAATCTGACATACATAGCACGACGGATACTAATGCTATTAATTGTTTCTGGGCTCGGACAACACGAGGGAGATCGGCAGAGGACGGCGCAGCAGCGGCCCTTTTTGTAGTTCCCAGTGGTCGAGTCTTTCTGGGGTAGATCGTGGCACGTTACATACAATGCCACATTGCAGCAGTAATACGGCACGACGCCCGTGTCGCTGGTTTCAAGGCCCGAATCTGACTCCCGTACTCGCGCCCACCTTCTCTATCTGGAACCAAAATATCACCGAGGAAGATCCTCCTCTCTACAACAAGCTGTCGTGGCAGATTGGCGGTTGAGGACCAGGGGGAGCGCACCCATGGATCGCAATGCGTGTTGCTCGGATCCTTCCATCCTTCCCACCCTCCACCAACATCCTCATAGGCTTTGGCAATGTCACCTCGCGAAATTGATGGCCATCATTAATAGAGGCCGATTCCCCTTCTTTTTTCTTCCTCTGGTTGTCTCATACGTTCCTGATCCCAAACAATCAGCACTCGCTTAATCCATCAACATGGCTCCTCTCCGTACCTATCTGCTCCCTGCGGCGTTCGCTGTCGCCGCAGTGCGCGCCACGAGCATTGAGGACTACGTCCCCGCCTGCGCCCCCAAGTGCATCTACACGGCCGTCGAGGAGAACTCGACCTGCGAGAAGGACGACAACGAGTGCATCTGCCGCGACATCTACTCCCTCAAGACGCACAGCGAGGACTGCATCGAGGAGGCATGCACCGAAGCCGAGTTTGGTGAGTGGCCCCCGCGCGCAACAGCGCAATGACCCGAAATCATGACCACGTCTCTGACCAACCGTGACTCTAGGCGAGGCCATGGCCGGCTACGACAAGTTCTGCAAGGAACTCGGTAGCGACGAGCCCGCCCCTGAGCCCACCAGCACCGGCCTGGGTGAGCCTGAGCCTGCGCCCACCAGCACCGGCCTGGGTGACCCCGTCTCTGCGCCCACCAGCACCGAGCTCGGTGAGCCTGAGCCTGCCCCTACCAGCACCGGCCTCGGCGAGCCCGTCACCGTCTCGACCTCGGCCGGGGCGCCCCCGCCTGAAGACACTGGGGTCATCAGCATCCCCGAGGGAGCAGGTCCCCCCCCCACCACCGTGGTGCAGACCCCCGGCCCCAGCACTGGACTCGGAACCCCCGCCCCGGCTCCCACTACTACTCCTGGAGGTGGTGAGGGTGGTAATGGTGGCGGCGATGGCGGCGATGGCGGCGATGGTGGCGATGGTAGCGACGGCGGTGACGGCGGTGACGGCGAGCCTACTGGCCCCGACACGCCCCCGGATGGTGCCGGTGCTGCCCTCGGCTCCAACGTTGGTGTCCTTGCTGGCGCCTTTGTGCTCGCTGCCCTGATCGGCATGTAAGAGCGTCTGGTAACTCCAAGTCCAAGGAACGAGCGCTGGTATAATATTCAATTTCGTTGGGTTTCGCCGCTGTGCGGCAGGTATATACGAAGCCGGGCGAGTAAAACATTGTGTACATAAGGGGGATTACCGGGATATTCGATATTTATTATCTACCTAGTTTAAAAAGCCGCCCCAAGGCGCAAGAATGACAAAACTGTCTATAAAGAACCCGGGTTATTACCGTACAATAGTCTAGCGGATGGCTGGCTGGTCCTTAGTTGGGTTGATCCCCATATCAAATATCGATCCGCCAACCCTCGAGTCAAGACAGCCCAATCTCCCATGAGAAGAAACCCGGGAACTTAGAATTAAGTCTCGAAAGGGCTGATTACCGAAGAGGCGGGAGGGCCACATTAAACCCCTGTCAAGGTTCCTGTCTGACTCTGTCTGTCGGTTAGACACGGGAAGCTTAGACTGTGTTTCGATTCATGTAAGACCCGGCGAGGCGCAGCCCCAGCGCCCATGAGACCAAGACGGCATCCAAAACAGTGGCACCTTTCCGTGTCCGCTTAACCGGGACTCGGGAGTTCTACTACTAGTATTACGATCGTTGTGTGGGGAAACTGAGAGCCACCTTGTGACTCTGGGGCCTGGGCCCAAACCAGGCTGGCCCTGGAACCAGGCTGGCCGGCCTTGGAAGTTGGGAGAGCCTCCCTGCCGTGTTGTGGGGGCGGTGTCATATATCGATTATTGACATATACATGGTACAGCAAATATCTCGTATTATATCACGAGTAGTATTACTAACTATTATTCGTAATTCGTATGTGGCAATGGGCTAGCATTAGTGTCCCAGCACCCCAAGGACTCGATGGCCCGGAGAGCTGATACCACGATCACTTTACAGCTGATGCTGCCAATACTACATACCTTGCTGATACTAGTGCATACCTGTGCGATTACGTATTTGTCTTAAACATTGTGCTTACCAGTAGCTTGGTACTTGGGACCAAAGTACCCTCCTAGAGACTCGTTGTGCATCCGATGCCATGCAGGACAGGGCTAAGCTTGTCGAAGTCTCGATGCGCAAATCAAATCGCCGCATCCTCCGCACCAGTTTCTGTATTATGTACGCGAATTGCGACCGGTGAATGGATAATACTCGTATGCAACCCATCCTCCAGGTTACCAATGACCAGTCACACCCCTGCAGAACAGCTGGGGTCTTGTGCTCTTCAACAAATGCTTGGCACGCTCTTCTAGGTGCATGACAGAAACCCAAACCAGCCAATGTCCATTGCCTGTCAGTCTCCAGCTGCAAACTGGTCCCAATTACGAATAGTTCCTGGCATGGTCATGCCCCACAGCCGGGGGTGTTGACCTACAGTTCGTAAATGTATGAATAGGCGTGATAAGGTGACCCAGTGCTTCCCTCCGGACCCTCCCCTCTTGGAGAGAAGCGATACTGGACCCCGAGACACACGATACTGACGATACCCATATTACCTTTGAACATGGCAATTGATACCCGCCCCAAGAGAGTGGCCGTGATCGGGGCCGGAGTCACCGGCCTTCTTATTGCTCAGGGGTTGAAGAAGGCAAGATATACACCTCCCTTCTTGTTATGCCGCTGTTCCCGAGCACGGCATGGGGGGAGCCCTCTGCTAACTTAAAATCCCCCGTGGCAGAATGGTCTCCAAGTGACTGTTTACGAACGAGACCCGAGTCTGGAATACCGCGGTAAATGCTCTTCAAGCCATCGTTGCAAAGCAGTTCAACAGGGACGGGGTTCTGACCATCCTCACAGACAACCGCCCAGTGAGCTTCCTCATCCACTGGGGCTTTGAGAGCCTCAAGGAAATCCTCCCCGGCGAGCTCTGGTCCCAAATCCACACGGTATTCTGCAATCCTGCCGATGCCACCGACCTCGAGTCCCCCGGCGTCACCTTCTTCCAGGGACACACGGGGGAGCTCCTCTTCCAGGCGCCGCCCACCGTCATGAGGCGCATGACCCGGCAGAAGCTGCGGCGGCTCGCCACCACGGACATCGAAATTTGCTGGAACAAGACCCTCGAGTCTTTCCAAGTGGCGGAGGGTCCCGTCGACAGCGTTTCTCTGAAATTCAGTGACGGCTCCGAGGCTACCGCGGACGTACTTGTGGGAGCCGACGGTCCCAGGTCCCAGGTCAGGGGGATGCTGCTTGGCCCGGAAAAGTCCAAGCTCACCAAGTCGGATTACGTCTGTGGCTACACGAGCGCCGTGCTGGGACGTGAGTTAGCAGAAAAGATTGTCAAAGCCCATCCCATCTGGACCATGGCATATCATTCCGCGGGAGTCGGTGGAATAGGAGGTAAGTTCCCTATGATCAAGTCATTTCTTGTCTAGGAAGTGCCCCCCTTGCCCAATTTTCCATCACTCACCCAAATCAACCCATATAGTCGAGGATGCCATCGACCCTAACGATATGTCGACTTGGGTCTTCAATGTCACTCGCCTCTGGCGAGGCGAGTCGCCACCAGTAAACGGCGACGCGGCCATCGATATCCTCAAGGAGAAAACCCAGACCTTCTGCGACCCGTTCAAGTCTGCCGCTGCGGGTATTCCCGCAGGCTCGCCTTGTTTCGTGCGCGAGCTCTCCTACTGGAAGCCAATCCCATGGCCCAACCACGACGGAAAAGTCACCCTGGCCGGAGATGCTGCGCACCCCATGCTCCCGTGTAAGTGCCCTTGGTTTATGTTCTAACAAAGACCTGTCAAAAACTGATCTGCCTTCCCAAGTCCGTGGCCAGGGTCTCAACCATGCTATGGACGATGCTCTCAGGTTCGTCCGGACCCTCACTAGCGTCTCGGTTGCGAAGAAACCTCTCAAGGAGACGGTTGATGCCTATGATGCCGATGTGGTTAAGAGGGGGGGTCGGGCTGTTGAGACGGCTGTCAAGGAGGGGAACATGGTCCATAACATGGACAATTTTGACCAAACGTTGGTCTCTAAGCGGGGGCTTGCTAAAGAATAAACACGGCGGATAAACAAGATAAGATCTCCAGCCACGAAGGGTCCTCTGTAGATTGGTCTGCTTTAGCCTCTAATCATCTTAACACCGATACTCAATGCTCGCTCCATAACAACGCTAATAACGATGGAACCCTACGCTTGAGGGGATGATTAAAAAAAAAGGAAGAAAAAAAAGGAAGAAAAAAAAAAGAAAATATCGTTACCACTAGCGCAGAGGCTTCTGGCCATATACGACATGAAATGTGAAATAAGCATGGACAGATGTGTCCATCATGGCCCTCCGTACCTCGGTCAGGAAGACCTCAAACTCCTCCAACGACCACTTGAGACCGCGCGTGCACGCGCCCATGGCGGCGCCTTGCAAAGCGTCCCACACGACAGATCGGTGGTAGGTTCCGACCATTTTCATCTTGGGATCCCTGGGCCAGGTGCCCAGAGGCACCTTCCAGACCCTCTCCTCCACGTTGACGAAGCCCGCATCAACGACCCGTCCGCGGTTTTGGTCCAGGTTTAGGAGATCGATGCCGAATGTCCTGAACCCCTCAACAATGTATTCAAGATAGAGCTTCATCGCCCAGTCATCAGGCATAGTATTGTCGTCGCATTTGCTTACAAGCCGCATTTCCTGCAGTTCGATCCATCCGCCGGGTTTGAGGGCCCTATAGGCAGTCAGAAATGGGGTCGCAAAGTATCCTGGCGGGGAAAAAGTAATCCCATACTTGTATGCTTGATTAAGAAGTCGAGGCCAGTCCTTGATGCCCATACATACGTGTCTGGCGTGGACGAGATCGAGGCTTCCTTCCGCATCAACCCAGTCGGACTCGGCATCGTCGACGTAGAATTTTACATTAGGGGGCACCCAGGGTGGTTGGATCGGGCTTAGGTCTATACCGACAACCTCGGCGCCTGGAAATTCGTCACCCACTGGAAAGTTTGGCGGCGTTAGCGACGTTGGCAAGGTATTTCGCTTGGATAGAGGAGGTATTACTGTCTATCGCCCAAGCCCCAGTACCGGTTCCCACGTCGAGGATTTTCTGGGGGTTCTCGAGTGGTGAAAAATGCAGCTTGCCATCACACACATGCAAAACCATGGCGTGCTTCATATCCTCGCGTTCCTGCTCGGGTTCGTCGTTGGGAAGGAGGTACCGGCCCTCCTTGAACTTATGAAACCGCCTGTTATTCTCAAAGACATGGTCACGCACGCTCGACGCCAGGGACGTGGAGGCGGCTGAATCCGAGTCGGTCGCGTAGTCTTCTTCGCTGGCAGTGGAATCGGGCTCGATGGCATTTTCGGCGTCGGGGAATAGGTCATCGTCCAGATCATTGCGACTCGGGGAGGGTGCCACCGGGCTTGATGATGCAGTCTTGTCAGAGTTCGCCATCGCATTTATTAGCAAGCTCCCAACAAAGACCCACGCGGACAGGACGGCAGAGTCAACTGCCAGTGTGACACATATGGCTGCTCAGGGGCTCGAAAACGTGGCAAAGGGGGGGGAGGCTGAGGGCCGGTAGAAGGTGATGCTGGGAGGGAGGCATAATATGGCATAGTACTACGCAGTACGAAGTAATAACAGGTTCCAGGCTCTGGGGACAGCGGGTAGGTCAGTAGGCTTGCTGGGAAGTTCAAAATGGAAAGTCCAAGCGGGTCCTTGGAGGGGATGGGGGGGATGGGAGGATGGGGGGACGGGGGGGTAGTCGATCGGGGCCCCGGTGGACGGGCACAGCCGTTGGGCACCAGTCCAGTCTTAGCCCTCTTAGCCTCTCCAGGGCTGCCATTCACTACCATTCACCGCCACCACCCACTAGGAGTCTCAGACTGTCATCCACCAAGTCGAAGAAACTCGGAGGTTCAAGGCTGAGTGCAGGGGGAGAGAAGGGACAAGAGGCTAAAAGCAAACTAGTACGAATACTCGCAGGCTCAACCAGCAGCCCAGCTCTTGCCGGCCAAGACTGTGTGGTCTTGTGCCGGGGCGGGTGCCGGTGGAGTTCCAAGGGTGTCGGCCCCATCCAGGCCTAGCGCCGTTGCTCTTTGGCCTCAGCCCACTGCAAGTCTGCGCCAGTCACCCCCCGACGTCGAGAACACCAAACCTCCATCCACCCGATTCTTCCTCCTCATACCACTACTCGTACTGCGTGCTACTGGTAATATGCAGTACCTTCCAAGTACACAGCACCATCTTAGACTTAGATATATAATCAACCCATCATACTTCACTTGCAGCCCGGACCACTCCCACGCCGATGTAGGTTCAGAAGAGACGCACGATTGCCGGCCGGGTATGATGTATACGTACTACTGCCGAGGAGATAACTCTTTCACCCAAGCATTCCCACGACAATAGCTCCGTCTCTTGCCCGACTAGCCCGGGCTTCTAAGAATGTGCCACCGTATCGGACCACCTCGGCGTCACGCGTTGACCACCGTCTGTCACGTATGCACCCAGCTCTGTAGGGGTGGCGATGGCGGGTGTGATGTCGTAAACACATCTGATTTATCATCCGAGACCTTTCGGCGCGTCCCCCCAAAAAATGATCAAAACTTCCCTGCTTACCATGCTGGTGGCTGTCCGATAACATCGAAACTAACCTCGCCGGGACGGACGCGCAGCTCCTTCAAAAAGCTATCTGATGCTGCAGGAACAACCAACTGGAATGGGAAAATTGCGCACCGTCTGTGACCAGGCCGGTCTCGACCTCATCGCTCGAGTGGAAAAGCTCTTCTTAGAACGATGTAAACCTGATTCCGCTCCTACTACGCAGTAGTAGTCGGTCGCCTACAGAATCTTCTTACTTTTACTATAGACCCTCTTTGAGCCACCGATCTGGCCCTTCTACTTGTCCATGTCTCTCCCCAAGCATCCACGCTGAACACGCCCCACCTTTAGACTTAGACTCCATAACTGCGACTAAGTTGTTGTTATTGTTGTTGTGTTCCCAGAACCTAGTTGGCGTGCTTTGAGCGACACCGTGCCATTCCCCAAGCTGGAGATACGAGTATGAAATCTGTCAGGGCCTTGCGCCAAGGTATCCTGTGGAGCGTAACAAAGCTCCGTACGATTACGTAGCCTCAGTCCTCCGTAGCTCCCGCTTGACAGTCCCGTAGCGTCTCCACTTGGGGAGGCTCAGAGGAGTGAGCGGCATGGCGCGCACGGGGTGCACGTGGCCCTAGGAATGTCGGGCATGAGTCATGACTCGCCCTGGCAGAATGGATTGGATGGATCTCAAGGTATCCGTCCGTAATACTAGTGCCATCTGCATACATTCAAGACTATCGAGAGTCTGGAGATATTTCTCCTACACGCCGGGTTTGCTTTGATACCTGTAATCCAACCCTGGACGAGGCCATCAAGCATCTGGAGAGGGCCACCGGGTGTGAAAGAGTTAACATTGGGGTCTGCGGTCGTTGTAAAGGGTTGCGGCGTCGAGACAGAAGCTGATCCCCAGTTGCTTCAGGTGGTTCATGTTTTCAGCATGGCCTGCTCACTGCAGAATCCTCACCATCATTGCCATCAGCTGAAACCTGATTCGCATGGTTGCATCCAACCTTTTTTTTTTTACGTTTGGGGCGGGGAGCTTCAGTAATATATCATCTCTGTCGTTTTGCAAGCCTTCGGTGCCGTTGTCGGTGTTTCGGATCCCACCCGAGTATGGCTGGCCTGGGCGAACTGGGTACAGCCATGTCTAATATTATATCGTGGCTGCGGCGTTGGTTTTTGGTCCAAAAGAAATTGTAGAAGCGAAATCCCGCAACATCAGTTCACGAGGACCTGATACGCAGGTATAAGAAGATTGCAACACGCTCAGAGGAGAATGGTTCAAGAGATTCAACGCCAGCTTACCTTCTGTGGCCTTGGTCGGAAGAACTGCCGGCGCTGGCTGGCAATCTACTCGTATTTCGCCTGCAAATGTTTCGACGATCCAATGCTATATACGGGTAGTTATTGGCATTCGCCCACGCCGAATTTTGCAAATGATTTCAACGGGAATTTTTTTTCTTTTCCTCCCATGGCCGTGAGTGATGTTGACTATGGCAGAGCTCGGAGCTGAGCCGGCGGCTGATGGCGCTGGAACGGCAGCCTTCAGGCCCTGGCAGATCTCCCAACGCTGTATCGGGTCCAATCGGCTTTGCCCCAGTTGAACCCGATTTTCAACCCCCATTTCCAGGCGACGCGCATCATCGACTCTTACAACTCTTCTCATTCTCCCTACCCTCGCCACAGCCTTCCGACAAAAATGGCTTCCATGGCTCCCACAATGCAGAGAGCACAGATGCCCCTACGGAGGGCGCTCACATCAACCCCGTTGGCGGTGCGGACCTTTGCCACCGTGCCTTCGTCCCCCAACAACGCGAATAAGACCTCGACACTCAGGCCCAAGACCTACTTCAAGGATACCACTGTCGGGACCTTCGACGACTTTCTCGGAACCTCATCTGCGTCTCAGCCGCTAGCCCCCACCGAAGCGTACACCCTGAGGACCGCCCAGGTCGGTCCGGAAGGCAAGAAGAAGACCATCACCCGCCTCCCCGAGTGGCTCAAGACCCCGATCCCCGCCGGCAACGAGAACTACAAGAAGATCAAGAAGGATCTGCGCGGCCTCGGCCTGCACACCGTCTGCGAGGAGGCCCGATGCCCCAACATCTCCGACTGCTGGGGCGGCTCCGACAAGAGCGCCGCGACCGCCACCATCATGCTCATGGGCGACACCTGCACGCGCGGCTGCCGCTTCTGCAGTGTCAAGACGAACCGCGCGCCCGCGCCCCTGGACCCGCACGAGCCCGAGCACACGGCCGAGGCGCTGGCCCGCTGGGGGCTGGGCTACGTGGTGCTGACGAGCGTCGACCGCGACGACCTGGCCGATGGCGGCGCGCACCACTTTGCCGAGACGATCCGCAAGATCAAGCAGAAGAAGCCGTCGCTGCTGGTCGAAGCGCTGACCGGCGACTTCCGCGGCGACCTCGACATGGTCAAGGTGGTGGCCGAGAGCGGGCTCGACGTGTATGCGCACAACGTCGAGACGGTGGAGGACCTCACGCCGTACGTGCGCGATCGCCGGGCGACGTTCCGCCAGAGCTTGAGCGTGCTCAAGCACGTCAAGGATGTGCGTGGGAAGGAGGGCATCATCACTAAGACGAGTCTGATGCTGGGCCTGGGTGAGCAGGAGAAGGAGGTCATGGACGCGCTGACCGGTGAGTTGCCATACATCGCCCGCTGCAGGATGTTCGGAAGATTGGAAAGCTGACAGAGTATACCACAGAACTGAGGAAGGCCAATGTTGACGTCGTCACCTTTGGCCAGTACATGCGCCCCACCAAGCGACATCTCAAGGTCGAGAAGTACGTTACGCCCGACGAGTTCGAGATGTGGCGGCAACGCGCGCTGGACATGGGCTTTCTCTACTGCGCCAGCGGGCCCTTGGTCCGTTCCTCGTACAAGGCCGGTGAGGCCTTCATCGAGAACGTGCTCCGCAAGAGGGCGGGTCAGAAGGTGCCGTCCGGGACCAGCATCGATCAGGCTGCGGCGTTACATGCTGAGAAGCCCACCGCCTAATTCGAGCAGGCCTAGTCTTTTTTTTTTTTTTTTGGTATAAATCATGGATATAAATTAATCGTTGCCTGATGGGGTTTGCATGGAACGGCGTTGATGGTGCAAGATTTAGGATAGGAAATAGGTCTCAATATTAGAAGCAAGGCCTTCAACATTGACTAAATCAATGAAATCATGGAATCAACATGATATCTCCAGTGCCCCAGGGCTAAATCCATCATATGCGCTAGTATCTCGAATCCCAAGAGCCCTTCAATGCTGTCAAGGTGATGAAGACGGCCTCTTCCGTGCGTATCGTCCGGCTGCCCTGATTCGGCATCACATTGATCCAATGATCAAACAGCTCGCTCGTTCGCGACCCCTGGACGTTCATGGTACATAGCTCCTCGTCATTCATCGATGCGTATTCCAGGCCGCGAGGCCCTCCAAAAACAATGAGAAGATGCTGGAAGGGGACCGTCTGCCCCGGAGGAAACGAGTTCGAAATCGGGGTACCGCGCTCAGACGTGCCGACGCTCAGATCGTAGCCATTCTCGTACGGGCACTCGGTGAAGACAGATGAAAGCGACTCGCACCTCCGAACCTGGTATCCCCAGTAGTACCCTCCCTCCGTCCTCGGTGCCTCTGGGTGGACACATTCGGGGTACCCAGTCTCGTCATCGGGGAGCTTGAGCGTCACTCTCGTCATTGGGGGGATAACCTCCTTAATCTCCACGGGCTGCTCATTGCCAATCTCGACCAAGGTACCTTTGCCTGTGGTTGTCTTGCCCGACAGAGTCACGCCTTCCTTGTATGGGACCCATTCCTTGGGATGTGGGTGGTGCGGCATGTCCAAGCTCGGCAACACAGCGGTGAGACGTAGGTTGGGGTGGAGGGGAAACAGCGCCTTGCGCATGAATGGGGGTGCTTCGAGGAAGTTCAGGATATGCGAAAGGAAGTGGCAAGGATCCGTCTCAGCAGTGTATGAGTTGGGTTCGACGTTGGCAGGACGCAACTTGGCTGGGCTATCGTCGAACACGATGACCTCGTCGACGCAGAAGACGGCGAGAGCTCGAGCAATGCGGCCGGGGATGGCCATGCGCTGATCAGCTGTGGCAAGACTGTATCGTGTCAGCCTATACAACCCTTTAAAAGCTTGTGGTGAGCTTACTCTGACAGAACGCTGCTCGGGACAGCCACGGACACGGTCCAATCCCTACCGCCCTCAACAGGAGTGAACCGAGCTGAAGGCTTGAAGGACATTGGGCGGCCACCCGGACCGGGGGGGCCATTGTGGGCGGTTTTCCGCTTCTGGGGCCTTGTTAGGACTAATCAATCCGTATCTAGAGTTAAGTTAAAACTCACCTTTGCGTTGCGCTCTGAGAAGGACATTGTGTGTAGCTAGTCTGAAGTCTAGGGATGAAGAATTCCAAGTCGGTCAACGCCACGACTGACCAAAAAAGTTCCGTCGCGGGGTGCGTTTGTCCGGCAGAATTGTAGCCAAGCTTTCCGACCGCCTGCCGAATTGGAGACAACGCCACCTGTGGTTGGTCAGCTTCTGGCGCCATCTGGCTGTCCACTTCAACAATGCGACGGCTTGCAACCTTGCCTCCTAAACCATCCATATCAGCGTTACGTTTTCCACCATGAGCGGCCTTGTGAATATTGGCTCGGCTGCCGAGTGGCAGTCCCTGCTCAGCGGCACCAATGTGGTCATCGCAGACTGTACGAGTCCCCCCTTCCATCCCCGCTCTCGTCAACGACCCAGGCTGACCCATTGTGCGCTTTTACCCGTACAGTTTACGCCGACTGGTGCGGTCCCTGCAAGATGATCGCCCCTCACTTTGAGCGCCTCGCCAAGGAGCACTCGCGACCGAAGAAGGTGGCCTTCGCCAAGGTCAACGTCGACAATCAGTCCACCATTGCGCAATCCAACGGCGTCTCCGCCATGCCCACGTTCAAGATCTTCCACAACGGCAACTGCATCGAAACGATCAAGGGCGCCGACCCCTCCGCTCTGTCCGCGGCCATCTCCAAGGCAGTCAAGCTCGCCGACTCACCTGGGGGTGGCAAGCCGGGGGCCGCCTTCAAGACGCCCGGGCGCACCCTGGGCAGCGACGCCCCCGTGGCTGCGCGACGCGGTCCTAGCTTCGATATTGGAAAGCTGTTTAGCATGCTGGTTTCGTTTGTGGGACTGTATATCGTGTCTCTCTTATCAGCATGTAGCCCAAAGAAGCAACAACGCACAGAATCGCGATTGGCTAACTATACACACAGCTCGATGCGTACAAGGCTGCTGAGAACTCGCAGTTCAATATTCATAGGCGGGTAGAGCCCAAGGCAAAGGCAAAGGGGACTGCATCCAGCGCGAACGGGTCCCGACCGCCGCAGAAGCCTGCTTTCAGGACACTGGCAGACCTGGGCTCTGAGTGAAGTTCTAGAATTCCGTTCATAGTCGGAGTAGGGCGTTGGGGTTGTAGCAAATCGTTTTTGTACCGTTAATTTAACACTCGCTGGATCTTATTTGGCTTCTGCGTATTACAATATATCAGTCATACATCAGATACCTTGGTGCCTTAAAGGGTCTCGACTCTCGACCGACTCAGACTCTCTCCACCGGCCCACAGTGATGGAGACCTAGAGCGGAGCCACCGTCCTAGATGACTAGTCTCCCAGCCAATCACCCCAATGTCAATGGCAATTTATAGTCACGTGCTGTCGCGTATCGCCAAAAAGTTCATGATCAAGTTGCCATACATTTTCTTCCGTCAACCACATGTACATTATACACTCTCGTTCACAAAATGCTTTCGGCTAAGGGCATCCGGAATGCCTGCCCGAAGTATAATCTCTCTTCTAATTTATTGTTGAGGCGCAGTCTCTGCAGCAACCGGTCGTTTACTCGAAATCAGCACCCTCACCCTTCCTCCACTTGCGCGCGACCTCCCACGTACCGATCAAGAACAAGGCTATTTTCCTCGTCAGCATGTCTTCTTCAAGGAGAAGGTTCCGCTGGAAAGGCCGAGCCCGAGGATATTGAGCGGGTCGTCCGAGAGGCAAAGCAACGCTTCCGAGATACTTTGCCAAAAGACTATCTAACCGAGGAGGAGTATCTCCTCTACGTGCGACTTTACGGCCCGCCGCTGCGTGAAACAGCGCCTGAGGATGTCGGCATCCCATCCCATGCAGATATGGGGGAGGCGGCTCCACAACCTCCCAACGAGGGCACCCTCCTTAAGGAGGTAGAGGGTGGCGCGTTCGAAGAAATCACGTACGAGATCTCCGCAAAAGAGGAGAATATAGTCGAAGATTTTGAAGAGCGACTTGAGGAGATACTCGAGGAGGAATTGGAAGATATCGAGGAGCTAGATGAAGCAGAGATTGAAGATATGGAGCAGTCCCTGACAGAGGCCAGAGTCCTGGAAATTACGGAGAAGCAGCCCAGCTATGTTGAGGCGGTCGCAAGAAACCAGCGAGAAGCAGACGCATTGCAAACCCTCGCTGAAGACTTTGCGAGGGCTCAGAAGAAACAGAAGGAGGCGGCAATCAAGGCCGCTGCTGAGGCGGAGGCGGCGAAGGCCGGCGAGGTTATGGAAAGCGCAGACGCACTATCGTGGCCCGAGGAGTTCGAGGACGGCCCAATCTACGAAGAACCCAGCGACCAGGTCTATAGGCGGTTCCACCCCTACACCTTAGAGGGTAGTTTCCACGGCAATTCTATCGAAATCCCCGTACCCGGAGAGGAACTCGTTACCCCCATCTCGGAGCTGCTTCGTCGGACCCATGTCGACCATGTCAGAGAAGCTGCTGAGAGGAATTATGGTGGCGCCGGGCTGCCACTCTCTGCAGAGACAGTGACGGGACTGAGGACGGGACATATGGGCGGCGTCGGCTTGCTGGCGAACCAGCGGCAGATGGCGGAAATTGAGGCTGATGCTTTCATGGCTGGTTTCATGCCGGCGGCCTACGCTTCCTGCTTCTCCATTCTTCGTGAAGTGCGCAAGCGCATGGGCAGTGAGTGGATCCAATCCAAGTTGAAGAATGGGGAGGGGTTGAGTGTTCTCGACGTCGGTGCTGGAGGCGCGGGTCTTATTGCTTGGGAACAAATCCTGAAGGCAGAGTGGGAACTGCTCAAGGAAGACGGCAAGGTCAAGGGGGAATCTCCGCCAGGCCAGAAAACGGTCATTGCCGCGTCCGACCGCCTTCGACACCGTCTCAAGACGTTCCTCCAGGACACAACATTTCTGCCCCGTCTGCCTGATTATGAGCATTCAGGCGAGATGCGAGGACCGCGCCTCGACGGCGGAGATCAGCAGCAGCCCCGGAAGAGCTATGATATCATTATCGCCTCCCATCAGCTCCTCCGGGAGAGCGAAACCCACCGCCGTCAGGCAGTGCTGAACAACCTATGGCATCTTCTCAAGAAAGATGGTGGCGTCCTAGCTATCCTGGAGAAAGCCCACCCCCGTGGCTTTGAGGCCGTTGCACACGCAAGGCACACCATGATTCACAGTTTTCTGCTACCGCAATCTGGTGAGCCAAGGATAGCTCCAGAGGACTTCAACCCGACCTACCACCGAGAACCAGAACCCGGTCATGTTATTGCACCCTGCACAAACCAGGGTACATGTCCCATGTATACTCAGCCTGGCAAGGCTAAGGGTCGCAAGGACTTTTGCTACTTCAACCAGAGATTTGTCCGGCCCAACTTCTACACCAAGATGCTACGGAAGCATGCGGACAACCACGGCGATGTCGAGTTCAGCTACGTAGCAGTCCAGCGCGGTGTAGCCAAACCGGCCCACCCCTCAGGCAAGGAGGCGACAGAGATGGCAAAGATAGGCTACGAGCACTCGGAGACAAAGCCAGACATGCAGACTCTGCCGCGCCTGGTGTTGCCGGCTCTGAAGCGCAAAGCCCACGTCACGATGGATGTGTGCACGCCAGAGGGCAAGATTGAGCGGTGGACAGTGCCAAAGAGCTTCAGCAAACTGGCGTACCACGACGCGCGCAAGTCCCGCTGGGGTGATCTGTGGGCTCTCGGGGCCAAGACGCGCGTGGAACGGTCCCTGCGGGTCGGTCAGACGAAGGAGATGAACAGGCGTGCAGAGAGCTCGAGGAGGAAGGCGTTCAAGGCTGAGCTGGATGAGGAGGCCGGAACTAAGAGGCGGAAGCAGCCCCGCTCCAAGCAGCAGAAGAGGCTTGACTTGATTGAGGAGATGCGTCAAGCCGAAGAGGAGGAGATTGAGGAGCTGGCGGAAGAGATTGGGCAGGAAGTGGAGCAAGAGGAGGTCGGTATCCGTAAAGAGGAAAAAGATGAGCGTCGCCAGCGGTGATGAGGGCGTTGCGAGTTTTGGAATGGATAACCTGGGAACTTGTATAATTTGGATAAACACCTACATGTACCACCACTCAGGCACGGGCAGCACACAGGAAAGGCGCGCCTAAGGCCATGTACAATATGACGAGAACATTTCCACGCTTTGTTACACATTGAGTCACAGGGATATTGTAAACTGACATCTCCCTGGAGATGTCAATCGCCGGATTGTATATGCGTGATGCAAAGCGAGCATCTCCGGACATTCGATTGGAGGAGGCACCTGAGTGGTCAAAAAGTGCCCGCCTATCAGAAAAAGTCGAAATAGCTCGACCGTCATTGGCCCGATAACCGGCTCGGGGCGGCATGGCGTCAATTTTGGGCAGACGTTGGAATAGATGCCGATTGCGGCGGCGCAAAATTGGCATACAGGCTCGCAACGGCTTTGGTACTCGTCTCGTAATGGCGCCATGGTTCACTTCAAGTAAATAGAGTCTCACCCAAGATGGTGTTTAACTCTCCTACATAGTATATCAACTGGGCCACGGTGAAAGAAGAGCTGTCTGGGACTGTCAAAAGCATTGCATTGAACTCAACCCTAACCCTCTACCGACCATCGAGGGCCAGAATTCCAGAGTCCGTTCCAGGGTCCATCCCACCATCCCACCATCCCACCTGGCCATCATGGCGACAACATCACCACCCACATCTCTGCTGGCAGGCCTCAACTGCCGTGGAAATATCCACCTCGTTATCGGCACAAACCCCCTCGCTTCCTCAAGATGTGCCCAGTCCCTTGCCGCAGGCGCCCATCCCATTCTCATCGCCCTGCCACAAGCCGACTTACACTACGCTCTTCAGCGCCGCATCGATGACGGCGATGTAAAGTGGGAGCGCAAGACATTCACAGACGATGATCTGCTGCGGTTAGGGAGGGAAGAAGTTGGTAATGTTGTCGACGCTGTCTTCGTCACCTCAGGTCCCCGCGACCCTTCGAGTGCGTCCCACAACTCACCTTGCGCTCGCATCTAGCCAAAGTGCCCCGCTAACGAGACAACCACAGGCGAGCACATCTCCGCTCTCTGCAAGCGTAACCGCATCCCCGTCAACGTCGTCGACGCTCCCCACCTCTGCACCTTTACCCTCCTGTCCACCCACACCGACGGACCCCTACAGATCGGCGTCACCACCAACGGCCGCGGGTGCAAGCTCGCCAGCCGCATCCGTCGCGAGGTCGCCGCGTCCCTGCCCCCGAGTCTGGGCACCGCATGCGCCCGCCTCGGCGAGGTGCGCCGGCGCGTGCAGGAGGAGGACAACCAGGGGCAGATCGGCGAGCTGGACGATGCGACGGGTCAGGACGCCCAGTTCAACAGGCTCGTGGTGGAGGGCGACGATGATGAGCTCCGGACCAGGAGGATGCGCTGGCTGAGCCAGGTATGCGAGTACTGGCCCCTAAGCAGGCTGGCCAGCGTGGGGGATGCCGATGTGGAGGAGCTCTTCCAGTCATACCCTGGGCTTGAACGCAAAGACGGAGGAGGCGATCCTCAGACTCCTGTCAAGACCGGCCGGGTCATCCTCGCAGGCAGTGGACCAGGACACCCCGATCTGCTGACCCAGGCAACGCGCAAGGCCATTGAGTCGGCCGACATCATCCTCGCCGACAAGCTCGTCCCCTCGGGCGTGCTAGACCTCATCCCCCGCCGGACGCCCGTCAGCATCGCCCGCAAGTTCCCCGGCAACGCCGACCTCGCGCAGCAGGAGCTCCTCGACAGCGCCCTCGAGGGCTACCGCCAGGGCAGGACTGTGCTGCGCCTCAAGCAGGGCGACCCCTTTGTCTACGGCCGCGGCGGCGAGGAGGTGGCCTTCCTGCGCGCCAATGGCGTCGCCGACGACCGGCTCGTCGTCCTCCCTGGCATCACCAGCGCCCTCAGCGCCCCACTCTTCGCCGACGTGCCCGCCACCCAGCGCGACGTCGCCGACCAGATCCTCATATGCACTGGCACTGGCAAGAAGGGGAAGCCCCCCGCGCCGCCCGAGTTCGTCGCCTCGCGCACCGTCGTGTTCCTCATGGCGCTGCACCGCATCGGGGGTCTGGTGCGCGAGCTGACTTCGCCCATCGATCTGCCAGAGGGCGAGGGCGGGCACGAGGCAGCGGCGGCGGCAGCGGCGGCGGAGAGGGAGAAGAAGCGCACACTGTGGCCGGTAGACACGCCCTGTGCCGTCATCGAGCGCGCGAGCTGCCCGGACCAGCGCGTCATCCGCACGACGCTGCGGCACGTCGCCGAGGCCATCGAGGCTGAGGGGAGCCGGCCGCCGGGCCTGCTCGTCGTGGGAGCGGCATGCGAGGCACTGCACGCGAGCGAGAAGGGCCGAGCGTGGGCGGTGGAGGAAGGGTTTCGGGGACTGGATATTAGCGACCTGGGGATCGCGAGCGATCTCAAGCTGAGCGAGGCATAATCTGCTCTTGAAGTTATAATAAGCATTTGAAAAGCATTCATAGACGGGGTCACGGGGAACATTGTGGAATTTTCGACAGGTCAGGAGTTTGGGCACTTGCTTAGTAGCTAAGACTATTATACCACCATGCATGAGAAATTAGGGGACACACAACCTGCTGAGGGGAGCCAGGAGCTAATACCTAGGGTTGAAGAATCAAATGTCTGAAAATGGTATTCACAAATGCTATATGCTATGCGGCTTGAATATGCAAAAACCTTGAAACGCCTGTCCAAGAATCACGCCCAATGCCTATTCTAGAAAAAATCCTAATAATGAACCTACTCCGCGATCGTTCGATCACCAAGTAAAGCTCTCTTCAACAAAGTCTATGGCCGTCTCGCCCTGCACCGCCCTCACCGCGCCCCTGACATCGTCGGCCAGTGCACCCGGCCCGCACACAGTGACACACATGGCACCCGTCTGCTCCTGGATCTCCTTGACGAGGAGCAGAGGGATGTTGGGTCGGCCGGGGAACATCTTGACCGTCTCGCTGGCGCTGGTGATGTCCCGGGCGTTGTGGGGCCGTGTGACGAAGACCTGGATGCGGAGGATGTCTTTGCGGTGAGGGATGCGCAGGATAGCGTCCATGTAGGGCCGGACCCACTCGAGGGCCTCATACTCGCGGATGATCCAGACAAGGGTGACACGGCGGGTGGCAACGGTCTCGTTGTTGTAGCCGTTGAGGAGGTGGCGGATGTAGGAAAGCTGGTGGGTGATTCCCGTCGAGCCGGCAAAGAGGACCGCGTGGCCGTAAGAGTCGAGACTATGGTGGCCGGCGTAAGGGCCCTCCAGGGCTGCTCTAACCTTGATGGCGTAGTTGTTGTTGGTGGCTCCCGCCTTGGCCGCATTGTATAGTTTGCGGGTCATACCCGTGTGGGCGCCGATGAGGAACGAAACCGATGTGGAGGCTTTGGTGCGGTCGAAGCCGCCCAGGGGGTCCTTCTCGACTTCCGACAGAGGCAGCCCGGGGTCGGCGATGCTGCTGTGGTCAACCCAGGCGATAGAGAATGGGTGGCTCTCCCAGGGGTTCATTCCCCAGAAGCGAAGATAAGCGTGGGTCCCCGGCCGGATGTCCATATATCGGGGCAGCTGCAGGGTCACGCGTGTTGCCTCGCACGGCATGGGTTCGCAGATGGCATATGTGAAGCTCTTCCGGTGCCAATTTGCGTAGGCGAGGCGTAGGAAGCGTGCAACGCGATCCAAGAGCCACAAGGCCATGATGGCGATGATCCAGGGCAGTTGGGGCAGACGGCCCTTGACATGAGCTGTTATGCAGTGGATCATGGTAGAGGCAAAGATGACAGCAGCCATGATGATGTGCGTATTGAGGAATGTCTCGTAAAAGGCGTGACGGATAGGCGACCAGGACGTGATGAGAAGAAGCCCCAAGACGGCGGTCCCGACCAGACCAGACCCGAAGAACCAGTTCTCCACGATCTTCTTGTTGGCACCATCCCAGCCGAGGTCCGCGACAGCCGGAATGGCCCAGGCAATGGTATGGAGGATGACCTCAATGACTACAGCGCGGCCCATCCAGCGGTGCAGCAGGTTGTAAGTGTCGAAGCTGATTTGCAGCAAGGGGATGAGGGGGTTGTTGCGGCCGGCCATGATGATGAGAGGGACCATGTTGACCATGGCAAGAGTGCCGGAGCGGCCACGCAGCTCGGCGCAGAAGGCGAACTTGTTTTCGTTGTTCCAGTTAAGAAAAAACATGTAGATGATGTTGCTGGCGATGTAGATGGTGATGATGATGGACTGGAAGCGCGAGGGTAGAGTGCCAACGTTGATGGCTGATGAGAGGCGAAACTCGCGGTTATGGCGCTTATTCCACAGAGGAGCATAGATGATGTGTTTCTTGAGGGCGGGCATCCAGCTCCACTGCGCAACCCTCCAGTAGCCCTGTTTCTCGCGAGGCATCGCCATGGCAGAGAGCTGCCGAAGCTGGGCCCAGACGAGCTGGCCTATGCGGATTGTGAGCACAACGAGGGCTGCGCCGCCAAGCATCCACCACAGCGCCTCTTTGAACAGCATATTCATGGGCTGGTTGACGCCGTTGAGGTTCTGCCAGTAAGGAGAAATAGTTGATGTGGGTTCTATGTCGAGGGCTGATTTGTCGATTGCACGTATGTCTATCGTAGGGGTGCCTGGTAATGCTGCGACGCGGGGGTCGAAGCCGGCCATTTGTAGCCGTGAGGAACTCGAGTCGTCCATTGTATGGGATAGGAGAGAAGTCTGAAATGTGAGGAGAGGTTGGATTATACGGGTAATTCTTGGGATAGTGTTCGGAAGAGGCCGGTGCCGGGTCCAGTGGGTGCTCCTTTGTTGAGTGGCCAAGGGGAACGTTCGAGATGGAGTTCAAGGCCAGTGAACAGTGCAAACACGGACAAGACGTCGGGCAGGGGCGAGGAATGGCTATGAAGGTCTGCAGCGAGGCATTGTTGGCACCATACGAGGAACTGCAGAATCGGTTGGGCGCCCAGTGTTCCTTGGTGAACTGATTGCCGTGAAGGTCGCCAAGCAGGACAAAGCCCTAGAAAGTGATGGAAGCGTTACGGAAGATAGCAAAAGTGCGGTTCCTGAAGCCAAAAGTGCTAAAAGACGTGCGGGTTTCTTGTCCAAAGAATGAATCCTAGTAGAAATAGGAGAGATCGCTAGTGTCGAATTGTGGTCGAGAATATTCAACGATGATCGTCTTCAAGCTGCGGCGTTTGATGTCGAGACGTTGGGGTATCTTGATGATGGGAACAAACAACAGCAGGAAAACAACAGACGGGAATGATCAAAAATCTTCGAGGGAGGAATTTGGTCTCTTGTTTCCGACTGAACACTGGCAGCGGTGAACCAGGGCGTTCCGAGACAAAGAGAGAGGCAGAGCTGACGACGCTGATGCTGATGAGATGAAAGAGAGAGAGGAATGTGAAAGGATGCAGGGCTGGGAGACGAACGACCAGCAAGGCTCAGGGGAGAAGAAGCAAGCAGAAGATCTTTGAGATTATCGAGGTTCAGGATTTGTCGAGGTCCGTGGGGTGAGGACGAGGTGAGGGCAGTGAGGTACCTTTAGAAGCCCTGGGAGGTCATCCGTGGTCACTGGTCCGTCACCAGAGTCATCAGAGGTCAATGGTCCCGTCCGTTCCAGGAACCCACCTGGGCAGATACATGTAATAACTAGCAATTCAAAGTTGCACGACACTCCTGACCAGGTATCAGCGCGTGGCTAGTGGTCTTGGCTTCGGAACTACGCAGTAGTACGATTACAACGTACCCCAGTGAGACCTGAGATGGCAGGGCATTGGAGGGTCGGGCGCGAAAACAGGGGCCGCCCCCTGCCCGGCCAGCCGTTGGAATTACGAACGACAAGACCAGCGGGCCCAAGAGGGTCAAGGGCTTGGCCATGACGACTGGCCTGGGCTGGCAAGATTGGCTGCAAGATTGGCTGGGGCAGGGTTGCCCGTCAGACTCAGGAGTATTATAGTAAGGAGAGAGTAGTTTTTGCCTCTTTCGCTCAGTGGGCGTATCGCACCACCAATCGTCCTCGCTGTACGGACCCCAAGGCCAGGCGAAACGCGGCCATGGTCTGCGCGGCTCAGAGCACCGCAGCCTATCAGAGCCGCCTAGCCTTCTTCGAACGACGGAGCGTCAGAATACGGTGCAGAAGGGAGGAGGGACGGCACTGTGGTTGGCTGACTGTTTCTGAAACCAGCCACCCGGAAGCCGATCGCCCGCAGGGGTGTCCGCGGTAATCGCCAATCGCTATTGACACCTCACCCAGTGATGGCCACTGACAGCCACTGACAGCCACTGACAGCCACTGATAGCCACTGATAGCCACCCCTACCTACCTAGCCGAGTACTCGTACGAGTAGCTTCCAGCTCTCGTAGCCACTCACGGCCCGCTGCCGCCGCCGCTCTTTGCAAGTGTCCACCTTGAAACCCAGAAAACCCATCCTTTGGCCCATGTCACTGTCCAGTTTGGCAGTTTCACTTTCGCCCTCTCTTCGGGCCCATCCGATCTGCCCTGGGAACCCAGGAACCCAGGAACCCAGGAACCCAAGACGAGAGAGGCTACGTATCAGATTCAGCTGCCAAGCAGCCTCCTCCGCCAGAATACGGTGTTGCGCAAAATGCGATGATACGATGGATGCTACCAGCACTCTGGCAGCACTCCACCATGTCACAATGCCACAACCCTGGATCCCACCACCCCACGATGGCATCTGCCACCGTTCCGCTTCCGCCCTCCGTCCTCCGCCCTCCGCACTGGAAGAAGCCTGGAGGCCGCAGGAGACCCGGTCACGAGCCTCCAAAGCGGCTGCGAGTAAGGCTCGTCCGTCGCCGCCCATCGTCATCCACCAGCCAGCTTCCCCATCTCGCAACCCGATCCTCATCCGCCTCGACCTCTTCGCCTCCTCCTCCTCCTCCTCCCTCACGTCTTTGCATCCGATGACCACCCAGACCCACGAATTTCAGGTAATGGTACCTACCAGCCTTGGCATATATATTAAGTCGGATGCCGGTTTCCACCGCATCTCGTCCCAATGGTCAGATCACGGGCGACACCCGGATCGCCAACCCTCCGTCGCCATCAGTCGCGGGCGCTAGTTCGTCGCAGGTTGATGGGCCTTCAACAAGCCTTTTCCGAGTCATGGCCCCGAACCTGTCACAGGCCCACCCCCACCCTCGGCCTCCTTGCAACTGATCTTGGATGTTTGCAACCACCGAGGCATCCTTGCCGTCATGGAGAGCCTTAAACACAACTCTATCTCGACAAAATCTCTTGGTACTACCACCCCATCGGCAAACCTCGGCCACACCCAGGATCCGATGAACCCCGGACCAAACGGAACCAAAGGCGGCGAGAATCTGACCTGATACGGATACAGACGCCTGCGAGTGAGATGACGTCCTCATGCCTCTGATCTTGTCTGGAAGTGACAATGAACGCGAGGTCGGGAACATTGCTCATTCTTGCAACACTTGAGAAAAGAGGTAACGCTGTGCGCTATCGGTGGCGAAGCGACAACCACAACAGCAACGTGGCTCACGGAGGATTGAAACACGCCAAATTGCTCATACTAGACTGACCATCTCGTGGGATCACTTCACATCCAATGAGGTGACACTCACCTACTGGGTCTGGCCAGGCTACATGCAACGTTCAAACGATAACACATCAGTTCCCACAAGAGGTTATCCACACAAAGAAAAACAAAAATATCGTAAGAGGATGGGTTTTCTTTATCGTTCGACAGCTCAGCGAGGCTTCCTACACTCCTACCACGTATACCACGTTCCTACCCCCCAAATCTGTCTCGTCAAGCCATCGTTGGCACCAGATCCCATTCGCAGCCTAGTCCATTACTTGGCATTTAGGATGAAAAGTTTCATCTCTGGCGCACCAAAGCTCTGTCATCGGGCTCTCCGGGCCGTGAACTGGGTCATGCTCAGGCACGCTCACTAACTTACACTTTTCTCGCATCTTTTCAGTTCCTTCCCCTGTACTGCACGCATACTCCGTGCCATACAGCTGCTCGCGCGAGTTCTTCCCGCTCTACCGCCCTGTTAGCCACCCAAGGGGTCTGATTTGGTTGGGAGCTCAGCAGCACAGGGGCAGCGGCCGAGAGTGATCTAGGCTGTCTAAAGACATACCAGAGGAAAGTATCCGACGATCTCATAGTCGTCTTCCGTTGCTGTCACAAAGTGCATTATCCCGCCCTGTCCCCGTTAGCTCCTAGATCTTATTTTTCCTGGATGTTGTTTCATCGCTGTACCGGAAAGACAAAGATATCACCCGCCCTGGCAGTGACGGTGACGCCCACAGCGTGGCCACCCTTATCCACAGCCGGATCCAGGGGCGACTTTCCGAGAAGATAAGTCCCTTGCCCCTGTAATATGGCATAGCACTCATGTGAGGTCGAGTGGCAAAGGGCTGTGCTACTAGCCTCACCTACTTCGGAAGGTTTACATTGGCCTCCCTTTAGCCACCCGTTTGGTTCGATCAATGGCAGGGATCCCTCGAGAGTCTTGTCGACTAGAGCATTCCTAGGAGTGTGCCGTCGAGGGCGCGAAGACCACCTCAGGCTCTGCCTAGTTGACTTTGGCAGCCATTGTAGGCAACCAGCTTAGTTGCAGGTCGAGAATCTGATATTGCTAAAAAGTGAATCTTTCTAGACACATTCCATTTTGTACGACGGGTGTTTGGTATCTATACTCCCCGGCATCCAAAAACGTTAGTCTACTAGTATGTATGGCAGCATGACTCAACATGGTACGCACAAATGGCAAAGATGCTGGCCGGGATACCACTACTACCTAGCTTCTCAGTCTGTCCCGCTTGCACTATCGTGGCAGAGCTGAACTGCAACACTGCCAAACGATCAGGCATACGGTATTACATGTCATCACTTCATCAAGTTTTGTACGACAAGGCACCATACCGGGTAGATTGTCGTGCTCAAGAACCCATCATTCGAGAGACGGTTGATAAAGAGCCGTCTGAATAACTGTGTACTTGTGTTTCCACAGGAGGTTAGCTTCAAAGTAAATCGTGGTTGGCCAATATGGCGAGCTGTCCACAACCACTTACCGGAGTGGAATAATTAGAACAATAGTGAGGTCGCAGCGGCTAGATATGACCATAGCGGAATTGATATAACAGGCGAACTATTTCTTATCTCATGTATTCCGTAGTACATCTAGGCCCCTTCGATGATGGATTGATCCTAGCAAAGCAGCCAATAAACCAGCGAGTCTTTCTTGCTCTATGTTTCTTCTTAGGTAATGCTAGAAAATGAGGCACACGGATATACTCATGACTGAGTCAAAATGACTTAGAAAACAACCCCCTTATTTGAAACAAGCAGTACTATTCGTATATTAGAAAATGGCTCTTCGTATATTCAGACCTAATTTAAGCCGTACTTCCCACATACTCTTCATACCTACGAGTGGACTTAATGATGTGAAGGTATATGCTGTGACCTTACGTACCTGCTAGACTTGGGTGAAGGTACGGGTATATAGGTAGAAAGTACGAATAAATGGGGATATACAAGCCAATTACAGTGCTGTATTACTATCTACTCTTTTACAACAGCGGTCTCGTCTCTCGAGACTTTGTATGGAGCATGGGCATCAGAGCCAGCCCTCGTGGCCAGAGCCAGCGCTATTAGGGCCTGAAAAAAGGTCGGCCCCTTCACCAATAGATACTATCGCTATTGCTTCAATAAGCCTGAGTAGTCGCAGGCATTGCGAGTATACATTCTCTTGCATACTGTCTTGCGGGCGCTAAGAGAGAAAAGAGTAGGTCAGAATTATAGATCTCAAGAAATGACGAGTTCAATCCGGCTCAGTAGTACCCAAGGTACCTACGGAGTAGGTGAAACTTGTTCGCTGGTTAATGACGGATTACATAAGCACCAGACAACCATGTCTGCCGGGCCATTACCGGACGACGACAAGCAGCCCGGAAATTTCCAGAGCGAGCGCATCACGAGTTGCTGCACCTCCGGTCGTCCACAATTGTCGCATAGCCATTGACACCCGGCAACATGGGTGCCAGCGAGTCAAAGCCGTCCGCGGCGCACGTCTTCAAGTCGTACGTCCACTCCGGCCCGGTCAACCTCCCCCAATGGCCCTGCTGAGCAACTGACATTGATGGAAACAGCTCGGGCCCAAGCTCCGTATCACAAGACCTCATCGACTCCCTGCAGTCGAGCCACGAAGTACGCCTCTCCCTTTTCACTGCCGTTACAGATGCCAACTTCCCTCCCTTGGATCCGAACTGACAATCGTGAACCCCCTCTACCAGACCGATGCTTCCCGCGCCCGGCTCATCGAGTCCCAGGTCCAGGCCCGCGTCGCCGAGGAGCTCAAGAAGCTGCAGAAGAAGGAGTCGGAGGCCCTGAACGTCGCCCACGAGAAGATTGCCGCCGCGGCTGCCAGCTCGTCCGAGGACCAGGCCGGCATGACCAGCCACGCCGTCAACAAGCAGGTCGAGGAACTGCGCCGCAAGCTCGAGGACCGCAAGCAGCTGGTCCCGCTGCCCGAGGGCGTCGAGAGCTCGCGCCTCGACGTGGTGCGGTGCCTGACCGAGAACGACCGCCGGCCGCTGGACTGCTGGCAGGAGGTGGAGAAGTTCAAGGCCGAGGTGAAGAAGATGGAGCAGGACTGGGTGAACAAGGTGACGTCGTGAAATGGGTCTACAATGATGGATATTGGTCGGGGCGGGCGAGATGGAATGAACGGTCATGTTGTACATTACGGCATTGCGGCACTGCGGCAGTGGTAAAGGTTGCATAGAGGTATACAAATCCGAGCCATTTTAAGGCTTTTTCAAACCCCAGACAGCGGCTGTGCTACCGCCTCCGCGTCGTTAGAGTCGACGGGTGGTGCCCCATTTTTTGCACTCTGCATTTCTGCTCTCCTCCTCAACCCTTCTGCGCGTTTGCGCTCCCGTCTTGCCGCTGGATCCTCCCAGTCCTCGCCGTCGAGGTTCTTTTTGGTAGGTTGCGGTCTGGACAGGTCTCGGAGGGCCTCCCGGAACCTCTCAATGCGCTTTGTGTTCTCGGCAAAACGCTCGTTGGCAATGGCCATTAGTGAATGTAGATACTCTGTAGACACTAGTTGCTCTCGGTGGCTTTCGATCTGGTGACCGATGAGAGACTCCAAACTCAACCCCATGGATCGGATGGCCACCACAGGAGTCGGGTGGTCTTGAGCAGAAGGCGCGGTGAGGCTGACCGCGCCAGACTCACGGAAGCCAGCGTGGAGGCCACAGCGGAGGATGAGTTGGGCATGAGCCAGTGAGGCTGTGAGGACATGGAGGATCTCAGGACCTGTTAACCACCATCCCTCAGGATAGAATAGGAAATACGTACCATAGGTTCAAACTTGAAGTGTATTAACCTCCTGTCTGCGGATGATCCATGAGTCTTCTCCCCAGCTGGCGCCGCCAGGTCCAGAGAACTGATCCAGTCGTGCGATTCTGTGACCGGATCATGGGAAACGAACAGCCAGGCTCCTCCAGCTCCCTTGCCTCCTACACCAGCTACCTGGCCATCGCCTCCCACCTCGACCGTCTTCCTCCCCTCCACAAAGACACTCACGCGGCCGGCACAGCTGCTCGTCGTGACAATCCCATCGACAGCATTGATCTCGGCTATGAGATCGCGGATCCCCTCGTCAACGGAGCCTTTGGGCGAGGCGTCAGAGTACTCGGCATCAGGCACCGCCAGCTGGCTCAGAATCTTAGTCTTCTTTGCTGTGAAATGCCCAGAGGCGGCCGGCAGACCCTGCATGGTGGGAACGATCCGACGTTCGATTTCGATTGACAGGGGGATTTTCAGTAGGTAATAGAATGACGGAGGCTGCTAATGGGAAGTCGTGAAAAAGTGCGTCATGGCCAAAGTCATGTTAGTGGGCTATCTGAACGACGCTACCGAGTACACGACGCGGGGTATTCGTAGCTCTTTGTTCGTACGACCCTACTTGCAGCTTCCAATCTCACGATCGGCCATCTTTCATCTTCAATCCACCTCGACATTCACAAGCAATACGAGTCATCAAGCGATGCGCGGCCATTTCAGTTCAAGTCTGTCTTCTTTTGATGTGTAGCATGATCTACACCATCATCTACTTTAGACCCCTCCTTCCCCCCATCCTCGCCAAAATCAAGTCAGTTAACGCCCTGCTGGATGGTATATCTCCGCTTTTTAAAATCCTCAAGAAACGCCGATGCAAATGCAGCCCATCATCTCAAATCCAAATCATAAGACACGTCTAGAGCGACCAGGGATGCCGTTCACACGACGGGATCCACCGCCGAGCTCGATGGCGTTTGCTGCTGCTCCTGCTGCTGCTTTGCCTCCATCTCCTTGACAAAGTCGGCATACCGCGACTTCTTGTTGTGGATGCCACACTCCGTCTTCTGCTGGCCCTTCCAGCGACCCGCACGCTCGTCCTCGCCCGCGCCGACGGGGCTAGTCGAGTGCCAGTCGCCGACCGACTTGTACCCACGGTCAAGCAGGACGTTGTACGGCACGTCGTTCTCTTTGATGTACGCGTCGACCTGGCTGAAGGACCAAGTGGCCATGGGGTTGATCTTGACGATGCCCCGCTCCTCGTCCAGCTCGACGATGGGGATAGTGCCCCGGGCAGCACCCTGGGACCTGCGGCGGCCGTTAAGCACCGCAGCCACCTTGAGCTCGTCGTACGCACGTTGAAGAGGCTCAACCTTGACGATCCAGTCGTACATCTCAGCAGCCGTATTGTACAGCTCCTTGCCGTACACCTCCTCAAGCTGCTCGGCAGTCTCAGCGCCGTCAGGCTTGAAGATGTGGATAGGGACGTTGGGGTAGCGCTCCCGGACGCGGTCGATAAGATCGTGCGTCTCCTGGAAGTGGTACAGGGTGTCGAGGAAGATGAGGTCGATAGTATGGGACTCGGGGTTCTCCTCCTGGATCTTGGATAGCATGTCCATGGTGGCGAGCCCGGTCAGACCAAAGGCCGTCGACTGGTACAGGTTGGGGAACATGATCTTGCAGAAGCGGAGGATGTCCATGGGGTGCAGAGGCTCAAGCTTCTCGTTGAGGTGCTCAATATGGGCTTTTGTGAGAGACAGGAGCGACAGGTTTGGCGTTGAGGCAGAGGGGGAATAGTCGGATTGGCCGGATGTGTATCCGGAGTCGATCTCGTTGTGGTCGAGCTTTCCGTCCTGGAAGGACGACTGGGGGTGTGTCTGCTCCATGACTGAGGCCATATTTTAAAGAGTCTGAGAGAAGGAAAGGTGGTGACAGTTCAAGAGAGGAGAGAGGGTTGGACCACGGGAGGAGCAGGGACTATATGAGCCTCTAGGCGACAGGCGGCCGTCGGTCTCGACTAAAGGTATGAGAGGTTGGTTTCCTGGGGTTTTTTTTCCCCAACGAATAGCTCAAAGCTGATGCGGGTTTGACGACAGGGACAGCAAGACACGATCTCCAGAAGATGGTATTCAAGGTGGAATTCAGAGGAGGGAGTATCAAAGATCAGGTCAGAGGTATCAACAACACGGACAGGTCAGTGAGAGGGGGCTTGTCCTGCTTAAGTCGGAAAGGACGGCCAGCAAACAACAAGCACAAGAACTGGTGACCAATTGGTGGGCACGGGGCTCGTCGGGCTCACAGCTGCCTAGCAGGAGAGAAACCCATCGTTGCCGGCAATGGCGAGCCCTGGTTATTGCGCAATCGCCATTCGCCGCCGTGAAAAAAGCTCTCTCTTGGTGGACTTGGGCGCTGTGAGTGGAAGTGATCACGACATCGACGCTATTCCTTTCGCGATGCCCGGGCGTGTGAGGTGATTGGCCCCCCGAGGCTCGGCTGGCGTTGAGTCTAGTAACAGCTACCCCAAAGACAGCGACAGTCCGAGGGCAGAGGGGTGTAGCGGGTACATCTAGAGCGTGGAGGAGCTCTCGGATCCAAATGTGGGAAGGGTCTCGCGTGCCTGGGCTGAATCATCAACCTGGATCTTGGATTGAGATCATGTCGGGCGGCCCATGTCATCATAGACGGAGATCCGGGGAAGAATCGAGGCGACGTTTGTAAGCTACTGGCTTACAACATGCCGCCCAACATAGTAGGTAGTAATCGAAGCTTGGTTTTTCTACTGGCGGTGGTTCATACACTGTAGTCGTCTACCAATTTTTCAGTCGTCTTATGCAACCACTAGGGAAGGCCCAGCATTGAGCGCTCTGAGCGGCACAGCTGGCCCAACTGGTCATCAGCTCGGGACGTCGTGATTTTGAAGCAGATGTTGCCATTGCCAAGAGTGGTGGGCGGTTGCCGGGTTCGGCAGGGTGGGGTGCCGTTGTTACTCACGGGTCGTCGGCCGTCATGCCATCCCGGGCGTCGGATGCCGACTGCCAGAATGCGATTGTTCTCGAAGTCGAAGTATAATTCTGACTATTCAAGGTTTGTTGTGTCAGCAGCACGGAGATCAAGTTCCCCCGGGACCCTGATTTCTTTGTCCAGGCTTTTAATACCCACGGTCGACTTTGGAGAAGATGAACATGGGAGTGATCATCCCCAAGTTGCATCCGTGTATCCTACCTGTTCGACATTGTGTGCTTATAGTAAGGTACCCTAAACACTGCCACACAGGGAGCCCACGGATAGTGACCATATTAAGCCACCGAATGCTCTCATGATTTATCTAGCGGCCTTGGGTCGACCCTCGATATCCTGTGATCGCCTTTTTGAACCACAAAATGGGATTCACGGCGTGCCATCGCCTTTTATATACGTGGTGTATTACCTAACTAGATGCAGTGACGCTTCGGACTGTCGAAATGACGCCATCTTCCAAGCCGGTAAATATTTCAGTGGGCTCTGGCCAGCGCGCTAGCTGAGCCAACCACAGTTCCAGAAAACCTGCGACAGAATCGATTTATGGCCAATTGAGAGGCCCATATCAAATTCTTGGCGCCTTGGTTTCCGCGCTTGCAATTGGCCACCCATGACCTCTAACGTCCGGCGGGGTAACTGCCCGATGGACTGGATGATTGGATTTGGCAACCCCATCTCACACTCCACCACCATGACACCACTACGGTTGATCCTCAACTTCCCGTCATTTTTTTATGTTGATGTATGCGGTGTGCGGTGAAGCCCCGGCGACGCTCGAACCCTTCTGCTCCTTCCCCAAAGGTACCGTGGCGGCTGGACGATAACCACCGCAACTTGGCTTAGTGGGATCCCTTGCCTCGAGGTCGCCCCGTACCTTGTTTCTCCCCGATCCCGCCCGCGCGCATCCAACGCCATGGCCGACGACGCGGCAGCCCCGCAGAAGCAAAATGCTTCCAGACCCCAGCTGACCAGCTCGATGCGTAGCAGCTCCTATCTGAGCGACCATCAGCAGTATCGGGCCTCCGGCCGGCCTGAGCCACACCATGGAATCGATACCGTTGTCGAGGACTTGACTTCCTCTAAGGCCTCATCGCCCAAGTCCTTCCTCCCATTCCGGGGCATTCCTTCCGAGGATAGCCCCGCTACCGTTGTCGATTCCGGAGTGACGCATAGCTACTCCCACCCCAACTGCGCGCCTCTCGCTGGCCGCAAGTCGGATCGTCTCGTCGCAACTCTCATCTACAAGGAGAGGGGTGCCCATGGCATCGCTCCGGGATCGCGCTCACCCCCCAAGGGTGCCGCTGCCGATAGCGACGAGTCCCTCCCCTCCAACATGGCTCCCACGAGGGATATCAACGTCTTCCCTCTTGAGCCCCCCACCCACGAGGGCGAGAAGCTAGACCACATTTACGGCTCCTACATCTCGCCCCTCTGTATCACATCCTTCCTCCATCTCATGTCGACCTTCCCCATGCCCCCGAATGCGGACGAGCCGCACTCCTCGCACCGTTGTCTCGATAACCAGGAGGCCCCCCGCGTTGTCGAGCTCACCTTCTCCCCGGCACCATCGCCCGAGTACCTGTCCCTCAAGGACCTGCGCAAGCACGAGATGATATACCGGTTTGAGCAGGAGTGGAACGTCGACGTCAACCTGCAGCGCGAGTCGGTATGGAGGAGACACCCCCGGCTCGTCGTTTTCGACATGGACAGCACGCTCATCACGCAAGAGGTCATTGACCTCTTGGCCGACAACATCAAGGACCCGCCGAATCTGGCCGAGCGGGTGGCCGACATCACACACAGGGCCATGCTGGGGGAGCTGGAGTTTGAGGCGTCCTTCCGCGAACGGGTGGCTTTGCTCAAGGGCCTGCCGGAGACCGTCTTCCAGGACCTTAGGCCGATCCTCGACGTGACCAATGGGGTCACAAAGCTGATCAGGGGCTTGAAGCGGCTAGGCGTCAAGACGGCGGTGCTCTCCGGAGGCTTCCTACCCCTGACGGGCTGGCTTGCCAAAGAGATAGGCCTGGACTATGCGTATGCAAACGAGGTGATCGTCGAGGGCGGTAAGCTGACGGGCGAGGTCAAGGGCACCATTGTGGGCAAGGAGCGTAAGCGCGACCTCCTCGTAGAGATCGCTGCCAAGGAGGGCATCGCTCTGTCCCAGGTCGTCGCCGTCGGCGACGGGGCCAACGACCTGCTCATGTTGGAGAAGGCTGGACTGGGCGTTGCGTGGAACGCGAAGCCGCGTGTGCAGATGGAGGCCGGAGCCCGGCTCAACGGGGACAGCTTGGCGGATCTACTCTACCTGTTTGGGCTCACAGGGGAGGAGATCGAGGAGTTGGTGGCGTAGGGCGATATTGTACATGGGCGCCGCAAGGATCATTTCTGGATACTCTTTTGGATTAGAAAGTAGCTTTTACACATCACGAGTACACGACGTGAATGATTATTTTATCATGTCTCTCATCACACGCTCATGTAATAGATCCTCTGCTGAAGCCGATCTTGATGGATGGATGTGGTGAATCCAGACCCGAGTTCGGTTCCACCCAGTCACACTAGGGACAGCCATCAAATCCGGCACTTTCCAGGAGAACTGGTCAAGGAGTGAGTCTAAGAATTTTGTATTTCCGTAGTCAAACAACCTGTCGAACATATCGACCCAAGCCGTATATCTACACAGTTCGGATGGTCCCATCCTCTCCGCTCCCACCCCTCCTTGGCAAAACTTTTGATAGCCAAACTTTTGAGGCATCGTTTAAGGGAAACCCTCCTTGCCCCACTTGTTGAACTTGTCGTGCAGCTCCTTGGGAAGGGTGACGTTGGGGATAACGACGGCGTTGAGGGCGCTGGGGGCGTCCTTGGGAGGGGCCCTGGGGTCGCCGCCGGGGTGGTACTGGTACTTGCCCTGGGCGCCTCCCTCCCAGGGCATGCCGTCCTTGGGGATGTTGACGGACGCCTCGGAGGTGGAGGTGGTGGGCGAGCGACCTGCGGGGCTGCATGTTAGTTTTGATCTATGTTTTGCGAGGGCGGGCGCGGGGAGATGGTGGACGCACCGAAGTAGTAGCCGGCGCCGGTGAGGGCAGCGACCATAACGCCACCGAGGACCTGTAAGAAAACTGTTAGCCATGGCTTGCGTTCCTCTTATGCGGCTTCTTCCAGCGTGTGGGAAGCTCGGCAAGTAATTATGACGCACGAAAATCTCGGGGTTCTGCTTGGACTCCTTCGTGAGCTCCTTCTTTTCCTGGTCCTGGAACCGGCGAAGCGTGGAGGAGAAGAGACGGCGGGATGCGACGCGGGACGCCATTGTGATTGTTTGCTGTGCGCTTGGGAGGTAGAGTCGGGTGTTTGAGGAGGTGTCGTTCGAGGTTGAAGCTCTCTCCCAGTAGAGTTTCTCGTATGATCTCAACCAACCCGGATCCAAGAGCCGTGATTGGTCAATGCAGCTGCAGGTTAGCTCTCTGACATGTCACGTGTCGGTTATGTAATCGTCATGACGTTTTCCTTGTGACAACTACGAGTGCTCGTAGTATTCGTAATAGACTCTGGGAACGGCCAACTTAGTGCCTGAAAAATTAGGCCACAATCCTCTGCGTGTGCCTGTCAGCTCCATGTGCAATATCCAAGGCGCAATTTCCACGGCATGCGGGCGCAATGGCTAGCGCGCCGCAACGCGATTCCTGGCTTGAACGTGAGAAGGTTAAAATATGTTTAGAGAATACACGATTCTTCCTACGAGTAGGAAGCTTATTATATAAAAGGGGCTTTTGACTCGAACTTGAAGCCGTCGTCAGCTAGAGGCCTAGTGGAATAGTAGTACTCGTAGTAGAGCGTTGAAGCATAGTGCCCCTTACAGGTGTGATGAGGTGTCTGTGCACCAATGGCAGTTGAGACATGCCGTAACAATACGCTAACGGGATGTGCTCTACGATGCCGCGCTGCAGTGTTGCCCCGTACTTAGAGCAAAAAAGGAACATCACGCAGGCCAACCCGTCTGTCCAGCTCTTCCAAGACGCATCACAGCCGTCCGAACCAGTCTCTCCCTCTGTCTAATTTTCTTCACCTCACCTTCCTTGTCCTTATAACCCTTTCTTTTTCCAAGGCTCTTTACTCGTATCAGACTGATTTGCGTCCCACTTTCCCTGAACCCTAATTTTCCTTGCTCCATCTCCTCCGATTACCCCGTACCGTCGTCATTGCTCCAATTCGGCCTCCCCCCCCCCCCCCCGACGACTCTTGAGATCCAAGACACCATTCATCATCGTGGGCCAGATTCCCGGGCTCAACAATCGAGCCGTCGAGCTTCGACTAGGGGGCACAAATACCGAACCTTTGACTCTGTTGCCCCGCGCTGAGGAACGGCTTCGGTCCAAGTCGACGACTCAGCTCTTCAGCGGACGGCGATGCTTTAAGCCGCCTAAGCACAGCAACTTTTTATAACGACCATGGCGTCCAGGCGGCCTACATCACTTGCACCGGACGATGGTTTCCCCGCGTCGCACGATTTCTCGAAACAAAACCCGCCTACTTCCCCTAGTGTGATATCATCTCGACTGAGCGACGATGGGGTTGCGCCGAGCGGGAAGAGCGTGGGCGGCGCTTCAAGACCAGATACTGGCGATACGGTGACATCTGCGAAGTCGAAATCGACCCTAAAGAACCGAATCTCTGGAGCCCCTGCGCGGCCAGAATCCTTTGCGAATCCCTCCCAACCTCCCGCACGTACGCGCAACCGGATGAGCCAAAGCCATGTGCCTTCACTCACATCCAACGCATTCTTCCGACCGATGAGCTCCCAGAAGCTTCAGGCACACAGGGGAGGATCTAGACCGGTGACGATGATTGGGCAACAGAAGCAGCAGCAGCAGCAACAACAACAGCAACAACAGCGGCAGTCCCAGCACCTGAACCTCGATGATGCGGTGACGGATATTGGCGGAAGTGTGATGCGTCGCAGCACATCCTCCAACCGACCGGGTGGTGCGACTGCCCAGAGCCCCGGCGGTTATGATGAGCACCTGCAGCCTCCTCCTTCACGGGGCACGGAGATGACGGAGCAGGACCGCGTCACGGCTAATACCAGCCCGACTGGCGGCCACTACCCAACTGGAAGCCTCACGGACAGTGTGCGTCCCTTGAACAAAAACTCGGATGCCAATCGAAACGGCCTCAGAGTAAATGTGGACAAGAACTATCAAGGCGTTTCCGGGAATATTCCTAGCCCTGTCAAGTCTCCCCGGTCTTTCCGTTCGAGCTTCCTTCTCTCCGGGAGGGAGTCAAGCCAGGGTCAGATTCGCAACACTGAAGGTGCAGAGAAGCTTTCCTCAGGCGCATCGTCACCCAAGTTCCACCAGATGGACTCGCAGGGACATCCGAGACACCACACCGCCCCCCGGGAACAGCAGAACAAGGAGGCTGGCCGAGTTTACCAGTATTTCGAGGGGAACACCAACTTCTGCCTTGGCGGCAGGTGGCAGAACACAAAAGGGCGACCAATCAACCTGGCTACGGGCCTTTTCATTGTGGTCCCGTGTGTTCTGTTCTTTGTGTTCTCTGCACCGTGGCTGTGGCACAATGTCTCACCCGCCATTCCGATAACCTTTGCTTACCTTGCCTTTGTCTGCATGTCATCATTTATCCATGCGTCAGTCACGGACCCGGGAGTAAGTCGCAATTGCCATCGATCAATCCAACGTAATACTGAAGCTGACCGGCACAGATCCTCCCTCGCAATCTCCACCAATTCCCACCGCTTGATATGAATGATGACCCGCTACGGCTGGGGCCTCCAACTAATGATTGGACCCTTGTCAAGTCGGCCGAGTCCAATACGGCAGCCATGGAGGTGCCCGTCAAGCACTGCAGGACGTGTAACATCTGGCGACCCCCTCGGGCGCACCACTGCCGCCTTTGCGACAACTGCGTCGAAGGACACGACCATCACTGTGTCTGGCTCAACAACTGTGTGGGCAAGCGCAATTACCGATACTTCTTTGCCTTTGTGACATCCGGCACCATTCTCTCCATGTACGTCGTTGCCACAAGCCTGACTCAGATTCTCCTCTACCAGCGACGCCAAGAGATAACTTTTGGTGATGCCATGGGACACTTTCGCGTCCCCTTCGCACTGCTCATCCTCGGCTTCCTCACATTTTGCTACCCCGCGGCTTTGATGGGATACCACGTCTTCCTTATGGCCCGCGGTGAGACCACGCGGGAGTACATGAACTCTCACAAGTTCCTCAAGAAGGAGCGTTTTAGAGCGTACTCTCAGGGCAGCATCTGGAAAAACTTTGCGGCTGTCCTCTGCCGCCCCCGGCCGCCGACATACTATCGCTTCAAGACCAAGTATCGGCCGGGAGATCAGCGGCTGGGGGTCCGCAGGGACCTCCGGCCCAAGGAGAATGCGCAGGGGATGGAGATGCAGAATGTTGCGGCGGCGCCGGCACAGTTCCAAGGACCGGTGGCGCTACGCGGAGAGAATAATGCTTAAGTGGCGGAGCCGGGCTTAGGGCTGGGCTGGTTCGAGCCTTGAGAGAGGTCACGGTGATGGGGCGTATCTTTCCAACTTACGGTGGGCAGTGCCGGGATGTTTCTTGTTCATTATACCCTTGATAGCTGAGCCATGTATTGTAGATTGGCTGTGGATTCACGTGAATATTGGCCGTTACTTTCTTGCCATGCATTGTCCTAGGATCTTGCCCCTTGTTGAGGCGTGTTCAGCTTCTAGTGCTACGAGTAATAATCACTGTAGTACCTACTCAGGTACAGATGGCAATACACAGTTGCTCGTGTCGTGGCGTAGCTGAGAGTGGCTGAGAGTTTGGAGCGGCTGCTGGGACGACCCACAAGGTGTTGTAAAACAGATTTGGAGATTGGCGGGGCCGACGGGTGGGATGGGCCCCTGTGGTGGGAATACCGTGCGATAAGGCCAGCGATAAGGGGGGATTTCTGAAAAATTTCCCATGCGCCGCTCAGGTACCACCCGCCCAACCATAACAGGAGCCGCCACCCCGACTACCTGGCCTTCTCCTTCTTCTCTTCCCCTCCATCAATCCACAACTCGACAGCGCGATACCCCAGCAGCAAGCCTGCGTTTTGCCTCCATCACTGGAGAGCACGAGACGACCAAGATCAGGATACGATACCCCGTCCAACATCCTCCACGATGCCTCATCCTGTGACCCCGCCGTCCCACGACGCCCCTCCCCCGCCATCCCAGGAGGTCGTCTCGTCGCTGCTCGACACCATCTTCACAGCACAGACCTCGGCCGCCTCTATCGACGCCTGCTACGGTCTCTGCGAGCTCCTCCTCAACTCGGTCGGTGCCACTGGCCTTCGTCAGTATGGCATCCTCGCCGAGGTCAAGAAGGCCGCCGCCGACAAGAAGAGCGGCCTCCGGAGGGAGTGCAGCCAGAATCTCCTGGGCGCCATCTTTGAGCGGTTTCCTCCCAAGCAGCCCCTGAGCGAGGTTATCCTCCTAGCCCAGGATGGCGGCATGCTCGCCTGCGCGCTGGACGCCCTGGCAGACAAGGGCACCGTCGTCCGGGAGGCCGCCCAGTACGGCCTTGACGCCCTCTTCGGCAACCTCAGCGCCGAGGCCCTCGTTGCCGGACTTCTCCCAGCGCTGACAGACTACCTCTCCCGAAAGTCAAACAAGTGGCAGGGCACCGTCGGGGCCCTCAAGCTGCTGCAGAAGATGGCGGACAAGGCCAAGGTTTCCCTCTCTGGCACCAAGGAGGAGGCTGCCGAGAAGGATCTGCTCCGCGAGTCCATGGGATCCAAGCTTGCCGGTCTGATTCCCATCGTTGAGAACGGCATGCACGACTTGAAGACCGAGGTCGAGAAGCAAGCCGTCCACACCATGAACTCCCTCACAACCCTCCTATCCAACGACGACGTTGCCCCGCGCATCCCTCTCCTCATCGACACGATGCAACACCCGTCCACTCAGACCCTCCAGAAGGCTATCCATGCCCTGTCTCAGACGACCTTCGTTGCTATCGTCACCTCCCCCGTCCTGGCTCTCCTCACTCCCTTCGTCGAGCGTTCCCTGAACACCCCCACCACTGCCCAGGAAGTCCTGCGCCAGACCGTTGTCATCGTGGAGAACCTGACAAAGCTTGTCCATGATCCTGTCGAGGCCCGAACTTTCCTCCCCAAGCTGATCCCAGGTGTCAAGGCCGTCTGTGATCGAGCTTCGCTCCCCGAGGTCCGAGAGTTGGCCGAACGTGCACTTGCCACCATGGAGAAGGCCATGGGTGACGACAAAGATGTCGTGGCCCGGACCACCGGAGAGGATGTCGCCAAGACTCTCGACGAGTACATCAAGAAGAACGGTGGTGTTTCAGAGGGACAGTCGGATCTCTACAAGACTGTGCGTCCCTACATCGGCGAGATGGTCGCCGTTGACGTCAACTATCGGTTTGTTCAGAGGATTTCTGCTCGGGTCAACCCTTACTTGCAGAACTTGATGCAACATTCCGAGGCTCCTCAGAAGGTGGCGGATGCCGTCCAGCAGTACTATGTGGAGGAAGATGAGCGACGATACGGCGTCCCTGAGAAAGAGGATGACGGTGAGACTGAGATCGTCAATGCCGACTTCTCTCTGGCATACGGTGGCATGCTTCTTCTGTCCCACACGAACCTGCGTCTTCTCAAGGGCCACCGCTACGGTCTCTGCGGTCGCAACGGTGCGGGCAAGTCGACACTCATGCGCAGCATTGCCAATGGAAAGCTTGAGGGTTTCCCGCCCCAGGATGTCCTGCGGACGTGCTACGTGGAGCATAACCAGGGTGAGGATGCCGAAATCAGCATTCTCGAGTTTGTTTCCAAGGATCCTACCATTGCTTCTCAGGGCCAGGAGCGCATCACTGAAGTCTTGACCGAATTCGGCTTCACCCCTGGCCCCGAGGGTCGCCAGGCCCAGCAGGTTGGGTCTCTTTCTGGAGGTTGGAAGATGAAGCTTGCCCTGGCTCGCGCCATGCTCCAGCGTGCTGATGTTCTCCTGCTGGACGAACCGACTAACCATCTCGACGTTGCCAACGTTGCGTGGTTGGAGAACTACCTCAAGTCGCACCCCGATATCACCAGCTTGATTGTTTCTCACGACTCCGGTTTCTTGGACAATGTCACCACCGACATTTACCACTACGAGCCCAACAAGAAGCTGGCCTGCTACAAGGGTAACCTGGCCAACTTTGTCAAGATCAAGCCCGAGGCCAAGAGCTACTACACCCTGTCTGCTGCCAATGCCCAGTTTAAATTCCCTCCCCCGGGAATCCTGACTGGTGTCAAGTCGCAGACCAGAGCCATCATCCGCATGACCAACGTCTCCTACACATACCCCAAGGCGCCCAAGCCATCGCTTTCGGATGTGTCCTGCCAGCTCACCCTGTCGTCGCGTGTGGCTATCATTGGTCCCAATGGTGCCGGCAAGTCGACTCTCATCAAGTTGCTCACTGGCGAAGTCATCCCTAGTAGTGGAAAGGTCGAGAAGCACCCTAACCTCCGTATCGGCTACATTAAGCAGCACGCTCTGGAGCACGTTGAGATGCACCTCGAGAAGACGCCAAACCAGTATCTGCAGTGGCGATACGCCAATGGTGACGACCGCGAGGTTCACATGAAGCAGACCCGTCTGATGTCTGACAAGGATCGCGAGCAGATGGACAAGCAGATTGACCTTGGGGATGGCAAGTCTCCCCGGCAGCTGGAGTCGCTGGTTGGTCGATCGAAGTACAAGAAGACCTTCCAATATGAAGTGTAAGTCCCCACATGCTTGACCAAAGGAACTCAAACTAACATCGTGCAGTAAATGGCGCGGCTACCTGCCCAAGTACAATAGCCAGGTCTCCCGCGAGACCCTCATTGAGTGGGGCTTCGATAAGCTCGTCCAGGAGTTCGACGATCACGAGGCATCGCGCGAGGGTCTCGGCTACCGTGAGCTCCAGCCCACGGTTATCTCCAAGCACTTTGAGGACCTAGGTCTCGACCCCGAGATTGCCAACCACAACGAGATTGGCTCTCTTTCCGGTGGCCAGAAGGTCAAGGTTGTCATTGCGGGTGCCATGTGGAACAACCCTCACTTGCTCGTCCTTGACGAGCCGACTAACTTCCTGGACCGCGACTCGCTTGGTGGTCTCGCCGTCGCCATCCGCGAGTTCAAGGGTGGCGTCATCCTCATTTCTCACAACGAGGAGTTTGTCGGCGCCCTGTGCTCCGAGCAGTGGCACGTCAACGATGGGCGCGTCGCCCAGCGTGGTAACGCTTCCATCGCCCTCGACCGCTTCGAGGACAGCCGCCCCGGCTCTGGCATCACTAGTGGTGTCACTAGCGGCGTCACCAGCACTGCCGTGTCTTCGGCCGCCGCCTCTGCCGTCAACTCTGGCGCTGAGGACAACAGTGAGATGAAGTTCAAGGCCAAGAAGAAGAAGAAGATGACCAAGAAGGAGCTCAAGGAGCGTGAGGTCCGTCGTCGCCTGAGGCACATTGAGTGGCTCAACAGCCCCAAGGGCACGCCGCATCCTCTGGACACTGATGATGAGGACAACTAATGTGGCAATGATGAGATGATGATGCTTGTTCATGACCGGTCTTTTCCGGGGATATAGTTCGTCGCATTATATGGGTGGAAAAGTATGGTTATTGTTCTAGACCTTGGAAGATTTGAACAAGAGTCGCTAGAAGCGTAGACTGGTTAGAACGTTCAGCTTCGATGGGATTTGGTATAGAGGCGTTCAGGTAGACTAGACGTAGAATTGATCTACACATCTGTTGTGTTTCGAATCTCCAAAGTTCTGAGACCTCATGTCTTAATTGCTATATTGCGGCTCGATGCTAGAAGTTCCTGTTGTGTTTTGGCACGGATATCATTTTTCTAGACATAGAACCATCACGTCCTTTGTAACGTTCCCACACTTAGCCTAGGGAACCCGAGATGCCTTGCCTTTAGTAGGCCATATCGTCTAATAAGAAGGAAAATAATGGACAATTCCAGATACCTAGTGAAAGAGACCCGCGCTAGAATGACTTAGCTTGATATTATTACCCGGACACGGCCTGCTGTTCCTCCTATTTCCATTTCCTTTTTTTCTTCAACTTTTCAACCCTGCGTCTCTTATGAAATGATGCAGCATGTGGTCGATATCGTTACCATGAAAACGTCATGAGCGCCGGATTCAGCGCCAGGGGCAGTAGAAAGTGACTGGCCGCGACTGTCGACATCGGCAGAATGGCAACAAAGTCTTTAATCTTCCAATCGTGAGGTACAAAGGGAGCCACAGCAAGGATGACCATACCGGCGATGGAGATGAGGGCGAAGATGATGGAGAATTTAAACTAAGGAGATTTAGTCAGTCGGTCAGTCCATTTACAAGTGGCTGCTGTTGTACAACACAGAAGGGACGGGGCAAAGTGTGAGAGGATGAAGACCGACAAGTCCACACTATGACGACGAGAACCAAACACCACCAGGAACGATATAAAAAACAGATGGGGTGAGAAAGAGACACCCTGTAAACTCACCTTCTTCAAAACCTTAGGCACCTCGATAAAAAAGTTAGAAAACTCGGCCTCCTTGCTCGTCGCACCCCACGTCATGTTAATCTCAAACATGTGCGACAACAAGGCCTGGCTAACATGCAGCGACAAGCCGCCAAGGAAGATGGCCAGCATAATTGTCCACTTGAAGTTCTCGAACAGAGCCCACAGCAGGCTGCGCTCACCAATACGATAGCGCATGACGGCTAGGGCAACGTTGCCGAGCCCATTGAAAATGATGATGATGGAAAACCACACCTTCCACGAGTCGATGTAGTACTTGTCAAGGTACCCGTTAAACCACCCCATGAGGAAGTAATTGACCGCCGTCATGATCCACGCCGCTCCAATGGCGTAGTATGTTCCAATGTACGAGATGATGGTGACCTTAGATGTGAAGCGGATGTTGGAGAAGAGGAATCGGCGGAAAAGGGGGGTGAAGGGACCGCGCCAAAGCCACGTCCGGATCGGATGGAACAGCAGCTCGTTGCAGCCATAAGCATACTTCTCCCAGCGTGCCAGTTCATCATACACGGTCAGCGAGACACCTTCCTTGAAGCCCTCGCCGGCCCAGGCGGCCAGTCGGATAATGTATCCACTGCACTGCAGACGCAACGACATGTCGAAGTCTTCAGACACATGACTTTCAGACCAGAACTTGTCGTACCCATCCTCATCTTGGTAGGCGACTTGTTGGATTGCCGACCATCGGAGGATGGCATTGTGACCGACAAAGGGGGCTACATCGCCATTGGCGACGGTGTATCGGATAGCCGTGTAGATTAGGTTGGTGAAGAAAGTGATACCGTTCTCGAAGTATGTGTGCACCACTTGCATGACTCCAGATGAGAACTGCAGAATGCCCACGTCAGGGGCTTGTTCCATCTCTGAGACGGCATCAAGCAAGCAGTCGGCAGGAACGCGCGTGTCCGAATCGATGAGGAGGATATAGTCTCCAACGCGAATATTGCCGTCCGACCAGGCACGGCCATCCTCCTCCATGACCTCCGTTAGGGCTTGCTCGTAAGCCTGCGCCTCGTCGTGTTGACTCCACTCAGCGTGGCGATTGATCATCTGCAGCTTCTCCTCGACCTTGCACGAGATCATGAGAGCAAAATTCATATTGGACGCCTTCTTAAATTTGCCCCTGCGCTGGAAGCCATTCTCGCCATGCTTTGGTCGTGCAACCCATCCAATGCTATTGTCGGCGTAAAAGTCAATGCGAGCTCGGCGGTCTTCCTCGGACAAGAGCTGCAAACCGTCGTCATTGACGAACATGTTGGCCGAGCCACCTTGCAGCTCATATGTGGATATAGCGTGCTTGATAGACTTGACTGTGGGAATAATAACTCCCTGCAAGCCTTCCTTGTAAACGGGACACTGGATGGTGACGTGGGGAAGCACATCTGTCTGCAGTCTTTTCGGGGGGCGTCCAGAATAGAACTTAGAGTTGACGGTCAGTTGGCGAATCGGCCCAAAGATTTGAGCCAAGCAGCCGATTATGACCTGAGCAAAGAAGAGAGTGAAAAATATTTGGACGGGAAAGAGGGCGATGAGGGCGAGGCGCGTGTAATCGCCGTCGACAGAGACCTCGATGGCCAGCTGTCTCCAAGCTGCTCCAAGGGCGACAAGGACAAGAATCATGGTCAGGGCGACGAGAACGCTGTTTTGTAGATGAATCGGGCGTTGGTCGGGCCTCACATCGCCAGTCTCCTCATCAATCTCAGCCTCAGCAGCAGCAGAGCCTTTGTTTTCGTCATCATCGTCGTCAGTGATTCCGGTTTTCCACACGAGCTCCATCAGCTCCGATTCAATGGCCTTGGCCCTCTGCACCAAGTGCAGCGCGTCGTCGTCCCAAACTACCAAGAACCCCTCCGAAGCGACAAAGGCAGCGAACTGGTGCTTCCTTGCTCGGGTGAGGTCTTGGATCGTGGGCAAAATCTGGACCCGCAACCCATTCATCAACGGGACGTCCACGGCATCCGGGGACCATTGGAGAAAGGTCTTAATGACACGTGAGTTTACGGTCATGGCACACTAAAGACTGGTCAGCGTCGTCATGACTGCTCATAATAGAGATGCCCACCTGAACATTGAGCGCCGCGCAAGCTATGGCAAAAGGGGAGCTGCCCAACTGGGGCGGACATGCCATATAGTGGCCTCTGGACTTCCGCAAGAGCACGCCTTCGGCCTCTCCCGAGCCATCGCTGACCCAAAGTTGGGAGCATTGCTGCTGGTATAGATAGTTGACCATGACTTCGTGCTTGATCTCGTCGACGAACACAGAGCTCCTATAGGAGCGGCCAGATATGGACTGGGGTCGCGAGGGGAACCTTACAGCTGCAGGGGGCTGTAATTCCATTTCGTTGCCTCTTATAAATGGCGGAGGTTGCTTCTCAGACATGACAGCGGCCTGGCTTTGTTGCAGAGGAGGCGGTTCTTGAGAAGTCGCTGGAGTGGCTACTGGCCTGCTATCGGCCCTGAAGTAGCTTCGCAAGCCCATGTTGTAAGATGGTGTAATATCCCAACAGCTTGAGTTTATCTATCTTGGTGGACCAACAAAGGCCTCCCTTTGAGGCAAGAGAGATGCCTCAGCTGTTAGATGAAATGTCCCCAATGCAAAGACACTAGCTGATATTGGACCGGGAAGAAGACGAAACTCGCAAAGCGAAGAAAAGAGGCCCGCGAGAGCGGGGAGACGGAATTGTCGTCACTCTATTCAACAGCTGGGTTAAAGAAGACGATACGGGATGTGTCTGTAGGGGTCGAATACCAAGCGGTTAGGCGCTACCTCAGTCCCTGCCTATGATGACACTGGCGACAAGAGGAACAGGGGACAAAGACCTGCTGGGGAAGTAACGTGGGAATCCAGAGAATAGAATTCTAGGCGAGTTATGAAAGCGAGACAGAGTCGGTGTGCCAGCTGTTGGGCTGGCTTCAAGACGATCAGACGAACAACCGTGACACACGTTTGGCTGATCTCGATGATAATCCTGGCCCAGGGCTATCGTGAAGACAGATAAAAGAACCAAGTCCTAATTGGAGGCAAGGGGGAAAGGGCTTGAAGAGTGCAGATGGGGAGCTGGTGGTTGCAAAGGCCAACGCGTGTTGTAGCCCTGTCTCGGCGAGGGACGAGAAGAGGAAGTTAGACGAGCTGCTGAGCTGCTCTTGGCTGGGTACCCAAAGCTCGTACTTGGATGGAGCAGAAGAATTCGTCCGATATCCAACTGCAGGTAACTAGGACCAGACGCCAGCAGGACGATGTGCAGACACAGGATCGACCAGGGTGGGGGGAGAGGGGGTGGTGATAGTGTCGACCCCTGGCTGCCGTACACGTTTCTGGCTGTCCCGAACTCGAGGCTTTTTGCGCGCGGTTATAGAAACTTAGGAAGGCGGAATGGGTTGGCTCAGGTCGAAAGCCCAGCCAAGAAACTCGGGTGGACATTTTGGACGCCTGTGCCATGAGGCCCATGACCCGCGCCAATTCTTTGTTCTGACGGCAGCGTCTATGGCAACGGCCCAACGGGCAAGCTGGTGAAGCTTTCTTTTGTCTGCCTCAAACTGAAAATAGAGTGTGCTTGGCGCTGATCACTCGACCTGCCAACTATTCTCCGAAAGTGGTGCCAGGGGGATGGGTCTAAACAGGCATTTGTGGTGGACGACGAACCAAGGCGTTGAGGCTTATTATCCGGTGCGAGAAACCCCCACGGGAACCTTTGGCTGCTTGCAGGATGCACTCCTCACGGCCATTCGCCTCGGCACGGGAGCCGTTGCTTCCTTTGTTGGCCAGCCTCCCCGTAAGCCATTGCGGGTTCCGGCGGCAAGTCGAGCGCTGGGGCGGCAGGAACTAAACATAGAAACAACGGGTTCTCGTTGTCGGGAAGAGAATGAAGACCGGTACGAGTACTCGTATGTGGAGTGGTACTGCATTTATGAGGCTGGTCACGACACGACCTCAGCGCAGAGCTGCTTTGTCGTTGAAGTTGCTGGACAGTCTCTGTCTGAGTCACATGTCTCCTCACCGATGCCTGGTCTTGTCTCTGGCGAGGAAGGTAGGCGCTACCATTAACTAGAAGCTCAGAAACAGGCGGGAGTGCCTACCTCGCCCACAGGTACCTCGTCCAAGGGTAGCGCATTGAAAAGGGAAGAGCGGTGGTTAAAAGCGGCGACAGGTCACCGGTATGTGGATCTGTGGCTGCCGATCCTAGTCCCTACGGTACGGGCTCCACCCCCAAGCGCCACCGATGCACGCACCCCCTCTTCCTTCCCAACTTACTTGGAGGACTTCCAGTGGTTCTCGACTCCCAGGTTATTCAAATACCTCGAGCTTGTCAGCCCCTGACCAGCCCTCCCTTTATTCAATTTAACAAAGTTTCAAAGCATCAGAGGGTGGACTGATTGCGAGAAACATAATCATCAATCTCAAACCAGCTTCCCCTGCAGTCGTATCTGCAGCCCAGCGCGCGCAAGCCCTATTGCGCTATTCATTGGCGTCCCTGCGCCGAGCCCGATGGGGGTTTGACAATTCCATCCTCGTATTCGACAACGCAGAAGAGGGGATACCGGATTAACGTGCGCCAAAATCCAGCCAGTGAATAACACGATACTGCAGCCAGCATTGACGGAATCGGGGGTTTGGCTGGCTGGGCATGACGAAGCATCAGAGAACGCCAAGCTGTCATGTCGCCGATGTCACCCGCTCTATCTGACCTGTTACTACCTCAGTCACATATCATGGTATATCGGTACACTTATCGGGATGTTGCTATGTCCCATCTTCCTTGGCCACAAAAATGCCACGCAGCACAGATGCAGCCAGTTAAATAGAACACGCTGTTTCATTCGGGGTTTCAGTAATAGCGGACGGGTCCCCCGTTGGAGATGCCTGGTGTTGAAGAAGTTCAATACCACACCCTTGCCCGACAATCCGGCCCGAACGTGCACTCGTAGGTACGGGTGCGATATGTAGAAAATATTTGATGGAAATATTTACCATGTATCTGTTTACGAACAACGATAGGGACGAGGATAATATGTCCCGGTTTTGTGACACAAATCTATCCAGCCAGTGTCTTGTCTCCACTGGACTAACATCCCCAGCTCCCGACTCCCGAGATCGACGAACTTTATCAATCGCAGCAGGGATCAGCGCCTGCCAGCTGTTCAATCTCACCACACAAAGTAGGTGTGTGGTAATACTACCAAGCTTCATGCGAACCGTTCGCACGAGATGGCAACGCAAAGAGGCCGTGGGGCACCAGGCGCGCATCCATATTGCCGATGAAAGACATGCGAAACAAACCAAAACACCATACGATCGATGAGAAACCCTTGCTTGAGTAGCCACGCGTGGAACAGACTCTCAACCACGATCATATCCCACCTTGCTGGCACGTCAACCTCGATTAGTATCAAGGACACACCCATCTAAGCCTCATTTTGGGTTGCGCACGCGTGTCAGCCCCCGGGGATGCATATCTCGCACCACTCCTATTCTCGTTACACCGGGGCCGCCGCAAATAGATGCGATTGTCGTCCACAATCCCGAACATGAGGTCGATTCAGGAGGTTCGGAGGCTGTATCCAATGCAAGCTGGCTTCTCATGTAACACTTGATTATTGGTGCCCTCAATATCAGGGGCTACCTACTAGGAGCGATTTGATGAATAAACAAAACGCCATGTAGGCTGAAAATACCCTGTCCGGCCCCTTTATGCCAGTTATTTGGTCCAAGCTTGGCAACCATGACGTCTATATCCCGGGATTTGTTTTCATAGCTCTGATTCGTAGCTCACTAACCACCTGTTCATCGCGATGCAGCCTATCAAAGCTCCTCCCCTCCATCACACTGTTGCATCATGACCACTCTACTGACCTCGAGCTGCGGCTGCTTCCACGTTGGGAACCACCTGTCGCGAGCCTCCCAAAAGTCCTTCTTAGCGTTTGGGCTCTCGTCGATCCAGGGCTTCCCTGACTGGCCGTTCTCAAACCAGCCATTGGTGCCGCCTACGGCGAGGTTGATGATGAGGTAAAATTCCTGGTCAAAAGGTGTGTTGTCATGCCCCGTCTGGCTCCACGCGTTGACAACGCGGGTGCTATTGGGGGTGGATGTTGAGAAACCACCGCGGTTCCACATGGGCTTGTCGAAATTGGTATACATGACCTGGAGCAGACGTGAGTTGATATAGGTGAAGAGATACTTTTGTGACCACTCGAGGCCAAATGTATTAAAGCCCTCGCTGTAGGCGCCGCGCAGGATCTTTCGCTTGTTGTTGGTCTGCCACCAGGCATCGTTGGCCGGGTCAGGTCCCCAGTGAAGGGCGGAGGAGATGATATTGTTGCCGCCCTGGCCGTAGGTCCAGTTATTACCGCGGGACTCCATGATGTCGATCTCGCCCGAGGCGGGCCAGGCGCCGTACGTGTCCTTGGCGGGCATCATCCAGATGGCGGGCCAGAGCCAGTCCCCTTCGGGTAGTTTGGCTGTAACCTCGACACGACCGTATTTGATGGTGGCGCCCTTCTTAGTATTTATGCGACCTGACTTGGTAGGTGGGACAATGCTCGAGTTGCCGGTTGTGGTGTTGGTAGCGGCAACGCAACTGTACCACTGGTCTGATGTGCAGGTATCGTCATCCAGAAGGTTGATGACGGCGTTCTTGTCGATCTTATCTGAGTCTTGGAGGGAAGCTTTGATGACCAGGTTGCCGTTCTCAATAAAGACATTGTCATCACCACCAGTTGTCTGGCAGAACTCCCCGTTGCTATAGGTGTTAGCTATATAGTCTCTTGATAGCCGTTTTTAAAGGAGGTGCCTACCCAAAACCGCCCAGCTCAACCTCCTTGGTCCAGATTTTGGTGTTGAGTCCGCTCCCAAAGTCGTCATCCATGACAGAGCAGTACTTGTGGTGGACCACACTGCTCAGGCCGTCCCACACCAGGAAGCCCGAGATGCCTAGCCCAATGAACATGCCAACGAGGGGGAAGATTGTCACCCATTTCTCCTTGGGTTCCTTCTTGCCAATCCAAGGCTTCTCCACGTCACCTTTCTGAACTCTCCGGGAGTGAAAGAAGCGCTGGTCGGCATTTCTATGTGCCAAGCCGCCAGAAGACTCGTAGCCGTAACTGGAGGCCGGACGGGAGGGGTCGGGGCTGGAAAAGGGGTTTGTATTTGGGCCTTGCCGGTGAGAAGATGCTGTGTCGATGCTGTCACCAAATGGATTACGGCCGCCGTCCGTTTGGGGTGTGCTAGGGCGCAGAGGAGTGATGTTGGCAGAGGTAGCCGTCGAAGGCATTGGAGCGAAGAGACGGCCATAGTAGCCGTTGTGGGAGGAATCTTGCTCCATGATAATAATAAATGCCCTGAGTTTGGGCCGTGTTGATGCGGGTACTCTAGGCCAACAGACCCCGGGTATTGTACACGAAGTTGAGTCCAGGTCCTAGGCGAGGGCGCTCCGCTTGGAAGGGTGAGGGATGCGAGTTGAAGCGAGATTAGAGCAAAAGAAAAGTCTTCGAAAAGCAGTGGGTATCAATTACCGTTGATCTCGATGAAAGAATAAATCAACAGCAATCTTTAATCAGGGTTCGCGTGGGAGGTAGTGTCTCCGTGAAGTTGGGTTGCCCGACCACTGTCGGTTGGAAGGACCATACGAAGCGAGTAAGAATAGACTGTTGCCAGAAGTCTGGAACCATTCAGTTCCCACTGTACCGGTACCCTTATTACTCGCACCACAGGATCTGCCCAGGATGGGTTGTGTGGTCGGTGCTGCAGCAGAGGAAGCCAACAAAGGCGCCTCGCGGCAGGCTTTTGTCGCTGGCCCAACTGACAGCCGCCCGCCGCTTACCTGCTTGTGCATATGCGAATAGCGACTCATTGATAACCTCGCCGACGGAACCGAGTCCATTGACGGGTTCTATTGGGTAGCTGCATTTTCATCTCCGGTAGCACAAAATGTGCCCGGACGTTCTCCGCCATATTGACGCAGACACGAGAGAGATGGGCGTTGGAGGAAGATGAAATTTCGATGATTTTGATAAAGCAGCGATGGTGGCTAGCTCCTTCCCGAGGCCACCCTGGGCGCCTGGCAGGGGTGTTCCTGCAGGGTCCCGTCCCTGGCACTCCCTGGCACTCCCTGGCACTCCCTGGCACTCCCTAGCACCTCCCCTAATAAATCCACTCCCCTTCTCCCGCCTTCCAGCTGCTATTAGTTAGCCTCTGAGTCTCCAGCTCAGTCTCTGGTCGCGTACAGCAACTCGGGGTACCTACTAATATAGTATTACTTAGCAGTACTCGTACTCACCGCTCCCGCCCATCGCTAGGGCACCACTGCGCAAGATCGTCATCGGCGTTGACAACGTGGAAACCCCAGAGCGAGGTATTGGGCGTGTCTCGCTTCTGGGGGTCTCAGGTTCACAACGTTGCCCGACTTTCCTCGAGGTGGGATCCGGCCATTGCTCTCGGAGGCGCGGCACGCGCCTATAGGCATGGAGGTTTGCTTCACCGGGGCTGAAGAACCGCATACGGCTGAAAGTCACAGCATATCCGTACACCTCCGCATATCACTGCCCTCGGGCGTCTAGGGATGAGCGCAGCCCGTAGGGCTGGATGATCTCTCCGAAAATCTGTGACGCGAGCTGATGTGCCTGCAGCCCGACAGCAGTGTCACCAACTCTTTACGCTCAGTCCCTAGGGAGTAACAACAGCACTGCAGGAATTGGCGTGTAAGGCTCTGCCTCGTATCAGCTTGTTTACCTGCAACACGAGCCAACAGCGCCATGGCTGTTTAAAACGCCCGCTAGACGCATCCTTGGACATAGATATGCAAGATGGGGTGGTTGGATCACAGCATCAAGCTTGCAGTCGGTGCAACCAACCTCGTATTCATTGTCGCCATGCCCCTGCCAACGCAGCAAACAAAACGCCAAGATGCCCCCATACCTAGCTAATTCTTTTTGCAGAGTCCTTCCTTGACGTGGCACCGCTGCATCATGCAAGCTCTTACGTTATTACCGCCTTGCCCAAGTAGTCAAGCGTAGCACAGAATGCATGGCTAAGAGAACCAAGCGCAACATCAGAGCCGATGTTACGAATACCCACCAGGACGAATCCCAGGCCTAGCAGGAGAATCACAGAATTTGGGGACGGCATTCTGCATCCGCCGCCGGCAGTCGGCACTTTTCCACTGCGAATGTACTCCGTACAGAGCTAAGCAAAATTAGAAGCGATGTTGGACAGCTGGACTGCAAGTCCTGTGGCAGGGTATGATTATGATTCCCTGGTCAGCACTCAATTGAACATACCCTGGGGGGTGTATGTCTTGCAACAGGACGGCAGATGCTTCATGGAGCCTTGAGCAACAGTCTGATGGTCGATTGATCAACTCAGAGCTTTCGGGCTTTGCGACCTCTCTTAGGCCTCAAGCAGCGGTTTGATCTCTTGCTACCACCTGGTGTCTGGCGGTCTGGCACCCCCCACGTAATCTCTACTGCTCACCCCATGTCCAAATTATCGTTCCCATCTTGCGCGGATAGACTATTACAGCACCTGGCGCACTCTGGACTCTTCTTCTGGTGTATTTCAAATTCCTCAGCCACAGCCAGTACAGAGGCACCGGATGTCATCCCGGCCTATTGCGGCTTACACCATCGTCAATCCATCTTGATCACGTCGGTGGTCTCATACTAACATCACCATGATCTATGCAAAGGCTCTTCTCAGTCTTATAGGTCTTGTCTCATTGGCATTGGCTCAAGATGAATCCAAAGACTTAGGGTCGGTCCTCGCGGGCAATAAGGATCTGACCACCTTCTACGATCTCATCAAGGTTCGTTTGAACACGTCCGCTCTCATTCCGAAGATCCCACTGTAGCCTTCAACTAACACTCGTTACAGAAATACCCAGATGTGCTCCTACAGCTTCCCACGTATGGGGGTGTCACGGTAAGAGCGAGCCCCCATCCAAACCACCATTGCGAACAAGTCGGCTCAGGCTAACACGACCAGATTGTGGCTCCATCCAACGACGCTTTTGATAACATCCCGTACACAGCCCTCAACGAAGTCTGGGATCCTGAGGACAAGAAGAAGACTGTACCCCTTCTCCAGTATCACATCCTCCAGGGCACCGTTGCCACTGGCGCCCTTGAGGAAGGCCCCAGCGTCGTCCGCTCCACCCTCCTCACCGACGAGCGCTACACCAACGTCACGTCTGGCCAGAACATCGTCATCAACAAGGGCGGCGACGGCACTGTCATTCTCACCACCAGCATGGGTACCCGCTGCACCCTACTAGATACCGACATCCCCTTCAAGGGCGGGCTCATCCAGATTGTCGACAACCTGCTCATCCCCCCAGCGCGCCTTGGCGAGACCACCCACTCCTTCCAGCTTCCTAGCTTTCTCGGTGGACTCTACGCCGCTGACCTGATGCCCGATGTCGCGGAGCGCAAGAATGTCACCATCTTCGCGCCGCAGGACAAGGCCTTCGAGGCCGTCGGTGGATCACTACTTGATCTCGATGCCAAGGCCCTTGCCCGCGTCATGGGCTACCACATCGTGCCGAACCAGGTCCTCGTTTCATCGGACCTCAGCAACGGCACACACCTCGACACTCTTGCCGGACGAGGAGACGACAGTGAGCCGACCCTCATGGTACGCCAGGCCGGCAACAACAAATACGTCAACTCGGCGCAGGTTGTCCAGCCCGACATCCTCATCGCCAACGGCATCATGCACCTCATCTCCAGCGTCCTCAATCCCGATGCCGCCGCCGTCCAACCGGACCCAGAAGCCCCCAACCAGCCACCTTTGTTCCCTCCCTTCTCCGCCGAGGCACCTTTCACTTCGGAGCTTCCCTGCACCGTCAGCTGCCCCGTCACGAGCACAGCATCTGCCTCCGCGACCGAGACATCGTCTGATTTGTTTACCAGTGTGAGTGAGGACTCAGCGCCGAGGTGTACGGGGAGAGTGGCTGGGGCGGCTTTGGGTGTTTTAGGCGTCGGGGCTGGGATGGCGTTGCTGTGAGAAATAAAAACACAGATTATGGCAGATAAACAACGTAATAGGATACACTATATCGTAGAGGTATGGATGATAAAAAGAGGGGATTGGTGGTTAATACTTGAGTAGTGATATTTGGTTATATTGAGGGTATATCTTGATACTAAGCACCCATCAATCCGTAATAGCTGTAACTGTTGGAAACTCCTTATATTCAGATACAGAAATTTTCATAACACATGGTTAGTTTATCAAAACGGGCTGTTACAGAGGAACTGGGCTTGTTTGCCTCCTTCCGAGACGGCCCTCGTGGGAGTCGTGGAGGCCTAATATAGGGTAGCACCGATGCTACGTCACGGAACCAGTAACTCGGAATCGTGAGAGACAGGATAGAATTAAAAAAGCAAATAATGCAATTATATTCCCCGAGGATGAATTCTTTATAAATGCACATGAATGAACGTGTTCAGATCCTCGACCAGCGAGGCTCGTCGTCTATCCCCCACTCTGGCGACATCAGATCAACGGTACATGGTGTCGTCCGGCATCGTCTGTCAAACATTAGATCGATGAAATTGATTGCAGAGATTTCTCAGTAGCACAAAAGAAGACATACATACCCAAATAGGCCTGCAAGGCATCTTGGCTACATGGTGGTAGTATTATCGTTTGCGTGGTGGGGTTGGTGGAGGGTTGGGACCTGGCCTAATAGGCACACGCGGGCCTCCAGGAGGCGTAGGTGGTGCGTCGGGCGGCATGGAGGCTTAGGGTCTCTGTTGCAACTGAGTAGTTGACCTCGGAATTCTGGACTCTTCACAATGGCTGTCAGGCTTTTCTATTTATTTAAAAAAAAGCTCGTGTGAAGCGGATGAAGTCGAGCATGGGCTGGTGCGACCATCCTGCTCCTGGGGCTGTGACCAAGATTATATATTGGGGGCTGGAACGGCCCAAGGGAAACTGCGTCAGCTCGCGATAGCAATCGAGAAGGCAGAGCCTCTTTGTGGAACAATGATAAAGGGTCTTGAGGCGCCAAAGGTGCCTTCTTTTAGTGCCGTAATCGTCCCGTCCGGCCCGCTGGGCAACCAACACTCGCTCGATTCATCTCTTGTCGCGTCACGGGGCCTTGAAGAGCGCAGCAAGTAGTCGTGTCAGGTGGGCCAGGTTTGGAAAGGGAGGGGGCCGATTACTAGAAGTTGGGTATAAATCGAGAACACTGGGCACTCTTTGGCGGGGATGTCATCAAAGAGAATCCTGAGGGTGCAACACAAGCGCCGAATAAGCGTCTTTCGACGAGGGCCAAGCTTCGAGTGTATCGTAGGAAGACAAGGCCTGCAAACGCGATTGGGGTCTAGCGTTCGCATCTAATCGGAAATGGCAGCCATTGAGGCACGGAAGGGCGGGAAAGGGCTTGATGATGGAAGCACAACACCTGCCCAAAAGTAGACGCAAGACCCCGAGCTGTACGCTCTGGCTTGGCAGATGACCGCGACCATTGCCAAAAGAGGAGCTTTGCGATTGGAAACAAAGAGGAAGAAAGCTAAGAAAAGAGCTAAACAATCCACCTGGCGCCCTGTGAGCTTGGGTTTCCAAAGTTCCTGCTCTGGCTCTGCAGGGGTGTGGCAAGTTTGCTGGAACATTCACCGAGCGCATCTGACAGCGACAAGAGCTGTCCAGAAAAGGTCAGGACCAATCAATGATGTGACGTGTCCGAAGTGATGAGAACCAAGTGGTACGAGCTGAATTCCTGCTGAGGTCATCGCAAGTGGTTCCTTGGGCCTCATCCGTCAACCTGCATAGAGGCTGTCCCGAGGTTTGGAGTTTCGGGATGGCTCAATACGAACATATTCGCATCCAGTGACTGTCAAGGAAGCGGCGAGGCGGGGAATCATGGACCAAAGTGGCACACCGTCCTGGAAACCTGCTTGAACAGCAATCGCCCGCAGCAACTAGCGACCAAAATGGTGGATCTGCGAGTTGCTCGCATCGCAGGAGTTCATGGCATATGCGCCTGGCGCGCCAAAAGAACGGTAACAAACCATCTTGGAGGAGCTCGTCCCACTCGTCGATACACTATCTGCCAATAGACGCCTCGGTGTAGGACTCTTTGAGGATTCGGACCGGCCTGACTACAGCTCCAGGCTGACTGTAATGTGTAGACCCCATCGGCTAAATTTGGATAGTCGCAGTGGCCAAGACTTCGTAAAGATGCGCAGAAACGAATACGTTAGATCCTTCGCGGGGCGACTCGGTCGGTCCCTGTGCCGCCACGGCTATGGCAGTCCGTTCGGACGAGACTTGCCTAGGATCACGAAATATGCACATCATCCCTCTGGAGGGCATGTGGGGGCGCCCACAGGCCACGCAAGTCCATGGGGACTAGGAGCGAGTGCTAAAAGGGAACCTGAGGTTCTTTGTGAAGTGTAGGGCCTGTTGGAAACAACGAAGAAAAAGAAAGGGGAGACGAAGTCACGAGGGGGTGTCTGTGCCCACCTGCCAGATTGGCGTCTTGTCATAGAAGTTTTCGATGTCTTTCCTGTTCTTTTGGGGTTCGAAATGTGAGGCGGTGGAACCGGGGTTAACGAACCAACAAGAGGTTGTGGGCTGTCCTCCGGCATAAACTGCACCGTTGCGGTGTTGTGGTTTGGCATGCAGAAGAGGGGCGCATCACTCTGTGAGTGGTGGTCCGTTGGGGGAAACTGACCATTGATGAGCAAGACCATGCACATGAAGACGTACGGACACTAATCAGGGAAATGCGAGATTGGTAAAGTTGTATGGCTGTTTGTTGATATGGGGATGCCCTTCTGTTGGTGCCACCGGGGGCCCGGTACGGCTGCAGCAAAGCGGAATTCAGGTAGACAGTCTAGGTACTGAACCACCACTTTCAGTCTGAACGACTCCATCCATGTCATGGGATCCTGGTATAACCGTTAGCCTCGTACGAGCCTCAACATATTGGGTGCGTCACAGTACTCATTCTGCAATGGCGCGCAGTTCAGGCATGCTGCACCGCGTCTGTATTTCCCTTCCACCAACGCCGACAGAACAAGTACGAATCTAGTCCTCGAAGCGCTACCGGAAAATCTCATCTGTACCCATGGCCACAACTGCGACTAGGGGATCTACTCCGATTAGCATGACTATCGTAGCTGGGGCTTCGGCTCCGACGTCTACTATCCACCTCATTGCGAGGGCCTCCACCGCCACGCCTCCTTGGCGGAGACCTCGAACGGGACGAGGCGGAGCTACGAGACCGACTGCGGTATCTGCTGCCACCACCACCACGCGAGGGTGGTGCGCCTTCCGGAGACCTAGATGGCGATCGAGATGAAGGTCGGTAGACATCAGATCGCGGGCCGTATCGGCTCGGTGGTGATGGACGTCGACGGCCGCCACCGCCACCGGGGTTCATTGGGCCACTGGGAATGGGCCCGTGCGGCCCGCCTCCGCGCCCACCCGTAAATGGTATTCTGGGATCGATGTTGGCACCCCGCCTGGCAGTGGGGGGGGCAGGCGAGAGCTTCCTTCGGGGTAGGACGATAGAAACATTAATGGTCGCGCCATCGACTTGGGCCTCATGCATGTGAGCAATGGCGGCCTCTGCATCTGCCTCGTAGTCGAAAAGGATATAAGCCGTCCCTCGATTGGTTCCAACTACATATCAGCTCTTGTCAGCGGCAAGATACCCCATGTGAGATTCAGCTGGTCGATTGGGGGTCGAGGCTCACATGTCCTGTTGATGGGGAGATCAAGATCCTTTACGGGACCAAACTCGCCGAAAATCTCGTAAAGATGTTCCTCGTTGATGTTTTTCGACAGTCGCTCGACGACGATCTGCGCCCGGCATGTCAGCCCTATGTAAGCTGACGGGATCAGGGTGCAAGCTGAACCAACCTTGGTGCTTTTAGCTAGTGGCTCGTCGCTTGGCTCTCTGCTGATGTCTCGACCTCTGCCCCTGCTCCAACTGCGACTCTCGCTCCTATAGCGGCTATTGCGACGGGCGGGAGGTGTTGGTGATCTCGAGGGCGAACGCGAGTCATAATGGCGACGGCGCGAAGGCGATCGAGAGTACGCGGATCGCGGCGTGGGAGAACGCGTCGGCGAGCGGTCGCGGCCGCGCGATGGAGAACGCGATGGCATGGCCGCTGGGTAGTTTGTTTGCAATCTGGAGGCAATTCGAAGCCTCAACGGGTAACAAGGTGGGCTGATGAGGTGGCAAGATGGGACAATGGGAAAGATCAGTTTTCCAATCGAGGTGAGCTCAGAAGCTGCTTGCGGTTGCGCCTGCCTGCAAATGACGGGTGGTCACGTGAGCAGGCTTGTTGACGTCTGTGGTCTGTGTCTTCCACGTTCCACAGCTTCAACGACCAATGTTGTTTGTCACACTGATTCTCATCACTAAGTTCTGTCCCAGAATTGGGAAGTAGAAAAGATGCTCTCACTCTAAGCCAGGAATTAATTCTTCTGGAACTATAGCAAGAACAAAGTTCTCAAATAACACTAAAACTTCGCTATTGCATTCTGTGTGGGCGACTCTCCTCCACAAGCACACCCACCTCCCCTCACTCAACCTTCCTAGAGGGAACCCAGGTGGCTGATTTAAACAGCAGCAACCCTTTCAAGCAGGAGTGAACCTCACGGAACACCCGTTCGCTAAGCTTGAGCTCGCGCTGACCTTGTGCATCATGGGTCGATCATCGCAGGGCTCCAAGGCCTCAAAAGTCTGCAAGACCCTGGTCATCACATAGGCCATCTGCGTTAGGGCAAATTGCTGCCCGATGCAAATCCTCGGACCACCGCTGAATGCCATATAGTCCCAGCTGCAATCGCCGACCGGTCAGTACTGGATACCACGCGGTATATCATCTGCAAGAGAAGGGTGACCTACGATGTTCGGATTGACTCCCAGCGCTCGGGGCGGAACTCTTCTGCATCCTCCCCGTACGTGTCCCTTCGGCGGTGGAGACTGTACAGAGACCAGCGGCACTCTGTGCCTTTGGGGACAAACAATGGGGACTGGCCGTCCGGACCTCCCCCCTTGGGAAGAACAGTGTCCCTTGCTGCGCGCCTCAAGCTGGTCGCTACAGCAGGATACAGACGTAGCGCTGCAAAACTGTGAGCAAACTTGCAAAAGCTGACTTGAGAGAAAGGTCAAACGTACTCTCTTTTAGTATCATGTTGATGTACTTGAATGATTTCAGGTCTTCCCACGTCGGCTTTTGGCCCTCCAAGACTGAAATCTCGTTTCTGGCCTTTTGATATAGGTCCGGCCGCCTTGCCAAAATCCAGAACACGGAAGACAGGGTGCTCGCAGTCGTATCTCTTCCACCTACAATCATGGACAGCAGCTGATCGCGGATCTGCTCCTGCGAAGCTCCCGAGTCGAGAAGCTCGTTGAGAAACAAGTACGGTCTCTCTTTGATCTTGCTATCCGAGATGGCCTGGGAAACGTAACGGTCAATGAACCGCTTGCATGTGGCGACTGACTTGTCTAATTGCTTGCTGGGCAACAAGAAAATGAGCCACCCAAGACGACCACGAGAGGTTGAAGTATGGAGCATATAGTCGAACGATCGGGTAAACTCCAAAGTCTCTTCTGTGGGCTTGACAAGCGTGTCGGTCGAGTATCCAAACCTAGACGCCGTATAAGCCTACACACAGCACTGTCTTATTGGGCCCATTGCGGCTTGGAGAACAACTCACATGAAATCCGTCGCCGAATCCATGGTAAAACAGTACAGTAGATTCTGCATCTCCACCACCGAACCGTCTCTCGGTATCTTGGCCAGGAACCTCTCCACGTGCCTATCCTGACACTTTAGGTCCGCAAGCTGGTTCCTCGTGAAGCTCGGACGGATGAGAGCACGGGCGGTTTGCCATTGCTTCCCGTTGGATGAGAAGATGGAGTGCGGCCCGAGCGTTATCTCTGTCGACTTCTGCCTCACTCCACCAATAGGCCAGTCGTCGAACCGCGTTGCAAGAATCGCCTTGAGGTTCTCCGGCTCGCAAGTGAAGATTATCCACCTCCCCGTCGCCAGGTGCCAGAACGTGTTGCTGCCCACGCGGCTGAACGCTGAATGCCAGACCTGGAGGACATTGTTGACTTTGATGGCATTTATCATCTCGAGTAGCCAGTCCAGTCCAAAAATGGGCTCGCTGTGGGCGTACACAGCGGCTGGTTTGGTGCCATAAACACGGTGCTTCCGAAGCCAGTAGTGCTTGTTGTGGCAGTAAAGGAAGACAGGAGCGACGAAGATGATGGCCCATGGCGGGAAATAGGAAGCATAGGGTGTAAGCTGATGTTTCTCGAAATGAACAGATAGCTGCTCGAGCACAGCCAGGGCCATCCAGGCCCCAGGCAGTGTCGCTGTCCCCAGGTAGAGTGTCTCAGCCATCTTTGTTCCTTCCAGGATGTATGTGGCTGGAACGCCAGGTTCATCTGGGGTCGGAGATCGCGTGGACGAGGTAGCTTTAAATAGGCTTTCCTATTTGACAACTGACGCCATGTGAGCAACCCCGCAGTCTTATTGTAGTTAATTTGAATGAGAAAGCGTTGCGTTGCTTTTACTCCTGTCGGTGATGGAGTAGCTGGTTGGTCAAGCCTCGATCGTTGACACCTCTACATCACTTGTTGCAACCAAACCTGCAGCTTGGGGACTGCCGGATTGCCGTTTGTCTTGCATAAACGGCATGTGAACGCAGTCCGACTCTCCGCACCTCCCAACCACAAGTCCTACGTAAACATGCCGGGACTTAAACAGATTCCCCGCATCATCGGGTTAATGGAGGGAAGGGATGTAAGCTATTAGCAATCACCGGGGTATCAGGTTATTTGAGAGTAGTGTAGACTGCTAGCTATCACGAGGTGTGTATCGGATATTAGGGATGGGAGTTACGCAAGACTTGCCAAAACGAAGGTCATTTCCCGAAATTATTGGGCAAGCTCCGAAGTGCCGACACATGTACCGAGGGGCAACTATTGGTGCCAGGCCAGATGACGACGGACGGGCGTGAGCTAGGGATATTGGTTGATAAACGGCGAGGTATGTACAGCAAAGGCTCCGCTATACAGGGGCTCAGTGCAAGAGACACAATGACCCTATGAAAGCAAAATGAACAATAGATAAAAAATTCCAACCCAACTCCCGTTCTAGATAAAACCCATCTGATCTAGCTGACGCCCTTACATAGTAGGAATACCCTCAAACTCCGCACATCCTAGTGCGCATACACACGTCGCTGCTGGCCAAAGGTCTTCTGGGGTCCGCGAGCGAAGGTGGAGTAGGCGCGAGCCTACTAGACGGCCTGAGCAGTGCGGTTAAGCGACTGGCTGGCAGCCTGAGCAGCACGACGAAGGCGGGCCTCGAGATTAGAATCGCCCATCATGGCGCGTCCATGAGAAACAAAGTCCTGGTAGATGGGGACAAGAGCCTCGGAGCTGAGATCGCAGCCGTAGTAGAAGAGAACGCTCCCATTACGGTTGAAGCTGCCGTCGGCCTTCTCAAAGAACCAGGTCAGGTTCTCGTCCTCCTCACTGACGGTCCAGACGAGGCTGGGGTTGTCCTTCTTGATGGAGGCAAAGACATTCTCGGCAACGTTGCTCAGCCAGCCAGACTTGGTGATGTTGAGGGTAGCCAGCGTGGCCATGGGACGGCTCTCGCTGGGGGGAATGACGACAGCCAGGCACTGCATGGCATCATCAAAGTAAGCGGTGAACGGGTTCTCCTTGAGGAAATCGACGAAGCGGTCGACAGTAGCTTCGGCATCAAGGCCCTCTCGATCCCTAATGAGGGTGGCCTTGATCTTGTTCAGGTCCTCAAATTCGGAGACGGAGGAGACCTTCTGGATCTTGTCTCCGCGGCGGATGAGCGTACCGGCACCTGAGTCGGTGAATAGCTCCTTCTGGAGGTCGCTGGGGTGGATGATGGCAACGCTGGAGCTGCGGGGGAGAGTATCCAGGAGGTCCTTGATCTCCTTAATCTTGAGACGAGTGCCGTACCGGCACCAGGGCTGGGCCATGAGGTGGTCAAACTCCTCGTCAAGGTTAATGTGGGAGATCTTCTCGCCGTCGCCATTGAACAGGCCACCCTTCTCGGACAGGTACACCATCTTGAGAGGCTCAAGGGCGCGGGCGAGCTCAGCAGCCGCAACGTCGGCGTTGACGTTAAGGAGGTGGCCGTCCTCGGACTCGGCCATGGATGTCATGATGGGGACGTAGCCGGCCTCAATGGACTTCTCAATCGCCTCCTTGTTGACCTTGGTGACCTTGCCCACGTACTTCCACTTGTCCTTGTCGAGGTAGTCAGCCATGAAGACACCGCTCAGAGAGCGGGTTGCAACACCGAGCTCGTCGAGCCTGTCGGTGAGCTTGAGGTTCTCCTCGAGGAAGAGCTTGCGGGCGACCCCGAGGGTCTTTGCGTCGGTGATGCGGATGCCCTCCTCGAACTGGGGCTCGACTCCCGCCTCCTCGAGGAGACGGTTGAGCTGGGGACCGGCGCCATGAACGATGACGGGGTAAAGGCCCAGCTCGTAGAGGAACAGAAGGCTGCGGCACAGCTCGTCGAGGTAGTCAGTCAGGATGGCGCCGCCAACCTTGATGACGGCGAACTTCTGGGACGAGACCGAGGTGAAGAGCTTAAGGTACTGCTGACCCTCACGCTTGCTTCCGATGCTGCTCACCGTCTGAGCGACAATCTCACGGGTGCGGTCACGGGCGGGCGCCACCGCGAGGGCTCTGGTGGTCGAAAGGGCTCGGCAATTGTTGAGACACTGGTTGAGGCATCGGTTCGATTTCGGAGCGGCGGCAATTGACCCAGGCCGGGCCACAGCGCGACGGGCACCGGCCCGCAGGGCCACGGAAGCAGCAGACAGCATGATATTCGGGTGCTTCAGCCCAATTGATGCGGTGGTGAGCGGGCAGGTCGTGGGTGCAGTGTGATGTTCAAGGATGGAAGGTTACCTCGGTGCCCTAGACCGGCGGTGACTGTGGTCGTGTTTCGGGGGCTACTTATGACTCTGGCACCCACAGTGGGGGAGGGGCGCCAGGCGATATTTTTTTTCTCTCTTCTGCCAAAGTGGCCGAAGCCGCAGCCACGGACGTCGGTGGGAGGCCTGAGGAGCAGCACTCTTTCATGAAAGTTTACAGCGCATGAGACGTCACTGCGGAGCTACAATCTTAAGCATCTGGCTTGCCTTGGAATATGGACTAATATGTGTAGCAGGGTTCCGGTGTGCTGTCATTAATTCCCTCCCATCTGTACGTACCTATATACCCGAGTTTCGCCCTATTTCAAGGTACAGAGTAGCAGTACTCCGTACAGCCACGTGAGTTCTGTCTCTGGTTGGCCTCGCCAACAACTGCTTTGTCGCCTCGTTGCCGGGTCGACACACGCAGTTGCAATTGTTCCAATACCAATACATACGTATACACAACACTAATATATCGCATCATAATGATATTGTATCTCCATTAATCACGGGCAGAAAACGCCTAGCCTCCATTCGTACATGTAGTCGGACAAGCCATCCTTGGATGGCGACAAGGTGATGCTTGACCGGCGCCTTCCGCTCCTAACCAGCTGGTGCAATCGACGAAAACATAACCATGGCCAACATGAAGAAACTCCCCCAGCGTCATAGCGGATTCGTAGCGTATGCGATGGCGGTGCATCGACTCGTCTCATCTCCGCACGTGTTCGTAGCCAGCGACCATCAGTGTCGCCTTGATCGCGTGGCGGGTAGACCCAAGATAACCAAAGAAAAACGACACCTCATCGCGTCGTAACAACTGCCGTGCCGCATTAGCCAGTGAGTTCTAAGTCGAATAGAGAAGAGTATATCCTACCAGCGGGAACAATGATGACGACCAGAAGAATGATGATGCCGACTACCAGGCAGACACGCATCTTCATGTCCTTCCACCACATCTGCTTCCGGACCCGGTTGGCACCGCGGCGGAAGCCTTGGGCCGAGATGGCCAGGTTGTCGGTCTTGTCCTGCAGAGCATCGAGACGTTCGCCGCGCTGGGAGACCTTGTTGATGTTGTCGCGCATAACACCGACGGTGTCGTCGATTTGCTAGGAGAAGCATCGTGTTAGCAACCATGATACTGATAAGGCGCTGTTTTTAGAGACCCGTAGAGTGTCGTGCTGATGGATTTCGGGTCGACGACGATGCTGTCCATAGGGTGTTGAGGATGACACGCCAGTCCGCAAAGTTTATTTCCCAGCCGTCAGCGACATGCGCCTAACAGTCGCAAACCCGGTTTCGCGACTAGCAGTAGAGGTTGTAGTTCCCATGGATGGCTTGTCCAATGCATCTTGAGTATCGCAGTCGTGACAAGGGGTTTCGTATGGCCCAGGGCCAAGTCATGTTGCGAACCAACTGTGCCGGCGCCAGATACCCGAGCGGACTGTATCATCGTCGTCCAACATCGTCGTCCAACATCGTCCGAAGGCGTATCCATCTGAATCTCCAGGAGACGGAGAGGAACTTACTGCTTGAAGGGCCTGAGTCCTGGCGTTGCCCCCTTGGCCCTGCTGGGGCGCGGACTGGCCGCTGGGGATGTAGGGGTCGTAGGGGGGTTCCTGATCAGGCATGGTAACGGCGGGTGGTGGCTCGAGAGAGCTTCAAATGTAGGAGTTTCGGGGATTGGGGCGCTTGATGCAAAAATGCGAGCGATTCTCTAGTTGCGGCGAAGGGCGCTGGATGTCGTGGGTGGGAATGACTTGTTTGCGTTGAGAAAGAGGTTGGAAGATGAAGGATGGGGATGAGACAAGGACCCTACTGGGGGGAGGCCAAATCACTGGCCAGAACGAGGCGCTGCATGGGGTGACGAAAGCGCTGGCCCAACCTGGCAAGTGGCTGGGCCACTCGTTCACATGCTCTGTTGCGCCACACAAGTAGCAACGGTGGCTGGCATGCATCCCTTTGTCTAGTCCATGTGCATTTTGTTTCTCACTTAATCGCGACAGTAGGGGCTCTCATTCACACAAACCACCAGTGCCTCAGAGAATTCAAGATGCCTCGTTTGGCTTTGGCACACCGCCACTTTATTGTCCCGTTCACCCAAACACTCCCTGTCACAGCCCGATGCCTAGCAACGCGTTACGGGTGAGAGTGGGTCAAGAAATGTGGCTGGTGCTCCTATCCTGTGGCTGTACGGATACGAGTAGCGATATGCACGGTACCCCTCTGACGGTCTGACTGTCTGAGTGGAGGGAGATTGGTCACTTAGTCAAATGCCTACCGAATCTCCTCACCTTCATTCTAAATTGTTCACCCAGGCAGGCCCCAAACGACAAATGAGCCTAAAAATACAAGTGGGGTTGAGACTGCGACAACTCTTTTGCCCTGCTGGCGTTGGACTCTGGTGACTCAATGGCGACACCTGTAGTCGGTGCCGCCCCCGCCAATGCTAATTCGAGCCTGTCCCCAGGTCTGGTATCTGGGCCCCAAAGAGTCTCCGTTTCGTGAACAGCTGGGACTTGCGATGCGGATGAACTGTTGGTCATGGGTGGGGTTGCGCCACGACAACCCTCGGCGGCCTTAGAACAGTACCACGAGTGTACTTCGCTCATCGACCGTAGAGGAAGCCGCTCCCATTCCTTGAGGCGCTCGGTCTTGTTCCGGCCCGTGGAAATAGAAGACCGCAGAGCCGGTGGGATATATGACAGCGAAGGTTCGGAATCACCACCATGCTTCTGTTTGAGAATGTGGAAAAGAGCTGCTTCGGTCTCAGCAAGCCGAGCCTCCAGCTTGTTGACATAGCCCAAAGGCAGCCCTCTAACACCGACCATCAGCGGAAGAAAGTAGTTCACCGACGCGGAGGGACTAAGACCTTTTATTCTGCTCAGGGTAATGGCATTGCGAGGGATCATGGGTACACTGCAAGCAGACGGGACTCGAGGCGAGTCAGCATACCTCTACGGCTCAGGGGAGATGCCAATGTTCTCAGTCCTTACAGTCTTCGGTCGCACTAGATGCAATGGTCAAAGGTATTCCCAGGGGCGTATATATTTACATGCATGAGTATATGCTACTCACCCTCCGCTTCTTGGTCCTGCAGGGCTCGCAAGCGATGGAGTTGTGTGGCGAGGAATCACTTCTCCGGCCCCGCCTGCTACGAAAGTTCTCCGCCATGGATCTAGGGGGGCATCGTAACCGGTTCACCGGTTTATCTTGGTGGTCTATATTAGGCCAACGATGGGAGATGGTGCCACGTCGAAATTATCGTGACGAAACAACCTGAGTTGGGAATAATCAATAAAAGCAGGAGGAGGAAGGGTGTACGGATAAGAGAGCGGGGGTTTCTTTGTCCGCCTAATTTGGACTGGTGGGCAACACCCTCACCTAACCTGTACACCATCACCATCTCACCTTGTGATCATAATCCTCTTCATCACATGGTATCCCTGCGTTCTCGATGCTTTTCGTGATTGGTCTGCTGAGACAACCGTCAACCATCGTCCCACATTGAAACCTACCAGCCTACTACAGAGGAGACATTAGGAGATGATAGGAGACCGACTAGTTTAAGATTCACAATACTTCGACTGCATAACGGCTATGCTGTCGCCATGGCGGCTGCACAGTCGCCGCACAGTCTCTCCGATCCTGGCAACCTCACTCCCAGCCAAACTACTTCCGCGTCCCGAAAGCGCAGGCGATCCGTCGACCAGGGACACTGGGGGCCCACCACGCGCGAACATGGCCTCATGAGAGACACGGGTGAGCACGACTCCGCACGCTTTGTCGGCAGCAGCAGTGGTATTCACTTCATCCGTAATGTCCACGTCCGGTTGGCGCGGCGATCCGCGGCCAATGTGAGCAAACAGCTTGGTGAGCTGGTCCCCGGCGAGGACGATCAGCTCAGGCGAAAGACCGCCCACGCAGACGACGAACATGCATCCATCTGGAAGGAAGGTGAAGTTGACGTCAACGATGACACGCTTCCATCCTTTGACCAGCTGGTGCGGTGGTCAAAGAGTTACTTTGAGTCGTGGCACCCTATTCTGCCATTCCTCCATGGACCTGAGGTGCTTCGAATCCTGGAAGATGCTAGCAAGTCTGGACTGTCCTCCCTTCACCACCTCGATCGCTCTATTCTAAGATCTGTTCTGTCTATCTCTTTGGCAGATAGTCGGCAAGGCACCCCGTTAGGGGAAACTATCCCCTCCCCGTTCCTCTTCGGCACGGTGGATGAGGCCGTGTCTTGTTCCCAGTTTGCCTTACGTCAACCAGCATCAATAAGAGCGACCCAAGCAGCTTTAAGTATCCAGCTGTTCCTGATATCCATGCTCTGTCTCAACGCAGCCTCTCGACTTGGTGGGCTCATTGTCCGAATGGCATTTCATCTGGGACTTCACCGTTGTCCAGCCCGGTATCCCTTCTTCACGGGAGAAGAGGCATCCCGCAGGCGGAGGGTGTTCTGGTGCCTGTACTGCTGTGAGAGATTCCTGTCTCAGTCTCTAGGCCTGCCATTAGACATACGGGATGATGATGTGGACGTTTGCTACCCCGGCGAGGAACAACATGGAGTCTCTCAAGCAGAAGATGGAAATGATGAGAGACTCCAACTGCTAACTTACATGACCAAGCATGCCAAAATCCGGGGCCTGATACTCGAGTTACGCAACAAGTCAATCCACGCGCGCCAGGATACGGCTGAGAGATCTCTTTTTGTTCAGACAGAACTGGCAAAGTGGTCCAACGAGATCCAAGACACAGTAGAGGGAGCTGAGCTGGCAGATGATGTCGAGGATGAGGCCTGTGCAAAACTCATCTCCCCAAGCCACCGTCTTGTGCTTCTGTTATCCAAGTACGAGTCGACTATTTCCCTGAACAGGCCCTTAATGGCTTCCGACCCCTCCTCGCCGGTCTGGTCCTCAGCTATGCAAGCTTGTATATCAGCTGCTAAATCCATCTGCATCGCTATGAAACGATACTCGGCCCGCAACAGGAACCCTGCGGATCCAGCAGGACGAACTCTGGCGGCACCCATGCTCTGGCCGGCCTTCATCTGGGCCACCTGGATAAGCGCATTTGTCCTCGCCTACGCTGTATTCGAGCAGCAGATGCCGCTGGAGAGTGCTCTAAGGTCAGCAGGAGGGGATTCCAGAGGTATAGGTTAATTATGATATACTGACCTCGTTGCTCAGACATATCGAGTCCAGCAAAGAAGCACTCCGCCACATTGCAACCCGCGACACGTCTTGGCCAGAATACTGTTTATCTGCCATCGATGAACTTACCTGTGCCGTGAAGGAGCTATCGAAAGCCCCCGAAGCCGCTTCTAGGATTTCAACATCCGGCACGGAGACTTCTGGGATAGACGATCACCATCACGCTGCGACTCGTATCACCCGGAGAAAGACCCAATTGTATGACTCGGCACGTACAACAGCCTCGAACTCAAATCAGCCTGACTCTTGTGGGCCAAGCCGACCTGCAGCCTCTCCGGTTGTTATCAGCTCGGCCAACTTGGGGCTAGGAACACCCGAACCACTCATCCATGATAATCCACCACACCGAATCCCGCCCGAGTCGCTACAGAACACGCAGACTTTCTCAGGCATGCGAAACCAACACTCTCATTCTCCACTAATGGCAGGAATCTCCCAATCTGCATGGACCAGGCAGCTCACGACGGCCCCCGGGCCATTGCCAGCAGCAGCAGCAGCAGCAGCAGCAGTGGCATATGAGAGCGCCGAAACAGGGCCAACTATCATGCCTAGTGAGGGTCAGGAATCCATGATGTGGTACGATCAGCTGTTTGATAGCTCTTTTGCCACCATCGACAACCCATTCTTAGCCGCAGCTCAGTTCGACCAATATACGGACCCTACGTGGTCCCATCTGAGATGATTGTGTCCATTAATCTTGCACTATAGATACATCATGTTTCTTGTTTGATCTCGAACCTCTGGTAAGGATTTTAAATTCTTCAAGGAAGTTTTGGTTCGGTTTACCACGGGGCGTGAGTTTTATCAGGACTATCGGGAGACCCGGTGCCGGTGGTGCAGGCCAACTCAAACGTTGTATTAGTGGCCGTAGCCGTCACTGTAAAAGTAGGTAAGTGTACGATGTAATTGCAGGACGTGCTGGCACTGCATTGGCAACGGACAGACTGGCGGTCTTCTTTCAGGCGTGGAGCTTACCGTAGCTGAGACCCATATGAAGATCATCAAGTTGACGGCGTAGTCTCTGCCCTTTTGCAAAGAGGAACCAGGAGACAGCCGGCTTAACGATGTTATTATGAATATATGGATCAAGTAGCAAAGAAAGGCATATAAGCGCCGTTATGCTCTTCAAAACGGAGGTGTCAGGGGTCAGAGCGACCCGCGTGGTGGAGGCTTGTATATATACCCTTTTATTCTTGCTACGCCTTAACTACCTCATTACTCGCGTTTTACCCATGATCTTGGTATCCCTAGAATCTAAATCATTAGAAGATCATGTATTTATCGTGGTAACAAGGAGAGCAGAACAGTCAGCACGACGCTGGTCGGGTGTAAGAAAGAGAGTCGGCAGTGGATGCCAGGTGTCCACGGCGGTCTTCAGCTGTATGATATTGCAAAAAATTGAGGATATATCTCCAAAGCAACTACTGTTTTGTCGGGGATGATCAAGTGCGGAGGTACCCGGATCGCTTCCGGGGTGGGGTTCGGACATCCGGAGCGGGGAGACAACCGTAACATATTACGCTGTCCGCGGGCTTTTCTTACACCGTTACGTGGGGAATCTCTGCACACCACTCCAGACGACGAGGTGGGTCGGTCCATCTGTGTGTGTGCGGATATAGCAGGACAATTCCGAAAAAGTGCTTGTTGGGCATCATTCGGAGGGGACTGACTGACACAAACCCCTTCATGCCCAGGTCATCACTACCAAAGCAACTTGAATCTTACATCGGATCGCATCCTCCGCATCGCGTTCAGCATGTCGCCCAGTACCGTTCAAGGCAAGAAGTTCTACAGCATCGCGTCCATCCCAGCCGACGGGATCGGTCCCGAGGTCATCGAGGCTGGTATCGAGGTCTTGAAGGCGCTCGCTGAGGCCCGGCAATCCTTCGAGCTCCAGTTCACCAACTACGACTGGAGTTCCGAGACTTACAAGAAGACGGGAAAGTATATCCCGGATGGCGGGCTGGAAGATCTCAAAAGGCACGATGCTATACTCTTTGGCGCCGTGGGTGCTCCAGGTAGGCAAAAAACCCCGAAGCATCATAATATGGGCAGGCGTTCAGGACTCACACCAGAACATAGACGTCCCCGACCACATCTCCCTCTGGGGTCTCCGGCTAGCCATCTGCCAGCCGTTCCAGCAGTACGCCAACGTGCGTCCCACGCGGGTCCTCCCGGGGACGCAGTCACCGTTGCGCCACTGCGGGGAGGGTGACCTCAACTGGGTCATCATCCGCGAGAACAGCGAGGGCGAGTACGCGGGCCAGGGCGGGCGGTCGCACCGAGGCAAGGCGTGGGAGACGGCGACCGAGGTGTCCATCTTCACGCATCACGGCATCCAGCGGCTGATGCGCTTCGCCTTCGAGACGGCGCAGTCCCGGCCACGCAAACTGCTGACCGTCGTCACCAAGAGCAACGCCCAACGCAACGGCATGGTCCTCTGGGACGAGGTGGCCGCCAAAGTGGCCAGCGAGTTCCCAGACGTGACGGTGGATAAAATGCTGGTGGATGCGATGACGACGAGAATGGTGCTCAAGCCTGAGACACTGGATACCATTGTCGCCACCAATCTAGTGAGTTGTGTCGCGGCCAAGTAATTTCATTTCAGAGTCTAATAACCCGGCGTACGAGTAGCATGCGGATATTCTCTCTGACCTGGCAGCTGCACTGGCTGGGTCCATCGGGATTGCGCCCACAAGCAATCTCGACCCGACGCGCGAGAATCCGTCCATGTTCGAGCCGATCCATGGGTCAGCGTTCGACATCACGGGCAAAGGCGTGGCCAACCCCGTAGCGACCTTCTGGACGGCGGCCGAGATGCTGGCATGGCTGGGCGAGGGCGAGGCTGCAGCAGCGCTGATGAAATCGGTGGAGAGAGTCTGCAGCAGCGGCGTCATAACGGCGGATCTGGGCGGCAAGGCGACGACCCAGGAGGTGACGGCGGCGGTAGTGGCTGACATTCGCTCCAAGGCCTGAGTAATGGTGACAGATTAGGCGCGTACGTACGGAGTACAAGATCGACAATTCGAGAATAATGGTAACGAATGCGATCGAGGATCCGAGCATGGGGCCGTATGCGGACAAGCTGCTAATGCATGGCTACTATATATCTTACGAGTAGGTGTCTGCTTTCGTGAGTAATACCTGGAACAACACTGAACCCAGTGATGATCAGAAATACCTCGTTTGCAGCCGAGTGCCTGATGACAATGATTACGTGAGGCGTTAACCCGTCGAAGTTTGAACTGTCGGGTGGCGGCGCGGTGTGTTTGGTTCCTGGCTAATAACAGTAGCCGAAAACGGAAACATTTTTTTATTCCTCCCTCGGGACTGGACAAGGATCGTCGTCATCCGGATTCCGGAGGGTAAGGGGTCAAATCATCAATGGCCATTCGAATCAACAACATCGCTGTGCACAGCGCATCCTGAATCGGGATCGACCATTGAGGAGCAAGGAGAGCCATTCGTGCATGTGAGAAATCGGAGACTTTGGCTTGGTTGGGGGATGACATTTCGATCCAAGGATGCCCTGGCCAGGTGGTGGGCTCCCGCCCCTCCCCCAGGGAGTCCAGGGCCGCCCAGGCTACCTATGCACATAGTAAGGTTACGAGAACCAGCTGCTGTCCATTGAGGAGACCACTGAGTGTCCAGGGCTGGAAGCGCCCCTCCCATTAGGGCCCATCACGTCCCACAGCGCCTGCAATGAGTCGGAGGGCCCCGTGTTCGGGTATTACGTGCCCCGTGTTAGTGGAGCCCATTGCGTTGCCCACCGTTGCCCAGCCTCTGAAATCAGGCTTTGAGCCGCCGCGACTCTGCATCCATCGTCCCTGTTTCTTTTTCTGCTTCCCATCCATGGGCGCTCCTTCCCATGTCTCATCACCACCACCACCTACACCATTCCCATCGCCGAATGCGGGGGGATTGTTGTGTCTCTTGTCTGGCGGGTTGATCGTTGAGACAACACTTGCGTGACTTGCTACATCGCGTCGCCGTCATATCATCTTGTTGCCCTTACTTTATACTATTCCTGGTGCATTCATGATACATGCATCCCAGCAGACCCTGGGTGATCGACGTGACAACGCACCACCGCCCAGCTCCAGCAACCGCCATACTGTGCCATTGCCAGCAGTCGACGACAACTGCTTTGTTGCAGCCGCCGACAAAAAAAAAAACCTCAACCCTCGACTAACAGCTAGTCTGTTATTGCGCCTTCGCCTTTCCAGCCCCGCCAGCATCATCTCGTCCGATTCTTGCCCTGATTTCGGAACTTTTGCGCCGTCAGACTCCCCATCGCAGCCAGTATCTTCCCACCGTCCCAGATCCGAGTATATATGATAGCACATGGCTCGTCATTGTTGCTAGCTTCATCCTCGAAGTCACGATGCGTCTCCAAAGAGGGCCGTCGAGCTTCGGCTGCCGGTTGGCGGTTCTGCTGCTAGCCGTCGTCTCTGCTAGATTTACCATGGCATACGATCTGGATACGGACTCGAAAGGTACGTATCCACGCCACCATGCGGCCTACCATACCGCCTCCGGTGCAGCGCAATGACGACTCAGGGCTAACCTTTGCCAGACTCTATAAAAAGCATCGCAAAGGACATCACTAAGGATATGCTCACCTTCTACCACGGCGACGAGCCTGGACAAATACCAGGCGTGCTGCCCGAGCCGCCATACTACTGTAAGTCCCACCACTCTCGGCCCGATTCCGGATGTCGTATACCTCGTTTGGCGAGACATAGACCTGATTATTCTCCCAGGGTGGCTAGGTGGTGCCTTGATGGGCACCCTCATCGAGTACTGGTACTACACCAGGGACGATACCTATGTCGACCTCACCAAGCAAGGCCTCTTATTCCAGGTTGGCGAGCACAATGACTATATGCCGAAGAACCAGACCCTCACCGAGGGAAACGATGACCAGGGCTTCTGGGGCCTCGCCGTCATGTCCGCCGCCGAGTACAACTTCCCGCACCCCAAGCAAGATGAGCCATCGTGGCTCGCCCTCGCCCAGGCTGTCTTCAACACCCAGGCCGCTCGCTGGGATATGGAGAACTGCAACGGCGGCCTGCGGTGGCAGGTTTTCAATTGGAACAAGGGCTGGGACTACAAGAACTCCATTTCGCAGGGCACATTCTTCGCTCTTGCGGCTCGCCTGGCTCTCTTTACCGGAAACGAGACGTACGGCCATTGGGCCGCCAAGACATGGGACTGGATGACAGGGGTTGGGTTCATCGATGAGCATTGGTACGTCTACGACGGCGCCCATATTCCCAACAACTGCACCAAGATTGTCCCTTGGCAATTCACCTACAACGCGGGTACCTTCATCCATGGGGCCGCCGCCATGTACAACTTCACCGAGGACCAGGAATGGAAAGACAGGCTGGATGGACTTCTCAAGGGCGCCAAGGTCTTTTTTACAGGTCCCGAAAAGAACATCATGGAGGAGGTGGCCTGCGAGCCTGTAGACCGCTGCAACATCGATCAGCAGTCCTTCAAGGCCTATCTCAGCCGTTGGCTTGCGGCCACCACCCAGTGGGTACCCGAAACGTCCGACATCATCTTACCCTGGCTCCAAGCTTCGGCAATAGCCGCGACGAACCAATGCGTTGGCGGGGACAATAAACGAATGTGTGGCATGAAATGGAGCACGGAAAAATACGACGGGACGACCGGCGTCGGGCAGCAGATGGCGGCGCTTGAGGTGACGCTCTCGTGCATGATCAAGGATCGAGGTCCTATTTTGACCTCCAGCACGGGAGGAGAAAGCAAAGGCGACCCGAATGCCGGTAGTGATGACATTGGGAGGGAACGTCCGGAGGGAAACATTGTGTTCGCCCCCATATCGACAGGCGAGCGTGCTGCGGCCGGCATTCTTACGGCATTGGTCATTGGGCTCCTAGTGGCGGGTATATTTTGGCTGTTCGTGGACGAGACCTCAGACAAGAGCCCCCTGAAGCAGATGAAAGATTTCAAGTTTGCCGCAGCGACAGTTGCTGCGGTTCCGGCGGCAGGGGCTGCGGCCGTCCTTCGGAAGAGGAACACGCAAGAGGTGAACGAGAAGGGCGATGCGAACCAACTTTCGTCCGCCAGCCCCGAGGGCAGCTCGTCCGAGCAGGTCAATGCTCCGCCAGCAGCCGCGATGCGTGTATCCAGGGTGGAGAACAGAACGGAGCGGCATTCGCGGAGGGTGTCAAATATGCCCCTAGGATGGCCTAACAATGCGTCCATACGGTCGAGCGTGGTGGTGGAGTCGGGCAGTGAGCGGTCGCCATCAAACCAAGGCCACAGCTCCGACTCTGCTCAAATCTCTGAGGATGGAGACGTGAATCCGGCCTCGGCTTCAACACAGCCACGACCGCCTCAGCCGTCTCACCAAGCAGACGACGAAATCAGCCCCGCCCCGCCACGCGGATGAGACAAGCACATGGTTTGCTTGGAATTGAAGTACTTGGGTATTGGGAGCATGGAATGGATAGAATTGTTTTGATGCATTGTTTTCATTGCTGGTGTTTACTGGGACTGGCGCTAGGGCACTTTTATCAAGAATGGGTGGTGTTTTTTTTTTTTTGGAGACTAGGATCCCTCTCAGTCCTTGATGCTACGGGAAACAGAGTATCTGTTTTTAGCATGATTTAAAACTCTCCATATAGATTTAGATGATGAGTACCTAATTCTTATTACCGTTACGAATGCCGTATGGTAGTGCTGGTGATGTTCCTTGGCGAGTTCCCCGAGGCATAGTCTAGTCTAGAGCCGGGTACCGATAGTTTACAGTCACTTGGTTCACACTGGAGCAATCACTTCCGTCCAAGCATTCATGATCTGATTTCAACCAGATTTTTCTCGCTATTCGCGTGTACCAGGAAAGCCGATGGTATCTGCCGCCCTTTATGCCGACTTGAGGTACGTCGCCTTCACAGCCTCCTTCTCCCTCTCCAAGTACTTATCAAAGCTACTCAGAGGGAAGTTCCAGGCCTTGAACTCATCCATGTCAATGAACTTGGCCATGGACCTCATGGCCAGCTGCCCGCCGACAAAGGGATTGGTGGCCTTCTGGGCATCAATGTCCTCATCCGTCATGGGCACCATCTGCAGGTCCCGCCCCGTCACGGCCGCCAGCTTGGAGACAATCTCCCCCATGGTGAGCATCTCATCGGCATAGCTCAGCGTCACGCCGTGGAACCGCGCCGGATCGAGCAGCGCGGCCGCCGAGACGGCCCCGATGGTGGCGGTGTCAACCAGGGGCAGCACCACGCCGGGCTGCAGCGCCGTGGTCCACCGCCCCGTGTCGGCGAGCCCAGAGACCTGCATCCTGGCAAATGGGTCGACGTAGTTGGCCATGAAGTTGCCCGGGCGCAGCACGGTGTGCGTGGGCAGCGAGGACGAGCGCACCGCGCGCTCAATGTCCACCTTGGAGGCCAGCAGGGCGGCGAGCATGCTGTCCTTGTCGAAGAATTCGAACTCGTCTGCACGGTCGATGCCTATGCCGCTCGAGTAGACGGCGTGGGTGGCGCCTGCGGCGGCGGCGGTGCGCATGATGAGGTCGGCCTGGCGCAGGTTGGCGCCCAGGTCAGTGAAGTCGGGCATGAAGTTGAGGAAGACGGCCTGGGTGCCGGCGAGGGCGGCGGCAAGGGCCTCGGCATTGTCGAAGTCGCCGTGCCAGAGCTTGACGCCCAGGGAGGCAAGGGCCTTGGCCTTGGGGGTAGTTGGGTCTCGGGCGAGGGCGTGGACGGTGGCGCCGGTGGTGAGGAGGTGGCGGGCGACGGCGCCTCCCTGGGTGCCAGTTGCGCCGCAGACGAAGATGGTGGGGGACATGTTGGGCAAGGTGTACTTCTGAAGAGGGTGTAAGTCTAAGTGTAGAGGAGAGGTGCTTGGTTGAAGATGTTACCTAGTAGTTTGAGGGTACAAGTCTAAATGTAGAGGAGAGATGCTCAAGTGAAGATGGAGTTAGAGTTCAAGTCCTTGGGTATGAAAGCCAGCCCAAGATGCATTTTTATAAGAATGTCTAGGCTAAGGAAGGTGGTATGCAGCCCAGATCGGAGTTCCGTCGATGCTTGCCGTTGCCCCGTTTCCAGCTCCGCCATCACTCCGATTCCACCCCGGGCGGAGTTCCGCCTTTCTCCACTTTTCCCGATGTCAGCTTCAGGAGCTCAGCAGCTCAGGAGCATCGCCCACCTCACAATCTCATCAGGCACCATCGTTCACCGCAATCCTCACCAAGTCTCCCCATACTCGTACCGCATTATCATATCCCTATGCTGGCACTCGACTCCCCTCCCCCCATGTCACTGACCTCGCGGGAACGCCACAACCCACCACCACGACAGAGGTCCTGCGCCGCGTGCATCAAGGCCAAGCGCAGATGCGACGCCGGATTTCCGTCGTGCATGAGGTGCTCCCAGCGGGGGATTCCATGTGAGCTACCGGTTCGGAGGAGCCGCCGGGCCACGCATGGAGGCCCCTCGTCCGGCGCGACCCCGTCCTCCATGACCATGCCAGACCTGCCCAACCTATTCTCCTCAGCTACGTCGCCTGTTCCCATGGATCCCTCGTGTGCCTTGCTCGAGGATAACCTCTTCACTACCCTGGGCCCTGTCCTTCCCAGTGTTGGGCTCCCCGACCTTGCACAAGAACCGGCCGATCCACAGTTCAACTTCCTTATGCAGTCCCTTGATGAGCCGGCCCTGGAGCTTATCCACCAAGCCTCGACAATGGCAGCGCCCACTACCAAGAATTTCGAATACGCCCCCGAAGTTCCCATGCGGAGACTGCAATATGCCATTGACCAGATCAAAAAGGTGCCCTCCATGATGGTGCTGGAGACCCAGACGCCCTGGAGCCATCCCAAGCTCTACGAGGATGAGATGCCCCGATCTATGCAGGGTAAACATGCCTCACCCAGGATCATGCTATGCAATATTATATCACACGGCTGACTCGTGCCAGACGCCTATGCCTGCTGCGCACTGTACATGTCCAAGAACCGGTGCAACGCCCCCGTCGTCCTACGCAGCATCCACGCGCGCACCAACGAGCTCATGGCCCAGCCCGAGCCCACGATACCCCTCGAGAGCCTCGCACGCACGCAGGCGCTCCTCCTGTACCACATCATCCGCGTCTTTGACGGCGACATTGCAACTCGGGCGTCGGCAGAGCGCACGCAGTCGGCACTCGAGGACTCGGCCATGGCGCTCCTGGCGCACGTCAACTTCGACGTGGGCGCCCAGCACCCGCCGTCGACGGAGCTCCCCCTACACCCGCTAGCGGCCACGAGGGCCTTCTGGCGCGACTGGGTGTTCCAGGAGTCCGGGAGGCGCACGCTCATCTTCACCTTCTTCCTACTACAGGCCCACCGCGTCCTTTCCGGCCAGCCCGTCTCGTCGTGCGACGGGCGCCTGGGCATGTGCCACTCCTTCACGCTGTCGGCGCCGCTGTGGCATGCGCGATCGCCTGTCGAGTTTGCGCGCGCCTGGGGCGAGACAAGCCACTTGGTCGTGGTCAATGCAACTCTTGGGAGTGTGATGGGTGAGGCGAGGGCGCAGCATGTCGACCTGTTTGGCAAGATCATCTTGACGTCCATCATGGGGGTTGATGAGGCCGAGGGGTGGTTTGCCTCACGAGGGGGCTCGCTGTGGGGGATCGTAGGGGGTTCATAATGCCCAACTCTATTAACTTAATATTTCAGAACTGTCTTTTGAGTACTGGTAGCAATAAAGTTCATGTTTACGATTTAACTCATTGGGTTTGACTTTGGAGGCTTGGAATTGGAACCGAGATGGCCGGCTGTAGGGTAGCTCACGGTCCAGATCACGGGAAGCGCCATCAAGAAGATCCTTGGCGTAATCCTGAGCCAAGAAACTCAGGGTCCCCAACTTTGAATTACGTTTCAACTTTGCTTCCTTTCACTGCTCCTCCACAAAAAGTCGCAACCCAGCGGCGTCCGACGCTCGATGCCCTACCCAATTGCCAGCGACTGATTCGTAGGGCACGACGACGCGGCACCATGTCTGCCCACCAACTCAACACCCGCGTCCTGCGTGACGACGGCGACAACGGATCGCTGCTGTCGCCCCTCGGTTACGACGACGACGCCTCCTCCGTGCACAGCCGAAGCGAGCAGGACACCGACAGCGATGACGACGAGCTGCAGCTGCGTGCCAGGAACAGCCGCGAGCTGCGCGCCCGCGACAGGCTGGTGCTGATGGAGGAGGAGGAGCTGGAGGGGCTCGTCACCGACTCGCGCCGCAGGCAGCAGCGCCAGCGCCGGGGCTCCGCCCTGGCCGTCCCCAACCCGCTGCGGATGCTCAAGCGCAGGGGAAGCAACTCGTCCATTGCCTCCGCGGCCAGCTCCGTCGAGGACCTGGTCGACGAGAAGCGCAGGTCCCGCCGCGCCCGCCGCCAGCAGAAGAGGGAGAGGCTCCTCGAGGACGCGCAGCACGGCGAGGATGGCGAGCTGATGTACGAGATGGAGGAGGGCGGTATGAAGGAGGGTTCGTCGACGGGTGAGAGCAGCGACCGCGATGATAGCGACGAGATGGATCGGCAGCGGCTCGGGATCATGGCCGATGCAAAGGCCCGGAGAGGCCAGACGTGGCGTCGATGGCTCCTCATCCATAGTCTCATCGCCATTGGCTTTGCCATACTGGTGCTCATGGCGTGGAAGCTATCCAAGAACAAGAAAGGCCCGCCCACCCCGAAGCAGGACTATGCCAGCAACGGCACGGCCTTGTTCGCACCAACGACCATCATCATCAGCCTTGATGGCTTCCGGGCCGACTTCCTCCAACGAGACATCACACCGCGCCTCAATGCTCTCATCGAGGACGGTGTGTCCCCAAAGTTCATGCGCCCGTCTTTCCCCTCCGTCACCTTCCCCAACCACTATACCTTGGCCACGGGCCTGTACCCGGAGAGCCACGGAGTGGTGGGCAACACCTTCTGGGACCCCGAGCTCAAAGCCGACTTTCACTACCAGGATCCGGATCGGAGCCTCCACCCAAAGTGGTGGGGTGGCGAGCCATTCTGGGTCACTGCGGAGAACCAAGGAATCAGGACCGCAGTCCACATGTGGCCGGGGAGCGAGGCACATGTTCTTCACGTCGAGCCAACCTTCATCGACAAGTTTGACGGCAAGGAGACTCTCGACAAGAAAGTGTCGCGGATCCTGGGATTCCTTGACAAGCCAGGTAAGGAGGATAAGACCGCGGCACCCGGCGAGATGAGGCCGCAGGTGATCGCCGCCTACGTTCCCAACGTGGATTCCGATGGCCACAAGTATGGCCCGAACAGCACAGAGATACGGTCTACCATTCAAAGCACCGACGGCTTTGTGGACCAGATTTTCCAGGGTCTGAAGCAGCGCAACCTCACAGACATTGTCAACATCATGATCGTGTCTGATCACGGCATGGCGACGACTGACACGTCCCGTCTGATCCAGCTGGAGGATCTCATCGACACATCTAAGATTGAGCACATCGACGGCTGGCCCCTTTATGGCCTGCGGCCCTACCACTCTGCTGACCTGCGTCCCCTCTACGATCAGCTGGCCAAGAAGGCTGAGTCGAACCCGAATTACGAAGTCTATCTCCGTGACGAGAATATGCCCGACAGATATCACTTCTCCAAGAACGACCGTATCGCTCCGCTGTGGATCGTGCCCAAGACGGGCTGGGCCATCGTCACCAAGGACGAGTTTGACGTGGCCAAGGCCAAAGCAGACGGCACCGTCTACCATCCCCGTGGACTGCACGGCTATGACCACGAGCACCCGCTCATGCGAGCCATCTTCATCGCTCGGGGCCCTGCATTCGCTCACCCCGCCAATAGCGAGATTGAAGTCTTCCGTAAGTCTGACCTGTTACACCTCCCGTTCCAAAAAAAAAACAGTTCACTTGTGTGCCATGCTCACACGCTTACCCTTCACAGAGAATATAGAGGTGTACAACATGCTGTGTGACTCTGTCGGTATCGAGCCCAAACCCAACAACGGCACCCTGCGGCTGCCGCTGAAACCTATTGGCGTCCACAAGCCCGGGGATATGCCTGAGCCCCCCGCGGACCCTGAGCCAGAGCCGGAGCGCCCTGCGGCTCCCAGTGCCCCCAGTGCCCCCAGTGCCCCTGATCCCCCGAGGCCGACGGCTCCTGGCAAGGCCGGAGGGGAGGCGTCATCGTCGGCAGAGGAACCCCCCAAGAAGACGCAGGAGGCATCAAAGCCTGCGCCCCCGAAGCCTGAGCCTACGAGCGAAAAACCGCCCGCGTCCGACGGAGACGATCACGATGGGGATGACGAGGGGTCCGAGGGTGGCCTCAAAGACTTGTGGGATTGGTTTACCCATAAAGTAGACAAGGTGTGGGACGCAATCACCGGTTCTGGCTGAGACTTGCTTGTATTTCTATTTCCCATTTCCAGGTTTGCTTTTTCCGTTCTACGGGTCTGTAGATGTAGGATCTCGAGCATGGAGTTTAGGGCGTACTGATATTTAGATTCGCGCAACGAATGGAGAGGTTAGAACAGCAACACACATTCAGATCATCGCGATACGCTGAGTAAGGTCACAGTGCTTATCAGTTGTCGGTTCGCCTAGGTAGGTAGTATGAGGCATTGCCACAAGGCTCGGGTGGTTGCCTCTTGCCTTGCATCGAATCGTTGACAGCGTGGCTTGCACACTGACTCGGAAAGTGCAACAGCGGCGCATGACAAGCTACACAGGTCCAACACTTTGCCATTCCAAGTCTACCCACAGTGAAAAAAAAATGTCGACCGTGCTTTTATTCACTGGCCGCTGCATGTTTTAATATCCGCAATACTAGGCGACCTCCCGGCGTAATGCCAGCACGAGGTTGCCATTTGCCAGACAAGCCCAACAGTGCAACAAGCGCCTACCTCCGCTTGGAAGTTGGTTGAGTGTCCAGCGCCTTCCTCGCACCCACACCTGCCCCACTAGTAGTCTAGTAGATTCCTATAGCGCCCACCTACCCAGCTAAAGGCCCCGAACGTGACGCGACAGCCAAACGCGGGCGGGTTCCTGGCTTTCGGGTTCCGGGGGCGTCCAACTTTGACGGTGCCTTCGGAAGGACCGACTTTATCTCTCTCCGTCCTCAATACCCACTCACTTTTCTATCATCGACATAAACTCTATCAGGGGCGTCTTGTTTTCGCCCAACCCCCAGCCTTGAAGCCAACACGGCCCCTGCCAGACAGTGGCCACTGGCCACGACGCCTGTCGGCGCCCCCTCCATCTCTTGATTGCCTCACCGGATGAGTCGTTGCCGACGACTCGCCCCGGCGGCCGCCTACCGCAGCGATGGACCTCGTGGACCAGCTCACGGAGGAGCTGACCTGCCAGCAGGTCATGCTCAGTTCCCTAGAGGGCGAATCATTCGACGGCGTCGAAGCTGAGCGCGATGAGATCACGACCGACATCGCCAGGCTGGAGAGGCTCCTCGAGAGGGCGCAGCGGGGCGAAGATGCAATCGAAGATGCAGTTGGCGAGCCTGCAACCGAGGATGATGGTGAGTGGTCCTGCTCCTAGAGGCTCAACCGCTTTTTTTTTTTCCTTTTGCCCTTTTTGGGCACATCGGCCTTGTCAGACAAGGAGACTGACAGTCTGACTGTGCGTCCTCAGATTCGCCTCAGACTTTGAGACAACAGCCTCGCCAGGTCGTAACTCCGGTTCACGCTTCGGGTACGTGAAAAAATTGTTTTCTTTTTTGATTTGCAACGTCTTGCCGATTCCAGCGCCTTTTCCCTTTTCAATGCTTCGATAGGTGTTTGTGTACTGGGTCCGAGGATTTCATTATAGCTCTATCTGTCATGGCCCGAGGGCCGCCCCTTGCTTGTTCCATTTGCCACAGAAACACATCACATCACCCCTCGCTTTGTGCAGCTGCCTGAGCTATTGCCTGCTGTTCTCTCTTCCCCGATAACTATCTTTTTTTTTCTATGACACGCTCTCTTGCTCTTGCTATAGATACACAAAGTGCTAACATGGACGACTTCTTCTTCAAAGCGAACCCTGTGGGTAACTATTCTGCTGGCCCCTCTCGATCAAGGCAACATGATATTTCCACTCCTTCAAGGGTGCAGGAAGCCTCGAGTGATGCCGGGTCAGTCTCTCTTCCAAGCAGGAAGCGAGAGCGCACCCTGACTACCTCGTATGGCCAACAGAGTGCGAATAAGTCAAGACGAACAACCCCGACACCGATGGATAGTTTTTCGTTCGGCTCCTCGCCTACCAGGGCATCCAATCTTAATGGACTTGACTTTATTGACCTTACTGGGTAGGTTTATTGGCCTGGAGGTATTGATGCAGCAGCTGACTGTTGATAGGGATAATGATAATGATGTCAGTGCCACTGGAAACCGACGCCATCAGGAGACTGAAGATGAAGATTTGATCATGCAGCTGTCAAGCCAGGCGGGGTCTCCTTCAGGAAATTATCCAGTCTCTTCAGGACAGAGCAGTGCTTTTGACCGAATCATGAGTACTGAGCAGCTCAATCCCAGACTGTCGGATCATCGTTCGAGTCGATTTCCATCCGCTAGCCCGGCGCTGCGGGTCGACGACGGTTCCATTGCGAGGCAGCAGCCAAATTTCATGCCGGGGAGTTACAATTCATCATGGGATGAGCCGAGTTACTCAAGGTTGACCAACTCTTCGCCCGCCCCTGGGTCTAGTACGTATGGTAGTAGGAACACGCCGGGATACCGCCCACCTACATTTGGTGCGCCCAGTGTACCTGGTGCGTTTAATGGACATCTCACTCTACCATCGATACAAGATATTGGGTTCGGACCGGGTAGCGATATGGCTCACTTTGGTCACGACTCTTCGTTTTCTGGGCTTTCGGCAACACCGTCACAGTTCGGGGGAGTGCAAATGATTGCAGTCCCACCACACCGGTTTTCGGACCCTGCGCAACAGTTTACAGGCCCGGCACAGCCGTTTGCACTCCCGACACAACGATTTTCACTCCCAAAACAACCCCAAAACCCCCTTTCCTCCATCATTCAGCGTACTAGCCAGTTCGACTTTGTCAATGGGACCGATGAGTCGGGCGACTCGATGCCAGAGCGCTTGACGAACTACATCCACGATCTTATGCATGACTCCAGGGTTTCAGATAAGGAACTAGACGATCTCCTGAAAAATATTCGCCCAGACATGGATATCCCAGAGATGAACCGCGATGGAACCCCCGAAGGTCTTAAGGCGACACTATATCAACATCAAGAACTCGCCCTGACGTGGGCGAAGAAGATGGAAGAGGGTTCCAACAAGGGCGGGATTCTGGCAGATGATATGGGCCTGGGTAAAACGATATCCATGATTTCGCTCATGCTTACACGGAAAGCCACGTCTCGCCCAAAGACAAATCTCATCGTTGCCCCTCTTGCCTTGCTGCGACAATGGGACGAGGAGATCAGGTCAAAGATTAGATCGTCCCATAAGCTGTCGACTATGATATACCACGGGAAGAAGTCGACAACCGAAGAATTACTAATGTACGACGTCGTCCTGACTACCTATGGCACTCTTGCGGCGGAACTGAAACGACTTGATCGTTTGCTCCTCGAGAATGGCGACCGGCAGGTAGACTTCAACGACAAAGCAATCTCAGCAAAATTGCCTCTACTTCACCCCACCAAGGCCGTCTTTCACCGTATCATATTGGACGAGGCCCAGTGCATCAAAAATAAGGAAACCAAGACGGCTAAAGCGGCATATCGACTCCGAAGCACCTATCGCTGGTGCCTGACCGGAACTCCAATGATGAACGGAGTGTTCGAGTTATTCTCCTTGCTTCATTTCCTTAGGATCAAGCCATACAGCCAGTGGACTCAATTCACGTCGGTAAGTGATATCCATATGGCTATCTTCTCTGTGATGGGCTGAAGCTGACAAGCGAACGAATCTCAGGCTTTTGGAACTTTGTTTGGAAGGCGTGGCGAGCCCAAGCCCACAGCAATGACGAGGCTTAGGGCACTCCTGAAAGCAACTATGCTTCGACGGAAGAAGGATTCGCAGCTGGATGGCAAGCCTATTGTGCGTCTGCCTCCAAAAATTGAAGAGGAGGTTCACGTCGAGCTGAGTCCCGACGAACGCGACTACTACAACCAGCTAGAAACCAAGTCGAGAGTCCTCTTCAACAAATACCTCCGCGAGGGAACTGTGGGGAAGAATTACTCCAACATCCTGGTACTCTTGCTGCGGCTTCGTCAGACATGTTGCCATCCGCACCTCAATTTGGATATTCCTGATGGAGCTGCAGCCATAACCGATGAGCAAATGCTACAGTTGGTGAAGGATTTGGACTCTTCTGTCGTGGACCGAATCAAGGAGATCAAGGACTTTGAATGTCCGGTTTGTTACGATGCGGTTCCGAGTCCATCATTCTTCGTCCCATGTGGACACGACAGTTGCCAGGAGTGCCTGAGCCGCCTTGTTGATGCGGCTCAAATATCTGGCATCCAGCAAGGAAACGAGGGACGGAATGGCGAAGAGGTCACGTGTCGGTGCCCGGTGTGCCGCGGTACTTTCAATGCTGCCAAATGCTTCACTTACGACGCGTTTCGGCAAGTGCATATGCCAGAGACCATCAAGAAGGAGGAAGTCGACGACGAAGAGACGGCCAGCGAGGACGAGACGGAGGTGGACTCTGAGTCCGACGAGTATGGCGACGACGTTGATGACAAGGGAAACCTAAAAGATTTCGTGGTCGATGACTTCTCTGACTCTGACGAGGGCGTTAAGAAACCGATCAAGGATGAAGATTCGACTTCGGTGAGAGCACCGAAGGTGAAGAAGAAGAAGAAGAAAGTAAAGAAGAACAAAGGAAAGGAGAAGGCTGAGGAAGTGCGGCCGAGTATGCTCAAGTCTCTGCGCAAAGAAGCCCCGAAAAACCGAGCTGCGTTCAAGAAGTACATGACATATCTGAGGAAGACTTGGCTCCCGTCAGCCAAGGTTACAGAATGCATGAAGCTGCTAAAGAGCATCGAGGAGGCTTCAGGCGAGAAGACGATAATATTTTCCCAATGGACGCTGCTCCTCGACCTTGTGGAAGTTGCCATGCATCACGAAGGCTTCAAGAGAAAGCCTGAAAGATACGATGGGAGCATGTCTGCGATTCACCGGAACAATGCGGCAACAGCCTTCCGCAACAATCCCGATGTCAAGGTCATTCTCGTCTCTCTACGAGCTGGGAATGCGGGGTTGAATTTGACAGCCGCCTCGCGGGTCATCATCCTGGACCCCTTCTGGAACCCTTACATTGAGATGCAGGCCGTGGATCGGGCGTATCGCATCGGCCAGCAGCGAGAAGTCAAGGTGTATCGTATTCTGACCCAAGAGACGGTAGAGGATCGCATCATCGAGTTACAGGAGAAGAAGAAGGAGGTTGTTGAAGCTGCTCTAGACGAGTCAGAGAGCCGAAAGATAGGACGACTCAGCACCAGTGAACTCAAGTTCCTGTTCAACGGAACGCGTTAGTTCGTTAGGTCAAGACTTGATATCCCCTGATGACGAGAAGAGTGTACTGATATACAAGTTTTCTCTGTTGGTGTTTAATATGCGTCCGGAGGGATTGAACCCGCGGAGTTGGTGTGAACGAGACGGGAGAGTGTATTGGCTTTCGGATCTCATTCCTCCTTGTGGAATTTTTTCGTTATATTGTAATACATTCGCTTTGCTGGTTTGGTTTTGGGGGAACTGGGTTGAGGCGTAAGAGAGTTACGACCTCGCGGTCCACGGTATATGATGCTTACGAAACGGATTGAGGGACGCTGCTTATATGAGCTGCTTTTCCTAGATCAGACCATGGCGATTATTTGATATAATACAAATGGTGTTTGTGGGGAAGGAATGACGAGAGCCAGGCGTCTGGAAGTAGAGTATAGTGGTTGTCTTTACGAACAAGATTTCGCTAGACTAGCGGCGGCTGGTGATTTGAGAATAGATGGGGTATAATATTGTGCAACCTGTCCTCCGCGTACGTCATGGCTCTTCCTTCGGGCTTTATAAACGTTTGTATGTAAACTTTTTACTCCTGTCTCGTTGGTAGGCACTCAAGACCCACGCAACAACTGCTACCCGATCATGCATCAGCCGGCTGGGCCTTCTGGGTTGCCTTAGCTTTCACTTTGCGTTTCAACGGCCGCGGCGAGCCCGGTGACTCTGCCTTCTAGAGAAAGAGCGGAGGGGGCCTCGTCGTGGCCACGCCACGTGTACACCTTGCACTCACGCTTGTCGTCCACGGTACTGAGGTTGCTGAGTTTCAGCACTGGCGGGGAAGGGTCCTTATGAGCACCATTAGTGCTGGTCTCGCCACCTACCTCCTCCTCCTCCTCCTTGTCCCCGCAAATAGAGAAGTGGAGCTCCCATTCTTCGTTGTCGAGTTGACGAATGCCTGTCCCCTCGACGTTCTTGGTCCACTGGTCGCCGGGAAGCTTGTCCATAAAGTGCTCTGTGAGGAGGCGTTCGGTGGCCTCGTAGAGATACTCGGTGAGGGAAAAGAGGTCCGTGTAGCCATCCTTGTGTGGGGGGCAAATGGTCTCTAGCAGCGAAGACGGGGGAAGTAGGACGTGATAGTAGGTTGCCGTGATGGGATAGAGATAGGTGCGACCGCGGACGGTGAGGGACGTTTCGGGTACGAGGTTTATGCGGAGCATGAATTCGGGCGGCTGCAGCATATTGCGGACAAGGAGCTGGGGGGCGGAGAGCTGGTTGGGGCCTTGTGAGGCAGACTCGGGGATCGTGGGGTGGGCGGTCTGGAGGGTGAAGGAGGCCCCCAGGCCAGCCTTCTGAAGGGTCTTGACGAGAGCACCCACACTGCGCGTGCTGTCCGTGGTGCTGCGTAGGCATATCGTGCGCGCTATGATGGGGCGCAAGAGGGCGTATGCGTGCTGCCCTCTTGATCGGGGAATGTGAGGCGGGAGTGGTCGTACTCTCATAAGCTCATTATGCCTGTGTGCATAACTGAGTAGGATATGAAGGGCCAAGGATATGGCCTCGGTGGTGTCGTCCTCGGGCAGAGGCCCATTCGAAGGTGGCGTCGAGTCCAAAGACAGCAGTTCTATCGTCATCTTGGTCTCCTCGTCCATCTCGTAAGTGAGATTAGATCCTCGAAGCCTCACATCGTAGGCGGCCAAGGTACGGGCTTCTCGGCTGAGTTCGTACCATAATTCCTGGGCGAAAAGAGTGTTGCGAGCTTCCAGGACTCGTGCCTCCGGGGGTGCTTCACTGCCCGTCTGGGGCGCAATTGTGGATCGTCCAACGACTTTGCCGCCTCGCTCGAGTGTGACAACGAGTCTCTCCGATGCGCCGCCCAACAGACCGGAGTCCAGCTTTACCGAGCCATCTTCATCTCGTCTCATGGGAGCAAGGCCGTTATTTCTGAACTCGGGGGCAGCTGCGAGGGTAAGTTAGTGTGCCATGGATGGAGGAGACGGGACAGGGTGAAAGTACCTTCGGAGAACCCGAATCTGACACCGAGAGTATGTCTTTCCTGAGGCATCTTGCAGATAGACCACCCGCTGCTCTGAACACCAATGACATCTTCCCAGTATCTGCTTTCCGACTCGACCTCATCCTGTAGGAAGGTGCAGGCCGCCTCAGCAGAGTCCCGTGTCTTGTTGATCTCCATCAACGTCCATCCCAGAGCGACAGACTCTCGGTCCTTCTCTTTTTCCTCGGTGATGTTTGTCTTTTCTAACCGGTCGGCGCCGAGGGTGCCAATGCCCGCCACCTCGCGAAGTTGTTTCGATAGGGTGAGGCTGGCCTGGGAGGGATTCTGCTTCGAGAGAAGGAGGGACAGGGAGTCGAGGGTGAGCATCGCGGTATTACCGGCTATGCTGTGGGGTGCCTGTCAGTTTCTTGGGTCGCGGTCTCTTCGCCATGTGAGCGCTCACGTACTCAATGTTCCTGAGAACGTCCATCCGCGCCTGACCTAGGTCTGGGGCAGCGGCCTCATCGTCCTCGTCCGCGTCCGACATGTCCACATCGTCGTCATGGGCGACGCCATTTCCTTGGGCTAACCTCGCAGCCTCCTCGCGGAGACTGGCCTCGGACAGACAGCGAAAGCCGCCGGGCTGTGCGTTGACGCGGGCGATGAACTCGGTGATGTTCTTGGGCTTCTTGTCGGCGACGGGGAATGGCCGCAGGGACAGCGGGGTGCCATCTCCCGAGCCCATGATGGCTTGTTATAGTGTCTCGGGGAGCATACGCGTCGTCGATTGAAGGCGGAGTGTCGGCCCCGTGGGGGTTTGAGGGGTTCCGGTTGGGCGCAGTGGGCTGTGGTGGTGGTGGTGGTGGTGGTGGCTGTTGGAGTTCAAAGTTGGTGGATTCGCGCAGTTGTCGCGAGGCTGCCAGGCTAGGTGGTGCAGGGGTCCCTGCGCCCTGACGCACCCACTGTGGGTTAGTCAGGTGGGGGCTTCCACAGCGCTGCCCTGGGCTGCAGTGGTGCAGTCCATCAAGTCCGCCCGGGAGCCTCAAACTGCCCGCCGGTCCTTAAGAAGCCGCCGATGCCGCCACCAAGGTCCCACCAGCTCAACCGCCGAGTGCGCGCATTATACTTGGTACGGAAATTTTTATCATCGATATTGGCGTAGAATCCCCTTACGGATCCAATTGACTAAATCTGTTGTGTAATTCTCGACGAAAAACCAACAATCCAGCACTGGGTATTATTACTAGCTGGTGCAGGCTGGAGCTCTGCAAGCCTATTAATCAATCCTGGGACAGTACACGGAGTAAAAGCGGGAGCTTAATATTGGTCTCGTCTGGAGGGGCTAAAGGAGGCACGGTCCCAAGGTGCTCGACCTTGCTGTTGGGCTCTGCATTGAGCTGTGCTTCCATACAGAGGTGAAGGGCGAAATCATACGATACCAAGGCCGCCTCCTGCTTGGCTGTTTCGCAAACTCGTTTGCATGATGCATCATGCCTCTGGTTGTTGCAGAGGCGACACCTGTTGGCCAATGCCAGAACCAAGGTCGACAGTCCAGTAGTACAAAGTACGTCCAATACGTCCAATACTACGTCAGGCGTCGCCGAGTTCAGCGATCCCCCGCGCCACCGATAACGATAAGAGCTCCCCTCACCAGGCCTAGAGCTCCAGCTGTAGGTAAAGTTGCGCCCCCGCAACCCGCGCTATATTTTGCTGGCATGTATTATTCGTAATACGTAGAGGCATGCTTCTAGCATCTGCGTGGCCTCCGTCCAAACTCAAATCCCCCCAATTCTAGCTTTTCTTTGTTTTTACCTTTCGTATTATAAATATCTGGCCTCTCTGGATGCCTGGCTGAGCGCTGAGTCCTGGGCGCTTGACTCTTTCCGTACCTATTAAATATTGTCCTGCCTCAGGTTTTGTCGAGGACGAGGGTAGTAAAGCCCATGCTGCCGCCCATCGGCCCTTCACCACCTTAGCCTCCCCAGCGTTAAATGCCGCTCCTGTCCATCCTGCAATTCTTCTCCCGCCCAGTGTGTATCCTCCTCAAGCCTTTGCGCAACATCTTCATCGCCCTCAGGCGAACCTTTTCCCGCAGCCTCGAACCGCTCACCACCACCTGGTCCACCCCCACCCACGCCTCTGCCTCGAGCACCCCCAACACCGCCACCAGCGCGATCACCGCGATCGCCACCATGGCACCCAAGAAGAAGATTGCCGTCATGACCTCGGGAGGAGACTCCCCAGGCATGAACGCCGTTGTGCGCGCCGTCGTGCGCATGTCCATCCACATGGGCTGCGACGCCTACTGTGTCTACGAAGGGTACGAGGGCCTGGTCCAGGGCGGCAACCTCATCCGCAAGATGGGATGGTACGACGTCCGTGGGTTCCTTTCAGAGGGTGGCACCCTCATTGGCACTGCTAGGTGCATGGCTTTCTTTGAGCGAGCTGGCCGACTGGCCGCTGCAAAGAACATGGTCCTCCACGGCATCGATGCCCTCATCATCTGTGGAGGCGATGGCTCTCTGACCGGTGCCGACCGGTTCCGCCAAGAGTGGCCGTCTCTAATCGAAGAACTGGTTGCTAGTGGCGAGTTGACCATGGAACAGGTTGAGCCGTATAAGCACCTGAATATCGTCGGCCTCGTGGGCTCCATTGACAACGATCTCTCTGGCACCGACGCCACCATTGGCTGTTATTCTGCCCTGGCCCGTATCTGTGAAATGGTCGACTACATCGAGGCCACTGCCTCCTCCCACTCCAGAGCCTTTGTCATTGAGGTCATGGGCCGCCACTGTGGATGGCTCGCCCTGATGGCCGGAGTTGCCACTGGTGCCGACTTTGTCTTCATTCCCGAGCGCCCCTGGGACCACGATTGGAGGAAAGAGATGGCAACGGTGGTCCGCCGTGTAAGTGGTATATCTGGGTCTACCTTTGCTGGCCGAGACTGACGGGGTTATAGCACCGCAAGATGGGGAAGCGGAAGACCATCGTTATCGTTGCTGAGGGTGCCCGCGACAAGAACGGCAACAAAATCACCCCCACCGAGATCCATGACCTGCTCGCTGACAAGGGCGAGGGTGGGCTGGCTCTCGATACACGCATCACCACCCTCGGTCACGTCCAACGAGGAGGAACTGCCGTGTCATACGATCGTACGCTTGGAACACTTCAGGGTGTCGAAGCTGTAAGGGCTGTTCTTGAAGCCACGCCCGAGACGGAGACCTGCTTCATCGCTATCAACGAGAACAAGATTGTTCGCAAGCCGCTCATGCGTGCTGTAGAGGAGACCAAGAAACTGGCCGAGGCAATCCAAGCCAAGGACTTCGAGAGGGCTATGCACCTGAGAGACACCGAGTTTGCCGATCAGCACAAGTCCTACATGACGACAACAAACGTCTTGGTGGACGAGAACCGACTGCCCGAGAAGAGCGTGAGTGATCACTCCGGCAGGGGACTGCGGAACTGATGGCTAACGTACCCCTAGCGAATGAAGATTGGTTTCATCAACGTGGGCGCGCCTGCTGGTGGTATGAACGCCGCCGTCCGCGCAGCTGTTGCCTACTGTATCTCTCGTGGACATGAGCCCATTGCCATCCACAATGGATTCGCAGGCTTTGCACGCCATCACGGCGACAAGCCTGTTGGAGCCGTCCGTCCCTTCGACTGGCTTGAGGTTGACGGCTGGGCCAGCAAGGGTGGTTCGGAGATCGGTACCAACCGCGAGCTTCCCTCAGAGTCCGGAATGGAGTTGATTGCCAATCTCATTGAGCAGTACGAGTTCGATGCGCTCTTCCTTATTGGTGGATTCGAGGCATTCCACGCCATCTCGCAGCTGCGCAAGGCCAGAGACGAGTTCCCCTCGCTATGCATTCCCATCACCCTTCTTCCTGCTACCATCTCAAACAATGTCCCCGGAACAGAATACTCAATTGGGTCCGATACTTGCCTAAATGAGCTGGTTAACTACTGCGACAAGATCAAGCAGTCCGCTTCTGCCACCCGCCGGCGTGTTTTCGTCATTGAGACCCAGGGCGGCCGCTCAGGCTACATTGCCACATTTGCTGGTCTCGGCGTCGGTGCCTCGGCCGTCTACATTCCCGAGGAGGGCATCAGCTTGGCCATGCTCAACGCTGACGTGAACCACCTCAAGGAGGTGTTCAAGAAGGACAAGGGCCAGTCTCGCGCTGGCCGCCTGATTCTCATCAACGAGAAGGCTAGCAAGGTGTACGATGCCAAGCTCGTCGCCAGTATCATCCGCGACGAGGCCCATGACCGCTTCGAGAGCCGCGAGAGCATCCCTGGACATGTCCAGCAGGGCGGCGTGCCGTCCGCCATGGACCGCTGCCGCGCCGTCCGCCTGGCCATTAAGTGCATCCAGCATCTCGAGGACTTTGGGCGTAACTCGCACAACCGCGTTAAGAAGGATCCTGCAAGCACGAGCGTTATCGGAATTCGGGGCTCAGAGGTTGTCTTCACGCCCATGGTCGAGCTCGAGGAGACGGCCACGGATTGGCCTAACAGACGGCCCAAGGTGGCCCACTGGCTGCATCTGCACGAGATTGTTGATATCTTGGGCGGCAGGCCGCCATACCCCCATCCAGAGGAGAACTTAAGTGGCCTGCTCGCAAAGGACGTCAAGCGCGGGTTGGCGTGAAAACGTAGTGACTTGAGATTGGTTTAGGGTGTTGGTTTAGGGTGTTGGTTTTCATGGTGTTTGTATGTTGCTACTTTTTTGCCCATTTGTTATTTATCTCTTTTCGGGCACGTTTACGAATTTTGGAAAGATGGAGGTGGTAATCCTATACCTCCGAGAAGAATAAGACGAATGGAAGAATCACTATTTAGAGCCGTAAACTCTAACAGCTAAATTCAAACAAAATCTTGAACTCCATGCTAATGCTATTGGGGGATTGTTAAACCAACCGAGCGCTAATGATACACTAATAAATGTTATACCTTATAGTATTCCCTGGAGTAGCTGACGCTGGAGATTTGCGTATGTGTTGGGAAGACCATATACTACCGGGACAGCGGCGGAGTGTAGTCGTTGAGAACCCAGTCCATTTGCTCTGTACTGGTGCCATTGAACAGACGATCTGATATCTGTGGCCGATGTTAGCAAAAGATTCCACACTACCAAGACCATTATAAACTCACCATCAATTCAAAGTCACTAAGGAGTTCAGCCGGTGTTGTCCAGGAACTATGATCCAACTCCTCCAAGAACCCCTCGGGCTGACCCTCTGCTGCCAAGTCCTCAAGCAGGCGCAGACAAGTTTCGCTAGCCTCCTCAGCCGCCTTAGCCAACATTCCCGCCAACTTGTCCTCGACAGCGCCCTGTATTAGCCATTCTATCTGGGCGCGCATCAGGGCGTAGAACAGGTAGCCCTTGGGATTCGTCTCGCCCGCCTTGATGCACTCGGTGAGCCAGATCCCGCCGTCATCCAGTACGGAGAGGAGGTCCCGTCGCAGGAGAGTCGGGCCAAAACCATCATTCTCCCGCAGATGCTCCCGCAGTTCAAGTGCCACGGTGACGATGGCGTGGAGGTTGACTGTGCGGAAGAAGCCCGTGCCGCACTTGATGAAGCGTGCCAGGATGGCACCGTCCTCGTCCTGGCTGCGGGATGTGGCGATGGAAGTTGATGGGTACGCCGAACACCAGAGTTTCAGCATGCTGTCGACGGCTGTCTTGCGCGAATAGGCGAAGGACGAGTCGCGGAGAGCGTGGTCGAAGAAGGGGATGTGAAGGGATGAGATGTACCGGTGCATGATGAAATCGGCCACTCTAAAGGCAAAAGGGGACAAAGTGCCGCTGCTTCCAGATCTCGACCGGTCGCATGACTGAAGGGCCTTGCAAAAGTCTTTGTAGGATGCTCTCAGCTCCTTGTCGAGGCGTAGTGCGTCCTCGTACCTCGTCCTAGAATTCACGTCGTTGAGGTATTTGGTGACTGCGAGGCGCAGGGGAAGTGTCTTGCGGAGGGCCCTCGCAACGGTCATCTGGGTGAACTCGCGCTCTGGTTTAGGGACTGGGTCTTCGGCTGTAAGCTCTTCGTCGTCGAAGTTACCGGGAGGCTGTGTATCGAAATCCTGTAGGGAGATGAGCGGTGGTCCACCGGAGGACATGGTGGACTGCAGGCAGAGTTCGAGTATCGTGTTCCACAGCCTGCGCCTCATCTCGGCAGAGTAGGTCGAATAGTTAGGGAACAAAACAGGGTCCCTGTGTAGCCCCATGTAAATAGCCGTGCGGAGCAGGGAGCCTGCAGCAATCCAGACGGCCTCGGTGTTGTTGACCACCATCTCGCGAGCAAGGAGAAGAAGCAAATGGACTTGCATGAAGTCTATACTGAGGCGGGATTTGAGTCTCGGGTCAGAGGCCCAGGTCAGCCCCTGGTATACCCAACCAGTGGCGGCGGTACGCAAGGAGTGGCGTTCGTCATAGGTCAAGCTGCCGAGAGCGAGAACTAGCTTGAGCTTGACAAGAAAGGCTGGGTCAGGCTTAGAATCCGACATCCAGAGCTCCTCGTATTCCCCCCGGAAGGTGGGGACGTGGAGGATGCGGTAAACGGTCTCGAGGGTGCGGAGATAGCATTCGACCAGCTGGTCGGCGACCCCTTTGGGGGGAAGGTCCGTCGTCAGGGGTGCAGGCCACTCGGGAGTTCGTCTCGCCTTGATCTCCCTCGCGATGGCTTTGCACTTGCCCATCGTTGAGACAGCCTTGGATGACTCGTCCCGCACATACGGCTCTATAGCCAGGACAAGGTCTCGAAACTGGAAAGAGGGTTAGATGACCACGTTGTAAGGACTAGAGCGAGAGAGGGAGAGGTGACAGACCATTATAAAGCCACTGTTAATCCAATGGCTCTGGCCAAAAAGACGCCTCTTGTGAACCACGCTGCGGGAGCTGACCTCAGTGTGGCCGAAGAAGTTGCCACCATGCTCGATGTGGAAAGCTCCGGTTATCCCGGATGAGAGTGTCTCAATGGCAGGTTGCGGAGTGGTGGTTGAGAGCTGAGGAGGAGGGGTTGAGCGCGTCTGAGAGAGCTTTGCCTCTAGTTCCTTGACGCGGTTTCTTAGGGCATTGACCTCATCTTGATCAGGGAGACTCGTAGCGGTTGAGCGGGGACCGAAGGAGGCTGAGTGACGGCTTGCCGTGGGGTCGGACGAAGTGCTCCAGGTGGTTGGAGTATCTTGGGGAGTCGTGTAATTGGCCTCTACGAGTTCCCTTGGTTCACTGGACTCGGTGACAGGCTCTTGAAGACGAGGCTGGTGCTGGTGCTGGTGCGGCGGTTGTCGCTGACCGTTGTAGACGCAGGTGTTTGAGGTGGAGCGAAGGCAGTTGTTACAGGGCAGTTCCCGATTACAGCGGATTTTGCGTTTCCTGCATAGAGTACAAGAGCTATGGATATCACGATCAGTCTTAGATGTTCTGAGGATCCTATTCAGGTATGTCCGACATACACAGCTGGCCTCCTCCTCCTCCGCTCTGGTTCGGGCATGGTCCTAGGACTCGAGGACTCTGGGAAGGTATGCCAATAACTGTATACTCGTAGACACAAATTACATACCCCAATGCCAATGGACATTCGTCAGTCCAAGAATATTGCAGGAGCGAGAGTGAGAAAAGGAAAGGTGAATTGCTGTGCTGATGCCCATGTCGAGGTGAAGAAAGTAGAAGTAAGTGGAATTTGCCGAGTCCGACTCTTAAGTCCGAGTCCGAATGGTGTCCCCTGTCGTTCCTTTCGTGCCTACTACGTACCTAGGTAATCTGGAAGTCACCACTCGAAGATCGTGTCCAGGCCTTACGTTTCCTTCAGCACCTTGTCATGTCACCTTGAATTTGATTTCTTTTTCCATCCTTGCCTTCTTGTTGCTTCGTAAAAATACGCAACCCATTCTCAGCTTTCAGCTAAAAACATTATTAATACTATCCGTATTACGGCGGACGGAAATGAATAGTGACCAGGGGTTAAATGGGCCCACCGCTCACGATTTCCACGACGCGCTGGTTAATATTTTGAAAGCTGAGACTCGCTCTCATAACCATTCGTCATCGAGACCATACAAGATAGCTAAATATAGAGAGATAGCACGTGATCCCACGATGGTCCCTCAATTCAGTGACCTTCTTACAGGGGGCTACCCAGTGTACCCCACGTTACGCGCTCTCCGAGCAAATTCGTCCCCAGGCTTTGGCCCGAACGCCATGCAATGCAATACGATAGCGAACTTGAACCCATCGTCGCAAACATAATCAGCGAACAATTCACCTTCATCCTGAATCGTAGGGGTCTGTGCGCCAATCCGCCCCGTATCCAGATATTCAACGTAAGCCCTGAGCACCGTCACCGTCGCATGTTTAACTTTGGATAAGTCGATCGGGTTCGGCCCATCCCGAGTGCTAGTGAAAAGGTTTTTAAACCATGTGCTTTTCATGACAACGGCCTTATCGGCATCGACTTTTGTACCACCACTACTAGAGATAAGCGTGATCATTTTGGCTGGTGTTGATAGTGACTTGGGTTAGTAACGTCAAGTCGTCGGCCAAGGTAAGTAGGTATGATACTAGGTAGTAGGTACCTAGTAGGCAGATGTATATCTATCAGTTCAAGTAAAGCAATTCAGAAATGTGTCTCCTTAAATATGCATTGATAGAAAGTGCACTATCATGCCAATGTCAGATGACTTGAGTTAGGCAAGTGAGGTCTTATATATCTATTGGACAGGGAAGCTATCTCCTTAAAGATGCATTGATCGAAAGTGCACTTTGTGACAGTCTAGCCCTAGCAGAGCTTAAGCAGTGTCTAGTGCTACGGCCATCAGCGGCCATAGCCGCTATCCATCAGGCCACGGGGCAAAAGAATACATAATATCAAGGTACCCAATCATGATACTACGAGACGCTCTATGATTATTATAGAATGGAGCCCTGGTAACTCTAACCCAACGGGGCGCCAAACCCAGGGATTCCAGGGGCCAGTAGAGCCAAGCTTAGCGGGGTGTCTGGGGCGTTGGAGACGTTGAAAGCGTTGGAGCGGGCAGTTGAACTGGAGCCCTGCATAATTGCGTCAACGCAAACGCACTCACCTGCGAACGGGCAAAATCAGGAAAGTTGGAAGTTGGCAGCGCGGGACAGGGAAACTTGGAACCCCAAGGGATTTCAAGGGAGAGGTAGACTAATGTACAAACACTCCTGAGCCTTCTATCCCGTTCAGCACTAGGCGCCTGGCCCCCCGCTCTCACCCTGGCTCGTGATCGAAGGAGGGTCGGCTGGTGTCATCATCCACCTGTGCTTCATGCAGCATTGCAGCCCACTGCCGCCCGCCACCCATGGGGCACCAGTCAGCCTGCGAGGCAGCCAAACCACCAAAGACCACCCAAAGACCACCAAGCCAAACAGCCCGCCCGCTTTCATAGACTCACTTGGCTTTGCGTCAGCAAAACTCTTTTTCCCTTTTCCTACCAACATTGACTTTTGGCGCTCTTCCGGAAGACCGGTGCAACAGACTTCTCAGCGGGAAGTCGCATGGTCTGGACCGAGTTTCTCAGCACGCCTCACTCCGTCTTCTCGACTCTGGGTCTTCTTCTTGCGCCAGGCTCTCTCTCTGCCCGGTTCCCTCCCGTCACCAGGCTGTGCTGTCTCGAGCGGTGCCGGCCTTCCCGCCTCCCAGAGCCACCATTCAGCTCTGTTGCTAGCCGCCAGCTGAGGGGTCTCCTCAACCGCACGACAAGGCTGCGGGTATTGGGATCACGTTGCTCTTAGCTCAAGTGCCTCCTGTTCCACCTGACTTTCGAGTCCTCATCCTCCTCAGCGGTAGATAACCACAGACCGGATACCCCAGGCCTTATCTCCTATTCTCACGCATACGTTGCGTTAATCTACCACATATTTCTGGAGTTCGCGTCATAGGAGAGCTGAGCTGCCCTCACTCTAAATTACCCCGCCAACACCCGCATCAGGCCGTCAGCTCTTATCTCAGTCACCGTCACCACTGCTGCCCAACTCCAGAGTACACCATGGCAGGTCGTGGCCCCCGGATGACTGAGTTCGAGGAGCGGGACTATTACCCTCCTCCTCCTCGCCGCTCAGAGCCAGACTTTCAAGAGTACGACCGCCGCCGCGTTGTCACTCGGAGCCCCCCGCCCCGCCCTCGCGAGTTGGATAGAACACCTGCTTTCCTCCGCGAGGATGCCCGCCGCAACGACGCCGGGCCCATGGTCCTCCGCCAGCGCCAGGTTGAGACGTTCGATCGCCAGCGCCGCAGCCCCAGCCCCGCCCGCGTACGCGAGGAGCGCTTCGTCCGCCGACCCCGGAGCGTATCTCCCCCACGCAGGTACCCTCCCGAGCGTGAGTTTGAAGAGTCCCGCACCAAGACACGTTTCGTCGAGACGGAACGCTTCCGGAGCCCGTCAGTCGAGCGCCGCAGGTCCCCTTCGGCCCGTCCCGTCCGGTACATGGAGCGACCACGGTCTCCCGAGCGTGACCGTGAGCGTATTCACACTCGTATAATCGACCGACAGCGGGAGCGATCCCCGTCGTCGTCGTCGTCATCGTCATCGTCTTCTGCGGAGCCTCCAAAACCCGTCCGCGGACCAACCATAGAACGGGAGGTGATTACACATTACAGAGATATCGATCACGGTATGCTAAATAACTCAGCCAACCTGCGAGCGTGTCTTGTTACTGACCCATGAGGCAGGCGTCGTAAAAGCGAAGCCACCTAGCCCGCCTCCGATCCCACGGCCCATCTACCGGGAGCGCGAGCGCGAGCGTGGGCGCGAAACCGACATTGACATTTCCCTGTCCAAGAACCGAACCGAAGTTGAAATCTACCGATCGAGCTCTCGCTCCAGGAGCCGCCCTCGTCATCGAGACAATGAGCTAGTTGTGCAAGACACCCGCCGTCGGCGAGCACACTCGGCGGCGCCAGTCTACTCCCCGACAGAGGAGGAAGGCGAGTACATCACCCGGAAAATCGATTCCCGAGGCTATCCCGGTGAAGCCTGGCACGGGGCGACCAGGAATTGGGGCATCATTGACGTGCCGCCTGGCACAGAGCGAGTGCGCATGGATGGTGCTGGCGGAGGGGCCACCGACACTCAATGGACTAAATACAGCGGGGTAAGGCGTACCCAGTTCATCCCCGAGAGAGACGAGGCTCCCAGGCCCGCGCCCCAGGAACCGCCCCGCGAGCGTCAGCGTGGCCGGAACCGCGGTGATGTGGACGTGGACGTGGACGTGGACGTCTGGGATCGGGATCGGAGGCTGGAGGTGGATGTCGATATCGATATCGACAGGAGGGTCGACCGTAGATACACCCGTCCCCCGGCACCTCCGCCGCCGCCGGCCCCGCCGTCCAAGGAAATGTGGACGGAGATTAGTAAGGACCTGGTGGTCAAGGAGGCCATCGAGGAGATGGGCTATGAGTACGAGGACACGCCCATGTTCCTCTACGTCATGAAATATCTCCGATATGTAAGTGCTCTTCACACACACACTGCAAGGCAGACGAAATCAGATGCTGACGGACACTGCAGGAGGACGTTCTCAGACTGGTCGAACTGTCCGACGAGATCAGACGATACCGCAAGGACCGCGTGCGCGAGATTCGGTGGGAGACGGACTGGCGGGGCGACTGGGAGAGGCGGCACCGTCACCAAATCCACCACCGGGCAGAGCCGTGGGACGAGGAGCGTTGGAAGGAACGTGAGGTTATTTATGACAGCCGCAGGCCCTTCTACCGCTGATTTCCTCCGCGGGAACTCCTCATCTACATGATGGATTCCATACGAGTATCGAATTTGGATCCTAACACAGGACGGCATAGGTAGGCATTGGCTTTCGGTTTCGGCTTTGGATGGATGGATCTAGCTCGGATCTCCCCCATTCGGGACAATGACGAATTACGACTGATCTCAATAGAGATTGTGAATTAGCTCAAGGCACACAAGGGGTTCGTGATATTGAAGACTAAGAATGTTACATTAATAGATTGGCTTCGAATGCGTTCCGAAAGGCGTGCAACAGCGTGATCGGCAGATGAGACCCATTGGTTGTGTTCATCGGATGGACGGTGTACAGGCGTCTACAGGACGGGGTCCCATCATCGTGACGGACAACAACCGAGTCAAGTGGATACTATGCGGCCTATTACGCCTTTGGTCTGACAACTACGGACGGTCTACTGAGGATTCACGACCTTAGCACCGGCTAGCACCGGGGTACTGCGTTGGCATTGCGTTTCGCGCGCCCTTGCACTGCATTCTGGATCCACGGACTAATAGGTAGTACACGGACTGGCGAGGGGTAATCAGTTACCCGGCCCAAAACTTTTCGTGGCCAGTGTTTGACAAGTGTTGACGGCGTCCCAGGCGTCGCGCAGCCTGCTGGGCCCAAAGTATAATTGACGGTTGCCACCGTCGACTGGTGGTCTCAGTGTCTGTGGATGCGTGAGTCAATCATAGAGCCTTTAGTGTGTCATGGGATTCATCGGCTCCCCCGTCATCGGATGTCGACTCCATACCTTACCATCTCTACCCGAACTTTTCTGCCCCGGTCACGCAACTCCTCCACACGACGGCAGACGTCGTACCCAAATCTCAAGATAATTTTTGCCCCTCCAGATAGCATCTTTTGCTAGAGCCTCTCCCTAATTTTTAATTCCTTTACTCCCCTTTGCCTTCCACCACCGCGCTGGCCGAGACGAAGATATTCGACCTGATCTGACCCCTCGCCACCGACACTACTTGCTACCCCGCCATCCACCTCGAAAATGCCGATGTAGGAATGCCCCTCCCCACGACCTCTACCCTTTCGTTGAAAGGCAACATTGGGAACTCCCGACTGACGTGTGCCATTTTGTGAGAGAATAGGCTCAAGGAGCCGTGGAAGAAGTACCGGAAGTTTCAGCCCCTGAACCTCCCGGACCGGCAATGGCCCTCCAAGTCTCTCGACAAAGCCCCACGCTGGCTGGCGACCGACCTTCGTGATGGCAACCAGTCTCTGCCCGATCCCATGGCAAGTCTCCTCCTGCCTAAGCCCCGACAAGGTTGGCCCCGGTTGCTAATACGTCTTGTTGCAGAATGGCGAGGAAAAGTGGAAGTATTTTAACATGCTCGTCGCCCTGGGCTACAAGGAGATCGAAGTCTCCTTCCCCTCAGCCTCCCAGACCGACTTCGACTTCACGAGGCGCTTGATCGAGACCCCTGGAACCGTCCCCGATGATGTCTGGCTCCAAGTCCTGTCTCCCTGCCGCGAGGACCTCATCCGCCGCACCATCGAGGCCATGAGGGGCGCCAAGAAGGCCATCATCCACATCTACCTCGCCACCAGCGAGTGCTTCCGCCGCATCGTCTTCAACTTCTCCCACGAGGAGTCCCTCGAGTTGGCCGTCAAGTGCACCAAGCTCGTCCGGTCCCTGACCAAGGACGACCCCACGCAGCAGGGCACCGAGTGGGCTTTCGAGTTCAGCCCCGAGACGTTCTCCGACACGGAGCCCGAGTTCGCCGTCAAGATCTGCCAGGCCGTCAAGGATGCCTGGGAGCCCTCGGTCGAGAATCCCATCATCTTCAACCTGCCCGCCACCGTCGAGATGTCCACCCCCAACGTCTACGCCGACCAGATCGAGTACTTCTGCCGCAACATCACCGAGCGCGAGAAGGTCGCCGTCTCCCTCCACCCCCACAACGACCGTGGCTGCGCCGTCGCTGCCGCCGAGCTGGGCCAGATGGCCGGCGCTGACCGTGTTGAGGGCTGCCTCTTCGGCAACGGTGAGCGGACGGGCAACGTCGACCTGGTGACCCTGGGTCTGAACCTCTACACTCAGGGCGTCCACCCCAACATTGACTTCTCAGACCTCAACTCGGTTATCGAGATGGTGGAGGTATGCAACAAGATCCCCGTCCACGAGCGCGCGCCCTACGGTGGCTCCCTTGTCGTCTGCGCCTTCAGCGGCTCCCACCAGGATGCCATCAAGAAGGGCTTCCAGGTCCGCGAGAAGGGTGGTGAGTCCTACGAGGACCGCTGGCAGGTCCCGTATCTGCCCCTCGATCCCAAGGACATTGGCCGCACCTACGAGGCCGTCATCCGCGTCAACTCGCAGAGTGGCAAGGGAGGTGCTGCCTGGATCATCCTCCGCCACCTGCAGCTCGACCTCCCGCGCGGCCTGCAGGTCGCCTTCTCCAACGTCGTCCAGGAGCGCGCCGACGAGCTGGGCCGCGAGCTGCGCGCCGACGAGATCACCCAGCTGTTCGAGGAGAAGTACCACCTCAAGGCCAACCCGCGCTTCCAGATCGTCGACTACTCGATCCGGCCCGACCGCTCCACGTCCCCCGCGCCCCCCGAGGAGGGCAAGACCCAGGACACGGGCAACATGAAGCGCGTCTTCGAGGGCGTCCTGGCCATCGACGGGCAGGAGTTCCAGCTGCGCGGACGCGGCAACGGGCCCATCTCGAGCCTGTCCGACGCCCTCAAGGCCGTCGGCGTCAGCCTCGACATCAAGGACTACAAGGAGCACGCCCTTGGCGTCGGCCGCGACGTCAAGGCCGCGACGTACCTGCAGTGCACGGCGGCCGGAAGCAACGAGGCCGTCTGGGGCGTGGGTATCCACGAGGATGTGGTTCAGAGTTCTCTGATTGCTCTCCTGAGCGCTGCCAGCAATGTAAGTTTGCCCGCCTGTGAGCATTGCTCTAATACGTCACAGACGGCTTGCTAATAATCATGCAGTTTGCCAGCAGCCGTCCGGGCTCGCCCCGAACCATGGCAGCCACCATCGCACAAAAGGCCAATGAGAATACGGGGCCGTCTAACGTGGTGAGTATGCTGGAAGCGAAGGTTAGTGGTGCGTAAGGGAACAATCTGGTACAGGGTAAGCACATGAGTGGAAGCATTTGGGCATGACTTGTCACAGGGCGTGGTTTGTTTGAATTGAAGTGAAGGATGGGAAAATGAACCTATGATTTGGGAGAGGGGAAGAAAAAGCAATAGAAAATCACTGAGGCACAATATAAATAAGACTGTTCAACTAAAAGAGGTTTATACGTGTATCATGGACGAGTAGTACTTGTATCTGTACGTGCGAGTACAAACCCGATGATGGGTGAGGTTTACGAAGCCCTCAAAGCTGCCCCAGGAGTTGAAATTTCGCCAACGTTCCCGGAACGGGTCGCTGGGGAACGGTTGCCGTGGAAAACAAGGTGGGGTGGTGGACTTCTAGTATTTACTTTAGGAAATGAGGCTTGGGCCAGAAAAATAAAAGACGCCCCAAGAGGCTTTGCAAACGGGAAAGAGTTCTATGACAATGCGAGGACTTTGGCTGCCCCTCACACACGAGGACTCTGAACTCTGACCCCCACAGATCAACACAAAGGCGCAAAGCTTGTTGTTTGAGCTGGGTTTAGACGAGGCAAGTTGGCTGTGAGCACCGGAATGCTGCGTCATCGCTGCCTGCAGTTCAGAGCTCCAGGGGAGGGAGGGGGGATTTTCACCAGTGGGAAGCCCCGTTATGCGAGGATGTTCCGAGCCCGCCGCAACCTCTGACTCGTCGACACATGTATCAAATGTGGGCCCGCACAAGCCTGGCTGGGTGTTCTCTCAGCGCTTCCGAACCACTGAACTTGGACGCGCACCACCACCACCTGGGGCGGGCGGGAGACGGTGAAGCTGAGTTGGACCCCTCTGCATGGGGACACACTGCAGGCACCAGAGGCACGCTGCACAGGTCCGCTGTTCTGTCTCGCGCCCTTTTTCTTCATGTGCGTGTCTCCTTGTTAGGGGCACTTGGTCAAACAGACAATTGATTTTTGAACCCGACGACGTCCTGCAGGTCCCTTTCCCCGTAAAGAACGTACTAGGCGTGCGCCGTCTTCTTTCTCACGCTCGCTCGACCCGCCTTTGTTGTTTGTTGTTTTTTGCCCGCACGCCAGCGTGGGGAGTGGCGGCCGGCTGGCGTACCTGCGTGCTGCTAGCAGAGGTACTTTTCTCGTAGAGTGCCTTTTTGACCGACAGGGCAGCCCATCGTCAGCAACCCCCTCGACCTACTACCAAAATACTGCAGACCAAACCATCATTTTCTTCCCTCCCACCTCTCTGTCACCCCTCGAACGCCTCCGTGCGACTTCACACCACGAACCCACATCCTCCAGAGACCCAGAGCTCCCTCTCTCTGAACCACTGTCTCAACTTCTTCTTCGTTTCTACCCTAGACAGCCCGAGAACTCGCCTCGTCCTGCTGCAACCATCGTGTTTCGGCGCTTTCAACCTTGGACCTCCTCCCCTCCTCCCCTCCTCCCCTCCTCCCCTCCTCCACCCCACTCTGCTGGCCTCGTCGCTCCCTCCCGACTTTTGGTCCCTTCGACACGTGCGCCAGATTTTGCGATTGCAGCCGTATGACGAGACGTTCTGCACACCGCAATCATGTCGAGCTCCGAGATTAACCAGGTGCTCGCCAACTCGCTGTCTCCTGGTGAGTTTCAGCCCTCCCCCCCTCCTCCCCCCCGCGCCTCCACAGCCTCGCTTTCCCGCTTTATTTGGCCGTTCAAACGCGCTGTGGCGGGTTTTTTTTTCAAGATAAGCCTATGCTGACTCTGATTCTGCACAGACGCGAACTTGCGAAACGCCGCCGAGCAACAACTCACACAGGCAGCGGAGAGTAACTTCGTACGTGGCATCCCCGGCCCTTTACCCCTGTTCGACGTCCATGTGAGGAGAGACTGACCAACGCCCTTCATAGCCGCTGTACCTCGCTACCCTTGTACAGGAGCTAGCGAATGAGCAGGCCGACGGTTCCATCCGAGCCGCTGCCGGTATCGCCCTCAAGAACGCCTTCACAGCCCGCGACGTTGCTCGTCATCAAGAGCTCCAGTCAAAATGGCTGCAACAGACCGACGACGAGACCAAGAACCGGGTCAAGCAGCTGACGCTGGAGACCCTGGGCTCCAGCAACACCCAGGCCGGCACTGCCGCCGCCCAGGTCATCTCGTCCATCGCCGCCATCGAGCTGCCCCGTAACCAGTGGAGCGATCTGATGCCCTTCCTGGTCAAGAATGTCCGCGAGGGTGCCGACCACCAGAAGCAGGCGTCGCTGACAACCATTGGCTACATTTGCGAGAGCCCCGAATCGGAGCTGCGCATGGCCCTCGTCTCCCACTCCAATGCCATTCTCACCGCCGTCGTCCAGGGAGCCCGTAAGGAGGAGGCCAACGGCGAGGTTCGCCTGGCGGCCATCACCGCGCTGGGCGACTCTCTGGAGTTTGTCGGCAACAACTTCAAGAACGAGGGGGAGCGCAACTACATTATGCAGGTTGTGTGCGAGGCCACACAGGCCGACGACTCCCGCATCCAGCAGGGCGCTTTTGGCTGCCTGAACAGGATCATGGCTCTCTACTACGAGAATATGCGCTTCTACATGGAGAAGGCGCTCTTCGGCCTCACCATTCTCGGTATGAAGTCCGAGGACGAGGATGTTGCCAAGCTCGCTGTCGAATTCTGGAGCACTGTCTGCGAAGAGGAGATCTCCATTGAGGACGACAACGCAAACGTTGAGAGTTCCGACCAGATGCGCCCCTTCTACAACTTCGCTCGTGTTGCCGCTAGCGAGGTCGTCCCAGTCCTCCTGATGCTTCTGACGAAGCAGGACGAGGACGCCACTGATGACGAGTACAACCTGTCTCGTGCTGCCTATCAGTGCCTGCAGTTGTACGCCCAGGCCGTCGGCGCTACCATCATCACTCCCGTCCTCGCATTCGTTGAGGCCAACCTCCGGTCCGAGGACTGGCACAACCGTGATGCCGCCGTTTCTGCCTTTGGTGCTATCATGGAGGGTCCTGAGGAGAAGGTTCTTGACCCCATTGTCAAGCAGGCCCTGCCTATCCTCATCACCATGATGGAGGATCAGTCTATCCAGGTCAGGGACTCCACTGCCTATGCCCTGGGACGCATCACCGAGGGTTGCTCTGAGGCGATAGACCCCCAGCAGCACCTCCCCACTCTCATTGAGTCTCTCTTCAAGGGTCTCATGAACAGCCCCAAGATGGCGCCTTCCTGCTGCTGGGCGCTGATGAACCTTGCGGAGCGTTTCGCTGGAGACTTTGGTGCGCAGTCGAACCCCATTACTCCCCACTTCAACAATGCCGTCTCTTCTCTCCTGGAGGTGACGAGTCGCCAGGATGCTGAGGCCACCGTGCGGACTGCCGCGTACGAGGTTCTGAACGTCTTCATCCAGAACGCTGCCGGGGAGAGCTTGCACACCATTGCCTCGCTCTCTGATGTCATCATCAAGAACATTGAAGATACTGTGCCGCTACAGCAGCAGGTTCTTAGCGTTGAGGACAAGATGACCCTCGAAGAGATGCAGAACAGCCTTTGCACCGTCCTCCAAGCCATCATTACGCGTCTCGACAAGGAAATCGCTCCTCAGGCCGACCGCATCATGCAGGTCCTCCTGCAGATGCTCAGCACTGTCGGTTCAAAGTCCAGTGTCCCGGAGTCTGTCTTCGCCACGATCAGCGCTCTCGCCAACGCGTTGGAGGAGGACTTCATCAAGTACATGGATGCCTTCTCGCCGTTCCTCTACAATGCTCTGGGTAATCAGGATGAGCCCAGCCTCTGCTCGATGGCTATTGGCCTCGTCAGCGACATTACGAGGTCGATCGGCGAGCGCAGTCAGCCTTACTGCGATACTTTCATGAACCACCTGCTCAACAACTTGAGGGTATGTTTTCGCCATCCCTACCCCTGAGATTGCTGGTCCACCTAAGCTAACCTTCTGACCAGAGCACATCCCTCTCGAACCAGTTCAAGCCCGCAATCCTGCAGTGCTTTGGCGATATCGCTGGTGCCATCGGCGGTCATTTTGAAACATACCTGTCGGTGGTGGCCCAGGTTCTGGACCAGGCATCGACAATCACTGCTTCTCCTGAGGGCCCGTATGAGATGTACGACTACGTCATCTCGCTGCGCGAAGGTATTATGGATGCCTGGGGCGGCATTATTGGTGCTATGAAGGCCAGTTCGAAGAGTATGTGCCCCCTTCCTAGACGCTCTTTCGGTCGACGGTACGCTGACAGACACCGAAGCCCAACCCCTCCAGCAATACGTGCCATCCATTTTCCAGCTGCTGAGCCTGATTGCTAGCGACATGAACCGCAGCGAGTCGCTGATGCGTGCTGCTATGGGGGTTATCGGGTAAGTCGAGTGCCATGATCTGGACGAACGCATCTAACATGAGAGTAGCGACCTGGCTGATGCCTATCCTCACGGCGAGCTGGTTGATGCATTCCGTCAAGACTGGTTGACTGCGATGATCAAGGAAACCAAGACGAACCGTGATTTCTCGCCGCGAACCATCGAGACCGCTCGGTGGGCTCGTGAGCAGGTCAAGCAGCAGCTTGGCGGAGCTCAGAACGTCATGTCTCAGACTTGAAACCGACCTTGATCGATGTCACAGCCTTGTTGCGCAACCAACCACGGCGCCCGCAACCGTATTGCGGGGATTTTATTACTCCGAGCCAGACGCCTTCCCCCTTTCCCTAGTACCACGTCACCACATCACACGATTTACACGACGCCCTATGTGTATATAGACACCAATGACACCGCAGTAATCACACAATACCCCATCATGGCACGTTACAAATCATCAACACCATTCCATATCACCAAATGTACCCCACCTTCCCCACATCCATCCCCTTCCCCATCCCCTAACCTTTTTTTTTCCGACCCATTCACCCATGCCCGATTCGCGATGATGGAATAGAAATGTCATGTATGCCCTCATTCAGGATCACCGAAAAGGAAGACGGAAGAGCGGCGGGTGAAACCCCAAAAATTCATGTAGAGAGGAAAATCAAGGGAGTCTAGGTGGCATCATTTCGACGGAGGAGCATATTCGGACGGGCGAGCACACATCCCTGACTTTTGTTTTTTGGCGGTTTTGTTTTAATTCTTGAATGCCCTTCAAGTGAATGGGAATGCGAGATGATGATGCGGTCTGGTTCAGATGACGGCGGCGGAGCATGAAATCAGGAGCGTGTAGGGGACCAGGGATACCTTAGACTTTTCCCGTTTGTCTTGTGCTACGGGATGAGGATGCATTAGACTAGAGTATCAAGTGAGCTCGTCGACAATGCAAGAGTGTTTGCTTGTTAAACTGAGCAATTCGGCCAATTGCCGTGTCTTCGGTCCGTTATCCTATGCTGATGTGGTATTGCATATATGTATGCCTACATGCTTATGAGCTCCTGTATCCAATGCCCCTATTTTCGACAACGATCCTTTTTGGACCTTCACCCAGCACGAACACCTTCCCCTCCCACCCCTTTCTGTGCAAGAAGGAGGGGGGGAGGGGGGAAACTAGCAACTTCGCTTTAAATGCTATGTGTATATTACAATTCTGCGGATATATGAAATCTACCATGCTGGGAGCTATTGTCTGCTTGCCCATTGAACGCAATTTTTTTAACACCCATCCATCCAACTTCTAGTCTGTACCCACTCGACTGCCCCGCCTACGCAGTTCTGCAATTCGGACTCAAACCCGTCAGCAAAAGGGCCCCCTAGGCTGTTGTAATATGGTTTGGTAGTGGATGCCATGACGGTGGTACTGCCCATCTCATAGGGCGGTGCCGCTGCACCAGCAACTGTGGGTGGATTGAAACTTTCCATGAGCATGTCCATACAGACGAGGGGCCCGGCATGAGGATCTGGGCGGGAGAAATATACGGGGTCTTGTGGTGGCTGATTGGGGTGCGGTTGGGTTTGTAGGAGTTGTGATCCTTGGTGGATGCTGAATGAATTTTGGGCTTGAGAAAATGTGTCTTGGTGAGTTTGTGGTTGTTGCGGTGATTGTTGTTGATGGGGGAAGGATATCGTTGGGTGGGAGTGGGAATATGTCGAGTTGGTGAAAGGGGAGGATGGCAGGTCTTGAGAATGGGGGCCTGGGTAAGGGGCGGGAACGCGGTGAAGTATAGTGGGCACCATATCTTTCCCATCAGCCATGGATCCCTCGGCCATCGGTGCGGTAGCGTGAGGATCATGAAAGAACTTTTCGAGCGAGTCAAGCCACCGAGAGGCAAGAGGCCAAACCTCCTTACACTCTGAGAGGATAGACCGGGTACGAGAGAGCATGGGGTGACCGGCATTTGAGATCGCGGAGTCGGGACAGACTTTAGCGTTGTATATCAGTGACTGCTACTATGATGAGAGCCAAAGTGGGAACATACTGTCGGGGTACTTGCATAGGTAGGCAGAGAAGAGCCCGCAACAGTATACGCAGAAAGCAGTCATTTGGGCCCCCACACCGTCGTCCCGAGAGCGATCGGTGAACTGTGCATCAATTTGTTCGAAGAGGCTGCGAACATTGGAAAAGAGCTGTTTGGAGAGATCACTGAGAAAGGGTCTCTGGCTGGGCTCTTTTTGACCAATTTTGATGATGCTGTATGGCCTAGTTAGCTAGTTAGGACATGTGCTCTAGGACATATGTACTTACTCTCCAAGATAGGGTCTCCGTGCCACAATGTGGCAGAGTCTTATCATCATTGTAACACCCAGATAAGCCTTAAAAGTGTTAGCCATATGTAGCATCTTAATGGAATGTCCATGATAATATACTAGTTCCTGGTTTGCATCATTGTGGTATCGTAGGTGAGCCCGATCCCAACGATGCTCTTTCGGTAACGATGATTCCCAATCCTGTAGCTTCCTCGTGATTTGGGAGAACTCGCTGTCTTGATTCATAGGGGACGAGCTGTGGGCATAATGGACAGCGCGTCTGGAGACAATACCCCAGAAGTGATGTATCTGCATTAGGGATGCGAAGAGGGAGCGGTTAGGGTGGCATACAAGCGATGGATTCCGGATGGCAGGGGGTGTATCGGCAAGGGCGGCGCGAGAAAGGGGCTGGCGGCCAGCATCAAAATCGGCTTCGTCGCAGGGCAGGAGGGCGGTGATGTCAGACGCGGCGAGAGATATCGGGGAGTGAGGGCCGGAGTGAAGGCTGTCTTGACTATGGAGCATCCACTATACTGTTCATGAGTGGTTGATCATGACGCTTCCTAAGAAGGCTTACCAATGTCCGACGAGCAGATTCGGAACGGATAATGATGTCGGACGTGGGATTGGGCATCTGCTGGTAACTTTCTTCTCTGTGGAGTCTCATGAGGGTAGCCATCCGGATTGAAATTCCCAGGTTCATCTTGAGACGTTAGTACTAGCTCATTAGAAGCGTCTTCAGTAGACGTACGTGACTCTGGTTCCTGATCGCATTTCCTTGCTGTGCTAGGCTCAATAGGTAGAAGCCCTGGCACCTCTCTAGCGTTGGATCCCGGGACAACTCCACGGCGGCCATGGCAGCAGTACGTTCCATGAAGAACTCAGCCGCTTTGACACCGGTGCCATATCGTTTCGACAGTGCCGGGCTGAGACGGGCAGATATGCTCAGGATTCCGGAAAGAAGAAACAGGTTGACGGAACGGTAGTCTTTCAGCAATCGGTCTGGGAATTTTCGCTTGTGTATGAAGCCAAGCTGGAAGTAGTGGTGGGTGAAGCGGTTGACGGCATCAACGATTTCATTCAGAGGAGGCATATTCTCCCACTCGTCTACAGGCGCTGAAGCGGGTTCAGGTAGCCTTGAGTCGAGGGTACTCCGTCGAATTCGGGCCGTGTCTTTCTTGTTGGCCAACTTGCTCGCCCTGATACGTGGGTGACGATACTGGCGATCATCGTCTGGCTGACCCCTCACGGGAAAGACGCTGAGGTTAGGTGTTTGCTTTTAGCCTCGACAGGATTACTTCTCTGGGGCGCCTAGTAGGAACCGCATACCAGTCTTCGGCTCCAAGCCCAGCTTCCTCACATGCCTTACACGGCGGACGAGCCTTTTCGTGTACACACTTGCTCCTCATACGGCGACATCTAGAAAGGAGCAGGAAACACGGAGTCAGCAATTTGTTTCAAGAGCGGCGGGAGTGCAGAAACATGGACGTCTCACCTCCGGCAGGCGATTGGGGCTCTGCGCCGTACAACTGGACTCGGGCTGGGTGTAGGACCATTCGAGGTGCCGCCGCTCACAGAGCCGGTGCTGAGTGGATGGTGGTGGCCCTGGTAGTCGGCGGAGGGGTGCTGATACGGCTGTGGATGATAGATGCTGATGCCAATCGAGCCCGAGTCCATGGTGACCGGTGAAGGTGTACTCCGTAATACGACGTATGCCACGCAGAGGTGGAGGCTGGCGTGGGCGTGGGCACGGGAGCGGGCTCCGTCCCATTACCTGGTGATGGGGTCTTGACGCTGCCGAGAAAAGGGGGGCCAACGTCAACGTCTGAAAATCGTGGGTTACACAGAGGGTCCAAGGGAGTTTGCGTCCTGGATCCTGATGCTTGGGCTCTGGGGTTTGGGCCGATCTTGCCGTCGCTCACACAGATGCGGGTCAGATGTCAGATCTGGCGAGATGCGATGGAATCGGATCAGCGGGTGCTCGGAAACTACTGATCGCCGCTGTGTGGGCTGCCTGCCGGAGTGCCGGTAGGAAAGAGAAAGACCAGTGCGACCAGTATGATCACCAGATCCGCGGGCGGAAGACCTGCAGGTGTCAGAGGCACAAGGCGGACGCAGTAGGAGTGAGCGGAGCAGCGGCCCCAGATCTGGAGTATTATGTGTAGGTCTATTGAAGATATCGGGAGGAGAAAAGGCGGCAGTCAAGAGACAGTCAAGAAATGAAATCCGAAGAAAATGCTGAGATGACCGTACCTGCCTACATATTCGTACTCAGTGCTAGCGGGAAGGAGGCAGGGGAAAGATGATGAGTTGACTACCTACTGGTAATAAGTACGAACAGCAGGTGATACCTGGTACCGTCTGCCTGGCCTTAACGGCAGCCGGGACTCGCCTACGGGTACACCCCCTCGACTTCGTCTGTGCCCTCAGGCCTCTCCAGAACGTCGGAAAGGGAAGGGGAAAGAGACTAGCCTCTTCTTGGGGGAGCTTGGTTCGACATCGGACGGGTCACGGGCGGAGGAATGGGGCGAGACACGCATCTCAAGCTCCAAACTAGATTACTCTCGAATTTCTCCGCACATAATAGAGCAGCCATAGGGAGCCTGCAGTCATGGATGTGCGATCTACATACGTACCTGGTGTATGTACGTACACGTCTAGGTACTCGGAGTGCTAGTGATAGTAATGACGGGCATTGGCAATGGGCATTGCTAGCATGCAAGGGTAAGGGTTTGTCAACTTGTCCAACCAGTCCAGTGTCTGTTTCACTGTGGGGCTGGCGGCTCATACATAAGGTACATGTACGGATACGTCGTAGGTCCCGCGGGAGGCTAGTCCTCGTACGAGTATGTAGATGGGCCTAGGGGTTAGGAGGGGAGCCCCCATCACGTACTTCGTATTGACACCAAATACTTGACACACGTGATCCTCTCTACCAGTACACCAATCCCGTTGCTTCTTGCACCGAGTATTGCTGCAAAAGCAACGAGGGCCGGTTTTCCCACTTCCCGGAGAATTCCTGCTGACTAGTACATTATTCATTTCCTTTGCCTGTGCTTTTCCCGTCGCAAATCCTGGCTAGTTGCAAAGTACGGACACGCACTTGGTCCAACCACCGCCCGTAAGCCTTCACACTCGAGGCGCTTCTGACCAACCGACGGAACATCCGAACACCAAAGCTCATCAAGCCCCCAAGGTGACGTTGCCCCTTCTAATACCCCCGGGATACCACTCAACAACCCCCGGTATTAAGTATCGGTACCGCGACCTCCGTGCTCGCCCGGGTCCTAGAGTGAGCGGCGATGGGCGCCCAAGTCTCCAACTTACTCGTACGAGTACTGTCTTGCCCACGATATCTGAGCGGGCGCCGTCGACGGCTCCAGATACGTAGCCCTTTCGAGCCCCCGTTGAAGTCGTATTCATTTGGCATGTCACTGGGTCTGACCTTCACGGTATCACCGCTCGCTCCCCCGCTTTACGCTACCAGAGCATCAATGCGTGCCAGCGTTGCGTCGAGAACCCCTTGGACTAACTCCCAACTCGCAACGCCTTCCTCCCATCCCGCTGCCACAGTAGTGTCGCCACCTTTGACACCTGCCACGTTAAATACGGGGCCCCGGCTGCCCAGATGCCCGTTGGTTGGCGCTGCCGAGAAGACCAGGTCGACCACGCGCCAGCATCCCGATTCATGACCTTCAATTTCGCCCTGTCTCGGCAAGAAACTCCCCGTGTTGGACACAAGGAACGTCGCCCGCGACACGAGGCCAACCATGGGCAGTACATTTGTCACGAAGTAGTCTAGGTCTGGCCCCGAAGCCTGGTGGGTCTGCAGACCTCTACAGGAGGACTCCATCGTGTCCTCAATCCATTTCTTGTTCGACCTCGCAAGCTCCCATATCCCCGGAGCATCCAGCGACGTGCCCTCCGTCTTGTTCCCCAACTTGTCTAGATCACCGCTCTTCTTGACAAGGCGCCGATACTTTTGCACCCGTTCGATATGACCCATACCTCCTGCCCGATTTCCGATCGTGTCCAACTCGCGCTCTACTAAAGACGGGGGGAGACGCATCCGGATATCAGTGGAGATTCGAGATGCCCCGTATGTCGCTTGGGGGTAGTAGTCGTTGACCAGTGTAAGCATGATCATGACGTTGAGAAGTGGAGTGAAAGTGGTCCCGTTGGCTCGACACGCAGCGAGGACCTTCTTCATCTTTGGCGCGGGGATGCGGCCCAGGACAATCTTGGACACTATTCTCTGTGACTCCTCCGCTACACCTGTCACCGAGGCGAGGTGCGGCTTCGCATCCGGCAGGTCGTTGAACACAAAACGGCTGCTGAAGAAGAGCTGGATAACCCAGAAGACAAACACGGGCCAGAGCGCCAACAACATGGATGGGGTCCAAGGTTTACCGAGCTCCCTAGCCTTGGCGCCTATTTCATATATACTTGGGGCAATTTTGGACGTCGACGGGTCAGCGTGGACAACCCAAGGCGACGAAGCCCCCGATGGACCTGGTGTATCCGATCCGGCTGAGGAAGTCATAGAGTTGAGGGCCGCAAGAAATTCTCGATGGAAGATGGACCCAGAGGTGCCATCGGCCACCAAATGGTGGTAGATGAAAACCACCGTATCCTGTCCCACAACGATGAGTTTGAACCATGGTCGGTCCGGGTTGAGGAATTCCCATTCGTTATGAGCTCGCTCCAAGATATCAGCAGTGATGCCCGAGTGGGTCGCATCGTCCACAAACTCGACGCAAGACACCAGGTCTATGCTGTGTAGCATGGCGATGCTCAAGTTAAGGTTTCCCTTCTTCACAGCCGGAGTAGGTACACCAACGATGCGCAACTGCGGCTGTGCCTCGACGACGGCCCGGAGCGCATTCAGGACCACGGTTTTGGAAAGCCGGCGGCTAGTGTCGACGCTGGCGTACTGAGCGGCCACAACAACATTGGACTGTATGCCGAGCCGGTGATATAGATACCACATCCGCTCAAGGTAGTCTACGACTCAACAGTTAGCGCGTAGGCCCCTCAATGTGTGTGGTTGATATTGTGCTATCCAACTGGATGTGACGTACTAGAATCGCGGACGATGGTGTATTCCGAAAGCTTGCCCATTTTGTTCGCTAGGTTTAGAATCTGTCGACTGCTGTGTTGTGTGCGGAATGCGTCGGGAACAAAACTGGGGGGAGCAGACGAGCTGATAAAGAGTCGAGAACCGGTGTGTGGGATTGATTCAGGTCATTCTGCAGCTCCAAGGGGTGACAAATCCTTCCCCATTACGGCAGAATTGGCTTTATGGCGGAAAGTTCAAACTATACGACTGCTCGTAGGCTTTGCCCTGATCTCTAGAGTCCTTGGCGACACTCCTGGATTACTGCTGATTGCGCTGATTGGAACCTCTAGCTTGGACCCCGGCTCATTGAGCTGACACGCCTCACATCGGGGCGCCCTTGGAGCCATGTTTTCATATGCAGGTTGCTCGCGGATAGCGATACCAGATTGTATCCGCGGTATCAATACTACCATTGTAGGGAGCCCTCTAAATCCTAGCATATCCTCGCATACATTAGGTTTCTAGGCAGGGTTGATTATATATCCCAATTCCCAACACAACTCCTCGGTCTCCGCATGGATCATGGGAGAACGAACGGACAAGCAAAGGGCGGGCGCTAAAATCTCACCTCTGGCCCAGCGGACGCTGGTGATACAGCCAGTACTCGTAGTGTATGCACCGCAATTGTCATATTATCAGAATACGCACGTACGAGTACGAAGTATCCGTATACTTCACCCAAATAGTCTTCAAATCTATTTCTAGATGCGCCACTTCCACAGTTCTGCGTAATGCGCTACAGCCTTGCAATGCCCTCTGCCCAGTCCCGATTCAGCTGTCAAGAGACCCCAAGCCCGCATAAGGGAACTCATGCATAGGGAAGCCACAAAAGACCAATGCCAAAGTGATCAATTGTTTACTTACGTGCCCACTAATGATAATATTGTAGGCATTCGGCTTTTTTCTTCATGATCATCGGTTCGTGGCCGTATATACGTAATATATAGTATATATCGTAGCAGTTCGGCGTTCAGCCATCACCTCAGGCGACTAAGAGATCGCTAACTTAATCCTGCCCATCTGTCAGTCGGCTAACCAATCTCATGCCGTAGGTGTGCTTACCTCTTGAGCCCCTCTATCACGGTCCTCGGATCCTGCGTGTATACCAGGCGAAACCATCCGGGCTCAAGTGAATGCTCCTCTTTCGGGTGCAAGAAAACACCGGCCTTCTCCAGCTTCGTTGCCAGTGCATACTCGGGGAAACGATCCCTTTCCGAAAGATACGGGGACAAGTCAATCCAAATAAAGAAGCCCGCGTTGCTCCCCGGTAGGTACTTGATACCGATCCCGCCCAGTCCCGCAGTGGCGTGCTTGTAGGCTGCCGCTAGCTTTTTTCGACTCCCGTCAATGAACGAGCGGCACCAGTCTCTGTCTCGGAGCATGGCGCTCGCAATCGCCAGGCTTGGCCCCGAGGCGCTCTGGAAGCGAGACACGCTGTCGACGGCTTGCAGGATGGGCGGGCTCCTAGTAACGATGGCTCCCACACGCAGCCCTGCCGCGCCAAAGTCCTTGCTGAGACCGTACGTGACGTGGAGAAGGCGCAGGTCAATGTGTTTCTCGACATCAATAGATAGGATCGACGTGAACGGCACCGCACCGGGCTCACCCGAGTCGAAGACGGAGCAGGCGTAGATTTCATCACAGATGAGGTGCAATCTGTGTTTCTGGCAGAAGTCGAGGATGGCCGTGAGCGTGCTGCGTGGATAGCATCTCCCTGATTTGTGCATTAGTTTGACGAGTGGCTCCAGCAGGTATGGACCGGAATACCAAGGGGGTTGTGAGGGTTCACAATGAAGAGGGCCTTTACATTGACCTTCCGAGCCTTGCAACTCTTGAGGGCATCCTCGAACTTTTCCACGACCGTCTCATCAAAACAGTCTTCGGCGTGGGTGTCGGCGTATTCCACCCTGACGCCCGCCCTGTTGAAGAAGTCCAGCTCGAAGCGCCCATAGACGGGTCGGCTTGTGAGGAAGGCTTCTCCAGAGTTGGCGAGGGCCCAGGCAATCGTGTCATGCATGGCGGTTGCGGATGCCGAGATGCATATTTGGGCCTCGGTAATAGGTGTATGAGGGTTGAGAAAATCGTTGAGGTGCTCGGCGAGAGCGCTGGGGAAGTCATGGCCGCCGGAGGAGCTACCGCGATAAAGGAATTCTGTGCCGCTGATTTCGTACTGGTGTTGGAGGCGGAGATGAGCTTATCCCCTTCTTAATAGCTTGGGTAAGGCGACTCGCTGCTCACCTTGTTCCTGGCAAAGTCTACCAGGTCTGGTGTGACGAGGCTCTGCTTATAGTCAGCACATTACATTCGTAGACTAGCCAAATTCTATTAGCCGAGAGATAGTTCTCACATTCTCGGCGGTACCGAAAGAAATCAGACCGTCAGTGTTGTTGTCGGGGTCGTAGGTCGCCTTAGGGGCGAACCTCCATGGCCGGTTGAGGCTGGCGACGGTGGTGCCGCCTCTCAGAGACAATAACGGGTCCAACATGATTAATTACACATATACCGTTAGAGCTCACTTCCGCTTGAGAGGTGTTGAACCGACAAAGCTAAGTAGGCAGTTGACAGGTAGTACTACTGGTAGGTTATTGATTACGGAAAGTTTGGCGCAGGTGTGGGAGCTCTGGCAACAATGGGTCCGTTTCTGCGGGGTATCATCACTGCCCGATCACTGAAATGCGACGTTGTCACTCGCCAATGCCACCAACGTTCTGAAACTAATGTCTCTTTCATCACTTGAATCATGATTCAGATCAGTTAAATAATGGTAGTTTGGGTTTTCATGTTTACATATCTTGTTGTTAACGAAATATGTATGAGTTGGCCGCCATAATGGGTTCTGGCCTCAATTAGCTCGCCGAGGGGTCAAATAGCACCTTGAGCTCAAGCCTCAACTGCCTGGCTATTCTCAGAATATTTCATTTCAGAATAATAGACTTGATTAAATAGGCTTAACACACTGTGCTTAATCTGTGGTTTCTGAACGAAAAGGTGTGGTAGATACTGCCTTGTGGTCTCCCAGGGTTGAACACGGAATGCATCGAGTTTCGGGAATACGTCTCATTAGATATCTCTCGTGTTTCTAGAAGCTCTTGGAAGAGCATCACAGCACTTGGAAGAAACCGGAGTGTCTGGTGGCCGTAGGTGGTATCCAGTGCTAGACTTCCCGACCGCCTTTGGATAGTGGCAGCCGCCAACAGCTGCCTGGCAGCTGCCTGCTCTTTCATATCACTGTGTCGCTGGGAAAGAGGCCAGCCGATAAGGGCCTACCGTGTCGCGTCATAACGCGTGGTGAACCAAGTCTTTTCGCGACTTCGATCCTTTCCTCTTTACGTCCCTCCTTCATCCTCACCCCCTCAACCCTAAGGTAGATATCTATCGTCATCTCTATCCTCAGCCTCCACCCCCTACACAGCCGAAATTCCAGCATTGGATGCCTAAAACCCGTTGCAGCAGTTAAATGGAACGTCTTTCGGCATCTTATTTTGTTCTTATTATCCCTTGTATTCCTATTTTGGCCGCGGAGCGATCCCACTCAACTTCGGCTCCAGGAGAAAGCTTCGTAGAGCTAGCCAAACATGTTCTACAGCCACGAGAGTATGCTGCATATCCCTCTATACAAACTTCATTGTACCTGATGCTAAAGAATACTGCAGTTCTCACCAACAGCCAGCATGGTGTGGCCACCGTCTGGTGCGTGCTCCCCTTTGTTCTTAGCCCTGGCCGTATCCGCAGTCAGGGGCGTTGCTAACTTTGACACAGGCTGGTAGCCACTGTTGGTAAAGGAACGCAGCGCAAGCTAAACAGAAAGGTCATTCAGGAGGTCAACGTCCCCAAGGCATGCGAGACTATCATCGACCCCGGTGCGCCCCTCGCCTTGCGTTTGCAGGGCAACCTCCTCTATGGCGTCTCTCGAGTCTTCTCCCAACAGTGCGGATATGTCCTCAACGATGCTGAGAGAACCCAGTCCGAGATGCTTTCGTATTTCCGCTCCATGCACCAGAGACAGATTGATCCCCAAGCTGGAAAGACAAAGTACGTTGTTTTTGTTGGCCTTGTTTCCAACACTCTGCATATTGACTGACGCTGAACAAAGGAAACACAACATCACCCTCCAGGACGACCCAAACTTTGATCCTACTAGTATCATACCTCGTCTTGACCTGCTCAAACTTGACTGGGACTCGGATCTCGCCTTCCAGAGTCGGTCATCTAGCCAAAACGTGCCACAGCTCACGCCCTTGGCCAGCCAACAGAACTCTTCGTCTGGTCGACCACCTTCGCATTTCAGTATCAACCTTCCCGATTCTTCACACTCTGCGGCAAGTTATCGCCTCCCGTTTGATTTAGGCCATTTCAGTCCATCTTTGGCGAAACTGCCACACCAACCCAGTGCACTCGACCAGTATCGCCCATTTCTTGACGATGAAGTCGGTCTGAGCGGAGTCGGCCTTGAGATTGACGAAGACGGAAACTTTATTGGGGTTCTTGACGAACTGCCCGAGCTACCACCCCTACCTGGGGCTATGGATGGAGAGTACGAGGCTCAGCTCTTTCATGAGCAGGTTCTCGAAGCCGGTGAACAGCTACCGCAACATCCTGAGCAAGACGGAGGGCGTGGAGCGGCCGTCAAAGGAGAGCAGGCACTTCCAGATGCTAAGGCATTCCCTTCCAGGGCTGGCCCAAGGCAGCCTAGCTCCTCCTCATCTTCAACACTAAGTCTCGAAACTTCCGAAACTGAGCGCGCAGTCGCTCCCGTCAAGCGCCGAGGTCGCCCAAAGCGGAACAAAATAATGTTTGACCAAAAAGATCACATTTCTCGAGAAGAGTTCCGTAGTTGGTCACAGAACTATGTCGCCAACATGGAAAGACTCCGCAATCGTCCCAAACTTACCTCAGTTTCCCAGGCTAAGAAAAATGCTCTAGCGTTTCTCTATGGCAACGGCATAGCCAAAGTGGGAATACCTATCATCGGGGATATCGGTGGATTGACTCATCCATTGGCAGAGGACTTTGCAGGGAGCGTCCTTCGAGCTCGCCTGCATGGGCGACTGGTTGACGACAACGAGCAAGATTCAATCTCCAAGCGTGGACGTCGCCGCGGACACTCTGAGGCGTTTGCTGATAACTAGGAGAACCAGCGCAATGTCAGAGCACGCTTTGATGAAGAGGGTGAAGTGGCCCGCCACCATGAAGACGACAACGGGGAGGTCTTTCTTGGCGATGACTCTGGGCTCGAGGTGGGTATTAATGCACCTGGAGCCATAGATGGCCGTCAATCCTCTACCAAGATGCCTTGGACTCATGTCGACTCTATTGTTCCAGGCTCATCCATCCGTGGTAGTGCTCAAAAGGCCTCGGTCAAGGCAGCGCCCAGTCCCCTCTTTGGAAGTAGAACCGTCGTTCATTCTATTGAGCGTCACAGCGAGGTAGAATATAGCTCTGACGACGTTGGTGGGCAAATTCCATTCATGGACTCTGACACCATGGACAGTCTCGAGTTTGGCGTTGGGGCCCAGGCGTCTGGAACAGAACTAAACGCGTCCAGCCAACAGTTTCTCAACTACGCCTTTGATCGAGCCGAGAAGTCCTCCAATGGAACCAATATACATCAACGCCGCTGGATTGAGTTTGAGCAGCTTGCGAACCCAGGTATTCACGACAAGCAAGTTGCAGCACAGGCATTCCTTCATGTCCTCTCTCTTGCAACTATGAACGCCCTCACAGTTCACCAAGACGGTGCGGAGTCTCTAAAGCCTTTTGGCGTTATTCACATCGGGATTCGCACATCAGTCGTTGGGGATACAAACTAATTGAGCATGCATTCTTACCTGCGATGGGGTTCCGGAGGTGAAGATCTATTGTCTCAGAAAAAAACTTCGTGCTCAGCGTTCTAATCAAAGTCGAACGCCAACATCTTTTGCATTTTCGGGTTATGGTGTCTATACATGCAGATTTGATCATTTCAGGAGTTCGGGTTCCACAACGGGGTATTCAAAGGAAGTGACGAATGAAGAGGGCAGATGGACGTGGTTTATTCTGATTTTCAACGGGGTTTACATGGGGACCATCTTGAGGCGTACACTCGCATCATGGATTTGCTACACGGGTATTACGGTATGGATCATGGAGAGAAGTAGTCCTGGGGTGATAGGGTCTATCGCAGCTCCACGACGAGCTGATAAGATGGTGTGCATCTAGCACTAGTTTAATCAAAGAATGCAGACTGAACTACTCACAATATGCTTTGCCAGCCATTGAATATGATCCGGGAGAATATCCCAAATATGTCCGGGGTGAAAGCGGTGCCCAGAAGAGCGAGGTCTACGTACGTAGTGGTGAGTGAGAGTGACATTAGTGGTTAGCGACGAGGCAAATTGTAGGTTAGAAACAGGAACTGTCAAAGAATCCCGCATTGACTTGAGGCCACCTCAGCGCCTACTACCACAACAGGGCGTCACTGTCTTGCCAAGCCCGGATGCTTTCTTGCAATACGGGGTATAGAAGCTTAATCAGATGAAGGTGTTCATTAGATATCTCTACTAACTAGTCATAACGATCATCATCGGCAGCCCCCTCTCGGTCATCAAACTTCATGTACTCGGTGCCCTCGGCGGGCTCGTCGCCTTTCATGACGACCTCCCAAGCTGCCCGTACCCTATCCATGACGGAATCATTGAATGAAAGATCCACAGGCAGCGATGGGAGGCCAACTACGGGACCATTAACATCCACAGAGGCCGACCCACCCCGCTGCTCAAAGTGCAGCTTGTAAAGGTATGTGACATCGCCAGGGTCGTCGGCCACGGCAGCGAGAAGCGACGACAGTGCCTTCTCCAGAAGTCCTCGTGAGCTGGATGTGAAGACCGTGCTCAGGTAGATAACGCCTAGAGATAAAGCGTCAGTGAATGCCGCTATCAAGATCGTATAAGGAATAAAGTGTTTGTGGTGCGTATCAGTTTGCAAATTTCATCGTCATTGTGATTCAGACAATGTAGATAAGTTTTTTTTGAAGATCATCATGAAAAGGGCTAAGGAGCGAATGAGGAGAAATGGAACTTACATTGTCCCTTCGGGCACTCTCCTGTGTCGCTTGAGTGTAGCATCGCGTAAATGGGAAATTCGGAAACCTCGCCATCATCGGTCGTCACGTACCCGGTCGGGAACGCGACCACGGAGATGGCAGGTGTCGGAGTTCCTTCCACGGTAGCCTCAAATGTTGGAGATAAACCGCTATTGACAACAGCAGTTAGTCTGCTCAACGAGGTGACCCCGGCAGTCGGATTTGACGAGTCCTGGACCAAGGTCTTTGCTTTGACCGAAACATCATTCGAGAGTGAGATAGCCAGAGGGAGCTCGAGATCTTCGGTGCTCTCTTCAGCCACCTGCACATCTGTAATACCGGTTCCTAGCATATACACCGCGCCACCCACCGCGCCTGCTCGACAACCCACTTGGGCGATTTCGGACAGGCCGCCCCATTTGGGATAGACGGCAGCGAAGCCGGGCCCGAACAGCCCCATGGACGCCATATGGCGGTTGATGGCAGCCAAGCCCGCGCCAACCGATATTGCCCCGTCAAGACTGAGCGTCAAGGTGATGACATAGGCCCGCAAGCGCTCGTCGAGCTTGAACTCGGAGGCGAGAAAGTCCACCAGCGGCTCATCTCTCCGAGGGCTCCACAAGTCCGTGTTTGGCTCCACGTCATACGCGAGGACAAACTTGAGGAACTTCATCAGCGACCGCTTCGACCGCGCCGGTATGACCGTGTTGGAGAAGACATCCTCGCGGGTTGACGGTATGCGATTCAACGACGGCCTGGAGCCGGCCGGCTCGGAGGGCTGGAAGATGTAGAAGGAACCGACAGCGAGGAACTCAACCTGCCGGAAGGCCTTGGAGGAGACGAGCTGCGAGAGGAGATCCGACTTCGTGTGTATCAGCTGGGGCGCCAGGGCGATGCTGTACGCCCGGGAGAACGACAAGCCCTCCCCGGCCCTGATCACCTCGGCGGCCGCGAAGGCAGCATCCGAGTCGCCAGACCGGTGCTTCTCCGCCCACTCGTCGGCCTCCTGCAGGCTGAGAGCGGCCTCGGCAGCGCCATAGAACTCGTTAGGATCGACGTGGAGCACCTTCTTGCCGGATCGCGAGAGGGCTCTTCAGGGCGCAGAGGCAAGGCTGAGGTCAGTCAGATCTCGACACATTTTTTTGGGAGCAGTCCTCCTATAGCCGATGGAATCCGAGAAGCTTACAGGGCGAGAAGGGATTGTTGGAGCCCAGTGCCGCTGATCACTACATCCCACTTTGTCTCTGAGAGGGATTCCATGGTGAGTGTGCGTGTTGGGGAGGGGAGAGAAAATGAGGGCAAGTTGCTCGGTGGTTGGAGAATTTCGGAAAGACGTGTTTGGGTGGGAAGCCCCACAGGAGGTGGACGACGCGAGGTGGTCTGTGCGCCACCAGGTATTTCCCACTGAAAGCTGGAGCTCGCGGAAATTTTGCTGGTCTTTTTTTTCTCTTCATCAAAACATCCGCTCATTCTTTCACGCCGTGCTCGAAGTCGTCCCGCAAGGGGCGACTATGGTACTGTGAGATTGAAACGAGCGGTAGATGAAGTTCGTCTGCCGGTATCTACTGCCCTAGATATAACGTCTGAAAGGGTGGTTCGAATGGTTGACACATTTCGCCTTACTACTTAGTATTTTTTATCAGTTGCCTGTCTGGTCGCACGTAGAATCATGGACACGAGAGAGTTGTTCATGGGTATCATTAACTATGCCTAACCATTGATCGCCGTCACAAATCCCTTCCACCGCTGGCTTGTCCACTGTAGGAACTCCTTTGATGTGAGCATTTTGGGGGTCAGGTTCAACCCCCCATGCTTGGAGATGGACAGAATTTTCGTCCGTCCACCCGTGCAGTCCACGACTACAGTCAGGCTCTCGTCGCACAGAGACTCCTCGAGTGAATCCGGGTCCACCAGAAGCCAGTATCTTCCTTCTGTCGGACGATCTGTCTCCTTGCCCGTGAAGACGACAGCCGTGCATGCAATGGGGCTCCCCGAAAGGGTGAGCGGCTTGGGCCCTTGCCTCGAGCACACAACCAGCTCTCTGTCCGGGTCGAAGCGCGCCTGGGGAATCTTTGTATCCCGTAGCGCAGCCAGAGTGGCCGCCCAGGCTGCGTCGAATGGGTTCCCGTCAAAGGAAATGAAGAAGAGGTCGATGTAGAGGACCCAGTAGGCAACCACTTCTTTCCGGTCTGCGCCCGACTTGTCTTGCCCGTCATCTTCCTCCATCGCACCCGCATCTGCCTCCAGGTTCTCATCTAGCCGGGTGTGCCATATCCGCAAGTCATCAGGGTTGATGAGCTTGGAGCTATGGAGAAGCGAGAATATCCTCGTGCTCAAGGTCTGAGCAAGAGTTGTGGGCGGGCCGCCGGGAAGGAACTGGGGCGCAGAGCCAGTGGCCAGCTCGATATTGGGCACCAAGAGATCGTAGTCCCTGAGCTCTGTCTCGGTGTTGGAGGCACGGTAGTTGGGGATGTTGGAGGTCAGAATGGTCTCAGCACGGACGCCGCAGATAACAGTTGTGTCACCCATGCGGACCAGGGAGCTTCCATTCGCATGCGATAGACTGGAGAGGTTAACGGTCGGGGAGCGGACCTCATTGGGGGCGCGGCCATTGCTTCGTGCTGGGGGAATATCGTCTTCGGAGGGGTCGAGGTTGGCGAGAAGGTACGGGTGGGGGGAGAGCTTTGCAAAGCTAGCCCTGGACAGGCCTACATCAGGTGCCATTATGTGTGTGGAGGGCGAGGATAGAGGTAAGATGACGATATCGTTAGAAAGATTGAGGGCGAAGCTGCGAGTGGGATGGAAAAAGTCGAGGTACAGCCTTGCTAACGGCGGTGTCTAATTGGACCGTAGAATCTTGGTGGGGCACGCAAGGCTGCCAGTGTGGTTGGACTTCCAGTGGACGACTGAACGAATACCTACCAACCAGCACACTCATCAACACAGGGCGATTCAAGGGATTTCCTCCAGGGACCGCTGTGAGGATGGCCTCATCCCGGCGTCTACGACTACGGACTCCATCGTCCGGAAAGCTTCCGCTGTGCAATCGACCCGACAGTGTCCCGCCGTGGGCGATCAAGCGACCGGGTCGCACTCGCAGAAGGTCGGCCGATGCGAGGCCTGCTGGCTGTTGGCCATCACGTTGTGTGGATGTGCCAATGTGGGAGCCTGCAGCCTGCAGCCAGGATTCAGGAACCAACGCTGTCGGCTCTGCTCGCCGAGAGGAGTTGATTAGCCAACAACTCGACATGCAGTTCTTTTGTGTGTGATTTCCACGTTTGTCCCACGGGCCAGGGATCATAGCTATTCGCTTGAGCACCGAGAGGACTCCAGAGTCCAGTGATTGAACAGTTTAAAACATCAGCACCAACAATCTGGGCCTGGAGGTGGATCCGTGGCCGCCGAATGTTGGCCGCCCAGTGACCACTGGCAAATCAGATGCGGCCTCTTACCGCCAGGCAGTCCCCACTCTCCAGCCGTCCCAGCACCCCCACCTCTCGCACAGCACCAGTGGCATGGCAGCACCAGTGGCAGCACCACAGCACCCCCAGCACCCAGCACCACAGCACCCTCCACCACTGCCCTGCTCATCAGTGATCAGTGAGACAGCAACCAGAGTCACCTCCTCCTCCTCATCCCATCACCTCCACCATGTCCTAACTGTCCATCTCTCCCCAGCCATTCGATAGCAGAAGCGCCACCAACGGCCCCCAGGGAACCCCAGCCCTCGCATTGACCCCCATCTCCCCGTCCTCAATGGCTCTTCCCGTGATCCCCGCCCCACTGTCTTGCAGCCTTTTGTTGCTCGCGGTAGTTCCCCCGATGCTGATCCTGTCCGGACACACTGCCAACACGCGATGATCATCCCCGTTCAATCCGGTTCCTCTCCAGGCTGGCTCTGTTCCCGTTCTTGCCGTCCCTCCTGTTGGTCTGTCAGTCTCACCCAACATTGTCGAACCGGCGTCGCCCGGAACTTATCCAATATGGAGCTTCCACCAAATCTGCTCGCCATGGTGCGAGCAACACTTCTAGCTGCATGTCTTGCCGGCGCCGGTGCTCATTGCCCGTCTATCGTATTCTCCCATTAAGCGCCTGGCGTCGGACTTGGAGCGCCGCCTGGGCCATCACCGCCATCAGAGCCCCCGAGAACCCGGGGTGGGCAAGTCTCCAATGGTCTGCCGGATTTGACCTGCATATCATCACCTCACCGTCTTCACTGTCACCTTCTTGGCTGCCCCATCCCCTGTGTGACCACCCCTGCTTCCAACTTCCCAGCATCTGCTAAATCTGCGGCCTCGATCGGGGTCGGCCAATATCAAGCCTGATCTCCCCATGCGTGCAGCGCCACATCGTTGATACTTGTCAACTTGTTGCTCCCTCTACCTGGCCTTGAAGCGTTCGTCGCATCACTTCGCAAACCCCCTCCCGCCTTGACTGGTCATTCGTGCAAGTGAAAAGCTGAGCGCCTTGCACCCAGCTATACGGATACAGGAAACAGAGATTCTATCCTGCGGCCTGGGACCTGCATCGCCGTTCAGAACCCTCCCTCTTTCGACACGCCGTCCGAGTGCCCACCACAATCGCATCTCGACGTCCGAGGCCTAACCGCCCCTTGGTCTACAATTCGGACTTTAACCCTTCGGTGAAGCCAGCGGTCGCCAATTGTTGGCCCCAGGTGGACTGCGCTCGTCATTTTGCGCGGCCAAAGGCCGTCTGCTGTCCCCATGCTGGCCTGAGCATTCAGACGCACCGCACGGGCGACAACAGATAGAAGACCATTCATCTTTGGGAAGCTCATCTCGCTGGTCGAGATGGCTCCTCAGTTCCGTGACATGGCCGGCTTGGCCCTGAGGAAACTCTCCAGCTTGGTCAAGCGCATCGAGATTCCCCTCACCCCTACGAGTCCGCCGGGGCTAGTACAGGCCAACACGGTCGATCCTTGGACGGAATCAGGCAAATATGGTCTCGGCTGGACGTACTTTGCCCTGGCCCTGATGGTCTCGGTCATTGTCGTGCGTTTCTGGCATTTCTGGCAGGACAAGATCCGCCAGGCTATCTACAAGGAAGAGGTCGAGGAGCACTATCGGAACCTGTACAACGTCGACGCCGACTACGCCATGGCGGCCATGCGCAGTGGGCAGACCTCGCAACAATTCTTCCCTGAAGCTGCTGAGGGAGCAGCAGAGAAGATGTTTCGACCAAAAGCACACTTCTCCTCCGTCGGTCCTGTCAACGATGCCTTGGCCCTATTCCGATGGGTCTTTTACCGCCCAATCCCCGACATCGTCTTCAGGAAGCATCGATTCACCTTTTCTTCTCTGGCTGTGCTCACTTGCGTCTTCATCGCAGCAGCCTTCGTCACTCTATACTGCTTCCTTCAGCAGCCCCTTTACTGGCAGAGTATCCAGTTTGGCTCCCCGCCACTGGCCGTCAGGTCCGGCATGATTGCTGTGGCACTGACACCCTGGATCATCGCAACGAGCATGAAGGCCAACATCATAACCGCCATGATTGGAATCGGCCCGGAGAGGCTCAACGTCTTCCATCGTTGGCTTGGATATCTTTGCCTGTTTCTGTCGCTGGTCCATACCGTCCCGTTCTACATCCAGCCGGTGTGGGATGACGGTGGCATGGACGTCTTCCAGCGACTATTTGCAGGCGGGAGCGGTTACATCTATGGGACTGGCATCGCCTGCCTGGTCCCCTTGGGATGGCTTTGCGTTGCCTCGCTCCCCTGGATCCGGCGCATTGCTTATGAGGCCTTTGTTATCCTTCACGTGCCTGTCGGCGCTGCGTACGTTGGCCTGCTATTCTGGCACACAAAGAACTACCTCATGTCATGGAGCTATCTATATGCCACAGTGGGCATTTGGGCTGTCTGCTACGCCATGAGGTTCTTCAAGCTCAACTGGACTAAGCCATGGAGGCGCATGTCCTTCCTAGTTGGCGACGAGGCAGCAATCACCCTGTTGGCCGAGAACGCCATTAAAATCACCATACCGACTCAGATGCGCTGGAAACCCGGGCAGTATGTGTATCTGCGCATGCCTGGTATTTCCTTCTTGGACAACCATCCGTTTACCATTTCGTCGCTCTGTAGCGACGACTTTCCCTCCGAGTATGGGGAGCAGTACCGTGACTGTACGATTGTGTTCAGGCCGTACGGAGGCTTCACTCGCAGAGTCCTGGAGACAGCCATTGACAAGGGGCCCTTCCACACGTACCGAGCATTTTTGGACGGGCCTTATGGTGGCATGCGGCGAGATCTCGCCGCATTCGACACATGTATTCTCATCGCCGGTGGCAGTGGGATTACAGCCCTCATGTCACAGCTCCTGAATTTGATTAAGCGTATGCGAGATGGAAAGGCCATAACACGCAAGGTTGTGGTCGTGTGGGCATTGAAGAGGCTCGAAGCCATGGACTGGTTTCGGGAGGAGCTCCGAATCTGCCGAGAAGCCGCACCCCCTGAGAGCGTCACCTGCAAGTTCTTCGTCACCTCGGCAGTTCGCCAACGGCCGGGACAGGAGATCATGTCTAGCGGACCAAACACCAACCGGGCGTTAGCCCATGCCTTCCACGACAAACTTGACGGGTTCGTGGCGGGCGTCGCGTCGAAGCGAAACTCGGCCATGATACATGCCGAGGCGCAGGGAGACCCTGAACGAGAACGAGAGCTCCGCGCTGAGAATGAGGATCGTATCACGGCCCTTCCGCAGCAGCAGTACATGCAGACACACCACCACCAGGTCCCGCCACCGCCTCCTGGGCCACCCCCTTCCAAGCTGATCTCCCCGCTTGAAGACGACCAGCAGAAACCGTGGAGTGAGAACCAGTGGCCCGAAGATAAGAAACATATGGATGACACAACAGACACTTCAAAGAGCCAGGAGTATCATCCCCCTCCAGCCAAACACACAAACACTCCGCACTGGAACAATGCACCATCGTCGCCGAGACGACCTCCACCTGGAGCCACCCCAACCGAGGAGCAGTTCCCCGTGAGGGCTCCCGAGCTGGCTCACCTACGAACCGCCGTACCACCAACGCCGAGGCCACGACCGACATCCACCTTCGGGCCTCCATCCGGGTTCGACTTTGGGTTCCCCGAGACGCCGACAGAGTTCCAGAAGAACCTAATGCGCTTCGCCTTCCCGGTGCCCCACCAGATCGATGGTGGCTGGAGCGTCGAGTACGGGCGCCCGGACCTTGGCTACATGCTCAAGGAGTGGGCGACGGGTGGCGCGGACGGGCGAGGAATCCTCGGCCGGAGGACGGCCGTGTTCGTCTGCGGTCCCCCTGCCATGAGAGTCGGCGTTGCAAATACTGTGGCGAAGCTGCAGGCCGAGATATGGGGAGACGACGAGCTCGAGGAGATCTTCCTCCACACGGAGAACTATGCTTTGTAATACCTAAGGTACTGGAGTCGGAGTAAGAGGCACTATATATACCAAGGTGGCAAGGTCCTGGGGCGGGTGTAATTGTGTGGAGGACAAACCAAGGGAGATACCACGAGCGATGATTTTTGTTCCCTTATGTTTCTACAATCTATCGCACAATCTATCGCGGCCTTCAAGGGCTCCTGACGCGGCATCTATACAGAGATTTTAATTTTGTCGTAATCCATGGCTCTTCTAAAGCTTCCGTCCCCTGCCATTCCAACTGAGACCTCAAGCACCGAATGCTTAAGGTAGGTCGGTACTTGAGATAAACTAGATGCATCTTGGCGGTAAGGTCCGTTGAAGAGTGACGGCTAAATGGGGTTGGCGATGACGACGTGCTTGCCGCCCGTGAGGACCTTGATGGTCAATCCGTCAGGAAGGTAGCTTTTTGGCAGGCCCATTCGATGAATCCAGAAACATCAACAAAAAAAAGAACAGGGACTTTCTCGGAAGTAGAATTCTGACCTCTCAAGCATCACTCCCATTATTCCTTGATTGCTTTGATTAGAAATCGCACTGCATCTTGGCCGACGCCAGTCCTATTCACCCGTTGCTCGCTCCCCCGGCTCACCAGCACCACATAATACGTATACACAAGCAACACAAGTGCATCATTGCTCCTTGTCAGACCCACAGCCATGGACGAGATAGACTTTCGCGACAATGATATTGAGAAGATCTCCAAAAGCTGGTCTGTTGCTATGAAGTTCTCGAGAGATCGCCTTCAGAGAGTCTACAAGCTGAGCGACGCCCAACTGGATACCGCCATCCATGATGGGCGGCTCGTCCTCGAGACAGTTTGCCTCTTTGTCCATTCTTCCGTCAAGATAGGGCAGTTTAAGTCTGTTCAGAGCCCGCTACTTTATGAGCGCGCGAGTTGTACTAACAAGGGGTCACAGATTGCCCGCCGAGTTCTGGAGGATACTTCACGCCGAGTACGGCATCATAGTATATCCCTCGGCGCTGACGGAGCTGGTGGACATACACGGCCTGAACACGGACAAGACGTTTACAGACTGCTATCAGGGGCACATTGGTATGTAAATGGATGCCCATACCAGAGTATTGGCTAGTTGCCGCGAAGCAACGGTAGGAGCTAACACGGATCATAGTCATGCTGGGGCGCTGTTGTTCGAACCACCCACCGCCCTGCCCATTTCAGTATCTTTGCGAGCCACCGCCCGTGTACCAGCGATACATTTCAGAGAAGGAGTCAGACGACGACCAAGAAAATACAGTAGCATACAACGAGAAGGAGAGTGTTGGTCGGTAGCGGTTGGGTATATCCAGCGTTGAATAAACATCAGTACATACATGTCATATCCAGAAAATGACTTTTCTTAATAAAGGCAAGAAGCGCGAGGGACTGGAGAACCTCACGAATCCACCCTCTCCCCCACGGCGCCATCACGATTCGCCCTCCAGATGCCCCCCTCCCCCTCAAACTCCTCCTTCTTCCAGACCTCGACGCGCTTCTTGCACTCCTCGAGGGCCTCCTCGCCCGCCCGCCACGCAGCCTGGCGATGCGGTGCCGACACAGCGATGAGAATGCTCTCCTCGCCGATAGGCACGGTGCCCAGGCGGTGGACCATGGCGACGCCCTGCAGACCGTGCGCAGCAACCAGGGAGCGCGCAATAGACAGCATAGTGCGAAGAGCGAGGGGGTTGTAGGCCGTGTACTGTAGCTCCTTGACGGGCTTGCCCGCAAAGTTGTCCCTCGTTGTGCCTGCGAGGGGTTTCTGTGAGCAAGTGTAGTTGGAATTTGAGGGTTTGAGGGTTCGAGGAATGTACCCGCGAAGAGGACTATGGCGCCGGCTGCTGGGCTGCGCACCTTGTCCATTACCTCCTGGACGTTGAGGTGGTCATTGGTGAGGGCGACATGGCAGTTGCCATCTGACAACTCCCATAGCTGGTCTTTTAGATTTTCCATTGTGATGGAGCTGATGGAAGGGAGAAGGGAGATGCCGTTGAGAGCTTAGGGTAGTGTGTCGGTACTTGATCCAGTGCGCGGGGAGCTTTCTGTGAGAACCAGCATACCCAAGTATGGTACAATCCTATTCATGGCTGCTTGCGAAGTTGCGAGCGACTCTCAAAAGTCAAACTCCGTTAATTATCATTAATCTCGTCTCTAATATCGCGCAGTATTTTCCCGGCTATTTATATGCATATTGTGTAGGTTTTCTGTCAAGTGTCCTGGCCACACGTGAATTATACGTCACCCAAGACCCTGCCTGCAAGGCACTGCAAAAGACCCACCCAAAGGTTGACAAGCTGAAGCAACGGTGCTTTTCGACTTCGCATCTCTGTAACCACACCAAGCACAACGGCATCGCTCTCGACTTGCCTCCTTTTTGTGCACCCTCGGCCATCGTGTCGCCTGACGCCGTTATGCGCGACGATCACCGCATAAGATCACCCCACCGAGGGCGGGCCGAGAGCAGAGAACGGGATTACCAAGGGCGCCCAGACGGCTACAATCGATCCCGGCAGGGTAAACCATGACCACACGCACACTGGGGGAGAAGAGGACAGGATCGGGAACATCCATGAGCTTGGGACAAGTTGACGAGAGTTTGAGCTTGATGGCTAACTTCCCCACGGGATGGCGAGCCTCCTCCAGGCAAGACTTCCCCGACGACGAGAGGGACAGGGACATGGACTACACCGGCCCGAGAGGCGCCGGTCGTCGCCCGCGTGATGACCACGACTACACCGGCATGTACGATGACGAGGACCGGGGGCGGTCCGACCAACCCCGCGGTCACTACGAAGAGGAGAGATACCAGCACGACCACCGAGGCTACCGCGACAGAGACGACCCGGGCTTCCGTTCACCACCGAGGAGGCGCTATCATAGTCGCAGTGGATCGCAAAGCCCGATACGCGAGGCCGGTAGACCAAGCGATACAGTCATTCTCGAGGGCTTGCCATTCACAGTTTCGGCCCGTGAGGTTTGTAACCCCGGCACCGGTTTGAACGATCACATTGTCTGGCCCCAGGGTGACCCTGGCTGGTGCCTCGCGTCAATGCACAGCATCCATTCACTCAGAGGCTCTGCCCTGCAGTTTACCGCAAGGACAACATAGCCACATTGGAAGCCATGATAGCAGGCGGTTTAAGAACTCCGGAGGCTAATTCAATGGCTCACAGCTTCAAGAGAGCATCCTTAGAAACACCATAGCGACTCAGTTCCCCTCGATTGACGTGCGAGTGTCCGCTACCAAAGGTATGCATCCGTGCCCGCTGATAGACACTGTTCGAATTCATCTGACAAGCGCTAGGGCACCGGCGGGCATTTGTCCAGTTTGAGTCGACTGACTGTTCAGTTGCGTTTATCAAAGAACACTTTCCAAAGTTGCTCCTTGACTTACCGCATCCCACTGATGAGGTTCCAGACGGGAAATTTGATGTATATGTGCATTACGCCCGGAACCGAGATGAAATGGATCATCGAGCCTCGGGAGCCGCGAACTGGGCATGTTCCTCGGTATTTGGCCTCTAATTCTGGTATAAACATGGGCTCCTCCTCTAACAGGCCACAGTGTGATTATTCGAATTATCCTACACGAGTCAGGTGCAAGAAATGCGGCGCTCCCCAGTCAGGTGTGTTCCCCAAGTCGCTTTGCGTTTGTCTTGCACAGTTCTGACCGGCATCCACCAGAGGGCCCAGATTGGCAGCAAAGCTTAACGGGGGCGACTGACGCCGCCAATGTCCCCTCGCAAATCCTTGTCGTCTATCCATTGGCGGGGTTCGTGAATGAAGACATGCTCGCTGCAGACATGAAGCGTCTAGAGCTGGAAAGGCCAAACCCTACCAAGGACACATCCAGCGGTGTGCCGAAGCTGAAGTCGACTGCGCCGACCGGAGATGCTTCGGGGTATGGAGCTCGACCCGGATCGCTCCACCGCGTTTTTCTCATGAGAGATGTCTACAATGACGAGTCTTTCAAGTATGGCTTCGCGGAATTCTGGACCATGGAAGATGCCACGGCCGCCATGGCCAAGTATCGGGCATCGCGGGTTTTCACGGTAGCAGCTTGCAATGTCAATGTGTGCACCATTCACATGGGCGTGTTTCTTCCGGAAGACCGGGAGTTGACGCCGGACATCGAGCGCATGTCCTTCCACCCGCTGTTCAACCCATCTCTCCGCGTCAGGTACAGAGACCTCCGGCTCTACCCCAGCGAAAAAGTGGTTACATCCGAGCCGCCAAACGCTGGCGGACAATCGAAGGCCTCAGCAGATGATGCAAACGATGCCAAGAAGTCGAAGAAGCGCAAGGCGGATGGCCCCTTGGGTGCACCAGGGACCAAGAAGCCAGTGGTCATGGCAGGTCAGATGGCCATGTGGCAGCGCAAACATGATGAGCTTCACGGGCAACAAGGCGGAGCAAGAAAGGACGGCCCCCCTGACCAGGACAGGGAAATAGAGCCCCCACGAGGGACCGTCGGAAGCCTCGACGATCTACCCAAGCAAGACCCCAATGCTCCCATCAAGATCTCCTTAGGTGGCGCCAAGATAGGGGCGCCGTCACCCGCCTCTGGAACATCGAAGCGAACCCCTAGCCCTGATAAAGCCGACCCACCTCGGTCTGCATCCAAGGAGTCGGAGGAACCTCCCCAGGACAAGATCTCTTATATCGACCGCGACCGACTCATGTGCCTAATCTGCATGCGCAAGTATAAGTCGGTAGAGGAGGTTAACATCCACGAGAGGTCTCGCAACCACAAGACGGCTACGGAGAACGAGGATCAGGTAAAGGCTGCCCTACCTAGGCTGGCCGCCAGAGATAAGAGGATGCAGAAGCAGGCTGGGCAGGAGGGAGACGGCGAGGGAGCGCCATCCGCCGAGCCGCAGTACCGCGATAGAGCCAAGGAGAGGCGCGAGATCTTCAAGCAGCCTAAGAAGCCGTCCGGCCCTCCCCCGTCGAGGCAAGACGCGAGCAAGCCGGCGAAAAGGGAGAACGAGCCGCCTCCACCTCCCAAGGCTGCTCAGCAGTCCAAGGGTGCCGGTATGCTGGCCAAGATGGGCTGGACAACCGGCTCCGGCTTGGGCGCTGCTGGCGAAGGCCGCACAGAGGTCATTGAGTCGAATGCCTACCAAGAGGGCGTTGGTCTGGGCGCCGAAGGTGGGAACCTGGGCGACGCGGCGCAGCTGGCGGAGAGGAAGACAAAGAACAGCTATTCCGAGTACGTGAGCTCCGTGCAGGACAAGGCGAGGGAGCGGTACAACCGGATGGAGTGACCCGGCATATGCGGAACCATCTTCGGAACGGTACTTTGTTTTGGGGCGTATGGCTGTGTTCATGTTTGGCTGATAGACCGAGGAGTTTGGGTCTGAAACTTCATGGAGTCTGCGGGATTACCGCATTGTCATATTTAAGGAAAATCAAACTGCATTGGCCTCATCTATTTATGCAATGATGGTATTCATCTAATCGTAGGCAAACAGGGTATGCACAGTATGTATGTCTGCTCTAAGATGCGCATCACAGCTGGCACCGAAAAGAACAAGGAGGAAGACGCCAAAAATACACAGCAAGCATACAAGCAAGATTCTTACAGAGCGACCATGAATACGCCCAGAAGACCCACCACGGCTGCAACGGCCATGACGGGCGGAGGCATGCGCCCCACGGCCGCGTCATCAATGCCGTCGTTGCCCTCTGATTCTGTGGCCTGGTCAGCACTTCCGGAGTGGACAGGGCAGCCGCGGGGCCAAGAGTAAAGGAAGGCGGGGAGGGAGGGGGGGCTGGGACTAACCATCGACACCGGTGACCTTGGGGAGGTCTCCGGCGGTGATCTCGACAATGTTGGAGTCGGTCGAGTTGAGGTTGGCCTGAGCTATGGCGACCTGCTTGTTGGCCATGTCGTAGACGACGTAGGCGGAGCGCAGGAAGGTGGCGCCCAGGAGGGTGAACTGATCCGTGTTGATGCCAAAGCTGGCCGTGGAGCCGATGCCGAACATGCAGACGCCCTCCCAGCCCTTGAAGAGACGGTCGGAGAGGAGCTGGTCTTGGAGACTGCCGAAGGCGTCAATGACCATTTCATCGATGGGGACCTGGATGGTCTTGTTGGCGAAGAGGAACTCGAAGATGTAGCCTCTCCCCTTGTCGCCTGCGTAAGCGCAGTCGATGAGCGGGACCGGGAGTTCCTGGAGGGAGATGACGTCGAACTCGTCCCAGAGCTCCTGGACCTGCTTGTCGGGGAGCAGGGAGATTGTAGAGCCCGAGTCGAGGATGGCCTTGGAGTTGAGGTCTGGGATGTCAACGGTGTGTTCGCCCTTGGGAGAGCGGACATCGAAGCCCTCAATGGCGACATTGTACGAAGTAATCTCCTTAGTTATGTTGTTCTCGGTGAGCAGGGGCAGGGTGGCGAGGTCGCCGATGAACTTTTCGGCGTCGATGCCGCCAAATAGGATGCTGCCAGCGTCGGTGGAGAGGTCGTTCTAGAAGGAAAACGGTTGACTTGCGTTAGTTACTGTATCCGGCCATCATTACACATTCCCCGTTAAGCTCAAGGTTTCGGGAGTGGCGCTCACCAGGTACAAGCTGAAGGCGGGGGTCTCGATGAAGCCCTGGTCGACCATGTTGTCGATGATGGTCTTGTACTTCTCCTCGGAAGCGACGTTGGAGCTGAAGCCCAGGCCCATTATACCGGTGGGCCGGACAGACTTCAGGGCCAGGCCGAGCTGCTGTTTCTTGACCTTGACATCGCCGATGGTGACGGTGTCTTCGAAGTAGTCTCCCTGAATGTTGCGGGTGTCGAGATAGGTAATGTTGAAGCCATTGCGGTCCACCAACTCGAAGGTTTTGCTCTTCTCAGAGTCAACTGCCAATAAAACCCATCTGTTAGCTAACAATCTGTGTTTTGGGGCCGGGGGGCCAATCGAGTCTGTGGTGAGGGAGCCCATACACGTCTCGCCGCAGAACAAGCCCGTTGCCCTCTGCGCCTCCATGTCGCTGCAGAGGTCGGACTCATCCGAGTTGACCCAGGTGTCGCTGCTTCCAGTGTCGAGCTGGAAGCTGATGCGCTGTGGGGGCGTGCCGATGTCGAACTCGGAGTAGTAGCCGCCGCTGCTGATATCGTTGAGGGCCTTGAGGGTCAGGGTGTCGGCATTGTCATCTCGCTTGATGTGGAGGTTCGAATGGCGGAATTGCTCCCGCAAAAGGGGGACGGAGATGTGCCCGGCGGATACAGAGGCCACGAGGCCGAGGAGCGTCGCGTGGCGCATGTCGGGCGGGCGACTGTGGTTGGAATGCGGGAGGGAGGGTAGGTAGGCGGGTGAGGCGGTTGGTGATGGATACGGGCCGCGTGGCCTGCTAGGTCCTACGAGTATGAGTTGCAGAGCTCAGCGCAGTGCCGAGGAGGACAATGCAGAACCTGAGAAAGAAAAGAAAGGAGGGGAAGAGCGAAGCAAGTCCTAGGATCAGATAGCACGGTAGACGAGAGGGTCTTGTCGTCTTCTTAATGGATGCGGATGGTCGGATGGAAAACGCGAGCGACGGGGGGTTATTGATTACTACGTACATGGTACGGAGTAATCTTGAAGTGATCCTGGGGACAACGTGGGTTGGTGGGCTGCCTGGGTTCGATTGGATCTCCGCAGCAGACCACAGCTACGGATACATACTAGCATTAGGCACCTAGTCTAGGGCTGAATGGGCTGAGGCTGAGACAGGACGCCCGACCTTCAGGCATTCAGATTGGTGCAGAAGTTCCAAAGAATGCCTCGATGCCGCGGCCCGGCGACAGCCAATTTAGGCTGCCAAGTGGCCGGATGATTCAGTCCCGGGTGGCTTTGTGCCCAGGTGAAGCATGGAGGTGCTACGAGTACTCGTAGTAAGTAGCACGGAGCAGTAGTAGTCGAGCACTCGTAGTACTAGTATCTATACGGATAGTATCCGTAGTACGTGCATGTTGATGATCTACGGGGCGACTAGCACTAGTACTTACTTAGTAGCACCGGTGCACGAGCTACGAATCCTCAACAGCACAAAGCAAGATCTGTCCACGCGTCTCAGACTCTCAGTGGACCAAATTGGGCCCCATCAATATGGTATTACGTGTCCATTCAGACACTACTATCCGTACATTGTAGGTACTCAACGGTATTGGTGCTTATAATAGCCTCTGGCAGTCCGTCCTGCTGCAGGCGCCAGTGGGAGCATGACGTACCTGCCTCAGAGGATCGTCGAGTGGCGGCAGGGGCAGCTGCGCCATCCCGCCCAACCGCCACTGGTGACTGGACATCCATCCAATTCCATCCTCCACCTTTTTAGTATCGCTTATGAACAACTCCACCTCCACCAACTAATTCCTCACGCGGTCCACCACCACCTTCATGGCTCATCTCAGTGTCCCGGCTCAACCAACAACTCTCCCCATAGCCTGCCTTCCCTCGAGACCTGCGAGTTTATTAATATCGAATTGCTTACCTACGCCGCACATGCATGAATAGCCGCTGACTGGTTCTCATGTTTCACATGTGCGCCAGCCAACAGTGTTCTGAAGCCGTTGTTGCCCTGTTCTCAGACGCAAACTGTAAAGGAATGGTCGCGTTAATTCATGCCGATTTATGTTTTATTACCTAATGACTGGTAATAATACAATGAGTACTCCGAAACGCCAAAACCATGTCCATGTCTAATACCCAACATCGAGCACAATGGGGGTTCCCGTTCCACATATATAAGTACTCTTGTATATCTGACCGCTCAGTGGCTCATGTACTCCCAACCCTCTGGCAGCTCAATGAGCGGCTCCTCACCCTTCGGAGGCGGGCAAGGCGTCTCGGGGGGACCCGGGCCCAGGACGGTGGTGTTGATAGTCCAGTACAACACCTGGGACTTCTGGCACTCTTCGCATCCCGAGACCCAGTCCCTGCCGTGTTGAAAACATAGCAAGTGCATCTGCTCCATCATCTCCTCGATCCGCTGGCGGCCCGAGGCGCGGTGCTCCTCAGCCGGGAAGGACCAGCAGGCAATGTTTCCCTCACTCTTCTTGTCCGCCAATTTGCCATGCCTGAGCGAGGGCCGCCACGACATCTTCCGGGTCTGGGCATTCCACACGAGCTCCCTCGCCGACCCATACTTCCTGGGCCTGTTATGCATGGCCATGAACTTGTTCAGCTGGAAGTGTCTCTCCGGGCCGCTCAGAGGAGCTTGCTCCCGCTGGGGCCCCAGGAGTGGGTGCACAGTCGGTCTGCGGGCGAGAAATTCATCCACTTCTTTTGTTAGCTCCATGACGCTCCCCTTCCATGTTTGACCTTTTGCAGTTGAGGGTGTGGACGGCCTGCGGACGACAGCCTTCTTGGCATATGTCCCCAGGGTCTGCTCGTGGGCGCCCTGGACCAGCCGGTGGACTTGGAAAGAGTACGTGGACCGGAAGCCCTTGGAGACAATGTCGCAGTAGACCTGGTTCGGCCCAAACTGGCGGCACTGGAAGCACACGGCGGCCTTCTCGAAGTTGAATGTGCCGTCGGGCTCGAGCGGCATGGGCTCTATCCGGGACACTGCGACCACCACCTCATCCTCGGCGCCGGGCATGGTATCAACGGGCTGCCTGAAGCCGGCCTCCTCGTCCGCCGGGTGCTTGGGGACCGCCGTGGTGACGCGGTACGTGACGGGGTCGTCCGCGCCGAGCAGGTCCATGGGCACCTCCTCGATGGCCATGACGCGGTCTTTGGAGTACCACGACTTGAGGGCCCAGTAGTTCCTGATGACGGCCGGGTCGCGGGGGTCGAGCTTGCGCTCGCTGTCCCCCCCGCGGCGGTGCGCCCTGGCAATGTGCTTGTGGCAGGTCGGACACCAGCCCAGGCACAGCTCGACGTCGGCAAACTTCCTGCCGTCGCACGTGCGCACCTTGCGGCTCAGCTCGCACTTCCGGGTGTCGGTAGCGTGGGCGCAGATGGTGTAGACTGTCCTATGTTCGTAGCACATGGTTAGCGATTTCGAAAGGGTTGTTGGGGCTGTTAAAGGGGGGGGGGGGGGGGGGGGAAAGGGATATGTTTTAAGGTAAACTCGCGAGATTTGTAAAAAAAGACTTGGCTTGATCTGAAGATCTGTGTGTTTTTGAGATGATGGGGAGAAACGATGCTGGAGGAGAGGAAGAAGGGGAACTTATACAGGTAGACTGATGTGTTCCATCGATGCTGAGAACAGGTTGTAGACTGATGAAGTATCTATGGCCTCTTTGAACACTTTGCTAAGTTCCATGAACATCAAGTTCTACGTTAAGGGCGATATGGGGGACGGTATGCGCAGTAAATGAGGAATGCCATTTCAACAATGTGTACTTTAGAGAGAAAGAACACCAGAGTCTATTACCATAAAGACTATAGAACAAAGGGGAAGATGGATGACTGTGTACAAGTGTCCCCACAACGTTCTTTGTCCAGGCAAGGCAGGGGAACAGGGGTTAAGAACTTGGATTATATGCATCTATTCTGTATTCTGTATTCTGTAGTGTAGGAGATGTTTAGTGTAGGAAGCATCTAGTAATATACCGTAAGATCTTGCTCGTAACTAACGCCTCCGATCTCTACATTTGACTCTTTTTATGTTTTACTTTTTTTTTTTCTTTTTTTGTCTTTGTGTCGTGAAATCTCACAGCTTGCCGCTCTTCTCCCCTCCATCCTGGTTCAACCTCACGACGCCCTGTTGCAACCGGTTAGCAACAATGAAACTTGACGAGAAAAAAAAGGGGAAGGAGTAAAAAAAAAAGGGGATCTAGTGATAAACTCACCTCCTGCATGCAGCTCGCCAGCAGCGTCCCGTCGGCGGCAAAGATGCGCTGCGTGACCACACCCCTCTCCTCGCCGGCCCAGGGGCTCTCCATCTCGGTGAACATCCACTGGTCGGCGAGCACGCGGCGCGGCTCGTGGAAGTAGATGCTGTGGTCGAGGCTGACCAGCATGCCGACCTGGGGGCGGCCCTCCCACGACTCCGGGTCGGCGCCCATGCCCTCGTGGCGCAGCTGCTCGCGCACCATGTCGCGCGTGCGGGCGGGCAGCTTGTCGACGTCGCGGGGGGCGATGGGGAAGCGCCACAGGCGGTGGATGCGCGACACGGTGCCGATGAAGTAGCTGTCGGACATGTAGGCCAGGGCGTTGAGGTGGGCCTGGTGGCCCCCTTCCTCGGAGATGTGGCCCCGGGCGCGCATCCAGATGCGGCAGCGGCGGTCCTGCGGCTCGGCGGTGTCGTCCTCGCCGCGCAGGACCGTGAAGCCCGCGCTCTGGATGGTGCCCTTGTACTCGCCGGGGCCGGCCTCCTCCCAGTCGTCGGGGGGCTTGGAGGCCATGACGCCGTCGGGAAGGGGCGCGGCGTGGCGGACCTGCTTCTTGGACGAGTCCTCGGCCTTGGCGAAGCTGATGGTGGTGGTGAAGATGCAGCGGCCACGCTGGCGGGCCTGGACGGTGCGGGTGGCAAAGGAGCGGCCGTCGCGCACGCGCTCGACGTGGAACAGGATGGGGATGCTGGGCGAGCCGGCCAGCAGGAAGTAGCAGTGGCACGAGTGCGGGAGGAAGTCGGAGGGCACCGTCTTCTGGGCCGAGGCGAGGCACTGGGCGATGACGGCGCCACCGTAGATGCCGCGGGCGCCGGGGGGATGCCAGACTTCGCGAGCGTTGGTGAAGATGTCCTGCGGTGGTTTGGGTCAGTGGACTTGTGGTGGATTCAGACAGGGTGACCATGTAGGAGGTGCTTACCGGCCCCAGAACGCCCAGCTCTGTCACCTCGAGGGCATTCTCAACAGGCGCCTTGTCGGGATCCGCCTCCGGGGGCCGCAGAAGCGTCGGGCGCTCTTCGCTGGAGGGCATGGCTATGGAGTGGAACGAGTGGCTGGAGGCGAGAGGGAGGAGGGTTGGAGGCGAGAAGCGTGGCGATGGTGGTGCGGCCCCGTCGTGGCCCAGGAGGACGTGGGCAGCGAAAGACTTAATACTTGACTAGTATTATCAGTACGGCTGGGCAATCTGAACAGGAGACGAAGGCATGTGGGACGGGCGATGAGCTGGAGGCGTCTGCGTTGCAGGTGGTTGCGGAATGATACCTAATCGATAATCAAGCCCCGGGATTGGCGACTTGCCGAGGCTCGGTCGCGTCGGCGTGCGCGGTATTCGATGATTTGTACGGAGTACGTCGTACTCCGTATGTGCGGATGAGGTTAGTGGGGTTGGTGGGTGGCTCTGCCCAGGCACAGGCCCCAGGCACAGGCCCCAGGCACAGGCCACAGTGGGGTGGGGGAGCTCCCTAAAATGATAACCAGCCACCAGGGCTCAGGCTGGATGGAGTCTGGGGGTTCCTTCGTGCCGGATCTTGGAGGAGACGCTGTCATGCTCACACGTGCATGCGGCATTGCACATGCACTATTATCCCACCCTGGTCCTGGACACAACATTCGTACGAAATACGGTTACCACTTGCTTTGGAATCATGATAATAATATCCGTACTTTATGCGGTAACATGTAATACTAGCTATCGACGGGCGCGCGAATCCACCCCCCTCTTCTGACTCGTGTATCCCAACACTGCCATCATCCTCACAATCTGGACTCCAGCTCATCGTCAAACACAGGCTCCAGCCCCTCCCAGACGTGCGGATCGCCGTTGGGTCCAGCCTTCTCCCGCTCCTCCCAGTATTTGCCGTTGAACTGCCAGTACTCCTCGCCCGATATCTCGCACCGCGCCTTGGTGAACCACGCCGGCTTGAACTCCTCTCCCCTGGCCTCGCGCACACGCCGTCGCGCGCGCTGCGCTTCTTCCAGCCTGTTCTTCTCCGTCGCCGCAAAGTCGTACTCCCCGTCCTCCATTGCGCGCTGGTCCGGCCGCAGTCTCGAATCTGTCGGCGCTATCCAGGGTTTGAGCTTGTCGTCGATGTGATTGAACGTCAGGACAAATGGAGTGAGGTTGAATGGGATCCCTGCCGGCCGAGGGTTGGCCTGCCACACCAGGTACGCCTGGCTCGGGTCACCGAAACCACCCTTATGCACAGGCCTGCTCTCCTTGGACGGCTCATCCACGGCGGCTTCGTAACCCGGTGTCAGACGAGCGTAGATCCTCGAGTTCCATCTACCTCCCATGCTCATGCGCACATTGCCATCAGCGTCCAAGACTTTGCCCGCGATCTGGTACGCGCTTGACGCCTTCCACCCGCGGGGCTTGAATTCGAGCTGAGCCACCTCTCCTGTATTCCAGTTCTTGACCTCCATGGGTCCGTAGTTGTCCACTGTCGGGTTGCCCGTGATGATGCCAATCACCGACGACGTCACCTTCTTCCACGTGTAGAGCTCCTCCTTGCCACCCGCTGTGGGGCGCAGCCTGAGGAACCACGTTCCGAGGGGATTGATGTCAAATGACTTGCCGTAGAATTTCGACTTGACATTCGACTCGCCCCAGTACGTCCACTGTGGTGATTCCGCCCAAGCAGCTCCAATCGGCGGGTGATGGCTCACTTGCTCAATGAAGAAGCGGTAGTTCTTGTCTGGCCGCACGTACTCAAACGTCTCGCCAAGCAGGGGGTTGAAGGGCTTCGCAATACGCCCCACGGTCGAGGCGTATTCACTGGCAGCAAAGGCAGCCACGTAAACCAGGCGCTCAATCGAGTCGGCGCGGCTGGCTGCCAGATCAAGTAGATCCGCATACTCCATGTCCTCGCCACAGCGGTAGAGAAGTGAGGTCGGCTCATTGAAGGAGACTGGCAGCGTCATCTTGGTCATATCCTTGCCAATCATGGATTTCAGGATGCCCTGGTACCTGTTAGTCTCCAAACCCTGTGGAATGCTGTTAGGCGCTCGAGCAGCATGGAAGCACTTACCCAGAGTGAAATCTTAGGCCGATCGTCAGCATCCATCTTGAGTCGGTGTCGGATCCCGTTCTCGTAGCCCTTGAAGGAGCTGCTGATGTCGATGCCGCCCGAGATCACCACATCCTTGTCATGTGCCGCTTCGCCACGGGCAACGTCAATCACCTCGACCTCGCCAGCGTCCACAGCATCAAAGAATTCCTCCTCGTCCCCAGACTCGTCCTCCGACAAGGTGGCCATCTGCTCCAGCGCACTGGGCTTCCGGCTGAAGCCCTTCATCGACACGACGTCCTGTTCCTTCTGGACAATCTCTTGCGACTTTTCCGTCGTGGGTGTCTCCCCCGTGCTCTCCATGATCTCGCGCAAGGCCTTCTTGGCCAGTTTCCGCTTGGCCTCGGCCTCGCTGTATCGAGCCTCAAGCTCCTCTTGCTCTCTTGCGACCTGTGCCATGCTCTCCTCCCACATGCGTCGCATGTTTGACTCGCGATCCAAGCGATACTGCCAGTAGGCGTCGCGGTCCTTGGAGATGCGCAGCAAGTCGCCGACGAGGCCTGTCAAGCTCCGGATAGCTCCGTCATACGTTGAAAGGGCTTGTGCGACCTTGGTATCCGAGATGGGGGTCGCAGGGCTCTTGGTAGACTCCATAACAAGCGCGGCGTGAACATGAGACATGGTCTCGAGCTGTAGCTTGGCCGATTGAGCAGTGATGTTGAGCGCATCACGGGTCGATGATGGTTCTTCACGTGCGCTCATGTCGTCATCGTACTCATCATCATCATCAGGCTCGCCTGGAATGACGGGTCCACTATTGCCATGTAACCGTGATGCCTCCGTCTCCGCATCGGCAAACTCATCATCTTCAATGCTACCGATGGTGCTCGCACCTGCATGCTCTGGCCTCTGCACTGACGCCTTTACGCTCGATACCGACCGACTAATAGGTCCCTGGGAGCTATTCCGGCGCAGGTCCGTGACGCTCGCGTTGTCACTGTGAGAGTCGTGGACGGAGAGCGTTCCACTCTGCTCAGCCTTTGCCTGCTTGAGAAGCTCCGCGCTCCGAGCGGCCTGTCGCTCCTCCTCCTTGGCCTGGTCCTTGGTCCACTGGATGGAATTGTTGAGAGACCAGAACCATCTCTTCGCCTCAACTTCGTGGTTCGCTTTGAGCGTGTACTTGACTGACGACTTTCCGTGGATCTCAAACTTGGTCTTCTCGTCGGGACTCATGTGGAGCTTGGCGATGCGCATGTTTATGGCGCCACGGCACGCGGACCCTGCGTCGTCCTGGTGCTTGTAGTAGCTCAGGACGCCGTCCTCAAGGACAAACCACCGAAGCTGGTATCCCTTGCGATAGTTGGTCCACTTCTTCAGATACCCCTTCATCTCACGAGCCTCGCGCCCAGCCAAGGGGTCACCCGAAGCTGTGGCCGCAGCTCCCTGAGAGGCGGCGTGGCCAAGTACTGCCTTCTCCTGGATCCCTCTTTGCGCTGCGACCGCTGCCGGCGACTTCTTCAAAATAGCCTTGACATTGTCGTCGCTTGTGATATTCTGAGGCAGCTTCCCCTTGCGGTCACGTCGGAAGGGGTCGGCCCCATGGAGAAGCAGGGCCTGGATGAGCTTCATGTTCTTTCTTCTGGCAGCCTCATGCAGCAGGGTTCCCCCCGTTGCCACTGTCACAGGCTCGGACGCAAACTCGGGGCTGTTGATGTCAATGACGGTCTTGAACCGAGGCTCCTCGAGCACTTCGGCAAGAGTATCATAGTCACCCTTGGCAATCAGCTCCTGGACTTGCTTCACCTTGCCATCGGTGAAGAGAGACCGCGACAGCTGTAGAAGCTGAAAAATCTCGGGGTTTCTGGCCAAATCGATGGGGAGCTTGCCGTAGGAGTTCATAATGGCGTCATTAATGCCCTTCTGCTCGAGAAGGAGCTTCACCACAGGGGTGCGGCCCTGCGTCGCAGCAATGTGCAGTGGCGTGTTGCCATCCTTGTCCCGGGCATTGATGTCGAGGGTGTTCTGGCCGTCCGACAAGACGTATTCGACAACGGGGAATTCAGCGCACTGGATAGCAAGATGCAGAATCGTTGTGTCTTCGAGACCTGCGCTAGATCCGCCGGCCATCGACGATATGCTCGTTCGCGGACCATTTTCGCTCTCGCGGATAGCCTTCGAAATCGACGCCGTATCGCCACTTCGAAGGGCCTCCACGATGCGGAACTTCCTGACCGACTGCTCCAGGCTGGGGCCCTTGTCATTGCCCTGGGTAGGCTTTGTCGGCGATGTGGCGGTCGCGGAGGGGGCCGCGGACGGCGTCGCAGAGGCCGCCGCAGAGGGTGTCCTGCTCAAAGCTGGGCCCGCGGTGGACAGCTTGGAGCCGGGACTCCGCACGCTGGGCCGGTGCGACATGGCGGATTTCACGGCTGGCTGGGCGTCTTCAGAGCCCGACTCGTCGTCGCGTGGTTCCTTGCGCCGGAGCAGATTGAGGGCGGCAGCCGACATAGAGCGCTTGTGCGAGCTATGGCGACAAAGTTAGCTGAGAGGACAAATTAGGTTTCCGGCAGGCGGTTGCTCCGCCACGGAAGGGGCACGAAGCTTAAACTTGCCCAGGTAAACGTCGTCGTCACCGACCACGCACGCCTCCCGGCAAGTTACTCAAAGCGCCATGATTTGGGAAGCTTGTTGCGAGCGTGGATATCGCCGTCACATACCTCTCACCTGCTTCGGACATCTCTGTGGCTTCAAGGGATGGCCCTTGCTACCCAAACTTCTTGCGACCTTGCCGCCTCCGGCAGGGAATTCCAAAATATCAACGGAAACAATAGACGCCTATCAATTCGGCTATGGTAGGTTTCTTGGTTCGAGATTCGGAGAGCGTTTACTACTCGGTAGAGGGATCGACGTGTCTGCGGAGGTCCAAGGGCGAATGCGACAGCTAGCTAGCTGGGTTGTCAAAGGCACATTGTATGCGCAGGAAGGGTGTCGATTAGGATGGCAAAGGAACGTAGGAGCCGAGGACCAAGAAGTCAAGAAAATGCCATTGTTGACGGTGCAGGATCTGTGGTTTAGTCCACGTCCCTTTGGAGGATCAAAGACAGAGCAAGCGCCATGACGTTGTTCCTCCCCCTTTCAAGCCAGAGGGGGGGAGAGGCCCGAGGCCTCCTTAGTAATTCGATCTGACCAATGGGAAGCTGCGTCTGGTGCCACTTAGGACACACACGGTACCAGCTCCCCACTCACCCTCATTAACCAACGCTCATCACGACCAAAACAGCTTGGGACGCGTCTCCCTTCACATTCACCGCCTGTAGCCGCTTCCATGGCTTGGTTGGTTGGTTATTAATACAGCAGTGCTAATACTACTGTAGGTGGTAGCGCAACGTGTCCACCGCCACCTCCATTCGCGCACCGCAAGAGGGGTAGACTCGTTAAAGTCTCGACGAGTCTAGATCCCGCCCGCCTTGGGGACGAGTGAGTGTTTAACACGCTTCCAGTGGAACCCGCGAAACATCGACAAACGCCATCTATAAATTGCCTGGATTAAATGCGACGGGCGAAGAAGCAGAATTGTCTCGACGACAGACGCATTCTGTCTATCTCAACTCCATGCACATGACATAACAATAACCTGCATGACCAGCGAAATAGCCAAGATCGTCATGTCGAGAGTCAAGCTCCGCCCTGGACGGGCATACTAGTAACATTCCCGAGGGGTAAGAGAATGAGCTATTCTAGCCACTAGGTGAGACACTTACAACGACCGTCTTCATCGCCTAGGTCGTTGTTGCACCCGGGCAATTACCATCACAGGGCACAGAAGGATGTACTCCACCAGTAGCCTCACTCGACCAAGATGACCACCCGCAGCCACCCTCGCAAGGAACATCATTAGGTCTGACCGGATTGGAAATGATATTAGTGGCGTCAGGACCGCCTGATCTGTCAGCCAGTCCCGGAAGCGACTTGTCGTCGGTCTAGGTGATGGGATAGAGGACCGTGTAGATGGGGATGGCCTCCTTGGTCACGTATCCGTCCTTGGCGTAGTCGATGACAGTCGGAGGGCAGTCCGTAATGGCCCCAGTGGGTGTAGTAGACTCGGTCCTGGTAGAGCCGGACCAAATCGAGGAGAAGGCGCTTCAAGTTGTCGAAGGGCTGGTTTTGGTGCTAGTGGGCGCAGATTCGCAGCCTTGCAAGGACGTGCTCATTGCACGTCTTGTCTTTAACCGAGTTGGAGACACCGTGGCTAAAGCCCTAAAAGAAGACACTGCCAAAGTGCTCCCTGCTCTTACACTCACAGGCCAGCTCCCTGTGTTCTTCGGGTGGGATATATGCACTCCTATGTGTATCTATGTGTATCGATGTATATAATAGGTGACTATTGCATTATGTTCGCATTCTATCTATACACGTACTAGGTATTATCATACTGTACCTGTACGAGTACGAGTAGTTGTCTGGTGTCTCGCTTTTTTGCTAACCGCTTGGCAAGGTCCATCCCACTCATCATCATCAGGGGTTTGGATTCAATGTCCATGTTAGACCTAAGGGACACACAACCCAAGACACATCATGTCGGAGATGCGATCCTTCACGTATCATCAGTACAACTAGAGAAACTTATAAATGAGACAAAAATTTGGTCCCAATGTGCTTTGAAATTAACGCTATTATATCTGGTATTTATATCTGCTGGTGCATCACGCCGAGTCCAGCACGACAACCTCAGCCTCCACCTCCCCAATACTCTCCACCACGAGCTTGTCCCCCGCGCTCACGCCCTCCACAAACGCACCGTCCCCCTCGGCCAGCTCTGCGTCCTCGCGACCGTCCAGCCTGACCCTGGCCTTGCCGCCCCTGGTCATGGGCACGTGCACGTAAACCTTCCTCTTCGCCTCGCGCGTGGCGCCCGCGCCGGCCACCCATTCGAAGGCCGTCCCGGGGGCGATGAGGCCCGCCCCCATGGCAAAGTCGGCGTGGACGGGGATCGTCCCCGAGATAGTGGGTTCGGCGTCGCGCTCCTCCTGGGCCGTGGCGTCCTCGCCGCCCTTGAGCGGGGACAGGATGCGCACGAAGCCCTTCCTCTTGCCGTCGTCGTCAAAGTGCCGCGTGTGGTACCGCGGCGTCAGGCCGTTCTTCCAGGGCACGGCCCAGATCTGCAGGAAGTGCACGGGGTCGGACGTGTGCTCGTTGGTCTCGGAGTGGGCGATGCCCGTACCGCCCGTCGTGAACTGCACGTCGCCGCGGCGCATGCGGTAGAACTTGTCCGCCTGGGCGCCCTCCTCGCGGCCCTGCGCGATCATGGAGTCGCGGTGCGTCAGCTCACCCGACAGGATGTAGCTGAAGATCTCAAAGTTGCGGTGCGGGTGCGTGGGGAAGCCGCTGCCGGCCTTGACGCGGTCCTCGTTGAGCACCCGCAGCGATCCAAAGTGCGAGAACGCCGGGTTGTACCAGTCGGCAAAGGAGAAGCTGTGGTACGTGTTGAGCCAGCCGTGGTCCGAGTGCCCGCGGGCGCCCGACCGGTGTGGCGTGATCTTGGCATGTCGGAGTGACTTGACCATGTTCTTAACAGCCTTGCTCATGGGTTGATGTGTTGTTGTTGCTGCTGTTGTTGCTGTGTCTTGGTACAGCTTGATGTTGCTGTTCTGAAACAGGGATGATGGAGCAGTGTAAGTCAGGTATCCTGCGTTGACTGTGAAGATGAGGATGGAAATCAGGCCAGCCAAAATTGCAGACCCAAGAATGAAACGGCTCATATATACCCAATTCCACCGAAGGCGGAAGAAAATTCAAGACATGAAAGGGGAGAAATGGCAATGACTGAGCATCTTGGAAGCATGACAGGTCTTTGACATAGGCGGCACATGGCGATTTCTCAGCTTAACATAATCTTGACTAACCCCCACGCTGTCATCCAAATTCGGCAAAGCGTGCTGCTGTATCCGTACTCCGTACAGAATGCTCGATAATAAGCTTTGCAGCGCGCACGCCATTGCCCGTTACTCTGTCCCCAATTTAATTTTTTTTACATCCAAATCATATTTTCAGGGTCCAGGCACAACCTTCCATCATTCCCAATCATTACCTCATCATTCCTGCTAGATTCCATAGCACAACTGACGATTACCACTCTGCTCTAGACGACAAAGGCATGCCTACTGCTGTGTGAGGCTCGTTACGCATCGTCATCAAGACTATTTGCGATACCACCGATGAATCTCTACGCTTGGCCTGGGTAGCTAGTCATGGCGACAGCTCAAAACGCTCCCACCAGCCCCGGTCCCGTCTGGCGTACTGTCCGAGACGAGGGGATGGAAGTTGGCTCGGGCACTCTGAGGCAAGGGAGACGGAATAGAGCAAGTCAACTTAATTAAAAAAAGTGTATACAGCGTTCTATATTTCCAATGATGTAAAGTTCGAGCTAGGTTGCGAGTATGTCCATTGAATTAGTAATTACATATTGCTGCGATGACTGCGATTGCAACGGCAGGCTTTAGTTATGGGAGACGAGTTCATTCCCGTGAGAAAGGTAACCCGCTTTATTCCTCCTTGGGCTTATTGATCGGGTTGCCCTTCTCGTCGACGAGTCCCTTGGCGCGCATGACCTTGAGGGCATCGTGCAGAGGGTCGAGGGAAGGGTCCGGAGCCCTGTGGGAGCCGAAATAGCTGTCGGCCCAGGTGAAGTATTGGCCGTAGTTGACGGTGAAGTATATATGGTGGAGCGTGTGGTGGGCGGGGCTGTTGATGAACTTCTCGGTCCAGTGACCCGTGATCATGTCGCCGTCGTGGATGAGGATGGTCCAGATCTGGACGCCCACAAAGAGGACCAGGTATAGATATCGTTGGATCGGGCAGATGAAGGGAAACAAACTGTTTAACAAATGTCAATTAAATGATGGCAAAGCGACGATGAGAGGGACTTACTGGTACGGCAGAGACTGGACATATCCGTCAAGCGGGTGGAAGGCCAGGGCAGCCCATGGTGTGGGAACTAATGTTCATGTACCATTAGCATGGCAGCGGCACCACTAGAGCATATAGACTCACCGATCCATTTGTGATGTGGCTTGTGGATGTACTTGTAGACGCTGGGGTGATGCTCTAGGCGATGAATCCAGTAGATGCCGATATCGTTGAAGGCCATGTACAGCACGGCCGAGATCAACAGCCAGCTGTAGCCGTGCTCGCTTACGTCGGCGTACAGCAAGCTCTTGCCACGGACCTCTGCCAGGAACCACGGCAGAGTTAGGATGTTAATGAAGGGAACGGCGGATAGCGACGACTGAATCTCCTGGCGGACTTGGTTCTTTAGGAAGCGGGGATGGTACTCGAGACGTCGGTCGAAAATCAAATAGTAGGATAGAGTGCTAAAAAAGAAGTAGAGCGAGGTCGCTCCTAGCTGGGTGACGATTAGGATCGATATGACCTGGCGATATATGTTGTCACGCGGCCATAGGGACTCAGGGGCGGCGCCAAGGAGAGTGGCGCTGGGATCTGGATATGTGCCATTGCTCAGGTCGCCAGGAGCGCTGGGGCGAGGCAAGGCCCAGGCGTACGCCTTGTCAAAGACGAGGGGATCAAGAAGCTCAAGAGCCACATCCATCGTGAACGATTGACACGACGCGTTGGCGACGAGTGCGGCTTGCTAGGAACTGATGGCGTCGCGGATGCGAATGAGTTGAAGATGAGTTGTGTGGGGGGTGGATTGAGTGATGTAGTAGGAAGGTTGGTGCCTCAGGCATCAACAGGCACACCTCACCTGATTCTTTTATCAGCCCATCTTCGTACATACGAGTACGAACATTAGTGGGGCGGGATCTTGTGGGCATCGCGGTTGTTGATTAGCAATGCTATCTCTACATGACCAGGGTTTGCTTTATACCCTTCCACTCGAAGCTATCCGAGTACGAAATGATCCCGCCAGACGCCTCATTTTCCCTCCGTCTACAGTCCCATTGATCATTATCGTCGGTGGCAGTAGATCTCGGCCAGTCAGACAATCCCATCCCGGCGTTTCCATCCCGTACGTTACCTAGTAGCCCACTGCGCCGGATGGTGAACCATCGACCACATCTACGGTAGTGAACGGTAGTGAACGGTTTTGCACCGATTATTTGCCCAGACTATTAATTGAGCCGCCTGGCTTATGCTCCGGCCGTCTCACCTAGCCTGGGAGATAGAAACCTGGCACAGCGACAGCCGCCCGATTACTTGGGCAGAGAGGACTTGCCAGCAGCCTTGCTCGCGGCAAGAGCGCCAGAGAGACCGAACTGAGTGCTGTGTCCGTCGATACGGTGGGTAGCGTTGAGGTTCTTGACGACCATGATCTGGAAGCAGGTGGCGCTTCCCTGGCGGGAGGCAATGACGGACCAGGCGAGGAAGAGTTCCCAGATCTATAACCGCGTCAGCATGTGAATTTCGAACATTGCAGTGTTGTGCATCATGGCGACTCACTCTGTACCACCTCTGTCCGTACTTGGCCTTGATAGCATCACCGTTGCCGACCCAGTTGCGGTACCACCTCCAGAGGGTAGCCGAGTAGTGGACACCAACAGTGTCGACGCTGTCCAAAGAATATTAGCCCTTGGGACACTTGTGAAACAAAAATTCATGGAAAGTCACCTCTTGATCTCGAATCCAGCGCTCTCGAGCGACCGAACGTAGTTCCAGAGAGGAGTGGAGGCATCGGCGCCGCGGAAGATGTACTTGTTCAGGTACAGACCCCAGATGAAGTCCTCGTACTGCCAGGCCTGGCGCAGACCGGAGAGCTGGACGTACATGGCACCGTCATCCTCGAGCATGTCGTAGCACTGGCGGAAGAAGCCGGTGAGCTTGCGGACGCCGACGTGCTCGCCCATCTCAAGCTGGGAGATCTTGTTGAACTTCTGCTTGGGGATGTCGCGGTAGTCCATGCACAGGATGTTGCTCTGCTCCTCGGTGATGCCGGCGGAGCGCAGGGCGTCGGTGGCATAGGCAGCGCCCTTCTCGGCAATGGTGACACCGGTGACCTTGGCGCCATAGTTGAGACTGGCAAACTTAGCGAGAGTGCCCCAGCCGCAGCCGATGTCGAGTAGGGTCTCGCCCTCCTTGAGGCCGAGCTTCTCGCAGACGACGGCCATCTTGTTGTCCTGAAGCTCCTCGAGGGTCTCCTCACGCGTGGGGTCGGAGATGACACCGCTGGTGTAGATCATGCGGGGGCCGAGGAACCAGGCGTAGTGTTCGTTGCCGTTGTCGTAGTTGGGGCGGATCTGCTCCATATCCTGCTCGCGGCTGTGGAACATGACGTCGCGGAAGAAGGTGAAGAGGATGAACTGGAAGAGCTCCTTGGTGAAGGCAAAGCTGGAAAAGTCGTGGCGGTACTCCAGGGCATCGAGGGTGTCGCCGTTGAAGTCGGCCTTGCCGTCGAGGTACATCTCGGACAAGGTCTGGATGGGGACCTTGTTGCGGCCGCTCCACTTGGCCTTGTCGGCCTCGTCCTTGAAGGTCACATAGTGCTCGACAGGGCGGCCAGGAAGCTTGGCCTTATCATTGACACGGGGGCTGTAGGAGGACTTGTAGGTCCAGAAGAGGACGAGGAGGGGCAGAAGCAGAACAATCACGAAGAAGACGGTAGTCTTGAAGCCGCCACCTAGCAGGCGAGAGAAAAGGTAGGGGACGCCAACGAGGACGCCGAGCAGGATAAGATTGGACCAGCTCTCAGCACCAGCGCCCTCAGCAGGGAGAGGGGCATTGAGGATAGTAGGTGACTTGAGAAACGTCAGTTAGCAACAGAACATGGCGGAGGGATGGATGAGGCCGAGGCTCACGTTGGTGATGGGGACACCGCAGTCCTCGCCAGTCTCGAAAGTCGAGGGCTTGGGGGGCGGAGTGTCGATGAAGGCGATGTCGGCCGCCAGCTCTGCCTTGGTCGCCATGATGGGTGGTCAATTGGTGCGAGTGAGGGTCTGAGGAGAGAGCTCTTGAAGCTTCAGAGTTGAGGTGAAAGACAGCCCAGGTGGGTGAAATGGCGCAGAGGCCACCCCTGTGCGCCCCCTTTGGCTCCCTTCCATAGCCCCCTCTGGCCCCTTTAGCCCCCTTTGCTGTCCAGCCCCAGGGGCACTGGGGCAGGCACGCTGGCACCTCGCCTAGCCTCCAGGTAGTGCCTAGGCTCCATAGGTGGCCCTGGCCCTGGCTGCCCCTCGCAGACTCCCCGCTTATTCTCCCGTATACCGTCAGGTTCACACCGCCAAATGAGCCACTCTTCACACTGTCCACTGTCCACCGAAGTCACTCCAGTGTATGAGACCAACTGCCAGCTGCCAACTGCCAGCAACCTGGGACGTCCGGAGGCAACTTGGACAGGCGCTCCAGTGACAGGTGGGTCAACACCTCAACAATTGGACCGACGGACCTAAAGGGGTCCCATTTCTTTTTATCAGAAGCGCATCGCAAGCGGTGTCCCGACTCTCCCGACGAGTCCAGCAAGGTACCACGAGCCCAATGAGTTGGGCATTGGGTTAGCTGCTCAGTGGGATATTAGTGGGATGGTTCGTCTTTGTCTATCCGTGCGACTCGCGAGTAGTAAGCAGTATGCTCGGCAGTGCAATTGCAGATGGGCCGGGATCCCCAAGTTAATCAGACTTGGTCTTTAGCCTTAGCTTAATTTAAGCTTCAGGAGTGAAACTCGAAAGAGGGGTGCCGTCCGCCACGTTGGCCCATCCATTGACGCAGAGTTTTCTACTTGAGACTGGTGAGATGGTGTCTGTGGAAAGGACGAGTAGCGGTCTACGGTATTATCTATACAAACAGCAGAGTGCACTTCGTACTATGTACCTCGTACTCGTACCTGGTAAAGAGTTAAAGCAATTCGTAGCGGCAAGCCGTGCTTAAATGCAGACACTTCCTAGCTCCCTTATCGGTGTTGCATTATCGCTGGAACCGCTCTTAGCTCCCCCCACAAGCCACATCAGGATTCAGGAACGCACGTCAGTTGAAACTTGGAACGTTGGCATCATCCGAGGTCCCACCTGAATATGTACCGTGTTCAATCACTGATACGGAGTAATGTTCACAGAAACAAGCGCCCCAGGCCTCTCTCATGCTCATATTCGATTCGATCGGATTTGGACTGAAGTTTCACATCATTCTAACCCCAGTGGGTGAAACTACATGTGGGCCCTCGGGATAACCGACCCTCCGGCTATCCAAGCTTTCCACAAATTTGTCGGCCGAAGCCACCGAAATAGGGCAGAGGGCAAAAAATAGAAGACGAGCCGAAGCTCGCCAATTAACCAATGCCCAGACGCGGAATCGAACCGCGGATCTTATCATTACTAGTGATACGCTTTACCACTGAGCCACCCGGGCTTGCTTGGTTGATGTGTTCACATCGGATTGTGGATCGGCGAGCGTAACATCCCTGATAGTCCAAGACCACTTGGATCTCACTCAGCTCATCTCCATGCTGCGAATAACAATGCGGAGTAATAGGTGATGGCATGGCGACTACGAATACGGAGATCGGATAGGTAAACTTATGCCTTCTATCCACTACTGCAGGACGGCAACGGCACGCCCCGATTATGCCCCGTACCCGACGACAAATACGGGAAGGGAAAGTACGGTCAGGCCCAAAAGCAGAGACGCTGATGGAGGCATTTGCCACCTCCGAGCCCGTTTAGATGGATGACGGGGCGGTGGGAGAATATTGAGGAGCATGATCTTCGCGACAGGACGGAGGAGAGCCCGGCGCCAGGAGCCCAGCCACCCGAATTAGTGGGGCCTCAGCCACCCGCCAGACGGCCGTGGTGGGGCGCCACCTCAAGCCTCCCAGGTGCTCTTCAGCACACCATCAAGGCAGCAACGCCCGACAGCACAGCACTTGCCCAACGTCGCACCCTCATGGAAACTTGTGGACTAACAGAGTTTGCGCAAGAGAATTAAAGTTCCATCAAGACTTGCAACAATTGTATCATTAAATAATGAGTTGCCAGGCCAATCGAAAATACGCAATATTAGTACGAGTACGGGGTAGTATTACCAGGAAACGACAAAGAACCCTGCGGCACCACCACATGCACCAGTACATGCACCAGCACACATGCACCGGCACAGGGCCAAGAGCTCAACACCCCTGTCACCATCGGCATCATGCGGTGGCTGGGAGATCGCCCAGCCTCTCCCAACCCGCGCCAGACCAGCCTCGCAGAATGGCATCAACTCATCCGACAGCCCAACCATATTTCATTCCAGCGGCCTCGTATAATGCATCTTCCCTCCTGTATCGCATGCTCCACGAGCAATTGGTCCACCCTACGGATAGTGTGTGTGGCAAGCCATCGTGCATGCAGCATTAACGCAGAGTTGCAGCAGGCCAGACGAACAACTCATCAAGCATGAATTTTCAAAACTTCGACTTCGACCATGTCGAAGCCCCAAGTGCGTCCTCAAAAACCTCCCTTTTAACTTCTAGTTCGCACAGAGGACATTGCTGACCGTGGTCTCACACTGCAGCTCAGTGGCCGCCACAGTTCCAGACCTCTGAGACGTCGCACAACAACTCCCCGACGAGACAGAGACAACACCGCCGCCACCAACAGAACCATCGCCAACAGCCTGCCGGTGTAGACAACGATTCTTCGGGCAATTCGCTCTCTCCCCAGCCCACCGCTGTGCCATACATTCCCTCGCCGCTCTCGCCGCCATCCGGCTCGTCGAACGAGATCTACGGGCCTGACAGGCACCAGCACCAAGATCAGCCACCGCTACAACCATTCCACCATCCCGCACCCCCAGCGGGCCCGACGGTCCACTTCGACGAGGCCCAGCTGGCCATGTTCGCCGCCCAGAATGCCAACCACATGGCCGGCCTCAAGGACGAGCTGACCCTTGCAGCGGGCAAGGTGACACCCGGCGTTGACGATGGTCCCTACATCCAGTATGCCATCGAGGCCCTGACCCGGAGCCGCCACGGCGATGTCTCGGACCTGCTCTCGGAGGGAGACTTTGAGGACGAGATGGAGGGTGTTCCCCCGCCGCCGCCACGACGCACAGAGGACGAGGAGATGGGGTTTCCTCCCGTAGCGATGCCCCAGACCACCTATGCTGGCCACCGAGACATTAGGCGAGAACCCAGCAGTCCTAACAACCGTGACCCCAGCGTCCGCAGAAGCCTCAGCGGCGACCCTCAGCCTCTATCGGCAGATGAGGAGTTCAGGGCCCTCTCGCCCCTGTCTTCCCATATGCACAGTCCCATCCAGACTCCGGCGCCACCACCTCCACCACACCAACAGCAGCAACAGCAGCAACAGCAGCAACACCAACAGCCGCAACATGAAGTCCCTCCGTCAGCACCGAACAGTGATGGAGCCACTCGAGCCGATCCCGAGCTGTGGGTTCCCGTCACCAAGGACATGCGCGACAACTTCTATCCCAACGATATCACCTATCCTCCCCTCAGCTTCAAGCCGCGCATCCTGAGACCCTTCTCCATCATCATCTTCATGGTCCTATGCCTCCTCATGGCTGCCACCCTCATCTTCTCCGCCATCTACTCAGACCGCCACGCGGGTCTGACTCCTTACCCGGGCTCCATCTACTCGGGCTACTATTTCGTCTTCCGCCTCATGCCCCAGCTCCTCGCCGCCGGTCTTCTCGTCTACGCGCAGGCCATTGTCGCCACGTCGCTGCGTATCCTACCGTTCACCTCCCTGGCCAGCGAAGATGCCCGACAACGCTACATGGCTCTCTTCCAGCGACTCTACCCCTCGACGCTCCTGCTCCCAACTCTTGTCGGACCCTGGCAATTCAAAGCCTTCAGTGTCGCAGCTTGGCTGGCTCTCTTCACAGTTCCACTGCAGAGCACCGTCTTCACATGCATCCTTGTTGATGGTGGCTGGATCTGGGCCGTCTCTCAGGGGGTCGCTTGGACGCTGGTGGCGCTGTACCTAATTCTCACGGTGGCTGCGGGTGTCCTAATGGTGTTCTGGTTTGGCAAATGGACCGGGCTCATGTGGGATGTTCGCTCCATCGCCGACCTGCTCCCCCTGCTCAACCGCAGCAACACCACCCAGGGCTACCGGGGCGCCGATACGGCCGCGTCCACCAGCGCCCTCAAGGGCCACCTGCAGGACCGGTGGTTCGACCGCCTAGGATACTGGAGATCCGAGGACACCCAGGCCGGTGGCATCTGGTACAGTATCGGCGCGTCCGGAACACCCACCGAACAAGACCCCCATACCGTCCACGAACTCATGGGCAAGCGCATCAGCCGCGACGCGTCCCTCGCCTCGCACGACCTTGCCGTCCCGACCAATATGCCCCAGTCGCGCTACCGCTACCTGCCCTGGTGCCTCCGAGACCTGCCGTTAGCAGCCTTCGCAGTGACGGCCAGCGCCCTGCTGCTCGCCCTGCTCATTGTCTCATTCCTGCCCCAGACGCGCCTCGAAGCCGGCTTTGTTCCCCTCCTCTCCGCCAAGCCCGCTCAGGGCGCCTTCTCTGCCGCCAACTTCCTCTACAGCTTTGTGCCCTCGCTGCTAGGCATGATCCTCTACCTCCTGTTCCAGAGCCTTGACCAGGCGATGCGGATCGCCCAACCGTGGGGCGAGCTCGCCCAGCCCGACGGCGGTATCGCCCGCAAGACCATCCTGGCCGACTACGCTGCCTGCAGCCAGCCCCTCGAGGCCGCGTGGCGCGCCGCGCGCGTCGGCCACTGGCGCATCGGCGTTGTGTCCTCCATCGCGGCCCTCTCCCTCGGCATCCCCGTCCTTGCTGGCGGGCTCTTCATGGCCCTGACCACCCAGCCCTCCGGTCAGGTCCGCATGTTCCCCAATATCCCCGTCTACGGCGTGCTCCTCGCCCTGCTGTTCCTCTACGTCGGTGCTCTGACCCTGCTCCTCCCGCGCCGCCGCCTCCTACGCCTGCCCCACGAGGTGACGTGCCTCGCGGGCGTCATCAGCCTGTGCTCCGCCGACGAGCTGACGCGTGACGCCGCGTTCCGCGCCGTGCGCTCGCGCGCTGACCTCGAGGCCCGCCTGGGCGTCGACCGCGCGGCCGACCCCCGGGATGAGAGCGTCTGGTTCTTTGGCGTCGTACCCGGCAAGGACGAGAGGCGGCTGAGCGTGCGCCGCGTGAGGCGCTTCACCGAGAAGGTTATGACGACGAGGAGGGGGTCGTCTACGAGATCCATGGTGTGATGACGATAATAATATTCTACGGTGACAATGATTACGAAACGAAGATAATAGAGGGGGTTTGTTTTTTTGTTTGCCAAAGCGTATTTTGGCGCGCGATTTGGAGTTTTACGGTTTTTGGTTTCTTACGATTTTCTATGAAGACCGGCGTTGGACGATGGCACACACACACACTCCCGGTTTACAGTTTTGGCGAAGGGGAGGAAATTGAGCGTTTTAGCGATATATTCGGCAGAGACGACATAAAAGTCCGCATGGATTCTGATTAAATAATAATAACGGACCTGGCCGGGTGCGAAGAAAACGACGAGTAAAGCTGCATCAATGCCATGTGCTGGTCTCTCTTGTAGTCGGAGGGGTCTAGTTTGATCAAAATCGTGGATTTCTGGTCCATTATAGACTCCTGCTGCGCGAGAAATTCCTTCCTAAGAACCTGTTTTGCTTCATCGAGCTTCTTGGTTAGTGTTGCAGAAAGCTCGTGTAGCTGGGTCTGGGTGGCATCTCGAGACTCCTGGGCTTCCTCAATCACCACTGACAGCTTTTCGTCGGATAGTAACGCTCGGTCCCGTTTCATACTGTCAAGAATGGGTTTGAAACGGGGTTTAAAGATCGGCCAAGTATAATTAAAAAGCTTCCTCCAGCCTTGAAAAGAGTTAGAGATCCTCTAGCTGGCTTTCACAGTGGCGACTTGGCCATGGGGGGAATGACGAATTACCTGATCTTGCAAACACTTTGAGAACGGCATAGTGAAATCCCAAAACGTTGTGGAAGTAAGTCTCAAGGATTTCCCTTATATCAGGATGGTTCTGAAACAACTTGTCGTACTTTGCAACAACGTAGAGGATTTCGCCAATAACTTGATATATCTCGAGCAACAGCTCGAGTGTGTCAATTTTGATGGCGGTAACCTAGTTGTGGCAAGTCAGTCAAAGATTCGAGCTCCGTATGGGCGAGATCATCGCATTCTCACCATCAAACCAAGCTTTATAGGGCCCTTTGTTTATAGTTAGCAATGAGCCTTTAGTTTGGCCAGCCATAGGAAACGCACCTATCTGAATGCCATAACCTCGCTGACATTGATGAAAATCTTGACAAGATCTTCCATCTGCTTTATGCCCTCCGGGAACTTCTTGACCCTGTTCAAGTTCCGTAGCCCCTTCTCTGAACCAGTTTTGTCCTGGATTTGCTGGATCGTACGCTTGATATCCTTAAGATTGCTTAACAAGAACTCCCGCCTTTGGTCTTCTGATAGGCGCTGACGAAATCGCTCGAGCGATTTACTGAAGCTGTCGCTAGCGATGCTTGCTATGGCTTACTTGGATGCTGATTTAGTGTCTCCCTCTAGTTGAGAGATTACCCTTGCAGAGGTAAAATTGGTGACGACGTTTGTTGAGATGGAATTAAGGAGCGAAAAGGACGAGTACTTGTCATAGGATACGGCTACTAGTACCTAACTAAGGTTTTCGTATTCGGTCATAAATCAGGGTAAGGAAATAAGATGAGATGAGGAAAGAGGAGGAGAGGGGAAAGGAGTCCCTAGTCTAAACACCACCACGTTAATGAGGGGGCTTCGTAGGCTTTGTTGGGATTTAGAACGTAGGAGGCCGAGGGATGCATTGTGGCTGCGATGATAAGATGACATTTGGCACTATACGAATATACAATTCACATTCTACAACATAGGTACTTAGCCCATCCAAACACTCATAGGACATTTCCATGGAGGTGGCCAAGCAAAGCCGTTTTAATATGCCCCTGAAATACGACGTTGTATTAACGACCTACCACATTCTAGCTGCTGTCTGAAAAGGCCTACATGTTCTTCAGAAAATTATATAGTTCCAAATTGTCCCAGGTAAAGGTAATAGATAGGCAACGCTGACCAAATGGAGAAGCAGAGGGGAAGATCTGCACTGTCTCTCAACCATACTTGATATTTTGGCCTGCATGCTCTCCGAAAGGGGAATCGGATCTCTTAGAACTGATGGAAAAGTCCATGGTGCTGGCCACATGGAGATATTATCGCGGTTTCAGGAAGACTCGGATATATGTGTGATGCTCTTGACGATTGATTCGGGCGCCGTCGGGTATGTGACCTGTCTACATGCGGTCCATTGCTTACCTACGGTATTATCCTCCTCGTCGAGACTGACATGCCGCCAGCCTGACCCTGACCAATGCCAACTGGGTCCATATAGTTGAGCCTCATTGGAATCCTGTAGTGGAACAACAGGCTGCCGCGAGAGTCCTTAGGATGGGGCAGACTCGAGAAGGGACCATTGTCAAATATATTACGGAGAGAACAGTGGAGCAGGTGAATCATCTCCAAACCATGCCAAATCTCTCTATACTCCAACATGTGGGCTAGAATATCGTGGCGTTGCAAGAAAAAAAAAGAGGCGTCTTGCTGGATACCACATCGCATGACTTGCCTGAATGCTGGGGGTGATTTTGTCCCGATATTTCATTCCTGGAGGTGTGCAGCGACTACGGAGTTGGGATGTTGCTTGAGCAAGCCCAGGCCATGGGGCACTGCGATATGTAAGATGGGAATGGCGACACATAGTTCGTGGGCTACTAGAAGTCTTCCCTTCTATAGCATTAGATGACATCCCCAGATCCGTATCCCATCCATGTCAAGCATGAATATGACACACCCCAATCTCCATCTCAGGGGGGTGATTGGTCATTCCCAACCATGGACGCTCATTCTATGGCCATAAGGTCTTCCATGCAAAGTAAACAGCACATCCAATGCTCACAGCAGAGTCACCAGGCAGAGAGGCCGGGTCAGTTGCCCAGGCAGCTGACAAGGCCACACGTCATGGCTATTAACACTCGTACGAGCGTCGACGGGTCCAGGGAGATGACACAAGGGGGCAGGAATGCCGGGGGCGGCCTTAGGGACATGCATACCAGCCCTATGGCAGTGCATAATGGGTGTACGCAAGTACTCCCGCGTATGTTGAGTGTGCGCCACAAGAATCCCCGATTGGGCTATCCCCAAGACAAGATTTCGGTCCGAACGAGATGTTATGAGACCTATCGTACCGTTTTGATTTTCTTACACACAACTCGAGCTAATCCGAACACAATGGTACGTAGTTACATGTCTCTGGTGGTGTAAACAACGCAACACGCGACTCTCTCTGGCCGTCGTTACGGGGTGTGCAAAAGTCAAAGCCAAAGCAGCCTCTCCAAGTAAATGCAGGGAGAAGAAAACATCACCGTCGAAACTCATCATCATAGCCGTACTTTTCTCATGCGGGAAACAATGATTATAAAAAAAAAAAATCAGACCCCCGCTTCCGTAAGCGTTCATATATGTGTGGTAATCGTAAACAAAAAAACAAAAAAAGGAAATCGTTCCGTCAGAAGCGTGAAGGGACAACAAGGGAAATCCGTAGCGGTGTCATGTTCAGTTAGTGGGTAAAGTGAGAGTTGGTGGTCGTGCGCTTTCGTTTTGCCAACTCGCTGACCATATTGTCAGGGGGAAGGAAAAAGGAAATTCATGCAAAAGATAGTTGAGCCGTCCATGGCGGCTGGGAGGCGCGACACGTCGTATAAATGACTGTCTGTTGTCGTCGTCGACTCATCTGCTCCGTCGCCCCAGCATGCGGCCAAACACGTCGGCGGCGGGACGTTTCCTCTCTGGGTTACTGCTGTGCGTCGGCGAGGCCGGGCCCGAGGTCGTGCAGCCCCGGCGCCGACGTGGAGCCTCCTCCGAGGACCGTGCTGACCGCCGGGGGTCGCTGGTCGACCGTTTGTGGAACCGGAAGAACGACCGGCTGCCCTCACCATCATCCTCGCAGTCCGAGTCGTGCTCAAAGAAGGACCGGGGCTCCGGGTCGGGCGTCAGCCGCCTTCTTCTTGAGGGGATGGGGAGACATGTGGTGGGCGAGAACATGGCAGGGGTATCTAGCGGCTCAAAGGGCGTTGTTGGCCGACTGCCCAGAGACGTCTTCGGTCGCGAGACCTCGACTGGGGACATCGGACGGAGAGAGCGCGAGCTCTTGGGCCGCCGGGCCTCTGCAGACGTGGGAGATGTGGGAGACATGGGAGGCGTGGGAGGCGTGGGGGGCCGCGACCCGTGGGACGTCTTGGGCCTCTGCATCTCCGCCGCGATGGGCAGGCGGTTGGCCAGCGAGGACTTCCTAGGACGAGGTCGAGGCTCGGGAGACGACATTGAGTCCCGTTCAGGTAGAGGCGCAGACCACGGCCCGTCGCTCCCACGCGTGTCCATTGACAGGACACTAGAGGTAAAGACAGTCGTCACAGGGCAAGGCTCCTGCGGAATGCATGGTGTGAGGAGCTTCTCATCCGGTCGAGGCGGCCTTGGAGGCTGTTTCCTTGGTTCCTTTGGTGTCTCTGGCTCCTCTGGTTGCTGGGTTTTCTTTCCTTCCCTCGGTTCCCTTTGCCTTGAGCATTGCCACGACGGAGCAGCAGGCTTCCCTGGAGGCGGGAGGGCTATTGGCCTGGGAAAGGGCGAATAGCTTGCTGCTGGCTGTCTTTCGCGAAGCTTGCGACCAGGGATTTCAGGCAGCGGCCATGCAGGGCTTCGGCCCATCTGCTCGAGATCCTCGGCCGAGCGGTGACGACGACGTTGAGGCGAGGGTATCAGTGCAGGATACTGCTTGCGCGGGTGAATCTCCGGCTCATCCTCCTTCTCCTCGTCTTCTCCCGGCTTCCAGAAGCTATCCCAGATCTCAGCCGCGAGGGCACGATAATGATACTCGTCATCGTCCCCGGAAGCCTCTGAATCCGTCCTATCGTCGACAAGCCCTGGGGCAGAACCCTCCGAGCCCACGGATAGCCTGTCCGAGAGAGCCATGGCATGGGTCCCCGGTTTTGTCGTGGCCTCATTTCGAGGGTAGGAATAATTTGCGACTGGATAATACTTGGACACAAGGGTCAGATCTGCTAACTTGCTGGAAGGGTCCATGGCGGCCCAAGTCGTTGGCTCCAGAGCAAGCATAAAGTCGACGTTCTAACCTGTGCTGTGCAAAGGGAGTCGTCGAGGGACCGGAGAGACGGCATGATATACGTACGGATACAAATAATCACAAAACAGAGACGTGGTCGGGGTCCCTTGAGACATCCTGTGTAGTCGAGACACGACGCGCTCTGCCTGGCCACCCACCTACAGCCAGCCCACCGACTCGCCGGAGGGAGTCTGCTACGACTCGAACTAGCTGCTTCGCCCCCTTGTTGGGCGGGAGACATTCCTATCCTGGCGCCGGATCATCAGGACTGCCACACTGCCTCCCAATTAGGTGGTCTGCTGCATTCTGGTGGAAGGCTCGCTCCTCGTCAGCTGGTATTCAACTGGGCATGTGTGCCCGCTGCACCACTCTCGTGTCCTCGGCTAGCTGGGAATCAGACCACCCGCTTGCCTCTTCAAGTGACGCTGTCATCCTGCCATTGCGAGTCCTGGTATTGTATTAGCGATAGTATAACGAATTAGCTGTGCAAAGGGAGCTGTTTGATGCCAGGGCGGAGCGCCAAAAGCAAGCACACCCACATCTGCATGCATGCTCCCGGTACGAGTAAAGCCGGGAGCTGCACGCTCCTGCAACTATGGAGACTACACGTATGCACGGATAGCAACTTAAAAAAAAAAAATCCTTCTCCGTCGCAGCCGTTCTAGAATGACCGAGTTTGTTCTTCCCCGACGGTCATGGTTGATGGAAGACTCCAAGATGATACTAGTCACAACGTTATCGACCGTTGTCAAGTTCCGTCGAGTCCCGTTGATCAGAGAGCTAATCCCCCGATCGACAAACGGTCGCGAGGATTTCTGGCTAGCCGATTGAACAGCTCCCAGTCGATCGGGTTTGACGCGTGGGGTGAGACGGGGGCTTCGATCCAACGCAATGGCCTCCGGGAGGGACGCCGACGTACGTACTCGTACGTACTCGTACGAGATGTGATGCCCTAGTGATCTGCACAAGGATTCAACGGCCAATGCGCTACAACCGACGGCTGGAAGCGTGTTTGAGAGAGTGGCCGGACACTCTAGGTGCAAGGGCTCTTCCCTTCCCCCACGCTCGCTGCCTCAAAGAGTCTGACCATCAAAGGTCCGTGAGCAGCTATGAGTATACTCCCCACTTCACAATTGAACCAATATCAATCTGGTGCACAATTGCTCTCCCAATGGCTCTCTGAGGCAGTCCCAAGTGCCCTAGTTGGAGATGGGTACGTACGAGTATCCGTAGTCGATTCGTATCAAGGAACGCCACAAGACACTGTCTCCGATACCGAAGGGAGAAGGGCCCGAGAAAACAAACAGCCGTGGCAACGGTAAGAGGTCAATAAACACTCATTTACCTCGCGCGGGAGACGTCCACCCCCCAAATTCTGTGTTCTGCCCCCTTCAGTTGTTATCTCTGGCAGGAATTAGGTCTGGTAGATAGCAAAGGCAGAGCCGAACGCAGACGTGGAGATAATAGCTTGACTGCTCACTATACGGGTACTCTAGTCTCGAGGAGTGCCGCGCCAGGGCCTCTCGTGCCAAGTGCGAGGGCCCTGCGGCAGACAATGATTAGTATTATTCGTACTTCGTACTACGTAGGGCTCCTGCATCCGCGAGATCTGCCAATGCACATCGGGTAGAATGAGCCGTCTTATGCAGCTAGTTGTAGAAGTGTGGTCACTTATTCGGATTAGTTCTATTACCCGTACGTGGTAATACGTACGTAGTATGTAGGTTGAAAAGTTTCATGTACGGGTACGGATAATGTGCAGAAAATGTTGTGCAGGTCTCGGAACTTGAGCAATAGGGGCTGTGCTATTACCCCTGACTGACGGAATTGTGAGCAGGGGCAGGCCCTGATATACTGCAAGTCTTGGATGAGAACTGAAGGATAGAGGCGAAACTTCCGGTGCCAGGCTCGGTCGAGGCGAGTCTCAGGGGAGATCAAGATAGCGCGCTTCTCTTTGTCAGTCGCGTCCTACTCGTGTTGCGAGGAGGTTAGCTTGTTCATACACATTCATACACAGAGGCCACAATAGGGAGAGAAGTCCTTGTACGAGCATCCATACCAGTACGTACCAGCAGCATACGAGTAGAGGCCCCCGAGCATACGAATAGAGCTGGGGAACATTTTCCCGAGGCAATCGTATTGAAACGCCATATTCCATTAGCACATTTTTCGTCTACATCAGTCCCACTACCCTACACCGAGTGAAGTAAACCTCTCGTGAATAAACTGATAGCACTGTCGTATCTTGATATCCTAGTTTGGGGGGTTTGTCAGACGATGAGGGGTCGTTGCATGGGCATGGCCTGATTTTGATACTAGCCAAGGTTAAATCTGGTCGAGATTAAACTCAGTATACGGATAAGTCACACGGATTTATATAGGTAGGAGGTACTAATGGGTTCAAGGACCGTATCTAGTTTGGTATGCTTCACATGTTCCTTGAGGTCACTAAAGTCCAACGCAGATGAGACCTCGCGGACCTTGGGCGTCTGTTTCATGCTAGAATATGACAATAATATAGGCTACGAAGTACGCTCCATCGAGTTGCCTCTGGGTTGAGTGACCGTTGTCGATGGAGTCGCGAAGCCCAGACCCCAAAACGGGGTGCGAGAGTACAATGAATGGGGGGCTGATTGGTGGGTGCCAAGTGGACCAGGCCGGTGCTTCCCGCCCCTCCACCCCATCCCGTCAAGTCGCAGGCCGTTGGTGATTAGCAGTAGTATTCGGGTTGGGAAATCCGATCTACAGGTGCCCCGGGGAGCCCTCTGAAGTTGGCCTATTCGTCCTCCCATCAGATGGGGGGTTTTTTTTTTTTCGTGTTTGAAGTAAGAGAGCTCCATGTCGGCCCCAGGCGCCGAGGCGTCCTGTCGGCGGTTGGGGACTTGGGGTTGAATGGCCGATGGAGGTGATGACGCAGGGCTGTGGAGGGATGAGCTGGCACGGTCCAACCGCCCAAGGATGCAACCCGATCCCACTGCCACGTCGTCGGATTCGGTGATAACCCGACCTAATATACGTTTCTATACGAGGACTGACAGAACGTTTTTCACCTGGATGGGAGATTAAACAGGTACGTACTGGGAACGAGTCACGCGGGTGCGTTTGATGAAGGATGGCTGAGATAAACACCGCACCAGTAATAATACTCGTAGGTGCTTCATAATGAGCATGAGATATCTAGAATCATAAATGATGTACGTAGGAGCCATATAGTGAATCGAAATGAGCGTTTGTGCGATGCGGGATGTTGGGACTGTGATGAAAGAGAGGAGGAGTGCTGCTGGGGTTCGACTGGCACAGAACAGAGTTGACATGAGGAACTGAAAGGGGAAGGCATACCCTGTTTTACTAGGTAGGCATCTACCTACCTTCCAGGTTACTAACTAGGTAGTATTACTATCGGCAGGTACGAATAATAAGTTGAGGATGTGGCGAGGAAAGAGTGACCTACAGTAAGGTAGGTACTACCTAAGGTGGGTATGAATGCGCGGAGTTCTACTGATGTACAGATGGACTTTGAGGGAAACTTCGCGCGCTTGACGGCGATTGCCTCACCTCTCTCTCCGCCAACTCACTCGTCAATACTGTCATAGTCAGGCAGGCCCCTTGGCACCTTTGCACTGTCATCGCAACGCCAGACCATGATACTCTGAACTGCCTTGAAGAGACGACGGGACCCAATTGGCCCTCCAGAGTCGTCCCAGATGCTCGCGCGCTGGTTCCTCTACCTTAGTGTTGTGACTCTGGATGCCCATTGAGGCGCTCGAGTCCAACGTCGGTCGGCGGTGGCGGCCGCATCCATCAGCCAGAGAGCCACAGCACACAGCACACAGCACGGCTCAGCTCGGCCCATCACCAAATTTTGTCACTTGCGCCGACAAATACATGCGCATGTGCAGAGGCTGGGCACAAGGAGTCGCACCTCGCAACGGTCGGCGGGGCGCAATCGCATCAACAGCATCAGGCACTATCAGCACCAGGACCCCTTTGGCCATCGCCAAACGCCATCACCACCACGTCCAACACGCACACAGTCTTTAAAGCTTCTGCGACCGCCTCTTTCGGCACTGAGCTCTTTCAATTGCGCCGAGTTGCGTCGAGGGTCGCCGAACCGTGGCGTTGGCTTTTCCCAGGATTCCCAGGTCACCGCCGCCACCAGCCCCCCCATTTATGATTTCCTGCATTTCCTGCCACCACCATTTTTGACATCACCCAGCAGCAGGTGAGCAGGCCCTGCTCCTCAGCGAAGAGACACCAAATTCTCCCTGGTACCTTCCAGGGCTGTGTCTTCTCATCCTCTCTGGTCTTGCTTGCTCAGGACCAAATTTGTGTTTTGTTCTTTACAGCCTTGTTTGCGCTGCGTTGCTTGCTTCCTTTTCTAGGAATACTATTACTTCGTACTCCGTACCCGACTTTCTGTACTCCAAAGACCGTTGCTTGCACCAGCCACCGCCGTTAACGCCCACTGCTCCTCGCCGCAGTGCGTGCCTGAAGCTTCCGCACAAGCCTCCTTGGCGCATTCCAGAGGGAATTGAGCTCCCCGCGCTTTCACCGCCAGCTCTTGGTGGTGATTCAAGCATCCGAACTGTCGGGTTTCCTCCCGGGACCTTGCGACGTCGCAGCATTGTCGCGCCCTCGCCCCCATTCCACTTCTAACGACCGTCACGAGAACTACGAGCCCACGTCTACCACAAGTCATCCCCAACGCCGGCAGCAGTCGACGCCACTGCCCAGTCATCAGATAGCCCCAGATCCTTCCGACAGACTTTCGTCTCCTGCCTCCTCATCCCACCGTCTCCGACGAACCCCAAAGTTTGAGGCGACACCGAGCCCAGAGCCGCCTCGTATTCACCTTGCCGCGGCCTCCGTCGGCCTTGACCATCGACGGCCCGCAACTGTCGCTCAAGAACAAGACGTGCGAGGAGAGCAAGCCTCCGGATCTACTGCCCCGCGAACTCCCCATACCATAGAGCGCCCTGGGTCAAGTCGGAGGCGAATTCCGTCTCAAGATCTGACGGAAGACCCGGATGAGGCATCATCGGATTCCTCTCAGCCTCAACAGTCACCCCGGCGCGGTTCCTACCGTTCGAGCCGACCTGAGCCTCACCCTGTCGTCCAGGTCTCCAAGCACACCCATAACGCTATTCTCTACGCTCTAGAGGAAGCTCTCCGACATCCAAATCCGTTCACACCGGACATCGTCGAGGAGACCGCAAGCATGGCGGATCTCATGAGTAGTGGCGGCGTGCCCCCTACATCTAATGGGAATACCATGGCTGCTCCACGCCGCCCGACCGGCGCTCCTGCACCGACAAGCTCACCATCTGGGATCAGGGGTCCTAGGATGATTATGCAGGAGCGGGCCGCCAGAGAGGCCCGCCAAAAAGCGGAGGCTGAGAGGCAGAAGCTGGAGCGCGCTAGAGCTGAGCAAGAAGCCCGCTTGCAGGAAGAAGCACAGCGGGCGGCAGCGGAGCGTCGGCCTGCTGGCGTTGCCACAAACCTGGATGGCTCCCAGCAATTCGTCGACTCCCAAGGCCAGGCTGAGACATCGCAGACCGCGGCAGCGGCTCCCTCCACCCCACAACCATCTCATCATCGTACAAACACGAACCGATTTTCCGCAAACCAACAAGTACCATCACAGGTCTATGCACCACAGCAGCCTTCCGGCCAACCACCAACGCAACCCCAATTTCAGTCACAGCCCCAGTCTCAACAACCGCAACAGCCGGCCGTCGCAGCCCAGGCAGGGGGTGATGCTTCTACACAGCTCGCTGCGGCAGGTGCTTCGGGCAGCTCCAAGCCGCGGAATTCTTTTCCCCATGCATTCGAGCGTTGGGAGACTTTGTCAGCTCACTGGGAAGGTCTCACAAGCTACTGGATCCGTAAATTGGAGCAGAACAAAGACGAGCTGAATCGTGATCCCGTGAGCCAGCAGCTTGCTCGCCAGGTCACCGACTTGTCCGCAGCTGGTGCCAATCTCTTCCATGCCGTGGTCGAACTGCAGCGTCTCCGGGCGAGCTCCGAACGGAAATTTCAACGCTGGTTCTTTGAGACCAGGGCCGAGCTGGAGCGCTCCCAGGAGGTCAATACGATGCTGGAGAATGCCCTAGACCAGGAACGAAGAAACCGGGACGAAGCTATCCGCGAAGCTGTGGAAAAGGGCCAAGGCTCATCGCTTGCCCAGAAACAGCTAGCCGAAATGCGCAAAGAGCTTGCCATATCCAAGGACGAAGCGCGACGTGCATGGGAGGAACTTGGCCGACGAGAGCAGATCGAACGTGACCGGACGCTGTCCCTCCAGTCCGGACATCCCACTATCGTGGGCGGGGTCCAGGTAGTTCCCATGACGTCCGGTGCCCCAGGCCGACAACCCAGCGCTCGGGACCCGGGATCTTACCAAGGCTACCCGGCTGAACAGGCGCAGTCTCCTTCCGGCCCTGCGTCGCCAACGCCAGCCGGAAGCAGCGGAGGCCACTACCGGCCCCAGGAGATGGGACAACCACAAGCTGCTTACGGAGGTGGCGTTTCAGAAGGTGGCTACAGCGAAGGTGAGTACGTGACTGACGCCCAGGGGAACTTCGTTCCCGACACCCGTGGAAATGAGATCCCTCTCGCTGCGCCGCCGTCCTCGTGCTCGGATTCTGATGTCGAAGTAGGAGAGTATGATACCCCGGCTACGACCAACCCGCCCAGCGGAAGCTACGATCCTCCCAATACGGCAGCACCTGGTAGCCAATGGACTGGAGACTACTCGGATTCCCAGGACTACACTGGCCAGGGATATGGGGCGCCGGGGTGGGAGACGGTCCCCCGGCATCACCACCCTACACGACTGAGCGATGTGATTGAAGAGGAGGATGAGCGCAGCCGAACAAGTGCCAGCCAACCCAGCCGGGTTTAGGCGTTAGACCGCCCTATTTTGTCCGAACGTACTTGCGCACCTGGCTACACTAAGAGTGGGATTCTATCCATAAGAGGTGTTTAGTTTACATCACCATCTCAGCATCGGCTTGCTTGCACCTGGCTCTTTACGCTCTACCATTCATCTTGTGCCATAATCTTTGCTTGTTGGGGCCGCAATGGAAGTGACCCGAACTGTCTTGCTTTGGCCTCAATAATTGGAGCGGCTTTTTGTCTTTTCTTTTTCCCTTTCTTTCCCACGAGGGTTAAGACTGGAGTTGCGGCATGAAGGGCGTTTCTTCGTTTGTCAATGGTTAACGTTCGGGAGTTGGATGCAGTGTGTATTAATGTAGATGGTTAGCATTGACCGGATACCACTGGAGCATCTATTCGCGTTTGATCCCACTCAATTCTCAAAAGGAAGGGTGAAAGCTCATATGGGCAAGTAATTTGGAAATCTATCAAATGCTTATGTGTAGTCATAAAGACCTTGCCGCCCGCTGATGAATGGCATGCAGTATGTGCCATGAAAAAACAAGGATGAAGATGGAGGAAATAATGTGGGGAAAAGGTATGTACAGATGGCAAGAGAGTCTGAAAGAAGTGTCTAATTAGATCTTCATGTAGACCCGACGGTGAGAACGCTCCCATCCTTGGCCTTGGTCCTCGAAGTCTCGATCTCCTCGAACTCGAGCTTAGGCCCCGGGGCCATGACGCGCTCGCGGTGCCAGGGCCCGACAAACATGCCCTGGGGGTCGATCTCGTCACGGATACGCTGCCAGGCGTCGAGGTCCTTGCCGAAGAGGGCCTCGAGCTCGGGGCGGCGCGACTGGAAGTTCTTGGCCCAGTGGGGGCGGCCGCCCATGTCCCTCATGAGCCACTCAAACCCCTCGTAGAAGCTAGCGCGGTAGGGGGGGTCGATGAGATAGGGGCGGTAGAGGGTAGCGTTGAGGTAGAGGGTCGGGCCGTCGCGGACGGTAGGGTCAAGGTAGGGCCGCGGGGAGGAAGTGACGGTAGTGTCGCTGACGCGGACTTCGAGCGGGGCGTGGATGTAGAGGCCGTCGGCGGAGAAGGGGATATTGTGGGGGACGTAGTCAGGGTCCTCAGGGGTGAGGTGGTTGATCCAGGAGGACAGACGACGGAGGGCCTCGGGGCCTTTGTGCAGGGGAAGAGCCCATTCGTTGACGTACTGTGAGTAGAGGCAGTTGAGGAGGAGTGCCTGGCCGCTGGGCTGGATTGCGGATATGGTGGTCCCATTGGCGAATCCGTGCTGCATACCGAAGACGAATCGCTCTACCCATGGTAGTATGCGGGGGAATAAGAGCGAAAGGGCAAGTAGGTTATGATATACATAGTACCCGATGGCTCCGTCAAACCAATGAGACACGGGACGTGAGGGCTTCTCGTCCGTCTTGTCAGCCTGCCAGACGACAGCGCGGCGCGAGTAAGGCAGCCACCAGACGCGGACGAACTCGCTCTGATCCCAGAGCTCCTCGTTCCAAGCCTCAAAGACCTTGTAGTCGGTATCGACAGTCTGGGTCCAGCGGAGGGAGAAGGAGGGGACCGTGCGGATCGAGACCTCAGTGATGATACCCAGGGCACCGAGAGACAGGGTGGCGGCGCGGAATAGGTCGGGGTTAGTGTCCGCGGAGCAGGAGACGGTTTCGCCGGAGGCAAGAGTGATCTTGAGGGCGACAATATCCTCGGACATGAGGCCATGGCGGGCGCTGCTACCGTGGGTGCCGGTGGAGATGGCACCGGCAATGGACTGCTCGTTGATGCTGCCGAGGTTGGGCATGGCAAGGCCGTTGCGCTCCAGCTCGGCGCATAGGGTGTAGAGGCGGATGCCGCTTTCGACGACGACGATGTTGGTCTCGCGGTCGACAGAGAGAACGTGGTTGAAGTTGTCGAGGTTGATGAGCCAGCTCGAGGTGCAGGTCAGGTTGGAGGGCGAGTGACCGCAGCCGGTGGTGGCAATGCGCCTGCGACAGACGCGAGCGACATCGATGGTCTTTTCGACCTCGGCGAGGGTCTCGGGCTGGATATACAGCTCGGGCAGAGACGAAAAGGTGCGCGCCCAAGTATGGTGGGTGTGGTGAGGGCGGGCGCGAAAGGCGACGCCATCATCGGCGCGCCTTTCGAGCTCAGCAGTCACGAGAGGGTCCATGGTGATTCAGGCAAGGGCTCACCTTGGTGGCGAGGAGGTTGATGGTCGGCTCACATTTTTTTTTCCGTTGCTGTACAGATAGAGTAGATATAGGGGGGCTAAGAGGGATAAATGGGCCGAAGCGGCGGGAACTAAGAAAACCGCAAACTTCAAAGTTGCATCGAGGCCTGGTCAAGTGGGGGGACCTGCTCGGCGCTGAATGGGCGGCCCGACCGAAGCGAGCCTGCGTTAAGCATAGGTGACTGCGCTATTTGTTGCGAAGTCCATTCTATTACAGTCAGAAAAGAGACTATCAGAGCTGCAGATGGACAACGGGCATAGAGAGGAGCATGGGGAAGAGTTCGGAGGGCCAAGCAGAGTCGGAGGGGCGGAAGTTCGGAGGGGCGGAGGAGCGTCGATCCAAGGTGGGCTGCGACCCTGAACTTTGCTGAGCTCGGATTTGGCAGGAACGAACCAACTTTTGCCTTCGACCTCCTGCCACTGCCCACTAGGTAGCGAGCGGCAGTGGTGGTGCCCAGAATCACATGTCACACAGCAGCCCTTATTGGAAAGGAGTTGTAGTCATTTTAACACTTCCATGGCTGGGCGCATACATAAAGGCGAATGCCGGCAGGGTGGACAGAGGTGCGTTGCGTGTGCAAGGGTATTGATGGTGTCATGGTCCTGGTCGACAGGTCTGTGGTCCGGTGATTCCCGCTCAATGCGCGCAACCTCAGCATGTCTACTTTGTAAGCAAGTCCCACAGCTCCCGTTATCAGTCAGCTAGTCCTGCAGTTGGCTTGTACGTGCTCAGGGTGCGCGATTGCAACTGCGGTCTCATATCTCCGCATTCTCAAGTCGTACCTACCCAAGGAATAATACCTACCCAAAGACCAAAATCACAGGATGCCTCCACATGCGGCAAGTGCAGTTGAACCTGCCCCATACCCGCCCCACAACTCCTCCGCACGCATCCTGCAAATCTATGCACCAGCTCCATAATGTTTAATTCGGTGGCAACAACACATCAACCGAGCAAGCCCGGGTGGCTCAGTGGTAAAGCGTATCACTAGTAATGATAAGATCCGCGGTTCGATTCCGCGTCTGGGCATTGGTTAATTGGCGAGCTCCGGCTCGTCTTCTGTTTTTGCTTTTTTTTTTTGCATCCACCCAGATGCATGGTCTGAATTTTTCTTTTATTTTTTTCTCTTTTTCCCCTCCTTCTTTTTTCCTTGTCCCAGTTTTCAATTGAACTCCAAGAGTGGCTCCTTCCCTTTCACCACTCTGCGGACCCACGTCATGACGCATGTATCGTAGTGGTAGTGTAAGGAATGCTCTTTAATAAGGGATGGTTGCGATGTCAGCATTGGCTGGGGAACCATGCTGCCAGCTGTGATGAGAATAAGCAAGTGCTTCTATGGAGCAGCATGTCGAGGCATCGTGCCACCTGAAAATCTCCAATCCTCCTACTTCTTCACCGACGACTGGTCTGGGGAGCATCTAGCTTGTGTCCGCCGCTGGTCTCAGCTCGAATCAAGCTACCCACATCTCGCCGCTCCCATTATATTTTTGGATTTCGGAATGATGGTCTTCAGCGAAATGTCACATGGGCCCCGCGCGCAAGTGTTGTATCTATCTCGGCGCCGCAGGAGACCGAAAGCCCGGCCCCACATTACGGCCGGGGGACCGGAGTCCCAATCCACGGCTTCGGAGCGCCACTCGGCGACTCGGCGCAACGGCGAATTGAGTCCATGTTACATAATTCAAAGACCCGCGCATCAACCAATGCGGCCTTCGTAGTTTCCGGTAAACTCGGAACGATGAATCGCCCATTCCGTCCCAGTTCAAGTATGGAAATACTATTTCCGAAATCATCCCACATCTTCGATCGTGTAATATATTTGCGCCGCCCAAGACATGGGCCAGTGAGCGCAGCTTCTATGAGCAGTATTCTGGGTATCTAAATCGCCTGAACCTCCGTGCATGGCAAAAACTGATTAAATAGTAGTAGAGGGCTCTTCATCCACCCAGCCCCATTCCTCGTCTCCGTCACCACCGACTCATGGCTTCTCCTCGTCACTCCCCGCCCCTTCCTTTCTCACCGGCGTGGCGGATCCGCTCGGGGTCTCCACCGCGACCGGCTCCAGCACCATGCCCTTGGGCCGCTTGCCCGTGAGGAGGAGCCTCAGCACGCGGAACAGCGTCTGCCGGCTCTCAATGGCCGGGTAGATGACGACGGCGATGAAGGAGCAGAAGATCCAGATGATGCCGACGACGACCCAGCCCGTGAAGAACTTCTTGGAGAAGATGTACCCGGACCCGAACATGGGCATCGGCCAGAAAACGAGGAAGGAGAGTGCCCTGCAGAGGGGTTAGCATGGGCGCGGTCGACACTCGGAAGGAGGTAGGAGAGTACATACAGGATGACGGTTGAAGTGCAGGCAATCTTGAACGCTTTATTCAGCTGCTTCTGCTCGGCCTCATGGTCGGCCTGCTGGGCTCGTTCAACCTCCCGCTGCGCCTCGGGGTCCAGGCCAGAATCCTTGACGACATCATGGTCGTCAGCCTGTCGGATTTCGAGCATTGACTGCCAGTCATACTTGTCGAGGCCGAAGATGAGAGTTAAGATGGGGATGAACACTAGCGGGGAGAGCAGGGCCGTCACGTTGCCCGCAAGCATGGGGTCATTGGTCCCGGTGCAGGCAACATCGAGAGACCCGCAGGTCTTGCTGGCGGTGACGAGCCAGGCAATGATGGCGCAGACGAAGCCGAGGATGGGGGACAGGGTGGCTGCCCAGCGGTTCTGGCCATTCCACAGAAGGGTCAGCGTAGCGGGGATGACAGCTGAGGAAATGAGGACGCCCATGAGAAGGTACAGGTATCCCATAGAAATGCCATTATACCATAGCCCGACCGAGATGCAGCAGATGATGGTAGCATAGACAACCATGCAGGCGTGGGACATCCACACCAGAGTCTTGCCGGGGGCGTCAGGCCTGAAGTAGGTGCGGTAGATGTCGTAGGTGAAGATGGACGAAGTAGCAACCAGCTCCGAATTGAAGGATGAGGTGACGGCAAAGAAGACCATGATAAGGGTCGCAACAGCACCGCCTTTACCCATGAGAGCAACAGCAGCATATGGCAGAGCCAGACCGGCTGAGACGTCGGCCTCGCTCATCCGGTTGGGGTAAGTCGGAAAAGTGGGGCTGCTCTCCAGCGCTAGCGCACCGAGTCCCAAAGTGGTCGCCGTCAACCACGGAATCGCAAACCACGCCAAACCACCGATTATATAGCCCGGCATCGCATGCACGGGCGATGCGGCGATGGATTTATTCCAGTATCCGTTATCGAGGAAAACGGTTCCGAAGTTGCCTACGATGTTAATTATAAAGAACGTCGCGCCTCCTTGAGAGCGCATCGTCAAGTAGCTGCCGTCCTTGTTGCCGGAGACGGGGTGGGCCTTGGCGGCTTCGACTAGCAGGTCGTAGACGGCGCCGGGGCTTCCGAGCTGGTCGGACGTCGTGTAGGTCGTCAGGGCAAAGACGATGATGATAATGAGAACTGCGCCGCCGTGGATGTAATCCGTGATGAAGGTGGCCTTGAGGCCGCCGATGAAGGTGTAAGCGACGACAGGGATGGGCATGAGGAAGATGGCCGCCGCGGCGTGCATGCCGGTCAGCGCATTGATCGTGGCCGACCCCCCGGCAATGAGCATCAGCGAGACGAGGACGTTGGTCAGGACGCCAAAGACCATAAAGGTGAAGTGCGCCGGGGCGCCGTATCGGGCCCGGATAACCTCGAGGAAAGTATGGGCATTGGGGGATCGCTTCTTGAGCGTGATGGCAAGCGTCGCAAAAAGGAGGATCTGTACGGTGGCACCCGAGGCGTACCAGAACGGGCCGGAGACACCGTACCGGTAGCAGACTCCGGAGCTCTGGAGCAGGGTGGCCGCCCATGTCCAGGACGAGACGACAGCGGCGGCGACGAGGCCCGACTTCATGGAGCGGCCGGCGGTGCTGAACATTTCTGATGTTTGGACCTCATTGTTGAAGCGCTTGAGGATGTGAGTAATTGAGATCTGGAGAGGCCGGGCAAGTTAGCACAGATGCGACGGCGTTGGAGGGCAGGGGATTGTTGGCTCTTTGTACCATAAAGAGGGCAAAGGCAAAGCCGAGACCGAGGACGACGCCATAGCCAGCGCCCTGGTTGAGGGCTGGGCCAACAGAGTTGGTCGACATATCGAGGCCAAATTGCAAAGCGACAATGTTTGGAGATGATCTTCACAAGCAAGACGCCAGGGCTAGGAAAGAACCCTGGGCGACGCGACAGTTATTATACATCTGCAAAGGCCGGGGGAAGACGCGCTCCCACCGCACGAAACCGCCCGATGGACCGATGGTCCGGTGTCGGTGGGATTGTATTGTCTTGTCCCATGCATGTGTGTTGAAGTCGATGCCAGAGATAAGGAGCGTAGAGCATTGCAACAGTCATAAAAAAACGACACATGGACCCCTGCTATTAGAGGTCCATTCCCTTGGGAATCTCTGCTAAGCTCAAGCCAACTGCCCCATAACGGCGTAGACTAGAGGCATAAGACGGTGCAGTTTTGAACAAGCTTAAATTTGAGGCCCGCTCTGACAAAGTCCGTTGCACCGCGGGGACAAGCATTGGCCACCGTCAAAACAGTTCTTCTAGCTGTCTAGTAATGGGCTTTGAAGATGTCAAATTCTCATTGTCGACCATGTCCCGGAGCACAGTGAGTATAATCCCCCACGGACCACCCACGCCGTCAGGGTGAAAGATCTTCTCGGCATACGAGGAGGTATAGAACACTGTGTATCAAGTAGGCTTGAGCTTACCCCGAGAACCCACACCCCAACCGGCCGCATATTATCTGGGGTTACTCGATTCCAGGACGAGACGAAAATCCACGTTGCTTGCCGAGATCCATGCCGCTGATAAGGACCAGCGGCTTCAGCTTGATTGGGGGCGGCGGCATTTCCGAGAATCGCAGCGATAAGGAATCCTGGAGTTGAGCCTGGGCGAATTAGACGAGGCCAATCATGGCGGGTTATGCAGCCGCCTTATCGGTGGAGCTCCTCCAATTGTTACCCAGTGATAGGGATCTTAGTTGGCCAAGAGTCCGGAGGATGCGATGCGATATGACCGTCGAGCTGTTTCTGTGTTTGTCGACAAATAAAAAAGATTGAAGGCGTCTGACCCAATTGTCGTGAGGCCCCTCTGACTGTTGGATATGGGAACGAGGAACCCGAAAACCACGGAAGCAGGTGTAACCGAGTCCCCCCCCACGCATTCTCCTCCAAGAGCCCAATCCTCATAGGATCCCTGCAAGAAAAAAAAAGATACGACGAAAGAATCTTGTCTTGCACCGGCCGGCGGTCGCCGGGAGGCGTCACTATGGTTCAGCATCGGGCTTGTTCAGATGAACCCCCAGCACCCTGAAGGACAATGCATTTGCACCTAGTGAAGAACCCCAAGCTACCAGGCCGAGGAGCGATGATTCCAACCAGTGCATGGTATTCCGTGCTGGCGGAAAAGCAGAGCGGCTGCGGCCGTGGGACCCGATCCGGTGTGGGGTGAGGTATGAGGATGAGGTTTGAGCGTTGGTCATCATCGGGGCTCCTCCGAGTGCTACATGCTCCCATGTATCCCACGCTGAGAGCCTGTCCAGGTTCGCGAAACGGTCGAAACTACTCGCGAGGCCGATGTTGGCTTCGTGGAAGTGGGATTCAAAACTGCCGTATGCACCTAGGTACTGTAAGCAGCTAGCTAAGGGCAAGAAAGGTGCCTTGACCGACTCACAACAATGGTCGGACGAAAATAAGACAAATTCGGGCCTTTCCATGGTGAAGGCACCCCTCGGAGCACCCCCGGATTTTCACCAGGATTACCTCTGCCCTTGCGTATCAAACACCCGCTGCGACGCATCCAGCAGCCCTCGCTCAAAGATCTTGGCCCAGCGAGCAGCCAGCGCGTCCAAGTCCCATGGCTCCTCTTGCCTCGAGTGGACCTCGGCGGCAACCGAGGTCACCAGCCTTCCCTCGAGTCCGCACGGCACAAACCGAGCCCACGGGTTGACGTCCTCGCCCCCCACCACGGGGATATCCACGTTGAGCGCGATGCCCAGCGCCGTGACATGCCGCCGGTGGTGGACCCCCATGGCCGCAATCTTGCGCTCCGGCTGGCCCCCCGGGGTGGCCACCCAGACGCCCGGCTCGTCGCGGTTGATGTACGTCCGGATGCCGAACGCCTCGGCGAGGAGGCGCTGGGTGGTGGACTCGAGGTGGCTCGCGTAGGACGCGACGCCGTACCTGGCGTAGAGCGGGGAGTGCATGTCGAGGACGGGCCAGAAGACGATCTGGCCCGGGCCGTGGTAGGTGGTCAGCCCGCCGCGGTTCGTCTTGCGGACATTGGGGGTGAGGGAGAGGTCTGTGAGCGGCCGGCGGCGATGGGGCAGGTCGACTCGGAGGTCTCGACGGAGGTGGGCGGCCTGGGCTGGGGTGAGGTCGTCCTGGCGGCGTCCGAGGGTGAATGTGGGTGTGGACTCGAAGGATATGAGGTGCGGCCGGGGGCAATCGGCGGGGGTGGATCTGGATAGCTCGGGCCGGCTCTTCCAGGCGAGGAACTCGGAGCGTAAACGCTCTTGCAGTCTATCAGCGTCGTCGTAGGGGACAATGCCATTGGGGGCGTCGGCGGGTAGATGATGGTGTCGAAGGATGGCGAGGTCAGGGGAGGACGAGAGTCGTGAAAGAGAACTGGTCCATCTTGTGCCACGAGGATTGAGCATGCGCAAGGGGCTCAATGGAGCCACACGTGGTGGCATCGTAGGTCGCGTCTGGAGCTTGTTGTCGCGTTAGAGTTGGGTGAAGGCTCGAACGTTTGAGCCGTCAGGCAAAAACGGCCATCTCGGCTTATGGCGGGTTAACCAGCATGGATCCGTGCAGCGCCAATGGCCGAACTAACTAGACCCAGCCCAGAGAAGGACATCATCAGCATTCAAGTCACGATGCATTTCATGGTCAATTTACGTCCTCTTGATAAACTACTGTAAACAGTTATGAATTGGGTAGATTTTCATTTACACCGGGCTCTACTAGCGTACACCGGCCACGATCTATCGCCCGGATACTATGGACACCTGGCTTGGTGGGATGACGGCCCGTACAGTCTCCATTGTAGTCCGTACAGCCGTCCAAGACTCTGATATGGCACGGAAATCGTTTGTGGGAATTTGGCGGTGGCACCATCAGACATGTTAGGCGTCTCGTCCAACAGGGCCAATAACTCGTCTAGTCTAGCAGTGCAACCCTCGCACAAGCTTCGATGTGCTGCTGGGCACCAATCAAGCCCGCGGAACAGCGTGACAGATGCTGGTTGTCGTCACCTCTGTGTAAGCTGCCGTGTAAGTTGCGCGTCGCACTTCCCGTCGGTCATCTCGGCGGTGCTGGATGCCGGGCAGAGTCCATGACATCAAGTTGAGCTGTTTGGGAGAAAAGGTTCCCGCTAGTCCCAGTGGTCGCAAGTGGCTGCCAGTTGCTACCAGTGAATTGGGCTGGATTTCCTGGGAGCTCCCGTCATGCCCGGTTCCCACAGATTCCCGGTGGCAGCCCCAATAAAAGGTTCAAAAAGCTCTCAAGAAGCCCAAGCCCAAAAAACTCCGGCACTTGGACCACTGGAGCACTCAGCACTGGTCCACTGGAGCACTGATCCACTGGAGCACTGATCCACTGGAGCACTGGGGCTGGAGCTTTCCCCACTCTGCCGAGCTCCCGGACGCAGGAGCCACCCAACGGACCCTCAACGACGTAATGGAATGCATTCATGCATCCTCCAACCTGTTGTACATAGTAGATATCCATAGCTACCTGACCCAACACTGCGCTGCCATCGCACGTACACAGTGATCAAAGTGTCACCACATTTCCCATTCACCTTCTTCACCGAAACACACATAACCACGTCCTCTATTTTCCAAACGTGCTTCCCACGAAACAGAACTGCCCATCACATTTCGACCCCGCCTCCACATCCTGTCGATCTAAACTCTGATCCGCCCCAGAGGTTGGCCGGCGCCCAACGCTAGCCACAGAGAGATCGCGCTCAACCCGAGACATTCCAGCTTCATCGTGCCGCGGCGCCAAAGAACCTTTGACGAAGCTTTTAGTAAAGCTGCTAGGACTAAGCATCAAAAGGCTCCCGCTCCTCTCCGCTGGGATCGCCCGCCTCAGATTTACCCCCTCCCCCTACCTGCTCTCTGCTTCAAATCTGCTGCCGTCACTCCATCCCACCTACTTACCCTTCCCCTCCCCCCCCGGCCGGTCCCACCGCCAAACCTACAACTCAGTGCACCTACATAACAAACGGGAAATCTGCTTCTCCCTTGATCTTGTTCCCGCACCTTACATCTCTGACTCCCTTGGCGCCGTGAAACGCCACGCACATCGCCCTGCTAGAATAACCAGCCGTTCACCCGACAACTCGTCCTCGCCATGGTGAAGAGTGAGTCAATACCTCTCAACCAATCCCTTCCAGCTATCACACTCTGAACTGACCATCTGGACAGACGCCCTCATGGGCCCAGCGGGCATCCTCCTGCTGTCCGGCTCCCTACTCCTCCTCTGGTTCGTCATCCTCTCGGGCGTCAGCGGCTCCACGCCCCTCAGTCGCACCTACTTCCTCCGTGCCGACACCTCTGGCATCACCGGCGCTCGCGACGTCACCCAATGGACCTACTTCTGGTTCTGCGGCGACGGCAACACTGACTGCAAAGACCCGCGTCCTGCCCCAGCCTTTGGCAAGGCCTGGGCCAGCCATGCCGAGAACGCGCCCTCCGACCTCATCGGCAGCCATGGAAGTCATACCACCTCCTACCACTACTACTATATGTGGCGCTTCGGCTGGTCCTTCATCCTCATCACCCTCTTCTTCGAGACCCTGGCTTTCTTCGCTGCCTTCCTCTCCTGCTGCGGTCGCCTCGGTGCCGCCATCGCCACCATGGCCGCCCTTGTCTCGCTCTTCTTCCACACTCTAGGGACCACTCTCATGACGTACGTAACCTCAACATATGCCCCTTTCTCGCTCTAAAAGTTACTACTGCTGGTATCTTGACTTGCATTCACTAACCCAAATCCCACACCATAGTGCGACTTTCGTTCAGGCGCGCAACGCCTTCCACAGGCACAACCGCAGCGCCAAAGTTGGCTCTTACGCCTTTGGCTTCATGTGGGCCTCGTGGGCATGCCTTGTCCTCTCCTTGCTGTTCTTCTGCGTCGGCATTCGGGCCAGCCATAAGAGCGAGAGCGGCTACACCGGCCGGAAATGGCGCCGCCAGCGCAGCGTCCGCCGTAGTCGCTCCTACGACGGCCGTCGCGTCAAGGAGGAGTACTCTTAGGAAGGATTCCTCTGCCCTCTGCGCGGCGAAACCTCTGCTGCTTCTGCTGCTGCTTCCGCGCCGAGAAACACCGCGGAAGCCCCGGTAGACACGGATACAACGGTGGCCACGGTCGCACCAAGACCGGCTTCGCCGCCTCCGGCTCCCTGAAAACTGCAATATGACAGACACCAAGTATACAGCGGGGGAAGACCGCTAGCTGATATGCCTGACACACTACCACATTCATTTACACGGCGTTTATTGGGGATGGTTGGGGATCGCACCATGATCGGATTGAGAAAAGGAGAGTTTAGCTAATGGAGACGCCGAGACGGGTCTCTTCTAATACTGTAATCGAGTGCTGAAGATATCGATGATTTTGCAAACCCTCTCTTTAGCTCGCAGCCAGCTCACGGTTGCACATAGACTAATAAATGTCTGTCAATATACATACACACCTCCACACACACATATACTTTATATACGTGTGAACCTGAGGACGTCTATCTGTCATCGAGCAGCATAGCACAGCTTCTTCACATTGGCTATAGAAATCATTAGGCATCCCCCCCTCCCCGGGGGGTGGGAATCATGTCGCCAATAAACTTTTTGGCCGTGGGATCTGCGTCAGAAGTTGCCCTCGTCGATTCTTTCCTCTGTCTTCGTATACCTAACGTACAGGAAACTCCGTGCCATGCCCCTTGCTCAGCCAAAATCAACAACATATGGAAGAACCCCCGTCGAGGGATCTAGAGAAAAAGCGATTGGAATAACGAAAAGTGACACAACGGCCGCCCGTTTTACCCATGGTTCCCAGTCTAAACCCTCAAGAAAAAAAAGTCCCATATCGATGCGTATACAAGTGAAAAGGCCTGAGTGTCCAGTGGTGGCCATACGAAGAATGCGGGCAGATCCATCAATCAGGGCCGCCCGAGAACGTCCTGCGTGTCCAATCTGTTGGTGTCAAACCAACCGAATGCCAGCTTCATTGGCGCACAAGCTCGTTCCTCTCTCCCAAATGGTTTGTGCACATGACCTGGTCCCAGATGTAGTATGTCTTTTTACCATTGCCGTTGAATATCAACCCCAGCTTTAAAATCCAGACGGCTCTGCCCCTATCTTTGGACTCGTGATCGGGCTGACACCATCCAGAGGGGCCGCGTGCAGCGCTGGACGAGACGATCCGGCATCGGGCTTGGCTTCCTTCTTGCGCTGGAGAACGGTGTGAACCCACTCGGCGATCTCAGCATCCTCAGTGCTAGAGCCAAGACGCATCTTTCCAACGGCTTCGGCAGCCTTTTCAGCTTCATCGCCCTCTTCCGCCTCCTCTGTTATAGTCTGCGGCTTGGTCAAAGCCTTAAGCCATGGGTGCTTCAGAAGCATAGCATAGGTTGGGCGCATCTTGGGCACCTTGTGAAGGCAGTTCTTGACGAATTCCTTGGATGTATCCGAGTAGCCCTCTTCGGGCATCCGGGGAGGCTCCCCCTCAACGATTGCCTGCGATACCAGTCAGTTACCTCGTTGGTAATTACACGGCCATATCATTACTTACGTTGAGTTGACTGAAGATGGTCGAAGACACCTCAGGAGGGTACGGGTATTTACCCATGGCGCATTCAATGATGGTCAAGCCCAGACTCCAAACGTCGCTCTGGACGCTGTAAGTCCCATCGCTGTTTCCAGTGGGTGCCATACCGCCACCAGAGATACGTTCCGGAGCCATGTAGCTCTGGCAACCGATGTTCGTCTTGGCAATGCTAGCCACAAGGTTGCCACTGACACCGAAATCGCATATCTTGACTTGGCCGCGCGTGTTTACGAGGATGTTGGTAGGCTTAACGTCACGGTGAATGATGTTGTGCTCATCCTTCAATGATTTCAACCCCATGACAGTTCCGTATGTGATTTTCCGAAGCACATTCTCGGGAATGCCTCCTGCATATAGTTTATCGATGGAACCGCCGTCCATGTACTCAATGCAAATGTATACAGCACCTTCTTGAAAGAAGGCACCGTAAAAGTCGATAATATAGGGGGACACGCATTCGTGGAGGATAACAAGCTCCTTGAGGATGGTGGTGAACTTGGCGTCGTCCAGCTCTAGTCGGATTTCCTTCATGGCCATGGTAACACCAGTGGTCCCATCGCTCTTGCCCGTTGCGCTGTCCGGATCTCTCCTCAAAACAGAAGAGTCGGACTGCGAATGCTGCATCGTCGGTTTGGGGCCCGAGAGGCCTTGCCCGAACCGGGGGGCTCGTGGCTTAGAGTGCTTGACCATGTAGACGGTTCCGTAGTTGCCTTTCCCGAGCTCCTCCAATATCTCCACCTCGTCAAGAGATATCTTGAATGTCTGGCCATTGGAAAAATTGACGCCTTCTCGAGTAATAGTGGCAGCGCCATCGAATGTGATCCAGCCCTTGTCCGCATCAATGTACTTTTTGAAATCATCCATCTTGGAACCCCGATTGGATTGCTCCAAGTCCTGCCCATTGGCGTTCCCACCCCCCATGTCCATCAGCTTAGGAGCACCCGGCCTACGCAGGCCGGAAGAGGGGCTACCGCCGCCCATATCAGAAAGGGACATGCCCCTGCCGCCCATCTTATTAGCCCTCCTTTCGCTGAGCGATGGCCCCGGTACTGAAGGAGCAGAGTTGTGATGGGTGCCGGGACCAGGCCGATGTAGCCCCTCCGGCATTCGCAGATTCGGCGCAAAGCCATTGGAGCTCCCCCCCGCCGTCGCTGATGGTGTAGCCCCGACTGGGCCAACGGCTGGAGACGCCTGGAGTCGTTGTTGGTGGAGTGCCCGGGCTTTAGCCATGATGTTGTTGTCCATCGAAGCTCCCCCTCCAGCGAAAGAGGAGGTTGGCTGCGGCGGTGGCTTTCTGGCCATGCCCAATAGCCCAAGTGGCGTGGAGCTGGGGTTCATGTTGTGGGGGTCGGAAAGGGAGCGAAGCGATGGGACTTTCTTGTGGCCCGCGGTCGAGGTCTCGATCATATGCTCATCTAATGGCGTGCTTCTATCCGAATGTACCTCCGAGTCTGGGGAGCCTGGGGTAGTGGCATCGTATGTTTCGTCCGGCGTAGCCGGAATTGAGTCAGTGCCGCTCATGGCGGTACTGTGATCTGTTTAGGATCTGCGTTACCATCCACCAGGACGAGGAAGGGCAGGCGCTGTGGTCAAGCGATGCTCGTGTAAGGAGGTGCTGAAGACTGAGGTCAAAAACGACGCGTCCGCACGAGCGGCGATGGACTTGTGGTGCAAAACGGTGGCAGATGGTAGGCGGGATGTGGCGGTTGCGCGAGCGTTCGACGGATCGAAGTGGATCAGGGCAGCGGGATCGTGCAATTGGCTCTGGGGAGCCAAGATAAAGTAGGGCCAACTCAAGAGTCAAGAGAGTCTTGGGCCAGGGACTTGGGCCATTCACAGGCGGACGGTGGCAAAAGTCCGTTCGAATCACAGGAGTTTGTCGAAACCGTCCCTGCCGAACGGAATTCTCGATCGGAAGCTGCTGTCGTCACAAATGATGTTAACACGCGACAGTTAATCACGGATGTTGGGAGAAGATGCTAAAGTCGAGCAACAGGCGCCGAAGAGAAAGGCAATACTAACATTTGGCAGCTACCAACCCAGAGGCACACGGAAAGATGCCAGCAAGCAGCAACCAACCTCAGAAGTCAGATGTCAAGTGTCAACCTTGGTTGGCTGGGTGCGGGGTTGAGGAACAAGTCGCAATGAGGGGCGCGGCCCAACAAGGTAAAGACTCGACGACGGCACTTGTAGCACTCCCGGGCAAGCTTAGGAGGTCAGGGGTCGCACGATGCACTGAGTTGGGTGCAAAGGCTGCTTACTGATGTCGAGGAGGGTCGGGTAGTCGATATCGAGCCCGAGAAAGTGGAGAGTTGAAGAGAGCGCGAGAAAATGGGATTGACTGGGAGGCCACGCAGCAGCCGAAAAGTGGATGGGACTCAGCCACGATGCAGCCTTGCGCGGTGGGTGCGAAAAGGAATGGAGTTTGCAGACTGGTCAACAGCAGTGAAGCGACACTCATGGGCGCATTCCGCAAAGCAAGGCAAGTAGAAAACAGAACCGGGGAACAAAATGAAGAATTGGACAGGTAAGGTAGAAATAGATCAAGAACTCGGCCCAGACGGCTAGGCGTCAGGGTGGGAATAATGAACTTGGCGAAAAACCTGCCAGCGCACGGAGAGAGCCAGGACCTGCCTTGGCGATGACCACCAGGAGCGTCGACAAAGTAAATGGAAATGAAGCGAAAAGATTTACGGAGGAAGTTGGTCGAGAACTCCCACATGGCGCAGTCAACAGAGTTATATCATATATCCATACTACTAGTAGTGTGTATGTCCTTCACTTTCGGAGCCACTTAGAGTCTCGACGAGTATCCGTATGAAACAGCATTCATTGATAGCCGGCGGACGGTCGAGGAAATGGAGGGACCAGGAACTGGCGATCTCGCGCCCTGGTGATGACGTCGGTCCTGAGCGACAAGCCACCCCCGAGGCCCCAAGGGCCCAATGTGTGGCTTCCAAGTTCCCACCAAGCCTGGGGCCTGTCTACTGGCAGCTGCCCTTGTCCAACACCCCTGTCATCCTGTCATCTTAGCGATGCGATGATGTCTTCGATTCTTGTTTTATTGCGTGTTGGTCCCCGAAACAGATGAACCAGCTCCCACAAAGATCGTGTGCATAGATTGTATTTTCGTACGCTCCCAGCCCAGATCCACCCTTGAGGCCAAGGAAAAGCCCTCCGGTTTCGAAGATGTTCAAGGCCATCGTAAACGTCTGTACTCTTCATGAAACACATTTTCAGATGGACTGCCGGCAGACCCTACATACGTACGAACTGCGGAGTAATACTAGGTACTCTTACGGATAGTAACATCATCCTTTCGTTTCAGGTTTTGCCCCAAGTGGCCCCGAACCACGTGGCGTGCATCGGAACGGGGTAAGAATCCTTTCAGCACCCGCTGGCGGCCGGGCACGACGGTTGTTGCAGCTTTGCACGGCTCATCACTATTTGCGCGGACGATCCAAATATCGGGCTGAGACCCTGACCTACGAGTATAAGGCGCCTGGGCTTAACAAGGCTCAAATGAAATGACGTATTAGCACGAGACGAACGTCACAATCCTAGAGGTGAACATCGGGTGCCCAAAACGACCCGCAAACCCCTCCTCTTCTCATCCTCCAATCCGGGCGTAACTCCTCAATTTGTCAGAATTCAAGGTTGATGGGCGAGTACACACACTCGTGGCCGCTCAAATCGACGATACCACCAGACCCGGAGTGTTTGATCCGGAAACACCCTTGTAAGCCCATCCATTCCCCTCCCCCTTCCCCATTGGGCTGCAGGGCTGCAGACAGGCATCAAAGGTCAGTCCAGTCCGCCCCGACATAAAAATTGACATGAAAATTGCGTGTTGGGAGTATCATGATCGTGTGACAAGGTGCGTTATACTCGTTGGAATAACTTGTACTTTTTATTGAGCATCCCATAGGGGGTACGAGTACGAAGGGAGGCGTCAAAAGTCTTGCACGTTTTATATGTATATGTACGTAGTATCTCACTAACAGATACACGCGGTATAGCTATATTCAGCTGTTAGTATGAGACATATTGAGTGTGCTATACTTTTAACGCCTCCCTCTTCACCACATTTGTGCCGCAATCGTTGTAAATAATATACAGAGCACCTACCCTAGACATCCCTAACTTGTATGCAATGCTCTCCCTCCGGTATCTTATAAAAATACCGCTTACAAAAACTAGAAATAATGCCACTAGGTAGCGGGGTGATCTTAAATATTATCGATTTCCATTTCAATATATCTTTGGATGTCATGATGTTAACATAAATACCTGATGCGACAATATCAACCACATTGGATGGCCCATAGCTTGCTCGCGTGAGTCCCGCCATGTCCAAACAGCAACTTAGTATCCGTACAGAGTGACATTGAACTGATTCGTCAAACTTGTGGGGTGCAGGGGGAATAAACCCAATGATATTAATAAATGGATGGTCTCTTTACGGACACGCAGATAAACAAGATGTCAATACTATTATTATTAGGCACTTGATACATGCGAGGTGTTGAAGCCGGTGCCACAACATCGCGTGAGATGAAGTCAACACTGTTCCGTTGTGATCGCATCGCGATAAGAAACCCGCTTGGCAACTTGAGAGCTTGCAAGGTTCTGACACCTAGGGACCTGGGCCCGTGGTCCCAACAAGACCTGGGATTGGATGGGACCTGCAGGTACTGGGGCGAATGAAGATTCGCCATGACCCCACAGGTACTAGTCAGGTACCCTGATGCCGGCAGAGCCACCAGGGTGGCGGGAATCAGGAAGTGGAGGAACTTCACCGCGACCAGCAAAGTCCACGTCAACTGAGCACAATGGCCCAACTGAGGTCATCCTGGGGGGATGTCAGTGGTTGGAAACCCAACCTAAGCGGTGTTGAGGGCAATCAGCCATGGGACCTTCCATGGGCCAAACTGAAAGCTCTGGGAAGGTAGCAGGGCAGACTGGTTACCTCCCAAGCTCCCGGACCCTGCTTGCCTTACTGGCAGTGCTGGGGCTCAGCGCTATCTACGGATGGGTCCTCGCCTGCCTCAGGCGAGTCAGCGTATCAGATTGACATCCCCGTCAGTAGTCTAGTTCTCGTTAATGACAGTGCGCTCATTGTTCATTCCTCTGTCTACATCATCTATCCACTAGCCGAACAAGTGGTGTGGTTGTGCCTTGAAGAAGCTTTCAGTGATCAGCCTTGTCCATACGACTGCGCCTCGACCCTTTGCGCCTCCGCCGCCACCGATATCTGTACGCGCACCACGGGTTTTATTAAAGGAGCCCAAAGCTTGCCACCAACGCGAACCCTCGAAGACCTACTGCCATTGCCAACGTAAATTCCACAGCGCGAATCTCGTTGATGGATTTTTACGGCGCGGTGAAGGCGCCGACGTCTTTTCGACTGGCGACTCTCGCACGAGACACCTACGACGCTCCCTTTCGCTCCTTCGAGAATGCCCACGACTCGCACCCATCCGTCGGCCGTCTGTGCATGCTCGTCTTCGAGGCTGTCCTGGAGGTGGTTTGCGTCAGCTTGCCGGGATACCTTGTTGCGCGATTCGGCCAATTCGATGCAGAGAAGCAGAAATTCCTGGCTAATTTAAACGTCACGCTCTTCACGCCATGTCTAAGTAAGTCGCCATGTACCACCGATGTTGGTTGATACGGGCTCTGACAATTGCCATAGTCTTCACCAAACTTGCCTCGCAGCTGAGCTCTGCGAAGCTTTCCGACCTCGCCATCATCCCCGCCATCTTTGTTGTTCAGACATTGGTATCATGGATTGTTGCCAAAATCGTCGCTAGGCTCTTTCGATTTAATAGGCGAGCCTCCAACTTCGTCACGGCGATGGGGGTGTTTGGAAACTCAAACTCCCTCCCCATCTCGCTCGTTATTTCCCTGTCCCAGACGCTCAAGGGTCTTCACTGGGATCGAATTCCAGGCGATAATGATAACGAAGTCGGCGCGCGGGGCATTCTGTATCTGCTGATCTTCCAGCAGCTAGGCCAGCTAGTTCGATGGAGCTGGGGCTACCATGTGTTGCTTGCCCCGAAAGACAAATACCTCGAATACCAGGACCATATAGCCGAGGAGGGCCAATATCGAGACACTGTGGAACACGATGATAACGAAGCTCGTCCCCTCATGGATGGATTGGATGGCGACACTGAGGACGACAACGACACCTCCACGATCGATTCGCGGATTTATGAACCCGCTGGTCGCACGCCTGTAGCCGTTGCGTCAAGCTCATCCCTTGTGGACATGGTTGGCGAGGATGGATCGCCGAACAAGAGGATCCAAGCCGGTATGAAATCTGCACTCAACAACAATCAGACTTTCAACGGTAATGGCACAGACATCTTGTTTTTCCCTAGGCCCCCGACCGAGGATGAACCTGAGGCTCCGGAGGTGGGCGGCCGTTTTCAACGGAAGTGGCTGGAGGCCAAGCTCTCCACCAAGAACAAACTCAAATCCTGGAAGACACGGTCCGCAGATGGGCTTTCCCGTCTCTATGAGCGCCTGCCTAGACCAATTCAGGCCGTCCTCAGCTTTCTGAAGCTGGCTGGGGCCAAGACCAACCGCTTCATTTGGGACTTTATGAACCCACCGCTATGGGCTATGCTCATTGCTGTTCTTGTCGCCTCGGTCCCCTCCTTGCAGAGGCTCTTCTTTCAGGAGGGCTCCTTCGTCAAAAACAGCGTAACTGACGCCATCGAGTCCAGCGCTGGCGTTGCAGTGCCCTTGATCTTAGTGGTCCTGGGTGCCAATTTGGCTCGCAACACGACGGCTCGGGACGGCATCCAAGATGACCCCGAGGAAGAACAATTGGGGAACAAGCTTCTCATCGCGGCCCTCATCAGCCGGATGATTCTTCCTACGGCCATAATGGCCCCGATCCTCGCGCTGATGGCCAAATACCTTGCCATTAGCATACTCGACGATCCAATCTTCGTCATTGTGTGCTTCCTCCTTTCTGGAGCCCCGAGCGCACTCCAACTTGCACAGATCTGCCAGATCAACAACGTCTATGAAAAGACTATGGGCAAGATTCTCTTCCAGAGTTACGTTGTCTGGTAGGTGACTATCTATGTCTCGGCGTGAAACTAAACGCTAATCGCTATTCTAGGATTCTTCCTTCTACTCTTATTCTCGTAATGATGGCTCTGGAAACAGTGGAATGGGCCAGGTAATCGCATTTTTTTTTTGGAACGACCTATCACGACCTTGTTAGATATTATCTTGACGCTCAGGCTTCTTTGATTTCTCTGGGACTCAACGGAAACTTCGGCGTTTGGGTAGGGGAATGGCTGGATAGACTTCCTTGGGATGAGGATGTCCAATTTAGATTGGTTAGACTGGTATCTGGACAGATGGGCTGTAATTATAGCAGTGATGCTGTGGACTAGGAACCTATCCAGCTCAGGCAGAAAGAGAATTGATGAATAACTAAAACTACCAGTAGCCCAAGGATTGATCATGATTACTGACCCTGCTCATTATCATCGTACAGTGCGGGATGCCTTCCTCGGCTCCCTAGAGGTCAAACTCATTAACGAACGAACCTGTCAAGGTGGCAATCTCATCATGCCCCGTTAACGATGTTTGCTTCCGGCTCCAGAGCCCAATCCCTCACAGTTCCCTTCCAATCGCTGATCCTCACGTCTTTGATCTTAACTATGATGACGTTAACATCCCCGCCAGGAACAAAATAGGCTGTCCTTCCACTCCCGTCACCGTTGATCCCTGTGCTGGTGTCTTGGCGGAAGAGCTGGGCACCCTCCGCGTACGTGTGGTTCTCGAGATGGCGATCGCAAAAGTACTTCTCCTCTTCGGAACCTGGCTCCGCTATCCGTGCCACGCCTCCTATGGTGGCGCTGATGCTGGAAATCTGCGACGAGTTGAGGTTGAGGAGGAGGGACGCGAGGCTGGAAGGGGGTTCGGGGACGGGGGAGCCGCCGGAGGCGCGGCGGGTGTGCGTGGGCGACCGGTGGGAGATCCCTGTGTATACATGTCAGCTGTGTATTGCCAAGTGGCTCCGGGGGCGGCAATGGACGAACAGTCGTGAACGAGGAGCGAAACGTTGGGGTTGGCGCGAATGCTGGCCGTCTTTCGGGAGGAATGGTTGGACGTCATGACAATGACGGGATAAGCACTATACGGCGATTGCGGGAGGTATGTATAATTCATCAGGGAGACGTGGGGGATGTTGTCGTCACATGACGCCAGGTGAAGCTATCGTCACTTGCGTTAGTGTTGGGCTCGTTTGGCGGTTCGGAACGGGCGGTTAGGGGGAGGCACTTACGAATCGGGCTCTCTCCAAGCATTGGACAACTTCAGGCGGGAGGACGTTCGTCACCTGCTTATGAGTATCCCCCTCGGACGGCTCGTAATTGAGTGGGATCTTATCCATGGTGTGATGCTGACGATGTGCAGGCTATTGCTGTTGCGGTTTGTTGAGTGTGGTGGTTTGAGTCCAAGATCCACGACGCAATGCTCCCCAACTGGCTGGGCGACGATCGCGGGGCAGTGATGACTAAGGCGGGGGAGTGGGGATTCCCTGCCAACCTGCTAACATGGTAGTGCTAGTTACTGCTAGGCAGCCTAGGCTGCTATTAGCTTGGCGAGTGCAGCGGTGCTCCAGCATTCTGGTCTGGGGGATGGGGAGAAGAGCGGGCGGTTACTGTCGGCCTCGGTTCCCACCGGGCGGTCGTCCGTCCTCCCCATGCTCAACTTCCAGGGCCACTTGCCGAACCAGCTCTTCGTCGAGAAGCCGAAGCCTCTGCTCCTTCCATCCTTTTTCAGCTCCTCCATGAACTTCTAGCGCGGTCAATTGCTCCTGTCTTCTCCTCTCACATCAGGACCACCCGCGCACAGCTTCAGCCAGACGTCATGCGTTCTCTCAGAACCAAGCGCCTCCCCGTGAGGGGCGCTCTCCCTCGATACGTATCTACCTCTTCCACGCCTGCACCCAAGCAGACTGCCATCAACTCGGTGCTCATTGCGAACCGTGGTGAGATTGCCATCCGCGTCAACCGCACGGCGGAGCGCATGGGCATCCGCGCTACTACTGTTTATACCGACGTCGACGCAGCCTCATGGCATGCCTCTTCTGGTTTCCAGTCTCTCGCCCTGGGACCCTCTAATGCCTACCTGGACGGCGACAAAATCATCGAGTTGGCCAAGAAGCACGGTATTCAGGCGCTGCATCCCGGCTATGGCTTTCTCTCCGAGAACTCCAAGTTTGCGGAGAAGTGCGAGCAGGAGGGGATCATTTTCGTGGGGCCCCCCGCAACCGCCATGGCGGACATGGGTCACAAGGCCCGCAGCAAGGAAATTATGACCGACGCCAACGTTCCATGCGTTCCAGGCTATCACGGCGCCGAACAAGGGGAACAGTTCCTTCTCGAGAAGGCGAGGGAAATTGAGTTCCCCGTGCTCCTGAAGAGTGTTCGCGGAGGCGGCGGTAAGGGCATGCGCATTGTCATGACCGAGGAGGAGTTCATGGCGCAGCTCAATAGCGCCAAGGCTGAGGCTAGGGCGTCGTTCGGTGAGGGCGGAGAGGTCATGCTAGTGGAGAAGTATATTGTTCGTCCGCGCCACGTTGAGGTCCAGGTCTTTGCCGACAAGTGGGGAAACACCCTCGCCCTGGGTGAGAGAGACTGCAGTGTTCAAAGGAGGCATCAGAAGATCTTGGAAGAGTCCCCCGCCCCGGAACTCGATGAAGCAACAAGACAAGACCTCTGGGAAAAGGCTAGGAAGGCTGCCTCGGCTGTCGGCTATGTTGGTGCCGGCACCGTCGAGTTCATCCTCGACAAGGATACCAATAAGTTCTACTTCATGGAGATGAACACCCGTCTTCAGGTCGAGCACCCCGTCACTGAGATGGTGACCGGCCTCGACCTTGTTGAATGGCAGTTCCGTGTTGCCGCTGGCGAGAAGCTGCCCCTCACACAGGCTCAGGTCGAGGAGAACATGAAGCAGAGGGGCGCTGCCATCGAAGCTCGTATATATGCCGAGAACCCTGAAAAGGGCTTCCTTCCTGACTCTGGGAAGCTGGTTCGTGCCTACCTACCCTCCTCTTTCGAGTCCGACCCGGATGTACGTCTCGACCGGGGTTTCCTTTCCGGTAGCACCATCTCGGAAGCCTATGATGGCATGATTGCCAAGCTTATTGTTCGCGGGGAGACTCGTGAGCGAGCCATCTCCAAGCTCGAGGCAGTGCTGCGAGAGTACGAGGTTGTGGGAGTTAGCACAAACGTCGAATTTTTGAAGCGGCTGTGTCAAACCCCGGCCTTTATCGAGGGCGACGTCGAGACCGGATTTATCGACAAGTGGAAGGACGCACTGTTCAAGCCCCGGCATATCAAGAACGAGGTTTTTGCGCAGGCAGCATTGGGCGTTGTGAGCCAGCAATTACAGAAGGACACCCCGCACGGCCAGTCTCTAGGGTTTGGCAACCAGAGCGCGACGAGTGAGCGCAAGATTGCCCTTAAGGTCCTGGATGGGTACAGCGAGAAGGAGGGCGAGATTGTGGAAGTCAGCGTAGCCCAGACGGGCACGAGCCTTTTCACCATCACCGTCACGCGCAAGGGCGAGGAGACACCCGAGGTCTTTGCCAACGTCTCCTCGCAGCATCAAACGGAAGGCGAGGGCGTGAGCCTCCAGTCCTTTTTCCCCGGAGAGCGAATCAAGTCCTCCTTCGTCCCGCAGACCAACGACAATGACGTCAAGATCACCATTTTCCAGCACGGAGTCAAGACGGACCTCGCTCTTATGCCCCCAAAGTGGTATGAGAAGGAACTGGGCTTGAAGGATGTCACCGCATCTGTGGTGGCCCCAATGCCTTGCAAGGTTCTGAAGAATGAGGTGGAGGAAGGGCAGGCGGTTAAGAAAGGGGCTCCCCTCGTGGTGTAAGTTTTAACGATGTCTATGATCCAAAATCTCAGCTAACCAAGACACCTAGTATCGAGTCGATGAAGATGGAGACGGTAATTCGGTCACCTCAGGACGGAGTCATCAAGAAGCTGGCGCACAAAGAGGGGGTAAGTTATTATTGAGCCCTAATACTACGGATTCTTATTAACAATTGTTTAGGATATCTGCAAAGCCGGCACTGTACTTGTCTTGTTTGAAGAGCAAGGCGCCACAGAGGAAGAATCACCGTAGACAACCGACGCGGAGTTCATGTTTGATAGAGCCAATGTAATTGTTCATCTTATTTTGGCGGAGCACCTTTGCTTTCATGCATGTGGGAGTTCTCCTATGTAAACCTTCCGTATAACCTGCCAACCCAAATATCCCAACTCCAAGTTTATGAAAATAAAGAAAGGCCCCTTCTTGAATGTCCCGAGAAAACTCCGCCTATGCTATTCCTTGATCACAGAATAATAGAAGAAAACCCAAACCCTCTTGCCGAACGGAGTCTACCTTGTTCGCATCCTGTTGTAGTCTTCCGGTATATGTCGGCTCATCATCGATTTCCTGGCAGCCTTGCGTAGACGCTTCCACCACTCCTCAATATTCTTTCGGAATTTGGGATCAGATGGCGAAGTGTACGATGACGCCGTGAACTTGTTGAGCAGGTCCTGCCATTGGGTTAGCGTCATTCACCGAGGCCCACACACACACGCTCCATCTCCATAATGGGTAAAACTCACCTCTTGCAGCGCGAGGTTGATGAATCCCAGCACAAAGGCAACCCACGCGAGGGTGCCCTTGGTGGTGAGGAACTGGTTCCCGCCTCGGAACTCGACGGTACCGGTGCAGCGGCCGGTCTTGGGGTTGGGGAAGATGTTCTGGAAGTTCCACAGGACGTAGCGGTTGCCCTGCATGTAGAAGTAGAGCTCGGTCTCGCTGACACGGCTCCTGATCTCGGCGGCGACGCGGGCCAGCGAGGCGTGCGATTTGCCCCAGAGTAGGGTCTCGCGCAGGCCCGACTCGACGCTCTGGCTGTTGGCCTGGCAGTACTTGTTCTCGCGGCGGGCCTGGGGCAGGATGGCCGCGACAAACTCCTCGTAGACTACGGTGGCGAAGGCAATCTTCTTGAGGGAGCGGAAGGAGAACTTGTTGTTGAGGCTGAGCGGCGTGACGTGGACGTGGCCGCCGCACGAGATGTCGCGCTGAGGGTTGAAGTGGACGCGCATGGCCTCCCAGAAGTCGGAGAGGGTGCTGCTGATTGGCATCGTGGTGTTGAGCCTGGGGGACACAACCTCCATACAAACTGTCTTCCTTTTAGCATCGTCCGCGGTATTAGTTATGGGAAGGAAACTTCGTACCTAGTGGCGCATCGCGCTTCAAGGAGCCATCGCGAGTGACGAACCACTTCCCACCATAGTACTCCGGGTGCTTGCTGTAACGTGAGCAGTCGTCATGGACGGCCTCGATGCCTCTATTCCGAAGCTTCTGAGCTAACTGGCGATACCAGTCGACGTTGGTGAAACATTCGCCGCTGCCGTAGGGCTTGGCAACGGCCTCGATTTCTATGCCAAAGTTGTAGTGTCGGACCATGACTGAGCCTTTTGACGGTGATAGAATCTCGAATATCCGGCCGAGAATCTCTGACTCGGGGGCAGAGTGGGCAGTCATTGGGATAGATACTTGTAGTCTTCTTCTCGACCATTCATCAGATGTCGGTCCTCGGCTCCGAGCTGTCAGGTACCACGAGCTTCACAGCAGTTAATCTCTGACGAAGCAGGTGAGCGCATGACCATCTCTCGTGTCCAAGTTTCAGGCTGGAGAACAGACAGGACCCAACGAGGTGTCGAGGCGGCGATTGAGGCTCATATGAGCGGCGTGTAAGAGGGCGTGGAGCCTCTCCGGGGTGGCCAACCCACGCCAACCCACGCCAACCCACTGTAGTGGCACCAGCCCAACCTCCTGACAACGAGCCCAGGCTGCCCAGGCACCTGACAGCTGGCCGCGTCGCCACGACCTGAGCGCCTACGTCGTTTGGCATGATGAGTCGAGGTGTTTTTAATGCCCGGCCACGACGGGCATCCAGCGGTCAGAACGTGGTGGGTGGCCATTGGTCGGGAACCCCCAGCACGGCCCATCATGAGGTTGTTTGGTGCCCAATGCATGCAGGGGCCGCTCCACCAAGCAGGATGATCGCCTCGGAGTCCTTGGAGTCTCCAAGACAGCCGCTTCTTCCCCCATAACCGATTCCCATCCCGCACTACGGAGTAAGCTCAGCACGTCTGCCTGTCTCTCTTTTCTCCACGGACATTCGGATCTTCTTCCCGCCGACTCCATCTCAACCCCGACCCACCACTCAGCACTCAGCACTCAGCACTCAGTGTCACCACCACCCATGGCCTCTCCATCTAACGGCAACGGCAAGCAACCAGCCCCCAGCCGCCCTACCACATTCTACTTTGCGTATGGGAGCAACCTCCATCTGAAGCAGATGAAGCGAAGATGTCCTAATAGCAAGTATATTGGGATGGCCAGGCTGGTCAACTACCGCTGGCACATCAACGAAAGAGGATATGCCAATGTTGTCGCCGCCCCGGGGCACTGGGTTGACGGTCTTGTCTATGAGATCAACTCGGTTGACGAGGCCAAGCTAGATATTAACGAGGGCGTCTCCAAGAATGCCTACGCGAAGAAGTACATCAACGTGCACCTTCAACGCGCCCCTAGCCCACTGTATCGCCGCCCGACCTCCTGGATCGTTAACAGGGGTGGGCCGTCCAAGATCTCACGCCAAGTCAAGCAGGACGGCCAGAAAACGGCTGAGCACCCCCAACACTGGGTGCAGAAGGTTCTCGTCTACATCAGTCTCAACTATGTCCAAGACAGCCCCCCAAAGGACGAGTATGTGAACCGCATCAATTTCGGCCTCGCAGATGCCAAAGCTCTGGGTATGGAGGAGAGCTACATCAGCAACTGCATCAGGCCATTCATCCCAGAATCTGGCACCGGGGCGGAAAATAAACCAGCAACGGCAACCACAACGAAAACGGCAGCCGCAGCGGCAACGCAGGGCCAGAAACGGAATGCCTCTCCTAGGACTGGTGAGCCATCGCCCGCCCGAAGGGCACAAGGACCAACCCCGCCTGACAAACAGAGGACTTCGCAGAAAGCTCGGACGAACCGTCCTGCGGCTAAAAAAGGCGTCAAGGCGCGCGTTGTATCGCGTTCATCGCCTCCGCCATTGCCGCCTCGCCCGGTGGCTCGATTTCGGGATGTACCGGTAATAGTTGTGGAAGAATGGCACTTCTCGTCTCGATCAGGGTGATGATGTGATGGTGGTATTCGAAGGAACATGACGACTTGGCGTATCAACCCCCCCCCAGCGCAAATTGGATGAACTGGATGTAAACAACTCTAAATTGTATAACATTTCCTTTGATCTTGGTGACGCTAGTGGTGATAACAACTGACTCTCTTTCTCAGACTCGACTCGACGGGGGGCGCATTTATCCCCGCCTTCGGGTAGCTGGAGTTCCAAAGGGCCCTATTGTACCGTCAAAATCATGCTGGGTTGGCAAAATGAAGACCGACTTACTCGTACTTCTCGGGGTAGCTGCACGGGCTGGACTCTCGCGCCCAGGTGTTGGAGGTCCGTTGGAGGAGTCCCAAAGCCATCGGAGAACAGTCGGCTTCTGTACAGCCCCCTCCTCCCCGCCAAATACGAGAACCGTCGGCCTGCATATGGCCTTCAACGGCATCTTCCTTCCCTCTTCAATCCTCTCTACAAAGAGACCAGGAGCAACATCAAACAGATAGGACACTTTTCGTCTTGATGGTGAGTTCGTTTTGGTTCCGGTGAGGTCTAGCGCTATGCCACCGGCGGCCAAATTGAGACATTCATAGACTTCGAGCCGTGACCAGGCTCCACGCGCGGGCCATTTTAGAGAGAAGACACTGGGGGCCAAGTGAAGCTGATGAGCTAGGCTCGCGGCTGGTTCAACAACGCTCCTCCGTAACGAGCTTTGGAGGTCCGCTGACGACGCCTTGGGGACAATGACGGATAAAAGTTCGGCGAGGTCCTCGGAGACCAAGGTTAAAAGTCTCGCTCGTCTCGACTTGAAGGAAGTCTGGGTAGTTAATGCTGTCAGGGTCTCGCTTCTCCACTCTCTGCAGTGCCCATCGTCTGTTATATTGATTTCGTTAGCCTCGTCTGTTGCCGCGCACCAAATTTCAATAGTACTGCCTTACCTCGAGGTAGACGTGAAAGTGAGGTTTCCAGGTCATTGATAAATACCAACGTAGCATCTCCCTCGTAATCATCCAGAGGGCAGTAGAACGGCTTTGAGAAGAATACGATGCAAAGATAGTTCATAATGACGGCAACGACATGGTAGGGGTCAGATTGATCCGTATCAAGCCCACGTTTTGCAGCTTCTCTCATAAAAGATGCGAATCGAGTTGCTTGGGTGGGAGATGGGCGGGATCTGAGTCGTCCATAGTCCAGATCGTCCAGGATGGATTTCATACGGTTCTCGACCCATCGTTGTACGTTCCCGAAGAGGCCCCGGTACGCATCGACAGCCTCAGACTCTGTAATGTCCTTCCGTGTCGACTGCAACCGAAATATCTGATCCTTGGCATCTGATAATTGTTTGTCTTTGGTTCTTGTTTGACTGCGAGCCTCGGAGAGTTGGGTCTTCGTTTGGGACAGCTCCTTTTTGAGCGCATCCAGCTCTGCCTGTAGCGCCTTTTTCTCCGCTTCTTGAGCTTCCAGCTCCTGCTGCCGTGTATCCAGGACTTGTTCTGTATATTGGCGAAGGCGAACTTCATCTGCCAACTTCTCTTCAGCGGGGGGTGTTTGAGGGGCAGCTTCTTCGGGCTTCGACTCTTCTTGACCCATTGTGATGTTTCCGTCCGTGGTTTGCTGCAATGCTTCGGGATTGTCGCCCATTGTGAAGAAGGGCAGACCAAACGCAAGGCCAAGGTATTTTTCTGGAAGAGTCGCGTTGGAAAGGATGATTGATCCAATAATTGACGTTGTACAAGTTTTTGGTGACTGGTTCAATGTTGAAACTCGGTGACGGGGCAGCGGCTCTACCCGAACGTCATTGGCCTCTCCGGCGAGGCACCAAACCCAATCATTGCTTATTATACGAATAAGACAAAAGACAAAACCAAAAGCGCAGCCTCAAGCTTTTGGTGGACGAGAGAGAATTGGGCGCGTAGGTGCCCAGTGGTGGGTGCAGCGCAGTGGACGGAGGTGGTCAGAGCATTGGAGCCAGAGTCGGTCAATTAGTAGACCAGCTCCACAAGTGACGCGAGCAAGGCGGCGGCTGCATGTCGCCTGCATGTAGGCCCAACCAGGACCAAGTTGGAGGATACGATTATGCCCTCGTGATCAGTCATCTTTCCACCCCGGGTGTTTTTGTGGCCAGCCTTCGTTGAAGCCTTACCTGTTGAGATCCACGTCGGTCGTCATTTGCCCATGACACCTTAGGAACGAGTAGTTCAGCAACTCTGCATCCTAGATGGCACCGACCAGTGAAGTGAGACATCAAATGCATTGACTGCTTCGTTAATGATCCCGTTCAAAATCTTCGGGACTACGAACTCGACCTCACTGGCTGTTTTGAAGAGTGCCTGTCAAAGATGCCGAACTGGGCGGAACAGTTTCTTTCGGGAAACGCAGACAGCGAGAAGGAGAGCGGGAAGACGGACAGGAGGATAATCGTTTCCATAGACTTTGGAACAACTTACTCTGGGATTGCCTGGGCCGAAACCAGTAGGGTGAGCTACAATCTCGTCCTGAAGTAGCCAGGGTGGCGTGCTAACTCGGAATAGCCCGATGTCCAACACGTCGTCTCAAATTGGCCATCCGTGAACTCTTTCAGGAGCAGCGACAAGGTTCCCACGGAGTTGCGAAAAGTCGCTTCTGGATGGCAATGGGGCTTCCAAATCCCCGACTCGTCCAAACGAATCCGGTTTTTCAAGCTGTAAGTCGGCGTTCCACCACCTTCCGAAATGGCGCCAGCGTCTCACAGTATTCCACGCCAGAAAACTAGACGACCCAGCTCAGGCTAGGAAGGATGGGGCGACGCCTGAAGAGCTAACCAAGGTGTACCTGTCTTGCCTCCATACGCATTTCATCAGCATGCTGGAGAAGCGCCTGTCTCCAGGGGTTGTGCGGGAGACGCCTATGGACTTTGTTGTCACTGTCCCTGCAATTTGGTCAAACGCTGCAAAGGAAGCTACCGAGAGAGCTGCGGCAGTGGCGGGGTTCTGTGGGAGCAAGAGAATTCAGCTGATATCTGAGCCAGTAAGCCCCAGCTCCGACCTTGTCCCGTGATGGAGCTGACGAGAACAAGGAAGCAGCAGCGCTATACACTCTGAAGAATCTTAGCCCCTCGACGTTGCAGCTCGGTCGACGATTCGTAGTATGCGATGCGGGCGGTGGTACCGTCGACCTCATAACATACGAGGTAGCCGAAACCAACAAGCTCGCGCTGAAAGAGGTGACTGAAGGCACTGGTGGAAAATGTGGCTCGTCTATGCTGAACAAGAGATTCCGGCGACATCTGAAGCAAACTCATGGAGACAAATACTGGACAACCGAGCGACTTGTACATGCCTTAAATGACTTTGAATCGGTGAGTGACATACAATGTCGCTCGCAACCCCTTCCATGGCTCACACAGTGGCAGTTCAAGAAGAGTTTCTCTCCCAGGGGAGAGCCGCTGACCCTCAAGGTCGATCCGAGCCTAGGGCTAAGGCGAAATCGATATACCATGCCGCAGGAAGAAATGAAGGAAAAGATTTTCGACCCAATCATAAAGGACATTATCTGCCTCGTCAGAGAACAAGTCTCGATGGCAGGAGACGAGGTGACGGCAGTCGTCCTGGTGGGTGGATTTGGGCAGAGCCGGTACCTCAGATCCAAAGTGCGTGATGCAACCGCCGCAGGAACACAGGTTCTCCAGCCAGAAAGTGGCTGGACAGCCGTCGTCAAAGGCGCCGTCATCCACGGGCTAGCTCAATATGGCCCAACACTGTCACCAGTGGGGGTGGCCTCAAGGGTTGCCCGGCGATCATACGGGACTTGTCTGCTCGCCAGGTACGACATGATGAGGCATGATCATAGACAAGCGTGGGTGATCAACATAATCATTTGGCGCATGGTGTGAACGCTGACTTTTGAGCCAGGTATTGGTCCGAAAAAGAAGAAGAAATGGTAGTGACAGAAATGCTGTGGTTTATCCGCAAAGTACGTCCGGTCCCCTTTGTGGGAAAGTGATGGATAGTGGCTAACCGTCCTCAGGGAGAGTCGTATCCAGAGGGAGAACCATCGACGATTGAGTATCAATGCGACATACCCGTCTCTGGGCTTGGCCACGAGCCCCAGACCGAGATCGAGATATTCTGCAACGATGACGAGGAGCCGCCAGTACACGTGGATTCAAAAACTCGATCTGTTGCAACACTGTCAATTGACCTAAACAAGGTTTCCAGTTCAGCCAAGAGGACGGCTGCAATAACACGCATGGGGCATCATCGTTACTACTCTCTGGAAGGGGCCATTGAAGCTACGTACGGGTCAGCCAAGATCACATACGCGGTAAAGCTTGGAGGTGAGCAACATACGCATAGAACTTATCCTTCGAAAATGAGTCTAACCCAATCGCAGGCGTAGTTCATGACATGATTACCGTGAAATATGAGCATTAAAGTGAAAGACCATGGCTCAGAAGGGATCCATGATTGTGCACAGGGGAGTAGACCAGCCCCTGAGGGAGTCCAACGGCCGAGTGGGCCAAAAGTGTCCGAGTAATGTGAATAAACAACAAATAAACCAACAACAACGCCAACACAGTCGTTGTGTTGCTTAAATATTGAGGTGGGTGAAGAAACTGCGTGTTGACGAGGTGATGTGCCATGCCAATCGGAAGGGGCAAGATGTGGGTGAAATAGACAGGCATTCAATGATAGTCATGTGATCTCGCGTCACCTCGTTCCTTCTTGTCGCGTCAACCCCCCACCAACAACGATTTGTTGGTGAGTTTTCATCATCAGCACCACCGCAGCAACAGCAGTATCGCCATTGAACACGATGCCGGAGCGACGATGGCCAACGCCTCAGGTGCTAGAGGCTTCGACGCCGCATATGCAAACGCCGGCCCCCCGCCATCCACGTTAGCCGCCCAGCTCGTTGAGGACATCTCGCCTTCCACCAAGTCCTCCCGATCCGACGAGAATGCTGAGCTCAAGGGACATTTTGCTACAATCCAGCGTGTCAAGGATAATCCTGACCTTCTGAAGACGCCGAGCGAAAGGGTTGAGCACAATCACATGCTCATTTATGTGTACTGCCGCGCTGTCCTCGAGAACATCAAGCTTGACGATCCGTTCCTCGACCGTGCTTATGCCCGAGCCGAAGTTTTGAAAACGATTAATTTCTTGAGATTTACAATTAAGGAAACACCTTCCGTGCTCAATTCTCATATCGTTGGAGAGGGATTTCTGTTCCGGGGCCAGGAACCTCTATGGACATGGCTTCTGCCGCAGTTGCTACGGATGCTTGGCCATCCCCATTGCTTAGAGCTGCAAGGGTCTATCGAAGGCTTCCTACAGTACTTGCTTCTTGTCACTACCCGAGGTGAGGCCCTGCGAGAAGTTGCTCCCGCGCTAGGTCTATACCTAAGAGCTTCGCTCACAGGTGAGTCCCCCCTGAATATTTTAAAACAGGCTCCTAAAACAGACAAGGACTCCTCGACCATCTCCAGGGCGTTTCGGTTATACCATCACATAAAGATGTAAAAACTGAGCTTATTTTACCACCTGCTCTTGCTCTAGGGCAGGTGCTGGGCACGAATTGGTTCCACACAACCCGGAACACGTCGTACATGATCTCCAGTGCGTTCCATGCTCTGAGACAGGCATCAAGCCTAGTCACCATTCTCGCGTATCCTATTGTGTCGGGCGACCCAACATTCTACTCCATAATGCCCTGGTCCGAAAATGCTACCTGGCTTTTGGACGCTCTGATGGATCTTCGGCTCGTCCAAAAACGATGGGAGGCCAGCTCTTTGAGCCAACCCATCCTCGTCATCAACCTTATGCAAGATATTCTGACTGGCGTGTCCGACTGGGAAGAGGGCGCGCTTTTTCCTAGGGACAAGGCATATGCCTTACTCATCTTAATATGTAGCGACTTGATCGCATCTCCCGGAGAATTGGTTCTCATCGATGCATCTGGTGACGGTGCTAGGTTGTCTTATTGCAAGGCTCTCGTAGCTATCACACAATCCTCTCTCCAGAACAAAACGGTAGCTCGGCTAGCTGAATCAAGACTCGTGAACGAACTGGCTTTATTGTCGTCCCAATATCCGGCTGTTGGGGAAAATACCGACATCTGGGTGAGTCGCGTTCTCGGGGCCTGAAAAGATGATGCAGAAGGTTGACAAGTTCTTAGAGATGTACTGAGCTTCTTCGACAAACTATCAATGGACCTCCTTCGCACGATTTAGACGAAAGCGTTCACCCGTCAAAATTCCACGACAACCAGATTCGTCAAATGGTTGATAAGCTGCACTTGCGGTACAAAGACTCGCAAAAATTAGCTCCTGTGACAAAGAAAGTCAAAGTGTCAAACGGGGAGCCCGATTTTTTCCCCTTCATCCGGAGCATCTATCACATCCTCCAAATCAGGAGTTTGGATGGGGAAGGGCCCGTTGATTTCCAAGAGAAGTTCCTGTACGTATACCGTTGATGTTAACGCCGTATAATTCTAACTGCTAATAGTGAGACCTTTCCACAAACCGATGAATCGACTCAGTGTCTCGCGCTCGATACTTTGTCACGAGGATTGTGCTTTGCCGACAGTACATTGCCAAGTGCATCCTGGCCCCAGATGCTCCCCTCGAACCTTAGTTGCTCAATATGTGACGGCGGAGCCCAGAATTTGCCGCCTAATCCAGTTGACACGCCTTTTCGTGGTGCCTGGTTTGAGACATTTTCAAGACTGGTTCGCTTACCCACGTTCTTGGATTCCAGAAGGCCTAGAATTGCTGCCATGCAGACACTGAGAAGGCTGGTGCTCCACTGCGATGATCCCGAGCTTCTCAACCTTGAAACCTCTGGACTTGGCCAGTGGTGTATCCAGTCTCTGAACAGTTCGGTGCGAGAACTACGCATTGCCGCTGGAAGAACCCTAATGGCTTTTGTGGTCCCCAATCCCCCATCACGAAGTGGCCGAGGCATCTCCCCGGAGCTATTTGGAAGAAATCGTCAGAACGTCATCGCTATCCTGAAGTCTATTTCAGAAAAGCAACGAGCACATTTGACCGAGACCTGCATCATGGCTTGGGGCCAGCTTGGCCGAGTCGTCGAGGAAGACGAGCTCAATCTAGTCTTGATCAAACTCTTGGAGTACTTGGGCGACAGCAACAACATTGTGTCAGCTTTTGCGTTCAACGAACTCGTCAAACTGGCCGAAAGTCTCGGAACCACCCCACGACGCCTATTCGAGCCGTATTGGAGAAGCCTTGCGTACCTTGTCACCAAAGACATGATCCGGAGGCCGCAGCGCAGTCGTGCGGTAGCCGAACTGCTACAGTTGTCTATCAATGAGCTCTTGTTGCTCATACAAACTCACGCGCTACCGTGGCTGGTCCTAGAGAAGAAGAAGGATATTGTCCAGAAAATTGCAGAAGCCCGTCAAGAAAAGGAAGCCTGGCGTCCCCTCATGGACAGCATGAATCTAGCTGCCACGCTGTCTTTGCTGCTTGTGCAAGACACAGACGACCTTGAGGGGTTTGCAAAATCACGCTTGAATGAGATATCCCCTCACTTTCATGCGCAACCGCTGTTGGATCTTTTACAGTCAGAGCCTGTGCTGATCGTCATGGAGCTGCTCAAGGCGGCCGGAGACGCTGACCAGACACGGAAGGCGCTGGTAAGTAACATTCCATGGATTCTAATTTCAGACCTGTTTACTAACAAATGGAGTAGGTCCGCAAGGCTATGCAAACCATGGCCACCATGTTCTTGGCTACCAACAAGGACACAAGGAACAAGAAGGGACACGTCATTGGTCGCTTCTTGCAGCCCTATCTCCTGGGCCTCATGGCACGCTTCACTGATACCATTAGCGATTCCTTGTCTACTGGACCACCGGTCATGGAGCAGCGGCGCTGCATTCTCGCATTAGATGAAATGATCAAACTCTGCCAAGGGTATTCCCGAATGGCTCGTCCACAGGTACGTCTGTGAGATCATATATTGACGTTTACTGGTTAACCCGATCACAGATGTCCGCTTGCCTCTTGTCTGCCCTACCCCAGGATCCACTCCGAGGGGAGGCCTTCGCTTGCTGGGCAACGATGCTCTTCAATCTCGAAGAGGAGGATGTAGAGGCATTACTTGAGACGACATTCTTCATTGTTCATCGCTACTGGGCTCTGCTCGACGCCACCACTGCAGATATCGTCAAGAATATGCTTTCCTTCTTACTTGATAACCATGAAACTTCGTTAAGCAAGTATATTAGCAAGCTGCCCTCATTTGGCCATATGCAGGGACTGGCTGAAGTGGAGTTGAGGCTAGGTAAGCTACGGCCAACTCTCGCTCCCGAGGCAGCTTTCGACGTATTTTCTCAGCGTATTCGCAACGACAGCTCTGGCGTTGTTCACCTGGCCTTGATAGAGCTTGCCCCTTACTTGAGAAGAAATCAAACTGCTCTCTATGCTGCTGCCATCAGCCAACGCCCAGACTCCGTCATCACGAACTTGCTCAGGGCTCTCTTGGACTGTGCCTGCAAGTATAACGGCATCCAAGCGGACATTTCGAGGCTTTGCATGGAATGCATTGGCCTCGTCGGCTGCCTGGATTCTAACCAGATAGAGACTGTCCGTGAACAGCGATCCATTGTCATCTTGAATAATTTTGAGACGACGGAGGAGATTACAGACTTCAGCCTGTTCGTCCTTGAAGAGGTCCTAGTTCCGGCATTTCTGTCCGCAACAGATACCCGAATTCAAGGGTTTCTATCATATGCCATGCAGGAGCTTCTGGACCGGTGCGATATCAAAGCGGCATGCGCGATGAAGCACGCTGGGATGGTGGGAGGAACGGATATCTACCGAAAGTGGATCGGAATGCCCGAGCCTGTGCGAGATGTGCTTACGCCCTTTCTCTCTTCCCGGTATATACTGGCACCTTTACCACCTGCCACTGTGGCATACCCCATTTTTGTTCCTGGGAAGCCGTACGCCATGTGGTTGAGGTCTTTTGTCATGGATCTTCTACGAAAAGGGCAAAATCCGCATGCTGACATGCTTTTTGAGCCTTTGACCAGGGTCATCCGAGTCAAAGATCTCTCACCTGCCGAGTTTTTGCTTCCATACCTCTTCTTACATGTTGTTCTTGGCAAGAGGAGCAGTGAGAAACAGAAGGAAGAGATATTGAAAGAGCTGGAGCATATTCTAGGGCATAAGCCAAGCGATGATGCGCCCTTTGCAGAAAAGGAAGACAAGAAACGGTACTACCATGTAAGTCTGCCAATTATCTCCCTGGTAATCACCCGCTAACCAGGAGAAGTCCGTTTTCCGGATCCTCGACTACGCCATGAGGTGGATACAAGACAAACGATCTGTGGCTAAGATCAGATCAGAAGACAAGGAGAATCTGTCCCGTATTCAGCGCGAGCTGGAGATCATTCCACCAAATCTAATTGCTTCATGTGCCATCGAGTGCAACGATTATGCGAGAGCCCTGTTCCATCTTGAACAGTATGCTCAGAAAATAGAGCAGCAGACGAGACAGCCTGGCGAACGAATGGGGCTGTTGGAGGAGTTACAGGGCATATACGCGAACATCGATGAGCCCGATGGCTTGGAGGGCATTTCTGCCCACCTACCTGCCCTTGATATCAACCAGCAGATCCTGAGCCACAAAAAGGCAGGACGATGGACTGCAGCTCAGACGTGGTATGAGATGCAGCTAGCAGAGAAACCCGATGACCTTGACGTGCAATTGGATCTACTCCACTGCCTCAAGCAGGCCGGACAGCATGGTATTTACTCCTACACTATTTCGTTAACCAGTAAACTGATAATAGTACCAGATGTGTTGCTGAATCACGTGGAGGGAATGCGGACCAACATTTCCAACGTCAATAAAATCATGCCATTCGCCGTTGAGGCCGCCTGGGTCACTAGTCGATGGGAAAGTCTAGGAAAGTTCACCAGCCGCTTCAATGGCAGCATGATGCAAGATTTCAACATTTCCATTGGTACCCTCTTCGAATCTCTTCGCAGTCAGTGGGACCCCGATCAGTTCACACAGTCTGTTGCAGAGATCAGGGAGAACATCGCAGCCACAATGAACGCATCGGCGACAGCGTCCCTACAAGCAGCTCACGAGCAGCTTTTGAAGTGTCATGTTCTGACTGATCTGGAGTTCATTGTTGGGTCCAATCCCAAGGACGATGAGGAGCATCGAAAGACGATGGAGGTCCTAGATGGCCGACTGAATGTGATCGGGGCGTACTTCAACGACAAGCAATATCTCCTTGGCATTCGCCGAGCAGCCATGGAGCTGACGCGGTGAGTTTGGGAATTTTCTCGACAATGCTCTACCCTCTGTGCTAACTTGTACAGGCCTAAATTCTCAAATGCGGATGTGTCAGGCTTGTGGCTATCCAGTGCCCGACTTGCGAGGAAGTCGAATTCACTACACCAGTCATTCAATGCGGTTTTGCATGCATCGCAGCTCGGCGACGACGCAGCTACCATTGAGAATGCGAAGCTACTCTGGCTTGACAACCACCGCCGCAAGGCCATTCAGATGCTCCAAGGTGCTATTGAGCGTAATAAGTTTATGACGCAGACAGGACTATCAGCCAGCACCTCCAGCACGGCCAAGCTCAACTCGCACCAGAAACTTCTGACGGCACGGGCACAGCTTCTTCTAGCAAAATGGCTCGACGCGGCCGGACACACGCACGCTACTGCTCTCCGCGAGAAGTACCAACAGCCCCCAAAAACATACGCGACATGGGAGAAGGGGCACTATTATCTTGGTCGCCACTACAAGAAGATCCTGGAAGCTGAGAAGCCACTCCATATTGACATCCAAAGCGACCATTATGTCACCGGCGAAATGGCCCGGCTGGTTATCGAGAACTATCTCCGGTCCCTTAATTCAGGAACAAAGTACCTGTACCAAACGTTGCCGAGAATCCTCACGCTTTGGCTTGATATGGGCGCTCAATTAGACAAGCCACCCGAGGGCAAGGCTTCGCTGTCGCGCGAACTATATCGACGGCGAGCAGAACAGCTCAGTTTGCTTCACACTTTTCTCGACAAGTATATTCACCGGTTGCCGGCTTACATCTTCTACACTGCGTTGCCACAGATCGTCGCACGCATTGCTCACCCGAATCAAAATGTTTTTGACCGCCTGACACACATCATCGTCAAGGTGGTCGAGGCGCATCCTCGTCAAGCGTTGTGGAGCCTCATCGGCATCATGACGACTCGCCAGGTGTCCGAGAGACAGGCCCGAGGAACGCAGATTCTCCAGGCACTAAGGAATGTCTCAAAAAAGATCGATGGAGCCTCGTACGACCTCAAAACGATGCTGAGGATGGGGGAGAAACTTGCTGAGCAGCTCCTCGTTGCCTGCCAGAACGGAGATTTCCATGGCAATAAAACAGTCCATGCAAGCCTCACAAGGGACCTTCGGTTCAACCACAAATGCACTCCGTGTCCCCTGGTTGTCCCTGTGGAAAGCTCACTGACGGCAACGCTTCCGGCAGTATCGGAGCATGTCAAGAAGCATAAGGCTTTTTCGAGGGATGTGGTGACAATTGACTCCTTCCTGAACGATGTTCTAGTCCTGAGCTCACTCGCTAAGCCTCGGCGCCTGACTGCCAGAGGCACCGACGGAAAAAGTTACATGCTACTCATCAAACCGAAAGACGACCTTCGAACAGATCAGCGTTTGATGGAGTTCAATGGACTGATCAACCGATCACTCAAACGCGATGCAGAGTCGAGTCGGAGGCAACTATACATTCGAACCTATGCCGTGGTGCCTCTGAACGAGGAATGCGGCATCATCGAGTGGGTACCAGGTATCAAGACGATGCGTGAGATTCTACTAAAGCTGTATGCCTCACGGAAAATCTTCCCAGATTATACGGTTTTAAGGCAGCTCATGAACGAGGCAGCCATGTCGGAGGGCAAGATCAGAATCTTCACCGAAGATGTTCTAGGCCGGTTCCCCCCAGTCCTTCACCTCTGGTTCATTCAGCAGTTTCCCAACCCGTCAGCCTGGTTCGCGGCACGTCTTCGATACACACGATCATGTGCGGTCATGTCGATGGTTGGGACCATTCTTGGACTCGGCGATCGTCACGGGGAGAACGTGAACTTAGAGGAAGGGAACGGAGGAGTCTTTCACGTAGATTTCAACTGCCTCTTTGACAAGGGGCTCACATTTGCAACGCCAGAGCGGGTGCCGTTCCGGTTGACACACAACATGGTTGCAGCCATGGGCATCTACGGCTACGAGGGCCCGTTCCGCAAGTCCTCTGAGCTGACATTGAGCATCCTCAGGCAGCAAGAGGAGACTTTGATGACAATCCTTGAGGCATTTATCTACGACCCGACACTGGACCTGCAAAAGGACAAGCGGGCGCACAAGAAGGCCGACATGGGCGGTGTGAAGCTGCAGCCGCAGAGCGTGGTAGACAGTATCAAGAGGAAGGTCAAGGGTCTGCTGCCGAACGAGAGCATCCCTCTGGGGGTAGAGGGCCAGGTGGAGGAGCTGATAAAGCAGGCGGTCGACCCAAGGAATTTGACGGCGATGTACATTGGGTGGTGTTCGTTCCTATGAAGCATGGGGGTTCTTAATGCGGATCATGGTGGAAGGTGGGAGTTCCATGGATGATATAACTAGGTAGGATATCTAAAGAGACACTTCAAAAGGCTAAAATGAGATGTATCTGAACTTTTAACTTTATGTGCATACGAGGAACAATGGGCAGTCAAACATACACAGCGAAATAAACAGGCCGTATCATTGAACTCGTCCCGTTGGTCCGTGTGATGGTGGTGAGGCAAGCTTGAGTGTCAAAACTTGCGCGTTTGCGCAAGTGACCCCTGCCTAGAATGGGGGAAAAAAATGAAAAGAAGGAACGATGAAACTAGAAATACGAGGAAAGAAATATTATTGAAAAGCTGATCAGGAAAGAGGTTGGGTGCTGACTACCTAACGTACGTTGCAAGAATGGTGGGCTCGCCTTTGAAGCCTGAGGTACCAGTCCCAGACACAAAACGCGGTTGCTCCCTCTTCCCCTTCATCTCGTTTCCTCCTTTCCACCTCTTCCAACCAAGGCAGCAGTCCACGTTGAGACTTTCCCCGTATTCTCATCGCGCTCTCATCCTTTCTTATTCTGAATTCTAGCACTGTACTTCTTGTTCTGCATTTTCTAATCCGTGAATTAATTGCCCCTACATCGCGCAACCGTCGCGCCTGTCGGGACCCCCAGCCCCGCGACGTCACATTGGAGTAACTCATCACCACTTCACCATCACCACTTCGCCAGAATGCCCCAGTATCGCATTGGCGAGTACAAATATTGTTCTCCTCTTCCCAAGATTTAACTAACCTCTGTCCAGAGATTTCGCCCAACAATAGGGCAGTCTGCAAGGAGACGAAATGCAAGAAGGAAGGCGACAAGATCACCAAGGACTCCATCCGCTGGGGCACCTGGGTCGAGATTGAGTCGATAGACCGCGCAAGCTGGACATGGAAGCACTGGTTTGTCACGTTCCGCTCTGGATAGCTGAGCGCGCTCGCTTACTGGTTGGCACTTGTAGGGGCTGCGTATCGGGCGCCATGATCGCCAATGTCCGCGAAGCCATCGCCAAGCCTGACGGCACTTACGACTTTGACGCAATTGACGGCTATGATGAGCTCAAGTATGTCCCCGTCCAAGACACAGCATCGCAACTAACACTGCACAGCGACCACCCTGACGTCCAGGCCAAGATAAGACGGGCCATCGAACAGGGTCACATCGATGTTGAGGATTTCAAGGGCGTAAGACAACCAGCCTCTGATAATTGTTCATTGTCTTTATCTGTTGCTCACTCCCATCACAGGATCCAGAAAAGTGCAAGCTAGGTGAACGGGGCATCTGGTTGACGAAGAAGCAGAAAGAGAACATTGAGAAGGCCAAGGTATGCACCACCCCCTTAAACAGCTCCATGCCACTAACATTCAGCACAAGGCTACCGAGGACGGTGAATCGCCTCCTCCCAAAAAGGCCAAGCGCGGTCGCAAGAAGGAGGAGCTTGAAGATGAGGAAGACGCTCCGAAGCCCAAGAAGGCGAGAAAGTCCTCCGGCAAAGCGGCCAAAGCTATTAAGGATGAAGAGGTAGAGGAGGAAGGGGTAGAGGAGAAAGAGGGAGAGGAGGAGCCTGTCACGGCTAAACCCGCCCGCAGCCGCAAGCCTACAGGCAAGAAGGTCAAGGACGAGGACGAGGCCGAGGCCGAGGATGAGGCCACGGCCCCGGCAAAGAAAGTCCGCAAGCCCACCGGCAAGGTCAAGGCCGAGAGTGAAGATGAGGCCCCCGTCCCGGTGAAGAGGGGCCGCAAGCCGGCTGCCAAGGCCAAGGCCGACGCCAGCAAGGAGGAGGAACCCCAGGAGAAACCCGCACCAGCCAGGAAGAGCCGTAGGTCCTCGGCTGTAGCCAACAGCGAACCCAAGGCTGTCCCTAAGAGGGCTCGCAGGTCTGGCGCCGCCCCCATCGTACCATCGCAAAGTCAGTCAGGAGACGAAGCGGGCGACCAAGAGGAGGAACCTGCGCCAACGGCCAGGGGCAGGCGCGGTGCCACCAAAACCAAGACTGAGCCCGCTGCTCCCGCTGCCGCCAAGGGCCGCCGTGGCAGGCCTCGCAAGGTTTAGAGAAATCATTATATTTCTTTCCCCTTAACAGCATGTACGGGTGCACAGGAGGAGTTGTACAAAATTGATGGATGGAAATGTTGATAATCGGAATCTGAATTTGATTCAATCTGGACGACAAATTTTGCTTCTGGGCGTCGCAGGTAGCCAAACAATCGTATTTAATTTACCAAGAAATATTTTTTCATCGCTGACAGTTATAAAACAATTGCGATGGTGGCACATACGGCTAGCCGACTTGATGTGAGTCGCCGCCTCGGGGAACGATTCGAGGGTTTGACTCCTAGCGGCTTCTAGCCCAAGCGATACTACTAGTTACTTAGCCAATTGCACCCGCATCTATTACCTCTAGACCCGGTGGGTTGCCATGAGGTTAAGAGAAGTCGAAAGAACTTGGAAGACGGCCAAGAGCAGGTGTAAATGGGAGTCGGTACGAAGTACGTACCAAAAGTCCAAATCGAGGGGGCCAATCTAGGAATCTGGGAAACCTGGTTAGCGCGGGACTCGGGGCATTTGGTCCGCCCACCGTCACCGAAACGCTAAGTACCGCAAGGCAAGGCCGCAAGACAGCAAAAGCGGCCGAGCGCATCACAGGCCCCACGATCTGCTCCATCATGACGTTTCCTTCTTCAACACTTTATGACGTCGTTCCAGAAAGCCACACGTTGACATCCCGAAGAATAAATAAGCTCCAATCCAAGGTTGTCAAGGCTGGTTTTTTTTCTTCTCTCTATCACATCTGCCATCACGAATTGACGAATCAGTCCGCCATCACTGCCAGGCCCAAAAACCACTTACATCACTTATACCACTATGCCTCGCCACGGAGACGGTTCTTCAGACAACGGCCCCATTGAGGCTGGCCAGAACGCCGCCCACGGTGTTCCTAAAGGCGTATGTCGCCGATCCCTTATCCCCATGCCAGTCGTATCCTAACAGCTATGCCAACAGTCCGAGCAAAACATCGGTGACCACGTCGCCCGCGCAGACAAGACAGCGCCTCTCCCCGAGCCCCACAAGGGCCAGGGCCTCTCTGATGCCAACGCCTCCGGTGGGCAAAGCCAAGGCATCAAGAAGGGTCCCGACGTCGGCCAGGGTGGCAGGGGTAGCAGCAACTAAGGGCATCGAGCCTTCATGAATGAATGAGAAATACCATGTACCACTAGTCTCATGATATAGAGGGCGGGATAACAAGACGTTCAACCCGGTATTTGATCCCCTCAAAGTATCATATGCGTCTATTTCTGTCGAGTGATCGGAGCTGTTGTTTGTAGTGTGCTATCGAACCAACGAGCCTGGGCTGAATGCCCCCTCTCGTTCCTGACATTGAGTTGGTGATGAAGCAGGTACCTGATGAGACGGGTTACAACATCAAGCAGTTTACAGAGAGGGTATTTAATAGCAGGCTCACCTTTACATCCACCACGGTACTTCGTAGATAGGGTAGCATAAGAAAAACCATGGTTGAGCATAAAGTCCTACTGTAAGCATGGATCCTAATGTAGTTCTGGGACGAGTGATGAAATCGATGATGTAAACATCACGGCAGCCCGAGCCGTCCATACCACAGACAAACCCATAAAGGTCAGACACGTAGCCCCCACAGTCTCGCTAATCTCCATGCCTCTCAATCCTTAGGACAATCTCCGGAATTCTTTCGTCGTCGAGCTTTTTAACCCTTCAATGAAGGTTTCTGGGCGGCGGTCTAGGGTGGCTTCCGGGCCGAGAGGGAACTACGACGTAAATACTAACGATATACTACTCACCCCCACTATGGTAATTATATAGGTTGAAATATTTCTCTGTACATCATACAACATCACAAATCAACTGGTCTGGTGGTCTAGTGGTATGATTCTCGCTTAGGGTTCACCCAAAGCACGATTGCGAGAGGTCCCGGGTTCAATCCCCGGCCAGACCCTTTCTTTTGCTTTTTTATGCATCTGATCTCGTGGTTTGTTTGTATTAAACGAGGAGAGATAGATGATCGTGGTTTGTTTTTTGGTCAGTTTTTTTTTTCTTTCAACGATGCGCAGTCTATTCATAGGCTTGCGCAGTTGTTGGTTTTGTCCGTCGTACAAATATGCGGATATTATCGGCTTCTCAGTATTGATGATCCCTAGCTTACCACCTCGTACCGCAACTTTGGGTGATTTGCTGCTTGGTACAAAGCAGACGTCTCGTCTTGTCGCGGTCACCTGTGTCTTCTAAAGTCCGCGATTGCAAGTCCTGCTTATCTGTCTTCAATGGCTCACCCTCACGACATGGGACGAATTGTGCGGCTACATGTGCAAGTGATACGTTAATGGCTCATTTATGCCTATGTCATAACAAATAACCAGACCAGTCCTAAGCAAGAAACCGTATGCCAGATACAACTCGCCGACAGAATCCTTTGCCATGCCTCATTACAGAAAACCCCGACGTGCCAGTCGCACATGAACACATAAAACGCCTATCCTCACTTCCATACCATGCCACCCAATTGCCCCATGCTACTCAATTCACAGAAATCCCTTGGTGAGGCTGGGCGCCCTACTAAGGCTGCTCTTCCTCGCTGGAACATCAAACTGCGAAGGATCGCCTCCCTCGCTTGCTCTCCACGGCCCCGTCCGGCTACGGATGCTGCCGGCAGCGGGGCCTGATCCCTTCTCAACCCGCAGGCTCTTCCAACCTTCTAACTCACGTTCTAGCCGCAGCGACTTCTCCTTCTCTTCCCGGAGCTCGCGCTCAGCCCGCCGAGCAGACAGCTGATTCGTCGACTCAGATGACTGGAGCTCATCAATCGTCTTGAGGAGCTTGTCCACCTTGTCACGCATCCGTGCTACGTCATCCGACAGCTGAGTATTTTGCTTGTCCTTTCGGTCAATCTGGCTCTGAAGGTCCTTTACAGTGCGGTCGATATTGCGCGTGGATCGCTGGGATCTTGTGCGCTCATTCTCGTGGTCCTCAACCTGTGATTCGAGCTGTCTCTTTGTTAGCAAAGCTGCTATGCGCAAACATATGCTTTGGTCTGCTCACCTCTTGAATCCGCTTATACAGGAACTTGATATCCTGGCTTGCGCTAGAGTAACCCTTCGTCTCGAGGTCGACCAGCTTAAGCTGAGCCTCATTCAGGTTCTTCTCTAGCGTCGCCTTCTCCTTTTGCAGTGAGGCACAAGCCTCACGCTCAGAGGCGATGTCTTTTTGAACCTCAGAGACCAAGGCTTCCGCTCGCCGCATCTTTTCCACGGCGGCAATGGCGATGTCCTCCTGTTGCGCTAGAGTCGACTTGAGATCAAGAATCTCCTTGTCCGTAATCGCGGCGTCACGCAGAGACGGGCTCTCTCCCTTGGCAAGATCCTCCAGACCTGCCTTGGCTGCCTCGAGACGGGTTTCCACACTGCGCTTCTCTCTGAGGAGCGAGTCTCGTTCGGCGGTGATTTCATCAACAGACGAACGGAGAGTGCGCACCTGTGACAGGAGCGATACCACCTTGCTCTGCGCTTCGTTGTGTGCATTAACGGCCTCGTCGCGGGACGATACAACGTCAGCCAGTGTAGACTCGAGGCGTGACTTCTCCTTGGACCATGTGGAGCTGTTGAGGACTTCGTCGTCCCACTTAGAACGCAACTCGTCAAGCTCCTCGCGCAAACGACCAATCTCGGATTGTTTGTAGAGCTTTTCTTCGCGGGCTAGGTCGAGCTCCTTTGTGAGGGTTGCAAACTCCGCCTGGTACTTCTTACGAGTCTGTTCCAAGCTAGATTCCTTATCCTCAATATCCATGGCACGTTGGTTTCTATAGTCCTCCAGCTCATGCTGGAGTCTCTTCTTGGATTGAGTGACGCCTTCTAGGTCGGTCGACATGTCCTCAAGCCTCTCCTCTAGTCGCTGATTCTGTCGCTGAAGATCCTCGATGCTTGCGTCCATCTTTTGGCGTTCAGCCATGACTTCGGCGTATGTATCTTCTGCCTCCCTGGCTTGTGACTTAGCAAACTGCTCAGCACGGCTGGCCCTGAGCACGGCAATTTCGGCCTGCTCCAGCTTTCCAAAGTACTCATCAGCTCGGCGTTTGTACACGTCCAGATTCGAGGTGACATCTGCAAGTTTGGAAGTTTCGGCATCAAGACGGATCTGGAGGTCAGAATACTCTTGCAGCATCTGGCTTCGGCTTTGAGACTCTTGCTCGCGGGCGGTCGTCATCTCCTCCAAGTCGGATTTGGCGTCGCGGAGTTCCACCTGCAGTTTTGCCCGGTCATGGCGCAGCTTCTCAAACCCGGTCTTGATTTCGGCCAGCTCTGCAACAGCGTCCTTATGGCTGTGTAGAAGGGCCCGGCGCGACTCTTCCTGGCTGTTGAAGACGTCCAAGAGCTCTTCGTGGGAGCGAGTCTGGATGTCTCGGAGCGATAGCTCGCCACTACGGATGCTCTTTTCCAGCGCTGACACCTTCTTAGTGGAATCATCCAACATGTCGTGCAGCCGGCTATTCGCCTTCTCAAGCTTCTGCATCCGTCGCCAGGATGGGCTCTGCCCATCGTAACCATCTGGGGTAGGCGTACTGCGGTCGAGTTGGCTTTGCAGATGACGGTTCTGCATCTGGGCCAGCTGTAGCTGGTTCTGCAGCTCCTCAACCTCAGCCTTCAAGTCCTGCTTGTTGTTGAAGCTCAGGACATCGGCCGTTTTGTCGGAGCGACCAGATTCTTGTTGATGGTCAGCTTCGGGAATGCGACGCGTAGGAGTTGATGTGTTGGAGTATGGCCGAGCAGTGGCGAGTTTCGCAGATCGCTTCTGGGTTGGAGACCCGTTGTGGAAGGGAGCCTCGTTAAAATGCATTTCCTCCAGCTTGGGTCGGCTGGGGGATTCGTGGCGTGAAGCCCGTAGCTCAGCGACCTGATTTTCTGCGTTGGTTCTTGCAGCAGTTTGGATGCGGAGGTTTTGCTGCAGCTCTTCGACTTTCCTAGCTAGGTCAAAGTTCTTGAGCAGTGCCTTTTCATTATTGGCATCTGACTGTGGAGGGATGTGGACTTCAGGGTCGGCAAACTTGAGCGCGCTTAGCATTTGGGCGCGAAGCTCTTCCAGCTCCCTGTCCCTCGCTTCCAGTGACGATTGAAGGGTACGAACTGTGGACTGGGCCTGGGTCCGTAGTTGACGCTCTGATTCCACGCTTCGGTTCGCCTCCGTGAGCTGGGCGGTGAAGTTGGAAGATGCCTTCTCCGCGTTTCTGCTTGCCTTGGCTTCGCGGGCGAGCTCGTGATTAAGATCCTCAACGCTCAGCTGAAGCTTCTCGGCCTTCTTTTCCAGAGAAGCAATCGTGACCTGCGCGTCTCCCAGCTGCTTGTTGAGCTTGGCACTTTGCTCCTCAAGCCTTGCCTTCTCTCGTTGCAAAGAGATGACTTGGCCCCGGGAAGCCTCGCTTGCCCGTGAAGTGGATCGAGCAATCTCGAGGCCCTTCTGCTGCAGCTTGTTGAGAAGTGCCCGATTGTCGTTCTCGGATGCTGCAAGCCGGCTCTTGACAGTGCCGAGTTCACGCTCCATCCTCTCCTTGGCCTGGTCGTTCTTCAAGCCAAATTCGCCCGATGTCAAGATGAGCTTGTTGAGGTCCTCGACCTGGTGGTTGAGCTTGGCGCATTCTTCCTCAAACCACTGTAGGCGCTGATTGGCAGCATCGAGATCTCTGCGGAGGCTGTTCTCGCGTTCAAGGGCTGCCTTGGTAGCTTGTCGCTCGCCGGCCTCCTCAGCCTTCTGCCTTGCGTCTTCAGCAGCTGACTTTGCTGCTCGCAACCTCCGAATTTCCTGACGGGCTTCATCCCGCTCTTTCTCTGCGGTAGTGCGAGCTTCCATTGTCCTTCTCAGCGTATCCTGCTGCGCATAAAGCTCCTTCTCAATGATGATCTTGGACTCGTTGAGGTGATCGTATTCTTCTTTGAGGGACTGGTACTTGTGTTCTCCCAGAAGCTGGACATCATCGCGAGACTGGCGCTCTCTGCTGAGCTCGGTCTGAACCTTGTATAGTTCTTCCTTGAGGTCTTTGATCTGGGTCTCTAGCAGCTGACGGTTCTGATCCGCCTGCGCATCCTCAGAGAGACGTGCCTGAAGCAGGCTGTTGGCGTCCTCAGCCTCACGCTGCAACTGGGTCTGCTTAGACTTCATGACTTCAAGCTCAGCTTGAACGTCATGGAGTTTTGTCGTGGCTGTTTCTCTTTCGGCGGCCAGTGCCTTTCTTTGGTCCTCGAGACCTCGCCTTTCGGATTCGAAACGTTTGTTGTCATTGCGAAGAAGGGCTAGTTCGCTCTCCTTCTGTCGAACAAGATCTTCGTAGTCAGTTGATGTCTTCGACAGCTGGGCGAGCTGCTCGTAAATGTCCTTGTTTTCACGGGTGAGTCGCGACTCTTTAGCTTTGACGGAGTCAAGTTCCTTCTGGGTCGCGTGGAGCTTGACCTCTGCATCTTGGTCCACTTTCAGCAGCTTGCTCTCGAGATCGCGCGCTTTTCTGTCCTTGAGGGCCAATTGACTCTGAAGCATGTGAATCTCTCCCTCAAGTGCTTTCTCTTGCTCGCTTCGTTCGGATTGCTTTTTCGCGATTTCCGCAATGGACTTCTCAAGCTCCGTGACCTTCCTGGTAAGTTCGCTCTTCTCCTCTTCGAGCTTGGCAATAAGTGCCGCGGCCTGGTCGAGTTGAGAACGATACTGCTCAACGTCTCTCTCTGCGCGGTTCTTTGCCTCCATAAACTCATCTAGCTGGTCTTCTAGCCGTTCTTGGTCTTCGATCGCACCGGAGAGCTTCTCTTCTAGTTCCGCCTCTCGGTCCTGGAGCCGCTTGAAGATCTCTTCCTTGTCTAGCGCAAGAGCACGCTCGCTTTCCAATGTTTGCTGAATGCGTATGATTTCTGCGTGGCAGTTTCTGCGCTCCTCCTCCAGCTTCTGCCGGTGTTCTGTCTCGAAGCGCATCTTGTCGTTCAACTCCTTGATCATAGCATCGCGCCTCTTGACTTCGCTGGCAGTGCGGGTTGCTCCGAGAAGGGGTTTCATCTGAACAATAAGATGCCACCAGGGGTTGTCAGCAAGGTTCAGATACACTTGGAAATTCCGCTGAATGATTCTCGTAGCCTCAGTGCGAAATAGCCGCTTGTACGCCGAACGTCTCGCCACAAAGCCCCTCGCTACTGATTGGAAGCGAGACATGATCTCCGTAATCAAGGCATCGCGCTGCTCTTCGAGTTCAGCGAGGACTCCGGCTCGGAAGAAGACCTTGGTCAAGCCGACACGGTACATGGATTTGTCTAGTCCTAGCTTCTCTAGCATAATAGAGGCCGTAGCTTGGCCTTCGAGATATCCTTTTGGAATGTCTGAACAAAGGACTTCGTATCGTTGACGGAACTCGGAGAATGGGAGGCGGTTGGGGAACCCAGTGCGAGCAATGCGAATACCTTCCAGGACACCATTGCACCGCAGCTGGTCGAGCACGAGAACGTTGTTGAATTGTTTCGGTCGCTTTTTATGATTCGGGAGGATGCATCGAACGAAGTGAGGATGGGTAGAGTGTAGCTGGGTCATTAGGCTGTGAAGCTGCTCCTTGTGTCTCTGCGCAACTGTTCGGAAGAGCCCCTTCTTGACTCGGCTGCGTGCGGCGCCGGGGTCATCGTGGGCTTCAGCACAGTCGGAAAAGAGGGTGGCAATGTGCTTGTCGGTCGAGGCCGCCAGTAATCGCGTGATGTTATCGTTCAGGGGATCCTTGTTCTTCTCCAACCACCCGTCTGTCGAGTACTCAACATCGGCGGCATAGTGCGTGAGCACAAATCCCTGTCCAAGTCTAGATGGGCGATACTTTGTCGTTGATTTATTGTCCCACAGCGAATTGAGCTTCTCAGTGAAAGTCTTGTCGGTTGCTTTTGGCATGACGCAGTCTTCGTCGAGGCAGGAAAAGATACCGATGGGATTTGATAGCTCAATAAGGTCGATGGTGGGCTGTAAATCACGACCAAAGTCGATGAATTGCCACTCAATCTGCTCCCTAGCATATTCTTCTTGTTCAAGGACAAACATGTGGTGGTTGAAGAATTGCTGCAGCTTCTCGTTGGTATAGTTGATGCACAGTTGCTCAAAGCTGTTTTGTTCGAAGATTTCGAATCCGGCAATATCCAGGACGCCTATGAAATGGGAGTCATCTGTTCCCATGCCTGTCTGATCCAACTGGCTGTTGATGCGGTTGACAAGGTCACCGAAACCACGCTCGTAGATACCCTTGGAAAGGGCATCTAGGCCTAGCCGGACTTGTTCCGGTGTCTGTACCTTCTCTACCCATTCCCGACCGGCTTTGACTCGAGGGTGTAGGAGACCGCTGAGGAAGGGTTCGAGTGGGACACCGAGGAGCTGGCAAACTTTGGCAGCCTGTTCTTTTGATCCAGGTTGAAGTCGAGCTTGATCGGCAGCTCGGCTTTCCTTCACTACCCCGATATTGCCCAGGTGTAGAACTGCAGCGATTGTGCGTAGGATTGACATTTGGTCATTGTCTGAGAAACCCATGACCCCGAACGCCTCCATAAGGGAATCCCATTCGTCGCGGTCAGACACGCCAACAATGGTATCCTGGCCGTCGCGGGTATACTGGAAATCTTCCACAGTCAGGCCCTCGAGAAGAAACTCTTTTTTCATCTGCCTGCTAGCGCCTTTCAAAAGCTGATAGAACACATGGTAGTTTCGCTCGTGAGAGTTGATCCGGACAACCCTTGACTTTTCGAGCAAATACCAGTCGATGAATGCTCCAGTGATAGCCCCGTTTCGGCTGAATTCGATGCGAATGAATTTTCCGAAACGCGAAGAGTTATGATTTCGCACGGTCTGAGCGTTTCCGAAGGCCTCGAGGATGGGGTTGGCGCGCAGGATTTGCTGAGACAGATTTGACTGCTGTGTTCTGCTCCTCCCCACGGACTCGGAATGGGCAACGGCGGCGAGGTACTGGATGACCTTCTTTGTGTTCTCGGTTTTGCCTGCTCCTGACTCTCCAGTGACAAGAATACTTTGGTTTCGTCCTTCTTCAACTAGATTTCGGAAGGCCTCATCGGCCATGGCAAAGATGTGAGGCTTCATATCCTCGCGGCTTCGTCCTTTGTACATGTTGATGTATTCATTGGTGTAGATGGGGAGTGGACAGTAAGGGTTGACGGTGACGAGGAACAGCCCCGAGTAGGTGTATATAAGGTCGGCTTGGTATCTCGTCTGGAGATTGTGGACTACGGACGCTTCGTTCAAATGGGTCAGTTCGGCCATGTCGTTTGCCTTGTCGAACTTGGCAGGGTTGACTTTATCGACACTTTCCGCGTCAATGTCTCGTTGCTAAGGTATCCGTTAGCGATGCTTTGACGTCTGGACAGTAGGGTCACGAACAGTTCCATCGTCGCATTGGACGTGAATGCGGTTCCCACCTAAGTCTTCCACCACCCATCCCTTGACAAACGCCTTCTCCAGGTCCTTAACCCAGACGTAGCGTTTGCCAGAGAAGTCATTTTCGCCCTCGATGCCCTTGACGGGGTCATGATTTCGACTTGATTCCTCGGCCTTGATGAATGACGGCGCAAAAGTACTTGATGTCAAGGAGCCATTTTTCGAGACATTCCGCGAGTGCCTAAGCTGACCGGGAGCGGGGACTAATGATGGTGCTAATGAACTCGGAGGAGAGGTGGTGGACTGGCTGCGGATATGGGAGGCCGGCGTCGGCGATCCAATTGGCGATGAGGAGAAGATGCTGGATTTCGGTCGCCCTGCGCTTCCAGGCGCAGGTGATGATGGAGAGGCCCTGGAAAAAGGGTTACTGCGCCGTGACGCCGAGCCATTGGCATTGAAGGACATTTTGGGATGCGGACATGGACAGCAATTCGCGGTGCTGCTTGTCGACCAAGCTCGTGCGGAGTAAACAAGAGGCGAGCAATGAGTCCCCGTGGCTGATAGACTCTGAGAGCAAAGTTTTGCTAAGAAAAGAATAGCAGAAAAAAAAGAAAAATGAACACCACTTCGCTTCGCTCACGATGGTAAATTTATGAAGAATTACATCAAGCAATTGCTGCGTCAAGTCCGAGGTGGGAGCCTTCCCTCTAAAGGGCAGCACTTCCAGCGCATTGCGGTTGCCAGGGGAGACTGGATGTAAACAACAGCGTTTAGACCGTGTCCACGTGATGCATGCTCAGTTCTCTCAGAGCTGAGAGGCCCAGAGCTGCTGGGATTCAGCTCCAGAGGAACCCACGTCAGCGATCATCACCTGTACGCTAGTCCATTCTTGGATGGCCATCATCGATCTTGAACAAATGGATCCGAACTTCAACCAAAAATTGCCCATCGCTTCTCCCTCAACCCAGCGCGCGTCGACGCCGCGACGAAGCCCCTGTGTCGAACCATCGCCGCTTGCGCTTATTGCCTTGTTCACCATTGAAAAGCACGCATCGCTCTCGAATTTGCCGTCTTCTTCTGTTCTTCAGATTTCGTGTTTGGACTCATGTTCCGACGACCTCCGTCGGTTGTGTCCTATTCCGGTTGTACAAACATCAAACGTCGACTCGCCACAGGATATTTAGGCTGGGCAGCGTCAGACGAAGCGGTAAAACTTGGCCGAATATTTGGAAACGGTGTAGCGCCCGATGCGACCGAAGTATCCCTTGATAGACCATCACAATGAGCCACCACAACTACGCATACGGTCCGCCCGAGGGCCACTACCAACGACAACCCGACCCAAATCACCCTTATCCGCCGCATGGCGCCTCTTCCTACAATCCGAGTAGTTCGGAAACCATCCCAACGTATTCGAATGGGGATGCTATGAATCCAAACGCGTTCGACCATAATCGTAATGTGATCCCGGGTCTCGGTTTAGGTTTCTCGAATCCTGCGCCAGAATGTCGGCAACAATGGGCAAATGCACCAGCTGTGGTCCTCCCAGGACAAAATTTTGGTTCGTCCATGATGGAACAAAGCCCAGGAGCAGGCGGGGGTATCACTCATAACTTTGCGTCGGCACACCGCCCGACTGAGGCTGGGCCGCAAGACGATGCCATGGACGAAGGTGAGCTAAGCGAAGGTGAGTTGGAGGACATATACGAGCCGAAATACCCCATTGTGGATCCGGCACCTGTTGGAAGCAACGTTTTGCGGAATAAAGCGTTGCCTACTAACGGATCTGGAGCGGCGACGAAGGCTCCAGTGCCCCAAGACGAGTTGGAACCTGGACTGTCGGGTGAGTGAATCGACTTGACGGCCATAACCCAACGCTAACAATAACAGACTTGGACCGCGGGGGTTCATACTCCCCGTATCTCTCCCCTCATGAAGTTGAGCAGAGTGTCAAGAACCAGGAGCTCCCACCTGGTTAGTGCGCCCCGAGATCCAGCCCTCGTCGTGTGCTAATCCCATATAACAGAAAACCCTCAAAAACAGGCGGGTGGCATTTCCCATCTATCGCAAGCTCAGACCGCGCATTTTTCGGCTCCAAAGTCATTATCGCAGGCTAGAAAGCAAGCGCAAGATTCCATCCTTCGTCTTTGGCCCCTCAACGTCCGCTACCAGGACTATCTCAACGAGGGAGTCGATCCGTCAGTTTTACAAGATTTGTTCCGTGACCTCGGCCTGGACTTCATGGCCCCCTCGAGCAAGTCTATGCAAATGAGCGAGGCCACACCGGATTCCGACGTTCAGCACCCGACAAGCGTAAGCAATTTGGGAAGCGAAAACAAGCCCAAAGAAACCACTCTATCGGCCACAGAACCAACTCAGGCAAGCGACCCGAACGAAGAGCGAAAGGATCGAATAGCACGTTTGCTGGCTGCCAAGAGTACCAAGCCGACGGCCATTCCGCCAGAAGCAGCAGCCAAAGCCCCGTCACCTTTGCCCACTCCGACCTCTGTATCAACTAAATCTCTGTCAGAGAAATCCAAACTCCTGCAACGAAAGATGGAAGCGCTGGAGAGAGCCCGTTGGGCGCAGAGATCTGGCCAAGAGCGCAGCCAAAGCCGTGGCGCTGTAGGCGACACTCAGAACGGCTCACCAGCCGTGCACTCCGAAACAGCTGTTGTTCCACTACCAGGCCAGGCACAGGCTCCCCCGCAAAACGACAGGACGCAGTCGTCACCCCCTATACCTGGTCTTTTCCTGTCTCCAGCCCAACAGCCTTCGTCGACCAGCCAACAAAAGCGACCAGTCGCCGTCGACTTCAACGATGCCTCCGAGGCACCTCTTAAGCGCCCTTTTGGACAGAGCCGTCAGACCCAGCCGTTTCTGATTCATGTTAGCGATGATGAGGACGACGAAGCCATGGATCTTGACTCCCCCGAGCTCAGACCAGTGTCAACCAACAGACCCGGATCGCCTTTCAAAATACCCTCTTACCGAGACCTGCACACTGCTCCTGCCAATCACATGGAGCGACAGCTATCGACTCCGATGCCGACACCTCCCACCGCCTATTCGGGTAGGGGTGACCTGGAAACTATGAATAAGGAGATTGAGGCGATGAAGAGAAAGATTGCGGAAGCCGAGGCTAAGAAAAAGGCCAAACTTTCAACACCCGCCTCTCCTGCAGTGGGCCCGGCTGACAGAGCCCAGAGTGTTGGAAGTGCTGGTTCGGGCACACCGCTGACATCAACCGAGGATCCAGTCACCCAAGGAGGTTCTCCGCAACTTACGGTGGAACTGAAATTGCAAAGACTACCCAAAGTTTCGGAGACACGCCGGAGTGGGCAAGCGGATGGCGGACGGAGCCGGTCGCGTGCTGCTAGCGAACGCCTCCCCATCATTGAGGCTCGTCGGAGGGAGAAGCTGATGAAACTACAGGAACTTCAATCTCAAGTTCAGATGATGGAGAAGGAGATCGAAGACAGCCTGCTGGAGGAGAAAATGCTAAAGGAGGAAGCTGTTGCTGGCTCCAACTCTGACGAAGACGAAGACATGGAGTCTTCGTCGTCAAGATCAGCCGCAGGTGAGTTACTACGGCAAGCTTTGGTTGGTTTTCTACAGGATTTATACACTAACGGGCACATTTGTAGCTCGGAATCCCCCAGCAGTGCTGCCGCAACTGACTAGCACATCCTTGCACGAAGATCAAAAGCAGCCCAGCGCATGCTCTACCGACAAAACCCCAGCACATAATGAACTTGAGAGTGCCGCGGCCCCCGATGGCGATGTTGCTCTTCCGACAACAGCCGTGGGGGAGCCCATGGTTGTCCGTCCGGACGAACATTTTGAAAATGTGGATGTAGCAGAACAGGAGACTGCACCTCCTGTGGAACCAGTGTATACACCAGCATTGGAAGGTCAACACGCGGCAGTTACGGGCAATGTGGCGCCTGGCAAAACTCCTGACGAAGGTGAAGACGATGAATCGGATGGGTATGAACCCCCTGAAGCGGAATCATCGACGTCAAACGAAGAGTCTGAAGGGCCATCGTTCAACGCATCCCCTTCTGGAGAGATACCTTCGGCAGAAGGGAGTGACGTGGAAGTCCAGGGTGTATCTGCCACCACGCCGATCACACAACCAATATCCACCGGCCACCAAGAATCGAAACCACCCTCCCCGAGAGAAGTAGTCTTGTACTCACTCTAGCTAGCTGGTTTGGCATTCTAACACAGAAGACAGGTTCAAGATTCCCCACCGGCTGGTGGCCCCAATGCTCCCAACTCCAAGTCGGGCTTCGTCTCCTATGAGTCACCGCTGAAGTATTTTCGTGCGTATCGCTTCCACCCTCGTTTTTCCGATGCGGTGCCTGGCGGTCTGCGATCCTTAACGTACAGCAACAAGATTGATGTAAAGAAGGAGTTATGCCCTGACCAACTGGCCGGCACTATATGCCCACGAGGACAGCAGTGCGAGTTCCAGCACTTTGAGGCAATGCAAGCCCCTGGTATGTGTCCTGGGCGAGGATAGCTAGCGACTCGGCGCTCGAGAAGACGATGCCGGTCGATGCTGACGAGACACTTGGGTTGCAGATGATCAGATTCTCCTCCAGCTGGGAGCCTACGGTAACTACGAAGGCGAACACAAGCAAGAGTATATCAATGGGCTCCGGCAGCTGCTCACCAACTTTCGGAACCGGAAGATTAAGGACTTCAAGACCATCAGCCAGGGTATCATCGACTACCGGGCACAGTTCCGCAAGGACCCCTCCAAGATCCTGCCCCTGGGCAACGTCAGCATATGAGTGAGCTGCTACGTTGGACTTGGACGGCCTTGTCTCGTAGACCCTTGCCGCGTGCGCGGCAGAAACATGCTATATTAGTGGAGTTGCCGGATTGAGAAGCATTGTATCCTGGGATGAAATCTCAGCCAGCAGTTCCAGAGGTGAAAAGGACAGCCCGCGGCATGATCTGGGGCGGGATGCCACCTAGACTCTGGACAGCACGGCGGAACATGGCCGTGAATACATTTACAGTGGAATACCAAGAACATTTTACGTCGAAATCGGTGTCCTGCCTCATTTAAATCATCTACTGTGGAAAGCGGTATGGAGTGCCGTAGTTGAAGAATTGAGCATATCACCGTTCTGGATCTCTGAGTTATTGGCCACTATTATTATTAGTATCGCCCATAGGATACCCCAAAATATGAACTCTCATTACTACCTACTGGTTTTCAACAAAGTTTAAAATAAAAATAGCATGCACGCACGGGTACGAAGTATGTACTACGTACTACGTACATCCCTGCTTTACCCGGGAGCCGACCAAGTAAACGAAACTGTACGTACATATCCGTACGTACTATACGAGTAACACACGCTCGTAACGATCCCTGTGACGCATCCTTAGGTCCCAAAGAAGACACTTCACTCCACCCTTTCCCGTGTCCCGAAAATCCTTGACCAAGATACGAGTAATGACACTCTGCTGAGGCGCAAAGCAAGGTGTGACAGCGTCGGTACGAATTCGGTACGTACTCGTACTCGATGGGTCCACCTCCTTGTCTCAGGGGCCAGCTGTCTCATCAGCCTCTCGGCTACTCCACTGATCCACGCGATGACGACCCCCTCCGAGTCTCTGACCCCAATCCGGTACCAAGTAATACAGAGTACATAGTATCCGTACGGGCTGCCTCCTGGAGGGCATAACTCTCCCTCTCTCTCCAGGTCTTCGATTCCCATATTCAACTCGCCATCATCTCACAGAGTGGAAAGCGATGAGTTTGCTCCAATCAGGATCCCTCCCCATCATGTCGGTTCACGGCAAAGCGCACAATCGCGCCTCACGACCCCCTCATTCGAGATTATATCTCGTTCTTTCATTCGTTGCTATATTTCTTGTTTTGCACGTATATATCTTGATCGCATTCTTTAACCGCCAGTTCCTACCTTGCTTCCTAAGACGCCGCCTAGTCATTGCCCGCTGAAGGCGTGTCGCCGGCGTTGCTCTGAGCCACTGCATCCCCAGCCGTCTTGGTTGTTCCGTTGGTACTACCTCGATCCTCACTCTCGTCTTTCTCGGGTATAACTTGCCTGCGAACACCAGTTCCCTTCAGTTTTGTTGCCGGCGGGGGGGTTTCCGACTCCAAAGTGCCGTTCAACGACTGCGCCGCCGCCTCAGAACGGACTCTTTGAGGCAGATCTGCAGATTCGGGAGATGAAGACCACATGTCTTCATCAATCGAGCCAAAGGTCCTCAATTGGCTACCCTTCCTGGGGAGCGGGCCGATGGCCCGTCTCTCTCTCGCCCGATGCCTAAGAGCTTCCGGATCAGCACCTTCGTCCCCGATACCAGTCAGAGATGCCTCGCTCTCGCTGCGGCGATGAGCGTGCCCTGTCATAGTCCCTGATCCTATCAGGCTTTCCTGGCGGACGGTGAAGTACCGATCATACTCCTCCTCGGTATGCTCCGCATCGGTGAAGCTGTCTAGAGCATCGAAGACGTGTTGAAATACTTGTATGTCCACGTCCCGAGCCCAGAGAAAGTCGAGGTGCTCGTAGTGGGGGATTTCTGTCGCAACGGTCTGCGGTGGTAGCTCCTTGAGCATGGCCTTGATGTCCACGAGCGAATCACTCCCTCCGTACACCAGCACAACCGGCGTCCTGATGTTGCGTGTGGGATATTTGGCAACTTTGGAGAATTTGTTCGAGGTGCTGATGCTCATAAGTTGGTGGATGTCGTCATCAAACATCTGAAAGGAGCGGTTCCGGATGATCTGAAACCAGTGGACGACGCTCTTGGTGCTAGTGAAGGAGTAAAGATGCGGGTAGGCAGCTAGCTTCTGGGCCGCCGAGATATTTTTGGTCTGCCAGTTGAAAAGGAAGGAGAGGCCCATGTCGATGACGCGGCTGAAGAGCGGCGGGTACAGCAGCGTCTCCCACATGGTGGCGGAGCTGAGAATGGACCGTCTGCCGAAGAGGAGGAATAGCACTTGAGGAGACGCCTTGACGAGGGAGTCTACTATGCCGTTGGAAAGCCCCGCAGGGGCCATGGCCGGGGCCAAGGCAATGAAGACATTGACCTTGCTATTGAGCTGGGGATGAATAGCAAGCGTTGCAAACGCCTGGGCTGTTCCCTGTGAGAAGCCAATGTATGACAGGCTCTTTTGCTGTGTAGTCTCGAGGATGTACTCTATAGTGTTTGGAATATCATGGAAAGCGAATTCGTCCATGGAGAAGTCCCAAAATTCGATCGACGTAGGGGAGCTGTGTATCGCCTTTTTCGAGTACTTGTTGCCGCGGTTGTTCCCGAACTAGCACGAGGAGGATGATTAGCCAAACGTATGGACCATGTTGCCAAGATCATGCTACATACCCAAACATCGAAGCCTCTTTCCAGCAACTCAAATGGTAGACATCGCTGCTCGTCGGTCATACAAACCCAGACCTCCGAGTTCATCAGCAGGCCGTGATGTAGATATGCCACTCTCTTCTTGATGCTCGTGGGGCCGTTGTTGACTGGTTGTCCCTCCTCACCCCTCCTCCACTGCAAACGATGTATCCCTAGAAGAAAGCCATCTTTTGTTTGCACGATATGCTCTTCTGCTTCGTATCCCCATAGCTGGCAAAGCTCGACAAAGTCGGCGGCATCTCGGACCGACGTCGATATTGCTGTAGTCGCAAGTCAGCGCAAGGAACCGAGGCCAGGTGGGAGTCCGCCTTACACTTCTTTCTATTCTCCGCTTTCCTCTGCGCGGGGCTCGAGAATTTGTGGAATATTCGGCGGGAGGCTCGGTAGCACAAGTCGACCAGGAAGGGGGCTGGAGATGTCAGAACTATGTGCTGCGTCTCACGAGGGGGCCCTGGTTCTTACGCAATGCTAAGGTCAGAATTCGAATGATGGCCTCGAGGCCAACGAAGAAGAACGACCCAACGAGGGCGATATACTCGGTGCTGTGCCCGGCGTCAGCAATGGCTTCGATGCGATGCCGGAGCCCTGCATGTGGCGTAGACATACACGTGCAGTCTCCCCAGAAACGGAACAGGCATGGCGGCGCAGAGAGCAAGATGTACTATATGTGCATTTGAAAAGATAGCATTGAAGCCATTTCCATCAGCAATGTTGCGGAGGGATAGTAGGTTGGGGCTGGCGGTGAGACTGGGGTGAGATAACAATTGATGGGAGCGCGGTTGTGAGGCAAAAGAGTGATGTCACATGTAGAGCCCAGGCGGTCACAAGCTTAGTGAGATCGAGGCGCCACTTACTGCGTCCGGTGATGCTCTGCTTCGACCGATGGTCACGTTCCCGGTACTATTTAGTACGATTACCATTGGAGGAGACGTATTATGAACAATAATTCAGAAACAGCAAAGCAACTAAATAACTTGGCGGGTGCATGAGGACGCAAGGGACCATGGCAAGGTTCGGGCTGCAACGGCACAGGGCGCTATTAATATTGACTCACTATTAGTGTATCTGCCTTAGAGCCTTACACAATTAATGTGTCACATGTGCCTGTGCGCCACACATGCGCCACACGACCCTTATGCCCAGGCCAATCATCTCCCCAAGAAATCGCATGAAGCATTCCGGGATCCGTCCAAACCATCAATCAACCTCGGGCGACTTTTGCGCAGAACCAAAGAGCAAGATGCCGAGCTCCTGCAAAGAGCTGCGTGGGTGGCCTCCCTCCAGAACAGTCCGGCCAATGCTAACTCATCCTATCCAGGCGAGGCGCTCGCACAATGCCTCCAGGAATCCGACTGTGTCATGGTCCAGCGCAACAGCGCCGCCGACTGCCTCCGCGAACCCCTCGTCGACACGCTGCCGCTGCAGTGCCGGCAGCTGAAGAAGGGCTTTGGAGAGTGCAAGCGCGGCATGGTTGACATGCGCAAGCGCTTCCGCGGTAATATGCCCGTTGCCTACCGCACCTTGGAGACCGCCGAGGGTGGCAAGGGATACCAGCTGTACGCCGGCAAGGCTGCCTTTGCTGGCGGCGTTAAGGAGACGAGCGGAAACGAGCCCATACCCAAGGACTGGAGGGAGATTGAGAACGAGCAGTACCAGCTGGAGCTGCAGAGGCAACATCAGCAGAAACAGCAACAGCAGCAGAACGGGTCGAAATAAGGGAATGGACATGGGGTGGCGTTTTGGTTCAGCAGCATGGGTATTTTCTCCCGACTTGGGGCTCTGCATGGATCAGGAGGGATAGCTAAAAACCCACACGGTGCCTTTGGAACTTGCCCATCCTGACAGGTTAGGGCGATGTATGAAGGCAACCGGTTGGTGGGGATGGTCAGATTAGGGGCTGGCACTTCTTGGTCCACGTCGGCTTGTACAACATCTAGCATTTGTATACAAATTGTAACATTAAAGAATTCCACAATTTTCCGATCTCAGGGAAACCCCTCAGCCAGTGACTGTGGCTGTTCTTCGAAGGCCAGTGTCCGATATGACCTTGGATTTGAGTTTCCAGATATCCAGAGCCAACAAGACCCGCAATATTTCCGCTCGAGAGATGCTGGAGTTGTGATTGAGTCCTCCCTGCTCCGTACGGTAGTATCCGTAGATATAGGTCACTGGTCCATCATGATGCCTGTCTCGATACGCATCTTCCTATCCGTACATAGTAAGAGTATTAGGACCTCATTTACCTAGTCGGCCCACTGAAAAATAGTGGGCGAGAAATGGAGTTGCCAGAGGTATATGTTTTCCACGACTTCTAGCCTGGTGCAAAAACAGTATTATTATGTAGCATATACACTAGGTAATGGCGGCGACGCCTCATTAAATCGAACTTGGACCGTTTGACAGACTGACGTGAAGGGCTGAAGACTGGCGGATGTGGCTGAACGGGGAATATGTCCATGTGCTCGATACCCACTTTCCAGGGACAAGGTCTGCCTGCGCCTCACGTCAAAGCGCCTGAAAATGCTGCCAATCGCCATGTCTCTCCCCTTTTAGCACGGCCTCCCGACTCTCCTGTCAGCCTAAGACACATATCCAATCCATTCACAATTCTCACGCCGCATCACCGCCAGCACCAGCATCATCATCATCCATCCAATGCATCGCCCAGCCATTATTCTGCAACATCCTTCTTGCCTGTAGCGAACGACTGAAAGACCTAGCTGTTCCTCTGTAGGGCGCCCCTACATCCTCTACACGCGACACGCGCCCACCCCTCTCTACGGCTGGGCACGAAGGCCATAGCCGCCCGCCGCCGTCGTCATGTTGATCTCCTCATCGCACCGGCGATTCCTCGTCCTTGCCACGGCCGCCTTCTTCATCGCCAGCGTCTACCTATGTACCACCCGCCTCTTCGCCATGTCCTTCACTCGTGAGAGCTTCCACGGCGACACTACCGGCCCTCCCGCGAGCGGCCAGGACGCCAGCACCGGCACCGGCGTCACCGATGACAAGGGCAATGATGCCAATGATGGAAGCGAGGTTAAGGTCGAACGCCCCCCCATAAAACTAAACCACGCCGACCTTCCCATGAGCTACGGAGACTACAATCGCCCGACCTTGGACGGCCTGACGCTCGTCGATGCCTTGCCGAGTGAATACATCCCGACCGCCGAGAACGAGCGCCGCCTAATCGTCATCGGCGACATCCACGGCATGGAAAGTGAGCTCGACACGCTTCTCGAAGAAGTCACCTTCAACGCCGAGAAGGACCACATCATCGCCGTCGGCGACATGATCAGCAAGGGCCCCGACTCGCCCGGCGTCGTCTCCCGCCTCATGGCCCTCAACGCCAGCGCCGTCCGCGGTAACCACGAGGACCGCGTCCTGCTGGCCCACGAGGCGCTCAAGTCGCAGTTCGGCGTCATGGCCGACCTCGAGACCACCCACGCCGAGGACCGCCGCGGTGAGCTGCAGGACCTCGTCATCGCCCGCGAGCTGTCCAAGGACCACCTGCAGTGGCTTGCCAAGCTGCCCGTCATCCTCACCATCGATCCGCTGCTCCTCTACATTGCCCACGCGGGTCTGGTGCCCGGCGTGGACATCAAAAACCAGGACCCCTGGGCCGTCATGAACATGCGCACCCTCGTCTACCCCAGGGAGGAGCTGCGGAAGAAGGCCGACGAGCCGCCCCGTCAGCAACGCCGGGACGAGACCTCGTCTGAGTCTGGAGAGCCCGCCATGGATGACGGGCCCGTTCTTGAATCCTTCCAAGAGAAGGCCGATAGCGAAGAGGAAAGTGCCGACAGGCCGCAGGAACGGGAGAAAGGATCGGACGAGGGAGAGACAAAGGAGAAGGAGAACAGCGAGATGGACACCTCTCCCGTCCCCTTTGACCGCCGCATCGTCGTCCCCAACGACGGCCGCAAGGGCGACAGCTGGGTCGACGCCTGGAACAGCCAGCAGCTGCGCCTCCCGCCCCAGCAGCGCCGCACCGTCATCTACGGCCACGATGCCAAGGTCGGGTACAAGGAGACCAAGTTCACTTTCGGCCTCGACTCGGCCTGCTACAGGGGTGAGGCGCTGACGGCTCTCGTCATCGCGGGCACTGAGGGCGGTGGGTTCAAACACATGACCACTCAGGTCCGGTGCCAAAACAAGGAGAGCGGGAATAGGTAACTGGAACAGGGCTTGCATCTATTTCTGTCTCTTATACTTGTTCTGTGCCGTATCAGCTGGGTCTGGCAAGCGTGTTTTGGGAAAGGTGTCTGGCGTACATGGTTCCAGGGCAAATATATTAGAGTCATAACATAAACAATGGTATTCTTTAATGACATGGAATCATCTTGATTTTCTGAAGGCACAACGCTATAATTTTTCTTCTTCAGTTTTTTTTCTTTTTCTTTTTGATATTGCCATTCCCGCAAGGGCCTATATCGACAGTTTGAAATGACCCAAATCTTTCGTCAGACAAATAACAAGCCGGTAGACATGTGAGCGAGCGGCAGATGTGACATGGTATCGTTCGTAGCTGATCCTTCCTTGAGTCCCACAATCTGGGTGCGCTAATTACTATGCTTTTCCTTTTTTGCTTTCAAATTACCAGCATTTTCTGTTCTCCCCGCAATGCACTTAGGCAGAGAGCTTCTCCTTGAGGATGCCCTTGAGGGTGACGGCGTCGGCAGCGAACTTGCTGATACCCTCACGGAGCTTCTCGACGGCCATCTGGTCCTCGTTGAAGTCGAAGCGGAAGTCGGCCTCGTCGTTAATGTACGACTTCTTCTCGATGTTGAGGCTGGCGGCCTGGGAGCCGTCGAGCTTCTTGGGGACAGGCTCAGTGGAGCTGAGGAGGTCCTCGAGCAGGTTGGGCTGGTCATGTTAGAACAAATCCGGGGTATCTAAGGATCACTTTGGGGCGGCATAAGAAGACGTACAGAGATGGTCAGGTAGTCGCAGCCAGCAAGCTCGGTGATCTCACCAGTGCTGCGGAAAGAAGCACCCATGACGATAGTCTTGTAGCCAAACTTCTTGTAGTAGTTGAAGATGCTCTTGACGGAAGAAACACCGGGGTCCTCCTCCTTGGTGTACTCCTTCTTGGTGTGGGCCTTGAACCAGTCGAGGATGCGACCGACGAAGGGAGAGATGAGGTAGGCGCCGGCCTCGGCGGCACCAATGGCCTGAGTGAGGGAGAACATGAGGGTCAGGTTGGTGTTGATGCCATGGTCGCGCTGAAGGATCTCGGCGGCCTTGATACCCTCCCAGGTAGAGGCAATCTTGATCAGGACGCGGTCCTTGGAGATGCCCTGCTCCTCGTAGAGCTGTGGAGAGCTGTCAGCTGCTGTTTTCGGCCTAAGCCGCCCCGGCGTAGTCTCTTCTGTCCACGCACCTTGATAATGTGGATGGCCTTGCCAACGGAGGCCTTGATGTCGAAGGAGTAGCGGGCATCGACCTCGGTGGAGACCTTGCCGGGGATGATCTTGAGGATCTCCTTGCCGAACTCAACCAGGAGGCGGTCGAGGGCGTGCTCAACCTGAGACTCGATGCTTCCACCCTTCTTCTTGCCGTACTCGATGGCCACATCCATGAGCTTGGCGTACTCGGGCTTCTTGGAAGCAGCCAGGATCAGGGAGGGGTTGGTGGTGGCATCCTGAGGCTTGTACTTGCCGATGGCTGTTGAGAGTTAGTTCCCGTTCGTCAAGAAATCGGCCTCGATCCGGGAGACGGCCGAAGGAGTGATGGGGGCGGGCTGGACTGACTGGCAAAGTCACCTGTATGAGCTTATTAGCTAGGGAGCTTGTTGAGGTGGGAGGTGCGGGAATTACCAGAGTCGGACACGACGACCTGAAGTCGGTGGGAGAAAAAATGTCAGCAACTACTCTCAATGCTACCCAGAGACGAAGCTCGAAGCATCCCGAAGCGTCCGTCGAGGTCATTTTCCGTTGCGCGCGGACGACCTCGTCAACTCGGGAGCGTTGGGAAGCTTCGCACGGCGACCCCTCCTTGGAGGGGCAGTGACGGCGTTGGTGGGGTGCAAGGTCGATCAGAGAAACATACCGTGCCGGTGGCCTTGAGCTGATCCAGAGAAGTCGACATGATGAAAAGTGTTTGTAAGTACGAGATGGATAAGATTAGAGAACTGGATGAAGATTGATGGGTATGAGGGGGTCAAAAGTAGAAGAAATGGAGGAGGAAAGAGTTGCTCTGGCCTGCTCTGGCCTGGAGGATTATTTGACTCTGCTCTCAAAGCACCACCCGCCACCCACCAGCAGCAGAAGCGCCAGTCTAGGACTCCAGCGAGTCCACCATCATCGTCACTCTATCCACCCTTCCACTCAGCCGCCATGGAGCACACCAGTCCGTGGTGGGGCACCATTAGGTCATATCGTCGCGATGGACTGCAATGAGCGCAATCTTTTCTCTCTCCCGCCGAATTGTACTCGTCCATGCACGCAATTCCGTCATCACGGGCGAGGCAAATATACTCCGGGAGCTCTGCATCTCCACTTGCAAGTCCCGTCAAACGCGCCTGTGTCTCGATTTGGTCCCTCACACGGCATCCTGGAATCGACGGGGTTGTACCTCAATGCCAGCCATAATAACCGTTTCTTCCGCATCCACCTGCAGCCTGCAGCGATAGCGGTACCGGTAAAATGCCAGATGTCCCTTGGTGGCTTCGTTGGTGCGGGTATGGACTAGGTATGGAATGCCTCCTCGGCGGGATGCCCGCCCCATTTCCGTCCACTGGTCCAGGCCTTGCTGACAGACATCTGCCACCTACCCCCACGTAAATCCGGCTTCCGCCGTCTTCGATTCCTCATACGTACTCCGTACTCGTACGAACCTTGTTGGATCCATCATGGGCGTGGTTGATTTCGATCTGCTGCGGCATATATACAAATTACAATACCATCCCATCCCGCCCACTCTCGCCCGCCGATATTCTCGCTTCATCCCCCCTGTTTGCGAACGGCGGGCATGAAATATGGAGCTTTCGTCGCTACTGGCGGAAGCCAGCAGAAGGCCGTGTCCTTCTCTGCACCTGGGATTCCTCGCCCTATCACATCGTGGGCATCCCTACACGAGGCGCATATGCGTTGAGGAGTCCCAACAAGACAGCTCACCGCAGGATTGCCATGTCCATTGTGCCTCGCCGCGCGGCAATGCCTGCCCAATTTGTTTGTGCCGATTTCATTATATATCACGAAAAGGATTCCTATGATATAATACTCCGTACAGTGTACATTTATTATGTTTAACCCAAACCATGCTTTTTTGTCTCGTCTTCCACTCGAAACACCCACCCATATTGGAGATACCTGTAGATTTTCGCCTTTTCCCCAATGCACCTGCACCTATAACCAATGGAGAGGATGCTTAGTCCTCAGTGATGTCTCCGTACTCCCACATACCTAGGCGGTCCTGCTTGGCCTGGCTCTCCACCTGAGAGAGGTGCTTCAGGTACGACTCAAACGCCTTGCTGCGCTCCCAAGCCTTGAGCTTCTTGGGCACCATGCCGTATCCATGGGCAACGACCTCCTTATTGATCGACTCGTTAAGTCCGGGGAGCTCGTTGTTCGACTTGGGGTCGTAGAGAGTGACATAACTGATGTTCTCCTTGCTGTCCACATAGTCAAAGCTGCCGACAAGACGCTTGCCCTCGGTCAGCTCGGCAATAAAGCCGATGGCATCGTTGAAGTAATCAGCACCCGTCGGGAGCTGCACGAACGACAGCGACGCATCGATTGCCTGGGGCTTGAGCTTCTGGACGCTGAACTGCGGCTGGTCCAGAGGCCGCAGCTTGGACCAGGGAATCTTCTCGCTGTTGCCGTAATCGACATAGACAACCTCAGCCACCTTATTAGTGCGATCGTTCGAGCGAACGCGAGCGCGGTACCATTCGCCATCAGCGGAGAACTGAGCCGAGACGAACTCGCCCACCCTGGGGGCATCCTTCAGCGGTTGCTTGTTCTTGGAATCCAAGTGGAACTTTCGGAACTCGCTCATCAATGTTTCCAGGGCGGCGGTGCCCTTACCAATCTCCTGGATCTTGAGCTTGCCGTTGCCATCAATGTTAGTGATGACCACGTCACGATAATCAGCAGGCTTCTTCTCCAAGTTGACTGAAGGCTCGTCGGCAGTTTCCTCAGGAGCCTCCTCCTGAGCCTCATCCTGGGACGGATCCCAATTTTGCCAGAGTCCCTTTCGTGCCTCCTTAGCCCGCTTCTCAGCCGTAATAAGCTCGGCCGCGTTGCCAGACTTCTCAGCGGAGTAGGCGTGCACCGAGGCAAGACCTTCCTCAACCAAAACCTTGGCAAAGTTCTCGCGGTTGATGTAGAGTGCGCCGATGAAGCCACCGACCTTGTCCATGTCGTGGATGTCCACCTCGCAGTCACGCTGGTTGCATCGTCGGTTGGCAAGATCGAGCCCCTCCTTTCCAAACGGCTCGCCGCCCTCGCCATCTGCTCGCGGGGCCCGAGGAGCTCGGATACCACCAAGCACCATAGTGAGCTTGACGTTCTCGCGTGGAATCAGAATGGTGAATCGAGATCCAGACTTGCAGAAGTCAACAACAGCGGGGACCTTCTTTTGCCGCTGGAGGGTCGCGAGCATGATCTTGGCCTTTTGTGTGTTCTCAGACAGGTCCAGGTACTGTCTCGCCTTCTGAGGCTTTCCAGACCACATTCCCTTCTTCTCCTCCTTGGCCTTCTCTTGCGCTGCCAGAAGCTCGTCGTAGTTGGGGGCCCTGTCGGTATCATCTTTGCGATGGCGGACAACAGACGCCCATCCAGCTTCCACGAGCATCAGGCCGACGTTCTTACCATTCTGCGTGACTGTCGCGACATCCTTGGCCTCAAAGCTCTCACTGGCCGGCTTCGTACCGTCCACGCTAACCTTGACGTGCTTGCCAATCACCTTTTGCCGCAGAAATTCCTTGGACTCGTCTCTGAAAGGCGCCTCAGAGGGCTCGCCAGCACGGGGACCACGGACGCTGCTGAAGCTAATGCGCTTCTCTGTGGTGCCTGCCTTGTTCTTGACAATAATAGTGTCTGCGCCAACAATCTTGTACACAACCATGTCCTGGTTGCTGCCCTCCGCCTTGGCAACGTGGTGCTTGTGAAGTCGGAGCTTCTTGGCCTGAGCCTGCTTCTCGGCAGCTCGGAGAGGGGCCATCTTCTCACCGAGCATGGTGGAGTGGAAGTCGTTGCATCTAGCCAGACCATCCTGTAGCAAGAACTCGGCGATATTGCCGCGAGGGTGGATGACGTTGGCAACAAGCTGTCCCTGGGGGCTGGCGCCGACAATTTCCACCTTAACTAGGCGCTGCAGCAATCTCGACTCCACAAAGGCCTTGGCCTCATGTCCATATTCCTCTGCCGGCTGCAATGCACCGGTGGAAGGGAGTGTGCGCTCGGTGGAAGGAGTCCTGATGCCAGCGAGCAGGGTAAGGGGCTGCACGTGCTTCTTCTCCGAAAGCAGCAGCCGCACGAGCAGCCTGTCGCCGCTGAGAACTCGCTCAACCACACCATCGACCGTCTTGCCCTTCCAGATATTCATGAATTCAGGTCCGCCCAGGTCATTCTGCACCTCGATAATGCCGCCAACGCCGGCCCAGAGCCCCTTGCCCTCGCTCTTCGCGGCGGACTCCAACGCACGGAGCTTCTCGAGACGCTCCAATACTTCGTCGGAGTCCTCTTTCCGGCCAGCATCTTCGCGGACCTTCAGCCAGCCGGCCTTGACCAGCTCATCGGGGAGGTCGGTGCCATCTTTGAGCTTGGCAGTGCCAAACTCTCGTCCGGATGTGGGGATCGTGTACAGGACCGTGGCCTGAACAGGCTTGCCGACGACAAGGTTTCGCAGGTATTCCCGCGACTGGAAGGCAAAGGGCTCGTCGCCCTCCCGCTTCAGGTGAGGTGCGGACACATAGGCAAGGGAGAGGGTTCGCTCGGCGGCCGGGTTGTTGGGGCTCGTCAAGATCAGGGTGTCTCCACTCAAGACACTCTTGACATTGCCGATAAAGGTCTTCGACATGATTGATGTGGGAGAAAGGGAGGAAACGGTGGTCTATGTCGAGGAGTTCTTGTTAGCCATCCTGTCGAAGAGATGCTGGAGGGGTGTTGAATAATGGGGAAAGCAGGATCCTAGCTCCATGGAGGCTTCCAGATGGTAATTGGCTTGTCATAGGAATTGGAGGGCGGCTTCTTCCACACGGTTATGTTGGAACCAGGAGCTCGATAACTTGTAGCGGTGACCGCCTTGTAGGTACCAACAGATCAGCTCAACTTACCAGGGAGATGGGGAGAGTAGGAGACAGAACTGCCGACTTTCGCAGAGCAAGTCGCCAGCGAGAAGAGGATCCAATTGGGGTAGGTAGGGATATTGAATTTGGGGTGAAGGAAATGTGTCTCGTAGTTCGTGGCGTGTGGAAAGGTGTCCCGAACAGGTTTCCCCAGCCAAAGGCCAAAGTGTGGGGACCTGGCACCTCCTGTCAGGTCAGAGCTCAACAGGCCATCAGCTCACCGAGCCTGCCAGGGGCATGCATGGGTCGCTCCTACGCGCGGGGCAGCCAAGAGGGGCACCGCGCTGTTGGGAGGGGCGCTCGATTCCACCTAGAATCGCAACCTGGCCCAGACACGACCACACCCATTCGACATCTGACACGTTGAACTCGGCCAGGGCTGCGTCACTTCTACTTATGTGCTCCCAAACTTAACCTACAATTTTCCGCCGCAACCCCTAGGGACCCGAAACCTGTCGGACTGCCGACGTGCATGGCCCCGTCGCTATGCGACACGGCTTGCCCCTCATGGTAGTAACATCCGACCTTCCACGTTCCGAGGCCGTGGCCTGCTCGGGTAAGTACTCCTAACTAGTATGTACGTCACACAGGCAGCTGCATAGGTGGGATCACCAAGTTGATCTCGAGAGAACCATTCATTCAATTGATCAATGCTACAGCAGTTATCGAAGATGGCGCAAATGCTTTTTCGCAATATTCAAAGGGACTCTCGGTTCGGAGCTTCATGGCCCTGCAGCAGTTCACTCAAGCTCTCCCAGCTTAAGAGGAGATGCCAATGACGCCTAGAATAGACTTAGTATCACATCACAGCTAAACTCTCCAAGAACAATCCGAGGAACATACCGCAAGCGGGACGGGGACCGGCGTTGCCAGTCTTGAGAGACTCCTCGTTTCCGCCCTTGCCAAGGTCGTCAGTACCGGCGTGGACGACGACGGTGCGCTGCAAAATTCCGTCAGTACTCAGTATACCTTGTCTACATCCTCCCCTCGACTTACGCCAATGACGCTCTCGGGGCCGATGAGCTTGACGAGCTTGTCCGTCACGGAGCCCTTGGAGTTGCCCTGGGCATCAGTCTCGATGTTGCCGAGGTCACCAACATGGCGGGCCTCGTCAGTGGGAGCACCGTGGGTCTTGCCGAAGGGGTTGACTGTTCATAGCCTCAGGTCAGCGGCGCGCGCCGGAAGACAGAGGGGGTCGGTCTGGGGCTTGGGCTCACAGTGAGGGCCGGCGGAGGTGCAGCCGTTGGTGTTGTCACCAAAGGTGTGGATGTGGAAGCCGCGCTTGGCGTTGGGGTCGTTGCCGGTGATGTCCCAGGTGATGGTGGTGGGCGCCGACTCGGAAGCCTGCTCGAAGATGACGGTGCCGGACACCTTGGCGTCACCACGGAGGACGGAAACTGCACAGGAGGGGGGGCTGGTTAGCCGAAGCGCTCCATGACCCTGCCCGATTTGGATTATAAGTAGGCAGAGAGAGGACAACAGGGTAGACAAAGACTGTCGGGCTAATCCAAGGGGGCGCGGTAGTGGCCATCAAGGTTCGACATGAATCCCAATGGCAACGCCAGAAACCCGCTCAAACGCGCTCGCCCGTGTGGCGGCAGCGGTATAAAGTGGCTCTGCGTCCCCGTGGACAGACACTGCGGGGTTCCATACCTGCTTTGACCATTTTGATGGTTGTTTGTGGTTTTTGTTCCTGGGCTTTTGAAGATTCCTGGAGACCTGGCGATGAGTTGAGAGAAAGGGAAGGGATGAGGAGGCGAGAAGTGGAGAGACGTCGCAGAGTTTTGAGTGGTAATATACTGGGCCGGAGTTACGAGGATCTGGGAGAGGGGAGTGAGGGGACTTTCGAGCTGCTTGAGCTCTCAGCTCTCTCTCCCCTCGGTCGCCATCCCGCCATGCCCCGCTTCGTCATAGGTCGTCATGGATGCGGAACTCCGCTGCTGCTCCCATCGCTGACAAACCCTCCCCGACAAACCCTCCTAGCACCGGATTGGGCTTGACCTCCCTCCTTGGTTCCATGGGCTCAACGAACGAGTTGATTCCGTGCTTTTTCGACGGCTTCCGACGGCCAGCTCGGCGGCCGATGGATGCACATGGACAGCCGAGAAGCGCCATGCTAGTCACACATTGAGCCTGTGACGTATTATATCTGCCTCGGTTCTACCAAATCGAGCTTGCGTTTGCCGCAAAGACGATAAGGTTCTGCGCTTCGGCCACGCTGACCTCCCCGGAAACATGAGGCTGTTTTCCGAACGGCTATTGACCTGGACCTAGTCCCACTTGCCACGATCGCACATTAGGCAAGGTACGCAAAAGCTGTATATAAATATAGATTATAATATACGGATAAATATAGATTTTAATATACGTATAGATATAGATCACGATATACGTATAGATATAGATTATAATATACGTATAAATATAGATTATAATATGCGTCCAAATATATATCGTTGCTGTGTATCCGTACGGAGTAGCGTTTTCCTCGAGTTTGAGTTTTTCTGTTAGTATTGTAGCTTTTGCGGACCTTGCCTAATGTGCGACTGTACCCACTCCACGTTCGGAAGCTAGCATACAGGTTCTATTACCAAAATAGAACAGAACAACTCTATTGTCTGAGTACTAGCTATACATAACGAGAGGCTACTCCGGAGCCAAACGAGTACTAGCCACTCCAGTAAACGCCTTGATATCCTCAAGGACATACTCGATCGGGGTAACATAGGTATTATTCTCCTTGTCTGTCTGTCTAGGAACAAGTCCAGTGAACAAAATCCCCACGAACAGACCATTCTGGTTATAAACCGCAGCGCCAGAGTCCCCCAGTAAGCCAAAATGCTTCCCGTCTTTGCCATAGACAACGTGTTCCATGCTGGGTGGTACATTGAGGTGCTTGTCGTTGGCATACTTGGTCATCGCGCGGAACTCCCTGTAGACCCCGACAGTAGGGCCCGTCACTGCGCCGACTTTGAAGGCCAAGTCCCAGGACAGAAACTCTTCCACAGGAGGTCCTCGGGTGTCGAGACGGAGTCGCCCATCTGGACCGCAGCCAGCATTCTCAGGGGTGTCTCCAATCCCCGGCCATGTGTCAAGTGAAGGGAGGACATTGGAACTTGGCCGACTGGGGTGGACTTCAACCAACGCCCAGTCTATCCTGCTATTGTTCCCAGAGCGACGCAGATATCCTGAAGCCGCCCATATCTTCCCCGAAATATATTGCCCATTGTCAAAAAACACCGTTTTTGCAGTATGGATCTCTCTCAACAATTGGACTTGGGTACTGGCCCCACGTGCCTCGCCGCGTTCGATGCGCTCTTCGAGACTGACCAAAGTCCCATTATGCCTCCTTCGTGACGGGTGTTCTATGAAAACCGAGGGTGACTGGAAAGGTTTGAGACCTTCGCGGTCTGCTCTAAGTGCAGGGCTGTCTGGGCCAATGAGCTCAACCCCGCCGCCGCCGTCTCCTACGACCAGCGCTCCCAAGGCGGGACGGACCACATGGTAGTTGGTGAGCGCTAGCCGTTTCCACTCGGAATTCGCGTGTGTCTTGATGTCGACGAAGCAGCCAAGGGTCCCAACCCCAGCGTGGCGCCTCTCTCCCAGACGGTCCCGTAGATACAGGACGGACCCGATGTCTGCACCTAGAGCGACCCCCAAGTGTAAGGCTCCCGTTCCTTCAAATTAAGCACAGTGGGTCCTGATGGTTGTAGTCGCCCGATTACGTTGCGCTCGCATGTGTTGTGCTCGAGATGGACTCGGAGATCGGCTCGAAAGCTGTGGACGTAGCCCTCGATGCGCTCCAGAACGGGACCCCATTCGTCCTCAGGAAAGTCATAATCCACAGCAATGTAAACTGTCATAGGATTCTGATCGCTGCTCTGAGAAAGGTACCCGAGCCTGCAGAGGTATATAGTCCTCATGAAGTCGAGCGAGCGAGAGTCCGACTGCAGTATCGTGTAATACCTTGGGCGAGTACAGGCCATTGAGAGGCCAGGTATGGCTGGTTGCGAATGACGCCCATGTACATGGGCCACGCAATTTGCGTGGCAATCATCTCAATTTCAAAAGTGGTGCTTAGTTGGCCGCGGGAGACCATCTCGTCAGCCATGATTTTGGATTTTATGACGACCTTATCCCAGATCCCCGAGGACTGTTCGTTCCACTCGGCCGTGATCAAAACCGTGGGGCGCTCCGTGTCTGGGTTTCCGGGGATCATTCTGGAGACAACTTCGATGTGCGCGTTGTCGTCATCTTCATCTTCATCGTCATAAACGTCCCATCCGAAATCGATGAACTCCTCGCTCTCCGGGGCCTTTGGTGGCCTGGGGACGCTGTATTCCCTCATAATATCGCCTATGCGCTCCTTGATTGTCTGGATTGTCGCTTCCCCAAACGATGGCTTTAGATTTATGTTTTGTAGGGGAAGAGATCGGACCGGCGGTGCACCGGCACGGTATCTGGTGCAGGAAGCGCCAAAAACCCCTAAAGCGCTCTCATCTGACGAGGTCTCTCTTTGGCGGCGTGATCGCCTCGAGCTTCCGGAGCTCAATGGTGACGATAGAAATGCGAGGCCATTTTGGCCGGTTTGGTGCTTTTGGCTGGTACCGTGGTGTAGAGGTGATCAAATGTCTTGACTTTAAGTACAGTGAGAAGGGAAAGTGAGAGAAGAATGATAAGTGACGGGAGGGCTCCCAGTTGGCTCAGATATATAGATATATATTCTAGCCAAGTGTAATAATGTTTTAGGTTTGTGTCCCACACATCTTATCTTGTGTAGGTTTGTGACTCCGTGTGTATACGTATCCGCATATATACGGTCAAATATTGAGCAAGATCCATAAAAGCTATAATAATAAAAACCCTCTAACTCAAGGAAAACGCTATATAATAACGATATATATATATATATATATATATACCTATATTATCATCTATATTTAGGCATGTATTATAATCTATATTTGTGTATGCATTATAATCTATATTTATACGTATATTATAATCATTTAACAAGACTAGATACACGGAGGAGAGTGAAGAGGTATAACGAGGCACGTTATCGGCAATATAGCAGCGATATTGCAGTTATATGGCATAAGGTGACTGTGTTGATCTCTGAAGAATATCAAGTCTTGACGGGAAGGACTGGTCTTATAAGTCCCTATCATGTGGCCCCTCCTTGGCCCATTACACGGGAATTCGTGCCTCGAAAGTAGGTCGACGCGATCTCGTCTCTTCTGCCTCTAACAAGTTAATAGCAACCGTTGCAGTCAAAGGCAGCAATAGCCCACATAAAAATAGACAGGGAAGATACAGTCTGCTATTTGATATATAGATAGTAGCAGCGCTCATAGCAGCGCTTGTAGTAAGAGATGGCATATAATTGATTATATCTGTGATATGTGGAAATATACATCACGGTGCGGCGATGCGGCGATTTTCCATCATTGCAGCTTTTGCGGACCTTGCCTAATGTGCGGGCATACATAGAGTTTGTGACCTTCGTGTACATTTGTACTTCCGAGTGGGTTTGTGACTTCGTGTATGCGTTTGCCTGCGTGTATGTTTGTATTTGGGTGTAGGTATTCCATTGAGTCTCGATTTTTCTTGCCTCACCATGGTGTATCCAGACCAGCTCGAATAAGGAGGAGATGCTGGGTATGATGGCTCGTATGCTCAAGATAGCCAGCTGCTATTATGTTGATTGCTCCGTCTCGATTGCCCCCTCTGTCTTCTGTGCCTGTGTTATCAATCCCGTCTCATTGCTACCCACCCCACATCTCTAAGCTATCCGTGAACTGCGATGAACCATTTACTTGACTAATTGGCTTGCATGTTGGCGCCAGCCCAAACAGAATAATAAAGCGTGTATCAGACGTTGGAGGCCCAGAGCTAGTAATGGGTGTCACAGGCGCTCGCAGCAGCACGTCCTAGCAGTTGTGGGCGGTTGTGGGCGGTTATGGTCGGTGGTTGGCTGCTGTAACTCGTAGCCGCTGGTGGTTGATGCATCCCTTTCCGTTGGCGACATTAGCATCGCTGGCAACGGCCAACAGCCAGGCCAGCCAGCCAACCACCACCTTGATCCCACCAGTTGACTACAGTAGGTCTACCAGTCAGAACAGAACATATCCACCACCATCGTAGGAAACCTTGAGGCTTTATTGCTGCTTCGACAGCTCAGCCCCCTTCCAATCTAGTCTTCACAATCGCCTGTAACCCCTATAGGGGTTGGTTGTTGTCCTAGACTCCTCGTTCGCTCCCAGGGCAGACAGCGCTAGGAAACTGGATGGTCCCATTGGGCCGTCCCCACTTTCACTTGCCACACCAATAACCACCCAGGTCCAGCTGGTAGGACAACCTACCTGAAAGCCTCCCAGAGAGATCCCCTGGTCGCCTGTCAACCACCATTGGAACCCAGTCAACCCCGTGGACTTCGTACTTGCTCCCCGGCCTTATCGTCGGAACCCTCGTGGCCTAACTTCTTGTTTGGCACCGTAGTAATAGGACTTTGCTCTCGCTGCTGTCGCTCCATTGGCCCCCTCACTCCCTGCCAAAACTTCCAAAAGGAGAACTCATTCGTCTCCCTTGTGCCAAATCGATTCCCCTTGCTGGCCTTCTTGACACGCAGCTTGGCAGCCTTGAAACTCGCACACAGCGCCCCTCGCCTCGGTTCCACCATCCCGCCAGAACCAGACCCTCCCACCCTTCCGTTTCACCGTCATTCCTCGCCTTGCCACGGCCAGCCCCGATCTTTCTCGACTTCCACCAAATCGCTCCCCAGCCCACTGCCCGCCTAAACCCCCCGACGTCGCGACGGAACCTCCCCCAGACATTCTCCCCCCTTACCACGAATCGCCGGGCCTCTTTTCCTTCTTTTCCTTTTTCAAAGCACCACAATCATGGCCCAGCCTGGAGTCCAGTCTTTGAAGGCACGCCCACCCGCCTCAATGGCCGCTCCTTGGAAAAGCGACATGTGCTGACCGCTCCTGCAGTGCGTGGTGACCGGCGACGGTGCCGTTGGCAAGGTCCGTCATTGAACAACATCCGAGTACACGTAGACCACCCACCCACTGACATCGTTCGTAGACATGCCTGCTCATCTCCTACACGACCAATGCCTTTCCCGGCGAATACATCCCCACAGTGTCAGTACCCTCCCCGACGCCACCCCTCGATCGTGCGAACTCTAAAAACTGACAACCCCTGGCCGTTGCAGCTTCGATAACTACTCGGCGAGTGTTATGGTCGATGGCAAGCCCATCAGCCTCGGTTTGTGGGATACCGCCGGTCAAGAAGATTACGACCGCCTGAGACCACTATCCTACCCCCAGACGGACGTCTTTCTTATCTGCTTCTCCATCGTCAGCCCGCCGTCGTTCGACAACGTCAAGGCCAAGGTATCATCATCCTCCAACCCTGTTGCACCATCTCCGTGACACGCGTTGACAATGTCGACTTCTAGTGGTTCCCCGAGATCGACCACCATGCGCCGAATATCCCCATTATCCTGGTCGGCACCAAGCTCGACCTTCGCGAAGATCCCGCCACCCTAGACTCCCTCCGGCAAATGCGCATGGAACCCGTCTCGTACGAGCAGGCTCTGGCCTGTGCCAAGGAGATTAAGGCCTACAAGTACCTCGAGTGTTCCGCCCTCACCCAGCGCAACCTCAAGAGCGTTTTCGACGAGGCGATCCGGTTAGCTCCCAGTCCCCAAGCCTCCTACCAATATATATATATATATATATAAGCTCCCAAATCTAACCACTTTTTGAATCCAGCGCCGTCCTCAACCCCCGCCCTCAGCAGTCGAACAGGAAGCGCGGCAAGTGCTCGATCCTGTAAACTCGCCACGACGATCAGGCGGCATGCGGCATGGACCCCCCGAACGCCAGCTTGGACACGAAGGGTCGATTTATCCAAGACGATTATACCCTAGACGATATTGTTGACACCACGCGGAATTTTGATGAAAGATGCCGAAACTAGACCTGGCGGGCGGATGAGAACAAGACGCCCCCCCCCCCTAATGTTACGCCTACGGAAGTAGTCGAGGGTTTCCAAGCCACGCCGCCTTTAATGCCGAAACTCCAACTTCTTCCGCTGCAACGGTGATCTGCCCTCCGGCTTCTGCTCTGGGATAAGGTAGCTGGGAGGTTGGGTTCTTTTTTGCTGGGATGGATGAAGAGGGTCTATATCCAAGGGGAGAGGGAGGTGTAAAGAAGTGGACTATCTTGTTGTCATTTTCTCTCTTTTTACGCTTGCTTGTTATTTTTTTACATGGGTTTGCAAGATTCATGAGTTTGCTGCTCGTTGGCGTCTGGCAATGGAATTTTGCATCTCCTTGTCTTTCTCTCTCTACCCCCCTAGGCTAAAAGATATCCTAGACTTTGTTCTCCTCGCCTTGTTATATCCTGTAGATATACATGGATGGCACCTTTCGTCGTCGTCTTGTTCAACTTCGACTAATAGCCCCAGAAACAATGAATCACAGCCGTAGATTACTTCCATCCGAGGTTCAACATCCGTCCAATTCCTTAGGGGGTATCTCATCTCTATATGATGCAAAGCAAAGCCTCTGCTCTTTTCTCTATGCCATTCACAGCTGTACCAAAGATAAATAACCATTCCACATCACGCGTGTTGACCCAAAAAAATGCCACTGAAAACTAAGGCGGCTCAATTAACCCATTCCAGGGACACGGCCCCTGCGACTAGGATGGATGTTATCCTCCATGTTGGACTGGGCCTCCTGCTGTTTCGACTCCGTCTTAGTTGTCTTCTCCTTCTCAATACGCTTGGCGCGGTTCTCGTCGAGCTTGATGTTCTTCTCACGAATCTTGTTCTGTCGCTGCTTCGTCTTGCCGCCTCCGCCAGCGCTGTTCCATGTCATGTCAGCATAGAATTTCTAAAAATCAAAGATGCATATCAAGCAGGGTACGTACGTCAGTTCGACATTGATCCGTCGAGGGGCGGACACGCCGTCATTGAACATGGAGTGGTGGAACTTATCCAGACACGTCCTCTGGTGCCACACCTTGCCGAACTCGACAAAGGCGATGCCGCGGCATGGGTTGTCGTCGTCCTTGTTCTTGAGGCAGCGCACCGCAATGGGCGACAGCGACGCGAAGTGGGCCGAGATGGTCGTCGCCGTCGCGCTGAAGGGCAGGTTGCCCACAAAGACAATATGTCGGTCGGCCTTGGTGGCCGTGGTGGCGTCGAGGTCAATGGGGCTCTCCTCGCCGTTGGTTGCCTCCTTAGCCTTGCTCTCCTTCTCCTTCTCCTTCTTGTCCTTCTTCTTATCCTTCTTCTCCTTCTTCTTATCCTTCTTGTCCTTGTCGGTACCGTTCACAGCCTTGGCCTTGGCCTCAGGTTCGGGAGCGACGGGGGCTTCGGCCTGCTCCTCGGGAGCCTCATCCTCTTCGGGGAGGTTCAGCAGGTCCTTGCGCTTCTCCTTCTTCTCTTTCCTGCTCTCCTTCTTGTCCTTCTTCTTATCCTTCTTGTCCTTCTTATCCTTCTTGCTCTTCTTCACCGCGGTGGTGTCGTCCTCCTGGTCTCCGTCACGCTTCCGCTTCTTCGCAGGGACTTCGGCCACAACGTCGACCGGGCTCTCGTCGACCTCGGCGGCCTCTCTTGCGCGTTTGCTCTTCATTTTCAGGGTTTGTGCTGAAAAATTCACCTAGAAATTAACTTGGGTGGGAAAAGAGGCTGGTTGTTGTGGTGATGCGTGGAGGAGAGCACTCAATTCAACTTTTTTTTTTCTTGCCAGCAGATTTTGCCGAGTTTTTGGGGGCGCCCAAGTCCCTGAAGTCTCCACCCAACACCCACTTTCATGCGGGGGAGGGGCCTCACCGTCTCATGTCTCAACCAGGTACAAATGCTAGCATGGAATTAACTTGGGCCAAGCCCAAAAAAGTATGAGGAATGCCATTTTTCAACTCTTGCTTTGGCGAAAGTCTAGATAGTGGCTTCTATTATTAACTTCATAAGCCCTAGAAAATCCACCATAATCTATGCTCATCTATGACCATTTCTTCTTGCAAAAAGGACTCCTATAACCGAACCATGCCTCTCCCTGATCTGAATATGATGCATCTGGAACCATCCCTTTATCCTTTCTCTACCACAGTAGCAGTGTTTCCTAGTTGATAGCGCCTATTGCGGTTTGAGGTATCGCGAGGGGCTCCGGATTCATCAGAGGTGGGTGCGAGAAGCAACTCCCATGGGGCAAATTTGAGCGAGGCGATCTACTTGAAGCCGACCCAGAGACATCACTTTGCCTGCAGATTATACTACCGGTTGATGCAGGTAGGCCTTGCCGGCTCAACATCTGTAGTGAGCTGGTGAGCCTTGTGAGCCTGGTGAGAACGAAATGTTGGCATCCAATGGGTATCTAGTAGAACAGCAGGGCAAACGGCTTCTCCTCGTCTGCGTAGCGCTCCTTGAACTCTTTCAGTGAGAGGAATTGGGCGAGCGGTATCATGGTGTCCTTCATATCCATGACTCCCCGCTTCTTCTGGTCGATATGGGAAGCATCAACAATGAGCCTCTGGAGATTATCCAGACCCAAGGCGCCTACCAACGGTCAGCATATGCATTCTTTGCGCCTGATAACAGAGATTCATATTCTCCTCACCATTTTCAATCAGCTCCTTCAATCTTGCGGGAGTGCCAACGCCAACGCCAGCCTTCTTGTTCTTCAGAAAGCTGACCTGCTCATCGACCTTCATGTGCTTTGCAAACTGCGATAAGTCAGCAGCTGGCACCATACAGTTCTATTAAAGGGACACCTACCAGCTTCGCGACCGCATTGTCCTTTCCCTGGAATTTTCGCACAGCCCTTGAAGTAGTCAGCATAGATTGAAGGATTAAGCCAGGGGTCATTCTCACCTAACGACATCTGCGGCTCTCAGGCCAGCCCCTGCCACGATGAGTGTGTGAGGGGATCCCTTCTTAGCCGGAGGCTTCCTCAGGCTCTCCTTGTCCTCGGTAAACTTCTCAATAAAGTCAGCGAGGTTAGACAGCGTTCTCGGCGACTCCCATGAGCAGGTGTCTTTGATGCAGCCAGCTGCGGTAAAGAGTCAGCAAAAATTGACAATCACTAAGCCAAGAAGAGACTGCTGATTGGTTCTGTCTTACCGGAAACTGTGAGATCCGAAAGCTCTACAGGGCTGAGGTCGGTTCCGAAGCGAGTCGTCTTCTGGGCCAGGTAGTCGGCAAGCAGCTGGTTGTCCATGCGAGAAAACAGCGTGTTGACGCTGAGTTCCGTGTCGAGAAGGTCATCCTCCTCGGAATTTTGCTTCTTCTTTTTCTTGGCCTTCTTGGCCGGAGGCACATCGCCCTCGGCCGCCCGTTTCTTGGTATTAGACATACTTGGCTCCTTTGATCACAAGACTGTCCTGGTACTTGTGTCGATGTAAGAAAACTTAGCTCTGAGAACTGAGATGGTGGGAATCTGGCGGGAAGCCAGTGCACGGCTCCCAACCAATCATGTGGCCCATTGGCCAATCACTTCGACCCACCTACCAGATCCAATGCCTGGACAAGAAACGGGCTTCATTCTTGCTCCCTGTCTTCACTCGTCGATATATACTTGTACAATGCTACACCTAACCTGCTATCCTCAACTGCTAGCTCTCAGCTTATACCTGATGAATAAGGGGATATAAATTGTGTTCCAGATATTTTCCAGCCTCAAATGTGCCCATGATCTAGATAATAGTGTTGGAATTAAACCCACAAGTTCCAGCGTTTCGATGCCCGTATGAGTTCGTTCTCATCTTCCCAGAAAGACTCACTGTATTCCCAGTCATAACAGACTACACGGGGGATAAATTCAGTCTTCCAAATTACAAAAGAGATTCAATAAAACAACAGCCCGTCCAATGATAGCCCGTTCTTCCAATGCCCAAACTCCGATACGTCCCGTGACCAAGTGCCAAAATCGAGTTGCTTAGAAGATACTGTTGACAATATTGCTACCAATCGTCGCACCAGCACCAAAGATGGCCGCGTTGCCCATCTTCTTTCCGAACTTCTTGCCGTACTGCTGTGCCTTGCTCGGCTCCTCCGTCTTGTCGCCCTCGGCAACAGCCATGGGCGGCACGTTCGAGTCGTACGGGTTCTGCTGCTGCGGGGGCCCGCCAGCCTGCTGCTGCTGCTGCTGGGCAGGGTACCCATACTGCGGGACCGGGGCCTTCTCCTGGTGCTCGACGAGCACGTAGTTGCGGGGGAAGATGCCCTCGCGGCCGGTGCGATCGTTCTGGCCCATCCACCAGTCCTCGTTCATGTACTCGTGCACCGAGATCTTGTCGTCCTTCTCAAAGGAGACGTCGCGGGCGTCGGACGCCTCGTAGCGGTACAGCGCCCGGGCTTGCGCGATGACGGGCTTGCCGGTCTTGCGGGTGGGCAGGTTGGGCGGCGGGGTGTCCTCGTACGAGGGAGGGGCCGGCGACTTGGACTTGTTGACGTCGAGGTTGGCAAAGGCCTGGGTAGGGGGCGAGGTCGGCCCGCTGGTCGGGTTGGGGGTGCGGATCGGGGTTGCGTTGCTAGACGTCGCGGTGCGAAGGGGTCCAGAGAGGGGGGACTCCTCGGGGAGGGCTGAGTGGATGTTGTCGTAGACGGTCTCGTCGATAACGCCCCTCTCGAGAAGGTTCTCCAGCTCCTGCAAGATGGTCAGTTGGGCCATACCTTACGCCGGACCTTTGGCGGCCGGACTCACATTCTTGATGTTGCGGAGCGACCGATTGGCCTCCATGATGGTCTGGCGGTCGGCGGATACCATGATGGCGACTAGCCGTCAGGGCTGCGGTTGTTGTCTCAGCGAGGGGAGGGACTGCGTGGGATGATGGGTTCCTGAGGTCAACCCCGGAGGAAAGAAGTTGAGATGTGTGCTGTAGTAAAATGAGAGAATGCGACAAGAATGCAGGCGATTGCAGGCGATGGGATGACAGGCTGGACCTAGACCCAAAGCCTTCTCGGAACATTGGGGCAGTGCACCACCGTACTCTATGCACTGTTTGTCGCCCCGCCGCACGTCTCGGATCCCCGAGAGTCCACGCACGCATGCGGCCAAGAGCCTCGTCTCACTGGGCGCTGGTGGCGTGAACGTTCACAAGTCGGAAAAGCGGCATGCACATCATGATGATCTTGCACATCAAGGGCACTCCAAATTATTAGTAGTTGTGGTGGTATTTTATTCAAATTCTTTTTTCACATAAAATCTAAGTACGCCGATATCCCCCAATCTACTGGCAAAACTGGCTCTCCTTGACAGTGTACAGGTCAACATACTCGTCCACGGTCATAGACTCCAGCTTCTTGGGGTCCTGGCTGAGCTCGACGAGCTCCTGGACGCGGCTCTCGCTAAGGTGAGGGGTGAGATGGCGCTTGTACTTGGCGAGAATGACGGGCTTAGCCTCGTCGCGGCGCAGGCGGTGGCCGAGAGGAGCCTCAACAGCAACCTCATCCAGGACGGTGCCGTCGTTGAGCTCGACGGTGAGAGCGTTGGAGATGGTGCGCAGGGCAGGGTCATGGTAGTCTTTGGTGTACTGGGGGTCCTCAACGCACTTGATCTTCTGGCGCAGGGACTCGACGAGAGGGGAGGTGGCAGCCTCGCCGCCATCGGTGTAGTCGGTAGCCTCAAGGCGGCCGAAGACGAGCATGGTGGCGCACATGTACTGGATGCAGTGGTCACGGTCGGCAAAGTTGTCCATGGGCTTGAACTGCTTGTCGATGATGCGGATGCAGGCCTCGTGCGTGCGGCAAGTGATGCCCTTGATATCGGCGGCCGACTTGCCCATGGCCTTGAGCTGGTGGTGGATGCGCTCCGAGGCCTCGACAGCGGTCTGGGAGTGGAACTCGGCTGGGAGGGTTTGTCAGAAAAAGGGCATATTTCCTCTAGGCTCGTGGAATTCTACTTACCAGGGTAGGAGACCTTGAAGAGGACGTTCTCCATGACGTAGCTGCCGTAGGGGCGCTGGAACTCGAACTTCTTGCCCTTGAAGAGGACATCGTAGAAGCCCCAGACGGGAGCGGACAGGACGGTGGGGACACCCTGCTCGCCCTTGAGGACCTTGAGGGCCAGGTTGACGGCACGCTGGCAAGCGTCACCGGCAGCCCAGGACTTGCGGGACATGGTGTTGGGGGAGTGGCGGTAGGTACGCAGACTCTGGCCATCAACCCAGGCCTGGGTGACGGCATCGGCGATGCCCTTCTCGTTCAGGCCGAGCATCTTGGAGACGACGGCGGTGCTGGCAACCTTGACGAGGACAACATGGTCCAGACCGACCTTGTTGTAGGAGTTGAGCAGGGCCAGGCAGCCCTGGATCTCGTGGGCCTTGATCATGCCCTCAAGGACATCCTTGACGGTGAAGACCTTGCCTCCAGCCAGGTTGCCTCCGGCCTTGTTGGTGCGGTTGATCCAGTCAGCGACAGCGAGGATGGCGCCGAGGTTGTCGGAGGGGTGACCCCACTCAGCAGCGAGCCAGCAGTCGTTGAAGTCGAGCCAGCGGATCATGGCACCAATGTTGAAGGCGCCGTTGACCGGGTCGAGCACATAGTTGGTTCCGGGAACCCTGGTGCCGTTGGGCACGATGGTGCCGGGGACAGTAGGTCCCAGCAGCTTAGAGCACTCCTTGAACCTCAGACCCTCGAGACCGCAGCCGAGAGTGTCGAGGAGAATCCATCGCGCAGTGTCAAACTATTGTTGAGGTCAGGCGTCAGCGTTGCCGCGGTTAAGAAGAGCTGGACGAAGCGCGGGGTAACGGCGCGAACGCTGGCGGGCGCAGAAACACCGAGCAAAAAAAGGGGTTACTTACGGCGAGCTCAGAGTCAATTGGCTTGTTGGCGACATAGTCGGCAATGTCCTTGATCTCAGGATCGTACTCTCGCGGGGCGGAAGGCATGGCGGGCGCTCCAGATTTCCTGGCGACTGATGTTGAGAAGTTGGAGTGTGATGATGGAGTCGAGCTGGCACGGGCAACACCGAAGGAGGCCGAGCGAGCTGCAGATGCCAGAGGGGCTGCACCGATGCGGGCTGTGCGCAGCTGCTTGGACGCTGTGCGCAGGCTGCGATTGACGGCAGACATGTTTCTCTCGACAGCTGGGGGGTAGCAGTGAGTCGGGAGGAGATTGGGGAGGTCAAAGAGGAGGATAGTTGTTGCGCACGACAACGCAAACTTTATGTTTGTTGTCTGGCCACAGGAGAGCTATTTCACCGACGGTCAGGGGGATATGGTTTGCCGCCGCATGCCGCAGGCTATCCTCGGTTATCAGAATGTGGGAACCCCAACCCCCAAGCCCAGCTCCCAACGACGACCCCAGACTGCCCCTCAGGCCTCACCAGCTCCAGCGAGTCAGCGTCTGGTGGGGGGCAAACGCTCAGGGGATCCTTCGCGATAGGCTTTCCCAGCTTGGCTGGCAATTCACCAGTTGCCGAGCTTGTCGGCTTTGCTCGTTCACCGATCGGCGCCGACCTCTTTTTTCCATTGCGGCATTGGATTGACGAGGCTGTGCGTTGCATGCGTTGCATTGATATCAATTGAGCTTCATCCAATCTCTCGTTCACCATGGGAATGCTAGAATGCCATATGTCCACGACCCCTCGATGTTTCAAATTACTAACATCCCAGGCATCCGTGTGCCCGGCTATCCACGGGACACACCACAGAGGGCATTAAACCTGGAAAACTAGGGTCAATTGATCAATTTCTGTTAATACTGTAATGTATGGTAAGCGGACCACCATACGAAGTAGTGTGAAGTTTTTCTTTGGTAGATTAGTAGTTGTTCGATGGTAACGCAATAATGGCTGCTTGACATGGTGCAGGAATGCCCGGGGGGTCCAGGGTAGGCCATATGGCATTGGGTGAAGATTGCCAATTGGAGGCACTAACCAAGAGTAGCTCCCAGCTCAGCGAGTTCTTACAGAAGAAAATATGTAAATGAAGCAGCAACAAACAAAGTGCAGCCTAGACAGAAATTCAAAGAGGGGCAGTATGGGACTTGTGTTCACATTCTTTGGCGGTAAGTCGAGCTGCTGCCCCGAATTCCAATTGGAGAATCCTAGGGATTCCGCACCAATACTGTTAGAACGCGCCTGGATGGCCACCTCCGGTCAGAGGCTATTATTCGAGGTGTTAGCGCAGAGTGTACCTAGTTTGGACGCATATTGCGTACGTCCCCGCGAGGATTGGCTGGAGGACTTGTGGCTGTACGATTACACTAGGCCCGAGGACAAACTTATTGGTTGTAAACGGGTCGAGGCCTTCGGATGCGTGTTGAAGTTGGGCTGTAATATCGCATCTGCGAAGAAGAAGAAACTCTGCATCGAATCGACCCACATAAACACCACATGGCAAGCATTGTCCAGTTAATGCTAGTATACTAGCATGATGCTGCGCATACCCGTCCCGCAGATGGGCTAACCAGTTCAGTAATCGGATCTGGGATGGGGGCCCTAATGCCCCTTGACGGTCCAGGGGACGACCGTTAGAACTTGCTGGCGCGGCTTCGCATTCCAATTGGCCGATCTTGAATGCCGGGCTCTCGTGGAGAGGATAGAAGTAGATCGTAGTATCAAGTAACCTCTGGTGTTTGAAGAAAGATACATTGTGGTCTCCAGTAGTTTTAGACCTTCAGATGATGAGTGTTATATGAGTAATGGCGTACCTAAAGGCCTGTGTGGATTATATGGACAGCAATAGCAGCCAGGAAGGCGGATCATCGCCAAGATACGAAGATATATATACGTACTACTAATATATGTCACCATTTTCGGGAGTGCTTCCGGGTGGTCGATGGAGGGGGCAACTAGACAGGGCCACGACAAAGTATTTGTACATGGTGGCCTTGAGTCGCAAGTATTTCCGTGGAGTTATATTCCAGATGCAGTATCCGTGCTTCTTTCCACTCTGTGCCGTCCGACAATGGGCGGCGTTCCCAGTGATGGACGGGAGCGGTCAAGGATTCGGACATCGGAACCGTGAGTTGCCGGGTCACACACGTACATACTCGTAGTAATACTCGTACTAGCGGCGGGAGCAACAAGATCCGGTATTACCTTAGCCCCCTCTCGTGTTCAGCCTCACTGGGATAACGGATCTTGACCCATCAACGACGGTGAGGCGTCAAAGGAACCCCGAAAAGTGACGCTGTATATAATAGGACCATGTAACCAAGGACTGTGATCCCGCACCCCGTGACGTATATAGTAGATCCTGGGGTACCCAGTACGTGGTTATTACTGGCCCTGTTGGATTTGGTGTCTGGCATCATGGTGAGACAGACGAAGGGCGATTGTTTTGCAGCTTGCGGGTTCTGGGGGAAGGCACCTTGCAAATATGTCCAATGCCGTCAATACCGCATGGACTCGGTGGTTGATGGAGAAGGCGCAAGCTGTCAGTTGCGGAATCCCTTGTTCGGGTCGTTCCTGACGTACAGGTTGGGCGCAGGGGTGTGTGGGGCTGAGGGCGTGGTGAGTGATCCAGGGGCTAGCCCGGCCCGGAATTAGCGCTCGTATAGCGCTCTTTTGATTGGTTCGATCTCCAGATACACTTATACCTAGTAGGGGTCCTCTGGATCGGAGAGATGTGGTAGGTACGTACAAATCGTGATACGACTCCGCCTTCTCATCACCAACTTGGTTCACGCCAAAGTCGTGTCGCTTGGGCCTCCTCATTGCCTAGTCCGTACCACCAGGGCGTTTCTATAACGTCGACGTAGCCCTTGTTAACGCCGCAATGGAACTCATGTGGGCACACAGCCCTGACCGGGCTTGCCAGAGCTCTCTGTGCCCTTCAATTACTCTTGTCCCCCGGTCAGGGATTCAAACTTGGAATCTGCAAGCTCTGTGGTGAGGACTACTAGGTCTACGAATACGGCCACCACGGAATTCCTCTTGTCTCTTGTCTCCAACTCATATCACATATCTACTTGTTATCTTCTCGAATCTTCAAGGTTGCTGGCCCCCCCGTCATCTTGGATGCGGCTACCTATATAAGCACTCCCTTCATGCCGCTCACCCCGATTTGCGTCCCTCCGACGAGACTTTCAGATCGCGCCGCATCAGCTCCATCAGAGAGGTCTTGGACTATTGCTTGATCATTGGGTACTAGCCCATGTATCATTACGAGTACTTGGGACATTTCGCCTCACTCAAGCAGCCGTTGCCGCCGATTACGGTCCACGTTGCTTCTTCACCTTTTGCTTCTGTCGTCGAGTCTTTTCAGCTATACTAAGTAATATAGCTCGTTTCGCAGAGCTTGCCTTTATATTTTTCAATGGTGGGCTCTGGACTAGTTTTCTGAACTGTCTTGTTCTTAATTAAGGCCCACGAATCTTCAGCTCCCGGAGCAAGCCAACGATATTTAGTTTACGCGGAACCTCGCGAAAAAGGCCAAGTCTCCTTTCGATATCCACCTTGGCAGTCGTCATTCTTTATTGGCACCTCCCTAGTTTCACTACCTGATCGAGGACACACCATCACTATGGCCGGAGGCAAACTGTTAGTCTATCTGCTCCGGCGTGATCTCAGAGTATCCGACAACCCGATTCTTCACCACCTGGCCACATCCACGGCCCATGGGTACACCCACCTCCTCCCCGTCTTTATCTTCCCTTCGAATCAAATCGAAATCTCGGGCTTTCTGAAGGAAGGACAGGAATCGCCGTATCCTTCGGCCGTGAGCCAGGTCGGCAAATTCTGGCGCTGCGGACCCCACAGGGCCAAATTCCTTGCACAGGCGGTTTGGGACGTTAAACAGACGCTGGAGAGCTTGGAGAGTGGACTCCTTGTTCGAGTAGGGTCACCTGGCGATGTCCTACAGCATCTCATTACCGGTCTCAAGGGCCAAGGCCTCATCGTGGATGGTGTCTGGATGACGGAGGAGAGTTCCTACGAGGAGCAGCACGACCAGGACTCTATCGCCTCTATCTGCTCTTCCAACGATATTAGCTTCAAGCTGTGGTCAGACGAGAAGTACTTTATAGACGAGTAAGTCTGTTAAATCGCACCCGTCATGTTCAGTGATACTAACACACTAAGTCGGGATACTGGTTTAGAAAAACCTTCAGAACTCCCAGATGTGTTTACGAGTTATCGGAAGTCGCAGGAGCCACTTCGCGAACGACCACGCCCCGTTCTTCTCCGGCCCCAGCAGTCAGCACTACCCAAGTTCCTGGATGTACAGTCGATACCACCGCAAGATTCACCATTCCTGGAGGCCTCAAGCATCGAAGACCTCGAGGCAAGGCTACTCGCGCCACTGGGCGACCTAATCCCCAATCCTCCACAGTACCCCGAAAATACTGCCTCGGCTCATCCTTTTCGCGGCGGTGAAAGCAGTGCCTGGGATCGGCTGAACCATCTCATCAAATCTGGGGCCATGACGACGTATAATGAAACACGTAATGGACTTATGGGCTTGGATTATAGCACGAAGCTATCCGCGTTTCTGGCCCTCGGCTGCGTGTCTGCCCGCCAGATTCACAAAGAGCTCCTAGACTTCGAAAATGGGACTAACCAGGCGTATGAAGCTGGCGAGGGGTACGGGGAAGGAGAGAATGAGGGTACACGATCGGTGCGGTTCGAGCTCCTCTGGCGCGACTACATGAGACTTTGTATGCAGAAGTTCGGTCGCAAACTGTTTCGACTCACCGGATCCCGCGACGGCGCATCCTACACCAAGGAGTGGAAAACGGCAGACAAGTCTGTCGCTAAGCCGGGCCAAAAGCCATCGGCTGAAGATATCGGAAAGATCGTGGAGAGATTCCTGGCGGGGATAACGGGGATGGGCCTCATCGATGCCTCACAGCGGGAGCTGTTCCACACTGGGTACACGTCCAACAGGGCCCGGCAGAACGTTGCTAGTTTCTTTTCCAAGCACATGGGAATCGACTGGCGTTATGGGGCAGAGTGGTACGAGATGATGCTGACCGACTATGATCCCTCCTCTAACTGGGGGAATTGGCAGTATGTTGCTGGCATCGGCAACGACCCTCGCGGAGACGCCCGAATCTTCAACCCAGTTAAGCAGGCGTTCGACTACGACAAGGATGGCAGCTATGTGCGCGCGTGGGTTCCTGAGGCTCGGGGGCTTGAGAAGCTGGAGAACGTCTTCCAACCCTGCACGGCTAGTCAGGAGGACCTAGAGAAGTGCGGGATTGCCAACCATGTCATGGTCACTGATCCCATCAAGAGAATCGAGTTCCTGGTGGACAGGAAGCCCAAGGCGCCCCGAAAGACATTCTCTCGACGTCGCGGCCATGGCAGAGGCGGTCGACGCGGTGGAGGGGCCGTGCAGGATACTAATGGATCCAGTGAGCCTACCTCTAGAGGCCCTGGCTCATCGCAACCGACATCCGAGGGAAAAAGGGAAGGAGATGGACAGAAGTCACAGCAGGCACAGCAGCCCCCCGTGGCTAGCAGTCAGACACAGCGGCGCCCAATGCACAGTGGCCCCGGGGCCATGCCTCACAAGGGAATGATGAATCTGAACGGTTTCGTTCCTCACAACTTCCCTCCTCCTGGGACCTATGATCCCCGCCATTTTGGCGATGGCCACTGGTTCAGTCCCTCTTGGATCCCGACCAGGGGTAGAGGATATGGTGGCGGGTATCGGGGAAGGGGAGGACGCAGAGGCAACTCTAACAATTACAACAATCGAGGTGGATTTGGAGGCGCGCAGTATAATACAGGATACCCCCCTGGGCCGGCCTACTTTGGCCCTCAGAATATGGGCCCGACGGTGTAGAGCATAGGAGCTGGCTCCCGTTGCGGGAGGGAGTTAAGAATCTCAGTAGCCTGTCGAGGCGGAGTATTGCCGTGGGGATACATGGTGAGCTTTGGGAGTAGAGGGTATTCCCATTCCCTGTCAGAGGATGGCAGGATGGTTCCGGGTTGGAGGGGGGGAAGGGAGGGCTGTTCAAAGGTGGAATAAGGTGTATTGCGTGAGATGGACGAGGTTGGGAATGTGAGTAGGAATTCACTGCCAAGCAGGGTTCAACAAGGGTCACAGCAACATATAATGTCGGTTCAACATTTTTTAATACTTACCTTCCGTTTCCCAAGTTTTCTTCAACAACAACCTGGGTGTTCTGCAACAATTCTCCGCGATCAATTAAGAGAAGTCACTTCAAGGGTGTCGACAGAGCGAGATGGATACAAATTCAGATTACGCATCTGTACTGTACATGTCTAGGCACCGTATTTCTTGTCCTTGTCCGAGACAAAAAAGTCCTTGCCCGTGGTCTCCTTGTACTTGTCACGGATAAAGTCGGAGATGGCCTCGTCCTTGGCCTGCTCAGCGGCGCTCTCGTTGCTCTGGTCGCCCTGGCCAAGGACTTTGTCCTGGAACATGTCGACGGCTGATGATATCTTGGTCAGAAGAGAGAGACGAGAGATTATGGGAACTTGTGTCCCCCCGAGGGGGAGACTCACCCTTGTCAAGGGCGTCCTCGTTCTTCTCGCCCTGCTTGCCGCCTCCAGCAGCGTTGTTGACCTTGTCCATGAAGCCACCGCTGCTTTCCTCCTTCTTGTCGGATGACTGCTTGTCGCTGTCGCCGCCGGTGACCTTGTTGATAAAGTCCATGTTGTAGAGGTACTACTAATAGTATAATATGCTGTAGTTGGGATAACGGAATGTGGGGGGAATATGCGGGATACAAATGTGAGGAGAAGGCGGAGGGCAGGATGGTGTTATTTAAGCTAGCATAACCGGTAGTGGTACTAGCATCGAGCTGCCAGGCTGTAGATCACGTCCATCGTCATGCTTGGTTCGTAACATTGGGGGCAATCATGCGATACTGCGGGGGTTGGCGTATTATGACGGGCTCAAACTGGATCTGTGAATCGTGAGGGTCAGGGAGGGCCAATCTCACTCTGGCTTGGCGGGCTAGAACTAGGGATCACCAGCTGTCAGTGGGCTGTGGTGGTGCATATTCAGCTGGGCCGGGATCATGGTGCTCCGATGGAAGTGGTCAAGGTGGCTAGCCACACACTACTACTAGGTAGTAGTATTGGGGCTTTGAAAGGAGGCACAATGACGAAGTAACTAGAGGGACAAGGAGGGGACAGGGGCGGGTCTGGATCACGGATGGTGGGGGATTTTACCCAGACTGCCTATTGCTTAAATGTGCTCGCTGGTGACGTCTGTTCCAGGTGGCGGGGTATTTTATGCAGTGCCTTACCTCATCGAAGGGAGCTGCTGCCTTTCCTTCGTAGCGCAGTGGGAGGAGGAGTATTACCTTGGGTACAGCACTGATCGACCTGCCAACTTGTTTTGCTGACGACCAACCTGGTCTTTTTCTATCCAACATATGAGTGATTGGGTAGGTGCAAATTCATACTATGAATTTGCAAAGTAGATCCTGAATACCTTGAAAATTCCAATCGTAGGCCTGAACCTGATGAGTCGTCGGTGGGGCTTGGCCGTTTGACTCATCAAGCAACTGGAGGCGTGCAAACCAGTTCTTTGACCTCCATACAAAACCTCGAGCTCCAAGCTCCAACGACCACACTCTCTACAAGCCATACCAGTCGCCATCACCAGCCTAACATTCCGCAAATCTACCAATACCTCTCCCTGTCATGGCGAAACCCCAAGAAGACCTCCTACGAAGGCCCCTCTACAGTGCGCAATCCCGCCGCCCAAAATCACCGACCTATTCGCGCTGACAATAGCTCTTAGTCTACGATCTCCCCCTAAACATCCTCGACAGTCTAGCCGCTAAACCAGATGACGGGACCGTCTCAATCATAAACGAAGACGACTCGCCGTCCTCGAAAGACACGAGCCCCAGCGCATCCTCTGACAACCTCGTTGGCTCCCAGAGCTGTTCCCTCTGCGCGCAGACCTTCACCTCCCTGGAGGACCAGCGGAGCCATCAGAAATCCGATCTCCACAGCTACAATCTCAAACAAAAGCTTCGCGGCCGGAAGCCCGTCTCAGAGATTGAGTTTGAGAAGCTCATCGTTGACCTGGACGAGTCTCTCTCTGGCTCAGACTCGGACGACTCGGAGGACGAAGAGGATGAGGGGAGACAAGAGTCTACTTTGACAGCGCTGCTGAGGAGGCAGGCGAGACTGGCTAACAAGAACAGTAATACGGGAGACGGCAACGAAGATGGAGCAGACGGGGAAGAGAGCCTAAGACGGAAGAATCGCGGCAAGGCGCCACTGCTCTGGTTCACCTCACCTCTCCTGCCAGAGAATAACTACTTTGGCATGTACCGGGCCATTCTCACCGAAGAGCAGCAGCGACAGGGTGAACTGGTTGATGTGTTGAGGAAAAAGCAGCTGGAACCCATTTCGATGCCCAAGCCCGCCAAGGATGGGACCTTGCCTCAGGTCGCCTACAAAGGACCGCACATCTTCCTTTGCATGATCGGAGGCGGTCACTTCGCCGCTATGGTTGTTTCATTGGCGCCGCGTCCCGGCAAGGGAGGCACCACGACCATGAACCGGGAGGCCACGGTGCTAGCGCACAAGACGTTTCACCGCTACACGACGAGGCGGAAGCAGGGAGGCTCGCAGTCGGCAAATGACAATGCCAAAGGCAACGCCCATTCGGCCGGCTCTGACCTGCGTCGGTACAATGAGCAGGCACTGATACAGGACGTGCGAGCGGTGCTCGAGGACTGGAAGGGCCTCATCGACACGTCGGAACTACTCTTCGTCCGCGCGACGGGTCCTGCCAACAGGAGGACACTATTTGGCCCTTACGATGGCCAGGTCTTGCGGAGCAATGACCCGAGATTGCGGGGCTTTCCGTTCAGCACAAGGCGGGCCACGCAGAACGAGCTCATGAGGTCCTTCATCGAGCTCACTCGCCTCAAGGTTCGCGAGATTGATCCTGCAAAGGAGCCTGCAAAGGACACCGACCAGCCGCCCACGGCTGCGAAGCACATAAGCCAGAAACCCGCCAAGCCCAAACTCAGTGAAGAGGAAGAGACGGCTCTACTCCATACCTCACAGATACAGGCATTCATCCGACGCTCCAAGCTTCCAAGCCTACTCTCCTATCTCAAGAATAACAACCTGAGCCCCGACTTTGAGTTCCAGCCTCCGGAGCAGAGCCACCACGCACCAAGGCCGCTGCACCTCGCGGCCTCGCACAACTCCGCGCCTCTTGTTCTGGGGCTACTGACCCGAGCCGGAGCTGATCCTCAGATCCGGAGCCAGGAGGGCAAGACCGCGTTCGAGCTCGCGGGGGATCGCTCAACAAGAGACGCATTTCGTGTTGCGCGTTCCGAGCTGGGTGAGGACAAGTGGCCCTGGGACAAGGCTAATGTCCCTCCACCCATGAGTAAGGCCGAGGCGGATGGCAGGGACGAGCGGGAGAAGAAGGAAGCCAGCCAGAAGGAGGCAGAGCGGCGAAAGGCCGAGGAGGAGAGGTTGCGCTCACAAGAGCCAACACTGGCCGAGACCAGAAAGGCCAAGGCCAACGCTCTGGCAGCGGGGTTGACAAAGACACCGCAGGAACGGAGGGAAGAGGAAGCACGTGGGCTTACACCGGAGATGAGGATGAGGCTCGATCGAGAAAGGCGAGCACGGGCGGCCGAGGCGAGGCTGAAGAAGATGCAAGGAGGTGGGTGAGCAACTGTTCACACTACGATATCGACTGGCCACTATCGATTTGTCTCCAATATAACGAGGCGGATGCCAAGTGACGCTGGGAAATACCCCGTCCGCCACATAATACCCCATTGAACTACGTCGTAATTACACAGGAGTTGCCTGTTCTGGCTCACTGCTGCAATGTCAGGCCATCTCCCCCACTGCCTGTGGTATCCGGGCCGAGCCGCTTCTGCTAACGGGAGTGGGATGTCTGTGGCATCCACAACGGTCGGATGGGTCATGGACTTTGGTACATCGGAAACTTGCGGAGATTCGCTAACCGGGATGCCTCTTCAACACTGGATACATGTCAATCAATCCTACGCAGATTTGCGCACATTCTCTGCTGTCACTCGCCCCTCTTTCTAGTAATACGGGAAACACACTCCCACGAATCTGTGATAGAGGTTGATGCGAATATTGTCGATTCTCAAACACTCAACTGGGGCATTTTCTCGGCCAACTTCTTCACACCATTACCATACTCATGTCTGACCTCAAAGTTGGACCAGTCTTTGAAGCCGTCCTTGCACGCGTCACTGTAGGCGGGGATACCGCCCAGGTAGAGGAGCTGCTCCTTCTTCTTGCCAGGGATGTTGGTGCCCAGGTACCACGAGGTGTCGTTGAGCCGGAAGAGCAGCATGTCACTGATGCCCTGGCACACATCCTTCCAGGATTCCTCAGCCCCCCGCCGCGGCTCGATGGTGCGGATATGCTCGTCGCGCAGCTTGACCAGAAAGTCTGCTATAATGTCCACCTGACACTCGATGAAGATGGGTCCGTTGGTAAAGGCCGTGGGGGCTGGAAAGGGGCGTGTCAGCACTCGGGAATCAACAAATCAACAAGCAAAGAGGACAGTCACGCTCTATCTCACCTTGAGGCCCGTAAATCATAAACATGTTGGGGCACCCGCCGGCTAGGATGCCCAGATACGACCACACGCCGTCCTTCCACCTCTCCTTCATGTCGATGCCGTCTTTACCCCTGAGTCCCATGCTCGTCAGAGAGCCGGTCATGTTGTCATAACCCGTCGCCATGACCACAATGTCATGCTTCCGCTCCGCGCCGTCCTCGGTCAAGATGCCCCCCTCGGTGAACTCGCGGATCGGGGTCTTCTTCAGCCCCACGATATCAACATTGTCGCGGTCGAGGCACTCGTAGTAGTCCTGCTCCAGGCTGCTTCGCTTGGTGCCGAACGGGAAGGGCGGCTCGTCCGGCACGACAACCTCCCGCTTGGCCGGGTCGCGCACACGCTGGCGCACCTTGGCAGCCCAGAAGTCGTACAACGCCCTGCTCGTGCCCTCGTCGGCCAGCACGTCGGCGTAGTTGCCCGCCTGGAAGGCGAACCCGCCGCGCGCCCACAGCTCCTCCCAGAAGCGCTGCCGCTCCGCGTGCCCAACCTGCGAGGCGACCAGGGGCTGCGCGTCGCACGCGATGCCCGAGGCCGCCTCCCGCGCGAGCCCGAACAGGCCCCGGTACAGGCCCTTCGCGGCGCGCCCCTCGAGCGGGCTGATGTCGCGCTGGCCCATGGGCAGCGCAATGTTGGGGTTGCGGATGTAGACGGCCAGGTTGGCCGCCGACTTGGAGATCTCCTGGACCAGCTGGACGCCCGTGGCGCCGGCGCCGATGATGGCCACGTTCTTGCCCCTGAAGTCGACCTCGGAGGCCGTGGGCCACGACGACGAGTGGAGCACCCGGCCCTGGTAGGCGCCCAGGTTGGGAAAGTCGGGCTCGTAGGCCTTGTGGGAGCTGCCGGTGGCCGGGAGGAACCACCTGCAGGTGGCCGTCTGGCCAGTGGACGTGGAGATGGTCCAGCGGGCAGTTTTCTCGTCGAATGTGGCGCCGTTGACGATGGCCCCGTAGCTGACGTCGCGGGACAGGCCGAGGACATTGTCGACATGGCGGAAGTAGGCCTTGATCTCGTCGTGGCCGGGGAAGCGCTGGGACCACTGCCAGTCACGGTAGACCTCGGGGATGGTGAACTGGTAGAAGGGCACCTCGGAGTCGACGCGGGCACCGGGGTAGCTGTTCCAGTGCCACACGCCGCCCAGGGCCGTCCCGGCCTCGAAGAGGTGTGTTGAGAAGCCCAGTTTGCGGAGCTTCCAGAGGGCGTAGCAGCCGCCGAAACCACCGCCGATGACAATGGCATCGTAATGAGGGGGTTCATGATCGCCGTTGGGCATGTTGCTGCCCTGGGACCCCATTGTGGTGCGGGTGGACTGAGGGTGTATCGACCGACGAGAGGAGGTTGGTTGGGGCTCTGGAAAGCACTTTCACCAATACACCCGCAGAACACGATCTAATTCTGGGTTCATACGAGCTAGTACAGCCTTAAGATTACCGGAGAGTTAAACAAGCACAATATATCTATTCCTCGTGGCTCAGGGGTCGAGTGTCACGCAGATGTTCCCCCCCATGACGAGCTTAGCCGAGGGACTACTAGTATCCATCCACACCGCACATTGCAGTCGCAACTGGTAGGGGATAGGAATATCGAGTCCATTGTTCCCCTCGTACACTTGGCCATATACGTTCATTGACCGCCGGCAGATCCAAGAATCCAGAAATCCTGGCATTGATGTCCCCCACCTCGACGCGCGAGTGGCCCAAGTCGCAGTGCTGGCATGGGCACCAATTCCCATTTCCCCACAAAAGGAGGGGTTTGGACGATGAACCCAGGGCTTTGGCGACCGACATTTGCGATCGGCAGTCAATACAACGATGGGATACGCTCAAGCATACGTTGCGGGGGGGCTTGCGGACCCTCGCGGACCCAGGCTGATGAACCTTTAGATGATAGGAGGTGGAGTTGTTGGAGGCTTGGAGGTACGTACTATGTAGTAATCGGTTGCACGAGTCATGCTCAGTCGCCCATTGCACATGGGCGTTGTCGATACTCGTTGTCGATACTCGTTGTCGTTTATTGTGGCCACAGTCATAGATAAATGCCTTCGAGCAGGGGTCGTATTGGGAACTGCAAAGACAGCATGGACCTGGAGACCCTGAAGAGGCCGTGCTTGCTTGCTTGCCCAAGGACGACTTTGACACAGTCCTAACACCAGTAAGTATTATGCAACCACCCTATCAACTTGACAATTCACCCCGAATCCGCAATGGGTCTCCTTGTTGTCGGAAGGCTTCGTCGGGCTATTGCATGTATTACTATTAGCTAGATGCTGCTTCACCAACACGTGCTTCCGGCGTAATGGTTCAGCCCAGTCAATTGATCGTGTCCCCTGCAGATTTCCCAGATTTCCCAGATTTCCCAGGTTTCCCAGATTTCTCCGACAGCACCCCGCCATCATGTGCCAACAACGCCACCTACTCGTAATCAATACGATATTTCTATCTAAAGTTAGGCTTCGAGGCAAACTTGTTGAATTGACGGATCTCAAATAAGCCACTATCTGGAGCCTTTTGCATAGCGGGTGTCAACAACGACAGATGTTTGTATCTCTGCCTTTGCGTTGTCTAGCTGGCATGTGACGATTATGACTGGTGCGCCTCTGGGAACACGGAGTTGCGGATACCCAAGTACAGATGTATGTACGAGTACACATATTACTTGTAATATAAGTCACAAATTGATAGATTAGCGGGCATTGGATACGACTCACCACATTGGAAGATGATACCCTCGTTAACCAATGTCATAAGCCATCCCTAGCTATAAGCGCTTACATAGCGCTCCCCTGGGGTACCCCAGGTCACGTTGGTGCATTCGTGGGCTTAACCACCGTCAACTTAGTACCATGTAGGTATGCCGATGCTTGATGCTAATACCACGACAGCGCAAATGGTGGTTGCGTTATAATACTTCGCACGCGGGTTTTGATTCTTGGCAGCCAGGCAAGTAAGCATAAACGTCACTCTAAAGGCTATTGCTTTCCTCCAACCAGGCACAGTCACAAAAGAATAAGCAAACGAAGGCTTCGCTCGGCTACTGGTCTCCATATCTCCCTACTCGTACGGAGTACATTTCATCCCATGGCCCCATAATGGCATGAGCTGCATGACAAAGAGTCGCCAAGAAGGAAATGCGTCTGCTCAGCCACACCTCCTAATGCCAGTAGGAGCCAATATGACGAGGCGACACGGCGTCTGTTGGCGACAATATGGGGGGAAATGAAATGGCCGTCGCTATATGAGCCGCTGTCAATACTCATCAAAGGGAACTGAGCTATTGACCATCGGCAAATGCCATTTTGAGAATGAACCCTGTCTACTATTGCATCGAAGTGGTATAATGTACGTACTCCATACATGGTAGGTGCCCTCGGAACCTCGGGCATGGCCCATGGGCATGGGCATGGGCGCTTCCAAGTCTCGATTGTCGATGGTGGCGGGCTTGGGCGAGCGCCGACTCTGCCGAGCAGACTGGGGGGGCCACTCTGGGTCGAGCCTAGGGAGTAGGAAGGCTATTTACGAGTACGGAGGAGTCTTTGCTGAAACGGGTCCTGCAAGGGTCAAAGGACTTCTCTTCTCCGTGTTTGAACGGCAGTTGTTATCGATCTGGGTTTGTCCGTCACGTTCTTCGGACATTGAGTCATGTGCAGCGGGAAAACCCCCCGCCATGGGAGCAAAAAGAGTGCGTGAAGTGTGGTGGCGTGTTTCTGATTGCGGTGATGGGGACGAAAATATCCAGACAAGCCGGGGACGGCGAGGGACAGTCCAGGAAGGAACGCCCGGAAGGACTGGATCGAGCGGCGGCCAGCGGGGGGGAGACCAAAGTCTAGTGGGTACCTTAGGTACTGGGCGCGCGCTGTACCTGCAGTAGCGCACCTGCATTAGCGCCCTCGAGGCCAACCTGCCCCTGCCCCTGACCCTCCCCCCAAATGGGAAAAAACGGAAAGGGCTGCCAGGGTCCAGGGTCTGTCTGTTAGAGACGGGAGAGCAACATGGCATTCATCCACCTCCAGCTTCTAATACTCGTACGAGTACAATTCGCTGCTTGAACCACATTTGGACGTGCAGCCAGGTGATGCTGAGCATTCTCGAAAGACTCGAGGATGATGGAGCTTTGGGAGCTCTGTTGCCTCGGTTTATGTTTCAGGAGACTTGGCCTAAGCACATCTCCTAATAGGGACTGCACAACTCAACGGCCCTGGCCGATGACCGTTTCAATCCTCCAGATACGACCTTGCGGCACATTTGTAGTGTTCGCTGGAGCTCGAGAACGTTTTCGTCTCAGGCCCGTCGTCTCAGGGCTGCCGTCGTCTTTACTAATATGTAGCATCGTGAGACGCGGAACCGGAGAGCCTACTTCGTCGTGGGAGTGCGTGGGTCCGATGATGGCATCTCATAGGTGGCATCAACGTGGATGCAGTTGTATTCCCGCTCCCCGCCAATCCTCTGAGGCCTGGAGCCGGAAACCCCTGATCATCCGCCAGGTTCCAGGTGGTAAAGAAATACGAACGGCCACGGAGGATTGTCGTGAATCTGGTGGATGAATCTGGCCGCCAAGTGCCTTCTCCCAGTGACACCCACCGAATCAGGTGGCCAGGAGCCTGGATGGTGGATCCCGGTGGTTTTAGGCGGTAGCTGCCTGTGGTTGGATGCCCTGAGCTGCCCTGGACTGCCAAGCTGCTCCTCCTAGCCGGCGACGACACTATCGAACCACCGAACATCGCTCCTCCACCACCCACCCGCCTTAGTCGACATGATGCACTGAAACACCACGAGCGCTGGGCATGGCACCGCCCCGTTTCAAACGATACCGGTCTTGGAGCCAGACTGTCACTGTCTGTCACTTGGCCCTTGAAACCTTGGACGAGAAAAGCAACATCACCCAGATTGGGTAGTCCATGGCCGCTTCGGCAGTGAGTGAGGCTCCTACGTGGAGACAAGGGCCAAGGTCTAGAGCCTAGAGACCAGGTCGCGGGAGCATCGTTACCATTCCCCCGTGCTCCAACGACCAGGGGCTAGCATGGAGCAACTTCGCCGAGCCAATATCGAGCACACCGACGCCTTTGTTGGTGACTTCCACCATGTGGTCCATGTCACCTGCGAGCCAGTGCCCGCCTGATAACCCCCGAACTCCTTGGCAACCGCCATGTTGATGTAACTTGGGGAATATATAGATAGATGCCGGCATGCCCCATCCATCTTCTCCCCTCCTCTCCAGTCTTCCGGTTGTTCTTCTTTCGTTTGCCAAAAACGTAGTCGTACATCGCTGCATCTCTTTTTCTTTGGGACCAAGTCATTCGTTTCCTTGGCCCTACTCCTGTTGACAACTACCTTTGTCACTCGCCTTTCGTTTGATTTTATTCAATACACACTCGCTGGAACAATTGTCTTTATTATGAAGAACACACTCGCTCTGCTGGCTATTGCCGCCAGCATCGGCCCTGCTGCCGCTACAGTATGTTGACCCCCAGTACCAGCTACCTACGCAACTCGACTAACACCAGACCAGTTCGGCAGGAATTTCCACGATGCCGACCGCTTCACCTGCCCTGGCAACTCGGACAACAAGTGCGATGACAAGTTCAAGGGTGGCCTTAACTGGAAGGACCTGATTCCCGGCCGCTTCGACCACTACTCTGGCTTTGACTTCAACGGCTGGACCTGCGAAGACGACTTTGAGGGTGGTGGCAAGATCATCTCCGGTGAGTGCGGCAAGGACCGCTACCAGGCCCCCTCTTTCGGCTGCGGCTCCCGCTCCGGCTTTGACAAGTTCTCCGTCAAGGAGTTCGAGGTCGATGTCGAGTTCGACTGCCGCCTCGAGTTCCACTACGACATGCCCGACGGCACTTCCTGCAAGCACTCTTCCGACTGCAAGAAGGGCAGCAAGAACAAAATCCGCAACACCCAGTGTGGTGGTGCCACCGACGTCCACATCATCTTCCCTGAGCAGCCCGACAAGCCCAGGGATACCTGCAAGATCAAGATCCCCAAGATCGACTTTGACTGTGACGACAACACTCCCGAGGAGCCGGAGAAGCCTGACCATCCCGGCAAGCCTGACCATCCCGGCAAGCCTGATCATCCTGGAAAGCCTGATCATCCTGGAAAGCCTGATCATCCCGACAAGCCTGATCATCCCGACAAGCCGGATCACCCTGACAAGCCCGACCACCCTGACAAGCCCGACCACCCTGAGGAGCCCGAGGAGCCTGAGGAGCCCGAGGAGCCTGAGGAGCCCGAGGAGCCTGAGAACCCCGAGGAGCCTGAGGAGCCCGAGGAGCCTGAGAACCCCGAGGAGCCTTCCGTCCCCGTCCCATCCGTCCCCAACACCCCCGTGCCTTCCGTTCCCAACACTCCTGTGCCGTCCGTCCCGGTCACCACGCCCTCGCCTCCCGAGGTCACCACACCTCCTGAGATGACCACCTCTACCGTCTACACCACCACCACCAGGACCATCACCGACTGTGGCCCCGAGGTTCCCGACTGCCCCGCTCACGGCACCACGGTTGTCACCGAGACCATTGCCATCAGCACCACCGTCTGCCCTGTCTCTGAGGTCCCTTCGGCCACCTCGGATGAGCTCCCTGAGGTCCCCACTGATCTCCCCGAAGCCCCTCTGCCCTGCCCCGATGTTGTTCCCAAGTGCCTCAACACCTGGCTGCACATTGTCAAGGAGTGCAAGGACAACCTCGATGCCAGCTGCTTCTGCCCCAACAAGGAGTTCGTCGAGGAGACGTATGCCTGCCTGTACGCCCACGGCGAGACTGACGACATCATCTCCGAGGCTGTCCAGTTCTTCCAGGGTATCTGCGCTCCCTACATCCCCCAGAACCCGGGCATTGTCACTGGCATTGACACCATCACCTCCTGCATCACCGTGACTGGCACTCCCACTGTCACCTCGGTGCCCTACACCACCATTGTTGTCGAGACCACCATCACGGAGCCCTGCGTCTCGGACGGCACCCCCATCCCCAGCAGCAGCACCACCAAGACCGTCTCCACCGAGATCACCGTCCCCGAGGTCAACATCCCCACCCAGCCCGCCCCGGCTCAGTCCGATGAGCATCCCGTTGCTCCCTCCACCCCTGCCCCCGCACCCACTGGCCCCGCGCCTACTGCCCCCGCCGCCCCTACTCTCCTCACCACCACGCCCCCGAGCATCGGTACCATCAGCCAGTCCATCCCGACCCCGACTGTCTCTCAGCCTGCCCCCACCGGTGGCGCCGCTCACGTCCGCGCTGGCATGGGTGTCGGCCTGGCTGTCATGGTCATGGCTGTTGCTCTGTAAGCGGGCCGACCAGCTTCCAACTTCCCTATTTTTGGTTCCCGCGCATAGAAAAAAAAAAGGACGATCGAGTCTGTATAAACAACAAAGCACATGTACTAGCTCCCTTCTTCATGGAGGCAGCCCATACCCTTCTTACGATCCTTACGAATAATAAGCATTAGTGTACAGAAAGACTAGGGGCAGATTTTGAGGCGGAATATTGGACGGTGGAAATTTGCCAGGGAGATGTGGTTAACGCATCATATACCCCCTGCGCTGGTCTTGGTAATATTTAATATCCATATAAATGGAAAATCATGTGCTCAAATACCTACTCATATGCAGCCACCTGATTGTGAAGACCTATGATCCGGGTAATGAGCTACTCTCAGCCAAAAAAGGGGTAGTATGCATACTTTGCCGAATGAGTGTTCGGGAGGGTATACCTCTCTTTGAAGCAGCAGTCACTCTATAAAGAAGGCATCGGGTATTAACATCTTGCACGAAGACTCGAAGTAAAAAGTAAAAGTCAAATTCCCCGCTCGCTCGTCTAAGTAATACTATTTTACAGCTTGGACCCCTTCTCCCTCCGAGCCTGCTTCTCCTTGTCACGCAGCATCCGCCGCAGGATCTTGCCGCTCGCGCTCTTGGGGATGGCCTCGATAAACTCGACGCCGCCCCGCAGCCACTTATGCCTAGCCTTGTGCTCCTCGACGTGCTTGGAGATGGCCGCCGCCGCGGCGTCGTGCGAGTGGCCCGACGCGTCCTTGGACCTGACGATGAACGCCTTGGGCGCCTCGCCGGCCCGGTCGTCGTGGACGGGGATGACGGCGCAGTCGTCGACGAAGGGGTGCGTGAGAAGGTGCGCTTCGAGCTCGGCCGGGGCGACTTGATGGCCCTAGGTGGGTATTTTGGTCAGAGAGAGATGTGCTTTCCCCCTCCCCCCAACACATTGTAGGATGTAAGGGGAGGGATGATGTGTGTGGCTTACCTTGACCTTGATGAGCTCCTTGATGCGGTCGACAACGACAAAGTGCTCGTGGCCGGCGGCCGAGTTGCGCACGAGCACCTCGTCGCCCGTCTTGAGCCAGCGCCCGTCCTCGTGCCACACAAAGGTCTCGGCGTTGGCCTTCTCGTTGTGCAGGTAGCCCAGGACGATGGAGGGCGACTGCACGAGCAGCTCGCCGCGGGACTCGTGGGCCGTCACCTCGTTGCCGTCGGCGTCGATGATCTTGGCCTTGAACCCGGCGACCAGGGATCCGGACGACCCGATCAGGGGGTCCAGCTCGCTCGTCATGGTCACCAGGGGTGATGCCTCGGTCATGCCTGGGATATTGTCAGTGGCCAAACTCCTCCAACGGTGGGGTGGGGGTGGGTGGTGAGAAATGGGGGCCGTCTCCTTACCGTAGCCCTGGCCAACATGGAGGGCGGGATACTTCTTCTTCAGGTCCTCAACGAGCTCGCCGCCCAGGGGCGCGGCGCCGCTGAAGGCGAACCGCACGCTGCTCAGGTCGGTCCGGTCGCACTTCTCCGGGTTTGCCAGCATCTGGATGAGGATGGGGGGGACGACTGCCAGCTGCTCGATGCGGAAGCGCTCGACGGCGGCCAGGAACGAGTCGAGCTCGAAGCGGGGCAGGATGATGACCTCGTCGCCGCGGTGCTGGCTGAGGAGGGCGACGAGCGTCAGGCCGTAGATGTGGCTGAGGGGCAGAAGCCCGAGCATGACCTGCGTCTCGATGCCCATCTTCCTCCTCGCGGGGGTGTCGTGCAGCTCGGCCTGCATGACGTTGGCGATGACGTTCTTATGGGAGATCATGACTGCTTTCTGCCAGGCGAGAATTATTAGCATCTCCTCCTCCTCCTCCTCCCCCGCCTCTCCGCTGTCCGGGGCCGGTATATCGGTCAGGAAGCACTTACAGGAAGACCAGACGTGCCGCTGGAATAGCAGAGGTAGGCGACCTGCCGCTCTCCCTGGCCCTTGATCCACTTCAGAGGCGCGACGGGCGGCAGGCTGCTCCCCTGGGCAACCAGCTCGTCAACGGTTGTGAAGGGGGCCTTTGTCTGCGCGCCAGGCATGGGCAGGATGAAGATGGCCTCGTCGGGGATGCCAACGGCCCTGGAGGCCTTGAGGGCCGTGTCGAGCAGCGGGGCGCAGGTGAAGAGGGCGCGGGCACCAGATGAGCGGAGCTGGTGCTCCAGCTCGGGGGCCGAGTAGGCGGCGCTGGCGGGGGAGACGATGCCATTGAGACGGTGGACGGCGTGCGTGAAGGGGATGTAGTCAATCTGAGACGGCGGTTAGCAACCTCGGGCAGCCCAAAGAAAAAGGGGAGGGGTGTGGGATTTCGCTCGGGTTGCAGTACCGTGTTGAGGGAAAACAGGCAGATGACCCTGTCCCACTCTGTGCCTTCGTTGAGATCAAAGGCCAGGCGCTTGCCGATGGCCCTGGCCAGGTGATCGGTGCGGCGGACGACCTCGTGGGCTGTGTAGGTCTTGCCCGACAGGCCGCAGGTGTAGGGGTTCCGCGACTTGGCCAGGGGTTGTTGGCGGTGCTTGTCGTTGCTCATGAACTCCTCGAGGGAGATGGAGTCGGGTACCTCTGCGTGGGGGTCAGTATAACAGAGCTGGGATCGGGCACTGGCGGCGCAGAGGGGAGACTCACCAGGCAGCCGAGGCACCCAGGAGGGAGGGAGGAAGACCATGATGGGCGGCGGCGACGAGAGTGAGGAGGGCGAAGAGGGCAAAGAAGAGGGCAAAGAAGAGGGCGAAGAGGGAGAGGAGGGTGCGGAGGGTGCGGAGGGTGCGGAGGGTGCGGAGAGTACGGAGTAGAAGAAGCCTCCTCCAGGTGACCCAGGGGTCTGGGCATGGGTACCCTTATAGTATTATGAAGCAACACACATGGTAGTAGTTGGTATCCGTAATCACTGCAGGTAGTAATAGTAGTGCGTACCCGTCAAGGCCGAAACCATTGCCGAGGACATTCCCCAACTCCCCCAACGCTGGAGCCACCAATCAATGCCACCATTGCCAACCGCCAGCCGTGGTGGATACAAAAACCTGGGGCTTATGGGGGTTGAAGAGGGGATCTTATGGGAGCTTATGGGGGCTTATGGGGGCTTATGGGGGCTTATGGGGGGTTATATGGGGTGGTGGACGGCGGGGCTTCGAGGGCTGCCAATGCCATGGATGGACTCGATCACCCAATGGAGCTCTGGGCTGGGCGAGTGCTCGTACTCACTTCGTACGAAATAGCAGTGTTGCCGTCCACCAGTGCGCGGATAAAAGCACAGCAGTCTTCGACAACCGGATCACAGGTATGGTATGCTTGGCCTTGGTCACCGGATCCGATGTGTGTCTCAGTCGCTGTCAGCCATCTCGACTCGCCTTGAATCGCCTTGTGGCCCACCCTGCTGTCAGTATCCGTACTAGCTAGTATTACAAGAACGGTAAGAACTTCGGGGCTCTCGCCAAGACAACGTGGACCGCGTGGTCCTGTTTCACTGCGACCGCTACAGATCTACAGATCACCAGGTGCCAACAAACGTGGTGGAATTGACTCCAGGCACCAGGGGCTGGGCTGTCCAACGGCCACGCACGCGACGGAGAGTTTCATACCGCCCGAGAACAATTCGCTCGCTGGGTATTGTTCATAGAGAATCATCACAGCACATTGATCATCCCGCCAGCCACCGCTCCCATCGTCAACAGCACCAGGCTCAATGCCTGGCCGTGCACACCCGCGCCCTCGTCGTCCCCATTGTCTCCATTGCTTCCATCACCACCATCACCACCATCCCCATCGTCTCCATCGTGCCCATCGTCTCCATCGTCGTTCCCCCCCTTGTCATTCTCACCACCCGGGCTGTTCGTCTGCGTCGTTCTCGCTGTCGCACTGCCACCGACAGTCCGAGTCGTCACCAGTCCCGTCGAGCAGCCACGGTCAAACGACGGGCACGACGTGATGGTGTAGGTGGTCGTGTACGTTCCCGTGGGCAGCTCTTCGCTTTCCGATTGTGTTGCGGTGGGCTGCCAGCACCCCCGTGTCAGTGATCCGTACAGAGGAGACAGACAATGGATCAAACATCACCGGAGGGGTAGGGGGAGGGGTAGGGAAAACTCACCACTGGCCCGCCCGTAAAGAGGGCGTCGTCCTCGTCGCAGTTGCCCGTCACATCCGCCAGCGCATCGCTCCCACTGCCCACGGCCACAATGTCGTCGTCGCCGCAGTTGGCCGCCTGCGCAATGTGCACCGCCTCGTTGTCCCAGTCAAAGACGAAGTAGCCCGCGCGCAGCACCGAGTCGCCCAGGATCTGCTGGTCCTCGGTGATGACCAGGCCGACGGCGCAGTAGGCCGACATGCCTCCCGAGTCGAGGATGAAGTCGCGGAAAGGCACCTGCACCTCCTTGCCCGCGAACCCGAAGCTGACGCTGCCGCCGCTCTCGCGCGCCTCGCACGGCACGTAGTAGTAGCCCTCGCCGTCGTCCACGACCCCCAGAGCCTGCAGGATGGGCGCCGCCGCCGCGTAGTGCATCCGCGTGAGCGTCGACCCGGAGTCGAGCATCACGTTGCGGTCCGGGCCCTCCAGCTCGTACGCGTACAGCTTGTCCAGCCGCAGGCCCATCGTGTCCAGCTCCACCGCCAGCCGGAACTCGCCCTGCTGCCCGCGGATCACCGGCAGCGTCTCCAGGCGCCCGATGAACTTGCTGCGGTCGACCCCTCCGTAGATGAGCGCCCCCGTCTGCGCCTCGGCGTGCCGCAGGTCCAGCGCGAAGAGCCGGCTCTCGATGATGCCCTGCTCAGCCATGCTGTGCAGCACCATCGAGTACGGCTTGTCGCCGCCGAACCCGCGCTCCACGTCGGGCGCGAGCCCGAAGATGCCCTGCGACTGGCCCTCGCTCGCCGTGGCGACGCCAAAGGTCTGGTTCACGATGGTGGCATCGCCGAGCGTGATGGTGTCGCGGTAGTACTGGATGTTGACCGACGTGAGCGTCTGAGGATCTGTTGGGTCGCCGTACGTGATCTCCCCCCGGCCCAGTGGTCCCACCGCGGGAGTCTTGGAGTCATCCGGGTCGTAGAATCCATATGATAAACACTCCTCAGCCTGGTACTGCGTGCCGGCGGTGCTGCAGTCGGGATTGACCCACAGCTCGTTGGACCCCGTGTCGACGAGGACCGTGATAGACTGTGGGGGAGTCCCAAACTCGACTGCACAGGGTGCAGGGCTGCGTCAGACAATTCCTTTGCTACACGAGTTTTGTTTTTGGCTCCAACCTACTTTCGGTCGCATAAAAGAAGTCCTCGTTGTCTAGGACGGTCAGGATCGGGTCCTCGCCGTCCCTCTTGGACTTGCGGGCCCGTTCCACCGTCCCAACAGGCACCTTGAGGAAGCCATTGCCCTTGACGGCTCGGGGGAAGCGCCCAGCGTCCACCGCGTTGCTCGCCAGCAGCACCAGTGCCAGGAAGAGTGTCAGCGACTGCATCTTGACGAGTGTGCTGGGTGCGTCTCGGCGCCAGGACGAGGCCATCGGGACGTCCAGCCAGCCCGGGCGCCAGGGTCCTGCTCAGCTTTATACATGCATATCAATAGTACGGGTGGAAGGGGAAGGGGGGCTGTTGGATGACCCGACTGCATGTCACTACTGCCTTGGCTTGTCACAGCCAAGCACAGCGTCCACGGGCTGAGGGCGATCAGCTGCACCCTTCCGTGCGGCACAGTGCCACGGTCTCATAATTGACGACGCGGGGAGGGCGGTCTCGCGATGATGTGTTGTCCATGATCCATTGGTCTCTTGGTTTGGCAGTCCAGCAGGAGACTCATACGACCTGAGATATCATCAAGAAGTCGGATAGTAAATTCGAAGCTTTTCTATCCAACGTAGCTGCGAGTTCTGATCGTCGCTAATGCTGACCTTCAGCTTGAATGCAGCTGTTGGAGGCCCCTCTGGTGCGGCTGAATGCATTGCATTAGTGGTGGCGCTTCTTGGTCCTTGGGTTGCCCCCAGATCGAGACTCCCCAATGCTTATTTGCACCTCATGGCCAGGCACCAACGCACCGCTGTCGGTGTCTCGTACTCGTAAGGGTGAATGTGTGGTGCCAGCCTGAGGCGGCAGTATTGCGCCCAGAGACGAGGGAGCTCGCTGTGATAGCGGTTGGTGTTGACGACAGCACAGAAGACGCATTTGAGAGCCTCCGCCTGACCATGAAGACTCTATAACCATCCCATATGTAGTATTATACAGGGCATGCCATCTATGATGCATTTATACATCCAAGGTCGTCGCCTTGGCTCCATCCCAGCGTCCCTCAAGCCTTGCCTGTCCCAGACACCAGCAGGACGACGCTCGCCAGCTGCCTCATGACGTCCTCCTTGTTCACGTCGTGCGTGTCCTCAACCTCTCCCCACTGCCCAGCCTGCCACGCCACCTCCAATCCCGTAGCCGTGGCAGCCTCCTCGGCGCCAAATCGTCCCATCGTCCCTGGCTCCCCAACGTTGGCCGAGCCCTCGCTCCACTCCGCCACGAGCCTCGCTGCCGCGATCAGACTCTTGCCCGCGAGGACAGCCCGCTCCAGCCCCGCAATCTCCCACGCGTCAAGCCCCAGGATCCACCCCTTGACGACGTCCCGCATGCCCTCGCGCTGCGGCTGGGGGAAGATGGTGTCCCCGTCCAGGACGGGCCGGATCTCGACGCCCGGCCAGACATGCGTCGTCAGGAACGCCGAGACCTCCTCCGCCGCCTTCTTCTGCACGTCGCGCAGCGACTCACCGGCGTCGTTCCTCAGGTCGTAAGGCCCCGCGGGGGGCGCCCAGCACAGCAGCGAGTCCGTGTCCAGGTACCGCAGCACCGTCGTGGCGATGGCCGCGCGGATCTTGGAGTCCTCGGGGGTCTTGGCGCTGTCGTCGGCCTGGATGTCGAGGGCTCGGCAGACCAGGCTGGTCAGCGGGATGAGGTGCTGCCTGGTGGCCTCCTGCGCCGAGGTCAGGAGGTCCCACTCGAGCGCGAGGGCCGACGCGAGGTTGGTCTTGGAAAGGGGCAGTCGGATGATCTCCTTGGTCTCGGGGTGGCGCAGTGGCCTCTGATCAAGCTTCACCTCCAGGGCGCCTTTTCTTACCGTTAGCATTGGCCCCGTATCCAAGTTGTCAAAGGGCAAGCAAGATCCCCAGGTAGTGCCATCACTCACCATCGATTTCGCAGACCCGGACGTCGGTCCAGAACCTGCTCTTCAGCGCATAGGACTTTCCATCCTTGCTGCTGCGGATCTCTTTGGCGTGCTTCAGGACCTCTGCCTGTCTCCTGCGGCGCTCAACGCGCTGGTACGCGCCGGCGGTAGGCCCTGCCGGCGCCTCGGGGGGAGGACCGGTGCCGACGATGGGCGCGACGTTTGCACCCCTGGCAACGGTCGAATGGATCGGGCGGACAAACCGCGCGGCATTGAGCAGCCGCGGCACCGACCGTAGCGGTATTCGAGCAGGTGGCTTCATGTCTGCGTGGGGATGTTGAGTGTGTAAGTGTGGGTGGTTGACAGGCCGGGCCAAATTTTCGGGACCAAGTAGGCGCGAATCGGCGCTGCGAATGACATCAGGCGTGGAGTTGGGAGCTCTGACTCGGTCGAGGAACTCAAAAGGGGGCCCCGTCCAGCCCCCAGACTGCCATCCCACCAGGGAGCCCACCCCCGTGGGCTCAATGATTTTATTATGCTACATCGTAATCTCCAAGACACTGGACTGAGGTAGAGGCGGCCTTGATATAGTATGCCTTGGCGGCGGTCTTTGTTTAGTGGTCGTCTACGGTTCCGAACCAAGTAACGGTTCTTAGGGATTCACCTACTACTATTTTCGAATGATGTGAAGATAAACCCGTGCCATTGGGAGTATTACGCTGGTACTTTCCACGATTACTCAATTCTTCATCAGTTGGTTATTATTACTTTTTAACTCGATATGAGAAGGAATACTTGGCATGTTGATCATCGTTGCAATTCAACGTCCTTCAAGCTACCTACGGAGTAAGCTAAAGAAGACACGACGCACAAGTGGTGGGGCTCGCCAGTCATGCCATCACGTGATTGCACCTCCCCATCCCTGAGGTCCCTACGGGCGACGTGGTGATTCCTGGCCATGCCCCCGAATTCCCATCGACAACGGCTACGAACCACGTTACCCCCGACCTAGCCGCCCAAGATGAGCTACGGCAAGAAGGACGAAGATGCCGATCTGGGCCTGGTCAAGGTGGATCGTACCCAGGTCTTCCAAGAAGGTGAGAAAGGAACAATCGCCCTGCGTTGGCTCCCCACAGTCCAGCTAAATGGCGGACAGCCCGACTCTTCAACAGTTCCCCGATCCAGCCGCGAAGATGTCGCATTCTCCTGACCAAGATTGCCCTTCTCCTCTACACGGGGGAGAAGTTCCCCCAGAACGAAGCCACGACCCTCTTCTTCGGCATCTCCAAGCTGTTCCAGAACAAGGACCCCAGCCTGCGACAGATGGTCCACCTCGTCATCAAGGAGCTGGCCAACTCGGCCGAGGATATCATCATGGTCACTAGTACGATTATGAAGGATACTGGCGGCAGCACAGACGCCATCTTCCGTCCCAATGCGATCAGGGCCCTGTGCCGCATCATTGACGTTTGTGGCCCAATCCGACGCGCAGCTCCCTACCTACCCCAGAGTTCTAACAGTGTGTGAACTAGGCCACCACCGTCCAATCGATCGAGCGTGTGATGAAGACTGCCATTGTCGATAAGAACCCCTCCGTGTCGTCCGCCGCCCTCGTTTCGTCCTACCATCTCCTCCCAATCGCCAAGGATGTCGTCCGCCGTTGGCAGAGCGAGACCCAGGAGGCTGCTGCTGGTTCCAAGTCCTCCAGTGGCTTCTCCCTTGGATTCTCCTCGTCCAGCGGCCAGATGCCCATGAACAACTCGACAATGTCCCAGTACCATGCCATTGGGCTCCTGTACCAGATGCGCATGCACGACCGAATGGCTCTGGTCAAGATGGTTCAGCAGTTCGGCGCCGCTGGCGCTGTTAAGAACCCCGCGGCCCTGGTGATGCTGGTGCGACTGGCCGCCCAGCTTGCCGAGGAGGACCCTTCGCTCAGGAAACCCATGATGCAGCTCCTGGACGGCTGGCTTCGCCATAAGAGTGAGATGGTCAACTTCGAGGCTGCCAAGGCCATCTGTGACATGAGGGACGTCACCGACGCCGAGGTCAACCAGGCTGTTCACGTGTTGCAGCTGTTCCTCACCTCCCCCAGGGCCGTCACCAAGTTCGCGGCCCTCCGAATCCTCCACAACTTTGCCTCCTTCAAGCCCCAGGCTGTCAACGTCTGCAACCCCGATATTGAGCTGCTCATCTCCAACACCAACCGGTCGATTGCGACGTTTGCCATCACAACTCTGCTCAAGACCGGCAACGAGGCCAGCGTGGACCGGCTTATGAAGCAGGTCTCTGGCTTCATGTCCGAGATCACCGACGAGTTCAAGATCACTATTGTCGAGGCAATCCGCACCCTCTGCCTCAAGTTCCCCAGCAAGCAGGCTGGCATGCTAACATTCCTAAGCGGCATCCTGCGCGACGAAGGTGGCTACGACTTCAAGCGGGCCGTCGTGGAGAGCATGTTCGACCTGATCAAGTTCGTCCCCGACTCCAAGGAGGACGCTCTTGCACATCTCTGCGAGTTCATCGAGGATTGCGAGTTCACCAAGCTGGCGGTCCGCATTCTTCACCTCATTGGTCTGGAGGGGCCCAAGACTACCCAGCCGACCAAGTATATCCGTTACATCTATAACCGCGTGGTCCTCGAGAACGCCATCGTCCGTGCTGCCGCCGTCACCGCGCTTGCCAAGTTTGGCGTTGGTCAGAAGGATCCCGATGTTAAGAGCAGCGTCAGGGTGCTCCTCACGCGCTGCTTGGATGATGTCGATGACGAGGTCCGAGACCGTGCGGCCCTCAACCTGAAGCTCATGGGCGAGGAGGATGACGATATGGCTCGCGAATTTGTCAAGAACGGTAAGCAATTCTTCTTGTCCCAAGTTGTGGGCCGTAACTAACCTGCCTAGACTCCATGTTTTCTCTGCCAACCTTTGAGCACCAGCTCGTCATGTACGTCACTTCAGAGGATCCGTCAGCTTTCGAAGCCCCCTTCGACATCTCCAAGATCCCCGTCGTCACAAGGGAGCAGGCCGATGCCGAGGACAGGACAAAGAAGCTCACGGCCACGGCCCCGACGCTCAAGGCCCCCAAGATGGGCGATGCCAAGCCCGCTGCCACCGGAGCCGAGGCTGCAGCATCCGCGTCCGCCCTGGCCCAGCGATACGCCCAGGAGCTGTCGGAAATCCCCGAGATCGACAGCTTTGGCGCCGTCCTCAAGTCGTCGCCGGTCATTGAGCTCACCGAGGCTGAGACCGAGTACGTTGTTACCCTGGTCAAGCACATTTTCAAGAACCACGTTGTCCTGCAATTCGAGATCAAGAACACGCTCCCGGAGACTGTTCTGGAGAATGTCTCGGTCGTGGCGACGCCGTCCGAGGAGGACGAGCTCGAGGAGGCTTTTATCATGGAGGCCGCCCGCCTGCCCACCGACGAGCCCGGAAAGGTCTATGTTGCGTTCCAGAAGGTCAACGGAGAGAACTCTCTCCCGGTCAGCACATTCTCCAACGTGCTCAAGTTCACTAGCAAGGAGATCGACCCATCCACTGGCGAGCCTGAGGAGACTGGCTACGATGACGAGTACGAGATTTCAGAGTTCGACCTCACCGGCAGCGACTACATCATCCCCACATTCGCCAGCAACTTCAACCACCTGTGGGAGCAGATTGGCGCTTCTGGAGAAGAGGCCGAGGAGACTCTGCAGCTGAGCGGCATGAAGAGCATTGCAGGTAAGTACAATTCCGTTCGAGTGTGGTGTGGCCCCCGCGCTAACCAGATCCCAGATGCGACGGAGCAACTCGCCAAGGCGCTTTCACTGCAGCCAGTCGACGGGACAGATGTCCCCGTCAACCAGAGCACGCACACGCTCAAACTCCTGGGCAAGAGTGTCCTGGGCGGGCGCGTAGTGGCCAACGTCAGGATGGCGTACTCGTCCAAGACGGGTGTGACGACAAAGATCACGGCGAGGAGCGAGGAGGAGAATGTGGCGGCGCTGGTTATCGCGGCTGTGGCATGAAACTAGACAAGCTAGGCGTTGAGGTTAATCGTTGTATTGAAATGGGTGGCTCAAAGTAGGCTGGCAACCGGCATGGCGAGATTGGTGAAGTTTTCTTGTCGCGGTACAGTCCCATTACGATCCCTTTGGCCCCCTTTAGAGTTGCAGTTGCCAGGAAAACATGAATGGTTCACTGCGCGGTTGGTAGCGTTAAAGTGGGAGAAGCGCAAGGTGGCTGGCTGATGATGACTGATGGCGAATTTTTATATATCATCGGGTTATTCGTATCATCAGCAGTATATCTAGACGACGAGGCAGGCTGCAAAAAAAAAAAGGAACAACTGGTCTCGCTTATGATTTAACATTAAGTCCATATTCGCCTCAAGCAATCCTACAGTTTGTATTTCTTTCAAAAGTCCTCTATCTTGGTGACGTGATAAGCCGGCTCCTCGTATGGATGTGCTCTGCATGAATCAGTCAGCAGGTACGGTAGTTGTAAGTAGGTGGTTTGCCCGCTGAACCAGGCCAAACCCACTTCTTGAGTGCCTCGACAGCCTGGCGAGCGACCCCCTCGCCGACACACAGGGTCTCGACGCGCACCTCGGGGGTCTCCTCGAGGGCGCCGACGGAGCCAATGTGCGGGTTAGCGGCGTCTCCCGGGCGGAACTGGCCCGTGCCGGTGGTGGACCAGCAGCACTCGGTGTAGGCGCCGGGTCCCGGGTAGCGCCCGGCGCCGGCGGCGAAGATGGCGGCTTTGCAGGCGGCGACGGCGGTGGGTGGGGCGTAGAAGGTGAGGGTGAAGCGTGCAAGGGAGGAGGCCATGATGGGTGGTTTGTGATCTGCGAATGGTCTTGGGGTCTGTTGGGGAAAGGATAGTTCGTGGATGGGAGGTGTGGTGCGTATCTACGTAGGTACAGAGGGAACACTCCGTATTGGCTATTTGTCGCGCTTCTAAGACTTCGACTAGTACTATACGTACTAGCTGTGACGTAAGTCTACGACCGCACAGCCCTCCTCTTGGCAGCGCAACGATTCTTAGTTCCGACGTACGTACACCTACAGTCGTACTACGTAGTCATCTTCGTAGCTACCACAGATAATCTTCTGCTTCATACCTCAGTATCAAGAAGCAGCCGGGCAACGAGCTGTCTGTCGCCGAAGCTTGAAACAGGTGGAAGTATATTAGTATTAACAATGTTTTCCGAACATGATAGGGGAGCGGTCTATTCAGAGTATTCCGTACCATTTGAGATAATCTGTGCGTCCCCGGCTACTACTGTCCTTGGCGAGATGGTTGCCTACTGTAGACTTGTAGTAGAGATAGGTTGTGCCCTAGCCATGGACCGCTGTCGAACGGTTGGGGCAACTCCACGTCGAACAAGCCAAACCCGCCATCCGAGGTCGATTTGGGTCTGGAGTGTCTGAAGCGAGGCGTACTTTGCGAGGACCACTTCCCACCCCGCGCCGCCCACATACGTAGTAGGGACTGACCCAACCGTAAGACGGGTTGGGGGGTTGTTGCGCTACCGAGGACTACCACTTGAGTCTGGGGTTCAGCTACCGTTCTGAGCGAGGACGGAGCGAGACGTGGAGGTGTCTCGACATAGACAAGCCGACAAATCCCTATGGGCTGGGCAGGTTGTGGAGTTTGTTGGGGTTGACACCGGGTGAGATCTGGGGAGCATCACTTCCCCTCATTCTCCTTCATCATTCTCCGCGACTCCCGTGGGATGTGTGGCTCGCAACCTCGGTCTCCATTTGACGGAGATCGACGCTGAATGATGACAACACTGGCGTTAAATACACGAGGGCGGAAGCCATCACATACCCACAGTAGTTGCTAGTATGTAGGAGTAAAATGCCCTACGGCGCCGGAGGCTTTTTGGTGACTTGAACACGTTCCCCCTTGCATCTTGTGTATCCCGCACCGCTGCTCTCTCTCGCACTGGCTCGGTGCCGACAAATCTCGACAAGACGGCCGCGACTACGAATATGCCAGGAGGGAAACCGGAGCAACGAGCATGGAGAACGAGCGGATCGGCGTGGTGATGTCCATGGATGTCTTCTCAGCGGCATGGCCAGAAAGCTGGGACTGGTGGGACTCGTGGGAGCGTCACCCAGCAGGGGGCTACAGCGCCTCCAGCGGTGGCTCGCGCACTGCCCCAGGGGAACACGGCCTGAAGTGGATGCTGACACACCAGCCCCATACTGGAGCCCATACACCCCATCTCCCAGCGCACGCCCGGCTCCAGCGCTGGCTCTACTACTCGACGGGCGATCTCCTTTCCTCTTGGGGGTTCTCTTCCACCTCAATATCTCGAATCCTCCCGCCACCACCACACTCCCACCCACACCCCTACGGCAACGCGACCGTCCGCTGGTCCTCGCGCGCCCACCGCGAGCGAGCCCCCAGGCGACCCTGTGCAAGGTCGTTGCCTGTCCGCCAGCCCCCAGCCATGAACGCCATCAAGCAAAAGTGCCGGCCGAAGCACCAGGTCCTCGTGCTCAAGTGCTATCCCCGCGCGGCCAAGGGCGCCGTCGATGTCAAGCCGAATAGCAGCGAGCTCAGCTACCTGCTCTTCTATGCGACCAGCCGCCGCTCCAAGATCCAGAAGATTGGCGCCTTCCTCGAGAAGAAGACAGCCAGCGATGCCTGGCGCATGCGCATCGGGTATGTTGCACACTTGGACGGACCCTGGCCTAGCAATTAGCTGACCGAGGGGGGTTCTTCTTCTCCCTCTCTGCGTGTAGAAATGTCCAGGTTACGCTCGGCATCCTCGCCGCTCTCATCGAAAAGTCCCCCAAAGATGTCGCCCTCATCGCCCCCTGCGTCCTCAAGATCCTCGACCTCATCCTCCGCGCCAACGACATTACCATGATCGAGTCCTCCCTCCCAGCATTCCAGGCCTTCTGCGAGCACCACGACGCCTCGTCCCTCTTCGCCGACCAAGACTATTCGAGCCAGTACGAAACAATTGTCCGCTCCTACGCCGCTCTCGCCTCCACTCAGCCGCCCGCCAACAAGGGCCCGCTCACCCGCTCAGTACAAGCCCGGTGGAGGACTGCGGGACTCAAGGCCATCAGGAGTATAACGACCTCGGAGGCCCTGGGGTCCGTCACGGGACGCCAGATTGACATGATCATGCCCCCGATCCTGGAGAATCTGTGGTCCGACAGCGATGACTTCATCGACATGCTCCTACAGCGACTTCAGCTGGAGGAAAAGGTAGACTCGGAGAAGGCGCTTCGGCGGCGAAACAGCGTGGCCACCGTCGGTACAGCTGGTACGGTTGACACGGGGGGCGATGCGAATCCTGTGACATTCTCCGGCTCTCCCAACGACGCTGACCAGCTGGTTGAGGAGGAGATCAATCTTCTGGCAATGCAGTGCCTCAAGAGCGTTTTTGTTGTGCCGAACCGCCCCCAGATTAATGCCGCCACCGCCGCTCTGCTCAAGTTTATCTTTGCCAAGGTCGGCCAAGGGGAGAAGGTAGCCAGCTTGGGAGAGAAGGGCAAGGACGACAGCGGCTGGGCCATTGCCATGTACAACGCCATATCTCGATGGGCCCCCGTCCAGGACCGATACGTTATTCTCGTTGCGGCCATGGAGACTCTTGTACGCAACCCCATCAAGGATGACAAGATGCATCACCAGATGGCCCTCGTCGCCATGATCGACTCCCTCCTTCGCTCCGACATCAACCTCATTGGCTTGAGCGTCATGGACGTCTTGCTCGGACTGGTGCGCCAGATGAGGAAGCTGTTGCGGCCTGCAGGTGGCGTGAGCCAGGGGGAGAGCTTCACGGATGAGAAGCTTGATGGGGATGCTGATGTGGGATCTCCGGAGCGCAAACATCTCCTAGATCGTCTTGTGCAATGCACAGGAGACCTGGCCACTCACGTCTACTATGCAGACCAGGTCTCGGACATGATTGCGGCCATCATTGGCCGGATCAAGTCTACTCGCTCGTCCAGCACAACCTCAACGCCGCAGGGCGAGAAGGCCGAAGGCAACGATGGCGGGCCGGGAGCCTCGGTGGTCGACCTGACGGAGAGCCAGTCTAGTATTGATGCCTCCCTCTCATATGGAAAGGGGCGGGTGTGTGCTCTAAAGGTCATCAAGGCCATTCTCCTCGTTGCCAACCCCAAGACCAAGATCAGCGGCAACATGGATCTCTTGAGGAACCGGGTGCCCCTGCACGTCTGGGAGGGCACACAGTGGCTTCTGCGAGACGCCGATGGAGAGGTTCGGAGGGCCTATGTTGACGCATTTAGCACTTGGCTGGATCGCGAGACGACGCCGGCCGATTTGATAGCCAGGGACGAGTCACTTGTTCGCAATCGGTCCATGGCGAACAACCGTGAGCTCCAGAGTCCCGATCCGCCTCGCCGTGTGTTTTCCGCCTCGTCGACCCGTGAGCGCGCTCCTTGGACGGGACGGAGATCGCATTTTCTCCCCCTGCTCCATGTTGCCATTTACGACAATGCCATCCAGTTTGTCAACTACGAGACGGACCTCACGGTACTCCACATTCTTCTGACGAAGCTTGTCTTCCGCCTGGGCGTCAACTCTGTCCGCTATGGGCTGCCCATGATCTACCGGCTGCAAGAAGCCGTTCAGGAGATGGAACTTCCGGTCCACAAGGTGCGCATTGCCGCTCTTTGCCACGGATACTTCTGGGCGCTCTCCGAGAAGTTCGACTTTGAGGCTTCGGTTGTGGGACGGGCCATTTACAACGAGATCGTCCGGCGACGTAGCAAGGGTCTCTGGGTAGAGAGTATCAATATTCCACCCCCTCACCTTAGATCGGTCGGACTACCAGGCCAGATGGGCTCGCAGCCGACATGGGATATGACCGCACTGGAAAAGGAGAAACTTCTACCCTTCGATGACCGATCATCTCTGGTCGAGTGCATCGCCATAGGCTACGGAGAGACTAGCCGATCGCCACCTGCCAGCCCGGGTGCTTCGCCGGGACGCGCCATGTCTAACCCTATCCTAGGCTCAACAATGAGCCCTACACTGGCTGGGGACCACGAGGAGGACCTTCCAGGCAGCTTCCGCGAGCAGATGCTGACAGGCTGGTCCCGCGAGGGAGTTGCCGCGGCACTCGCGTCCGAGGGCAAAACGGAGTCGCTAAACGGGTCTCGAAGCGGTACGACGGCCACAACTCGCAATAGACCTACCACCATCAACACAGCCGGGATCAATGGCAACGGTCAGACCATCCCATCTCCCTATGGCAGCCCGCGTAACTTGCGGCCACAGTCGGCACGGATGCCTGACCGTGAACGGCATGGCTCAATGGTTAGGCTACAGAATCCGAGCGTCCGAAGCGGAAGGTCTCCGTCGGCAACCGCGTCCAGCAAAGGAGCCGTTGCGTCGGTTGATCAGCTGAAGTTGGTGCTGTCGGGGAGCATGTCTCCCATGTCTCCCCAGGCGGCTGGGTTCCCCACGGTGGAGGATGACAGCGGCGATAGCATGGTCAGCTACGACTACAGCCCGTCGGAGTTGAGCTTCAACCCGGCCACGCAGCAACCGGAGGGTGCAGCAACATCCGATGCCCCGAAGCGTTCAGGCTCCGTCTCAAAAAGAGGTCCTCTATCCTTGAACCCTCCCCACCAGAGCACAGCCAAACTCGACGGAGAGGATGAGGAGGGAGCAGGAGCGACTGTCCCTCCAGTCCCGCCGCTGCCAACCCCTAAGAGCCCCGATGGCGTGTCAATCCAGGACTATGCCTCAAGGGGCCTCAGGCGGAAGCTCAGCAGCCGCGCAGGGAGCCTGAGGATCCAGCAGAGTCGTATATCAGAGGAGAACCCTAAGACGATGGACCTGCAGGAGCTCCTGGGCCACATTGATAGCCACGGGGGGGAGAGCGGGCTGAGCAACGTGACGAAGCCGCCCTACTAGGAACATGTTTGGGCTTGTTTTTGTCCCCCCACCCCCCCTTCTTTTTTTTTCTTTGATCCAGCAGGGATCTATTATTCACAAACGCGGAGAGCTCAACAAGGGAGCTGGCGGCCAAGCATTCACAGCGGGCGACATTAACATTTATGCTTTGCAGATAGATGGAAGGGAAGGGAATTTTGTGCAAGGTTGGCAAGAGGGTATATGTGTGTACTTGTCGGCGCGAGGGGAATGAGGTGTGTGTATTAATAATATAGCAACCACTCAAGCACTACTAACGTATACAAGATGGAGATGCATGGAGGAGAGCGGCCGGAGGCTGTGGTGGGAGAGAGCGACAGGAGAGAAGAGAGAAAAGGATGGATTCAAAAAAGAGCGACACATGACCGAAATCAAATTTCCAAATGTCTTCACCATCTGTCAACCACGAGAAACCACAGCATGTCACCGACCAGTGGTGCTGCGTGTCAATGCGAGCCGACGAGCGAGGGCCAGTGCCAAGGCGAGCAGCGCCTCAAGGGTGCGCGTCTTGACTTCTTGGCTCTCAACAAGCGATCTGCGCTATGCATCGGCGCGCAGCCCAACTGCCGATGACTTGGACATGTGGGGGGGGTTCAGTCCAGTCCAGGGTGGTCGAAAAGTTGATACTACTCGAGGCCATAGCCGCGACGGTGGCCTGGGTGGGGTGAGACAGAACTTCAGCAGAGACCAAACAGGCCGAAACCGGTGAGTTTGTTCGAGGTTCGGTGAATCACTGAATCGGGTCTCTGCCAGCACGGGCCCCCCCAACATGGACGTGTTTGGCAGGGCTGGCCAACGACAGAGCAGGCTGTGTGCAGACGGTCAGTGTCGTGTCAGTGTCGTGCCAGTGTCCATGTCTCAGCCTCTTGCATCTGCTGCCAAATTCAGGCCCTGCGACTGCTGTCTGCCCGTCATTGATGGATGGCCTGAGCCTCCGAGGCCCGTGTTTGCTGCTGCCATCTGCCGACGCCCATCCTGTTGATCTTATTGATCCTATTGACCTGTTTCATCTTTCTTCTGCCTGTGGTTTACTGACTGGTTGGGGCTGTAGCTTCCCGCTACTCGTACCCGCTTCCCGCCTCCCACTTCCCACTTCCCGCGTCCCGCGTCCCCTTCTCGTCCATCCTCGAAGGCGACTTCCTTCTTTCGTCGTTGCTCCCGTCGCTTCACCCCCTTTGGCCATGGGCCCTGCCTGCATACTGGCTTCTCTCGACAACACATCCTGTCCATCAACTCCATGACCACTCGTTTCTCATCTATCACCGCTGACCGCCATTCACTCGTTCACACAGCCAGCATCACAGCACGTCAATAAGAATACCCCAGGTAATACCGATACCATCTCGATATCAGACAGGAGCCACAGGACAGGGCGAGCCAAGGACACGCCTCGTCGAGCCGCCATGGATCTGCCTGAGGATGACCCGTCACACCCAGCCGCCTCTATCCCCAACGAGGCCTACCCTGACGACGCTCCTCCGCCGGGGACCATGTCGTCACCTATGATCACTCCCACCGAGTCTATATGGCCCAGCAGCCGGAGCAACCAAAGCACTACTACCCCTGGTACCACGCCCTCAGGCCAGTCATCCACGCGCCCGACCCTGCCCCCTCTGACAACCAACACCGCCGCCACAGCCTCAGCTAACATCACGGCCGCCGAGCTGCTCCATAGACCGCCCAGCCCCAGCAGCTCACTAGGTCCACCGCCTCCCTACAATGGGAACCCATCCAACGACGTCGAGATGCAGCCCCTGGGGGCCGGGCTGCAGCCGCCTCCTCCCGCGGCCGGACCGTCGGGGCCACAGCCCGCCGGTGGCACAGGCGGTGGTGGCGGACCGGCCTTGCCAGCTGGCAACGTGGGCGCAGCCGGCAACGCAGCTCCAGCTGGCAATGCGGCCCCAGCCAACAACCAGGCACCAATATACTACCATGCCCCCGGAGCCCCGGCCATTCCAGTGCAGCACGTCGGGGCGAACGTTAAGCAGGCGCCTCCCCTCGTGCTGCAACCGCCCCCATACCCTCACCAGGCCGCCCAGGACTTCTACGTCTACTGCTGGCGCACGACAAAGCAGAAGGGGCTCACCATCTTGATCACCTTTGCCGTCGCTGCCCTCGTGCTCTTTGGGATCATTTTTTCAATTCTAAACGAGCCCGACGGCGATGGTGACCCCTCTGATACAGACAACTATGCTTACCATAACAAGTATTACGATAATTACTACAGCCCACATTCATATTACTCTTTCCTTGTCCAGGACATTGTCGACCTTGATTGAGGGATAGAAAGGGCTATTATGGCTGGCTAATAATGGACAAAAAGGGGGCCGGGGATGGACTTCACAAGCACACTGGTCGGGTGTTTCGGGGTGTTTGGTGCATACTGGCGCGGGTTACAAGCATTTTGGGCATTGATACTCCTGGGATTGAGCGTTGCATTCATGGGAAAGAGATAATTGCTTTTTGTTTTGGGTGGACAATTGAGCTGGTCCTTTCGGATATGCGAGGAGACTACATTTCTTTTCGAGTAGCGATATCGAAAGAAAGGGCTTCATGGAATAATACAAGCTACAGCGAGATAATAGTCTGGAGGCTAGGTTCGGCCCGCGACCGTTGATGACGTTTAGCTTCATAGAGTTTTGCGGGTTAAAATAGCGCCTCAGAATAATACTAGCAACGGTCGTTTGCAAAGCATGACTCGTATGGGATTATGAGATCTTCGCTATCGTGCTTTACGTGCCATGTTGACGATATGTTGAATAGGTGACATGGTACCCCCACGGGGGTTCCCCTGACAAGTTGAGAAGTAGTGCGGCGGTCAACTCGGCACCAATTTCAGAGTACACTGGCTCATCATAGACGTCGCAAGGAATACGTCGCAAGGAATCGCGGGCGGGAATGTTCGAGTTAGTCATCGTGTTTTCCGGAACAAATTTCCCTGAGTCGTAGAAGCAGTGGGTTGTAATCGTGCTACTACTGTTCGTGCTGTGTATTACTGTAGTTGTTGAGTTGGGGGCTGGACAGTCAGTCACCCGTCGCTCATATCCGGATTGCTGGCCAGGGGTCCCGTCGATCGTCGGGCAAGCCCGCCACGTGGGATGACATGGACGACTCTGTATCAAGGCCCCATTCTGCCAGTATTATTTGCATCAGAAGGGCGCGGATGTCAAAAGGTTAAGGCTGCTGGGTAGTGGTGCTGAAAAAGGAACGATGCCATGGGACGCATGTGAGTCTGTCATGTACCTAATTTACTACACGCACCTCAAGGTAGTCAACCGCAATGCGATTCGTAGACGAGTGGACAGACGATGCACGTCGTTGCATCGCGATGCCAAGCCTATGCACGCTCCCTTTTTTGGACCCTACCTACTAGTAGATATTACCTACAGACAACGGTGCAGTACGTGCATGGTATGTAGTACTAATAGCCCCCGGGATAATACCTGTGGGAAGCAGCTGGAGTCCGGGACGTTGCGGGCCAAAGTTGGGGGCTTGAGTCGACGGCGCACCCGGTGCCCAAAGTGGAAGCCGGATATTACTATTATATCAAGAAACGGGTCTGAAGATGGAGGTGTGGGTTTTTGTGCTGACCATCACCCGGTCAGGGCGATCGATTCCCATGAGATTCCTCAGTAGTATTACCTATCAGGGTGTTATTGTGAGCAAGCCAAGGGATTGTCCACATTGAGCCCAAGGAACCACCAAATCAACACGATGGAATAACTCTGTTGGGGCTGATGTGATGTAAACGTGGGTGGGCACGACTGGCACTCTTCCTAAGTGGAAGTCCAGGCGGGAAGCGGGCAGATACCGCGCATCGTTGGCGGCCTTGGAAGAGGCAGTGATGGTGACTGTCATCTACATAAGCATTAGTATAGTATCCGTAGATCCTCACCAGCTAAATCGCGGCAACCCGCGGGCGCCACTCCAACTGTTGCGCTACTCGTCGATTAGGGGGATGATACGTAATAGGGGACGTGACAAGACGAGACGAGACGGGGCAAAGTCGTGCAGTCAGGCAGGGATACCTCGGGAATGAAGCGCTGTCGACCCCGGAGCTAGCTTGCAACCAGTGGCCTGAAATGCCTGTATCATCACATCATGCATTGAGGAAAATAGCGAGAAACGGGGGCCCTGCGGACAGCCAGGCGTCATCAACCACCTGGGGACCTATTCGCCGAGTATGCTGCCGAAAGCCTTGCGGAAACTTCCCGATGAAGCGTGTCCGATAGATTGTCAAACTTCCAGGCAGCTGGGCAACTGGGGCCGGGGAAGCTCAGGCCTTGGGCCTAGCCAAGTTGCAACGGGCATGTCTGGGTCTCTGGGATGTTTGTTGGACCAGCGCTCCCAGTGCCAGCGCCCCGGAAATGTCTCGTGGAGTGGGGACCCACGAGGGTTGCAATCGAGACTGATGGGCTGCCGTTCTGGGGTCTCTCGCACAAGTCGGAGAGCCCGTCTGCTCTACTGTCATCGATTGGCCTCATCAATCAGGTTGATGAAAACGAGGGGTGAGGGTGTGACCAGGAAGAGGTGAAGATGACGGGCAAACTAGGTGCAGTTGACGGCTACCGGCCACACTGGGTAGGTAGTGCCTGCTTGCTTGCCCGCTGCCAACCTGTGCGTACCTAGGCAGGCACGAATACCTTGATAACCTGGAAGTCGTGCGAGTGCGACTGCCTGTACATACCTTAACTAGGGGCCGTAGAGGTCCCTCGGATGGGAAAGTACCCCTGGCTTCAAGATGCCCCCGGATGGAAAGCCCCTGACCACATTAGTGGCTCAGGCACAAGCCCACACATGCTGCAGGCACAGAAGCTTCCATGAGAAGGTGCCCCGACAAGCCACTGCACCAGGTGCAGCGGTTACAGACTGGAGACTGGAGACTGGAAACTGCAGACTGCAGACTGCCTGCAGGACTGCAGCTGTCCCTGCCCGCCATTTCTCTTTTTGTGTTTTTCCTTTCCCTTGCGGTCTGCCAGGCGGGTTTTGCTTTTCTATTGCTCCCTCACCCTTCCGCCTTTTTGGTTTCAGCGGCGGGTGACAAGAGACGGATCGCATCTCTTGTTGTCTCCCAGGCTCCCAGCTCCCGTCTCTTTGACTCTCTGGTGACTGGTCCCGGCAGAGCTTGCTGGTCGAGACTGGGGTGCTTGGCCGCCCTTGGCCCCTTGGCCCCCCTGCTTGGTGCCGGTCTTCAGGGGACCTCAATCTTCCGTTGGATCCCTGGTCCTCTTGATATTAACCCCTCTGCGCCAGGAGTCCCAGGAGTCCCAGGACCTGGTTGGCCGTTGCTAAACTCCCCCACAGACAGAGGAAACGGACGAGAGCTCGCACCAAACGTTTTGCAACCGCTGCGCCCACTCGCTCCATTCATTGTTGGACTTGCTGGATATTTTTTACCCTCTGCAGCCGGCGCCCTCTGCAGACATTTTCCACGCCGTCGAGCTCCTTCTGCCTACTACCTCGGAGCACCCGAGAGCTTGATCCATATGAGGCTCTCTCTACTCGTACCTCCTGTTGTCTCTTGCTCATCCTAGTACGGAGTACCGCCGCGTAGGTGAACCCGGCTCGTTACCACATCTGCAACTTGCCCCCACCAGCTCCGTCCCAACGTTGGATCGACCATTCCGTCCCTCGTCCGTCCCGACTCGTCTTCGGTAAACAGGCCACGCCTGCTGCAAAGGGGTCTGCCTGCATTTCCCGCGTCGCTTCTCCTCCCTCTCTGCAGCTCGTTGCACTCTGCGGTGCCGCAATAAAAGAGCTCAATCGCCAGCTCTCTGTCCAGCTCCACGCCAACCCTGTTTGACGGCTTACATACGTACACCTCGCATCAACAAGGTCCTCACCCACGACATCCCTTGACCGACTGATATCTGTGCCCGACATACCCACTCTACACACTACTACCGGCTTAGTTCAGCAAGCTTTATTTACAACATACTATTAGTATTAGTGCTAATAGCTGCCGTCGCTGCCGTCACCGCATCGCATGCCCAAATCGACGAACGAGGTCCCCATCGGCAAAAGCTGCTGCCGCATGACGCAGGCAACGCCGGCACCGCTCGCCTTGTCGCTCAATTGACTTTCAGAGCCTTACCTATCCATTCGCCTTTGCTCCCTCCTCGCAACACTTCTATACCGCGTCAAAGAGGCGGCGTAACACCTTTTCTTCAGCTTCCCCAGGATTGCTACTCTCCAACCCCCTCTGTGAGTGCCCCTCACCCCATTTCTGCCTCGCTGGCCGGTGATCCGCACGAGCCCATTTGTACCCTGAGACAGAAAAAAAAACGGCGACTGATGGAACCAGTGAACCCGGCAACCCAACTCACAGCATCAACCCAATGCCGCCACGAAATTACCGGTTCCAACCCAGGTGAGCCTCTGCTTTATTTGCATTTGGGCCCCTAGCTCTCAAAACTCGGCTCAACCCACTACCCTGTCGCATGGCTAACGACTTTTGCAGTCGCGAGTTCAATGTCGTGGTACTGGGAGCAGGTTGGTTGACTTCATGACTACTACCCAATCGACCGACCAGCTGATCGGCCATTCCATCGCAGGTGGTGTTGGCAAGAGTTGCCTAACTGGTGAGTCCGTCCGTTCGCGCTTGGCTTGGAGACCCTACCGCGGAGCGCTCATGCTGGAATAGCCCAATTCGTTCACAATGAGTGGATTGAGAGCTATGATCCCACCATAGAGGACTCGTACCGCACCCAGCTGCAGGTCGATGTAAGTGGACGCTATCCCGCCCAGCCACTCCGGCTCTGGCCACTCTTGCGGAGCCGGACACTGACCCAAGACATGCAGGGCCGCCAAGTTGTACTCGAGATGTAAGTCCCAACGTCGGTGACCATTACAACGCCAGGTTGATGACTAACGGCGCCCAAAGTCTTGATACTGCGGGAACAGAGCAGTTTGGTATGTCCGGTCAGCATGTATTCAAAGCTTACCCCAAAGCATACTGACAAATCCTCAGTGGCCATGAGAGATCTTTACATGAAAACTGGCCAGGGTTTCCTTTTGGTCTTTAGCATCACGTCATCATCATCACTCGACGAGCTTGCCAACTTGCGCGACGAAATCATCCGCATCAAGGATGATGAAAATGTCCCGATCGTTATCGTGGGCAACAAGGCTGACCTTGAGGAGAATCGCGCTGTCCGCAGAGCTAAGGGCTTCTCCATCTCACAACGTTGGGAAGCTCCCTATTATGAGTCCAGCGCTCGGACAAGGAGTAAGGCATTGAATTGGAGGTACAAGGTTACGCAGGTGTACTGACGTGTCGTAGCCAACGTGGACGAAGTGTTCATTGATCTCTGCCGCCAAATGCTCCGCAAGGACGACGATTACGGATACGTCGATGACGCTGACAATTACAAGCAGGACGGCTTGGGGTTAAAGACTAGGAAGTCCGGGCGACCAAGGCTTCGTGATCGTAAGCGCGTTTGTGTCATTCTATGATTTTGATTTGGCAATATGACCTTAACTCCGGCTTTGTCTTACGGATAATGGTTGTATTTTGATACCGCAAAAGTTGTTTGGATCTGGTATTAGCAGACGATTTGACTTATCTACAGCATCGGACCTCGCGGTCCATGGATATCACCAGCGATTAGATCATGACGGTTTGGGCAATTTGCCTCCGAAGGAGATGGGCTGTCCAGAAGTATCAAAAGATGAACACATCGTATGTGAAGGGGATAAGTCCTGGACGATTCAGAGTTTTCCCGCTATTTGGAGAGTGGAAGACGAAATGAGAACATGAGTTTTAAGACATTACCCATGACGCATAGAAACGTCCAAAGACCAACCAGCAGAATTTTGTGGTGTTGCAGGCTGTTTTAGACAGGGCCAAAAGAATATCTGGCCTTCAGAGACAGCTCTTCTTTCTACGGGCAATGCTGGTCTTAAGTGGTTGGAACAGTATGGAAACCCAATGGCCGGTTATATTTCCTGTTGCGGCCAATCTCAACCCGGGACTGGCAATGTGGTCGGCCGAAGTTGTCGGCCGAAGCTGTCTGCCGAACCCGCCGGCCGTTTCTCTTATGTTCCTTGATGTTGGAAGTGCCCTATTGAGTGAGGTCAAGGGTTGTCCACTGCTAGTATCTCAAAGGCAACTAATTCGTGATCGCAACTTACAGAACTATCAGCGATAACGATGCGCTCCGGAAAGACTAAGTGCCCGAGAATAAATACATATCCTCCTCACAAAAGCGCCCCAGGATACTCTCCCATGATATATTGAGGCCACTGTGTCATAAATGGCGAGCCTCTTGCGGCCATCCTTGGAATATTTACCATGACTACTGACTACTGCGTGGTACTAGTAGTATTAGCCAGCAATCGCATCAGGCCTATAAATTTTTTAGGAATACAAAGCTAATTGACAATCCAATACGGGTAAATGGCAAGATCTGTAGGAGCAGTTGTGGTTTTGTAGGTATATCCTTGGGAGGAATGCCATATGGTAAGCATATAATAGAGCAGCTTCCATCGTGAAGATCAATAAGAACAAATGAGTGCCTCAATTCTAACTTCATGTTGGAACGGTGCTCACACGACTATTTGTGGCACAGTTATATCGCCTACCTAAGGAGAGCTCACCCAACACTCTCCGTGTGCCGAGGAATGTCATGCTTGATACATGCAAGGCCGCGTCGACAAAGCGGGCCTGGGGCCGAGACCGTTCTCCTGCCGTCGGCAGGGCAAATCGGCAGCCAAGACGCGCGAGGCGATCGCCGCGCCTTCCCATCCTGCATTGGCGGCACGGGCGAAGTGCTGGACGGCTGGGGGCAAGGTGACCATAATTGGCCTGCAAAGGGAAAGAATATGCCCATGGACAGTCATCGCCCACGATGCTACTCGTTGCCCTCTGACGTTGGGTATAAGTTGCCCGACATCATAGTAATAAATCCTTGGTCCGATCCAGTCATATCCTTCGACGACTTATGCCAAGCCTGGTGTCAGCTGTATTGGGGTGTGGGAGGGGGCTATGTGTGTTGAAGATGAGTCGACGACAAAGGAGACAAGTTGTTGGGAGGTTAGGTAGGCGTCCATGTTGAACAGGGATAGATGCTCTTGCATGAAACTAGAGGGGCTCAAAGCCTCAAACCGAGGGTTCAAAGACGGGGAAATGGTGCCTCAACCAACTCATAGCTCCCGAGTCGATGTGACAGTTGTGGCCGCACGGAGGAGCTGTCGCCCAATCATCTGATCGGCCTAGGCTGATCAAAGAGTTGTCTCAGCGAACGTAAAAGAAGGGTCGGAGGTGGGGTTGGATCGTAGGAAAAGAATAAGTTGGGAGAGCATGTCATCATCTCTTCTGTTCGGAGAGATTTGACGATGGAGGAGCGTTGGGTGATCGTCGATCGGTCGCGTGGGTTATCAGCTTTTTTTCGACTTTCAGGGATGGCTGGCTGGTGGGACGGCGGGATCTGACACGGTGTGGGCGTTGTGCAACACCAAATCCATCAGTCGCTACCGAGAAATCAGTCAATCCAACCCCCATGATCCATCGTGGTCGGTGTGGTCGGTATGGGTGTGCGACCTGGGGCAACACAGAGGGAGGAGACATGACGGGGAAGAAAGCCGGGTGTCTGGTGGTGGAGGAGTTGAGGCCGCCCAAGGAGCTCTTTCCCGGAACTTGCTGACCGGTAATATAGCTGCCTGTCTTGCCCCCCTCCTACCATGCTGATCTTATAGGATCACTAACATGGACAACCCGATTTTTCTTTCCTCATCGCAGAGTCATAGCGCATTTTCGACCAATCTCTGCCATCGCTTATTAATATTGTACAGGATCTCGTGATTCTTCATGTCTGCCGTGTTCCCTGTTCTTACCTAGCGGAAGAGACTCATTGTTGTAGTAGAGGCAATCCCGGGCCCAGTCAATCCACCAACCTCTTTGGAGCCTCGAGGCAGAGTTCAGAGGGCGAATGAGGAGGCGAGAATAGATGGTGTAGGGCACACATACAGCCTTGACATGGTCACCCGGTTGTTCAAAAGATCAAAAAAAGGTTGATGTCAATATCGGTGCGGCTCCTCCGATCACCATCACCAGCATCGTCTTCCATATCCTGCGAGATGCGGTACTAGTACTAGTACCTCTGGCACCAGGGGCTGTGACGCAAGGGCCTTGACAGTTCCCGCTTGCGCAGGGCGTTGTAATTGTGGATGGGTGCGCTGGACATCACACGCAGCTACGGTAGATTCAGGGTTCTCTCGTCCGATGATCGGGACACCAATCGTATGACTGCCCCTCGTACAACGCACTTATTAGGTAGTGCGACGCGGCACAAGGCCGAACCATCGACAACCGCTAGGTGAGGTAAGAGGTCGAAGTCAGCAGCGAGGGTCAGTTGGAACTTGCCTGAGCGCACAATCCCACCCGGCCTATCTCTGAACTCCACTGGAACGCCGTGGCCGTGGTTCGCCGGGGCAGTGGAAGTGGGGCCCTAAGGCCCTGTGGCCTGTGCTCCCTGCCAGACCCTGCCAGGCTTAGCGCGACCGAACTTGGCTCTGGCGGGCGCGGACCAAGCTGCGGCCTCGATCCCACTGGTGGAGCGCCGCCGCACCTGCAGGGATCTCCCCTGTCGCTCCTGTCATGGAATTGAATTGATGATTGCCCTGAGGCGCTGCGCTGCTGATTGCCCGCTCCGGAGCCCGTCCCAAGTCGAGAGTGATCGACCCCTCACCTCCCTCACCTCTCGACGCACTCGCGGTCTCACCTCTGTACGGACGTAGGTCGCCAGTGCTCAACGGCCACTGGCCGGACTGACTCGGTGGGCGCAACAAGGGTCATCCTCTAACCACAAGGGAGGTTTTACTGCCGTGCACGGGGCGCTCTCTACTACTACATCGGACTTTTATCGTCGTTCGTACGAGACTCGCGTCCCCTCATCCTCCCGGTGGTGACCGACTGGTCCTGATGAGACCAGTACGATCGAGTCCATTGCCTTCGATCCTGTTTGTCCCGAGGCAGCCAGGCACCAGGCCGCCACATGACTAAATGCCTATTGGCCTTCCTAGGAGGGAGGTGACTGTATCTCGCAGTCTGCAGCAAAGCTTGATTTATCACTGATTGTCGGCTCCCCATATCCGTCGTACTTCCGTGCGGATACGCACCACAACAACCAGCAGCAATCGCAATTTTTGGACGACGCGTCCGGCACCACACAACCACATGGCCCCTCCCTTGTGGGGAGCCTCGTTGGCAACAACTTGTTGCCAGTTGGCGCCCGGGCACCCCCAAATAGGCTGAGGCACTGGGAACCCCGGCACGGGGAGGATGCACAGGCACGTTTTGGGGTTTCTTGATGTGGTCGAGTCATGCTACTCTTGCAGGCCTTTCTGCGGAGCGGCAAGGCATCGAAGTCTGCGATCCCCTGCTCTCGAGCTTTTTTGCACATGTTTTTCACGGGTCAGCAGCGTCCCCCTCGACCAGCGCGATGCGCACGATACCAGAGAGGCGAAGCAAAACTCGAAGTAGGGACCTGGGGTTCAGCAACCTAAAATCGAAACGTCTCGTGTGGGTATCAGCGACAAAAGGCGTACAGGAGTTGAGCGGACGCTAGGCAAACCGCCCGGAGAGCAACGACGACCTCTTTTTGCGGCTCAACTCTCTGGGCGCGTGGAGACCCAGATGTTCTCTCGCTGTCTGGCCCCCCGAGGCTCCAAGGAGAAATCCGCCTGTCAATCAGCACCAGCGATGGTGAGGGGCCCCACCTCCAAACATTCCCCCATGTCTTTCTCACATCCGGGTCCCACTCCTCCACTAAATCCCCTTCCTCGCCCTTCTTCCGGTTGATACGGAGTACATACTCGTACATGCGAATAGCAATCGCATTGACTTCCTCGTTCTGCGCAAAATCTAGGGCTGCCATCAGAGTTTTGAAACCTTGATGTCCTGAAGTGCTGACCCCTTACGATAAAGTGCTCAGTCAACCCGAGGGAATAAAGTGATTGTATAAAAGAGACGTTTACCTCAACGCCACAGGGGGCTGGTAGTCGATGTGGGAGGAGAACAGCCATAGTTTCAGGAAAGGCGTTTCACGGGCAACAGAGGCTCCTTGGCCCATGAAACGACGTACGTATGAATAGATTCTAAAACCAGGCGCTCAGGGTGCTCCAATCGGGGCAAGGAAACAGGACAAAAATTAAACGGAAACCCAATGGCCGAGTGCTGGTTTAAACGAACTGAGGCCATGGGCTGTATAAAGGTACCCTGCAAGTACCTAGCTAGATATGCCCATGAACTATTAGTAAATAATTACCGGACATCGAGAGCACGGGTGAGTCCGTCCGGTGTCCTTGTCAGTTTACCGCGTGCGGCAAACGCATTGCTCACATCCTCCACAAGATCACAGGTTCCCCCGCGCATTTTAGCATTCCTCTAGCTCGTGCCCCTTGGCTCTTTTAAGTTCAGCCGGCCGTCTACGCTCTGGCCAGTCGCGATGCCTATTGGCACGATGGCCTGATCGGGTCACACGAGGATGGGCAGTCGATACTTTCTTTTCTGGGCAAACGGGGGAGCGCCATGGCGTTTATAGACTCTACGAAGATAGGGATAGGTACGAGTATGGCTCAATTTAGGGGTGGGGGGCAGATGGTAATTCCATTCAGCATGTGCTTTCGTCAATTTAGGCCACCTAAATCTCACTGCTATGTAGCAGGTATTCATTCGTAGGTAATGTTCGTAAGTGAGGAGGATATTTGACCGATGTAGTGGCAAGCGGCCATGGGTGAGCCTCAACAGCGTTGGAGAACGAGCAGCTCTTATACCAGCTGTCTGGGTCGATTCGAACACGGTCGGGAGGTGGTGTCCGCTTCCCTGTTGGCCAGCCTATCACATTGCCAAGATTGCGTTGCTCATCCTCTTCTGCATATCCGTTACTTCGTGGCAAGCGGAACAACGATCAAGGCGGGGAAGGGAGTGATGGATACGTTTCGTAGATGGATGTCTCATATCGCCTAGGCTGGCTGATGGGAATCGTAACCGTAGTGGTTAGTTAGTACGGCTACTACGGAATACGGCAACCAAACAGGTGTCCAGCAGACGTCCAAGATGGCAAGCTGCAAGGGTACCCCGAGAGTACATCGGATGGGGCTCACTAGTAGGTAACTCTTTGTTTGCTGGATCCTCGCAGAGCCGTCGTCGCCCGCGGTGGTGGGCAGTCCTGCAGCAACGGTAGCTGTGCCTTGTCTGCAAGACGAGACCTACATAATACCTACATACCTACATATTTACATACCAACGTACTTACTTACATACATATCCGTACATACAGCTACTCGTACATACCTTGCTGCCCCAGGCCCCTGGCTTCTGCTTTGTTGGTGCTGCGGCTCTCGAGCTTACCAACCCAAGGTCAGGTAGCCGCGAGAAAGCTTAATCGTATCTCTGGTCTATTCTGTGAGCAACAATCCAAGCCTCCAGGTCCGTCCTCCCACTCACCTGCCCAGTCTCCCACGCGGGCTTCATACAATACACTCGGAGAGAGAGAGGGTGCGCGGTCGCCGTGGAATACTGCACCATAGCCACCACGTACATGGTGAAGCTTCTTCAAGCTCTGATGTCCGGGAACATTTTTGATCCCAGAACCAAAACAAAAAGGTGATTACTGGTTGTTGGCCTCCAAATCACATTGGGCCGGCCCTGCCTGTATATTTTTGCTCCTTCGGTGTCGGCATCCCACCACCCACTCTTCCTTCCCACTTCGCCACCATTCCTACATCATATGCTCCGATCACAAACCAAACGAAAGAAAAATCAGAACAGCCCTCCCATATTTGCATAGCACTCAGCTCTACCCAACTCAGCACATCTAGTGCTCTGCTGCAGCTCAATCTCCTCACGCGACCGGCGTTGGATCTGACGGGTCGGCGCAGTGCCACCAAAAGAAGAGACGGCTGCCCCTCGCTATCAGGCGCCTACCAGCCAGTGCCACCACTACTGGGGTAGACCACGGTCCACCACCACTAGACACCACTAATAGTAGCACTACTTGACTACCCGATTGCCTTCGGTGCCCGTTACTCCAGGCCTGGGATTCTGCCCACCAACGCACCTGGAAGCCGCTAACAGGTAAGCCCATCCATCACCGGCACAAGACGGGACAAACCACGCAACCGTACGGTATCACTGCGAGCACGAAGTACTTCGTACTGTACGAGTACTCCGTACTCCGGACGGATACCACAGCGGTTGTGTGCCACACACCACCGTATTGACAGTCAGCCAGTCACCAACGAACGCACCCACAGTCTCACGGTTCCATGGTTCCACGGTTCCACGCACCCAACGCATCCACAGATTCCACACAGCCTGGGAGCCCGCTCCACCCTATCGCATCGCACAGCTGCGCCAGCGGGACTCGTACCTGCCCAGACCCTCCACCTGCAGACCTCGCCGCTCCACTCCCTTCCCTTCCCAGGTTCCTACATCGTCGCATCCAGGCTTGCCAGGCGTCGTCGCATCGTCGCATTTCTGGCCTCGACAACAACGCCTGCCGACTGCGCAAATCGTCGCCTGCATCGCCCAAACACCCTCTCTCAAAGAGGCGCGCCTCCTGCACGTCGGTACCATCAGAACCACCTGCGCTTCAAATGAGTTCCCAAGACGCGACCGACAACCTCAATAGATTCATATCAGCCATTCGCGCAGGTTTCGCGCCTGGGCGCCTTATTCCTGCCATCTACGCAACGCTACCCGTAACTTCAAACACCACCGCCTCCGCCTCCGCCTCGCTAGCCATGGCGGCGCCAGGATTTCCCTCGAATTCGCAGTCGCTGCGATCCTACCATCCGACGACACAGTCTTCCTTCCCTCCCTCCCACCCCAAGCCTCCTCCTCCCTTGGCCTCCGACGCGATGAACCCAATCGGCACGCCGTTCGCCAACTCCCCGCTGCCGCCGTACTTTCGCATCCGCGTAAGCCGCCTGGCCGGGGCTACGACTGCAGAATCTGTATACCACATGTTTTTATGGTCCAAGGAGTTTATCGATGTCCAGCTTGTCCCCGACCAAAACCCCTACGGCGAGAACTTTTGTGCCGCCATCGTCAGGTTTCGGACCAGGGCGGCCGCGGTCGAGGCCAAAAACAAGCTAGATGGCCGACCAAACTTCGCCAAAACCGCAGAGATGGTTGTCGAATTACTCCCCACGAGTCCCGTCGGCACTGTCAATTACACGTTCGGCCGCATTAGCCCCCCGAGCCCTGGCGCGACCGCTTCCCCGACCACGACGTCTAACTCGAACTCCTCTAACCCTAGTTCTGGATCGCGCCCCATGGGCGGTAAAAATCAGCATGGTTTCGCGAATAACATGAACACCGAGATCTTCCCCGGCCACGTTGATCCCGACTTCTTCTCGACCAACAATCCGTTCGTCCCTCCGTCCCAGATGGGAAATCATCTTCACGACCGGACTCGTGTCTCTGGCAAGTCTCTCATCGAGAATAACTCGACCGATGAAGAGACAAGCGATCTTTTGAGAAACCCCATTGCCTACGCCGAGAATGGTGGCCCTTCTGTATCATCTGTGAATGGCAGACGTGCCACCGAGCCACAGATCCCCGTTGGTCAATTCGACCGCCTGAGTCTCAACACCTCGGGCATACCCTCATCATCCGCACCCGTGCCTTCGCCATACGGTAACCCGATGTCGGCGCATGCGAACGGCACGACGCCCTTTAATGGCACGGGCCAGGGCTACCCACCTCCCTCGAATCGCTACTATCGGTCGTCGCACTTCCCTCCTATTAATCCAGCCGACCAGAACCCCCCTTGCAACACCCTCTATGTGGGCAATCTACCGCTAGAGACGAATGAGGAGGAACTCAAGACCTTATTCTCGAAGCAACGCGGCTACAAGCGACTCTGTTTCCGTGCCAAGCACAACGGCCCCATGTGCTTTGTGGAGTTTGAAGACATCTCCTTCGCCACAAAGGCGCTCAACGAACTATATGGGCACCCCTTACATAATAGTACCAAGGGAGGTATCCGGCTCAGTTTCTCGAAGAATCCTCTGGGTGTGCGCTCTCAGCACAATCCCGGTTCGAGCAGCAGTTCTGGGGCCACGGGAGGCATGAATGGGAGCATGAGCAGCGCAGCAAACGGATTTACCACGGCGAGCGGACCGCCTCCAGGATTGTCCATGCCTCCTGGCCTCGCTCCAAACCATGTCAATTACAACGCGGCAGCAACGAACAGTAACCATATCTTTGGCCAAAACGGATTTCCCCCGAACGGGAATCATACCTACACGCAGAACGGATTCTCGACGAACGGCCATGTCCCTAACCAGAACGGATTCCCGCCAAACGGCAATCAATCCTCCAACCAGAATGGATTCCCACCGAACGGGAATCATACCCCTAATCAGAACGGATTCCCGTCAAACGGGAGCCATTCCTCCAGCCAGAATGGATTCCCACCGAACGGGAACCATACCACTAATCAGAACGGATTCCCACCAAACGGGAGCCATTCCTCCAGCCAGAATGGATACGCACCGAACGGGAACCACACCACCAACCAGAACGGATTCCCGCCGAACGGGCCTCAAAACGCATTCGGAAACAGAACCTTTGGTTGGAACCCCTCGGGATACCATAAGTTCGGAGCATCAAAGGGGTAACAGCATTTTTACCATTTTATTTTGGATTTCTATTTTGGATCTCTCTCGGGGACTTTGTTGGGATTTCTTTATTTTTTTCTTTCGAAAACGCTTGGGTTTATAGCAAGGCGCGGGTCGGACGAACTGCATCTCAGCACAGGCGTCCGGAACAGACAAGATGGAGGAAAATAAGAGCAAAAGGAAAAAGAAAGAAAAAAAAAGGCAGTACCGGAAAGTTTGGAAAGGAGTTCTGTTATACCCTTGGATATCCCTTTTCTATTTTCCTCAAAAAGAAGGTGGCTCTCGGCAGAGCATCATTATTATACCACTGGGTTGAGCATGGATTGCATGGTATTAGAACTCGGGGTTGGGCGCAGATTATGATATACTTGTTGTGACGATAATTATATATTTATATATTTGTATATTTGTATATTTGTGTCCACATTTAGCGATGTTGGGTTGATTATTATGATTATATTGAAACAGTATTGCCAGAGACTGTAGCGTATATTCCAGAGATTTGATAGTGCCCGAGTGGCGACGTTGATTGCTCTTTGCCTACGGCTCTCATGGTATCTAGATGTTGAAACCCATGGCAGGGGACTTATGTGGTGTTACATACTTGGCCCTGATGGGGTTTCGGGAGATGAAATACGAATGTACACGTTGTTATGCCACCCCCTCCCCCCTTTTTTCCCTAATGGGCGACTTTCGATATAAAGCTCGTTTGTGATGCCACGAAGGGATACCTAACTCTACCCATCAACTACCTAGACTCATAAATAAGGACTATAAAGTTTCACGTGGACTTGACGCCTGCTCACGCCTTGCCGGATCTGATAGCGCCCATTCGCCCATCATCCCATCACCCAAGCCACAGCGAATCGCGGCGGGATACGAAAAAAGGGGGGGGGAGGGGGCGGCGCGTCCCCTGCGGGCCGGACCGGGTGAGACTGGCGCGCGGGCAACTTGCATGATGCAAAGCGCTTCGTGTGTGGTGATACGGTGGTGGCTCGTCAGAGCTTAGAAGGCTCTACACCGACGTTGCGTGTGGCTTGGAGAAGGGGGGGAGGGGGGGTTCCCCCTTTTTATTATTATTATTATTACTCCTTCTATTGTATCTCGGCGGGACCATGCAAGATGGGAGGGGGGGCCGCTTGGAGCGATGCGCCGGACGAGTCGTATGTGACAGGTGGCTTTGCCCCGGACAGCCGGGGAAGGGGGTCGAGATGGGAGGGAGGGGGAGCCGCATGGTGGTGTGGTGTTTTTTTTGATGTGGGTGGGAGTGGGAATCAGGGTTGCTGTATCGGGAGCGAGAGAGAGGGAGTCACATGGATGGGCGCCTCTGCGTCCCGGAGGCTCTGCAGGGTTACACGGGGCCTATTATCCTTGCGCAATAGGGGAGGCAAAAATAAGAGAAAGAAGAAGGCTGGCTTGCATGAAAGCAGGAAAGCTATTACGGTGTTCTAGCCCTAGGTGCGCGTCATGGTTCGCACGCCTCATCTGCCCATCCCATGGTCATGGTAGCCCACAGGTCGTGGAAGACGGGCTTCTGACCCCCTCCTCCCGACATCGTCGTCGTCGGGTTTGTCGTATCGGTGGCACATAGCCCGGCATCCCACAGCGGGAGGTACTGGTCCAGGCTGCCGTCCAGCATCGGGCAGCCGCCGGCGACCCCTCTCGCCACGGCGTCCTTCCTGTCGGCCAGGTCCACGCGCCGGTCGAACTTGGTCTTGACGACACGCATGACGACGCGGCTCGCGGACAGGATGTCGACCTTGGTGTTGGCGCTGCTGGGTGCGGGGTCGACCTCGGTCTCGCGGGACATGGCGTCGAGGAATTCGCCGAGACGCAGGTCGGTGCGGGCCGAGAGGTGGTCGAATGACGGGCACTCGGGGACGGACAGGGACAGGCGGAAGGCGAGGATGATGGCGACGATGAGGCGGCTCCAGTCGACGGCGGTGAAGCACGAGAAGGCGGCCGGCTCGAGGCGCAGCGTCTCGGAGAGGAAGAGGGCGAGGGAGGGGAGGAGGGCGGCGAGCTTGGGGGCTGTGGGAGTGACCGAGGGGGCGGCGGGAGAGACGGGAATGGCGATGAGACTGCCGGCGTTGGGGTAGAAGTCTGTGAAGAGTAGGGCGAACCTCACGGGAGATAAAGGAACGGTCAGGTCCGAGGGACTGGGGAGTGGAGATGGTTTCCCGACTTACTAGTTGCTGCTATGTGAGGAGGGAGCCGCTGCCGGAGCTCGCGGGCCTGCGTCTCGAGACCGAGGAGGAGGAGACGGGTCTGCTGGTCTGTCCTTTCGCCACGGCGGTCGTGGATGGCGTCAGAGACTTCACTGGAGATGCTTGAGAGGCGGACGAGGGTGCTGAGCACCATGTCACCGTTGGCCTCTTTGTTGGACTGAGCATTGTGCTCGAGGGCGTCGCAGCATGCGGCCGTCCAGGGGGTGAAGGTGGCCGACAGGTTTCTGTATTTGCGCCAACCGACCATGAAGCTGGAAAGGGCCAGGTTAGAAAGCACACATATGTCCGCAGGATCTGGGGAGACTCACGCCCCGACAAAGCAGAAGTAGCTCAGGTAGGCACGCATAGCGTCTAGCTGGTGGTCCAGCGGCGGCTCCATGCCCAGGATGAAGCCCTGTGACGATTCCTGGTCTAGCTCCAGATCGTGGATGAGGTCGGCTGCCATTCGAATGTAATGGAAGACGTGCTTGTTCCTAGGCCGCAAGTGGAAGGGGTACCAGGCGCAGTAGATGATGATACCCTGGAGCAGGTCCAGGGTCCTCTCCCCACCGGCCACAAACTTGAGGGCCAGGACCTTCCTGAACTCGTCGTCGTACAGGCTGTGGCCCTGGAGCGTCCTCGAACCAGACGCAGCAGCCAGGATGGCGAGGAGGACGAAGGGCCGCGTAGCCGCAAGGCGAGACACGGTGGCATCGTTGGGGAGGACGATGCAGGGAAAGCAGGACAGCATAGACCTGAAGGCGGTAAGGAGGGACTCGGCGGATGAGAGGTTGAACTGGGGCTTGCCATGGAGGGTCTCGATCGAGAGCGACGGGGTAGAAGACGAAGGAGTCGACGATGACGCTGGCGGGGTCGCCAAGGCAGAGGAGAAGGTAAAGGCATCGTCATCCTCTGGCGGGAAGATCTTGTCCATCGCTTGCTCGTGAGTCTCGCGTAGCACATCGAAGGAGTCGTTGACGTCGTCCTGGACGGGCACCTCAAAGTCAATGCTGAAGGTGCTGGGTGCAGCCTGTGAAGGTGGACGAGGAGGAGGAGTGCCATTCTTGGCCCGCCTTGGCCGACGGGTGCGAGGCCCTGTGCGCGAGACGCATTCGCGCTTTGAGTCGAGGCACCTGGGTGTTGTCAGTCAAAGAACATGGGCTGCCTGCCTGTCAATGTACTGTACTGCCTACTTTCTGCATACGCCTGGCTGCTCGCTGGGCTGGCAGCGGATCTTGGTGGCCCTGCACGCCTCGCAGGCGGTCTGGTTGCGCCGGCCGGAGGGTGCCTCGTGAGACCAGATGGTATTCATTGCTCTTAGCGTTGCGAGCTGTGCTGTGCTGTGATGAGGCGATGAGGCATGAGGTCAAAGGGGATGAAAGAGGATGGTGAGATGCATCCCAAGCACCGAGATCTGCAAGTCGGCGGAGCAACGACCCGCCGAAGAGGGCTGACATCCGGCGCCTCTCGGATGTAAATGGTGTGTGTAAATAATGCAAATGCGCCCATGCAATTGCATCGCGACGAAGATCGGTCCAAAATCCACTATGAGCATAGATGGTGACCATAGATGATGATGCCTTTATATAAAACCGTGACGCCGACCTTGGGGTATCCTGTCAACCCAGACCTGACCCAAACCCAACCCAGTACTTCTCTCTCGCCCTCACCCCCATCACCCTTCGAACTTGAGCCCCGTCTTCTCCTCGGTGAGCGTCATATCAATCATCTGGCGCACCGGCGACACCAGCTCCTCTGCGTGCTCCGTCTCCAGCCCATGCTTGCTTTTGCGGTGCCGCCCCAGGTTGTGGTACGCGCAAGCCCGTGAGCAGAACAGCGTCCACTGGTTCTGGTCCTGACATTCGTTACACGCCATGGCGCCTGCAGACTCATCCTCCTCCATCAGCACGTCCTCGTCGCCCTCCTGCACACACCTGTCCCCGGCCTCGCACCCGTGCTCCTTGTCCATGTGCTCGTCCTGGTGAGCCTGTCAGCAAAGAGTAAAAGGGAGAAGAAAAAAAGGTGCAAGAGTAGCTTACGTATCCCTTGTCGTGACACTCATCTGAGCAGTACAGTGTCAGCCCCTTCTGCCCACCCAATTGCTGTACCATCTGGCACAGCGGGCACGAGATGACACGGCTCGCATCCACCTCCTTCTTGCACACCGAGCACGCCGGGAGGCTGTAATACTGCTCGTCCACCGCGTTCGCCTGCTGAGCCCCCTGCTGCTGGCTCTTATCCCGCTCCTTCTGTTCAAACGCCGTCCTGGCCCTGAGCAGCTGGTCTAGCCGCTTCTGATGCGTTTCGCGCTGCGCCTGCGAGCCACGGTCCTCCTTGTTGCCCGCAATGATCCTGTCGATCATGTCCTCTAGTCTCGCGTCCGGATCTGACTCGTACATGTCTAGGTACTTTTGCGCATCTGGCAGTGTCTCGCCCGTTGACGCGTCCTTGAAGAATTCTTCAATGTAGAGCTTCTTGAGCACCGCCGCGTCTCCACCGGCCGCCGCGACCTTGTCGGCGAATGCATCCACCCGTGACGACCAATCCTCAGACATGCCGACGGCTCGGCTGACCATGGCCACGAGCTCCTCCCTCGACCGATCCGGGTCGTCCAGTATGCTCCTCACCTCATCCTGGTCGACGCCAGAACAGGCCACGGCAAGGAACTCGGGGTACCTGCGCAGAACCCAGCGGTACCACGCCTCCTTCTCGGAGCCTATGCTCGCCTCAATGTCCCCCAGGCTCGTCTTCCACGCCTTGGCCTCGGCAAACATGTCCTCCAGCCCGAACACGACGGCCCGCCTCTCCGAGAACCACTCGCGGTCCTGGCTGTCCTTGTACCGCCCCAGCATCCTGTCCAGGGCCTCGGACCAGTGCGGCGGGCTCTCGGCCACGTGCTTCACCCCGGCTTCCACCTCGCATGACTTCTTGATGGCCGCCACGTCCTCGGCGCAGAGCCGCCTGTTCTTCCGCGCGGCGTTGAGCTCCGTCCAGTGCTCGGGCAAGGCTGGGGTTGATGACACCATGATGTCGATGGTCGCTTCTCGCCCGCTTAGGTGAGTGAGTCGGTATGGCGCTTTCCGGATGCGCCGTATGTAGGTCTCATAAGTCCTGAAAGGAAGAAGACGTTCTCATCGCATTTTTATGAATTTGGTGATGACTCGAGGGTTCATGAAGGGTCCAACGTTGGCCAAGTGAAAGTGGACGCGCCGGGACCCACCCGAGGATCATCCGCTAACCAATTTGCGCCATCATCGACGACTCCCAACCTTCAAACTCGTACTGTATTATCTCGCATCTTCATCGCCATTGTTCCCCAGTCAATTGCTGCAATCTCATCACCATGGTACGTTTCTTTCAAAGGCAATGGCCTCAGTAACGATGCTGACAACGCGCCCAGGCCGACAAGCTCCGTAACCAACAAGAGCTCGAGCGCCTCCAGGCCAAGTACGTTGGTACCGGCCACCCCGACACGACCAGCTGGGAGTGGCGCACCAACATCCAGCGCGACACGTACTCGTCCATCGTCGGCCACCGCCCGCTGCTTTCGTACATTGCCCTCGCCGAGAACGAGCCCGTGGCCAAGGTCCGCGCGCAGATGATCCGGGTATGTCGCTACGATTCGCCTTGCGCGAAATGGCTGTGAGTTGGGAGAAGAACCACCAGACTGACCTGTCTCGGCAGAAAATGATCCAGCCATGCGGACCGCCGCCTCCGAGGGAAGGCGAGGACGTTATCATCCCCCGAGATAACAGGTGATGGGCGATTGGACTTTCTTAGGTCAGGGGCTGTCACGGCACACAGGGAATTGGGAACGGCGTTATTGGAAAGATACCCAGGCACACAAATACTACAACTCGCAGCGATACTGTGTCTTATTACTCGCCATCGTCTCTCTCGTTACCACCAGTCGCTTCTTCTTCGGCCTCTTCGTCACGCCCGTTCGCATGATCCTTAATCCCCAGGCTGGCCCGGAGCTTCTTGTCCAGGTCGGGCGTCGAGTCGCCAGACACCTCCTTGACCATGCCCATGACGCCGTCGATGCCCACCTCCTCCTTTGCGCGCGTGCCGACGTGCCACGTAACCGTCTGCTCGCCGTCCTGCCCGATCGGCGGCCGGTCTACCCGCCTGATCACGTAGCCCTGCCTCTCCATCTTCTTGAGCGTCAGGTCCGTCTTCTCCGTCGACACGTTGCGGTCCGCGTTGAGCCGCACCAGGTAGCGCCGAAGCTTCTGCTCCGTGAGCTCCCCGCCGTTGAGCCATATGCACGACACGACCAGCGTGCAAAAGGCGACGTACGTGGCCTCCTCGTCGGTGCTCGGCGTCCTGGACGGCGGGATGATGGTCGGGTTGCGGTATGCCGCCGGTAGCGTCGTGCTGAGGACGTACGAGCCAGATCCCGTCTTAGGTTGTGAATTTGAGCTCATTGCTGTTGTGGACCCCTCTCGTGAGCATGCTGTGCCTTCGGACAACCCTCGTTGCATGTTTGCACGTACCTTTGCGCTTCTCGTGGAGCGTCATCTTCTCCCTAACCGACAGCTCCCGCAGCTCCATGCCCCAGACGAGCCTCAGCTGCTTCTGCGCCAGCGCAAATATCCTCCTGAACGATCGGCCTCGGTCTCCCAGAACTGCGTTTGCCCCCGTCAGCCACTGATCACGATCCCCGGGCCGTGTGGACTCCTGTCTGTCTGTACCTTTCTCCTTAATCCCGTCTCGGCGTATCGGCGTCCGCGAGTATTCGCACGAGATGGCGTAGCGGACCAGCTTCTTGGCCAGCTGATCGTCGGCGCTCTGCGCCGCCCCGGCGTCGACGTCCATGTCATCGCCCGAGTCGTCCTCAGCCTCGTCGTCGGATTCCTGGCGGTTGCGGCGCTGTCGGGGTCGGGCATCTTCGTCTGAGTCCTCGGCGGCGTCCCTCTGTGGGGGGACATGTTAACGGGTAACTTCTTCTGTCTGGGGTGATGCGCCGTACGTACCATTCGCCGCCGTACTTGTGTCGGGGGCATCTTTGTGTGTATGTGTGTGATTTCTAAATTCGCAAATTTGTTAAAGGTCTGAAGAGGCGGCTTCTACTGAGATTCTCAGAGGGTCAGGGTTCATAGAAGCGACAATAGGTTTGACAAACGTGAAGTTGAGGTATCGACTGCGTACTTCGTAGTTGGAGGGGCGAACGCGGTAGTACGCGTTAAGCTGGGAAGTGGGAGACAGAAATACGCCAGGCGACAACGCGAAACACTCTTCCCTCATCACAGACTGCAATCTAAAGGAATAATCTATATATAAAGCATAAATGTGAACATTAGAAAATAGTCTTGAAAATTATATCTACATATTGAGATTATTGGTGCCAGATTCTACTTTTACCCATGAACTCCAGCTAGGTACCGTGAGTTAGTCGTTGCTTCTTTTTTGTCTAGTGCAGAGTTATCGATAAGCAAAATTGTCAACGGCATCCAAGGGTCTTCTTCTCGAGTCGTCGCAGATGAGCACCCCAGCTTTTCTGTACCGCTCTCACGGTACCTCACAGCCGATCTGTCCCTCATGATCTCCAGGGCGATATGCGCGCCGCGCGTATGCCTCTCATGCCGAATTGGTCTTGCGCGCCGCAGGGCAGGCCTCGGCGCAAGTCTGCTGGCGCGTAGTGATGGCTTTGGCCTACGACGCTACGCCTCAGACTCGACAGGCATCCAGAGCAAGGACCTTGTCGAGGCGCTCATATCGGGCAAGAAGACGTTTGAGGAGCGAGACAAGGAAGCGAGACAGGAAAAGGCGCGTCAGACGAGACGCCGCCGGAAGCCACAGGGGAAGGGCAGGGGAAGGGGCAAGGCCAAAGAGGAGGATGAGGGCCTGGGATGGGGAGGAGCCGACAAGAGCAACAACAAAGCCCCCTTCGCCTTTAGAGGAGGCCTACAGGAGCCACTGGGAGACTCGAATTCTCCTGCTCCCAAGATCCGAACTGCAGCGGCTCCAGACGAACCGTTCCCGGAAGACTACCAACCCTGGCAGCGCCCACAGCCGAAGCCCGAGGTGCCTATCGAAACCCATCGAGATCTGCATACGCCGGAAAAGCCAAGAGAGTTGCCCGAGCTGCCCGAGCTGCCCGAATCCAACCATGAAGCCCCTGAATCTCAAGAGCCGGAAGAGATCGAGTCTGAGGAGTTCGAGCCTGAAGAGATCGAGCCCGAAGAGATCGAGTCTAAAGAGACTGAGTCTGAAGAGGCCCGAGATACCCACAAACCTCTCCCGGATCTTCGAGCACCACAGCCGTTCAAGCACGAGTATCTCCGGCAACAGCACCTCAGCATTGACGCTCTGGGCCGTCGAGTCGGGGCGCTCATTATCAAGAACCCAAATCAACTCGGCAGGAAACCCCGAGGCTCTCTGATTTTGCCCGATCAGACCGTTTCGTCGGGTGAACTGGACTGGAAAAGCATGCTACCGATAGAGGACGCAGAGGTCGATGCTGCCGCCGAAGCCTCGAAACACATTGAGGAGATGCGCCCAACCGACTCCTTAACTCTTCCCCGAAACCGCTTCCATCAGCTGAATGATGACCTTGCATTTGGGTTCACCAAGAACCAACTAGCCCTATACTACAGCCAGAGGGGCAAGACTGTCGTGCCTCGCCCATCCGAAACCCCTTCTTACTCATGGCTCATGAGCCAAACTGCTTGGAAGCCGTCGAACCCTGAAGAACCGGGACACGCGTCGACAAAACACCATCTCGCTCGAATGATCATGACAGTACAATGGGGGTTGCAGATCCAGGAGGAAGTGGAGAGTCCAGGTTTGGCAACAGTATCTGTCCGGCCGGATAGCTTCCAACTAGTTGCGCGTATGTCGAGCCCTCTACCATGGTATTCGGACCTAGCTGACAGTAGCCTAGAATCGCACACCGGAGTCCTTGATGCTCTCACGGCTGGATTGCTTGACGAGTCGATCGGCGAGACAATAACACCAACCGAGCACCACCATTCCCTCGAGATCTATGCCCGCAAGGCTGCTATCCCAACGCTCCTGGCCAGACTTGATGAGATACTGAAAACCGTTATCACCCGATCTGTGTCTGTGGAGGACCTTGACCCCAAGTCTCTGCGCAAAGATGTGCTGGATGAACTGGCTCGGGTGACGAAGACTGTCATCCAGCACAACAAAGAGGCAAAGGTAGACTTCCAAGTGAATTTATTTTTTGATGGGCTCACGCTGATCAGTTCCTAGAGACTCAAAGTTTCACGGATCGCCAATGAGGACGATCTGCTGGAGATGAAAGACGAAGGAGTCACTCCTATGGAAGACTCAGCAGATATCATATTACGGCTACTCAGGGGGCGGCCAACGCAGCGTCTGCAAAGCGAGGAGCAGATCGTAGCGCGCCGTTTCAAGAGCCAGGTTGCCATCTCTCAGGCCGGGATGCTCGTTCCTCACTGCCGCGAGAACAAGAGCATGTCCTGGCGGGATAAGCTAAGACCATGGTCAAGATTTGTCACTCCCATCGGCGCACCTGGCGAATTCAAGGGAAGATGGTTGAAGTTTGCCGAGAAGGTCCGCATCCCCGGGCCAGAACCAAGCATCTACGAAGACAATGCCTGGAACCGTCTCACTACCACTTTTGGTCACATTCTACACTCTAAACCGGAACCGGGAGAACGAAGGAAGATGAAGCAGCGTCGCCGCATCATTGCCCCGGTGGTCCCTCACCCTGCAGCCTTCGCGGAATTCATTCCCAAGAAGGAAGCGGAGCTCAAGAAGCGGAGCCAAATTGTCCTCAACTTTGCCCCTGCGCCGGGCACCCACGATGGCGAGGCTCCGGAAGTGAGACTCACGCTTCCCATTAACTCTGAGGATGACCTTTCCAACTTCTCCATGCCGAGCAGCTCGACACTCAACGCTGTTGTTCCCTGGTTCGTGAAAGACACGCTGATTCCTGAAGAGAGCGTCGATGTACGCATCATGCAGCAGCGGGAGATCCCCTTGGATATCTCAGAGCAGAAGCCTATTCGGGAGTTCTTTGCCGCGTCTGAATTCAATCTCGCGGAGGGCAGGTTGCGGACACCGAGCAGCACCCAATTTTCAATGCCCAAGCGGTGGCTAGGCAAGGAAGACGAGCAAGACTCAACCGTCGACCTCCCGTACATGTTTGCAGGTCTTGAGATTCACCAGACAGTCGACCTGCAATTGCAAAACCACATTTTGCGCTACAGCAGCATCGAGGCCGGTCAGCATGGCGGAACCCGCCAAGAGCTCTCACTTGAAGCCAAGATCTCGGTGAAGCACCCAGAAAAGGCCGTCGGTCAGATGAAAAGCTACCTTGAGCTGGTCCAGACTGCCATCGAGGGCAAATGCTGGTCATGGACCAAGGGTTCCGACCAAGTGCGCGAGCTACCGAGTGAAAATGACCCCTTCTGGGAGCGCACCTCTCAAGACTTAAACGACGCAGAGAAGCAAGACATGACCCGCCCTACCGAGTCGCCATTGATTGAAGAACTCCTGCCCAGGCCAGGCGAGCTCATTGATGTTGCTGAAGAGAGCGAGGAGGCTCTACAAAGTGGCGAGCATCTCGCAGCGAGTGTTAACCAGGCTCTTGGAGCACAGAGCGAACCCGGTGCGGAAGGCTCCATTGCCAAAGACGGCACCGGCACCAGCGTTTTCCGGGGGTCCGAAGAGGCTCTGCGAAGTGGTGCGTGCCTCATCGAGAGTATCGAGGAGTCTCTTCGAGCACAGAGCGAACCCGGTGCACAAGACTTCGTCGCAGAGGATACCACCAGCACTAGCGCTGTTGGAGAGTTCGAGGAGGTTCTGCGAGCCGGTGCATACCTCATTGAGAGTATCGAGGAGACTCTTCGAGCCCAGGGCGAAGGTAGCGCACAGAACCTAGTCGAAGAGAATACCGCCACCATTGGCCAAGAGCTCGAGGAGGCAATCGCAGCTAGCCAGCTTCTCGTGGAGGAGGTAGAAGGCACACTTCGGACCCACGACGAAAGCCGCCTCAAGGAAAACACCCCTCCACAAGCTGGATCTGCCTCGTAGGGCAACAAGGTTCAGACTTACCAAGCGAGGACTGTCGGGGGAACTCATTTGCTTGGGCGTCACGGTCACTGCTCGAATGATGGACGGGTTTGACCTAGCGAAGAGAAACGACGACAACCTCCCACAAACTCAACTTGAGAGACGACTTGGGAACAGAAAGACGTGCATAAATAAAGTTTATGGGAGGCACTATAGACAGAGGCTGCTAGAGCAGGTGTAACATTACTGGGGACATGATTTGTATAATATATATATACCTGTAAATTATCATCAGCAGTTAGAAGTAGACATGTAACATCAAACGCAGTTTTCATTATCGACCATCATTTGGCAATTAAATGTGAACGAGGCCAAAGTATATCACGGATCAAGCGGATGGTTGGATGTGTAGATTGTGGTCTACAAAGGAAAGGTCGAGTCAGATTCACTTCTACTCTAGAGCATCTTTTTTTGTTCCCAGCACATGATAAAGGGTCGGAGATATCCCCAGCCCACTAAATCACCATGTGCCCCAAGACATTGTCGCAGTATTCATCATCGCAACATCATTTCGTCGTGGAAGCGAGTACATTAACCGCTGGACATGAGCTCTTGTGGAACCCAGCCAGGGCGATAAGAGTCGATGAGAGAAACCGTTTACTTCTTGGCAGCCTTGGCGGCGGACTTGGTGACCTGAACAATTCGGTTAGCATTGAGTGGCAATGACCTGGGAGACTGGGGATAGAACATACCTTGCCGCTGGTGGCGCTAGCCTTCTCGACGGACTTGATGACACCGACGGCGACGGTCTGGCGCATGTCACGGACGGCGAAACGGCCCAGGGGAGGGTAGTCGGTGAAAGCCTCAACGCACATGGGCTTGGAGGGAACCATCTTGACGATGGCGGAGTCACCAGACTTGATGAACTTGGGGTTGTTCTCAACGGACTTGCCGGTACGGCGGTCAATCTTCTCGAGGATCTCGGAGAACTTGCACGCAATGTGGGCAGTGTGGCAGTCGAGGACGGGGGCGTAGCCAGCACCGACCTGACCGGGGTGGTTGAGGACAATGACCTGAGCGTTGAAAGAAGCAGCGCCGGCGGCGGGGTCGTTCTTGGAGTCAGAGGCGACGTTGCCACGGCGGATGTCCTTGACGGAGACGTTCTTCACGTTGAAGCCAACGTTGTCACCGGGGAGACCCTCGCTGAGCTGCTCGTGGTGCATCTCGACGGACTTGACTTCAGTGGTGACGTTGGCGGGGGCGAAGGTGACGACCATGCCGGGCTTGAGGACACCAGTCTCGATACGGCCGACGGGCACTGTGCCAATACCACCGATCTTGTAGACATCCTGGAGGGGAAGACGGAGGGGCTTGTCAAGAGGACGCTTGGGGGGCTCAATGGCGTCAATGGCCTCGAGGAGGGTCTTGCCAGTGGACTTGCCGGCCTTGGTCTCCTTCTCCCAGCCCTTGTACCAGGGGCAGTTGGTGGAGGCGGCAAGCATGTTGTCGCCGTTGAAGCCGGAGATGGGGACGAAGGGGACGGTCTTGGGGTTGTAGCCGACCTTCTTGATGAAGTTGGAAGTCTCCTTGATGATCTCCTGGTAACGGGCCTCAGACCACTTGGCGGTATCCATCTTGTTGATGGCGACAATGAGCTGACGGACACCCAGGGTGTAGGCGAGCAGAGCGTGCTCACGGGTCTGGCCATCCTTGGAGATACCAGCCTCGAACTCACCAGTACCGGCGGCAATGATGAGAACGGCGCAATCGGCCTGGGAAGTACCAGTGATCATGTTCTTGATGAAATCACGGTGACCGGGAGCATCTGCAGGGCGGTTAGGCGATTGCAATGGACAGCATTCTGTCGAGATCTGGGCACTTACCAATGACGGTGACATGGTACTTGGGGGTCTCGAACTTCCAGAGAGCGATATCAATGGTGATACCACGCTCACGCTCGGCCTTGAGCTTGTCAAGAACCCAGGCATACTTGAAGGAACCCTTGCCGAGCTCGGCGGCTTCCTATAATTCAGTTCAGTCAGCAACAGTATCCTCGGGAAATCTTAGACGCCATGATTTTTGTGGTGTTGAGGGGCACACTGCCGGTCGCACTGCTATTGGCAGGTGGCGGGGTATCCCCGACCCCACCAACAGCAGATAAGACACAAAAAATTTTCGCAGTGGTGAGGGGCAATCCCAAAGAGGCCGCCTTTGCAAGAGGGCGGCGAATTGACGCAAGTGTGGGAAAACAACAGAAAAAAAGCAAAGACTGAGACATACCTTCTCGAACTTCTCGATGGTACGCTTGTCAATACCACCGCACTGGTAGATCAGGTGACCAGTCTGTAGGCAAAGTTAGCAACCTTATTCCATCGCGGTCGACTGCCCCGCGCCTGAGCAGGCGGGGTAACAGTGCCAGGGTGTCTCGGACAGCGATGTCGACGAGCAGCAGGGAGACTCACGGTGGTGGACTTGCCGGAATCGACGTGGCTACGGTTGCGTCAGTACGATTCGAAACGGAAGCGATCAAGCGTTCTTGACGAATGTCACATACCCCTGGAGTTGATTGTCAGCAAGGTTGTTTGAGGTAGAGCAACGGTGAGGGGCTTGAACTTACGATAACGACGATGTTGATGTGAGTCTTGTCGTCCTTACTAGAGGAGAGTCAGCACCAATGCTTCACGGCTTTGGGAGGTGGAGAGGAAGCCTCTCCCAAAAGGCCACATACCCCATTTTGGCGGTATTTCCTCGTGAGGTTCGGTGATGTGGAAGTGTTGAGTGAAAACTGCGTCAGGTCAGCGGCTGCTTCGAGTCTTCTTCTGATGAGGACAATGAGGCAAGGAAGAGAGGCGAGCTGGGAGGAAAACGTACGTTGCGCAGATTAGATAGCTCGTATCTAGGTGTGCGTGGACGAAGAACCAAGAGTTTCAAGGGAAAGGTTCGACGGAGGTGTGAGGGAGCCTTTTAAAAGTACAAAGGTGGGCGGGCGGCGTTGGTGGGGGGCCGCAGAGGAGGGGTGAATCTTCGATGGTGGGGCAGCCACCTCAGGCAAAACCCTACAAGGTGCACAAGTTTTTTTCTCTGATTTCTCTGATTGGCCCGTTGCCTGTTGGTCCTGCTTGTTGTACTGAGGCGCGAAAGGCGTCTGGCCTCGAGGATGCCGATGAAACGCTGCCTCTGCGGCTACGCGACTCGGTGGATGGCGGGACTCACAGTGCCAAGCATTGTGGGCAACGGTCATGGCATTCCCCCAAGTTGATAGTGCTACGAGTAATATTACACTACATAATAGTAGCACAGTATGCCTCTATTTTCACTTTTGCTCTCTTGGTGATGCCTTCTGCGTCCTGATGTTGCCCCTCATGATGCCATAGCTGGGTTACCCGGTCGATGACTTGCAGCCCCAGCAGGCCGGGGACTTCAACCCCAACCGAGCATTGACCTAACGCCACTGCTTGCATCTGGATGAGAGCGGCTTTGTTGGAATTCTCAGGCCATGAGCAGGGCCACAGTGAGCAATTCCGGCCAGCAGCCAACAACTTCCCTCGTGATATGGTACTTTATCTGCCCTGGATCGTCAGAAATTTTCTCCTCGCGTCGCGCAGAAAAAAACAACAACCCCTCCTTCTGCACAGAAATACACCGAGTGGATGATTCGCCTGGCAGTGCTAGCGGCTGCGAGCGGGGACATAAAATGGATACCAAGAAATTTTCAATGCCGCCCAGGATGGCAAAGACCGACGGTCCATCTCTGCCCAACCTGCGACCCAGCACACCCCGCCGGTTCTGCCCAACGTGGTGGCACACTGGCAGCCGCCCGCTGGCCCAACTGGAGGTATTCCATGTGAGACGGCGTGAGTCACGGCCCTCGCTGAATGGCCAGCCAGAATCAGGACCCTTTGTGCTTCAACCAGCTAACCTTGGAAGCCACCTACACCAGGTATTAGTGCCTCGCGATGCTTCCCAGGCTGGCGGCCATGGCCAGATAGGAGAATGAGCTGACCGCCCTCTATTCGCACGACCGCCAAACTCTCTTGCGATAAATCACCCAACCTCTGCCGCCCTGCCCCTCTACCCCTCCTTTCAACTGTGTTTAGATGTTGAGAGCTTTGAGGCCAGCAAATGGCACGTCATGCCCCACCATTTCCAGCGAGGGCGTTGCCACCGCCAACCTCGATAGTGGATGTCGACGTCGGTTTCGAAGGGGACCCAGAGGCCCTGCACAATGTGCTGTAACGAATCGCTTGCTTGCTTTGGCTGCCTTACATGCACTTCCTCCACCCTTCCAGATCGTGCACCCCTCCCTTGCAGGAGGGAGGGAGGTTCTACCGTTGGGCCCAGGCCAAGGCCCAGGCCAGCCCGCCAGACTTGGAGCTCACAGACCCCCCGCTCCCTGGCTTTTCCAAAGCGTAAATACGTCCTCCCCGACGTTATAAGGTTTCAGTGAGAGCTCTCAGGCTTGCCGCCTCCAGCCACAGTGGGGAACTCCGTCGATCTCGCGCGACAAGTCTCCATCAAAGGCATCTGAATTTTTGGAATACATAGCACGTAGTACCCGGAATAGAAGTGCGGGTTCGGGATACAGAGTGATATCATTAATGTATTCCTGAGCTCCTATCATGGATCAATTCCGAAAATCGGTGAGATTTGGGGGTGTCTGCATACAATAGAAGAGTTCGTTGCCGTTCAACCCGAAGCCTCTTTAAGGGCGAAGATTCACTTTTGAAAACTATTCCCATTTAGGTAGCCGCAGGTACATAGTATTAAACCCTCCAATCTGGGATTAGGCTTCTATATATATATATCGTACTGAGTGGGAATTGAAGTCGTCGGTGGAGGCCCAAGACGCTTCACTGTGACCGCAGATTACCAAAATAGGTGCCCCTCTCAGCCCCCAGCCGGTGCCAGTCGGCGGTTTTAATTTGATATCCATATATGATTTAGTCTAGTATCTCAAAAGATCTCCCGTTTTCATTAATAGGCACTCATGACCAAAAAGGTACGGATCGACCTCAAAGGGCCTGGTGGAGCTACCATCCAACTATTCCCCGTCCAACCTGATCTCGTCAATGTCTTACTAAAACACAAAGCACTATTACCGCTATATACTGTGCTCATATGCGGGTTATATGATACTGTTCCTGGCGTGACTCGAATTTTGAATTACCTAGGTGCTGATGAGCGGCCTTCGTCGTTGTGTGCAGCCTGCGCATTATCCCTTCTCACCCATCACTCACCTCACTCTGACAACAGTCACACGCGCTCAATGGCACTCACAATGATAAATAGATCACATTACGCAGTCCAAGGTCCAACTGCCCTGACAACTAGTCAATCGGCCAAAGGCCCGTATAGAGTAATAGTAACTCGTTGGACTCCTATCATGATATGGGCCATAGCCAAGGATCTCGGTGCAAATCCAAGTGCGGGTGGTCTTTTTTTAGCAATTTTTTTTCTTTTGTCCACTCTTCCATATATATCTTTTTCCAATGAATTTCTATTCTTTTACGTCTCATTACGTTAACATTCTATTTCACCTCTACGCGGTTATCGGGTCGTTGTCTGGTCGTATGCTATCTTCTGATCGTGTCATACCATCGTGTGTCCATTCATTCCCTACTTTTACTCAGAAGCTCGCAAAAAATACACAATATCTGTAAAAGACATATACGTGATTCTATCCATCATTGATCCTTCTTGATAACCTTGGCTTTTTCTGCCCCCTTCGGCGTCTTTAGCCCAAACAACACCGCTGCGGCCACAACCGCCATCCCCGTTGCGCCCATGTTGTAGGCATAATCCCTCCCCGCCCACCAGTACACACTCGTGAACAGAATCGGGCCTATGCCTCGCCCCAGCTGGCCCCAGCTACGCAGAATACCCAGCTTACCGCCCCTCTCGTCCTCACCCGCCTCGAAACTGCTCAGTGTGTTGAGCCCCGTCACGACCGTCGCCGATGTGATGGCCAGGCATGTCGCCGCAGCGTAGAGTCCCCCGACGGTGGAGACACGGGCGAGTATGATGAAGCCCGCGAGGCACGCTAGAACGCCCGTGCGGACAGACAGCAGCGCGGGAAGCCGGCGCGTGACTCCGCCCTGGAGGAGGGAGGCAACCAGCCCGATGAAGCCGAGTAGCCTGCCATTCTTGGACGAGTCAAAGGCGAATAGCTCGTAGGTCATGAACGAAAGCGAGCTCTCCATACCCGAGAAGAAGAGGAGGAAGACAAAGTGAACGGCGTTGAGTAGGAAATGCGAGTTTGTCCTCTCCGCCTGCTTCGGCTTCGCCTCTTTTTTCTCCTTCTTCTCTTCACCCTTACCGGCCAATGCAGGGAGGGTTTCTGGAAGATAGAAGTATAGGTACACCGTCTCGAGGACAATAAGCCCTAGGCTAACTCCCGCTGCAGTGGCAAAGGGGTTGGCAGTCACCGTGGGGATGGTACTGAGCCAAGCACCGAGTGCTGGCCCGAAAGTGAAGGCGATTGAGAAGCACGCCCCGATGATGGCCATGGTAGAGCCGCGGGAGGTGCTGTCGGATATGTCGGTAGCCATAGCGGTGGCGAGTTGGACGTTGCCCTCGGACAGCCCGCCGACGACGCGACTAGCGACGAATGTACGGAAGTCGGTAGCTGCCACCCACAGCAAAACGGAGAGAATGTTGCCACACATGGATGCGAGCAGAGCGGTTCGTCGGCCGTGGCGGTCGGAGAGGGCGCCAATCAGGGGAGAGGCAATAGCCTGGAGCAAGCTGGATTGGGAGACCTGTCAGCATCGGGTATGTGTGGCCTCTGTGTGTGGTCCTCACGAGAATAGAGAGCCCATAGCTCCTCCCAACAAGACAATATCATATCGGGCCTCGATCGGTCGCGAAAAGGCATGCTTGTAACGATTGAGCGCCGTAAGAAGCCATTGAAGGAGAGTCGGATGGCCGGTATCTGCCAGGAAGGGCGCTTCGCGGTCGCGATAGAACTCGAGTAGCTTGGGGAACAGCGGGAGAATAAAGGTGAAGGAGATCTGTAAAGTTGTCAGTCACCCGCGACAACTGCCATTTCCCGAGACATGAAGCCGCACCAGATCCAAGAGGAGAGAGATGAAGATGACGCGGAGGACTCTCTTCCTCAATGCTGGGTCCGATGCCGCCATGGTTGCTGCGCGCGTACTCGCAGAGATGGAGACGTGCGCAAGGTCGAAAAACAGAGATAAAACAAAGCCAGCTAAACACAACTAAGAACAGCAAAAGGAGGGAAGGCTTTACAAAAAAGAACAGCGAAGTAATCTTCCGGGGGGAAGAAGAGATGAGGACAGTTTTCGTCCCGGGAAGTGCAACCGTCTCGCCTACGTTTGTCGTTCCAGCGAGGTTCAACGTTGGCGAATAGCGTCAATGGTCGCACCAGATCGCGGAAGGACGGAAGGAACGGTGGACCGGTGCCATGGCGGTACCCCTCCCACAGCGGACAGTCCCGCAGTGATGCAAGTACCTGCAGCAGTCCAGCCACTAACGGCCCCTGACTCTGAGAACCGGGGTCCATTCTAGGGCTCGTGGCGGCGTGGCGGGGCCGCGTTCCACCGGAGTCTGAGGAAGCCAGATCCTCAGCCACAATAGGAAAGGACTGTTCCTGGAAACTAAAGCGAAGCTAACGACGTGATTTCTTGTTCGACAAGTGTTTTATTGGATAGATAATGACAAATGAAACAGTTGTGGTGCGTGCCCTCACATGGCTGTGGTAGAGGTCGCAGTGGCTGATGCAAGTTGACCATGCATAGCACGGAGCAATCAACCCCGTGCTAGTCGGCCAAAACAAGCACTTCCTGCGAACAAATCTAAAGCTTTCCCCTTGCTATACTGGCGTCCCAGGCTGCTGTCCAGCCTCGGTCGCCTTCCACGACGACATTATCCAAGCGCCACCCGGGGAATACCATTCGTGTAGTCCCATCATCAGGCTGCGCTTAGATCATAACTCATCATATCTCGTTGACACCGACATCTTCACGTCGGTCCTCTCCTCAATTCCTTCTGTCCACCGGGTATTAACAGCAAGCTTGCGCGATATCTCCAAAAGAAGGGCGTATAACCCGTTCGATGTTGGAGGATACCCTGCGCAAGTGCCTATGCTGTCAAAGACGCCATACGGGATGGGAGGAATGCAAAGAAGCTGTCGGGATTGCAGCAGTCGGGCTGTCCCTTCCATGCGCTCTCTGACACTCTAAACTCCAGACCGGGTCAAACTTGTTCTGATTCCAGTGGGAAAACAAGGACCGTCCTGTTCAAGAGTTAGTCTCACGGAGAGCAAACACCAAACGATGTGGCGTACCAGATGTCCTGAGATTTGAGAGAATTCCGAAGGGACATTCAACAAATACCGCAAAGCCACCAGCTTTCTTGCTGAAGAATCGAGGCTCATCGAGGGAATCGTTATCATCGTGGTAACGTATAGCAGGAGAACTGTCTGGTAGCTGTTAGAACACTTTCAGAAGACGCAATCCCGGAAGTCCACATACGAGGAGTTCCACCCTGTACCATTGTCAGTCAGAATTCCTGGACCAAGTTTGGCGTTCAAGTCTCACCTGTCTCTTCCCAAACGCCGATTTACTCTGCGGGCGGGCTACTCCAAAGAGGTTCGAGAGCGAGTCCAAGTCTGTCGTAGCGTCGATGACGCTAGCGACTGCCTTGGCCAACTCCAGAACGCAGGAGGCCCATCCGCTTGCCATAAAGTCATAATCAAGCCCATGGTCCTGACCAAGGGCTGCCTTCCGAGGAAGGACGACCGGGGCGAGCCAGATGCCCAACAAGAGGCAAATGGCCGACACCCATGATAGGGAGTCCTGCGCCACCATTCCGATGCTCGTCAAGACGAACACCGAGTAGCGGCCGGTGATAGTTGTTGTTACTGTGTAAAGCGCGAGGGTTGGCTGGCCGGAAGGCACAGCCTTTGCCGATGACCAAACATCAAAAGGAACCCAAATCACAAACAGCGAGCGCTGCTCATTTGTACTCTCCCTGGAGGGGTAGTTACCCTGGTTTATCGGCGATAGTCCACGCGGTCAAACTGTTGGCGGGGGCCGCCACCGTCTCGGTGGGGACGGGGCATATGGCGGTGAGTGACCCCAGCCATCGCGAAGACTTGGCCAGATCATGACTGGCTGGAAACAGGGCAATTCTCTGTTGTCGGCGCACGAGACTATGATTCGAACAAGGACGAGCGTTCGGCGCGCTGCAAAAGGGTCCGAATTACCCGTTGGGAGGAGGTCGGGCCAATCGTCTTAGACGCCCAGCCTGGGGCCAGCACGACACTTATGCGCAACAAGGGGGTATTGGGCCTCTATACATTGTATTCCTTTGGCCAAAAGAGCGGGATGTTCATGATGTGTCCCTAGAATAGTAATAGCATGCGTATACGTGTTGTCCACCAGCGACGTGTCTGTGTTCAGTGTGAGACGGGAAGCTCTTGGTGGGATCACACCCCATCAGAGGGGTATGGGAATCAACAGAGCGTCGACGACAGTCTCTGGTTAAATCGTCCGTCTGAGGTTCCCAAGAAGTATCTAATACTTCTCAAGATGCTTGAAATTCGATATCGCAATCGTGGTAGAGAGGGGAGTTGGTTGCCCCACGTGGTTGACACGCTGCAATCCAGACCGCCTTAACCGCGCGGGTCTCTCCCCTCTGCTGCCTTTCTGGAAATATGACAGGTCTCCTTGCGGTCTGTTTGAGAATCAACCATCTCGTAAATCAAAATAGGCGAAGTGTCCCACGTAGGCAGGCGACAACTCTGGGCTGCGACTCACGAGCTGGCAGAACTACTTGTAACTGTATTATGCGAAACTTCTTTCCAGCGCCAAGATTACCGATTCGTATCCTTAGTCAGTACTAATAACAACTCGCCTGATTTGTTGTATCATGACTTAGCCGAACCAAAGGATACCACCAAAGTCACCATGGTGAATATTTGGCCCAGCGTCCCTCCACAACAAGCTAGGGAGTGACCTAGAGTTAAATGTAACCATGGGAAAGAAATACAATATACTGAATTGGTACCCCTAGCTGTTCAAGGGACTTCAAAGGGAATTCAGATCCGCCACAGTGTAAACACGACCTTTGGCCTCGATTTTGTCGTCGAAATGGATTCGGTTTCGAAGAGGGGGCTAATGACCGGGTGCAACCGAAACCAAGCTGTCGCCGCAGATGCCTAGCCAAAAGAGGAAGCATAAACGAGATAGCATAGGAATTGGTGGTGTAGATGCTATTGCCGGGTAATAAACAACGAGAAGATCGGGGGAATCCCCTTGGGGATGACAGAACCGATGATGCAGAGTTGAAAGGTCCTCAGAGGTCCAGGTCACACAACCTTTCAAATCTACATGCCAGGGTAGCGGTTGTCAATTGGGTGGAACTTATCTGGATTTTTATATTGGGAAAAAAGATGGATCGAACGGACACGAATTTCCTAGGAAATTTAACTGAGTCGGTGAAAAGGAGAGCTTTTTAGAAGCAATCATCATACCTCAGCTCCAGTAATGCAGGTTGATATCGATGATTGGAGTTGGAGTTGAGCACCTGCCGGAATCTCACATAATCATTCGCTCCTCCAATCTGATGCAACTTCTCATCCCACTTCGATTCTTCCCCGCCTCACCCTCACGGGCAACATGATTCCCCAGCCGATTTCCCCCACGCCCATGGCATGATACCATCAGCCCTTTCCGTAGTGTCACAGGTACTAGCAGCTACAACATCCATGCTTGCGCCACAAAAAGGATTCACCGACGTGCCTTTCATTGGAGCTTGGCCAACGCTATATGTGAGCCCCATCATGCATCTTGAGCAAGGCTGACAGCCTTGTTACTATCAGCACGTCAGTCGCAAACCAATCGCCCACAACCAGCCGCCCTCTCCCAGGTGGGAGCCCACAGACTGTGGTCGAGCTTGAGGAACTCTGCTCCCACTTCTGTTCACTTCTCCTGTTGACGTCGCCATCGTACGACCCGTCCTCGGCCCACGCCATCATCACCCCACCCACATCACAGATTCCCGACGTCATCAGCGTCCGCCGCCGCACGAATTCATGTTGATGTCCCCGGCAGTGTGCGCACAATATCCTCTGCTTCACGAGGCCTCGTTCCAATACCCGACCCCTCTCAACCACTACCGAACCTATGTGCCGGATGGGAACCTCGCACACGAGGCCGTCGCCAAGTCCCCAGCAGTCACAGGAAACCCCTCCCGGACCAAGGACCGAGGGCACAATACGGGGGACGGGGATCGAGTTGATCCGTCTTATCCCCGGCTTTGGAATAAGCTCGGCATCGATAGCACGTGGCACAGTTCTTCACCCCCAGTCTGTTTAATCGAATTATTGGCTCCTGCGCCGCGCTTCTCTTCGCATTATTATATGGTTGTATATGTTATTTCTGCAGGCTCATGTGAATGATTATAGTCTAAATGTGGTTTCCGCGCGTTGCGTCATAGCAAGACGGAGGATGTCGCCCCAATCCCGTTGCCAGTCTATGTTCTTTTTGATCCGTCCGTCCGTTCGACCGTTCCGTCCGAGTGAAAAGCAAACACCGAAAACACCGGGGGAAGAAAACAAAAGGCACGTTTTGCCAAGAGTCCCATTCGACGGGACGTCGGAAGTGAAAAGCATCGCTCGGTTGGTGGGGGGGGGGGGGGGGTATTATCAAGTCTTTGGGGAGACGACTGAGCCCTTCTCCCTGTTAGCGAGATGACTCAAAGACAATTCATAACTAGGACCATCTAGGGATCTTACTCGACGGCTCCAGTCGATCTGGATGTTCAGGCACCCATGCCTGAGATGTTGCTCATTTCGGCGGCGGCTTGGGGGCGTTGGGCTTCACGACGCCCGTGGTATCGTACGGTCCTCGCGGCATCCTTCCCGGTCTTTCTTGGCTTCTGGCAATGGCCTTGGCGAGATTGTTGGGGGTTGGAGAGTCTGGGCCTGTGCTCTTGCTCACAGACGTCGAGGTGTTGTTGGCTCTAGGCGGCCCTAGGCAGATGGCGAGGGTGAGAGATGGCGAGGGTGAGAGATGGCGAGGGTGAGAGATGGCGAGGGTGAGAGATGGCGAGGGTGAGAGATGGCGAGGGCGAGAGACGGCTCGAAGGGAGTAGTATGAACAGGTGAAGCGTGGGAGAGTGGGAGAGAGTGTGGTGTGATGGAACGAGGATAGAAGCAAGGCTCCTCGGGCTTTTAAATCCTCCTAACCGTCCAGGGTTCGCTCTCTTCGCTGAAATGACGAATCGAACAGCTTTTTTTTTCTTAGTTGTTCGATTTTTTTTTCCTTTGCCCTGGTTTATTAGTCGGTCTGCCGCGCGCACATACATACAACGCACAACAACAACAACAACACACCACACCCGTTTGTTCGCGTGGCTTTTATGACCCGATTGCGGTCTGTGAGCTCCAAGCGCAGAAGAAGCCGGCGCCGGCGGTCAGGGAAAAGGGAGGGCAAAAAAAAAAAAGTCGACCCCTGGATGGCTGGAGCTAAACACCCCTCCCCTGCTTTGAGCGGGCGCGGGCGCCTGGTAACGGACTTTCTCGCCTTTGTGAGGATCGACAGGGGGGTGGGTGTATGTTGGGAATTTGGAAGAAGGAGAGTGAGAGAGGGAAGGGGTGAGAGGGGGGAAAAAAAGGACTGCTGGACAAACAGGCGGATGCGAAACTACTATGTATAAGCCACGGGGAAACAATGCCAGAAAAGAAATATGAAATGGCGTCCCAGTGCGTCGTGTGTTGAAGGTTTTGGGCGCGAGGCCTGTGTACATAGGCTGGGAGAGGGAGGGGGATGCGTCTGATGATGTACATGTCAGGTATTGGTACAATATCTCGGTGATCAGCAGCACACCTTGACAGCTTCCACACACCTTCGGTGTCACGGGAGAGGCCCCAGTGGATGCGTTAGGCGAAAGAGAGGCGGTTGTATCGGGATCTAAACGAAACCGGGGTCACACGAGGGCAGATCGCGCCCAAACAGAGGAACAAGCAGCATGAGAATTCTTCGATGACAAAAAAGCACAGACACCAGGGTAGCGTCCCGATGCTCTTTATTTCTTATTTCTTTTTATTCTTCTAGTCTTCTTTTTTCCTTCTTTGTCTCGTCGGGAGGCAGAGCAAGGCCTCCGGCAGCAGGCATCACCAAACAGGTTACGGATACAGGCCAAACAGACCAAACAACCACGACTTGTCGACAGCTGACATGAGTGACTGCCGCAACGATTTTCACAATTGGCGGCGGGATCATGGATGGGCTTGCGAGTGTGGAGCGCATTGCTCACCAGTCACGGACACGGGCCATGATTCGCCGCGAGCGCGGACGGGACGAGACAAGACACAATTGCTTTGACAGCTGGGTCGGTGAGCAATCAGCAATCAGCAATCAGCAAATACGACGGCAGCTTGGGTCGCTTTGTCCTCCTTGTTCGATCTGGCGACTTATTGTGGTTATTATTAATCATTATCCGGCTCTCAGCCTGATCCCCCGGGGAAGCAAAAGCAATCGATGGACGAATGGAATGCGACCGGCAGTCAAGCAAATTTGCCAGTTGCCTCCAGCTTCTCTCGGGTGGTTGTCCAATGTTGTTGTTGTTGTTGCTGTTGTTGCGAGTTGTTGTTCTCTGATTTTTGGCAGCTTCGCCCCTTGGGCCCCTGTTCAAAGCTGGTAATTGGCCCTGGTCATTCTGTCAGAGAGATGTCATATTAAGTCGCCGCAAATCCGCAACGAGGTTTCATCGAATCATTCCTGCGACGGTGTGCGACCCGGTTCCATGTCAGTGGGACCAGCGATGGTTGGGCGGTGGACTGTGGGCGGTGGGCGGGCGGTGAAGCCCCTACCAAGGTCCAACAAGGTCCCTGATGCTTACCCGTACTTGTATCCGTACTAATACTACGTAGTACGTATCAGGTAATGATAGTAGTTGGACCTTCGGCTGGCAACGCAGGGCCCCGGGGCCTCAACTCTCAGCTGAGCAAACAGACAGTGGCGCTGCAAAACGGGAAGAACACGGCGATCTGGTATTCCGCTACGGAGTATTATTACATGGTATTATCAGGACGGGACAAGTCCAGGGCTGCAGACTGCAGTTCCTGTTGTGAACACAAGATGAAGCAAGACCTTGATAGCTCAGACCGAGGCACGGGGCACATATTTCCTTAAAAGGGGTTCTTTTCCCCATGCGGCTAGACCCGCTACGGAAGAGCTTCCGGATCGCACCCAATGGGCCAATTTCCCCAATTTCCGCTTCTTGCAGAACCCAGAACCCTCCCCAGCCACTCATCCACAGACTTGCAGACTCGCAGATTCGCAGACTCACGCTCCGGTCAGTCACCAATAGCAGTAGCCCGTCAGCCCCGGGCACCACGCGCGGAGCCCCGGCAAGACGGTGAGCACGGAGCATGGCCGACGACACAGCAACCAAACAAAAAACTGAAAAAAACTTCACAGCTTGTGCAAGAATCCGACAGGCCAGCCAGATCTGCGCCAGACTGACAAGTGTCAAACCTGTGACAACCGACGGCACCATGCCATGGGAACGCCATCATCGCGCATCGTGTATGTATGTACGAGTACATCGTACATCGTACGTACTACATGGCACATCTTCTCCAGGCATGCCAACAGTGGCACCAAACTTGCAAAGGGCATGATTCATCGTCAATTCGGGCAGAGAGCGTCGGGCAAGTCTCGGTGAGCTAGTCCCCGCGCTGGTGAACATATCGGTGAGTCCCAGAGGGGGTGCGACATGCTGCCAATGCTACAACAGAGTAGTACTACATAGTATGTACTGTGACTGTCCCGGTTGCCTGTCACTTTCTATTCTAGACTTTTCTCGGCCGTCGTAGGTGATGGTCGCCGATTCGCCTGATTCGCCATTACCCAAGGATCATCCCGTCAGCCCTCCAGTTCTTCCTCAACCCCTCCCGTTCCACGACGAACAATTCTCCTTCTCCCGGGAAAAGTCCTCCCAAACAATGTTACTACTGCATAGTACGGATACTTACTACCAGGATCGACCGTAATAATATCATGCGCTTCGCCTCGGGCCCTGTCTTGCCTGCCCTTTGCCGAGGCCGATACCGGGCTACTGCGTATTATCGTGTATCGCCGGCACCCTGCAGCAGCTCCTTCTTCCGGCTATTACTTCTTCGGCTGGTTCTGCCCATTGCCACTCCCGTGCTGCGCCGTCCCTGATCCAGATCCGTTGTTTGGACCGTTGGTTTGCCCGCTCCCGCTTGGCGGGTTCGGTGGGGTGGCGCCGTTGCCTGCGCCCCCCGCGGGCCGAGGAGGACGGGAGGGTCCCGTGGCTCGGGTCCAGTCGTAGCCGGATTGCCTACCCATGTTGTCTTGAAGTCTTGTTTGACGAGGTATTACTATGGTACGAATATGAATCGCCGGCACCGGTGCATATGAGTACGTCGCTACTCGGGAGGTTTGGTTGCCGCAAAAACACGTCTTCTTCTGCTTTGACAGAGTATCGTGGACGAGGCTTCTGGTTCACAAAAGGGTGAGTGCAGTATCTATATGGAAAGCTTCATCGTTGACGAGCCCAACAGAAGGCGGTCTGCCTTACTACTGCATCGTGCTCCGGGAGTGAGAGCGAGGAGCGCCGACTTGGTCACTGGTACCTTTCCAGATATCAACCAAAAGCCAAATTACACCATCACACTCCGGACAATCCACTGAAACTTGGCCGTTCTTGAACGAAAGCGTTGCGACTCATTGCCCTGGGTACTAGTAGTATTAGGCACATGTTATGCCTATCTACCTTGAATCACCTCACCTTTGCTGGTAAGATGTGTTTCTCCTTCATCGTGGCGGCTGTAACTTCCTCTTAGGATGATTTAAGCTCGAATGAGCCAACGAATTCAAGGCCGGGATACACGCGTGCCCCCTTGCTAGAGTAACGCGATTCTTGTCCAGCGCACCCGAGTCGCAATGAGTCGCCGAAGACGGGTATTGCAAACCCACAGCTCCAAGTAGTCCACGCGTGGGTTTCCCACCCATCATCCATCAAGCCGAGCCAGACATTGCGCCAGCCTATCATTACCTACACTCACCTGCAGAGCTTCCCACCCATGGGGATGCACCGCACGGAGCATGATAAGCGTAAGCTCGGTTTCTGGTTGTTTTTGAGGTTTTAAGTTCGGCTCGTGGTGGTATGTGAAGTATGTGATGCCCCTCAAGGCGCCCAATAATGGCTTACATAACAGCATTTCGGGCATCAAAAAAGTTAAAACCTACCCTGGATTCACAACCCCACAAGCCCATGAATCCTTCACATCTTGATCAGACGGCGAATCCCTAGCGAATTCTTCTAGCAGCTTCAGTCAGAATGCATTACCAGCCTGTAGAGAACATGGGCGATGACGCCTATATCGTCCACGGCGGGGAGCACCTCCAGCCGGAGACGCTCAACGACACCTTTGACGATGTCTTTGGAGGGCATGATGATGAAAGTGCGGAGACATCCCACCCCTCCGACATGCGGCGTCTGGAGACCGAGCACGCCACAGCAGGCTATCGTGAGGGCATCAACGTCGGGAAACAGGCCACGCTGCAGCAAGGCTTCGATGACGGCTACACCATGGGCGCCGCCATCGGACTACAGGCAGGCCAAGTCCTAGGCGTGCTGGAGGGCATCGTCGAGGCTCTCGACGGGCGGGAGGGCGAGACATTAACCAAGGCGGAGAGTCTCCTGGCCGATGCACGGACGGATCTTGGGGTCGAACGCCTCTTCAGCAGCGACTACTGGAAGTCAAGCGGGGAGCCTAGCTACGAGGTCGACCACGATGTCCTGCAGACCAAGGATGGCGCTCTGGCTCATCCGCTTATCCGCAAGTGGACCGACGTTTTGGAGGAGCAGCTCCGAGCTTGGAAGATCGACCGCTCTATTTTGGACCATGTCAACCCCGAACCTCAACCTCAGCAGGAGCGCGCCTCCGAAGAACCACACGAACATGCGGGAGAGCCTGTTACGAGAGATCCTCTGGATTGGTGAGGTCAACGAGACCCGGATACACAACACGCCGCAGGCCCCGCGCCCGGGATGGAAACCTCCTCAGGGGTATCAAGAAGGCTAAGCTCGGAGTTGCACTCAGAGTCCAGCGCGGGGGGCCCTGCTCTCTAGGAGAGCACGGAGAGCTAGCCAACCGTGCAGCACAGGGGCTCGGCTACTCGTACAGAAGCACCAGCGCGACGCGTAATACTAGCACCGTCTTTACCCAGAGGCGGCAGACTCCAGACTTGATCGCCGCGAGTCTAGAACGTTGAGATAAAGTTGTGGTTAAACAGAGGCAATCTCTTTTTAGAGACGTTGAAGTTTGCCATCTCAACCATCACACCCTGGCAGTCTCAACATAGAAGTCCCCCTTGATGAGTAACTCACCAAAGTACAGACAACACGCGGGCACAAGTTGGGCTCCCCTGCTGGGAAACGAGAGGTGGCGACTGTTCATCATGCCCTGCATAATGCCTCTCACAAGATAGCATCAAATGTCTTGCCGGTATATTATCCAGGCACAACTCATAACATTGCGCTTATTTTCGGATCCATTTCATGCTGTGACTGATTCATAACAACAAAAGGCAACACGCTATTACTCGCTATCACGAGTACTAGTAGGCACGAAGTAACCGCACGGGGTATTCGTACGTGCTTCAATTGCCTAAAGAAGCCATACCTACGTGCAAGACTGCGGCGGCGCGACCTTGCACCAGATCTGGCTCCGGACAAAAGCAATTATGCGACATCCTCCATACTACACGTACATAATAGTATGTGCAGCTTAGCCATAAAGACATAACAACACTGTCCACCAGTGCCTCGCCGTCACAAGTGCCAAGTGCTCTCCCTGCCGCCCCTGATTTACAACACCTTATTAGACCCTCTGTCAATGTAACATTGATAGCATGTTGATGGGGCGGTTGCTGCATAGCTGCGACAGTTTCTAATAACAGGCCTGCGAGGGACGAACCGTACTGTGTTACGTGAACCGTAACTGGGGCCTTTGGAGGCGGGATTGCAGGTTGGAGCTTGGATTGATACTGCCATGTAGTATTAGTCCTCTCCTATGTCTCTCCTACTCATCTTGCCTTGAGTCAAGTCCGGGGTCGACCAGTGCAAGAACGGCAGAACCCGAGCCAGGGCCCATCTATCTTACCGTCCTCTTGAGGATGGCACTGGTGTATAAGAATCGGCCTTCTCAGCTTGTCATCCCCTCCACTCCTCAGCATCGCAGCAGTCTCAAGTTTCAACGCCTTCGTCCTTTGGCCTCCCCTCCTTTCTTTTTTTAGCCCTAGCTCCAACTACAGTCACTCGCTTTCTATCTTCGCAGCACTACCAAAAAAAGCCAAAATGAAGTACACCACTGTTGCCATGGCCATCATGGTCGCCTCGGCCGAGGCCCTCCACGACACCCACGTCGACGTGGACGCGAATGTGGGCCTCAGCGCCGGCGCCAACGTGGACGTCAACAAGCATACCCACGCTGACATCGACGGGCAGGCCAACGTTGGCATCAACGCCGGTGCCAACGTGGACCTCAATGCCGGGGCGCATGTGGGCCACCACGGGAGCTCCCATGTGGACCTCGATGCGGATGCCGACCTGGATCTGGATCTTGGTGCGGACGCTGACCTCGATGTCGATGCGGACGCCGACCTCGATCTCGGTGCCGGCGCTGACCTGGATCTCGACGCGGATCTCGACGCGGATGCAGACCTGAACTTGGACCTGGGCCTCGGCGCGGGGGCTGACCTGGACGTCAACAAGGGCGTCGACCTGGGCCTCGGTGGGTTGGTTGACCTGGACCTCGGCGCCAGCATCAACCTGCCCGTCGGCATCGAGGTCGACCTCGACCGTCTCGGTGTCCGCCCCACCGTTGAGCCCTGTGCCAAGTGCAGCGACGTCTGGCACCCTCCCCACGATGTCATCATTGATACCTGCGACGACGTCGACAGCAGCGAGTGGCACTGGGTCCACCCTACCACGGAGGGCAAGAAGCAGGAGCAGGCTGAGGCCTACACCTGGTCCACCAGCACTGTCACTGCCACCCAGACCACCACCATCATCTCCTGCGCCCCCGAGGTTGTCGACTGCCCTGCCGGTGGCAGCACCGTCATGACCACCGTCACCGTCCCCGCCTACACCACCATCTGCCCGGCTCCCGTTGACCCGACTCCTGCCCCGGAGTGCCCCGGCCCTCAGTGCCCTGGCGAGCCTGGGTCTACCGCCACCGAGACCCCCGCTGCGCCTGCTCCGGCCACCACTTCTTGCCCCCCTCCCTCGACTCTGACCACCTCTGTGCACCCCAACCCGGCTCCCCAGACCACCGTCCACCCCAGCCACCCGGCCCCTGAGTGCCCCGGCCCTCAATGCCCCGGAAAGCCCCAGACCCCTGCTCCCGAGGAGCCTGAGACCCCTGCCCCCGAGTGCCCCGGTCCTCAGTGCCCGGAGAACCCCGAGAAGCCCGAGACTCCCGCTCCCGAGTGCCCTGGCCCTCAGTGCCCCGAGGAGCCCGAGACTCCCGCCCCCGAGTGCCCCGGCCCCGAGTGCCCTGAGGAGCCCGAGTCCCCTGCTCCCCAGTGCCCCGGACCTGAGTGCCCCTCCGGCCCCGGCTCGCCTGGCGTGCCCAGCAACAGCACCATGCCTCCTGCTCCCGTCCCCACCGGCGGCGCTGCCCAGACCACTCAGGGCATGGGCTTCCTGGCCTTCGCTGCCTTCGCCGCTGCCGCCCTTCTGTAAGCGGCATGCTCAAGTGCATGGCATGTTAAGTGTTTTAAAACCTCGAGCGACTGCATTATAGGGGATGGAAAGGAGTTGTCACAGTCCGAAAGCGATTGGTTAGCAAACTTGGAAAAACAGAGCGAGAGCGGTTCGTCTTGACTAAGGGGAGATTCATAGCAATGCGGGAATGATTTGGGAACGCGGCGTAAATACGCATGGGTACTTCTAGTTCGGCGCATATATTTCGGTGTCCTCGCACCCCTAGTCGAGTTGCTTTAATTCCGATTGGCTCCCTCATCCCACTGTCTATTTCCCGTCTATGGTCATCTGAGTTAGATTTGGGTCTCCGTGATGCTTTTGATATACATACCTTTGTTTCGATCTCGATCTTGATCTCCCGTGCCCATATACTTTGCCAACCCGTGAGCTTCGACCTTGGTCGGAATTTGTGCTGCGGAGTGTCGGATGGCCCTCTCTGTAAACTTCGGCATATTAAATACTGCGATAGTCCCTTCCAGTAAGCTTGGGCGTACCCCTTGGGGAATCAGTAAAGTTTCGGACTGGTCTCGATTCTCGAGCGATCCTTGCGTGATTCTGTCGTCCTCATGCTTTGGTGTCGCGTGTTCAACCCGCCGCATATTCCTGAAGCTGCTTTACGACATCCTCAATGCGATTGTTTCCCCCGCGCAGTTCCCTTGCCGTCTCCCAGTCACGGCCCTGGTCCCCGCAGACCACCAGCTTGACCACCTTCCCATCGTCGTCCATGACCAGCCGCCCGCTCCGCTCGTCCGCCCAGGTGAGCGTGATCTGCTTGGCCTCGATATCCGCAATGCCAACCTCGACAATGTCGTTGGGCCCCAGTTCCTCCTCCTCCCTTGCCAGATGCAGACCCATCCCCCGCCTCAGGTCCGCCGACACGCCCATGCGGTTGTGGTACCGCACAATCTCCCGCCGCAGCGCCCTGACCAACCGGTCGAGGTCCTGCTGCCTGGGCGGGCCGTCGCCCTCAGGACTCGTCGATGGTGGGGGTAGGTGACGCGCGGAGAGCCCGGTGAGCGGCACGGCGGGCGGCAGGGTGTGGCGGTGGATGCGCAGGTGCGTCGAGTTGGCGTAGGGCCGGTTGAGCATGACGTAGTAGGGTTTGAGGAACTGGCCGCGGAGCATGACCTCGAAGCGCAGGCCGAGGACGTGGCCGCCGTCGACGGCGTTGGGGTCCGGGTCGCGGACCTTGAATGCCGTGACGGGCGTGCAGATGCGGTAGAAGCATTGCTGGATGTGGGCTTCCTGCCGCTCAGCCTGGCTGAGGAGCCTGGTTTGGGATGCTGGGGACCTCCATGTGCGTGATCGGGCGGCAGATGACGCGGCGGACTTGATGAGTTTCTGTCCGGGTTTGGAGGAGATGATTGTCGAGGTTTCGATCTGGAGTTGTTTCTGAACGGCGGCAACTGTGGGGAGTTGTCAATATTGCGCCAGGCGCGGTGGTGGAGGATGTGCGAGAAGACTGACCCTGGGCCTTCAGTGAGGCAATATCTTCATCTAGTTGTTCTGCCTCTGCTGCGCGCTTCTCGGCGGCCATGGTTGCGATGTGCGCAGAGGGCCGAGCTGTGGACAGCAGTGTCAATGTCAACAAACAACCTTTGGCCTGGGGAGAATGACGCGCTGTGGCTCGCGGTGTACTTCTGACGCCGATGTGGCGGTGCGTTGTGACAGGACGTGTTTAGTGGGCGCGTTGGGTGGGCCCCTTGGGTGGGATGTTGCTTAGTAATGAGTCCAGAAGTGGCACGGGCACCGGCGGCCGTTGGGAGTCCCCCAAGCTTCAGGGTCCTTGTAGTACTCGTCGTACTCCTGACTCGGCTTGTCGCTCGGAATCTTCATCGACGACCAGCCGACAAAAGCCATCGACCCTACGCTGGGTCACGCTGGACTGCTGCCGGATGGAGTCGCTTTGTCTGTACACATACTTGTAGCTTTTCTTGCTTCCTTTTATTTATCATCTCCTCGACCATTCACGGTTAGCCCCTCGTTCACACCCCCCCGGGGGTTTTGTCATAAAAAACGTTTGGTCGGGTCCGTCTTGCCTCTTAAGGCCACGGTTGCTTCGCGCCTCCTTCGCCCCCCAACAGCTATCGCGCGTCAAGCCACGTCCTCACATCAACGGACGGCGTAATTTTCTGAAGATAAACCCACCGAGTTCTATCGTTGTCCTTCCCTTTTTGTTGAAACCTGTTGCGACATCGCTCTCTGCCACAAGGCTGTCACCAACGCGACTACATACACTCAAACCAACCCTACCAACTCGAACGCGAGATATACGCTCCCTGAACTCGAACGCTGCTACGAGGCCGATTTTCAAAACTCGAATCACCGAACCTTTCTCTCTCTTTCTCTCTTTCTCTCTTTCTCTATAACAATTCGCACGGCGATTAGCCTTGCTTTTTCACAACAATTCTCAACAGTTCGCCGATGGGGACCCGAAGCCGACGCAAACAATCCCCCAAGTCCGACCGAGCGCCTTCGGCGTCGCTCAAGGGGGAGGCCAACGGCACCATGAGTAGCGGCGTTGAGATGCGGCGCAAGAGCGCCAACCCGGGCGCGGACAATGTCGCCAACAACTTCATGTCCCGGGAGGACTTCTCCCTCGACGAGGAGCCTCCCAAGAAGGACCACGGGTCGAACGACGACATCGGGTTCTTTGACCTGCCTGTCCAAGACCAGCGGAACTTCCTCCTGCTGGTCATGCTGTACTTCTTGCAGGGTATTCCTATGGGTCTTGCCATGGGCTCGGTGCCGTTTCTGCTTAAGAACCACCTGTCGTATGGCGAGATTGGCACCTTCAGCCTGGCCTCATATCCGTACTCGTTGAAGCTGCTTTGGAGTCCCTTTGTGGACGCGGTGTGGAGCCCGAAGATGGGCCGGCGGAAGACGTGGATCGTCCCGATCCAGTTCATGTCGGGCTTCGGGATGCTGTGGCTCGGCTCGAGCGTGGAGAAGATGATGGAGACGACGGGCAAGCCGGGCGGCCCTACGGTGTGGAGCTTTATGCTGTGGTGGTTCTTCCTGGTCCTCATGTGCGCGACGCAGGACATTGCCGTGGACGGCTGGGCGCTCACGCTGCTGACGCCGGGCAACGTCTCGTATGCGTCGACGGCGCAGACGGTCGGGCTGACGGCGGGGCACTTCATGTCGTACACGGTCTTCCTGGCGCTCAACGCCTCGGACTTTGCCAACAAGTGGTTCCGGGCGGTGCCGTCGGACGAGGGCCTGGTGTCCCTGGGCGGGTACCTGACCTTCTGGGGCTGGGCGTACATTGCCATCACCATCGGCCTGGGCCTGCTCAAGCGCGAGGACAAGTCACGAAACGAGGACGGGGTGTGGGATGTGTACCGCATCATGTGGGGCATCCTCAAGCTGAAGAACGTGCAGGCGATCCTCATCGTGCACCTCATCGCCAAGATCGGATTCCAGGCCAACGACGGGGTGACGAACCTCAAGCTGCTGGACAAGGGCTTTGGCAAGGACAACATGGCGCTGACGGTGCTGATCGACTTTCCGTTCGAGATTGGGCTGGGGTACTACGCGGGCATGTGGTCACAGAAGTACACGCCGATGCGGGTGTGGTGCTGGGGCTTCGTCGGGCGGCTGGCGGCAGCCATCCTGGCACAGGTGATGGTCGCCATGTTCCCGGTGCAGGGTGTGACGCCGTGGTATCTCATCGTGGTGATTTTCGAGCACGTCTTCTCGACATTCACCAACACGGTCATGTTTGTGGCGGTCTCTGCCTTCCACGCAAAAGTCTCGGATCCCGTGATTGGTGGAACGTACATGACTCTGCTCGCGACGTAAGTTTGAAATGATGGCCAAGATGGTACGATGTACGTGCGGGCTAACGCGGAAGCAGTGTCTCGAATCTCGGAGGGACGTTCCCCAAGTACTTTGTGCTGAAGCTGGTGGATTCGTTGACGGTTGCGACGTGCCACCCCGGGAGCTCTGACGCGACGGGTCTCAAGGGAGCGCTGGTGACGGAGCCGTTCTCGTGCGCGCTGCAGGCGGAGAAGGAGAGGTGCGAGGCTGGCGGAGGCACGTGCGAGATGCTGCGGGATGGGTACTACGCGGTGAACATGCTGTGCGTGGTGTTTGGAGCGGTGACATTCCTGTGGTACATCCGGCCCAAGGTGATGCACCTGCAGAGCCTGCCGCTGAGGGCATGGCGGCTGGCAGGGTCGAAATAGGGACGGGAGGGGAGAGAGGGCAGAGGGGGCAGAGGGGCGGGTTGGAGAATGTGATGTGGAGGATGATGGACATATACGATAGCATACATGTCGCCATGAGGAACAATAGACTGGAGACTGGAATACTATCGAATTGCATGAGCCTACTACTATTAGTACCCAGTAGTACAGAGAGGAGTACCTGCGGGCCGTCGGCCGGGATTCGTCGGTGCAGGGCAGCTCCGACTCTCCGAGAAAAGCCCCGCATTCGGCGTTACGGGGCCCCTCGGTCGGCCTGGGATGACTGGGATTGCTGGGGGGGGAGATGATGGTGGCATGCACCGACGACGACCTTGAGACGACAATGGGCAATATTACATAGTACCGCGTTTCAATTACAGTGATATGGACAATGGAGAAATGCGCCGAGGTCTGCGGGCAGCCAGTGGGGCCCCAATTCGGCATCTTTGGACTCTGGCATCCACCCGTCGAGCCGTCCAGCCGTGGCGTCGCATCGTGCCGAGGGATGCAATCATGATTCATCGCGCCGACGACTCCATCCGCAGCCATCCGCCCTGGGGACACTTCCGGAGGTCCGGGGAGAGAGCGGAGATGGAGGGATTGGCGCAGATGGCTGGTTTTGATAAAGAGACGGCCTCCCTCCGCCCGTGCGAACGTTGCAGTACAACATGGCATGTACGAGTAGCATCGCCAGTTGCGCCCGGGACAGGAGCTGCTTCGTAGTTGTGAGCACAGCTCGTCCATGATCCGATTCCCGCACAGAAAACCAGGACCACGCACGAGGCCAAAATGGCGCTCTCCCTCTCCTTTGCACTCTCGTCGTCCTCACATCCGCCCTCTCTCTCATTATCGTCCTCGTCGTCCTCGTCGTCCTCGTCGTCGCCTGCCTCGTCCTCTGCCCCTGACTGGGACACATCCTCGTCGTCCTCGACCTCTTTCACCACCACCGACAGCGACTCTCCTCCTCCACCCACCACCACCACCATGTCGCCCTCCGACGAGGAGCACGCCTACTTCTCCACCAACCCTCCCCCGCGCCTCCTCGATGCCCACGTCGCCCAGGCGCGGTCCTTCATCGACGCCCACGCTGCCTCAAACCGCCGCGTGGTCCTCATCACATCTGGCGGCACCACCGTGCCCCTGGAGAAGCAGACGGTGCGCTTCATCGACAACTTCAGTGCCGGCACCCGTGGCGCCACCAGCGCCGAGTACTTCCTGGACGCCGGCTACGCCGTCATCTTCCTGCACCGCGAGTTCAGCCTGGTCCCCTATGCCCGCCACTACTCCCACGCCACCACCGGCGGCTTCCTCGACTTCCTCGAGGAGGATGGTGCCGGCAGTCTGAGGCCCTGCGCCCGCGTCCGCGATGCCATGACCGCCGTCCTGCACTCCTACCGCCGCGCCCGCGACGACAACCTCCTCCTCACCATCCCCTTCGTCACCATCGGCGACTACCTCCACGAGCTGCGCGCCCTCTCGCGCCTCATGGCGCCCCTCGGCCGCACGGGGCTGCTGTACCTGGCCGCTGCCGTCTCCGACTTCTTCGTGCCCCCCGACCGCATGGCCGAGCACAAGATCCAGTCCACCGACGCCGCCGAGCCGCGCAACGCCAGCCCCAGGCCCAGCAGCAACAGCCACAGCAACACCAATGCCAACACCAATGCCAACACCAATGCCAGCCCCAGCCCCAGCCCCAGCCCCAGCGGCAACAACGGCAACGCCAGCGGCGACAACGAGGAGGAATTTGACAACTTCGACGCCACCCCGCGCGTCGCCCGCTCCAAGCGCCTGGTCATCGACCTCGACCCCGTGCCCAAGTTCCTCAAGAACCTCGTCGACGGCTGGGCCCCCGAGGGCATGATCGCCTCCTACAAGCTCGAGACGGACCCCTCCATCCTCGTCCACAAGGCCCGCCACAGCCTGCGTCGCTACCAGCACCACCTCGTCATCGGCAACCTGCTGCCCACCCGCAAGTGGGAGGTCGTCTTCGTGAGCCCCGGCCGCGACGACCACTGGCTGCGCGTCCCCAAGCGCGCCGGCGAGTGGTCCCCCCAGGAGGTCAGCGCCCTCCAGGCCGGCGAGGTGCCTCGGGAGGAGCCCGTCATGGAGATCGAGGCCCTGATTATACCCGCCGTGAAGGAGCTGCACGATTTGCATATACAGAACCCGTCGCCTAAGCAGACGTAGAAGAACATGATACACAAAGCCTATACACCTAGACACACACACACACACACACACACACACACACACTCATATATATAATACAAATTACATCAAGTTTAAACAGCCATCAACTCAAGCTAGATTTTCTATAAAAAATCACTTTTATTTTCATCTATAAACGCCATACCTATGCACATGTAGAGGGTCCCTGTGTTGTCCGGCCCTGTATTAGTACCACCAACCCTCCCATCCCGGACCCCCAAAGTGTTTTAAAAGCCATTACCTACCAGTACTCAAACCCTCCAAGCCCACCTTTCTCTTCTTCCCCCTTTTTCTATGGTTGCCTTTTTCAAACCAAGTCCTGCCAGCCGAGCCGGCCCCTATCAGTAGGCGGCCAGCCACCACTTCTTCCACCCCAGCGCCGAGGCCTTGGCCCAGAGGAAGAAGAAGAGCGACCCGACGTAGACGACGCCCGTGAAGATGATGAGCCCGTCGTACTCGCCGTCGTAGTAGCGGACGAGGCTGCCGCCGATGGGGATGCCGATCAGGCACGCGAACGAGACGACCGTGTACATGGTGGCGTAGTACCGGCCGTACTCCTGCGTCTTGCACAGGCGGCCGCAGCACACGGGCGCGATGGCGATGCTGGTCCCGGACGCGAAGCCGAACATGACGGCGAAGATGACCACGCCCGCCGTCGTGTGGCCCGACGGCAGCCACACGCACAGGCACGCCGCGATGGAGAGCACCACGGACCCGATGCACGTGTTGAACGGGCCGACCACGTCGGCGTAGTAGCCGGGCAGGGCGCGGCCCACGACGGAGCCCGCGTTCATGATGGGCAGCAGGTGGTACGAGAAGCGCTCGTCGAAGCCCTGGTGCATGGCGTAGGTGGAGATGTAGCTGACGGGGATGAAGAGGGAGAACTCGAGGAGGAAGAGCCCGATGGTGGTGAGCAGGAAGGGCGTCTTGCGAAGGATGCGCAGGTCCGGGTGCGCGGTGGCGTCCTTGGCTGGCGGGAGGCGCGACTGGACGAGCAGGATGCCCACGGCGGAGCAGCACAGGCAGATGAGGGCCACGCAGCGCGTCGTCCACCCGAAGCCGATGCGGTCCATGAGCGACGTCTGCATCAGCGGGTAGATGACGCCGCCCAGCCCGCCCGCCGTGCTGGCGATGCCCGTCGCGAAGCCCCGTCTCGCCTTGAACCAATGGCCCACCGAGGCGATGCTGGGCGTGAAGAGGAGCGACGTGCCCGTGCCGCACAGGATACCAAAGGCCACGATGAACTGCCAGAGCTCTGGGGAGGGCGGCCGTTAGCAAACACTGACAACAAAAACACGGTGTGAAAAAAAAACCCTACCGGTGCAGAAGCTCAGGAATATCATGCCGCCAACAGTCAGGATGGAGCCCGCAAGGACCAGCCATCGAGGGCCGTACTTGTCAAACACGGGACCAATGTAGACGCCGCAGAAGAAGGCCAGGAAGGTGTAGATGGAGAAGATCCAGCCGACGGTGCCCTCGCTGTAGCCCTTGAGCTGGTTGGTGAGGATGTAGGCCTGGAAGAGGGCGATGGTGTTCATCAGGCCCAGCGACGCGAAGAGGACGAACCAAGATCCCGCAACGACGGTCCATGCCTTCAGCCCGCCCTCCGGGTACGTCTCCTCGTACGACGCCGACGACACATTAGTAGGCCGCTTCTCGAGGTTGTGGGCCGTCTTGCCCTCGCCATCCTGGTGGTGGTTGCTGTCCTGGGGTTGGTGGTCGTCGACCTGGATCACATCGTCCGGGCCATCGTGCAGAGCCCTCGAGGTGACCTGGTGACAGTCCATATCTGATTTGCCTGAAAAAAAATAAAAATGCGTGCGGTGAGCGAGTGCACTTACGAGTATGTAAGGTGAGGGCGAATGCACGGCACTGTCACGAGCATCACAAGCACCACGAAGCGTCACCGACGACAATGAGACGAGACAAGAAGGTGTGGGAGAGAGATTGACTCCGCGAACAAAAGTATGGAGATGCTGCTAGATAAAAAGGTTATTCAACCCAGCGGAGAAAGCCCGCTTTCGAAGCGGGGGCGCTCCCGGGGGAAAAAAAAACCTTTGACTTCCAAGGTTCCAGGTTGCTTTGGGGGTTTTTGCCGTCTGGTGTCATCAAAACCCATGATTTGCTCATTTAGCTCCCCCCATCCTGGGCAGCCTCCACCTGGTCGGATTGACGAGGCCCGGACCGTTGCAACCTGGGGGACGATTCGAGAGCCGAGGCCGAGTCGGGGATCACGCCGCTGCCGATGTCATGCGCAATCCATGCAGGATCAGATGCAGTGCAGCGCTCGCTGCTTCTTGGCCGGCGGGTGCCGGTTGCGTCCTGGGCTCCTGGCCGTGGCGTGCTTCCGGCCGTTGTTCTCCACCGTGACACGGCGACCCCAAAAGAGCCAATGGCCAACCCAGAGACTCTCACCGATATGTCAGGCTTGTCCTCTTTTGCCCAAAATAGGCAAGTTTAGGCATAAATGCTTGGCCGTTGACTGTCTCAACCTTCTTCGTCGTCCACCTCCTCCATAGTCACTGTCCGACTGGGAGCCGAAGCAGACGGAGACCTCGCCTCTGTGCCGCCATGGTCACCGCTCGTTTTCAGATAGCCTTCACGCTCCAGCCTGTCTGCCTCCTCCGGCTCCATTAACCCGCCCTGTCCTTTGCCCTTGGCCATCTTCAACTGCACAGCCGAAGGCACAAATGCTGCCACGGCCTCCTTTTGGAGATCTCGGCGCACCGGCTCTGCCGAGTATACCGTCTTGGACTCAACAATCGGTGTCGCTTGCTTCTTAGTCTCCCCTGCCGTGTCCTGCCCGTTCGCCGCCCTATCTGCGTCCCTCCGTGCACGTCGCTTGGCGTACCACTTGTCCATCACGTCCTTGGGGATCGGTGGCGGGGTGTCTCGGGGCATGGGGATTTTTTGTACATCGTCGGGTATGTCCTCCTCACTCGTCGACGCGTCGGATCCCCGGCGCCTCTTGCCGAGCACGCCGTGTCTGGAGTCGTGGTCCCGGTCCCTGTTCCATCCTCGACCAACGGAGGGCGCCTGATCCCCCAGTGCCTCACGGGCCTTCTTGACAGACCTCAGCTCCTGCTCTAGGGCGCCGAGAGTCTGCTCCTCATTCTTGCTGAGCTTGCCGCCGTTGGTGGTGATGGCTTTCAGGTCGTCAATCTGCTTCTGCAGTCGGTCGGGATTCTTGCGGGCTAGCTTCTCATTTCGGCGTCCCTGCGCTTCGGCCTTGCCTGTGAGATGTGGTTAGAATGAGTCGGGGTGCCGCGGTGGTTGGTAAAAGCTGCGCGAAGGCGCACCTTTCTTGATGGCCTTGGCCTTGTCGGCCTTGCGCTGGGCCTGAACAGGATTGTAATTTCGCTCCTTGGGCATTTCGGTGCCTCTTTCGTTATGGTCCTTGTTCCTTCGGTGCCGAGGAGATTCGGTCAAGGTAAATTTGGAGCAGGAAAGTCTCGTCTTCTGCGATGGACATGTGGTTATTCTAGCGCAGCGAAGTCCAAGAAGCAGCGAGAATCCGAGCCGTGGAAGCTTGTGGTACGCGCCCCGGAAAGTGGGACACACGGCCACGATTCGATGACTAAGCAGATGGGGACGCCAGGTGGCAGCACCTCTCCAGCGCCCCACACCAGCCACTGCTTCACTAGAGTTACAAGGGAACTTGGGATCGCCATCATTTGCGCTTCCTGCCTCTGCAGATAAGGTGCACGTACATAGTAGGCTTGCGGGCGCGCCTAGCCTCGTATCTTCCTTTATCTTCCAGTGCCTCCCCATCCGTACCTTCTGATCCTAGACTCCGGACACAGGTCTTTATCAATTCCTATTTCGGGCTATCGAGCTATAAAGAGCATCTCTTGTTCTGCTCTCCGTTCTCCCGCCTTCCCTCTCCCTCTTTCCCTTCCTTTCGCGTCCCTCTCTGCTGACTGCAGTGATTCTTGCGCTGTTGGCTGCAGCGCAGAGGACTCCAGCTGTTTGCTCTTCTAATAATACTTGCGCCATAGTTCTATTTTTTTTTTCATTCGCAGGAACCCGTGGACAGCCTGCACTGAGCCTGGACCAGCCAACACGCCCAAGAATAGCAAGCGCCCTATTTGTGGCGCCCTCGCGTCTAAGCCTCCCTCTCCCACCTCTGCACCTCTGGCGCACTTCTGGCGCACCTCTGTGCCTCTTGTGCCTCTTATGCCTCTGTGCACCAACGCGCACTGTTGCAGTGGGCGGCACCTAGTGGTAGCTGCACCTCATCATGATTTCCCAGACGGGCGTGCCCGAAATATGTCTGTTGTCAGTGTCATGAATGAGTCTATCTTTGTTCACAGCCTTCTCCCTTTATAGGCCCCAAACATCGGTTTTTTAGAGCGAGTGCTCGCCGCCCCCTCGAGTCCAAGATGGGCTGTTCTCTCCACCTTGCTTTTGTCCAAGACGTCGAGGAAATGTCCTCCAGGTAGACGACGCTTCTTTACTTTTACTACCTGTCATTGTCATAGTCATAGCCATGTTGTCGATGCGTCTCTCATCTGGGCTTCTCGCTGCGACGGGTGTGTCGTTGACTACAGCTCAGCCTATCCTACATAGAAGTCTTAGCCAGATACAAGCCACATCACTGGCCAGACGCTCGCAAACAGACTACATCGCCGCGGCAGTGGTTGGCACGACCGTTGCCGTGGGTGTCCTCATCCTCGTCCTCTTGTTTCTTGCCATCCACTTATACAAGCGGAAGCTGGTTCAATTAGGGCGTCCTTCGGGGGCCGAAACAGCCAAGAAACCCTCCGGCCGGGTACATCGAGGGGGTAGGGCGAGCTTCTCGTCGCTCCGGGTTGATTTCGGTCACAAGGAGGAGGAGGTCGAGCCGCCGAGTTCGAATACGGAGGGATTACTATCACGGATGAGGAAATCGACCGTTAGTCTGGCACGAATCTTCCATGCGCGAACTGGAACCACCAAGGCTGGTTCGGCACCGACCTCCCAGGCGACAGAGCGGAGAACAGAATCCGCTTGGGGATCGAGCATCGAAGCCCCGGCGCTCTCAACCGACTTCAGAGCCCCGGAGACCCCGGAGGCAGAGGCGCCTCGCGGGAGCCACAACCCGCCCGACGCCCTGTGGCGGCCCCCCGTGCCGCTCCCCAGACTCAAGACCCAGCCGATGGAGCTCTGCGGCAGCGATGAGGGCATGAGGAACACGAGTACGGCGGCGCCCGTACCGATGCGCATCAAGCCCGGGGACCCCTCGCGGTGGTCGATGAGCACGCTGGGGCGGCAGCTCCTCCGTGACACCATGTGCGACCCCGACCCGGCCCAGTTCGAGCCCAGCCCCGAGACGCCAATGGTCCAGTCGGCAAAACGGATGGTGTCCCCCCTTCAAGGATGCGACCTGACCACACCCGTCATGCCGCGTTACTATCATTCCGGTATAGCTGGGTTCGAAACTCAAATACCGAGTCCGCCGTCCCCCCATGTCAAGGGGGATTGGACCATCGAGGAGGATCGTGAGTGGACGGGACGCCGTCCTGGGGGTATGATTTAAAACGATAAAGGAGACCTTCCGAAGAAGAAACCGAGGGTTTGACGTCTTAGCCCATGCACGGAGTTGGATCGGGTCGGTACCCAAAAGGCGTTAGTGACATTTAGGAGCAATGTGGCATAAACGAGAAGACGGTGTTTAACTATTGCATGGACAGGTCAGCCAAAAAAAAAAAAAGGCGGACGATATCGTTACTTGGTGTTCCGGTCTTAGCCTTTTTCTCATTATATTAGTATACATTAGTCATGTTAATCTGGTATTTTAACCAGACCGAATATTGAAGTGGCCTCACCATTACTTCTTTCATGTTCCATCGACCGTTAGGTACCGGCCAAGCGCCTTCTGTGGACTTGGCCGTACAGCATACAATATAGAAAATATAGCCTTTGAATTCTAATCCCACTATACTACCCATCCCCTCTAACAAATGTGACATACTGAAGCATCATAAGCAGGTATGATCAATAACCTCCTAAATATCATAACTCTCTAGACCTCGTTCGTCTAGACTACATCGCCCAACCCTCGGAGTAAGATGGCTATGCTGGCATACACTACACAGAGAGTGTTACGACGGGTGGCTGGCTGCTTACGTCTTTACTAGGCGTACATAATAACCATGGCTATCGACGATGATAGAAGAGCTTCCTTCGTATGGTGGAAAGTGCTATATACAAGTATTTATTAAGACAAAGATTTCTCGTCACAGATACCTATGTAGGGATGCTGGAACTTGCTGATTATACAAGTCCCATCATGGCTAAAATATGTCTTTGACCACCGACTACGTATCCCCAAGCAGAGACCAGTATGGCTGCAAACAACCTGCTATTGAGATTCATAGTACTAACGCCCAGTCGCCGTTGGCATGTCGCTGCAGAGCTGGAAGACCCACCGCTAAACCTGCGAGATCTACGCACTATTAATACATGGTACGTACATGTAGTACTGCGACGCTGTGAGGCTTTCGTTAGCGTAATAAACAATGTCAAACTGATGACAACGTCGGTTTTCATTTGCTCTCTATTGCATGTGATCGTCAGGGTGCATTGAGCCGCCGCTTCGGACACCACAGACCCGCCTACTATGTAGTTACCGTTAAGGGAAGTCGGCGAGTGCTTCACCAAGCACGACGCGAACCGGCGCTAGGTAGTTCATCTCGGCCGGAAGATCCATGTCGGGGAACATTGTTGTGGCCGGACGCTATCGGGATATAAGAAACGGGACCGTGGCGGACGTACCCACTCATAGACTACTCGTGTACATACTATTAGTAGTATGTACCTGAGGAGGAGAGCTCATGGAAGGCAGAGCTCGGAGTCAAGACCTGTTCATGTCGGGCGGCAAAGATGAGAAGGCAGGGAGCCCGGTTGCCCGGCACCAACATGGGCCATGGCCGTCTCCATTGCGGTCCGTCTTCATGATGGGTCCGACTTCTCGATGGCGGAGGGAAGCCGGGCGGACGACGCAGCCGCCAATGAGAAAAACGAAGCTATAGCGTTTCAGGACCACGACCGAATCAGAACCACAACGCCCGGAGCCATGTGGTGCCAAGTGCCAAGCATCCCACTCACGAAAGTGGATCACATGCCAGGAATGGTCCCGACGTCAGGGCCGTGTCGTCGTTATTTTGTCACCCTCGCTTGTGTCCCACGGCGGGTGCTACTGCAAGTGAAGGTAGCTCGCTGATGGTCAGTTGGCCCGTCGTCTCATCTCGGTTCATCTGCAAGGCGACAGACATGCGAGTGCTGGCAAATGAAACAAGACGACGGTAGCCGCATCTCCCGCTCTATCTTTTGATCGGAGACACACACGGGTTCTCCCCCTTCTGCCGCCCCTCGTCGGTACGAGTATGTCCATCATGGTTGGACTCGGCCGTCCGAGCCTCGTTCTTGATATTCGACGAACCAGAGGAAGGGAACCACCCTGAACCCCGGTGCCGTGCTTAGTCCTGCTAGCGCTTTGTCTGGGCTGGAACATGACGCCGTTGGGTCTTGGCTTTCTGTTGTGTCGTCGCTGCGCCCGCTGTTGGCGCCCTAGTAGCAATAGAAATTAATAAGAAAGATTCGAGCAACTTGAAAGAGCCCCAACAACACCATCGGGTGACTGGCGTTAGCTTAGACTAGCCACATGCTGTGCCCGGTGTCCGTATATGTTGTTGCAAACGTCAACTAGCCTCGGACAAGTGAGGGGATGTAATCAAGGGGCTGACGAAGAACCGAGCAACCTCCGTCCAAATCTTCTGCTACCAGGCTGATAAAATACCTAACAATGCCCATTGATATGGTTAAACGTTTGCTGAGGCTCGGCGTCTGTCGCTCTCTACGACTACGGAGTAGACCCCACTGGAAAAGGCATATTCAGAGGTCTTCATCGGGAGGAGAGCGGCCGTTCCGCTGCCAGGGATGAAAAAGGGGGTCGGAAGTCCGGTGGTTGGAACTTGTCGGAGGACCGACCTGGCACGATAATACGGAGTACATGTATTCCGGATCTTTCCTTGGGCTGCGATTTAGCGCCGGGGAAATGATGGTTCGTACTTCGTAGGCCACAGTTGGTGGGACCATGGAGTAAGAGCCATAGTATAAGCCCGTTCTCGGTTCAGCGGTCAGCGCGTGTGTTATTATATTTCGGGACGTCGTAATTCGCCGAGTTGTGGTCTGACGGTTTAACTCGTAAGGTTTAGTTCCCCGCGTGGGACGGCGTGGGACAGATTTCCCTCATCGGTTTCCCACAGGGGCTTGAGACAGAGAGGTGAAACCGGTAGCGGTATTACTATTATGGTGGTTGAAGCCGTGTTTGGGACCTTGGGTAGTATTAGCTATGCCGCCACACTGTTTTTGCCGTTGGCTCGATTGGCCTGTCGTGTGGGGGTCAACGTCCTGCTCATGCGAGTGCTCGGTCTGTTCTCCCGGCGCGCTGGTCTTCAATGTGACGTGTCGGTGCTTATTATTTCATCTCACCCAGCCGTCCACACGGGCTTTCGACTCCGAGACCTCGGAGTGGCGATTTTGGGATCAAACGACAGCGCCCGACGCTTGTCCAAGTCGCGCGCTGGTCGGTTTGGTAAGTTGGCGGCCCAGCTCTTGGCCAGGACCCTGATCCGAAATGGCGGATTGATTTGGCGGTGGTGGACGATGGCGACCTTGTGGGCCGTGGCACTGGTTCGCCCCGTTGGAGGGTCATCGTGTCCGGCTGGAGCCTGGTGGGCGGGCCCCAAGACCCTTCACACTTCTGATGCTGCCAAATACCTGATAGATTCTCCTAATGGAAACTAAGAGCCTCCTTTACCTCCTGCCAACCAGCGAATGAAGGGGCTGCATGCGCCAAGACAGCCACACGGGGCATCTGCAGCCAGTGCCGGGAGCTTGCCTGCTATTTGTTGACCAGCTCCGATACGGAACATGTGCGTAGTACGACATTACTTCCGATGGCACAGGGCAATCAAGAGCGAGTCCCTTCAGGGTCCAAAGCAGGATGCTGTACACTGATCAGCAGCGAGTTTCTTAGGGTCCAGAGCAGAGTTTTGTTCGCGTGCATGATGCGAGACGAAGAGCCCAAAAAGACAGCCGTGCACGGGTGGCCATGACAGGGAGTAGGCCTTGTCATTGGGCGCTGGAAGAGCCAAGAGAAGAGGCGTTTGTTGGATTGAAAAGCGTCGCCATCACGGTGAAATGGGATTGAGAGGCGCCGTCGGACTTCTGTTGCTGGGGCGGCTGCTTCCCGAACTGTCGCAGACTGAAGAGAGGGTTGCGACAGCCTCCGAGGTCGGGCAGTTCGCTCCTTCTATCATCGGTCCGTCGTTCCTGTAGTTTCCGGTACTTGCAACCGGTAGCGCCTCACAGCATTTCGAGCTAGTACGAGTACGAATTGGGAGATATGAAGAGGGCACCGGCACCATCTTAATAACTGTCATGGTATGGGCCGCCTGCTAGGAGTGAAACTCTGCTGATGGGTGGAGGGATTGCCAACCCAAAACGAAGGGAGCATGTTATGGCGCTTCGGCACGGCGATTGTCCGAGCTGGCTGCCTGCTGCTTGCTCAGATGCTCTTACCTAGGTACTAACTACTCCGTAGTACCTAAGGTAAATCGGAAGATAATTCAAGCTACAGGGTCCCCGCGCGATCGAGTTGTCGTCCACTGTTGGCATCCGCATTGTTGATTTGGCAGAAGCTAGTACGAGTAATTCAAGCATCTACATGATAACAGTAGGTAAGTACTAGTAGTAATAAACAATAATATACGAGTAGTAGTGAGGAATAGTGGTAAAGTGCGTGCATGGACATATTCTTCAAGTGGGCCGCGGGAGAGCATTTACGCCTTATTAGACCGATCTGAGGGTTTTTTTTAGTCGCAATCACAGGGCAGGCCTGGAACTCAGTCGGGTGGTCGGAGGCTGTTGCGGCCTTGTGGTGTTGTGGCATTGTAGGAACGGACTTGTCCTACGACAGAGTGTGCTTGGGATTGAGGGAGATGCTGATGGTAATGATGGTCGTGCAGGTCTTTGATTCGAAATGGGCCTTAGTCGTGCCACGAGCGAGAGGCCAACTGATCAGTGACTGCTTGCGGTCTGTATTCCTACGGTACGAGGTAGTACGAATGCCTACCTATATTACTGGAGCGACGACATCATCGTGCTTGGAGGTGCCCCTCCGCCGCGACGGTGCCTCCACTCCGAGACCGACATGGTTTACAGTCCATGCCCAGGGCCCCAGGCTTGCCAGGGGCCGTGAGCCATGGTGCCACAGCGAACCCCCACTGAAGTGGGCTGGGCCCCACTGGCCGCTGTCCCACTGGCTGGTCTGTAAATTCGCTCCGTGGCAGCAGCTCTGAGCTCTGCGGAGCCCTCGGCTCGACCTCGTTTATTGGTCCTCTCCATTCCTGGCCATCCCCGTATGTGGCGACTTCGGGGGGCCCAGAAGCCCGCTGAGCGCCTCAATCCCCAGTTCAACCCTGAAGGCTAGCAAACACCATCATCCATGACGGCGCCTATGCCCTCAACCAAGCCGCACTATGACTTCGGCGGACAATGTTGACGGCCATGCCTTCTCGAGATCTTGTCCACGGTTCTGAAACTACTTTTCATATTCCAATGTTCGCAACTTCGCTCTGATCGTGTGGCCGTCGATATTCTCTCATCAAGGTGAACGGACTCGAAGCTTGGAATTTCTCCGAGCTGAACTGGGTGATTGCCAAAGTTGAGTTTGCTGGGTGCGACCGACCGGTGTCGCAGCTCCTCGTACGGAGTACATAAAACCAATTTAGCCAGTGCAGCCTAGGGGCTGACTCTGCCTCAACCGCACTACCTAGTCACTATTGCTAGTACCACAACTGGGACACCACCACGCAACCGACGTGGGGGAAACAATTCGTCTCCGTCATTTCTCCCCTCCATTGGTGCATTCGCTTCTCTTCCATCCCCCATCCTCACAACCTCTATTCCTCGCCTTGCCTTGTGCAATACATGGCCGCTGCCAGGACCGTGACGCCGACGGCCACTGCCAGCCCGGCCTTCACCATGGACCCAACTTCGACAGAACACGACTACCGCTTTCCTCGACGGCCCACGGGCCGCGACAATCCTCCTCGGTTGCGAGGCAACGAGGAGATTCGCTCCAGGCTGCGCGAGCTCAATTCCGAGCTCGGCAGGCCCCACGACGACGGCTTCAGCAGCACCATGAACAGCAGCAAGCTGCTAGGGCCGGCCCTCTTTCCTATGCTGCACAATGCCAATGCTGGTGGCGACGAGAACCTCGAGCAGTTGCAGCAGGACGATCCGCTCGCGACGCAGGTCTGGAAGTTTTTTGCTCGGGCAAAGCAGCAGCAGCCAACCTACAACCGCCTGGAGAACTTGACCTGGCGCATGATGGCCGTGGGGATGCGCAGGCATAAGGAGGAAATGCAGCGAAGGTACGGACACCGGCCGTTACAAGAGAAACACGCCCTTCTACATATTATCCTGTTTCCCAATCTCCCGGTCACGTTTTCCTCGCATGCGGACGGGAACGGTGATGATGGTGGCCATGGCGGCGATGACAGGACACAGGTGCTAACTGGGTGACTCCCGCTATTACCAGGTCCATTAGCCGCCCACCAATGCAGAATGCGCCCAGCGGCATCGCTCAGCTGCGCAAATCTACCCAGCAGGCTGCTCTGCACAGCAACCCAGACGCCATGAACATCGACGACTTCATCTTCTCCGAAGACGCAGCGACACCGGCGGGCATTTCGCTCTCGCCCCAGCCAGCGTCCAAGCTGGACGACGACTTTCAGAGGCCTGCGGCCGCCCATGCGATCCCCATCAAATCCCGCAAGGACCAGGCCCAGCACCAGCATCAGCACCAACAGCAGCAGCACCAGTTCGTGCCGCAGTCGGTGCCAGAGCCTCCCCATCACCAGAACACCGAGTTCAACTATGTCAAGCGCCATCCCCGGAAGACTAGTATTGACGAGCGCCGGGTGAGTTTTGAATCTTTTTCCGCTGTCGCCTGTGCTGTCACCCTCCTCCCTCTCTGGATGCCACCCCCCCGGCTGCACTGCGACCCGCTGCACCGCTGAACCATGCACACCATGCACCAAAATGCCCATACATCTGCACCTGTTTGGCTGTTCCCTGCCTCCAGTAGTGCCCCCCACGCCTACGCCGCGTTTCTGTTTTATTGTCCACCACCACCACCACCTCCAATTCCGCTCCCCACTCTAGCTATTACCCAGCAGCTGCTGCTCAGCAGCTACCCGCTCGCCGCCCACTGCAAAGCCACCATCATCCACCCGTTCACGCCGCTTTACTATTAGTGCTCGCCCACTGACATCCATTCTCGCCCTCACAGAACCGGAAGCGCCCAGCAGACTTCTCTCCTCATGTCCTTGCTGTCAACAGCAATTCGGCCCAGGACCAGCTGGAGCCTGATTCCGATCTGAACGACTATTCACTTGACGCCACCGGCCAGATCAACATGCAGCAACATTCCAACCCCCAAGGCGTCCCTTTCAGCCTCGACACCTTCATGGATAATGACCCCATCATGAACTCGGCTGCCTCCTTCCAGCAGCACTTCTTCTCCCCCGGTACCTCGCCCATGGTGTCCAATGGTCATTTTTCCAACATGTACAATGCCTCCTCCGTCCCCTCCTCCTCTTTAAACACCACAGACATCTATTCCCCCCCTGGATCCGCTTATCAGTCGACCGTGTCGACACCGCACCCGGCTCCTGATAACGATGGCTTCTACTTTGGAAACCAGCAAAGTCGACCCCAAGCCTTTCGCCAGCCTCCTCCGAGCATGGGCAGTCACATGGGCCAGCAATTCATGTATAGTGGCTCTCACCCCAACAATGCCAACGGCGGCAACAATAACAATCACAACGGCGCCTCCATGTTCCCGGCCACAGGCACTGGCTCCGAGTCTGTGTCAGCCTACAGCACCGCCCCAAGCTCGTATGGACACATTGACCCGACCCAGGTCTTCCAGTCCGACCACTCCATGACATCACCTGGCGTCCCGATGCCTCATGAGAACATGTTCTCCTTCGGTGCCGACTCGGACGATGAGGATAACAACGCCTTCGCAGACCGAAACCTTAGCATGCACAACGACTTCTCTAACATGGACGAGTCTGGTCCTCTGGGATGGGATGCGTCCCTCCCAGGCCAGTTCAGCACCCAGGCGGCGCGATTTCCCGGCGGACCCACGCGGAAGCAAGTCATGATCGGCGGAACCACGACCGATTATGTCGATCATAACGGCGGTGATTGGGAGAGCGGAGGCCTCAACCGTTCGCAATCGCAGTCCTTCAACAACAAGGCTGGGAATGAGAAGAGACAGCCTAGGATGCCTCGGAACGCGTCCACGCCCACCCATCTAGCTGGGAAGCAGAATGGGTTTGAGCATCTGGCCCAGTCGATGCCAAACTCTCCTGGAGAAAGACCTGGAACTGTGTCCGGGTTTTCGTCTGTCGCGCCGAGCCGCCCGTCGTCGCCGCAGATGTCAAAACAAAACTCTAGCACCAACCTGCAGGGGAAAGGGAATGATACTGACGGCCCGACAACCTGTACCAACTGCTTCACTCAAACAACGCCGCTGTGGAGGCGAAACCCCGAGGGCCAGCCACTATGCAACGCTTGCGGCCTGTTCCTCAAGTTACACGGTGTCGTGCGACCCCTGAGTCTCAAGACAGATGTTATCAAGAAGAGGAATCGGGGCTCCGGCGCCAACGTGCCCGTAGGGGGAACAAGCACCAGATCCAAGAAAAACACATCCAATGCCGCTTCTCGGAAGAACTCGACTCTATCCATATCTAATTCTACCCCTAAGGAGACAAACACCGTTACCAAACCGAACAACGCTACTAGTACCAACAATAACAGCAATGCTCAGCAGGCTGCTACTCCTCCTTCCGCCACCCGCGCTGTTAGCTCGAACGAGGTTGAAAGTCCAGCTAGTGTCGGCCCCTGTTCTGGCGGCAACACTGCTGGTAGCACTCCAAACAGCCACTTCGGAAGTACTGGATCGTCGGCTGCTGCCATGGGCGGTAAAGGTGTTGTACCCATTGCTGCGGCACCACCGAAGACGGCACCCGGCCCCGGGGCATCGTCCATGAGGAACACAGCCACATCATCAAAGAGACAGCGCAGGCATAGCAAGAGCGGCAATGCTGAGATGCCTTCGAGTACTATGGACCTGGACAGCCCTAGCAACTCGACAACGTCCAACGATTCCAGCCGCCCCGGTGGTCACAGTGGCCCCAACATGCCAATCATGCCTGGAGGCATGATGCCTAATAGCTACCATCTAGCGCAGCAGCGCCCTATGATGGGATCCAACATGGTCCAGATGGGTGGAAGCCAGCAGAAACCGATGATGGGTGGCCCCGGCAGCTCGGCCGGTCCCCAGGAATGGGAGTGGCTCACCATGAGTCTTTAATCTGACCTTGGAGGAAGAAAGCAAAGAAGATGGTTACGAAGCGATGTCTATCTCGATACCGGTCCTTCCTGTTATCGCAAAATGGCCCATACCGACTCACTTAATATTATATTTGTTGGATTGTGGGCTCTCTGATTGGACTATCCCGTTAAGCAGTCTATATGGAATGCTTTGGGACATGGGTTTGTTATTGCTCTTTGGACACGAGTTTCTGGTTGGATCGCAATTGGCACCTCGATTCGAGTTGTCGATCATGTTTGAGGAGTTATTACGATGGGCTTTTTGAAATACGAAGCCTAGGATACTGGTGCTTGGCGCCAGGCGCCAGGCACCTATTGGCCATCTCCTGTTTGGCCAGGGCTGTCTCCGGCCCCTCGAGCGAGTTTCGAGTATGAATTAAGGGAAAGACGAGACGAGACGGAGCGATGATGTTTAAAGGGCTTACGAATGAAGATGGTACTTGTCAACTGTTGGGGGTCTAGGAGTCCATCTACCAGACTTTGTTTTTCCTGATTTCGTTGCCACGACTTGGTTTGGGATGGATGATATCATGGGAGCAGCGTAGACAGGGCGGGCTGGGGGTTTCAATTTTCTCTTACGCCAGCCTTTGATTTTTGTTTTGACCCCTTTATCGTGCCTCTTTGGAGATGACGGAGTAACGGAAACTATTCTTATTCTGGGATGTTATCGTGGGCTATCTTCTTTTCTCTTTTTTTTCGGTTTAATGAGTACACGTGGTGGGCAAGGAGAGGCGAACGTATACGCTCTCTTGGTGTTGGAAGTCTATTATAGAGCCTGTCCATTCTGCTCGTTGCAAATACACAGTCGTCTCGAGCGGCAAGATTGCAAACCAAAAGGGTTGTGAAGAATTTGAATGTGATCACGAATGCTCTTGAAAAAAAATCATGCTTCTCGTTTTGTGCCTCTCTACAACAATATACCCTTGACTCCTACAAGTAGTGTCCTTTAAGACACGACACCTCCGGTTGCCATTAATAACCAGCCCCCCAACGCGCATATGAGCAGACTCGCCGATTCCCATCCGCCTAAACTCCTGACACGAACTTATGCAAGATGCAATAGAATCAACACAGCAGCGAAAAGAAAAATAAAAGAAGAGGAAAAGAAAAGGAGAAGACAGGGAGAACACATATATCCCTGCTGATAGGCAGAGGGTACGAAGAAAGAGAGATAAGACACGCGCCGGGCTTCAGTACTTTGCCTGTCGATCTGCGAACCTGCGCCAGGACCGCCTCTCTGGGCTCGACCGCTCACTCTAAAGCATAGTCCCAAATGTGTCTTCCGATGAAATGGGGATGCGCTTGCGGGGGCTACCGCCATCCTCGGTAGCAGGCTTGCGATGACGGAACGTGAAGCCGACAAAGAGGCTCTTGCTCATTTGCTCATCGCGGTCCGCCATGTTCTCTAGCGCCTGCTGCTTGTCGTGGACTTCCTTGTACTTGGCCATGTCGGCTTCGTTGCTGAAGTCGTCGAAGTAGCCGGCGTCCGTCTCCGAGTCCAGCTCGGGGACGAAGGGTGCACGGGTCTGCCGTAGGGTCTCCCACTCCACCTCGGCAAAATACTGGTGGTTGTAGATGTCTTGGATGTTAGAGAAGCGGCGACTCCGTGAATTGATCGCGCTTGTGTGCTGGTTAGCGACATCGTATCTTGGTTCGAGGGACATATAATGTACTTACGTGGTGATGAAGTTCCAAGTACGGTTGCTGAGAAAATAGTTAGGGTCCTCCCAAACAGGGCGCTTCAACACCTCCTTCCAATGCTTCAAGTTTCGCCATGTCTCATCGGGGGTAGCACCAGCAAACGGCGGGAAACCTGTGAGAGCCTCAAAAAGCATGCATCCCAAGCTCCAGTAGTCAACAGTATAATCGTACTCCTCGCCCCTAAGGACCTCTGGTGCCATGTAGTCGGGGGAGCCAACAATAGACTTGGCATAGTTGACATCATTGTCACGCATGTTTCGATAGCTCTCACGGCGCTCCGCCACGGTACGCTCCCCCATGGGCTTGCCAAAGGGTACAGACGTCTCCGACGCCTCCTCAAGTTTGATACGCATTGACTCAATCTTGGATGGCGCAAGGACACCAGCCGCCAAGCCAAAGTCGGTCAACTTGACGTGACCTGTCGAGTCAACAAGGAAATTCTCGGGTTTGAGGTCGCGGTGGATGTATCCGAGCTCATGCAAGGCGTTAACGCAGCAGAACATCTCGGCAATATAGAAACGAGCATGGCGGTTCGAGAGGACGCCCGTGTTGTTAAGCAGGGTGCGGAAATCGCCGCCCGGGACGTATTCCATGGCAAGATAGATACTCTTGTCATCCTGGAAAGAGTAGAGAAGCCTGACCAGCCACTCGCTCTGGGCTGTGGTGAGAATGTCTCGCTCGGTGAGAACATGGCGAACTTCGTCGAGCTTGAACAACAGCTTCTTGCTCATGACCTTCAAGGCGCACACCTCGCGGGTGTCCTTTTTCTGGGCCAAGAAAACCTGCCCATATCCACCCTGGCCGACTTGGGTGAGGATCTGGAAATCGCCGTGTCTGAGCCTCACTCGCCTCTTTCGGAGGTTCGCACGTTCTCGGCCGGCGTACTTGGACCACATCTGGTTGAATGTCTGCTCGTCTGTCTCGGGCGGCGGGGGGTACTCGGCCTGGAAGGCGGCAAGGCGATTTTGTCGGGAGCCGACATACGTAAGGAGGTCGAAGTAGTAATCGAGAAAGTCTGGAAGCTTGTTAGCAAGGGAAACAAGCACCATCAATAGCCAAGGGGGGCCACCCACAAAGCTGTGTCACATTGACCAGTCTGCGAACGCTGGGCTTCTGGAGAATCTCGCGTTCCTCCGGTGTAAGACCCCGTGCAGTGTTGAACCTCTTGGCGGGTGTGGTTGGGCGCTCCCTGGGCTCATAGAGCTGTTGGCGCGTCAGAGCAGCGTGACTATGCTGAACGGGCGCGTCGTTGCCACCCATGCGAAATGATGGCGGTGTGTTCTCTTGCCCCTGCTTCCTAAGGGGGATCCCAGACGAGTGGCTCTTGTGGACGACGCTCTCATCAACATTGAGGTTCGACTGGTCGAGTGGTTGGGCCTTGGTCTTGCCCGGGGAGAGAGGTGCGGTTGAGATGACGCTCTGAGGCCGGAGCTTGACGGGGGCCTCGAAGGCGCTGGCGTTGATGTTCGCGCCATTGTCGAAGGTGGAGAGCAGATTGTGGGCTCCAGGCGGGATCGTCTTCTTGCTGGGGCTTCCGTTGGGAGTGGTGGTCGGTTCGACAAAGCTGTTGTGTTTGATGGGGGTGGTAGGGCGGGCAGAGGACTCGATGGGCTTGTCCCTACCGCCGGGGAAGAAGTTGGACATGAAGCTGGCCATGGCGATGCGGTGGGGAGGGGGGTGGAGATGGTCGCGAGATGGCCAGTCGCTCGCGCTCAACCAAGATGTAGCGATGAAGGGCGCGGGGGAGTAACAGAGTCGTAAAGCCTGCGCAGTGTCATCAAATAAAGACCCAGCCTGCAGGGTATGAGGCGAAGCGAGGGGGATAATGGCACGGCGGTACTAGTATGTACGATAGTACTATGTAGTACATGTAAGGAAGATGCACGATGCAGAGATGCAGGTGCTGGCCGTGCCAACAGCGATGAAGATGTGCCGGGTAGGGCAGATCAAACAAATGCATTCAGGCCTGAGGGTGAGGGGCTTGAGCCTGGAGGGGCCCACTGGGGTGTCGCGGGGCAGCCCCCAGCGTCAATAAGCCCCCTGTTTCCGTGGTAACAACTAGGAGGTCTGTGCGCTGCCCACTGCCAGTGAGGGCACTGTAGATAACCGACACAGTATCCGTAGCGCCAGGAGCATTCCAAGTTCCAGGTGCCCCTTTGCTTTGTTTCCCAAGGTTGTGATACGCGAGAGACACGGGGAATGCGCCGTGATTTACCTGTAGCCACCCGTACCTTCCTGTCATGCCATGCGTGCACAGGTCGCTGGGGAAACATGCTGACGCTATGAACATATTGAGATGTGATGGACCCTAGCCTTGACGAGTCAACTCTGGTGACTGGCATGCAAATTGGCCCATTATTATACCTACCTAGATAGGCAGTATTATTCGAACTCGTGGTAATATTTTACTGACAGTGCCAGGGCATCAAGCCCCCGATGTTGCCTCCCTGCCTCAGCTGAATGTGGAGGAAGGCGCAGCACAGCACAATGGGCACAATATCGCAGGTCCGTAATCGGCATTCGGTTACGGACCAAGAGCGTCTACCTACCTACTCGTTTTACCTTTTCTGCACGTCATATTTCCCAGAAAAAGATCTAGATCCCTACTCATACGAACGCCAACATGTTTAGCGGTTTAACCTGCCACGCTGAGGCTGCGCTAACGATCACTAGGTCCATTGTCTGGTGGCTTGGAGTGGTTGGACCACCAGGATCTAATCTTATCAATCGCCGAGGTCGTTGCATCATGAGCTGATCAGCCAACCCACCAGTACGTTCCCCGCTCGCCCGGTTCCTTGGCCCCTTGAACAGCAGGTTGAAAACAGGCTGCTGTGCCCATCGTAGCTCCCACGCAAGATACATCACCTATTCGACATTAGCCAGCTTAAGCAGCAGCATTTCCTCACGCCATCATGAAGTTGTTCTCGCTGCTCGTCAGCCTGTCTGGCGCGGTCGGAGCCGCCGAGCTCCTAACGGCATCCCCCTTCTCAAACGACGCCGCAGTCTCCCGCATCCCATCGAGCTACGAGTCGGCCGTCATGGGTCGCCGAATCCTCGCCCTGTCCAAACTGGGCGAGCTGTCAACCGTCTTTCCCGATGCAGGATCCCGTGAGGACGAGGCGGACCATGTCTTAGAATACCGCCCGGGTGGCCTGGGCGGGGTGCCTATCGGGCTGATGGACTACGTCGCCGACTGCGAGGACGAGGGCAACCCGACGGTCCTGGCCATCAAGATTGCCACGGCCTTCAAGAATGTCGAGGCCGGCTCCAACCTCACTCTGTCTATGCGCTGGACCCCCCCATACCCGCCCTCCAGGCGCATCTCCTTCATGTCGCGCCTCGCCGCACACATCCCTTTCCTCTCCGGCGCCACAGGCGAGTCTCCGTACAACTTGGCGCCGCACTCAACGGGCCCGGCCACCCCCGATCCGGTCCCCTACTCGGCCGCCAACCTGCCTCGCTTCTCGCTGATCGGGTACCTCGAGCCCATCAAGACGGACGACGACCCGGCGACGGCGGTGCGCCTGGCCACGTGCTTCACGGCTAAGCATCATGATGCTAAGTGGTGGCTCCCGGGCAACCCCATCCACAAGAGCGAGTGGGCGAGGCTGGTGGTGACGCACGTGTACTGGATTGGTGGGTTCGGGGACCGCGCATACATCGGGTGGATTCCGGTCGACGAGTGGAAGAGTGTCACCAAGGAAGAGTGGTCTGGCATCAAGTTGCCTGGTGAGAAGAAGGGCTGGAGCGAGTGGAGTGTCAATGCGGTTGACGAGCTCTGAGGGCCCATGAGCCCTGAACGAACCCGATTACGGATCAGGTCAAAGGCACAAAGTTTGACAGCCGCTGTCCGTGGCGAGTAATGTACCCATGGTGATTGACTACTAGCATATACTACTACCAGTTACGGATACTGCATGGTAGTACTGCAGAATGGTGTATACACATGACATGAAATCCTCGCATGATATGGTGATTTGTCTTGAATATGGCCAGATGATGATGGTGCATGAATGGGGAGGTTCTCGTCTTGTCTCAATTTTCAATGGGTGTCTCGGATGCAATGCAGCATGTACATATCCGAATTTCTAGTACTACTTGGCATGCACCGCGGCGATATCCTCTGGATGGGACGAGATCGGGCACCGACTGTCGGCTGCCAACTGGTGCCTAGGGTTGAGGGCGTCCACATGGCATCGCATTACCGGTGGGAGTGCTGCCAAGTACGAGTATATGGGGCAATGAAGCAGGCAGGGAGGGAGTCACAGCTTTGTTCAAGGGCCGGATGCGGTGAGGCCATGCTCCACATTCCGATGCTGGGAGAAGCCGAGCAAGCCATGGGGCGACGGTTGAAGAACCGAGTGCGTCAGCCATGCCTAGTTGTGCTAAAAGTAGTGTCGTAGTTACGAGCATCCGTACCCCGTACGTAGTACACATAATATATGTAAGTGCTGTCGGAAATTCGGGTTCCCGAGGGACACTGGAGCGAGCGCCGAAGGATACTACTACGACAAGCACTAGTATCTGCAATAATACTAGCTAGCTGCATGTTTGGAATGTTTCTGACGGTAATAATAAGTTGACGGTGGCTGTGGTGAGAAAACGGAGGTTGGACCGAGACGCGGGGCTCGGAAAGGTTGCGTCCGCCACCGCCCAAGCGAACCATGTCATGTCATAGACTCGTGGTACGTATCCGCACTCGAACGGAGGATATCCCTTTCGTATTCTATCGCCAGCATCAACTTGGCCGCTGCAAACCCCTAGCGCAACCTTAACCAGATGGCTTGGCCCAGCTTGGCGGGTCAGAATCAGGCTCCAGAAGCTGCAGAAACTCCAGAAACTCCAGAAGGCAACCAGATCAGTTTTACCCGCGACGAGTCGATCGACGACGGAAGAGATTGCCACATCTTACGTACCTGTTGTTGAGTCTTGGCCCAGCTGCCACGCCGGCTCTGGTTTCCGACATTGTTGGTGGTTATCGGATGTACGTACCGTACTACAAACATAGCAGTAATACTACTCGTAGGTGCGCTATTGGGAGCATGGCCGAAGGCGTCATCCGTCCAGCAATTGTAGGGGGTCCCACCCGACGTCCTGAGTCGCTATCTTTCTCGATGCCTTGTCATGGGCGAGTTCCTTGCCCATCCCTCTGGGAGGCGAATGTTCCACAATCCCACCTCCTGGCCTCCAAGAAGACGCCCTAAGACGCCCCTAAAGCACCCCTAAAGCACCCCTAAAGCACCCCTAAAGCACCCCCAAAAAGCACCTCCAGAACACCCCCGAAATCCCCTCTCCCCCCCCCCCAAGACGCGCCCCACCGTGTGGTCACCTACTCGCTTTAGCGTCTGGAAAGCCCCGTCGACCCCCCCTGCTTATCCCGTCTTGCCCCGGTTGCCCATCAAGCAGCCGCGACCACCGCGCACCCGCAGATCAGTGGGCTGTTGGTTGGCCGGCTGGGCTCGCTGGTTGGCTTGCTGACTGGCTCGCTGGTTGGCTCCAGGTTGCAGGTTGCGGCACAGGGTAGCGTGCACTCGCAGGAGTCGCAGCAGCGCAGCAGCAGCAACGCAGAGACCTACGCACAGGCTACCGCAACGCAGCAGTGCTCCCAGGGCCCAAAGTCCCTCCCACGTTGCCTCTTCCCCGTACTTCGTACTGCGTACAGCCTCGACGTCTGACCAAAGCGTCTTTGCCTGCCAACCTGTCCAACCTGTCCAACCTGTCCAACTCTGACTGCATCAAATTCTCGTCCATCGTCGCCTTGCTTTCCTTCCGTACATACACCGCATTGCTTCTGCCTTGCCAGCGACTGTACATTCATCGCGTCTCGATTAATTTTGCTCCACTATTTCGCATCATCTCCGACTCCCTTCCGCCACCGCCTCGGCGAACCGTTCACTGGCAGCATCACAACAACCGATCCCTCATCGCCCCCATCATCCTGCAGACTTCTACGCACCGCGCAGCGGCAAGTACGGCAGCCGCACTCCATCGACAATAGCGGCGACCGAACGACCGCTCAGGCGTCGCACAAACCCCTTGGAAGGCCCAGTCTCTGAATCTCCTGGCTTCAAATCTGCTACGGGGATGGCGCCTCCTTCCCATCCCCCAACATGACCTCCAGGACCCCGATGGGCGTCCAGCAGCGACAGCCCCAGCAGCCCCAGCGAACGTTGAGCTCCTCATCGCTGCCATCGCAGCGTTCGGCGCCTCCGCAGCGGGCTCTCTCGCACCAGCATCTTCCCTCGTCCCCGGCGCGCAAAGATTCCTCCTTCAGCGATCTCTCTGCCGAGTCGACCGATGCGTCGCAGAGTCGCCACGGCATCGGCACTCCCAGGAGAGGCGGGTCAAGGTTACGACTGGAACTGTCGTGCGACCATGGGGCTGCCAGTCAACTGGCTGCCGAGTCACCGCAGAGCCTCGCGTCGGCGCGAGCACTCCCAACGGGGGATGGAACCGACGGTGCGAATAGTCCCGCCCCATCTCGACTCTCCCACCAGGAATCCGACAACCCTCCAATGCCGATGCCAAAGATCCGCCAGCTCACGGCCACTCGAACTCAGCCTCCGCGACAGGCCACCCCGACTCCCTCAACCGCCAAAAAGGATGGCCGGCCGAAGCCATACGTCTTCGAAACCCCCCCCGAAGCCCCTCGGTTGGCTACAACAAACAAAAACGAAAATATGACTGGTGATCCTTTTGGGAAAGGGCTATTCTCGGGCCGGGCGGATTTCTTCCCGTGGACCGGAAAACACCTGGAAGACGCGTGGACGAGCGAGTCCATTACCAAAGGTGTCTGCGAGAAGTACAGTTCCTCTGAATCGTCCTCGGCGAGGCTCGCCATCTTTCCGGCGCTCAAGCAGAAGACCGGCCTCAACGCCCTTTCGACAATCTTTATGGGCGTGCTTAATCAGCGGAGGCAGCGCGGACAGATCACCACCCCGTCGACATTCAAACCACCGCCAAGAGTCACCTTGACCGACACCAAACGGGAAGTGTGGCTCAAGGACCTGGCAAACCCATCCACCTCGCTACGACGCCTTAGCCGAACTATCCCACATGGGATCAGAGGAAGGGCTCTTCTCGATCAATGTTTGAATAAAAACATCCCTACCGAGAGGGCTGTGTGGCTGGCCAAGTGCGTTGGCGCCAACGAGATCCGAGCTTTCAAGAGAAAAGGCGTAAATGGTGCCATTGTCATGGGAGGCGAGGTGAAATGGTGCAAAGACTGGACCATCTTTGTGGAGCAGTTTGTCGACTCTGTTGTTTCGTCGATCAATGAGGAAGATTGGAAATCCAAGGTGACATATGCGTAAGTCTCGGCCGACATCTCCCTGGTTTGATACAGTACTGACAGCGATGTGACAGAATCCGATTGGCCACAAACTTATACTCCGAACAGCTCCTCGACCGAGATCACTACCTCGATTGGCTCATGTCTGGGCTAGAAGGCAGCACCCAGGGCAGACTTCCCATGTGGATGCTTATTGCTCGGATATACTGGGCAGATCTACTGCGCTCGCGCAAGTACGGCCGGCGACTTGTTTCTGCATTGCTCAGTCATGTGCATTGTGTAAGTGATAGACACCTCCGTCGAGTAGAAACCCGGACTAACTGAGGGTAGATCCATAATGATCCCGATAGAGATATTCTCTCGCAGCTTTCGAGCCAATTATCCTTGATGCTTACGTCGCTGATCAAGAGCAACCCCGAGAGCTTCATCTACCCCAGTGCTTGGACGAACTATCGCGATACCCTAAAAGCGATTCTTCCCATGGACGACGAGGTGGCTCAGAGGGCATACAGCAGCATCAACTCCCGCAATCTGCGACTTGCCGTGGCAGGAAACGCTTACCCACCTGCTGGCCGTCAGAGACTTGTCAGGCTCTTGGACTCGACGTTCCAAAATGCCATCGAACTAGACCTATCGGCAAAATGCTGGGCGGCGAGTGATGACAAGGCTCAGACTATCAGGACTCTGGTTGACTGGGCTACCTCTGTCCATCGCCCTGGTCTTGCCAAAGTCTACGTGGCTTCCAAAGTCCTCAAGGCCTTCAAGGCCTGGAACATGAGCCAGCCCTTGGATGTGACCACAGCGGTGCTCGAGGTCCTAGATGGCATTGATGCCGACGACCAGAACCGAAAGGGGCTCATGTACCGTCTTGTCACCGAACTCATCCGAGGCCGTATCTTCTGGGTGCCCCGGTATTTTCAATGGCTCATTGCCCGAGGCGGTTTCCACGAGGCATCCGAGATCGACCCTGAACATGGCCCCTGTGCGGGACGTCTGCTTGTTGAGATACCCATCGATTGTCTCACGAGCAGGCAGAGGACAGAAAGGGCCAATTTATTACGGCGAGCCGGAGGCTATTTGGTTGCTGAGGAAGAGGTCAATGTCTCAACAGCTCTAAGGTGTGTTCAGCATGCGCTCGGACAGCCCTTACCAGCCGACGACCCTTTGTCTCAGAGAGAACCAATGCCCATGCGGAAGCTTTTGAATCGATTACGCAGAAGCAGCAGGGCCTTGCAGTGTGCCATCAGCTCTCATCTGCAGGAGACGATGGCTCACGGGGGCTCCGCTGGTAGCAGCCACACTGGGTCCGTGGCCATGTTGACGTCGGTTCGGGCTATTCTGGAGGCGACCGAGGACTTTACAGTGCTTTCCGATGTTGTCCAGTGCTGCCTGAAGTCGTCTGACGCGGAAATTCTAGCTGCGTGCGCCGATACCATCAACGCAAACATTCGGATCTTTCTAGCTGTAGGGTCCGCGTCTGAGTCGTTCAACATTCTCACGGAGCGGCTCAAGATGTTTGGTCAACAAGGAGCAGTGCCTCGGCCGTTGCTCGCCGCCGTCTCCCACCTTGCCCAAAGGATGCCAGGACGAGAGGACGTGGCCAACCAGCTTCGCCAAGAGCTCCTGCAGAGCGACCGGAGCAGTGCCATTGATGCATGCTCGCCCGTCTCGGACAGCATGGTAACCCAGGCACACGCTGGAGAGGGGAATTTGTCCGAGGAGATTGATAAATTATTGGCCAGCGGGAATAGGATCGATCATCCAACCATGAACCGACTCTTTCGGACTATTGTGCCTCGGCTCGAGGCTGGGTGGGCGAAGGGGGACGAGATCTGCAGGGCCTTTGCATCTCTGCTAACCAAGATGCGAGTATTCGACACTCATCACTTTGACAAACTGATGGCCGACTGGATCAGTCACGTCCGTTCGTTGCCGACACGCCCATGTCTTTCAGATCTGTTCCCTCTTTTGGTCACTGCCGGATGCTTGACCGTGTCAGCACTGCTGCATACAGCCAACGCTTCGCCACCCATGACAACCAACCCTCCAGTCAGCATGGACTCGGGCAACGGTGGTTCGGCGACTTATCTTCAAGAACTCCTGGGATTGTTTCTGATGAAGTTGCCCAAGTCCACTCCTTTGACACAGGAGGAACTTTATCAATTCAGGATCCACCAGGAAGCTGCCAAGTCGGACAATGCGCCCGCGTTCCTATCTCTGATTCGAAATTCGATCTGCGAATACTCGGCCCTACAAGCTCACCAAACCGGGCTTGCGCTCCCCCTAGACAATGTGCCGTTTCGGGACCGAGTTTTGGAGGCCCTTAGGCTGCTTGTCGTGGTGAACGCTCCTGCAGCGAGCAAGGCCATGAGCGTCAGAGATTTGCCTCAAGGGGCTAGTGAGCTGGTCTCGAAAATGACGACACAGCTTTTGTTGCCGGGCTGTGCCGAGGACGAGGATATTTCGTTCGACTATATCCTCGGTCTGGCGACGGAGCTGACGTTGCCGTTCTGCCAACTCAAGCTAGAATTTGATCTCTCCGTCAGCGAATCCAATCCCAGTTCGAGCGAAGATCCGGCACAGTCTCGATACGACTTGTTTGCGAGTGCCATGGACCGAGCCATCGAGGCCAACAATATTACGTGGACGAGCATGCTTCCTTGCCTAAGCTGCGACATTTCTCAGCATCTGAAAGATCTGGCTCGCGACAGACTAGTCAAGCTGATTCCATCGCTGAAGTCGTCACAGTTCAGCAATGCGGCAGCGGACCATCAGATCCACCTTGCGGAAAGCCTGCTCGGCGTTGTTGAAGCCATCACCACGGGCCAGCCATCTCCCAAATCATCCCAGCTCACGAGCACTTTAGTGGACAAGCTCTGCGATTTGTGCGAGATAATTGCCTCGAAAGATGCCGAGATGGACGGCGTCCGCAAGTCCGTGCTCGACCACTGGCTTCCTGCACTTCTGAGACTAGTCACTCTGCAAGGAAATGGATCCGAGTCACCGATAACGCCTCCGTCGACAAGCACACCTGCGGGTGGTAAGCCTACAGCACCTGTGAACCACGAAGTCCGGGCTCGTATAGTCCTTTCCCTCTGCAGCTTGCTCCTCGAACTGCAGCTTCTACCAGCACATGCTGTAGGCGACCTCACTCAGCAGGTCTTGGATGTCGCCGTCTTACTCGTCGACGCACTCCCGGATGATTTGCGGCACCAGTGCGCGAAGAACCTCCTCTTACTTCCTGGATCTTCGGCCAGCACCAACCTCTCCTCCGATCCCAGGCTCTACTATCTACTAAGCACACCGCAACTGACTCTGGCCGACAATCTGGTCCTTTCGCACAGGGACAAGTCGACTCTGATGCACAGCTCAGGCCCGAGGGGCATGGGCGCCATGTACGGTATCGGGCCGCAGATACAGGAGAAACTATCGCCTTTCGTCATGAGGCGCTGGGAGATGCTGAGCGAGTCGACACCAAACACTGGCGAGAACGACACGAGTCTCAGCCTTGGCCTCTTTGAGGCCATCAAGATACAGTAAATCCCCTAGGGTCAAGTACATGTACGAGAAGATGGATCGTCACACGACATGCACATTGTTAGCACACAAAGATAAGGGGGAAGCGGTTGCAATTTGCGCACGGAACATGGCCAATAGCCTTCTTGTCTATGTTTTTCATCCTTTATACTCATTTGCCTCCCACTGTTGTTCTAGGCAAGCCTTATACCCAGACGATTGATGATTTGGCATGGGAAGACAGAGAGGGTCGGAGTTGTTGAAGACGGGGGTTTTGTTGGTGTTGGGTACTATCAGTCGATTTTTTCTTTCTTGTCTTTATCCTTAGCGAGGTGGCTTTATCATTTGCGCGGCATGGCGATGGGGATTATTATTCCTTGGCTGGTTGGTTGGGACTACTGGAGCCTGTAACTTGGTGGTGACTTGTATGTATGCATTTGCTGGGAAGAGACCAGAGGCGGACAGAAGGCGGCATAAATAAGAAATAAGTACACAAGAATCTATTCATGATACCTCATACTAAGAACGATTATCCATGGAAGTCCATGCACGGATGAATAGAGCTATACTTTTGTAATTATTCACCTCGTTTATCCAGGATATTACTACCACCAAGTAATAGAAGAACCATGTCCCAACTGGATCCTTCCCCTGCCACCATCTCTCCGCACCCACACAACCACTCAAGAGGCTTCCGCGTACTCGTGCTACTCTTACACATGAGACAAAAAGAAAACATAGCGGTTTCAAATAACGAGATCGGGAAAAAAAAAAGTAACGACGCCATGCAAACGGGAGAACAATCAAACGTCGAAAGAGAGTCCGGTTTAGTTTGCCCTTTCCCCTTTCCCCTTTCCCCTCTCTCCCCTTTTCCACTTTCGGAGTGGTAGTAGTATATCCTGCAGGGGGTGAGATTCGCCCCCGAGCAACTAACTAGTCCTCATCAAAGATCTGGTACGTGTTCAGCAGGATGGTGTCGACGACCTTGATCTGCCACCCGGCGTCGGCGATGGCCTTGCTGGGGTCGGTGCCCATGAGGGTGGGGCCGAAGATGACGGCGAGGTTGTGGGCGTTCATGCGGTTGATGTGGGCGTTCTCAATGACACGGGAGAGGTGAAGGCAGAGGGCGCGGAGGGTGGCGTAGTTAGGGTCAGGGAGGCTGTTGATGATGGCGTGGAGGGAGTCTCGGCGGACAATGTCGTCATCGTGTTCTGAGACAGGCCTGTCAACCACCGTGCGGGCCATAAACGATTGGGGGTAGCACTCACTGGCAGCAGCGATGAAGGCATCGTGGTGCTCCAAAGTCAGGAGAGGGTCAGGGAATTCACGCAAGAACTGCTTCAACAGTCCCGTAACACTGTTGACATCATGAAAGAAGTTCTCGGGATTCCTAAAGTCGAGGGCTTTGCTCTGGGATTCTGTCGTAGTAGCTGGTTAGAGTTTTGTTTTGTCCCAAGGGCCCTCGATTGGGGTTGGGGCTGGGAACGTACCTGTATCAAACATGTGCTTGAGTTTTTGGACATGGCCCATCGAGCCGGACTGTCGGTAGATGCCCTCGACGCTCAGGCCAAACAGCTCGACGGCCTGAATGCACTGCTCCACAACCAAGGGCACGGCGAGGCCATCACGCTCATATAGGCGGCCAAGAGTTACACCAAAGACGGGGTTGAGTGGCGCGGGAGGAGCCTGCGGGGGCGGAGAGTTCCTGACACCGCCAGGGATAACCATGTGCGCACTACCCTTCCTGCCATGCGAAGGGGGCTGGAAGGGAGCAGGGGCTTGTTGAGGCGGAGGAGCCGCAGTGGATTGGAAGGACAGTGCCCCGAGTTGTGGTGCGCCCTGAGAGCTCACGTCCCTGCTTCCGTTGTAAGGAGGGGCGCCAGAGCTCGGAGGTATGAACTGCTGCTGCATATTTCCCTGGCTGTAGCTGCGGTTGTGCGGTTGGGTGAAGGGCCGCCCCGGTTCCGGAGGGCCGGTGGCGGAGAAGCTCTGGTTCAAAGAAGGAGGACCCTGCGGGCTTTTGGGCGAGCCGAAGCCTCCTCCAGCAGTGCTTCGCAAGGGGGACTGTGCAGAAGCCGCTGAAACACCAGAAACCTGGGGGCTACTTGAAGCGGCCTGAGGTGTGCTCGGAGGCGGTGCCTGGCTCAGGGGCGCTGGTTGGGGGTTGAGGACCTAGAGGTTCGTTAGGTCATGGAGGCAGCCGACACCGGGCGATATATATGGCATTACTCACAGGGTTGCGCTCATACTTGATCTCGCCCGATTTGGCCGGGACCTTGGAGTGGTGAGCCCCCACGTACTCGCGGAGATCCCTCTCGTTGTCAATCGACATGACGGCATGTCGAAGACTGCGCGAAGCAGGGTGGGATTCGCCTCCCGGCCCCTTGATCGGGCTAATGCTGAGACCGTTGCTAAGCAGCAGCTTCTCATTAAAGGCGGCTGTGACAAGGTCAGCAGATGAATTGGTGATGTGGGTGGGCGATTCGAGCTCAGTCCCATTAGGAAGGGGGGGAGAGGGGGTTTCTTCGTACCAAACTTTTGCATCTGCAGCGTGAGTCCCTCGTCGAGCTCCTTGATGAGGTCCTGGACAGCCTTGATAGTCTCAGGCCGGGTGGTGGACTCGAGATGGGACTTCTCGGTCTGCAGGGTCTGGACGTGGCCGTGGTAGGACTGGTCGGCGGCCTGGACCTTCTTGAGCAGATCCTCCTCCTGCTGGGCAGCCGACTTGTTCTTGAAGGCATTGAGGACCTTGCCCGTCTGCCTGCCCTCGCCGGTGCGGGCGCGCTCGTACTCGTCAGCGAGGGAGTCGTACTTGGCCTTGCTCTTGCGCATGGCCTGCTCGAGATCGACCACCTTTTGCTCGGCGGCGAGCCCGCTGGTCTTCCATGTCTTGCGGCTGCGCTCGGAGGAGGCGGCGAGGTCGACGAGGTCGTCGTGCATCTGCTGGAGGGAGGCGGCAAAGTGGGTGCCGTTCTCGGCCATGCGTTCGTGGATGTAGACGAGCTCGTCGTAGGCCTTGGCGAAGGAGCCGGCTCGGTGGTCGGGGCGGCGCATGCTGTCCTGGGTGGACCGGCAGAGCTTCTTGAGGCCCTGAGCATTGTCTTCCTCGAGGGTAGCTCGCTTCTTAAGGAACTGGGCGAATTCCTAGCAGAAAACGGGGTGAGCAGAAGCGACGGAGGAAGAGCTAGGGGCAAGGGAAAAGGGGGAAGGGGGGACGCACTTTCGCGGAAGCTATGCTCTGCTTGAGGCGGTTCAGCAGCGTCGCGATGCCAATCTAGGAGGAATTGAGTCAGTATCGAGCACAGCAGACGGCGGGCAGGGTCGAGGAGGGCACACCTCGGATGTCAAGACGCCGTTGACGTGCTTGAGCAGCTCGGGATTGGGCTCAGCACCAGCGGGCGGCGGAACGGGATTGCCGGTCGGGCTTTTGTGGGAGTGAGCGCCATCTCCGGCATCGTGGGCGGCTTCGCCGTCATGGGCATTTTCGGCAGCCGTGGGGGCTGTAGAAGCATTATCGTCAGTGGCGGAGGCGGAGGCGGTGGGCGGAGGGCTCGTGGCGGGCTTTTCGGCCAAGATGCTGGAAGGTCGGTCGCGGTAGTAGTCCAACGAGGTCGAGGATTGGACGTCGTCAGCCGGGGGTCGGGGGTCGGCCATGGTGTCGTCGAGGTCTGTGGGCGGAGGAGACCAGGAGGAGGCGAGGGCAGGGGAGGAAGAGGGAAGACAGCTAGAGCTCTCAAGCTCAGCAAGGGGAGAGGATTATTTCGACGGGGGAGGAGGACGAGTTGAGGACGAGGCGCAGGCGCAGACGCAGGCTGGTAGACGTCGCGTCGATTGGGATGCGCATTCCCCTGTCGGCTGTTCGTTGGTTGTAAACCTGTGGTCAGTGCCTCATTCGTACCGGCCACGCTGTACGCTGTACTCCGTTCGAAGTCTGCTGCCAACCTTGCAGGTCCACCCTTGTTGCCGCGCTCGCTGTTGGCTGGTGATGTGTACTGTCTGCTGCTGCTGCTGCTGCGCAGGTATTCTTGCTCATTCGGAAATAACTTGTCACGGAATGGCGTTAGGTTTGCCCTCTGGGCGGGGGCTTCGGTGTCCACGGAGTACGAGCACGGGAGCTACATGTGCAGAGGCACCGCTGTGGGCTGTTGTGGTCACTGGCCTGGAAATGAACAGACAGGGAAGGTAAAAGGTCGAGGTGCCATCTTCCCAACTTCAAGCTATCACAGAGGGGCCACAAAGCTCTCGCCATCACAGGTCCAAGCCGACTTCTCGCCTATGTCTTCCCCTAGTCTATTGTCTGCTATTATCGCCTGTCTACGTGTTGCGTTGCGTGTTCAAGGCCGTCGGGAGTGGCTGATGAAGCCCACAGGAGCTGTCGAGGGGCCAAAATGACCGCTAACATAGCCCATCCACAGTGGGGTGGAGGCCCCCGAGCCCCTAAATGTCACCGCCCGCCCGCACCCACAAGCCCACCACGCCACCTACCTCACCTCGCCTCACCTCCCTACTAGGTAGGTAGGTCATATTAATAGACACCGTCTGATACTACTCCGTACGTACGTACGTACGGATTAAACAGACACCAAACGCCAGGTACCAGGTCATGCATCACTCGTTGAATCCCATCTCGGCCCTCCTCTCCCTCCCCCCGCCCAAAAAAAAAACTCTAGAGGAAGTATCGTTTCGCTGTTTGTACTCCTACTCGTACTGCCACATAAATAATAACTCGAAGCCTCGCCCTTCCTCCCATGGCACCAACGCCCCATCGTTGGCTTGTCACACGGCTACCCGCAGCCCAACAATGTGACATATTGATCGAGTCCCACCATCACTTCCGGGCTTCCGGCCTTGTCAAACATTGCTGTCGATTCTCATCTACGCCATCTATACCTTCGAACCACCCCGCAGCCTCACTACGCTGCCACCGCTCGGCATTCCACCCAATTAGGTATTCCCTTCCTAGAACCAGGCAGGCCAGCTAGGTTATGAAACCAGGGGGCACGATGTATCCAGGGCCAAAATGCAATGCTGCACTGCACTCCTCCTTCTCTCCTCCATCCTTCCCTTTTCCTTTTCCCCGAAAACAAAAAACTCCAGAACCTGTCCTAGGAGATGGTATCTCGACCCAGTGAAACGAAAACAATCCCCCAACCCCCACCCCGAAAATGCTCTGAGACAAAGAAGACCGATGTGTTGCTCGCAACAGTGAGATGCTATGCATGCTCCAAGATACAAGGCCATGAATAATGAAAGTAGGGGAAAAAATTAACCGACAGATCTGACGTGGTGGTGAGCGCCAAGTAGTAAAGAAATATCCGTCATCGTGAGTGTAGGTAATGATAAATGAAGTCCACCTCGGTATGTGTAGGCTTTGGGTAGGTATGTAAAGTGTTTCAAGTCTTGGCTGGTGGCTCGGCCACAGCTGCGTCCTGCGTTGTCGTCTCCGCCGGCCACTCGGGGGTCGCCAGCTGCGCGTATTTGCGCACGTTCCTATCCTCAAGCTCCTTGGTGAGGACCTCCATCGCAAGCTCCCACCGCCTCCGCAGTCTCTCTCTTCGTGAGCCAAAGAGCCCGTTCACCGCGTCCGTCTCATGCGCGAACTGGGCAGCCAGGTCCTCGAGCTCCTCCTGGCGCTTGACCCCGAGCTTGTCCAGCTCGGCCTCCTGCCGCTCCAGGAGCTCCTCCATGCATTTGGCCTGGCGGTCGCGCATCACGTTGATCTTGGACTGGTTCAACCGCTCCATGTTGTCGCGCAGGTTGTACTGCTGGCCAAGCTCCCGCAAGTCGCGCTCCGTCACCGCTCGCTCCGGCATTTCTGACTCCGGGTTCCGCCCGAGCCCTTTGCAGTAAGCCTCCATGTGCTTCAGCCGAATGTTGACGCTCCTCTCACTCTGCTCCAGCGTCGCCCGAAGCTCCATCTCGGCCGCCACCTGCCGGTCCTCGAGGTGGCTCGCCGTCTTGACGTGCCTCTCCTTCATCTTGTCCTCCTGGTCTGCCTGCCTCTCGATGAGAGCTGCCTTCTGTTCCTGGTGCCGCGAGTGCATCTTGTCAATGACCGACGTCTCAAAGTCCAAAAACCGTTTCATCTCATCTTGCTGTGATTGCTGCAGCGCCTGGAATGATTCATGGCGCTTTGACCGCTCCACAGCCTCTGCCTTTTCGGCGGCCTCCGTCGCTGCCGCCGCTTCCTGGGCCGCCTTCTCCGCCTCGAGTTCTGCCTGCCGCTCCTCTTCCTCCAGACGGCGTCGCTCCAGCTCCTCCTCGCCGCTGCAGACATTGGGGCAGCCAACTGTGGCGTCCCAGACGCCGCCACATATGTAGCAGAATTGCGCCTTGCACCGGCACGTCATGTGGGTGCACCCCTGAGCGAGCTCGACAAGGTTTCGGCACTTGTAACACCTGCGCCACCCGGACTTCTCGCCCATCTTCAAAACCTGCTCTAGCTCCCAGTCCTCTGGGCAGTCCTTGCCCATGGCATGGGCGTTCCGTTTGCACATGACGCAGGCCCGAGTTCGGCACCGGCGGCAGGTCACGCAAAACGGGTGTTTCGGGTCGACCTTGTGCCGAGGTGGGATGAACTCGCCGCAGTCCGGATTTGGGCAGAATATCCTCGACTCCCACGGCGTGCTGAACTGGACCACAGCCTTGAGGAAGGCCACTTGGTTGTCCCGTGTCAGAATGGCCTGGATGGTGTTGCCGGGGATAGGCTGCGTGCAGCACCGTGGAGGCATTTTTGCCTCGTCGGTAGTCGCTTGGCTAACCATGACTCGCAGACAGTGGGCACAGTAGGTGTGCCCGCAAGGTAGGTTGTGCAGAGCAGTAGGCTTGTTCTTGCCATTGTTGGCGAAATCATCTCGGCAGCACACACAAGATCTATGGGGACATGGTTAGCAGCTTTCACAATGGCCAAGTACGTGGGTGGGCCAAACCGACAGGCTGGGAAGACATGGCTGTACCGACTTCTTGGGCCATCGGATCTTGTTCTTGAAATTTGACCTCATACTAGCCATACTGCGTTTAGTGCTAACGCTGAAGATGCTCTTGGATGAAGGGTCCGTCGTGGAAACGGAGGCCTTGCGAAACTTGGGCTGGTCGAGGTTCTTGTCAATCTGTGACAGGTACTTGTCGTACTGAGAGAGGTTGACGGGGCGGGGACGTCGCTTGTCATTGGTGGAAGCGTGCGCTGCCTTCGGACTCGAGGGCGCAAACACGGACGAGTCCGCGGTGAGGGCGGTGCTGGCGGAGCCATTCGAGGTCGTGGAGAAGGTCCGGGCATGGCATGTCGGTGCTGTGGAGGTAGACTGGGCGCTCGATGTGTAACGTTCATCAAGGCCATTGCGGGAGGGTGGTGGGGGTGATAGACCGAGCTGGTGGGCTTTGGCGACCAGCTCGTCCTCAATGTGGTCTTCCGACTTGTCCACGGGGAGCCGGAGAACCTCAGCGAAGTAGACGGTATCGCTGAGCTCGGGCAGGCTGGAGGGCTCGGGCATCTCGGCCGGGTACTTTGACACAGCCAGCGAGACCATTGTGGGATAGCAGACTCGCAGCACAGGGCGTCGACTGGGTTGTGGGCGGTTTATCAAGGCCAAATCATTGTCGATCGACCCGGGAGTTTGGACTCTAGGGATTTCCGTTTGCTAAAACAAGAGACGGTTCGCGGCAGGGCGGAGACGTGCCTTGTTGTTGGAACTCGGAACTCGGTGGAGATCAGGAAAAAGGTGAAGACGGGAGGATCAAGTCTGAGACAGGAGACTCAGATTGACAGACGCCGGTCGGCTTCCAAGAGGGCGTACAGGTCCAAGCGTTCGCAGGGCGGAGGGGAGTTGGTCGGAGGCGGTCAGAGACAGTCCGAGTCAATGGGGGAGGGTCTGTCGAGGAAAGAAGAGGCAGAGAGGACTGAGGACGAGGAGGAGACGATGGCAGGCAGGAGGCAAGGAGCGAGGGTCGGAGAGAGAGACGCCGTCGCGATGGTCGCCCCTCTAGCACTGGTGCGTGGGCCTGTACTGGTACGTACGAGTACCAGTATAATAGCGGTAGTCTCGTACTGTACGGGGTACTCGTACGGCCTTAACGGGCTCTACGGGGGGGTCAGGGTACCTACAGCTTGGGTGGGAGGACGTGCGTCCCGAGCACTGTAGCACAATTTGCCGGGTAGTTACAAGGGCCAAGGGCAACCTGGGAAGGGGCCAAGGACGCAAGCCGGGCCAGTGCCGCGTAGCTTCCACAATTCCCGGGCAGCAAACCAGGGTTTAAGGATTGGAGGCGTCCCGACTCCCCCCAGCTGTTGTTCTCTGATCTCTCCCACAAATCCCAGCAGCACTGGGGACCCAACCACTGCCAGCATTGAGCAATGCCGGGTCGCAAAGTTCTCGACGGCAAACAAAGGGAAAAAAACAAACGTCGCCAATCAGCTGTCCAGCGGCAACGCAGCAAGCCAGCAAGGGCCGGGTGGCCAACTGTCAAGGGATGTGATGAGCTGTCACCGCGGCTTCAGTCCATTTGCCCGTTCTAGCCCCCCCCCTTTCGCTGACCAGTTGACCTCGGCCGCTGACCGTTGCCTTGCGTCCGCTGTAGTAGTCACTGTACACCATACCCAAGGTAGGTGGTCGTAGTGTGCTACTGGCCACCCAGCCGACGCCGCTGCCGTTGATAACCTACGAGTATATCTTCGTAATCGCGAGGCCCTAATGGTGGTCCAGCTGATATACCGCTCACATCTCACACCACGATCACATCATGTGGGCTCAGTTCCATGATCCTCACAGGGCCCCCTTGTCCTCTTGCCTGTGCAATTTGCGACCCCTCCTCCAAGGCGCCTCCATCTAATAGGACTAAGAGCATCTTCGCAAATGGCCAACGGTGGAACGTGGGACTTAGTCGGTGGGCGGTTCGACTCGACCCGGGCGCCGCGCAACGCCAAGTTCCAAACTCAGTTCGTCATGTTAGCATACTCCCATGCCCAACGGCCAATCCGTGCATCGGGTCGCGCCTTGGTCCCGCCCAAAACGGCAGCTGGCCGTCGGGGGCGCCCTTGAGAAGTCGATACCAGACAAACGATGGCGTTTGGCGGTGTTTATCTGTACGAGTACCCGTAAGGGTACGAAGTATCCGTACGTACGTACGGATGACTTCAAGGGCCATACCTAGTACGTGGCTTGCATCGACGCCTATCAAGAGAACAGGGAAGTCGCCTGCTCCTGCCGATCACGACGTCAAGAGGGAGGGAGATGGCATTGCAACCCGGATTGGAAGTCAGAACGTGCTGCAAACTGTTGGCGCACTGTACGGTGCCCTGTGCGCGCATGCATCTCGCTTGCAAGACTGATCTCATCATCAGTACCGACAACGCTTGAACGCCTCACTCAACCTGTCAACCATTCAAAGTGCCGGGGCCACCACAGCACGCACCCTGTCGAAATCAAGTGTCTCCAGCGGTTGTCTCCAGCGGTCCATCCCAGGTCATTTCCCCCCGGCGCGTGGGCTCACCCAGCCGCCCAGAGTTTCGGGTCCTACCAACGTCGCCGTCCAACAATCACTGACTGGTCACAATTCTTGCTTCGTGCTCAGCACGCTCCTCCCCGCCGTTGGCTACTCGGACAAGCCCAATGTGCAACATGGATATGGTGAGCCCGGGTCACGTGTGCGGCTGAGCCAGACCTCCATTGATCTCACGGGATGCGTCAACAATAGATTGATGAAATGAGTATCCCGGATCCACCGTCCTATCAACTACTACTCGGTCTCGACTGCAAGAGTCTGAAGGCATGGAGACCTGTCGACTGAGTGGCTGACCAACAAGTAAGAATCTGCTCAATCCATCATGGATGAGCCAGCGAACTCGTTCACATGTTTCACCCGGCTGTCGCCCGAAATACGCGCCTCTATTTGGAAGACAGCCCTATGGACTCCAACCATTGTCCAACTGTGCTTTGACGCCGAATTCCCGGACGGTTCTAAAATGCACCTCAACCACAGAGTTATACCGCCCCTCCTCCACGTGTCTTCCGAATCACGCCGCTACGCCCAAGAGGTCTATCCAGATGTCTTTGCCGATCAAAAGGCGACGGCGCTCATGACGTACATGAACCTGGAAATCGACACCTTGTACATTGGCACCGCTAACAAGGACATGGAATTTGAGTGGATTGCCGAGAACTTTGCCCTCCGGGATGTGCGATCGTTGGATATGGACGACGTGAAGCATTTCGCTTTCGATGTGGGCTTTTGGAGGCATTATGGCACCGAGAACTTCCTCCGCCTCCTTAGCAGCTTTGCGGGTCTAAAGTCATTAATTTTAGTCATCGAGGATGATCTTTCTTCACCGGATGCACCCGCCAAACTCGTGGGTCTGGACGAGAAGGAGTTGGGCCAAGAGACGGCAGGCTTGGGGTATTCTGCCGCCGGCAAACCCGATGGCCCACTCGCTTATCGGGACGTTGCCGCGAGTATCCAGACGGCGTACGAGAAATTGCTCGCCGATGAGGGAGACGCGCACTATTTTGAGGATTGGTCATTGCCGGAGTTAAGGGTTGAGAGGCTCGTCGGCAAGATTCTTGGCAGGCAGACGAAGGAAAACCTGACGCCGAGTCGACTTGTTCAATCCCATATTGATGATACATTTAATTAACTTCAAAGGGACGCCGGGTCGACTTGTTCATTTTCGTATTAAAAATACAATCAACTTCTATAGGAAGCAGATCGAGGCAAGTTTTCACTATGCCCATGAAGGACGAGGACCTTGAAGTAACTTAGTAACATTTCATTTTGCTCAAGGCCCAACAATTAGTGGCCGTGATCATGATCATGACCTTCCACCTGTTTATGATCCACACCATATATACGATAATACTCCTCGCTGATGGGAATCTGCTTTGCACCTGCCGGCCGCGTGACGTTCCGCCCCCACTCCTTGGGCACAGCGTGCTTGTCCTGCCACTCATAGATGGCGTCGAAATCCCTGCACTGATGGTTCACGTTAAAGTCCGGGAAGGGGTTCGTCTGGGTCTCGACCCAGTTGAACGTGAGGATGTCCAGGTTCCCGTTGCACATGAGGTTCTGCATCAAGATATCCGTGCAGTGGCTGACGTGGACCCAGTGCAGGTCGGTAAACGGCGTCTTGGCCGTGCCGTTGCGGTCAAACTCGGCCCACGCGAGCAGGCGGAGGAGGTTGAGGCAGTGGATCTGGTGGAACATGTCGATCTGCGCCATGTAGGCGTTGTCACCGAACCCGTACTCGGGCGGGAACTTGACGAGCAGCTCCGGGTCCTTTCCGAGCCGCCGCACCTCCTTCTCCGTGATGGGGAAGACGCGGATGATCTCGAGGTCTTCCCACTCGGCATCCACGGCCGGGTCCGGCACGAGGGCGTCGCGGTACTTGGAGGGGTTCTTGGCCTCGAACAGGCCGCCTTCCGTCTCCATGGGGGCCATCTTGAATTTGATGGAGTCCCAGACGGGAGCTGCGTTTTTGTGTGAGCCAATGGGACGGCCATATTCAGGTGGGGAGATATAGAGTGTGTGTGTGCGTGGAGGGGAGAGAGTTCAGAGAGAAGAGAGGAACTTACAATAGAATGAAGTCTTGCGCATGCGATCCATCTCTGACTCTAGGCTGACACCAAAGAGAGGAGCCACGAAGAGACCCAGAGAGATGATGAAGAGGAGGACATTGAGGGCAACCCAGATGTGGCTTCTCCAGCCTTGTCGCCGCTTCAACGGAGTCCACTCGGTTCCCTGACTGTCCTGGTCGGTGCCCAGGAGGCTCTCGTTGGAGGCATTGTCCTTCTCAAACGACATGATGCCAATTTCCGAAGGAAAAGACTTAAGGAGATGCAAACGTCCAAGCTGCCTGTTGCTGAGAATAATAAAGGTAGGTAAGTCGAGTGAGAGGGCAGCGGGGTCGGAGAAAAAGCAAGTTGGTCGACACTACCCAGCATTCAACACAGAGGAACGATGCATCTCGTGCCGTTTGGTCTTACTGTGGGGAGTGCTCGTGATCTATGGATATTATGCTATCAATCCGGATAGTCGGCAAAGACGAAGGGTCCTGCCACAAGCAGACTCGTGTGAACGTGGGACTTTTGGGACTTTTGAGGGGTCGTGCCGATTAGCCCGGGGGCAAGCCCAGCAACACCCGAGTCGAAAATCACAAAATACCTACATCCTCCATGATACTGGGCGGCCGAGCCGGGACGAGGGAGCCGTGTATGATTCAAAATGTGGACGTGAGCCTGCTGTTGGCGAGTTGGTCAGAGGCTATGCGCCGCTAAACCTGCACAATGAGAGACACCAGAGACACCAAGACGCTGTGAAAGGACGGGACCTTCTATTTCGAGTTACCGCCAATCCTCACAAATGGCCCTAATATCTACATGCATACTCGTCGTAATAGCTCTTACATAGATAGGTAGGGATGGACTTAATGCGGATAGCGCCGACCACGTTGCGAGTCCTGGGTGTTATTGCGTAGTATCAGATTGGAACATATAAGTCCTATCAAACCCGCGCAGTGAACATGTCCATTCAGCATTTTGCCTTTGATTATCAAGCAGAAAACAGCATCGACATTCCAAAATGAAGGTTTCCCAGATCCTCAGCGTCGCTGCCCTGTGCAGCCTCAGCGTGGCTGGCCCGATCCCAGGTGAATACCAGTCATGTAAATGTTGGCTCATCCAACGGCACGGTTAACATGAAAGCAGCTGGCGATGCCGTGAAGCGTGAGGCCAACCCCGAGCCCCAGAACGCCTATGGTAAGGCCTACGCTCTCCGCATGGCCGATGATGGCATCGACAAGCGCGAGCCCCAGAACGCCTACGGTAAGGCCTATGCTCTCCGCATGGCTGATGATGGCATCGACAAGCGCGACCCCCAGAACGCCTACGGCAAGGCCTACGCTCTTCGGATGGCCGACGATGGCGTCAAGAAGCGCGAGGAAGACGTTGAGAAGCGCGATCCCCAGAACGCCTACGGCAAGGCCTACGCTCTCCGCATGGCCGATGATGGCATCGACAAGCGCGAGCCCCAGAACGCCTATGGCAAGGCATACGCTCTCCGCATGGCCGACGATGGCGTCAAGAAGCGCGAGGAAGACGTTGAGAAGCGCGAGCCCCAGAACGCCTACGGCAAGGCGTACGCTCTCCGGATGGCCGACGACGGCATCGACAAGCGCGAGCCCCAGAACGCCTATGGCAAGGCCTACGCTCTCCGCATGGCCGACGATGGCGTTAAGAAGCGTGATCCCCAGAACGCCTACGGAAAGGCCTACGCTCTCCGCATGGCCGACGATGGCGTTGAGAAGCGTGAGGCCTAGAATGCGTACGGCAGGGCGTACAGGCTTAAGATGGGCGGTGATGGTTATTGAGCGCTAGTCTAGGTAATATCAGATAGTCCCCCGGCCAGATTGAACAAGAAACCTCGGAGAATCTCCTCCGTACTTTGTCCAAATTACCCGTCTGGCGACACGAATTACTGTCTGGGGAGAAGAGCGGGGGCGGATAATCGGAATTGCTACTCGTAGTAGGGAGTAGGGAGTAGTATCGGATAATGGCAGATACGGCATGACAGCACCACGACGGCCTGGACCGTCCGGATGACAGGCGTCTAGGCGGGGCGGATGGGCTCGGATCACCAGATTGGGCTCTGTATTCGCCATCCTCTCTGGCCTTTGCCCAATTCGGAGGAGGGGTAAAAGAGTCCAGGGACTTAGGGACTGCCGGGGTTGTGAGCTTCTGCGGCCGTTATGCTATGCACATGCTGGGGTACTACAGATTACCAGTACTGGTTAGTATCCGTACCAGACGGACAGGAGTACTACTTCGCACGAGTAGACGCGATTGATGCGGGTTCCACACCGGACACCACTCAAGCTACTACTACGAGAACGGATAGGCTCACGAGCACTCCATACTAGCATGTTACATGTTCTATCTACGGATACCATTAATCAAACTCCAGCCGAACCTCTTTGGCCGGGACGTCAGGGCATCGCGATAACCGCCGGGTCTCCAATCTACGGATAGTACTCGGTATCATTATTTGTTCTCATATACCTCGACCATTAGCACAGGGTAATCATCTCTGTCACCCGCTAACGCGGCCACCTACTACTGTGTAGTACTATCTAGTAAATATTAATAACTACGAGTACTCGTACTCGTACGTGGAAAGAAGGAATTTGCGTACTGGGTATTCGTAGGTAGCCATTACTGACAGTAGTGCTAGGTACGAGTACTAATAACTTACCCCTCGTCCTGTATCCGTAGTGGAGAGTGAGGACATCCATGGATTTGATGGTTGAAACAGAACCGCCACTGAGCTCCAGCGACAGGGTTGACAGTTGACACTGACAGGGTTCTCCAGGCATCCATGGGTCACTATGAGTGATCCTCGCGGCCGCTAAAAGCCCAAACAGATTAACAGATCCGCCCCAGATCCCAGGCTACTCCCAGCCATCCCCAGCCGCAGCCCCCAAGACCCCAAGACCCCAAGACCCATGCTAGTGTGAAGAATCCAGTTGGGATGGTTTCCCCTCGGGTCTTCTGCATCCCGGGTATTCGGGCCTGGTGTGTCCGGTTTTTGTCAGAGCTGCTTTGCTTTTTATTTATATTCTTCTCTCTTCACTTCTCGTCTCTTATGTTTTTTTTTCTGAGCGACACATCTGTACACAAATAATCGGGCTCCAAAGATGCCTGGCGTTGGCAGTCGCCGACCTTATTTCGTCGGCCCGAAGTGGGCGACTCCCTTCAAACAGAGACAGAGGCACGGACGGGTACGTGTACGACGTTCAACGTCGGGTCGTTGGGTTGTTGGGTCGTTGGCACCCTGTGACAACAACGATGAGCCGCATAGCCGTTTGCAAAGATCGCCCAGATCCCGTCGGGCCAAGCCGCAGAGCAGAGACTAATATTATCTCGCTAGTAATTTTGGCTCTGAAGAAACGCTACGATTTCGTACGAGTACTGCTGCTGCCACGCCACATACACATTATTACATGTTGATACTTTACTCTCGATCCCGTCCAATCCCCCCCTCGAGACCTCGACTCCCAGGATAACGTCACCCGTTGTCTCGTTGGTCAAGCAGTCACACTGTGCACGAAACTTGCTTGCCCGAACCCCCGATGCATATGACTTGAGACACGGCAGGCTGCGTCGTTTTGCCTGCAGGGCTGCAAGGGCAGATGCCTTGGCCCTTGGGTCCCAAAGATATTAATAATAACAGACATACCGGAACTGTCCCCGGTTCGGTGGGTCTAACCCATCTCTACGGATACGGTTCAAACTCTTGGAAGTTCAGCTGAGCCGAGTTTGCCAGCTCAACATCGTCGGGTCATCGAGTGGCGCGTCCTCGTATGAGACACCATAGAAAGCCTGGGACGCAAGGATTTTACGACGACTAGTAAGTAGTCTAGTATTTTAGTATCATGTAAGTGCCGGATCGGATTCACATCCTTCAGGCAGTATAGATACTCGTAGTACACCGCATGATTGCATCATCAATGTTGTCTCGGTCGTTCACCTTCTCTACGGATACTCCCACTCGGAAGCCGGTGCAGCGGTCTACCCAAGCTGCCGGTATGATTCACCATGGTCAACTCGTCAACCCCTGGACCTGGAGCAAGTTCTTCACCTGGACCAGCCCCCACGATGGTCAGTTGCGAGTGCGAGTACATACTCGCAGTGCTAATAGTAATACGCCAGCACCAAAGCAAGCAAAAACCTACGTACGGAGTACATGGCACCAGTATCGTTACCCGTCTCCGTTCTGCGGCCTTCTCTGCCCTGCCATTTCAACTGCACAAATATTAATGCTAATCTAATCACGTACCCAATCGAGGCACCGACACTCGATGTATGCACAATATATAATACTAGTATTATGCGTCACCGGGCTCGCATTGCCTAGTAGTTCGATGTGGCAGCCTACCTACCCTACGCCACTAGCCCATTAAGTTGGCGCTGGGCGAGGTTGTCATGGGCAAATTCTCGGACTACCAGTAAACCTAGAATCCCATCATGATGTCATTTGGGGAATTGTTTATTATGCGAAACTTCTGGTCTTTATTTCGCGTTGTCCTAGTGTTAAGCGGCTTGTTCGCATTCAACATTTCCCAACTCTTTTGTTGCCTTTGTTGGTGCTGCGCCCCAATAAGTGCTGTGCGCACTCGTGGCAGTCTGCTTGGGGCCTGTCATCATCTGTCTCTGATGAACTTGTCACTGAACCCCCCAAGCCCTCCAGCTTCTGTCATCACCATCATCACCATCAACACCACCACCATTAATTACCACTGCCACCGTCACCGCTACCGCCGGCTCTCCTTCACTGTGTCTGTCCGAACTGCCCAATTCAGCGCCCTCGCACCCTACTCCAGGAGCTGCAGGAACTGGACCCGTTACCCGTTTGCCAAGCACCTAAGCGCGGGTTCCTGCTAGGTTCCTGTTAGCGGAGCGGATAGCGGATCAACGCCCCACCTCGCCTTGTTCATCTGTCTGGAACTTGGATTCCGCTCCCCCATCATTCCGACTGTCGGCCACGCCCTGGTGACCTCTCCCAGCTCGCCTCTCACCTCCCTCGTGGCCCTCGACACTGGCCTCAGCCTGCCTTCACATTGACACAGGTGCACCACTTCCCGCTACCGACTCGAACATCCTTGGTGGGCAGCCTGGAGCCTGCTCGGCCGCCCGGTGACGTCGCAATGGCCGACCTCATCGACCCGACCCAGACGGGTAATTATCCTGTCATCCTCAGCGACAGACTCCTCAAGAAAGAAGCCAACGAGATCTTCACCGGCGTCCGCTGTAAGTTCTCTATCCTCGTTACCCGAAGCTCTTGCCGTCACCAATCAAGCCGCTGACCTCCCACCAAGACAACCACAAACCGTCCTTCTCGACCGACTCGACCCGCGCTCGTCTCAAGCCCGCCGCCGGCTCCTCCCAACAGAATTCCTACGACCTCAACTTCCTGGGCGCCGATGGCCGGACAGAGTACGCCTTTACCGGCGCCCGCACCGTCGGCGATGGCCGCTATGTCCTCTACTTCGACCCCAAACGCGAGGCCTTTATTCTAGACCGCATGGACTCGACCTTCCACATGAACCTTACCCGTACACCCTCAAACAGCGATCCCGACAGCCTGGCCCGGAGGTACCCCCATCTCGACGAGGCCAGCACCAAGGGGAGCAGTTCCAGCGCCAAGCCGGAGAAGACCATCAAAGCAAAGCCCGCCCGCGCAAAGAGCCCCCCCGCACGCAAGAAGGACCCGCCCGCGCGCAAGCAGGAGAGGAAGGCCCCGCCGCAGGCCAAGAACATCAACCTGGCGCTGCCGCAGGCTGGTAAGACGGGCGGGAAGCCCAAGACCAAGCCCCAGTCGCGGCCCGCCGAGGACGAGGAGGACGAGGAGGACGAGGGCGACGACGACCTGCTGCTGGTCGAGTACCCCGGGGGCGACCCCAGCAAGTCGCAGAGCCGCGACTTCTCGCCCGCGTTCCCCTCGGTGCGGCGCTTCGACGACTTCATGGACCAGCGCGAGTCCGAGGCCGACGACGCGGACGGCGAGAGCCTGGGGGAGCCGGACACCGACTTCAAGCTGCCGAGCCCTGTCAACAACCACCCCCAGACCGACGACGAGGACGAGGACGATGAGCCTGAGCTGATGGATGTGGACTACGGGCAGCAGCAACAGCAGCATCAGCAGAACCATCACGATGGCGGCGAGGATGCGGGCAGTCCCAACCTCGAGGATGACCTGGAGAAGGACCTCGCGGAGGCGTTTGAGGCCGTGGCCAACAGCCAGAATGGCACGCCGGCCGATGGCGACGAGAGCGAGATTAGTGAAGAGGATTAGAGGGGTTTTTCTAGGCATGCCCTTTTTTTTTGTTATGTTTTAGCCCCCGTTATTTAGCGTATAGGTGTTTAGGATGACGGGGTCTGATATACACATGGTATAATACGGCGTTTGTTGGATCTGGATACCTTGTATACTCGAGATGAAATGGCTCGTTTCATCCGCCCATAGTTTTTTCTCATTCATGGATAGAGGCAGTTCAAGCACGCTTCATATTTTCCACCACACTTGAACCCCCCCTATTTGATTCTTGACCAAACTAGTCTTTGGAGAGGAGCTTCGCCCCCTCGCCCTCGCAGTCATACTCCCACTTCTCCCCCCTGAGATGATCCGTCACGCCGGGGATCGTGTCGGCGCACCACAGGTGGCACCGTGCGTCGGCCAGCAGGGTCCCATAGCGCCTCAGGTCGGCCTTGTCGAAGCACCCCACGGCGAAGGAGGTGTTGTCCCTGCCGTCGGGCCTCCAGAACAGGAAGCTGCCGCACGCGCCGCAGAAGCCGCGCGCGTTGCCCGGGCTGGCGTAGTAGCGCCTTAGGGTGCCGTCGGCGGTGAAGGTGACGCGCGAGGCGGGCGCCGTGTGCTGGAGGAACATGGGCGAGCCCGTGTTTTTGCGGCACTGCTCGCACTGGCAGGTGGAGGACTTTGGGTTGGGGGCTTGTTAGCTGCATGCTTGGTAAAAGGGGGAAGAAGTTTGGAAGAGAGGCTTACGCTGTTGGCAAAGTCATGGTCGGGGGCGAATCTGATCTCGTAGCGGACGCCTTCGCAGAGGCAGCCTCCGCGGATGACGGTGGGGAGATCGGGCTTGGTGGTCTCGGCAGCCATTATGATGATGATGATGATGATGATGATGATGATGATGTGTGAAGCTGGGGTTGAGGTCTAGAGTGGCTAGTTCTGGGAGGTTTGTATTGAAGAGTGAGTTGGGTATCTGGATCAGCCCCCCCTCCCCCCCATGAAGGGACTTATATATCTATTTCACGAGCTGAACTTGTCACCGACGCCTTTGGCGATTCTCGCGATAGCCGTCACGGTGGACTTTGATGATGGACGAATGATGGGGAGTTGGCGGAAGGTTGCATTAGTGTCGTCCAGGGATCTGCGATCGTACCGTTCAATTTGGCACTAGAACCCCACCACAATGTTCACGGTATTCGCGGTATGGGGATGGGAAATGTGGTGGCTGTTGCTGTGTACCGTTCATCCCCCGTGTGGATGTCGACCGTATGAATCGTATTCGAGGCATGATATAGCCTGCCAACGCATTGATTCTAAATGCCCCGCAAAGTACTACCAATAGCCTTTGGCACCCAGACACGAATACCTCCCAATGTCGAATGGCTAAGGAGAATATGCGCCTATACCGCCTCCCATCTCGCAACCCAGCCGATATTCTCTCCCGCATTCCTCACAATGCAGAACCGCCCCTCCTTGGGACCCTCCCGCACCCCTGGAAGCACCTTGTTCACGGCGACACTGCCAATGGCCATCCCTCTACCCTCGCTGAGGCAGAATGATCCCGTTGTGACAAACCCCACCAGGTCGTCTGCGTTGGGCACCAGGGGGTGACCGCATATGTCCGTCGTGTTGGACTTTGGCGGTGGGAATGCCGTCGGTGGGCCAATGAGCTCTTGGGCAAGCATGCGCTTGCGGGATTCGAGGTCGGTTGACTTGGTGATTTTGGCCGACCGGCATTTCTGCGACCATGTAGGTTTCGATGAGGGTATGCGGTTTAGCCATTGTGTTCGGATGTCATGTGGTAGGGAAGTGGAAGAGGGAGAGGTGGCTTCAGGGGGTATCGTTGCGGGTACTTCCGCGTTGGACGAGACTGACGCGGGTATCGGCGTGGAAGGAAGTCTGTATATCCTGGCGCAGGGCCCAACCGTGCCTCGTGACAGAACCGTTATACGAACGGTGAGAATAGCGTTGGGAGGAAGGGTTGATAATAGGTCTGGCGATGAGACGAGTTGGTTGAATGTAGTTTTGGTGACGTGGTTAAGCAGGCGTAAGGGGTGGCGGCCCTGTGTTTTCTTTGGTTTATCCCCGGTTTCCTCCTCTTCATCAACATCCATGGCATTCTCCTCGACGGCCCTCGTGGATCCGAATTTTTCAGGGTTGCCGTCCTCAAGCTTGGGCAGCCCAAACAGATACTCATAGTCGCATGCCATGCCGTCACCCACCTCACCTTTCCTTCTAGCTCCTAAGTCTAGACTGCTCCAGGCCACTCTCTTGCTCTTGGGACGCCTCTCCCAGGCCTTCTTCCTTATACGTCTCTGCTCTCGCTCCCATTCAGCTCCCGCGGCCGTGGTTGGGAAATCCGCCGGGAAACAGGGCAGGCCACGCTCAAAGGCAACCTGTCCCACTTCATTCAAGCCGGCAAATCGTGGGTTTCCTCCCGAAGATAGTGGGCAATGAACGATGCTATACCACATAGGGAGTATGCATGCCCATGGAGCGAGCAGAGTCCACGTTCCCTGCGTCTGTGTCCCGGAACCGGAGCGGCTTGCAAGTAGAATAAGGGGTATTTGAGGGTCGCTTTGCGATGGCTTCAGAAAGGCCCCTGGAGCTATGCGACCTCTTCTCCTGTTGATGAGTTTCTGTGAGGGTAGCTGCGAGGCCGAGTGTCGGGCATTGCGGTCAAAAAGGCCGTAGGGTCCCAGCTCCGCCTCGGCGGGCCAGTCTGCCATTGTTTGTAGGAGTTCCATCTCCTGATCTTCGCCCTCTGGGACATTTGGCCTCCTTGGCGGATGTCTCAGCCGCGGGTCCTGGACAGAGAAGCCCAGCATGGCGTTTGCTGGGAGGGCTGACGGGTTGGTTAGTCCATGTAGTGATTGGAAAAGTTCGGCATGCTTCGGTTTCGGCTTCTCCTTAGCTGCGTATGGAGTCAACACTGATAAGAGAATCTCGGTCGAAGCCGGGCCCGTCAGGTCGATGCTTCCGATCTCGTAACGGAGATCCTCAATGTATAGTTGAGGAGTCTCCATCTTGGCGAGTCGCAATAGTTCGTTGAAGACGTCCAGAAACGCAGAAGGATGTATTCTCAAGAAAACATCCCGCTTCTCCTTTTTGGGATCATCGGCTGGCTTGTGGTCGGGAGAGATGGGATTCCAGAAAACCGTCGAGGGGCACATCTGCTGTCTGCCATCTTTCGTCTCCCTGCTGAGCATACCAGACCAGGACCGGCAACCCAGACGCCATTTACGCCCCCTATCATTCCAACAGCTCTCTTGAGAGATGCCTAGTCGCCTGAGTACCCGCTCCATACCGGCTGGGTTCCCATACAGGCCGATGGTGCTCATATAGCTCACGTCCCACACTACGGCACCTCTGTCACCCTGGGTCCTGTGAGTGGGCCGATATATCTTCTCATTGGGGGTCAATGGTATCGAAAATCGCCAGAGGGGCTCCTTGGGGTCCGTCATGCGCGCCCGCTTGGCGTGCCAGGGATGGGTCGGGAGCCATGTCTTGTTGAGCTGTCGCTTCCTGAACTTGGCTGGGGGGGTCGGGGGATCGTTGGGAACGTTCCGTCGAATCTTTGGCCTCGGTTTGCGCCCAACGACACCCTCGTCCTTCATTGTTTCGGGATCGACACCGGCAGCCTCGGCCCGCTTTAGCCTCTTCTTCCTCTTGCGCTCTGCGAGTATCCTCAGCTTCCTTGCCGTCTCGGCGCGTATCCTCGCCCTCGTCGTTCGCGGTTTTCGCCTGCGGGATTCGACCGTCGGGGTATTGTCCTCGGCCATCTCCCTCATTGCCCGCGCCCTCAGCCGCTTCGGAACGCGCTTGGGGTTGTGGCTGGCGGTACGCCGGCGCAGGCCTCGGGGCACCTGCTGGAAGGCCCTGCTGGAGCCAGAAGCCTTGGATGTGGCCATGCTCTGCTCGAGCGAGCGGATCTCAAACTCGTGAGCGGCCAGGAAGGCCTGAAGGTCCAGCTCGCCATCTTTGAGGGCGGCGTCGGCGGGCTGGGCGGGGATGGAGCGGGCGGCATGGACCTGGGCGCGTTTCTGCTGGAACTTGTCGCTTCGGCTCGAGAGTGTCTGCTGATCGGCTTTGCGCTTGCTGGAGCCGTCCGCCCCAGACTTGGGAGGCATGGTTTGTGGAGCCCTGGGAAGGATTGGGACTTCAATGGCGATGTATATACGGAGTATATCTTGGGTGAATCGCGGCCGAACTTGCCTCAGCGACGCGGTCGAGAAATTCACCCCAAAGCTTTATCGATAAGGCGTGACATGGCAGTGGACGCCCCTCCAGGCCTCCAGATCAACTGGGATGAGCTCCAGGGACTTTCAGTTGCCCCACCCACTCGAGTGATGACGATCATTCCCTTGTCGATTGGCCTTGTTTGGCCTTGGACTCCTGAGCATTGAAGTTCAACCTAGGCCCCTAAAGCATCCCTACGACCCTATTTCGAGCACCTCGTCGACGCTGCATCTCCGAATCATCGAATTAGAGCCTTATTCAGACTTTTCAAGCCTTGTTTATTTGTCCCCTCGTCACTTCTTAGCGATCCCTAGTTGCCGCCTCCAACAGTCGAGGCCTTAATAGTCGCCACAGACCTGGTTCTCCAATTCTCGAACACCTTGGACTTGATCGAGAGACCCTGAGCCTCCTTGGCATTGACCGATAGATCGTCGCCCCGAGGCGCTTCCGGCAGGGTCTTTGTTGCGGAGCCAGTGCTTCAGAACGCCGGTGACGTGGGTTAGCACTGGGTTACTTGGGCTATAGGTACTTAGGCTACATCGGTTTCGTGTTTATCGCCGACATCCCCGCCGCCTTCACGTGTCGGGCGTTTGGCCACAGCTGAGCCGCTTCATCCGGAGCAGCTCCCCCTTGGGATTGGCCACATGGCCCCAGACGGTGCTGCCACACTCTAGAGGGCATGGATTCTCTAAGTAAGTCTGGCATGTGTCCTTTGTCTCACCACTCCTCCCTTCAACTCATTCTCATTCAACTCATGCCCTGCTCCTCATCCAGGGCGACACCCTTTGAGTGAACATTGAACCGGCTAGCCATGTTGTGCCCTGGCTCTTGATCCCGCCCTTCGAGGCGTCAGTGTCGCCCCTCGCGTCCTCCAACATTTGCCCCAAGCGAGCACGTAACCTCTAGAGCATCTAAAGCATCTGAAGCCCTCATCTCGTTTTCATCTTGCTCCTCGTCATTCATCACCGAGGGAGATTAGAGTGCTAATATGCATCGTTTTAATCCAGTGGGCAAAGGCCGCAAGGTACAACTCCATAACTTGCCCCCCCTTTCTGAGGGGCTTACACTGACCTTCTTCCTCACTAGCCCAAGTTTGATGTACATCTCAAGGTGAGAAGGCCACAATCATATATGGCGTACGGCATGCCATCTTACTCATACCGTCCAACAGATCTACGATCTTAACAATGTTCCCCTGGTTTCTGGCAACTCCTTTATAAAATGGCATCTCACCCATTCTATGCATGCCGAGCACCGCGGCCGCACTCCGAAACACCCCATCGCCAACCATCGTGTCGATTATAGCTTCAGCAAACATATTCAGCACGTTCGAATCTCGGTAGACAGACACGGTAACCTTGCCGAGTGTCCCATTGAGTTTGAGATTATCCAAGAGTTTGCTGTGACCGAGAAAACCACTTTGGGCGTCGTCAGAATTAACCTGAGCGAGTATGTCGAGGAGAGCGAGGCTCTGATTAGGGACCATTCAACACGCGGGAGGAGGCGAGCCAACAGCAGCGGCGTGAGTCCCACTACCGGAGTACCACACCTGCAGTCTGGTAGCGAGAAGCAGGACGTTCCGGAGGGTATCGTACGGCGCTATCTCATGCAAGATAGCAAGATCAACAGCACACTCAAAATGAGCATCCTGGTAGTCCAGGTAGATGGAGACCGAAATTTTGTTGCCCCTCCCCTGAAGACAGCCACCACGTTTGGTGGGATTGCAGGGATTGTCGCCAACGAGCCGACGCAGGTTGAGGATGATACCGGACGTGAGAATATCCCAGAAGAAGCGCCCTTGGTTTTCGCCCGGCCATACTGACCGAGTTGCTAGCCACTCCAAACATATCCAAGTACCCACGGGATACAACCGAGGTCCAGGATCTCTACCGGCGCACTCTCGTAGCGTCTTGGTGTCGCATGCCTGTCGAACTCCCCGCCGACGAGTGCATCGAGGACATCTTCTCTGGTGGTAACGGCTGGGGGACCCAGCCGGAGGAGAGTAGCACCGATACCGACAATGATGATGAGGAAGAAGAAGCTGGGATGGGCACCCTCCGCCCTAGCGACATCCGCCGCATGGGGCATCATAACCCTGCTAGCCGCCCTCATCATCACGGTCCCCGGCGCTCCAACAGTGGCGCGAGTGACAAGAGCACCGCGACCGTCACAACAACAGCGCGTGCCAGCGCCATTGCAGCCAGGAACGCCCGGCTCGGGCTCGGGCGCCACGATGGCAAGGGGCCCGAGACAGGTCTGAGCCACCGACCCAGCCTGACGAGTCTCAACACTGCTGGCACCACGGGGAGCGACCATGCGAGGAGAGATGGCGCCTTGCGCATCTCTAAGGAGGTGAAGGAGACCGAGGCTCGGGACGATCTGGTTGCATGGAGGCTACCATCGTAGGAGGGTAAGATGATTGAACCTTTCTGGTGCATTGCTTGTACACGCGACGTTGTGAGCGGGATGGGCTAGGCGTTGGTATTCGTCCCTTTGTACTTACTGGGTACGGCTATTCATTTCATAGCGTATATTCGCAGGCGAGAAGCGGAATTGTAAAGGATTTACCAAGACACATACGTTATGCGACTCTCGTAGATCTTGAATTGCGTCTTGCTAAATTCTGTCCAACGAGTATTATATGCGAGCACCAGTGTCAGGAACGCGGCCGGGATAGCGTTGAGATGCCTACGTGACCACGTATCGGCTAGAAGTACGTAGCACAACTTCGCTGCAACAGAAGTCAGAACCCTAAGGCACGGATTTACAACTCGCTCTTTGGGCCTAGCTCCTGCCACTGCTTAGTGACCGTGCTTCTATAATGATACAGATGCCATTCTTCACCCCCTCCCTCTTCAACATCTCCCTACCAGTTGACAATCAGGTGTCGGGTGAATTAGACCAGAATGTCCCTCCTTCTCCAGCATCCTACTGCCTGGGTGGCTTTGTCGATTGATAACTCATCAATGATTCTCTGAAGCAAATGGCATCGTCATGTCTAGCTACGACTTGGGGCCCAACACGAGGATGATGTTACACGCTCTCGCTGTTGAAGTATGCATGGGTTGGAAGATCCAAATCGTTCTACACTACGGATGCTAGCACCTAGTAAACCTTGATGATGGTCATATCTTGCTGCCATAGGTAACCTATGATTGGGGGATGAGACCACTGGCACCTGAGCAAGCCAAAGAGAAAAGTGAGAGTGTCACTCGAATATCAACCGTTGCAGAAGTGAGATCATGGGCTAACTTGTCCCGGATACTTTTGTGACTCCGCTGCTCTATCTCTCTAGAAGAACCATCCCATCTAGTATGTAAAAAAAAGAAGCCACCACAGCCACTAATTCCTTCCAGATTCTCGTTATCATATGCCTCCTAAACACTTTACTGCCCCTTCAGCGTACCCCGGACACCAGTCTTGGAACCAACCTCCCGCGTTGTAACCGTGACGCTCAGGTCAGCCTGGACGTTGATGGTGACCTCGACCTTGCTGCCCTTCTTGACACCCCGGATGGCGGCCTCGGCGAGCTCACCGCCAATCTTCCACACCTTCTCGCGCTTCTCCTCCTCCTCATCCGAGTCAAAGTCGGAGTCCTCATCCTCGTCATCCTTGGCCTCCTCCTTGGCCTTGGGCTCGGGCTTGGTGACCTTGATGTGAGTACCACCCTCGACAACCTTGACGAGGACGTCGCCACCCTCAGCAGGGGCGGGGATGTGCACGGTGCGGCGGGCGGGGACGGCAGTCTCGGCGGGCATGACGGGGGTGAAGACATCCTCGCCGTCGGGGCCGCGGGTGACGACGCCGATGGCGTTGGAGATGTGCTTGACGGTGGTGACAGCGGGGTGCGTCGACTGCTCAATGTCGGCGGCCTCGTACTCCTGGATCAGCGAGGCCTGGAGCGCGGCGCCGCGGGCCTGCAGCTCGGAGGGGTTGATGGCGGTGGTGCTGGTGGCGGGGGCGACGATGGCCGTCGTCTCGGGGAAGATGGCGCGGAAGTTGTTGGCTATGCGCGGGGTGTGCGAGGTGCCGCCGCACATGAGGACCTCGTCAATGTCGAGCACGTCGAGGCCAGCCTTCTTGACGGCGCCCTCGACGAGGCGGTTGAAGCCCTCCAGCACCTTGCGGGCAACCGTCTCGTAACGTATCCTGTTGATGGTCATGGAAAAATCGTAACCGTCCGCCAAGCTCTCAACGCTGAACTGGGCGTTGGTGCCCAGGCTGAGGGCCTTCTTGGTGGCCTCGGCCTCGAGGCGCAGCTTGGCCAGGCTCCTGGGGTTCGAGCGGGGATCGGTGTTGTGCTTCTTGATGAACTCCTTGGCGAAGTACTCCATCAGGGCGTTGTCGAGGTGCACGCCGGCAAAGTCGTAGTCGTGAGCAGTGGCCAGGATTGTGTACATGCCACCCCTCGACGCGACAACGGTAACGTCGGAGCGAGTGCCGCCGAAGTCAGCAACCACAACGACCTTGTCCTCAACCTCAGCCTCGGGACGGGCGTCATACGCCAGGACCGCAGCGATGGGGTCAGAGATGAGCTGTAGGATCTCGAGGCCAGCCTCGTTGGCGGCCTTGATGAGCGCCTCGCGCTGCTTGTCGGAGAAGTTGGTGGGGACGGTAATGACGGCAGAGGTGACCGTCTTGCCCAGATATTCCGACGCAGCGGTCACGAGGCGACGCAGGTAGCGGGCCGACGTCTCGGCGACGGAAATGGTCGAGGCCTCTTCCTCGCTGTCCTTGTCCTTGACGACGAAAGAGACGGTGCCGGCATTGTCCTGGGGGTGGGCGGCGGCATGGCAGTGAGTAGGGTCGATGGACTTGAAGCTGCAATCATGTCAGAGACTACAGGACCATCTGCAGGGGGTAAACGGATCTCATACTCTTGACCCAGGAAGTCCCGGAAGTGTACGATGGTGTTGTTCGGGTTGCGAACGAGGAAAGCCTTGGCCTGGGTGCCGTAGTACTCGTCACCATCGGCGTACGAGAGGGCAGTAGGGATCTGACGGTCTGTTTCGCCAGTATTGTTAGAACTGGTCCAAAGAAAAGCTACTCCGGGAATGAGACTCACCGCCGTCCTCGTTGGCAATGACCTCAGCCTTGTCGTCGACAGTATACGCAATGGAGCCGTTGGAGTTGCCGAAGGTGATGCCAATCACCACCCGGTCGCTCGGCTCGGGGCCGGCCTTGTTGCTGGTCTCAGCCATCGGTTCGTTTTCGTCTCGAGGTGATTCTCAATTATCGAAAATTAGTGGCAACTAGCGATGTCCTGTTCACGGTCGCGGATGTTGGGGTCTGGTTCAAAGATTTTATTTTCTTGGGACTGCCAGCGGGCGAGAAGGCGGCTTTGGTGGGGTTTCTTTGCTGGTGTCCGGGGAGCCAAAAAATTCGACCCGTGCTAGCGCATAGCAAAAATACCCGGACACCAAAGTACTATCTAACCAAAATATGTGAAGTATATACATTCTGCTCTAATGAATTTACAAGAAGGTTCATATAAAATTATATCAGGGAAAATTTTAACAATGAATATATGAATGCACACGACCGTCAAGATCAAACATACACAGGTACATACATACACACGCACACATTATAGTCATGTCAAAATTTTGGTGTCTCGCCTTTTGTGTCAACTTCGTGCCACGCCAGGCTGCCCGATAAGATACCTATCGGTACGTACCCCGGCCCCACGTTTACTGGGAATTTCGACGAGGCTGAGAAAGAGGCAACCAGCCACAACTTACACACCCAATTCAAGCTCTGCCATTCCCCATCCGATATCTCGACAGTTCCCATTGCGCCGGCGCAATGGCTTCGAGTTCCGTCTTCGTCCTCCCGGGCGACCACATCGACGCCTCCCTCATCCCCTCACACCCCAAGAGGCCGCTCCGCCTGGGACCCGGCCTCCGCCACGCACCACCCAACGATATCATCCCCACGCTCGCAGGACAGCTCATCTCAGACCATCAGAAGAATGCCATCCGTGTAGAAACCGCGACAGGGCGGGTTAGTACTACTCTGGCCCAGCATATCCCCCCCAATGCTAGCTACATCAACCTCCCTCCCCCGATAGCGTAAACTAATGGGGCTGCAACAGTACGTCCCCCGTGTCGGTGAGCTCGTCATCGGCACCGTCCAGCGAAGCGCGGCCGAGTCGTACTTCGTCGCCCTGTCCGACTACACGGCCCCGGCCCTGCTCCCGCAGCTCGCCTTCGAGGGCGCTACCAAGAAGACGCGGCCCCAGCTCAGCCCCGGTGCCCTGGTGTACGCGCGCGTCTGCCTCGCCGACAAGCACATGGACGCGGAGCTCGAGTGCGTCCACCCGTCAACGGGCAAGTCCGAGGGCCTGGGGCCGCTCACGGGCGGAATGCTCTATGCCGTGTCGCTTGGTTTGGCCCGGCGGCTCATGATGCCCCGGAGCACGCAGGACGCCAAGGTTGTGGTGCTCGATGAGCTGGCGGCCGCGGGGCTGCAATTCGAGACAGCTACGGGAAGGAATGGGAGGTTCTGGGTGGACAGCGAGAGCCCAAAGACGGTCATTGTGGTTGGGCGGGCTGTCCAGGAGACGGACAGCCAGGGACTGGGTATCGAGGAGCAGAAAAAGCTAGTCAGAAAGCTAATCAAGGACATGAGTTGAAGTCGTTTGTTTGCTTCTTCAATGGAAGTATCATCAATGCCGCTGAACTCCTTATCCAAGGCGACAGTTTAGTACCATTTACAAAACTCCGGAAACGCCTGGTTCACCAGCCCCAATATCCACCTGGGCCTTCACCTCCGGCGGCTAAGACCCTCCCTTATTGGAAAATAAAAGACCAAACGCCTATTCAACCCTGTTCTACGCCCGCCCAACAGCTGTACCATAAACCCGCCCTTTTTGATACTAACCATGGCTCCATGGCGGCACATACAGGCGAAGAAAAAATAAAAGTGAGATGGAACCGCTCCAACGAATGACATTGTGTTATGCAATGCATCAATGGACGCTGTCTGCTCGCAGAAAAAAAAAAGGTCATGTAGTGCCGCCTGAGAGTCGAAACACCCTCGATTTAAACCACAAGTAACCCCTGAGCCATGCCTCCCGGAAGAAAATATACGCCACCAGCTCCTACCATATCGATGCGTCAGAATCATGGGGTCTCTTGATTCATCGGGCCGCCTGTGAATATCTCCACCAAGGAAATGGCCGTGATCGTGTGGTTCGTAGCGATGCATAGCGCTGGCATTCTCGTTGATGAAATGTGGCGCTGTTGGTGCCCGCCCCATGGAGCACGGAGAGGCTGTCTTGTTTCCAAGAAGCCAGGCTTTACACACCCGTCATATCTTGGTCGATTTCTACCGGCTCCGGAAGTTGGCTGTGATCCATATGGTGGATTTTGGTCATGTGCCTCTTCCAGTTGTCTTTTCTAGGGAAAGCTTTACCGCCAGCCCTAGAATAATCGCACCCCGAAATTGAGCAGTGAAACTTTTTCTTCTTCTCATGGCGGTCGTTGATATGTCGTTGCAAATGCGTCTTCGTACCGAATCCTTTGCCGCATGATGGATACGGGCATTTGTGAGCCTTGCTGTGATACCGCTGATGGTGCCTATACCATGCATGGTTAGTAATCAGGGGGCGAGTGCCACGATTGATGAGCTGAAATACGTACTTGAGCTTGTGCGGCTGGTCAAACACTTGGGTACACCCAGGCTCATCACAGTAATAGACACCACCTCGGGGGGATGGAACACCCAGACCATGCGGTGAAGCACTCTGGCGGTAGTCGGAGCTGTGCAGTGACTCAGGGGAGGGGCTATCAACCTGGGTAGATGGCGTGCTCTGCGTAGTTATCGATGCGGTCCCCGGTGCTGGAGTAGAAAGATCCGACTGATGGACAGCATTTGACGGTTGAGTCGGCAGAGGAACCGGATCTATACAAGGGGGGGACTCGTGCGATGTGGCGTAGAGTTGATAGTCGGTGCGATGCCACATCTCTGATTCCGTCGATGCCGGCATGATATCCATTGGGTTCACTGTGCCAGGCGCAGGCTGGCTCGGGTGGGAGAACAACATCTCCGAGTAGGGAGACTGCGGGGGGCTAGCACCCGAGTCTCCCCTGCTCGGCCCAAAGGGCATGCCGTCCTGCGGTCCCAGAGCGCGAGTGGAGAAGGGAAGTTCCGAAGCATCAGTCATTTCAATAGGCGACCCAGTCGGTCCCCGGTCAGGGAAGAATTGCTGCATAGGGGTTCCCTCCCGGAGGTGGGATGGCATGTCGGCCGCTTCGTCGTAACTTCGCGACACCGACGTATGCGAGCTCATGGTCCGGTCGCGCGTGCCATGGCGGCGGAAGAGTTGCTTGACGTTGTATCCCAAAGAATTGACCCTAGAAACTGTGCGTTTGGGCTTGGAGATGCCCGGATTTGTTTCGGGAGTTGGGTACATGCCGAATGCCTCAGAGGGGATGTAAGGACTGTAATAGTCTTCGCTGGTCCCCTTGAGAACGACTTGATGGGGCTGGGGAGCTCCCGCAGGAAAGGCGTCTCCATTGCAGAACGGGAAAGAGTTGGGATAATAGTTGCCATCGGTGGACACGACGGGCTCGATGGTGAGATTCTGGTCCATCGAGGCATTGACATAGCCCGGCGTTGAGGGTTGACGTCCCTGCCCCTGAGGACTGGTCACGATATTGCCGTATGCATCGTGAGGGTTGTAGTTGTACGCCGCGCCAGGGTTGTCGCGAGATGACTCGTTGCGCTTGAAGGAGTCGCTCGATGAGAGGCGACGGGCAGAGATGCCAGGCTCGCCACGAAAGTTGCCACCCTCACAGTCAAAAGATAAGCGGTTGGCGCGCTTGTGCCTCTTCTTTAAGCGATGAACCACGACGGGGTAGAGGCAGCAGATGAGGAGGGCAACACCCAGCACAACACCGACGACAGTGCCGGCAATGGCCTCCTCGTCCATCTTTTTGCGCGTCATTGGGCCATTGGCAGCGCCCCGCGCGACGAGACGGTCCATGGGGCCATGGTCTCGAAGCTCCCACGGCAACAATGCCTCCTCGTCCAGATTGCCGGTTGGGGATGAAGAGGGAGGGAAAATATTGGACGAGGGAACGGACGGCGGGGCGCTGTCGCTCAAGATATCACGACCGGCCTCACTTTGGAAAGCGAGGGCAGAGGTGTCGTATTTGGCGGCGTGGCGGGCGACGTTGACCTGGGCCATGACGTGAAGCAGGGGAGGAGGGGAGGCTTGGAGGCCTCTATGGCGACAGGGGCCCAAGCTGCAACGGAGCGAGCTCAGCGAGGGCCGGCAGGGGCGCGCGACTGCGAAGGGACGCGCTGGAGGTGGAAGAAAACGCTCACTCCTCAACACCCCGTGTTAGAGCATCTTGGAGGAGGATGCCTTATATTAATGAATGAGAGAGAGAAAGGAGAGGGCTCGTGCTGTCAGACGAGGAACCTGGAAGGGAACTGGAAGGGACCGGGACTACTGCAGGCGGCTGAGGCCCCGAGTCTGATCCATTGTGTGCACAAGGCACGAGCTCGGCTACGAACCTGCAAGTACGAGTACAGGTTGGCGGGCAGGTGGACGGGTGACTGCCAGTGGGGGCGCCCGCTTGCCCTCCCACTTCAATCTTCCACTCCTTACGTATTCCTCCCCAGCTCTCGCCTGGGCCTTCCACAGCAGTCGCTGCGTGTAATACCTGCGCTGCCATGCACACTACACACGAAAATGACGCCGACCCCGACGTCAACATCGATTGCCTCGAACTGGGCCCAAGGATGGAGAGAGAGGGGTGTCCACACTGGCGTCGCATGCGGCCGCTGCCCGTTGCACTTCGCCACTCTCCTGTCAGAGCCGTCACTAGCCTGAGCACAATCGTCTTGTGTTGACCAACATCCCAAATGACCGCCTGCGCAAACTGCCTTGCTAGTGCAATGAGGGGAGTACTCGTACAGTAAGTACCACTGTTAGTGTGCGCCAATTGTGTCTCACTGCTCCTGCTTTCTTGGCTGTGGAGCGACGACGTCGTCCCCTGAGCGGCTCTGGATCTTTGCTATAAAGGGAATCGCGGGTCCCTGTGGAACTTCTATATAGTGAACACCTCGTGATGTATTATGAAGTTCGCTCACAACAGCCATAATAATAACCTGCTGCAGCGTCCTGGTTGCGCCGCGCTACTTCCCTTGCCCAGGACGGTAATTGTGTCTAGACTAGGTACCCGTATCCGTACATAGAGATAGCTCCAGCCTACCAGGAGCTCCCCAATTCCAATTGCCCCCTTCCTGAATTCCCCGCGACCCATCCATCCCTGTTCCGCGGGGACCAGTCGTCATGCTAGATACTACTATAGGTACTACCTATCCCGGTATCTTAGTACCTAGTAGTACTAATATTCGTAGTAATAATACATAGTACTCGTAATACCTGTCAGGCCGGAGGCGTCTCTGTGGACTATCTAATTATGACATGAGAATTATCGGCTGCAAAATTGTTCATCCCGTGGCAAAGCCTTGTTGCTAGATACTAGCAGTCTAGCGTCTGTACATGTCGTTCTCCTTAATTACCTGGTAGTGATGTCTGCTAATCCTGACAGCTTCTTGAGGCAGGGGAGTCTTTTGGGCTCTTTCGAGACCCCAAGCCCTGTAGACTGCTATGACTCTTTTGGCCTGATATGACCCTGGCTCTGGCCTACTGTTTGGGGGCAGCCCTGTGTTGCCTGCCGTGGCAGCCAGTTTGACTGTGACAGCTCCCGTGAGGCCGCGTCAGCCTTCTCCTTTCGTTAGTGTCATTTGCGTTGAAAAGACCAATAGGTGCGCAAGGGTGATATGCGTCTGTCTTTTAGCCTGATGGAATTAAAATCATCTTAAGGCTGAAAATTTTCTACTTGCAAGTGGGCGTGGGACTCTTTTAGGCCCCATAAGCTCCAGGTTGTCATATCATACACCCCTCCGAGCTGGAGGAAGGCAATGATGCTATTACTATCCCTACGAGTACAACGTATTACAAGGTGCGAAGAGGTTGGTATTAAGGCTGCCACCGAAATAACCCTAAATTTATACTTAAATCAACCCAGCCGTTAGGCGCCTCTGTACTTCATACGTGAATTGGTGTTGAAATCCCATTGTCGTGTTAATATATTTGTACAGAGCTCACAACTTCGTGATATCTTCAATCGAGACATAAGTATGGTTTCTTGTTGGTTTCACTCAGTATTACTCCGTAAACTATCACAGGTCTCAATGTTAACCCAGCATCGTCTCTGGTATCATGCGCCCTTCATTAACACCTCACAACTACTCCAAACAGTTTTCCGTGACATCATCTCTGAATCTCTGAATTATACCCTCTCGGATTTGCCCCCCATCAACCTCTTTTCCCTACGGTGCCTAAAGGTTGAATACTCGTCCGTCCGTAAGCGCATCATCCCAAAGCTGGGATGTGTAGTTGGTTCTTATGGCTTTGCCCCGGAATGTTCTCAGCGTCATCATGTGGTGCATTACAATAATTTCAGCTTGCCGCGCTCGCGTGATTGCAACGTTGAGACGCTGAGGATCATCCATGAAACCAACCTTGGTCGTCCGAACCATGTCGAGGATCACAACATCTGCCTGGTTGCCTTGCGCCTTGTCCACAGTTAGGACTTGAACGCGATTCTGCCATTCGTCAGGAAACTGCTTCACTTCAGCATCGTACTGGCGCATAGCGATGCTGTAAGGACTCTCAATTAAGATAGTTCCGGGAGAGCCTGTGCGCGTCACGCTCTGGAACTTGTCATCTTTGAGCAATTTCTCGGTCTGCTCCATCACCCACTTGTGGTGCGCCGGGTTCCAGAAACTAGAGCGCTGCGTCTGCTCGGCGCTTGAATCAAGCTGAACAATGACTCGGTTCTCTTTCAGAGGGGTTCGGCACCCTCCCAAACGCTGGAGGTAGCTTCTGAGGTAGGCCGTACTTGGAGGGTACATGGACTTGGAGGTATCATGCCCTGACCTCATTTGCCCCTGGTAAAACATTGCTGAAGGCAGACGGTGAAGATTTCCGTATGCTCGTTTGTTGACCAGCAGCTGACTGTTCAGGGCACCCACAGCTGCCGCTCGCGCCATGGTGCTGAAACGCAACTGATTTGCAAACGGGTTGAACTTGAGGCCCTGCCGTTCCATTTGTCTTATGTTTCCTCCTTTGACAAAAGGCTGAGTTTGGTTAACGTCCCCTGTAAATATCCAGACAATTGGGTCGAAGTAGGCGATTGGAATTAGGGTGGTCAGTTCCCTGGCGTGGGGCGCTTCATCAATGAAGATGACTTCCGGCCGAAAAAGCGTTGAAAAAGTCCCATACGTTGCCACTGGTGTTGTTGCAACGAAGTCGGCTTGTGCAAGTACTGCTCGATAAAGTAGTCCCACGGAGCTTCGCAGAACTTTCCAGCCATCCCCGTCCAAGGTTTCCCCAGACTCCATCCTTGCGAGAATCCTTCTAAGCGAGGAAAAGCACTCTTCGTTCTTGTGGAGCTCAAAGTATTCCCAGGAAGCTTCGTCAAGCGTCGGAGCTTTGTTGGGGTCCCGAAGGAGCATTGTATGCCGTGCCAAACTCGCAGTAGTAAGGAACCTCTTTGTAAAGTCCGCGATGTCTGCAGACTCTGCTCCCGATTTGCTTCCAGATTGGTGAAGCTTGTTGCTGTTCCTCATTTCATAAGGCCAGCCGTGCATTCTTAAGATCCGGAGCTTCAGTCCGGCCTCTTTGCAGAGGTTGAAGTAGCGGTCTGCTGCATCGTCGACGGTCTTGTTGATGTCCACCAAGAAGAGGATCGGACTGTGCTTGCGTTTTGGCTTCCGGCGCTTTTTTGACTGTATGAGTGCCGCAAGAACCATATTCCACTCTGTCTTTCCTGCTCCAGGGCATCCGTTGACAAAGTATAGTCCGTTGGGAACCTGGGTGAGACCATTATAGGCCTTTCGGTGGTCTTCGTTGAAAGCTCTGAACTTTTCTTGTACGAGTGGAGGGATTCGAAAGAAGGGATCGATGGGATTTCTCAGCTGAGGAAACTCTTCATGGAGATTGAAATAGGTCTTGTTTGTTCCGTGAAAATCTTGTATCGTCTTGAACGCGGTGATGGACTTTGGCGAGGGGAGACGGGCTCTGATTCTCTTATCCTCAAGGAGATGACGTAGAGCGGCAAGCTCTGCATAGGAAGTCACCGAGGTTGTGTCCCATTGGATGACGATATTTTGTGACTTGCCACTGAGAGTAATGTTTTGGATATCGTCGATAGCGGAAGCAACCTGAAAATTTGCCATGAGATCCAACTCGAGGGTCATCCCATTGTGATTCTTCCAGGAACGAGGTACGTCGACCTTGAAAGCGGCGCATTTCCGCACCTGGCTGACCACTGTTTCTAGTTCTTCGTACGGATTGGGGATTCTGGTGCTGGGTAGATGTACTAGTGAAAAAACCCCATCATCCCGCTCCACGGTGGTCTCTATGTCAATAATGAAGTGGTCGCTTAGGGAAGGAAACTCCATGCCGTCCGTGAGCGGCGGAATTCTGACTAGAAGGAGCCACGACTTGGTGAATGAGGTCGTGCACCCCGGAATGGGGGCAATTGCCCAAGTCCTGAAGGAAATTCTTTTGTCGTTGAATCGCTTTAAGAGGGATTCTTCATTATCCATCTCAATGATGGTACCTTGCTCGTGACGCGAGACGAAGACATCTTGACAGGGAAACGTGTGGAGCGTGAAGGACACCTGACAAGGTTAGTCTACTCGTTGCCTGTGACCATGGGGGAAACTTGAACAGACATCGTTCGGCACTGCCTGTGGGTTGGTATCGAGACGCTCCATCTTTGAATTTGCCTACGACACAAGAGTCAAAGGCAGATTCCAAATGTTGTCGGACATGTAGGATAGATGTCAGTGGAGTGAAGAGCACATAGGATGGGCAGTGGAGGTGAAAGGGCAGTGGAGGTGAAAGGGCAGTGGAGGTGAAAGGGCAGTGAGAGAGCAGTTGGAAAAAGGCGAGAGCCGGAGGAGGACCACAACCTCCACAGGTGATGCCTCAGGTGAGTAGTTAGGTACCTGGTGTATGGGGAAAGTCCACATTGTATTGGGCAAGGACCTTTCTACTAGCAGTAAAGAACCCGAGGCTAGGCAGAGTTCCTTCCATTTCTACGTAGCAAAGTGTACAGGCAGGTAGGCACGGCGTGTCTGCCATCTACTACTAGGGTACCATCGTACTATTAAAAGACTCGGAAGGTACTACGGGTTAAGTAGTATAGGTACTACTAGTAGTATTAGGTAGGTAGGTAGTAGTAATTACATTATCTCGTGTTTTGGCAAACCTGGAAATTTGCTGTTAGCTGGAGCTACTAAATCTCTGGAGATTTTGGCTATATCCTCTACGAATACTTTTCCACTATCATCATAATAAGGATGTTAATCATTGCAATCATGCTAATATCACATCTGTCAGCATCGCCGCAATAAATATACATATATGATGTCCGTCCTGTAAGCTAGAATTGACTGCAAAATGAGTACTAGGTATGTATTTTGCATACAAATAATATATATGTCATCGGCCAAGTATAACTAAGTCGTATTGACGATCTACTCACGAAGATAGAGATTGTATGCAGGAATGGCGACTCGGTGACGCTTATTTCTAGGGGTTGAAATGGGATCATCTCTCATCTAGTCCATCTCAGCCATGCACGGCTACCCTAAATGATTGAATACAGGCATAAGCAAATCTCAGGCGGCTTCAAATTATGAACAGCCAAACTCGTAGTTCTCAATACTTCTTTCAACCACAAAGCTGAAATTCCAAACAGCTCCAAGCTCTTGATTGTCCCCTGCCCTCAATCCCAAGCCCTGATTCCTCGCCCAACTCATCGTCCACAAAACATAAAGAAGAAATAAATAAATAAAAATAATTAAATAAAGACACAAGATATTCGCTAAGTCAGGTCAATCATTACTTCGTTACAGGTGTTGTTCACACATTGGTGGTGCCGTTGGCCACCGTCAATATCCATGGGATCGAGAATTTCCACGACATCGTCCATGGTAGGTGACTCATGTCGCCCCTCACTGGAGCTGCTCCTTTGACAGACCGAGGATTCATCTGAGTCGTCAACAATGATGGGATCGTCCTGAATATCCACCATGATTGCGTCAACAATGCGTGGCTGGCATGGGAGCATCCCATCCTGATTGAGAAGCCACCTCTCCAAATGCTGGTATAGCACTTTAACCGTGTTTGGCGGGAATGCGTTTCCGATTTGCCGTTTGATAGAGGTCCTGGTCCCCTGAAATTTGTGATACCGCGGAAATCCCTGAAGGTTGGCATATTCTCTCAAGGTAAAGTCTCTGGAACCATCCGGGTATGCAAAGTCGGCACCTCCTGTAGTCAGTGTCCCAGCTAGGCGGTTAGGATTGTAAGCAGCTTTCCGTGGCTGGTATCGCTTAACGGTAGCAAGATCATGAAGGTCGTCACCGGGACGAATACCACTCAACGCACGGTGAATCGTGGTGTACGGCTTTAGACCACCGACGCCACCCTCGGAATGAGTTGGGCGGGGGAAAGGGGGGATATTCTCGCCGGGTGCTGCTGCAATCATGATTAGGCGTTTGCGATCCTGAGCCGAGCCCCAGGTGCAGAGTCTCACAACTTTCCACCGGACAGAGTATCCGAACTGGGTGAAGTCATTGATTAGAATGCGCAGGTACTCCTGGTGCCTCTCATGGGTGATGCCAAACGTCTGCTCAACCGTGATAATCCTTGGCCGAACCTTGTTGATTAGCGAGTTGCATGAAAATAAAGCAAAGATGTTTTCGTCATCGTTGACGCCCTGGTGGGTGTGCGCAGGGGAGAAGTATTGGCATGGTGGCGACAGATGCAGGATGTCGGCCCTGATGTGATGTTTGTGGTTCTTAATGAACTCGTCGACGGAGTTTTTGAATAGCCTTGTGCTGGGAAAGTTGGTCCTGTAGGTCGGCCAGACTTCCTCAGCCTTGTCAACGGCGTGAGTGACCTTGAAGTTGGCCATCTGTGCACCGCGGGATGCGCCTCCGGCGCCAGAGAAGGAGTCGAAGAGAGTATATTTCTGACCCTGCTGCCGAAGTCGTGGCCTGGCCTGGAGCTGTGGCTCGCTCGACTCCAGGTCGATAGTTGGAGGGCGACTGGGATGCTTTTCTGACCATGAACCCCCTGGAATTCGTCCACCCCGCCACTGGTAGGAGAGACTTTCGTCGCTTTTGCGGTATTGAACCTGGTGGACCTCGCTCACATGAATCCTCTCGAGGACCTCTTCAACCGGCTTTGACTTGGTACGTTGCTTCGCTGAAAAGATCTTGAAGCTCCATCTGCAGACAAGAGTGCCGTGCAATTCTTTGGCCTGGTTGCGCTCCGAGTCGTCCCGCATGGACCGGAAGTCCTGGCAACAGTACTCTGGGTAGAGTGCATTTGTGACGATGAGGCTGCGCTTCTTGATGACGGAATTTGTGGGGACTTCCACAAACGCAGGTATCTGGTCATTGTCGCCGTTGTCAAGGTGGAGGATGCGACAAACTTCGTTGGGTTTCTTCGGTAACTTGCCTGCAAGTCCACGGGTCCTCGTTAGCGGGATGCCTCGCAGCGTGATGTTGCCAGTGTGTGCCCGAGCGATTATTTTGACGACAATAAAATGAATGTCGTAGATTCCAAGACTGATGCCCCTCACTTCAATGCAGTCTTCGGGACGGATGATGTCGTGATCTGCTCGCCAGCTCGCTAGAGCGTATTCTCCTCCACGAAGTGTTTGGTGGGAGGTGGAAGAGTCATCAATTGTTAGGTCAACCACTTCGTCTGGGGCAATCTCTTGGAAGGACCTTTCATCGTATCTCCCAAGTGTACATGTTGAAGAAGACCTCGATCTATTGTTGGGGTTGGTGCTCGGGCGCTCGGTGATGAGTTCGATCTCCGGAACAACTTGAGGATCGGAGAGGAACGCCGTTGTGATACGTCCCGGCATCTTGCAGCATTTCAGGTACTGTGAAAATCATGTAAAACTCGTAGCAATCATCGGGGCCAATGAGTTGTGAATAGAAGGTTCTACGAGAGACCCTGTTTGAGTGTTAGTGACTAGAATTGCGAACGGCGGCCACAGGGCAATTATGGGGGCTAGGGAAGAGGGTGACATTGAAAATCGCCAACCTTTGATGTGTGGTCTTCCTTTAATGTGTGGTCTTGGGATTCACCTTGGGATCTCCGACTGAAGTGGGCTGGAAGGTGGAAATAATCACGATGTGTTTGCGCTTCAAAGCGCTCGGCGGTAGATTCATGTGCGGTGGATGTGGGAAAGTAGGAGAGAAAGATGGAAAGATTCAGCAAGGTGCTCATGTAGAAGAAATAGTATTTGGTAAGGGAGTGAAAATTCAGAGTGAATTCGAGACGATGTCTGCCATTGAAGGTCGTCTGAGCCTCGACTCATGCAGATGTTAACTTCTTCTGAGGATGCATTCACCTCATCGCGTAGTTCTAGTGACGTATGAACGCGGGACGAGGCATTCCGCGAGATGCAACAAAGCCCTAGTTAATTCTAGGCACGCGTGAGAACTAATACCTGGTCTCTATGTAGTGTCTGGTAATTCTTCATGAGACGAAGCCAGAGTTTGGCATCTACGGCGGCGGAGTGTTGAAGCATTCGCAGATGATGAGTGGAAGTGATATCAAGCTAGTAGCTGGGTTCAAGTGGCATCTAATAAATATATATATCTTTGTCGCTGTATATAAAAAGCTTAGCAGGTAGTGAATATTACGGTTCCGTGGTCGCGTCGCATTCTTCTGGTGCTTGAGGACCGCATGCACAGGTGTGTTGGGCTGGGTGAGAGTGACTGTCCTACAAGACAGACCAGTCAGTCGCTCTAGGTGTTATCGAGGCGCCTTCTCGCGAATCCTCTAGAATCTATTGTCCTACCTTGAGCCGAAAAGAAGCATAGCAGGTACTCAAGAGTAGCATGGCTCGACTACGGAGTACTACTATTTGAATGGAGTGAAGTCAGAGATTCGGAAGGTTTTAGTGTTGATAGAGGCCCAACCTTTAAATGCCCCACTTTTCCCGTCCCCATTAAACACCCTGCAACAGAGCTCCAAATTTGGCGCGAGTTTGTCCCAAAAGCGCGTTTGTGGTTTTGGGCGTCGGGGTAACTCAATCTCGCTCATTTCTTCATCGCCTAAACCACCACCGCATAGCATCCACGGTAGGGGACTCAAAGGGCTTGGATCGTACCTCTTTCCTACAGGTAAGTCTATTGCTAGTGATGTGACGGTATTCCCTTTTATCCCTTGTTAGTTTGGCATTCAGGTGTCTTTTGCGCTCTCAGTTTTCCCCATGTGCCTGCCTGCCTTCCATCTATCCAGGTGCCTGCTCTAGCATCGCCTGGCCACCTCCTCTTCCTCTGCTCTGTCTGTTGCATGTAGCAGTGGGCTCTAATACTTCTCAAGGAATCTCAAACACAAACCTCTCAGCCGTTGTAGGTTGATTCTCCTTTCGCGTTCGCCTCGCGCTCCGATCCAACGCCCTCGGCGTCCCTCTGTGCTTGGCATCACCTCGAAATGTTCTTCCCTAGGACGGATAGATACGATGACGGACCTTAACGAGGAGTTGGCGAAATGGTTCGAGAAGCTCCAGGAGATTCCCAGCGAGCACCACCTCCTGTGTCCCAAGATTTCAGATGAAGATGCCGAGAACTACCGAACTCTAGACGACCCGACTTCCGAGATCTCGATCGACGAAAAAAAGAAGCGCATTGAGGATGGAGAGAGTCGGATAGAAATTACATATTGGAATAGCCTGATTTTTGGCTTTGACAAGCGCGATGCCGGCAAATGGCTCGAAGACTTCACCAACCGGTTGGATGGGTGTCTGAAGTATTGCTCGGACTGTGTCCTCAACTGGCACATGAAGCGCCGAGCCCACCTCAATAAATTCGCCGAGTATGATCACCTTTACAATTTGGGTTGGAATTGTCTAGTGCTGACGGATATAGGCGCTGGAACGAAGATGCTGTTTTCCAGATACGAGACTTGCTCGACCGCCTCGACATCAGCCGGATCGATCATAATCTCACTTGGGCTAAGGAATTTATCGAGAAGATTGAGTCGACGGGGACAGTCTTCAAGAAATCTGCCTTTGGGAGCCATCTTCCGGAGGTGCACATTGCAGTCTACGAGGCGCTCTGCTGCGTTGCCTACATGGCAAACCCTGAGCAACGCACGACGTTCCAGTATGTCTTCATGCGGCTGCAGGGCAAGACGTATTTGAAGCTCGGAACCAAAGACCCTCTCCCAGGGATGACGTATTTTCTTTTCGACCAGAAGAACGAAGATCGACGGAATTGGGCCCACGAAAACTGGAAGAATATCGACTCAGAGTCAATGACAGAGGAGCAGTTTGACTGGGCTGTCAGCGGTGGCCTCATCGTTGCTATTGACGATATCAGCCGAAAAGATGTTACTCAACCGGAGATGTACCCAGAGATCGAGCGTTTTTGGCTGGGGTTCGAGAAAATCTTGAAGGCTCTCAACGACCAGCTGATCCTTGGTCGTCTTCGCAGTCTGGAAGTGAAACCTGGTTGCCCACACATTTACGATTTGCTGTTCCGCCACATCCAGTTCTGCAAGTGCGAGGGGGTTCTGGTTGTTTGCCTTCGGGTACTTACGAGCCTCATCAAGAAGTCACCTAAGGCCTTCTGGGATGTTGTTGGTGACGCACGACCAAATGTCATTGCCGACCTTATTTTTGGCAGTCCTGTCTATCCGACCCTTCTCCGCCAATCTCTTGAGGACTGCTGGAGCGGGTTTGAATCGGGACCCGAGGGTGTTCCGTTCCCGACGTCATGGATTGGCCCTTGGCTCCAGTCGTTAGGGCGGGACAGGCGATATGACGCTTGTGAGGTCCTTCTCCATACTCTTTTCGAGACGTTGGCAAAAGACCGAGGCATTGGGGAGCCTGGACAGGCTGCTTGTATTCGCGCGGGGTTTGATGCTCTCAACTTTACCATGGAAACATTCCTCGACCAGGAGACAACGGGGTCCGGGACGACCCACCTCTACGCCAACTGTGCTTTCAACATGGTTATGAAGCACAAGACATTACTCTTAAACCAGTTGCAAACGCCGAAAGAAGAGCATGTCGGTTGGAGGTCTTTCCATGTTTCTGCAGCTGCCCGCAAAGTCATGGTTTCCGCCATGAGATTAGATATGAAGCTCTTCTCAGTAGAGTATCACACGCTGCACGGGGGCGGGCATATCCAGTCTGCCATCCAGAGACAGTCCAGGGACTTTTGGGAGGGCGTGGTAGAGATGTTTGATGCGTCTTCTCAACAAGCAGACCTGGCTGAAGATTTCTTGCTGGCGCTAGAACCCCTAGTAAGATTGGAGCAGATACGGCCCAAGAAGAAGGAAAACCACCTGGAAGAGTCCAGCAGGCTGTTCAATCAAACACTGAGCAGCACTACGGACGTCCTTGCCAGGATATTCAGCCGAATCTCCGAGCTGGACACAACAGATCTGAGTAGCCTCTTCACCAGCCAACGGGCATTTCAGGTTGCCGTTGGGGTGGCTATGCAGGGTGAATCCGATGTTGGAGAGGCATCAGCAGAACTGCTCAAGAGCTGGACTGGCGAACTCGCGCGAAGTCAAGCCTTTGAGCAGATGGCACAGCTCCATCCTGATCAAACGCTGGGAGCATCTTTATTTGTTCTTGACAAAGTGCTGAAGCCGCCCGCAAACTTTACGAAGCAGTTGTGTCCCTGGGACCCTATCAGACCCATGCAGCACATGAGCCGAGATATCCTGCGAGGCTTATGTGATATGACCACTGGCGTTCTGCGTGTCAGGAGTCTGGAACCGAAATCCGTGGCGATGCTCCTCCGGTGGTGGCAGGAACAGTGGCATTTCGTGTCATTGGCATGTCGCAATATCGAGCCTTGGTCTCTATACATTTCCAATAGCATCATGCAGGACTTCTGTCGCGAGATCATGGAGCTCGCGGAAGCTCTCATTGCTGAGGATGGCTTGCTCACTTCGGTTATTGCTAAGGCCACAGGCAAGGACGACACGCACATGATGGAAAGGATTCTCCAGCCTGCCAAAGACAACTTCCGAGGTATGGAGAACATGATTCGACTGAAGGATAGGTGGCTCGTCGATGTCACCGTCAGAGTACTTTGCAAGATTCTCAAGCGACTCCGCGAAAATAACCTAGAGATCGCTGACAACTCTCGCCGACTGATTATCGATGCCTGCGTGCCAGCTGAGGTGCCAGGACGATACCGTCGACCAACAAACTTGACGGACCAGCAGAGGGCGGAACTCCTTCAGGCTTTGGGCCACGTTGAGGAGGAAGTTCAAGCCCAGCAGAGCACTGCTATCCCCAGCCGTTCCCTCGAAAAGTCAAAGGATATCGCCAAGAAGCAGAGCAAGCTTGATGCCTGGTCCAAATCGGGTAGCTCTTCATACCCAACCCCAATCACCACCAAATCGAATCGAGACGATGTTCGCGAACTCAGCAAGTCTATCGATAGCCCTATCCTGAAGCAGCTGGAAGCTCGAAAAGCGGCCGAAGCCAAAGCCAAAGCCAAAGCAAAGACCAAGGTACTGGATCAGAATGCAATTTCTGCATTGAAAGCAAGCCGGCAGCGTGAGAAGGAAGAAAAGGCTAGGCGCGATGCTGACGCCATTGCACGTGCGAGGAAGCTAAGGGGAGAGACGGTTGCTGGGGAGGGTTCTGGTCTGGCAGGCCTCGGTGTAACGGCCAAAGACCATTCTCGAAGCGAAATCATGGTTAATAGTTCGGACGAGGATTCTGAGGATGAATCCGATTCTGACAATGACAACCAGCTTGCGGCCCTTAGTACGGGTGGCAAGAAGACGCTGGATGAAGCTGAGAAGCGAAACCGTCAGGCACTCCGCGACAAGATGCGGAGGCCCGTCAAAAAGGTCAAGCAGCAGCGGTCTGTGAAGGAGATGAGAGCACGTCTCATCCCACCTATGGAAAAGCTGCACAATACTATCTTGGCTTGGGATATTTTCCACGAAGGCAACGACCCCCCGAGCGGCCCTTCAGGCACCCGGGTGGCGACAGTATATTCCAACCCCAAGTCTTACCAGGAAACATTTTTCCCGCTTCTTGCATCAGAGGCGTGGCGCTCTTTTGTCACGGCCAAAGATGAGGCTACATCCCGGCCTTTTGGCATGAAGATTGCCAGCCGCGCTAGTGTTGACAGCTTCCTAGAGGTAACATTCACGATGCAGGTTCTCCAGAACAAAGAGCGCGGTGTTTCTGAAGGCGACATCTTGCTTGTATCCGAGGCCGAGAGCCCATTGCTCGAATCCACTGCCAAACACTGTCTGGCAAGGGTCCATAGAATCGTGTACAAGAAGGACCTTGTCGAGGTCACGTACCGGGTTGCCTCCCGCAACAACCAGCTCTCACCTATTCTCAACCCAGGTATCAGTGTTTACGGACTAAAGATAACGAATATGACGACAATCGAGCGAGAGTATGCGGCGCTGGAAAGTTTGCAGTACTACGACCTCATGGATGAGATCCTAAAAGCCGAGCCGTCCCCTATTCTCCGATACGGAGACGAAAAAGTGGACAAATGGCAGAACAACTGGGGACTTAACCGCGGCCAAGCACTGGCCGTCTTAGGAGCACAGGAGAACGACGGTTTCACGCTGATTCAGGGCCCTCCTGGAACTGGAAAGACGAAAACCATCGTGGCCATGGTTGGAGCCCTCCTATCCGAGCAACTCGGACCGCAAATGACTGGTACACATGTGGGAGTCCCAATGCGCCCTGGAGCTGCTGTCCAAGCCAATAATCAAGCTCGGCCGAAGAAACTACTTGTTTGCGCCCCGAGCAACGCCGCTGTCGACGAGTTGGTCCTCCGACTCAAAAATGGCATCAAAAGCATCAGCGGAAAGCAGTCGAATATCAATGTGCTGCGTCTTGGACGAAGCGACGCTATCAACGCAGCCGTCAAGGATGTCACTCTTGATGAGTTGGTGAGAAGTCGTCTTGAGGGGGATGGTACCAGAGACAAGGCAAAGGCGGACCGAGACAAGCTTCACGATGATGCCGCCAAAGTCAAGGAGGAACTAGCAGAATTGCGGCCAATGCTAGAAGCAGCCAGGGGCCAGGACCGGGCTACATATGACAACCTATCTCGGCGCTTTGACGAATTGAAGCGCCAACAGATGCAGATCGGCAAGCAGATCGATGCCAATAAGGACAGTGGCAACTCGATTGCACGTGAGATGGAGTTGCGCCGTCGCCAGATTCAACAGGAGGTCCTAAACTCAGCACATGTGCTCTGTGCGACACTGAGTGGTAGTGGCCATGAGATGTTCCGCAACCTGGACGTCGAGTTTGAGACGGTGATTATCGATGAGGCTGCCCAGTGTGTCGAGCTGAGTGCTCTGATTCCACTCAAGTACGGATGCTGCAAGTGTATCCTCGTCGGTGACCCAAAACAGCTCCCCCCAACCGTCCTTTCTCAGTCTGCTGCTCGTTTCGGCTACGACCAGAGCTTGTTCGTGCGGATGCAACAGAACCATCCGAAATCTGTGCATTTGCTAGAGATGCAGTATCGTATGCACCCTCAGATCAGTGCTTTCCCAAGCAAAGAATTCTACGAGGGGCAATTGAAGGACGGACAAGACATGGTGCGTCTCCGTCAACAGCCGTGGCACAAGAGCACCCTTCTCGGCCCATACCGTTTCTTTGATGTCCAAGGTGTCCAACAGCGCGGCCACAAGGGCCAATCGCTGGTCAACACTCGAGAACTCGACGTTGCCTTGCAGATGTACGAGCGGTTCAGCAAAGACTATCGGGAGTGTGATCTGAAGCAAAAGATTGGTATCATTACGCCATACAAAGCCCAACTGTATGAGTTGCGCAACCGTTTCAGGGCCCGGTATGGCGAAGGTATCACAGATATGATTGAGTTCAACACAACAGACGCCTTCCAAGGTCGCGAGTGCGAGATCATCATCTTCTCCTGTGTGCGAGCTAGCTCGACAGGTGGCATTGGTTTCATGACAGATATTCGGCGTATGAACGTTGGTCTGACACGTGCCAAATCATCACTCTGGATCCTGGGTGACTCGCGAGCTCTTGTTCAGGGTGAATTCTGGAAGAAGCTCATCGAAGACGCCCGGGCCCGCGATTGCTACACCTCGGGCGATATTCTCGCGAAGTTCCGGAAGCCTTTGGAGCAGAGCCCAAACGCGTCAGAAATGGCGAGCAGGGATTCCACGCCAGCCCAAACTAACAACGAAGATGTTGCAATGCACGACGTACCGCCTCAACAGCGGACATCATCTGGCAGGACCGAACCACCACGACCTAATGAAGGAAGCGTCCCAGGCCTCGGGGTCGGCAATCTAGCGCCCGCACCTCCCCGGTCAGACGGTCCGCCCATAATCCATACATCCGCCGACAAGCCACAAGCTCCAGAGACGAAGAAGCGGGCGTTGGATGGCCCTGAGGCCAGCCAACCTGGCGCCAAGAGGGTATGTCCGATACGAGCGAGACAGCTCTCTGATCAACCGCAGTGCTCTAACAACAAGACAGATTGCCGGCGACGGACACCGATCCACACTGACGGGCAAGTTTGGACAGAAGCCAAGCAAGGCACCAAAGGCACCATTGAAGGCACCACCGAAGCCGCCGAAGCCACCTATGGATCCATCGGCGATGTCAGTTTTGGGGATGACGCCGCCGGAGCGGCCCCCACCTACTACCACTTCCTCAGCAGTTCCGAAGATGAATCATACAGCCCAGCCGCAAGGCCAGGCATCTTCTGACCACCAAGCGCGTAATCGAGGACCTCCAGTAAGTAGCTACCTTCCCATGTGTTGGATTAATAACTGGGCTAACTTGCTCCCCCACTCAGATGCCGACACAGGGGAATGCTCCTCGGAACGCGCCTCCTGGACCTCGAAGACCGAAGCCAAAACCAAGTCTTTTTGTCCCCAGGAAGAAGTAGCCATTAGGGGAAAACTAGGAGCTTCCGTAGTAGTTTCACATATCAAGATTCTGCAGCATAGTGTATTTAGGGCAAGGCATATACCGGCGTTACGGGCTTCGTTGCGTTCTCGTGGTTTACAAGGGAACATGAGTGTCATTTGCATCTTTGGGGGGGGGGGGGGGGGGGGGGGGGGGGGGGTATCAGAGTGGGTTGTTAGGGCGGCGTATTCGTGTGCATTCACACGAGTCTATATCCGGGTTGGGAGACATTACAGCGTTTGAGACCGCGGTTGAACCCCCTCAGGTAGTTAGATAAGGAGAGAAGCGCACTGGTGCATGGTGGGATAGACGGCATTCTTGTTTGTGGCGGCGCCTCTTTGGCGCCAGCGCTCAAGACTTTCGACTGGGAGTTTGCGCCTGGGCTCTTTGGTCTGGTCTCCATCCAGATGCTTGATTTGCGCAGGCCAGATCCATACGTCGTACCTACGAGTGCAATGGTCCTGGTAAACTATCGCGCCTATAGCATCCGCAAGGAACAGCGCCATGTACTTTGACAGGCCGTGAGGCTTTCCCACCGTTGGCACTAGGATGGACCCGAGTTCTCGGGACAGTCCTTTCAAACGTTGATGACAAGCCAAGGCGTGTTCAGTTGGCGCCAGGGGATAAGCTGCAAGTCATCTGTTAGACTGCCACAGTTGCCCCGCGTTAAGTTTGAGGCCTTGGAGGTTGATGACTTGATGTGTTGGCGACGTCGATGACGATAAGGCAGTCGCGATGTTAATCTACAATTACTACCTGACACCTCAACACCTCATGTAAGCCAACAGGCAGGTGAGCCCCAATTTACATCTCGCAAATCGGTAAGAGAGACACAAGTACCGGCAGGAGCCTCTAGAAATTGCTGCAACCGTCCCTTGTGCCTGCAGCAGGACGACAATTTGCTAATGATGAGGTAAGTAGGCAAGTAGTACTCACTACCTACTTACTGTACTTCGTACTACTTGCCGGGACCGGAAAGGGCTTGTGATTTTCTGGTCTTCATTTCTCCTGCAAGCCAACGTCAGGTCATATTTCCTTGAGTCTTGACTCTCCACGCAAGGGGCACTCCATCAGCTGCCGCTTGATCGGCAGTGGGCAACAACACGGTTGTGATTTGCGAAGGCCCGAGGCCCGTGGTGGGCTGGATGGGCTGGATGGACTGGGTGGACGTCTCTGCCACTCTGGTGTCATCCCGCAAAAGGGGGCCGCCCGCCAAACGGCGCACGCGGTGGGCGGTCCAAGCAACTGGGGCAGAGACTAACAGGGTAACAACAGAGACTGACAGGCCGGCAAGGGGCCAATGCGTCACCCGTGGGCCAGTCAACGCACCGGTGATCAACCCCCCGGTCCCTTGCAGGGATGGTCTCCGCTAACGACGACCGAGCTTGACCATGGTTGGCCCTGTTCCTTGTTAGACTCCCCAGTCAGAAGGGGGCGCCAGGGAAAAAAAAGGAAAGGAAGCTCTCGTTGAATATTACAGAGTGGGATTGGCAGTCCGTGAGCAAGCAATCAGCCCTCGGAGCTCAGGAGGATGCTACTCGTACACGTGTTCCTTCGCGGTGTATCTACTATCATGACGAGGCTCTTGTGCTGCGCTCAGGGAACGACCAGCTCCTCCAAGCGGGAGCCTCACTAAAGTGCAATATATGTAAGTCTTGGCCCGGTAGTTGGGGACGACTGCGCATTGGTGTGATAGTGATGGGACCCGGACAGCCCTACATTAGACAATCTCGCACTGCCAGGTTTACCTGTCTGCAGTCGCAAGACGTGGCGAACAGCGTCCGGGGTTGTCGGCGAAGACAATTGGACGCCGTCCTCGCCATTGCTTTTGTTTAGCGTGGCAAAGCCGTGGCCCAGGCCCGTGACGATGGGTCGCTTGGAGTCGACCTGAGCAGAACCGGTGATAATCTCCCCCTACCCGCCGATCTTGGGTGGCTTACTTTCTTTTCCTCCCAAACTTCCTTTCGCCTCTTTTCTCCTCAAGTCATCTCACTCGAGTGACGTGCGTCTGCCCAGGACATTGTCTTGAGGTAGAGCGGTGTGTCTAATTACGACTCGGTCGTCTAGCGTCATCGTGGTCGTGGGGGACCAAGGTTTCAGCTACTATTGCTGGGTGTAACCACCGTCTGCAGCTAGCCAGCGGCCAGCGCTCATGTGATCGTCTATACGAATAGGCAAAGGGCTCTCGGTTTTACGACGAAGCAGTTGGGTTGGCACTGGCAGCGAGTGCGTGTTGGTTCTGGCGGAGAGAAGCAGAATAAGTTGGCCAAGGTTGGTGCTTACACCAACGCCCATGATAAAATCCCATTACAAGAAACTGACCGAGTCAGGTGTCACAAGGACGAATGCCGTTCATTGATGATCGCTGTACGTAGCCGAGCCGCATACGACCCATATGGACGCCGTGTCTCAGATATAACGACGCCTCATAACCCTATAATGGCCATCGCCCCCGGCTTAACGGCTGCTGGGGAGGGTGGTGGCTCCTCATATTTTCTTGACCCAACTCTCTTGTCCTCTCGGGCCCGGCCTCGTACGTCTGTTGGAAACACCAAGCGGGCAAACAGGCCACACCGTGCCAAGTCAGCATCCAACATCCTTGACAGCCTCGAGGACTTCCACCGCCGCCTTCACGACTCTCTGGACCCCCCTTCCTCACGCCGCCATACTCTTAGACAGGATGGGGTCACTGACCTAGTCGACTTCTTGAGAAACCACGAGCCGCCACGAGACAACTTCATGTCCATCCCCGAGGATGGGACAGACGATGAACGGGGGAGGTGGCTGAGGTGGGCCAAAATTCCCAAGCGCAGCAAGTCGGCCGCCCGCGAACCCCCTTCGATCCGGTTGCCAGACACGGCCGTCTCGGGGACTACCATTGGGGGACATAGGCACATTGCCATCACGATTCCGCTAGAGGCATCTCCGATGGGCAATAGACCACGGTCGCAGTATCCCATCTATACTCGGGAGGATTTAAAGGCCAATGGCGGTAATGTGAATCCGATACGGACTGTGGTGAACGAGAAGGGCATGGTGACCGTGTTGAAGACGGCCAGCGAGGGTCGCCAAACACCATCGTCTACCTCGCATTTCTTGTCTCGGCCATACACGCAGTGTGGACCTCTACCTCGGACCCCATCTCGAGGTGGCCGGGCCGGCATCCAGGGTTTCTTTCCGCCCCCTCCACCGCTGAGTCGGGGTACAGTTTCTCTATACCAACGGGACAATGGCACCACCCCGGAAATGCCCATGGTACGCCCATCGAGCCAAGGGACGGTGTCAGGATTCCCCACACGAGGGTCCTCTATGGGGAACCGGACTCTGGGTCAACCCATGTCCATTGATGGGATACTTTCGCAACCCGGGAGTCCAAGAATGAATCTGGCTAGGTCTCGAAGTGAGAGGCAACCCCGAATCAATTATGGGAGTTCGGCCATGGGAGAAGATGACTGGCCATTGAGGGACAAGAAGCTGGTCCGAGTCAAATCCAGCCCAACTGCAATGATGGGGAAGGGCGCGCCAGCAAAGGAGGCCGTGGACACCACCCAAGGATCCGGCGACAGCATCCCGGGGGAGAATCGCCTAGGATCGTGCCAAGACGATTCTAGTTCAGCAAGGCCTGTGTCGGCGCACAGCCGTCGAGATCGTGTGCGCGAGCGTAAACACAGAGATATGGAAGCTCTACGGAACAAGCGACAGCAGGAGGACAGCGAGAAGGATGCCGGGGGAAAGAGACAACCGACCTTCAGCCCTATCCAAGTTGTCATCAATGTTGAGCCCTGTCCAACGCCGGAGGATACACCGCCGACGCCTGCGCTGACATACTCATCGGCGCCGCTGGAATCAGAGCCACCAGAACCGGAGGATCAAGTTGTCACCGGAATGCCCCCCGATATTAGTGATGGTTCTCGGCTTGTGCCGTCCCCGCCACCTCATTGCTCCCCTGTCGCCAGGCACAACTCGCTCGACCGTACTTCCCTAGCGCGCCGACGGGAATGGAAAGCCTTCCGAGAGCAGGGGCGCACACCAAAAGAGGTGAGGGCGGCGGTCCAGGCGAGGGCCAAACAGTTTGCCACCAGAGTCCCGGAGGAGCTGCGCGACAACACGCAGGCGCTCGACAAGGAAATCCTGCGCCTGTACGAGGCCTATAGAGAGCATCGCTTTCGCGACATGGAGCGTCGAGTAGACCGATTGGAGCGAAACGGCGATGTGTGGTTGCGGGCCCTCGTCCCCGTTCTAGACAACCTCCATCGCAATGCCGAATCCTCGTCTCAGGAGAATATCCACGAGAGGGCATACATGTCAGACGATGAAGCAGCGGGGGCGAGGAGGAATCGAGAATTTGCATCGGTGCCTCTTCGACGAGCCTGTAGCTCACACCGTGTGTCACAAAATGGAGAAACAAGGATGTACACGGACACGTCAGGACAGATATACGGGGAAGGATGCTGCGGCAGCGCAGGTAGTGACGATGTAACGGGTCTGGGGACCATTGAGCCGTTGATGAGGGAGCTGGCGGGTGCGGCCCGACTGCGACAGATGAGACAAGGAGGAGTGCTCCATGCTCATTGCCAGGGGCGAATGATATAGCCGGGAGGCAGGCGGCTATGACACGTCTAGACGGACATTTCCTTTCTCGAGTGTTAGGTCGTGTTATTCACAGCGAGCGTTGGTTGGATTCATGCCGTATCATCATCATCAACAGCAGCAGCATGGGAGGCTAGCTAGTCATGTACGAATAACAAGGGTAGATGCTATCATGAGCCTTCGGTTGGGGAAGATTGGGAGGCGGGGACGCGAGGGCGAACAGACGCTTGGATCAATTGATGAACTGGGTTAGTTTTTGAAACACGATGCGGGAATGTGATGGGAAATCTGAGAATGGAGAATCGAGAATCGAGAATTAGACATGTTCCGATCCCCAAACCAGACAGCGGGAGGCGGGATCTGAGATCTGGGGACGACCCACTACGGCAACCCACTTGGATCTGGCATGAGCCGGCATGACGTGTGTTATGGATTATGGACCCCTTTCTTGAGCGCATCATCGACATGGCAAGTGGTGATATATACACCTTGGCTTTACCACATACCTACTAATAGTAACTTCCACTGCTCGCCATGTCCTCTCCTTGGATTTTCATCTGCCCCTCCAGCCGCGGCATTGGGCACGCCCTCACTAGGCGCCTCCTGCAGACAACCACCCTCCCCATCCTGGCCACCACCCGCCGCGACCCCTCCTCCACCAAGTCCTCCCTCCTCCAGGACTTCCCCTCGCCCGATCTGGTCGCCCCGCGCCTCTCCATCGTCACCTGCGACGTCACCGACGAGTCCTCCATCGCCGCCGCCGCCGCCCGCGCCGCAGAGCTCTTCCCGCCCCAGACACACCACCTCCGCCTGGCCTGCGCCATCCCGGGCGTGCTGCTCCAGCCGGAGAAGAACCCGCGCCAGATCGATGCCCACAACGCCCTCGAGACCCTCCGCATCAACACCCTCGGCCCGCTGCTCCTCGTCAAGCACTTCTGCGACTTCCTCCCGCGGAGGGCCACCGCGCTGGACCCGTCACCCCGCGAGGACCGCGTCCGCCTGCCGGGCCACGCCACCTGGCTCAGCATGTCGGCGCGCGTGGGCTCCACCGCCGACAACCGCGCCGGCGGGTGGTACTCGTACCGCGCGAGCAAGGCCGCCGTGACCAGCGTGGCCAGGGGCTTCGACATCTACCTGCGGGGGCGGTGCGGCGACAAGGCGCTGGCCATGGCGTACCACCCGGGGACGGTGAGGACGGGCCTGAGCAGGGAGTTCTGGGGCAGCGTGGGGGAGGGGAAGCTGTTCAGCCCAGAGTATGCGGCCGAGCGCATGGTGGATGTGATTCGCGGGCTGGAGGTGAGCCAGAGGGGCAGGTGTTGGGACTGGAAGAACGAAGAGGTCCCTCCGTGAGTGGAAAACTCCCCATGTTAAGGTATGTCAATGCGAGGTTGGGAAGAAAAGGGTGGGGGGTAATTGTTTGAAGCGATAGGTGTTGATTACAGTAGTTGCTGGCTAGGTCTCCGCTGTAGCTGATGGTTCGTAGACTGTATAATGGGGCTGGCGCCCCTCCTTTTTTGGACCCCGATGAACCCCCCCCGGCCGCCTGGTTAAAACGTGATGGAATGTCTATAGGGCGACGTTATGGAACGAGGAGCCATCCGGGGTCGAGGTCTTCTCCTTCTCTGCGCTCTCCTTCTCGTCCGACTCCTTGTCCTCGCCCTCGTCTTCTTCCTCTTGGTCGTCTTCGTCATCCTCCGTTTCTTGCTCCTTGGAGGCCGGCCTCAGGGCTACTTGATGTTCCTCCTTGTCCTCTAACCTCACTTTCTGCTCATCCTGGTCTGGAGTAGCTATCGATTTCGGCTCCGAACTCGCCTTGGCCTTCTGCTCGGGTTCCTCTTGGTCGTCCTCCGTCTCTGAATCATCGTCCGAGTCGTCGCCGCCCTTGGGCGGAGTCGCGGGCTTCTCCCCCCCCTCTTCTTCGCTCTTGCCGTTCTGTACTGTGCTAGGCGCAGGCTGCTGGGCTTTCGGCTCGGGAGCGGGCTCCGGCACGACTGGCGGCGCAGGCAATTGGTCGTCGCTGGGCGGGCCTGGCCGCATGGCGTCCAGGTAGAACTTGGTGACACCCAGAATGCGGCCGTTCTTCTCGCACGCCTCAACCCACTCGGGCCGCACGACGGGGATGTTGGTCTCGACCGCCTTCTCCCAGGCCTGGCCGCGGCCCTCGGTGGTGACAAAGTGCGTCGTGTCGATACGCACGCCGTCGACAATCTTGGCGCCGATTCTGTCCACCGCCTCAGCCAGCTTCTCCCTCGTGGAGCTCGGCAGGATGCCGGTGGTGATGGTGATGCCGCTCAGGTCGGTCATCTTGTGGGTGCGCACGGCGACCTTGTCGCTGGCAAAGGTGCCGGCGGTGGTGCGCAGGACCAGGTGGAACGTGTACTCTGTGTCGACAGCCAGGCCGCTGATCTTGGTGCTGTGCATCTGCATGGGGCGGGGGATGTTGCCGGCCTTCTGGCCGTTGCGGTAGAGGCTCAGGGATATCAGGTCGGCCGTGGCCAGCTCGATGGGGTCCCACTCGAGGACGACCGACGTCTGGGTGGCATTGCGGCAGCGGAGGACGGGGACGGCGGGCTCGCGGGCGCCGAAGGAGCTGTATATCTGGTCTTGCAGGGCGCGGAAGTCTTGCTGGGCGACGGCCTCCTTGGAGGCGTTCTGGCCGACGGTGATGTCGACGATGCTTCCGGACGAGATGTCGGGGGGAAGGAGGATGGAGGGAAATTCGATCTGAATGGGACATTGCGGTTAACACGGGCGAGCTAGCTGAAAGAAAGGACGACATACTAGGCGCTTGTCTGGCGTCAGGAGGACGGTGACGCCAGCGTCGACTTTGCCGACGGTCAGGGAGACGAGCATTGTGGCTGGCTCACGGAGCTCCTCGATGGGGGTCGGGGTTGATCTTGGACAATGTTTCGGTGTAGATTCGTCGGTTTCAGAGTCGAATGGCCGTTCGTGAGGAAAAGTTGGTTGCGCTGGTGCAGCTTTGTTGCGATACCAGGGGGGTTGGAGGGTGCTAGTACTTGTGACTTCCAGGTTGTTGGTACTTGGTAGTAGTGCCTGAGCTCACTTCCACTTGCGACAGCTCGTCCCTGAGTCGATCACGTGCACGCAGATAAGTCAAGGTACCTAGGTGCTAAGCATTTCATCATCATTTCACTTCCAATCCTCACCTGGAAACACACACACCGTCACCCCCCATTTTACCAATTTCATTGACGGCAGAACTGTTGAATTAAGATACGTGCAGCGCTAATTATAAAGGGGCCTCCTATAAACGCAAACATCCACCACCTCTTTCACCAACACCACCAGTATCCGCAGTCTTGCACCGTCCAACTTTAGCCCTTCTTGGGCACAACGTCCTCGTAGGTGGTGCCAACAGCGATCTCATCGTACCAGACCTGGCGGAAGGGCTGGTCGCCCTCCATGGTGCCATCGTCGTGCCAGGCGTTGGCGTACAGCCCGACGCGGAACTGGAAGTGCTCGTCGTCATTGAGCGTCGTGGGCAGGCCCGACTTGTCGAGCACCACCTTGCCGTCGAACCACATCTTGAACACGCCTGAGTTGTCGCTCTCCCACTTGCTGTGGAGCACGATGGTGTGCCAGACGCCCGGGGTGATCTTGGTCAGCGAGTTGAAGCCCTGGATCTTGCGGGTGCAGTCGGGCTCGCGGTAGTTGCCGCTGACGAGGCGCGTATAGAGCTGGTCGCCGCGGATCGCGATCATGGTCGACGGCATCCACTCGTCGCCGCAGGGGGAGCCGGCCCTCTTGGCGATGAACTGGGCAATGTTGTAGCCCTGCTCAAACTGCCAGTCGCCCTGCAGGCGGAAGGCGAAGCCGTAGAAGCGGTCGTCGCCGCGCGTGTAGCCATCGTTGAAGTCCACCTCGGAGTGGTAGCGGCCATCGTAGTTCTCATCGTACTTCTGGCTCATCTTGAGTGCCGAGTCGCCACCGTAGACGACGTTGGTGACCTCCTGCACCTTGCCGTTGTGCTCTTGGCGGACATAGTCCCAGCCGTCGAGGTTTCCCGAGTTGTAGAAGATCTGCTTGGCCTGCGAGACCGCGGGGAAGACGGCCAGCGAGGCCACGGCCAGAGACTTGAAGGCAACCATGGTGGGTGAAGCTTGACGTGTGTATAACACAGATGGAAGGCAGAGGGGTGTCGATGGTCTGAGGATTTGTGCTATGTACGATGAAGCCAGCCCTACCGCCGATGCTATGACAGCCACGCTTAACTTATATTAGTCGGCTCCAGGGCTGAGCCGAAAGGAAGGATTTAGAACGACCTCCCTAATCCGTACACTGAACAGCCCACTAGAATCTCCGGGCGAAACCTATACGAGGCTGGGCGTTGGATCCTACGGCAGCCAACAAGCGGTTGTGATTTACAGACTTGCGCTCTGAGACCCCTGGTTATGGGCAATGCGACTGTGTGACAGCCTGGCAGGTTAGGTCTGCTCTCTCACGGCCCGTTTCACAGCACGTCGTAGCCAAGGGGGGTAAACTTGTTTCAGAAGATCGGCTCCCCCGTATCTGTTACAGATCTCCGCCGAGTCTCGTGTTATTATGTACGAAATACATGCACCATAGTATTAACCCTATTACTATGGCAAACCTCACTGATGCACCGAGAGATGGGCCAATAATCATACTATGCAATGACAACAACAATGCTCTTACAGATGTGGCGCCAATCCAGATAGTAGCGGCCGCAAGGTAACATTTGCCCGTAGAGTAGCACCTACTAGTGGATTGCATACATGATACTAGTATCCGTAGTAGTACGGATACATAATTCTATTAGGTCCCCATCGGCCTAGCCCCTGAGAAGGATCCCACGAGTTGCCTAATGGAGTATTGCGAGCTCGTGATGTGCGCCACACACCCGATATTGCATCGCTCCGGCCCTAGTTTTCTTGTGTAGACCCCTAATCTTCTTATGCAGAAACGGGGTCGTGACTTGTCGATCCCCAGTAAACCAGCACTGAGGGAGTTTGACATCGAACATGGGCAATTTACCCATATCCCCCGTATCGTCCGTTCGTCGGGAATGACCAGAAACGCTACAGTACCTATACATGACCCACATATCTCTATCTGTCCACTCTAGTACTGCTACTATGTAGTAGCAGTAATGTTACATGTTATACAATATTACAATTACTCGGAGCTGCGGGACACGTGGGAGTCTAGACCCCGAACCGTACCCATAGACCTTTGCTCCATAGAGTTAAACACACGGGGAGCTTATGAAACAGGATCGTCCGGGGATCCCTTTGCTGTCTTCTCGGCGGGACTCTGCTCTTTGTCTCACCCTTCTCAGGGTTGCGGCCGCGACTTCTCTGGGTAGCTCGTGACTGTTATAGCATCAAGATCAGATCCTATAACCATTTCCTTGGCCTTGGATTCCGCCAAGCCACGTCTGGGCTACGAAGGTTGGGATTCTGAGTCTTCCTCCCGAACTGCGATTGGGACGAGCCACGAGTGTCGGAATTCCGAGTCTCACTCTCAAGGTGACGTTGGGATGAGCCACGATTGCCGAAATTCCGAGTCTCACTCTCAAGGTGTCGTTGGGATGAGCCACGAAGGTTCGTATCCCGTGTCTGCCTTCCGGCGTGTGATTGGAACGTGTTTCCTCCCCGCCGGTCCCCGGAGAAGTAAACGTCCTTTTGGTCGACCTTGCCGCGCCCAGTCTTGCGTTTTTGAACTGCCTCCATCACGTCCACCACGCTCCTCCCAAAGGCCTCCTTGTCCGGGTTCGACACAGCCCGGAGAGGGTCTACAACATGCATCCACACCGTGCCCTTGATGTCCCCGTGCTGCCCTTTGCCAAACTTGTCATATCCCTTGGCCTGCAGGGCCATGTACACCGCCGCCCGGATCCTTCTCTGAGCAGTGATGCGCACCACAGCCTTGGCGCTTGAGGTGCTTGTCGTGATAAACCAGATGGGCTGCGTCAGGGCCTTGTTCGCGTAACGCTCGCGGTGCTGGGGCGCGAGGGGGTGGCCCCGAGGGTCGAGGAATGCCACGTGGTACGGGGAGATGACGTGTTTGGGCGTGAAGTTTACCATGACGCCAAACTTTGCAAACTGGGCGTAGGGAGCCTTGCCGGCGCCATGAGGCGGGGTTCGGGAGACCTCGCCGTTGTCATGGGTGATATCGTACTCTCGGAGAAAGTTAAGGTTGGTCTGGGTGGTGGTGAGTGTCCCGTCGGAGCGGAAGAAAGGCTTGCACCCTTCGGGTATCATTCGTCGTGTGGATGGCGGCCCGGCCGGGCGGTTTGCGGTCGAGGAGAAGAAGGCCCTGGGGCTCGTCGTGGGTGAGAGGCAGATGGGAGCGAGTGGCGCAGAGCAGAGCTTCTGGCGTAGGGAAGCTCGTGCTACCGCCATTGTGATAATGAGAGTGCCGGACTGCCGTGGACCATCTTCGCCGGACTCGAGGGAGTCAGACGCAGGCCTCGAGTGATGTCCTGTGCGTCTCGTTGGGACAAAGTTGGTGCAATGTGGCACCGTCTCGTAGGTAGGAGCTGCATCAAGCTCGGACTCGAATGTTTGTGCGTGATTATGTAAGCCACATTTAATGCACTACACTGTTACTGAGAAACTTTATCATGTGGTGAGCTCTGGGCCGCCCACAAGGTACCGCACTAGTGTTATTTTTCTTTCGGATTGAGTCATCTCGTCAACAAAGAAACAACCCATGTCTGCCATGCAACCGGACTGTGGGCTGGGCTTTCTGGGCCCAACAGTGGCCCGCCACTCTACTCGTAATGAGGAGAATAAAAAGGCCTGCACCACCACCCAAGCCCACACATCCACACCATCATCACCCACTGCCAACCTAGCTTACTACATCCTCTCGCTCCCCCCACGACTCTCCATACTGTCCACATTCTGATTTTCCTATACAAAACGCCGATATGCCTAAGAACAAGGGAAAGGTACAGTTCGACCCCCCCTCCCGGAGTCACCCCTCTCAAGGTGCTGCGCTGTGCAACCCCGCCCCCACTATTCGCGTGCACTGCGCGAGGAGGAGGGACTGAGTCTTGCCACAACGACCTCTCTGAACAACATGGCTGACAATGAGAAAAACAACAGGGCGGCAAGAACCGCAGAAGAGGTACCAAGGAGAATGACGACCAGCGTCGTGAACTCACCTTCAAGGAGGACGGCCAGGAGTACGCCCAGGTCGTCAAGATGCTCGGCAACGGCCGCCTTGAGGCCCTCTGCTTTGACGGCAGCAAGCGCCTAGCCAACGTACGTCTCCCCTTCTTCTTTACATACCCGCTCCTCCTCCTCGTGGAGGAGAAGCCACATCGTGTATTCTGACACTAATAACTTGGGCCGAACAGATCCGCGGCAAGATGCGCAAGAAGGTCTGGATCAACCAGGGCGACATCATCCTCCTCTCGCTGCGCGAATTCCAGGACGGCAAGGGCGACGTCATCCTCAAGTACACGGCCGACGAGGCCCGCACCCTCAAGTCGTACGGCGAGCTGCCCGAGAACGCCAAGATCAACGAGACCGATAGCTTCGGCCAGGGCGAGGACGGCGAGGCCTACTTCGAGTTCGGCGAGGCCGACTCTGAGGAGGAGTCCGATGATGGCGGCGCCGGCGGCAAGAAGGAAGTCGACATCGACGACATCTAAACCAACCGCCATGGCAAAAACCCAGTCGCCGCGCACCCTTTTTTTTTCCCTTTTTATCTTGTACCCCGCGCGCGCGCACTTCTCTCGCAGTCCCTGCGGGGCGCGCCATCCTTGCTTCACCTTTTTTTTTCCGGTGTGGCGGGATGTCTCGAGGGCTGCCAAATACTGTCTTCTCTCTCAACCCCGTTGAGCAAGCATTCCTTTTGTTTCGCTTCCGGGTCCCACGACAGTGATCGGAGTGGAGTCGAGGGCAGCCGTGATGGGAGGGACGTCACGGCTTGCCAAAAGTCTGCCTACGCCTTTTTGTGGTTTTTCTTTGTTAACGAATGCACGAGGTACCATATTTACGAATCATGGGCTAGGATGCTTTTCATAGACAAAGAAATACAATGATTCCATTTTTATACACCAGTCTCTTTGAGCACTCGCGGCTTTTTTTCTCTGCCTCTTGTCTACGTCCCATGTAAAATACACAAAGAGCCTATTAGCCCACCAGATGCCACACGTACGGGCCTACTTAGTAGGTAGCTTGGGCTACCTACCTAGCCTTTTTGTAAATCGGAGACGCCCGCTTCCAAAAAGAACTAAAAAGGCCACTCACCGTTCCCATCAATGACGCCGTCCACAGGTAGTAGCCCAATCCGTAATATGAACTCTGTTAAGCCAGGCTCCGTACACAGGACCAAGGCTCCATACCATCGCTACATCTATCCGCTTCATGTTTCAACCGTTTACCACTCATCGTCGTCGTCTTCATCATCTGTAACAGCTGCATTAGCGGAATGCCAAGACACATAGGCGTGGACTTGGGGGAAACTCACCACTTCTGCTGACCTTCTCCTTCCTCTTCTGCAATGCGGCAGCCAGAGCATCAGCCATGCCACCGCCACCGCCAGGGGCACCAGTAGGAGGGCCACTTGAGCCGCCTCCCGAGTCGGGGTTCCCAGCAACCTGCGCTGCGCTTCGGTCTCGTATCTGGCTTCTGTCCACCTTTTTGAGGGAAGCAATTCCGCCCGCCTTCTGGATGTCTCCGAGCATAGCAGATCTCCCCATGTTTCCTTGTGGCAAGGCCGCTGCAGGAGCGCTGGAAGAGTACCCAGAGTCTCGGTTCGGCGGAGGGGGCGGTGGCGGAGCCGGGGGCGCTCCTCCGCTTGACGATGTCGGCGGCATAGGAGGTGGAGGTGGGGGTCCCGCGCTTGATGTCGGAGGTAGGGGCGGAGGCGGCGGTGCGCCTGATGTTGGAGGTAGGGGCGGAGGCGGCGGTGCGCCTGATGTTGGAGGCAGTGGCGGAGGCGGTGGCGCGCCTGATGTTGGAGGTAGCGGAGGAGCTACTGGTGGCGACGAAGCATTGTTTGTTGGAGGCAACGGAGGCGGCGGCGGCGGCGGCATGCTGGCTACTGGAGGCGGAGGTGGTGGGTTATTAGCTGCCGGCGGAGGGGGAACAGGTCGCGTGCTCGAGGGAGGTAGGGGAGGCGGGCCAGCAGCTGGCACTTTCGGGGGCAGAGGGGGAAGGCTAGGTGCCGGTGTAGCATGCGAATCGCCTCCCGAGCGTGGGGGAGGAGGGGGAGGGACGGGCCCACGGCTAGGGGTGGGAGGTGGAACCTCGCGTCTGTTAGGGAAAGGAGGCGGGACAGCAAACTTGTGGCTGGAGTTGTCGCTTTCGGCCGGGGCTCTAGATGCGGGTGCTCTCGGAGGGGGAGGGGGAGCCGTGTTGGATGATCGGGGTGGCGGAGCAGGCTTTGTCTGTTCCTGGCGAGCAAACTTGCCTGCATCAGCCAGGGGAGGAGGAGCTCTGAACCTGGGCCGGGGCGGAGCGGGCGATGACTCGGGGGAGTCTTGCACGGGAGCATCAACCTTCCCAGACCGTCTCGGCGCCGGGGGTGGCGGTGCTTTCGACCCAGCAGGCGGCGACGGCGCCTCGGGTCGACTGCCAGGGGGCGGGGGAGGAGGAGGAGGTCGAGAACTCCTCGAGTCATTGCCATTGAGCGGTGGCGGCGATGCGGCCTGTTCCTGCATCTTCTGCTGCTCTTCCCGCAAGAAGTCGACAATGAACTCTTGGTTGTCCCGGATGAAGTCATCGTTCAACCCCTTCTCCTTCAGATCTTCACCAAAGTGTTCTCGCCAGAGAGGATCAAACGCATCAAGAAGCGGAAATTCGGACGGCCTGCTGCCGTTGAGACTCATGGAAGACATCGTAGCGGGCATCGAAGGGGGCGGAGGGGGTAGATTCTGTCGCGGAGACTCCGGGGGCGTCGGGGCAGAGGAGTGTCGATGACCAAACAAACCTCCAAGCAAGCTATGCTTCTCCTTGTGATGGTGGGCTCCGCCAAATGGCGTTGATCGAGTGGCCTTGCTGGCGTTCTTCTCACGGTCGTCCATCTTCTTCTTGAACTGCTTCGCCTCCTTCTCGTCGACAAAGCTCAGCGCAGCTAAGCAATTTTCTAACTCGAACGTGTGAAAGAACGTCCGGTCTTGGTTGTAGGCCCACGTATCAAAGATCTCCTGATCCCAAATGACTCCGCGGTTCGAAGGCTAGGGGTCATCAGTAGTCAGCACGCAAGAGACACGGCCACGACGAAAGGGAGCGCCTACCGAAATGTCTACCATCTTGAGCCAGTAGGTATGGCCGACGAGATCGTCTGCCAGGACGATAGCGCCCTGCAATCCGGTGTATGTCCATTTTGATCGGTTCGGGTAGGCAACGTAGAGCCTAGCGACAGCTACAGCCTGGATCTTGTTGGACTGCTTGGGCACGAATCGCTTGACGGTGTCCTTATCGTCATCGTTGAGAATAGAGGGCATTGTGGCGTCGCGATCGGAGCTAGTCAGCTCTCAAATGATGCTTGCCGTCGAGATCAGCGCCGTGGTGATTGTAAAAGGGGTCAGGTGGCGAGAGGCACTGAAAGCATCCACAGAGGGCAGGTGTTGTCCAGCGACAGTCGTTCAGTCGTGTTATCTCAGTACGGGGGGGCGGAGAGTCGGCGCCTCATGAGGCAACTGGATTCTGGCGGCAGGCACGGAGCTCGTCAGATAGCAAAGATGCCGGGGGGGAGAATGGGGACAGTGGGTGCCTGATTGTCCGCGGGGACTCATCTACAATGGGCTGCTAACGAATGACGACGACCAGCGCGTAGGCGTAAGGAGAGGAGGGGGCGGTTGAAGAGGATGGGAAGTTGGCTCAGATTACGTTCCTCTTAGCCCGGTGGAGGAGGTAGGAGCGCCCGGAGCATGCAGCCGTTGGGGTTGGGGACAGTTTGGGTCGCTGACATTCTGGAACAGCTTGGCACCAGCCACGCCCGGGAGCGCTCAGTGGCTCACCCACCATCTGTCCACCACCACAGCCACACCCACAGTCTGCGCGTCGCCCCGAATGCGTGGCAGGTTGTCGTCATCTCACAGTACTAGCGAGCAGGTGGAAATCGACGGGTCCGTACACCCTTGTCTGCTATGAGTATCAATCGGTGCAGTTGCTATTGGGGTTCATCGCCCCAGAGTCAACGAGTACCAAGTTTGCTATTATGTTAGACATCACACAGTTGACCTCTCATGCCGCCCATGTCTCACTCGGACAGTGAGTCGGCAAGTGGGGTTAGTTCCCCCAAGTTGGCGGATGGCGGGGAAATCATCACTAGGACCATCGGTTGACACATCACGAACGTTTCATTTCAGAATTGTTTCGTTCACTAATTATTCATTGACTCGTACTTCGTACAGTATCCCCGAGATGACCATAATCGTTCAAGGACATCTCATTTCTTGTTGAGAGCCTCCTTCTTGGCCTGGCGGTCTTCCTTGGTTCCCTCCTGCGCGGGCATGCTAGCAGGCTGGGCCGGGCCGGGCTGAGCGCTGAAGGGAGCGAACTTGGGGTCCTGGCCGGACTCCTGGACGGGCTGGATGGAGAACTGCTTCTCGCCCTGCATCCGGGTCAGTAACGAGTGTATCATGGTGGTTGGCGGCGCCTTGGACTGGGCACTAACCTCGCGCTTCTTGTCCTGGTCAGAAGGCATGTTTGGTGTCGGTTGTGTTGCGAAGGAACTTAATATCACTTATGCTGATCGACCGCTTGTTAAGATGAGAGTAGAAGAATAGATAATTTGACCAAAGCGGAGAACTGGACGTTATTTGTAGGCATGACGCTACCACGTACGGGGAACCTCAGCTGAAGGTTGATGACTGGACCGGGATGACGTCTGCTCGGGAGGCGTAACCAGCCAGCACTTTGCGCGGCCTGTGGCGCACGGGTTGGTGGGAGCACACGAGGAAACTTGGAAGTAGCCTGTTCCCAAGGTCATACTGGACCCCGACATGGAATTCGGCACCCTGTTGCATCTCACCATTGTCATGGGACATTCGCACAGCTCGAGCCAGCCTCAATGTCTGTGCTTTGGATGGTAAGGCTACTCGTAGTAAGAGGACCTAATACGTAGTACGACGTACGAGCACAGATAGGTACCCTTGTTGGGCCTTGGCACTTGGCCCTGTAAACCCCCGCGCTCCAGCGCCTTCGCGCCTGGGTCGGCCCCACTTCAGCGGGTCCTCCACTGGCTCCTGTTCGAATTCACGCTGGGGTCTGGGCATCATGACTGTCAAACCGTGAACCACTGAACTTCACCTCCAGGTTCTCACCATCCATGGATCACCAGAACCCTGATGCATGCCCCGCATGTCGACGAGCGATGCGCCCCAACCAGTGAAGCTCTCACTGCCTCTGGTAGACCTCCTCAAATCCCGCCGCGTATCTAGCCCAATGTCAGACCTAGCTTACCCTCACCTAGGAATACCAGCAGGATCTATTCCAGGAGCTCCGTGCCGAAGATGAGCTCGCTGTCATTGCCCGCGGCCTGGGCCTGATGCGCATCATCACAAACCTTCTCCACTCCTACGATGCGGCTGGCAACAACCTCATCGTCGTCGTCGGCGCTGACGAGCGCGAGAACGCCTGGATCGGTGAGGCTCTAGCCGAGCATGCCGCCATCAGCGCCGCGCCCAAGGCCCGTGGCCTCACGGTTGTCAATACCGACTTCCAGAGTGTCGGCGCCAGAGAGAAGATGTACGGCGGTGGTGGCATCTTCAGCATCACCTCGCGGATCCTGGTTGTGGACCTCATCACCGGTCTATTGGGTCCGGAGACCATCACTGGCCTGGTTGTCCTCCATGCGGACCGAGTCATTGCTACGTCTCTAGAGGCCTTCATACTGAGAGTCTACAGGCAGAAGAATAAGGTCGGCTTCCTCAAGGCCTTTTCTGACAACCCTGATCCCTTCACCACAGGGTTCTCGCCTCTGGCTACCATGCTGAGGAACTTGTTCCTCAAAAAGGCATCCCTCTGGCCGCGATTTCACGTCACCGTGGCGCGGTCTCTCGAAGGTAAGAAAAAGGCCGAGGTCATTGAGCTTGAAGTCCCCATCACGGACGCCATGAAGGAGATACAGAACGCCATTATGGAATGCGTCGAGGTGAGCATCCATGAGCTGAAGAAGGGAAACTCGGGCCTCGAGATGGACGACTGGAACCTGGACAGCGCCCTTCTCAAGAACTTTGATGTGATCGTGAGGCGCCAGCTCGACCCCAACTGGCACCGAGTCAGCTCCAAAACCCGCCAGATTGTCAACGACTTGACGGCGCTCCGAGGCCTGCTCAACTATATTCTGACATATGACGCCGTCTCATTTCTAAAACATCTGGACACCATCCATGCGGCCCACTCTCCGCCCCCGGGATCTACTCGACAGACGCAGCCTCCGTGGCTGTTTCTTGATGCAGCCCAAACGATATTCGACACAGCTCGCAGAAGAGTCTACTCAGCCAAACCGAAAAATATTGGCCAGGAAGAGAACATTGATGCTCTCCGCCCAGTTCTCGAGGAGCTCCCCAAATGGGCCTTGCTGGCCGAAGTATTGGAGGAGATTGACAGAGATCTGTACTTTGAACCCCCCGCAAGGGACGACTCGAATGGGACTATTCTAATCATGTGCTCGACCCCCGAAACGTGTCAGCAGCTCCGGGACTATCTACAGACCATGCACGTCAAGCCTAAAACGGACAAGCAGGAGACGGACGGCGAGGAGGAGGATGAAGACGATCATAAGCCCTCGGCAGCCTTCATGATGCGGAGGAAACTTCGAAACTATCTGAAATGGAAGAGGGGGTTCGCGAAGGCCACCCAGACCCTCTTTGCCGAGAATCAAAAGGCGCTGAACGGTGCCACCGACTCTCGCCCCGGGCAAGGCGGATCCCGAGGCGGCAAGGCCCCGGCGAACAAGCGGAGGCGTGTTCGGGGGGGAGGTAATATTGGCGCCATGACGGGTCGCACCGACAATGGCAGTATCGCCCAATATTTTGAGAAACCGGGTGAGGTAGCGGACCTCATGGCTGAGGTGCAGATAACAGAGGAGGAAGCACAACAGAAGCCGGACATTATTTCTGATCCCCTGGACGATATGGATGACTTCTTCCAGCTTTATGAAATGCAAGACCTGGTCGTCATCCATCCCTACGATGGGGACCAGGACGAGCATGTTCTGGAGGAGGTCAAGCCCCGCTACATCATCATGTATGAGCCAGACGCGTCCTTTATCCGCCGAGTGGAGGTATATCGATCGTCCCACAACGACCGGAATGTGAGGGTATACTTTATGTACTACGGGGGATCCGTTGAAGAGCAGCGGTACCTATCGTCCGTCCGGCGGGAGAAGGATGCCTTCACCAAAGTCATCAAGGAGCGGGCAAGTATGTCGCTGGTCATGACGGTGGATCCTCATGGCGCCGAGGATCCCCAGGAGGCGTTCCTGCGGACCGTCAACACAAGGATCGCCGGAGGTGGGAGGTTAGCAGCCACGGCCGAACCCCCCCGCGTGGTTGTCGACGTGCGTGAATTCCGATCTTCACTTCCGTCGCTGCTCCACGGCCGGTCCATGGTCATCGTCCCCTGCATGCTCACGGTGGGCGACTACATCCTCTCGCCCAACATTTGCGTGGAGCGCAAGTCGGTCAGCGATCTCATATCGTCCTTCAAGGACGGCAGGCTGTACAGCCAGGCCGAGACCATGTTCCAGTACTACAGGAACCCGATGCTACTCATCGAGTTCGACCAGAACAAGTCCTTCACCCTCGAGCCCTTTGCCGACCTCTCGGGCAGCATGAGCAGCGTGGCCCCCGGGAACGTCTCGTCGGACCTGCAGTCCAAGATTGTGCTGCTGACGCTGGCATTCCCCAAACTCCGCATCATCTGGTCATCGTCGCCGTACCAGACGGCCGAGATCTTCGAGTCACTCAAGGCTCAGGAGCAGGAGCCGGACCCGATGGCGGCGGTGAGGGCGGGGCTGGACAAGGATGCAAGGGCCGAGGATCAGGCCTTCAACTTGGAGCCGCAAGAGATGCTCAGGGTCGTGCCGGGTGTGACGCCGCAGAATATGAAGAATATCATCTTCGAGGCGGAGAATATGCGGGAAGTGGTTAATATGACCCAGGATGAACTGGCTCCTCTGGTGGGTAAGACTGCAGCGAAGCAGATCCATGGCTTCTTCAATAGGAACGTGATGGCCGAGGTAGACGACTAATTTATTATTGGGCATTGATATCACATAATAGACTTGGATGCAAAGACAAGTATCATAGGATTGATCATTGATTCATATCTCCCTCAATGTTTAGGAGAAGGGTATTTATAAAGAATCGTCATAGGTAGTCGCATGAGCAGGGTATCTCGAAGCGTCCCCAGTGTGAAAAAAAAAATCAAGGGTCCCAACCATAAAGCAAAACAGCCCGTCGTCGTCGTCATGTCGCCCATTCTCTCTACCTCGCTCAGATCGCTAGATCCGGATGCTTCAGTCTCCACATCCACTTCTTCGCGGCCCATCTACCACGCAGGCTTCTCCAGTCCGACGTCATCCCCGAAACCCGCGGCGGTCCGGTAGATGGGTCCTACTAGACGTGACTAACTGTCCTCCTCCGCCTGGATCCAACGGCGCCGCAGGTCAGGCAGGAGATGACGATGCCAAAGAGGGAGACGATGGCGTTGACGACTGCCTTAACGGCCGTGGCGATGGCGCCAATAACGGCCATGATGGCGGCCCCGATGGCCCCGAAGACGCCCTGGATCTGTAAAAGGGACTGTTAGAGATCTGGTGTCGTCCAAGGCTGCGTATCAAGAGAGGGAGGGACTCTTCCGTGGCTAGGACATTTCTGGAGAATGCGAGGCAAGGAACCCGGGTAACTTACACAGCTGACGACGGCACCCATTGTGAAATATAAATCGTATGTCTGTACTCTGTATAGGTGTTTGCTTCTTATGATTATTTGCAGGTGTGTATGAGGAGAGACGATGTAGCAGGAAGACTTGGGGTGCACCGCGGCACCGGCTCAGGGCATGCTCTTATACGACCAAGTCACTCACACCTGCCCAACGCCATCATCGCTTCTCCTCGTCCTCCACACCCAATGGGCTCGCAAACGGGCAAGAAGCACGAACCCCTTTGAGAGCCAGGAACACGACCACGGAGCAGGAGCAGGCGCTGGCCTGACGTCAACCACATATGCCCCACGCACGGGCGACGGCAGGCAGGAACAAATCACCGGCGCACGATTCCGATGTGCGTCCACAATTCCCGGAGCGAATGCACCGGGCGGGTCCCCCTAGCAAGTAATAGCACTATTTAGGTAGTGATACGGCATGTAGGGCCCTGCAGCCGCTTCGTGTGTGAGTGGGTGAATTGGCTGTGGTCACAGGCGTCAGCCACAGCGGCTTTTGGGCTGGGGATAACTCGGGCGTTTGCTTCCCTGTTTTCCATGTCGCAAGAGGGAGGGTGGGATCTGAGATGCGTGGCGTCACAGAGCGATTCGGGATTGAGCACGGCGATGACTGACGTATGCGGCTACACGTTGGTGAGCTTGGCATCTCCGGAGGAAGGTCATTGCCAAATTTCGACAGATGCTTTTCCATTCGAAAATTCGTCTTACCAGTGGCGTTGAGTCTGCCTTTTTTTTTTTTTTTTTTTTTCACGCCTCCAGTTTCTCGATGTTTCTGCGTCCTCCCTTTTTCTTTTGTGACGTCAACCCCCGCGACAACGTGCACCTCCTCAGTGACACCCTGCGACAGACTTGCTTGCGCGTGCTCCGGAGATCATGACACCTGCATTTTGTTATCATGACGAGTATGCCGGGGGTTCACAGATAGTTCTGTATGTTAGATGTACGCATATGTAGATCGGAATTAAGATACGACAAGTGATGAGTGTGGTGTCTAGGTACTATTGTACATGAGTGTACGGAGTATTATAGCTTCCAAGGGTATATCCACCGCAATAGGACTTACAGATAATTACCAGTATCGTACAGAATCGTAGGGGAGATGGCTCATTTCGGAACAAACTCCGCCGCCACACAAACGCCATGCATATCTTGGGCCCAAATCATCGAAATCGCAGCGACCACCACCTCTTCTTCGCCGCCGCCGTCGTCTTCTGGATGTTCATCCTCCTCAACCTCTCGCGGTGTCGCGCGTCCAGCAGGCCCAGCGCGTCGTCAAAGTGCTGGAAATGCTGCCGCCGAGGCAAATGCGGCCGCTCGTCGCTGCCCATCTTGATCCTCTGCACCCTGCGCAGCTTGCCCAGGCCGTACCAGCACACGACGAGCGAAAGGATCACCGACACCCCTGTAACACCTCCAAAGCCCCAGTTGGTCTCCTCGATGAAGTTTTCGAGGTTCATGCCGTATAGACCAGCAATGAAGGTGCCCATCGCAAGTCCCAGAGTCCCTACACTGAACTTAAGGTCCAGGAGCATGAGCGCGTTGCGGTTGGCATCGAGAATAGCGCGGACGCTGCAGCGCATGTCAGTCATTTGGCGCACTTGTCAGGGTTTTAGCTCAGCGACTCACATCTCCTCCGTGTTTCGAATGCCGGAGACGAGGTTACCCGCCTCCTGAACAATCTCATCTGTGAGCTTGTGGTAAGACTCCAGCAACATCTCCACCTCGGTGTGGTCATCCATCCCTCTTCGGATATCATGCGCCTTCTCTGTGAGGTACATGGCGGCCAGATCGTCGTCGGCCTCGAGCAGCTCCTCGATAGCGTCCCGCACCAGCTTCGCCTTCTGTTCGAATGTGCTTACGCGCTTGGATAGAATAAGGAGCATCCGCAGCTTTTGGCGGTCAATGTCGTCTTCCAGCTCGCTCAGGATATGCATGACAGGCGCGCGCACAGCTTCGAAATCGGCTTCGAGCTCGGATGTAACCGACGTCAGGACCGTTTCCAGGGCCCGGAACTCGTACGGCAGCCCGCCCGCAGGCGGCGAGCTCATCTGTTGTAATTTTCCCTGCAGGTCGTACATGAAGGCAGACTGGGAGTAGGAGGTCTTGGAGCCGTAGACATCGAAAAGGAGTACACGGTCGTGCTTGATGAGCACCTTGAGATGCAGCAGGTTGAGAAGGATGGCCGACGGGCGAACGAGGATATGCGGCAGGTTGGACGAGTCGATCTTGCGCAAATCCCGGGGCAGCAAACCATACTACAGCAGTGTCAGCCTTCAGCAACTATTGGACACGGGCCACAGCATGTGTACAACGTACCTTGGCGATGAGTTCGGACTTCTTAAACTCTCCATCCACCAAAATCACCTTGCCGTGCTCGTCCACCTCTGTGCATCGCAACCGCGGCTCGAGGGCGGCTTTGGCGGCCAAGGTGCGCCTACTGTTGAACATTGACCCGTGCTCGATATTCTCGTGCGAGGGGAGATCGTCCGGGTGGAGAGCCGTGCTCCCCCTCTTGGCCGTGCTTCCCCATAGCTTCTCCTGCCAACTTGTCGCATGGGCTGCCTTGGTGGCATCTGGTTCCGAGACCTTTGCTGTGTAGCTCGTAGTTCCAAAGCTCCTGATGGTTGACGTCTGACGCTGCCTGGACAGGCATCCAGATAGCAGTAGCCTCGTCCCATGATCAAATGGCTTGGGGTCAACGCATTGGTATGGGCATGAATTCGACAGTTTCCGCCGGGGGCATGACCTCGTAGCATAAGTCCGTCGACCAGCCTTCTGGGCGCCTACCACGTTGGCAGACGAGGGGAAGGTAGGATGGTTCTGGCTGGGCCCATGGCTGAGGAGGGCAATCTCGTTTTGGAGGCGCAAGAAGCGAAGCAAGCTGCGCGAAGGGACCGGGACGGTTACTCGACACGCAGCCGCCGCTGCTGACGACATTATGTGCCCTTGATGGGCAGACGGGGGTCGAAGTGTCGTTCGCGGCAACGAATGCGGGAGATCTCGAAAGACGTTGCTGCCGGGGACGCGTCGTCACTTCATGGGTGCAAACTAGATCGGCGGTGAGTAGGTATCGCGGCGACTGCGACTCGGGTTAGGGAAATTGTCGAGGCCCAGTGCTGGGACGACGTCGTGGGCGAGCAGGTTGCGACGAGTCCGTGACTCGAGCAAATCTGGATGCATCAGGAAACCGAGATAAAAGGGCCTCGGGAGAAAATGTCGGGCGCCGGAGCGTGGCAGATGCACTGTGGTCAGCTCACCGCCCAGTTCGCAGGCCAATCGGGCGACCTTGGAGGCCTAAAGACCCTGAAGACTGCCCTGGAGGCCGCTCTGGAGGCCGCCGTCGCTCCTGTCCGGCGCCGCCCGCAGCGGCCTTGCCACCATTTTCGGGGCTTCAACGCCACTGAGACTTGACAAGAGTCAAGAAGGACTCAAGATTGAACAAGACAACCATGAACGCTTCCACTTCCCCGACCCAGGAATTTTGACTCGACACGGGTCCCATCCCATCAACCCAGAATTACCAACTCTGGAAACATAGCATTCCATCAACCCCCTAGCTGCAGTGTACCTTGGCAGCCCCATCAGCCGTTGCGTTCTCGGCCTTGGGGATCTACGAGCACTGTTGGTACTATTATCCGTACACCACCACAGTGTACGGATACTACCTCACCACACAGCCTTGCATCCGCATATCAGGGTCTCTCAGGGTCTCGCAGGGCCATGAGTCCCGGTCTCACCCCAGTGCGCATCCGGGGGAAACGTAAGACACCGTCGACCAAGCCTCCCGCGGCCCTGCGACAGCACCAGGAGCAGGAAAAGGAGCAGCAGCAGCCAAGCAAGAAGCCGAAACGGTCCATATCCACCGTCATGGCCACACGCGCCTCGAGAGCCCGCCCCAACCTCGACACCCTCCCGTCGGAGATTCTAGAGACTATCCTCCTCTACAGTACAAATCTTTCCCTTCCTAATTGCACCCCGCTCATCGGGCTCAAGCTCTCAGAGCGAGCCACCTTGCTTCGATTCTTCATCTGGGCGTTCCACGAGACGTGGCTCCAGTCCTTCCTCCATGGGCGTCCTGCCAAGGATAGACCACAGACTCAAATTCATGGCGACTGCACCCTTCAAGTTTGTTCCATCTCCTCACCCATGTCATTCATTTCTTAGAAGCTAACTCTCATCCAGGCGGCCGTCCTAAAACAGCCGTGGGCCACCATCGACTTCATCCTGCAGGCAGAGCAGACCTGGGCAGACAAGCATGCCTCCGCTCGACGAGAGTCGCGCTTTGACGCCCGTAAGTCCTTTGAGGATGACTTCCAAAAGACCCTGAAGTGGTGTCCCATTCAGGTCGAGTCCATGCGGTGGGACGGGGAGGATATCAACCCCACGACTCGGATCCCCGAGGCGCTCATCACAGGCCCATGGTCCGAAGAGCAACAGAGACGGTTGTACTGGCTGGCCCGCGGTGGCATGCTCGTGGGGCCCCCAGATTCCGATTCCGAGACGATGCTCCCCTGGGAGACAAAGATGGAGTTCCTGCGCAACGCCGTCATCAACGCCGCCGAGCCCAATATGATGGCCATCAACTGCCTCATGGGCGCCTGGGTCTTCCAGCACCTCCCCGGCGATGTTGTGAGAAAGGAACTGGGCAACATTGATCTACGTGTGAAATGGGGGGATGACACCGACGGCACGAGGTATATCCTTCAGCGGACGCGCGACGCCCTCGACATGTTCCTCGACTATCGACAGATCTAAAGGAGCTCTGTCTAAGGGTACCCAGTGGTAACCCCAGAGGGCAGTTAGCCCCGTAGTGGGGAACTGACCAGCCGTCAAGAATTAACCCAAGACTGTTTCCAAAGCGACCAGGCCCGAGAAAGCCTGACAGCCCGTCACTCAACGTATATCATCCCCGGCTGTCAACACATGGATACGACGATGGTATCGCTTTGAATTTATCAAGCCCACGATGGAAATACCACAGCCACACAACTTCTTTCGCTACAGTATGCGCGGGAGTATCATATTTAGGTTCTGTTTGATGATATCTCAAGAATCATCCAATGTTATGTGGATAATCCAGCCTCTGGTTGTCGTAAGACGGGAGGTCCAACATTTTTGAAATCAAGCTCAGCTAGGCCGTCCGACGGAACTCAGCCTGGCCGCCAAAATCAAAGGTCAACTATGCCCAGCGGCCTTGTGCAGAGTGCATTTCGAATGTTGGCGTCTCGTTATCTGCTCTCCCAAGCATATATCTATCAGTCCTTGGATGTAAGAGCTTTTTTCTCTCCTGGGAACACAACTTGTGCACCTAGACGGAAAGTGTCGAGTCTGTCGTTCAGCTGGAAGACCATTTTACATACTGGGTTCTTCCCAGGTTTTGTCGATCCCGTCCAGCGATCCGTACCATATCCTCAACTGGAGTCTTGAGCATTCATAGAAGTATCTGTCATTCACCTATGCCAGAAACATGTCGGCCACAAAGAAGCGATGAACTCGGCTGGCATCTTCGTCTTTGGTTTCCAAGTGTAGTTCTCACGCGAAGGCTCGTGAGAAATAAGCCGGGTTTTGAGGACCGGATCCTGGTCATTGATACTGAGCTTTGCACGAATGTACTGGGCTGTTTATTTTCTCCGCCAGCTCAGGTTCAAGGATATACACACCCCCCTACTCGGGACTTACTGAGCTTGGGCAGACTCCACTTGGGGGGGTTGGGCAATGTGAAGCTCGACAGAGGGATTTCCATCACAGTGGCCTCCAGTTCGACCTCGGTAGTCTTCTGACGCACATAGTCCGTTGCCAACGCCATTGCCTGGTTGTGAAGAAGCCAGTGGATGTCAACACGCCAGCACACTGAGGTATGCTGAACGATAATTGGCCAGTGCTCCGAGTCTTTGAGTATGAGCCGCGACGCGACGAGCGCCTGGCTCTTTCCCATGCGGAGCTTAGTTCAGGGAACAGGAACACTGCCGGCTCGAATGCCAGGGCCCTTTGAGGAGCTGGACAGAGGCGATGATTGCGTTCATGGTGTTGTAGCTGCGGTCTTTGGCCTCTTCGAGGTTACGTGCGATGCCAATGAGATGACAGTCTAGCAAGTACTAGGCCCTAGTTGCTATATAATGCGGAGGCTGGTGGCAAAGTCGTCCAAGTCGCTCAGCTCGCAGGGGTTGCTGCTCTTCTCAAACTCAGTATACCTGAGGGTCACGCTCCGGACTGTGTTCAGATGCTGGAGAAAGGTTCCACGCAGAGTCACAAGAGTCATCCTGGACAAATCTACATGGTAGTCGCAGGAGGTCACGTTGGCTGGTCTCGTACTTATTTTGACGATATTGGGTGGGAAATAGTAGAGACCACAGCCCGAGTAACTTCGCCCCTTAACGCAGATATTCTTGCCGAGAGGGCACGGTTAAGCACAGTACATGCTATAAGGGTCCTCAGAAGTTGCCTCGCTGAGAAGCAGCCTCAACCTCTGCAGCTTGGAGCTAGCCATGGCAGCAGTATCTGAGCCGGTCCCGTACACCTCCTGATGGAAATCCAGGACCTCAGACCAGAGCTGGGCCGCCAGTTCCAATTCCACGTCGCCCCCGTCGCCCATCAGACGCTTCATTTCACCGTGTCGCATGTGTGCGTCGGCCAACTCGGCAACCGCACGCATCGTCTCCGAGTGCCGTCCCCCCCACCAGCCCATATATGTCTCGATGATATACTCGAATATCTTCTTCGCCGTGGAAAAGCGGTGCTGCTCAACGCAGACCCTACCCAGGTTGAGCCTGACGGCGAAGGCGGCCGGGTGCCGCGGATACAGGTACTGCTTCAGCCCATCAAAGGCTGCCCTGAAACTGTTCTCTGCTTCCTCAACATTATTCATGCGGAGACAAATCTCTCCAATATCATTGAGGATCCGGAAATAGATCCGACCACGTTCCTCCAGCAGAAGTTGGTCGCTGCCCTCGTCATCCTCTTGCGTTGACCGATCAAAATATCCAGCCGCCAACTCCAACGACTGTAGCGACTCATCCAGCCTCCCTAGCATCATGAGAGTCCGCCCCTGGTTATGTATGGTGACCATAGTAGCGCCTTTGTCTTCCACCGTGTTCTGCAGCATTCTGTGAATGGACCGATCGTAGGCTTGCATCGCGAGGCCATAGTTGCGTTGGGCGTGATAGACCAAGCCCAGATTGTTTTCAATGCCGGCCATGAGCTCTAGGTCTAGAGGGCATGGGTGCTCCTCCTCCTCGAGAAGGCTCAGTATTCCTTGGTAGAGCTTAGACGCCTCGTCGTGGCGGCCCAGATGGCGGAAGAGATTGCCAAACTTCTCGAGCTCGACCAAATCCAAGCCAGCACCCATCCGGTCTTGCTCCATGTAGATCTTGCACTGATCAGCATGCGGCTCCAGCCTTTGTGCTATAGCGAGGAAGTCTTCGTCATTGGACCGCGGTACCTTGGCCGCTACCAGAGATACAGCACATCTGATGTACTCTGCTTCACTGCCCCTTTCCTTCGCCTTCCACCGGGCAAATTCGTGTATTGCAGGGTGGATTTCGTACATGATCCCTCTTCCTTGGCCGCGAGGTTTGCCCTCTACGAAGGAAAGGTTCCGCAGCGGTGCATAAAACTCTTGGAAGCGGTATCTCGTCGCTACTTGGCGGACCCAAGCCGGATAATCCTCATCCGTTGCATTCAGGCAGAGATCGTACCACATGTCCCTATGGTCGAGAAAGCCGAATAGCATTAACAGCTGGGCGGAGAGCGGGCTAGTATGCTCCAGCTCCTCGAAACTGAGCTCGAAGGAGTGTAGAAGTGCTCTGTCGGCCGTGATGATCTCGGCATCCAGTTTCCGCTTCAGCCATTCCTGGGCGTAATCAGCCACAGTTAGAGGATAGTTTGATATGACAGATGCCGCGAGGGTTAGTGACAGAGGGTGGTATTTTAGCATGCTGCAAAGCTGGAGAGTATCTATATAGATTGTAAGTGAACTTTCAGGCCCAACATCGCTGAAGAGCTGGCTAAGACAATAGGTGGATGGCCTTACCATCATCAGCCCCGACAAGGTGCTCGTCGATTTCCCTTCGAAGCAGTTTGGCGGCATCCATCTCGGGCAATCCTTTAACTTCAATCCTTCTGTGATAGTAGCTTGCAACCTCTTTCCCCCTAGTAATGAGGATGATAGAGCCATGTGGGAGGCCATCTATACACCGTCGAATATGCTGGTGTAGTACTGAGGCGCCAGGGATTCCGTCTATAACGAGAAGCCATTTGGTTCGCCAAGAGCCTCCCAGTTCCTTAAAGAATGAGTTGATGAGCACAGTTCTATGCTCATCGTAGTTTCCGCCAGATTCCGAGCTTCTACTCTCTGGTCCGTGGGCGACTTTGAGGAAGCCCATGATACTCTGCTCAAACGCCTCCTTCGTCTCACCCGAGATCCAGAAGATGTCACGAGTTGGGTGATTCTCCCGCTGCCTCCTAACATATTCGGAGACGAGTTGCGACTTGCCGACACCACTCAAGCCCCAAACCGCCACGGTGGATCTTTGCGGAGGCTTTTGATGGTGAAATCCCAGCCAGCTCTCCAGCTGCGAAAGCTCGGTCTGCCTTCCCACGAAGTGACGCTGCTCTGGGAGAGACAGTGTCAGGGCTATTTCGGCATCCGATGAGATGACTGATCGTGCTTCTACAGCAGTCCGTTAGTTCCTGGTACCATTCCAAGCGGGTGCTGGGTCAAATATGATAGAGTAGCCGCTACAGCCGGCACATACCTGGTTCAGGTTCTCTCCTGGGCCCCAGCCTAGTGATAATCTCCTTCGCATAGGATGCTGCCGTCACGGCTGCGTATGGCTGCCAGTCATCGTTCTTATAGGCGTCCGCAAAATCGCTTATCCCCCGAACAACAGCAACCGGAAGCCTTGTCATCATGCCGGCCGCCTCCATTTCGATGGCGATTCCACCAAATCTGTCTCTCAGCTCGTCCCTCCTCTCCTTGGACTTGATAACTCCATTGCCGGAGAGGATTGTGCCATAATGGACCTGAGGCTCATCGCGGACATCAGGCTGTGTCCCCGACGCCAGGAACTCACTGCTGGGAGGTGAGAGTGTAGGTCTCCTGAACTCAGCCGCCGTGTCCAAGACGTGTAGGTGCCGCACAAATCCAGGACCAGATCGACCTTGGTGGACCTGGATACTGGTGATGGCTGAGCGCAAGAGGGAATGGGTCGAATTCTGCCACTGTTTCAGACGGACTTCACCCTCTTCCACCTTGACCAGGTCGTAGCCAATCACCCCCGGGTTGTCTCCGTTGGGAACGGCCACAGCAACATCCCCGAGGCGAATATCTCGAGTCGGGGACGGAATGCCCGCGGCGATGCCAACCAACAGGCCTGCCTCGAGGTTTGGGAAGTCCCTCAAGGCCTCCGAAACCATGCTTCCCGAAACGCCCACCCCTGCTTCCCCCGTGGGGTATCCAGCAATCGCCACATTATAAGAGGCGATCCTGCCGAGGGTGTAAATGACTGTCTGGCCTGCAGATCTCTCGGGGACTCCGTCATGGACCTCATCCAGCATGAGGCACGCGGCCTTCTGTTCCACCACCAGTGGGCAGAAGAGTATGATCGTGTAGTCCCCGAGCTGAGGCGCTCTGGCCATGGCGAAGAGTCGAAACCGGCTGCCAGATGGTGGAAGATGGATGGACAGTCAAGGCTGTCTCAACACGGGCGAACGAATGCGACGTTTCAATTTGGTATCGGCGCAGTGGCGGATGCATCAGCTGATTGGCGGCTTCATGGGTTCATGCAGCGAGCTCCGCGGGGCTTCGACTCTCTCTGGAGTGATAATGTGAGGCTGAGCTCGAGGCGCACTCCCTCCAACAGCATTTCCCCTCCAACCTGGGGATATTCCTGACCATCGCCACCTTTCCCTTGACTTGAAAGAAGATCGTTAGTCTCCGCCCTCGCACTGGATATGACCTTCCCAGAGCAAAGCACCCGATTCGGCCAATGCTCAATCCCAGCCTCGAGTGGTGAAGACGTCCCGCCACCTTTGCCACCTCCCAGATACTTGCCAGGCCTCCCTGGCGACCCTGCGTGGGGGACGACGGCAGGCGATCTCTACGACTGGAAGCATAAGGCATCTTATCCAACAGACTCCAACCGCAGTAGACGGGCCAGCCATACTACCCCGCCTCGTAACACGACTCCAACAAGCCCTGCCGCGGCATCGGCATCGTCGTTTGGAAGCGATGTCACCGGCAGCTCGTACCCACCGCGGCAGAGGGGTCGCAAGCGAAAGAGAGTCCCAGAAATCACCCTCAACGAGTTATTCGTGCGACAGACGCCACCGAATTCCCACACCAGGGGCACATCCCCCATGGCGTTCTCCGACAGTGCCAGCGTCCATGGCGCATCAACAGAGAGAACCTATATCGCCTCCTCTCAGTCCTCCCAAGGACGGCTCTCGGACCCGGAGGGTTCCTTCACTCAGGACGCCGATAGCGATCGCGGGGACTTGTCGGTCTGGTGCTGCTATCTTCATAACGACAGCACGGGGGAGCCATGCCGCAAGACTTTCCGCCTGCACAGCCAGCTGAGCAGGCACAAGAGGGTATGCCATCCGCGAGAGACATCCACCAGGCGCTACTCGTTCCTGGAGCCCCCCAGGGAAAACCCCACTCGGCGACACCGGTCCCGGAGAGGCTCGTCGCCCCAGCTCGCATCCCCCCGACTCTCATCGCCGCGCGTTTCGTCTCCGGCTCCGCTTCTAGACAGACTGTCAGCCGCAAGGGAACGATTCCGGCGGCACATAGACGCTCGGGCAGTTGACGGCTCCATGACAGAAAATCTGGGAGGCCGATGAGGTGTTGACCCAAGCTTTCTCGTGTTGCAGAACAATAATCCCCAGGAAGCAAGAGGGGGCAGGTGGCAGTCAACACGAGTTTAAAACGACCATGTCACGTGCGGCCAAGGAGGCCTTTGTCCAGGAACGAGGATCTGGCTACTCCAACCTCAGCAAGGACCAGCCGGCCCCATAGAGGGCGTATAGATAGATAACCGTTCGTCTATAGGTATAGGCGGGCCTTGGTGGTTTACCAGGGACCGTTTGGAAACTGTTGATGTTGACTCGCCCAGAAGTGGGACCTCCCTAGAGGCGTTAATCGAAGGAACTAAGGCACATGTAAACAGCATTCCATCAAATAACCAGCTCGGGGGCGCAGGGAGACGCCATAGCCCTGATCAGAGAGGGACAGTGCATCATCCCTCGTGGTCGTTCTGAAGAGGCATTGTAACCGTAGCGTTGTACTCATCTTCATCCCAACACAAGTGGACAAATACAGAGCCTTCAATAAGTAAGGTACGGATAATACTGTATGCACGTTTCATTACTTAAATACTTGTCTGGCTCCTCTTCTAAACGTCTAGTCCGTCTCTTTACATCCCAAGCCCCGGGCCCCTTTCTAAAAACTTGCGCTGCAGGCAATAGAGGCGAGCTTCGATGACGGACCTCCGCTCGAAGAGTCGGGAAGCCAAAAATAACACCTTTAGTCGTACAGAGTTCCACAGCAATCATCCCATGCCCATCATCAACTCCCTCGCCATGCTTCAACTGCTCGCCGACACGCTTCGCCACTAGATGATGATACATGCTTAACTTGGGTATGAGACGCTTTTTCTCAAGTCAAACCCCTGAGCGCCGTAATCATGCTGCATCAAGCCGCGGGCAGCCCTGATCGAGACAAGGGGAGCTTTGCACACGAGCTCCCCTGTCCAAGGAAATATATAGATGATAGGTTGACAAAGGGAACTGGTTGCAAGATCAAGATACCTACCCCCGACGGGGGGCAGTGTCCAGGAAGACACTTGGTGGGCACTCCTTGTACCTGGGTCCTCGGTAGGTGAACCTAGTGACCGATGTCATCAATTCAGAATGCTCTGCCACACCCCTGGGCCCCGCAGGCCGATGGCAGGGTGGACAGATGTCGCTTCGTAGCCGCTGGCTGCCTCAGCTGAGCAGCAGACACGCTTTCTTTGCGAAAACTCGGGAACATGTGCCTGGACATAGGGCTCCGAAGGGATACCCCGCGAGCGTACCAGGGTGTTGGGCCAACCTGAGCCACCTCGGGTCGAGCCGTTGAGCAGACTGCGGACATTGTCCTGCAGTGAGGTCGATGTGCCAGTCCTTCTGATAGCTGTCAAGGTAGGCGTGGCATCAGGGGATTCGCGGTAGCTGTGCAGCTCTTGCAGAGTGCGCGCAGCATCCGAGGCAGCGTCATTTGCCATGTCGTCAAGCTGGCGCTTTCGCCCAGCCATGGAGCTACCCATAGTCCAATCTCCGAATCTCCCCACCGGTCCGGTATAAGACTCCGGAGAGGACGAGAAACACGCCTCATCATAGTCCTCGGGGACCGATGGGACCGTCGGTCTCGAGCTCAGCCTCTCATTACCCAGCTTCGTGGCTCGGAATCGCGACGACGCACTCGACTTGGAGTGCAGGGTCGCGCTAGCGAGAGACGAAGCAGAGGAGATGGAGGAAGAGCGAGACGAGCGAGACGAGTCCGAAACCATCGATTCGGGCGAGGAGGCAGTCGAGATCGAGTTAGCGAGCGACGACCGGCGCGCAGGACAGTAGGCCTGCAGGGATGGCGACACAGAAATGGGGAGGCGATCCAGATATTGCGCATTGCTGACAGTGTTGGCTTGGGCCATGGCGAGACCCATAGAACTTCCCTTTCCAACGGTTGCACACACTGCAGGAGTGCAGAGCCCGCTGGTCTGGGGAGTCGGACGGGGAGTAGGCAAGAATGTGAGGGCCGGCGCCAAGCGGCCCGGTGCACACATCGAGGTCGGCATCGGCTCCATAACCATCGGCACGGAGCACTTCTTGGCAGCCGGGGACCCCTCTAACGCGTCTCGCGCCGTGTTGAGAATGCTCCGCGGAGACATAGGCGACAAGTCACTAGTCGTGTGGCTCGACTGAGGAGTGCATAGCAGCCCCTCGAGATTGGTGAGCTCGGTGTTGAGGCCGAGGATGATGCGCCTCCAGTCATCATGCTGTTTCTGTATGAACAGCTGAGGAGCGCCACCGGGGGAAGGAGGCGAGGTGGACGGAGTGTACTTAAGGACGATATCAGTCCATCGCTGGAAGACGTCGTCCGCAATGTGGAGCTTCCAATTGACGGCCTGCAAAAAGGCCATCTCATTCTGGTTGATCTCCTGAGTGTTGAGCCCCGAGATCTTGCTCCAGGCCCGGGCCGAGTAGTTGCGATCCTGGAGGTACTTGGAGGCCAGGATCAGGGCCGCGAGGAACATGCGACGGCCGCACTGGAGGGCTTGAGTGGCATGGCGATCGTCCAGCTGCTCGGTTATAAAGTTCTGGATGGGGACATGGGGCTTGATTAGGATCAGATAATACAAAGCCACCTGGAGAGTAGAGTAACTAGTGCGGGAACGGCGGAGCGTCTCCTGAATAAAGGTGCGCAACGGGAGCACGGCTTTGCTACCAAGCTCGCTGCGGCAGACCGTCGACGAGGTGGGCCAGATGGCATCCACAATCTGTGTCGAGGAATCTGCAAGTATAAGGCTAAGCATGCGGTTCTTTGCAATCAAAGAGTCAAATTGTTAACCTACCGACAAGGCTATCGACAAAATTGACCTTGCGATCAGTCTGTCGAACTAGAGGAGGAGGGCATCCCCGTCCGTTGGTACCAGCAGACACTCGTCGAGGGTTCTGGCGAAGCTCGGCGGGGACAACCGCGATTGCCCCCTGCTGGGTTACGCGCTGAGCCCTGATGGCATCGGCGCTAGTTTGCTTCGAGCGGCAGTAGGAGTCGCAGGACTCGCCGTCGGAGGAGTTTCCAGAAACGGAAACATCATCGGATGTTTGGGAGGAGGCGTCGGACCACACAGAGGCGGCTGAGGTGGACGCCGAGCTTGCTATAGAGGAGTTGTAGATTGCATGTCGATACGGATGGACGAAGCCGGGCGAGACATCCTCGTCGTACTTCATCTTGATTTGAATAGTAGGGTGTTATCGGGCCTGACTTTCAAGCCACGATGTCGAATTTTTCCAGTCGCCGTCTAGGTCAAGTCAACCAGTCGGGCGTTGTTGTTACCGTTGAGCGTGTCGAGAGAAACCGAGTCGAGGGGCTAGCTACCGAGACTGCATACGGGCAGTATGAGGTCACAGAAGCTTGTCCGGGATGTAAGAGGCAGCGGGCGAATCGAGGTCGATCGTTTAGACGAGCGAACCGGCAGCTGACTTTACACAAACGCGGAGACGGGGAGACAGAGCTGAGGCGGCGACTGGAAAGAGGTTGTATCGTTCAAGAGGCATTGCGACAATGCTTCGATCTATGTAGACTGGTTTTAGGTGTCGGTAGTCTAGGACCGACGTACCATCAAAGCAACTAGTCGGAGGAGTTGATCATCGACCAGGAGGGGAGGAGGGGGAGGAGGAGTGGAGAGTAGGAGGCGGAAAGGTTGAGGAGGTTGAGGTGAGGTCGACGATGATGCCCGAGTTACTAGTAGTCGGGTGCAGAGCCGGCGAGGGGGGATATGTAGGGGAGGCCAAAAGAGCTGTGACTCTATCGATGGTGGCCTTAGGGGCGAAGACAAGGCGGCAAATAGCAAGGCAGGGTTAACCAAGTAGTCGAGTTGGGTGGTTGACAGCCTGGCCAAAGCGAGGTGGTGTGGTGTGACTCTTGCGCGAGGGTGGCGACCGATTGTTGCCGCCGCGTTCGCTCTCGAGTAACGTGGAACTTGGCTGACAGTGGGACTGGAGCCTGGGGGGTCCTGGTGGCAAGGAGAATTATCGAGAATAGAGGACGAGGCAAAACATAAAGGATGATGCAGAAAATAGTCGTGGACGGGATGAGTAACACAAGAGGTCGTCGTAGTCGTCGTGCTTTGTCGTCGTGACTTAGGCCCGGTGACTAGACGTTTGCCTGGGGTCGGTGCTCGTGTGTCCGCAAGGTACAAGTGAATGCCGCTGCGAGTCACAGAGAGCCCAAGGAATTAAGACTGATAGATAGGTACAGGGGAGAAGGGGACAAGAAAAGGAGACCAGATAGTTGCGCCGGAGTGGGGAGGAGACCAGACCAACAGCAGCGAGATACTCGTTCTGCTGGTCCGTTCAGATAAGGACGACTGCGAACTTCATGGCGACGGTTCGATGGGGGGGAGAAGGAAAGGCGAAGCTGGAGGCTACGAGGACCACGGTTATTTTGAGGGATGGGCAAAGACTCACTCACACTGGGACAAGCATCTGGCCGTCTCTCGCACTACTTGCAGAACACTCAGCGGCCAGGCCAGTCATGACCACTCAGAGTCCTCATCAAGCTTGAGATGAGGAGGGGGCCCCACCCTAATGTGCGGCCAATGGGGGTGCATTGCCACTCGGTGCTAGCCTCTTCCGTGCGCGTAGTCATCAGCATGGAGCCCGCAGCATTGAGGACAGGCAAGACAGGACAGCGCAACAACCAAGGAGGCGCGACGCACCAAAAGCACAGCGCACCACCCAAGATTGGATCTCATCGGCCCACTCTTCCTGGTTCTGACCACTCACCACGGCGATTCTGCATTTACATGGGCTTTCATTGGCCGCGGCCACAGGAGGTCGGTGGCCGAGGCCCCCCCCTCCTCTCCGGAGCAAGGCACTCTCCCCGTTGGCTGACGCTGCATCTGTTTGAAGGCAGTTTGCGCTCTGCGAGTTTTGAGAGTTCTGAGAGTTCTGAGAGTCTGAGTCTGATGGGGATCCTCCTGCAGCTCTGGAAGAGGGTGGTCCCTCGCTCTCTCCCCTTCAATCACGGAAATAATCGCCCGCCTCAAGGTCCAGCTCGCTGAGGACTCCAGCACCGTGTACGACTTGGTGACCATCTCGCCGGCCGTGCTCCGGTGTACAGCCTCGAACTGACTCTTCTTCACACCACGGACAAGTTGCGCCAGCACCGCCAAGCCGAAACCGCCAGGCAGTCTGCAGTCCAGCCCGAAAGGCTCCGCTGCCTACGGCCAGCGCGATGAGTCGATGACTCCCACAACTGCGGGTCCCTTTCTGCCCTCCGCCACCGCTAAGCCAACCTAGAACCCAAGAGGGCGCCTAATAAAGGTGAATACAGTCATCGCTTCAGAACCCGAACCCATCCCCAAGCCATCCCCTGACATCGCCGTGTCCGAGCACGAAAGACGTGTTGCATCGCCCATGCTGCCTAAAAAAAGCCCACTAATCCGGGCCATGACCGAACTTCGGAGCTGTCCATGCTATTCTTCACGATGCCTATCTGTAATACTCCCAGATAGATACTGCGTAATGCATTATCCTTCCGCCCCTCCAGTCCGGTTGCGGCGTGAAGATGTTCGTGCCACTGACTCCATGGCAGCCTCATATGTGAGCATCCACTTGGAGACATGCCTTACTCGTCCTCGCCTGGGATAGGTGACCCGCGAGGATCGGAGCAAAGGGAGGCGAGGGTGCGACCTTCTTAGAGCAGTTCTCCACTGGCCTTGACCAGAGGGGCAATATCCTACCGACATTCAACTTACAGCGTGAAATTGTGAATGACCTCATCCCTATCGCGAAAGTGCCATTGCGGATTCGCGTCTCCTGCCAAGGGCTCACACGGGTTCGGAAATTGGTGCGATGGCCAGGTCGTATCGTGTTCGCCACCACCGAGTTACACCCACGTTGGCCACTATGGAGACGGACAGCCACTCAAGCAGGCAGCCGGCCTTCGAGTCTCCAAGGCTTCCCCCGCCTCCATTTGCCATCGTGTCCATGAGATCGTGGATCTCTCTCTGAGTTCCATGTTAAACCGCCTCCTCCGGCCATGCCGGTCGAACAGTGCATCGCCTCAACTGACAGCAAAATGAAACTTTATCTGGTTAGCATTATTCTGTCACCTGCCAATGGTCGGTCGCCCAACATCGCCCCATTTCCAGTTAGCAATGCGTTGTGACGGAGGGTACAAGCGCCACGTCTTTGAAACGGTGGCATTACGGTTCGCCGCTTGCACAAGCAACACAATGCACAATTTCAGCGCCGCCCGTTACCGCCAGCCACCGCAAATTGTTAGATCACCCCCTTGGCAATGCACGACCCAAGTGCACCAACGGCACACCGACAAGGCGGACTGACAATCATATCATGCCTAGATGGAGATTATCGCGAGGTCTCGCAACGCAGGGCCAACAGCAAGACACCTGAGTTTCCCCAGTCTGCCTCGTCAGTATTAAGTCAACAGATTCATGAGGACAACTGTTCTCCAAGCCCTCTCGCCTACTCCGCACCTCACCTGCTCACCTCCCGCACTCAGTCCCATGAGACTCACCACATGCAGGTGAACCCCGCCCTCATCAAAGTTGATTGGGTTGGGTGGGCAGAGGGGTGATGCTTGTGTCAGCTGCAGGCGCCTCCGAAATGGAAGGGGGGAAAAAGACCATTGTGCAGCTCTCGGTAGGAGTTCACGGGATTTCACCGCCAACTACGAAGTAATACGGCAGATATACCGACTAGGCCCGTCCACCAAAATAGGGACGCCCTATCTGTAGTAGACGTTGGGCTCAGCCGTGGTCGACTTCTCTCTCAATCGAGCCCTTGCACGAGGTATCGCCTAAGCCTCTCCTCGATTCCATCCCCAGGGTAGCAGACCTTGTCCGCGATCTCAGGCCTGCTGCATAGTACCGATGTATAGATATCACGATCTTGGGAACAGAACGATGCACAGTGTTCCTCGTGTGTGTCCGGGCCACAGGTAAGCACAGATGGCCGGGTAATAATGATGTCGAGGACACATATAATGCTAGATATTAGTAATTCTGGAAGGCCGCATCCAGAGCGTCTCGAATGAAATCAACTCTATTGCTTGTATTCCGTACGTAACAACCTGTTGTCCCGGGATGGACGATACTAACGGCGGAGGGGACAGCAACACCCTCCGATGAACATGCTAGCATTATTACATATTAGTATGTTGTCCCATAAGATAGATCAGTAGTACTAGATATGCTCGTATGCGGTCTAGGGTAGTCCAACTGGGTTATGTTATTGACCAACAATCACGGGAGATTCTACGTTTCTTCAAGGCGGGGGTGGCTTTGCCGCCTGGCATACGAGTATGCATTATGTTTTTCCCCCTATACTAATACTATTTTCCACTTCCAACGTCCAATAGCTAACATGAATTCCGGGCCAAATAGCGTGTCCACAGCAGTTCTAATTTTGGTACACTTTAAGCAGCTTGGAGTAATACCCAGCTTGGAACTCTGGCGTAGTCTGGTTGGTGGCTGTGCTACGCACGCATGCGATCTCCACCTCTACGAAATAATGGCTGTGCCACATCCTCCACCGCACTGCCACAGTCTCATGGAATTATGACGGTTTTTGTCTCGCCATCGAACCATCCGAGTTGGAACCCCCCCAGTCGCCGGGAGCTTCGTAATAACCCAGCTGGGGCCTGGAAGGAGACCATCCATCCGGGTCATGTGGCCCTTGTCAGCTCACGTGGGCTGGAGGAAGAACATGGGCTGTAATCTAGGCCCCGCGCGTGTAGCCTCCAGCGACTTCACGACGCCAGGCAGGAGCTCAGGAAGCCAAAGATCCACTCGACCCGAGTACGTAGTAGCCTGGAATGCGCCGCTGAGAGCAGCCGTCACAGGATCACCGGGCCAAAATGGAGAGAACGGCTACCCATGGGCCCTCCCCTTAATCCTAGCAGAACTAGCTCGACTGAGGAGACTCTGCGACTCTGTGACTCATTATCGTAACAAGCCTCGTCTCTGCTAGCCGAGTACGAGTAATAGCAGGCAGCCTCCCTGGCGGTGGACTAGCCCTGAGGCTCTTGTTGGGACCCCAATCCCGCCACGTGCCTCCTCTATCTAGGGAGAGAGGCTGACAAGGCGCGAGCTAGGCTGAGCTGAAATGACCATTCTGTTCGGTTTTTGACGGGACAATGAATCACCTCATACCTATCGCCTCTCCTTCAGGGTAAATCAAGGCCGGCATGGCCAACTGGAAAATTCTCAAGGCCATGGCTGTCTGCCCACTCAACTTATGAGCCCATTATGAGTCATTCGAGGACTGATCACCTGTCCGGACAGCCAACTCTGCCAAAGGTTTTGATACTGTGGCCATAGGGAAAATAGAAGTGGACGTGACATTCTTGATCCTTCGATCTTTCATTGATGTAGTAGTATCGTAACAAGAGCAACCCCCATCATTCCTTTTCCGAGACCCTGAGGCGATAACACGAGAACCATTCCTACTTCAGTTCCCCACTGAACTATGTCCCACAAATTACCACGAGATTAGCGTGGCTAGATTCGTGTTCACTATTCTTAAGAAGCCATGTAGGTGCTGGGGTCAACACCCTCCTTGGGGAATTCGCTGTCACCCACTGTTAGTCTCTAGATTGGATGCGTGTAGACAAGAAAATACTTACGGGAGGGCGACTTCGAAGCGCTTCTCAATCTCCTTGAGGACCTCCTGATCTTGGTCACTGCTCACGAAGGAGATGGCGAGACCCTTGGTACCAAAACGTCCGGCACGACCGACACGGTGGAGATAGGAGCTGGCATCGCCGGGAAGATCGTAGTTGATAGCGAGATTGATACGCTCGATATCAATACCACGGCCAAAAACGTCGGTAGCAACACAGATTCTCTTCTTGAACTCCTTGAACTCCTTGTAGCGGCGGATACTGTCATTGTTAATTAGAGGAACCGTTCGATGTCATGGGGCCACGAAAAACTTACCGTTCCTCCTGGCTAACGCCGGAGTGGACAGCAATGGACGGGAAGTTGCATTCCCGGAGCAACTTGTCAAGCTCGTTCGCACGCACAGTGCTCTTGACAAAGATGATGACCTGGTTGAACTGGAGGTCATCCAGGAGCTCGTTGAGCTTCCGGTTCTTCTCCTTCTCCTCCAGCTTGATGTAGTACTGCTGGAGACCGTGGAGGGTGAGCTTGGTATCCTCGTCGACGTAGTGCTCCGTGGGGTTCTGCATGAACTTTCGGCAGATGGGCTTGATATGCTCCGCTAGCGTAGCCGAAAACATCATGACCTGCTTCTGGGGAGGGGTGGCACGGAACACGTCCTGGACATCGGTGCGCATGTCTGATACCGTTAGCAGGCGTAAAAAGTAGGGGCTATGGGTCAGAAAGCTTACCGGGCTGGTCAAGCATCTTGTCGCACTCGTCGAGGACGAAGATACGGACACTGCCAAGTCGGAGGGCCTTGTCACGGACAAGAGCCTTGAGGCGACCAGGGGTACCGACAATGATGTGGGGGCAGGTGTCCTTGTTCTTGAGGATCTCCACGTCCTGCTTGATGGGAGTTCCGCCGTAGAAGACTCCTGTCTTGATGTCGGGCATGTACTTGCTGAAGCGGTTGTACTCATCGCGAATCTGGTAAGCCAGCTCACGAGTATGGCACATAACCACGACCGAGACCTCTCCGTTGACAGGCTCCACCTGCTGCAGAGTAGCCAGGACGAAGACGGCGGTCTTTCCTAGACCAGACTTGGCCTGGCAAATAATATCACCACCAAGGAGGGCTTGAGGAATGCAAGTTTGTTGAACTGTCGATCGAGAGGACGTTAGACATAGTTCCTCAAGTGGTAACGAACGATGGGTTTGATGCGTCAAAGGGTCCGTCCATCGTCGCAGCTTCGCGGGGATACAAAGCGTGCCATCGTCATGGTTATATGTTTGTCGAACTAGCGACGCGTGGGTAAACCAAAGGTTATCCCAAAACAAAACCATGCGAGGGCATCGAGCACTGGGGACCGGCGGGGCATTTCTCCACGGCGTCGATGCGGCGATTTGCGCGCATCTCTGCTCAACTTCCCCCAGCTATCTCAACCTGCGTTCTCTCGACCCCCGACACCGGAGTGCGCCCGCCAGTGTAATGCGCTTCGCGACGCGAATCGATCGGTCGTTGCTGCCCACCGCAGCAGGTGAGGCAGATGGCCTCGTAATTCCCGTGGCCTGGGCACCCAGAGAGATTCCATGTCCGAAAGGACGACCAGACGATAGACAACAGAGGGTGCGTTTTGTATCGGCCGTACGTGGCTTTGCTTGCGAGATGGACGGACGCTTGAAAGGAGGGGATTTGATGGACTTGGGATATTAGGATTTCAAGACTGACCCTCCGATGGATGTTCGAAGCCACAGTCGCCAATGGCACGGATCAACTCGGGCTTGAGGAGGAAGTCGCGGAAGCCCGTCGAATGAATTCCGACATAGCTGCCCTTCTTGTCGACATTGTTTCCGGCGGCGAGCTCGCCCTGCTTGCCGTTCGACGCCGCGGCGGTGTCGTTGACGATCTCGTCGTCGGAGTAGTCGATGAGCTCCTCCTCGTGCGACATGGTGAAAACCTTCGCGAGTACGTGGGAGGTAGTGTCGTGTTTGTTGTTGATGATGTGAATAAGAATGGAAGAGTTGAGCTACTCTTGCGCTCCGCAGAGAAATGAGAAAAGAATTCTGGCACCAACGATCTGGCGACAGAAAGGGAGAAAAAGTGTGGATGGAACAGTCAACAATGACCAAGCTGAGTGAGGCTAGCCTGGGACGATGTCGACGAGCGAAGGGAGGTCATCAGCTGCGATCCGCGTTGGAAAAACTGGGACCGTGCGCAGAACATCACGTGATATCTTTGTCCTGGCACAGTGTTAACTCGAACATTAGAACCATCTGCACTGTAAACCCTGCGAGGCTTTCATCAAGGTAGCACCAAATGGTGGTCACCTCTCTCACCATTATTGATTTCAACGACATCACTCGCTAGAAAATGGCTAAGGCGAAGGGCCAGCCAGGTGTGCTGAATAAACATGTCTACACAAGAGCTTCCTATCTTTATCAGGCAGCAAATTATCTCGCCCACCTACCTACGAAACAGGATATCAAGAACCAGGACACAACATGCTGGGGCGAGCACAGTACGTCAAATTGTGATGCTCAAGAACAGCGAGCAGCCCGGAATCTCTCTCGTCAGATGGTATCCGATGTGCGGGCCATGTCCCTTAAGGGGCAGGTCCGCCAGAGCCCTGCCATGAAGAGGGCCATTTGCAAGTTCTGCGACACTGTTCTCATCGAAGGCCAGAATTGCCACTCCATTGTCGAGAACGCCAGCAAGAGGGGGAGGAAACGATGGGCGGATGTCTTGGTCATTTGCTGCTCGACCTGCGGAAATGCGAAACGGTTTCCTGTTTGTGCTCGCAAGCAGAAGAGGAAGCACTTGCGGGACACGAAGGCCTCCCAGGAGCCTGCAGAACAAGGCACGACCCAAGCTCCGACACCACCAACATGAAGTCCCATGGCCACACAATATTAGGTCTCAACAACTATCACAAGATTACTTCTCTTAGCTTACAGCGAGCTGGGGGAGATTACATCGCCGACTTAGTTCGGGGGGAACCACGGATGGCCCAACCGGCTGGCCCAAGTACTCTCGGAGCAGTATCTTTTTCGCCTTTTCGGCACTGCACCTAGGATCGGCGCCCATTTCTAGATGCAGTTGCCCTGACATTATCGAACGGGGGCGTGCTGAGATACCCATGTCCGCCGATGCATGGACGGAATGTTGTTTTGGCCGAGCATGGAGATAAGGTGATCAAGCAATGCCAAACCACGAGGTCAGAAAGGTGTCACAAAAAGAACCCCCCCCTGGTTATTTAAAGACTTGACCAAGATGAGGGCGTAAATAGACCCTCTTCTTAGAGAGCAAGAGGGGGCGATTTGAAGGATAGGCGCATAGGGCAATGATGCCGAAGGTTAATATAACAAGCCACATGGCTTCTTCAAAACAGAGAGTAGCGAGATTCGTCACCAAATAATCTTAGACATCTCAACCATGATAGTTCAATTCAAATGCAGATAAGGTATCATATTATTTAGTTCCAAACGCACAACCTCAGTTTCTCTCCTCGTGTTCTTCACCTCCCGGCCTCTTTGACACTCTCCTCCCCAAGCACCTTACTGGCAGCCATGAACCTGCAATATACCATTAGCCTAGATCCCAAACCGAACACAAAGAAGAGGGAGTGAGAGATCACTTACAGCCCACCATGCCAGCTTCCCAGACCCCGCATCGCCTCCGCCTGCACACTCGTCATGCGCAGCAAGTTCTCCGTGTCGGACAGGTTGGCGGATAGCTGGGCTAGTTGAGAATGCAGCTGAGCCTAAAATATCGTCAGGATGCTAAACGTACAGAATAAGCAGGACACCACGTTCACAGGTCCTATAGCAGCAGAAGAGAAGAGGAGAAGAGGGGGGGGGGGGCAACACTCACAAGCTGGCGGGACTTGGCTGCCCCTCCGCTTGAGGGCACCGCGCTCTGGCGATGCATGTTCTGTGTCAGGCCGCCAATATTTCGCGTTGACATTGTACTCTCAGTCTCGCAACAAATAACTGTAGGCAGCGGTGGCTGTCGTCCCGTCTGTTTACCTATGCCGCTTTAGGGTCCCGCACCAAGAAAGAGTCCAGTGCAGTGTGGCTCTGCTGCCAGGTGACTTGTCTCTTGGCGCTGAAGTGTGATAAGAAGAAATAACTATTAGGATATTCAGCTCAAGCGAGGCCTGCCCTGTCTGTCTGCGTGGTTCTTGTTTCTTCGGTGATGAAGTGACGCCAGGCGCGTTTTGAAGGTATCAAAACACCCCACCACAACAGGCGACCTGTTAGCACTTTCTGACCATTAATACCACCTCCTCCCCAACATCAAACCGAGCCTAGGTACCTACTTAGTCAGGGAACGTCACTCTATCCACGTTTTTACTCTTATAAGCTCAGCATGGGATCCTTGTTACTTGCGCCAAATACAAAACTATCTCTTCTATCATGAATATCTTTCTTCTCCTACCTAGGAAAAAATCTGTTCTCTACAAACCCAGACGGACATCGACGAGAGGGCAGTAGGGGCATTTGATCATACTTAAAGGCACAATGAGTTTTCTTATCTTTTTTTCTTTCCACAAAGTCCAATGCCTCGTGTCTTTCTTATATGAGTTTTCTCAGGCGCTAATATATATATTATTAGTAGTATTCAAGCTGTTGAGCCGCTCCAGGGCGTTTATTCACCATCCAAGCCACCATGTTCCCATGGCTTTGGGCCCCCGTTCCAAATCCTCGCTGCCATCAAGGGTCTTTGCCATCATGGATACCCCGTCTCTTCTTCCACCATCCTCCACGCATCTATAGCCCTCTCCCCCATGTCCGCCAATGTGCCATCCAACAGGGTTTGTAAACCGACACGAAAAAAAAGGAAAAAGAGCAGTGTGGTTAGTGACAAAAAGGAAAAAAAAAGCCTCCGTAGTCTAATGTTTGCTGAGTACCGCCGTCCAGTCAAAATCAATGCTTGTTGCCGTGTTCCTTTGTCATCTCCCAGTTCTCCTCGCCCTTGTTTATCCTTTATCGTGTCCAGTGTTTAGGAAGTCCAAGATGCCGGGTTGTGTGCACCGACATCGAATAGGACGATCAGTTATATGCTCAGATGAGACAACGACATATATCCCAAACCCAATGCGGTATTACCAGATATCATCAAACCCCCCTGTTTCACCGTTTCCCGCCTGTATGTATGAGAACTTGCCGAAGTCCACTGTAATGAAGAATGACGCCCTTTCTCGAAACAACAACAGTCAAACGTGGCCTTTTAGTCATGCATCGTGTCGTTCCCGCATACAGAGAAACTGCGGCTCCAGGAAATCACCAAACCCCTCTCCCAGCTGATCAGGCGAGCTGCTTTCGCGAGGAGGTGTGGGTTGGTCTAACGCACGCCTACCGACGGCTGCTGGTGGAAGCTGTCTCGGCTGCTGTGTGCAGACGGTTCAGACTCGGCCTCACCACTGCCCGCGCTAGCACTCGCGCTGCCCGTCAGACTTGGAACATTTCTCTGCTTGGGTGGATGAAGTCTGCTCACCCCTATGTGCTGCTCAACTTGCTGAGGAGCAACAGAGTTCCCATGACCGGGAGGGTACCGGGGGACGGGCTGGCGAACTGCGTCGGGGGGCGAGGGGCGGCCGTTCATGGGCGGCCCAAATCCATTAGGGGGGGAAGTACGTCTGCCTCCTCCCCGTAGGGAGGGGCTGTAGGGGTTCCCGGGTGACTGACTAGCTCGCCGCGGGAACGCACCATTCATGCTGGGAGGACCACCTGGTCCAGGACCAGGTCCGGGCCCATACTGCATCTCGTCGAGCCTCGAAGCAGTGAGCGAGTTCGCACGAGAACCCCCACCCATCGTACCTCGATCCACGGCGCCATACCGATTTGACGAGCAGCTCATCAAGGGATCATCCAAGATGTTATCGTTCGGCATCGGGACTGGGGCCGGGCCAGGGCGATGGCGGCCAAAGCTAGGACGGAATCTACCACCACGGGAAGGGGGTCCCTGGCCTTCAGGGTTATGGCGGAATTGAGATGCCGAAGGGCCTGTAACTTTACGGTTCTTCCTCGAGGTCACGCTCATCATGTCGAAGTTGTCGGGATCGATCGTAGGAGCGCCTGATGGCATGGGATCAATGTAGTCATCATCGTCGTCATCATCGTCGAAGGCTTGCTGGCTGTTGCGCATCGGGTGCGGGCCACGCCTGTGAGGGCCGGGCGGAGGACCCCTCCGTGGCCGCATCTCCTGGTCTCGGTATGCAAGCTCTCGCTGGCGCATCTGCAACTCGCGTTCGCGGAGAGCCATCTCGTCCCCACCCAGGGAGGGCTCTTGTCCTTCAGGGATATCGTCGTAGAGCACCAGGTGCGAGAATTCTTCCAAGTCATTGGCATCCATTGACCCGCGGCGTGACGGCGCTCTCGAACCACCTCCGCCGTTCATGTGGGACGGGGGTCGGCCGTAGCTGCCAGGTGGCGGCCCGTTCATGGAGGGTGGAGGTCCCCGGCGCATGCCCGGGGGTTGATTGAAATTGGAAGAGTTTCTCCCGCGAGGCTGTCGCGGTGGGCCACCTGGAGGCGGCATACCACCCATCATCGGACGGTGGCTGTTTTGGGACGGTGCGCGGGGGACAGGGGATGACGTGGCGGTAGGAGAGCCCGGAGGGTGGAGGGTGTTCGTATCGCCAGCCTTGGGCCGGTTGCGATTGACGATGTTGAGGTTGTGAAGAATAGCATACAGCGTTTCGATGCGAGGGACCGGGATCGACGAGTCGCGGGCTAGTTTTATAGGGGATCCAAGATATGTCTCAACCTCCATTGGTCGCCTCGCCACGTAGTCCTGCCACATAATGCTCTCGGTGCTGTTTTGCTTCGTCATGTCGTCGATTAATTTCTGCTTGAAGTCCGGGGCGAACTTGCACTTGTTGGCTTCGGCTAGTTGTAATAGTTCGCCCATGACGCCATGGACCATGTCCTTGACGCCGACCTTGTCGAGCAAAGTCGCGTGGTTTGGTGTGTCAAAGATGACGCTAATGGGATGGAACGAAATAGGACTGCGAGGAATTCATCAGTACCGCCCCAGTACCAATTGGCTCGGAGGTCTGTGCTACTTACCCTATTACTCGCTCGAACTGCTCCTGGCGAATGTTGTGTGACATCTTGCAGTTGACCTGCCCAGTGCTCAAAGTCATGGCCAGGGCTTGAGCCATGTCTTCTTGTATTCCACGGGGAATCGTGCTGTTCGTGTTCGCAGGACCAACCCACATGTCGGTCGAACCTTTATGCTCGAACTCACTCTGCCCAAGCTGCGAGAGCTCGGCACCGCAGACCAGAGATAGGACCACATTGGTTGGAAATCGCTCTTCGACGGCGGCTTCGACTCCGAGGTTGTGGGTTGTGTTGATGAGGATGCAGGTATGCTGCGGGGTGACGACGGAGTCGATAACAGAGGCCAAATCGTAGACGTCGGGCAGGGCTTTCACGCAGAGCACAACGTAGTCGAATGGGCCTTCTCGGCTACCAGCAGCGTCTTCGGGGTTTCGCACAACTGAGGATTGGTGGATTAGCGCATGGGGGGCAAACGGCGGGCTGGATTGGGGTATATATCCTACCACGTCGAGGCTTGAATCGCTCGTTGCCAAAACTTTGGGACCTGGTAACCAATGGTTAGAGCCTCCGAGGTCTGGGTTGACTTGGTTGACTTGACTTACTTGAACGATATGCCATATTGCGAGACGTGCTCATACCCGGACTTCCAGACCAACGTCACGTCACAGGCATTGGTTGCTTGAAGCCTCCATGACAAGAATGCAGAGACAGGGTTGCCGCCGACTGAGCAGATGTGCATTAGCTCGCTGTTGTCCATTTGAACAAGAATAAAGACTGCGGGTTTGCTTCGAGAGCAATCCCACTCAGCGCCGTTCCGCAGCGAGGCCAGCAAGTAAGAAATCAGACACGTCGGTCAAGTGAATGCGCGGCGACGCAGGAAACGACGGGAGCAGGACTGAAAAGGGATCGTTTCAAGCTTGGCGTTCCGCCTGGACACTGAAGGCGCAGGCAAGGCACAAGAGAGCGGCTGCTATCTTGTGAAACTGAGGAAAGGTTTGGGAATGGTGGGGTCTGGGCATGCGAAAGTAAAGCCGGGAAAGAAGGACGAACCTGAGAGGATCCTGAGTCGGGGCGGCATTGGCGCCATGGTTTCTGGAGCACTAGTAGGTAACAGGGAATGGCGGGCGGAGCAAGTTGCTTGAGGTTGTATCCGTAGAGAAGCAGTGGAGCTTGGCTCTCACGATGGTCGACTGGCGTCGTTCCACAACGCGAGCGGGAGCTCCGGCCTATAATTTAGGCTGAGCGATCTCCAACAATGTTGGGCGAGATGTCCAGTCGCCGTTGACCGTTGGGCCGTCCTTCTTTATTCGGGAGCGAAGTCAATTCGAGATTCTCGTCGATTGAGTTTGGGCAAGTCTGAAACGCCAACCCCGTCTAGTTCTGCACGATCGACTCGACTGGACACAGGGACGAGGAAAGCGAGCGGTTGCGTATTGGTGATCGGAGTCGGTTGATCGGCGTGAACCCTGGAGCCTTGACAGGCGGGCTGGCGTCGTATCGTCAAAAGCAACAAATCGAACGGCAGGAAATGTGGTGGATGGGAGCGTTGGCGGCGTCTCTGGTGGCCCTAGAGCAAGGTTTGGGAGATCGATGGGAGAAGCACGCCGGCCAAGATGGGAGGATAATAGTGGGAGCTTTCCGTGACTGATGGTTGGCCGACGTGAGACGTGGAACAGGAGAGTGCCCGGGTGGTACGGATACGGCGGTAGGGACCTGGTTGGGTTCAGGACTTGCAGGGCGCTGCTGTGATTGCCTGGATGCCTGCCCAGAACTGCCCGACCAGCAGGAATTGCAAGTCTCTTTCCGGGCTGCTCTAGCCACCCCTTGGGGTATCACAAAGGCCTGACGAGATTTTGAGTTCCAGCGCTACTCCGTACTCGTATTATTATTACTGCGCTGTGTACTCGCGCTCGTAGGTGTTGTGGCCCTGTGGGCGCTGCCCGTAGGATCAAGTTCGGGCACCTTTCGTTTCCACTCTTTCACCGGGTTGCCTTGGTTCTCAGGGACACTTCCAGAACGACGGCTCGTTGCGTTGGGTTGGTAATCACTCTCCAGTTTTCCCCAGATACCTCGATACAGCCATTGCCAGTTTGCGTTTGCCAATGGGGCAATATTCTCAGAAGGAGACTATTACTGAAATCTATCGACTTCGGAAACCGAGCCCTGTGAACGAGAAGATGCTGATGGTTGCGTGTTCGAGTTCAGGTACGAGAACGGCCTGGATGTGCGTGGCCGAAAACAGGCAGAAGTGTCTAGGGCTCCGGTGTGTGACAACGGTCAGTGGATACGCTGTCCACGTACATAGTACGTTATCCGAACTCCGTCCTAAGGTACCTGAGGTTGGCGATACTACTAATGCAATGCTCCTCTGAGAGCAGCGCGCGTCGGGTTTCTTGCGACTCGGGCACTCATGACTTGGCACATAAGGTACCTAAGCTCACTGAAGGTGGGATACGTGCCGACGACCGGCGAAAACGGATGCGAGTCAACACTAGGAAATGAGACAGTTCCAGGTTACCGATTGATGGAATTAGGCGCAATAAGTGAAGTGGTAGCAGTCAGACATCTCCTCGCAGTCTACGGGTAGAGGGATCTTCGGTATGCTTCCCCAAGCTGAGAGGTTTCGACGATGAGCTGGAAAATACTCAAATACTGTACGAGTACTCGAACTCGTAGGCAGTTCCCGGACCTTCAAGACAACTAGGTACATAGTAGTTAGAGGAAACAATTTTCCGTGGCTTTCGAGCCGGTCTTGGTCTTGGACACAATTCATCCCCTGAAGATCATCCCAAATCTGGAGACGACTACTCCGTACGATAGAGCTCAAAGCTCTCCATTGAAAGTGTTCGGCTTCGTCCGCTCCTAATCGCATGCAGGTGTGGGGGTACCAGTGGCATACGAATCAGTACTACACCTACACCTGCCGTCCTCCAACTGTCTCACATCCGCAACCCGGAGCCCTGCACACTACTCACAGTTGCAGCCCAAGAAAAACCTCCAGGGTCTGTTGAAGCTACGGCATAATATTAGTGTAAGTTCAGACGCAGGACGGAACCCCGTCATTGTTGCAGATCTCAAGGGACTCCTGGACAAGAGGAGGGGAAAATGTCCTCAATACCGGTTTCTTGAGCGCTACTACAATATATGTAAGGTAAGTACGTAGGTACTAAGGTATTACCAGGCAACAGGGCGACTTCTAATATTACGAGAAGAAGGATGGATGCTTGCTGCGGATACGAGGAAGGGGCGAAGTCAAGCCTGGGGAAGGTCCAGCGGGGGTAAAAAAGAAAGAGAGAAAAAAAGCGTCAACATGAAACAAGGTCCTTTAGCCAACGGCGTCGTCAACATCCGTATCAGTGTTATTGCCAGGCACAGCTCAGGGAAACTTCTCTCGTTCACAGATGACAGGCGCGACGTTCTCGAGGCGATTTGACAGCCTGTTATACCCGTACTCGTACATGCAGTTTACGACGAGGCCTTGGAGGCGGTTCGCTCTGGGCGGATCCCGGTCTACGTGAGTACTACCTCAGCCCTCAGCCACAGCCGACAAACAGCCAGTCTCGAGTCTCCTCCGCAACTCCCGTTGTCGATCACCGCACATCCGAATTCCTTGGCTGGCCCGATCTGCCAGAACGGATTTTTTTTTTTCAGAGAGACTTCTTCGAGAACCTACTCCATTGCGGAGCCAAGCACTTTCCCAGAAGTCTATCCAGACGTCGCAACCGCTTGCTGTACTATGTATACCGTCACCAACCCTACACGATGACCAGGGCGCGTACGAGTGATTATACTACGAACATCCAGACAATCCCCATCTCGTCCATCGCAGCTCAGCCAGGCAGGAGACGAGGCACGGATAGAAACCAAGGTCGACTTCCGAGCATGTGCAAAGGCTGTCGGGTCTCGTCGGCTGTCTAACCCCCCAAATCGTCGAGACATAACACTAAGCATGCCGCTTGCACCGTTGTACGGATTACGGCGTTACCTAGGGAGCCACTGGAACGGACGCCTATTGTCGCCAGAGGCACGGAGCTTTGCCCTAGTCCGAAGCTCTTCCCAAGTCCATGGCATTCCTCTAGTCTCAACCGTCTCTGGAGCAACCCATTCCAATCGTCATGCTGTCCAGCCACCTCCAACAGATGGCAGCAGAACCCGCGTCTGTTGTTGCTGTTAAACAGCCAGCTTCTCAAGTTCCGAAATCCCCCATTCAATTAAGATGCGGTTTTGGGGATCTGCGAATTAACCAGCATCACCCCCCTGCAAATTTTATTCTTATCCCCTGCTGCCAGCGACCACTCACCACCCACCAACCCACAGTTCCAGAACGAGCCAGAGCCCGTCCACCCACCCGGTGTCCGGCTTCTCCATGTCCGCGTTGCGCTAAGGACGCCGGAGGGGCCAACACCCTATTAAGCCTTTACTTCGATCCCGGAATTCAGAAGCCAGCGTCAGGTACGAACACACGCGGTGCGAAGTCACATACTCCGCACTTGGTGCTAGATCCATACTTTCCCACAGAGAGTCGTCTACATTACTAGACAGAACACCAGCGGCCAGTAGGGTTTAACCACACCGTTGTGCCACAGTTGCTCATTCCAAAATTCATCAGCCAATCTGGCATCACGACCATCTACTGGTATACTTAGTAGTACGTGGTACGTAGTACGGAGTATTACCTAGTAAAATGTCAAACTGAACGGTCGGCAAGATCCACTGTATCATGCTATTTACGGCCCGAGGCAGAGAGATGCTTGGATGCCTTGCGATCAGTGACGTTGCCTCCACTCTCTGAAAACTTGGAAGCGGAAATTGGCATCCCCCAGGCGCTCAACACCCTTTGGCTCTTGGGCACGCGCCTTCCTTCGGGCTGATGGGCTGTGCAATAAGCGAGAGACGATCATTTAATATCATATGTATGATGATGATAGTATAATGATTGAAGAAGGCCCTCGGTGCTTTTCGATCCTGGCAAACTCTAGGAGGCAGCCAACAGACCAACACAGCGAAAGGGATCAACGATCGGATAGACAAGGCGCCGTTTATACCCATGTCTACGAAGCAGTACTGAGAATTCGGATCGCAACCCAGCAAGCGCTGGAGGTTACTACAGTGGGTTGGAACTTCGGGGTGACCCGTTCTTTGTCGTCGGTTGCATAGCCATTTTCCGCGTGCAAATTGATGCAAGTCAGCAGCTCTTGATTGTTCAGCAACTTGTACCCACAAGATTCCGGGACGTCCGTAGACCCAGCCCATGTTTGCTCCAAATCCCACACTCAGGTATCTAGGTATTCTACATACCCAACGCCCGCTAGCCTTTAGTTCAATAGTATTCTAGCGTTCAGCCATTGCTCCCTTTTTCGTCAGTCTTCAGGCCCCATGCGAATCCGAACCCAACTCTCAGCCCTTTGACAGCTCACAGGCCACGCGAAGTGGCTGACCGTTGAGAACGTGGGAGCATCGAGACCAATCAACTTGTCTAGTCACTCCGTGACTCCTCTATTGGTGCCGTTGCAACTCTATTACCATAGTATTATTATAATACTGTTGACTAGATGCCATTACTATGTATGTACCTTATGCAACTGTGGGTGGCTGCAGGCAAATTTTCCTTGGGCGTCTTGCTCATGATTTGGTTGGTCTCCCCAACTGCCGCCAGCCTTATGCGTTTCCCTGGTCCGGATCGCGATGGCCCCGGTAGCCTCGAAGTCTATCAAGCTCATTTACCCTTTCTGGATTTCCATGTCATCTTCAAAGGCAAATCGGTGAGCTCACAACACCAATCGAGCTTCCGCTTGACCTATACGGACGGATACGCTTCGTGCTTCCTCGTGGGGCTCTCATCTCCATTAACTTGCCTAGCAAGGGCATCCGCATTGGACCATGTGGCTTTTCATCCTGTGAGCTTGCGTGGACTCTGAGGAGTGGGCTTTGGGAAGTCATGAACAACCCAAGCGGATATGTTTCTTCTCTGCTAGCAGGGGGGCATGATGTTCGCCGGACCTTTTACACCGGTTGGCAAGCCAGCCTTTGGAACTGCCTGGCTTCGATGTGGAGCTCGATGCTCAACTGGCCATTTGCAATGTGCCGTTGCCAGTGGGAACCTTCCCAGGTGCCGAAGATGGGAAACCCCAGATTCCGTTGCTGGGGGTGGGAAACTACCATAGTATTGAATGTGTGAGTGTGAAGAGATTTCTATCGCCGCCCGAGTGGTCTATCATGTCTATCTTGAAAGCCAAGCCCCGTGGGGGATGCAACTCGCTAGGCTTGTCAAATGCGAAGTGACACGTTCTTGCTAGAGTTCCAACCTGTTATCTCTTTATTCAAGTGTGCTTTATATGAAAATACCGGAGTATTCTTCAGCAGACTCGTGTTGTTAGATATGTCAAGACTATATACGATATTCAATTATGGATGTGTGAGGAAGCAGGTAGGTATCCGCAATACATGCGCTCGATAGTCGCGGCAAGTCGACATAAAATAATGATCCAGCCCTGTATGCATAAATTTCAAACTAGGGCTAGGTAATTAAATTATCAATGTCCATATGTCTATATCGAATGGCTGGAGTTGCTTGGATGGGACCATTGGTGTAGGGTAACGCATACTACCCCTGGTTTCGCTTCGAGTGTACCAGGCCATAGTGATGGATGCCTCAAAAATCGAGGAAAGAGGACCATTTAAACGACCCTAAGTTGGAATTGGGCCTCAAGATATCTTAAAAATGCTATAGATGTTGAGGTGGCTGTTAGCTTTGTTCGTACCTAGTTAGCTCATCGAAGCCCCCTGAAAGTCCTCGCATCTATCACAATGTGAGATCTCCACCACTTGACGGGTGTATTATACAAATTCTAAAACTAATCACAAAATAAAGACGCGTTAGAGATGAGATATTCTACAGACCGATAATATACGCACCTGGTCGGTGTCGTGGGGCCATCTGAACAACGCATCGCTCTACTCCCATGACCTGACGTTTTGTTTGTTGCTTTCCTCTTCGCAGCCGACAGGAAAACTAGGCGAAGACTGTTGAAAAAACTTAAGAGAGCGTAAAACTTTTCCTGGGGAGTGAAGCCGTCTTGGGTTTGCCCAGGTCCGAAGTGTTTATGACGAACTCGGAGATTAATGTTACGAGGGCACATGGCTAACACCACGCTCATTTCCATATCTTTTTACAGCACTGCCGGAAATGATTCCGGTAATCAATATTTCACAGTAAAAGTGATACTTACCAGGGCAAAAAAAGAGATATTCCCATTCGCTCTCATGAGCGGGAGAGTCGTCCTATGAAGTAGCTCTATGCATCGAAAAGGGCGGCGCGCATCATCTCTAGGGGATACATGGAAATAAAGAGTAATAATTCAAACACCGGAATTTAGAGGATACCGGCATAATTTATGGGTAAAGTTTAGCACTGCTGACATCTAAAGTCCCTGCGGACAGTGACATTAGACTTGTCTCCAATGCAAACGCCCATCATAGGACAGCAATGTTATGCTCCCCTCTGAAGCTTCCGAGAGTTTAGAAAAACCTCCTCAAAGACAGCTCATCTGCCAATAAAAATTACGGAGGAAGTAGGAGGAGAAAGGGTTGCGAAGACTTTTTGATTCTACCTAGGCATCATACGTGCTGGCTTACACTGGCAGGCTCGGATTGTGGCTATTGGTACGGGGATGGTCTAGCTTTCGGCAAGTTTCGAGTATTATTATTTGGCTGTCTCTTTCACACAGTAAGAGTATATTTCTATATCGTGTACGCGGAGTTTGGCCTCATGGTCCTGTTGTCCGGATTGGAGGCATCTCTCTTTCATTTTCTCTGCCCTCTATCTGAAAACTCATCCGAAACACGAGGCAAACTATGCAACCTCGGAACACAAAGTTTGGGAAAATTCATGGTAAAGCACCGGGAATTAAGCCCATGGGGGTTTTTACCATGTCTTAGCAACTTGGTGTCTGGGTTAGTGCTGGGGTTGGCATGGTGCTCTTTACTAAGAGCAAGTGCGGCCCGTGCTGCTATCAGTACTCTCCTGCGCGACTGGGGCTGCTAGGGGCATGGAGAATAGGTATGCTCTTAATTTTATCTAAGCTATAGGATGGGAGTAGCCCTAGACTCTCTTAAAAAAATCGCTCCGTGATTGAAACCCGGGAGTTCAAGCCATCTACGTACCTGACCCAAGGTTGTGGTGTTTTGACAGACAGTGATAAGGAAAGTCCACCGCTTTCCGTTGCTAGGCCGCACCTTCTAACGCCTTCTCTCCGCGGTTGCCTCTAGCTGGGATGGTGGCATGGGAGAGATCTTTCCGTAGGGGCATAGGGCCATAGTCCGGGGAAGTGGCATGACATCACTTATACATGAAAAAGGGGGCTGCGCACGGAAGGAGCCATGTCGACCCAGTATGAATGATTAAGGTATACCCCATTTTTCCATTGAGGAACGCTAACAACCAAGGCCTTGATTGATTAGAAAGGCATTTTGATGATTTGGTCCCTGAGATTCAGTTGCGAATCCGGAATCAGGAACCATGACCGTCCGCACGGCACTGTATGTCGATCGGCGCGGGGCTCGGCGACGCCGACGGCCTTGGCCCCGTTGACTGAGCCGCAGCACCGCCGCAGCAAAGCTGTGCTTGCCAGCGGCATGCTTTTAGTGCTCTTTTTGGAGGGACATTACCGAGGCGCAGTCTAGTAGTTTCCTGCAGGGTCCTTGGCCCTCATGCCATTTCTAAGTCATTCCCCATGCTGGCCTTGTGACACCATCCCCGGCCCTTTGGGCTATGAGCCGCGGGGTGCAAGGGCATTGGGCAATGGCATCATTGGGTTGGTGTCAACGAAGGGTCACGAGATGTTGGCGGCACATCTCAACTTTGCCCGTCCTTGAAACAAACTACCCGATCAGAGAGGGCGCCGCTCCACTTTTGCCCGCCGGGAAGTTGGATCTCCCTCCTACTTATGCCCGCTGAAAGAATCTCGGACTCGATCTCGACACTCTCTGGATCAAATCAAAGCGCCCCGAGGTTGACTGTAATTTAACCACATTTCAAGGCAATCGAGGCTTGACGTTGCTGGACAACGACGAGGACGAGGCATAGCCATGATAGTCCCCGACAACCAGAGCGGCCCCTCCGAGGCCGGAGAGCCGTTGAATACGTTCTACTACTCCCCCTTCTCGCTATACTCGATCCTGGTTCGCTTCGCTTTCGAACTCGGTCAGTCTCGATACCCTGATACTTCACCGACTGTGAGGTTACGCCTGGTCAACCTCCAGGAGGAGGAGAATCTCACTGAAGAGTATCTCACCGTGAGCCCAAAGGGTCAAGTCAGTCATGATGTCGTGATGGTTGAGACTTTGCTGGTTCAGCGCTGAGACTCAACAGGTCCCCGTTCTAAGCTCCGCATCGGATTACGGCCCGGCCCAGATCCTAGAGGAGAGCCGTGACATCTTGGCTTGGCTGTGCAGCATCCAGCCCGAGCTGCTTCCCGGCCAGCACAGAGAGGATATCGAACCGCTCCTGGAGGCCTTCTTTGCCTTCCACGCCAAGCCATTAGCCGTCAGGGCAGAGGAGCGGAGCGGAGGGATCTCAAATAGGGCTGCGGCAATGCTCGAGAGAACGGACATCAGTGAGTCGCATCGGCGCTGCCTCGAAATCAAGAGTGTCTTGTACGTTGTCCAACAATGTATCTACTGTGTGGTATCGTCGTGAAGCTAACGAAGGGCATAAGTCACGACACGATACATGGGGGCTCACTAGATCCGGAGAACATCCAACGGGTTGAGGCCCGAGCGCGGATTTTCATCGATGGGTTGGTCAATTTGATCCAGCGTCAACATCAGGACGGGACAAGCCACGGGCAGTATATATTTGGCAGGGACCCGACTGTCCTGGACGCTGTGGCGACGGCGCTGTTGGCGCGCTTGATGGACATGCACCGGAACGACCTCCTGGACGACACATTGCGGAGCTACGCTCTCGGAGTCTTGGGGACAGATGAGTGGCGCAAGACCACACAAGGGAGGCCGACGATCTATGATGACTCCCTAGGAAAGGTTGCGGATATGAAGCTGTTCTGACGGGCATGGCTGTAGAGCGCTACCGATAGCTTCAGAGGCGGTGGTGACACGAGGGGCACTGAGAGGGCGCTTGTTCTTGCTCGTGCCCGTTTTCATGTATGTATGGAAAGACTACCGTAGTTAGCACCAATATTTGCCCAGCTCAGCTGGGTGATGTGCATGAAGCTTTGAGAAGCTGGATGGTAATAGTATTTAATACCGGTCCCAGGAAAAGGGGCCAAGATCCACTGGATGTCGCAGGTTTTCCCCGTTCTCGACCGGGGCGGGTTGTCAACGGGGGTTGTCGTATGATGCCCAGAGCCCTTCATCCTGTAGCCTGGATGTCTGGAGTTCTTGGACATCAATCACCTCGCAATTGGCTCTGAATGGCGGAATCGCTATGTGCTTAGTGCATCGGCAATTGCTGAGTGAGCAAAAAACTAAAGGTTGAAGGGCTGAAGGGCAAATGGTGTTGCGTGCTTGCGTGCTTGCGTGAAAGGCCGTGGTGGGTGGGTGATGGCAGATGCTCGCACAGAACACCCGTTGACGACTGTGGCCAAGGCGCCCTTTATTGGCCCGTGGCCTCTTGGCCTACAGCCACAGAATCTTGGGGGGTGGATGGCTCCTGTCGTACCCTGTCATGAGGAACAGTAAAAGGGGAGATGAGGTCGACCACGATGGGGAGCGCCCAGCGAAGGCGGGTGCGCGAGGAGGAGAGAGGAATGCGTCGGCAGACGACGGCAGTGGTCTTGTCAAAATTCAAAAGGACCTGGAAGGAATTGAGAAGTGCCGCCGCTCAGCATCGGTATGAGCTGCCGCAAAAGTGCCATCATGGGACAGGCCAGCGAGCCCACAGGCCACAGGAAGGTTGTAGGTAAACGGCGACAACCGTGCGTTGGGGGGGATGGCCGATCAAGCCTCCAGCTCCATCCCCCCGCGCAGACCGACGCCCATCCTCGAAAGCTGAATGGTGACAGTGATGCCCTCTACACCCCCTTAGGCAGGTGCCCTGCACTAGCAACCACACCACTCCCATAGGACGACAGTGATAAGCCCCCGGCCCGCCAAATTCGCACACATTCGCACGCGCACCGCATTCCACGGCACCCCATAAGGGGCCCCGCAGCGCAGCCCATGGCCGCCGTGCCCTGTGCAAGCCTGGGCCACCTGGTCCCAATCTGCCCGGGGGCTGGCAATCGACCAGAAACCGAGCCAAGCCAGTCCGGGAAACCCCAAAGATCCAGAAACCCCCTCGCTGTTGCAGGCGCAGGCGTCCACAGCGTCTCTCAACTTTCGGGACCTGGGCTCCTCCTCCCTATGCCTCGAGCAGCAGCGACGATAACGCCGACGACGACGACGACGAGAGCCCGCGCCAACGCCGACAAGTCGACGCCCCGACGCGAGGCGACGACGACGACGACGACCACAACAGCGACGACAGGACCCGAGCGTACCCATTGAGGAGCCGCACACTGTCTGGCTGCCCGCCATGGCCGTCCCAGCAATCTTCCGCAAGCGCCATGAGACGGAGGAGATCACGCCCATCTCCGGGCCCGTCGAGGCTGAGGCGTCGGGCGTGGACACCCTCAAGCATCTCCAGCAGTTTGAGAAGGCGCACAAGCTGGACCCCAACATGCCCATGGACGAGCTGAACGATGTCGACGCCGCCATCGCTACTGGCAATGCCGAGAAGGGCATCGAGATCGAGCATGCCCTCATGGAGGACAACAGCCCATATCCAGAGGTACGTTTCTCCATTCGCGAGCCTGAGACCCGGAATGGGAGGGTTGACCATTTGCTAGGTGAGAGCTGTCGTGCGCAACTACGATGTCGATGTGCCCGCCAACACTATCCGTGCCTGGGTCATTGGTCTGATCCTTTGCACCATTGGTTCTGGCGTAAACATGCTCTTCTCGCTGCGGAACCCCAGTGTCGCCATCACGACCTATGTGATCCAGCTTATCTCCTATCCTATCGGGCTGGCCTGGGATTTTGTCATGCCTGATAGGGAGTGGAATCTGTTCGGTCTGAAGTTCAATCTTCGGCCTGGCAAGTTCAACTACAAGGAGCACGTGGTGATCGTGGCCATGTCGAATGTAGGTTATTAGCCTTCCCACCATCTCGGCTACTCAGCTGCTCACAACCGTTTAGGCTGCGTATGGCGGCGGCACCCTATATGCCACTGATGTCATCTTGGCCCAGAAACTCTTCTACGGCCAGGATTTTGGCTGGGCCTTCCAGCTGCTCTTCGGCATCAGCACCTTGTGCACTGGTTACGGCCTCGCGGGTCTTGCTCGCCGCTTTCTGGTCTGGCCTGCAGCCATGATCTGGCCCGCTGACCTGGTCAACTGCGCTCTCTTCTACACCCTCCACGACCACTCTCGCTCCGACCCGACCAAGACCAATGGCTGGAAGATTGGGCGATACAAGCTGTTCCTCATCGTGGGAGGTGCTTCCTTTTTCTACTACTGGTTTCCCGGTTGGATCTTCCAGGGCCTGTCCTACTTCACCTGGATCTGCTGGATCGCCCCCAACAATGTCATTATCAACAAGCTGTTCGGCGGCACCAGTGGCTACGGCCTTATGCCCATCTCATTCGATTGGACTGTTATCAGCGGCTTCTTGGGCTCACCCCTGATTTTCCCTTTCCATGCCATTACCAACGTCTTAGGCGGCATCATCGTCGTTTTTGTCTTCATTTCCATGGGTGTCCACTTTAGTGGCACCTGGTATGCCGAGTACTTCCCAGTCCAGTCACCCGAGTCCTACGACAACACGGGCGCTGTTTACAATGTCACTCGAATTCTCGATGCCAACAACCACTTCAACGAGACGGCATACAAGGAGTATTCGCCCTTGTATCTCTCCACGCAGTTCGCCCTAGCCTACGGTCTCTCGTTTGCTGCTGTGTCGGCCGTCGTTATCCACGTCGCCTTGTACCACGGCAAGGATATTTGGAATCAATTTAAGATGGCTCGTCACCAGGAGGACGATGTCCACATGCGGCTGATGAAGAAGTACCGTGATGCTGAGGACTGGTGGTATGGAGGTACGTATCGCTTGCCTCCCCAAGCTCATTTACTATCCATCTTACTGACATCTGATATAGCGCTCTTGGTCGTGATGGTGGCCATCTCCTTTGGAGTTGTCGCTGGATGGCCCACTAGCTTCCCCGTCTGGGCCTACATTGTCTGCATGCTAATGCCCATCATCTGGCTCGTTCCCATCGGCCTCATCCAGGGTATAACCAACGTCCAGCTTGGCCTCAATGTGCTCACCGAGTTTGTCATTGGTTACATGGTCCCTGGCCGACCACTTGCCATGATGATGTTCAAGACGTACGGCTACATCTGCATGGCGCAGGCACTGTACTTTGCACAAGACCTCAAACTCGGTCACTACATGAAAGTACCCCCGCGCGTCATGTTCTCCTCGCAAGTCATTGCCTCGATCTGGTCAGCCATTATTCAAGTGGCCGTGATGAACTGGGCACTGGCAAAGATCCCCGACGTCTGCTCTGCGGACCAGGCAAACAGCTACACGTGCCCCGGAAGCCGCGTCTTCTACACAGCATCCGTTATCTGGGGCGCTATTGGTCCTGCTCGTATCTTTAGCGGAAAGGCCCTTTACTCATCACTGCAGTGGTTCTGGCTTGTTGGCGCGGCGACGCCCATTGTGACCTGGCTCCTTGCCCGCCGGTGGCCCAAGTCTCTCTGGCGCTATGTCAACACACCTGTCATCTTTGGTGGCGCTGGATTGCTGCCTCCCGCGACCGTGTACATTTACTTGTGCTGGGCCATGGTGGGCATCGTCTTCAACTACTTCATCAAGCGGCGGTACACCGGCTGGTGGCTCCAGTACAACTATATTGTGTCGGCTGCGCTCGACTGCGGTCTCTTCATGTGTACACTCCTCATCTTCTTCACGCTGTACCTTACTGAGACGGCCCCTCCTCGCTGGTGGGGGAATGAGGGTGCCACGAAGACGCTGGACCACGCGTTCCTCGCTGTGGGTAAAACCGTTGGGCCTGGCGAGACCTTTGGGCCAACGGAATGGCCGTGAAGGAATGAATAGACGGCAGGAGGGGGATGGGAGATTATGTACATATGTTTTGGGGCTCAGCATAGCGGAGTTTTGGCGAATGCTTTCTTAATCGGGTTCATGAGTTGGGATATGATTTTTGCGGATACTACTGGTGATGAATTTTTAGGGGGAATTACGAATCAGATGAACAGAACCTTACAATTTCGAGACCATTCAGGTTTGAACTGAAAACCCCTAGAAATGCCATTACTAGTTGCGAGTGTTTGTCGTACGCCGTCGGATCTTGAACGGCTCCTGGAGGTTTGGGTGGGCGTGCCAAGACTATCACGTGGGGGAGGGGGTTCCATAATCACGTGACCTCTCATTGGCCGCCCCACCCACCGAAACTGCCGCAGCACACGAAATTAGGGCTCGCAACTCGTTCAGACCACCAAAAAAGCCCAGGCAAAGCGAGAATTTCCTGATCGTCATCCAACACTAACCCCCAAGCACAACAGTCAAGATGAGTACGTCGCCAGTCCCCTTCGGCCGTCCTGCGCGCGCGAAATGGGAGAATTGCTGCTCCTTTTTTAATTTCCTGCGACTCGGACGGCCGTCACCGAGAATTGGAAGCGAGGGATGAGACTGACAGGGTGCTACAGCGAAGGGTACCTCCAGCTTCGGTAAGCGTCACAACAAGACGCACACGCTCTGCCGACGATGCGGTTAGTTATCCTCCCAACCTACCGGCAATGGCTTCGCGAGACGGAACGACGGCGGCACATTTCTACGACGACGGATTCGGGCTCTGCGAAGCTGTGGCCTCTTTGGCGGGAACGATTTTTTGCTGACGGGGACATACTTTTTTAGGACGTCGTTCGTACCACGTCCAGAAGTCGGAGTGCTCCTCTTGCGGCTTCCCCGCTGCTAAGACCCGGAAGTGTATGTCAACATCCTCTTGGACGATGGAGGGCGAACCTCCTTGACGATGGGACATGGCAACTGACCAACGACACAAACAGTCAACTGGAGCGAGAAGGCCAAGCGGAGAAAGACTGTCGGCACCGGCCGCATGCGCTACCTGAAGGACGTCTCGCGCCGTTTCAAGAATGGCTTCCAGGAGGGCCAGCCCAAGAACGCCCGCAACACCAAGATCATGGCCAAGACCTCCTCCTAAACTCGACCTCGACCAAACCCACACGACTGGAACCGAACAACCCCTTAACGACAACCCAATGACAAACTTCTTTCCATGACGGCAAAGTCGAGTTAAGAAAAAAAGAGGAAAATTGCAAGGGCATCGCGTGATCTTGGAGCGAGAGATGGAGTGGACGGACAGTGGCAGCGGATGGTGATGGCCTGGGAACGGATCAAGGGCTGGAGCATGGGGATCAACGGTGTTCATTTTTTGCGGCGAGAGCAAGGCATATGAAGACTTGTTTCTTTGCTTTTCACCTCTTTTGCGGGGTGCGAGATTCCATAGGGCTTCGGCTTTCACAGACGGCTGGAATGGCATCTTGGTTCTGCAAATTCTTGGCTACCCTCGCTCTGGCGCATGTGGGCGTAACGTTCCGAGCGCGATAATATTTCAAGGATATATTATTGACCCCCCTACCTAGGTACTTGCGTGTCGCCCCGGCTTCCGAACCTCCAGACGGGGTGTGCCCGCACTTGTCTGTAGTATATAATCTGATCACTCACAAACCACCCGACTCTTTGTCTCCTCACGTCCCTCTCTCAAACACCTTCACGCTCCCGTCCCCGGCCACGTAGTACAGATACTCCCTCCCCTCGTCCTCCAGGGGGCCCGTGATCCTCAGCACACCGCTCACGTCCCTGGCGGTGCCCGTGTCCAGCATCCGCAGCGCCAGCACCCGGCCCGCCGCGTGCGCCTGCCCGACCACCAGCGCCGCATGCTCACGTTCCAGCGTAGTGGCCTGCGCGTGCAAGAGCGGGTCGTCGGCCGAGAGGGTGATGACTGTCGAGTGGACTCTCTGTAGGAAATAGACGTGTTAGTTCGTAGTTGTATGTACATAATGTTGGATTCGGGAGGGGGTGGTACTGACCTCGCGGAGGGAGAGTAGCATAGCGGAGAGAGACGTGCTTGTGACATCCTCACCCGACGCTGCGAGGAGCGCATCCAGCTGGTCGATGATGAGGACCTTGGTCCCCGTCCGCACGTCGCCCAGCGCCGCCTCCAGCTCACTCCTCACATGGTCGGTGCCGCTGCTCCTCAGCGTCCTATCGCTCCCGGTACCTGGCGCCCCCGTGAACAGCCCCGAGAGTCCGTCCACAAAGGTGAAGTGCCCATTCCTCCCCATGGCGTCGAGATCCAATCCCTTGATTGTCTTGTGTTAGCCTTGTTGCTGCATGCCTAGATAGGAAAAAAAAAGTTGCCTCCATGAGGGCTATGTTGAGGCCATGTTGAGAGAGCGGAAACTAAACTCACCAGTCTGCCTGCGCCCTCACGCCAAAACACCCCGTCCCTCATGAAACTGACCAGCACAACGCCGACGTCCTTATTCTCCCCAGTCGATGATGATTTGAGGTATGAGTACAGGTACCGCAGCACCAGCCAGTTGGAGCTCGCACCGAGGACGCTCGTTAGCAAGACCAGCGACGCCTCGGGCGGCAAGGCCAGGTACGGCTCCAGGAAGGGAGGTATCCTTGTGGACATGGCGGCACTGTTTGGCTCCTCTCGGATTTATTACACGGTAAAAGTTTTCTCACGGGCGGTTGGGATGCGTCGTCGTTGTGCTAGGCGATTTGAGTGAGACGGACCAGAAGCGTATTGAGTGGTATGTGGGGTGCGTTGTGTGAGGTTTTCTATCTTACGAATTTGGCTTCAAGCCATCCTACCCCACAACGTTGTAAGTTAAATATCAGCAGCATTCTATCAGTCTCAAATCTATAAGGAAACTCCTACGTGAGATATGAGACCACAAAACCAAAACTATGCTTTCACTGTTATGCCCATCTCGATTGGGGAACTGACTGATCGAAAACTATCCTCTCACTAGAATATCACGAGGACGAGATGCGAGGACAGACCTAATAGTCACGAACTGCACCACCAAACCCCCACAGTCAAGCGTGTTCAAATAGTCATCCAATCTAATATTCGTCAAAGCTATGCATGCTGTTCTAACTATATCCCAAGTCAAATCCAACAATCAAAACTCCGTATATGTCTGATGCTGCCATATATCTTGAATGCAAGTCTCGCTCGTCATGCTCGGCCGATATGTATCCAGTGAATGCAATCCAAAAAAAAAAAAAAAAAAAAGAAAAGAAGAAAAAACCAATGCCATCACAGAAGTTGCCACACTGTACCGTGCTGCCAGATCCTGGGTGAACAGAAATACTCCCTCTCATCGTCTCGCTGTTCCCCTCCAGCTCCCACAAAAGCACTTAGAACTTCTCCATAAGGTTCTTCCTCACTGTCCACATGCGAGCCCTCTTTCCGTAAATATACATGGGGATTGTAAAAAGCATCAGGATAAGCTGAATGATACCGATCCAAATATATACCATCTTGGGCCCGTCGTCAGCCATCCAGTGGGACACAAAGAGGCTGAAAACGAGGCCATGGAGGACGTTTTTGGTAAAGTTAAGCGTCACCAACGCCTCGCCGGCATACTGCCGATAGCTGTCCACGCAAAAGGTAATAGATGTCGTCGAGCCTAGCGAGCAGCCAAAGGAAATGACGCCAAAGAAGATGGTTGGAACCATCCAATGGTCCTTCTGCTCTGCAGACCATCCAAAACCCATGAGCCCTATGCAAGTCGTGACAAGGACGGGTGCTGCCATGACAAGGCGGAACTCTGGTTCGTACATGCCTCCATTTCGTCGAGACATTGCCTTCACGATGATGTCGCTGATCTTGCCCGCCACGCCGGTTCCAAGAATACCGCCTATGAAGGGAGAGATGTATACCAGGCCGGTTTGGAGGGCACTGAAATTATAGATCGTAGGGTCGCGGTAGATAATAGCCATAGTCTCGGAAATAACGATCAACCAGCCAATCGAGCAAGCATACACAATCGACGACCAGAGAACGGCCGGGTAGGCGAATAAGATAAACGGCCTGATCATGACCTTGAGCCACCTATCGCTATTAAGGCGGCCATGGTACGGCTTGAGTTGCTGAGTGAAGGACCTGGCTGGCTGCTGCCGGAGGTTATGAGTGTAGGCTTTAACCTTGGGGGGAGCGCGAAGCTCGGATGCAGGAATCCTCTCGTTATCTAAGTTGGGCCCGTTGTAGAAATAGTCGACGTTGGATATGCTGTTGCGGGCACTGGAAAAGGGCGACTCTGCTCTTGTGCCATCAATACTCTGGTGTGAGCGAGGGGTTCCATGGGTTACGTCCTGTTCCCCATGAGAGGCAGCTTGTTGAGCCTCGATCGTAGGCACCTTCTTTCCCGCAATGATAGGCTCGCTATTAGAAGTCATATGATGTTCCCGAAACGCGTCAGATGAACTCATGGGCTTTTCCGAGTGGGGTTGATCACTCGGCCCAGCTGCGTCTACAAAACCAACATGATGGCCCTTATGAGGCTCGTGACCAGGACTCCGGGGTGTCTGATCACCATCGCGGCTTTTCTCAGGCATGGCTTCATTTTGAATAGGATCGCCACCGGCTATGGCGGGGGCAAACCCAACGTGGAGGTCCTTGGCTCGTGCCTCTGCCCCTCGTGAATGGGGCCTCTCAGCATCATCTTCCGTTCTTGTCGGGACTGGAACTGGTGTTTTCGGTGTCCGAGCACCATGGCGAGATGACAAACGGCGAAGAAAGCTTGGCCTCTTGCGAGGCTTTCGAGTTGGGGTTCTGTCCCAAAAAGTCTCAGGAACGAACAAGAAAAGAAGGATCCCACAAAGAGCCACAATCATGGCAACGATCCTAGAAATATGTTAGCTTGAAAACCACCAATATCATACTCATATAGACTCACCAGAAGGTCCAACGCCACCCGAAGCGTCCGATAACGGCGGCACTGACCAACGGAACCAAGTTCTTACCCCCTAGTAATAACAGCGTATAGATACCAATTCTATAGGCACGCTCGTGGAGGAAGAAGATCTCGGCAATAGTCGCTGATGGCAGACACTCTACAGGGCTAACAGCAATACCTTGGAAGACCCGAGCCGCCAACAGAGAGTTGAAGTTTGGGGAAAAACCAGCCCACAAACTTGTCGCAATAAAAATGATGGCACTGAAGAGATATACTGGGCGTTTGCCAAACAGGATGGCCGTAGGGGAGAATATGACAGATCCTATACCTAAACCCATCATGTAGAGCCCGGTAGTCAATGCTACAGTCTCAGTTTCGATGTGATAATCTTCAGCAACATCCGTAAACCCTGCAGCAATAAGAGGAGTGATTCCGCCTCCAATCATGCAGTAGATTCCCAGAGACAACAATGCGCTATCCCGTCTCCAGGTGGGCCAGTTGAGGGGATCATTAGCGGAGTCGTCTGGCTGAGGCTCGAGAATAATTTGCCCATCGTCCGTTTTCTTCTTTTCCTCTCCGTCATCGTTAAGAGCCGGTGGAGGAGGGCCAGGCTTCATCATAGGTGCAGAAGACGTGGGGACAGAAGACGTGGGCTCAGATGAGCCGGCAGCGTTGGAGCTGCCAGGGGACTGTGGAATGCGAGTACCCCCCGGGGTCGTGGGAATGTCGACCGGAAAGCCGGCTGGAATAGAAGAATGAGAGGTTCTGGCGTGGACATTTCGCAGGCCTAGCGGCTCGTTGCGATGCGCAGCGAGAAGAAGAACAGATCCTTGAGCAAGGTTAGTATCATTTTTACGGGTGTGCTGGGTGAGAGCCATACCAGGAACTTCGACCGTCTTAGGGTCGTTGAGTACACCCATACTCCATGTTGGAGGCCTAGGCCGTCCACCCTCATCTTCACTGTGTTGCTCCTGGGAGCCGGGGCGAGTCCGGAAGAGATTCCCTAGGCCGAAGCGCCGGGGCTTTTCTGGGCCCCCTGGCTTCTCTGACACCATGGTGCCCGATTGTGGCGGGAAAGCCGTGTCGAGCAAGTGACGATCTTATCGCAGTAGGTCCGACTCAAGGACGGGAATGGACTTTGGAGGCAAAGTGTTGTCTTATGTCTCGTGCAACAAGAAGAAGTGTCTTTTGGCAGCACAAATCCAGTGAGAAACAGACGAGCCAAAATATAGTCGTATCGAGAAACTAAGGTGATGAGATTCCTAGGGATATAGGGTTGGCCGTCCAGGGTGATTTCGCAGTGGTGAATACTCCTAGAAGATATCGAGATAAAAGGGTTCAATCGGAGGTTTTCGATGGACAAAGTGGTGCGTAGTCCAGAGGTGGTGGGGTGATGTGATTGAGTCCAGGTGGCCGAACTTGAAGTTTGAGTTTGCAAGTTTGGTACCTGACGTCGTGGGTCGTGGGTGACGATGGTTGGGGGAAGGCGCAACCGTTCTTGAATCTTCCTTACCATGAAATCATACGCCACCTGCTGCTAGTCGTCACCAAAAAAGTGGAAGCAACGGACGAAGGGGGAGTCCAGGACAAGCGGGAGGGAAGGCAAAAGAAGGAGCAAGCCCCGTCTTGCACCACGTTGACGCCAGATCTCAACGGAAGCGACCTGAGGAGACCGAGGACAAGATAAAGGTCCTTCCTCCAAGTCCCTAAAGCCTTGGCACCTAGACCTGCGCCTGGACCCCGCCGAACAGCCCCACGTGGAGACGACCTTAAAACGCGCCGGCGGGCGATAGAGGGAGATGGGATGAAGAAGGCGGAGGACTGGGGGAGTCCTTGGGACGATGATGTTGGGAGGAACGACTCATGACCGGACACACGGCCATGCATCCAATATATGCCCCGTGCCCCTATGCCCCCGATGACATTCCCTGGCAACCAAGCTGAACGAGTGAGGTTGGACGGATGAGCTTGTGCGGGCACTCGCTAGCCTCGCTACGACGATCTATCTCCCTCGAGGCCAATCCCAGCGCGAGCCAAATCCCCATCCCCAACTGCTGACCCTGCACAATGACGCCGCTGTGCCTTTGTCGATAGGCGGCTCTGCCTTATTAGGGAATACCCTAATATCTGCACGCCACTGCACGGGGGTCGCCGGTACTGTGTAATGCGCTGCAAATGGCACCATTGGACATTGGACGAAACGCCACCCGACGTAAAAGCGCCCAAGAAGGCACCGGGACAATTTGTGCAACCTCGGACACATACTTCGTGCGGGAAGATACGAGTTCCCGTTGAACCGAGCGTCTTTCCCCCAATATCCGAGACAGCGACTATTCTCGGTCACTGGGACTAGGGTGCCTGGGCAATGCCATTATCCTCGTGACCGTGCTACTGGGTAGCCCTGGAGATCAGCTGCAAACGGATGCTATTAGGCCCTGGGCAGGCGGCCTGGGCGTCTCAGGTCCAGCGGGCTCCTAGCGGCCTTGCATCTCTCCGAGGCCCCCATATTCCCCATTTCTGCTGATCTGGCCGCTCTCAGCCTCTTGAGCCTCGCCTGTTCAGTGGTTCACCGACTGGCAGATGATGACCACCTAGTGCTCCGTCACCAAGTTTTCGCTCTCACCCCACCATCTATCTGAACCATCGCATCGGCTATCCCTTTGGTCACTTGGCTTCGAGCGCCAGCCAAGCCCACGAACACGGTTTAACTCGCTCTGCATGCACATGCACGGTCACACATTCGCATTCGCGATGCGGTGGTGTGGCATCCGCTCCATGCCGGGCCCTCTGAAGAGGCCGGGGACGATGCTGGCCTCGCAGTACCGTGCTCCACCATCACCGCCACCTTCTGTGCGCCTCTGTCGCCTCTCAACGTCGGCCTCGCGCCCAGCCAAGAACCAGGTGTTTGACTCGTACGTCCGCATTGGCCCATACTATCCTTCACATGCGAATGATGCCGCATTGATGCGAGCACCAGCTTCCCCATACCCACAATGCCAAGTCCCCAGCAGAGTCCATGGTCCCAACTCCCAACATCCATAATTACCTACCTGGTACTCGTATTCGTCAAACCCACAACGGAGACAACTGACAACTGACCGTGTGCTCCCCCACAGCGTCCGCAACGCCAACTCCCTCTACAACTACCTGTCCCTCTCAACCGCCTCCGACGTGCCCCTGCTCACCCTCTGGACTGCCTCCTGGTGCCCCTCCTGCCGCGCCGTCGAGCCCCTGCTGCGCTCTCTCATCCTCGAGGCCCGCGTGGGCGAGGACCGCGGAGGCGTCAACTACGTGCCCGTCGAGTTCGATGCCCCAGACGCCGCGGGGCTCGCCTCCGACTACATGATCACGGCCATCCCCACGCTGCTCGCCTTTGACGCCCGGAGGGGCGAGCCCGCCGCCCGCGTCGTCGACGCTCGCAAGCTGGCCGACCGCCAGTTCCTGGTGGACTGGATCCGCGAGCAGGCCGCTGCTGGGGGCTCCGGGAAGGGCGGCGGTGGTGATGGCGGAGGGGGATCAGCCTTTGGCGGCTTGTTCGGCACCTGGAAATGACGGGCTGGCTGGTTGACCTGTCGGCATTTACCCATGTAATCTCGTACATACACGCATATACTACTGCTAGTACTAGTTCTAATATTGTATGAATATCCATCCGTATGTACTACTCGTACGACAGTCACCTATATAAGCTAGAGCTATCATGGACTGCTGTGGCAAGGCCATATGGTGGAGCCCTGCATGCTACGGCATGGACAGGCGTTTGCCCCCCACGCACTTTTACACAAGCTCTTAATTCATGGTGTCTTATACCTGCAGCTACCGACGCTGTCGACGTGAGATGACGAGACCTGGTGAACCACAAGTCCACAACAGGCCAAGCTATCCATTCCCCTCCTCACCCCGCCAACACTCGCTGAATACAAGCTAAAGCCAAGCTTTGTGGAAGACCCACATGGCCCGGTCACACGGTCTCATGATTCTCACCCACGCCTTGAATGTCCGACTGTGTGACATGAAGTTCGATGCATCGACAAGACGTTGACGCTGCCCTGGGGATTGCCGGGCTGGTGATTATCGTTGGCCTGCTATGGACCGTCGCCAACCCCCCCCGGCCTTCCCGGAGGGGAAATAACACTGGTCTTGGAACTCAAGCCACCTACGTTTCACCTCGTCCTAGTGTCAACGAGGATGGCGTGAGAGTAAATTTAGGAGACTTGTGGTGGAGGCTCAGATCACTCGCTCATCATCAGCAAGTACGTGTCCCAAACCCCATGCGGCCATGCCATTTCATCTCAACCCATTCCGTCTCAAGGTACCTATGTACTCGTAGTATGAATGGCTACTTAGTATCCGTACCTATATGCTTTTTGGATTCCCCCCCGACACCGAATTGTCAACCTTTATGGACATGATGGAGCCTTTGAAACTCCAGACCGGCGACCGTCCCCTTTGAAAGCTTCAAATGCTACGCTCACTCGTACAGCATTACATCGTACCGTCTACATGACACTGCACTCTCCTTCCTGCTGTTTCCCACTTCGCGAGATGCGCTCCCGTGGCCGAGGCACATTGGGATTACCTCTGCCTCGCTTCAGATCCTCCAGCCGCTCACGAGCTTTAGGGAAGTCTTGCGCTATTACATCGAGTTAGTTTCTGAAGTCGGGCAAACAGCAGGTGAATCGTATCGTCATGGGTAACTCACCAGCTGCACGCCAATACCATCGTTTCGCGTCGTCGAGATTGGGCGGCACGCCTATGCCAGTCTCGGTGAAGTAACCCATGGCGTACTCAGCCTTGGCAAGCCCTGCCACCGCTGCCTTGCGCGCCCAGAGGTACGCCTCCTGGTCGCTCTGCTTGAGCACCCCTGGGCTGCCCGTGAGGTACCAACCACTCAGCGCCAGCTCGGATTGGTGTTCCTCCCGCTGCGCAGCCTTGGAGTACCACATGATGGACATCCTCGGGTCGATTGGGCATCCCATCAGCCCGTACTCGTACGCGCAGCCAAGGCGGAACTGGGAGAACTTGTACCCCAGTTCTGCCGCCTGATGGAACAGGCTTAGAGCGTACTGCTCATCCCGGATGATGCTGTCGTTGGGCTGTGCCGATTCATACAGGAGACCCAGCTCATGCAAGGCATGGGGATTCTCGGTATCTGCTCTCTCGGCTGCTCGCTTGAGCCATCCGACAGCCTCCCGCGGATTTCTATGCTGACCTAGCAGGCCCTTAAGCATGATCATCCCCATCTTGTACATCGCCGGGGTGTCACCGAGCGACGCGGCACGCTTGTACCACTGGATCGCCTTCATGGGGTCTTTGCGTGTGCCACCACCTTCGTCCTGACCAATTTCGCAGCACACTGCCGTGCGGTACGCTGATGCCGCATGGCCCATCTTGGCCGCCGATTGGTACAGTGTGAAGGCTTCCTTGGTATCCGAATCCCCGCCAAATAGGCCGCGCCCCAGGCTGTCCGCCATCGCAAACATGGCCTCCATATTCTGGGAATTGCACAGCTTCTTCAGGATCTTGTGCGCGTCCATGACATAGCGCTCCCGGGCCCTGCCTCGGGCTTTGGGATCTGGGATGTTGCCGAGCAGTACATCCGCTGCCTCGATGAGCCGCTTTGCTAGGCGAAGCGCCGAGGCCTGGTCATTGGGGTTGTTCTTGATGACCTGCCTCAGGTGTTCCAGCTCCTGCGGTGTTACCGGCATCTCGGGCGGCTTCTGTGGCACTACACGAGTCTGGGGAAGCGATTGCTGTTGCATGGAGCGCTGCGCCGCCTGCGGCTGTGGCGGCGCCTGTGGAACGCCTCCGTAGTTGCGGACCGGAGGCGGCTTGGAATTCAAGTTCACCACAGAATTTTCCATGAGTCCCGCCCGCACCGGTGTCGGATGTGACGGTAGGGCGTCAGGGTTCTGCCCCGTCGAGGGACGGATGGCTGGGTCTGATCTTGCTGGCTGAGGGCCCATGGGACTAGGTCCGGGTAGGTTGGTCGGCCCCGGCGGCGCGCTTGGGCCTCGAAGCGGCATCCGTTCATGGCCCGACGGACCGTACCCTTGGTTATGTCTCTGTGCGGCGGCGTTGGCCGGTGGCATGGGGGGCATATCAGGGATGTCCCCCGCCATCTCGAAGACGGCAGCTTGGGGTTGGTGTAGATTTGGCTGCGATTTGGCATGATTCAGCTGCGCCATCTGATGAGCACCGGGCTGCGGCTGCTCTGCTCCTGGTCGCAAGGTCTGCTCGAAGGAGTCCCGGTTGTTGGGCGGAATCATGTCAAAGTTGGGAAGGCTTGCCTGGCTTGCCTCCCTGGGACGATTACCCTGGTCTTGATACCCCCCGCGTCCATCATCATAGTAGTTGTCATAATTTCCATCGTGAGAACCCCCCTGTTGTTGCCCATATCCTTGCCCTCCGTCATAACCACTTCCATAAGCGTTGTACCCGTGCCCTGGGTCATTGTTAGGATATCCGCGTTGTAGCTCTGTCGCTGATGATGGTCGCTGTGACATACCCCGTCCAGCAGGGTCTTGGTATGGTATCGTAGTATTCGTCCGCTGGGGCGGGTGCATGTCCCGTAGTGCCCCAGGGTTATTTGGCATGGTCATGCTCCGTCCCACGGGCGCAAATTCGTGACTCGGCTGCTGCGGCGCCGGCGCCTGGCCATATCCATCATCATATCCCCCATAACCCCCCGGACCTGGTCGCTGCGGGTGGCCATATCTGGGGTCCCCGTACCCCTGATGCTGGGCCGGCGGCGGGCCCCTTCCTTGGCCGTTTAGATCCATCCCTGACATCTGGTCTGCGATCTGCTGGTCCATATCTCCTCTTCGTCCATAAGGGTCTCCGTAGCGAGGGTCTCGGGGACTTAGAGGCGCATCATTCATATGTGGAGGGCGACTAGCTGTGAATGGTGTCAGTATAAAGCATGAAAAATAGCCAGAGCTGATACCTACCGCTTGGTTCCGAGTTGTTGATATGTAAAGGGGGACGTCCGCCGCCTCTTCCAGGTCCAGGTCCCGGGCCCCCTCGGCCTCCAGGTGGGTATTGACCACCACGCGAAGCCCCCGGCGGCGACGGGCCTCCTCTCCCCGGAGGCGGACCGTAGGGATCATATTGAGCTTGTGGTGGTTGCTGACCTCGAGGATAATCTGCATTTTGATAGGGGTTCCTATAGTTCTGGCCATATCCTGGATTACTATTATTATAGTCGTCATATGCGTAATTCTCTCCATATGTGTTGTACTGCTGCTGCTGCCGCTGCTGCGGCGGCGGCGGAGCCCCATGGCCCTCTCGTCGAGGCGCTCCCCGGCCTGGAGGAGCACCATAATGGGGTTCACCTCCGTATCCTCCGGGATACGCCATGGCAGAAACTCTGCGGCAGCTCGACGGAAACCTGAATTCAAGTCGGTAGGAGCGGATATGAAGCGTTGAGTTCGGCGCAGGGAATTGGCGACAAGTCTCTCATGTCTCGGTGGATGGCGTGTCGGGTGCGACGCTACGTAGGCACAGGGGCGTCGAGGATTGTGGTGCGTTGCGAATCGCTACGGTCGCATGACGAGGCCACAGATCGCCAAACCCTGGGTGAGTGCCGGTCGCAGTTTCGAAAACAGCCGCTTCTACGGGACCGAGTCGCTGGAGCCGATTTGGGGTACACCGTGAAGCGCCGGGGGTGCTACCTGGAATCGCAAACGATAGGTCCTGACGCTACCGTGGGCTAAGGAACCGCCAGTCGCAGGTTGTGCCTTGATCAAGTCAGCGGGCGTGACGAGGGCAACGTTTGAAAGGAGGCAGAATGCGCCAACTCGACGCTTGCCGCGGGAGAAGGGCTTGAGTTGGAAGCAGGGAGAAGGGAACAGCCCTTTGTGGGTTCTGGTGGAGGAAGTACGGGGTACTGGAGCAGCTTACACGGTATCAAGTGTGACACGGCACGATCTCCCTCTACCTAGGGATAGGAGTTCCGGAGCCGCCGGAGACGCTGCGGCAGGAAGAAACCGTGCCTGTATTGTTTGCTAGCTGGCGGTTGGTCGCGGGAGCGCCAGGCGGCAAGAAGGCAAACAAGCCCGGCGTCAGGATAGCAGCATTGAGGCGAGGTAGGAGATAGACTAGGCGTTTGGCTCGTCCTGGATGGGCCCTCTTGTGACCGAAGTGGCCCTCCAGCAGGCCTCAGGTGCCTCGCTGCTCACCGTGCCTGGCATGAGACTTCCGGCAGCTAGCGGGGCAGTGGCCAATCAGAGGAGGGGCACCCTGAGTCTCCAACTCCTCGGCCAATAGATGCCTTAGTAAGCATCGCCTACTTGTGCATGTTCCAGGTTAATGCATCACGCGGCTACTTCCGCCCAACACACATATCGTCACTGCTTGACCAGGGGCGGAGTAATAACGTATCAAGTCTAATAATATAGGTTACAGATGCTTTATGCTAGGCTGTGTTGGCTCCAGGATCCAACTGAATAACTGTTACACGTCCCGCACGCCTCCTCTTGCAAGCTGCGGGACCGCCCCTTCTCAGCGCAATCAACCCTTGTAAGGGCTGGGGCCGACCATTAGCTCCGGCTTCACCAGCGTGTCAAAGTCCTCCTCGCTCAGCGCCTGGAGCTCCATGGCGCTCTGCTTGAGCGTCAGACCCTTCTTGTGGGCGTTCTTAGCCACCTTGCTGGCCATGTCGTAGCCAATCTTGGGGTTCAGGCACGTCACCAGCATCAGACTGGGGCATGTTAGCTTTCTGGTAGATAAAGATGATGATAATCATAAAGGGGGAGACTTAGTGTGGGGCAACTTACGACTCCTTCATAATGCTAGAAATCTTCTCCTCGTTGGCCTCCAGACCAGCAACCAGGTTCTTCTCAAACGACCGCATACCATCAGCCAGCAGGCGCGAGCTGTGGAGCAGGTTGCGGATCACCAGGGGCTTGTAAACGTTGAGCTCGAACTGGCCGTTCATGCCACCAATCGTCGTGGCTACGTTGTTGCCCATGACCTGCGCGCACACCATGGTCAGAGCCTCGCACTGAGTGGGGTTGACCTTGCCGGGCATGATGCTGCTACCGGGCTCGTTCTCCGGCAGACGGAGTTCGCCCAGGCCGCAGCGGGGCCCGCTGCCCAGGTAGCGGATATCCTGGGCCACCTTAGTCAGAGACGTGGCGAGGGTGTTGAGGCTGCCGTGGGCCTGGACGATGGCGTCGTGAGCGGCCAGCGCCTCGAACTTGTTGGGGGCCGTCTTGAACTCGGTGCCCGTCATCTTGGTCACCTCCTCGGCGATGCCCTCAGCGAAGCCCTGGAAGGTGTTGATACCAGTGCCGACGGCGGTGCCGCCCTGGGCCAGCAGGCGCAGGTCAGGCAGGGACGACTCGACGCGCTTGATGCTGAAGTCGAGCTGCGCGACGTATCCGGAGAACTCCTGAGCCAGGGTGAGGGGCGTGGCGTCCTGGAGATGGGTGCGGCCGATCTTGATGATCTTCTTGGCCTCGAACTCGTCGACCTTGGCCTGGAGGGCCTTGCGCAGGCTGTGCAGGGCGGGGAGCAGGTCGCTCTCGAGCTCGAGGACAGCGGCAATGTGCATGACGGTCGGGAAGGTATCGTTGGAAGAAGCGCTGCGATTCACGTGGTCGTTGGGGTGGACGGGCTTCTTGCTGCCCATCTGGCCGCCGAGGATCTCAATGGCGCGGTTGGAGATGACTTCGTTCGCGTTCATGTTGGATTGGGTGCCGGAGCCGGTCTGCCAGACGACAAGAGGGAAGTGGTCCATGAGCTTGCCATCAGCAACCTCCTTGGCGGCCTGCTGGATGGCCTGACCGACCTTGGGGTCTGCATGATGTTAGCGATGTCGGAGACATCGTGGGAGGCTTTAGGCGATGTAGGTCACGTACCCAGGCCATAGCGCATGTTGACGGTGGCAGCAGCGCCCTTGAGGATACCAAAGGCCTTGACAATAGGCGGGGGCATGCGGTCCTGAGGCTGGTTGATGTCGAAGTTGGTGAGCGACCGCTGGGTCTGGGCGCCCCAGTACTTGTCACCAGGGACCTGGATCTCGCCAAAGGCATCGCTCTCAGTTCGGGTGTTGGCAGCCATGTTGGAGGCGGAGCTGTGGAAGCTGCGGTACGAGTTGGATCGGATGGAGGAGGGGAGTCTGCTATGCGGGGTCGAGGTCGATGTGACGATCGAGCGTTGTTGTTGGAGCTGCTGTCGCTGACATGTGCGCGCCGCAACTGCAACTGCGGTCGTCCTCGGCAACGCAGCTGTCCGCCACGAGTTCATAACGCTGGAGCCTGGGGCTCCCGCTCTTGCCGCGGATGATCGAAGCATGATGCACTGTTCACGTGTGGCTGGCGCTGGCAAAACTCTACCTTTGTCGGATTCGAGTAGTAGTTGAGAAGATGAAGCCCCAATTGACACTCTGAGACCTCCCAATTATTAGACCAGAGACTAGACGTTACCCGCACGGCCCAAAGGAAAAAATGTCAAAATAATACCGCTGGGAATCACTGTTTAACAGCCGTGGCCGCCGGGTCGAGGAAAAAACCGGGTAGGAGAGGGCTTTATATGATTGGTTGATAAGATTGGGTCCTCAATTGATCTGTCAAGAATGAGGTCACGTGCTGTCGACTTCCTATTTCGGAAGTATGATTGTGTCCGATTCGAGTTCCGTGGAAAAAAGCCCCTCTATTATATCCAAATCCCCCAAAAAATCACGGTATTGATAAGTAAACAATGTAAGTAATTTGTATTGTATAGATTTGGAGATCTTGTATAGCCGTAGATTTCCTTTTACCAATGTGTAATTACTAACAATCCGGTTTGAAATGTAGAGTTTGGGAAGCAAATGCGCTAAACTGAATAGGTAGTTTGGACTTGTGGCGCAAGATGCCACTCAAGCCACAGCTCATCCAGAGAGCTTTGACCGCTTGCCTAAATCGATGACGGAAGCGTCTCCAGTGAGAGATGCAGATCGTGCAGGACGTTATCTAGAGCATCGCGAACAACTCGAAACGCTACCCACGACAGCCGCTTGACAGAAGGCGCCTTATTTGCGCCAGAAACCTCGCAAGCATGCCGAAGAAACCCATCAATTGGAGGCTATGGACAAAAGTCACCATCGCGTTAGTTCTCTAGAATCTTCCTCCCACCCCAAGGTCCAGTTCGTAGTTCGCGGGAACCCCCAGCTGACACCAGAGGTATAGCGGTTTAGTATTCGGCGTCGGTGGACCGATGTTCACAGCCTGGGTGTCCCCATCTGAAGAAGAGATTCGCGCGAAGTACAATCCCGACCTGCGACGAAGGAGCATCGAGGGCAAGGCCGCGCGCGAGCAGGAGTTTGACGAGTTTGTGACGAAGCTGAAGGAATACTCAAAGTCGGATAAGCCAAGTATGGCTCTCAATGTCCCATATTAAGGAGATTACAATTACTGATATTCTGCTAGTCTGGATCGTCGCCCAAGAAGAGGAAGAGAAGCAAAGGAGGAGAGCTATCGAGGCTGCCAAGACCAAGGACAAGGAAGCCGAAGCGCGCCGGCAGGAGATGAGGAAGGAGGCTGGTCTGGACGGAAACGCGAACATGATTACCCAGCACACAGGTTCAGACAGCGGGAAACAACAGGGAGGGTGGTTAAGCTGGCTAGGCTGGAAGTGAAACTTGCGCTTCCTGTAACTTGGTCCGCCGTCTTCGAGCGGCGGCTGGTGTACTATATGTATCAGGATGTGATCTATTGGGGGAACATATACCATTTTTAGGTGTTCACGGTGTCTATTGGCCTTGTACAACAGATTTGGGACAACTTTACTCATCATGAAGCACGCTGCACTCTTTCGAGTGACATACAGAAAACTGAAGAATTGGAAACGAATTCGAACCACAGCTCATTTGACTGAGATAACTATAATGTGTTATAATATTGCCTTTTAAAGCATCGTAACGGGGTTGGTATAATAAACAGTTTCTGTAATGCCGATTGCGCGGTTGGATCCTGATGCTGCCGAGCCCAGGCGTACCTACCCCACGTCTGAGACCGACAGGGTGCACCGGGCGGGCAAACACAAATTCCGGAACCCAAACTCTTGGCACGCACAAAATCTCCTCTGAACTACCATCACCGACTGCATCAGCTGACGGCGACATTTGCTCTGTAAGCGACCCTGATCTACCGGTATGTTCCTCCAGCGGCATTGATGCGTCCTGCGATTCCTAGGGGCATCATATCCCCAGCGAATGCCTCCAGCGAAGCTCCGCCAGCTGACAGGATGCTCTGCTAGTTTTTGTCCGACCCCCGCAACCTCAATCCACCACATCTAGCCCAACATGGCGGACGTCCAGGAGCGCCTCAAGAAGCTCGGCCAGGGAGCCCGTATCGGTATGTCCGGTTCCTTTGATTCTGTAGCTTGCCATTATGCTAATTTGATGATTAGGGTAAGTTTTCAACACCCGGCATATTGCCGATGAACCATCGAATCGAATCGACCGCTGACGCCAATTGACTCAATAGTGGAAAGGGTACCCCCCGGAGAAAGGTCAAGCGTGCGCCTGCCCGCTCCGGCGCTGATGACAAGAAGCTTCAGCAGTCCCTGAAGAAGCTCGGCACCCAGCCCATCCAGGCCATTGAGGAGGTCAACATGTTCAAGTCGGATGGCAACGTCATCCACTTTGCTGCCCCCAAGGGTATGCTTCATGACGACCATGAATACTTCCCTTAACCTCAGATGCTAACATGAGACACAGTCCACGCCGCTGTCCCCCACAACACCTTTGCCATCTACGGCAACGGTGAGGACAAGGAGCTCACCGAGCTCGTCCCCGGTATCCTTAACCAGCTCGGCCCCGACTCCCTGGCCTCCCTCCGCAAGCTCGCTGAGAGCTACCAGAACATGCAGAAGGGTGAGAAGGAGGATGAGGACGATGGCGAGATCCCCGATCTTGTGGAGGGCGAGAACTTTGAGAGCAAGGTCGAATAAACTCCCTCAAAGCTAGACGGAGGCGGGGCGGGGGAATGAAGGGTATCTATTTGAGCCGAGGCGGTAGGGACGATCGTCCGCATTGCCTCGGTGAGGTTGCTCCTTGCGAGAACCCGGAATCAAAATCCTTATCTCGTTCCTAAGGTTTACCAAAGGTTTACTCGGAGTCAAAGCAATGGTCATGGCTTACGAAGTTGGGTCACGGCGGGAAAAAGCTGACGCAATTCGGGCTGGCTTGGTTTGTCGTATTTGTACGAGTCCCATCAGCATCTAGAGAAATACCAATCTCGCATGATGTTATGAAAGAACTACAACTCCACGTCAATGTGGAAGTCCGAGTCCCCCTGGTTCTGTATCCACCCGCTCAAGGCCTCGTTCCGAGCGCTTGCAGTGACCTTGCTTCTGGCCGAAAGAAGAATACACTTCTTGATATCTGCATAAGATTTCCTTGCAAGGGCTGATTGAATGTCCAAATGTCCATCGTCGAGCTCACCTGCCAGGTTCCTTGCCGCCATCCACATTTGCCTTCGAGATGTCTGACTTGCTCCCCTGACCTCCGATTGTTTCCTCCCCTGCAAGACGCCTCCGACAATGGTCTCCTCAAATCCCGCGCTTGACCATGCAGCACCGACAGTGCTGGGAGATATTTTGGTCCAGCGCTCTGCGACCTTCTTCTTCGAAAAGGCGAAGTCGATAGCTGTGGTCTCGATCCCAAATGGTCTAAACGAGTAGCCTTCTGACCAAGACCGGCCCTCCAGACACTTGAGGCGGCCATGGGAGGAAAACGAGCGCTCGTAGCCAACTTCGGAATACTGCGACGCAGGCACAATGAGAGTATCAATGTACGCGTTCTGGGGGTCGACAAATAGCGATGGGATACTCGACAAAAGCGAGGTGCACTGCTTAAGCGCCAGCTTATCCGAGCATGATTTGGATAGCGTCGGCGGCGAATCTCGACGGCCTGGCTTACGGCGGACCACACCGAGCCGTGAGAAGAATTCGCGCCCGACCAGAGACTGGTCTGTCGATTCTGCTCCGACTGTGGGAGCAGGATCTTCCCATGCCTTGGCATCATTCTGGGCGGTCATGGTGAGTTCCATGCTTGCGTCTCCACCTGGGAATTTGTGAGCACATATTCTCACCGCCATCGAGTGGACAGGCTTACAAGGAGCTTCGGAGCAGTACATGTGAAGTCTGATACCGCTCTTGATCCTGAATGGACGGGACGCTGTTCCCGTTGCATGGTCCACCGGAGTCTGTTTATTAAGCTCCAGGATGTCGGAATCGCCGCCGACTGTCAAAAGACGGCGGCAATCATCTAGCAGATAGCGATTGAAACAGCGAATGGCTAAGATTTCGGCATGCCAGTCATGTAAAATGATCCCATTAGAAGCAGGAATTTTTGACGCCGGAAGGCATTTCATCCCTGTGCTGCCAGAGAGTTAGAACATAGACAATCGGGGACACTGATGTGGTGCTACTCTTACGCTATTGCTAGGCAATGAAGATTTCCATCACTACTCTCTGCGACAATGCCGCTTAGAGGAATCCATTCGTGAAGCCCATTATCACGAAGACGTGGCTTGCATTTGGCGGGGAGGCGATTGAACTCAGTCAAGACGGCGTGGGCAATGAGATCAGCCCTTGGTGTCATTGAGAAGTCTATCCCGTGGCATGGCGACAGTCTCGGACTATTGCACAGCTTGGGGTTGAATATGTAGATCAGAAGCCCGAAGATTTAACTGCCCAGCACCACTCAAAGGCAAGGTCGCTGCGCCCTGGTTGTTCAGTGTTGGCACTTAGACGATGGGCCGGCCAATCACGGGGGAGGGAAGGTTAATGGGGCGGGAGTGCGACTGATCACGTGAAACGAGCTGCGCCAACTCTTGGCGACAGGTTGCCCTAGGTCGCTTAGTCATTCCCGCACACCACCAATTCGAGAAATTTGAGCGTATCACGACGACACTGCTAACTTCTCGCCCATCGCCCAATTCCACGGTCCACACCACAACCGCCTTGTCGCCTCGAATCCGATAAACCAGCGACAAGATGAGAACCTACGACGACTCGTTCTCCGGCCAGCGGATCTACCCTGGCAAGGTACGCTCTTCTCCCCGTCGCGTTCCTTCCCTTGCGATCCCCGATTCCGAGTTCCGTTGGCGATAAGTGGGATGCCTGTCATCTTGGGAAGACATGGCCCGGGAGCGACATAAGGGCATCACCATCACACACACAAAGAACTTTGGAAACCAGGCACAGACGGCTGACATGCTCTTTCTTTTTGAATACAGGGTAAGATCTACGTCCGTGGCGACAGCAAGGTCTTCCGCTTCCAGAACGGCAAGTCCGAGTCGCTCTTCCTCCAGCGCAAGAATCCCCGCCGCATCGCCTGGACCGTCCTTTTCCGCCGCCAGCACCGCAAGGGTATCTCTGAGGTACGAACGATTCAATTCCCGAGCTCGACGAAGGCCGCCCCGTTGGCCCCTCCCCACAATGCGATTAGGTGACGACAGCGTTGAGGTGGAGTGAGGCCACTGGGAGCAGCGCTGGGAGCAGCAGGGAACCGAATAGAGAGAAAGCAGCAGTGAGACTGACAAATTCCTACAGGAGGTCGCCAAGAAGCGCACTCGCCGCACCGTCAAGGCCCAGCGTGCTATCGTTGGTGCTTCCCTCGATGTGATTAAGGAGAAGCGCGCGCAGCGCCCCGAGGTCCGCTCGGCCGCCCGCCTCCAGGCTATCAAGGAGAGCAAGGAGAAGAAGGCCGCCACCCAGGCTGCCAAGAAGGCCGAGAAGGCTAAGAACGCCGCCTCTGCCTCCAAGGGCCAGACTGTGCGGGGTGTCAGCAAGCAGGGCGCCAAGGGCGCGGCCCCCAAGCCTGCCGCCCGTACCCGCTAAACGGGGACGGCGAGGTTGTTGGTTTGGCGGCGTGGATGGGGGAGGAAACGAGAAAACTTGGGAGGACGGGAGTCCATGGTTCTTGTGTGTCTTTCCGGCCGGTTCTTCTACTACAAATCTCGGGTGCATGGAATGCAATAGGGTGCATTGGTAGTTGAGCAAATGACATACCTGTGCAAGGTCAACCAAGATCAATGCTGTGAACGTGATATGGGCCACTCAGGGGTGCTCTGGTTGGGTATGGGGCAGCCAAAGCTTCTGATCTTTCAATATCTATACTGCTTAATACGGTTCATCTATTCCAGTGGCGTCCACGTTTACAGCTTGGCGAGGACAGCCTCGGCACCAGACTTCTCAATGCCACGCCCCTCCTCCTTGGCGGCGTAGGTAACCTTGCCGTGGTCGATGACAATGGCATAGCGGGCGGTCCGCTCTCCGGCGGTCCAACCGATGCTCTTGCTGAACTTGGCGTCTGTGTCACAGGCAAAGATCTGGGGCAGCAGGAGTTAGCCAATCTGGTACGCGTATCATTACCATGAGGCGAGAGAAGAGAAAGACTCACAATGAAGTCGTCCTTGATGCCGTTGGCCTTGCCCCAAGCGGACATGACCCAGGCGTCGTTGAAAGCAATGACAACAATCTGGTCGACACCCTGGGCCTTGAGCTTGTCGGCGTTCTGGATGTACGAGGGGATATGGGAGACAGAGCAGGTGGGGGTGAAGGCGCCGGGGACGGAGACGAGGACGACCTTCTTCTTCTTGAACTCTGCTGGATGTGAGTCCCTTGTGCGGCCAATGACGAGGTGGAGGTTAGGGAAGGAGATGGGACTATTAGGTGGCTTACCCTCGCTGGCGTCAAACTTCTGGGGAATACCGCAGGAGGTGATCTCGCTGTTCTCCGGCGTGATGGGGGCGTAGCTGAAAGCAACGCCCTCAGGGAAGCTATCTCCGACCTTGAGCTCAGTCATGGTGGGGGTCTGTGAAGCGGGGTTCTGCGTAGAGGAGGGTTCTGAGGGTAAGTAGCTCAGGGGAGAGTCGGATCAGCTGGTGACGTGTTGGGGGAGCAGTCGAAGACAAGATTGGGAGAGTGGTATTGCCTCAGCTTTTTTTTTCGAGCGGGAAAAGCCAGCGGTTGCGTGATATGGGAGGGGATGAGGTTAGGTAGGAACGGCCCACGGGTGGTAGGGACTGTGTGTGTGGTGCCCTCCGAAGGACGGAACGGACTGCAACGCTGCGTGAAAAGCGAGAGGCCCACTCATAGAACAGAACAGCGAGACTAACGAGTACCTTCCGAATTCTATCTTACACGTACTACAAGTATCAAGTGCCCATGGTATTGGAATGGAACACTGATTTTCCATGGTTCGCACAATGTCGCAGATTGATAAGGAACTTTCCACGTGTTGATGATCTGCGGGCCCCGTGGTAGAAACGCAGACACCGTCTTGGCAGGCCTAGAGGCTAGCGGTGGTTTGTAAGTGCTCGCCAGAAATACCGAGGTAGATCTGGATTCAATCAGATTGAGAGTGTCCCAGGAAAGCGGGCTGCTTTTCAAACAGAGGAGCAGCTCGTCCATCTATGACGTCCGTAACTGTCTGTGGGTGCCTTGGCTGTCTGGTGGATGCCAATGGTGGTGACCAGGGAAAGTGATTCCGTCCACAGGTGAATGATGCGGGGGTGTAGAGCTGAAAGTGAGGGCTTGAGACGCCGTGTCGAGAAGCGAGATCGAGACAAGGGCCGTCGCAAGACATTAAAAGTTCCCCACCAAACTGCCAGGGTCATAAGTTGCTAAGGTCCCGACCGACTTCCCGCAATATGGCCCATCGTCTTCTCCAACCAGCTCCCCGACTCCCCGGATTTGAACATCCGGGCCTATGCCCCTCCCCTGGGGCCGGTCCTCCTGACTCGTGGGAGTGCAGCCCTTTGGTGTCTGATACGTTGGACATGACACCGTGATAATACCTAGCGATGAGGGCGCACGCGCTTTCGAACGTTGGTAGGTACTATTATCCCCCCTTGTCACCTGAGAATGCCACCGCTCAGCCCTCCGAGCCGTGTTTTGCACTGACGCGGGTTAAGGGCAATCGACAGGGTAGACAAAATCGTACAATATCAGCCAACTGATATATCCCCGGATAATCCGACTATTCAGGAGATGAACTCTCTGTTCCAAGAACACTAGCAGAATATTAGAGATGGATAAAATGATCTTTGATACCATTTCTTTGTTAGCTCTGCAACAAGAGGCACCTGGTCATCGGCAGAATGGGCGGTCTGTTAGCTAGGTACTATGTGGCACGGAATAGGAGCGGGTGTTGCTTTTTCACCAGCGTTATACCACACCCCTTAGCCAGCTAGGTCGCTTAACCGGAGGAGCCAGCCGCTTTTATAAGGCGTAACGTTTTCCTCTCCTAGTTCGCCTTGTCCTTTAAAAGAGGGCCCTCTCGCGGGTGTCTCGTTCTATCTTAGTTCAACTCGATTACACTCCTTGACTCCTAGACCCGCAACCAGAGACACTCCTGAACACTTCATACTTACATACTGATCAAGATGAAGGCTGGACAGTGGGATGGCGTGAGTCCGCCGCCTAGGCCCCAAGAGCCCTGCTGACATCCCTCGCCTCAGAAACTAAAGAAGGTCGTCATAAACGACATTCCCGTCCCCGAGCCGGGCGAGAATCAGTTCTTGGTTAAGACGCACGCTGCGTCACTGTGCCACTCTGATCTCATGGTTGAGCTCCGCCCAGAATCCACCGTCACGATAGGCCACGAGGGTGTGGGCTACATCGACAAGATCCACCCTTCCGCTGAGGGAAAGGGCTTCAAAGTCGGTGATCCCATCGGCTGGAACTACTTCCTTGGATGCTGCTTCGAGTGCGATGGCTGCCAGGTGCACAACATACGATGCGAGACAAATCAGCCGCTCCTCCAAGGATTTGTCGTTGATGGCTTCTTCCAGGAGTATTGCATAGTCGACTACCGCAACGCCATCATCCTGCCCAAGGAGCTCAACATGGACCGCAGCGCTCCCCTCTTCTGCGCTGGCATCACCGGTAAGCCCCCGGGTCCCGTGGAGGAGTAGAACAGCCTGCTAACACAACTGAAGCCTTCCACGCGGTCGACAGTTGTGAGCTGAAGCCCGGCCAGTGGCTCGCTGTCGTGGGCTGCGGTGGCCTCGGCCAGTACGCCACGCAGTACGCCAAGGCCATGGGGTTCAAGGTCGTAGGGATCGACATCAGCGACGACGTCCTCGAGTCAGCCAAGGAGCTCGGCGCCGACGCCGTCGTCAACTCCAGGACGATCCCTAACTTTGCCGAAGAGATCAAGAAGATCACCGGCAAGGGCGCCCACGCGGCTGCCATCTTCGCAGCGGCACAGTCCGCCTACACATCGGCACCCGATTTGCTGCGCACGGGCGGGCTACTCATGGTTATCGGAATTGCGCCCAAGGACATCCAAGTGTCGACGTTTGACCTGACGACGGGGCGGTACCGTATCAAGGCCGACAGCACCAGCATCCCGCAGCGGATGCCCAAGGCTGTTGAGTTCACCGCCAAGCACGGGATCCAGCCTGCCGTCGAGTTTAGAAAGCTAGAGGAACTCCCGCAGATGGTAGACGATATGAAGGCCGGCAAGGCAAAGTGCCGGCAGGTGGTCAAGTTCCACATCTGAGTGTGTATACGTGGCGGTACCATATCGCAATTAGATATATATGAGTTGCATGATCTACTGTACCTCTGTCCCACTCCTGATGTTTATACGCGTCATGTCCCCTTCACATTTTGTAAAGATGTCCCTGTGCGATTCATTATCCATGAGTAATTGATGGAGACGTCTGAAGATGACGTAGATGGGTTACCAAGTGAGACAGCGGGAGATCAGAGGTGACGTGGCGTGTTGATCAGCCTTTGACGCTGAAAACAGCAGTGGGTTGAATATGTTTTCCTTTCCTTCCGCTGTCATCTTTGAACCGCCGTGCCTGGTACCTGCCTCAAGCCCAACAGCATCGGAGAAAAGACCAGGGTTTAGGTTTAGACTTGGAAGGGGCGAAGCGGCGGCTGGGAACGTGGCTGCGTCTCCGTCAGACCCCCCACCAAACACCTATCGATAAACCAAAAAATTGGAGGTGCCCCTCCATGATTTCCACGGCTATCGACGATTCGGCGTTATCGTTTATCTCGGACATTGTGGGGTACGAGACCTTTGTCCTTCCCCAACTACTGATGATCAACCAGACACCGCCCATGAGAATATATAGGACCCAATCGCTCAGCAGTCCTCTCGAGCCGATACCATTCCTCGCCCCGACATCATATTTTCACTGCGCCAGTGTGGCGATACCGGCTGGTCGACATGGCGACCTCTGCCAGCGACGAGCACAGTCACCATCATGACAATAACGTGCGCAACAAGGACAGCAACAGCGCTGTCGTCGACCACGACCCGGAGTCTCCCCGCCAACGGAGGCCGCGAACCATGACTTCCACCGAGGAGATTGACAACACCATCACCCGGCCGGGAAGTGTCAAGATCAATGTCACGGGTGCCTTCATTGTCGACCCCGACACCTCCACCCCCGCTGGTGGCACCGACCTCGGCACCGGCCGTGCCAGTCCCTCGCTCCACGAGACGAGCGATATCCGCTTGCCGAACCACACGGCTGTAGTTAGTCACATTGCCGTTGACGTGCGTTCCAAGTCCCTGCCCACACTCGCATCCATTATACTGATTGACCTGCTTAATCAGATTGGCGGTTCCCTCATCAAGCTCGTATACTTTTCCCGCGAAGTCGACTCCACCGACCCTGGTGGCCGCCTCAACTTCCAGAACTTCGAGACGGACCGTATAGATGACTGCGTCGAGCTCATGAAGAACTTGTGCGACAAGCAGCTCGCCCTCAATGGCTCGCGCCCCGGCGAGCTCTGCGTCATGGCCACCGGCGGAGGTGCCTACAAGTTCTACGACAAGATCCGGGATGCGCTGGGTGTCGATGTTCTTAGAGAGGACGAGATGGAGTGTCTCATAATTGGTGGGCGAAAATCAGCATCGTTGAACTGTGTGGAACGCGACTAACTGTCTGGCTCATAGGTCTCGACTTCTTCATCACCGAGATTCCCCGCGAGGTCTTCACCTACTCCGAGACCGACCCCATGCACTTTGTGACTCCACCAGAACCCATATACCCGTACCTCCTCGTCAACATTGGCTCTGGCGTCTCCATGCTCAAGGTGACAGGGCCGCGCTCCTACCAGCGTGTTGGGGGGACCTCGCTCGGAGGAGGAACCCTCTGGGGGCTGCTGTCCCTCCTGACAGGCGCCCGGTCCTTTGACGATATGCTTAACCTGGCTGAGCACGGCGACAACACTAAGGTTGACATGCTCGTCGGTGACATCTACGGGACAGACTACGGCAAGATTGGCCTCAAGAGCACCACCATCGCTTCCTCCTTCGGCAAGGTCTTCCGCATGAAGCACGAGGCCGAATCCATGGCCGAAGATATGGGCTCTGGATCTAGAGATGGCCCCGTCTCGTCGTCGCAACCGCAGCAGCCACACACGGAAGCGCACCCCACGCCATCCAGCGCCCCCTTTTCCTCCTCCGATATCTCCCGCTCCCTCCTCTACGCCATCTCCAATAACATTGGCCAGATCGCCTACCTCCAGTCTCAGATCCACAACCTCTCCGACATCTACTTCGGTGGGTCCTTCATCCGCGGACACCGCCAAACTATGAATACGCTCAGCTACGCCATCAAGTTCTGGAGCAAGGGCGAGAAGCAGGCTTTCTTCCTGCGCCACGAGGGCTACCTCGGCTCCGTGGGCGCGTTCCTCAAGAGACAGCCCCGGAACTGGGGGCGGAGGGCAAGCCTGGAGGCCATGGAGGCGGCGGTGGGTTTGAAGGCGGGTACGGAGAAGGGGAACGAGCAGGAGAACAACAGCAGGTGAGGACGAGGGAGATGAGGGGACGAAGAAATGTTTGAATAAGATACACAGGGATGTTCCGTCATGCGGGAAAACAGGTAGGCAAGGCATGCACCACTGAGCGAAAAAAGCATGTTTGTATATAGCGATGAAGATGCATCACTACTAGGCGCAAGAATATGGTTGTATATAGCGGACCGAGCGAGCCTCTAGCCTCGACTATCATTTTTTCTTGGATAGGTAATAAGCTTGAACCCCTGGCTGAGCAAAAAAATACCCCGAGTCCCCTTTTAACTCCAGTGCTGTGATGCATGTGAATCCCCAGCAAACATCTAAAGATGAGGCAGTATCCCCTAGTCTAATTTCCTTCTTTAATCCTCCTAATTACTAGCAGTACCCAAGCTGCGTATACCTCGTGCGAAATTTCGTCCTACATGGGGCACAAAGGGGTAGCGAGGAGCTCACTCCTGTAGCAGCTAATGTAGTCGACCACAGCTAGCTAGCGGCATTGCAAACGGCTCCTCATCTAGCACTCGAGCTGTGGAATGGTATTCGTCCCGAATTCATTCGTACAAGGGTTGCAGTCGCTGATTGTGAGGTCGATCACTACCATAGAGGTCGACGACGGCGGGGAGTGGGAGCACTTTGCACAAGTGGAAGAAGGGTTCGTCGCAGAGATGAATTCTAGGGTAACCTGTTAGACGGAGCGCAAGCATGCCAGGGCAGATGAAAAGAAAGATAGAGAGAAAACATACCCCCGTAACCTCGAGCCCTTGTCTGCACAGAGCATGGCGAGCTCGGCACCATGGTGTTGAGTGACGGATCAACGGGCGCGGTGGTGGTCATGAGATCAAAACGACCGTCATGTTGCTGGTTCTGTGGGCGCGGCTGTCCCTGGTAAACGGATGTCGGCTCAGACGGAGCAGTCTGCTGACCTTTTTTATGCTGCATCCGCAACTTCAATTGATATTGTCGCCTTTGGCGCTCAAGATGTAGCTGGGCCGCCCTTTTCTGCTTTTGATACATGGCAAGGTGTGTTGTCGACGGCGCACCCGGGCCTTCGTATTCTTCGAGACTCAGCCCATCGAATTCGCTGACCGCAACGTAGCTTGGGTCTTCCGGATCGAGTAATAGCTCGCCGATTCGGGGTGGGAATTGCGATGCCGTCTTCGCCTCCCCCGGGGTCCTCGGGCCCAATACTTCTGCTAGGGGCACACAGCAACTGTGCTCCACAGACCTTCCATCCAATACGCACCGAGTCCTGCCATTCCAGAGGACACAATGATGTCTGTGCTTCCTGCCGGCGGAGCAGTGCCTGACATCGGTGCTCTGGACGTGGTAATGTGGCAAGTTTTCCATCCCCGCCACTTGGTCTGGCGCAACCTGAACCTGCCACCGGGTCACGTCACAGCCGGGGGCCAAGTTGCAGCAGTTTTCCTTCTGTGTTTATTGTCAGCCCATTGAGGTTTTTCGCCACGAGCTGATGGCTCGGGCGGGAGGAGGGGGAGTGCGTACGTTGACTGGGCCACGTCCGGCCGACTCGACCGCCAGTTGCCCTGGTAGTGACTCAAATTGACTCCCACCTCCCGCAACTAGGTCGCAATCATCGGAATCATCGCTATCATCGGCCGCTGCTGCCAGGTCCTCGCTCAAAACGGCCCATTGCTGTCGAAATAGCTGACGTCGCTGATGCACGTCGCTTATAGGACGGTAAGCATCGAGCCTCCTTGACACTGGGCCGGTTTCCCCGGTACCAGGATCCCAGCCATCCCATTCGCATGTCGTCTCTTGCGGCCGTCCAGCTGGCCACTTGAAAAATGCCTGGGCTTGGCATCGCCGACCGTCGCGTGTGATATCGTGAGCGGGACCAGCCGGTGTCGCAAAGTAGTCTTTTCCTCGTTGGTCGACCTTGACTAGCTGGGGGACGAAGCAGATGTACTTCGAGGGTATCCTGAAGAATTCGAGGGTGTCGATGCTTATGACCGGGATCGACTCCCCTGTATCTGTCGGGCTCAGGTTCCGTTCGACCCAGACTCGCTCGCCTCGGTGATATGGAACAAGGGGTGCCCCGTCGCCTTCCGTTGACCCGCATGATGGTTGTATGACTGGCGCCCAGCCGTCCCGTGCGATGACTCCGTGAGCGTCGGCAAGTGTGGGAAGCCCAGGGTCGTGATCTCCACACCGCTTGAGCAGAGACGGGTCTCTGTTCACCCAGGCCTCGTTCTCCTTATCTGAGTTCGCCTGTCGCACGACGAGTGACTTGCGTCTATTGCTCCATGACCGTTGTGGCGATTGAAAGAAGATGGTGCCGGCACCGGGCCCACTGGCATAGGTATATGTCCAAATGGAGCCCTGGAAATTGTACTGCACCTCGACCATTTTCGTTGGTTTGACAGGTGTAAGTGCACATCGAGTGATGAAGGATAGTAGTAAAAGATTTTGCGGAGAGCGAGTGCATCCTCATCAGCTATATTTATACCCCAAAGGCACCGTTGTGGCCTGGTTGGTCTCTGCCGTACTCGTATCTGCATGGAAGCTCATCGAGTAGGGAACCCCAGTAGGGATATCAGAGGCGCCCATCCATCTCGACGCATGGCCATGGCTCATGGGCCCCATGGGCGGATTGGTCTCAAGCTAAACGCCGAAACTTCAAGTGCTTGGTCGTCGGGGAATACAACGCTATGGCTTGCATTGGGAGTGAGGCGGTTGAACTGCCGCGTGTTGTGCTAAGACGTCTTGGGAAGAGAATCCATGAAATGGCCCCCAGGACATGGCCTTGATAAGTACCCACATTTCGGGGAACTAATGTATACATAGTCGTTAGGTTGCTGGGATGTGTCTCGTTTTGTACTCGTAAAACTGTTCATGGCCTCTAAGCGCAAAGGTCTGGATGGTGTCTCGGGTCGACCAGGAGCCGTTCTAGGGTACTGTACGAGTACGGAGTATGGAGTACTCCATAGGCATACGGCCAACCTACAGGTAGAAATTTCTGCCATGCCACGGCTCGAAGCGGGCAGGCAGAAGCGTTTCGATGGGGGTTGCCCGCCCCCCAGATCGGCTGCGACTCACCAACTCGCGAGGCTCTGGGGGGTGAAGAAGAAAAAGAAAAGAAAGCGGCGTCTCAGTGGCTCAATCCAGAATGAGGCCCGCATAGTGGTCTAACCGGCGATACCCGCCCCATTGGCTGTTCGACGCTGCTCCACGGAGATTCCGACTGGAAACCGTGGGGAATTGAAGATCAGGAAATGTGGTTCTCGCCTTCTCGCCTGTCGAAGACGCACTGATTCCTTCCACGATGGAGCGCGAAAGGCTCTGTGCTTGGGGATCCACGTTGAGAAGTACCAAACGGGGAGAGAAGAGATAATAAGTACTGCATGTAATATATACGAGTAGAGCGCGAGGGAGAGGTTGTGTTTCCATTAATGCTATGCGGTTTAGTTTCCGAGTTGCTTGCTTTTAGGATCGTGTCCTGTAGCTATACATATTTCAGGCGAAGATGTCTCTTCGCCTGCGATGGTCGCAACGTACTAAAACGCCAGCAGCCAAGATCGATCTGCGGAAGCACGTGCGTAGGGATGCATTCCGGTGCGGGAAGTGGGTGGTGCACTGGCGATGCATGGCCATGGGCTATGGAGCCTATGATGGCCCTGGTGGATTTGGGTACCTGGTAATAATAACTGCAACATCACTGCTTGCCGTCGGTCTTCCCTGCCCGCGGCTCCGCGTCGTCTTCCGACTCGGCGGGAGGACGCGGTATCCCCAGTTTTGAGTAGACACTCTCGAGAAGCTTCTCCATCTCTGCCTCCACCTGCGCCTCGTCCTCCGTGCTGAGGTTGCTTGGCCTTGCCAGCTGCTTCCTAGTTCTCTCCCGCAGCTCGTCGATGGACGACAGGTCAAAGGCCCAGGAGATGCCACCGACGAGCATGATCCCGAAACTCATGACATTGAGGGTTGCCAGGCCCAGGGCGCGGGCAGCCAGCAGTCCACGGTCCTGGGAATCACCTTTGCTTGCGGGATGGCGGTTGGAGAGGTAGAAGGGTGGGATCGTGGCGGCTCTCAGTCGCAGGACGGAACGCCTGGAGACGGCAATGGAGGCCGCCAGGAAGCCAGCGCCGGCGATACAGAGGCCAACTTGCCTCAGTTGGCGTGAGAATGGCGACGGGGCTTTAGCTCTTTCATCTCCGGGGGGGGCGGTAGTTAGGCGTTCCATGGCTGAAACGTCCACAGAGCAGCGCTCAGGAGAGACGGGCGCGACAGGCGAGACAGAACAGACGTTTGCCTATCCGGCATGCGCAAGCGTGCAAGCGTGCAGGTGGGGGCGCCACTTGGAACGGCGTGAACGGGTTTGGCGAGGACCTGGAATGTGAGGGATGCTTGAAAGCTTGAAACTCAATGGCCCATTGGGAAGACGTTTGACGGACAGACATGCAGCCTCTTCAGGCAAGAGGCGCCAGGGAAGACGACCTCCCTCGCTTATGCAACTAAGAGTTTTGCTTGGCCAGGGAGGTTTTGGTTTGCGAATACTACGGCTTTTGTTTGGAAAGTTCATCTTCTCGCCTCCTAAGTCTGGTGAACGTGTGTGGAAGAAATGGAAACCCAATTTTGTTTTTGTTTCAACGGGCCAGGCTGGAGCGTTACAGTATTGGAGCCTTGCTCTGGTCGAACCTGGAAGAGTTGTCGTCCAAGGCAGGTCACATGACGATGCACGTTGGCGGGGCCTATCGTTGTCACGAGGCTTGGCCTGTGGTGGCAAGCGGTGTAACCCCAGTAGCCTCCAGCTATCTCCATGGCCTTGTATCCGTACTCGTAGTACCTGGTAGAGTCGCAGTTGCTGGCGCATACACGCCAGAGTCGACCCCAGCAACGAATGAATAGTAATCAAAAAAGGAACCCAGCTTGACATCATCACCCGTTGAGCGTTCCAAGTGCCCGTTTCCTGGGAGGGGCTCGAGCGGCGAGCCTAGCACTGCAACGAACTAACGCAGGAAAAATAATAATAGTATCCGTAGCACTGCTAAAATAGTACAGAAGCACGAAATACATGCCATAGGCAACGAAGACGGCCCCACTAAACAGTGGCGGACCGCACTGCTGCTGCTGGTGCTGGTACGACGTAGCTACGTCGTAGGTAGCTAAGCTGGTGGTGCTAAGACTGCACAGGGCCACAGGGCCACAGGCTGCAGACTGCAGACTACCTACATAGTAACTATACTGCAGTTGGACAGGGCATGCTGCACGAGGTTGAAGGCGCGTCGCCGACTCTACTCGTCCTGGTACTACCTACAGAACAGTCGCCTCGCGGATCGATCAGCACTCGATCTGCGAATCACCTGCCATCCATCCATCTTGAACGGACCGCGCATCTGGGTCCCCGACTATCCGGCCGCCCGGATCGCCTACTTGAACCAGGCCAGACCTGGTGAGCAGGCCCTTGTCCTCCTGCCTCGACATCTGCCCCTCCTCCAATCATCCTCCCCCTCTGCCACCCTCTGCCAGCCTCGACAAGTCGACGACCCTCCATGGCCTCCACGGCCTCCACGGCCTCCACAGTCTCCGTCCTTTTCCCCCTCCCACCATCCCGTCATCCCGTCATCCCGTCATCCCGCCAGCCATCCCGCGGCAGTCTTCCGGCATAAACGATCGGTTCCAGGCAAGCCCATTCTGCGTCCTGCTGGATCTGGCATCTCTCACGACCAATTTGGCGCCTTGGCCACTAGTCCTCTTCCACTTCTCCCTGCAGCCTAGCCTTTGGAAACCTGGAATCAAGTCCCAGCTTGGGGTCTGGAGACGACATCAACTCGCGAGACGCCGCAAAGCACACCCGTCTGCCGCTGTCTCGAGACACGGGCTTTGTTGTCGCCTCGTGTCGCTCCCTGTCGCCGCTGCGCCCGTTGGAGGAGACGTCGCCCAACAACACCTTTATTATTTACTTCTTCGTAGTACACGTCCGCGTCTTGTTGGACCTCCGAATCACCACCATGCCGAAGCCCAACAAGTCCAGCAAGTCCAACAAGCCGGCCAACAAAGACACATCGACAACGTCTGCCCAGCCCGGCGCGGCTCCCTCCACCCTCTCCACTCCGCCCTCGTGGCCGCAGTTCAAACCTCCGCTGCCCGTCGTCGACCTAACTGCCGAGCTGCACGATGCCACCCCCAAGATCGCCCTGCTGCCCTCCTTCTTCCCTCGCTCGCTCTGCCGCGACTACGTTAGCTTCCTGAGGACCTTGCCCATGCAGACAACCCCCTCCCGCCCTAAGCGTGGCGAGGCTGTCCGCGTCAACGACCGCTTCCAGATTGACGATCTGCTCTTTGCGCGCAGGCTCTGGGAGCAGACCGGCCTCAAGGACGCTCTTGTTCATGGCAACCACCACATGCAGGACCTGTGGTGAGTAACAGCTGGCCCTGCTCCTTACAGTTACTCCTGATATATCACATCTTCCCAGCCCTAGACAAGGATGTGTGCCATGAATCTCCGCGTTGAGGCTTCGTCTCGTATTACAACAGGAACCTGGAAATTGTGGCTGGTTATATGGCAGCGCCACGATGCCAACCCTTGGGTCCTTTTAGCGAAGTCGCATAGGCTAATGCACCGCTCTTCATCCGTAGGGGAGGCGAACCTGTCGGCCTCAGCCCCAACATTCGCGTCTACCGATACTCCAAGGGCCAATACTTTGACTGCCACTGTGAGTGAGAGTCGTCAACTCGTACGCCATACGCCGTACGGCCCTGCGAGAGGACACCACCCCTGTACCCTTGGAGGCGCCTGCCTGCCTGCTCCCCTTTCCCCTTGTCTCACTTGTCACTTGTTTTGTGCTCCACGCCATGAGACACCTCGAGGGCCTGCCTCACGGTCCCCCAGTCTCACCCTCTCTCCAGTCTCACCTATTATCCCTCTCTCGCTCTGTCCAGTGCTCCACGCGCCTCCGCAACAGAGGACCACACACTGACGAGCCGATCCGCCACACAGACGACGACTCCAACTCCCTGATCCTGCCCTCAGATACCCCCGAGGAGCCCCTCCCCATCCCCGTCCGCACGACATGGACCCTGCTCCTCTACCTCACGTCGGCCGCTGAGGGCTGCGTCGGCGGCGAGACCGTCTTCTACCCACGCGACCGCAAATCAGCAGCTGAGGAGATTGCCGTGCCGCTCGAAACGGGCATGCTCCTCCTGCATAAGCATGGTGACGACTGTCTCCTGGTTCGTCACCCTCCTCCCCCCCTAATGATAAATTCTCTTCTTGTCTCTCTTCTCAACACCCCGCCCCCTTGACGCCACTACCTCGCATTCTCCGAGTCAACCTCAAGAGCAAGTGGGAAACGGCTTGCTGATCATCGTACGATCCTTGCAGCACGAAGGGCGACAAGTCCTTGACGGCGAGAAATGGGTGCTACGAACCGACCTGTGCGTCAGGAAATGACTTGGAGAAGAAGGCTTTTTCAGCCGGCATTGCTTGGTACCAACGCCACCTACGGGTAAAGTAACACACCATGACGATAAGCCATCTCTGGATTTTAGCGGAAGTACGGATACGGGTATTCTAGACGACATCGATCTACTCAACCTATCTCGACCAAGAAATACGCCTTAATGCCAAGGATATGCTGAGGCCCATCGGCGTCCGCCTGTACCCACCGGGGCCTAGCCATTCATCCCCATCTCAAGCAGCCGATCCATGAGCGACCCACCAACCCCTTGGTTGTGGAAGCTTTCTGCAGTTTCGCCAACGTGTTCCTCATGTGGCCCGGTCGACTTCTCACCTCTCTGAACCTTGGTATCGTCACCTGTCCGAGACTGGCTCCTATCAACCTCTAATGTAACTCTGGACAATCTTTTCCGGTTTGTTGCCGTGTCACACTCGTGCTCTAGCTGGCATGTCGATCGCGAATGCTCGTGCTGGTGGATGTCTGCATTGTCCAGGGGATGGCATGTCTCAGTATCAAACTCCTCCAAGCCCCTACTTGTACTCGTACCAGTAGCCCTATCGTCAACACGTGCAGGAAGAGCGGAGACGGAAATAAGGTTTGTAGACGGGTCTTCTGGCTCTTTTTCGTAAGACTGGGTCGAGACATATCCCTCGTCGATTAAGCTAGCTGCTGCACCAACTTGGTGAACATCGTCACTACGCTGGAGATCGCCGCTCGTGCTTTCAGAATCGTGGTCATGACGTCCGGCAGCAATGTTCAGCCCCTCAGAGGCATCCCCTTGGCTCATAGCAGATGCTCCACTACCTTCTGCGGACGCAATGTTACCGTGTACCTTGACGTTGCGGTGGAACTGGGGTTGGTTTCGACGCCTGGCTGGTGCCAGCATGGAATTACGGCCGTCATACTTAGCCCCCTGCGCGATGCGAATCATCACCCAGTGGAAGATCCATGGGAAACTGAGTAGGGGCATGGATCTGGTCTCAAGTCGACGAGGCCCGACAATGTGACCCCCTTCATTGACTGGTCCTCGATTGTGTTCAAACAACGCAATCTTGATCTGCTCCTCGGTAACCTTGTACATAGCAGCAACGAATGGATCGATTTTGTCAGGATTATGCCCCCCTGCCGCCTCGTAACACATCTCCCGGAATCGCTGCTTGAGAGCATCGTATTCTCTGCCCAGATGTTCTTGACGCTTGTAATCGGAGCCGACGGCAGGCTTAGACATGGCAAAGCCAGTCCATAGCTCGAACTCAGTGCCCACATTGTGCTGAGCGAGGATACGTCTGACAGACGTGTCGTACTGCAACTTGATTTTTCTTGCGGCTTTTAGCATCTCATTGTCGAACTTGAAGCGGCCAAGAATCCTTGGATCAAACTCGTCTTCCCAGTCAGGTCGAAATTCGACCGGCTGACGGCTTATCTTGTCATAGATCCGACCAAGGACTTTCTTGGATGGATATGAGTGCTTCTTCTCCATAAAGTGTGGCCACCTTCGAGGCTGAAACCTTCTACTCCATTTGACTGGTTCGCCCGTCTTCGGAAAGTCAACTGCCTGTGAATGCATATCTGCAAGCTCCAGGCAAAGTTTCGATTTGGGGCCTAATTCGTCAGCAAACCCCAGGTGCGAGACGGCAACAAGGGGAAGAACGTCGTTCTTGACATATGAGACGAAGAAATTCTTGATATCGTTCACAGTTACACCCTCTTTGCGCTCTATTGACTTTGAAGCGGAATAGTTCATCGGCGGATGATTCCATTCCTTGGGAATCAGAGTCCTATCCCAAATGACGAAAAAGTCATCGCCATCAAGATCACCACCTGAGAGCATGTTTGGAACCGGCCGATCCCCAGTGCTTGAGAAAACCACTACATCCTTCAGGTGGTGCAGTTTGGGCTCATCAACAGCCTGGACCACTCTGATATCCCCTGGATGCAGCGACGGGTTTCGGCCAACAATACACACGCCCTGTATAATGTTGGTCTTGTTGTAGTTCTTGGGATCGGAAAGTTGCAGGAAGATCTGGGGAAGTTTGTTGATGTCTTGCTCTTTGGACCCTTCTGTGGCGATAAAATGACCCCTCAACGACCCAGTTTCGTCAACACAGCCCAGTACAAAGGCGCTCTGATCTACTTGAATCCTGGCCTTTTCTTTGAGAAGCTTGAGAGACCATGATCTCCACAAGCTAATGATGCTGGTCACGAATGGCTCGCTGAGACCGTCGCCAATGAAGTTAGACTTGAGCAACTCTGCTATCACGAGCGTGACCTGGTTCTCGTCAACAAATTGAGTGAGAAGCTCTACCGCCACGCTCTTATCCTTCATGGCATTCTCAAACCGATGTAACTGGTAGTCGAGGAGATCCAGAAAGGCAATTGGTGGGACTCCCAGGCATTCTAGGATTGTGATGGTCTGACGATTCAGAGTCGCGGTAGCCAGCTTTGCACAACGTATAATCTCAAGATTGTTGAGAGCTGTCTTGAATTTCTCTTGGGACTGGCGGATGAGGACCTCCATCCCTTTCGCCTGAGGCCATACTGTCAACACCCCCTTGCAGCCCCCCATTCGGAACTGAAAAGCAGATGGCTCGTCGAATACATCCAATTCCATTTCTTCAATGATGATGCGGGCGAGGAAGGCTGAAATAATCCCCACGCCGTCACTGAAGCAGTAGCCATTTCTCTCGATGTCAGGGATCTCTCGGATTCTGGGGACATGGATGCCCCTGATTTCCCTTGTAGTCGAAAAACACTGCCCAAGACGGGCCGCGTACTTTGCCACCACTTTGATATGATCAAATTGTCCCATCCACTCGCGAATATCGTCACAGGACGTGTTATTAGTGGGGCAGAAGAAGTAGGCACCGCATTCCCTGAGCTGCGAGCTACCGAAGGCGAGAAATTCGTAGTGCCTGTCGCCAATCCGAATGCCTTGATGCACCGTTCGAAGTAGCCGCGTGTAAAGGGCGTCATTCTGGTCTTTGAACATACCAATACGTGATTGCTCGGATTCTTCCAAGAACTGAACGCGAAGAAATCGATCCTGTAGCAGGTTATATTTGCGCATCACTCGATTTGACGTCTCGGCATTGGGGGTATTGAAACGGATGGTTGTTGGGGTGACGGTTGCCTTCCTGACCAATGTGCAGTAGTGAGGCAGCCGAGGGTTTGGGTAGTATGCTTCAGCATCCGGATTCGTGAACAAGCTCATCGGGTTTTGGAGCTGAATGTTTTGGTCCATGAAAAACTCCAGCCGAAGTCTTGCCTTGATAGGGTCCATGTCCGAGAGCTTGAGGAGGAACTCCTCGGAGATGGTGTACTCGTTCAGAATTCCTCGGGAGATGCAGACCTCAAGCTGATAGCGCACTGGGAATTCGAGATGAATCACCTGCGAGGTTGACTTGAGCAAAGCCAGCGCGCCCCCGTGCGTCTGAGCAACTGGGGGATGGTCCAGAAGTGTCCAAATGAGGGGCTTGTCCCTCGGAGTTATTTCAAAATTGGGGGAGTCCTTGTACATAATGTTGAAGTCTTCAAGGGCGAAGCGAAGCTGCTGGGCTGAGGTCATTGCTTCACTGCTGTTGGTCTCGAGAACAAATCGGAAGGTTGTCCATCGTCCAACCTCCATGTACTCAGGGTCGGCTACGTCGCTGTGCAACGCGACTGGATATTTGAAAGAAGCCAAGAGGTCCTCGGACACATCAGTTGTTCGATACCAGGTATCCTGGAGACTCCAAGTTTTGAGATCAGTTGACATTGTCTTACGAGGATCCTCATTCTTGAAAAAGTACTGGGGCGGAAGCGACAAGGGCATCACAAGAGAGCAAGAGCCCTTGTCAAGAGCCGTACGGTGTATGGTCTTCATACTTGCTATGTCGACCTTGAACCTGAAGTCTCTTGTTCCGCTCCAAGTTTTGTACTGAGCTGGAAGCGAAAAGTATGCACTGATCGTCTTGGATCTAGTGTTGAGTTCAAGCCTAAAATCACGGCCCTTGACGGGGTCCACAGTCTTCATAGTCTTCATGCAGTCGTTGCCCATTTGGACACCAATATCAAGGCTTTGCAAACGGAGCTTGATCTGGATAGGATAAATACGCTCAGGGTCGTTTGTACTTCTTATCCATTGCTGAGGAGGATTTCGCGGGGCAGCAACCGAGATGGTAAGGCCGCTGGGGTACTGCTGGCGATTTGGATGGCGAACGACGTATTTTCCGTTGGCCCAGAAGTTTCGTTTCGGCGGAGGTTCGAATCTGATTTTGGCTGAGACGGGCCGATCTGGGGCTAATTGAGATTGAGATGCGAAAATGTCTATCCAGGCGATGCGGCCCTCCTTGGAGAACCATTCAAACAGGTGAGCGGTTTCGGTCTCTGGGGGCAGCCCGTCCAGCCTAAGAGTGATGTCGGACCAACGCTCCCAGTCTTCTGTCGTTGTGCCAGAGGATAGTTGGTCATCACTAGAGCCCTCATACTGGACACCACACACACCACGGTGGCGGATGTTGACAGTACGAGCAGGCCATGGCTGCCTACCAGGGGATCCTGAAGGTGGCCTTGGGGAATTAGAAGGCGTCGGCGGTTCCAACATTATGGAGATGTTGAAGACGAAGAGTGGGTAGGTGGAATGAGGTGTGAGGGTCTAGAGGAGGTGCAAGAGGAGAATTTATAGCGAAGAAACAGAGGAGAGATACTAAGGAGGGATAATGAATGCAAATGGAGGACGTGCCCGGTGGTTCTTGCCGAGTTCTAGATTGGCAGTGTCAGAGCACTGTAGATAGTACTCGCTGACGTAGTAGGTAAGCTACTTAGTATCTTTGACAGCCAAGGACCGAAGGTGCTATAGAGGACTATTATAGACAGCCAGAAAGCCTGGATGGAGGAGGTGAGCCTCATACCGAGCAAAGTCCCCTAAACCATTCTGCGGTCGACAGACTGGTCCCAGTAAGTCAAGCATCGCACACCCCCAGAATTAGAAAACCAGATAGCATGGAGTGTTTGATTGCTTCGTGAGGGCTAATCAAGATGTGGCAGTGGACTATAGTCTATAGAGAACAATCAGCAAGTGGGCGATTTCCAGCTCTTTGTGTCCCGTGAGTGAGGTGGAACAAGTCAATTGCTGTTTCGTTGTTTCCCACTCGTTGGCATCAAGGAGCGTTTACACTAACCATATGAATATGATTGGCCTCTCGTCGTAACTATGTACCTGGCAAATGCTGTGTATTTGTTTGCGTCCGCGTACCTAAGTGATGCATAGCCCCGTCCGAGAACCCACAAACCCTCCGAATGCTCATGATTGCCAACGGAAACAAGAGAAAACTTTTCCAGGTCAAACCTTTCTAAACAGACCCCATAATGTTATTCACTACAGTCCCTCCTTGAGGGTATCAGGACTCCTTGGTCGCCGACAGGGCCGCGCCACCTAGGCCAATAGGCCAGTCCTTGGGCTGCTTCTGGGAGGCCTGGGCAGCCTTGCTGGCCGCGGGCGCCGGCATGCGCACAGGGTCCACGGCGTGGTCCTTTGCGTACTCATCGGCCATCCAGGGCACGTCCATAATCTTGCCTGGGTTCATGATCCAGAGCGGGTCGAGCGATGACTTGATGGCGCCCATGACGCTGAGCGTCTCCGGGCCGACCTCCCAGTACAAGCTCTCCTTCTTGCCCCAACCGATGGAGTGCTCGCCGGTGCAAGTACCCTCCATGTTCAGGGCGCGCTTGACCATGTTCTTGACGCACTTCTCAACCTTTTGGCGCTCCTCTGGGTCATTGCGGTTGTACATGATACTCTCGTGGAAGTTTCCATCGCCAATGTGGCCCAGGATGCTGGCAAAGAGGCCGAGGTCGTCCATCTCCTTCTTGCTCACTTCGATAATGTCAGCCAGACGGCTGAACGGAACAGCCACATCCGTGCTCCCTAGGGGCTGCATGTCAGTACCAAGTATCACGAATGATTCGAGGGGCAACATATGGCAAACTTACAGACATCCTCACCGCCCTTGCGGAGCGACAGCATCGACCACAGAGACTCCTTGCGGGCAGACCACAGCAGCTTCTGCTCGCGAGCATCCTTGGCGAACTCAAAGTTGCCTCCCTTGTTGGCCGTGGTGATGCTCTGCACGAGCCCGATGTTCTCCTTGACGCCCGCCTTGGTGCCTGAGAACTTGAAGAAGAGCGTGGGCAGCTCCTTCCACTCGCGAGGGGCGGTGGCCCCGCCCAGATTCACCACCTTCATCTGCACCTCATCCATCAACTCCATTGCTGCCACAGGGATTCCCGCCTGCATCACTCCAGCCGCTGCCGACGCTGCATCCCTGATTGTCGGGAACGTCACGACGGCAACCGACTGCTCTTCGGGGACGATGGCCAGCTTGAGCGTCGCTGTCGCATGTTAGCACTTATCCTCTATTTCCGCCATCATGGTCAGCGTCCAGACTCCCCACGTACCTTCGGTGACAAGACCCAGGGTTCCCTCAGATCCGACAAAGAGACTGTTCAGGTTGTACCCGGCCGACGACTTGCGTGGTCTCCGGCGAGTCTTGATGATCCTCCCGTCAGACAGCACCACGGTTAGGTTGATAACCCAATCCTTCATCGTCCCGTACCTGACCGCGTTGGTTCCGGAGCAGTTGGTGCCAATCATGCCTCCAACCTTGGCACTCGGTCCTATATCATTCAACGTTAGTTGGAAATCCCCATCTCAAAACCTCCAGGGCATCAACCAACCAGGGTCTACAGGGAAGAACAAGCCGCTATCCATCTGAGCCAGCTTCTCGTTCAGGTCCTGCCATCCGATACTCGGTTGCACAACAATATCCATGTCCTCCTTGTTGAACTGGATAATCTTGTCCATGTACGCAAAGTCAACACTGACACCTCCGTAAGGCGCCGAGAAGTTTCCCTCCAGACTCGAGCCGCCCGAGTACGGGATGATGGGCACACGATACTCATGGCAGATACGCGCGATGGTCGCCACCTGCTCTGTCGAGCGAGGGTATGCCACCGCCACGGGAAGGTTGTCAGGGTTTGTTGTTGACCACTCTGAGTATCCGTGAGCGTGCAGGTCTTCCGGGTCCGTCGAGATGATATCTTCGCCCCCGAGTTCTTGTGTGATTTGCTTTATCGCCTACGGAGCGATTGTTAATTGCAAGCCCACGCTTCCCGAGGAGGATCACTCACCTTCTCCATCTCTGGTATCGTCGCGTACCGCTGTTCCCGCTTAGAACCGGATAGGAATGTGCTCTCGCTGCCTTTTCCGTCCCCCTTCTGTGCCTTCGCAACTCCCCAGCCCAGAATACCTGCAGCTCCTGCGACAGCAAGGACTCCTCGGCTCGACCATGACTTGCCGACGTTTGGGGTGCATCCTTGACCGGCGGGTCTGGCATTACCACGAGCAGCACTGGTCGTGAAAGACCGACGGGCCGCCTGGCATTTTCCGCGCCGGAGCAGCGCTCCGATTCCGTTCCTACTCGACATCCCGGAACCTCTTATATGGTTGTTGGTTTGATAAAAAAAAAAGTCACCAAAAGCCAGAGCTACTGGGCGCACTTCCTAACGATCAAAAGTTGGTGATAAAATATATGGAAGTTATAGGTCGGGTTGGGTGAGGTATTGGCGATTCCCACTTTGGTGAACTATTACTAGTCGCGAAGTATTCGTTTGGAACAACAACAGTCGGAATCACGAACCGGCGTCGAAAGCCCTCGCAAACAGGGGCGAATGTTGCTTAGGGTGGCTAAACGGACAGGAGACCCAAAACGGACTGTCGAAGAGGACACAGGCTGTTTCGTACGTCAAGAATGAGCCGGACGGATTCAGTGGGAACGCCGTGAGGAGAAATGGTCACGAGAGCACGAGGGCCGCGACGATGGAGGCATACTACCTATATAAGCACTCCACTGCCAGGACGACTCAAGGGTAAGCCAAGGCTCCACGCAGAGGGTGCTGGCCCCCGAGGGTCTAATCGACGGGCTCGAATCAATCCATCACCCCCCGTGTTAGTTGGCTAACCAGCTCGGGAGAGGCGCTAACGAAGTGGTTGAAAAGAATGGAGCTCATGCGATGAGACAATCGACGGGTTTATCCACCGGGTTGTTAGTGAGGCGACTGAGGGCAGGATGCCTTTCGTCCTTCACGAACCAACTGAGACGGATGGAGCCCGGCGAAGGCCCGACCGCCGCCAGCTCCGAGCCTGGAGACCTCAGCAATTAGCGGCCTATTCAAGCCGATTTGTCGGCGTACCCCGCCTCTATCATCTTCCGCCGGTATGCCTCTCATCCTTCAAAGTCTCTACTATTACGGGTAGACACCCGGATGCAAACGACGGCCCGTCGGGAGCATGGTGTCAGTAGGTGCTAGTTGTCAGCACATACTTGACTTGATACCCTCGGGCAACACACCACGTCTGAGCGTGGCCGGTCGGTGAATGTTTCCATGCTGCTTCGGCTGCATTTGCATTAGTCAAATTTTTCTCTCAATGGCTTCTCCCGTTGCGCCGGTGGCCCGCAGTGTGCTCCGCAGGCGCCAGGCTTTCCCCTGCGGTTGGTCACCTGCGACCAGTGATCTGGCGCACTGGAGACCGTTAACGGCACCGTGTCAATTGTCAATATCGGCGACGAGCACCTAGGAGCATGGGGGTTGATGGCATTGGCTAGATGGGGATTTTGGGACAGCCCCTCCTCAATGCGGTCCGCAACAGGCAAGATTCAATCATAATGATGGAGAGACGAGGTAGCTCTGTCACCAGGAGGGTGGCACGGCAGACATGATCAAGACGAGTCGATAACTGGGCCAAGAAGCTCAAGTTTGATGGGCGGGTTGTCAAAGCCGACCGGATTCGAGCCTGACCGTCGGGCTTTCCCTCTTGGGATTTCCAGGATTCCCACAGGCGTGGGACGGTGGGAGCACGAAGACCCCCAAGAGACCCCCAACGCCCGAAATGCGGCGCCGACGGGCTCCACCCATCGCTCCACCATCGGCGCACCGCCGACCCTTCGGGAGCTCCTACACAGCAGGTGCAGAGGGATTGGCTTGGATGGCACCCCGAATCCAGTCGTACCTACAGAGAGGGCCTGCTTCCCACACTTCAACATGCACTGTATGCAGACACCTAAGCACCCATGCAACCGGGCTCCCTACAAGTTGCCGACGTTATGCGCGTCCATGAGACTTGGCTCCCGACGGCTAGGCGACTGTACAGGTGACGAGGTCTAGGACCGAGTGGTTGCAGCAAGGATTCATTAGTTTTTTGTTTTTTTTTTCAGCTTCCCATCAGGAGCTCGAATGCCCTCGTTGGGCACGGTCATCTGCGGGATTGAAGCACGCTTATCATGGCTGGCACGGCTTGGAATATGCCAACACGACAGAGACGGCATCTCGCATCCTACCGGTCAGGTTCCCGTCACACGACACACCAAGACAACCCTCTCAACGATGAGGAAATGATTGGTTGCCATTCCGATGATAACAAATATTACTCCTATCTATACCCAGTATGTAGGAAGCACCGTCAATTCACGACGATGGGGAAAATAATAGTTGTCAGCCCAAAAATGTGCCCGTCATCCAACACCGGAAAGTAAAGCCAACAACTTGCAAAGCGTGGCGGTCAAGCTTCCTATCAGAGCTCTGAAATATTCCCAACTGCAATACAACGAAATCGCTACCGAAGAGTAAACCCCACGTTTTAAGTCTGACCGGTACTTTCCCCAGATGTCCATCGATTCCATTACGAGATGGTTGGAGCCAACTTGGAAATGTGTGACCCCAACGAGCAACCAAGGGCCTGGCTTGTGGGGCTTTGACGTCGCTGTCAAGAGTCAAGACTTCGGGTCGATGGAGCTAGACGCCTAGCTGACTGATGATGGCTTATGTTTTAACTTCCTAATGGGCACAAAAACATTCAGTGCAATATTATCCGCCCTCAAGGAGAGGAATCCGGAAGAGGCCACAATGTGGGAATTGTTCCGTCCTGGCTCTAGGGGTTGAGTGAACTGACGTGCTCAGAGAACTCTGTAACAGACTAACAGTCCTCGGACCAAAATTCAGACGTGGCCACCATCGAAGGTTGCATAGGTTTACAGTAACAAAAATGGCATCACTTTGTTTGTGTCTGTTTCCATAACATGCAACCTGAATTTAAGACGGAATGTAAAACGTTGCGGGTCATCGACAATGTCCGCATCAATCTAGCGGCAAGTTAAGTGCTCATACCCGGAAGGGCAAGTGAAAGGCTATTTGGACGGGCAGGCTGAGGGACTAGCGTGGCTAAGAGTTGCAAATAGGTGTGGCGTCGAGACTGTTATGGGGGAGCTCAACGGTGTGTTAGGGAAGCAGACATAGACATCCATAGCTCACTTGCGGAAATTGCCTGACTTGGACGTAGGAACCACCACAGCAAGATAGAAATTCACAGTGACGCCAGTGTATTCTCTCGGACCAATAGGCATTTGTTCATGCTTTGTCTTTTCACATACGCCTCGTGGGCTGGCTAGCTCCTGGGTAGTCAAAGCTGCAAAAAGCAAACGTCAAAATCCGAGACTCCAGTCCTCATGCCGTGATATTTAATTTTTCCCCATCTCAACCGCAAATTTAGAGAGCGGCGCGGCGGCGGTCACGCTCCTCGGCAATGGTGAGCTTGACACCACGGCCCTTGGGCAGGGAGATCCAGGGCTTCTCCTGGCCAATGACGAAGACGTTGCTCTCGCGGGTGGCGAAGCTGTTGTCAATGGCGTCCTTGATGTGGACGATGTTGAAGCCACCGTCGTGGCGCTCACGGTGGGTGATGACACCAACACGACCCATGTTGCGACCACCAGTGACCATGGCAATGGCGCCAGTGTCGAACTTGATGAAGTCGGTGATCTTGCCAGTGGCGAGGTCAATCTTGACAGTGTCGTTGACCTTGATCAGGGGGTCGGGGTAGCGGATGCTAGAGAATCAACTGTCAGTATGAGGGTATACGGGGGGAACATACAGCCGTCTGATGAAGCTCGCATCGTATGCGGGTTCGTTCGACCTGAATCGACCAAAGCTTGATCCAACGGCTGAATGATGTCTGACAGAACTCACGTTCTCGCATCGTGCGTGACCAAGAATGGGATTCCGCCGCGTCCGAGCTGGACACGCTTGACCTTGCCGAGCTTGTACTCAGCCTCCTCGGCCTGGATACGGTGGACCGTGAAGCGGCCCTTGGTGTCGTAGACGAGGCGGAAGTTCTCGCCGGTCTTCTCAATGGTGATGACGTCCATGAAGCCGGTGGGGTAGGTCATGTCGGTGCGGACCTTGTTGTCGACCTTGATCAGGCGCTGCTGGAGGATGGCCTTGGTCTCGCGGTAGTTGAGCGCATACTTGAGGCGGTTGCGGATGAAGATGATCAGAGGCATGCATTCGCGGAGCTTGTGAGGACCGGCCGAGGCCTTGGGGGCATAGACACCGGACAGCTTGTCCAGCAGCCAGTGCGAGGGCGCACTAAGGCGCTTCTGGTGCTTCTTGCTGCGAAAAAGTCAGCGACCACGATTCCTTTGAGCATCGATCTCTAGACGAGACGACGGCGGCCATTGCCAAAGTTGATTGAGCCTGGATTGGCACATTCCACAATCCAACGGCCGTAAGGACAATTGCACTCACATTCCGCGGGCCATGGTGACGACTGGGTGTTTTGCCGACTGTTGGTGTGGAAGTTGACCGGTGAGCCTGGGTTGTCGTGAGGGCGAGATACAAAATGCCTATCCACCTTTTTTTTTCATCCAGAGCGGTGGGGGTTCTGTGCCCTACCTCCCTGCATCCGCCAAAAAAAATGGCAAACGTCACGTGAAAGCTCACGCAAAAGATCACGTGACAGAAATGCCCCCACCTCACCTGCCGAGCTGGACCCTGGAACCTCAATCGCACCCAATCCGTATCTTATCACTGATCACACTGACATGTGACACTTTGTTGACTTATTGGGATGTACACCCGAGACGATTCGTATTTGCGAATTCTAAGCCATCGCTTATTGCCCCTATATTACAGTTGTCGAGACTGGCACGTGAAAATACTAATAACCAGAGCACCTAGTGACCCAACCCCGTGTCCAGAAGCGACCCTAATACCAATATGACTTCTCTCCCGTTGATCTCCTCACCTCATGTCATAATAAGACCCAGTATTCTCACCCGGATGACCTGAAGGCTGGCGTGCGCCATTGTTCAGAGTCTAGGTAATCCCTTTCATACGCCATCGAAGTTTCGTCCTTGGCAACCTTTGCCTCGTCCTTCACCCAAAGGTGAAACATGGTATCCCAGTGTACAATTCCCTCGAATCCAAACGCCCAGAAAATCCAACATGTTGATACAACCATCCTCATCGTCTGTCACTCCTCCTAAGACGGTGAGGAATCCCGTGGGCCAACCGCTAGGGAGGAGTTGCCCGATACCAAACCTCTATCTTTGCTTTTTATCTCGAGTCGTCAAGGAGAAGTCTGGAGATGCCCATCTCGCCGCCTAGCCACTGTGGGGTACTTGAGTCCCCAAACTCAAAGCTCTGCGCTAAAGGAGGACCCCTAGGAACATCCTCTCTCGAGACCGTGCGATTCATCTGGTTTGGCGGCTCGAGGGAGTTGCCGATCGACATGGTTACTGATGGTTCCATAATGTCGTTGCTGCGGGTTGCGTCCTTGGCCTGATAGGTGCCCTTCTCTATGCGCTGATAAATTTTTGGATACTTGTTGCGGACTCGATCTCGTAGATCCGTAGGCTGTCTGCTTGAGAGGTGGAAGCTGGGATCCCGCTGGATCTTGGTCCAAGCAGGGCCGTATTTGTCGAGTCCCTCCAGAATTTCCCGGTCGTCTTGGTCTGTGAAGGGACGCCGCTCTCGTCGCAGGGACTTCTTGAACGGTGCATGTATACCAAGGCTCTCCAAATCTTCCAGCTTCTTGCGGTGTGCTCGCGTCTTTTTGTGCTTCGGCGGTGGCACGTCAGACTCGGTGGGAGGCGTGATCATGCCGGCTGAACTTCCCTCGTCATCATCATGAAGGATGTTCTCCGAATGCAAGCCCTTCTTGGGCCTCTGCTGATGCGACCGCGTAGGCGTCGGTGTGGTGGATTGACCATCACCCTTCGAACCACGAAGCTCTGCAGGGCAGCAGGTTCTGAACCGGTCCTTCAAATCGCCCGCTGAGCGGTCGTTGAAATTGAATTCAAAATCCTCGAGAATCGTCGTCCACTTTCCCACTCCGTGCTTGCTGACCCCGAGAAGAAGATGGTTTGTCTCTTCCTCGGACCATTTCCTCCTGGGCTTGGTGGCCCGCTTTCTCCCCTTGCCGGGGGACTTATCCGAGTCAGAACGCGGTTTCGTACCAGGCTGATCATCCGAGGTGTGGTTTGAATCTTGGAGAGTCTTCAGGCGGCTCGAATCGCCCTCATGGAAGGAGCGCGAGGCAATGGGGGGGAAAAGCGCGGCGTCCGGCGGCGGCTCATGTAGGCCATTGATGATAGGCGGCATGACCGAAGCGTGCATGGCAGGCTTCTGCTTCTTGACAGGCTGCGGAAGCTGCAGGTAGTCCTCCCTAGCAGTCAGACCTCGGTTCCGCTTCTTGTTGCCGGCGTCGTCGAAGGCCGCGTCGGGCCCCTCGTCGAGGATCCTGGCGAGGGGATACAGCGACTCGTTGGCATCCGACTCACGCAAGAGCATGCGCATTGGGTAGACATCTGCGCTGCCCGCATAGTTACCCTCTAGGTGGACATCGTCGGTCCGGTGATGAAAAGACGCCTCGTCCTCGACGGCGAAATGCAGCGGTACCGAGCGGATGGAGCCATCGATTGCGACTCGGTCGCTACGATGTACAGCATCCCGCTCGAGTGGCGGGAGCGGGCGGTCGGAAGCGTCGGGAAGCGACAAGGAGTGGAACGGCGGGAGGTCAGCGTTGGCAAGCTCGGGCGTGGTTGAGTCGTTGAGCAGGTGGATCAAGCGCGGCTCGATGGTAGCCATCCTGGGCTGCTGGGTCGAAGGGCAGGACCATCACATTGAGTAGAAAGAAAAGAGGAAACACACGAGAACAGGTCAAGGAGATAGCCGGGGAAGAAAAGAGCTCAAGGCATGGCCCCGGAGGATTAGCCAGTTTCGCGGACCACAGACATTATGGCGTTGGAAGAGGGTCTCGCCATGCATCTCGGACGGAACGTTTGCACGTGAAGGTATCCGTATTCGTAGCCGCATGTGATTGACTAAACGGCAACTGTTAGTGGTGTGTCTAGGACCCTGCGGCTGCACTAACAGGCCATCGACTAACCGTTCCTGGATCTGGGGGGCCCTTTGCTGAGTGCTGATCCTCCACCCTCATTCCACTTCCGTCGTCGGCGTTCCCAATCCCGTGACACCAGCCATTCGCCCGCTGTCCAATTGTCCTTCGATTTGCTGCTCTCAATATACATTAGTACTTGTCAGGCCCCTCCGATTAATATCTGCAGCTATTCTTATATACCTGTTTGGTGGCAGGTGGTGCATAGAAGTGGCAGTTTCAGGACAGGGTTCTGCCGCTCCATGGCCTGATCATCAGGGACGGTACCTCGCTACCCGAAGCACCTCGCAGTGAAGCACCAAGTTTCCTACAGGTATTGTCATGTACAGGTTACCTGGAATGAAGCACTTCTCAACTCATCGACGCCAGTTGACCATCACTCCTGCCCGTGCCTAGCTGCCAATTGGCAGCGTCCCGGCAGCCATGGCCTCTCTCCTGCCCCCCATTCCTCGGCTGGTGTTTTCGGTCATTGAGCCTATTTCGCTGTGAGTTAAGCCTTGCTATAGGGACTGGCCGCAACGCCCCCAAGGCCCTAACATAACGAGCAGCGTCGCCGGGTTCTGCGGCGCGGTAATCGACCCGGCATGGTTTATTAGCGAGCAGGTCCCTCAGACAGAGCCTGTTCGCGTCAACGAGAATAGCATCGTGGTGGCGTGGCAGCTGGGGAATCTGTACCTGCTCATGGCCTTTATGGGCCTGGCGATCCTCCACACCACCTCAGAGGCCAAAGTCGTCAAAGGTTATCTCTTCGCCCTCTGGCTGGGTGACATTGGCCATGTCGGCTTCAGCACATATGCCCTGGGTTTGGAAAAACTCATGAAGCCGCTTGAGTGGAATGCCGTGACGAGCGGAAACATTGGTTTCACCGTGAGTCCATCCTGCTGCCGAGGCTCAGATAGTCTTGTACACATGAGCTGAAATTCTGCGTCCAGATCTTCCTGTTCATGATGCGCTCTGCCTATTTCCTCGGTCTGTTTGGGCAAGACCGAGCTGCAGTCCCGACGTCAAAGAAGCGTGCATAAGGAGGCTAGGCCGAGATGGCGTGCATGTACGACGCGCCTCCGGATATCTACCCGAGTTCGGAATTGCACGAGTCAAACCTCCCATCCTTCATCATGTGTAGTCATAATCTAGGTATAGTTGGTGCACAAATATGGGAGTTGTGAAAGATCCTGGTCAGTGGAAAGATTGGTGTTCCGTTGAGTGGGTGGACAAACCGAAGTACGAGATGCTCCGAGACATTGGGGATTGGGTAACTACGAGGAAGTCGTATCATAATTTACACGCTTCATAACAACTTGGCGCGCCCTTCTCTCCTTGCTATTATGCCATCAATTTACTATAGTAGTACACCAACTATCTGTTTGTACGTAGTCGTAGAAAACTCCAAGCTGTTGTTTGACCCATTACTCGTACACCCTTGGCCTTTGACGCCAATGCATAATGGCGAAAGCCGAGAGATGTGGGGTGACTCACCGCGGCCAATCAGCACCAGAGCGCAAGCTCCAGCATCATTTTACAGGGTTAGGGTTCAGTAACCTTTTTTTGATTGGTTACTCTGGTCGCTGGCTTGCCCGTTGGTGGTAAACAGCTATTATAAACAAACTTTCTTTTCCCTCCTGCACCGCGTATCGACAAGCAGAACTCAAGCGCGCAAATTTTCAACCTCTAGGCACCTCAGGTCTAGTCCTAGACAGCGCCATGAATACCAGAAGTCGAGGGAAACGAGAGCAAGACGCCGCGCCGGCTGCCGTGCCCGCCAAGAGGCGTCGAGGTCTTGCCCAGCCAGGCCAGAAGAAGAAGGCAGAAAGCCATGAACCTGAGGAGATACCCGGGGAAGGCTCTGGATGGAGTCAAGAGTCTACTGGCATAAAACCCCACTGGATCGGCTCTCGGAGGGGTGCTCCTCCCACCGCACCACATGGAACGTCAGAGCCCCCAACACCAGCAAGGCCATCAAATCAGGATACCGAAGATGATGATGGCGAGGGAGTTGCCCAGGCCACTATCCCAGCTGCGTCACAGGACGATGACGAGATTGTGGCGACAAGATGCAAGGTTATGAGGATGGCCCTTCCCAACCTGGCGAGCGCAACCGACAATCTCCTCAACCAATTTAACAGCCCACAGCGAGGAAGTGCCCTGTATCAGCAAATGCTTCAACTCAGTCGCGACACATTCTACATCATCCGAAAACCTTACGAGGAGCCCCTGGGCTTTCCCTTCATCGATATCGAAGGGGGCTCGCTCGGTGACTTTGGCCAGCATACACATAGAGGAGCACTAACCCTGGGATGTGCGAATCTTGCATCAGCTCTGAATATTGTTGAGATGCTTCAGTCTGGAGGTGAGGAAAAGGTTCTCGATCGGCTAGCGGAGCTAGATGATTTCTTCTACAAGCTCTTTGTCCCCTTTGACAACTCTGCTCCGGATGTCGCTTTACCGCTTGGCATCCGCGCGCTGCGATTCATCGAAACCATGGCTGAGAGCAGCGCAGAGGCCAACTTCCTCCCCATTCTCGCTTCTATATTCTGCGAGCCATTCGATACGGATGGTGAAGATGTTGACTACCCAGCCCTATTGACAAAGGGGCCGCATAGGCCGCTAGGTGGTCGAGAGAACGATGAGGTGGAAGAGTCGCTCTGGGAAAGGATCAAACATATTTTCAAAATCTTCAAGTCGCATAAAAAGCGGCCGGTTGCTATAAATAAACTGCGGGAAAGCTTTCCTCAGGAGATGATTCTCCGAGACGTCAGAGACTGGATTCTGAGCGTATACAACTCTCAACTTGATCTCCTTGCCAGGAAAGCTGAGGAGGAGTTCCACGATGCCGAAGAGCTGATCAACGAGGATTACACCGAGTCCGAGGCTGAATCGCAGCCTATTATTCGGGCCTCCGACCAGCAGATGTAAGTCCCGTCCCGTCGGTCTTCTTCCAACACAGAACTGACATTTTCGCAGGCCGAGTTTCTTCAAAGACGAGACATCATTGAGAGCTTTGGACAGGGCTGGTCGACGAGTACCTCTCGCTCCGCCTTCAAACCGACAGCAGCAAGTCCGGCGTCCCGCATCAACGGCTCCATCGGACTACCACGACGACGACACCAACAGAGTCATTCTCGGGAGTCCCCCACCCTCTTCCGTCGCTAAAGGAGACGAACAACAAGAAGAAGGTGATGAGGACGATGGGTTTGAGAAGGATGGTCGCGCTGTGGATAAGCGCAAGGCAGCCACCATCTCTCACATTCTCCAGTCCACTCGCACCGCCCTGACACCAGCCCCGTCATCTTCTATGCCGCCCCCCCCCCGCCCCTCATACGCCATGGACGCCCCAAGCTCCACCGCTACGCCACCCACATCCCATCTGGATGCCCTCCGAGAGGAGAAGCGCCGGCTCACCAAGCAGCACCGCGACCGGGCCTCCGCCTCCGCCCCCTGGTCCTCCAAGCAGCGCCACTTCTGGTCCGACCACGACACCAGCGTCCTGGTCCGCCTCATCCAGAAACGCCAGGCCGCCTGGTCCCTCATAGAGAAGGTTGACAACGCCGAGTTTGAGCACCCCCGCCACCAGCAGGCCTACCGCGACAAGGCCCGCAACCTCAAGGTTGACTACCTCATGACCGACGCCGTCCTGCCCCCCTCCTTCGACCTTGTCACCCTGGGCAGGAAGGAGATTGATCGCCTCATCAGTTACGGAAAGAACCCATATCGCAAAGAGAAGGATATTGATGGGGATGGGAACGCTATCAAGACCGAGTATGTCGCTCAGCAGTAGCGTACAAATGGAGTGCCAGCGTTTTGTTTTCATAGATACCTAGGAAGTAATACTGCCCCAGCGTATTTGGTGCTCTTCTGTAGAAATCGATTAGGTTTGCAACTTCAGTGGTCTCTTTCGAAACGATGTAATCAAGTCCAGTTGCCCAGCCTCTCGCCGTCTGATCCCGTTCCCCCATGGAGTAAAAGAAAACAACGTGCCTCCGGAAACAGTAGAAGAAGAGACGGTAAATTGGTTGCAGTGTTTAAAAAGAACAACATGTCGTCCAAAACTATTCTACAGCCGAGCCTGGTATACAGCACATATATCCCTGGGTATGATTGAGTTATTCTCTCCCATTCCCTCCACACACACACACACACATACGCACATAAAAACAGACCCTTAGGCGCCACAGGCTCAGAACGCTCCGAGCCCCAGCTCGAAACCTGTTCTCTTTTTGGTAGTTTCAAGCCCCGCAAAGCCGGGAGACAGGGGCCGCCCGCCATGTTTGTAAAAAAAAGAAAGTGTAAAAGGATCGTAAAAGATGACAGTCTGTGCCCGGGGGCTACGAGATACCCTCGAGGTCATTTTTTTTCCCAAAGGGGACGAATCAAGACAGGATCCCAATTGACCAAAGTACAGTGAGCGTGAAAGGAGACAACTTGGCACCGCCGGCCGAGTAAGGTCCATATGGGTTCGAGAGACATTCTTCGTCACACCGGATGACCGTAAGTGACGCGCGCAGCACGGGAAATGTCGCCCCTTTTTTTTTTCCTCCCCCAGGCCCAAAATTAGATGCAAGAAAACAGAAGGGGGTATGCCGCAAGATTCCGAATACTGCGATGAAACAAGTACCGAGGCTGAAAAGGAAAGGTGACCATCGTGGTGGTCTATCTGCGTAATGCCGTGATTTAGGGCCTGATTTGAGGCCAACCAAACAAGATCTCGAATCGTGGCAAGGGTGCCAGCCTGCAGGTGAGCATGCCGCACCCGGGGAGAAGTTGTCTCATCGCCGGTTGTAGGGGACGTTCCGGTGCTTGAGCCTGTTTGTCCTCCAGCCTTCATACCACTGCTCCCTGCTCGCCTCGCGGAGCTCCGAGCGCCACTCACTAAAGACAGCCTCCTTCAAGCGATTAAAGTCGCAGTGTTCTTCATTGTAAGGATCCGCAAACCCCCAGGGGAATTGGCGACCGACAACACCAGGCTCATAGAGGTCAGGGCTGATGATGGATAGAGGGAGGAACGGTGTCTCTTCCTCCTTGACCTCTTCCTGGGCCTTGTGTCGATCCATTGTTGAGATACGCTTCGAATTTGGCGAGGAGGAAGGGGAAGATCTCGGTGCTCCATGTTGGTCGGCAATAACTTCTCCCTCCTCTTCTTCGTCAATGCGGCTCGATGAGATGCTGTTGGTGTCCTCGTCAAGGCCAAGAGCCTCCAGCGGGTCCATGTTTGAGCGTTTGAAAGTGTCCCAGACCGCCTTCTTGAGGACGTTCATGTGCTTGGTCGTAACAGTATCGGCCTTGGAGATGACGGGAATGACGGTGGTCTTGCCTTGCAGGAGGCGCAGGACCTGCATATCCAGGTCCTCATCGAGGCAGCCAAAGGTACGGAGGTGAGGCGTGTGGTTGCCATTCTGAATGCCCGAGAGGGTGCGCCCAGCCGCAATGTTGCGGTCCAGCCTAGCGGGATCCAGGACAAGGAAGGTTGCGTGAATGTGTGTATCCTGCACGCCGGGGGATCGCACAACCTTCATCTCTTCGGCAAACGTCTCCTGGAACTTGCTCTCCAGGAAGGTATTCATCTCTCGGAGCTGCAGGTCAACTACATTCTTCTCAAGACCCTCCGAATCCCACAGCGTCAGTCCAATACGCTCCCCATCAATCTCCGTCTCCAGGTAGTGGGGGACAAAGTTGCCGGAAGGGGCCGGGCCCCGGAAATCGTCCTCCTCGTTCTTCTTACTCCTCTTCTTGGGTGGGAGCGCCAGAGCTGTCTTGAGAAACTCGAGGAACGACGTCTTGCCCGCATTGCGAGTGCCAAGGATCAGGATGCTGTTGCGCATGTCAGTACGGCGGGACCCAGGAAAGCACAGGCACAAGTGCTTACTTGAGAGGGGTGGGGTCCTTTCTTCTGCGGACGCGCCTGGGGCTGTTGATGGTGCTGACAGCACTACTGGCATAGCTGTAGCGGCCACGATGGGCCATGCTCTCGGTCCTAGCATAGGGGTCGAAGCCATTTGGAGGGATGGGGGGCATGGCAACGTTTGAGGTCAGAGCATGAGGCTCCACGGACTGGCGTCCACTGTTATTAGCGGGGTGTTCATTGTGGGAGGTGTCGGGGCGCAGCTCGGGTGCAAAGGACTTTGACAGCTTCTCGGTGTTGTTGTTGAACTCGGGCAGCTTGGGGGGGATCCGGGAGGCAGCGCGCTGCCTCTCGAGCTCGGCCTCTCTAAGGGCCTGAGCCTTCTTCCCCTTGCTCCCGAGATCGCCGCTCTTACTGCGTCGAAGCAACATTCCGAAAGTAGAACGATGCGGTTGTTGGGAAGTGCTCATTGGTTCTTCCCCGAAGGAAGGATGTGTAGGTAGACCGAGGAGGGGTCTCACTCAAAATGGCAGCGTCCTAATAGAACTTGTGCTATCAATGAGACCGTTGGCGCTAATTGCGTCGAAAGTTTGTCCGTTACGGAAGCCACCAGATAAAGTTCCCGTTTCGTGGGGTGAGCTGGGGACGAGATTGGGTTCGCGGTCGGTTGCGCAGCAGTTCGCTCGCGTGTTAAAGAGTCGCTAGCTCGGTCGGTCGATGGGTGAAGTGGAAGCAGAGGTGCGGGTTCCCGTCGCTGTCGCGTATCTGGAGGATACTTTGTAATGGCGCGACAAGACAGAGGGCGCAATCGCAGTGTCACTGAGGAGCAGCAGCGGGAAAGAATAAGAACAATAAAAGAAAATATAAAAGCGAAGGGGAGAATGGATGGATGTGTCGATTTCCCCGTTCGTTTCGATCGTGGGTTGCACGAGAATGTAGCCCCTTTCTGCCAGAAGGGGAGGTGACGAAAAAAAGAGCGTAAAGATACCAACGCGGTCCCAAGCTGGATGTCAAGGGGGGATGCCGGGGAGCAGAAGGTGAAGCTACTGGTAGCGAGCGAAGAAGAAAGCAAAGGTCAGCGAGCTGAGCGGGAGAACGAATGAGGTGGCGGCGTCAACAAGATCTGGGAGCGAGCATCGTCCTGCGGTGGGTGAATCCAGTCCAATTGGCCGTTCTGGGCAGCAACCTGAAGAAGAAGATGCGTCCAGGCAGTTCGAACAGAAGAACAGAGACGGAAATCGGAGACGCAGGAGATGAGCGGGCAGCTGGGCTGATGCGGTGCAGCACAGTGGAGTGGACCTAGAGGTGCAGCTGGAGCCCAGTGGAGTGGACCTAGAGGTGCAGCTGGAGCCCAGTGGCCCACAGACCCCGGGGGGGCCTAACGAGTCTAACGCCTACGGGGCCCCTCAGGGACTAAGCACAGTCTAAGAACTACGGGTCTGCGGCCCTGCGCCAGATGCGTGCTAGCCTGTCCCGTGCTGCAGGGTCCATGCGTGCACGCTGCAACTGCTCTGCACTGCTCAGCACTGCTCAGCACTAATATCCAAAGGGTCCACCAACAACACTGCTGCACGGCGACAGAAACAAAGCGCCTCATCTGAAGAATAATATTGCGCTGGCTTGATACCCAGTATCTGCTCTGGGGGCGCACGCTATTACCTACATAGTAGTATTACTCTGTACACTTGCCGTCCCCGAACCCTGCCTCAAGGAGTTCCTGAAGGGAATGCAAACTTGTCAGTCTGTCTCAGACACCGCGCGGCAGTCTCACGCGGACGGAGCAGAACCACTCATGTGAGTCGTATTCAGCTCAGGTTGTGATAGGCTGCCTAGCACTGAGTACTACTGTCTGGGAACTTTTCTGTCAAAAACTAGGACTTACGCACGTATGATGTCAAGCTCGGGTCATTCGCCAGAGGAACCAGTTGCAGAAGACAGAAATAGCCGTGCGAACCAAGCAATACCTACCGTAGAAGATACAACTTTTCAAATCGCAGCCCTGCAGGTCCGTCATCGGTACTTGGGCTGGGTGAAACAGGGAGGCTTCCCGCTGCTCATCCAGCATTAAACCCCATTACCACAATGTATCCGATTTATCACCTCTGCCTGCTAACCTGTGACAGATACTGTGGCGTACGAGTACCAGGGCGACTTGCATCCCACAAGCCTCACAGAAGACAATGCCCACGACTCGCCCACCGGCTATCTGCAGCTCGTACACTTTCATTAGACAATAATACGCCTCATTCATGATTCACCCAAGAGCCTCGGATCCTTCGACGGCCTTACTACATGGTAATATGTATAATAGTATCCGTACACGCCAACAGCCAGAGGGCCCACAGTCGGACGATTTCCCCCCCCTGTTCGCAACAGCTCATGGCGGCCACGCGAGTCGAGAGACCAGCGCGGGAGTCCGTAGCACCGGCTGCAGTCCACCGTTTACTAGCGACTGTTGTGCATTGGCGATACGACATAACAATGTCCCTAATTAGTCCCCGAGACTGTCCACGCCCTTCCTGAAAAGTGACCGTGCGAAATGTTTCCTCTGCGTCCCTGAAAAGCTTTCCGCATGGCTGCCGGAAGTTCCAGCCGCCACAAACGAGATGAAACAGTGACGGCGAATTTCGAAACTTGGCGCCCCCTTGTCGGCAACACCAAGCTAATGTCGCGTCCCCCTGCTTGCTCCCCTGTTGCCCAACTTGCCCCTTAAGATTGCAGGTGGCCGTCCAGTCCCCCGGCGCGTAATACTCCTCATCCAATCGCGAGCGTGCTCTTCAAAGGCCTCAAAGTCCTCATCACTGTCGGGCGACGAGTAATGTCGGTACCTACGAGTAACATCACGTGGTTCGGCAGGAGCATCTACTAGTACTACCTATATAGACTTCAACTCCTTGGAGCCCTAGGGGACGGCTATTATCTGTAAATGCACAGCAGTGCAAATAATACGAGTAGTACGTACGGAGTATTACATTGTCTCAAAAGCTAGGAACCGTCGTCAATTATCCGTACCTGCAGAAGACCCGTCGTCGCGCCGCATGATTGTTTCTTTTGTGCCACTATCCGTACACCCTTCTTCTTCCAACAGCCCTTCGCAATGAGACGAAATTAAACGAGTAAAAGCATACTCGTACAGTCATCTTCGAAATCCACATTCATCCGCAGGTGGTCGTGTAGTCGTGTGGTCAAGTCCTGAGTGGATTTCTTGCTTCTATGCATCTAGAGTTTGAGCCCATATACTCGTATACTATGTATATAACCACAACCATCCATCCCAACTCCCAGCCTAATAAACGGAGAGGAGAATTGGCCATGGAGAGAGAAGAGGTATCCGTACCCATGTCCCGGGTGTAACCATGTAAACTCCAACGCCTCGCCAGCCCCCCTGTCTATCCCTCAAAAACTTCCTGCTGCAGCTCGATGCCATACTCGGATGCCATGTCCTTCATGTGCTGCTCCATCTCGTCCTCCATCCCGCCCCCGAGCCCCAGCAGTTGCCGCGCCCGGAAGAAGTAAAAAGCCACGTCCGTCGCCGTCAAGACTAGCTTGAAGAGCATGTGGCGCCACATGTTATGCAGCCGCCGCCCCCACGGCAGGTTGGGGTCCTCGTACAGGCTGCGGCTCGCCCACTCGCCCATCATCTTGACGCGGTTGACCGGCGACCCCAGGTACTGGTTGTTGCTCTGCACGATGCGCATGTTGCGCCCCAGGAAGATGAGCTCCTGCGGCCACTTGTCCTCGTCGGCCAGCATGTCGCGGACACCCTGCTTGACTTTTTGCTGCATGGCGTAGTGGCGCTCCGAGGGGGTCATGTTCTCCATCCCCGCGTCGAACTTCTCCTCGCTGCCCTCGTACGGACGCAGCAGCGTCGCGCTCGCGAACAGGTCCGACGACTTGATGCCCCAATTCTCCGTCACCTCAGCGATCGTCTTATTGTCGAACGTCATAAGCGCCTTCCAGAAGACGCCGTACTGGTGCCGGAACTCGTCCTTTAGGTACACGTACAGGCCGTGGTCAATCAGAACCAGCTCAGCTCTCCCGCTGGGGAGACGGCGGATGAAGATGTTGCCGGGGTGAGGGTCGCAGTGTACGACACCCCATTTGAAGATTTGTGCAGAGAAGAGGTCGACCATGGTCGTCATGACCTCCTTGGTCGAGAGACCTAGTCCACCCCGGCCTCGGGTGCCCTTCCATTCCTGGCGATCTGGCTTGATGTTGACGTTGTACGGCTTCGTCCGGAGCTCCCTCCTGGCCGCATCCATGTCGATGGGGGACAGCGGCTCACCGGCCCCGGGCGATCCCTTTCCATACCCTCCCAGCCAGGTCGACGTCATGGCCTTCTTGTCCCACAGCCTTACGCCCTCGATCCATTCGGTCGTGAGGACCCTCTTGGTTGTGAGTTCCGGGTACACGATGGGGATATAGACTCGGCCCTTAAGCTTCTTCTCCTGGTTGATGAGTTTCCGCAGGTTCTCCGCGTTCTCCGCCTCGCTCTCAAAGTCCATCTCAAGCTCCAGACGCTCTGTGATGAAGGGTATCAGTTTGTAGAAGGGAATGTCGAACCACTTGGAGTAGATCCACGTCACTGTCCTGGGAAAACTGTTAGCCCGGCCTGGATAGATGGCAGATGGGGGCAGCATGGAGTCATGCACTTACTTAAATGACCACATGTCCCACGATCTTTGCTTGCCAATCTCCCTCTTCTGGACCTTGATAGCAACCTCGCGTCCATCCGGCAGCCTTGCCCAGTGAACCTGTGCAACGCTCGCGCTGGCCTTGGCCTTCCTCTCCATCAGGCCCATGCCCTCCTTGCCGGTGAAGCTGACGCCAAACGCCTCCTCCACGCTCATGCCAAAGTCCTCCCTGATGACTGCCTCTACGTCCTTCCAGTCGTCCTGCGGGGTATCGTCAAACATGCGCGCAAACATCTTCTGAAACTCGGGCGGCAGCACGGCGCTCTGCATGGCGATGGCCTGGCCGATCTTGAGGTATAGGCCGCCGTTGGCCTGGAGCAGCTCGAAGACGCGCTGGGCGCTGCGGGCGTGCAGCTGCTGTATGTCGCCGGGGATCCAGGGGTCCGGGCGGAAGTTGAGCTTGTAGTCGACGGCGACGATGAGGCCTGTCGTGAAGGTGCGGAGGGAGCGCATGATGCCGGACGAGTAGAGCTGGTGGTCGGCCACGTAGACGACGGCGCCCACGGCGGACACGACGACGAGCCGGCGCGCCCATTTCCTGCTGCGCTTGTACTGCTTGGCAGCCCTCGGGGCACCCAGCTCGCTCGGGGTCGGCGGCCGGAGAGGCTGGAAGGGCCCGCCGGACTGTGGCCGTCGAGGGATGGACGGGACTGCGAGGTTGCCACCCCGACACCGGGGTGTTATCGTGCGCGGGAGGCGCCTCGAGGCGCCAAACATGCTTTGCGAAAACATGTTGGGGTCGCCGTCGGGCAGACTGGTCGCGGGTGAGGATGTGAGGGGGGATAAAGGGAAGAAAAAGGCGTCGTATGATCGTCGGTCAAGACGATAACGCCGGCGAGTCGGCATCTAATTTTGCCGATTTTCCTCACATCTCCGAAGGTCGTCGGTCGCTACCTACCCGGGAGGAGCACCTTGGGTGAAATATGGACGATAAGAACAACTAAATTTTGGCTTTGGCGTAGGCTAATCTGATCTACGATATTTATGCGTTATTTCTGTTTTTATTTTGCTGTAGAATTCATTCGTATCATCTAATAAGGTGAATGCCTACCAATAGGTAGTAGTACGGCCTATCTATATTCTCACGAGAGTGCATGTATACAACTTTACCCTGTCCGTTCCTTAACAGCACAGGCACAAACTACAGACGAGACGGTCCCTTGAGCTTGGAAGTCGCCTCCCTGAAGTTCTTGACCATTTGACGGATGGCGAGATCAAGCAGCACATCCTCGCTGCCACCCGGAATGCGGGCACCAGGAACATCACGGTAGATTTCTGCAGGGTGAGTCTCTGGTCAGCATCCAAGTCTAGATGAGAATACTAATATCGAGGGAATCTCGTCAACTTACTCTCAACAAGCTCACCCTGTCCGGTGCGAGTATATCCGTTTCCACCAAAGAGCAGGACGGCGCAGCGTGCACACTCGTCGAGGACGATGCCGGCATTCGCCTTGCACAGGGCCGTCAAGCCACCGAGCTCCTTGTCGGCCTTGGCCTTGGGCATCTGCGACAACTGGTACGCAAACGACTCGACCCACGTCTGCTGAGCCTCGAGAATGGCGGCGCACTTGGCCAGGCGGTGGCGCACAACAGGCTGCTCCATGAGGGTCTGAGAATCCCGAATGTTAGCATCAAGGCCTCGAGGAGATCATGTCAAGAAGATGACTTACCTTGCCGAACGCCTCGCGCTTGAGGCAGTACTCAAAGGCCGCGCTCAGAGCCACACGGGCCTGTCTCGTAACCCCGACCGAGATGAACATACGCTCGTGGTTGAAGTTGTTCATAACGTACTTCATGCCCTCGCCCTCCTTCCCGATGAGGTTCTCGCGGGGGATGTACACGTCGTCGAGCTCGATGAAGGACGTCCCCGCCGTGATCTGACCCGCGACCTTGAGGCGGCGCCGCGAGACGCCCTTGGTATCCTTGAGCGGGACGAAGACCATGGATATGCCCCTGGGACCGGAGCCCTCACCACCAGTGCGAACGGCCATGGTGGCGTAGTCGGCCATGACGCCGTTGGTGATCCACTTCTTCGTGCCGTTGATGACATAGTACTTGCCGCACTTGCTCACTTCGGCCGTCGTCGTGAGGTTGGCGACATCAGATCCAGCCCTACAAACTCGCCGTCAGCCTTACCAGTTACTTCATGCTTTTCCGCACGCGGGAACAGGAACTTCGTCAGACGTACTCGGGCTCCGTGATGGCGATGCATGTCCGGGTCTTGCCGGTGAGAAGATCCGGGAGATACTTGTCCTGGAGCTGGCGGTTCGCATAGTGCAGCAAGGGGGGGACACCGAAGGCCATGCCGGTGGTGATGGCTGCCGGGGGACCAGCGAGGCCAGCGCGGCTCATCTATAACGGACACCACAGTCAACTCGGATGCTCTGATACACAAGCAGTCAGCACGTGGCTAAATATTCACCTCATCTGCAAAGATCATGCCGTGGACCGATGTCCACTTCTCGACAGGCACGTCGCCCGGCATGTGGGTGATGCCGACGCGGTGCAGCCACTCGACGGGCAGCGGGCAGGGAAGGGCGGGTAGGACGAAGCCGCCCTTGGTGAAGGTCTCGTAGAGGTTTTCTGGGACATCCTCGGTGGTCTCCCAGTCGAGCGCATGCCTGCTAAGGTTCTCGCCGATGAACTTGCGGCAGGCGGCCTGCAGCTTGCGGTGGGAGTCGTCGTAGTACGGCGAGGGTGCGCCGTTGAGCCACGGCGGCTCCGAGAGGGGCACGATGGGGTTGTTGCTGTCGGCCATGGTGGACTGGGTGCTCGCTGGCTTTTGTTGTGAAGGTTGGGGCGATGAGCGGTCTGTGTCTCTGCGACACGGCTGAGCTGTGCGGCTCGCAAGTAAGGTAGTACTTATAGCTAGGGATGTTGGCAGGGCAATGCTTCGGTAGCCGAGGTGCGGTCAGTGTTGATGGATCATCAATTGAGAAAGGCTATTTGATGGTAAGGTACAGATTTCCCCGTCGTCTGGCTTCCCCTCATCTCCTCATCTCGTCGCCTAAAAGTGTCGTGAGGGGGAAGTGTGAAGCTCCCAGAGGCGGAGCAAAGCTCTAGCAAACCGAGGTACGAGGCAGCGACGTCATCCGATGGCCAGGCCGCTTTTTCCCATCTGGGTTAACAGCTCGTCTCCAGGTCGCGAATCCTAACCAAAAGCTGGATTGAGCAACTGGAGTCCATGTCTTAAGAGCTGTTTATATATTTCGTCGGTCTTGGGCTTCAGTTCCCCGGATTTCGGGTAGGGTACGTAGTCTCTCCAGCTATGTTCCAGGTGGACTGGTGGATCGTGGTGGCCTCTTTGCAGGGACAAGGCCACTTTCAAGTTCCCGACCTGTGGTCGTGTGGACCACCAAAGCTCAGCCTCGAGGTAAGGCGTATTGATATATGAGAATTATGGTTAATGTTGCCGCCAATTTCAGAACGAAAATAGCATACGGGAGCGCGATTGGATACTCATCAGCAAAGCAAGCGGTTTGCCTGGCAGTGCATCATCACCTGTGGACATTATCGGTCATCCATGGACAGCTCTCGGCGTCTACATAACACCTTGGCGGCTAAAATCACCAGCGACGTGATGAAATCAATCGGACAACTTCGAATCAATGTCTCGATGGCGCGTCTGTAGTGCACACGGCATACGAAGTCCAACTTCCTCGACACAGCTCATCATCAATCGCTCCGGCGCCCCGTATGAGTACTGTCATCAATGATAACACTACGAAGGACGTACTTCGTCCGATAAGAGAGCTATCGTTATCCCTCCCATCATCCCCACTAGGCCTGAGCTCCACACGACCCTCGACACAGGAACGGATCTGGGGCCGTCGCATCAACGTCTCGCCAGGCGACAGCAATTTCCCACCCATGATGCAAGTGCACGTTGCCGCTGTGCCGAAAAATTGGTGCCTGCTGCATGCTGCGTGGGCAGATAATAAATTCCACGGAATGGATGTGACTGCGCCTCCACCAAAAGCAACACGAAATCATTCCGGTTGGCTCTGGTGGTAACACGAAGAATTATCCTTCTTCCATCCAACATGGTTGGTACCTACTCGTCGTACTTACAGGGACATGTGGTTCAGTCGGCTCAGTGGCCGCTGACATCCTGACATCACTTGTCTCGGATTTAGAGGGGCCAGCCTCGCCTAATCTTGGAGGCCACAACTCAACATGGGGTATCGTGAAGACTCTGCGACCCCAAGGCAGGTGTATTATTGTAGACGAGCCTAGAACGTCGTTTGTTGACCTCTGGAGGGGGAAGAAATGACGATTGACGAGTCGACCACTCATATGTTCCCTGCATGACGGAATTCTTCCAGACCATTTGTTGGTTACGCGTGCGATTCTCGGGATCAATGCCACCGAGGAGCACCCCTGTGAGCCGTCTCGTTGTCGAGCTGAGGCATTGAGGATATTTTTCATCAGTGTGGACTAGAAACTTCGCTTGACAGTGCAAACTGCGGAGTGGCAAGTCGTATTGTATCCGATTCCATCCCTCTTATCTCAAGCCTCGCACCACTTGTTTGCGAGCTTGCGCAATTATAATTTATCCAGCAATCTTGAAGTGACCTCCACACTCCACTCTCACTGCCCAGATCAGGCTTTAGGCTTTACAGTTAGCACCCGATAGCGTTGGCCTGCTTCAAGTTTTAGTGCACCGTGCCCCCAACAAGCCCCGGACACTTCCTGTATTAGGATTAGCCTGGCTACGGGCTACTGCGAGTCTTCCACTCTGCAGTGCTTCTGACTGCTTCACGCAGTTCGCCCCGCTTTTTCCCCTTCGTTAGCCAGGGCCCAGCTTCCAGCCCACTTTCCTCACCCGCCCTTTGTCTCGCCGTCTCCTCCAGTATCGCTCTCCAGGGGAGACGTTCCTGGTACGACGTTGCGGTTCTCAACCGTCAATCGGCACGCAACGCAGTTCTCTCACGCTGCTTCTAGGCTGGGGCCCCTGAACTGCGGCTTCAACACACTCGCTATATTTCTTTGTCGCTGGAAGACGATTGAGCCTACCCGCGCATACGACACGAAGACGTACGAACACTCCCGACCACGCAATGACCGGCGCTGCGACACGATCGATATTTACTCTTTCAATGTCGCAATAGTGGTGGCCGAAATTCGAATACCCGTCGAGATCGCTCGGCCTCAGAAGCCGCCCTTGACTCTTCACCAATAGTCGCCTGGCCCATTGGCGCCGCCGTCAGCATGAGGTTGCGACCGTCAACGCCGCTGTCGGTGCTCCTGGCAGCGGCATTTGCACTTCTCCTTCTTTCCACTCTTTCCACCCCTATTATAACGTCCATTCCGCTTGGCCAGTTCAAAGACTTCACTTTTGGAGTGTTTGGCTTCTGCCAGCCCGGCGGCAAATGTACAAGCATTGGTATCGGTTACGACTTAGGTTCGTTCTACCTACCGGGTACCCCCTCCATGTTTTCTGCGCACCACAACTGACAGCCACCAGGAAGCGCCTTGGACGATAACAATGATGCGTTTGACATGCCTAAGGGAGTGCGCGAGACTCTATCCTCGATTCTTATCCTTCACCCTGTTGCAGCGCTCCTTGTCCTCGTCATGCTCATCATGGCCGTCGCCTCCCACTTTCACTCCCCCGCTCACTCGGCCAGATTCCTCCTGGCCTTCTTCATCTTCACCATCATCACCTTCCTCGTCTGCTTGGCGGCCTTTATTATCGATATTTTGCTGTTTCTACCGCATATCGCTTGGGGATCGTATATCGTCCTTGCCTCAACGATCATGGTTGGCCTCAGCGGCGTCGTTACCTGTGCCATGAGGCGCTCCCTGATCAGCCGCAAAAACCGTAGGAAGAAGATTGCCGAGAATGCGGAGATGAGCGGAGAGAACTTCTACAACAGAGAGACACAGAGCAAGCCTTTCGACTTCTCGCCGCCTCTTCCCATGACAACCACCACCATCGGTGCTGGCACTGATGCGCTGCCGGCGTTCGCCACCTTCGAGCAGCAAAAGAAGGATGACCAGACCAGCGAAGAAAACATTCCCCTAACACAGCGGAGTCCCTCTACTGGGCCCGGGGGTAGCAGACCCAACGATCTCTCCAACCTAGGTGAAACTGCCGCCATGGACGCTCGCACAACGTCTCCCCCTCTTGACCGATATGGAAACCCTCTAAATGGTCCTCCGGATGGTTACGGAGTTGCTAGGGGCCCGTCAATGGAGAGCATGCGCTCTAGAGGCAGTGGATACCGTGGACGCGGCGGTTACGGCCGTGGAGGGTACGATATGTACGGAGCTCCTATGCGCGGGAGAGCGGGCTACGGTGGCCCTGGCCGAGGTGGCTATGGCATGCGTGGAGGACGGGGTGGCGGTCTTACAGCTCCTCCCCGAGGTGCGTACGGGCCGGGCCCGATGCGAGGTGGCCGTAGCCCGCCCCCCGGATACGGAGGCCAATACGACAGGCGACCGTCACCCGCCGAGGCTTACGGCTCTTATGGGCGGCAACCCTCCGATGGGTATCCGAGTACGAACCCTTCGATGCCCAGTGTCGCCGGCGGCTACGACCCATACAACCCCGACGGCACGAGCTTGCCCCGTGCTGAGTCCCCGCCTCCCATGCACGGTAACGAATCCCACCCAGGGCCCCCTGCTGAGATGGATGCCGGACAGAACCAAGGTTATGACCCGTATCCTGGCCAGCTGCGAGACAACGATTCGGATGTTGCCGGTATGGTCGGTCTCCAGCAAGGACGGCCCGTGGGTAGACATGAAACCTATATGAGTGAGGGCAGTAAGTACAGTTCCGACGAGTAAGTCTCGCCGTCATCTTCCATGAATCCACTAGTGAATTGTTTCTGACCCTTTGCAGACAGTACAGGCCAGCCCGGGCTGCATGGAACCAGGGGGAGGGTAGAAACTCGCCACGCGCCCTATCGCCCTTAAACGTTCCCGGTCGACCAAATGCTGGACCCGCTGGTAGGAACACCCCACCACCCGTAGCGCAAGGTGACCAGGGAACTTATTATGAGGATGTTGACCCTCGCTTTGCTGGTCCGTCTCCTGTAGACCAGCAACCGTCCGCACCCGAACCTGTCTATGAGGATGTGCGCACCAACAACGGTGGCGCCCGTAGTCCTGCCGAGTCGGAAAGGTCAACCTTCACATCCATCTCGCAGCGAGGTGTCAATCCTCGATGGAATCAAGCACCTCCAATGCCAAATCAACGTGGTCCTAGCTCGCGTCGACCGGCTCAGCAGCGTCAGGATATGCTCCTCGACAACCCGGACTTCCAGGTCCCTGGAGGCCGCGCAGGCGGCGGCCAGCGAGGAGGGCCCGGTATGATTCCAGGCAGTGCCTATCCTCTATAAAGTAGCAAGCATCTAATGCTGCTAAATATGGTTGGCCCTGGGATCCTCTTTTCTCCCCACACTGACGCTGCACTGATGTTGGCGTATCCCGATTTTGAGATTAATTCGACCTTTCTGGATCCTCCGGACCAGCGTCTTTCCTTACACTTGCTTGTTTCCCTTCAAAACACTCCTTCTATAACCTCTTCTCTCTGTACGGGGATCGCCTCTCGGCCCGGCTTGTGGCTTATATATATTGGGTATTTTCTGCGCGCTGGTTTCTGATTTGATTCGACATCTCGGCCCCGGTGTTTCTTTGGATGCTGTGCAATCGAGGAATGTACTTTGTGTGTTGGTTTCTGTTGATTATGGGTGCTTGGTCGTCTATGTTCCTCGGTCTAAATTTAGGTGACTAGTATAGAGCCGGCGGTAGGAGGCGGTGGCACGGCTGGTATATACTGAGCTACATTTGATGGACGCGTCACGGGCGCCGCATCAGAGTGAAAATAATTTATCGGTCTCTTCCCCCCGTCCACAATAGTTCTGCCCCTCGTGGGTTGGCGACAACGTTCCGTAGAACATGGCTGTTAGGATAGGTCAAAATGTCGGGGAGTCGGGGAGTCGGGGAGTTGGAGGCCTATCAATGGAAACTGCGGTCAATCAAAAGTGAGCGTGACTTGGTTGTTTGATTACACAGGCCATGAACCTGACTTCCCGGTGCTCAGGGCGGCTGCTCATTGTTGAACTACACATATACGTGTTAATCTACTGCCAGTTGTTGTCCGGTTACCAACAGTTGTGAACTTTAAATGATGCGATCCGCTGCCATATTTGGCCAGCACACTCCCAAAAGGACTGGCTGCTTTGTTTCTCGAGATCTTATCGTGACGTGAGGGGTGTGGCATGTGGTCAAACTGCTCCCACACAATGATTCACTTACGACATAAGCTGGGCTCACCTTTGCCGGACGTCACTTGCCAAGTCACTTCACCTCACGTTCGTCCGGTGTTTTCCTTTCTGCGTTTTGAATTCTTACCAGTACTCTATAGCAAAAGAGACCGACGCTCTTTATCATCTGTGACCTTCTTTCTTGGATCACTTCCATCCAACCCGTCCACACCTGCTTGTCATGCAACCCAACGACGCAAAGCCTTTTTTTCTGGATCACCGAAATAGGCATTATTAGCCGATGTTCCTTTTCGTCACATTGATTTTATTGTTTTGGATCTAGGTAGGTAATTGATTCCAAGATTACCTGTTTATCTTCTGGTCTTTCCTACCTGGCACCCTCACCACAGCTGTGGAAGTGTTCCTGCCATGCCTACCTACTTAGTAGGCATTTCTGGGGTTGCTTCCTGCCTCCTCAAATTTTGGGAAGTAGGGAGCATCGTCGCCGCCGTTCCTTCCATCCCTAGTGCTTTGCCTGTTTTTGGCCCTAACCCTCCCTAGGCCTCCCCAACGCCCATCTCACCACCTCTCTTCCTCTTCCCACAATTAGGATGTTGGGGGGACAATCTAATCCATATTCTCCTTGCTTTTATGGGCCTCTTGGTCTAAGAGACCCCCCCCAAGAAGTTTCTTTGAAGCATACGTCGTCTCCCCCTTATATCGTCGGTTTTCGATTTGGCTCTCGCCACTCAACCACAACCCGTCACTCCTTCATCAGATTTGAAAATCCTCTAATTTGGACTTTCCTCAGATTTGTTCCATCTTGGAAGGAGAATCCGCTATTTTATAGCAACATTTTGAGAATTTGGGCCTAAGATGGAGCGTCTATCGTCACCTACCAGTGTCACCTCACTCTCAGCCACCGCACGAACGCCATCATCGAAGCAGCCAACTTACACAACGGCTGGAACTATATACAATCCCAACGCTTCCCAGCCCCTACAGCCACCCACTAGACGCGGCCGCTCGTTTAAGTGGTCTCACGGTGGTGCCAACACTGACCTGGCACTCCTACCGAAGACTGTACTCGCCTCACTACCTCTCCGTGGCGCCGTCAATCGAGCTCCTATCTTACACCAATACTCTCCCCTCCAGCAGAATTACGACCGAGCTGTCGGCCCCAACCCTCTGCACAGCCCAGAACACGTCTTGGCCAAAATGCCAATCCGCGAGCCTCTAGGTGATTCCGACGACGGCCCTGTGTCCTTGTCCTCGCTTTTTGCAGGCTCAAGCGAGGACAAGTCCGTCCGCGAGGATGAAAGCGACGATGGCGGCAGCGATAGCGACTTTGGCACAGACCCCTTGATGGGAATGACAGTCAAATCTCTGCAGAACTTGGCATCGTACCCGAATCCGAATCAGATGCGAGCCCGCAAGGCCCTCCTCGGAGCGAAGGCAAACCTACAAGGAATGGTGATGCCGGACTGGATTCTCGTGTCACCAAAGCCTACCAAGATCCGACCCATAGGCTCCCCCCCCAAGAGCGACACTGCATCCTCGGATACAAACGTCCATGGGTCCTCCTCGGTCTACCAGCTTCATCAGCGAGTCACTGGACTCGCTCGGGGAAAATATGAGCTGGGCCGTGAAGGTCCTCTAGGGCTCGCCGCAGCTGGAAGCATCCTGGAGCCCAAGCTTGGCCCCTCTGCACTTTCGGATGGCCCTGGTGCCCCTCGTCCATTGACTGCCGGCCCTCCAGGCCAGCGCCAGTACCGTCCGTCGACTTTTGAGTCAACTTTTAAAGCCCTCCAGACCAACCCTCAGCAGTCGGAGGGAGCTGAGTTTGGAAATAGTGGTTTGGGAACACTGGGGAACACTCATATACAAGCTAGGAGTGATGAGTTGCCCGGAGCCTCTCCCATGCCCCTATTTCGTCCCGCGACACTAGCCACCCAGGGAATTCCCGAGCAAGAAAGGGCCAAGAAGGTGTACGACCTACAGAAGCCACCTTTCGCTCCCTTGAGCAGGGTGGAAGACCCAAATCATACATCTGACCCAGACGAACCCTGGATTCCCAACTTGCGTGATCCCAGGCCTGAGACCCGTCTCATGTTTGAGCCCGGGACCGACTGCCTGAGCAAACCTGAGATCATTGCCCGCAACAACAGAATCAAGAAGTGCTGGTACTCTGGATCTGGAATCCTAGGAAAGCCTACGACACATGCGATGGCTGACGCAAGATTCCGAAAACCGGAGCACAATCTCGGCGTGATTGGGGATGGGCGTCCTGGTAAGAACAAAACCCAGTACCGATCCATGAGCATTGAAGAGGCGAACAAGGCGACAACAGCTGAACATGCGAAGCCCCTGCTGAACATGGCCCTCGTGGGCCTCGTGCGTTATATTGATGAAGGTTCCCCGAAGACCATGAGGGAGGGTCCGTGAGTATGACTTTAGGGTTGAGGCGTTGCGGTCATTTCTTTGGAAACATGGACGATCATAGGCAGCTCGTGCGGTTTCGGATGCATGGAGATCAACTTTTACGGAATCTGGGAAACTTGCAATTGGTCTTTTTTTTTTTAATGCAAAACTTGGCTTGGGAGGGGGTTGGATGGCTTTTGGAATGGAGTAGGAGTAATGGCGAGGGGGGAGGAGTTGGAGAGACTGTGCCGTATTGTTAAAGATGGCCGGGCAGGTGTAGAACTTGTTAGTAGCCAATAGTAACTGAGTTGGGCAATACGTGCATGATGCATGGCAGTGTGATGGGGGACGAGCGTTGAACCATATTCGTTGTAGCTCCGAGGTTAAAAGGTGGTCGTGCGTTTGAGTGCCACACACAATGGAGGTCACCTTCCTCGTCACAAGGCCAGAAGTGGAATGGAGTGAATGGGTGGCTTGGGTTGATCAAGGGGTGCTTGGCAGAGTGGCCAATGAGAGCGGGTGGTCGCCCTTGAGGGCCATGACGTCGCAGCCTGCCACTGTGCCAGAACAGAAAAGTCTCCAGGGCTGCCAGGGCACCCACCCACTCTTCGGCTCTTCCACTGAGGTGGGGTGGACAAATTTCCGGGGGTCGCCAACCGGGGAAAAAATCCAAGGATGGTTCAGCCGACCACCTCTATTCGTTGTACGCGGTTGCAGGTTGTTTCCTCGACAAGTCCGTCCGCTTTAATACGGTGCTTCCCCCTCACTCGATCCCCCTCAGCTTCCGACTTCGAATCTACGCGTCTCCCCTCGATTCGAAGCCCCCCGTCGCGACTCGAATGAGCTCAGAGCCGGCACGACGCACCATCTCGGGCACGGAAGCAGACCTATAACCGGATATAGACTCTGAAGAGGAAACAGCAGTCAAGATGGTCTACGTGCGGCAGAGCAAGCTGCCCATGCTCAAGGAGTACAAATACTCGGCGGTGGACCGCTCCCTCACCTCCAAGTACATCCTCAAGCCCTTCTACACCCATGTCGTCATCAAGTGCTTCCCGCTGGGCATGGCCCCCAACCTCATCACTCTGACCGGCTTCATGTTCATCGTGGCCAACGTCCTGACCCTGCTGTGGTACAACCCCACCCTGGACCAGGACTGCCCCAGCTGGGTCTACTACAGCTGGGCCTTGGGGCTGTTCCTCTACCAGACCTTTGATGCTGTTGACGGAACCCAGGCGTAAGTTGGCCCAGAATAAGGGAGAGAAAACCATGTTGGGGGAGATAGATGCTGATTTGGATGGATAGGCGACGCACAAGGCAGTCTGGTCCCCTTGGCGAGCTGTTCGACCATGGCGTTGACGCCCTCAACACGTCGCTCGGGTGCCTGATGTTCGCGGCCTCGCAGAACATGGGCCAGAGCTGGAAGACTGTCGCATCATTCTTTGCCGGTGAGTCCTTCCGCTCTCCATAGCCATTTTGCTCGCGCATATGCTAACGCTGTAGCCAGCCCTCCTCACCTTCTACGTTCAGACCTGGGATGAGTACCACACCAAGACCCTGACTCTCGGCATCGTCAACGGCCCCGTCGAGGGCGTCCTCCTCCTGGTCACCGTCTACGCCCTGACGGGCTACCTCGGTGGTGCGCACTTCTGGCAGCAGAGCGTGTTCCGTCTCTTTGGCGTCCCAGAGGACCTCGGCTTCCCTCAGCGCGTATACGACATGTCCTTCACCGACTGGTACATGGTCCAAGGCACCATCGTCCTCGTCTTGAACACGGTCGAGTCGTCGCTCAACGTCATCCGTGCGCGCCGTGCCCGCGGCGAGCGCTCCTTCGGCGCCCTGTTCGGCCTCGTTCCCTTCTTCAGCATCTGGGCCATGATTGGCGCGTACCTCTTCCTGCAGCCCGACATTCTTCACAACCACCTGGTTCCCTTCATGCTCTTTGCCGGTGTCGTCAATGCTTATAGCGTCGGCCGCATGATCACCGCCCACCTCGCCAAGCTGCCCTTCCCCTTCTTCAACATGCTCGGCCTGCCGCTCGTCTTCGGCGTCGTCGACTCCCTGGGCCCCTTCCTTGAGAAGCACGCCGGTTTCGGCTGGCCGAGCGTCCTGGGCGACGGTGTCTACCAGGTTGCCTATGTGTTCCTCCTGCTAGGCGTTGCGATTGGCGTGTACGGCAGCTTCGTGGTCGATGTCATTGTCACCATCTGCGACTACCTCGACATCTGGTGCCTGACCATCAAGCACCCATACGTGCCCGAGCAGAATGGCAAGCTCAATGGCAAGAAGACGCAGTAAGAAGAGCTTTTTCTCAAAACTGAACGACGACCCACGATGGAAACGGAACGCGAGACGAAGAAGACGGGGGAGGATGAATGATGGGGGGCTTGCTCCGCGCAGGACTAGTCTCTCTTGGCAGGGACTTGTAGGGGGATATATATATAATTTTTTAAATGGGTGGCGAAAGCGTGCTTAGCTTTTTTCCTCATCGGGATGAGGGTTCCCCGATCGAGACGAGAGTTTATAGATTAGAGAGATTATCATTAGTAGTCGGTGGAGAGAGATGGAGAGATAGAGAGGTAGAAGGGGGGGGGGGGAAGAGAGGTATGATATGGCGAGACGATATTTCATCGGATGGCTTGCACCTTCCATCTCGATATATCTGAAGGTATATATCTGCTTCATCAATTGAGAGACATGACAACATGGACTGTCTTTGGTGGCAATGGTTTAGAGAGAGCTAGCTAGTAAGGCAGTCCAATTGTATTTTCCTCGTGTTTTCCTATCTTGTGGTGTATGTGCTCCCGCCGATGGAGACACTGATTCCCCGTGTCGAGCTGTTAGTTCACAGTACTCAATGACGCGCGGCACAAGGCGAAACTTTGTGAGAGTCTGGGCAGCCCCTCCGACTGACGAGTTGCGCCTCTCGCTCCTTCAAATTAGCCTAGCTGACATGACATCCGGTATGTGCCCAGGGGTTTGATAAAAAAATTTCAAGAGCCGAGCCCGGCCCTCCTATCCTCCCAGCGCGAGCTGACAATGATATCCGCGCTTCCCATATAAACCGCCTATAGAACGCCACTTCTCCAAGTCAAGAGGCTCAGAAGGATCTGATGGTCCGCCTACTCTCAAGAGAAAAGTCAAAGAGCTGCGAGGCCATGTGGTATGCATCCAAAATTCGTAAAACTATCCTTTGAACCATGGTATCCGCGCCATGATTGCTTTTTGTTGTTGTGGTGTGTGTGCGTGTATAAATATCCATGCCACGTTTTTTTGCCTATAACAGATCGTCGGTCCCGCAGGCGACGCTCAGCTCAATGGCCTCCAAGACGTCCTTCTCCGAGAACACGGGACCCTGGCCATCGCAGATTGCTCGCGTCTTGAGGTGCTCGGTGACGGCACCAATGTCGACGAGCCCCCGCTTGAACAGATCGTGCGAGATGATAAAGTCCCAGGTGGCGCCCGCGGCCAGTAGGCGCTGGCCATCGGCAGACTCGACGATGCGGTGCGAGAAGGTCTTGTTGTTGTGGCCCGCGAGCACATCTGAGGCGAACTCGGTCGGGCTGTAGCGCATGGGGCCCGTGGTCATGGGCTCGGGGGAGTGCGCGGCAGCGTGGTGGCCAACGCCGCCGCTGGTGCTGGAGGTCGCCTTGAGGATCTCGTTCTCGGTCGCCATCTTTTGCAGGTCGCGCCGGAGGCGCTCGTTCTCGGCCGAGGCATGTTCCTGGGCGGCCTCGAGGCCGGCGAGCTTGGTTTCGAGGTCCTTGACGTGCTTCTCCTTACGTTCACGGAAGGCTCGTTGTCTGCGGAACACGGGGATTGTTAGCATTGCTTTCTTGTTTCTCTGCCCTCTCTCGTAGATTGGCTGGAACTGGGGGGTGTGATACGTACGCTGCTCGGTTCTGGGCTTTCCGCTTGGACTGGGCGGGGGTCAGGTTGTCGTCCTCGCTGCCCTCGCGGCCGTTGCTTAGATCATCGGAGTTGGACTTGGCCTGGGCGTTCACGTCGCCCGGCATCTGGTGGTCGATGCCATTGAAGGCGCCGTTGGTGGCGGCAGCAGCGGGCTGCCGGGGAGGCTGCTGCTGAGAGAAGGCAGACTGGGCAGGAGGAGTGGGAGGGCCGGGCGGCGCTGTAGCAGAGAAGGCGGTGGTGTGGTGATGCTGGTGTTGGTGTTGTTGCTGCGACGGCTGGTCGTGGAAGGCCTGCTGGGGATAGTCGAACCTGTCGAAGCCGCCGGGGAACTGGGGGTCGTTGGTGGTGGGGAGGCAGTCGAAGGCATCCTGCACGGGGGGCGTCAGTAATAATCAAAGTCTGGATCTTCTGGGCCGTCTGGGCCATCTGGGCCATCTAGGCCCTGGGTGAATGGTCATTGGAGCAAGGCGCGGGGGGGGTCGGGGGGGGGTGGGTGGTGTTTGGAAGATCTGGAGTGGAGTGGGTGCTGGGTGCTTGATGACTGATGGATGACTGACGGGCGGGGAGTTGTTGTTGTAGTCGTCTGACGGGCCAGAGTTGGAATGCGAGGGCGTGGGCGGCGCGAGGGGCATGAATGGGGCATACGCCTGCTCGTGGTTGCCAGGGAACTGGTACTGGCCGGTGAAGTCCATGGCGAGGGTGGGCGTCGTGGTCTGCTGGGCGAGGGAGGAGAGGCTGGAGGACGAGGAGGAGGAGAGGAGGAGACGGACTTGGGATACGGATTTGATGGACCTCCGAAGGACAAACTAGGTAAGGCCAGGCAGGCAGGCAAGGTATGTTCGTGCTACATATCCGCAGTAGCATTAGTATTAGTATCAGGCTGCCCGCCTCCCACATCAATCCTCCACCCATCCATCTTCCATCCATCCGCCATCTCACTCCGTTATCCCGTCCTAGAAGGTACTTAGATACACTCGCCGCCACTCTAGCAGGTGTTCCTGTCCAGCTACGTTGTGCTTTGGACAAGTTCACGAGTCAGCCTCAAGGACGCTCCAAGACAACCTGTCCCCCTCAATCCCCTGATCCCACCCCAGTGCTGGCAGGCTGGGCATGGCCCAAACCACCATGCTTTCCCGGGTCGATCCAATTGAATCAATCATCGGTCGGTGAATTCGCCTCTCTCCCATCTGTATACAAGACAACCTAGGTGCATGTCCTTTCCCGAGTCATTCCCCAGTGGAACTGAACAAACTCAAAATTCGTCGCTGCCACGTTGGCACCCATTCACCAGGTATGGCTGGACAGAACGGGCAGGACGGGCACCATTAGCCCCTCCATCCACGACGATATTTTCCCCTAGAGGCTTACGCCATGTCAACTATCCTGGCGGCAATCCCGTCCTGGACCCTATTCAATGGCCACAGGATAGCACTCTCGTGTGATACTAGTGGCCACTCTCATCTAAGCCACGGCCTAACTGTTGTACATTTTCACCAAGTTGAACGGGCAGGCTCGTTTCGAGGCCGAATTGATACTCCAGACCCCTGTGTCTTCCTCTGGGCCTATCATGCATAGTAAGCTCAGGAAGTCTGGGCGCTTATCATCTTAGAGGAACCCCCCGCCAAAAAAAAGTCACGTTGGACTCCGATTACAAGTGAGAGCACTCCGTAGATCACATGGCTTTCTTTTCTCTTGCTTGTCTATGCTACACGTCCCAAACCAACGCGTCCCCTTGCCAACTGCGCAAGCATAACCGTCTATGGCGTCAGCCTCTTGGGCGTCCGGGGGTAGAAGCTCGCTAGGTGCACACTGGGCAGGTTGAGGTACCAGGCCACGACACGGTCCAGGCCGATACCGCCGCCGCCGTGGGGGGGCACGCCGCAGCTGCGGAACACGTCGACGTACTCCTTGATGCCCGGGCTGTTGGGGTCGATGCCCTTCTTGCGCAGCCGCGCCTCCAGCAGCTCCGGCACGTGCACACGCTGGCCGCCCGACAGGATCTCCTGCCCGCGCATGAAGAAGTCGTACGCGTTGGTCACCTTGGGGTTCTCCGGGTCCTCGAGCGCGTAGAACGGGCGCGCCTCCTCGGGGAACTTGTCGAGCACGTAAAAATCGGTGTTGTACTTCTCGCGGATCAGGGCGCCCAGCGCCTTCTCCTGGGGGGTCGACATGTCCTCGTGGTCGGACACATTGCGGAACTCCTCGGGGCCCTCGGCGCGGAGGAGCGCCTGGCCCTCGGCAAAGGTGAGGCGCACCTCCTTGCCCGGCTCGGGGAGGAGGAAGTCCTCCGAGGGGTAGACGGTGCGGATCGTGGCGATCTGCTCGGCGCAGCGCTCGCGCACGCCGCGGAAGATGTAGAGCAGCACCGCCTCGAGCATGTCGCGGACCTCGTGGTATGACTCCTCAATCTCCATCTCCATATCGAGACCGGTGAATTCGGTCATGTGGCGGGGGGTGTTGGAGTTCTAGAAGAAGCCCAGCGTTAGATCTAAATAGGTAGAATTCCATTTATAAGCCAATTCGTTTGCTGCTTACCTCGGCACGGAAGACGGGTCCAATACAGAAGACACGCTTCCTTCCACCGGCAATCTCGTACTGCTTGTAGAACTGTGGCGACTGGGCTAGGTACGCCTGCTTGTCAAAGTAGGTCATGCCGAAGACGTTGGAGCCACCCTCGGAGGCGGCGCCAATGAGGCACGGGGGCTCAAACTGGTTGAAGCCCTGGGACTCGAGGTATTCGGCAAACAGCTTGCGGGTGGCCATGCGCACGTCGGCAATGGCCTGCTGGACGGGAGCGCGCTTGTGCATGGCCGGGTTGTTGAGGTGGGTGATCATGCTGGCCCCCGGGACGTTGTCGACGCTCAGGCCCTCGACGCCCTGCTTGATCTCGTCGACGGCGCCGCCGGCGTCCTCGTCGTCAAAGTTGGTGACGGCCTTGTTGGCGACGACGAGGCCCATGCCCAGGACCTCGGGGCCGGGGGAGATGAGGTAGCACTTGGTGATGTGCAGCTCGAAGCCGGAGACGCGGACGCTCTTGACGGGCTCGAGCGGCTTCTCGACACGGCCCTCGACGAGGACGAAGCCCTCGAGGTTCAGGCCGCCGATCCACTTGACCATCTGGCGACTGACGGGCTTACCCTCGGGGTTGGCAGCCACGACACCCTGGATGGCCCAGTTGCGCTCCTCGCGGAGCTCGACAAAGGCCATCTTGGCGCCCTGCATGCGCGAGTTCTGGATCCAGGCGCGCAGCTTGATGGTCTTGCCCAGATGCTCATCGGAGAGATCCTTGAGGTGGACACGCTCGGCATCGACGCGGGTGCGCGAAGTGGCCTCGCCATAGTTCTCCTTGGCCAGGTCCTCGGCGTTGCCCGCGGCAGCTTTGGCAGCGGCCTGGGCGGCCTGGTGCTCGGCGGCGCGACGGGCCTTCTCGGCCTCCTTCTTGGCCTTGGCCTCAGCCTTCTTCAGGGCCTTCTTGGAGGGCGCAGCGCCCTCGCCTCCCTCGCCTCCCTCACCAGCAGCGGCGGCCGCAGGGGGGTTCTCGGCGGGGGGCTTCGACTCGTTGGGGGTGTCGGCCATTGTGGTGGTGGTGGAGGTGGTTCTATGCGTCGTCGGTCGGTTCTATCAGGTCCGGTCTGGGATTCGCAGTCGATGATGGGACGGAGAAAACAGAGGCTCGTGGCTGCAAGATGGAATGGATTGAAACTGTGTCGAGTCAGAGGGGTGGCAGCAAGTCGTGACTCCTTGGCCGGTGGATAAATTTCAATGGCGGGGCAAATGCCCAACTTGCCCAGCTTTCCAGTCTGACCCCGCCAAACCACCCACTCACTGCGAGGGGCACCGACGTCAGTCCCGTCTTGGTATGTGCATCTACTTAGGTAGCTAGTATTAGTAGGTACTTAGGTAAGTGACAGGTACTGATACCTCTCTGCCTACTACTATAAGGTGCGGATTACACCTAGCGGGATTAATCGATCAATCAATCAATCAATTAATGCAAAGCTCCTACCGAGTGGTCTAACAAATGCTACCGCCGGATAAGTGCCATATATCCCCAAACTCCAAGCAATCAGCCCTTCGTGTCTGCCTCCTCCAACGCCGTTACCTATGATGGAGGCCTGCCAGCCGTGCAAGCATAATTAACTAAGCGGGCGTATCAACACACTAACAAAAACAATTTCCTCGAATGATAATATGGTAATACGGAAATACTCTGTACTCGTAGCGCGCGGCGGCCCTCATGACGTGAGACTGCGCCACAAGGGCGGCCTAGCTCCTCTGAACAGCTTCTAGCTCGATGGGAGAGGCTCCGTCTGCTCGCACTTGAACAGGTTGATGTGGTGGTCGCCGCGAGCCGCGCAGCCCAGGATCGGTTTGTGTGGGTGGAACGATGTGGCAGAGATGGGCGAGCTGCGGCTCTGCTGCAGGAAGCTCGAGTACGGCTCTACGCGAGAGAGCTCGGCGCCGTCAAAGTTGAAGACCTTGACCGTGTGTGCCGACGTTCCCCTGTTGTGCTAGTCAGTATCCTCGTCGTCAAGCTCACGACAGACACCCCGGAGGTTGTACTTACACTGCGAAGACGGGCAGGTGCTCGTGTATGCTCGCGGTCCGCAAGGTGTCGCGTGTCGTCTGGAACGAGCGCAGTGGCTTGTCCATCCGGATGTCCCACACCTTGACCTTGCCGTTGCGGCTGGCGCTCACCAGTTCACGCTGGCCACCGCGCTGCATGTGGACGCTGTTGATCCACTGTCGCCCGGACTCGTCTTTCCACTTGCGCACCATGGACTCCTGCGGCTTCAGCCGCGTGTCAAAGACTCGGACGGCGCCGTCGCCGAAGCCGGCCACAAACAGATTGCCCGTCATCTGGTCCGAAGTCAGGGACGTCACGCACGACCCAGACCGTGCCGGTATGTCCATGACGCACGTCTCGTGCGCTGCGTACCATACGCGGATCACACGCACGTCGCCTGCCACGAGCACGCGCCCGGTGACCTGCTGCCAGTCAAACACCATGCCAGAGTTGACATTGCTCGGCACCATGTGCGTCAGGGCCCGCCACGAGGAGGCCAGCTCAACGGTGCTGTCCGTGTCGTAGTTTCGATACACCCTGATGACGCCGTCGGAGGATCCTGTCATGAGCATCGCCTGGTCATCCTCGTTGATGAACTTCATGTCGCTGATCTTAGACCCTTCCGGGTTCCCGTTGCTGAACCTGCTGAGGCGCTCCTGCTTCTCCCAGTCCCAGACGTTGACAGTGTTGCCATCGTCCGAGACGGCCAGGTGTTCCTCGAACTGGTGGAATGTCATTTTGGCCGGCTGGGCCCCATTGTTTATAATACCGAGCTGGTTATTCCATTGGTGAGTGCCAGCGTACTGCTTAAGAGGTTGCGTCTCCCTAAGAATAGCCTCGTTCCGTGCCCTACGCCACAAGCGCTCGTTGTACTCGGTGCTACCGGGTTCATCCGCTTCGCTTGGCTTCATCTGGGGCTCTCGGAAGTACTCAATGGACCACTCCAGGAATCCACTTGACAGAGGTAGAGTGGGCCGCTTGGAGAGATCGCGCCCCTCAAACGCACCAGACAGCGGCTCTCGAGCGACGTTGTAAGGGCCAGACGGGCTGTCGTGCTCATTCTGCTCGGGAGGGGCCGGGACCTGGGATGGAGGCGGCACCTTTGCACCGGGAGATAAGGGGACGTCTGAGAGGCCACCGGGCCCTGGCCTCTCCTCATTGCCGATAAACGACTGGTAAAGGAAGCTTGCCGTCCTGCGTAAGAGGCCAGGGGACTGTAGTGGGGGGGTACTAGGCGCCCCCATCAAGCTCGACCTCTGGCTTGCCGCGTTCTTGTTGGCTTGACGCTGGGCACGACGCTGGATCTCCGTCATGAGCCCCGAGGCCGCCGCTCCGACAGTTGACTCGGCCAGCGCATTGTGCATGTAGTCCACGACGATGGTGGCTAGTTTCTGCACCTCTGGGTGAGGGTCTACACTCAGGATCAGAGCGTGTTTCCAGCAGGCCATGTAGACCGTGTTGTGGGAGAGGCCTTGCGCGGTAGGCTTGACGCTGCCATCATTGTTTCTGCCCTCCGACCTGGCATAGTGGAGCCCCATCTTGTGGCTGTGGCCGTTGCCCTGTGGAGAGGAAAGTAGGTAGTCCTTTTCCTCAACCAGGTGCTCGTAGGCCGCCACAAGGAACTTGCACTCGAAACGGACAATGAAGCGTGAGAGAAAGACGAGGAACTCCTTGCGCACAATGGGGCTGCCGTCATTTCCCATGTCCAGGATTGTCCAGGCCACCGACTCCTCGATGCGCGCCACTTCCTCGGTCAAGTCGGGGATTCCTAGAAACGTCGTCATGGCGTGGATCATGGCGGCCCGTACCTCGCTGCACGGATCCCTTGTCAGGAACGCGAGCTTAACATACGCGTTCTCGCGGATGCCCCTCCACTTGGCCTCTGGAAGACCCTGCCACAGCTGGCTGAGGCATAGGCATGCCCATTGCCGCAATAGCGGGTTTCCCTGGTTCTGCAAATGTTCGAGGCAGTAGGTCATAATGTCCGTTTGGTTGCAGACGACCTGACCATTCTTGTAGTCTTTGCAAAGCATAGCTAGGATGAAGGCGCACATGGCCTTGTGCTCGTCCCCATCCACGACGGGTAGCACCTCGGACGGCTTGAGCACCTGAGCAAAGTAGCTGTATCCGCTGTCCTTGATGAGGTCCGACTGGCACGAGATGTCCACGGCAATGAGCCGCGCCCATATGAACACCATGACGGGCTTCAGTTCGACGGCTGCAGATTGCAGAAGTTTCAGGACATAGGGGAAAATGCCTATACTGAGGGCAAGCTGGACTGACCAGGGGCCGAGGTCGAGGAACCTTCCTAGTAAGATCAGAGCCCTAACTCTGTGTTGCTGACTTAGAAGAACCTGAAGAACAACCGGCAGCTGGTCGGGTGGCCTCTGCGCCATGGCGTCGCCTCGGGTGAGGTAAACCTCAAACGCTGTCAACTGCTCGGTGAAGAAGGTCGAGTTTTGGTACTCGTACTCGATGTTCTCGCTATCCTTTCGTTCCAGCATGGGCAGCTGTGCCAATGCCATGTCCACCGCAAGATCCCAGGTCTCCCACAACGGATGTTGGTGGGTGTCTGGGAGGACTGGGTATGACTTGGGGTGGCAGCCATATACTATCATGACTCGCTGCGCCAGGAGGAAGTTGCGGAACAAGGCGGCCACCATGAGATCCTGGCGAAAGAACTTTCTGAACACATCTCGCGGCAGCGAAGTCCAGGCAATGCTATCGGTGATGGCCGTAAAGATCCAGTTGAGCTCGCCGAGAGGGGTTCGCCTCTCCTGGAGCCGACCCGGAAGCTTCTTGGCTCGTTCGGGAGTGAGGTTGGTCTTAAGGGGGTTCTGGAGAACGAAGAACCATAGGGCCATCTCGATGGGGGTGGTGAGGCATGCGGTGAAGAGGTCGGCGGGCAGCAAGGGGTTGGTCGGGAGGCTTTCCTTAGCGGCGCAGGCGGCCAGGTGGATGTACGGCCTGAAGTTGGTCTTCTCGTAGGTGGGGTTGTCCTCCAGAGCCTTTTCCTCCTCCTCCTCGTGCTTCTCAACAAAGCGATGGTAGTTGGTGAGGATATTCCCTGCTTCAGAGCAGTCCCAGACAAAAATAGTCGGGGCCTGCAGCCAGTGCTGGAGGTCGTATAAAGACACGGGGATGTACTGGGTGTAGTTTTTGTTAAAAACCCATATTTCACCCGACGCAGTCGGCTTTGGCACACCGTGCCCGTTGTAATGGAGCAACACTCTCTCGTCCTTGGCGTTACGTCGAAGCGAGATGCAGAATTTCTTAGTCTCCTCGACCGAAGGGTCTAAGTATTGCTTGTAACGTGCCCTTATAGCCAGGGTCTCGTACTGGGCTTGGAGAGCCTTGCCGATATTCTCCAGCGCCTTCTGTGCGGGAGGCACAGTCGGATCAGTCCACGCCTCTAGCTTGGCGCCAGGGCTTGTCTTGAGCTGATCCGGAGGATCGACGCCGATGTTGAGGCAGACGGCAAGCGCCGCAGATACCGTCTTGAGCCTATCTCGTTGCCTCCAATCCTGCAGCTCGTACTGCAGCGGTTTCGGCTTACCGGTCGTTTCATGTCGCTTGTCGGTGAAATACATGTACCAGTTCTAAAACCAAAGTTAGACATCATTTGAAAGGTCGGAGACTCGGGGTACAAATGCAACCTACATTCGCCAACTGGGATATGATGTGTTCGGATTGGTAGTGATCCTCAAAGCCGTGCCTCGCGCCCCATTCAGGGATTTGCTCCTCAGCAGGCTCCGGGTCTTCCACAGGCTGATGACGAGGACCAAACTCGCTCTTAGAGCGCTGGAGCATAGGCTTGGTCGGACGCCGCGGGCGTTCCGAGCCTATGTCGTCCCTGGTCGCGAGGGTGCCATTCCCATTCCTCTGCCCTGGAGCACTCGTGGGTCGGCGATCGTCGTCATCATCGTTGGAGGCAACGTCGTCGTCGGGGCCACAGTTGGCAGCGGGCCTAAAGCGCGACATGTCGCCGTTTGCGTGGCCACTAGAAGCCGATCCATTCAGGTCGGGCCGCGCCATGGCTGCAGCGGTGCCATTAGCAGCTTCAGCATGCACGGTTTGAGCGGGTTGCGAAACCGACGACGACTTGGAAGAGCTCGTTGTGTGTGGAGGCGGCGAGTGAGTGGACGCGGTCGTCATGGTCTGGGACGGCGCATCAATGGATCATTGCGAAGGAGCTTGGGTCCTTGCTGTGCGAGAAGGCCCAGCGCATTCCCCCGGGGAAAGGGTATAGTGAGGAGGGAGAGAGGTGCAATGGCCCAGAGGTGAAGCTTTGGCGGGAACCAGGTTGGGAGTTGGGAGTCGGGGACGGTGGAGGTGTGCAACAGTCGGCCAAGCGCGGCTTGTGATTCGCCAACAGCCCAAGCCAGCCAGTCGCATGTGCGAAATTAGGAATCATCATCGTCGTCACCATCACCATCAACATCGTGGTCTGCATCATCTGCATACGCACTTTGTAGTACACTTATCGTTCTACGGCCTTCCGGCCGCCTGGGCATCGAAATACCTTTTCCAGAGAGGCCCCAGCTTCTCGTGGTTCATTTACCCCGTCGTGTCACGACACACGGTTGTACTCGTACCTACCTGCCTGTGGACGACACGCAGCGTGTTGAGCGTTTTGACGGTACTCGTAGGATGTTTGCCCTGGCGACACCTCAACTCAAAACAGCTCGTGTGTTGCTCCTCGAGGCTCTTCCGCCATATCGTCATCCATCTGAGATCCAGCCCGGTCACGGGCACTGAGCAGCGCGCACTGACATCCAATTGAGAAGCTGAGAGTGCAACTCGAGATGCGCGCCATTGCTCCCATGTGCTGCTGCCCTGCTGCGTTGTTCCTGCAAACATTGGGCATCGAGTCTGACGGGAGAACACGACCCCAGATACTGACCAACATTTAGGCGGGTGATAATGGCGAGTGACATAGCAGGTATGTATGTCATAACCAGAGACACACTGACGTGTGTGAGCACAGTCGTGGCACATGCGCTGGTTATTGATCCCGTGGAGAAAAAGCCCCAGCTTCGACGGTAAAATCAGATAACGAGGGGCTCTTGATGGAAGCCAGTCCCTTGAATCGCTCTCTGTCCGAACGGAAGGGAGTAAAAATGTCCATCGTAGCTTTCCGAGGTGAGATCAGTTGTCCCCCTCGAGCCCCTGCCTGCAGGGCGCGTGGTACCAGCGGGAGACTCGGAGCGGCTGCGATCTCATTGTGTGCATTCCAGTACCAGGCGAGTCCTGTGTGACGGGGAGGGTTGGTTGTCCACTCCAACCCCCCGCAGGGCCGCAAGTGCCTCCTGCGATGGACGCTTGCTGGTCTCTGACAGCCAAGCGGTGCCCCTAAAAATGTCACCTGTCCGTGCGAGACGTGCGATTGGCCAGGGTCCAGGTCCGACCCCCTGAATGGGCACGAGGCAATCCAATTGGACTGCAGCAGGTGTACATGCTCCCTCCTGCTTGCTGTATCAGGACGGGCTGCGCACTGGCAGGACTCAGGAGCAAGAGGCCAAGAGCAAGCAAGAGCGACCAAGACCAAGCAACCCTATTCCCTGGTACCTGGACGACTGCAAGAGCACGGAGGCCGAAACGGGGACCCATGCAGCCTGCTGCATGCCCAACGAGTGCGTGAAGAGCCCCGTCCAAATTCCCCCCATCATCAAACGCCTCCTCCAACAACTCTGGCCTGTGGCTTCTTCCACAAGCTGATGCGCCTTCGCATTTCTCGCTTGACCGCAGCGCCACCCCCAACGCTCCCTGAAGTCCCGTGAAGCAGCTGTTGTAGACGGGACCCTTCCCTTCAGGTTCTCAGTTCTCACCTCTCCTTAAACATCTCGCGGGGTCCGATCCTTTCTTTTGCCTACTCGCCTGCCACGTCGGTCTCTCCCGCTACTTACCATCCTGGAGCCCTGTCTCCCACCCGGCCACCCCCCCAAAAAAAGACGGGAGGTTGACCAGAAATTTCGGCGACGCCAACCCCTGACGCCTCCACCAATGCTCTGAGCATCCAGCCATCTCCAGACTCGAAGCCCGATAATCTCGCCCTCCCAATCCTCCCGCCAGCGCCTCTGCTTGGACGTTTGGCCGCATCTCCGTCCCCTACGGACCCGCCGCGCTACCCCTTCCGTCCTTCCCTTCCGGTAACGCCTTCTGTCTGCTCTTCGCCGTTGCCGACCACGCGCTGCCTGCTTGTACGAGCTCACCACGGCTCCCGATCGAATCATTCCCGGCACTACGGTGCTCTGCTGCCTCGCTTGCAATCTAGGCGACTGCATCGGGAGCACGGGGCAGAGGCAACAACCGGCAACGTTCCTCTCGCTCTAAGCCCGCCATCGAGCGGCCATCACCAATCATGTCGTTTCTCTTCAAGTCAAAGAAAGGCCAGGACCGGGCGTTAGCGAGTCGCGACGGCAACACTGGCTCCCAAGGCTCAGTCCACAGCACCGGTGGTCGCGGCCCTCGAGATGAGAAAGGCGCGCGCTCCACGCCGACTGGGAGCCTGAATTCGTTGGATAATGATGGCATTGGCATCCCTGGGAGCCCTGACCGGGGCCATTCGCGACGTGGTGGAAGCATCGATCACACTCAACAACCGCAATCGCAAATTCAATTGCAGCAGCCACAAGGACAGAGCGACTTGCCGGTGAGTAAACCGGAACAGCTTGCGAAGCTATCTGGCGCGACACGCGCATCAAACGAAGCTGGCTAACCCTCACACTGTAGTTGCGCAATGGGCCTCAGGCGGCCAACGCGAATAACGCCTCCCTCTACCCCTGGTCGCAGCGAAGACTCACATATACATCGTCGCATCCGAGCCCGTTCCCGCGATATGGTGCCGCCGTCAACTCGCTATCATCCAAGGAAGGAGATATCTACATGATGGGCGGCCTTATAAACAGCTCTACGGTCAAGGGTGACCTGTGGATGATTGAGGCTGGCGGCAACATGGCTTGCTACCCCCTGGCCACCACCGCTGAGGGTCCTGGGCCAAGAGTAGGCCATTCGAGCTTGCTCGTTGGCAACGCTTTCATCGTCTACGGCGGTGACACAAAGATTGACGAATCGGACATACTGGACGAGACACTGTACCTGTTGAATACTTGTGAGTCTGTTGGACTGTGTACCCCAGGCACCACGCTGACAACCAGTCAAAGCTACTCGGCAATGGTCTCGCGCTCTCCCATCAGGTCCCCGCCCGGCGGGTCGATATGGCCACTCTCTAAACATCCTGGGCTCCAAGATCTACATTTTCGGTGGTCAGGTCGAGAACGATTTTATGAACGATCTTTCGTCATTCGACCTAAATCAACTGCAGATGCCCAATAACCGCTGGGAGATCCTTATGCACGGTGAGGCGTCTCCCAAGATGCCGGCTGCCCGAACAAATCATTCCGTCATCACCTATAACGATAAGATGTATCTGTATGTGTACTCTGCTTCCTATTTCATGGTTCAGACGCTGACCCCTTGGCAGATTCGGCGGCACAAACGGCCTGAAATGGTTCAACGATGTCTGGTGTTACGATCCCACATTCAACAGGTGGATGCAGCTGGATTGCATAGGATATATACCAGCCCCTCGCGAGGGCCACGCCGCAACTCTTGTCGACGACGTCATGTACGTATTTGGTGGACGGACCGAGGACGGCACAGATCTGGGTGATCTCGCCGCATTCCGCATCACTACACGCAGATGGTACACCTTCCAGAACATGGGCCCGTCCCCCTCGCCCCGTTCCGGACACAGCATGACGACAGTCGGCAAGTCGATCGTCACCATGGGCGGAGAGCCGAGCTCGGCCGCCTCCTCCGCCAACGACCTCGGGATCCTCTACGTTCTAGACACCACCAAGATCAGATATCCCTCCGATGCGCAGCAGAACGCCCAGAAACTCGCCCAGGGGCAAGGGAGGCGCCCCAGTGTGACTGATTCACCCGGCTTGAATCGCTCCGCGCCAGGCCGCGATGGCTCGGCTGGCCCTCCCGATCAGCGGAGAATCATGGGCGTCCCATCTAACGCCGGCACCCCTCCCAATGGTCACCGTTCGCCGCCCCCCAACGGCATGGACGGCGGGTTTCAAAGCGCCAAGCTTCCGCGAGCCGCACTTGGCGCTGCAGGACCTCCGCCGTCTGGTCCCGTGCCTCAAAGACCCGGTGGCGCGGATTCGCCTGCGGGTCGGGTACGCGGAGCGTCTGCCGATCGCACAGGTCCCGCAAGTTCGCCTCAGATTCCATCTTCTCAACCTTCGCCCATTACCCGCGAGATCATATCCGAATCGGAGACGACCTTGGTCGGCGTCAATGGACGGCAGACACCAACCCAATCCCAGCAGGCGCAACCGGCGCGGGCACTCTCAAAGCAAGAGGGCACAAACTGGGATGGCTCAAGAAACACCCACAGCAGGCAGAGTCGTGTCAAGGGCTCAGTAGACAGTTCCACAGAGCCCAACCTTAGATTGTCTACCCTTCGCCCGTTGTCTCCCCCAGCTCCCACTCGCCAACCCAGCAACCCTCTAAACAGGAGGTCCTCAGGACGAAACTCCCAAACAGTGGTCCTCCTCAAGGAGCTTGACTCTGCCCGCAACAGGAACGCCTGGTATGCATCCGAATTGGAGCTAGCTAGGAAGGCCGGTTACGTGTCAACCGCCACATCCATCCCCGCGCTCGATGGAAAATCAACCGAGACATTTGACGACGAGGATCGACCCCTGATCGAGGCGCTGCTGGCGATGCGGACAGAATTGGCCAATGTTCAGAGTGCCGTGGATAAGCAAGCAGCTACGGCATCCAAGCACATCACTGAGGTTGAGAGACAACGCGATGCTGCTATTCAGGAAGCCCTCTATTCCAAGGCCAAACTGGCGGCACAGCCAGGGCCATCTGGCAGCCGTGCGTACGGCGATGAGAACAACCGGGCCGAGGAAATGAGCAGGAAACTCTCCGCAGCGCTTCAACTTCAAAAGGCACTTCAATCGCAGCTAAGCCAGACCAGAGTGGATCTTGAGAATGAGAAAAGAGCGCGAAAACTCGCTGACGACACTACGGATGCTGCGCAGAAGAGAATGGCAGACCTGGAGAGCTACAAGCAACAGACTTCGGGCGAAATGGAGCGTTTGAAGGCCGAGCTTCATATGGTACAGCGGGAGGCCCGCGAGCACTCAGTCGCATCAGCAGACGCCATTGGTGCCCTAGCCCTACTCAAGGCTGAGAAGGAGGAACTTGAACGGAGTTATGAAGAGTCCATGGGCACCTCACAAGGCCACAATGAGACTTTTGAGTCGCTTCGAGCAGCCATCCTGGCTTCAGAGGACGGCAAGACACACCTGCAGTCCAAGCTTGACGAGGAGAGGAGTCAGAATGAGAAGCTTGAGGAAAAGCTGAACAAGCTCAAGGCCGAGCACGAGGCTCGCACCGCAGAGCTTGTTTCCGCCACACAGCGACTTAGGGATGCCGAAGTACTCGCCGAGCTGCACGCCAACGAAGCCAAGACACACCGAGAAGCCGTCATGGCCGGGCTTGACAAGATCGCTCTCCGAGATGAGTCCAAGGGTGGCAATTCGGACAGCGATCGGGTCGCCGCGCTGCAGAACCAGGTGGCTTCCTCCAATGCTCTGGTAAAGAAATATCAGCAGGAAGCAGACGCCGCCGCCGACAGGCTTCGAAGTGCAGAGGAGCGCATTGCCGGTTTGGAGCAGTACCAGGAGCAGTCCAGCCGAGAGGGTGTCGGGATCCGCAGGCAACTGCAGTCTGCCCTTAGAGACACGCAGTCACTCCAAGCGGCCAACACGGACCTAAAGAACCAGCTCGCCGCCCAACAGCTCGAGACCAATGCCATGACGGTGCAACATACTGCACTGAAGAATATCCTGGACGAGCGTGGTATCAGCCCAACCAGTGCTGTCCGAAATCGTGGTCTCAGCAATAGTCCGCAGATCAACTCTCCCGAACAAGGGCGTGTGCGCGAGCTCGAGTCCCAGCTCCTGAGTGCGAACGCTGCCCACGAGGAAACCAAGCAGTCATTTGCCATTCAGCACCAAGAATCCGAGACAATGTATCGCGAGAAGTTATCGCAGCTTGAGAACGACTACCGATCTGCTGTACACTACGTCAAGGGCACAGAACAGATGCTAAAGCAACTCAAAGAACAGCTGAACCGTTACAAGTCCGAGAACAGTCAGCTTAAATCTGAGATGGAAGAGCTCGAGGATCAGCTACAAACTAACGCCCAGAAGGCCGCAGTACCTGCCGAGTGGGAAGCGGAGCGGAGCAGCCTTCAGAAAAAGATTGAGAGTCTCGAGGCGGAGCTTCAGGCGTCCGGCGCCCACCTCCAGAAGGAGCTGGAGAGCGTTCGGGCGGAGCTGATCCAGAGCAACCGCCAGCGCGATGAGGCGGCCAAGTACAGCAACGAAGTCACTGAGAAGCTCAGCACTCAGCTCAAGAACTTTGAGCAACTCCGTTCCGAGAACACGCAGCTTGAGCAGCGTGCTAGCGAGGCTGAGCAGAAGGTATCTCTGCTACTTGATCAGGTTGAGCACTCAGTGGACAACTACCGCCGTCAGAGCCGCCAGCTTCCTAGCATGATGAACTCGGAGCTGAGCCCTGGTGCCAATGGACATGGCATCGGGCATAGCCGCAATGACAGCTCCGACTTCGGGAGCAACTACGAGGGCAGCAGCAACAATAACAACAACCCCAGCAGCAGCCACAACGTGTCGGATGCTAGGAACAGCGCCGCGTTGGACAACCTTGCCAGCGAGCTGGAAACCCTCCGGAGTCACTGGGAGGCTACCAACAAGAACTATAGGCTCAGCACGAACTTTGACCTCGACCCCACTGCTACTGGCAAGCGAGATGACGATACCATAGGACTGAGCGAGAGCCTCGCCGACTGGAGAAAGAAGCTTGACACCGAGGAGCGTACCGTGGCCCCAGATAATGCCCGGCATGGCTAGACTGATTCGTTTATCACGGCTATGTCTTGTCTTTTTGGATATCGCGAGGCATTAACGACGCATTAATACCCAGACGTCTCGTTTCTGAAGCTCTTCGACGGTGGCGCATCTTTGTTTTCCCTACGACTGTACAACTCGTCGACATGGGCGAATTGGAGTTCGGTTTCTTCAGTATGTTGTGTTGTGTGGCGTGGGGTCGTATTTTACAGACGGATAGGTTTCGTTTCAGCCAAAACGATACCTAATTTCTATCTGAGGGCCTCGAAGGCTCTCATTCCAACAACGTGCTGAGCATGGTGGTTGTTTTCTGTGTTACTTTTCTTCTCTTCCATCAGTGTTTTTTTCTTTTTCTTCTTTGTTTTTTTGACGATCAGTATACACCACTCGACGCTGCCTCAAGAGGCCGACGGATTTTTGCCATGATTTGGAGGGAAGACGCAAGTCTATTTGTTCCCGTCCAAAGCGCAGGAAGGACGATGTAAATTATACGCTGCTGGTTTCCCACCCAGGTTGGAATGGAATGGATGTTGGTGTCGGTGCTCTTCTTACTTGGTTCGGCTTCACACATAGTTGGAGCTAGGGAGACGAGAGTTTACGCTTCAGAGGCATTGTTTTTCTATTTCTCCGTTTCATGCGAGCGAGTTTGGTTCATTTCTGGACGTGGAACGCGGATGATATGGCCAATGTCGACATGAAATCGTTCAAAGCTTTTGTTAATCAGACACGTTTCAATCCGCATGAATTTCAAAGTCTATCATCGCCCATCGGAGCAGGCTATATTCGTGATCCTTATCCTCCTTGCCGTAGTTCAGTGACTCCCCGGCGCCTTGATTAATAAAGGTGTACAACATGGGCGCCGTAGCCCTCATGGCTTCTTTCTCCCTTTCCGATTATGCCCCAGCCATGAGGCCTTTCTGGATCTTCAAGCACCTCCTGAAGTCGAGTTTGCGGCCCTCTTGGGGCATGTGCTCGCCGCTTGCGATGCACAGAACGCGCATCTTGGGGTCGTAGCGCAGGCCCGTGAGCAGCTTGGGCGTGATGAGGAAGTACTGCGACGTGTGCTCGCGGCAGGCAATCTCGACCATGCGCTCGTGGACCATGCGCTCGTTGCGCGGGTCCATTCCCTGGTTGATCTCGTCGACGACACGGAAGGGCGACTGAGCCATGGACTGCAGCGCCATGAGGTAGAAGATGGTCGAGACGGCGCGCTCGCCGCCCGACTGGCGCTGGGCGTTGAGCTGCTGGAGCTCTTCGTTCTCGCTGAGAGCAGGATTCACTTGTTAGCAGAGATAGAGCAGGGGAGGGGCTGGATGTTGCAAACGCACCGGAACTTGACCATAATGTCCAAGGCCCACTGGTCAAAGTCTTCGTCCTTGTGCACACGGACCTCGCCGGCACAGCTGATCTGCTCAAAGTTGTAGGCAAAGGCATCGTTGATCTTGGCCACCAGCTGGTCCAGCTGGGGCTCCCACTTGGCCATGAGCTCCTCGGTGTCCTGGGCTAGGCGCTGGAGCTTCTCCTGTGACGCCTCCATCTTGCGCTTGAGGCGTTCGATCTCGCCCGCGCGGCGCTCAAACTCGCGGATGACGTTGGGGTTGGCTGCGTGGATGAGCTCCAGCTTGGCCTCCTCGGCCTCGATCTCCATCTGGATCTCGTCGGCCGACTTGCCCTCGCAGATGCCCACAATCATGGCCCTCCACTCTTCGGTCATGTCGTTCATCCTATCGTTGACCTGCTTGCATAGTTCCTTTCCTCGAGCCTTGGTCTCATCGAACAAGGCGCTGGCTTCCTCTGCGATACGCTTCTCGGCCTCGACGCGCTCCATGATACTAGCGTTGCGCTGCTTGAGACCGCCAATGTCCGATTCGGCTTCTATATGCCAGATACGAGTTTCCAGGAGGTCGTTGTGGGCTTGCGCAATCTTTTCGAGCGACTCGGCGTGCTCCACGGCTAGTCGAGCCCTCGAAATGGCTGCCTTGTCCCACTCGAATTGCAGGTCGACCATGGTCTTCTTGATATTGCGCATGCTGGCCTCGCATTCCGCCTTCTTGCGCTCCTCGGATTCTGCACCCGTCAGTATACAACAACTGGCGCCAAAGGGAGCGGCACCGCTGCCTACCTATCTTCTCAGGAAGAGACTGCCACTTCTGGTACTCCTTCTGGAGGTTACTCTTGTCTTGCTTGAGTTGCTCCTGTCAATATGTTAGTCAACGCATCCTGCTAGTGGTGGGATGGTCATGGCGTACGATTGCCTGCTCAAGTTCGTCCATCTTTGAGTCGATGCCGGCTCGCTGGTTCACCATCTCCTTGTACTCGGCTCCCAACTTGCCCCTTTCGTCTCTGAGCTCAGCCAGTCGCCGTTCCAGCTCCGTCTTTTCCTGTGTGTCCACGGGTTGTGACGTCCAGTATTTGCCACGCTGGATGTTCTTGGTGACCGTAGTCATGGCCTGAGGGCCGTACTCCCTCCGGCGGCGCACTTGGTATGATTGCTTCCCCGCAGCCCACTGGTTAACTGTGCCGCTCTGGACAAGACCCTCGTACTGCGCGTCAATATGATCGCTGAGAGAGACGCCAGACCTGTGGAGCCCCTTCTCGGCACAGAGCATGGCTAGTACGGGCGCAGGGCCGTCCACATAGTCAATGGCAAAGCCGTCTAGACCCAATTGCCTCGCCGCCTCCCGGTCGATTGGCGACTTGTATGATTCCAGCGGGTTGGAGCATGTCCTAATGACCACGGACAGACTCATGACCTTGTAGAGCTGGTTGGAGAGCTTCTTGTAGTCGTTCCTTGTCTGGGCAGTGAAGCAGGTGAAGTCATCGTTCTGGAGAAGAGCCTGGACCTGGTCAGAGTACCGCTCGTCCTTTATGGAGCAGCTGACCATGGGCGGGCCAAAGATTTCCTTCTCGAATTGGTCCTGGTGGGCCTCGATCCATTCCCAGGCCGCAGCCAGTTCCGGGAAGTGCTTCTTCATGAAACTCAGCTGCTGGCCTTGCTGAGTATCGAAGGCCTGAATGTCCTTTTTGATCCTATCAATCTCCACGCCTAGACCGTGGCCTCTCTCCTTGAAATCTCGAATCTTGGTTTCGAGCTGCCGCCGATCCGATTCCAACTCTCTCTTCTTGTGCTCCTCGCCTCGCTATTGTGAAACGTTAGCTCCTCCTTTTGATTCCAGTATCTCAGTGTTGGGACTCACAATCTTCTGATTCCAGTCGGCGCCGTTGAATTCCAGCGGCTGGTTCTTGAGATCAGCCTGGAGATTGGTGACCTTGGTCCGGGCCGTGGACAGCTCCTTTTTCTTGACCTCGAACCCCTTGCGCTCCGCATCTATCTTGTCCTGGAATTCCTTGACCTGCTCCGAGGCATCGGTCACGCGACTTGCCAGTCTCTGCGATTCCCGCTCAGCGTCCTTGACTGCGCTCAGCTTGGCAGGCACCAAGGTCCCAACCCGCCGGGCGTACTTTTCCTTTTCGTACACGGCCTCCAATGAAGGGCCACTCTCCTGCTCAAGACGCCGGAGTGACGCCCTGGCGGCCTCTCTCTGCCCCTTGGCTGCCCTGTTCTCCTCCCGGGCCTCCTGGTAGCGACACATCAGGTGGGCGCCCTTGAGGTTCTCAATGTTGGTCTGGATCTCCTCTCGCTCCCGGATTCTATCCACATCGGCCTGCAGCCCCTGCTGGCGATTCTCGAGGTTACGGAGGGTCTCCGCGTCAGTCTGGGTCCCCGCGCCCAGCTCCTTCTTGTCCTTGTGGAGGCCCTGCAGCTCCGACTGCCACTCCAGCATCTCCTCAGGGGCGGCGGCGCGCAGCGTCTCGTGCAGCAGGTTGACGGGGGTGCAGCTGGCGAACTCGACGACGCGCTCCTGGGGCAGGAACTGGCAGATGTTGTCGACCTGGATCTTGAGCTGGCGCATGAGGTTCTGGATGGTCTTCTGGTTCGTCTCCTTGCCGTTCAGCCACCACTTCTGCGAGTCGCCGCCCTTGGGGATGAGGACGCGCACGACGGGGTTGCACCGGTCCTTGGGCCGCTTGCGGAGCTCGATCTCGATGGTGGCCTCGTCCTTGTTGTGCTTGACAAAGTCCCTGGCGGAGGAGGCGCGGGCGAGGAGCCTGTGGTGGAAGCCCAGACCGAGGCAGATGGCGCAGACGAGGGAGCTCTTTCCAGTGCCGTTGGGTCCGATGACCATGTTGAGGTTGGGGCCGGGGAAGAACTCGGCCTTCTCGTACGTGACAAAGTTCTCGACGGAGACTCGGACGATGGCGCCGGGGGCAAAGTCATCGGGGGAAAAGCTGGCTGCGACGGTGCCGTTGGTGTTCCAGTTGACGGTGCTATTGATGCCATCTGTCTGCATAGACGACTCGCCGTTGACGACGGAGCTCAGGCGAGGGCGCTTGGGGGAGTCGGTGGCACCGGACGAAACCGTCGAGTCGCTGTCGTCGTCTTCGAGCTCGTCGCGCGTCCGGCGGCGGGCGGTGGACGGGGGCGCCATGGCGCCGAGTCGATACGTTGGCTCCAGTATATACAGTCGAGGTCGATGGCGTACTCGCGCCGTCAGATCAAGTCTGGTGAAGGCTGGCGAGCTGGCGATGCCCTGCACAGAGGCTGTGGGCGTGGCGGTCACTGTGTGGTGGGGGCGACGCGTCCAAGCGCGTTAGGCAATTAACAATGATCTCCAATTCTCCATGTCCTTTTGTGGGGCAGCATCTTCCGCACCTCTGGCTTGGTGCGCCTAATAACTCTCAACAAGAGCTCGTGCCGCTTTATACGAAGTAGAAAGTTCCAGTCGTTGTTTGATTCCACAAGCTCCTTTACTGCAGTTGGACATGACATCGGATTAGGTGGGTCATCTACATTGCATGGAAGTGTTTTCATAGCATAACAATTAATTGAATGTTCAACCTAGATAGTAGTGGTGGGTGCACCCAGAACGTATGCCACATTGAAAGATATCCTAATTATACCATCTTTGAAATACTACCCAAGTAAAACCCTCCAGCTATCCATGAGACGGTTGCCTAGAGCCGTGCGAGAGAGAAGACCATGATCCAGGGAGGACGGGCAGTGTGGTACGGTGCGAACCGGGGGATGGGCACATATATTCGCACGTTGGTAAAAGCATACTATCCGTATTCGTACAACACAAGGTAAATAGAGGCGCGGATTTGATAGTGGTAAAATCATCCGCTATTATATACTTCTTCACTACCTTGGGTTAATTCCCCGCCACTCCTGCGAATGCACCGAGAGGCATCCAAATGGCGGCTTTAGAGGCAGCCGTACATTTCATCTTGCTGATCAAGGTTAACATCAGTTTCAATCTTCAAGTAATTGATACCACTCCGGAATCTCCCTGACAAGACTCCACATGTACTTCTCCAGCTTGACCGAGCACTTGGAATACACCGTCGTCGCATCATTATACTGCCGGCAGTTACTGAAGATCAACTTGAGATCGGCAACGAGGTCTTTCGGTTCGGTGTAAGAATCCTGCATCAGTTTCTCCTCTATTGTCGAGAGATCCATCGGCGACGTGATGACCTTGTAATAATCGGGCACCTCGTCTCTGTTGACCGGGTTGACAAAGGGCCATGCCTGCTTGTGGTTTTGGACCTGGTACAGGAAACGCCGAAGCTCGTTGAAGTGAGGTCCATGGCGCGGCTCCCGGGCCAGCTCATCCATGTCCGGGCTCCATCCAGTTGCCCGGATCGCGGGAATAGAAAGTGGGTCGATGGGCGTGATGATGCCGCTGCCGCCGGCCCACTGCCGGGGCGGCGGATGGACGACGTGGCTGTTGCTCTTGGTTCGGATCTTGGCCAGCACGGTTTCCCTTTGCTTCAGAAGCATACGGCCGACCTCGAGGTAGCGGATCCGGGGAAGCATGGAGCACTGCATGAGGGTCCCCCCCTCGTAATCCTTGATGTACCCCATCCAGAGAGACTTCTCGAGGGTGATGTCCTTGGTGAACCCTTGTTTTTGGAAGTACCCGGTCGCATAATTATCAGCGTACGTCAGGAAATGCATCACTGGGGAGGTTGCCTTGACATAATCCTTCAGGTGGGCCATGAGATGGGCCCCGTACCCCTTCACCTGCTGGTCGGACGAGACTGCGCAAAACACAATCTCGGCAAACCGGCGCGCCCCGAATGCTCGGTATGCTATACCGCCAATGACCTCGAGTGGCTTTTTGATGATGGCAACAGAGGTGTGGTTCCGGTCGTAGACGAGGCGTGCGATGTAATCCTTGGGCATCTTGGGGAGTTGCTTTTGGAACAGGCACTTGAGGCCAGTAAGAATAATCATGCTCTCTCCGGCGCCGTCATTGTTGACGACCTGGACTTCGATCTCGCCGTTTCGTTCTTCCAAGACCGCAGGCTGGAGACGGTTAGAAGGTTGGCTGGGCAGTGGTCGCAGATACCAAGCAGCATGCAACGTACCCTGTCTGGGAAGGGGATCCTGGTCATGGGAACCGGTGCGGCATCCGGGCTTGTGCACCCATCATGAGATGTCTTGATCCTTTTCGGGGCAGAGGAGGTGCTCGTAGTAGTGGTAGTATCTAGGTCCTGGGAGGCGCTGCGCTTCGCGCGGAGGATGTGTGGAGCTGACTGCGGCTCTGCCTCGTCCATCTGTGCTGAGCCACCAGCGACTCCAGCGACTCCAACGAGCCTGGATCTTCACCTGGGGAGCGATCCGAGTGGAAGCGGAGCGGTGTAGGCGGTGGCGGCTTGCTTTGCGACCACGTTGCGGCTCGCGAGGGCATCTCGGCGCAACAAGCGAGGTGCAGCACGGCGGGATGGTTCGAAAGGGGGAAAACGGTGAGACAGTCTTCCAACAATCCAAGGATTCACGACAACCGGGAACCAATTGGGTCGGCCAGTTGGCCTGCGGGAGAGCACTGTTGGCTGTGCACGCAATCGCACATGTGACTTGGGGCAAAAAAACAAAAAAATGCAATACAGAAACGCCTTTCAGCCAGCCTCGATTTCCTCCATGTACGTACATACTTGGCTACTAGGTAGTATTCGCATCTGATATTGAAACGCATACGGAGTACAGGCGCGTGGACATCAGTGTATGGATACAAGGCCCAGCGATCGCAACAGCACGCCCACTAGGTATCAATCGGCAAACAAATAGTCCTTTTGGCATTTGGCTAGTGTATACTACTAGCTCATTCTCCGGAATAGCGGCATCTCCTTATCCCGTCCCATCTCAGCTCTCCTCCTCCACCTCCTCCTCCTCCTCCTCCTCCTGGCCTCAACCCAGAAGGTTAGAACGTCACGCTCAGCTCCTGCGCCATCCCCCCGGACAGTACCGTGTCCTTGCCCTGGATGTCGTGCGGCAGCTCATACGTCTCGTACTTCTTCAGGTACCAGTTCTTGGCGCTCGACGCCTTGTCGTTGCTGTCCTTGAACTCGGTCGCGTCGGCCGCCCTCAGGAAGTACGAGACGGCGTACCGGTCCTCCTGCTGCACCCCACCCAGCGGAAGCACGCGGTGCAGAGCCGAGCGGAAGCGCTTGTTGGACAGGAACCGCAGGGTGTCGGCGACGTTGATGATGGCGTGGCCCGGGCGCGGCTCGACGTACTCCCACGCGCCCGTCACTGGCGATGCCACCTGGAGACCCCACTGGGGCGCGAAGAGGAGCGTCAGGGTGCCAATGTCCGTGTGCATGTTCTGCCCGACCTCGTTCAGGTTCTGCGCGCCCTGCGGGTAGTGCAGGAAGTAGAGCGTGCTCTTGGACCGCGCATCGTCGCGGTGGTACGTGTCCAGGCGCTCGTTGCCCTTGAGGTTCAGGCCGTCGGAGAGGCAGTCCAGCACGAGCTTCAGGATGAAGTGGCACGAGGCGTTGAAGTGATCGAACAGGGGTAGGTTGTCCTGGACAACGGGTGGGAGAGCCCAGCGTCCAAGCAGCTCGTATCTTCCAATCTTTGGATCAAGTGGTTAGAAAATGCACCACCAAGAGCATATCATCATCGGGTTCTTGATGTACCTTCAAAGCTTCGAAGCCATCCTTGAGCGACTCAACGGCTCCGGATTGGTTACCCGTAGCCTTGAACCTGGTTTTCATGTTAGCAACCCCGTCCGTACCTTGGCCGTGTACACTGTACATGTATACATGTAGCCAGTGGAGTAAGTCGAGGAAAACACGTACCCATGTGCCAGCGACAGTGTGGGAGTTTGCAATTTCTCCTCTGCAGGCTGGGCAAACCAGCGCTTGGTGATTTGGCTTAATTGGTCCAGGTCCTGCCACAGCTTTTCGGAGCCCAGGCTTCGCAGATCTAGATAGAAGAAGCCGTCCCTTTCACAGGCTTTCAGGAGGGTCTGCACCTCGTCCTCGTCACGGCCAAAGAGATTCTCAAACTTGATGGTATAGAGATCGGCCGTCTTGACTTGGTCGTAGGGATTTGACTCCATGTTGGACGGCATGGTGAGAGAGATGGTAGTAGATTAATATTAGAGTGCCAGATGAGATATAGGCGTTGAGGGATACAGCGCACAACTCGGTAGTCACCGCATCTACACGTAGACTATAAATACTACAAGTATTTGAACGAGAGATGTCCCTCCCGGCACGACTCTTGCGGCCACGCCGGACATGTAACTACAGTCACGCCCGTCTCCTCGCGCCATGCTTGGTACTCGTAGCAGAATAGAACCTTGAAAGGCTTTGAGACAACGGAGGGCCCGACGGGCGAGGAGGAAAGCTCCGCTCTTCCTCGATGTTGTTAGCATCTCCACACGGATACTTCGTCATACATAGTACAGTACAGTACATGGTAGTATGCAGGTCCAGCCTGCATTTGCAGAGACTGATCTGATGTCTCTAACTCAGACAAACATGATATATGCCAATCGGAACTGCACTTGACCAGGTGCCGGGCCGCGCACTTCTCATACTTGGTACGGAGTACATGATTTATACATTTAGGGGTATCCATACTGCATCACTGGCATGAAACAAATCTGCAAAAATCTGAGCCGAGGATGCAATTTAACCTGCAGTTCCAGCTTGTCCAGCGAAGGGCTGAAAAAAAAAAACACATGCTCATATTGATTATTTACACGATGTGGACGAGAAATGGATGTGGGTGAAGATGTCTCACATGGGTGCATGTAAATCGTTTACAGTACGGTGTATCCACCGTCATACTTGCTCCGTACGTACATATACACGTATTACGACGCGAGTACAAGATGTGCCATGTACTCCATATTAATGACACAATGCTGCCACCACTACGAATACTACTACGAAGTACGAGTACGTATACATGCCCCGATTGATGCCAGCCGGCGCATGGACTTGACTTCTCCTGTTTCACCAACTTTGTATCTAGTACTACTCGTACGTACGACATGATTCCTATTCTCCAGACCCGCTGTGACCTTGCGAGCCACATGCGCATGTGCGAGTACGTGCTCGTACACGCGTCGTGGATGAGGGAGCAGCCCTTGACGCTCTATCTCAGCTCAGGAAATGCTCCGAGCGCTGCCAGTCCACCTGTGTGTACAAACATGACATGGTGCTTCTCATCCAGCTCGCCCAGCTCTGCCATGTTGAGGACTGCCCCCATGGCCCGCCCCGAATAGATGGGGTCGGCGAGAATCCCCTCCTTGGTCCCGAGCAACCTGACGCCCCTGGTGGTGTTCTCGTTCCATGCGGTATGGGTTCCGGCGTTGTACCTTGTATCGAGGACAACATCGTGAGGCTGGACCGCATCCTCGCCGAGGCCGATGAGCCTGGCCGTCCGCTGGGCAATCTCCAGGATCGTAGCCTCGAGCACACCGGGGGGCTTGTCGTAGGTGTCGATGCCAATGATGGCGCGGGATCCCCGCTGAACAGAGTCGGCATTAGACTCTGCCACCAGACGGTCGGCGAGCTTGAAGCCTGCAATCATGCCGCCAATGGTGCCCCCGGATGCGACAGGGACAACAATGGTGTCGAAGAAGACGCCCAGGGCCGCCTCCTGCTCGACGACCTCGAAGGCCCAGCGGGCGAAGCCGAGACCACCGTGCAGATGGGCCGAAGCCCCCGAGGCGATGATGTACGGCTCCCCACCTTTTTCCTTGATGGCGGCTGCGACATGCTCGAGCGGGGTGTTGGGCTCTGCATACTCCGCGCCGAGGATGCCGTTGACCTGGACGTTCCCGGCAGTGTCGAAGGCGCCCGGCTGCCCGGCCGACGATGATGCTGGTGATGCATGAGACTGCGGGACCAGGACCGTCTTGAGCCCCAGGTGGTTGCCGACGGCGGCCACCTGACGCATGTGGTTGCTCTGCGTGCCGCCGGTCGAGACCAGGGTGTCGCAGCCGCCGGCTAAGGCCGAGGGCACGACGTACTCGAGCTTGCGGATCTTGTTGCCGCCGAGCCCAAGGCCAGACGAGCAGTCCTCTCGCTTGGCCCAGAGCGAGAACCTGCCCGAAGTGTGCATAGTAGCGTGCACATGTCTCGTAAGACTGGGGAGGGGGTGGAGCGGGGAGGGCTGGTCGAAGAGGAGAGGAGTGCGCTCAACCGAGGCCAGGGGCTCTGGCAGGACGACCATGTTGGAGGAACTTTTGGGTGGGATGTCTGGACTGTGGATTGGTGTACGAAGTACTGTGGATGGTTTAGGTGGTGGAAGAAACAAAGGCTGTACTATGTGTATGGGTACTGTTCCAAACAGCGTCAAAAAGAAACCGGGATGAAGAAATATCTGACAGATATAAATCGTCGTAGGGCTTCTGCTCGAGAGCTACGGTGCCAGGTGGTTCACAGACAGGTAAATCCCACGCTAAATGTGATATATCGCCTTGATACCGCTACTAGGGATGCACATGTACGTGTATGCGTTGACACTGCCATGTAAGTACATGTATGTACCTGCGGCAGTATGTACGGAGTACTCCGTGGTACGTGTATAGACTCACCTGCGCTTGGATATGTATTGACTCCAAACGTGGCTACGTTATGCAGCCACACCGACCTTCTTAACCATGCACTCACTAATTATAGGTTTTTTTTGGGAGCACATATCCATCAGATGACAAGTTATGCTTAACTGTTATGCGTACTCTGTGTTCAGATCTGCCCGTTGATGCTACACATCGGGTAGTATTACGGATACTAGTGTTTATGTATGAATGAGCATCATCGATAGAATAGTGCGAGTAACAAGGACTCTCCCGTCCCGTGCCGTCCCAGGCCAGGCAGGGGGCCCAACCGCCCAAAGCCAAGCTTTGCGTCCAAGCGTACGTCTAAGCTTACTATGGTACGTCCAAGCTTTCGTCATGTCGGCCCATGTCTCTCTCTTTGTTTTTGCTTTTTGAGTCGGTCTAGCTTGAGGCCCAGCCACTCACGCGCATCTCGCCACATCGACCATGTTCTCCATGATGTACGTATATTCTTCAGTAACTGTCGGCATGGGATCGCCGGTTCCCTCGATTTGATTGTTTTTCCGTGTTTGGCCGTTCAGCAAGCCCCCCGCCCTGTCTGTAAATCACGGGCTGCCCGTGAATCCCGGCTCATTGTCTGTGGTTAACCTGGTCAATATAGTTGACAGGCATTAATAACAAATGTGCATGTATACATATCTCCTGACGGTATATTACCTCAATCGTGTACTCGACCCTCTCAGTATCGCTCGAGCAACCGACTAAAAACCTTCTCCCACTAAATTGACGTGCTGCACTCCCCGAGCCCAACCATGCCAGCTGCCACCACAGAGACCAATCCGCCACTGGAGCAGGCCGACCTCCACGTGTTGAACTTCTCGTCTTTGCTGGGTGGGGACAAGACTGAGCTGGCGAACCTGTTGTCTGCCTGTGAGCATCATGGCTTCTTCTACCTGGATCTCCGTGATTGGCAGTCGGGAAGTGTGATAGAGAACCTCGAGGCAACGTGGCGAATCATGAAGCAGTGGTTTGACCAGCCATTGGAGGAGAAGCTGAAGACTGAGACCATATCCGATGCCCATGGGTAAGCCGGCCTAATATAACCTTGCAGTCTCTGGGTGTTATATTTAGTAATAATGCTGACTTCCCAAAGGTTCAAGCCGCCAGGCGTGCAGTCGGGTGTTAACGAGAACACGCGGGACGGCTTCGAGGCATTGAGGGTAATTAGGGACCACCATGGGCAATTCATGACGTTCCCCGACTAACAGAACTCTAGATCAGCCGTGTCGGTCTCCTCAACCGGGCAAGCCTTCCGGGCGTGGTGCACGAGAACCTCGAGCTTTTCGAGAAGCTGCAGCTCTCTGCCCACTACGTGCTGAAGACGCTACTGGGAAAGCTGTCGGACGCCGCCGGGCTCGAGGGAAGTGATCGTTACGAGAGCTACCACCCGGATGAGCTGCCCTCGAAGAGCACACTGTTCTTCCTGCACCACCCCGTGAGCGACGCCCTCGAGGACAAGACGGCTCGGGGCCACAATGCCCACACAGATGTCGGCTCTTTCACGCTCCTCTTCACGGAGCAGCCGGGCCTGCAGGTGCTGTCGCCAACGACCAACGAGTGGGAGTATGTGGTTGCCAAGCCAGGACACGCCATCATCAATGTCGCGGACACGCTCCGCTTCATCTCGAAGCGGCGCTTCCGGTCGGCCATGCACCGCGTGCTGCCCCCCGGTGGCAAGATGTCCAGCGACAGATACTCGACGGCCTACTTCCTCCGGGCTGGCGACAGCGTGGTCTTCAAGGGGCTCAACGGGGAGGAGGTGACGGCGGAGCAGTGGTTCCTCAGCAAGTATAGCAGCTTCAACAAGACGCTGCAGGAGCAGCGGGTGGACTCGGTCGCCACTGGGGGTATGGATAGGGACCTTGGCGTATCGGTTTGAGAGAGCGAAGCGAGATGCCAAGACGGAGCGTTGAGCAACTTGGAGGTTGGGTTTGAGGGAGGGCTTTCCACGTGACAACACGTCATGTTTCCTCATGGGACCTGAGACCTGTTCTATCTGATGTTCTAATGCCCCGCACCTCCTTTTCTGCTGGCAGCTGCAGACTGCAACGAGCACATCATCCCCAATCGCTTCGTTTTTGCCGCTCGCTAGACACGCTGTCTCACATAGCCTCCGAATCACACGAATACTACGCAATTGTTGCTCCCTCTCACACCTTAATTCGTGTCGTCCGCCACATGGTCAATCCCCTGCGGAAATCCGGACTTCCCAGCTGCCAATGTACAGATACTCTCCCACAATAGTCGCTCCAACGCTGCTGCCTTCCCCCTGAAAACGGCTGGACTCGGCGAAGAGACTGAGACTGTTGCACAATTCCGCGTTTCCCAGCATTGGTCTGCCATCCGGGGTTGTGGGAGAGTCTCTCTATTCGTGGGGGCTCTGATCATCCCAATCCCAGTCTCGGTTTCACGCTTCACTCCATCTCGAGGACGCCGCGCGTTCATGCCATGATTATTGGCGAATGAGGAGCTCCTCCACGGCGGATGTCTGTAATGGTCGGTCGATCAGCTGTCACCCGGAAGCATCTCAAGCATCCCGGGGAGCCAAGGTGCGGATATGTGTTCATTGAATAAGCTTACCTGGGTAGTGTGCATACGGCTTGTGTCCCGCCTCTCCGCCTCCCCCGCCTTGACAAGGTTGCATAGAGTCTCAGTATTCTAAGACTCTGGTGAATGCACGAATACAAAGTACAGATCTCCGGCCCCCAGACCCACTGCGGCCCCCGGTGTAAGACCGGTACTAGGACACCGATGAAGATCGGCCGGAGACTAGAGGCGACCCACCGGCGGCCATTGGCGGGGGGGCGACCAGGGGGGGTTTCTCAGCTCAGATCGTTGTGGCCGAGACACGAATGATACCGAGTATTCCGTATGGCGTAGAGACAGACTCAGCCATGTCTGACTCGGGGGCAACCAGCCACCACACATGGCGACAATGGGGGTATGATTACGGATACATGAGCCTCAATTTTCATGGCGAAGTGACAAGAACCTTAAGAGGATGCCTGGGTGATTGAGAAGGTGTTCCGTCTGGAAGCCCAATCATCCACACCTCTCCCACCAACCCCTCGTCTTCCTCTTGCGTGTCTTCTTTGCATCTGTTTCTGTTCATTCATCGCCATCCAACTCTCTCTGGATACCAACAGCTCTGCTAGCCCAGCATGGTCTCCAAGGACGGACCTCCTCACTCGGGAGCTGCACCTGGACGTGTCACCACCTGCACCAAGTCCACTTGCAACCCGGACGCCGATGAGGAGTCTCCCCTTCTTGGCAACAGCCAGACGAGGTCTCTCTCAGAGGAGCCTTCCAACACATACCTCGTCATCGTTCTTGGCAGCGTCTTCATGGGCGTCTTCCTCGCGGCCCTGGATACCACCATCGTCGCCACCCTGGCCGTCCCCATCTCCACCAGCTTCAACTCGCTGAACCTCCTCTCATGGCTCGGATCATCCTACCTCATCGCCAATGCGGCCTGCCAGCCTCTCTCCGGCCGGCTGACCGACATCTTCTCCCGCCGCTCCGGCCTCGTCGTGTCCAACACGCTCTTTGCCGTCGGAACCCTCATCTGCGGACTTGCACAGACTGAGGGGGCCATCCTCGCTGGCCGTGTCGTGGCAGGCATTGGAGGCGGCGGGCTGAACTCGATCAGCACCTTTGTCGCCAGCGACCTTGTGCCCTTGAGGAAGAGGGGCGTTACCCAGGGCGTCGCCCACATCTGCTACGGCGTCGGGGCCGGTCTTGGTGGACTGTTTGGGGGCTGGATGAACGACGCCTGGGGGTGGAGAGCTGCCTTTCTCAGCCGCGTGCCACTGATTATCGTCTCGGGACTGCTGGCCTGCTTGACCCTCAGGACGCCCAAGGCGGCCCCCAAGGCGAGTGAAAAGTCAAGGCTGTCGAGGGTGGACTTTGCAGGTGCCTTCACCTTGGCCCTCGCCCTGGTTCTGCTACTGCTGGGCCTCAACTCGGGCGGCAACGTCGTCCCATGGACACATCCACTTGTCCTTGTGTCCCTGCCCCTGTCGGCCGTCGCCCTGGGGGCTTTCGTCTTTGTTGAGACAAGATGGGCCAAGGAGCCCATCATCCCCATGAAGCTGCTCCTCAACCGGACCGTCCTCTCTGCCTGCTCGATGAACTCGCTCATCACCATGGTGCTATTCATGGCGACATACTACGTCCCCGTCTTCTTCCAGGTCAGCGGCTCATCGGCCACGGCTTCCGGCGTGCGTCTCATCCCCCAGAGCATCGGCACCTCCATCGCCTCCCTTGGCTGCGGCTACACGATGAAGCGGACAGGAAAGTACAAGAAGCTGGGCCTGGCCATTGTCGCCTGCTCCGTCGTCGGGTTCGCCGGCCTCAGCACCATGACCCCCGCCACGCCCGCCTTCCCACCCTTCCTATACCTCGCGCTAGTCGGCGTGGGCTACGGCGGCATGATGTCCGTCTCGCTGCTCGCGACCATAGCCTCCGTGTCCCCCGAGGACCAGGCCGTCGCCACCTCGGCCATCTACGCCTTCCGCTCCACGGGATCCACCGTCGGCGTCACCGTCGCCTCGGTCGTGTACCAGAACCTGCTCCAGGCGGGCCTGCACGCGCGCTTCGACGGCTGGGAGGGGTCCGCCGAGGTGATCAAGCGCATCATCGACTCTCTGGACGAGCTGAAGCATCTCCCCGAGGGCTGGAGTGAGGGTGTGTATGAGGCGTACGGCGTTGCGTTGAGGGGAGTGTTCCTGACCGGGCTGGGATGCGCCGTGTTGGGGTTGGTGGGGACGAGCTTCATGAGGGAGTATAAGCTACACAATACCATGTCTCGGGCGGATGATGATGAGTAGTGTACTATGGACGTTGACTGCTCCTGTTGCTAGCAGTATGGTTGTATTTGTTAATGGGCTTAAGATCTATTCAGTATCGGTCTTGGTCCTCAAGGCGGGGGTAGCCAGTAGACTCGGGTAATGTCACGCTCACATGGCATGTGAGGAGGATTGAAAAAGCGTCTTGATTTCTGCTTTCTAAAGCATAAAATAGGGCAGTGTTATTAATATGCCATCCTAATTGTATAAGAGATTACCTGGATGAAGTGAATGATTGCTTATGGTGGCCTGATTGTCACAAGTCGGGTTCCGAGGCCATCGTCGTGTCACTCCTTGGTACGATGTAGCTTGTCTGTGTTGGCGAGACGATAGGCCCTTTTCTCCGCAAAAGGGCAACTCTCGCGTGGCTTATTAGTTGTAAATTCACTACCATACTCTTCTCAAGGAAACAATTCTTGAAACCAATCTGTTCTCCAATCCTACGACAAAAGTGCTGAGAAGGGTCAAGGGAAGCGCCGAGGAGAAACGCTGTGAATATTATTCAGGCCTATTCAGAGCTCCAGTGGCAGAAAAGTAAGATAGAGGATGTAGGAGAGAACGAGCGCCTCGGCTCGGGAAATCTCGTCGGTTCTGGAAGTTGCAGTCCGCTTTGAGGGCGTCTCGGGGGATCCCAACTCCTGAGGGGGACCTTTTTGATCAACATGTCTGCTGACATCTTCGTAGACGCAGGAGGTTACAGGCCTTCCCACATTGGCCTTGTGAAGGGTCGGAATGTAGATTTCACGAAGGTGTATTCTCGTAGTTGTACGGCAAACTTCGACTCTGGGAGCATTTCCCATTTCCCCTGAACCTTTTGATAAGGGATCTAGGCTGTATTGTATGCTACATTGGGTCCCTCGTGCTCGCCGTGGTAGATTAACACCAATCGCCAGACACCTCTCATCCTCTACCTTAACTTCCGCTCCCTTCAGTCATTTTCTCCTGCAACGCTTTACCCCCGTTAATGCCCCTTCTTCTTGTAAGTGCATCAATCAGCCCCTGACATTCATTCTCCAAAGCTAGGTCTAGCGGAGTCATGCCTCCGTGATCACGCATATTTAAATCAATTTCTGATGTGATCCCTAAAAGCCGACGTAAAATAAGTACTGATATCTCGCCGGACCACCGAGAACAGCATTGGGCCACAGTATGTAGCGGGGTATTACGGCGGACTATAAGGCACACTGCGTCAAAACCCCATTTGAGGTATCTATATGTGCGACCGTAGGGTATCTCCATTTGCGCTCTGCCATTTTGTCATGCTCCGCAAATACTTCTGCAATTTCAATATCTCAGCGCTCGATCGCAATTTGCAGTGGCGACCGGGACAGACTGACAGTGAATGCGTTGGTATCAGCGCCACTGCGAAGAAGCAACTGTACGACTTCCTTGCTGCTGTATCTGGCGGCCACATGAAGTGGAGTTTTGCCATCTGCATCAGCAATTTGAAGACTCGCACCGGCTTCGACCAGTAAACGAACAGCCTCCTCGTTCGTCTCATGGGGCGCGATATGGAGTGGCGAGGCTCCGCCTTCCATTCTCAAGTTGACGTCTGCTTTGGCTGCGATTAAGACCTGAACGGCCTCATCTCGCTGGTATTTGGCTGCAAGATGTAGCGGGGAGCGTTGCTTATGATCACGCTAGTCCTTGTTTACACCGATCTACTTCAAATTTCTCTCCATCTTGAAATGTGTTGTAGGCAGGTTCGCCTTCATTGATGCGACATGCCGTAAAGGATCCTCGATTCACGCCATTCTCAGTTTCTTCAGATGCTTCTTTGTTCTCATTGCCCTGTGTCGCAAGGCCAACCACCCTTCGGGGAAAGATGCCATGATCTTTATAGTAGGTTTTTATATTGGGGATCTCCAGAAGCTCGGGAGCACCCTCTGGTGTCCACCATCGAAGATCTCGCTCAAGCCGTTCTTTAGAGGGACTCGATCCGAACAACCTCAGACCTAATTTTCGTCCCCCGCCTGAGCGAAGTCTGCTGTAACCATATCGCCAATTGGCAAGGTTCCCCAGCTCACGGCGAATCTTCGCAACACGAGCCAGGTGCTGATTCTGCTGATTCATGCTGCTCGGCTTTTCTTCCAGCGGCTCATGATCCTTTCTATCACCGCTGATCACTGCGTACTCGTTCCGCAACTCATCTTTTGGGTTGTTTTCCGCCTCATTGGTGCTTTCTGAAGTATTCTTCCCTACTTCTGGTTCCCACCAGGGTGCTTTCGAGAGATGTCCCAAAGTGAGTGCAAACCAATCGAGCTCAAAGTTTGGCATCAAGTGAGTTGCGGATGGAGGTTCCGCAAGCCCCCGTCGAACCCATGCCTGGATAATGGTCGTGATTATCATGGCACCAAGCTGTGCGATTGATGCTGCCCCAGTTCAATCCTCGCAAGCCAATAAACTGGACGAGAGATCCTAGTAGAGAAATGCCAACTCCAGCAACGGTTGCAGTTTCCAACCCCAAGCCTGGCTCCTCTTGGGTTGAACCAGCGTCTGATGACTGATCTGTGGTGTTCGACTTGTCTCTTCGACGGTATTCCATGATGAGATTCCGGTTGCGCATAGGATAAATTGCAAATGGCTTGAACACCTGGTCGTTTACAGTGTGGTTCTTTTGTAGCCAAACAACCCAGATTTGGCTGCTTTGGTCGCTTTGATTGCTCTGGTCGCTCTGGTCGCTTTGGCTGATAGTCTCATAGTAGGTCTCGGTAGTGCTTTGTTTCACCACCCAACTGCATATGAAAATCCCGACTACAAGGAGAACGGTTCCTATAGCAGTGAATGGAAAAGCATAACGGTCGACTGACTTATTGTCTTTGAGAAACGAAGGCTGAATAGGACGATAGTAGGTGATGAGCCCTGAAAATATCAAGACACCAATCAGAAGTACAATGCCAATAAAAGCCATGAAGTACATCTCTCCTCTCCCAACTCTGCCATGGCAGTTGAATGATAGATTCGGCGCGGAGCCGTCGTTGTCGCAAATGATTGTAACCGTCGTCTCTTTGGGATTGCTTCCAGAGTCTTCCGCAGGAGGAGTGGGAGGTGAATGACGGCTTTCGGTTCGCCTTTGCGGTTGGCTTTCTTCATCTTTGCGAGACTCGAGATGAAGGCTCCGAGGCCAATATTTCGTGAAACTCTTGTAGCAGCGCTTGAAGATTTCACAATAAGGGTTGAATATCTCGTAGATGGACTGGAGACGATATTGGAACCGAGAGTAGGCATATTTAGGTCCAAATTTATCTACAAGCTATATCAGTATATTTTCCCCCATTTTCCAGGGAAAACTTACATGTCTCTGCCATTAATTTCCCCTTTACTGCTTCGTTCAAGGTCATGAACGTTACATCACACTTTTTGTCCAATTGGGCTTGAGTGTTCGCCGAACCTGTGGTCAGCGCTGCGGACTGGGAGTTGACGTGCTGGGGGTTGACACGAAAGTCATCGTGCCTAGGAAGTACTGGCCGTAGAACGGCACGTCTGTATACCGGTCCGTGGCGGGGATGTCGTCTGGGTTGGACACGTATAGATCCATTATAAGATTGACGCAAAGATTAGATGAGATAAGTGAAAAGCTGGAGTTTGGCGATGTCAGCTATTTGGGGACGTTCACGTCTTGGAAAATGACGGGCTTCACACCTGTTTGCTGGGGCGTGAAGCGCCGCCTGGAGTGGGACCAGTGACACGCGAATGCATGCTGGGCCAACAACAAGTGATCTGCTTGGTCAAAGTTATATACATAGCATGCCCATCGGCCCCAGCATGGACTCATGCATGCAATCAGGGGATATCCATATTTAAGGATATAGGGGAGCGTACGCCTATAGTGGATTAGGTATTGGGCCGCTTCAGGGTAGGATCCAGCCACCGGTGGCGGCGGCCCTCCCCGGAGGTGCTCCCCGGAGGTGCTTCCCGGAGGTGCTCCGTATCGGGGACGGTGGGACCGGGGCTGAGTATTGATGCACCATTGCATATACCAAATTATGCGAACCATTAGTATCACAAGCGTAATTGGTTTAGTGGTAAAATTCTCCGTTGCCATCCGAGCAGCGTCGGGGAGCCCTGGGTTCGATTCCCAGATTACGCAAGTAAATCTTTCTTTTTGTCATTGCTGCTTTTTTTACCTTTGTTATACAAGTACGGATAGAGAGTGTTGGCTGCGAATTGGCTTTTTTTTTTGTCTTAACTCGTCAACTAGTAAAACATGGGTTTTGTGGTGTTCATGTATTGTGACAGTTGGTGGGATTTGAGAACCAACGAGTCGACCCCCAAAAGGCACATCCGCATGCGACTTGTTGGCCTTGAGGCATGCTTAGGCCGTGGTAGATGGGTTATATTTGTGAATCCCTATAGACTGTACCTAGAAATTACTCAGACTGAAACACAACATTCGCATATTTGCAGTTGCTTTGAATACATACCAACTTGTATCTTGGGGCCGCAACCAGAATGGGCCGAGGCCATAATAGTGTAGTGGTGTCGGTCCCCACCATTTCAGGATGCGCGACTTCATCAACCACGGCCCATCGCTGCGTCAGCCCATTAAGGTCTATCAAAAGTGCAGACTAACCGGCGTTTATCGAACACTCATATACAATCGGTGGATACTCATCGTCTGCCTTCCGCCGGGCCACGATGGCCCGCCCTAGATTCACCCACTGCGTCGGCAGCCCTGGCTTTAACCCAGATGACCTCATCCAGGATACCGAGCGGCAGAAGCTGGCCGTGGAGCTCCTGGCCAAGGATGACCTCTACGGCGCGAGCAAGGTCCTGCTCAGCCTTCCCGAGCCCGACGCGTACACATACCATGCCATGACAAGCGTCAAGCTGGCCGAGGTGCAGCGCATCGTCAGCATGGGAGGCGTCAACGGCCTGCACAACTGGTACCGTCAAGAAGACGGATCCCCTGTGAGACCTCACATCCCCGAACAACTTCCGCAAGTACAGGAGCTGAACAGTGTCATGTTGCTCCGCAGAGGGATCCCCCGCCGAGGGCCGATGCCGAGGCCTACGTCTCCATCTTCAGCCCTGCCACCCTGACGGCGTCGGCGCTCAAGAACTTCGGCACCAACGCCAAGAAGGGTTCCATCCGCTCCGAGGCCGCCGCCCACCTCGCCCAGCGGCGGTTCCTCCATCCCGCCCTGTCGGCCAGGCTCAGCGTCCCCAAGGCCAAGAAGCCCCCCAGCGCCAACCCGTACCTGGATTTCTGGGCCTGGTCGTGCCGGGCGCTCGAGTGGTGCGGCCCGTGCCCGTCGGCCGAGAGGGTGGCCACGAGCCACCACGTCCTGCCCATCCTCATGCACCACTTTGGCTGCGCGGCGCCGTCCCACGAGGGCCTGGAGATCCTGCGCATCCTGGCCGACGGGCGGCCCGTCGCCGACATGGGGTCGGGCAACGGCTACTGGACCTTCATGCTGCGGCGGTACGGGCTCGCGGTCCACCCCGTAGACAACATGCAGAGCGAGTGGAGGGTGAACTGGGTCGGCGACACGACCATCTCAGACGGCGTGCGGTGGCTGCGGAAGCACGACGATGGCAGGGACATGGTCCTGCTGCTGGTGTACCCCGTCGTGGGCGGCGGCGTGGGCGGTGGCGTGGAGGGGGGCTTTACGCGGGGTCTCGTGGATGCCTACCAGGGGGATACCATTGCCGTGGTCGGGACGCAGAACAGGAACGGGTACACGGGGTTCAGGGGCATGACGATGGACGAGTACATGGACAGGGAGCACAAGGCGTGGACAAGGGTGGTGCAGATCCCGTTGCCTAGCTTTGCTGGCAAGGACGAGGCCCTATACGTCTTCCAGCGAGGGGAGAGGGCGCCCAAAGAAGAGCCCTGACGGAATTACCACAGGCTAATTATAATAAAGTTTCAAAGAGGAAAGGAGGCTGTCGTAAGATTGTCTACGTTGGCAGGTCGTCATGTCATGATGGGGGGGTCAAGGCGTCGGCGGCCATGTTGGCCACAGCTAACCAAGGCCCTGTATCCAGTCATGGACAACCTTCTGGACCTCATGGCTGTTCTTCTCCATAAACATCATATGTCCATTTCCGTGGATGCCAATGTCACCGAGCTGAACGTGGCTCGTCTTGTGGCACCCCGCCTGCCGGAGGAACCGGACTGTGCAATAGTCGTACGGCATGTGATACGACGCCTCACCCGTGAGGACCATGATGGGCAGATCGACGAGGTTGATGAGCTGCCGGGGCGGCGGGTCCTCGGCCTGCAGGACGCACTCGACAGAATCGTCGTCGCGGGCAGGGTGCGTCTGCTGCACCAGCTCCGAAGGGTCGCTGACGGGCGGCGAGTAGGTGATGGGCACGTCGGTCAAGCCCCAGGGCCGCGAGGGCGCCGCGCTGAAGACAGCCTCGCGGAAAGGCGGGCCCTTGGGCTCCAGCAGGACGAGAGCCTTGGCCAGGTGCGGACGGGCGTCGGCGAGGAGCAGCGGCATGGTGCCGCCCTGGCTGTGGCCGATGAGGATGGCCGGTCTGCCGATGAGGTCCAGCAGGGCAGCGCCGGCGCGCTGGACGGCCGTCTGCTGGTAGGTGCAGTCTCTCTCAAACTGGACGTTGGAGCTGTAGAAGGCGTCGAAGACGGGGTCGCCCATGAGGCCGGTGCCGGGCCATTGGGTGTGCTTGGAGGCCTGGGGCCAGAGTTTGTAGTGCCTGGGAGCCGTGAAGCGCTGCTGGATGAACTCGGCTGGTACGGCGGCGGGGGGGAGTGGCTGGGCCAGGCGTGGTGATGCTGAGACTGGTGAGCGGCCACGGAGAGCCTGGTCGACGAGGTAGACTTCGTAGCCCTGTGAGAGGAACTCGGAGGCCCAGCCACGGCCGCCGTCGGGCTTGTTCAGAAAGTTGGTGCCCGTCTGCGCCTGGCCATGGATCATGACAACGGGCGCATCTTGGGTCGCTCCGCCGACAGGGCGCAGCCTCTCGACGTACATCTGGTCGCAGAACATGTGGCGCCCATCTCCACCGTCGACATAGCGACCGCCAGCATAGAAGAAGGAGCGTGTGCAGGGCTCCTCAGCCGCCATGGTTGCGAAGCTACATGCTTCTCGATGCGAGGCATTGAGAATGTGTGGACGTTGGGCGCCGTGGCGACGATGGGAGGAGGCTGACGGAGCTTTATACAAGTTCTACAACGCCAATGGGATGTGCTGGCCAAGCCTCCAGGTGGTCATGGTCGGGCGGCAGTGCACCGGCAATCTCCATCAAGATGCCATCAGCCGTTTTGTCGCCCTATCGTGGGGGTAACGAGCTGCTGCAATGCATCAGCAGCATTGCCTGGGTGCATGTACGGATACGTAGATGCCCTACGTATTCGTGCCTGGGCGCCATGGATGATCCCTGACGCAACCGCGGTGGGATGCAGTGGGATGCAATAGGATGCAGTAGGATGCAGTGGGGAGCTTCAGCCGCAACACCACTGGCACAAGGCCTATAAAACGGCACTGTGCTAAACCAGGCAGCTCACCGACATAGGGAGAGGCTGGGACCCCGCTCGACCCTCGTCTACGGATAGATCGACGCTCGTCCAGACACCGAGCAGCTTGAACCGCTTGGACAGCTTCAACGGCTGGAGCAGCTTCAGCGACAACCACCCCACCATGTCCCTCTACCCCGAGGAGGACCGCCACCGCGCGAGATCCCAGTCCCGCGACCGGCGCTCGAGGAACGAGGCCCCTCCTCCCGAGAGATCCTCCTACGCCGATGTCAGAGAGCCCAGCTACGTCTACCCTGAGGACGACCTCGGCGATCGCTATGCGCCCCGTCGAGACGACCCTTCAACTTCTCAGCGTGGGGGACTTCCGTACCCATCTGAGGGGGGCATCCACCACATGCTGCCTGGGGACCACACCCTCTACACCTACGACTCCCAGCCGGCCATCTACCGCACCGCCTCGCCTCCGCGCGAGGATCCCTACCGCAGCTCGCGTGAAAGGGTCGACGACAAGACACCTGGCGCATTCCCCGACGATGACGACCCAGAAGCCCACATCCGAACTGCCGAGCCCCGCGAGTCAAAGCGTGACAGGAAGGAGAGGAGGGAGGGCAAGGATAGAAAGGAGAGAAAGGAGAGGAAGGCCAGGGAGAGGGATGACGACGACGACGATGCCCGCCGTGCTCGCTACGCCGAGTCCAGGTACGACGACCACGGGCCCGACGACGATGACAAGCTGAAGTACTTGCCCAAGAAGTACAGCAGCAGGTCGAGTGGCAAGGAGTCCAAGTCGCGCGACACATACGACGACGACGACAAGGACGACAAGCTCAAGTATCTTCCCTCCAAGTACAGCAGCACCTATGAGGACCCTCAACCCAAGTCCCGCGACAGGTATGACGGCCGGGAGCCCCAGGATGACAAGTTCAGCTTCCTCCCCCAAAAGTACATCAACAAACTTATTCCCTCCGACGACGCCAAGTACTCGGACCGCGAGAGGGAAAAGGCCGACAAGGCCGAGCGTCGCCGCAGGAAGAAGGAGCGCGACGAGGATGACTTAGCCTACGGGAAGCCTCCCGGACCGTCACGATCCTCCCGCCCCGACTCTCCCCAGACATACGGCAGCCCCCAGACGTACGGCAGCCCCCAGACGTATGGCAGCTATCTCTCCGAGTCCCAGGTGGAGGACAGGCGCTCCTCGCGCTACGGCGACGACGGCTCCCGGCGACGACCTGTTAGCCCTGCCGTGGAGGAGGACCCGAGTTCGCGGAGGCACAAGCGCGACTCCTACCTCGACGATCCCCGGGGCTCGCGACCTGATGTCCTGGCCGTCGAGCCCAGTGATGGGGGCCGTGATCGATCCCGAGACCGCCGTCGCGACAAGTCGCCTGCGCCTCTGGGACTGATGGTCGAAGCAGCCGATCGTGATAGGGACAGGTCGAGAGACAGGCGCAGCAGGAACCGCGACAAGTCGCCTGGCCCTTCGGCATTGACGGTTGAGCCAGCTGATCGTGAGAGAGACCGGTCAAGAGACAGGCGTAGCAGCAACCGGGACAAGTCTCCCCAGCCTCCAACCGCACGCATGTCCTCCCTGACTGTCGACACTGGACGACCACCCGCCACGTCCCTTGCTGCGGCACCAGGCTCGCCTTTGCTTGAATCGTACCACGGCACCTACCAGGATTGCTCTCCCATGCCATCACCTCTGCTGCTGGCATCCGGCAATCCTGCGGACGATCCCAGAGGCATGGAGGCGTTGTCGCCCATTGCTTCGGACAATGAGGATGGCAAGAGACGCAGCAGGCGAGCGCGATTCCATGACCCCGAGGACATTGCCACTCGACTGGCCAAGGCCCTACGCGGCGACGGCCCGCCCGACAAGGAACCTCTTGTCGAGATCCTCCCCAGCCTCACCCACGAACAGGTCATGGAGCTACGCGCCCAGTACAAGACCATTGTCAAGACAGGCTCCCAGCGCAAGGGCGTCAACATTGCTAAGCACATTCGCTCGCGCCTCAAGGACGAGAACCCCAACCTCATGAAGGCCTGCTACTCGGTGGCCCTCGGCATGTGGGAGAGCGAGGCGTACTGGGCCAACTTCTGGTACCAGGGGGACAAGACGCGCCGCGAGCTGCTCATCGAGTCCATCATGGGCCGCACCAACGACGAGATTCGCCTCATCAAAAACGCCTTCACTGACAAGAAGTACGACAACAGCCTGACCAAGTGCATGAAGACGGAGCTCAAGGAGGACAAGTTCAAGAAGGCCGTGCTCATGGTCCTCGACGAGCGCCGCATGGATGAGTACGATTCTTATGGGCGTAGGCTGCCCATCGACTACAAGCTGGTCGACCAGGACGTCGATGACCTGCGCCGGGCTGTCAAGGCCGACAAGGGCGGAGAGACCCTGATGATCTCCATCGTTGTCAAACGGAGTGACAGCCACCTCCGGGCCGTCCTCAAGGAGTACGAGCATGCCTTCCGCGCCAACTTTGCCCGCGATGCCCTCAAGAAGAGCGGCAACCTAGTGGTATGTTCCAGACAATACCTACCCCCCCCCCCCCCCCCCTCTTCCTTTTTTCCCCCCTGGCTACCCCTGATCCCAACAGTCTACTAACCCAACCGACCTCCTCCCAGGGTGAACTGCTCGCGCACATCCTCAACGGCGTCATCAACCGCCCCGTCCGCGACGCCCTCCTCCTGCACCACGCCCTGACCGCGTCTCGCAAGGACGAGCTCCGCCACGAGCTGCTGACCTCGCGCCTCGTCCGCATGCACTGGGACGCCACGCACATGCAGGCCGTGCGCCGGGCCTACCACCATCGCTACGGCCACGAGCTCCTGGACGACGTCCGCGACGCCACCAGCGGCCACTGGGGCGTCTTCTGCGAGGAGCTGTGCATTGCGCGGATGCCCAACCATGTCAAGAGGTTCGAGAGGGGGCGGTAGACGGCTCTTTTGCTTCATCACCTTTTTTTTTCCCTTGCTTTCCCCCTTTTTCTCCTTTTTTTTTCCTGGATTTCTTTCGAATCCTATACACCTGGTGTGGTGCTCATGGCATATCCGGAGACAATTACATGGCTTGCAATGTTCCCATAGCAAACGATTATGTAGCGCGTAAGAGCTAACGAGATGCATGATGTTGAATGGTGACTTATTTTCGTTTTCTTCCATTTGTATAGGTGCCGTATATATACGATATGTGACCCATCATCTAAGTGGCATTATTTCTTGCCCTTGCCTCCTTTTCCCCCTTTTCCTCCGCCACCACCTCCTCTACCGCCACCCTTGCCTCCTCCTGACCCCTTCCCCCCACCCGAACTGCCTCCCGCCATCATGACCCTCACCTTGCCAACCGGCACACTATTGACAATCTCCTCCGGCTTCAGCGCCTTGATCAGCTCCACCTCCCTGGGCCACATCCTCTCCGTATCCCTCGCCTGCTCATCCACCACGGCCTTCTTACCACTATCCGCCTTGAAGCGCTCGAGGATCTCCTTGACTGCCTTTCCCTTCTTGACAGCGCCGGGCTGCATCTTGGCCTTGTACTTGAACTTGCTGAGAGCGCTCCACGGGGCGCACACAGGGATCACCTCGATGATTTCGTCGCCGGGGAGCGGTGTGCCGACGAGGTCGTCGAGCGACGTCGCTTTCAGGGCCTCGTCGTCATCTAGCATCTCCAGGCCCTCCTCCATCATGACGCGCCGAACCTCCTCATGCTCGGCCATTTCCTTCTGCTTCTTCTGGTGCTGGGCGCGGCGGCGCTCCTGCTGGGCTGCTAGTTCCGCCTCCCGGTCTGCCTTGGCCTTGGCCTCGGCCTCGGCCTTTTGCTTACCAGCCTTAGAGCCAACAAGAGCTTCGTAGGCGGCGCGATCCTCCTCATCTTGATATTTGTACTTGGCCATCTTCTTGGCCTTGGCCTTGGATTGTCGCTTTGGGGGTGCCGCTTTCGTATTCCCCGGCGCGTTGCTCTTGGCTGAAGTAGCGCCAGAGAAGTCGGTCGGCGCTTCAGAGACACCTGCTACTGATTCCGTCATGTTTGTGTCGGCTTCTTCCCCCGCTTCCTGGTCTTCGCCGCCGTCTTGCTCTTGGCCGGGAGCATCCTCCGCCTGAACGGGGTCTCGTTCGGGAGTCTTGTCACCAAGATCCATTTCATCAACCCCTTGTTCCGCCTCGACGACGTCATCCTCTTCCCCGCCATTTCCCATTCCTTGAAGCGGGTTCTCACGCTTCTCGTCCTGTTCGTAACCCCCTTCTAAATCATCGTCGGAATCTCCATCTGTTACCGATGCATCATCCGCAAGTTCAGGCTCGGTAGCTTTCGCATCAGACCGCTTCTGGATTCTTTCGGGCTCTTCATTCAGCCTGTGCTTTAGGTGCCGCGCCTTGCTTTCCTCGCTGATTCTGAACATGAACCCTAGTCCCACCAAGAGCTGCGCAGGCGGAAGGAAATTCTTCGTTCCTCGAACCATGAAGCTCCCGGAGGGCAGGAAATCACCGGTAGGTGCTGACTTGGAGACTTGCTCCGCGTTGACCCACCAGGCGCCCATGCCAGCCTTTGCATCCCATGCCTCGGAGGTGCATACAGAGAGAGTGCCAGCCTGAGCCAAAGTGGACGGCGGTATGGGTGCATCCGGCGTCTTCGGGTTGTTCTTGACAATGACGCTAGAGGCGCCGCGCAGGTCAGCGTGGCAGTACACGTCGCCTTTCCGGAGGTACTTTTTGTAGAGCATGTCGTTTTGCGAAGCATCCTTGCCCCCGAGTACAAGGTAACCATCCGAAGAGATGAACCAGATGAACTTTTCGAACCACATCTGCTTCCGTATAGGTTGTAGAAGTGCCTTTTCCTGCTTCAGGCCTTTCTTGAGATCTTGGTTAATCTTTTGTTCCGTGTTCTTGAGGGCTTTGACCGCCTGCATCTGTGTCTTTTCCTCCTTGACGGCGGCTGTCTTTCGCTCCTCATAATACTCTCGCGCATTGCTCCAGGGGCTCAAGGATAGGTTGATATCGACCAACAGAACCTTATCAACCAACTTTCCCTTGGTTTCATCTGCTGCGCTGTCTTCGTCGCCAGACTCGTCATCGGTTTCGAAGGGGTCTTCCTCCTGCTCCTCGAATTCTTCTTCGGCGAGGGTCAGCGTAATGGTATTTTCTTCGAGCTTGAGCGGAGTTTTGATAATTTCGGCCACGGGGTTGTGACGCTTCTTCTCTCGCTCCACCAGTTTCCCAACATCCACCCAGTCCATTCCTTGCGCAAGCAGACCATTGACCGCATCCATAGCCTCTTGGACACGCTGTACATTAGTCTCAATGGCAACCGCCTTGCGCTGGTTGATCGCTTGCACTTCCTGCAGACCCTCTATTCGTCTGGCCTGCTCTTGCCTCGCGGCTTCCATCCTCCTCTGAGCAGTAGCCTCCCGTTCTGTGAGGCGAGATTCCAGCTTCTGACCCTCCAGGGAAGAGAAGAACTCATCGACAGTCTTATTGTACCCTGTGAACTCTAAGACTGCGATGCTCTTGTCTTCCACCACCTTTTTCGGTAGAAAGGGATGGAAATCTTCGTAAAGTAAGTTTTCCCGTTTCGCCGGCTCCGTATCGTCCGCGGCTGGAGGGGTACGGTACTTGGCGAATATGTACCCCTTGCAAGGGCTAGAGGCTGTGATATTCTCGACCGTTTCGCGTGCCTCAGAGACTGATTTGAAGAGTTCATCCAGGAGGGTCTCGCTCTCCAGAATCTCGGCGAGAGACTTTGTAAGATCGAAATTATTTCCTTGGAGGATATGGTCCACCAGGACCGGAGGAACCTCCGTGATGGAAAGCGCAAGGCATCTCCTCAGGTCGGCGCCCGCCTTTACCTTGCCCTTCCTCACTACGGACTGGTTTGCCGCGGATTTGTCAACGGCCTTCTGAAGAGCCTCCCGCACCCGTTCTTTCGTCAGAGGGGGGACCCCGTTGAAGTTTTGCCGGTTCTCCAAAGAATAATAAGCCCCAATGCGCTGAGACTCCTGATCCTCATTTTCTGAGACATTTCGTGAAATAGCCAGAATCTTTAGGTCCGCATCGGTCAAGATGATGTTGCCACTCTAACGCCGCCATATTAGCAAGAACACTGTTGAATGCGGAGCGGTTTGGCCTACCGCAAAAAACTCGAGGAACAGCCTATAGGCCCCATCGCTAAATTTAAACTCGAGGATACGATCGGTCCCGACCTGCGACACCGAGGTGACTCTCCTCGTCTTCAAACATTTTCGAAGTCGGGCGACAAAGGCAGACGGTGCGGCAGCGGTGGTCCGGCCAAATTCGGTCAAATGGCAGCGGAAGCCAGTGTCGATGACGAGCTGCTTCTTGTTGTCGGGCTTGGCAAACTTAAACAGAAGGATCTTGGAAGAGAGGTCGTAGATGTTGGAGACTCGCAGAGTAGCCAGGCTCTCTTGAAGCTCGTGGGCAATGACCTACGCGAACTTGTCAGCAGGGCGAGCACCTCGTTGATCTCAGGCTGGGAGGAACTACCTTGACGTCCAAGGACGAGAATCTCTGCTTCATTGTGGCCGTTCGTGGCAGAGATGGGTGTCAAATGTCAACAGAGCTTTGGATGCTCGAGCAATCGAAGCTTTTCTGTCAAGGTCAGCTCGCGGCGATGACTCGATACGCCGACAACAGAACGTGGGGCAGCTCCAATGGGTTGATGGCGGGGCAAAGTCGCATTTCGCAAACTCGGGGGAGTCGCTGACATCACATCACGTGGGACACAAGCAATGAATTCCAGTGAGGAACAATCGAGAAAACCTACCTACCTACCCAGAAGCCTGGCAAGAACGACTACCTACCTACCTGTAGTCAATCAGGTTCCAAAAACTATCCATGGATGCAGTAAATTACCCAGGTCATGGGCGCAAATCCCTTTCTTGCAATTGTAAAAACACCCACCCTAGACCGACATTGTCATATTCGCGGCATTGCTTGACCAGCCCTCACCTCCCAGGAGCACATTCTCAAGCCAGTCTGGGGATGGAGTTCCAAATCAGCAAGCTGTGGCTAGGGCCTGATGAGAGACGAACAGGAGACGACTGAAGAAGCTCCGAATTCATCAAGAAAGCCTCCATCTTCAACTCGAAGGCCACCAATTGCAAAGGGCTGTTCCGCCTCTATGCGGGAATGGCTAAAGCGGAGCTCAAGCTATTATTCTTAGGTGCTGCTAAGGACTAGGATGCAGGCGGTTGAACAGGCGGTTGAACTGCCCACCAAACTCATCGTGGTCAGACCATCTCTCCGCACTTATCTGAGAGCTTCGCAGATAAGGTAATAATATATCCTTCCTTTCAGTATCCTACCTAATGAGCTGGGATAAGTCAGCGGCCTCAACCTGGATATTCCCATGTTCGGCATAGCTCGCCCCTGGGCGATCCCGTTCGAGATCAGATGCCAATGCCTTCTCCGCAACGGATGATTATCAAGACCGGCCGAGGTAAATCAAGGCTTCTCCACGCTCGGCAACACCAACAAGATGAAGGAGGCGCGCCCTGCACGGAGAACCATCAAGACACACCCCGTGTCGCTGACGCGTCAAGGACATGGAGGGCTCAGGCTCCCTCTCAATTGGACGCGAACTCAACACGGCATCACTGGCCTGCTTGGCCTAAAGGCAGTCTGTTGTCCTAGCAACCGGGAACTATCGATTTGAAGCCCCTGATATTTCAGCTCAGTGATCAGCACAAGAGCAGCATAAATTGCACAACAGGACGGCCAGTGGGTCCGCATAATTGATACCCCAGAGAGCCCCCGAGATCGCCAATTATAATTAGGGGGTGGTGCTCTGATCGGACGGAGAGGTTGGGAAATGCGCCAATGGTCAGTAACAGAGGCGGTCGTTGGAGGCTGGCGCAGCGGGTTGAGATCTGGGTGCTGTGCTGGGTGCTGCAGTGATGATACGACGACAATCTGCAGTCGCAGAAGCATCGACGCCCAATAACGGCAGTCCACGACATCTACGGAACCTGTCACTTCAGCCAAGGATTTGTAACTTCGAGGCTGAACAGAGGTTGGGTGTCTAACACTGGCTGCGGAGCCGCCCGCACCCCCCATCAACAACAACAATAATAATAGGGCAACCGCAAGCTGGCGACTTGAGGTGCTAAAGGCTGACCAGCCATCGCTTTTGCTCGAGCCTCGAAGCTAGAGCTAATATGTGGCTGGGAAAAGACGGTTCGCGCCCAACGCCTCATGAAGAGGAGGCTTAGGCTGTCACAAGTCACAGGGTGCGGGATCGATGCACAATACGAACAGGTTCCAGCACTTCTGAGGGGTTCGCAGAGAGAGAACAGGTCAACAACAACAAGAGAACCATTGTATTTTGGGCGGCGACGATGCGCAGGATGCGAGCTGACAGTGGGGCAAATGGGCACGACGGGCACGATTGTGGGGATCTAACCCGTTTGGAGACAAAGTAAACAACAGGCCACCCCCGTCTCACCGTCGTCAACACTGCAACACGAATCTCATCGACACACGCCCCTTTAACGCACCGCCATGGAGCCACCCAGTCAAACCGGCCCAACTGTCTTGTGCTGTCTCGCGCCCGAGACACGCCCCCATCCATCCGCTCGTGTCCCGTTGCTGTCCTCAAAAGCATTGCGTCTCTCCTCCTCTGCTCCTCCAATTATCTCCCTCCACATCATCTCACAGCCCAACAGACAAGCAAGACTCTCCAAAGAAACCGGCAGAAAAGAAGACCAAGAGCCCTGACTCTTTCTTTTCTCCCCTTTCTTCCCCCCCTCTCTTCGACTTTTGTTTCTAGGAACAAGAGCCAGAGGATCCTTCTTGTCTTCCTTTCGTCGCTCTGTTGCCACGGAAGGTTGTATGAGAAGATTCTCTCGCGCCAGCAAAAGTCGTCAATCTGGACTTTGAAGCCCGCGTCCCGGTCCCCTTCAGCATCTTCCCTTCGACCTACAAGGATAGCGAAGCGCAGACCACCACTTCGACCCACGAAGAGCTAGAGATCAAACTCCCCAGCCAGAAACCCGGACGGGAAGGTCAATACTCTTCAATCTCTGCCACCGCTCAATTCCCCCAGCGAGGAGAGCGTTACGACGAAGAGGTCCGTTATACGCGTGAAGAAGAACGTTACCGCCGTCCCGGTATCCAGCACGAGCACGAGCACTTCGCCCACGAGCACAGCCGGTAAGTTGCTGATATTCCTTCTCTCCAACCCCTCCAACCTCCCCAGCCTCCCCGGAGACGGACCGTCTTGGTTGTGGCGGCAAACAAACGCGCGCCATTGACCAGCCATCTCCCGGGCTCCGCTAGCTCCTCTGCCCCCATCCACCACGGAATGAACATGCTTCCTTTCTTTTTTTTACTCGTCACATCGGTCGCGCGTCACCGCCTTGTTGCACACCCCTGGCCAGGGTCAGGGGTGTCTGACTGGTTGGGCTGTGGTTGACCGAGAAACCGTCTCGCGTCTTATCCCCCCATGCACGCGCACCACCCAAGCTGACTGAACATCTTCTAGTCCTCCCGCTCCTCGTTCTGAATACACCGACACTCACATTGAGATTGACGCCGGTCACAAACCCTTCACAAGCCCTATTGACGTTGCTGAACGTCAATATCGTGAGCGTTTCAGCCCCAAGTTCCACTCTACCGTAGACAGCCCGTCTCGGCCTCACTACCAGCCCGCCACCACCCACGTCGACAACTTCACCGTCGACGCCGCTGCTCGTGTTCCTAGCTCTTCCTTCAGGGAAAGCGTTCACGTCTCTGACACAACCGTTGAGCCTACCCGCTTCACCCGCGCTCAGCAAAAAGCCAACATGGGTTACTACGACGAGGACGGTAAGCATCACCCTTCTCTAAGCACCTGTTGACCGACCGACCGACTGACTGGACCCTACAGGTCACTACCACTCCTTCCGCCACGGCGTCCACAAGCTCGCCGACCGCATTGCCCACCCTCGCGGTCATGAGCACCACCACCACATCGACGTGGACGTCCACGAGAAGGGCGGTGCTCCCCCTCCTCGTGCCAGCTCCTCTGGCGACTACACCCCTAACACCGTCACCATCCCCTGCCACCACATCCGCCTCGGCGACTTCCTGATGCTCCAGGGCCGCCCTTGCCAGGTGATCCGTATCTCGACCTCGTCGGCCACTGGCCAGTACCGCTACCTTGGTGTCGACCTCTTTACCAAGCAGCTGCACGAGGAGTCTTCGTTCATCTCCAACCCTGCCCCCAGCGTTGTCGTGCAGACCATGCTCGGCCCCGTCTTCAAGCAGTACCGCGTCCTTGACATCTCGGAGGGCTACGTCACTGCCATGACCGAGACTGGCGACGTCAAGCAGGGTCTGTCTGTCATTGACCAGTCCAACCTGCACGCCCGCCTCACCAAGGCTTTCGAGTCTGGCCGTGGCAGCGTCCGCATCCTGGTCATCAACGACAACGGCCAGGAGCTCGCCGTCGACATGAAGGTCGTCCACGGCTCCCGCCTGTAAAGCACCCATATGTTATCCAAATTTTAACCCTATTTTTCCTTTGTCATAGTCCTGCCCGTGTTCACCTAACCCCTTGACGAACTTATGACAGATGCTCTCGCATGTTGTTTTGCCGGCGTGTTGAGGTGTTTGTTGGGCCCCTTCCACTCGGGTCTCGCTCTCGGGGATATTTGGAGGCGTGGCATCTGGTTGTTTTTGGACGAGAGTGGACGCGTACATGTTGGAAAAGAAATTTGGAAACGGGGAGTAGTTGTTAGATAGGAAGCAAGTGTACATGGACAAGCTGTAATGCAATTTGTTTCCACGAGACCATTGTTGGTGTGCCCAGATGTTAAACCCATGTTGTACTTGGTTCCTTACCCATCGATCGGAGGAGTGTGGTGTGGTGCTTACGGGGTATTACGGATGGCTGGGTTTTTAGCTCCAACGGGACCATCAAGGTTCGCAGATGCGGATCAATGATAACAGGCACGCAGGCAAGCAGCGGGTTTCGAACTGGGCAACAGCAATGTCCAACTGGGAATAATAGTCATATGCAAGTGAATGGACGTTGCTGGATGAGGTTGGAAACCCCCAAGACACTCTGACACTGTCTTGACTCTGGGGACGGGACGTCCCGTGACGAGGAATCCGGGGAAGCAAGCACACTGAAAGAGGGGCCTCCCACCATGGATTCCACCTCCATTCCGATGGGGTGGCATACCAGCTGCATCCCACTAGAAGGTGGCAGGCAGGTGGCACACCTGGTAAGGTTCCAGGTCCGAATGCGCCTCGCTCTTTCTCCAAGAACCTAGATAAACCGATACCCTATGTGTGTCATGGTTTAAAAACAACAGGCCCCCACACTTGGCCCTTGATTCCCCTCCGGACAGATCCAACGACCCCAGAGGGCAGCACGCATTCCAAGGGCACCCTTGTCCAACGCTTCACCATGGGCATCCAGCAGTCCAAGGAGGAGGCTCCGGCCACCGTCCCTGAAAAGACCGTCTTTCATAAAATGGCCGTCACCCAGGGCCTTCACAGAGTGCACGTGGAATATGACGCTGGTACTAATGTCGGCTTCGCCAGCGAAACCGAGAAGCACCCCTCCGGACCCCTCATTTGGCACCCCGAGGGTCTATCTGTCAAAGTCCTGGAATCATGGAAGACCAACATTCTCAAAGACCCCAAAAACAGGTGCGTCCCGCTCGAATCTACCTACATTAGACCCGTGATAGCTAGCCAACACTCGAATCCCCAGGCTCGCCTTGACTGCTCTGGGCTCCAACAACCCCAGAAAGGTCCTCACATCTCTTCCCACCGAGATTGCTGATCAGCAGGTCTACAATATCAAGATCCCCTTTGAGGGTGCGCCCATCACCAACCAGCGATCCAGTGGCCGGTGCTGGCTCTTCGCCTCCACCAACGTCTTCCGCGTGGCCCTCATGAAGCGCTACAATCTCGAAAGCTTTGAGCTGTCCCAGTCCTATCTCTTCTTCTGGGACAAGCTTGAAAAGTCCAACTGGTTCCTGGAGCAGATTATCGACACGGCCCACGAGGATCTCGACGGCCGCCTCGTCCAGCATCTGCTGGGCGACATTGTGTCCGATGGCGGCCAGTGGGACATGGTCTACAACCTGGTCGACAAGTACGGCCTCGTCCCTCAGGCGCTGTATCCCGACAATTGGAGCGCCATGAACTCGGGTGTCCTTAACAGCATCGTAAAGACCAAGCTGCGCGAGTTCGCCCTCGAGCTGCGCAGCCTAGTCCGCGACCAAGAGTCCGTCTCGGTAGCGATTGTCTCGTCCACCAAGGCGAAGATGTTGAAGGAGATCTCCCTCATCATGACGCTGCTCCTGGGCCCGCCCCCCAGCCCGGAGAACGACTTCACCTGGCAGTACGCCGATAAAGACGGCAAGGCCCGCGAGCTTAAGATCAAGCCCAAAGCGTTCGCAAAGGACATTGCCAGTGCCGGCTTCAGTATCAACGCTGCCGTCATCGAGAATATGATTTCACTTGTGCACGACCCGCGTCACGAGCCTATGACACTCCTGACGGTCGACCGGCTGGGCAATATTGTGGGTGGACGAGGGATCAACTACGTCAACGTGGATATGGCAACGCTGAAGGGAGCGTGCGTGAGGATGCTCAAGGCCGGGGTACCCATCTTCTTCGGCAGTGATGTGGGCAAGTTCAGCGACAGCACATCGGGCATCATGGACCTTGACCTCTTCAACTACGAACTCGGTCTTGGTGGCACGAGCCTGCTCGGCATGAACAAGGCGGAGCGGCTCGTCACCGGCGAGAGCCAGATGACGCACGCCATGGTGCTTACAGCGGTGCACGTCGACGAGAAGACAGGGAAGCCCGTGCGGTGGAGGGTGCAGAACAGCTGGGGCGCCTCGGCGGGCGACAAGGGCTGGTTCGTCATGAGCGACGCGTGGATGGACGAGTTTGTGTATCAGGCCGTCGTCGACCCGAGATTTGTGAGTTCCGAGGTGAGAGATGTGCTTAAGAAGGAGCCCACGGTGCTGCCCGTGTGGGATCCCATGGGGTCCCTAGCTTGAGAGTTGAGCTACTAGAGGGTGCGCTACATTGCAGTAGTATCTGGGGGCCTGATGATCGAATAGATAGGGGGGGTCAACTGACAAGGTGTATGGTCTGATATGCTAGAAATGACGAAGGCTAGGATACGATGTCGGACAATACTCGCGAGGAGTTGAATTCATCTTGTTTGCCAGATAGGTCACGTTCAGCCTAACGGGTGCTTATGTTTCAAGTTACAGGTCCAAACAAGGCGACTAGTCTCAACTACAATTTCTGCTCACAACCCAGCTCCGTCGAGGCTTGGCCCCCTTTAGCGAGGATAACACGGACGACATTTTTGATAACTCCTGAAACACGTCACCTCAACTGCCCGACACCAGTGAGGAGGACAATGGCGGACTGCCCATCCTTGGCCCGTCTCAGAGATACCACGGTGGACATGAGCCACGAGTGCTAGAAGAGGCTCGGCAACCCGTCGCGTGACTTGGAAGACTCACAATGGGCCTAGGCAAGGCCAGTCGTGTGGTTAACGCGCCGAACTCGGAGGTGCAGAGCCCAATGGGAAGGATTACCAAGAGAGCAAGATTCGGCTCGATGTATGAGCTGGCAAGCCAAGACCACCGGCGACAGGTGGTAGCAGTCTCTGGACGGGCCAGGCACGTTCCGTCTGCCCTCTGCCCTATTATTCCTGGGAGGGCGACGGCTGGGGAGGGGGGTTACTGGGATGGGAAGGGGCGAACGAGGCTGCGAGTCGCGCGACTCGTGACAGCCGGACGAGGGATGTCACCACGAAAGAGAAAAAAAGGGTCGAGCGGTTCCGCTGATGCTGGGCGCCCACAGAGCGCCAGGCTAAAACCGCCGGGCTGGGGCGATTGGAGGCAATGACGTCTTGCGCAAGGAGACAGGAGCCCAATAAGGCCCCCGCGGCGTCTGACAGTCTGGCAAAAGTGTCGGTTGGCACATTGGCTGGCTGAGTTGAGTGGTGGGAATGGGCAATGGTGGTCTCACTGAGTCACCGTGGTGGCAGGGCCAAGTTTCTAAATTTGCGAAACGAGGACGCCGCTGGAGGGACCGGGAGGGGGCACGATGCCAGGAACAGGGAATTGCCATTGCAACCATCACCCGAGGGCTCATCTTCATCTAGGGGAGAGAGGCCAAGAAGGCGAGGGACAGATAGGAGCTGGGAGGAGCGTAACGTCGGCCGTCATTTGGCCCCTGGAGAGGTAGACGGCGGGGCCCTGAGGTACCTAGGTAGGTACAGGTAAGTAAGTAGGCAGGCTGGGCCTCGAGGGCAGTGGACGCTGGAGGTTTCCAGGTTGGAGTGGACACTGGTTGACAGCCTCAACAGCCCAGCGCAGGCCACCTCACCTTTGGGCCTCAGCCTGGGCAGTCATCAGTGGGCACCTAGCCAAGCCAGCCAGAATCCATCCATCGCAGATAGACAATGGCGAGTTGGCGAGGGGTCCACGACTCCACCGCCATCGCCAACCCCGACGCCAACCTTCAAGCTCCCGCGCCAACGGCCACCAGCGTCATCGCATATGGGATCCCGCCCGTCCCCTTGTCCTATTGTTCTCTTGTCCTAGCCTCGAAGTTTCCCCTGGTTAGTTCTAATAAGTGCTCGCCATCCTATACCCAACCGCCCACCCAGCGTCGACACTCGCAGTTCCCCCCCAGCTTTCTTGCATTGATCACCCTGCACCACAAAGTGCAGAAGGACACCACGGAAGCCCCGCTGAAGTCATCGCCCGTTCGTCGCCCGCCTTGACATCATCGCCTCTCCACCCGGTCCTCAGCTATCCGAACAGTCGTGCTCTGCCATAAAGGCACCAACCACGGACTGCGTATATACCATCACCCGACCAGGTGGCAACCGTATGATTCTCGCATCCTCTCTGCTTCGTCCATTTACCTGGCACTTATACCTAACTGCGCAGTAGGTTGGACCGCCTTGACCCCACCCGTTGGGTCCCATCGGCCTTGCAGGGTGCATGCCACATACATAGGAGTAGTATCCTCGACCATTCGAATCCCGACCCCTCCTCTCGTCTCACCTCATCTGGCATCGATAATCCTCGCGCCCCTCTTTGCCAAAAATTTCCCAAATCCCACCACCGAATCGCTTCACCAGGCCTGATTCACCATCATCATGACGGACCGGTATCATGGCGGCTACGCCCCTCCAGGCCGGTCCTCGACTATGAACAACCCGGCCAGGGCCTCTATGCCCACCATGCCCTCCATGCCCTCCATGCCTCCCATGCCTTCCAGCGTGGGCTACAGCTCGCTCTACGCTGGCGACATGCACGTCATGTCCCCCAACACTAGACATCCGACCACTACTCCCAGGGGATATACCACCACGACCACTGCCAACGGCGTCCCAACAACCACCCGCACCTACGCTGTCACCCGAGACCCGAGGCTGGGCCCAACCGTTGGCCGCGAGCAGAGCCGGAACCGCCGGTCCACCCTCGACTCGACCAACAGACCCCCCGTCATCGTCACCACCACCCAGGCCGACCGCCAGCAGGGCGCCCATCAGTCCAACCACAGCCCCATTCGCAACCCGCCCCGCGCCAGCGACGGCCACCTCTACGCCCAGCCCGCCTCCTCCATACGATCCCGCAGCACCGCGCCGTCTCACGGCCATCGCCCCCACGACACCGACGACTATGCCCGGGGCAGAGACCGGGATCGCCCCGATGCTGCCCTCGCTGCCCGCGACGCCGAGGCCTACCGCAGCTCCCGCCCCTCCGTTATATACCCCAGCGACCCGCGCCACAGCACCGCTACCGTTGACCTTGGCGATGAGGGCTACCAGTATACCAACGCGGGCGAGCTTGCAAGGTACGACCTCGACCACACCATGCCCGCCCGGAGGAGTCAGAGGGAGAGCCTAGATCGCGGCTACTACCGACCCAACGTCAGCTACAACACCGATCAGCGCAGCTTCAACGTCAACACCAGCGCCGACCTGAGCCGCAATTACAGCATGAATACAAGCCGGCCCTATGAGGGCCCTGCCTCCTCGCGCGGTGGGCCCCCGCCCTCGACCCGCGGATTCGACAGAATCGACCGGGCCTTCGAGTCGACCCGGGATGTGCCCCCGACCGCTCCCGTCCCTCCGTCCCCAAGCACCTCAAGGGCCGTCGAGGTTACGCCAGGGGTTTCCGAGCATCGCGACATCAGACGGCCCCGTCCAGTATCGCTCTACCAGGATACCGTCCCTCGATCATCGCACCATGATGAGTACTACCGGAGCCGTGAGGATGAGCGGACCATGAGGGAGATGCGGGACCGTGAGCGCGAGTCGGAGCGTACCCGTGACGCCCCATACTTCCGTGACGAAAGCGTCACCTCTCGTGGCTTCGGAATCCGCACCGCGCCACTGATCGACGATTACGACGATCGGCGCCGCCGTGGACGTGTCAACGACGTAGAGGAGCCCCCCAAGCGTTCCAATGAGGAGCTCCTGCCGGATCCTGACGCGGAGCGGGAGAGGCGCCGGCGAAGCTGGCTCGACGACAGGGAACAGCCCAGAGAGAGGTGGGAGGGCCGGAGGGCCAGCGACGAGGACCGTTCGCGGTTCCGTGATAAAATCGTCTCCGGTGCGGGAATTGCCGCCGCTGCCATGGGCCTTGTCCCGCCAGCCAAGGACGATGACAGCCGCGATAGTAGCGACAAGGAGCCCAGACGCCGCAGGAGCCCTACCAAGGATCGTGACCCGCAGGATGAGGCCATCGCCGGACCCTCGGGGTCCGATGAGAGAGACCGTTATGCGGATCGCCCCAAGGACCGGAATCACGAGCGAGACCGGGCCGCCGCCAGGGATGAGGCCGATCGGAAGGAGCACCGCCGGCCGGACGATGACGAGAAGTTTGATGTCGAATTCATCGGCTCTGGCTCTGACTCTGACGGTGGCAAGAAGGCTTCCCGTCGGAACCGTCCCCCAGCCGGGTTCAACCCAAATGACGCCAACGACATCAGCAACCTCAGGGAACAGCTTGCCTCTATGAGCGTTTCGGAAAAGGAGCCAGCCTCAACGGAGCCAGCTCCTGCGGAGATGGGACCGTCGCCTTCCCAGTCTCCCCCCATCAAGGACCGCAGGGTCCCCGATGATGAGGAGAGGGATGAGTCTCGGGGTCGCGAGATGGCACTAGTACGTCCCGACGAGAAGACGGTCCGCGTCGTCTCGCCTCCGCGGGAGAAGAGAGAAGAGAAGCCGCTCAAGAGCATCCTTAAGCAGCCGAGTGCCAGATTCCCCGAAGGAGGGGCCTACATCCGAGAAGGCGTGGCGCCTCACAAGGATGATAAGAAAACCAGGGAGGTGCCACCCGGTGCCCGTTGGACCAAAATCAGCCGAAAGGTTGTCAACCCCGAGGCCCTGGAGGTCGGCCAGGAGCGCTTCGAGATCAGGGACAACTTTGTCATTGTGCTCCGAGTGTTGAGCAGGGAGGAGATTGAGGCGTACGCCGAGGCGACCAAGGTGCTTAGACGTAAGTCCTATCCGATGCGGTCATTGTCGTTCGGGTCCGAAAGAGGCTAACCGGATTTCACAGAGCGCCGACGTGCCCGCGACGGCGATGAGAGTGACAAAGAGGAGGACCAAGACAGGGATGACGCTGAAAGGCGCCGCCGCCGCCGCCGTCGGCAGCGCGACGAGGATTATGAGACGGAAGACCCAGGCCGTGATCGGGAGTGGGATCGGGACTATGAAAGGCGCAGGCGGCACCGCAGGGACGACGACGAGGACGCCTATAACCCCCGCGCCGCACGGGAGCAGGAGTATCACCACCATCACCGGTCTCATCGAGATCGTGACAGGGGGGTGGCCGAGGCATAGGCATGCCGTCGCTCAAGGGAGACAGCGGGAGATGTTGTAAGTTCTTTTTTTTTTTGTTGGGCACCCATACTGCGCCGGGAAAACTATGGTTTGGATGATTTAGTGATACCTTTGTATGTGGTTGCAGAAAAGGGGGGATAGCAATGGATTAAGCGTTGGGTTTTACAGAGGATCTAACCTCGACTTTCTTACCAAGGGCCCTCGGCGCCCATTCCTCTTTGTTCTTTGATGTGAGTACTATATAGCACGAGTAGATACCCAGCACAATGGGGGACGTGGATTTTTCATCGTGCCAGGGCCAGCCAGCCGGGTCTTATTGTTGAGTTGGTTATGGTTGTGTCACTTCCAGGTAGGGGTTCACACCCGATCTACCCGTGTAAGTCACCGGGAGGGGAGGGGGGGGGGGCCGCCATCGATTCCATATCCCACGATCCCTTGGCCGCCCTGTTGCTGAAAAGCAAAGACAGAGGACAGCGCTGAACCAGGATCCTTAGTTCCCAAATCCGGAGAGCATAGGCCACCTCAGGGGACGGCCCGGATTCCGCGAAACTAGTATCATCGTTGAAGATGCCATGACTCGGATGCAGGGTAATAGCCAAGGCCTCGTGCTGGTTAAAGCTCCATCGCCATGATGCGATGGGGTGCTCCTCCGTCCTGCTCAAGGGAGAAGAGTAGAGATGAGGAACCGCGACAAGACAACACTAAACTAAGTAGCAGCAGCGTCACTGAGCCATTCCAGGCCGGGCCCTTACCACGACCTGCCTCGCCCGAGAGCCCTCACCGACATGTCGGCCGCCAACTTCACCGTATGTCCGCATGAACCGGATTGTTGCCATATTAGTGCCACCGACGCGTGAAACAACGTCTGCCCCGTACACAATGGTATGTACGTAGTAAACCGCCTGGACCGACCGCCTGGACCGCCCGGCTGGGCGAGAGGCTAGTATTAGCCTTTGGGAAAACTGAGACAGCGGACTGTGCCCTGGTGTCCAGGGCGGCGCCAGCGATGAGAGTGAAGTGAACCGAAGGGAGAAGCGGAAACGTGGCGAGGAGCGGGCTGAGACAGGCTGGGCTCAAGTTGTCAACACATTCCGATACATCGCAAGATCTAATGAGACCTACGACCGAGAGCTGCCATGTACTTCGCACGTACGAGTAGTATCCATAGAGTCCAATGCAAGACATATACCTGTCGGCCGATTTGTCTCGGTTCCCTCCAAGAGCATCCGGGCCGCTTCTGGTCCTATTAGTGCTGGTCGCTTAATCGGCCACTGGCAGGCCGCAAAGGAAGACCGAACGGGTGCTGATTCACCAATTCGTCCCCACGTACGGAACGGAGTACATCACAGTAGATCACATGAAGCTCAAGCAATGCAGTGACCTGGAGCCTGGAGACCTCGGGCTCATGCCCAACGAGGACCAGCCCAGGTTGGGCTGCAGCCTTCCAAGGCCCACCAGCCCAGGTCTGAGGCCACTCGCAACTGACGGCGTGACCGTCAGACAGTGACGTGACCGTCTTCGCTGGGCCCTAGACCTAAAACAAGAAGCACTCCTCGTAAGTCTTCGAGACGGAATTGCCAGTCCTGCTCCCGTCCACCCGCGGGTATACTACTCCCAAATCCATCTGTTGGGGCTGCAAACATCTGTTAGCGCGCCGACGCTTCAACCAGAACGATAGGATCATCAAATAATATCATCCCCAAATGCAACCCAAAAAAAAAACCCATGAATGATGACGGAGGCTGGTGGCAGGGTGGGTGGGGACTGGGCCGCTGGGGGGCTCCAACAGTCCAACTTGAGGCTGTGACCTGCGGTTGCACAGCGCTCCCCAAGTTATGGATGGCCCCTGTCAATACTACATAAATATCGGTAGTATCTGGGATGGGTGGTGGGCGGCTTTTGGGATTGACCGTCCCCCGGGTTGACGCAGTGAGGGTGCCAACTGTCAAGATGCCGTAGGTAGTTGTCTCGACAGCTTCACCCCTGGTCACAAACCGTTGTGGCAACGTGCGCACAGTCCCGAAGAAGCACACCATGATACTACTCGCATGTACTATTACGAGTACTCGTACGAGTACTTCGTACGAGGTATTATCCGTACTGTTAGTATTATTAATATGGTAATACCCGTACAGATGATAATACCGTTCATCTTCTTGTCTCCGACACCTCGGTGTTCTAGTGACATGGGCCGTTGAGGGATTTTGATGTCCTCGGGGTCTCTCGAGCTTGGAGCTCGAGGTTTGGGATGGCGGGGGGACACGCACAGCGTCTCGTGGTCCGGCAAACACATTTCGCTTCCTTCTCTCAGAGGATTGGGGAACTGGTACATGATACCCAGCAATAATTGATGTTAAGGCTCTCAGAAAGCCGGCGCATGAAAGATGATCTAGTATCCGTATTCTGTGTTAGCCCGAGATGAAGCGCATACCAGAAATCATTACGAATACTCCTGCGTCCTCGGTATTATAATAACAGGATGGCCGTCGTGTTTCTCGTAATCTTTTGTCATGGATAATAATAGGGGTGAGTCTGATATGTACGTACCAAGTTAGTCCATACCCTCCCTGTTACTACATAGTACGAATAATACTCGTACTTTGAATGCGAGCCGGGGATGCGACTCATGGAGTCCAGGGTGGGAGGGGAATCGTTCCGTTGGTCATGCCTGTCTTTCCCTGCCAGGCTCCCGCGACTCTGTATTAACTCTGCGACTGTGAGGTTGGAGAAGACGGCTAAAGTCACTGGCGAGGAGGTCTCGGAGGATGACGTCCATTCCCGAGAAAGCGTAGTCTGTTCCGTAATACTCGTAGCGGATGAGATATTTCCATTTTCCTTCATCTCGCCAAAAGCAATGACCATGGTAATAGCGCGGAAACTCGTACTCGCAAATTGTATGGACTTTGTAACGTTTGCCTGTTGGTCCGGGTAAACGGTACCTACTGCCGCGGCGACGTTAGCAGACTGGTGCATGTGTTATTCCAAACAAGATGCGGAGCTTCTGATTACACTCGTAAGCACCAGAGTTGGTTAAAGTTCCGCCACAAACTGTTGATCTAATTTTGCCCACTTCGCGTCGGTGGAATTACGCTCCAGCTGCATGTATTATTACAAAATATCCGTATCTGTGGTGCAAAATGTCGGCATTCAACCCGATGTGTGACCAAGTTGATGATGATTAGGCAAAGGCCAAGCCGACGAGAGAAGTGATTCGGCCACTTTGGTGTGTGACAACCGTCCGCATTCTACTATGTATGGGATAAATACCTGAAACTGAGTATAATATCCGTACACTGTAATATCTTGTTGCTTCTCCCTGTTCCGGGACTCGTGCCAAAACTGTCAGTGGGAGGGTGCCATCACGCGTCCGACGCGCCCAGTACGAACTGCCTCGGAGACGCACGGAGAAGCCTTGTGGTTGGGCTGGCAAGGGATGGCAGATTGACGCCCTGTCCTGCTCCACCTCTGGCACCTCCCCCTGAGGTCCAGGATGCTGCTGGTGGGGCACATGGGCGGAGAGGGCGGGCAGATTGGGGTTGGTGTGTGTGGGAATTGAACCACATCCCTGACCGACATTCTCTTGGGTGGGGCCGACTGTGCAGTTGGGACAGGCGAAGGATGCGGGTGCAGTTGGAGAAGCAGCGTTGAAGGTTTCGTACCCAATACGTTGATAGCCAACGCCGACCGGACCTCAAAAAGTCCGCATCCATTGGGTGGACCGGAGCGAACAATGAGCCATCCGTAGACCGTAGACCTGTTTATGCTTCGCGAAATAAGAAGGATTTGCGGGCGGTACGGACACCTGGTTGGCCTGTAATACTACCACGTATCCGTACCCGCGGTTGAGTTGATTGACTCGACTTTCCGACTCCAACAAGCTTCCCCGACAAATTCGGGCTCGCCCTTGCAACAAGAGCCGATGGGCCCCTGTGACCGATCCTGGCTGTGGGAGGGATCAATGTCGGAGGCGAGCTAGGAGGGTGACAACGGCGTGCAACGTAATATTAGAGGCGTTTGTATCCGTAATAATACCGCTGAATGAGCCGTTAGAATTTGCTGCCGTGGGCCATGTCGCTGCACTGGAACCAGGGGCGGGAACCAAGCCACTGGAACGGACCATGCCACGCCATGATCCTATGTGATATACCATTCCATGCCGCCATGTCCTCGTACAACGGCCCCAGGGCAGATGGCATCTGCAGGAGCTGTCACGGGTGGTAGGGCTGGGCTCTGGGGGCGCTGGGCGATGGAGCCGCGCCAGCATCCGGGATTCCACGCAATGACGGAGCCGATTTGAATCGTGGGGAATGATGATACTAGCACTAGTATTAGTGCTGGAAGACTTGCCGAACTGGCTCTCGTCCACCTGTGCCATCATCAGTTGAGAGCCATTCAAGACGAGAAAAAAAAGGGCACGTTGCTAAGGTGTGATTATATAGCGCAGGGCATCAGCAGGATTTCCGGTTTCGTGGGCTCGGAAGGTTCCAGTGACGAGTTTCCCTCAACTATGATAAGTACCTAGCAGTGTCCCAGGCCAGTTAAAATTCAAGTAATACTACTACCCTCACGGCATAAACTGCTTTCGTCTTGAAAGTACAGACTGTGCTTGGATGGGTAGGTTCTTATATTTGTTTCCTCCTCCCCCGATGAACAATGGTCGCAAAAGCGTGGATGTGTGCTGATAAGGCGACAAGGCTACTATTATTAGAAACGTGGAACGGTCAAGCAAGGTATTGAGGGTTTGAGTTTGAGGGTCCATTTTGATGGAGAGTGTAGATCGAAGAACAACAAGGCGTTTTGTCCGGGGGTGTGAGCGATCCTATTGACGTCGCACTTGCCTCACACAATTGTGTTGTCGATCGTGGAAGGCGCTTGTCGCAATATCCAACTGGTAGAACTTGCCGCATGCGTACCTTAGTAGTAGTATCTTTCCGCACAGGCGTCGCCTGCCTTCCAAGTCGGCCAGAACATCCAAATGTTCTCGACCGTCTTGCTTGGGAAGCGATGCCTACTAGTACTCAGTCACTTCTCGTTCTAGACTGGGGGGTTTCTGCGACATTAGGTCTATGCCATCTACATTTTCTACCTGCCTCTAGGGTACGATGCAATGCCGTATCATTGACCCTGGCGTTGGATCCTTACTTGGCAGTACCTTGGTACCTACCTATGCAGTACTACCGCATACGAGGTATTAGTAGTACTACTAGTCACAACGAAGTAGTAATTGCATCGTTGAGTATTAGGTACGTCTAACCCGACGGTTATCTGCGGGCTCTGTGCAGCTTTCCAGCAGACGACCTCGGATATTTGAGTCATTGCGAAGTGGCGCTGTATCGGGAACCTGGGTTTCCACGTCGTCATACGACAGGGGACCATCGGAGACATCAACGACATCACGAACCAACGAACCCCCAGCTGGACTTCGAGACCCGGGCACAGATGTTCGTTAAGAAAGGAGAAGGCCTTTATTCCAAACTCGACTCTCAACGCCATCTCACACCGCTCCTTTAGTCATCAATTTATTGAAGATTCGCGGTGCGAATCGGGCTTGAGACAATATCGAAGCGCAGCGCTACAGGGCACAGACTACTGTGACGTGATACCGCGCCTGCGACAGCCTCTCTCGTCCTTAACTGCTAGAGAAGTACCTCAGTACCTAGTGCCCGACTTTGGCCGTGATGCAGTTCGCGCCGTTGGTGCCCACACTCTTTGTGGGTGGCAACTTAATGTCTCGCGACGGCTTTTCTGAGCTTTTAAGCTTACTTTAAGCTTGTCCTGATGGCCTCGCAGTCTTTGTCCAAGTTGCATTTTACCTGGCGCTACTCCGTCCAATACACTATTTGTTAGCGCGAAGCTCCCGCGGCATGACTTTGCAAGGGGGTTGCAGGCATCTCAGTGTTTTCCGGGCCGTACCCTCGCAGATGACCGGGGGTAGCGTCCACTGACAGGCAGCCTTGCCGTTGGGATTTGGGAAGATTCCCCCGGATTGAAAGGACGCTGAAGCGCAGCCGCGCTGGCCCCATGCCCCCAGCTGGGATCGTCTGGTGTCGCGTGTTTGGGTGAGCCGCAAGTATTCGTTCGTATCTGATGACGATTCTAAGTTAGCTCGGTGCCTTCCTTCAACCCAAGCGAGGGAGCCAAGTCGACACGCAATTGAGCGAAACCGGGCAGCGCGCTGGTACTGGTAAGAACCCTAAAATCTCGCATGGCAAGGAGGCGGGTAGATATGAGAGACGATTCCGTTTATCTCGTCTCAATGAGCTACGCAATAATTCCTGGCAGGTTTATACTCGTCCTCGTAGAAGCCTATCGACTCTAAGGGTCTAGGCGTCTGGTGTTAGATTGGCATCACCTCATCAAGCCCTGAGCGCTTTGCCATTTAAGACCACGGCAACGTCAATAGAATTGGTTCCCCTCATGGGCCAATACTACTACTCATGACACCTGTTCAGCGGATACGAAGTCTATCGATGAGTTCTGGTAGCATCGACGTTGAAATACAGGCACCAACACCTCGGCACACGTGGCAGAGTACCAAGAGTGGCACGCCCAAGAAACAAGTTGACAGGTGCTTCACGCCCGAATTCAGGGGCCCTGGCCACACCACACCGTTTGTCCACAACAGTAATCAGCGCGTCTGACTGATGATTTAACGCGACGAAATGGGACTGTGGAAGACCACTTTCGTCTGAAGCCATCTGCGAGTACTCGTGCATTTTCTTTTTCGTCAACGACCTTCGCACCCGAACCTGACTTGGTTTTCAGTCGCCCGTTATCACGGCGTTACATTAGCGTCAGATCGTCGTGCACCCAGTCTTGGGGCCCAAGGTCTTTGCAACAGCTGCATCCCCCATCCTATTGTGGATTTCATCAATTTTTCTCCCTACCCATACATTTGCGCCTTCACTCGAAAGATACGACTACGTCTCAGGTCCCCAGAGACTTGGATGTGCCAGTTACTGAGTGTATACAAGCTCAAGGTACGACTTACAGGTGAGCCGGTGCACTATTACTACCTCCACCAGCTGTCAACAGCCACACAGCTGGGAAATGTCTTGCTGCATGGTTCGATGTTCGGCAGCCAGATTCGACGGCTATTTGCTGAGGAGCCGACACCTGCAGTTACATGGTCATGTCATGCAAATGCACGAGCTGAACCCAGACGCTGACATGTTTTGATGTCAGAACATGACCTAAAGACTCCTCGCAAACATACGAGTCTGTTGAAGAACGAGAAATATGGCGACTCATCGACATATCGCCGGCCAATTCAGAGAACAATCTATCCCAAACCCTGTGAGTTTTGCGATTTCTTTGAATCCACTACGCAACATTCTGGCATGGAAATACCTTTACGAACTTGGTCAGTCGCCCTTGGCGATCCCCCTCTGTTTTTGACTCGAGCACAGACTCGGTCGTCGAAGTTTGGAACCCCTATTATCTACGCGATTCCTTCGAGCTGCCTCGCGGTCACCAAGCGGTACACCTTTACGCTCACTCTGTCGGTTCCATCATTGTTCAGCCCGCGGGTTCAAACAGAACTTCCCGGCATATCAGATCAGTCTTGCCGCAAGCCTGACCCTGTCAGGCTTCATGGGGGGCGGGTTCTATTAGCAGGGAGGGCATCTGTTTCACCACAGACCGGGGCGTCCGCGTGCGACGCGGAACATGTGGGTCAGCTCAGTGGCACACTTGCAGCCATTCCCCAAGATGGGAACCCGCCGGTGTGAACCACACCGAGAGCAGGTCGACCGGTCACCGTCGAGGCGGAGAAGTGCTTCCTCTCACGCGAGTGAGGGGGCTCCGCTCTCACCATCATGGGGGAATTGGGACCAGTGGTGTGCACCAAGACCTTGGAGCCGTGGCAAGTTGCTGCGAAACCGGAAGCTTTGCGACGGGTACCTTTGTATCGAGCACCAACGTTGTCCGTACCAATGGGGCGGGTGGCTGGAGAGGGCCAACGTGTGGAACGGCTTGCCAACGGCTGCAAGGCTGGGGAACGGTGGTGTCGAGGTAGTCTTGACACCTCTTACCTGCCGACGTCAGTGGAGGCCAAGCTCGGGCAACAACCGCGATGCACGGAGTAGGTCCCAGCAGCAACGGGCAAGGCTCGCGCATGTTGGTCCTCTCCAGCCACGAGCGCTGAGCGCACCGAGGACATCTCTTCAACAAGCGCAGTGCTCTCAGTGGAGAGAGCTGAAAAGCGGCTGCTGTTGGCGGCAGAAGAACGGCCGAGCGGGTGGAGCTGGGCAACTTGCCGGCGAAATTGCGCTAAGCTTTTCCTGTCTAGGTCATGGTGGAGCCATCATCATCCCCCAACCACACAAACCACACAGAGAGGTCTTCGGATACGCAGCACCAAGAATGGCAACCTCCTCCTCACCCGCGAGTGCGACGGGGATCGGGATGACGGCCGGAAGTCTGGCGGAGTCTCCCGCCGCGTCCAGCCTCCGCGGTCAGACTCCCGATGCCACAGCCTACAGGCGTCACGGCTCTTGTTCTCATGTTCAAGTTGTTCTCTCGCGTGGGTGCCAGCATGGGTAATGGGGAACCGGGGGACGGCGTGCTGTCACCTGCAGCGCGCTTGCAGAGGCCGCTGGGCGTTCGTCTCGACGGGCTCAAGCAGCCAAGCCTGGCTGCTCCCTGGAAGTCCCAACACTCGGGAACGCACCCGGTCCAGCGCCGTTGCGCGTGTGTTGGAGCCCAAGCCTCTGGTCGACCATCGATGGCGCCTCGAGAGATACAAGGGGCGACTCGACCCATGGTTACCCACACCGCCTGTGGCCAAAATAAGAGACCAAGCAGCGTGCCCAATCCGGTCCCATCCTCGTCCGTTGCTAGCCCCGGTCATCGAGTTCCTTATTGGGCAGCTGCTCCTTGTCTTGCCCTCTTCACGGGCACTGTCATTGGCCATTCAATCAAATGCGACCGACCCCTGTCAACGCTTCTGCCATGCGCTGGGCCCCCAATCTCATCAGCAATTCTTGTGCTCACCCCGCTGCACCTCCCATCGAGGGACCCCCGTCTCTTCAAGCTTCTCTGCTTCCAAGGCTTCCAAGGAGCTGGCCCCCTGTTTTCTTTGTCGCCAGGGGAAAGAGACACCTGTCAGCCATTGCAAGCGTTTTTGGCCTTTGAATTGCTGAAGCTCTCGCCTCGGTGCAAGACTTCAACAGCTATGTCTGCTAGTATGTACTAGTAGTACCGCCAGTCTCGCGTGTCTCTGGAGCATGGGGCAGCCCCCGACTGGCTCTTTTCCCGCCCGCACGGGCTTGCTGTCCTCATTCATCAGAGAGAGAGAAAGCGAGCGAGCGAGAGAGACGACTTTGGACTGTCTTGGGGAACACGCCTCCTGTATCCGACACACCCCCCCCAGTCCAGTCCCATACATTATCCCGCCGCCGCCTACCCACTCCAGATCCTACCATGCCCCAATCCCCCATAATCTTGGTTCAAATATCTTCTCCCCTGCTCTTCTTCACCTTGGCCCCCCCCGTCACTGTCAACTGTCGGCGCATCCACGCGCTCTTTTCTTTCCAGTTGCCCTTGCACTCCGATCTTGGCTTCTTCGACCTTTCAGGGCAAGGACCTCGGACACCCCTGGGAAAACATCGCGAGTTTTGCGCGTCTCTCGTTTTTCTTCTTGCATTTTTTGGGCCCTATTCAGGAACTCGACGATCAAGAAAACTTCTTTGCGCTTTACGGTACGGAGTACAAGATCTTCATCTTTCTCCCCATCCACAGGCAGTGCGAGTGGCAGACAGCTTGCTATCAGCCTGGTTGTTCTGGGCCTAGCCCGCCTCACCCGCACCATCCCAGTCACCACCAGGGGACGCTTACTCCACCGTGCCTCTCCAGACCCTGACAGTGTCAAGGGGGCATTAAAAAACACCATCGCGTCCTGCTTTTCTGTGTTTTCCTTGGCCGTCTATAGAGTCGTGTAATGTCGATAACTTACTAATGGGGATCCTCTCCATGCAGCATCCGACACAACACCAGCAACAAGGTCCTCCGCCTTCCCAGCTGCACCACTCGCGACCATCGAGCGTCGTTCACCAGCAGCATCACGCTCAGGCTCACCCTCCACCGCCGTCGCAGCAGCAGCAGCAGCAACAGCAGCACCATCAGGGCGCGTACTCGTCCAGCCACTCGCTTGCCCAGCAGCCCTATCCGCCCAACGGGCAACACTCGACCTCGCAAGACAACCTTCCCTCATACTATAACCACCCAAGCTCCTACAATACACCTAGTAGCAACGGCGGATACACGTCCGCAGGTGAGCAGACCGCCTTCTCTTCCCCCAAAAGACACAAGCGCGCCGCGCGTGACGCGTTGGGAGCCGGCCTCAGGATATCGACTAACACAACGGCCTGCGCAGACACCTCCGAGATGATGGCCGCAGCACAGATGCCTCGACCGCCTTACCCCCCGATGTCCTACCACACACCTCAGTCCAACTCGCCTGCCTCAGTAGCATCACCTTCGCAACATGACCAGCACCGCAGTATATACGGCCAGCCTCCATCCCAGCACATGCAGCAGTCGATGTACTATCCCCCTCAGCCGCACTACCAGTCGATGCCCCCCCAACCGACCGCCTCGCCGTACGCCCAGCATGCGCAGCACCCGCAACAGCCCATGACATCGCAGCCGAACATGATGATGTCGCACCCTGCCCCCCACAACCCCATGAGCCAGCACCCGAGCCAGCACGCGCAACCTGGGATGACACACAGTCCCCGACCGAAGATCGAGTCACAGGTTCCCCTGCAGCTGCACAAGCCACAGTCGTCTCCCCTGCCACCCTCCCACCAGCTTCAGAACGGTGCTCTCCATAGCCCAGGCAACCCCGCAGCGGGGGTCAACCCCAACGCTGCGCCTGGCCCGATTCCGGCAACGACGCCCCCCGTTGTCAGGCAGGACGGTAATGGCGTCCAGTGGATTGCCTTTGAGTACTCGAGGGACAGGGTCAAGATGGAGTACACCATCCGCTGCGACGTCGAGTCGGTCAACACGGACACGCTCTCCCAGGAGTTCAAGCAGGAGAATTGCGTGTACCCTCGGGCATGCTGCCCCAAGGACCAGTACCGCGGAAACCGCCTGATGTACGAGACGGACTGCAACAGGGTTGGATGGGCGCTGGCACATCTCAACGCTCCCCTGCGGGGGAAGCGAGGACTGATCCAGAGGGCCGTGGACAGCTGGCGGAACAGCAATTCGGATCCCAAGCTCCGGAGCCGCAGAGTTCGCCGCATGGCCAAGATGAACACCCGGAAGCAGGCCCCGTCACCACACCCCGGACCCGGGCCCATGCCCGGCCCCGGCGGACAGTCAGGGATGCCGTCTGGTCCCGGACCCATGACGCACGCTGCTCCCCCGCCCATGGGCAAGTCTAACGTGGGCAGCATGGGTCAGTCGCTGCACCACCATCACGCTGGGGCTCACCCGGATGGAGGTCCTCAGGGTGGGGGTGATGAAGTCGGTATGTTCCACCACCAGATGTGATATTACACACTCGCATCTGCTGCGTTTTGCATTCCCTGCTTTGCATTTCCCTGCTTTGCCCCTCCCGGCGTTCACACACTACCTTCCTGTCTGTTTACACGGCATCGCACAATACCTCTTCACATGCCTGGCATCGTCTTGATTGTTGATACCACAACTGTTTTGATATCCCTTTGTCTGCGGATGAAAAGTACTCTGCACCGATACCTGTTTCTTTTCCTTTTCATTTCCCCCCCTCTTCTCTAAGTTCACTTGTGTGGTTTCACGTCGGGAATGGGTCTGATTACGTCTCGGGAGAGAGTCTCTTTCATGTCATTAAAATACTAGCACTTGGTCCCTTGAACATCTGTCCTGATGCCGACGCAAGAGGGTCGGCAGACTCTGCTTGCGTGGTACAACTCTGTACATTACAACGCCCTGTGCACATGTCGTTCTTGTTGTTCTCGTTTCTTGTTGCTTGCCTTTGCGTCGCTGGTTTGCCTTGCCCTGTCGAGGGAGATGATTTATATTGGCTGTGAGCGCTGGAAGGCAAGGCTCGCGCCCAGATGGTTAGAAAGAAACTTGTCCAATGACTCACACCCTCCAATGTCCTGTACTTTACAATGTCGAGACGATCGCCCCAGGCCTGATGGAACACAATTTGCTGTTTATTTATTTGCTGCTGTTTTGAGCGTCACCTCTCACTTCACCTTGCATTGCCTCTTTCACCACCACTTTGAACAGTCGACTCGAAGCTAACATCTGTCTGGCAACAGGGGATGGACACTCATACGATAACCATCACCACCCTGCGGCTCCGTCGCATGGCGTCCCAGGAGGTAGCGGCGATGTCAGGCAAGCACAAGTCTTCACCGGCTACGCCAACCAAGGCTACCCTGCCAATGCCCCCGGAGGCTCCATGTCTCACATGGCACCCCATTCTGGCGGTACTGCGCCAGCTCGCCAGCATGAGCGGGCTGGTGCCGATCAGCATGACGATCTCTTCCCCAATATTCCCGAGGCCAAGAAGCGCAAGTTCATCCTGGTCGAGGACAACGTCCGGGGGTCCCGCCTTCGGGTTCGCGTCACCCTGGAGGGGGTAGACACCAACGAAATTCCAGACAGCTTCCGCAAAAGCTCCAGCGTCTATCCTCGCAGCTACTTCCCTCGCGAGATGCAGAGCCCTCCTCCCAGCGCCACTGGCTCCCACTTCTTCCCCGACGACGTCGAGGACGATGGCATCCAGGAGACAGAGGGCCGAGAGACTAGCCGCCGTACGAGGATGGTCAAGGCCCCGATGGGCGAGAACCGCGAGGAGGATGTTGCCATCCCGCGGGCGCGCAAGTCTACTCGGGCGAGGGAGGTCAAGTTGAACGATCTTGGATACCGTATGGCGTGGCTGCAGAGCCGTGTCTTCTCTGGACGGACCGTCTTCCTCCAGCGAGCCTGTGAGTTTTTGATTGACGCGATGGGGGAAGTGGACTGCTTGCTGACGTGACAACTAGTGGATTGCTACCGCAACAAGACGCGCTCTGTCATCGAAGGTGCTCAGTCTGACGCCCAGGCCTTGGCACCGCATTACGAGACTCGAGCCGGCAAGCGACGATGGAACGACCGCATGAGGCGTGGAGAGAAGAAGGACGACGCCTAGATTCCTTGTCGTACTGTTCTCATCGCCCGTCTCTCCTAGCGTTGCTATTTACCCGTGGGGACTGCCATGCGACATGATCATCATCGACCCGTGCATTTGCGATATTCGGCTTTTGACTATTTTACGATACCATTCTGCGACAACTGCTTCCTGGTTGCTCATGAATCCAAGGTGGACTCTGGGGAGGTCGGGTCTCTCTGGCAGAATCTGCACCGCCTAGGCCACCTTGCGAGGTTTTTCTCCTGCTGGCTTGATTTTATTCGGGAGCCGACTTGCGTGGTTGGCTCCCACCCCCCTTTTATATTTGCAATGTTGGCTTTGTTTGGACGTCGATTATTCTGCGGTTTGAAAAGAAAAAGAAAAGAGCATTGTATAACACGAAGATGAGGCGTCAGTCATATACGTAACTAGATGAAGCAAGGGGCCAGAGTCTTGCTTTTTTATAAACACCACCCGTTTATGGGCGTGGTGTTTGGCCGTGTATTGAGGAGGAAGTCGGCGGCCGAGGCTGCGTCTAGAACCACTTTGGTTTCTTTGCTGGAAATATATATATGGTGTTTGGTTTTTTAACTTGTCTTCGGGCCTGGATATGTGATGTGTGCGGTGTCCCTGTTGGACAAGACTACCATTACCATGCCTTTCTACGTTTTCCCTCGTACGCAGTATATGAAATCCCTCCCAGGACACCTTCTAGGGGCCACGTACGAAGTATCTCTGCATAGACTGGTATTCTAGTACCCGTTGAGGAAGATTCGCAATATCACATACTTCACAGTATTGTTTGGACTCTGTACCGCAAGAAATACAGCCCGCCGTAATATCTTCTATTAAGTTACCTCTGTGAAGGAAGCATCACGAACATTCGAATCTTGTTAGGCTCAAGCCAGGCGGTTGGGGCGTATTGAGGAGTTGAGGCTTGGGGTCTGTGTGCTGGGGGCCGCATTGCCTGTTGGGGGGGCCAATGTCTGTTAAAATGTCCCCTGCAACTGAGGCTGGAGTGCTGCACCGCCATGATGCACCTACAGTCGACAGTCGAGACCGGGGGGGGGGGGGCACTGACAGAGATCCACACCCACGATCCAACGGGCCAAGCAACAAGGGTCTGACCTCCTGGCCCGTGATCCATCATTCCCACCTCCATCCTACAATCCAAGAACCACTGCTGACACTCATTTATCACGAAGCGACCGGCTGAGGTTGGCCCACGAGGCGGAAACTTCAGCGCATTGCAGATTTCCACCTGGCGACACTCCTGATCCCCTTGGCCCCCTCTCCCGTCTCCTGCGATTCATAGAACGAGCATATACAGCCGCAACGACTGCAACGACTGCAACGACTACAGCAACTACGACGACCGCGATATGGCATATCAACGGCACCAACCCGGGCCCAGCTATCCACCGCCGCTCTCGATGGCCGAGTTGGACGCTCGCCAAGGCGCGGGGATGCCCATGTCCCCTGATGGCGCCCCTATATTCGAGATGTCGGCCGACGCACCGCCAGCCCAGGCAGACGCAGCAGACGCAGCAGACGCAGCGAGGAGGAAGCAGAAGCCCGCGAGGCAGGAGACGGACCCGGAAGCCCAGGCGAACCCATGGCCATATCACGGCCCCGGTGGCGATGGCGAGACACCAACTGCCACGGTCCATCCGCACATGGGGAATCACGACTCTGCGACCTCGTCGTTATCCAGGCCACCTGCAGCAGAGCTTCCAGAGAGTCGGCTAGACCCCCCTGCTGCGGGGGATCCTATCGCGCCCAGCTACACCGGCGTGTCATCCATCTCGGGCCCCGATGTGCCTCATGGTACCCGTCCGTCGACCGTGAGCCCCGTCAGCCCAGGGACCGCACAGAACTTCTATCCTGCCCCTCTGAACATCGGGAAGCGGCCCTCCTCCCCAAAGTACAAGCCATATTCCCCGCCGCCGTCCAACGGGCAGAGCCACCAGGCTGTGCCGTCAGCAACCCCACCAGCGCCGCCGCCCGGCACGGCGACTCTGACGTATCGGCCATATAGACGCCCTTCATACCAGGGGGAAGCACCAGACCAGGGACAAACCCCCAAGCCGTCCTCTACGGGACATGTTTCCCCGCCGCCACAGTCTCCAGGACCTGCGTCTACGCCTCCATACCCCATGGGGATGGCACTGCATCACTTCTATGTGCCCCTGCCCCCCGACGTCCCCCAGAGTACGAAACCGGCCCTAGAGTCAACCTCATCCCGGCCCCAGACCTCGAGTCCACCAGCCCCTCCGCCTGGGGAGACGGTACTATGGCCTCCGCCAGCAGGCACCGCCCCTACGGCCACGAGCCCGCCTCCGTCATCACGCCCTGAAGAGATAGTGCTATGGCCGCATCCGCCCGGTTCATCTCCCGAGCCGGCTGCTCTCCCAACCCAGCATGTTCGCCCACCCCAATCACCGTCTCCTCTGCAGAGTCTTTCGCCTGCTCACACCGGCGTGAGCTCTGTGTCGTCGGCACACAACTACCCACCACCACCACCTCCTCCGCAAGCGCCCTCCCCGTCGGGGTCAGGCTACGTTGCTCAGCCAACATATGCCACCTCCCCGGCTCCGTCTCCGTCCCCGGTGGCCTCACTTCCCCAGCCTCAGCACGGGCATTATCCGCCAGCACAGTCACCTCACTCACCACAGCCTGTGCCCCAGTCGCCACCTCCGGCATACGCCGACATTTCCCCCAGGCCAGGGTCCCAGCCTCCTCCGCAAGAGAAGCCGTCCCTGTTCCCTCAGGCTCCATCATCTGCTCCGCACTCGCCGCTGCCACCGCAATATCCTCCCCAGCAGCCGACATACGGTGCTGCTCCTCAGTGGCAGCCGCCGCCTGTAACCCAGCCGTATGGGGGTCAGGTCCAGTCACCACCAGTAGCCCAGCCAACATACGCAAACCCACCGCCCGCCCAAGGGTACCAGCAACACTCTCTCCACCCACCACCTCCCCTGCCTCCCCGGCCCGCGTCCGCACACGGCGCGACAACGCCCGTCTCGCCCACGGGCTTCGGCGCCGGACCCTCCAGCACCGCGCCCGCCTACCCGCCTCCCCCCAAGACGCACTACGTGCCCCAGGGGGGCGCCACCGCCACCACCCCCGCCTACCAGCGTCCCTACGGGGGCGGCAGCGGCAAGATCTTTGGCGTCAACGCCAACAAGTGGCTGCGCAAGACCAACCAGCTCGTCGAGAACAAGATTGGCGAGATCCTACAGTCCCACCCGGACCCCAAGTACCGCCCGCAGCCGGGATCGTACGGATACCAACCCCAGCAGCAGCAACATATGCCGGGCCAGTACCCTACGCAGCAGCAGCAGCAGCAGCAGCAGTACCCTCCCCAGCAGCAACCTTACTACCCCCCGAGTCAGCACCCGCCGCAAGCGCAGCCTCCCGCGCAGTACCAGTATCCCCAGCAGCCTCACTATGCACAGCAGCAGGGGCCGCCGCTGCCTGGTCCTAGACCGTAGATATATTGGATGAGGGGGTGTGTGCTCTAGGTATCAGTGATAGGAAAGTACATATCTGCGTACGAGGACTGGCTGTGTGGACGTCCGGGTAAAACATGTCGCATGATCGCCTAGGTATATTGCATGTAACTGTTTTAATTAGATCGATGATCATTTCTGAGTTTCGGATAATGAGCTTGTCCCACGCTGGTTCAATGGTCTTGGACCTAGATGTCGGGCCTCAATTGTCGGGCAGCGTATCCGAAGTCTTGAGCTTGAGGTAAATGCCCAACCTTGCAAAAGATCACCTGTACAACAACGGATCCGCCGTCCCGAAGGCACACAGTAGTAGTGCAATACCCATTGTCTAGAACCCCTTATTTTGCAGCCCTGCAGCCTCCCCCGGGACCGTCATTCAGGTAGTCCGAGAGTCGAGTCGAATCCGGAGTTAGCGAGGGGGCCTACAACGTGATCGGCATTTTGTACCACCAGCCAGGCTCCCATTTCGCAGTCCAAAGGGGGGTCTAGAAAAGGTGATTGGCAGTTGATTGCCCGTATTGGCCGAGCCTCGGGTCCGATCTGCGACTGCTTTGCTCCACGTAGCGACTAGCGAGGGGAGGGCGCACGCAAACACGAGACCACTGCTCGGATTCCAGAACGTTGGGGCTGATGCCAAGACGGGGAGGCTTGGGTTCAGACTCGGGAAAAGGGTCTGAAACCGGGAGACTACGAAAAGGGTCCCCCGTAATGAGGAGGCTTGTTGAAGGACAAGATTCAAATGAAAATTGCTTGTACCCCTAGTCATTGATTCATTGTTAGGAACTTGCGGATTCGCCTTGACTGGAGAGGGGTCTTTGTGCCCCCAACGCGCCCTAGTCAGGACGCCGTGGCGCCGAGTACTAGTACTATAGGGACCCGGTAGCCAACATGGTATTGCGGATTATTATGCGCCCCTGCCGCGATGATGGCTATTTTCAGCATCTAGGCAAAATTGGCGCCCAAGGTTGTGCGGAGGCGTCGCCCGGCCCGAGGAGACATGTAGCCTGTAGGTAGAGATGTCTTACCCATAAGGGCGCAGGCCCTTTATCGCTCCGGCGGGAGTTGAGTTCCAGTTTGATGCCCAATAATAAAATGTCATCAAATCTCAAGTCGCGGGATTGAGGGGGAGGTTTGCTGATTGCCCCTGCATACATGCCTGAGGCGCACGAAGACCCGCCGTAGAACTAGAACATCTGACTTCGTGGTTTGTCGAGAAGCTTATAGTCGACGTTGGCGGGCACTGGGCTTGCCCACGATGCGGTGTACTAAATGAGGGGGAGGTCACAAGTGGCGGCGCTGACGGTTTGCACATGGCTCGTGGTTGCCTCTTCCTTGATTTCTTTCGTGGGATGTCCCGTTGTCTTGGTGAACCCTTATCAACAGGCAGACGATGTTTGAGGATATACTCCTGGCCGGCATCAATACAACCCTACTCCATATTGTTGGATGTACGGAGTTTCATTGACCGGCGGGCAGTGCCCGCATAAGGAGGTATTGCGGTATAATTATAAAAGTCCGACATGCCTAGGGCCCTTGAGTGTCGGGTGTCGATCGATCGGAACTGGTAAATCTCCTAGCCGAGCTGGCCAGGAAATACTGTAGCTCCGTTGCTTGCGAGGTTGCGATATTATCATCGCCGTGTCGAGAAAGTCGAGGAAGTCGAGGGCGTTGAGAGTCATTATAATACCGTGACATGCAACAGACGATGACCGACTAGGCCTGATCCTAATGCTATTAGTACGAATAACGTCAATGTTCCAGAATGGAAATAGTGACGACATCGAGAAATGTGAATCCTGACTCGGCCTTGGCTCTCGGTGCATCAAATCCGAGGGAGGCGAGTCAGCACCAAGCCAGCCACTGGAGGAGAAACAAGCAACAGTCGCCGACCCCCGCGTGTTTGGCGGTGTTTGGCTCGTTGTCGCAGCTAACTGGGAGGGGGTGCTGCCGCCTTTTTGTAAAATGTATTAAAAGTGCCCCCATCAGATCCAGCTCCGCAGACAGCCGAAAAGGGCAGGAAATGGTGGATGGGACGAGTCGATAGACAGGATTGGTATTACTCGTATTGGTGATCTGCGAACCGAGGCGGTGACCGATTCAGAATTCAGCCGGTGCTTAGGCCTTGGAGTCGCTGGAGTTGCTGGACGAGGCCTGGCGCCGTGGCCCGATCGCCGACCCATCACTCGGCCGCCTGCCGTCCATGGCAATCCCTGCCCTCACAGGCAGTCCTTGGCTCCTTGGCGGGGGACAGACATTTGACGGTGGTCCTGCAGTCGGTGAGGAGGCCTGAGGAGGCCTGAGGAGGAGTGCCAAGTGAGGAGGCTCCTGTCTGCTGCCCCGAATCTGGCCATGGAGGAAGGGGGGATCGTTGATTGTGCGAAGGCGATTGGCAAGGCGTTTGCTTGAAGGTGACACTGGGTGGCATTCGGTGGTGAATGCTTGTGGGAGATAGCAGCGGTGATAATGATGGTGATACGATTCGAGCGATGCTTCCAGTGATGCCCAACCGAGGGGCGCGGCCAGCCCCAGGCGTCGATGGTGGCACTGCGTGACAGTCACCTGGATGGTCACTGGTGCCCCCGGCCCTCTCAGGGACCGGTGACGGGCAGTTAGTATCTGTACTCTGTAGGCTGTTGGTAGTTGGCAGTTGGCAGTTGGTGAGCGCTGCTGTCAGGCGAGTCGGGCTGCGTCGAGCATGGAAACCACAGGCTGGCAGTGCAGCAGTGCACCCAAGCCCCCCAGGGGCCCCAAATAGCCAGCACGAGTGGGCTGGACTGACAGGACTACCCGAGACGACTGCCCTGTGCTCAAAATCCCTCCATCCCTTGCCGCCCGTTGAACCTAATTGCACGAATTGCACACGCCCTTGCTGTCAGCCAGCCCAGCAGCCAGCCCAGCTAGCGACCAGCCCAGCCCAGCCCAGCCGAGCCCGGTGGACCCCGTGCTGACTTTCTCCCGCCTCTCCCTCCCCCTTCCCTTCGCCTCTTCTAGGTCCTCACTCCTCACCCAGCCCGTCCTCCTCTCCTCAACCTTTGACCCGACCAACGCCCACGCCTAAAACTCCTCCAACCCCACGCCACCAAACCCAACCCTCGCCCTCACTTAACAACCACGTCACAATCCTCCGCCCGGCTTCGTCCTCGACACACAGCACCGTCCTGTGTGCACGAAGTCTTGCCGAGTCCATCACTGCGAGAGGCTTTTTTCCCTGAGCCATCTTCGGACTGCACCCCCTCGTGCACGCGTCCTGACCGCTTCCGCTACCCACCGCAGGTAAGTGACTGACCCTCCACACATGTGATGCCTTCACCTACGTACGCACTTTGGCCTCCGATGCATCACCATTTCACTGCGGCTTTCGACCCATCGCCACCGACATTTCTGATTAAGAGTTGGAGACTCGTAATCGTCTTCCCCTACCCTCTTCTCCCTCCTGCCTTCTTACCGCGTTCCTGTCATATCCACAATAAATCCCAACCTCATATCCAGCAACACGCTACACTTCGAATGTTCACTGACCAAACACAGCCCTTCAAGGCCTGCTACCTCTGACCCTACAAGGACCACTTGAGATATCCTACCTCCGTTCGTCCGCGGTACGGAGATTTAATTCGAATCAATCATGACCACTATGGTACGCCTATCCGAGCGACCCCTCATACATGATGCCTGAAGACGACATTGGTAGAGGCCCGCAACCATCCACCTAGCAGTCTGCTTCTGATGGATCGTGCCGCGCTGAGTACAATGGCTGTGCATTTGAAATATATTGCATATCTCGTGCACCACCGTGTCCCGGGCCATTCGATGGTAAAAAAGAGTTCTGCTGACTCCTCCCATTAGGATCTCCGTGTCGGCAACAAGTACCGCATCGGTCGAAAGATCGGCTCGGGCTCTTTTGGCGACATCTACTTGGGCACTAACATCATCTCGGGCGAAGAGATTGCCATCAAGCTAGAGTCTGTCAAGGCCAAGCACCCTCAGCTCGAGTATGAGGCCCGCGTCTACAAGTCCCTTGCCGGAGGTGTCGGTATTCCCTTTGTCCGCTGGTTTGGCACCGAGTGTGACTACAATGCCATGGTTCTTGACCTTCTCGGCCCCAGTCTCGAGGATCTCTTCAACTTTTGCAACCGCAAGTTCTCGCTCAAGACGGTTCTGCTTCTCGCCGACCAGCTCATCTCTCGCATTGAGTACATTCACGCCAAGTCTTTCATCCACCGGGATATCAAGCCGGACAACTTTTTGATGGGTATCGGCAAGCGTGGTAACCAGGTCAACGTTATCGACTTCGGTCTGGCCAAGAAGTATCGCGACCCCAAGACGCACTTCCACATTCCCTACCGTGAGAACAAGAACTTGACTGGTACCGCCCGTTATGCGTCCATCAACACCCATCTCGGAGTCGAACAGTCTCGCCGAGATGATATGGAGTCTCTGGGTTACGTCATGCTGTATTTCTGCCGTGGATCCCTGCCATGGCAGGGTCTCAAGGCCGCAACTAAGAAGCAGAAGTACGACCGCATCATGGAGAAGAAGATGACGACTCCGACCGAGGTTCTTTGCCGTGGCTTCCCCAACGAGTTCGCCATCTACCTCAACTACACCCGGTCTCTCCGCTTTGACGACAAGCCCGACTACAGCTACCTCCGCAAGATCTTCCGTGATCTGTTTGTCCGCGAGGGCTTCCAGTACGACTACGTCTTTGACTGGACCGTCTACAAGTACCAGAAGAACGCTCAGGCTATTGCCCAGGCTGCCAACCAGCCCGCCGAAGAGGAGGACAAGGCTCGCGCTTCCCGTGGCAATGTTGCCGCCGGCCAGTCTTCGGCCGCCAAGCCGAACGCCATCCCTAGCTCGCGTCGTAAGATGCTTGAGCGTGGGTCTGGTGCTGGCGTTGACACTTCGGATACCAACCGCGCCATTGGCGGAAGCGACAGGATGTGAGTGTCTTGCAAGCCCAGCCCAAATTCACCTACCCACCCGTTCCTCGTAAGGAATCATTTTCCTTCGCGCGTCGAGTGTGCTTGATACCGCTTTGCCGAAGGGAAATTTGCTGACAAGTATTGCTGACTCAGTGGACTATGAACAGGCTTCGCTCAGCATCAAAAGGTGCGGGATATGCCTCTGGCAGCTACCGCCCGAAATGATGTATGAACCAGCCCCTCTCTTCTCGCTTGTGGGACCCGCGAATCGGACTCAAAATCGACCACCCAACAATACACCCTTTGGAATGACGTCTTCTTCTATGCATGGCTGCAGCTAGCTCCCTCAACAGTCTGGATAGAGAGCTGCTCAACCTCGCCGGCTGACGTCGATTGTACTGGTTTCCGACACCGATTCCGCCCCGTTTCCTTTCGCATTGCTTTATCTCGTTCTTCGACATATTTCCGGGGACTGACGACTTGACGCATGGCTCGGATGACTCTGAACGACGGATAGGATTGTTGGTTTGGGCGGCGGCGATTCGATCGCTGTCCTTCACAATCTGCGCGTCTTTTAGAGCCTCATCTGAACGGCACTTCCGGTACTACTCGTTAGCAGGAGTATCGAGAATTGGAAGACAGTGGCTAGCTTTGATGCCGCTGCTCTCCAGCCAGACTTAGCCCTCTGCGAAGCATTATGTCCCTGACTATGAGAATACTTTCCAGCACAAATTAAGAAGCGCTCTGGTGTGTATACTCAGTCGTTGCGGTATAGCTGCGTCTCTATGGGCAGAAGTTTTTTCTTTCCTGTTTTCTTTGGTCATTCGGATTCTGCTTATGATTGTTGCTTTTGCTCCTCTTTCCGTCTGCAATTTCCCTCGGACATGTCAGGACCGGCTTGTGGGGAGGTGGTTGAATGGGGGTGGCGCCGGTTCGAGGACCGCCATCCGCCTCAACGGGGCTGTACCCTCTAAACAAACTGTGATGGTCGCAGGCCAGGGATATCTTGCTTTGGGATGATGGTGGATATTTCAGAGAGGCCTCTGGGCTGAACAGATTGAAGCGGCGGCGGGGCACGCGGGGACTGAGGTTGAGGTCGATATCTGAAAAACTCGTACCACTCGCGAGACCTAAACAGATATCGATGCGGCCCTGCCCTCCCAGTTGTCCGCATACATGACGCCCCGTCCAAGGAACGGCAGCCCAAGAGGAGACTGGCTCGTTAGTTGCGAACACGATTCAACACGCAGAACATAAGTCGCCACGCTGGTCACCATTACACGTTAGGTAGCCCACAATGATAGCAATCAATTCCCCTCTCCCTATATCCCTTTCTTCCCCCTACGTTGGCGATTTTCCTGTTTTCCTCGTACGAGAGGGGAATGCCGCTGGAATGGAGCCACCACATTTGTGTGAAGTTCCGCGTGCAGCCACTTTTCATTAGTGTTTGACACTGATGGCAGACTGAAGTTTGCTAAGATGCGCCTGGGGCTATTAATAGCTCTGGTCACAAAATAAGGTTTCCCCGACCCGTTCGCAAAAACTACTGCTGTTACTAGCTGGTTGTACGAGTGTAGGAGAGAGTAGGTCTGGGTGGATTCGGTATTCTCCCAGGTCACTCACCTCTATATCAAAGGCTAGAATTACCCCACGCGGTGTGGTGGTGTTACGGCATGAATCGAGGAACAACTGCCATAGTAATTAAACCAACATGGATGATGGCGACGCCGATTTTGATGGGACCTAGATCTCAGTACAGTACGGGGTCGATACGAGGCGAAGTGTAGACACTACGAGGCAGTGCTATCGACCCATGACCCAACGTCCCACAAGCGGCGAATGATCTTGTGGGTTGGGGCCAATCACCTGCATAAAGGGGATGCGGACATGAAGCGCCCATGGGTCAGCCCAACGGACAGATGGCATTGGGGGCGGGCGGTTCATCGACCAGCGGAAAGGCATCCGTAGGCAAGAGGAGCCTGGAAGTGGAGAGGAGGCCGTTTGGCCGTCTGGAAGAGGACCTTCGCCGCAAGGCATATTGGGGGTAATTGCCAGTTGGCAGCAGCAGTACACGGCAATTGGGAGCCAGAAAGTTCCATGAAAACCTTGGAACGAAGCAGGAGGCGCCATGTCAGCAGCATCGGTGACCCTCGGCTTGTGGGCTGATCGGCGGTGGGACGGAGATGCCGCGCGGGTCAAGCCCCTCCAAGACTCTAAAAGCTTGGGAGCTCCAGCACTATGGGCTGTGTGCTAGTACTAACTCAGCCAGTGGACAAAAACACACGCAGACAGAGTGTTAGAGCTATGTTGGTCCCAAGACACGTAGAACAACCTGTTGGTAATTCAAGCAACAGGCAATACATTTCATAGAACAAAACTCTACTAGTTAGAAGAGGAATAACTAATCTACTATAATAGGAATAAAATACTGGATTTATAAAAAACATGGGATACCAAATACACGAGGAATGTTGTGTTAAATAATACCAGGTATTCGATGAGGAGCAATGTGACCCCGTGTTTTTATCTACCGCTTGGCATTGGTACTTCACTACGTACTACTTAAAGAGCTACCAAGGACCCTGCCAATCTTCTTCCTTACAAGTCTCGGACATAGCAACGCCGTAACACGTCCCTTTGGCCCGAGCCTCTTCTGCGTCTTCTCACCCGCGCACGCGTCCTTTGGTGTGAACGTTGTCAACTGTAAGAACACGGGGGCCGGCACAGGCAACTGCTGTGCATAGGCTCAGGTCCAGGGCAGCGACAACATGGGTTCCTCGACGCTCGACCTGTTGGTGCTCACCTTCAACTGTGCTCAGAGCTTGGTCAATGTCGGCGCCTTTGCCAACCATCTGCAGACGGCGCTGGGGCAGAACGCCACTACCCTCCCCGACCTGGTCGTCTTGTAAGTAGATTGAGAAATGAGTCGGGATTGCGTGAGGCGGTGACTGAATTCGTGCTCCACAAAGCTCCCTCCAGGAGGTTGCGCCACTAGCCTTGTCGTTTGTTGGGGGTTACTTCCTCAACCCTTACATCGCCCGCTACGAAGAAGCCCTCAATCTCGCCGCCCTCCGGTTCGATGACGAGAATAAGAGAACCGGTGGGGACGATGTCTCCGTGACGCCCACTGCCGACCAGCCGAAGAAGCCCTACGCTCTTGTCAAGGCAGGAAACGTGGGGTACACCGCCCTCCTCGTCTTTGCACGCGATCCGGACCGCGTCAAGGGTGTACAGGAGGCTGAGGTGGGCTTCGGGCCCGCAGACATGGGCAACAAGGGTGCAGTCGGCGTTCGATGCCTGTTCCACGGGTCGGAAGGTGGCGACGAGACAGAGCTCACCTTTGTGGCAACGCACCTTGCGGCTATGGAGTGGAACCTAGCCCGTCGAAACGCCAACTGGGCGGCTATAATGCGTGGGATGGCATTTGAGAATCCCGAGGAGGTGGTTAGCCGGCATAGAACCTCACCGACAATCAACAGCGACAACGGCGACAGCGAGCGCCAGAGTCTGCTCCACGAGGAGCACCACGAGCAGCACCAGCGGTTGCAGCGCCAGCTCCACGACATCTCCGTCTTCAAACCTTCTTCGCACCTGTTCGTCGCTGGCGACCTCAACTACCGCATCTCGACGACCAGCCCGCCTGCCGGAGCCGCCTTCCCCAGCCTGGACCCAAGCTCGGACAACCACTACATGCACTTCTGGCAGTACGACCAGCTGACGCGCGAGAAGAAGGATGGGCGCACCATGCATGGCCTTAGCGAGGCTCCCGTCCAGTTCCCGCCCACCTACAAGTACGACATCAAGCCAGGAACTAAGGACAGTGACGAGGACCCCAAGTGGTCCTTTGCGCCACACCGGTATCCCAGCTGGACGGACCGCGTCCTCTACCTTGACACGCCACGCAACTCGCCACCTCAGCAGTCCATGCAAATTCGCTCCTATGACGCGCTTCCTGTGCTCGCCACCAGCGACCATCGGCCTGTCTTTCTCCGTGCCGCCGTGCCGCTCATCCCTCCGCCACAGTTGGAGAAGCTACTGCATGAGGGCGGAGATGATGTCTCAGATCCACGGGTCCGGCTGCCCGTCGAGATCGACCCAGAGGCGTGGGAGCGGCGCGCGGCGGCGCGGCGGCGTGAGGTCATGGCCGGTTGGGGCATGATGCTCTGGAGCACGCAGCAGGGCGCGCTGGTGCTTGGGACGATAGTCCTCGCGGCGGCCGGTTGGTACTGGTTCGCGCCGGGGAGTGGCAGCTGACAATCGTTGTGAAAGCCCTCCGTCTTCTCTCTCTCTCTTTTTTCTCTTCCTGTACGGCCGGCGGCGTTTTCCTTTCAAACTTATTTCTTATATTGGGACACGATGATACATATACATAGTCCACGGGAGGACCACGACAGGGGGGTGACTTAATAACCCGTGACATAGATATAGCATTCCCACATGGGATACATGACTGTTGGGGATTGGGACAAGACCCAAAGTTTATAAAGGATGGAATCTGCTGAGACTATAAATCCCGATAATTCCGTGCTTCCATGGCATTGTTGGGCATGTTACGATAATGTTACTATTTATATTTTGATGATATTGGGATGGGCACTATAGTAATATTGCCATACTCGTTACTAGAAGTGGGGCGCTAGAAAGGTAGGTAGCGACACAGTCCGAACAGAGACTTGTACCTGCCGACGTAGTTTCACTCCTATAAATTCTGGAATTTGCGGATTTCAATTTCAGAGCGTCCGGGACGCCACTCTCGATCCATGTACAGATAATAAAGCCACCAAGGGGCCATACTGTCGCTAGTCCAATCCATTGTGCTCGCCGCTGTTCCCCTATCCAATTCCTCCTGATCCTAGCCCAACGCCGGATAACCTTCAGCCATCATTATCAGGCGTCCTCATGGACTCGAGGCCTAATCCCATATCCAAAAACAAACGAAAAAAAATAAATAAGAAAAGAGGACAGCGGTGAGATCCGACGAGGGTTGAACGATACATATACATGGTTCAAGTGTCCTCCCTCTACGCTGCACAATGTTGGGTAATCCATAAACCCCGCTGGTGCTCAGAAATCCCTGAAGTAGTCGTCATACTTTTGGGCCATCTCGGGTGAATACGTGTCTCGCTTGCCATCGTCCTCTGGATAGTTGTCAAAGCATTGGGCATCGCCCGGGTATCGAATGGGTGGGATAATGGGCCCGCGGCGTCGTCGGTTGTAGACATCATCCCAGTCGATGTCTTGGAAGAATGGGTGATCTTTTACCCTCTGGGCACCGCCACTGATATTTCCCAGCCGTCGGGAACGATCGATCGTGCAGAAGGAGCGAATGATATCCTGGGCATCGTTGGAGATGCGAGGCTCCAAAGGGAACAAGACCGGCTTCTCAACGATCCTGGACATGTAAGCTGCAGTCAAAGCAAGTACCAACGGGTGGGGACTCACTGCTTGTAAATTTCAATAGGGTTGTTGTGCCAGAACGGCGGATAGCCTGTCAGAAATTCGTAGATGAGGATGCCCAGAGCCCACCAATCCACCGCCGCTGTGTGGCCCTTGTTTTGAATGACTTCTGGCGCAAGATACTCGGGGGTTCCGCAGAGTGTATACGTCTCAACAGGGCGATCGCCCCTGTACCCCAAGCGCTTGGCGAACCCGAAGTCGACGAGCTTGATATGCCCCTCGGCGTCCAACAAGAGGTTCTCCGGCTTCAGATCCCGATATGCCACACCCCCCTGCTCCTCGTGGAGAAATTCAAGGACGAGGACAATTTCGGCGGCATAAAACCGGGCGGTGGGCTCATCGAAGCGGCGAAACTTGCGCAGGTAGGTGAAGAGCTCGCCGCCGGGGACATAGTCGAGAAGCATGTAGAGTGAGTCGCGGTCGGAGAAGGAGGCTTGAAGGGTGGTGATGAAGGGGTGGCCAGCGACATCGGCAAGGATAGCGCGCTCATGGCGCACATGATCAATCTGTTTCAGCTTGATGACCTCTGTCTTTCTGAGGATTTTTAGAGCATGGAACTGGGAATCTGGATGCTCTGGAGGTTGCGACGCCGTGGTGGCAGGGCGCACAAGGCAGACCCGGGCGAAAGTCCCTTTTGGAAAGAGGGTTAGAGTGGTTAAGCGGATGTTAGGCGACGGAGGGCCTACCTGTGCCTAAGGTTCGGACAAGTTTGAAGTCGCGGGGGGAGAACTTGCGCGTTGAGGGTAGAGGGTGCGGGGAGACGTCCATGTTTGCGGCGGGGATGGGCTCGTTTACACGATGGATGGACATGGCAGAGGCAGAGGCGGACGACAAGTCAGCCGCTTGGGTGCTGGCGACGGTGGCCGCCATGATGTCAAGGAGAGCAGCGTGTCAGACACAGGTGTTGATGCTCTGAGACAACATCTGATTGGAGTTATCCTTGGGGTCGCAAGTCGAGCTGGATGTACTGTATGTAAGCCGGCTACAATAGTTGCGGGCAGGGCCCCATCGCCTCTAGAGGGGGAAGGAGGGGAAGTAATATCGATAAGGACTGGGAGGCAAATTGGAATGGAGCCAGTTACCGACCGGGGTGGGATGTTGTGAGGGCGCAAAATGGATGTTTTCTGGGGGTGGGATGTTGGGCAAACGAAGGCAAAGGCAAAGGTGCAGAGGAGAGAGGACGTGAGATTGAGGTTGGATATGGGTTGTGGTGGTCTTGGGCCCTGGCTGGTGAAGTCACAGCCTCACAAGGTACTTACTCACTTAGGGGACACTTATCCCAGGTTCTTTGCCAGCAGCATCCCACCGGCATCCCACAGTGCAGCACTGGTTGCCAGTAGCAGTAAGGCGCCATCGCTATAGGAAGATACTAGAATGAGGCAAGCTGGAGGCTGCTGCGACCACCTACGGGCATCCTGATTGTCATCCCCCGCCCTCAGCCCCCCGTTAGGGAGCGGGACAGTGGGACCGGGGTACAGTATGACGCAACATGACGGGAGGTGGGTAGGGCTCTGGCGCCTGTGGCAGACGCAGCCATCTCCGCTGGGCCTCTTGGGCTGCCACCTTGAGCCTGCCAGCATGAGAACGCACGAGGAGGCTGGCAGTTTAGGGGGCATTTGGCCCGAGAAGGAGGATCGTGGAGGCGGAGGAGCCACCGTGTCTCACGAGAGGCGCCCGAGACGAACAAGTTGCGGGGGGCGTCCCAACCTTAATTCTGTGGCTTTTACGTATGTACCTATATGGATTCAACCACCTGGCTCGCGCATATCGACGGACTTTGCATGATACGCAACACCGCACTCTACAGGTGATTGCAATGGGCATCGGCATCATTTGATCGTGTGTCTTTTGTACACAGCGGTGAATGCATGATCCCTCACAGGGCTTATCTATAGCGGTTTGAAACGGCTTTCGGGTCATGAGCGTAAAGGGAAACAAACTTGGGGGTTTGGTTTCCAGAGAGTCCAGGCAGCGCCGCGGTATTGATACCTTACCTGCTTCTTTAATACAACTCAGCCCAAGCACAACAATTAGTGATCCTCGCGGGTAGGACCTCCCCAGCGTTGGTGGATAATTGAAGCCAACGGTTGGCCGGGGATGCCATTCCCGTGCAACCGGATCGTTTGTGCCTGGATGGATGGTGTACGGATACCTATGGGATACGCTTTCAGCGTGTCTTGCCCTCCATCCAGATCAGTCCAAACCTGGAGCTCCCAAGCTGAAGGAGGCCTCAAAGGGGTTCTAGGGACAATGGGCACAGGATTGGCCACATGAGTACCGCGATTTGTTCCCGGATGAACATGTATTGTTGAATTGTATCCTTGACTGGTGACGGTGAAGTTGAGGTTTCCATACCTAAGTAGGTACTTTAGCCAATAGACTGGTACGAAGTACCTACGGATCCAGGCTGCCACTAGGGAGGGAGAGACAGTGGTGGTGGTGGGGTGGTCACTGGCCACAGGCTCTGTAGGCTGTGGCTGCCAGGCACCTGGCACGCAGCCCGCCAGGGCAGCCCTGGAGGCGACGTCGCGAAATTGTTAGTGCACGGCCCATGTCAACAGCTGACGGGAGCTTGTGGCTGGCACTTCCATCCCGTATCAGCACAAGGTCGACCACCTACGCCCATCCGCCCGTCCATCAGCCCCCCTCCTCTATTCCGTACGCCAGGCCTCAGGAGACGGTTACCCACCGTGTCTCTTGTGCTTCAATCCCTCGTCCACGCAGCCGCCGCTCCGACAATAACACAGCCGTGGTCGCCCTCTGACATCCCCCATCCGAACCCCCCTCCCAGCCCGTCCGGCGTCGTCATGCGCCGCTGGCCGACCCAGGACAATGTTCTCTAACTTCACCAACATCGTTCAGAAGGCCCAGCAGCTCATCGACCCCACCCAGGGCTTGAACCTATCCAGCTCTGATCGCAATCCCTCCAAGGCCTCGCTGTTCCAGAGCCAATTCCGCCTCCCCTCCACCCAGAACCCCCTCTACGAGATCAATGCCGAGCTCACCATCCCCCCCTCCAACATCACCCAGGGCGACAAGGAGCACGATCGAGGATGGCACTATGCCGGCAAGCTGCACCTCTCCGAGAGCTACATGTGCTTCTCCACCACGCCCTCGAGCTTCTCCCAGTCCGCCAGTGTCTCCACGTCATCGGCGTTCACCGGTCAGACTCATGGCGCCGGGCCTAGCGGTAACGGCTTCACCTTCCCGCTTTGCGCGATAAGGAGAGTGGAGAGGCTCAGCAGCCAGAACTTCCAGGTACCGTCACCTCTGAGCCCTACCTCTGGCTATCCAGAGCACGCTGAGCACGCTAACACCACTTAGTTCGCACTCGCCTTCACTACGTGGAACGGTCTACTCTTCGAAGAACCCAAGGATATAAGCAAAGAAAAGAAGGACGGCCGGGAGCAGCGCATTATCATCCACCTGGCGGGAACTCGCCAGGCCTGCGAGCGTTTCTGTGATGGTCTCAAGAAGGGCCTCAGGGCCGGCGTCGGCAGCGTGGGGAAGCTGCGGAAGGTCGTCTCCGAAAACTACTCCGAATACCTCCTCCGAACCGAAGACAAGAAGGGCGCGAGCCCGCCAGATGCTGGCCTGGGTATGGTCTTCAGGTACCCGGGCGACCCTAAGAAGCTCCGTGACAGGGCGAAGATGCGGCTCTGGGCCGAGTATCTGCGAGATAATGGACGCAACGTCACCTTGATCCGCCAACCAACGTTTCACAAGCTCATCCGTGTCGGCCTCCCCAACCGTTTGCGTGGCGAGATCTGGGAGCTTACCTCTGGATCTATCTATCTGCGGCTTGAGAATCCATCTCTGTACGCGGAGACTCTGGCAAAGTTCGAGGGCCAAGAGTCGCTCGCTATTGACGAGATCGAAAAGGACTTGAACCGAAGCTTGCCAGAGTACCCAGGATTCCAGAGCGATGAGGGTATCAGCCGGCTACGCCGAGTCCTGACTGCTTATAGTTGGATCAATCCCGATGTTGGCTACTGTCAGGCCATGAACATCGTCGTGGCGGCTCTCCTCATCTACATGTCTGAATCCCAGGCCTTCTTTTTACTCTCCGCTCTTTGCGATCGCCTCGTTCCGGGATACTACTCAACAACCATGTATGGGACCCTTTTAGACCAAAAGGTCTTTGAGTCCCTGGTGGAGAAGACCATGCCGATCCTCTGGGATCACCTCGTCAAGAGCGACGTCCAGCTCTCCGTGGTATCCCTCCCCTGGTTCCTTTCCCTCTACATTAACTCGATGCCCCTTGTCTTTGCTTTCCGGGTTCTGGACGTCTTTTTTGTCGAGGGTCCTAAGGTCCTGTTCCAGGTTGGACTGGCGATTTTGCGGATCAACGGCGAGGAGCTCCTCGACGCTGCTGACGACGGCAACTTCATTTCCGTCCTGAAGTCCTACTTCTCCCGTCTTGACGAGTCTGCCCACCCCAAGTCTGAGAACCCCAAGCTGCGAGCCGTGACGAGGTTCCAAGAGCTCATGGTTGTCGCGTTCAAGGAGTTTTCTGGAATCACCCACAGCAGCATCACCGAGCTGCGGCTCAAGAACAAGGACGCCGTTCTCAATAATATTGAAAACTTTGCTAAGAGGACTTCGATCCGCAACTTGGGTCCCGAGAGCAAACTTCTCAGCGCAGATGAGTTAGGGGCGTTGTACGACAGGTTCTACAACATTCTGTACGATCGACAGCAGCGAACTTTGATGATTCAGCAAGAAAAGCAGAGGAAGGCAAAGACAAGCCGGGGGAGGGCCTCAGATCTTTTCTCCGCGTCAGCTCAGAGCCAGGTGGAGAAGGGGCGTGTTGGTCTGGGACCAAGTACCAGCCTCATGGACTATGACGCCTTCCGAGAGTTCCTGGCATCCATGTCGAAATGGGCTATCTCAGACTCACCGAGCACGTCGAGACGAGATGGGGGCTCCGAATGGGAAAGGGGTCCCCGACATCAGAGTGCACGAAGGCCGGCAGAGATCATGTCCCCGTGGGGAGCTGGGCCCGAGCCTGCCGAGCACGAGTTTTTAGAGCGTTTGTTCAAGAAATGGGATGTAGACGGAAATGGGGCTCTCACCCTTCAAAATGTTGTGACCGGTCTGGCTAGGATAAGGGGCAAACGTGATATCATGGGCACTATCACATACTTCTTTGAACTCTATGACGATGATGGGGATGGCAAGGTTGACCGGGAGGGGATATTACGGATTTCTGAGACCCTTCTATTCCTCTCCCGGCGAGGCCTCGAAGGGACTCTGAGCCCAACTGGCTCTACTCTTACGTTGAACGGCGATGCCAATGTCCGCGAGACACAGGGAAGCCTGCCTCCTGGCGCATCAACTAATGAGCGGTTCCTGGGAAGTGTAAGCGCATTCATCCGCCGGTGCTTCGAATATGCCGACCCCGATCACCCGAATAATCAGGGGAAGGGAGTTTCCGAGGGCAAGGCCAACGATGAGGACGACAGCAATGCTTTTGCCATTGGCGATGATGACGATGAGGAGGAAGAGGAGGAGAATCTGCTAGACATGGATTCGCCATCGGCCACTCCGACCAAAGCCAAGCAGCCTGATGGCGTGAATCAGGGTGGGGATGAAAAGCAGTCACGACGAGTGTCCAAGGCCAAATCAGAGGCAGCCAACGCAGCACTGGACCCGGCTCATCCTCTGCATATAACACTCCCTACCTTTAGGATGGTTGTTCTGGCAGATGAGCTGCTAGAGCAATTCTTCGAGTCATCCTTCCCTACCTCTTTCCACGTGATTGATGGCATCCCAAGCTCAGTGGCAACAACAGCTCCGGGCTTAACCACCTTTTCCAGTCTCGGCTTCGGCTCCCGGGCGCCCGTTCCGATGCAAACCGGTCCCGCTGGTGCAGGCCGCGGCCTGCGTGGAGTCATGGATGGCATCATCACAGACGGGATGCGCGTGGCGACCGAGGTGCGCCGGCGCATGGACGAGGCGCAGAAGGAGCTGGAGAAGAACGCACTGCCGGGACAGAGGCCAGACGACGACGATGAAGATGACGAGGACCTCGGAGTGGCTATTGGGGTCAGAAAGGGGCCGGGCGGAAGCAGCAGCACGGAGGTCGACCGCCGATCTGTCAAGAGCTCGGATCGCGATCTCCTCAGTGGAGCGGATGCGGAAGCGGGAGCAGCAAAGGATCATGGGGATAGTCTGACGGCGGCCGAGAGTGGGACTAACAAAGCACTGCCGCCGAGGCCGTCGACGACGAGCGAACCGGGTGTGGTAGAGTTTGAAGGCTGAGGTGTGCGGAAGTGGACAGAGAGAACGGTGTACGTGTAGAGGGTTATCGTTGTTTTATGGTCTACAACTTTGGAGTCCGGGACCACTACAGGGAAAGATGTATCTGGGATAATTGGAATCACACGGCTCAGCAGTACCGCATGAAGCCGCGTTTCAATGGGATCATGACTATTCGTACGAATACTTGGGTACTTGCTTATTGGTCCCCCCCGCATTATTGGTACTAGTAAAACATGCATCCGCAGTACTACCTTCAGATAGGTAGTATCTAGCGTCAAGGTCAAGTTGGGTAGCCTCATTACATCATTAAGACACCATGTCGAGCGGCATCAGTACACGTCACCAACGCCCCCCATCATTCCTCCTCACAGACCCCTCAGAAACTTTGTTTACTTCCCCATTCCATCTAGACAGCGAGGCTACAGATTCAACATGTCTCGCGTGCTGATTGTAGGTGCGACCAGAGGACTGGGAGCAAGTCTCGCCAGGCAATACGCCTCGCGTCCCGACGTCACCGTGTACGGCACGACAAGGTCTGACTCCAATGGCGCACCCAAGGATTTCCCCGACAGCGTCAAGTGGCTCACGGGGATTGATCTCATGGACTCGGCCGTGGGGGACACACTGGTATCCCAGCTCCCGGACTCCAATAGCCCGCTGTCCGCAGCCGTAAGTACTATGAATACGAGGTTCCATGTCTACGGCTGCCGCATCCCGAGCTCATGACGGCGCAGATCGTCTCGGCTGGCTACTTCGCGACAGAGGACTTCACGGCCGACAGGGGCCCCGACTGGGGTGCCGAGCAGCGCATGTACACGACCAGCGCCATCGCACCCGTCTTCGTCGTCCACCGCCTCGCCCGGGCCGGGCTCCTGCAGCGCGGCGCAAAGGTGCTCCTTGTGTCGTCCGAGGCCGGGAGCATCACGCTCCGCCACGAGAGCGAGGGCGGCGGCAACTACGCGCACCACGCCAGCAAGGCGGCGCTCAACATGGCCGGACGCCTGCTCAGCCTGGACCTGAAGGGGAGTGGTGTCGTCGTGGGCATGGCCCACCCGGGCTTCATGCGGACCGAGATGACCAAGAATGTTGGGTTCGACAAGTACTGGGATGCGGGCGGCGGTAATGTGCTTCCCGTCTTGTGTAGAACTTTTGGGACTGCGCTGACTGGAGCTCTGTTTTTCTTTGACAGCGGTTACGCCAGACGAGGCGGCCAAGACGTTGGTTGAGTGGGTAGACAAGCTGGACATGTCCAAGACGGGCGAGTTCTGGGCCCCGAGAGGTCCCGGTGAGTGCCCTGATTAACTGGCCATGATGGGGTTATGCTAATGACGGACGGCCATGCCCAGGGGACATTGGCACAGCAGAGGCGGTGCTGGGGACAAATCTCTCCACGCCATTGAAGCTGCCGTGGTAGGCAACTTTCAAGACATGGGATCTAGGCGGCGGGCAGGCAGGCGCGGGCCCGAATACGGAGTGGAGCCCTGACCTCACTTGGGGAATTGGAATTGGGGAATTGGCCATATCGAGTGGCTAGAATGCACGAGGTCATTGGAATGCTGGCACTGCTGCTATTAAAAGTCAACTCGTATTGTGGGACGGCCCGTGCACGAATCGCGCCGAGAAGACGCGCCGCCAGATACGAGTACTACTATTCCCTACTAGTAGTAGCAAGTCGTGGTATTAGTATGCGTCGCCAAAGTCGAGACAGAATCTGGGCATCCATCTGGTGAGAAGCTTGGCTGCTGTGGAGATGCAGCGATAGTGACTTGGCGGTGAAGAAGCGAGGTTTTAGGGGTGCCGGGCCCTGGTGGTGGGCAGTGGACACCCCTTTACGGATACTATGGGCCCGTGGTCTTGAAGCCTTGCATATTGCTCTGCAGCATGGCACTCCATAACGTAAATGAGACCCTTGTGATCAAGGAAGGAGGGTTCACGGACACTCTCTTTCAACGTAATGCTATTTACTCCGCACTTTGGACTGCGATTCCAAATTATCGCTGCAGTATTTGATTTGTCCAGCCCGCCCGTTGCCTGTCAGATTCTCAATAGCATCATCCACTGAACTTGGTAGAACGTACGTATTGCCTACAGCTTCGGAGCGCGCTACGCTCGGGAGCCAGCAGCGCCGACGGGCTCATTAAGCCTTCGATGAGTTCGCAGTCGGCTACCCCACGTATGTCTTATCGATAGTGGTTTACCATGCATGCTCCAATCAGTATTATTGCCTATTATTGCCTAATACCTAATACTGCCTAATAATTGACATGCACTCGTAGGGTCCTGTAGGCATCAAATATCATCCAAGTTTGCGACAACCTGGCAGTCGGCTGGCAGACAGGAAGCGATTCTTTTCCTGCTGCCCCGCCACCGGACCACAACGCATTGCAGATCACAAGCCGAACAACCTGCTGTCCTCGTGCCAGTGACCGAGTGCCCGAGTGTGTCGCTGCCCCCGGCCACTCACCGACCCTTAAATCTCTACGTACGGAGTAGCACGAGTACTGAGTGCCAGAGTGGCATCCGTTCGGGATTTACGGCACTTGCTTCGCGCTCCCTCCGCACACGCGTCACTCCCATCGGCCGCCAGCCTGCCCGGTGCCAGACAGACTACCTACCAGTGGGCGTCCATGGGCCATGATCCACCAGTGGTCGATTGTGGTCCATGGTCCGTGCTAATCACAAGCATTTTATTAAACCTGGAGCTGCGGCGCTTCTGGCCGCCAGAGACGCCGGCGCCCAACGCCCCCTTTTTGGCGCGCACCAGTGCGGCAGTGCCACTGTGCCAGGCCCCTCCTCCCCCCCCCCTTCTGAACCCCAGCCCCAGTACTACACTGGGCAGTGGGCTGCTCATTGCCAAGCCCCGTTGGTGAAATGCGAATCCCTCTCCCCGACACCACTCCCCGACCCCAGCCAGCCCGTGGCCACCTCCTCTCGAGTTCCAGGTTAATGTTTGACTACTCATATTATCCTCTTTGACCACCTAAATTTTCGTGCCTCTCGGGAACCCAGCGACACCCTCGCCGCATCGCTTGATTAGGCTCGATTGCGACTCAGCACTCCAGTAGTACTTGCTACTTACCTACGGATTTCCCGGGCCCTTCTGGCATGACGCTAGGCCCTGGCTCTCGTCCCAGAGGAATTTAACTCGCCCGTCTCTTGCGACAATCGGCACCACAGCTTCCAACTCGCGGCAAACCACCACCTACCAACAACTCCCATCTCCCACCTCCCACTTCCCACCTCCCACCGTGGCAACCATTGTCTGTCAAATCCACCACGATGTCGGCCTCTGATGGGTTCCAGCGAGGTATGTGAAACACCCACGACTTCGATCCTCACACGTCTCCCCCCCACCCCCATGGCCATGATCCTAGGCCTCCTTACCTATGCACCACTCGTTGTACTTGCCCCCATCCCTCATGCCCCTCCCTAAGCGCTCGTCCATATTGCCGGGTCGGGAGGGATTCTTCCCAACCTGCCCGTCGAGGCAGAGGCCAGGGAGCTAGAGGCGCCCAGCCGTAAAGGGGGCAGTGACCTTGCGACCCTCGCTATCTTGAAAAGCAAAGAGCTAAAGACAGCCGGCATCATCGTCGATCCACTTTCTGTGCTGGCCCTACTGTGTCATGTCGACGAGATTGTCTCGTTTCACCCATGCCTATCCCTCCCAACCTGTCGTTTTCTCAGCGTCACAAACTGCACGCGCCCGCTCGCCACCTGCTGATCGCCTTCATACTAACTTGCAACAGACTCGCAGGCATCCGCCAGCCTGAGTATCAACCTCTCCTCCAATAACCCCTTCCGCAGAAGCGCTGCCTCTCCCGCCTCTCCCGCCTCCCCCTTCGATGACCCTCCGCCTCGCCCAGTCTCCCGGAACCCCTTCATCGACCAGCCACCTCCGCCCTTGAAGTCACCCGGGGCCATGTCCAACAACTCAGACACCAAGTCTCTCTCCGCTGAGGAGATCTTTGTATGCTCCCCGCTCCTAAACAACCCGAGCTTTGGGTCGCTGGTGACTGACTGGGCCATCCTTGTTGCAGAACTCCCTGACGCTGGACGATAAGAAGCCCGTTGAGACGACAATCGGTCTCCAGCTTCCAGCTTCTGTTACTGCGCGCAAAGGCGAGAACGTGCCCCCGACCGACCGCGACAAAGGGAAGCAACCGGTACGCCCTCAGGGCGAAGCTTTGAAGGGTCGTAGAATGCCGCCGCCGAGGAAGGGCCCATCACAGCGACGACCTCGGCGCAACTCGGACTCGTCTGTCCTCGATTTCGACTCGATGCCCCTCACAGAGGAGGAGAAGCGAATGATTGCCAGGCGTCGGGAGCGTGAGCGGCAGAAGCGAGAGACTCTTATCGATATCGATACTCCTGAAACATCTCGTGACAAGACAGACAAAGCAGACAAGTCTGACAAGACTGACAAGACGGAGAAACGCGAGAAGCGTCCGCCCCGCGAGGGCCGTGAAGGTCGTGAGGGGCGTGATGGCAAGCCAAGAAGCAAGTCTGGCCGGCCGAATCGGCGAGTGGACATTATCGATCAGCTAGATGCCACAGGCATCTATGGAACTGGACGTATGTTTTTGCCCTGGCGAATGAGATTCAGTTGGCGTACTGACCAAGACAAGTGTTCCACCATGACGGACCCTTCGATGCCCTCAACCCTCACCGGAACCGAAACACGAGTCGACGGGCACCCATGCAGGCTTTCCCCAAGGATTCGCTCAATAACTCCCTCGGCGGAGCTGGTCCCCTTAACAAGCAGGCTGATCACTCCACGTTCCTGGGGCAAGGTAACGACGAGGCATTCCGGGACTATTCCTACGGCACTTCCAAGGCCGCCAAGGCCGATGGCAATGTCTTTGACCCCGTAGCGCGGGGCGATATAATCCACGGCGACCAGAGCGTTGGCCTGGGGACATCCACCTTCCTGGAAGGCACACCTGCAGCTCGGACTGCCATCCAACGCACTCGCCAAGAGCAAGAACAAGACATGGCGGATGGTGGACTGCAGCGCAAAAAGTCCCTGGCTCAGAGGATCCGGCACATGAACAAGGGTCCCAGAGATTATCCTGGTCGGACCTCAACGCCCGATGCCTACAGTAGCAAGGACGTCACTAGCGCTGGCTCGGCAGAGGGCAATCCGTTCTTCGCCGAGTACGGCAAGGGTGAGGAGGGGTTCACAGTACGGGCTCGGGACGGCGCTATGTCCCCGAACAGCCCGCCGCGGCGCCGCGGCTCCAGCTCCGGTGGGGCCCTGGAGCGACGTGCAACTGCGGACGGTTCTTTGCCGTCCGACGAGCCTGCCAAGCCTAGCGGCTTCTTGGGCCGGATGAAGAGCTTGAAGGGCGGCCCCCGGAGACCATCTAAAACCCTCGATCCGACCCCAGCTAGCCCCCCTTCGAACCCTGGAACTGGGACTGCGATGTAGTTGAAGCAAACCGCTATGGCGTGGAATGAAACTGGGCTGTGACACCCTGTTTTGAGAGCTCTTGCAACAACGACAATAACAGCAAACTGAAGTGGGGGGGGAAGCCGGGGTCCAGTCCTGAGTGCTTGCTCGACATGAGTTCGCGGGGGTGAGGAGCAGTTGGGGCCGGCGAGAAACCTCAGCAGAAGCATATTGCTCCATAAATTAGACTTGGCGTTTTGGGATGTGCAGCGAGACAGAGGAGATGCCCATGGGGGAGGACAAGGTGCGGGTACACGCTCGGTTTCCCTGCTGCATGGGACTAGAGAATATCAACAGAAGACAATGTTCTCGGCTTGAGGAGAGGAGGCGATAGCGCTCCCATAGTGACCGAGTGAGACTGTGAGCCCCAATGTTAGCAAACACGCTTGTTGTCTGAGGCCTGGAACCGTTTTGGAGGGAGAGCATTTGCGTTGGGAGTGTAGAAAGTGTCACTTGCACTGTTTATACTTTATTATACCTGTAGGCAGATTGGTAGGAGAGTCGTGAAGTCAATACCTTGGTTGGATCGTGCCAGCCGCTGTGAAGTCTACGCGTAGTGCTGGGTGTCTTAGTGCTGCTCGCCTTAGTCATACATCATCCATACACGTACCTACTCGTACAACCTCTCTCTCTCGTCGTGATGGAAGGTAAACCTTGACTCGACGCCTCAACTCGACACATACACGGTCCCATGGCAATGATCATCAAGCCATCATGGAGCTATCAATTCCATCGTATCTGACGGGTTGATCTCAATGGAGGACGAGAAACGGTTGAGTCAGCCAGCCGTTAACCCAGCTCTCATTCTCATTACTGCCACTTTTCACTCTCATTTTCACCCTCATCACCTATCCCTCTCATGGCCGACCCGCTACCTCGGGGGTCTCAGGCGAGCGAGTCCCATTTCACACTAGAGCCCATTCCGGCGACCGTTGTTGCTGAAAATGAAACACGACGGCGAGATGGGAACCGGCAGCTCGGGCACTGCCGGAGTGGGTGCGCCGAGATCGACGACTACGTCCTCCTTGGGGGGTTGGAGCGTGGGAGTGTCGTGGGTGTGAGCGCTGAGAAGGAAGAGTTTGGCGTCACGGTGAGTTCTCTTATCTACCTATCATGAGGCGCAGCAAAACTGGTACTGACCAGCTATGTCGTTCTCCTAGTTGGCAGTGCAGTTCCTGGCCCAAGGGCTGCGCGACGGCGTGGTCAAGACGGCGCTCGTCATCACGCCTCGTCCGGCAGGCGAGCTGCTCAAGGCGCTGAGGGACGGGATCCGCGCTTCCATAGAAGGGCCACCCTCTGACGCGCAAGTTAAGCAGCATCTTGACAAGGTGATGCTGTCGTGCGTCTTCGACATGGACGGCGTGTGGGAGGTCCTCGCCGACCTCGATCGTCCGCCCGCTCCGCCATCACCACCGGCCCTCGAGATTCAGGACAGCCAAGATGAGGATGATGATGCCTCGCCGCCTCCGCAGCAACAGCCTCAGGAGCAGAGCAAGACCTCACCGGACATCATCATCATCACACATGTCTCTTCCCTCCTCACCAGCCTCTTCACCCACCGCTCCTCCTCCGCCGCCCACTCCGCCCTCCAGCTCGTCTCCTCTCACCTCCGGCACCTCTCGCGCACGCTTCCCTCCCACCCCCTCGTCCTGCTCCTCAACAGCACCACCTCCACCACATCCCCTTCCAACCCGGCCAGCAACACCACCAACAGCGGCAGCGGCAGCGGCAGCGGCAGCAGACCCCTCGACCCGATTCTCCGCTCCGTCTTCAACCCGCCGGCCATTCCGGGCTACCCCGGCGCCGCGCTATCGCGGAGGAACAAGCCTACCTTTGGGCTCGTCTTCACGCAGATGCTAGATATGCATCTACTCTGCACGAGGATCCCTCGATCGGCTACGGACGCGAATCAGATTTTCGCGCCCCAGGGGCAAGGGCAGGGGCAGGGGCAGGGGGAGTATGTTACGGTGGTGGAGGTGCTGTTGGATGAGATGGGTGTATGGGAGCAAAAGCAGAAGAGGGGAGTCAGGGGAAGCAGGGAGCAGAGATGGGGCGCGGTGGAGGTGAAGGATAGGAGGGTCGTGGATGCGTTTGCCAATGGGGATAAGGGGAAGAAGGAGTACGGGGAGGTTAGGCCTACTGCAGGATTTGGAGGACCTCGAGTGTGAGGCGATATACATATGACATGGGTGATGATATCTCTCAATAACTGCATACAATTATATGTAAACAACCGCCCGAGTAGTATCCACGACACGAGGCCACGATGCCATGTAACTCAGAATACCTCGTCATATCAACGCTCGGCCCCGGATTACAGGATCCAACTTTCCGCTCTCATCTGTCCAACGCTCTGCCTCGTTCTTGCGCAAAGGAGATAAGGAAAAAGAAAAAAAAAGCAAACCACGCTGGGCTGGAAAACGCCCCAGACGTCTTGTCGTCTCATACACGCCCATTATGACTCGGACACTTCGTAAGAGGGAAAGAAAAGGTAATGGGAAATTGCCCCCTCGTCTTGGAAATCTGAACAAAGCTTGCATCCGTATCCGCAGATGTCACCTCCGGAAATGGGGACGTTTGTGGCGCAAAAACACTTGGGTGTGGAACACGACTGCATGCCATCGGGTCTTCCAACGCGACCGTTTCGGTTGCTAGACGGCACGCTGGCCTCCCGCACCGGGCGGCGCTCCCTATCGTAGTTTCGGGCCTCCGCTGGCCGGAGGCGATTGTGCCCCGGTCGTGTCGGATCGCTGGTTGGTCGTGTTCTTCCAGAAATCAAGAGCCTCGACCACGTCCTCTCCCCGCTCATCTTCGTACGCGAATAGAATCTGCGGTCTAGTTAGCATCGGAAACGGGGGGTCGAGTCGTGCCATCTCATCAAGGGCACTCACCTCATGGGTACTGCTATGGAGCATGCGGATATTCTTGTGCGGCACAATATGGACCGCACCATTCTCGATATTGCGCAGCTCGATAAAGTTTGGCTCAAAGGCAATAATCCAGGGGTAGCTCAGCGCAAAGTTGATCGGAGTGCCCTCCCAGTCAAGCCGCCATTCTGGCCGGGCCCGCCAGCCGTTGCGGTTGACAAAGAAGGAGAACTCGGAGTAGTTGAGCAAGAATTCGCCCTCAAGTCGTTCAATGTGGATGGGCTTGACGCCTTCCTTGCGGGCGACAAAGTCGAGCGACGTATCCGCCTGGTCTAGTAGCGACTGTGTCTCGAGCGTCTCGAGCGACACAACCTCGAATCCCCTCGCGCAAGCAACGCAAAGCTTGGACTTGAGGAAATGCACCGACGTCGACTCGGTGGGGATGTAGAACTCCTTGAACGGCCTGAGCTCGTCCTGCCCGCCAGCCATGAACTTGCCAAGACCCTTCTGCTTCTTCGCCTTGGTCATAGCATCATTGGGCTCGAACACCTTAATTGTCGTCGACAAAGCCGAGGACTTAACGCAGCAGACAAGGTGTCGGCCTAGGCAAATGCCGGTCTTGAAGAAGCTGCAGTGATTCTGAATCTTCTTCGGCCGCTTAGAGAGGGCTGGCTCGTCGGGGTTCAGCGCCGACAGCGAATAGGAGAGCAAAGTCTTGTTGGACAGGACCAGCAGGAGTTGATATTCCTCCAAGATGTCGATCTGGGTGACGCTGGTAGTCTCCAGGACTCTCCTAGGAACTTGGTTTGTGTTCTTGCGGTCAGCCACGTAGATGCCGTTGTCCGTGCCAAACAGGAGTTTGCGGCCGCCATCTGCGAATGTGTTAGTGAGGCCCAAAGTCCGCGGGACAAGACCGAGCATTGCTTACCGAAAGGTGTCACGCAGTTGATGTGATTTGTGCCGACAAAGAAGTTGCTGGAGATGACAGTGGTGTTGAAGAAGTCTGCCCGAGCACGGAGACGCTGCTGTGCGCTATCGATATACTCGAGCCACTTTTTTCGTGCTGCCTGGTTGGAGGCATAGACTGTCAACTCGTATCCTGCCTTGCCCAGATGGCGGAAGGTAATTGGCCATCCATCTCCCCTCTTGTTGTCGGGGTTTGCAGCCCTGATTGAGGGTATCAAGCTTGATGATGCGCGCTTGACTCCCTGCTGGGGGATAACCTCGTCCATTTCACGGATGGAAAGGAGTTCAAGCGGAATCGGCCTCCTGTAAGCCTTGACTTCCTCATTCTTGCCGTTCTGCTTGATCCGAACTAGGAGCACAGCATGGTCAAAGAGGAAGGCCGTGATTTCTGAGGGATCGGTAGGCGACTTCTTGAATTGGCTCTTGAAGACCATTTCGCGCCCTTCCTCGGTTAGCCGCAGATCAACTCTTTCATTAGGCCTGAATCGAAGCTGCTCTTGCAGCTTGCGAAGATTGAACCGGTTCTCTGCCTTTCCTGACTCGGCGTTGACCCTGCTAAGGAGATCCCTGATCATGTTTAGAACTTTGGGAATGTCTTCCTTGTCAGGGTTACCGTCTTCGGTGTACTTTAGAACGTTCTCGAGCAGTAGAGGGTAACGAGCCAGTCGCGTGGTCGGTTTGGTGAGGTAACCATTCAACTCAAGCTTCCGAGACTCCTTGCGGCGTTCAATCTCGTCCACAAACTTGGAGAAGTATGGGTTTGTCGAGCGCTCATTCTCAAACTCATACTTTCCTTCCAGCTGCCTGCTACCGTAAAAGATGAAAGGCTCGAAATGGGGAACAAAATCGAGGAACTTGTCACCGATGTTGTACACCACTGGCTCCTTCTGCTGTCGAGCGGTCAGGGCATTCGCAAAACGGGAGCTGACCGCATGTATGCTAGGATGATCGATGATGTTGCTGAAGATATTTTTGACCACCTTCTCTCGGCGCTGTGGTGGGATGGGAGATGCCTTGGTACGCAAGGGCCCAATCCAAAAGTCGCGGAGGTATTCCAAATCCTTGACGAAGTCTCGCTCGGTGTAGCATATCTCAGAAATAACTTCCTGCCTCTTCTGCTCTTTTTCCGAAACCTTCTCCGCAATCTCCTTGGGTACCGAATTGATCCAGAGCTTCTGCTCATCAGTCTTATCAGCCTCATCGTCGTTGATATTGGCAGACTCGGGCTTGCGCAAGCCGGGGTTGATCTTGAGATTGAGCCGGGAGACCTGCTCCAGCCGGCGGGGGCACGCGATGGAATAGCAGAGTTGATCCCGCGTGCAAGTGGGAGAGTAGCATTCGGATAGGAGAACAAAGACACCGTTGACGGTCGGCTTGTCATCTGTCTGCTCCTCCATCACATTCTCCCTGAATTGGTACATTTCAGATTGCGAGTCTCTCAGGCGATGCTCGTATGTCACATCGTGAAAGAACTTTTGTGCATCCAGAGAGCGACCCAGAAGCAGGGCGAGGTTGCGGTCGGTGGTCCTAATGATGTAGGAGAGCACATCCACGGCTTCGGATCCACTGAAGGCATTCTTGTACGTCAGTTCGTTCTTGGTCCGCTCACCAGTAATTATCTTTCGACGGAAGCATTCAGCCACCTTGGAGAGCATGGCCGGGTAGACAAGAGGAGGTCGAATCTTGGTAGCTGTGGGTGGGCGTTCACTCTCAATCGACTTGCTTCTAGATTGTCGAGAAGCAACGACCGTGCCAGCGTCAGATTCTGAGGCCGTGATTGTCGGCGCAATGGTAGAGGCCATCGACATTGACCTAGCATGGTCGGCACCTGCAGTAGAAGACGCCATGCTCATAGTTCTAGTCTGCGCACCGGGCGCCTGCGGATATCCACCGTTAGGTGTAGCATACCCATTCGAGGCGGGCAGCTCTGCAGGTGCACGCCTGTTGGGAATAACCCGACCGCTCATCGTCTGGTGGGGGTCCCGATCCTGAGGATGATAGGATCCTGTCATGGACATAGAGCGGTCCTCGTGACGCTCTGGGACGACTCTTCCCTGGGCAGTCGTTCTGGATTGCGTCTGATGAGAGTAGGGGGCATGCCGGAAATGGTTTGCGGGTGGCTGCTGATACGAGCTCGGGGGCGGGTTGTACATTTGTGGCCGGGAAGAGGAAACCATGGACTGCGACCGGTAGGGGTCGTTGTTCATCGCCTGGCTCTGGCCGCCTCCCTGGTAAGGTCTCTGAGGAGGATACCTCGCCCCTGCCGCCTGAGCAGGTGGCCCGCGTTGATCCATCCGCGGCGGCGGCGGCCCTTGGGGTCCAGGATAGGGACGTCTCAGTTGCTGCTGCTGATGCTGCTGCTGCTGCTGCTGCTGCTGATAGTGCGAGTATTGCGGCTGTGAAGATCCCTGGTATCCCCCAGACGGCGCTCGTTGGCTTTGGTAGTAGCCATTGGGCACGCTGCTCGAGTCCATAGTTCGAGTGCGGTGGCCGCCTGTCTGATCGTGGTCGCCATAGTACCCCGGGTACGGCCGCTGTGGCGGTGGGCGCTGCATTCCCTGGCCATGGGAGGACATAGTCTGGGTCCGACCTTGATCTGGCACCGGGCCCATTGAGGACGATGTCATGGTCTGGGTTCTGCCTGGGGGCGGAGCGGCACCGAAAATGTTGGAAAAGGCAGCATCTCGCTGGGAGTTACCGGAGTCGGGATAGCCGCCTCGTGGGCGCTGGGGGGCTGCTCGGGGATCATAATGGTAGTCCGCCATCTTCGAGGGCTGCAGGTAGCGAAAAGCCTCTTGTTAGGCGGCGCCGACCCAGTAAAGGGAGGGGAGGGGAAGCGCAAATGGGCGTGGCAGCACGCACTGCAGCGAAGCCTCAGAGGCCGCTCTCGACCTCAGGGCACAAAATGGCCCGTCGCAGGATGAAGCGTCGACGTCGACGGAAGTGCCGCCGTCGGTCGACGCGGAGAGGATGAGGGATGTCTTGGGTGCGGTGTCTCGTGATACGTCCGTCCCTTGGCTCTGGACTGCTTGAGCCGCACGGCCCTGCCCTGCCCTGCCTTGACGGGTGGCAGAAGGACTAATAAGGCGCTCTTTCGCTCAGGAGAAGCCGTTTCGGGGTGTTTGACGGGGTCGATCGTCGAGGCGAGGAGGCGGGTTGTCGAGATTCTTTGCCTCACAGCCACTGTCCGAGGATAGAGGAACGTGCGTCGCAGAGATGAGGCATCAGAAACCAGAAGCGGGCTAATGAGCAAGCCGATGGATTGGCTATCGCAGGCGGTCGTCGACGGCTCGAGGGGTTGAGGGATGGAGTGATGCTAGAGAGCGACGCACCACCGGACAGGCAGTATTGTAACTTCTCTACCTGAGACTTGTCACTGCTCGGGGATAGGTTGGCAAATGGGTGGTGCCAGGTGGGTTGGCGGTCTTAGTGACGGGCCTGGAGTAGTGACACTTAGTGCCGCAGGTAGGGAGACGCCGGGGTCAGTGGCTACGGGGCTGGCAGAAGGCGCTGGAGGTACTTCAAGCCGTCGGTGCTGGTGGGAGTACTTATCTTTGCCCGCCCCAGCTTGAACCAGCCGTCAGACTTTGGGTGCAAATAAAATCGGATTGTTCTTTATGACTGGCGGGTATTTAAGACGGAACAGCCATTTGGCTTTTTACCGGCCAAGCGCAGAAAGCTGCTTGGTTCCCTGATGATGCTGCTGAGCAAGCTGTCGTATGCGCAAGGTACATGTGCCAAAGTAGGAACGTTTCACCAGACGGATGCATTGCCCACGCCGCATTGGCGGATAAGATGCGGATACTCCGTATTCGTACCTTGGTAGGTACTTGCTGGGAGCTCAGGAGTGGTCCGACCCGCGTCAAGAGACCATGTTCGCCTGAGGGTTCGGCTTCAAATTTCCCAGAGTGAACAGCTATGCATTCCATAACATACTGGTAGCAGTAGCCATCTGCGGCGGGAATAACGTTGATTTTGGCCGTAGCACGTTGACGGTACCTCCGGCAAGCTAGCCGTTGAGGCCAACTCCCCTGGCGCACCTGGCGTATTACGAGTACCGTTGGGCTTGGGCACAGGAGGCCAATCAACTTGAAGTGTGGCGTCCAAAGTCACGTGCAGCCCAAGTAGCTCCCCATGGCCCATGATTGGCCACGACACACGGTCAGATGCTCGAGGCAACAAGCTCCCGACCAGACAGCCTGGGCAGAACAGACACCTTCGAGCTGCGACGTCTACCAACGCCAGCTCCCTTGCAACGCCATACCTCCGTCTCGCCTCATTAGATCCGCCCCCCAAGTCTGCCGCCAAGATGGACGAGTCCGAGTACGCGCCCAAATTCGCGCCCTTTATTGGGATGGTGAGTCTGCCACAGCCCGATGCCGTCATCTTCTCCAGGGGCTTCCATTGCTAACGATACGCCGCGATAGGCTGGTATTGCATCGGCCATGGTCTTCGGATGTATGACTTCCCCTACCAGAAGCCTCTAGATGTCCCACCCTCTTGATCCTGGTGGTCATACTGAACGATTTGTCTACAGGTATCGGCGCTGCGTATGGCACGGCCAAGTCGGGAATTGGCATCGCCGGTGTGGGAACATTCCGGCCAGAGCTGATCATGAAGGTATATCGAAGCGAGCTTTGACACGTACAGACATCGTCTTTTGCTGACCACTTTTGCAGTGCCTCATCCCCGTCATTATGTCCGGTATTCTTGCGGTCTACTCGCTCGTCATCTCCGTCCTCATCGCCGAAGACCTGGCTCCTCCCTCGCAGCAGAGCTATAACCTCTTCACGTGCGTCGAATCCTTGACAGAGGCCGTATAAGAGCTAACATTTACAGTGGTTTTATGCACCTTGCCTGCGGCCTGGCTGTTGGACTGACGGGCCTCGCTGCCGGCTACTGCATTGGCATTGTTGGCGATTCCGGCGTCCGGGCATACATGGAGCAGTCCCGCATCTTTGTCGGCATGGTTCTCATTCTTATTTTCGGAGAAGTCCTGGGTCTTTACGGGTATGTACTCTCTATGCGTGCATTCTAGACCAAACTGACACTCGTCCAGCCTCATTGTCGCCCTCATCCTCAACACGAAGAGCAAGGGTTGATCGCCGTGCGGTTATGCGACCCCTCCCAACGACACATCCAACAGGATGTCCCAACAAACTTTCTTGGTGCACAGGATAGCCACCGAGGTACAAAGCAATGTCTTGATAAGAGCATAGGGCATGGCGTTACGGAACCGTGTACATTTAACCTGGCAGGTAGAGAAGAGGCAGAGACTTTTGCGGTCCATAAGCCTGAATACGAAAACCATGTTGTCGAGACGATCGCGGTCACTCAAATCATTCACCTAGAGCGCCTTCAAGTCATTGTTGAATTCCTAACGACTAATCACAAAGGTACCCGGCCATGACAATCATCAAAAGGCAGGCGAGTGGTAGAGCTGGACGACACCTGTGTCGCCAGTCTGCAAAAAGGAAGACGCCAATAACGACTACCCAGAAGAACAGAACCCGTTGAACCACTCTAGACGTGAACGCCGACAAATGCGACATGACACGTACATATGCATGACATAAGGAAAAAGAGGGTCATTACTACGATAAAGAAGCAAGGCAAGACGGCGCAGCGTCGGTCAGATGCGACCTCCCATGCGTCGCGTCCACTTTCCGCGACGACTATTTTCAACTTCGCGCCGGAATCTAGAGAAGCTCCTCTCGCGCTCCTCCCAGTTCTTCATCTGCTCTGTCGAAACGTTAGCATCTACACTAGTGAAAATAAGGGGAGGAAACCAACCTAGCATCCAGTCCCACTGCTTGTCCTCTCGGACAAGAATATCATCACCCCTCTCGCGCGCCAGCCGCTCGCGCTTGGCCTCCTCGGCAGCCCTCTCGCCGACTAGATATGGGTCCTCAAGTGGTCTCAGGACGTGTTCTTCAGTCTGGTTCGAAGTGCTCTGGTAGCGTTGTGTCGTGAGGTTGCTGCTGCTGCTACTGCCGCTGCTGCTACCGCTGCTGCTGCTACTGCCGCTGCTGCTACCGCTGCTGCTGCTGCCGCCCGCGCCGCTGCGGGCGCTCTCCATCCCGGCGTTGACGCGGCGCTCGATGACGCTGTGGAGCTGGCGGGCGGCGGGAGCGTTGCGCGTCGACCATGTCGGGATGCGGAAGTTGTGCAGGCTCGGGACGCTGAGCGGGGGCGCGGCAGGGATCGGCGGAAGGCCGATGGTCTGCGGCTGGGAGGCGGACCGGTTCCGGGACTGACCCTGGTCCATGTTGTTGCTGGAGGCAGCGCTGGAGGCGTTTCTGTTCTCCCGAGGGGCGTACGGGGGAAGACTTTCTTGGTAGGATGGGTTGGAGTGGTATGAAGGCGCGTCCGAGACTGACGAACCGGTTAGGCTAATACACTCCGTATAAAGAAATGGCGGAGATACCGAACGTGTATCCTTGGTCAGTACTTACCATAGGAGGGCGCAGCCGAGCGAATCGACGTCGTGTCGAAGTCCTCGGCGCTGTAGCGCGGCGCCACGAGGGAGGCCGCCATGATATGTGCAAGAGGAGAGAGAGCAGGCTGATAAGAAGATAGAGAAGAGATCCAGATTCGGTACCAACCGCCCACTTGTTCTTCTTCAAAAGCAAGGCCTGGTCTTGGAGTGGAAGAGAGCAAGAGTGAGGAAACGAGAAGAGAAGACGTTCAACGAGGTGCGGACTTCAGTTCCTGGTTGGGCGGAGCCGGCCTCGGGCCAGAGGTACGGACGTATCCGTATATCAGAGACTCAGATTGGGTCCAGGCGCCTTGGGCTTGGTGAGGCATGGCAAGCGAGGAGGGGTCGGGGAGGTCGGAAACATGTGCACAGCTCACAGCTGGGGCAGCCCAGAGGCGCAGGGGCGGAGACAAGCTGCAGGAGATCCATAATCCACAGCAGCCCCAAGAGGTACTCTGTGCAAAGAAGGTCCAGCAAAGGCAGGCAGGCAGGCAGGCAGGGACTTGTGAATTGCAGAGTGCAGCCAGCCTTCTGCTAGGCGGCTGGTCCCCTCCAGGGCCATTAATGGCCATCAATCATGGCTGCATGGACATGAAGTGTGGCGCTGAGGGGGGCACACCACCTCTCCTGCCAGCGGAGGGGTCCATTGCTATCCAGGCCCGGGAACGACAAGGGACAGGTGAGACCAGGCGACCAGTCCGCAGGATGGTGTGGAGCAGGCGGTCTTGTGCCAGTGCTCCGCGCGACCCAATACGGAACAATGAGCACAAGAAGACGTCGAAGACGTCCCAGTATCACTAGGCAAAGTTTCTCTAAATGGGATAACCCACCGGATGAGCTAGGGTTGATTCACGGATGATAGGGATACCTGTAACCTACCTAATCATGGCACCAACAAGCTTCTAAAATGGCGGGGTCGCTGTAAGTGACACGCACTGGCTGGCGGGGGGGATAGACTCACAGGGACCCGTCATCGAGGCATCTTCGACGTCAGCAATGGAGCTCAGTTGCAAAGGCCTGGAAAAAGAAGTTCCACCAGCACGGCATGATGAATCCGGTTTATTGCCCCCTTGGCAAGCGGGTGGAACTCGATGATGCGCTTGTCGCTTGGTGATGAACCGAAAGCCGTCGAGTGGCTGTGCACAATTAGGTGGTTGCCTCTCTCTCTTGCTCCCTTTGGGGAAACCCCCCTCCTTTTAGTTGGATACAAGCTAGCATACTGTCTCCGGGGTGCGCATCCCCATTCGCCCACCTGCAATCTGTCGCCGCATCATGAGTTCGAGATGTTCGAGATCGGCGAATATAGCCCGGCCGTGATGCGGAATGACGAGCACCGGCTTTATTCGGATTTCGTGCATCGATCTAGGGGCCCTCAGCCGTCATGGTACCTGTCGACCGGTCAAGGCACAATCGAGGGGGAATCCTGTGTGCGAGGAGACCAATGCAGGGTCCATCGCCAATGCAGCCGCCAACGACGTGGCCCGACCTGAGTCTCCTGACCGTGCCTAGAGCATATAATTCGTATTATTAGACACGTATGGCCGAGGCGCTTCTTGATGGGAGCCTTGGCTAGGAACTTCCTCCCTCGTTGTCTCTGTCTGCTTAGGTAGGCAAGGCCTCCACAGGTACGGATAGTAGTATGGAGCACATGATGCACGTGCGGATGTTTTACCTGGTTCCGTATGTACTAGTTTTAGAATTACCATTGTCCTCCTCCATATCCTCAAAATACCTCCACACGCTGCAGTATACTTCAATTTTAGTAATTTTATGTTTGGGAGCATGCCGTTGTTGCTGCCGTCAAACCGTCAAGCCATCACCTTGCCTTGCAGTTGCTCTTCTTGCGAGGCAGTCAATGCCCCACTTTTGGTAAAGTGCTTCCGTCGCGTTCACAGACGCGACTTGCCATGGCCCCTCCCAGCTTCCAGCAACAAACCACATCCCCAGCGCCGGCGTCCTGAGCGAAGCTCTCATTCGCATCTTCAGATCTGAACTTGTTCTTCTTGTCAGCATAATTAGATTAGACGGCCTACTGGCCTTCCCACCATGCCCACCCGCGTCGAGGACGACTCCGACGCGGACCATCTCTCGACATCTGCCTCTCCGTCACCTTCTCAGTCACCCTCTCGCGCCTCAGGGGCGCGCAGCAATCTTGTCGTGAGGGAGGCGCAAGGATCCCGTCAAGTTTCGGGTTCAAAGCGGAAACGCGCCGACACGGGAACCGAGGAGTCTTCCACCAACAGGAGACGAACCATCGAACCCGAGACGTTGAGCGAGGATAGAGAGGATGAAGATAATGAAGAAGATGGCGATCAGGGGGAGGACAGCGACGACGTGTACGACCCCGACCAGCCGGTTGAGGAGCGGCGCAGAGTGCAAAGAGGCCTCCGCAACCTATTGCAGGATTTGACAGAGAACTCTGAGGAGTACCTGCAAAGTGGCTCCCGCGGCCTCAACGAAACTATCCAGAAGGCGAATGCCTTCCTCAAGAAGGTTAAGCGCCCCGGTGAGGCCGCCAGCGACTCAAGACTTCTCGTCAGCACAACCGATCTGTCATACCGGAAAACCCTGCGGCTGACGCAGGGCAGCCTTTCTCAAGGCGTTGATGTCGACGAGTTTGTGTCCAAGTGCATCACGTACATGCGACAGGGCAGGGGGATTGAGGACGACAATGCCCCTGAGCTTTCCAGTACGCAGCGCCACCGGAGAATGTCCCGCCCACGCGACAACGACGAGGACGACGAGGAGGCCGGCGATGAGGGAGACATGATGAACTGGGCGCATCTGGGACGGTTTGCCGCGCTACCATACACGCATCGACCAGCCTTGCCCGGATTCCTCCTAGGACCGCTCTCAGTGGAAAAGAAGGCACGCAAGATCACGAAGCGCAGCGCCCCGTTCCGGCCAAATAACTTGACCGAGACACGGCCAGAGGTGCTCGATGCCACCGACTTTGCCACCTCGGAAAATGAACTTGCGGCCATCTGTGGCAAAATCTTACAACAGCTTCAGAAGGTTCAGGCCGACGTACAGGAGACAGTCGCGGAGCTTATCGATGATGACATGGACGATGCGAAGAAGACTGAGGTCATGCATCAGCACGGTCTGCGCAGCACCGGCGGCATTGATCTCATAAGATTCGTGGTCAATCCAAGGTCATTTGGTCAAACTGTCGAAAATATGTTCTACCTCAGCTTCCTCATCCGCGACGGCAGAATCGAAGTCGACTTTGACGATGATGACCTCCCAGCCATCTGTACGTCCCTCCCACTCCTAATTGCCCACGCGTCTTTAACATCTGTTCAAGCCCCGGTAGATAGAGATGTGGAGGATGAGGGCCGTGTCCGCGGTGGGTACAAGTACCAGGCCATCTTATCCATGGATATGGAGATATGGCAAGACATTGTTGACACTCTCGGCATCGCGGAGCCGATGATTGAGCACAGGAGAGAGACGGCACATCGGGGTCCAGGGGCGAGAGGGTGGTACAGCTAAACTACGCTTCGCCGCCTACAACTTGTTGACACGATGCTCTAAGGGGGAACAAACCCTGTTGCTGATGATCTACATCATGTCATAATACATACCCATTTGAACTGCCACCCGCCGCTGCCCTTCTCTCAGGAGATACCAGCTCTTTGTTCCCAAAATCACAGCCTTGTGCACTGATCGAACCCGCTTGTGGTCACTTCGCAGAGGACAAAGAATCGAGGCCCTCCCCCTTGCGCACTTGCACCGAGCACGCGCCACCACCAGGCCTTGCCCTCTGGCTAAACATAACCCTCGGTTTCCAAATTTGGACCGAGATGATGCCAATATGGGAAGCTGTCCGTGCTATCAATTAGTGCCCCCTCAATACCCATTCGCAAGGGTAGCTCGAGATTTAGCCCAGGAGGGCGGGCGATTGAAATGCTTCGAAATACCCCTTGGTTCGTCCCAATGACCAGCGCCCCTTCCCCTTTCTCTCATTGTACCGCACCTCACAGGGTGGGAATGGTCATTTGAGATTCTAAATTTCTGTGAGAAACAAAGTAGCATTCGAAGGCTGACCGCCTACACCCGACAAACCCTTGCGGACTCGAGTCCCCAATCCTTTGACCGATCACTCCACACCGCCTCACTGGTTTGTCGACAACATGAGGGGGGTAAAAATCAAGAAGAGGCCTGTGAATCGTGGGAAGAGCATGGGGAAGAGAAGCAGCCAAAAGTCGACTCTCAACGTCCCCTCGGTACCGGGCGACACGGACTGCGAGCCGGGCCCTAGTCTCGGCTCGATAGGGAGCTCCAGGGGTAGGGAGGACAGGAGTAAGCCTGCGATGTTTAGAAGCAGTGTCAATCTCAGCTCGTCGCGGCAAGATCTCTCGATGCGTACCAATCTGGAATCCAAGTCGGTGCCTATGAGTTACGGTTCGGATGACAGTAGGGCCAGAGCAGGGACGACAGAAGCCGATCCGGATAGGCTGGCCGTCGAGTGGCTCCAGGACAGAGCCGGCGAGAGGTTCGAGACGTCGCACCAGGTGTTCTCCCGATTCAAGAAGGAACAGAACCAGCGCAACGAGCGTGAAAAGACACTATGCGCCAAAGTCAAAAGCCTGTTCGCTGTCTTGGAGGGACTGGGTGGCCTGACTGCAGACCTGCGCGCACAAGCTTCCGAAGCCACGGACTACCTCATCGCCGGGGTCAAGGAACTCTCAGACGACGCGATGAGGTCGCAGGTGGGCGAGATCATGCGAGGCAGACAGATGCTAGTTGCGGTTGCCAAAATCCGTGCGAACAGCGCCATCGACGCATCCAGATTGAGGAGGGGATCCCCGCCCCCAACTACTACATTACTGGGTACCGATCTTGACAGGAACGAGGATAGCGATGAGAAAGACAATAGCAGAACAGGGAAGAAGGGAATTAGCAGCAGAGGTATTGCCAGCAGACTCGGCAATAGCGACGATAGCTCTGCAGATAGCGACAGCTTTCAAGCCGTGAGGGCTTCATTCGGTGACGAGATTTCTACGGCTGCTAGCGCCCTAGCATACGAGGTGGCGGAGGATAGCCCCAGCTCTGATGAGTACAGTGAAGATGGAGACGACGGGGAGGGCCTGTATGATCCGGAAGATCAAGATGACGACGATGACCGGGACGAGGTAGACCTAGAACAAGATGCCAGAAGCGGTGGCTCTAAGAGGGTCCGATGGGGCAGACAAGATGACTATTCGGACGATGAACGGCGTGGACCTGCCCCTTGGGCATACCAAGATCATACCCCTAAGGGCAAAGATGTGGCCACTGGTAGCGACGAGGAAGAAGACGACGGTCTCAAGGAATACGCCGATAGCAGTAGAGACAAGCTCGCCGACATGCTAGCACAGCGCGAGAGGTTGTCCTGGGACCAGCTTGGCGGCAACGAGTCCCCTGCCTCCTCTGTTGAATCGTGGGTGGCAGAGCAGGCTGTCCGTCTGGAGGAGAGCGATATCGAGGTTCCTGAGGATCAAGATATCCAACATGGCGACGCTCCCACCCCACCAACCCCTGGAACGGATAGGGAAGACGAGGCTGGACAGGTATGGAACGGACTCAAAATCACCCACAAGCCAGAAGCCCTACCGCCACCACCTGCGGTTCGCACCACTAAAAGCCACTCCCAGCCCCAACCTCGAAACTTCCCCAGTATGGATGTCATCTCGTCCGACACCAAATGGAGCTCCCACGAGGCCGAAGAGTCCCCCATGCAACCACGCCCCAACGATCCCGAAAAGTCCCACCTCAAATCAACATCCAACGAGGCTAGAGAAACACACACCAAATCAAGCTCCAGCGAGGCCGAAGAGTCCTCTGGTTTGAGCACGGGATCGGAGGGATATGGAGGAGTGACAACGGCAGACGCCAGCCAGTCTACGGGGATAGAGGGTCACACCGGTCCCCGGTCTACCATGCCAAAGCCCTTAGGTAACAGCAGTTGGGTCGTAAAGGTCAAGCGGAAGCGATTACGAAGAGCCCGGCAGCGTCGAGCAAGGAAGGTCAAGCAGTGCCGCCGCAAATCAGTACCGAGTGGCAGAGGAATATCTTCCACAATGGAGCGTGATGAAAGTCAGCCCGAGAAGAAAACGTCCATGCTGGACAATATTTCCAAGGCGATAGGCTCGATGTCAACCACTGCGGATACAAAGGCCTGCCTTCCACCTCGAGGTCTAGGAGCCTCCATCAGCTCCATCGCTTACACGCTGCCCGCCACGCCTGCTGACTTGAGAGAGGCCTTGGGCGCTCTTGTCAAGGCGCAGTTCACGGCTTGGGTTGAGCTGTTCTGGTTCCTGGTCACGGGCAGCTACCTGGGGCTCGACTACATGGTGCGACTGGTGGTGGACCCGGTGCAGAGCGTCTGTGCGAGGTTCGAGCACTGGATTGAGCACCCCCTGCCCAGGATGGCGGTCTCGCGCGTGTCGTGGGAGTCGCGGATCATCCTGGCGATACAGCTGTGGCTGGGGGCAAGCTTCCTGGTGGGCCAGATCTACGTCGCCCTGCAGCGGGAGAGGGCCGTGTGGATGGATGCCAACAGGGACACGCGGATTTATCTGCTGGAGTACATGCGCGAGGACCCGTCGTGGAAGTGGCTGCCCGGGGTGGACCCGAACCTGATGTTTGGCTGGGGCGAGGTGAAGAGGATTGTCTGGAGCTGGCTGTATCGTGTGAGCGTGCGAGGTGGCTGATTGCAGATGGTTACAGGTGCGAGTAATACTAGGTAGTAGTGGCTGGCCGCATTAGTAATTGTCATTCTGCGCTGTTACGGCTGTTGAAAATACGCTGGAGGTGACACGCTGAAACAATAACTGTAATACGCCGGAGCGGGTTCATCCTCCTCCGGCACGGCCGGTATTAAATGGCATGGAATGTCCTGTCCTGCATATGTGTGGTTGCGGCTACTCGTACGTAGTACCTCCGTACACACGACAGGGACGGGCATCGACACTGATCAAGTATAGTCGGCCGGCCTCGCCGTGGAACCTCGGCAGGGGAATCAAGCGACATGAAAGTCATGCGCCAGGCAGCATGGGACTTGCAATTGCGCTTTGTCAGACCTCGACGGAGCCGACTGAACCAACTGAGCCCACTGAACCTGGCAGAGGCCGGTCGCAGGTTTTGCGTCATCGATACTGATAGTCGGCGCCATACCCGACAGTCAGGGCATATATTAAGCCTAGCCCAGACGCTTCAGACCCATCGCCAGCAGACACGATCCATATCCTCGACCCAAGCAGCATCTCACGCCATCATGTCGTCCAAACTCATTCCCTGGAACCCGGCCGAGGTCATGGTTATCCGCAATGTCACTCCCAACATTGCCACCTTCTCCGTCCCCTTTGCGCGCTTCGGCTCCATCAAGATTGGTGGCCGTGGCACTCTCGGTGAGTCCTCACGGTGCTTCCGCTCAAAGAAACCCCACATCAACTGACACCGCTCCAGTCAAGCTCAGCTCCGGTAGTCTGGCCGTCTTCTCGCCCGTAGCCCTCACCGATGACACCAAGGCCAAGATCGCCGAGATGGGTGGCGATGTGGCCTACATTGTCGCCCTCGACTTTGAGCACCACATATTCATCTCCGAGTGGGCCACGGCGTTCCCGTCTGCCAAGATTGTCGGCCCGGAGGGTCTCCCCGAGAAGCGCGCCAAGCAGCAGAGCGACCCCAAGATCGGCGGCGAGAAGTTCGCCGTCGTCTTCACCAAGGCCACCAAGCGCGAGACGCGCATCGGCGACGACTTTGATGCCGACTTCGACTACGAGTACGTCGACGGCCACGCCAACCGCGAGCTTGTCTTCTACTACCGCCCGGACCGCGTCCTCATCGAGGCCGACCTGCTCTTCTGCCTGCCCGCCACCGAGCAGTACAGCCGCGTGCCCGAGGCCGAGCGCCGCCCCGGTGGGTTCGCGGCGCGCATGTTCGAGGGCGCGCAGACGCCCAGCAAGGACAACAAGTGGATGAAGCGCTTCAACTGGTACATGGCGGCCAAGGACCGCGCCAGCTTCAACGACAGCCTGCAGGTGATTGACAAGTGGGACTTTACCACGCTCATCCCCTGCCACGGGGACGTGCTGGAGGGGAATGCCAAAGAGGTCTTCCACGATGTGTTTGAGTGGCATCTGCACGGGGAAAAGCTGTAATCTGTCATGTATCGATATTGTGATTTATCTTGTTTAGTAGGTACGGGCTGGGATCGGTGTTTGGCAGGTGGCTTGGGTGCTTCTTTGATACCATTCCCGCAGTGTGATTGCGATTGCAAATTGTACTATACTAAAACAATAGTAATGAGAAACTGTATGAGATCTGAGAGTGTTTGGTCAGTTGACGCAGTGTCTACCTTGAGGGTTACACTATCGCACTCCTTCTTAAAGTACAGTGAGTAAGAGGTGCAGTGGGACTGTACAGTCTGACAGAGTGGTGGAGTGGGGCGGAGGGGAGCTTCCCTGGAGTCGCTCCCGTCATCAGCGGAGCTTCCATCATCCACCCACCATCTCCATGCAACGAGCAACATCCAAACGCCTTCACGCCCTCGCCTCGAGCCACCCTGCCCAGCGCCAACAGGCAGACTGCTACTGCTCGCAATGACGTGACCCAGCATGGCTGAATATGGGAGGATGGACCCCTTCTCCTTTGCGGGGTCAAGAGATGTTGACCACCCGGTCAGCATCCGAATGTGCGACTTGTCCACCAGCCCTTCTACGTGCCCATGACCCAGTGGTATTGACAGCCCACGCAGAATGAACCTGGAGGGAGACGAGCCGCCTTTCCGATACTCGACACTCCTCGAAAGACCTGACCTGCGACACATCGGGTCTAATACGAGGTAGGTCCTCAATGTCACCCACCGCGATCCGATCCCGAGCTCACTGTACCTGTTGCCAGTCCCAACTCCGACCTCTACGTCACCGTCCAAGTCTGGGCTGGCTCCAAGCCCTTAACCGTCCCAGTGCAGACTGCTTACCGGTCATTTCGCTCCGAGAGAAAGTGCGCAAATCTCGCTCCGTGACAAGCGTCGACTAAACTAACCCACACCTCGCAGATGGAACGAATGGCTCGAGCTGCCCATCACATACAACGCCCTCCCGGCCGACTCAACCCTCGCCATCACGATATGGGATCTCTCCCCCATCGGCGGCAAGGATGCTAGCGGGCATGCGATACCCTTTGGCGGCACCACCCTGCCCATGTTCGACGACGACAACCAGGTTCAAAAGGGTCGGCAGAAGTGTTTGATACACCGGCACAAGAAAGCCGACGGCATGGACAAGACCCAGACCCCGGCCCTCATCATGGAAAAAAAGGGAAATCTGAGGCACGGCGAGACCCCGGCTCTAGACAAGGACGCTGAGGAGCTCGATCGCATGGAGAAGCTCTTTAAGAAGCACGAGATGGGCGAGATCCCCCGCGTCGACTGGCTGGATCAGATGGTTTTTCGGAGCTTTGAGAAGCGAGGGTTGCAGGCGGCCAAGTCATCCATGAAGATGCTCCAGCGGCAGCGAACCCTAAACGGGGACAGTGAGGATGCCAAAGATGCAGAGTCAGACACCCCCAGTGATGGTCGGCCAGGGCCGTCCACATTCCTCCTCAACATCGAACTGCCGCGATTTGACTTCCCCGTGGTATTTGCCGACCACGAATACGACCCTCCCCCAATATCCGCTCTGCAGTCCCTCTCGGCGTCGCAACCCAATATTTCTCAGAGGCAACCCCAGGTCCAGTTCGGCCCTGGTATCAACGGGTGGGAAGACGGCTCCGAAGGCCTCGGGAACCGCTTGATAAAGGTGTATGACCCCGAGGCCGGCCATCGTGACAACCCCGCCGAGGCTAAGCACCGGAGACTGTTTCGAAGCTCCCACAGACATGGCATACTGGACAAGGATCTGAAACCTAACGCCAAGGTCCGCGATGAACTCAACCAGATCATGTCCTACTCCCCGACACACATCCTGTCCCCCGAAGAGACGGATCTGGTGTGGAAGTTTCGGTATCATCTCACAAGAGACAAGAGAGCCCTAACAAAGTTTGTCAAGTCTGTCAACTGGGCCGATCAGAGCGAATCAAAGCAGGCGATTCAAGTCCTCGGTCGCTGGACCGAGATTGACGTGGATGATGCGCTGGAGCTGCTCGGTCCCTCCTTTGACAACCCAGGAGTCAGATCTTACGCCGTGGATCGCCTCCGTAAGGCAGATGATGACGAGCTGCTGCTGTACCTCCTCCAGCTAGTCCAGGCTCTCAAATACGAGCATGTTTCGGCCGAATCGGCGCAGGAAATTACCCAGGACTCATCCCTGGCGAGATTCCTCATCCAGCGAGCGGCCGCCAACTTCATGCTCGGCAACTACTTTTACTGGTACCTTATGGTTGAGTGCGATGACCACAGCCCAGTACAGGGAGAGGACAATCGAGAAATATACCGCAGAGTAGCCTACGAGTTCGTAGTAGAGCTCGTAAAGCACCCGGGTGGAGCCCAGAATCGTAAGACGCTGCTACGCCAGGCCGAGATGGTTGCCGTCTTGTCCAAGATTGCGAGCGAAGTCAAGGCATCCTCCGAGTCCATCGCCAAAAAGGCCGAGCGGGTGAAACACCTACTTGCAGACCCAAAGAATGAGTTGATTACGTTTGATCCCCCGCTGGCCATGCCACTCGACCCTTCGGTCAAGGTGACTGGCGTCGTGCCCGACCAGGTCACCGTATTCAAGTCGACTCTCAACCCAATCAAATTCACATTCAAGACGACTACCGGGAGCACATACCCCATCATCTTCAAGCTGGGCGACGATTTGAGACAGGATCAACTCGTCATTCAAATCATCACCCTCATGGATCAGCTTCTCCAAAAGGAAAACTTGGACCTCAAGCTGTCTCCCTACAAGATCCTGGCAACGAGCACCTCTGCTGGCGCCTCGCAGTTTGTCCAGTCGCAGAGCCTGTCCAGCATTGTAGGTAAGTTCAGGAACAATCCGGCGCTAGCCTATCTCAGGCACCACAACCCGGATGATAGACAGCCCCTTGGAGTGCGTCAGGAGACGCTCGACACATATGTTCGCTCCTGTGCCGGATACTGTGTCATCACGTACATCCTCGGTGTTGGCGACCGCCATCTTGACAATCTGCTCCTCGCCCCGGATGGCCACTTCTTCCATGCCGACTTTGGCTTCATCCTGGGACGCGACCCCAAGCCGTTTGCACCAGCCATGAAGCTTTCCAAGGAGATGGTCGACTGCATGGGCGGCGTCCAATCAGAACATTATATGCAGTTCAGGCAGTACTGTTTCCTCGCATACACAGCGCTTCGCAAGTCGTCGAACCTCATCCTCAATCTGTTCAGCCTCATGGTAGATGCTAATATTCCCGACATCCGGTTGGAACCGGACAAGGCGGTGCTCAAGGTCCGGGAGAGGTTCCACCTGGAGCTCAGCGAGGAGGAAGCTATTCTATACTTTGGAAGAGTGATAGAGGATACCCTGACGGCCTTTGCGCCCGTCGTCATCGACAAGCTACATGAGTGGGCACAGGCGTTTAGAGCATAGGGAGGGGAGTAGTTTATGCAGCTCAAGACTTGCACAGGAAAGGGCTATATCAATTACCCTTGGAAATATTGGAGTTCTGCTTCTCTAGAATACCTCATGGTTCATGACATATGACGGTGTTGAAACATTTAGTTGTACAGGAGTGGACGGAGCCATCTACGTCTCACCAAACACAAACACGCCCTTTCCTTTCCTGAAGCCCGAGAGTCCGCCCTGGACAGCATTCCTCAACGTAGCCTCCTCGGTGTCCCAGTCCCACTTGACCTCCTCTACGGGCACGTCGCGGAACTTGCCCGCGCGGATGAGGCTGAGGATATCCTCGATCATGTGCTTGCGGCCGGTGACGTCCTTCTCGTTCCACTTGGACAGCCAGAAGCCCACGAAGCGGATGTCCTTGAAGATGAGGAGGCCCACGGGCAGCGACACGGGCTGCTTGGCCATGCCGCCGTAGGACACCATGGTGCCGCCCTCGCCGAGCGAGCGGGCAATGGCGGTGGCTGACTTGCCGCCGACGCAGTTGAAGCCCAAGCCGATCTGCTCGCGGCCCTGGCGCGTGATCTCGGCGAGCTGGTCCCTCCACTCGCGCGACATGAACTGCGAGTCGGTCACGACCACGTCGGCGCCCAGGTCGCGCAGCTCCTGCTTGAGCGCCTCGGTCGCCTCGGGGGTGTCGCGGTCGCGGATCACGTTGATGCTGCGCAGGCCCCACAGCCTGCCGAACTGGATGGCGGCACGGCCGACGCCCGAGTTGGCGCCGTTCTGGATGAACCACTCGCCGCTGCCGACCTCGAGCGGGCGCATGCCCAGCCCGGCCTTGAGCCCCGCGCTGGGGCCGTAGGAGCGCAGCAGGCGGTACGCCGAGCACGGGTTGACGCTGACGGTGGCGACCTGCAGGGGTGTGAGCCCCTCTTTGTTGACCTTGAGGAACTTGTCGGCGTCGGCGACGGCGTGGGTGCGCCAGGTGCCGAACTGGGAGATGGCGGGGATGACCCAGTCGCCCTTCTTGAGGTCGGAGGAGCCGTCGCCGGCGGATAGGACCTCGAAGACGCCCTCGTTGCCGGGGGTGACGGAGGGCTCGGCGGTGCCAATGAGGGAGGTGAAGGGCGGCTTGGAGCCGTAGGTTCCCTGGACGGTGTTGATGTCGGCGGGGTTGATGGGCGAGGCCAGGGCGCGGACGAGGACGGACGAGGACGGGAGGGTGGGGGAGATGGAGTGGGCGTGGAGGCTGGCGCCAGGGGTCAGCAATACGTCGCATCTATCGTGGGGAGGGTAACGGGGCCTACTTGAGGACATCGGCGGGCTCGCCGTATTTCGAAAAGACGAGGGCCTTTGCCTGGGTGTAGCCATAGGGCCCAGACTTGCGACGGACGGAGGTCACGGGGAGGCGGGAGAAGGCGGCGGCGGCGGCCGTCTTTGCGGACGGGCGCGCAAGGCCGGCGGCCAGCGGGCGAAGCGGCAGGCACTGGGAGACGGCCATGCTTTGGGTGGTGTTGGCGATTGGCAAGGTTGGCGGTGTGCCCCGGGGTTGGATGTTGGAGTTGGGAGGGCCACTGGAGCTTCGTCCGATGTGGAAAAGCTCGGTAAAGCTGGACGCAGAGCTACCGAATAGCAGGTCGCAATTATGACGTTGTGCCGGCGAGTCGGCTACTACTATCCGCACTACATAGTACTTACTACTGTATGACATGTCGGGCCAGAACTGCTAACCCAGAGCCATTACCTTTACAGTCGGTGGTGCATTTGTCCTATGCTATGCTCTTGTTGCTTGAATTATTTACCATTCACATTAAGTAGTATTAGTCCAGTTCGCAGTTCGGTGGCGTTGAAGAGTCGACCAGTGCATCACTAGCAGGAACTGTGGTCCCGGGTCTCCGAACTCAACTCTGGCTCATAATCCGGAGCATAATATAATACCTGCCTTAATCAACATGATGTGATAGCTACACAGTAATTGTACACTTCTCCTAGGCGCCACAAGCGCAAAGGTCCAGAGATAATGCTACTATGCACGGATTGTCTCACCTAAATATAACAAGGAACCTCGCGGTGGCTGCATAAGTAATAATCATACGTTCATATCTGTAATCGCTCTGCATGAAGAGGCGTAGGGTAGTCTGACCACAGGGCATCCAATGGAACCAGGCTAGGAAGTCAAGGCCGTAGGATGGGATGCATCGGTTAACATGCCATAATCATACAAATATAATGAGTAGTAATATGCCCGAGCCACCGAGAGTCGGTCAAGAAGAAGGCATACGAGTAGACGGTGCTCCGAGTTCGAATATCCTTGAGATACGAATACGTATTAGCGGGAACCTTGGGCCGCCGACCACGGTCCACGTCCCACCACGTCGCCGATTTCTTTTGCCATCGGCGAGGAGCCAATGGGGGATCATCACAACTGAGACCTCGGGTGCTGGCAATAGAAGGCTGCGCTGTGTCTGAGACCTCATATGACGGATTGGGTTCTGTCGCTGACCTGCCGTGCCATGAAACAACCTCCAGAAACCTTCAACGGAGAGCGGGCGTTTCCTGTGTAACATGGCCGACAAACTCCCGGTTGGCACTATTACCAGAAGAGTCAAGTGGCGCTTGGAGACACCTCTAGTACCTGAGCGACCCCAAGCCACCGACTCCAATGCCCGGCTGTGAGCCTTGTCATCCGTATCCGTACTATGACGAGCAAGGCACTTAGGTATGCGCGTACGGATAGACTCGAGGCTGTCACCCAGCTGCCCAGGGCCAGAGCAAAGTTCAAGGGAGACAAGGGACTGACTGCACTGCTGGCTCGAGCCTCTGCAGGGTCCAACTTAACCTGCCAAGAAACCCCAGTGGGCGGGACTGGCCCTGTCTGTTGAGCTAGTACTCTGGGTCCTCCGCGGGTCTCGTCTCCAGCTTTGTGTTAGCACCCCCACACGTTTTGCGTGGTGGGTGCAGCGGACCCAGGGGTCCAGGTACGCCACCGGTACTTCATACCCGCCCAGTCCCTGGCCCGAAATGGCCTCCCATCAGTCAGTCCATCACCACCGGTTCACCACCAGTCAGGCTGTCAGAACCGTCAAACCCACAGGGCCATGACAGGGCCTCCAGCACACCAGCAGCCCAACCCCTTCCCGTCTCCACCTTCCGGGTTGCTTTTCCCTAGTAGAGAGGCCCAAGCCCAACCTCCAGCAATGGTGACCGCCGAGGTGAACTGTTGCTCGGGGGCATTTCATCGACTCCAGTCCCCCTCTCGAGCCTCTCTGGACTCCTCCCCCATCATATACCTACAGATACAAACCCATCCCCTCTGGTCGACGTCCACATACACACCCGAAGAATAACAGCACCCAGAGAGCTTGGCCTTGACACCACCACCACCACACCTGAATTACGAATACTATTGGGTCCTCGCCTGGCACCGCAGATTGGGACCGGGGTCGAGCCACCGCTCCCGCAAGCCTCAATCTAACGTTCTTGTCGGCCTCGCGCCACCATTGCACGAGCCTTCCAGCTCTGAGCCAAACCAACCAAAAGCCAACGAGCTACCCGACTGACCCTTGTTGGCGTTCCGCGAGCCCACGCTCCGCTCTAGGCCTCTCGTTTTTGCTGGCTGCTGTGCTCCAGTTTTCCAATTGCCCATCGCCGCCTCTCCTTTCCAGCTTTCCCACCATCCTCCTTGGCGGGGACAATTGGAATTGATCTCCATACACCATCCTCTCTGCTTCTTGCACTGCCCACGCCCTTGTTGGTCCCTCCGGATACCTTCGATCTCGGCCGAGCTTGACGCGCGCGCGTCCTCTCCTCCCCCTCCCGTAAAAGCCCAGCCTACCAGAACGCAACGAGTTCTCCGGGGAAGCTGCTGCTTCCTGACGAATCCGTTTCGCCATGCCCGCCCGAGTCGAGAATGGCGCCGGCCAGCCGGCCTCTGCGCGCTTCGAGCTGCCGGCCCTGGACCTCAACTTTGGCAGCATCACCGACGGCACCAACATCCCCCCGCCCCCCGACTCCCCCGTCGAGAAGGCCATCGAGAAGCCCGCCGAGAAGCCCGCCGAGAAGCCCGCGCAGCAGCAGCAGCAGCAGCAGCAGCAGCAGCCGCCGCCCAAGGTGCCCGTCAAGGACCAGGGAGCCCAGAAGCCGACGCTCGAGGTGCCAGCGGCAGAAAAAGCAGGAGAAAATGGTAACTTAGCCGGGACCAAGCGCCCCGTGGACGACGTGCCCCCGAGCCCGACCATGTCGACGCGGCCGGGCAGTCTCCGCCGCCTACTGAGTAGAACGTTGTTGAATAACAGTTATGCAGAGGGTCCGGTGTCCAACGGGAATGGAGCAGCAGTCAACGGCAGCCGGCCGGCGAGCCGCAGCGGGGCGTCCTTCATGGACGACCGCAAGGCCAAGCGCAGCAGCGGGTGGTTCCGCCGGTTACGAGGCGGCGACCCCAAGAGGTCGAGCCTCATGTTTGAGCAGCAGCAAGTCATGGACAGCGCCGTGTCCACGCCCGCAGGTCCGCCGCCGCCGATGATCCCCGAGCTGAAGGATCTGGAGAAGGACGAGGGCAGCCTGGGAGGTGATCTCTTCAAGAACATCAAGTAAAGTAATTAATGGTTGTTTTTCTTTTCTTTCGAACGGATGGGCGAGAGGCCACGCGGGAAGGAATATTTTATTTTGCCTAATGTTGTCGCGGAGGGTGAGGAGGATGTTGGGTTGGTACATATGCGCCGTTCCGCTCGACCTTTCGTTATTCAACCCTCCGCACTTTTGGACGAGCGAAGCGGCGCACCCGAGATCATCGGAGTTACATTCCTTGCTTTTTTTTTATTTGCTTTTCCCTCTTTCCAAAAATTGTTTCCGACAAGAGCGTCTTAGAGCTGGGGATGGCGAGCCAGGGGAGGGAGCTACAAGAGGGAGGAGGTGGTGGTTGTTGTTGGTGGAGGTGTGGCAAAGAGGCGACATGGAGGAGAAGGAAAACAGGGGACGAGGAGAGGAGGGTGGAAGTGGCAGACCAAGATACCCAGCCCGGATGGAGGGCTCATTCATCTGACATATGACTTGTGTGTGTTCTTATTTTAGCCTCTCGCTACAGATCTGTTTGGACCATGTCGACGGAACCAGCCCTTTTGCAATGCTTGTTGGAATATCATCATTTGGTTTATCATCATGTATGTACCTACCTAACAACACACGGGGGAAGGCAATCAAAAGCTATCGGATCTTTGTTGAATTTGATTACGCAGAGTAAGAATGGGAATGTCTCTGCCCAATTTTGCGATTCAGACAGCATCTTCGTCAGCGTCGTCGCACGACGCCGTGTCCGGATGTATCGGTGGGCCCCGCCCCGGTCTTGTGGAAGGCGGTGGACGGGTTCCCCCGGTCTTGGAGTGTGGGGGACACCGATCTAGGATAGACTGAAACTCCGGGGGCAGTGGAGGTCAGTCTAGTTAGTTTGCAGACTATTAACCCCAAGCTCAGTAGCTCTAGTCTGCTTGTTTCCCCTTTTCCTCGTCGGTAATAATGGTGGTGGCATCGCCGGGAGCACCCTCGCCGTCGTCTTCCGGGTTGCCCTCACGGCAAGCCCACCCGTCTACCATCAGCAACGTCTCGCGGGACCAGATCCGGTTCATGACAGTCAGCCGCACGGGCACGAGGGCGATGATGATTAGCGGGAATGCCGGCGCGGCGACCGTGAGAGTCACTCCGAAGACGATCCCTGTCATGACGATTTGCGTGATGGTGTAGCCGTGGACTCCCGTCCACGTGACCCCCGGTGGCAGTTGAGGGAGCTCAGAGGGCGGGGTGAGGAGGTTTGCGATGCGTGTGAGTATCGGGTTGACGCAGAGTGACTGGTAGCCCATGAAGATGAAGAGACCAGCCAGGACGGAGGTCTGTGTCAGGCCGAGGAGTCTCTGGAGGGGAGGGGAGACAAAGATGAGGATTAGAGCGGCCTGGATGAAGTGGGAGTACCTCTGCTCGTACGTCCGGGGAACGTATCGGGGTTGTGGCTCGGTACCGCCCTCCTCTCTCTCCGAGGCTTCCGTGTCATCGTCGCGGACGTAATGGAGGAGAGATTCGGAGTGCAAAGGGGCCTGGGGGAGAAGGCCGTTGGCCGGGGGTATACCCAGTATGCCGCACATAATGGTTGTGGTGCCCAGCAAGAAGATGTCCCAGGAGAAGCCGCCAGGCTTCTGGATGCCGTAGCGTCTGACGGTGCAGATGATGCTGCTGATCTCGTGATCAAAGTAGAAGAGCACAGTGACAATAGCACCAGGGATTATGGAGAGGAAGACCCATTCTATGGGGAGCTTCCAGAACTCGACAAGAAAGATGCGTCGATCGGGATTGGTTGGGCGGAAGGTAGTCTGGACGTCTAGCTTGATGTGGTCCAGCGATCTGAGCTCTCCCATGTAGGGGATCCCGATCCAGAGGATGATGGAGATGGCGGCGGCATATTCGGTCAGGCCGAGGCGGACGTAGCGGTGGAAAAGGGGTGTCCACCGGTTGGCGGTAGAGAGGAAGATGGCGACGAGACAGGTGCCCAGGGCGCCGATGATGGCGTAGAGAAAGGCAGCAAGTGTTGTGCGGTCGTGTGTGCGCTTGAGCTCCATGGCGGCCTTGTGAAAGTAGATGACGCTGTTGAGCAGAGAAAAGATGTCGGCGCTGAAGTGGGTGACATATTTCATGGTCCAGTCGTGGGCGTTGAAGATGGCGAGCAGGTAGTGCATCCAGCCGGCGTGGATGAGGGACCATGCCATGACGTGCAGGAAGGGGACCTGTAGATGGATGTAAGTTTGAGGAGGTACCAAGTTAGGTACTGAGTTAGGTGGTGAACCATTCCACCTACACCAAACTGGGTCTCGCACAGCTTGTAGACATTCTCGGCGAGGACGGAGAAGGGCCCCGTGACTCCCAGGATGGTCAATGGCTGTGCTGACAAGCTTCGAGTTGCGACAGACACCTCATCAGCTCCTGCTCTTACACAATAGAAGGGCCGCGGACTGGACTCACGCCGCAAAGATGATGCCGCAGAGACCAGTGCTCAGGACAATCTCAATGGTGCCCCATGACTTCCCAGTCAGGGCATACAAGTCGCTGGCAAATGTGAGGCCAGGCAGGATGTTGGTGAAGAAGATGTACACGGCGCTGGCAACCACTTGCTGGTTGAAGACGGCCCAATCAGACAGATATCGGCCCTTGAGGTTCTCTAGATCCTGCTTGAAGAGACGGAAGGGACGGAGGGCTCCCCCGGGACCAAAGTACGACTTGGGTCTAGCTGTCGATCCCGAGAAGTCGTGGGGGCCAGAAGCCCCAGTGGCGTCTGTCATTGAGCCGGTCGGATAATAATGGTTTTGATGACCAGACAGAGGCCATACCGGATGCCAGGCTCAAACGGCAACGCTCCGATCCAACGGCACGCACGGTATATAAAAGACCGGCACAATTCGATTTTTACTTCCTCTTTTCTTTAATCATAGCAATATCATATCCGCCCCCAAGGCTAGCACTGCCTGGTACCTAGTTCTAAACGGGTGCAAGCCTCTGGACAGAAAAACACAAACGTGGTGATTCTGGGCCACTCGATTGGCTGGCTCTTGAAATCGCGACTCGAACTCTGCACGCCGAGACTTCGATTGCACCTTCAACACCCAACTTCGACGTCTTGACGCCAACCAAGCCAACACACCAAGCCCCTCGCATGGCCAATTCGCCCCAGTAGCTACTGCAGCCCACCTTAGCCGGCTGCAAGATGAACCGGTGACCCTCACAGCCATGGCGCGCTTCGTCCCCCGCGACTCCTTCGCCATCCCCAACTCGATCCCCAAGACCTACTTCCTGGGCCACCACCAGGCCGGCGCCCAGAAGATCAAGACCATCCTCCCGACCATCTCCCTCATCCTCGAGTGCCGCGACTTCCGCCTGCCGCTCTCCACCCACAACCCCCACCTCGAGCAGTCCCTCGCCGGCCGCGACCGCCTCATCGTCTACACCAAGTCCGACCTCGCCACCGACTCGCGCGGCGCCCAGAACGCCCTGCGCAGGGTCTACGGCGACCGCGTCGTCTTCTGGGACAAGAACCGCCGCTCCGCCACCGACGCCCTGCTCAGGCGCCTCAAGCATGCCGCCGCCGAGGCCAGGTCCCTGACCGGGCTGCGCGCCCTCGTCGTCGGCATGCCCAACGTCGGCAAGAGCACCCTCCTCAACGCCCTGCGCAGCGCGGGCACCGTCGGGAAGAAGGCCAAGGCCGCCAAGACGGGCGACCAGGCGGGCGTGACGCGCAAGGTCGGCACGTCGGTGCGCATCGTCGAGTCTGAGGAGAAGGGCGGTGTGGGGTCGGGCGTCTACGTTATGGACACCCCGGGCATCTTCCAGCCGTACGTCGACGACGGCGAGACCATGGTCAAGGTCGCCCTCGCCCACGGCATCAAGAAGGGGCTCATCGACGACGAGATTCTGGTCGACTACCTCCTCTACCGCATGAACCTCTGGGACCCCAGCATCTACGAGCGGTACAGCGAGCCGACCAACGACGTTAATGATTTTCTTGCCGCTGTTGCCAAGCGCGAGGGGCGCCTCAGGACGGGCGGCCTGCCGAACACGCCTGAAGCGGCGGCAAGAGTGCTGTCTCTGTGGCGGGACGGCAAGCTGGGCAGATACGTCCTGGATGACCTGTCAGAGGATGATATCCGTGCGCACGAGATGATGCTTGCGGAGCCCCGGCTGAGCGTGAACCAAGCAAAGAAAATGCAAAAGGAGGAGCGCAAGAAATTGAGAGAAGGAGTGTAACGAGAATAGTGTACAACATGTACGTATATATATGTGTATTTGTATCATAGACGTCGTAGAGCATATTACCCGATTCGTCTTCGTATAAACGGCCGATCCTTTTGTCACTAATGGACGCCCCTGTCTGTATCTCAGAAGAAGGGGGAGGTGGGGGGGGGGGGAAGGGGGTTGGGTATATGTATAGTATGCGGAAACACAAAAAAGTTGTTGATCCTCCCGACTCGCGGAGGCCCAAGACGCCATGTCCATGTTCCTTTCCTCTCCAACGCCTGATCCAGAGCTATGTGTCTGTATGGTACACCTATTTCGCCCATATGCATTCCTGTCCCTTGTCGGCACTTGTGCCCGCTATGCTGTCCCTCAAGTATACTGGTTCTGCCACTTGACCATATCGCGCGTCAGAACATCCATCATTTCCATGCAGTTCAGATCCTTGAAGTCCTTCTCGGCCGGGACAAGGCCATTCCGGCCCTCTCCCTCCGCCGCCGCCATTTCCGCCTCGCCGTTGAGCTGTGCTGACGGCGTCTTGTTCGGGGAGGCCTCACCGCTGCTCGAGTTGCTGTTGGAGCTGATACTACCCTCCGCAGCAAGGTCGACCTGGGTACGAGATATAAAATCCATGATGGCCCCTACGCGGCGCTTCATATCTAGCATGCTCATCTTGTGTGCCATGGCCGACTTGCTCTTAGAGTGCTTGTGGTCGCCGCCGGTGGCTCTCGTGTGGCTCGGCTCGTCCGCATTCCTCTGAATATCGCGAGACATGGATCGTGCGGGGGAATCTTCCCGTTCGGCGTCGCGGTCCTTTGTGTACTGATTCTTGCCCTTTCCTTTTTTGTGGTGGCTTCTTGCTCCTTTCTTGTGAGAGCTTGCGACGGCGGTTTGTGTTGTTGGCGGTGTGTCTGGCGCGGGCTGCGGGGCAGCAGCTGGGGTTTCGGAGCTGTTCGCGGGCTCTTCGCTCTTCTTCGCTGCAGCCTTGTTCGACGCGGCCGGGAGTTCCTCTGACGGATCTGAGTCTGGTGCAGACACTGTCAGCGGCGCACACAACAAACTTCAATTTGTTTTGCATCTCACATACCTTCTCCTCGCCGCCGTTCCGCACGGCCTTTGCGTTTGTTTACAGCATCTTGGCGTTGGCGTTCTTTGTCCTCTTTTTCTGACCTCTCCCGCTGGCTCCTGCCATTTCGAGCCTTCTTGGATCCGTTCCGTGCTTGCCCCTCATCTTCCGACTGCTCTAGACTGGGCACGTCGCCTTGTTCGGCGGGTGGTGTTTGGGACTGGGAGTTAGTCCGTTGCCTCTTGACGCTCGGGACATTGCTAGGGCGAGGTCAGACACGATCCAGAGATGCATGGGGAACCACTTGAACCTACTCTTCGCTGTCGCTGCGACCCCGCTTTGTTCGTCTTATGATAGACCCCTCTGTGCCATCCTGTGCCGTCTCCTCCTTGCTAGCTTCAATTGCCCGGCGCAATTGCTCATCGTCGTAGGCCGCATCGCGGCTGTTCATTGTGGACCTCCGTTTGGAACCATTCGAAGACGAGGTGGGACGCAGGTTTTTCGAGTCTCCCTTCTTTGGTGATTGGCCTCGCTCTTTAGAGATAGACGTCGCTCGCGAGTTGGCGCGTGATTGTCGATGCAGAGGAAGATACTTGGAATATTTTTGCCTAGGCACAGAATGAATTAGCATCACCGCAGGCTGTGCCACCAAGTCTCCTAGTGGCCTAAAGGCCACGAGACCGAGAAAAGACTCACCCATTGCTGGCAAGATGGATTTTGTGCAGGTCTTTGCGGCATAGTTCGCAGAAGTACTCATCCGGAGAACTCTCGGCACTGAAGATGCCGACGCAAGCGCCGTGCTGCCAGACCTTGCAGATGTCGCATTGAACGTAGAAGCCTGTAACATCATCGGTGAGTTCGACAGAGGCGAAGAAGTCGGCGTCGGCATCCTCGACTGGCGGGCGGCCAGGGTAGTCTTCGGAGCCACAGAGACACCGAACTGCCTCGTCCTCTTCGTCTTGAAGGTCGTCGCTGGCATTAGCCATGTCTGAAGGGTCGTGGCGCGAGGGCTTGTCTTGCTCGTCTTCCTGGCCGCGCTTCCGCCTGCGGCCGAGGAGTGTGTCGTCAAAATCCTCCATGGGTTCTGAGGAGAGAGAGGCGCTGGGAGTGGACTTTCCCGACGAGGTTTTATTGAGGGTGCGGGAGTTGCGGTCGACGCGAACGGAGGTGGCTGAGGAGGTGGACGACTGGTGGGACTGAGAATTGGTCGGGCGAGCTCTCGACGATCGACGGGGGGATGGAGGAGCCATTGAATCTAGGCGGGAAAGGGATTGGTATGGAGGGAGGCGGTGGGAGGGTCGCGCTTCGAATCGTCGGGAGTAGAGGTGCGAGGGGGGCGCGTGGAGTGGTCCCGGGACCCCGTGAGGGTCGTAGGGGACGGGAATTGAGCGACCGAGGGACGGTAGCGCTCCTGTGGTCGCCAATGATGCGCGCGGCGAGGGTGATAGTAGTCGAGGGGGATGCTGAGCCGTTCTATGAAACTATTGGGAGCGGGTCGGTGTCGTGTGTGAAAAGCAGCCACTTCGAGGACGAGATGGGCGAATTCTCATGCTGGAGGCGAAGAGGCGATGGGCAGACGCGCTCATGGCACGGGGAGAAAGTTAAGGTGGAAAGCAGCGCGCTGGGGCAACAAAAGAGAGGGCCGTCGGAGTAGGTAGAAAGGAGAGGCAGATGGGGTGGGCGGTCCGTGGTGGAGGAAAGAGGAGGGCACTGGTATGGGTGGTGCTACTGACGAAGTATGGCTGGCGAAGAAGCGAGGGCTGGACGAGGACGGACCTCCATTCTTTCCAAGGTTGTGCTGCCACTCTGCCACTCTGCCACTCTCCACTGCCAGTGCCCGGGTGCCCGCGCGCGCTGCTGGATTTGGAGCTTAGTGGAGAGGACCGGCGCTACGACTAGAACGGACATGACTCCACATGGCCTTGCCCGCCGCCCGGCAAAAATCCGCACAATGGCGCACATATACACATCCGCACCCGCCTCAACCAAGGCGCAGACGCTCACAATTCCATCTCTGGTGGGATTGCGGTGCGGGGCTCAACCTCGCTCGACCTCGCTCGATCTCGGTCAACCCCGAGTCAATTCCTCCGCTCTAGCAACACCGTCGGTGCTACTATGTAATGTCGTGGCTGTCCGTCCCCATCCCTGCTTGCGCCGCAGCGCCCTCTTCTAATTGCCGTGTTTCTCGATCGAGGTACGAATATCCGTACTCCGTATAATAACTCAGAGAACGTATTCGCACCGTCCGGGGTGTAATTTCGATGATGTAGCTGTCTGTACCCGCATTGATGGGTGGTGACCGGAGTTCGGTACCGACTCCTGCCTCCTTCCAAACACCGGCCTTCTCAACTACTACTAGCACTCCGTAGACGCACAGGAGAGCTCGATTCGTACCAACGCTAGCATAACCACATGCAGTTCATCTGGGCAGACGGTACCTACGTTACGTAGTTTCTAACTAGATGCTCTTTAAAGAGTTGGATTTAGGTTACCTAGTAATAATAGTATCTGTAGTCTCAATCCAGCTCAACGTTCCATGCCAAGCCATTCAGGCACTCGCACCTGCCAGTGGCCTGCTGACTAAGGCGTTTCATGCCCCTAAGGAGCACACAGTCGTCCACCTATCCACTATCAAATGCCATTTGCAATCATCGGTCCCCCCTCGTCGCCCCAGCCACGACTAAACGACGTCGTCTGGCTTTGCTGTTCATTTTGCTGCGTTAGACATTGTCTTCTTGTTTACAGCGTCAAGCCACTCCTGTTCAATCGACGGTTCCCGAGGCGTTGCATGCGCATTTGATCTCCCACGACCGGGCCGAGGTGTCCCTCACCTGCTTGCTGGTCTTCCACTATACTCGTAGGTACTTGGCCCCCCCCGGACGGACGGGCACTTGGGTCTGCTGCGGTCGCCTTGGGCGCCGGGAAGGCTGCTCTGCCATCTCTTTTCAGACTGTGCGGCTGCTCCCTTGGGCCATATCCACACCCACCGCTGCCGGGATGACGTGTCGATGGATGTTTGCTGATCCACGGGTAGAAAGCATTCGAGCCCGACCAAACGGACGTCCCCTAGTTCCCTCCTCGACCCCCAACGAACGCCGCGAAAACCGCATACAGCGTGAACTGCGTTTACCTGCATACTTCTTTGGCTCTCTGCCTACCAGCTTTGCTGCCTGGCTGCCGTTTTTGCTGGGAAAGCCGCCTTTCGCTGCACTTTTGTTCTTCCTCTTGTCGAGAGTGTTGGTCACGGAGTGCATGTACAATGTGTGATGGGTATGCCTTTCCATCTTCCCCTGCTCACTCACCTGCCAGGAGTCCTTCTGCATAGCTGGCCCCAAAGCCCCTTCCTCGTCTCGCTTGGCCTTTGGGACTAAGACCATGGGAAGTCTCCGGGCTGTGTGGTCTTGGGTCAGGAATTTGAACCCCTCACACATGTCGACCGGAAACATGAACACCCCAAGCTTACTTGCCGTCTTCTTTGCGATCTACTGGCTGACAAAACGGAACTGGCCTCGTCGAGTAGATCATAGCCCGACAATGTCTCCAGATACGGTTTCTTCCTTGTTTCCCGATCGGCCGATCAGGCCGTTACCGAAAAGACGTCTTCGAGAGAGGCTCTCCCCCGAGGTTGCCAACTCGATCAAGTACCCGCCCTCCACTCTCAACTCTGTTCCGCTCTTCCAGTACCCGCCATACACTGTTAAGGACGATGCAAGTCCTCCGGGGACCGGACCGACGAGCCCATCAGAACTAAGCCGTCGCAATGACCCGCCTCGAAACTACACACCCCGCCGTAATGGGGTTGGCGGCGCGCTGGGATTAGAGATAGACCCATCTTCTCGAAGCGCTCCCGTCTCGAGATCTTCGCCTGAGATTTTTCATCGAGCCGGAGGCCGCTCGGCAAGGCCCGAGTCTCGACAGACAAATTTCCAGCCACCTCCATCAGCCGCCTCGTCGGTCGACGGGTATGAGTCTTTCGAGAACATGAGTAATAAGAAGAAACGGAAGATACCGTCTGCGGGAGACTCAGCACTCAATAGTGCACATGCTCTAAACACCGACATGAACTCGCACCTGGTCCAAGGTAGTGTTCATTCAATGGGGGATCTTAATGGCGAGAGGCCTTACCACAATGGAGCGGGCTATGCCGGCCCAGGGTCTCTTGCATCGAATAACAACGGCATATCTGGTTCCGGAAGAGGGCGACTTGGACGATCTAGAAATGGCCGGAGCCCGCTTCGTGCCTTATCAGATGGCAACAATACGTGGATAGGCAGGCCGGCCAAGGGCAATTCACCACATTGGCCCTCTCCAGGTATGTTGGGATTTCTTTTTTACTTCGCTTTAAACACCCGGAGCACTCTTTCTCTGAGCTCCTAGCAGTCTTTTCTAGACGGAGGACCTCATTCCCCGGCGGCGACACTTGCCCCTTTACTCTTCCTCCTGAGCCACCTTCTTCCGTTCCCGAGCATGATCATTGGACACTAGCGAGGCCATCGAGTATTTCCTCAGTGGCCTTCCTCACTGTCCTTGTGAATTTGCGACCCGACTTCGGGTCATGAGCCATTGCGGCCCCTCAAGTTGCACGCCTATAGGTCGCCTGCTTTCGAGCCGTGATATCATTTTGCGACAATCCCACTCCTCTGGCGCTCCTTTCAGAGACTGCGGTCATTCTTTATCATCATATACTAACATCATTTTTTACTTCGTTTACAGGTTACGAAGGAACCGGAACGGGCATCATTTCAAATGCCATTGCAAATGCCGGAAAACACCCACCTCAAGGCCAGGAGAATGTCAGTCTTCTACAACAACATAGCTCGGTAACCAAGCCCATGCCGGCATCAACTCAATTTACCTTCACTTGCGACTCACAAGTGCCCGGCACGCTTCAGTGGCCTGGTAAGTTCCATGAATAATTTATAATCAACTCGTTCTCATAAATCTCAGGTCACACTACAAGAAGCAACATGGGGGCGGCACATTCAGTAGGAGTCCCTCCTGGAAATCCTCCTCCACCACCGCAAGACACGTTAGGAAAGGTACCAGGACGCGGTTCGCGAAGGAAAGCCCGTCGTCGTCTGGAAAAGGAGCTTGACGAGGCAGCTCGCGATCGTCAGCAAATGCAAGAAGAGAACAATCGCCAGAATCCCCCAAAGAAGGAGGAGGTCTGGATTTGCGAATTTTGCGAGTACGAAGGTATCTTCGGCCAAAAACCAAGAGCCCTGATTCGACAATATGAACTTAAGGACCGCCGAGCTCGACAACAGGAAGCTGATCGAAAACGACTTTTGGAGAAGGCCAAGGCCAAGGGTAGAAAGGCCAAGAAAGGTGGTAAGACGACAGCGGGCAAGGGACAAAGCTCTGGAAACCACCAACTTGACGAACAGGTTGATGGACAAGACACCTCCCCAGTGGAACAAAGCCATGGTCATTCCACACAATCCGAGGATGATTATGTGGAAGACTATGCTACCAAAGACGACAGAGGACCCGCGAGCCCCAGCCCGCGGCCACCCTCGGGGGGTGCAGTCGACGAAGGAGGTGGCGGAACACGACCATCTCAGGGTTTGCCACAAGATACCTAGGCCATGTCTGTCGGTATGTGTTTTACACGCACCCGCATGACCTGGGGTTTTCAACGACGCAGGGTTGTCTCGGTGGGGAGGCAACCCAATGAAGAGGAGGAGAAGGAGAGGGGACAGTCTTTCGAGCATAACGAGCCGGCGGGCTAATTTGCATGATCCATAAAATTCATCTTGTTTGGGCATTGAGCCTAGGGAGACAATTATTGGTATCATGCCTGGCTCAGCGGCTACTACATACCTAGTAGCGTGTTGATAGAGTTCTTCCCTGTGCGGGGCATGTCACACTACTCGACTCAGGAATATACAGTGATAGAGACTCATGACTGTTTCCCCCCCTCTCCGCTATTATCGTATGATGCTCAGAGGGACTGTTGGATTAATGCCCTTCGGCGCGATTGGGAGTATGGTAACTTTGAAACGTGGCTTAGCTGTCAGGACTGGTACAGTGCCAGCTACAGTGGCTAGCGGTGGAGGAACTGGACGAAGTCCAGGAATCGAGGTATGTCGCCAAGACGATCTATCCATGCATTACAAGTACATAGTAACTAGTATAATGTACGTACCTAGTGAATGTCATAACACCAATCTCGAGTACTCAAAATTGACGGCGTGTTAGCAACCTAGGATAGTAGATGTGGTGCCACGGTTATTACTAGGGCTCAATGTGATTCTGCAAGTGGCGGACCGGGCCATTTAGCGGCACCAGATGGCTACTCTGGGAGTGTAACCTTTATCGCTCATTATACACACTCTCCCGATGATTGAGGATTAGTAAATCGTTTGGGAGGTACCTATTTTGGTTCCTAGACGCAGAAGAGATCTATAGGTATACATATTTCTAGGCCTACGACGGGAAATAATGATGTGAGTAGGAAGTAGTGGCTCGAGGTAGAGCCACATGGATAGGAAGGCCACATCAATTCGATTCAATTTTTTCTTAAACTAGAGTAGAAGAGCAACTTGTAAGTTTGTATAACAGATGTAAGTATATATATGCACTTGGAGGGTTGAGAAGCTTTGAGTACCTAGGTAGCCTACTATATCCTTAAGGATTCTGCCGCTTGTGTAGAGCCCCTGAACCCGTAACCAATAGTGAACCCTGATATTTTGGGTCGAAGTTGGTAATTGAGCTTTTTTATAGAGTTTGATGGTGTATAAACCCCTCCCGCGATCCGGATCAAATGGTTGGATCAGAGCCACAGCTTCTTCCTTGTTTCCCGACGAGATTCACAACGATGAAATGCCATTAGTTTCTGTCTATGGGACTAAGTTTCGAAATGATGTGACGTTTGAATCATCGCCGGATGTAATTGGACATATTCACATGTTGGTGTTGCGGCGGATGGGATTTGACAAGTGTCTGGACATGATTTACATCAGTCGCAGGCTCGCAGCCCTCGCAGGAGACGTGGGACGCTAACCGCAGTGGGGTTAGTAGGCTGTGTTGGATCGGGCTCCTCCCGTCCCGCCCACAGGTGTTTCGTCATGCGACATGGACAGAGGCTCACAGTGACGAGTCACAGTAGGTTGCTCCAGGCTTGTGGCCCACTGGCTTGGCTGGGCCTGACGCCCTGTGCTCCAGATTGAGAGCTGGCCATATGGCCATTTGCCCGTTTGCCCACAGCAGGCCCCCCTCGTTGCACTCTGGTCCTTGGCAGCCGTACAGCCCTGCTCACCTCGATCCCATTGCCCGTCCATTCTTCTGCTCATCCGCCAATTGTCCCTCTGATCGATATTTTCCATCTTTGCAGCGCTTCCTCATCCCTTTTCATATTCGTTTCTTTCTCGCGTTTCAGGACGCGAACTGAGCCACACATATTACACTCCTACACGCTACCAAACTCTGTGTTTCCATCTCATGCGTAGCACCTGCTGACACCCGGCGGCCCAGCGCTACCCGTTGTGCTCGGTATGTTTGGCAGTTCACGAAGGCGGCGCCCGCCGCCACAGGTACGTCTGGCCCAAGCCATCTCCAATCCATCCTCCAAGCTGTCCTTATTATACGGGGCGGGTATAAAATAGGGTTTGCGCCATCAGCTCGCCGTCCTGGGAATGTTCCGACGCTCGTGATGACGCAGGCAGCGATGACATGGGCCGTGACCATTCCAGGTCGCTTGAAAGAAGCACTTGTTCTGGCGCCCTTCCCAACTCTGCTGCACCGCATCAACTCCAGCTCCCCTCGCCTGCGCGGCTCGCTGACATGAACTTTGAGCAGCCCTTGACCAGAGAGACGGCCAACCCCAATGCCGCGACCGCCGCCGCCTCGGCCTTTATGCGCCGCGAGCCCTCCATATCGCTCTCCTCCGCCGCCGCCGCCGCCGCCCTCAAAGCTCGCCCGACGACTCCCACAAATGTTGCCGCCGTCCAATCTAAGCGCTCCCTGAGGAGGAGCGCATCCGTCTCCTCCACGGGTGGTCGTGGGCGAGGCCAGGGCTACCGGGAGCTGCGGAGGACACCTAGCACTGGGTCGCTGAGCGAGCGGACACTCCGATCTCCTTCTCCCGGCCGAAGCCCGCCGCCCCGACGAACCAATGTCCCACCGGTCCCTAGCCTGCCCGCAAGCCCCCAGACCCGGCCGCAGCGACCGTCAAGCTCTCACAACGCTGGAGCGATAGGCCCACAGACACAGCAGTTCCGTACCGCGAGCCAGAAGCTCAAGGACGGGAAGCAGGGTGCCTGGTTTGGCGGAGCCGCCGCGCGGGATGACGCCAGTGCCCGGACATCGGATGCTGTGCTGCAGTCCTCGTACTCTAGCGGTGATGTACGTTCAGGCAGTGTTAGTCCCTCGATAAATTTCTCTTATCCGAGAGGGAGCATGGAATCACCCGGCCCCCCGACTGCGCACGAGCAAGTCATGGTCTACGATGCAAATTCTAGGAGAATGGTGCCCAAAAGTGACCTGCTGGCGCGGTCGCAAAACGTGCGGGATACCTCTGAGAAACCTGTTAAGAAGAAGATATCAGCAGTGCCCAAGGATCGATCTCATCTCCCCAAAGGCACTGCCGGAAGAACCCAGGCCGCTGCTGCTGTCGAGAAGTCTCTGCCGCCTTCGAAGCAGTCGGCTGAAGAACCTCCCCGACCGGCACTAGCACCGGCCTCCGAATATCGCCAGGAGGGGCCCCGGCCTGCGTCCCAGCCAAAACCTGAGCGGGCGCCTGAGACACCAGATCGGTCATTTGTGGAACCAGAGCCAAGCTTGGAGGAGTCGAACAAGCGTGATATGAGGGTCGTCGACGGTGCTACCGTGATGCCTCCCTCGAATTCGAACCATGCCCCAACATTCAGTAAAGGGGTACATTCGGTTCTTGAGGAGTCAGAGAGGGAAGACGACACTGATGCTGAAGAACACGAGCCAGTCCGGCAGCATGGAGCCATCGATGCGCTTCCCGTCCGCGCTTCCCAAGCGGCCGCTGATGATATCGACGAAAAGCCATTGTGCCTGGAACAACATGATACAGAGCCCAAGGCCTTGGCTGAAGAGAACTCAGCTTTTCTAACCCCTGAAGCAGCTGCCCAGAGTGGTGGCGCCCGAAGAGCTCGTGTTCACTCAGAGAGCCCGGTGCGATCGGCGCACTTTGCACCAAAGACTGACCAGCTCCTAGTTAGGCACGAGCCACCGCCTCGTTCTCTTTCTCCACGGAAATCAGCACTGAAGCATTCAAGCGGTGTGAGAGGCGCCTCGCCGTCTGATGACGGTTCGGAGGCTTCGGGGCGGGGAGCTAGTTTTATCGCTCAAGATGAGCCCAGTCGAAGGAGGAGTGTCCGGGTCAGCTTCAACGACGAAAGCAACGTTATTGTCGGAGAGTCTGCCGAATCGCCCGAGACAGAGCCACCCATCGTGCCTAGCCCCCAAGCGTCGAAGAAGGCATGGCACAGCATCCTTGGGAGGAACAGAAAAGACACACCGAGCTTAGAGGATGCCGAAACCATGACGCCGAGGCCCGCGCTGCCCTTATTTGGAAGCGTTCGAGAGAAGAAACCCAGAGAACCCGACAGTGAGCGGCCCCTTGTCCGTCCCTCCGAGCGCCCTTGGTCTCCCACCTCGGTGTCGTCCGCACTGACACGCGACGATTCCAACGATACCGGTTTGGGAGGCCCGTCCACCGACTCCGCCATTGGTTCTTTTCTGTCACAGGAGTCGTCTTCTAGAAACGAAGCGAACATCTCGCGGATGCGGGAGCCTCTGCCACCCGTCGTAACGTCCATTGAGGGCACCGGGTACGATAGCAGCAGCATATTTAGCACTGACGACGATATGGACCATTCAGATATTCATGAACTATCCGAGACTCCTGAGCCCAGCTCTGCCGTTGTTGCCGAGGAAGCTCAAAATCACCGGGAGGAATCTGAAGAGCTGGAGAAACAGGGTCCCGTCCACGAGCAAAAGGCTGTGAACGTTGCAAGGTCCGACGAGGGCGAGACTCGGCAGCACGACCTACCCAATGCCGACCATATCGCTCACAAGCCGGAGGGTGGCGACCTAGACAACGCGAAACAAGACGAGACTATACCGTCTATTTCAATATCCAATCCTACTCCCCTTCCTCAGGAAAAGAACCAACCTTCTCCGGCGAGCGAGTACTTCGATATTCCCGGCGGCTTTCCCAGGGGCTCTCCCAGCGAAGAGCCGGCCATATCTAGCCGCCCAGAGCCAGCAATCCAGTCAATTCCCCAGACTGCGACTTCGGACGGAACTGATCCCCCTCTGGTTGCCTCGCCATCGGAGGCTGCCATTTCGTCGGCTGCGACGAGCCCTTCGATGGCAGATATCCCAGAAGAGGGTACCGATCAGAGCAGCATCTACAGTGACGCCTACGAAGACATGTCCGATGCAGAAGGTGGCTTCATGTCTCTGGATGCCGTCCTAACTACGCCGGGCGATTCGAAGATCTCCAAGCTGCACGAAAAGGCGAAAAGACATCTTCAGGAAAAGGCAGCATCCTTGGCCTCAACAGTGTCGGGAAAAGATGAGGAATTGCAAGAACCCCCCCAAACTCAAGATGAATGGGAAAATGCCAAAACTTACTGGAGGAGCTTGTCTATCGAAAAGCGCCGCCAATTAGAGAAAGAAGCTTTGGAGGAGGCTGGCGAAGACGCAGATGAAGAGAGTGTCAAGAAGCCGAAGAAACAGGCCAAGAAGAGGGCATCCACAGACAGACCGATCTCGAGTATCAGCACTTCTGGGAATGCTCAGCTTGATCGGGTCTATCAGATCCCGCCAGGGTCGAGCTGGACCAACGGGCCGCATGAGGATATAGTGCAACCGGCCAGGATGTCTTCACCGCACCCTACACCAGCTGTAGCGCCACCGCTTAGGGACTTTGTGCGTGGTGAGCAGCCGAAACAGGCCAAGGTGGTTGACAGTCAACAGCCTGGCGATAGCAAACGGAAAACTCTACGAGGTAAAGGAGTATCGGGTGGTGCACGGGGTCCGGTTCCTTCTGGGACCGCTGCCGCAAGGCCCGTTTCATGCCACCCACCAGCAACGATTGAAAGGCAGGGGAGCGCCAGAAGAACTCTGTCCTCTGAACCACGCCCAGTCTCTTCCGGTGGTCTACCAAGTTTAAGCTTAAGGCCGACTTTGAGAAGACAAAGTTCGGCTGACAGCGAGAGCAGCTTCAAGCGCAACCGGGCGGGTGGCCAAGGCTTCGGCTTCAGAAGCTCGATGAGGCCACTCTCCCAGGGCCCGCATTCACCGGGCTCCAAAGGTAGTGGGCGCTTTAGCCTCCGCTCCCTGTCTCCTCCAGCATCTACATTCCGGGGTTCTAGTGTTGCACCGCAACATTCTATGGGCAGGGGTATGCCAACTACCATGCGGCATTCAATGCGAACGGGGCTGGGTCAACGCGAACAACCCTCGAAGCGCGGAATGTCCGTCTTTGGGCGTTCGCCGGGGAAGAAGGTCAAGAAGGGGAAGATCAGCCGCTTCGAGGACTCAAGTGACGAGGACGATGGCGGCCGCATGTTCTTTAGCAGCCGATTTGACGACTCCAGTGACGAAGACAACAGCCCCATGCGAGCCCATCAGCGAGGTGTTTCAAGGGGTAGGCCAGGGGAACGCTCTCCTGAGATTCTTTTCAGTGATGACGACGTCGGTCAGCCCAAGCGCAGCTCGATGGGCAATGGAACAAACGGCCACGTTGGCGGCACACTTCGGCGTAGCCGATCCGGTCGCGGCAGTCTCGCTTCACCAGCGGCCCCTGGTCACCTTGAAACCGAAGGTGTTGGTGATCGACCACCCCGCCACCAGCGCCGTGGTAGCTTCATGTCGACCATCCTCCGGCGCAAGAAGGACAACTCGGGGAGGGTTTCCCGAGAAATGAGTGAGAGCGCGGCACGCCGCGATACCAAGCTTGAGCGTAGCAGCGAGGAGCTCTCCGTTCTCCGTCGTAACAGTAGTGGTAAGCCGCGGCTACACAAGAGAGAACCTAGTTGGCCACTTCCCGACGGGAATGACGACAACACGCACGATGGTCAGAATCTAAGCACACCCGTTGGGATTGCAAATGATCCTATACAACGCCCAGCCACCTCTGCAGGACCCGGAGCAGCCCCACCCTCCAAAACGAGCTTCCTCAAGCGTCGCAGTACCTCCCATCAGCCAGTTGCTGCTGGGTATCCGCCCCCGGAAGCCACCGATGCCCATAAGAAGAAGAAATTCGGCACGCTGAGGAGGATGTTTGGCTTGAACGACTAGTGTGCAGTGATCGGCTTCTCTCAGCTTTCACTGCGGGTTCGATGCGTCGTCCGACCGGCTTGGGGTCTGGGTATCCCTTTCATTCCGGGGTCATCTTTCATGATCCCTTCTCCTGGCTTGTTTCCTTGCACACATATACCCCCAATGTCTTTTTCATGTGCAACACGTGCCACATGTATTTGGGGACTTTTTCTTCTGATGCTTTACTACTGGAGTATATATTCTTGCGGCGTCGTTCTCTCCACCATTTTTTTTTTCAATCGGCGAGTGTTATCTCCGGCGCTTTGGTTGCTGGCCAAGCAATACTAGGTAATCAGGGGACAAAAACGTTGGGTTTAATGTTTTATACGAGTCATGGGATTGACAGCCCGAGCTTGGATACGGGCTATGTAGGCAGTTTCTGCGAAGTTGAGTTGCATCAAGTTGTGGATATATTGGAACGAACATTCAATATCGCATGATGATAGCCCATGTGGGCTTCAAGTCATCATGCCTTTTTACGAAATTTTGTAAATGTGGAACCTGCTAAGATACCTGAAATTGATTTATGCTATATGCCATCGGCCTGTGTCAGAGCATAGAAGCCCGACTGATGCTAATGAACCATGAACATGGTGCCAACTCCGCTGGATGCAAGAACCGTTTCCGTGCGCTTTCCCTATGCAATCACGAAATAGCTCCCTGGTTTGTCATCGATGAGAATGATGTTGTGATCATCATTTCAATGGCCAAGGAGGACGTAATCGAGAACAAAATCCGTTTCCTCATGCTTCCTGTACTCCTGAATATTGGTGACGAGAGTAAATATGCAGTCGAACTATTCCGCACTGGTGCTGTGGAATGAAGTTGCAAAGAAAGAAAAAAGGGACAGAAACGCTTGAAAGTGGTGTGACGAGGACGGGTTTTGGGCGATATTAGTGTTTATATACTTCATCAGCTCTTTGAGCGAGACTTATTCCCAGCTCTGGCTTCATTCTCGCGCTCCAGAAGGAGAGTAAGTTGGCTCTTGGTTCTTCCTAGCGGTACGGCAGGTGCAGTGCTGGGCTGCGTTGGAGTAAATCGCGATTCGAGCAACGAAGACGAGAGTGATTCGGTACCAGACCCTGACTCGGTCGACCGGTGGTCAAAGAAGCTTGAGCTTGGGAGATGGCTGAAGCTACCAGACTGGTCGATAATCACTCCCTGGGCAGCGATGTTTGTTGTTGAAGCGGTCGCTCCGGTAAAGAGACCCTGATCCAGCCCTCTAGAGGTACCACATTCTCTACGATAAACGTAGCCACTGTGGGATCGCGATTGCGCCATGGGAACAGACCTGATACCTGGACGCGTGGACGGAGCACTGTCTGAATCACTGTTTCCTGACTGAGAAGATGTAGTTGTGGTTTGTGCGTGTCGCGACAGATTGATCAAGGACTGCGGCCTCCTTGTCAACGATTCGAGCTTCTGCTTCGCCACCAAGGGCGCCGGATGCATGGCCTTCTTTCCCACGTGAGGTTGAGAATCCGAACTCGACTCATGCTGGACAGCCGGGTCGATATTGTTTCCCACGGCGTCTTTCGTCTCTGCCGTAGTTCTACTTGCTAGTGCTGGGCGTTTACCGGCTGCATTGGCGCTCAGCTTGGGGCTAGCCTCAAGTTTGACCGGTGTGCCAGGATGTGGACCTTCCACAATAGGGGATACTGGGCGTTGGGGCGTCGCTGAGCCCCGTGAGCTGGATGACGAGGTGCCCTCTTTGGACCCATTATCTGAAGTTGCTGAGGACTGAGAACTTGATTTTCTCGGAAGCATAGGCCTTCGTTTAGCTGCCCCTATTGATGCCACAAACTTCTTTCCAGGCAATTTCTTCTTTGTCGGTGATGTGACGGGTAACCGTATTCCCAATGCCGGCGTTACAGTGCTCACCGATGACGGCGTTTCGTTGTCCTTTTCATCTTCATCCCCAGAGGTTTCGGGTGAGACGAAACGAGCAGTTGGCCGTGGTCCAGAAGATGAAGGTCCTCTAGGCTTCTTCAAAATCGGGTGTGGTGGCGGAGGCTTCGCGGCACTCGAGGATAGATCTCTTAATCCCTGGACCCCTGACCCATTGAGGGCCGTTTCACTTTGAGGCTGTTCCCGGTTCTTTTCAGCCTCAAGGATAGAAAGGGCTTGCCGTATGAATGGAAGGACCTATCACTGTTAAACGGAGAATCAAGTTGTGAGATACCACATAACATACATCATCACCTTCCCATCTATTGGGGGGTCCCCTTAAAGGAACAAAGGTAGGACCAAGCGAGATATCCTCGTACAGCGTGGCCAATGTCTTGCCGCTTAGAAACAGTCGATCACTGCCCAAGACATGCCACCAGAAATTCTCTAGTCTGCGAGCGGTGGGGTCTTGCAGCTTTTTGTTCGTGGTCGTGTATACTGACGCCGAAGATGTTAGTGGCTGAGTAGTAGATAGCTAGGTATTAGTCTGGAGACTTACCCCGCCAGATTTCCCACACTCGGTCGGCCGGTACAGACGGATGCTTGGCGATCTCATCATATATTTCCTTGGTGTTGACAACGATGCCCTTGGGCAAGATCATGGGAATTTCGGGTTCCATTTGTAAAATCGATGAAGGTCCTGTGGGGTAACAAGGCAAGTGATGGCCAGCGAATGTTCCTTGATGTGGAAAAGGTGACACGAAGGACAAAGAAAGGATTTGGTGACTGTATGGGTGCTGCCTTTTCGAGATCTCGTTGAGTGCGGCAGAGCAGTCTTAGCTGACACGAGGGAGATGGATCATCGTTGCTGTAGTATAAAACTTGCCGGCAGCAATAGAGCGTCGTCGGCGTCCAGCGCCAGCTTTATGATGACCGGGCGAATCAACACCACAACCGTGAAATATAGAGAGGGCAAATATAAGGACCCCGGCGGTTGAGAGTGATTTGCGGCTGACGTACCAATAGCTGGTTGGAACGAATCGGTCCAGATTGTCGGCCTTGGAGAATAAGGACTACACTACGGAGTAGCGCATATTTGACAGGGAAGACTGGTTCGGGGATAGCGCGCTGTGCAGGAGACGGGGGATATGATGGTTGACCAGCGGTCCAGATGAGCGAGTTCGATGCCGTTATTGGGCCGAATGTCAGTCACGCGGACGGCAAGCTTAGGCGGTATTGGTGGCTGGGGGAGTGCGACGAGCGAGAGTGATGTTGATTTGATATCGGTCTCGGGTCCGTGACCGATCGTGTCACATAGAGTCCCCGTGTAAGCAGCAAATAGAGGCGCCGGAGTGGTCGAGAAACGAATGACCGGATGCGAGTTGGTGAGATCGAGGTATCAAATATCTGATCATATGCTGAGCTAGGGGAAGCCTGGCTTATGGCGACCTGATATTGAGCTGAAAACGAGAGGTCAGGCCCAGTGAAAAGAAATGGAGTTTCCGACTTTCGCAAGAGTCGACAGGGATGCACGGTTATTTGTCGCCACCAAAAGCTCCAGGGTCCAGCAGGCTGAGCGGCTCGAGACGAAGGGCTGTAAAGACTGGATGCAGGTGCCGGGACAGGGACGGGACCGAAACGGGGCCGCCGAATCGGATGGGGAGGGGCGCTTTCTCGAATCCTCTGCCGGGTTGAGTGAGCGGGCTTATTGAACGGGGTGCGGCGCAGGCCGAGAAAGCAGCTTCAGCGGCTCGATAATAAAAGCGCGACGATGGAAAACTGGGAGACGAGTGGAGAAAGCGAAGAAAAGAAGGAGGAGAGAAATGTCAGGTTGGAGTTTGAGAGTCACGGAGGGCAAGGGGAAGGAACAACCCGGACGAGGCGGGACCTGAAGTTCTGAACCATGTGCCATGCGAAGTCTGTGCCTTAGCCTCCTCCGGCCTTGGCGGGAAGAGCGACCCAAGCACGGTCCCCTTTAGCACGAGGCACCCCCTCTTAGCTCGCGGCTAGACTACGACTTACCATGTACATGGTATTATAATTCCTACCTGAGATACGTAGTATCCCACGGGTCTGAACCCAGAAAATCTAGCACTTTACCCCCCGATCCAGTAGAGGTACCGGCTTGCTCGTCCTGTGGACTATTCCCATATGCTGTTGCTCCCCCGCGGAGAAGTCTCTTGTCGGAGCTTATCTTAGACATGGCCCAGATGTTAGCGACTCAACCTCTCTCCACTCTCCACGATAGCACCTATGCACCTTGAGCTGTCTCCTGCGGCGGAGGCGCGCCCAGGGCGGCTCCATAGTACCTGCCACTTGCTAGGTTGCCAGGTTGCCAGGGTCTTGTGACAGAGCTCCAACTGCCCCCACCGGAGCTCAGGCACGCTTTGGACCTGCAACTCCGCCTTCCAGGCCCTGCCACCACCTTGATGGAGGCTTGGTCCTTGGACTCTTGGAGGGGTCGGATCTAAGGCCGAGGCTTGCGAAGCTTGCGAAGCTCCATCTTTTGGTCATATTACCGTATCAAACTCCTATCGTTCCAGCCCCCTCATCAGCGCGGTTTCTCAACCTCGCTCCAACCAAGGTCGTTCACATGGCCCTGTACCTCAGCATCAAGACTGCCTACCCAGGTGCCAACAGCTCCCTAGGGAGCTCACCGCCTCGTCGTCAGCTGATCTCACATGGCGCTCACAAGGATATGAGGAGGGTGGCGACCCGGGATCGGATGATATTGCTCGGGCCTCAAATCTCAGTCTTTGACTCAAGGCACCACAAAATAACAGCCCCTCCAACGTTTGCCAATGCTCCTGCCGTGGCGGATGGTCCGAGACATGTGAACGTCGCCAGTTGCCTGCCCCGGATTCTGGGGCTTGCTGCAGGGTCAGACAATCCGTACTACCAGTACTATTCGTACCGAGTACATATCCTGACTTTCATGTTTACAGCAGCGATAATATGGATGCGCGCTTGTTGAGCGACGTCTCGGTTCTTGATGGAGACGAATTCAACATGCGGCGTTCACATACCGAATATTCGGGGTATTGAACAGGGGGCCAGCAGGGGGACATGCAGTTAACCGCAAACTCGGGCCAACCACAGCCCCTCCAACAGCCCAGGATGGGCACAAATCCCGGGACAATTGGACGACGACCTGGTCGCGGAAAAGACAATCCCCAACCTCGAGCCTGTGGGTTCCATTGGTGCCCAACGGCCTGATCAGCCACGGCAGCCATGGTGGGCATTGGTCTCGCAGCCGCGACCAGGATCCCGAAATGGGATGACAGCGAAGCTGTACGGAGTACCATTATCATGTATAGGATGGGAAAGTGACAGGTGCCGTTGCGATTAGCATCTCTCCAGTGATTAGCCGACCGATGAAGAGCCCCCATGGCATACTGCTTAGGTACATAATATGCGACAGAACGTGTGAGCCAACACCCTCCAGCTCCATGGCTTCATGCAATAATGACCCCAAGGAGCCCGAGTCTTAGCAAGAGATTAGAACTTACGGATCTGCCCGTGCCTGTGTACGGAGTACTCCGTACCTGTGGCAGATTTGGGGACGTTGGAGAAGCTTCCTTCCACTGTCTCAAACCATGGCGTTCGTCTGTCCTCACAAGTTACAACCCCACCCAGCAACTCGGGGGTGACGGGGAATTCGGTAATGGAATGCGACACAGCTTCATGGAAGTTCTAGAACACAGTCGCACCCCCACCTTAGAGTCTAAGACACGGGCTGTCCCCACAGAATCTTGGGATCGACTCTTGACTCCTGAGAACTCAAGCCTCTGCCGACCCTTACAGGCTTACAAGCACCCCGAGCCTCCTGGGGCCGTCCTGCGCCATTCACGTCTCCACTATCGCGAGAGCTGCCTGGTTCGGCCAGCGCGACACTGGCTCTCCCTACATGTACTAATATATCTGTCTATGACCTTCCCCGCATTAGATGCCACCTCGGAAGCTCGGACTGATGGACGACGAAATATTGCTCTCGAGATGGGCTTCACAATTTTCAACTACTGAGAATTTACTCTAGGTTCCTCGTAGTTACTAGGAACCGGGAAGCTGCAGGAACAGGGCCATAGATCGACGCTTGGGTTCCGGAGCATATCTACTCTGGAAAACTGGCCCGGCGTTATGCTATCTGCAACTCGTCTCTGCGTGGGCGGAATTTCTCCCAGCGACCCCCATTGCGGCTTTTCGCGGCTGATAAAGGAAGCATGGTCAGGTGGACAGTTCTCCTCTTTTATTCCCTGCTGCGCGCGCGTCCTTTGGGCGAGCGACAGCTTGGATCTGATAATTCGATTACTACATGCTATCAGAAACCTCTGCTGACTGGAACTACCAGGTACTATCAAGGACAGGCCTTTGTGGGGGTTTCTATGGCCGTGTGACATGAGCGACATTTGTTTCACGGTCCTGTAACTGCCCTGGACACAGGGAGCAATGGCGCAATCGCCTCGGCGTCGACCTAGAACAAGCAAGTGATTTGGTACAGAGTCGCGGAGGGATGGACTGGATGGTTGATGACCACCATCCATCATGCCACGTGCGACATTCTAAATCCAACAACCTGCCATTCTGGGGCCTTGTAACCAACGGCCCGCTACGATAAACGGGGTTCCCGTAGTAGCATTTGGCTACAATGCAGGGATCACAGACTGACACGATTCGCTACGAGGGCCTCCTGCTACCTAGTAGTGGCAAAGTAGGTACTACCAGTAGTAAGCGATGCTGTGACGCTGACACAGTATGTAAGTATGAAAGCACATGTTTTGCTTGGCCGGGAGAGACACTTCTCACCTGGACTACATCCGGCATGCTTCCATAGCACCCTCCCCTAGGTAATGCTATATCAGCTAAAGAGGCTACGCAGTACTTCCCGTGGGCCTTGAAGGAGGGTCTAGCGATATGGGTTACACACGAAGCGTTCAACGGGAGAGTGACCAGTATAATCATGACTAACGACCAGCAGCATCCTTGCACCTAACTAACATGGAGGAAGGGTGGCGGACGGCCGAGCATCTCTCACTGAATCTGAGTTGGAAATATTTCTGTGGGCAAAGTATAGCCCACCTGCAGCTGCACCGATATCAATTTCTAACGGTCAACGGGCATCCCTTGTCGCCAAATCATCATCTGACCGAACGCATCCAAGCCCCATCGCCCCATCGCCCCAACAGCCTAATATTGGCCTATTGGGTTTGCACCGCCACGATGTGTCACCAGACTCACGGATGAATTTTGTTAAAATTCAGAAGGGCCTCCTGCCCTCGTCTGCACGCGTGTGGGTACCTGGTGCATCGCGAAACTGGCCGCATGGTGGTGGTGTTGTGGAGACTCTCGCCCCCATCGGCTCCTGCCGTACGCACTGCAGCACTACGGCACTGCCGCTCCTGTGGAGCCGCCCCTGGTATCCACTGAGCCGGACTCCGGGCTTCGGGATCAAGGCGCGCATCCATTGACTGATAATATACTACGAAGGTCCCCATCACAGCATTCCACAAGGCCATCTAGGCCGATCATCGGGGTCGACTGTTTTTCTTTGTTCGAATTACGTGGATGATTGCGACCATTGCGACCATTGCGACCCCAAGAAACCCTATATCGTGGGACTCCAGCGCCCTGGTGGGAATGCAAGCGACCCGTTGAAACTGCGATTGAGCGAGAAATCAGAGTTTTGTTTTCATTCCAGTGTTTTCTCGCTAGATTATATCACTATTAGATATGCCGAATGTGTTATGCATGTGTGCGCCATACGCCTGCCCTGGGTCTATGAACCAGCTCCCCAGCCGAAACCATCAGAATCATCCCAACCCTTGAAATATGCCACGAATGAAAACCAGTCGCTGTTTTGTCTAGTCGCCCGTGGTTCCTTCCATTAATTTTCCCTTCGTGTTTTTACAACAAGTTGCCAATTCCTTTACGTGACGGTGTAGCCGCCGTCGACGCGGATATCAGCGCCCGTGACATACCCGCTGGCGGGAGATAGTAGGAAGGTAACGGGCCCCATGAGGTCCTGGGGCTGGCCCATCTTGCCCTGGGGGATGAGGGAGGTCCACTTCTTCTTGAGCTCTGGGTTCTCATCGAGGATCTTCTCCGTTAGCGCCGTAAGCATGTAGCCAGGCGAGATGCAGTTGACACGGATGCCGGCGTGTGCCCACTCGACGGCCAACGAGGCAGCCAGGTGGCGGACACCAGCCTTGGCGGCGTTGTAGGGACTATGAGTGGCATCGTTAGCTGCAAATCCCCAATCACGCTTGGGGTCGTCGGGAACTTACGCCTGGGGCTGGGGGACGTTGACAATGGAACCCGACATGCTGCCAATCATGACCATGCTGCCGGAGCTCTTGCGCTCCATAAGATGGCGCGCGACGGAAGTAGCGAAAAGGTAGGTGCCGTCAACGTTGACAGCCCAGAGCTTGCGCATGCGGTCAATGGGGTAGTTGACGGCCTCGAAGTTCTCTGTGAAGCCGGCCGAAGTGACGAGGTTGTCGATCTTGCCGTGGGCGGCTAGTACCTCAGCAATGCAGGCCTCGACGGACTCGGGGTCTGAGACATCGGCGTAGTGGGCAGTCACCTTGGGGACGCTGGGCCACTTCTTGTCAGTAAACTCCAAGGCAAACATGTCTGCACAGTAGGGGTGTGCTTACCGCTCAGCGTTGGGGTTCTCCTTGACAAAGGCATCAATAAGCAGCTTAGTCTGCTTCTCGGCCTCCTCCTTGTTCATGTCGACCAGGGCAACATCAGAGCCGGAGTAGACCATGCCCTGGGCAATGACAAGACCCAGGCCACGCGCACCGCCTGTGACGATGCCGACATTGCCGTCGAGGGTGAAGGTGCTGAGCGTGGGCTTGACATACTGGCCACCAGTACCGTGCACGGGCTTGCTGCTAGGAAGCTCGTGCTCCTCGGGGTACTCAACCTCAATGTCCTTGTCCGTACGCGAGTAGCTGCCAGGCTTGTCCTGGCGAGGTGGGACGCGATGCAGGTGACGGGCGGCGAGGGCGAAGGAAGGGCGCAGGGCTGCGGAGGGTGTGGTGATGGCGGCTCGGCGGGCGGCGTGCCGCAGCATAGGGGCGAAAGAAGAAGCCATTGCTATAGTTGTGTGTATGTAATGGTAGAGGTGATGGCGGCGGGGAATTATGTGAGATTTTGGAGGATCGTGAGTGAGTGAGAGGATATAGGCACGAGGAAAGGCTGTCGATTTGGCCCCAGATTAAAAGGCCAGCGAGGGAGATATTAAGCGGGCGGGATGTGGGAAAGAAGGGGGGCCAAGGAAAAGGATGGCCCGTGTCTCGTGAGTTTCGACGATCGCAGATGGTGGACGCGTCGTCTCGTCAGCCGGATTCGTCGGATGAACGCAAAGCAAAGCAAGCACTGGGCCGCCGTTTGACAGGGAGATTCCAAGTTTGCTGCTACAAAGCAGGTCTTGGGGACTGAAAATAGCCCAATTGGCTTTGGTACAGCGTGCGGACGAGCAAGGCAGCCAACAGGAAGCTGGATCGCAGATATTGAGGGTGTCCAGGTGGCGGTGTTGGAAATTGGGGAAAGCAGGAGGGAGGAGAGGCAAGAGAATACGATGGCCATGCACGAGGACAGGCAACTTTATACCCAGATCCCTTGGCCCCTTTCTTTTCCAGAGCAGCCCTACTGCCCAGCCAGTACCCTCCACGACATCCGGCTGGACCGCCTCCTCCGGGCCCTGGAAAAAAAAGTCACGATGCCGCTCGTAATGGGAGGTCGAGGTCCGAGGAACGGACTACGGGCTGGACCCTGGGGCACCTGCAAGCTGTAGTGGAGCCGAGAAGACTGGGGGCAGTGGCGCCAGTGGTGCCAGTGGTGCCAGTGGAGCTAAGTGACCCAGCAGGTGGAGCGAGGCCCGGGAACAAGCAGTCAAGCACCCGTAGACACGCGGCGACAGCGCTGCAAAGCCTGCAACGCACCCGGCCACACCACCAGCCCACCACTGCCCTAGTGCCCCGGTGGGCAAAAATAAGTCAACGACAGGGGTCACCCACCCTCAATCAGAATCAAGCTTTGGGCGGGCCCTGAAGAGACCAGAATCGGGGGTGCCTGGAGCGGGGCCGCTACTGGGATCCATCCTGGGCCTATCCATGGATCTATGGGGGCATGATGGATGGAAGATGCCCGGGGCGCATTGCATTGAATGGCATGCCCTGCAGTTGCGGTGCCTGCCCGCAGTGCCTGCAGTGCCTGCAGTGCTGCACGCCGCTGAAAGGAGTCCCCGAAGTCCCTCGGTGCCCAAGAATGCTGGAATGGATGCCTTTTTAGGCGCTCCACCCCACCGTCTCACGGATTCCATCGCATCGGACGCGGCGCAGAGCTCCTTTCGAGTCCCTTGGCTCCCCACACGAACCTGGGAGCTGGGAGACTGGGATGCCGCTCTGCCGGCTGGATTTACGACAGCCATTGGCTGCGGATGCGATGTGCCTGGACCCTTTTTTTGTACTATGTACATACGGGTGGCAGTATTATTCTGCAGCCTCAGCTCGAGTTCGAGAACGTGGAAGAACAAAGCCTCAACACCACCACCACCGAGCAAACTCGTATCGTGATGGAAATCTCGAGCGCCGCTCTGGCCTCTCCCCTTTTTCCTATCACACCCTCACAAAGTGAGGGGGATGCCAAGTCGTCTCGGCTCGGGACAAGGAAGGAGGCAAGTCTCAGACTTTGATTTGTTGGTTGCACCCAGTCAGCAGAGCAACAAATGCTCCTCTATGCGCGGACCAATGCTGTGTTGATGACGGCTAGACGAACAACTTGGCATGCGCTATGGAAGCTACTCGTAATGTCCTGCTTTCCTCTCTCGTAAAGGGTTTTTTGCTCTTCCGACTGACAAGAAACCATGTTGAAATTGGCAAATTGAAACCCCCAGGGCAACCCCCATGCCTGATGGTCACGAGGTGTCTCTAGGTCCCCCGTAACCGGCTCAGGCCCTGCGCCCGGCCCAGAAGCGTCCGCCGCAGCGCTGCCACCAAAACCCACGATGCTGGAGTCGGTGACTCCGCCGAGTCCGCTCACCGGGAGTCTGTGCCACTGTGGGTGTCCCACCCTGCCAAGTTCCATCCACCTTCTCTCCCCTTTCTCTGCTTCCGTCTGCACTGTGTCACTGTCCTCTTTCTCCTCAATTCCATCCATGCATTGCAAATCTGAACCAGTTGACCCCCATTCCGAGCCGATCGACAGCTGGTGCCCCCATGCAATCCCCATACTTTTCTGGTCCCGTGGGCCATTCGAAATTTTCTCTTTCTTTTTCCTAATCAGACTCCCAAGTCCTCCACCGTCCACACGACGATGCCATCGTGAAGCGGCCCACCTCCCAGAGATTTCCTGTTTCTGGTGGTTTCCCTTGCAAGATTGCTGTAATCTGCCAACCTGCCACCTCTTCATCTTTCATCTTTCTCACCACCATGGTTGCTCCATCGTGACCCATCAACCATGTATTATGGGTAGTTGTGCCCATTTTTTCAAAGGAGCTCATCTGCCCCCATCCGGCCATCCACCTTCTCCCCTAGCCACCGGCGTCTTCCTGGTCAGCAAAAGGACAATGGACAATGGACATTGAAGTGTTGGCATCAGTCACACCGCCATCCCACTCTCTCCTCCCACGCTGCCCCCCGTGCCGCGATGGCCCATCTTTTGTTGCGGCTCCCACGATAGGTACCCTCCGTTTCACGATGCTGGCTAGCCCGCTGCAAGCATCCCACCCATCGTGCATGAGATGAACACGCAGCGCGCTATTCTGCTTCAAGAAAGCAAAGCATCCACAGATGCCGGGTCATGAGATCTGGCGTTTGGATTTCAGACATGCATGCTACTCGTACTCATACATCCATCGTGCATGGCGGGATGGCTTTCGAGCATTCTTCTCCTGGCGTCGTCTCAATCTCTCTCTACAGCAGACATTTTGTTTCTCTCTGATGCCACCTGCACTATAGTACTGCCTACCTGACGCATCTATCGAGTGGGACTCTTCACAGTCCCGTCCCGCGACAACAGTGGGCATTGCAATCATTCAAGTGCAGCACATACGTAGCATTCACCTGCGGGCAATGGGTTTGTGTCGTACCTCTTCCAACCTCACGTCCTTCCAGTCGCCAATATCGAGGCATTGATGACTCGCGAGAGCAACCAAAACCTCATAAACCCATGAGCCTTGGCACATGTCCTCGCAGCTATTCGCCAACTGGAAGCCCCTCCCGCGTCAAATCCTGCGTTCTTGTGCTGGGTTGACCAGACAGGCCATCATGCTCAAGGGCTGTGACTGGGTTGAATCTGGAGAGAGTTTGATCCGATGCCTCTCGGCCCAGGACTGGGCCTTCATGGCACCTCGAGAGCACCGACGACCGGACGGGGAAAAAATTCCAGCCTGATCACCAGTCCCAACTCAATTGATGGTCCGAAGTCAAAACGGCTCACTGTGGTGATAAAAACGACTACTAGTGTTGGTCCCCTTTGAGTTTGCCATGATATGAGTGGGACTCAACCGCCGGTGCCGTGTTGGCATCTGGATGGTCATGGCGTCATGGAGCTGGAACAAGATTTTCTCCTGCAGTGCGAGGTATGTCACTCGTCGAGAATGTGGGAAGCACTGGAAGCACTGGAAGCACTGGGTTCTACTATGTATAAGTTTGGTGGGAGGTTCCCCTTGCTCCCCGTCTCTTCGTCCTCCAAACGCTGCTCTCGAGCTTAGAATACCCCAAGATGGCTACCGACTACACGTTCCAGGGCTGGCTGGGTCTTTCCCCTGAGGCCGACAAGGGGAAGATGGAATGGGGCACCTTTGAGCCCAAGAAGTGGACTGAAGACGACGTGGATATCCGTATCACGCACTGCGGCATCTGCGGCTCGGACCTGCACACGCTGCGGTCCGGCTGGGGGCAGACGACGTATCGTAAGCAAACCCCCTTCTATTTGCCAGCACATCCTACAGTCTCTATTTTCAGGGGGGCTGACTGTTGTATACAGCATGCTGCGTCGGCCATGAAATCGTCGGCAAGGCCGTCCGCGTGGGCCGCAATGTCAAACACGTCAGCGTCGGGGACCGCGTGGGCGTCGGTGCTCAGGCCCGGAGCTGCCTGCAGAAGAGCTGCCCCGATTGTTCGTCCGGGATGGAGAACTACTGCAAGCGTGGCAACGTGACGACGTACGACTCGACGTACCCGGGGGGCGAGGGCAGGTCATTTGGCGGCTACGGCGACTACAACCGCACCCACGCGCACTTTGTCTTCCGCATCCCTGAGAATATCCCCTCGGAGCTCGCGGCTCCCATGCTGTGCGGCGGCGTCACCATGTATGCGCCACTGCGCAGGAATGGCTGCGGGCCGTGCAAGCGTGTGGGCATCGTCGGAGTAGGTGGGCTGGGCCACTTTGGAATCCTGTTCGCCAAGGCGCTCGGGGCCGATGAAGTGGTAGGCATCTCGCGCAGAGCGTCCAAGAAGGCCGACGTGCTCGCCCTCGGGGCCGATAAGTACATTGCCACCGCTGACGATGAGGGCTGGGAAGACAAGAATGCTCGCAGCCTAGACCTCATAGTCTCAACCGTGTCAAACTCTAATATGCCCCTGACGGGATATCTGAAACTGCTTGCCACCAATGGCACGTATATACAGGTCGGGTACGTTCCTACCTCTTCGACCCCTTGATCCCTTGGCCTCCTAACTCTACAAAATGTCCCAAGCTGACACTCCGGAATCACAGAGTCCCCGACGGCGGAAAACTACCGGAGATCAGTGCCTTTGAACTCGTTATGAACGGTATCAAGGTCGGTGGCAGCGGCATCGGGTCTCCCGGCGAGATTGAAGAGATGCTCCTGCTTGCTTCCGAACAGCAGCTGAAGCCCTGGGTGCAGCAGAGGCCCCTTAGCGACGCCAACCAGGCCGTCGTTGACATGGAGAATGGCAAGGCGCGGTTCCGCTATGTGCTGGTTAACGAGAAGCACGCAGAATAGACGCAGACCTGACCATGGTGTACTATATATGTGTGTGTTTGGTTCACTGCTCAAATATCTAAAATACACACTCAATGGAAATACTTGGGGGCAACACCCTTGACACGCAGCCACGCCGCATCGAGAGCCTCCACCACATCCTGGGGCAGAGGCCCCCTCTCCAGGTCCACCAAGTTGTTCTCGAGCTGCTTAGCACTGCTCGCCCCGATAATTATCTTGTCCCCATCCTCCCTCTTCATCGTGCTGTGGTGCAACAGCCACCGGAACGCGCACTCGGCCTCGGTCAGCCCGTGCTTGGATGCGACGGGGCGGATCACATCCAGGGCGTCAAAATACAGGTCGTTCATGTACCTCGCATGGTGCAGCTGGCCCTGCCACCGGTGCGGATCGAAGCGCGACCCGGGCTCATAGTCATCGTCGCCCATGTTGCGGCGGTAGCGCGAGGTCAGGAATCCGCCCGCGAGCGGCTGGAAGGCATACAGGGCGATTCCATAGTGGCGAAGGCACGGCATCAGCTCGGGCTCGATGGTGCGGTGCAGCGCGTTGTAGATGCCTTGATACACGGCGGGTTTGATCCAGCCGTGGCGGTCGCAGATCTCGCACATGGCGGCCACCTCCCACGACATGTAATTACTGATGCCGAAGCGGTCAAAGTAGCCCTCGCGGTGCAGCTTGTCGACCTCGCGCAGCGTATCCTCAAATGGCGTCTTGCGGTCTGGCCCGTGAAGGTACCACATATCGATTTTGGTAGCATTGAGGGCCCGGAGGCTCTCCATGAGGCCGCGGCGGACATCCTCAGGGCGGTGCGAGTACACGTTGGTGCCCATCTTCATGCCCTTGCCCTCGTTGGGATACAGCTTGGTGTCCATGATGAGATTGCGCGACTGCCACTTGACCTTGGCCATGTACTCCTCAGACGAGCCACCGCCGTACAGACGGGCCGTGTCGATTTCGTTATGGCCGTGGGACTGGAATACGTCGAGCATCCTGTCGACTTCGCTGAGGTCGCTGACCCGGACACCCTCCAGGCCGGGATTCCCAATCGTCATGACACCCAGGACGATGGGGAGTGCGGTTTTGGGGGATGACATGATGATTCCGGTATTTGCGTAGTCTACCTATTTGATAAGACGATATGCCAAAGCACATCGGTGCAGAAACATGGGCTCATTTATATACCCGTCAACGTGTTCCCCTCCCTTGTGGACCCAGATCGTAACGACATTCCGAGCCAGACCCTATGGCCTCAATGAGTCGACGACATGCCCATTCCAGAGGCCCGCTGGCAAGCAATTCAAATATAGTTCACTAGACCGATGGACTGAGGGGGCGGTCTGGTCCACATTACGTACTGCCACGTACACACGATATTGACATCTTGAAGCCGCACGGGGATTCGGAGATAAGTAGTCTAACTCCATATTTTACCTATTGCAGGGACTCAAGTACTCGTACGTACATGGTATTAATTGCCCATGTCGGCAGATGGAACGGCAGTATCTACTCGTGGTAGTCGTTCCATATATCTATCAGTCGCCCACAGTGAGGTGTGGCAATTCACCACCACAAGCACCATGGATGGGCCAAGGTCACAAGAACATATCAAGACTAAAATGCCAATGTATTTACCAGTTTCTATATGCATTCCATCGTGATCCAAGACGCCGGCAAGAATCTAGTCACTTACAACCCTCCTACCATTCAAGCGTTGGCGTACTCCTTGTTGAATGCCCGCCCAATAACCATCCTCCGGATCTCCGAGGTCCCGGCTCCAATCTCATAAAGCTTGGCACTACACGCATCGTTAGTCGTCTTACACTTGAATCAGTTGTTCCAAATAGGACTTACTCTCGAAGCAGGCGCGACGCCGGCATCTCCTCCATGTAGCCCATACCGCCGAGAAGCTGAATGCAGTCGAGCGAGACCTCAGTCGCCCGCTCCGCCGCATACAGGATCGCACCCGCGCAGTCCTGCGTGCGGACCACGCCCTGCTCGTCCACTGCCCGCGCCGTGTTGTATGTGTACGATCGCGAGGCATGCAGCTTGGTGTACATGTCGGCCAGACGGCCTTGTACGAGCTGGTTATGCGCAATGGGCTGGCCAAACTGCTTGCGCTGGTGGGTGAACGGCAGCGCCACGTCAAGCGCCGCCTGCATGATGCCCAGGGGACCGGAGCTCAGAACCAGGCGCTCCAGATCCAGCCCCTCCATCAGCACGCGCACGCCACCGTTGACCTTGCCTAGGACGTTGGCTTCGGGCACGAAGACAGAGTCGAACACAAGCTCGCCGGTGTTGCTGCCGCGCATGCCCATCTTGTCGAGCTTGCGGGCGCAGCTGAAGCCCTTGAAGTCGGTCTGTACGATGAAGGCAGTGATGCCCTTGGAGGCCTTATCAGGCTCCGTCTTGGCGTAGACGACGATGAGGTCTGCGTCGGGCCCATTGGTGATCCACATCTTGGTGCCGTTGAGGACATAGCCGCCATCAACCTTCTTAGCTGTCGTGCGCATGCTAACGACATCACTGCCGGCGCCCGATTCGGACATGGCCAAGGCTCCGATCTGGTCACCGGAGATAAGTCCGGGAAGGTACTTCTGCTTCTGCTCGGGCGAACCGTTCAGCTGGAGCTGGTTAACGCAGAGCTGCGAGTGCGCCGCGTAGCTCAGGCCGATGCTGCCAGACGCGCGCGAGAGTTCCTCCATAACAACGCAGTGCGCCTGGTACCCCATGCCCAGGCCGCCGACATCCTCGTCGGCCGTGATGCCCAGCAGACCGGCGTCACCCAGCTTCTTCCACATCTCATTGGGGAAGGCATTGGTCTTGTCGGTATGAGCCGCCACCTCCTCCGTGATTTCGCGCCGCGTGAACTCTTGCACACGCTCGCGCAGCTCTTCGAGCTCTTCAGGAGCGGGGGGCTCGAAGCCCTTGGGGTGCTTGTTGGTCGAGTGGAGTCTCGCCTGGAGCGCGGTCGCGGGGAGCGTGGCGGGGCGCCATTGCCGAGCAACCGGGCGGGCGAGGGCCCTGAATGTGCGTACGCTCGTGGCCATTGTGACTTGTGGTGATGCTGTGAGGAGGGGAGAGATGGGGGGGGAGGAGTGGGAAAAAAAGAGTGGATGGTAAGGGAGAAGAGTTGCTCGGCTTAGTATCCAGTGGACGGTAGAAACTTGGAAGGGATGGATGGCGGATGGAGGGAAAGAACGGCGCAGTCGAGGCCGGTGGTGCAGGAGCAACCCCAGAGTCGGTACCGCTCAATGGGGTCGAGGCCTCGGCTTCTCGCGGTTTCCACCGGCCCGCCGAATTAAACCCCAGGTTTCGCATCGTCAGTCAGTTAAGCTCGGCCTTGGCACTGGACTTCCCTCCGAGTCCCCCCTTCAATGCCGGCTTCGTCCTCCAATCTCTCTCCCACGACTCTCTTCCTCCATTGTCCCTTGAAGCTGGGAAATTGGGACATTGACCGCCCTCCCCTCTCCAAGCCCTCAAACAATGTCGCTCTCGAGATCCTCACGACGGGCCCTGCGCCTAGGCTCCCAGCTCACCCGCAATTCCCCCGCACCGCGCTACGCCGTCCGGTCCATCGCCAACCTCGCCTCTCCCCACCAGGCTGCTGCCATCTCGCGCATCCAGTCCGCCGTCGACCCCTCATCCGACGAGTTCCGCGAAAATGAGCGCCAGATGTCTGCCGTCATGGCCCGCATGCAGGACCTCGCCAGCCGTGTCCAGCAGGGAGGCCCTGAGAAGGCCCGCCAGAAGCACCTCCAGCGCAACAAGATGCTCCCCCGCGACCGTGTCACCGCCCTCATCGACCCGGGCACCACCTTCCTCGAGCTGTCCCCTATGGCCGGCCACGAGCTCTACCCAGAGGCTGAAGTTCCCGCCGGAGGCATCATCACAGGTATTGGCGTCATCGAGGGCGTCACCTGCATGATCGTCGCCAACGACAGCACCGTCAAGGGCGGCACCTACTACCCCATCACCGTCAAGAAGCACCTCCGTGCCCAGGCCATTGCCCAGGAGAACCGCCTGCCCTGCATCTACCTCGTCGACAGCGGCGGTGCCAACCTCCCCCACCAGGCCGACGTCTTCCCCGACCGCGAGCACTTCGGACGCATCTTCTACAACCAGGCCCGCATGAGCAGCCAGGGTATCCCCCAGCTCTCCGTCGTCATGGGCCCCTGCACCGCCGGAGGTGCCTACGTCCCTGCCATGAGCGACGAGAGCATCATTGTCGACAAGCAGGGGCACATCTTCCTCGCCGGCCCGCCCCTCGTCAAGGCCGCCACCGGTGAGGTCGTCTCCCCTGAGGACCTTGGTGGTGGTAAGATGCACTCTTCCGTCTCGGGCGTCACCGACTACCTCGCCGTCGACGACGCCCACGCCATCACCCTCGCCCGCCGCTCCGTCAGCAACCTCAACTGGCCCGCCTCTTCGCCCTCCACCGCGCAGCCCGCCGAGACCTTTGCCGAGCCCCTCTACGACCCCGAGGAGCTCCTGGGCATCGCCACCACTAACCTCCGCAAGCCCCTCCCCATCCGCGAGGTCATTGCCCGCATCGTAGACGGCTCGCACTTCTCCGAGTTCAAGCGCGACTTTGGCACCACTCTCGTCACGGGCTTCGCCTCCATCTACGGCCACAAGGTCGGCATCGTCGCCAACGACGGCATCCTCTTCCCCTCGTCCTCCCAGAAGGGCGCTCACTTCATCGAGCTCTGCGCCCAGCGCGGTATCCCCCTCGTCTTCCTCCAGAACATCTCGGGCTTCATGGTCGGCTCTGCCGCCGAGCGTGACGGTATCGCCAAGCATGGCGCCAAGCTTGTTACCGCTGTCGCCTGTGCCGACGTCCCCAAGTTTACCGTCGTCGTTGGTGGCTCCTATGGCGCCGGCAACTACGGCATGTGCGGCCGCGCCTACTCCCCGCGCTTCCTCTGGATGTGGCCCAACGCCCGCATCGGCGTCATGGGTGGCGAGCAGCTTGCCTCCGTCATGGAGACAGTCGGACAGAAGGTCGACCCAGCCCTCAAGGAGCGCATCGAGCGTGAGAGCGATGCCACCTTCTCGTCGGCCCGGTTATGGGTGAGTGCCATATACCCTTCTGCATCACGAGTAAGACACCCTGCTAACATGATTGTAGGACGATGGCATCATCCCCCCGCAGCATACAAGACGCTACCTTGGCCTTGGGTTGAAGGCGGCCATGGGTGGGCGCAACGAGGTCAAGGCTGGAGACACCAAGTTTGGAGTATTCAGGATGTAAGGTGTCGGGACCAAATAGAAGTGCATTATCTAGAAGCCAGTGCTTTACACTCTTGTATATACCATAAATGCAATGTCAACGCTAATCAGACCAGTCACACTGCATCATGGGCCCTTGGTTTATCACACCCAGTGGTGCTTGGGAGACTATCGTGATTAGTTCTGTCATTGATATCGATGATGCTATCACAGCTAATCTGCCCTTCATCCTCTGCGACAAAACACCTAGATAATCCTACCCGCTTGCGGGTTGTGTATGGCGAAGAGAAGACGGTCGTTTGAGATGTATATACATGATTTCCTTGTAGCGCTTGTCCGATCCTTTATGCCATTGCTCTCGGCGCTGTTTCGTGTCAAAATCTCGAGCCTTGTGGCTGCTTTATATCGTAACATCTTTGCTCCAAAATATGCATTGAACGGCAGCCGTGATCCCGCCACGGATGCCATCGTCTATGGTTTATGGGCAGAGATCATTTGCGTGCGAATAAGGAATCGCCTCGCCGAGAGACATGCCCTGAATCAGACGACTTTCCTAACCACGCTGCAAACATACTTCGCTTGGCAATAGACCTGCCAATGGCGCCCTCGCCAATGTCGACACTCAAATCGACCAAGTTAATGGTGTTGTCGCCGATGGTGACGTTCTTCGCTTCCTCCTCGGTTACTTTGTCGTACAGAGGATCAGTCTCGCCAGCTCGGCTAAAGAACCGCTGAAGGCTTGACTGTGCCGCCTCTGCATCGTTAGATGTCTCTTCTTGAAGGATGTATAGCACCACAACCCTTGCAAAATCGAGAGCATCCTCGGTAACGGTAAAATTCGCTGCCAAATTGCCACTAGCCCCTGAAGTCAAAGAATCTGTTGATCTCGGTTTCAGAGTCGTCCCTTTGGCTGAGGTATCCCGAGTGGCCACAGCAGTGGCAGCCACATCGCCCAGATCGTCTTTCATATCCGAGACTTCGGTATTTGCCACTCCAGCTCGGGTGGGCCGGCCATCAAATGTGACGAGAGAGTTCTGTGCTCTACACGAAATGTCCCCGTTGTTGATCTTGGCAAGGATTTCTGTTCCCGAGAGTGGAATCGAGAAATTAGCCTGGGCGTCTGCGATGAGACGAGGAATGGCTTTCCCGAGGGTAACGTCGTTGATGCTGGATGACAAGTCGGTCGAAACAAGGTTGGTCGTGGTGCAACCCTCAGATCCCTCAACACTGCAGTCGCTGCCAGTAAACCCGTTTGTACAGATGCAAGAGCATACACCTTGAGAGAAGACGTTGGTGCCACCGTTCTGGCAGTCAAGCTCATCCTGGCATCGCTCGACCGATGACTTGGGCTCTTCATGATTCCCCAGGTTCTTAAACACGAAGAACTCGAGGGGGACAACAATGGCTGCGGTGATGGCGCACAAGATTAACAGCAGCACCAGAACAAACGCCCACGGGGGCATGCCGCAGCACCGACGTGTTTTTCTAGGCTTCTCGTCATCGTGATTGTCAACCATCTCGCGCAAGTTGGATTCATGAGCCACCCCTTCCTGGCGGCCTGGGGCCAGCGGCCAGGAAGTGGTCCGGAACCACGATCCCCTGCTGTGCCGCGCATTAGGGGTCAACTGGGCGGGGGGAGGAAAAGCCGCAAGCATGTCTGAGAGACCTGACTGGTGCTTGTCGTTCGCTGTACCAGATGTTAGTGTCAGACGAGCATGACCCAGACCAGAATCTGCAACTCACAGGAATCATCCTTGTCTCTATCATGGGCGTTGGACTTCTCGAGAAGTTCGGCAAAGTTGTCGAACCTGCTTGCGGGCCTCTTACCCCGTTCTATCATCGCTGCCAGTCTTGTTGCCCTCTTAATCAGATCGGGTAGACTAGTGATGCTACCTCTGGCTTCAGCCGCCCTAACTGCATCAATGTCCAAATTCGGGGGTCGCCTGATGGCTGACAAGCGCCTCGACGACGGCGAGGGTTGTTGAGAAAGTCTTGGGTCAGCAGGACCTGACACTTCAGTAGATGTTCCCATTCCCAGTGGGGTGAGATATTGCTTCTCCTTAGGTGCCGAGGTCGTCTCTTTATCTGTGGGAATGGTGTTGGAAGAAGAACTCGTGGACTCATCCATGTAGCCAGTCCCGCCTTCGAAAGGTTTCTGGACAGGCATAGGCGAAGGTCGAGACTGAGAAGCAACGGCCGGACCTGTTTTGTTATCAACGAGTGCTGCCCTTGTTTTCTTGCCAATACTAGCACTGCGCACTAGGTTGCTCTCATCGCCGTAGTCATCAATTATTGATTCGTGGCTCCTGTCTGTAACGGAGTCGTCGTAGAATGCCTCATGAGGGCTCGTCGTCGGAGAGGCTGCTGACCATGTCTCGGGCATTGCTGCGCTTGAGGCATATGATCCGTGAGACCTTGTGCTTTCCTCAGGGATGGGGGAGACGTATGAGGCATTGGAATAAAAAGAAGATGCTCCTCTTCGACTTGATGGGGGAGGCCCCAGGTTGGCACTTCTCCTAGGCGGCGCTGGCATGAGGGCCGACGGAGCTTCTCCAGGGGCAGGGAATTCGGGGATTGTGCCCGCTGATGAGGAAGTCACACTGGATGATACGGTCGCAGGAGTGGACGGATGTAACTCTTGCCCCGTTTCGCCCTGATTGTCGAGATGGTTTTGGGGGTTGAGGAAGACGGGAGTCGGTTGCTGGGGGCGAGACTGATCGACCATGGACGGGATGCGACTTGGCCGAGCTGGGCGAGGGGGTGCGTTAAGTGGGCGCCCAGGTGGAGGGTGATAGGAGTCTCCGTTCCCCGGTGTCAAAGGGGAATCCGCAGGAAGGGGCCACTGGGGCGCTTGTGTTGGCCTGGAGATGACATGGCCCCCTTTACCATTGCCTGGAGGTGGTGCTCGGCGTCTAGCCGACGGGGGGGTCACAAAGTTGGGTAGAGGAGGAGGCGGCTGCGAAGGGGGCATATGACGACGCGGAGGAGGACTCAAATTTCCCTGGGGTGATGACGAGCCGTCCGTTATCATAGGCTCCTGTGGTCGACGAGGCGGTACATAGCCTGCTTGGGCTTGCTCTCGAGCCCGCTTGACGGATCCCTGTGATGGTGCCGGTCGGTCCATGTCTCGCCCATAATGTGGTTGGCTCATTGAGTATCAGGAAAATCCCATCCAAGAAAGACACTTCTTCTAAGGCACCGAGCGCTGTTGCACTAGTCTTTTGTAAAAGAGCAGAATTCTCGGGGCGCACAAAAGTCGTTTGAACACAGGAGTACTCGGGTTGAAGCGTTGGACAGATAGCATGCAAACGATCCTGTGAAATTAGGTCGGGAAATGAACTTCGTGTATGCCAGAGACGACGTCTAGTTGATGTGGGCGTTGAGTAACATGAACGGCTGGTAGCTTGCCTCGAGATTGGATAGTGTACGTCGCACGACTCGATGGTGTATCTGTGCGACTTTCAAAGTCGCTACGGGGAAAAGAAAGAGCCAGAGTGAAGGGCAAGAAAATGATCAACGTCCTGTATACAGTGTTAGTGTCCAGTCCTGGTATATGATGAACAGCAGTGAAGAGAATCGGCAACTGCGCAATATCTTCTATAGCCAAGCAATCCTAACCAGCTCAAGCCGGTCACAGAGCCCCCGAACGGCCAGCCTACAAAATGAAGCTCGAGAACGAAGCGAGCCTTGGGAACCAAAGGCGGAGAGGGCTCGATCTAGAATTGAGGTGACGTACACTTGATAAAGTCTGAACTTTCAGATAGCCACTCTAGAGAAGCTTTGATAGATCAAAAACGAGCGAGTCTGATTCCAGAAGAGAGACGCTCGGGCTCTCCAGAGAGCCAATGTGAGCCGCAACACAACAGCGAGCGACCGGCGCAGTGACGAAGAGCGGCGGGGGGAAGAGTGGATGAGACAGCAGCCCGGAAGAAAAGGTTCCCCGATATCCTGGAAGAAGAAGTGTCCAAAGGATTCAAAGGTGGTGGGCTGCCGACGGGTCGACAGAGCAGCGCGTTGCTGCAGTGGTGGAGGGAGGTATGTCGTGCCGAAAATGGCGGGAGGGTGGCTGCGTTGAAGACTCGAAAACGACCAAGACTGGGGGGGGGACGGCGTGAAGAGATGGGCCTCTTTCGGGGAGTTGCGACAGGGCGTTTGCTAGGTGACAGGGGCAGTCCACGTTTGTGTTGCGTTGAGTTGCGTTGAGGTGCGTCGTAGTGCGTTGCAGCGCGTTTTGGTATCCCGGGAGGGAAAGCGACGAGGCAGGTCGGGACGTTGGGTGCTGAAAGGAAAGTAAGACCACCAAAGGGCCAAAGAAAAAAAGAAAAAAATTCTGAGGAAGAAACGAAGGACACAGAGAGGTGAATTGGCGTGATGAGACGCGACAAGAAGTGAAGTCAAGCGAAGGAAAGCCAGGCAGAGACACCGGCGGTGGGCGGCGAGCGGATGGTGGGAGAGAAAGAAGGGAAGCAGAGCCGTGAGGTCGCGACTAGCACGAGAGGAACGAAAAGGGCCAGGCCTGGATTAGCAGAGGAGGCGGGGAGAGGGATAGAAAAGACGGGTTTCTCGCCCTGGGCATTGCCGGCATGCTACGAGCCCAGAAGCTAAGCTGGTCCGTCATTGAACCTGGAACAACTGGAGCTGGCCCGTCGAGGCCCAGGACTGCCAACATGCCACAAATTGGAGGGGGTTCCCAGGTCCGGGTTCCCTCGTCAACTCGGGTTCAACGCCGCCGTCACAGACTCGCAGCCTTTTGTCGTTCCAGGTTGTGTGGCCCGAGTCCCCGACCACTACTCGTATCTGCCCATAATAATAATAGTGCCTGGGTGGTGGACTGGTGGTATTAGTCGGCTGGGCTCCCGCCGGGTCTTCAAAGTCGTCAAGGTACGGATACAGAGTGCAGGGGTTATGACGACCCACAGTGCCGAAGCAGTCTTCAACAGTTGCAGCACCACATACTATGTACCTACTACTCGTAGTATCAATATTTCGTCCATGGTTCCCGAACCAAAAAGGCTATCCGTTTTCTTTCGTCCAGGTCAGCTGCCCTCCGGCTGCCCATCACCGCGCCCGAGAGCGCTGTCGCCATTGGCACAACAGTCGCCCTCCCTCCAGCTGTCTCTCCTTATCCATCCGCCAACCACCGACGTTGTCCGAGTCGTCGCGTGCTGGTATCTCCACTGCTCCAGATGTCGCACGTTTGGAGGCCGGGATCCCTGTCCACAGCAGTCAACAAGAAACGCTAGCGCCATGCTCCTGCATCAAATCACCATTCAGACTCCATTCAGCGCTTTCATCGCCTGGTTCTGACTGGTCTCCCACGTTCCGGGGCTCGAAGAGCTTGTTGGGTTGGTGACTGACTGGCGGACTGATGACTCAAGTTCGAGAGAGCTTCCACGTTCCAAAGAAACGTCTCGCGACTTTGTCCTCTCCCGGTCGCATCCAAAGTAAAGTATCCGTCCTTGCACCTCTTTTAGCGCTGCCCAAGCTAGGCACCGCCCTAAGCACATAAAGTTGGCACCCTAAACCTTGATCACTAAACGGCTCCTTTATACTCCTAAAAACTCCAGAACGATTCGAAACCGCCGTTGCAAGCTTCCCCCGGGTTGCTCCCAAATGTACGAGTACGAACGCCAGCGCATATGCGCATTGTCTCGCAATTTATTCGCGCAGGCCAGCAAACACACGTAGTATTACTTCTCTACTACCTACCTATCTTCCATCACCCTTTCCCTCGCCTTCGATCATGCCACACTATCTAGCAATGACCACCTCGTCGTCATCGCACTGCAGGAGACTGAGACATGGGCTGGCGTCGCCCGGTCGCCGGGCAGGAACGTGGCGGCGTGTGGCGTACCCGGCCTCTGCCCGTTACAGCACTGACCGATAGGCTGCACCAGCTGTTAATAATAAGCCCGATCAGCGTCGCAGCGATCCGGAATTCCGGAAGGATCGTCAATCCGATCTCGTCTCTGTTCCGAAAGGCAGCCTCGCCATAATAATATCAATCAGGAATGGGAAGCCAAAGAAATTTGGCATTGGCTCGAAAACGAACTGCTTGACCTTTCAACCCCACAACTGGCCTCGGATTCAAATATTGTGGCCATCCTCAACCGCTGATAGCAGCCAGCACCCGCCATCGTCTAGTGTCTGCCGACGTATCCGTACAACACATAATAGTGCTTACCTATGTACAATTGCCCTCCGCCCATCTACGCATACTCATTTACACGATTTCGGCCAACAAAAAAAACCAACAGCCCCGACCTCGAGCCCCCCGTCGCTGCTCCTGAGTTCTTCCCAAATGGTATTGTTGTTCATATATTCATCCTCAACTAATACTCGGGCTCTGCTCCCGAGCTGCCCAACTACATATATCCCAAAACCATCATCCAACCACCTCGCCCTATAATCAGCCTAAGCTTGGTAGAAGACCTCCTCGACCGGCTTCCACCAGCTTGGCTCCCCGGCCTCAGAGCTCACAGCGCCTTCAACCATGCTCTCCTGGTAACTATCCGTCATCCGCCACCACTCTCTGACCCTTGGATTCGCTGCCATCGCCTCCATGTCACCCTCGTAGTCGTACCCGACGTACTTGAAGCTTGCAAACAGGATCCCCGACTTGTCGTCCCACCATATGCTGTCTGTGACCGTTGTCAGCTCTTCTTCCGATACCGCTAGTGCTGCCCCTAAATCAACCCGGCACCCACAGTCTTGGATGTTGCAGTCCCTGATCTGCTTCAGCACCTCGGGCCACACCTTGGCGTGGCACGCCTTGTACTCGGCCACGAACTGGGGCTTGAGGCGCACAATCTGCCCAAACCGCCGCCCCGGGTTCTTTTGCCGGACGACCTCGACGGCGGCAGGCGGCGATGATGACGTGGGCTCGGTTGGGGACTGTGGCTGCCACATTGTCTCGGTGTTCTCGGCTTCGGGGTATTAGGATGCGTAAGCGTGTGTGTTAAGTCTCCCTTGGACGTAATCGTAGAGTTCTCCAGATGGAGTCCAAGTCTTTCGTTCAACACTACAATAGAAAAAATGGAGGAGTAGGTTTCGAGAGAGACGAGAGCGAGTTTTCCGTGTGAGCAATAAACAGGAGACGGAAAAGCTCATGAGGTAATACTAATAGTATTCCGCAACCCGTGTCTCGGGGAAAGGTGGCAGCGAGGGAGACCCCGCATCGCCACGGGCGCCTGCAGACAATCGCGCGGCTGGAGCTAAACCCGCCGGGATCATATGTACGTATACGAAGTACATACAGAAAGAAGGAACGGCTTACACTTCAGGTCGATCACTCTGTAAACCGCTCACTTGTAAGCGTGTGAAGCAGCGGGACAGTGGGCCATCATCATTCTGCCCAGCGCCTAGTATGCAGTATGCTCACCAACAACAATGTTCATCGGACCCTCAACACTTACAGCCTAGGTCATTTCTCGTCCTAAGCCCTACATCTCAGAGCTCATAATGCTCATCCCAACAGCTCACCTCAAATCCGTTCCTTCGTAGTACGTCAGTGCGGGCTTTTCCCAACCTGACCCCGCAGGATCACCGGCTGGCAGCCTCACATCCGTGCGCCAAGCCATCTCAGTGTTCAATTTATCCGCGTCCTTTTTACCTCATACTTGTACGTAGCTTCCCTTCATGGGACTGGCCATGTCGAACTTCACAAAGGGAACCGTTGGTGTGTAATACCTTTGCCGCTGCAAAGCCTTGTTGGTATTCATATAACATCTGAAAAGGAATGTGGGTATAGTAATCAACAAAACGCGCCACCTCGGGTGTGAAGGAGAGGAAGTTGGTAGATCATCCTGTACGCCAAACCCGTCCATCCATCCTCCATCAAGTTTCGTGTGCCATCTCTTTAGCCACTTTGACCACTCCAAGAACGCCTCGGTCCCCAATCCCAAATCAATAGAATAGCAGTGTCTCTTTGGCAGACCTCTTATTTTCCGCTCCTGTGATTCTTGCTTGCTGGCGCCGACCCCGGCGACCCAGAACAAGTTGCGATGCCAACTCGAAATCGAATACGCCTTGTAGGGAGCCACTCAAACCTGGTCATTGGTCCGACGGTCCTCATATTGAGGGGGAGCGTCCTGGAATTCCTCCTGGGCATCCATCAAACCAGTCTTCTCCTCTTCGGCGGCAGGTTCGGTGATGGCGATCTTAGCGCGACGGGAGGCACATCGGGACTTGCGAGAACGGACAAGAATAGCGACAAAGCTGCAGATACCCATGGCAAACCTGCAATGTGTTAGCGCATTCAAAAGTACGCAGCGCAGATATGAACTTACACAGCGACACCAACACCGGCGGCGATACCTGCCAGGACAGGCAGAAGGATGCTGACGGCGATGTTCTTGAGAAGCTGGCCCCAGTTGTGCTCGTGGTCGGGGCGGGGGCGCGAAGGCCGGTCATGGTGAGGACGCTTGCCATCGATCTTGATATTTTCCTTGCCGGGTCCATGGCCATGATGCATATGCTTTCCACAGCCCTTATTGAGGCTCTTCCAAGCTTGGTTCCAGCCACCCTTAATGCGGCACCACACATCAGTGCAATCGGTCTGCTCAGCATCCTGCATGCTAACATCGCCAATGAGGATCTCGCCAGTGGGAGCCTTGATGAGCTTGACGGTGACGGTAGGGATGCCTTCGATGAAACGGCCGCCGACCTCGATGATGTGAAGGCCAACATTGATGATCTCCAGGTGTTGCTGCTCATCGAACGCCTGGGGCCCGACAGCAAGGCTGTATCCCAGCAGCTGCTCCTTCTTCTTGCCGTTGCCTTTGACTACCGTGGCCGTCAGATCACCGTGCCACGGGTCGGCGCTGGGGTATAGCTCGTAGCCGTTCAGCGTCAGTTTAGAGCCGTACTCGACGGCAAAATCCATGCTGAGATGCGTGTCCTTGCCCTTGCACTTGTTGCAAGGGACGTCGATGCTCTGGCCCATGGCCGTGACGGGAATTTCCTGGGTGTAGGCATCGATGGGGAGTGCCTTGTAAACCTCATCTTCGATCTGGGTCGTTTCCGGTACGATGAGGAAGGCGGTCGCGGTCGCCGCGAGCGCCAGTTGCTTCCAGAGCATGACGGGCGTGCTCTAGCGGTTGGCAGTTGGTATGGTCGGTTCAGAGGTTCGTTGATAAAAGGAAACGTAAGTATGAGAAGGTGAGTCGATGAAGTTGATGGAGTCTGAAGGAAATTGGGAAAGGGTTCAAAGTCAAAAGGGAAGAGAAGGAAGGGATGGAATGTAGAGAGGGTGTTGGGAAGGGGTGTTGCCGTGCCTGCAGTGGCGAGATGCAGGGTGACTGGGAAGAGGGGGATGCTGGTAACTTTGAGGGTGCTGGGGACTTGGGCGGAGAACCAAGTACCGGACCTTCCGGATCGCGAGCGGTGTCGACGTAATGTGCGTGCCTTAGGCATCAGCCACCAACCTTGGCCGTCTTCGTTCTGGACTGGATGTTTCTTGACCGCTCGACGACTCAAAAACGCCCTCCTCAATCCTCGCCCAACGAGCTTTGCCGAATCTTCAGCTTGTCCCCCGGACGCGTCACCAAACAAGACAATGACACTTGTTGACTTGCTGATCTTGGCTCAGCGGCGCAATACCAGCGAGAGTACCTTTTTGGCGGGACGCCGGTAATTAGTGGATACAGGGCGATTGGCGCCATCTCATTCGGGAGAATCGGCCCACCCAGTTTCAGGAACTGCTGCAGCCTGCTTTCAGGGTCCAGATTTCCAGCTATTTATTGCAACCTCACAGCTTATACGAGCACCACAGGCCACAGATCATCGACAGCCAAACAAGTTTTGCAACAGAAAGATACGAGCACAGAGCAGCGAAGTATAAGAAGCACGTGCTCTATCATCCATTGCTCTTTTTATCATCTCTCGATTTCGCAACCGCAGTCCAATGGGTCGGCAATGGTGTTCGTACTGGTCACCAGTACGAGTAAGTATACTTACTACTAGCGACTTACAGCATTCTGCAGGTTGTCTTAGAGCGTCATGTTAAACCCAACCCCCAAAACTTAGTAGTTGCAGCTCTCCGACAGTCTTATTGAGGCTGTCCCCAGTGGCGTGGAAATGGCCATTTGAGAAACCATGCTGAGACCCTTACGAAACATGACCGCGCCGCTCACCGGTACTAAATCAGCCTGATATTATTAATGCTCCTCATATTTAAGTTAGTACACGTAGTACAGATAATAATCCAATTTTTTGACTCAGCTGATTGTATTGTCTCAATTCAATCACCGTTATTTGCGTCATTGGGGGCTAGAGTAAGAATTCAAATTATATGTTATTCTACTCCGTACAGCATATCACTAGTAGTAGTACTACGTAGTGATATCTCATTCTCAATGGTTTGGATGCCTACGAGTATACTACGTATATCCCTAGTAGGCGAGCTCACATCCGCCGATGGCGCCATCCCTTGCGACCACCTCCTCACTGACAATTTCGACATTGTATATTTCTTGGATCTAGCTAGATAGAAAAGGGATGGCCTTTCCCACTTACTGAGGGAAGAATCATCCTCCTCGATCATATTAGAAGTATTTCAACTAGATTCAGAAACCGGTGGTCGATTTGCAGCGCTGTAAGCTAATTGTCGTATATTTTGAGGCACGTAGCCAGTACTCGTAGGTTGATCCTGGTGTATCCCATTCTCCCTCTCCCCTCTTTCCCTTTCAAGAGTCATATGGGTCGGCGAAGATATTAACTTCCTCCATCGTGAGACTTATGTTGCGAAGACCTCGGAAGGCGTATCTCACCTAATCCAGCCGGATAGGGGCGAGGCAGTGATTTCTATAGGGACCATATCTCTCGCTATGATTTTTCCTTCCGATGGTTAGCATCATCATTAATTTATGAGGAGAGGTCGGCTCGGAGAGTGACTGTCTTCTTGGCACCCTGGCTAAACTCGTAGCACCGATTTGGTGAAAGATGTGCATTATGAAGAAGCAGATGCCGAAGATTTACGGGCCTCAATGGCCTTGGCGCAGGCACACTTCACGACTCTTACCTATCCAGCTTCCAAAGCTTCATCTGGTATGGGCAAGCGATATGCAAGTTGAATTCGACCGGGGGCGATATTAGTTTAAGATCTATCTATCTAGAGACACAAATATCGACGCGAAAGCACGAGAAATAAAAGTGTAATCAGCATGCATTTGTAAGCGTTGGATATGTTTCGACAGCATTGATAAGTAGTAGTCAGTCCAAGTACAGGTCCACCACTTCATTCCGTTTTATCGATGACACCAGTTTCATGCTGACTATCCTCCTGGAGGCTAGGTGCGTTCCTATCAGTCATAGACTCGCCATTAGCATCAATGTCGGCCGCCCAGAGAGCGGCGCCAACTAAGATGGTCAGTTCGCGTTGAATATATCAGACGCAACGTATCTTACCAGTGTTGGTGTAAGTAAAGAACATAGAGGCGACAGGGATCATCTCGAGGAGGGTGGCAACGAGGCCGAAGCTGCACATGATTTCTGTCAGATTTGGGGCGACGGGCATGGTGGGCATGAGCATTTGAGGAAAAGGAGGTTAACAGACGCTGTATAAGGACCGGTATTTTTATCGACCCAGTCTGATTGCTGAGAAGCCGACCATTTCTTGAGTTGGAAGAACTTTCAAAGGAGCCAGTTAATACTGTGTAGCCAATAACAGACGCGAGGGTACTGGGGGGGACTTACTCGGTCGTGAACTGCCTTGCCTCGTCCACGCGCTTGGATGAAGAAGAAGACGACGGTGCCCACCACGGGGATGAAGTTGAGCGGCAGATACATGAAGTACCGCACGATGGCTTTTGGGCTGAATCTGTCAAAGGGACTCTTGAAAATCTTTCCCAGCCTTCCGATCGGGTCGCTGCCCGATTTGACCTCGCGGCCTTCGCGGACCATGGCCGTCTTGTTGCGCGCGAGCAACGTGCCGTCGAAGGTGTCTAGCAGGGCGTCCTGGAGAAAGTAGCCGCGTGATATCATGTTGACAATGGTGGAGCTCTCATTGAGGACGAGAAAGACGGTGGTGAAGACGGCAAGGGGCCCGTTGACGAAGACGAGGATGCCAAGCTGTGGCAGGTAGGTGAAGGTGAACATGCCCGCGACGACGCTGGCGTAAAGTCCAATGTACTGCGGGAGGCGCGAGGTGAAGGGCTGCCATAGTGTACGATGGGACATGAAGTAGAAGATACCCTTGTCGCGACGCCCGTCAGCTCCCAGGATAGGTAGGGAATGCCAAGTGCTGGGGGAGGCATGCGTACCTTAATGGGGTAGAGCCAGGCGCGGCTCTTGGCCGCGTCGAGAGCTACCCCCCTAGCCTTTTCATAGTCTTCCTTTCTGTTTCCACTTGTTAGATAGTCCTTTTTCGCGTGTAGGAAGTAAAATAACGTGTGGGCAGCTTACAGGACCTCCTGGGCGTTGTGCTTGACCGAGTCGGCGACGCGACTCCTCTTAGACGGTTTGGACGCGGAACTGTCTGGGTCGGCCATGACAATGGATGGTTTGCTAGTAGGGGGCTATGGGGCTGAGGTTGCTGAATCTGGTGAAACCAATCTCTGAGCTGGGTATGGTGGTGAGAGGTTAGAAGGTGAATGAGAGATGAAGGGTGGTGAGCTGTGGCCGGGGGGTAGATAGGTTTCGATCCAATGTCGTCATTTAGAGGGCAGCATCAACTGCTGTGGGGCCTGTCACTGGCTTTTGCTCCGTTACGTGGGTCTCGTCCAGGACCAAGACCTCCGACATGGCGGGCAAAGGTAGGCATCGATTGGCAACTGGGCCAATCCAACATGCGTAATCGTTGACAGAAGATGGAGGAAATTTCTTCACCACAGTTTTCGAATACTTGATTGCGTGGACCAATGCGGCCGTCCAACCCTGCGCCGTTTCTGGCCAGGACACGATGACCGGGTGCAGGGTAGCATTGGAGCATTGGATCTAGCCGTGGATCGCCCTCATCCCCCACCCGGAACCGGCCCCTGTTGTCTATTTCCCCACAGCGGACGGGCGGCGCCGAACAGGGGGCAGAGGGGACATGGACTCTTGGAGATGCAACATAAGAAACCTGAAAACCTGTAACTTTGCCTTCCCCGCAGCTTCCCACACCGTGCCTGGCTGCCTTAGAGGACGGAGGCTACGTCCGCTGATCGTCACTCAGCTGGAGACGCCCGTGCAAAGTGAGGGAGACCTCAGGCACCATGAATGATGTATCTTGACCTCACCTCCTCCTCTTCCTCCCCGTCGTCCCCTTCCTCATCACATAAACTCCTCCCCATAGCCAGCGTCGCAAACCCACCAATGCGGCCCCCAAAGCACCGGATCCGGACTATGCGACAATGGACCAACGATACATCGCCAACAACATGCCGCCGCAGGCGCTGACCTCGTTGCCTGAGCATTCCCTCAAGACTTCTCTTGAGAAGATCCTCAAACACACACCTCCCCTCCAGCGTTACACCTCGCGCCAGTCAGGCGGCCTCTTCAGCGGCTACACAGGCCTGGCCTACCTCTTCCTGCGGCTCTCCGCCTCCCACCCGGACCTGCGCGTCCTTGGCCACTCCCTACGTTTCTGGGCGGGCAAGTACCTCGAGGGTGACCGCGGTGATCTGGCCCTTACCAAGGGCAACTGTGGCCTGGCGTGCGAGAAGCTGTCATACCAGGCAGTGCGTGCGTGCCTGTCCGCAAACAACGACGATGTCGTCGATTTCCTTTCCAACATGCCTATGCTGCTCGGCCCGTACCCGCCCGGCTCGGGGGACCCCTTCTGCTCCGAGGTTGTCTACGGCCGGTCCGGCGCCCTGTACATGTTGCGCATGATTAGGCACTGGGTCCCCGGCTGCGAATCCTTTCTCGACTCCGCTGTCAACCGCCTGTCCGACCTGATCCTCCATACCGACGACGACGGCCGCGGGCACTGGGAGTGGCACGGGAAAAGGTACTTTGGTGCAGCCCACGGCGAGATTGGCATCGTCACACAGCTTGTGCTCACGAGGCCGTTGCTGGCACCGCGGCTCGCGCGCCGCGTCCGCCATCTGCTAGATCTCCAATGTGCCGACGGCAACTGGCCATCGAGCGAGCGCAAAATGAGCGAGAGCAAGGCGCCCACACTTGTGCAGTGGTGCCACGGATCACCGGGCTTCATAATCTCCCTCCGGGCGTTGCGGCCGCACTTTCCACAGCTCCAGGGGGATATCGATGCCGCGGTGCGCGGGGGGCAGCAGATAGTCTGGCAGCGCGGGCTGCTCACCAAGGAGCCGAGTTTGTGTCATGGAATATTTGGAAACGCACTGTAGGTGACATGGCCCCGGACCCTCTCTCCCCTTTACACGCTCGAGATACTGACATGGCACCGCAGGGCTCTGCCAAAGGGATCTAGCCGAGAGCACTTCCTCTCCCTGGCCACCGACGAGGCTGTTCACAGGGCCAGACGCCACGACTCGAATCTTTTTGCGCCGGCGTCGTACGACAAGGAATGGGCGGTGCTGATGAACTACCATACTAGCGCGGCCTGGGCGTGGGCGTACTGCGAGAGGGACGACCCCCCGTTCATCATGTACACTGATGTTTAGTGACGACGAGGGAGCACGGTGTATTCGTATCATGTACTGTACCTGGCATGTTGGAGTTTCACTATGTACGGATATTTGTCGAGTGACGAGCTCAGAAACTGTACACATGCAACGCGCGATGATAGATAGGTAGGGGCAGCGGGACCCAAAAGTAGCTTCGATATCGCAAGGTTGAGAAACATGATTTACCCTCAAACGTTCTCCTGGGTAAGGTACTTTGGCCAATTGATCCAGTGGGTACTGCTATTAGTATACCACGCTGCATCCCGTCGTATATGGGGCGACAGCCGGACTGTGGTATGTCTTCTGGCGGGGATATGTTGGTCCTCGGCACTGGGCGGCAACTTTCGGCCCGTCTGAACGTCTGAACTGGCCTGGGGCTGGAATGCCAACGTGAGGTTATTTTTTGATGGATTTTCTTTGGCAAGCTTTTGTTGCTCACGAGGACCCATCGAAGCTCCTGGCCCATATGTTACCCACAGGCGGGAGGCTAGAAAAAGAGAAAAAGAGAGGAAAAAAAAACAAAAACCGCGCTATCGTCCCGCCCAAGCTTCGGATTTGGCTCGGATAGGTGGACCCAAGGCAACTATACGGACGTAGACCGGATATATGTATGGGGTTGACGCCCTTTTCGACCCGGCAGATAAGGCTGTGGAGAGTTAAACTGGTTGCATGGCTGTAGATCACGCCCGCCCACGAAGAGGGACGGAGTCGCTGATCGTCTAATATGGAACCGAGAGAATGAGAAAGGCAGCTCCAGTATGGGGGTGACGAGATGATCAAGTACGTCCGCAGTCGCATAATCTTAATTTTTGGAGTTCCGTTATAACAGGGGGTAGTTTTGAATTTCGACTGCTCCCTCTAGCCCAAGTTAACGTGGTTGGGTTGAAGTGATTGATCAAAGGGCCTCTGAAGTTGAGACCCGTGGTCAAGATCCACCTCTGCTTGGCATGTAGGAACCAGAAACGTAAGGGAGGCATCTGCATACGGGCATCGTGAGCAGAAACCTGTATTCCGGGCGGTTGGCGGCTGGGCAAGGCGTCTGCGTCATGGACTCATGGTACTACGTATTACTACTACATACTATGTAGTATGTACTCCGTACCGGGGACCCACGATACGGCCGGGACGTCGAGGCTCGAGCCCGGGAAAAGCAGGGCTGCGGGCGTGGAGATCGGGAGAGGTGGATCACCGATCACGGACTGATCAAATGCCATGGCCCATGACCACGTTTTCCCATGTCTCGGCGCTAGCCTTCCCAGGTCGTACGTGGTGCTGCCAGTGCCATGTACAATGTATGCACTACTCCGTCCTATGCATAGAGGATTGATAGCTGAAGCCCTGGTCCTCGCAGCGGGGACGATGTCTCCGGGCGGGACCGGAGCGATTCGAGAAGACGCCCGGTTGAACGGGGGCGGCGAACGGATGTGGGGCATGCGGATGTGGGACGGACGGCCAGCTGTGATGGATCAGGACTCCAGGGCCAGGAGGGGGGTGTGTCGATCCAGACGGCACCGGCGAGCCGAGTTTTGTGGGGGCTGGACGGCGATGAGGAGCACCAAAGTGACCAAATTGACCATGAGACGCATCGCCAAAAGCCTCATTAGGAGGACGACTCAGAGAGGCATGCACCCGTGATCATGAGGGAATTATGCCCACTTGCCGACCTCGCCCTATCCCATTGTCAGCTTCCCTAAACAGGATCCCAGGATCCCAGAATCCTAGAATCCCAGACCCTGGGCTCGTGAGACGGTGAGAGTGAGGGAACTCCTGACCGGCGTTGTGGAGACCTCTCGAGTCGGGTCCAAGGGCTCCGAAACCCGCATATCGATACACATCTGCACACCGCGATGCTACGACAGGTACGTAGTACTACTACGTACTTGTCCCCCCACGGCCACAACCCTGAAAATTCGAGACTCGTCCGACTCAGCATCACAAACAGCCAACACGGGATTCGCTCTCATCCCCTCGACCCCGTCCGATCGATTCATGATTTTTCCCAAACAATCCCCGGCAACCGACCTCGGCAGCTTGCAGCCTTGGTGGTTGGTGGCCCTTGGAAAGTTGGATCATGGGATGGGTAAAATTGGGGTTCCAGTCTTTCTGGAATCCCCATGGAAGCCCTCCTGGTCCCGCATTCACATCTCGTAGGGTATACCTGCTTCGTACTCATCATGGATTCATCATTACCAGTAGTACTGCATACCACCTCGTTATCACAAGCTGATGATAACACCAAGAAGTCGCATCTGGCCTGGCGCGAATCCATGCGGAATGCAACACGTCGCTAATCAAGTCGCCAACTCAGAATGACATCAAGCTTGCCTGAGTGGATGGATAGTAACCATGATCTAATCTGATGGCTGTGTGACCAACACGCGACCCGCGCGACACAATTCGATCACACACTCACCAAGGCCGAGTCTCGGCCGCCTGTCATCATATTGATGCTTGTCGCAATTTCACAGAGGGGAACCCCATGATTCCGAGGCTCAATTTGAAATCCAGATCCCAGGCTCCTAGGGCTCCCAGTTCACGACGCCAATGTCGATGCCAATGACGAGGGCCTAGGCCGCCAAGGCTAGGGAGTCAGGGACACGCACGGCAGTTTGATCCGAGCCCACGTTATTCCCGTCCCGTGATTCCTCCATGGTCTGTATCCTACCATCATGGAGTTACGGAGGCTGGAGTCGCCCCTGTTGTTTCCGAATCCCGAATCCCGCGTTCGCTTTGACGGAGAACATTGTGATACTATGTAGTAACCCGTCGATCAAGGGTTCTTCAGAGTACGGGGACGGATTCCAACGTGCGATTTCCCCGGCCCCCCTACCAAATTCCCGAGTCTGATAGGGACAGCACCAAGAGCACCAAGCAACCGCGGGCGCAACGCCAGGCGCCAGGCGCCAGGCTTGTGCCCCTCTCCAGGGCGAGACCGCAGCAACAAAGATTGAAGTTGTATTGATGGGTGTTTGAGTTGTACCAAGACAAGATTCGAGCCATGGCAGACTCGCCGAGGCCAATTGGACACCGAGCCTGCGCCTTTTTGGGACGCCAAACCGCACCAACGCGCCAACGCGCCAACGCGCCAACGCACCGAAAACCTCGTGAAAAGTCAACGGGAGAAACTCGCGTTGGATAAGGTATTGTGGGACAGGACTGGCTTGCGGCCTACTATGTACGAGTATGTGCCAAGGCGAGGCAGCTTCATTCCTTTGAATCATGAAACGCGGGCTAGGCTGTCACGCTTATTTGATAAATGCGTATCGTACTACTATAGTACTACTATGTATGTATCATGCACACATGCCGGCGCGCGGAAATGCATGGTCGCAGGTCGGGCGGATCGATTTGTCAGTTGGTACAATCAGAGGGTGATGGGGTAATACCATGTACTATCAGGGCACCTCCTTGCACGGCTTGTCGGCGCTTCCTGGCTGCGCTGCAACTGCAGGCCTGCAGCAGCTCTTAGCCTCTTTGTCCCATCATGCGGACTCCGATCGGACTCGGACCCATGCCAACTCCGGGGACCCGCTCCGCATGTGTCCACTGTCACTCCGCCGGTAATTATTATGGTCCCATGTCCTGGCCTTCACGTTTTGCATCCCACAACCCTCTGCGACCAGGCCCCAACAGCCTCATGGTGTTGATAACAGGGCTGGTCCCAGGAGAAGACATCGAGGAGCCTCTGCAGCCATCATGGCTCTCTGCAATTCTGCATCAGGAAAGATGGGAGAAACTGGGTTCAGGCCGGACGACCTGTGGTGGGCCCTGGCTCCGGGTCGGGACCAAGCCCACACTGGCTTCATCGCTAAACAAGACAATTCGAAGCTTGAGCTTCTTCTTCTTCTTGTTGTTGTCTCCTTAGGGCAGCCGAATGCCTCGCCCATTGCCCATTGCCCATTACCCATTACCCATCCCCAAGACCTAGTTAATTATTAATTACGAAGCACTGAATGGGCTCCGGTGCGAGTGAGCCACTGAGCCCGTCGAGCTGCGCGCCCGCGGGTCGCCGACCCACCCCTGCTGTGCCTGTCAAAAGGTCACGGGTGCAGCCTGAAACTCCGCAGTGGACGCATTTCTAATCTTTACGTGGTCGGGCTGATGCGACATTCTTTCTGGCCGTGATGATGACTGATGAACTGGCCGCCGCATCACAGGTGGCTCGGGGCGAGACCGCTTCACATGCATACATGCGCCCATGGCACAGCCAGACCCCCCACCTCGCCTCGCAATATCAATGCTTAAGAGAGGAGCCTCTGGAGGCTTGATTCCTCCGATTGTGCATCGTACCGTGTACGAGCACTACTGCTACTGCTACGAGACGTATGTACGAGTTATTACTCTGGACTAATATGCAACAAGCTCTGTAAGCTGGCGAGACCCGTGGCCCCAGCCCAGAGGGGCGCGCCACGGCCCTCCGCCAGAATGGTCGCGGCCTCGACAGGCCCTGGGCAATCAATCCGATTCCTGAGTCAAGAATGGCGGGATCGACGCCTGGTGCCGGGTGGTGCTGGCGGCCGTGGATCATGTACTCCGTACTTTCAACTCTGTACGAGACTCACGACTGGTCACCCTCCAGTCTCCATACCGGCTGTGTGCTCTGATCGGGGAGCTCTCCTAGACTCCTCGGCCTTCTCCACCCAGAACCCGTTGGTTTGTAATGGAGACGTGGTTTAATGCCGGCGGGTTCCATGACACAACCATTTCCGACGTGCGATGTAACTATGATAATACATGTACATGCATATTAGGGCCAAGAAAGCACGAGAAATCCCCCGAGCCGTCATTGCTACCTACTAATAGCTTCAGGCTCGACGGTTGAGCACCTCGTTCTGACTTTCACGTCCGTCCTCGATTAGGGTTTCGTCAAGTCGACTGGCATTCGCGCGCAACGAGTCCACCTACTTACTTGCAGACGACATACACACTGCTAGTATATCCGGCTGGCGTCTTGGTCGGCCTCGTTTCGTCATAGCCTGTCAGCGAGCTTCTGTTTCTCGTTTCGTCTCCCGATCTGCGCCGGCGAAACCATCGGGGCCCCGTTTCGAGAAGTAAAATCGGGAGCGCCAGCGGCTTGGTATTCCCCTCGAGTCTCTTTCTCACAGTGGTCACTCACCTCCCGCGATCGAGCACGCGAGCACGCGAGCAGGCAACGGAGCAGGCACCCAACGGCGCACGCCATCGCTGCCGTCGTCGCCTTGGAGGCGTTCGTTCGTCAGCAGAACGTCTGGCAACGCCTTCTGGCTTTTTGGCATCGCCTTGCTGTCGCTCTCGCTCTCCAGGCGCGTACCGAGTTGCCCGCCCAGGCCCAGGCTCCTTTGATACATGCTAGATGCTCACATACCTAATACATGCCTGCTCGCTCTGCTGCTGGGCCCTCCACCCTGGCGAAGCTGCCCTAGTTCAGCCAAGTCTGCCGCGCGGCGCGGACTTTGATGTCAACGGTACAAACTACGAACGCTACCCTTCTCACGTGTGGGGCTGAATTGTGAAAAAAAGCTGTCCTCGCCTTTCGGACATAAACAAGGAGCCGACCGTTGCCCACACCCCCCTCCCCTCCCGTCTCCACCCCTCCTCTGCTCATCGTCCCCCAAAAACGCCCCTCTTTTTTCAATTACACCACAACCGGCGTCCTAAAAGGCTCTGAATCCCACCCATCCTCGCTCCCGTCTTGTCACTGGCGTCTTGCTGGAGAGCTCTCGGGTTTTGTTTTTAAACCCCTCGACGCCCTTCGTCTCACATAATCCGGTCTTCTCTCGGTGGCTCACCTTATTTACGGAGTACATACATATATACTTTAATCCCCTCCCCCCAGTCCCCTAAGCCCCCCCGTGGCCCCTTTATATACCACATCACTCCCCCTTTCCCGACGCTTTGGGTCACACCGTCTCACACCTGACACACTCCTCCCACACCATCTCGACTTACACCAGAAGCTTCCCCGTGTCTCACCGCACTCACCAGCCTTCAACATAATACACCTCCCCGATAATCCGTGACAATGGGGTCGCATAACCTCCCCTCGCCCCCGGCGGAGGATCCCAAGTCTGCCCTCGCGAGAAAGAACACGTCGTCCAGCACAAAGTCGGCCAAGGGGGCCAACCGTATCGCCAAGCGCGCCAGCTCCTCATCGAGCACCACCGCCACCGGCCACCACCATCACCATGACCACCATTCCCACGGCACTGCCATGGACGGCCGCCATAAGCGGGTATGGAAGGCCTGCGAGCGGTGTCGAATGAAGAAGACAAAGGTTGGTCTGTCTCGGTCCGCCAGGATCGGACACAGCCGTTGACATGATATCACAGTGCGATGGTGAATTCCCGTGTAAGCGTTGCAAGGACGACGGCCTCGTGTGCACTGCTGGCGTGAGGAAGAAGATGGAGTACAAGCAGCTCCCCAAGGGGTACGCATATTTCACACAGTCCCACTCTTCCTGTGAAAGTCGAGTTTAACAAGTTGGGTCAGATACGCCGAGGTCCTCGAGAACACCCAATTCGCCCTCATTGCTACCGTTCACAAGCTCTACTCCATGGTCCGCAATTCGCAACCCTGGGAACTGGGCGAGCCCGAGCTCAACGACCGCGGCCAGCCTGTCATCCACAACATCGCCCAGAAGCTTGGCTGCATACGCCCTAATAGCGACATCGACCTGCCCGTTCACTCCGTCTTCCCTGAGGATGAGCGTGGCATGCACGAGCTGGCCCGCCAGCTGGAGGAGCAGCAGCGTCTGGAGGACGCCACCGGAGTTAGCAGCAACAACAACGAAGCCGGACCCGTCCCTCTCGTATCATCATCCTCCTCCTCCTCGGCCGCCGCCGCGTGCAGTGCAGACACCGACTCGTCCAGCTTCCAGCGCGCGTCGTCTTCGGAACTCGACCACTCCGACTTTGAGCAGGACTACCGCGCAATGGCATTTGGCAACCGCGGCGGCCGAAACGCCGTGACCATGTCGCCCCAGAGCTTCACGACCAGCAACACCGACTTCGAGCTGGGCCCCTCGCCCCAGGACCTCGACTCGAGCGCCATGATGCACAGCATGTCATCCGGGTCGCCAGCCATGCACAACTTCCAGCAGTGGGCGACGGCCACGACAATGGCGCCCAAGGCCCAGCCGCCCGACGCCCTGACGATGCAGTTCATGCAGCAGCAGGCCATGGCCATGCACAGCATCGACATGCTGAACCCGGAGCTGCAGGACCGCCTGATGAACCAGGGGCTCGTCGAGTCCGAGTTTGGGACGCTCAAGCCGCACGTGCTGAGCGGTGCCAACTCGGAGGTCATGATGGGCATGGGGGATCCCATGATCTTCTCGGGAGGCTACGACGGTGAGCTGTGAGCGTTCACAGCCACAGCCATTCGGGTCGATCTTTTCTGCTGGCGGGGGGTTTTTTTTTTAATGAGGAGGCACGACATAATGATCTCTCTCTGTACGGGGAACGGGGTACGGTCTGGGGTTTTTTGTTTTCGGCCAACATGCACGGCGTTGGGTTTTCAAGTCTTGATTGATTGGGAAGGGCGGGGGAGAGCAGCTCGACGGCAGCTGTAATCAGGCGCATCTGGGACAGGCGAAGACGGGGCTTCACGGTTCCAGTCGGCACTGGTGAGATGGGGAGGGGGCACACATTGATACCGGGGAGCAAAGGTGTGCATGTACATGTACGGACAGGTACTATAGAAAGGGGGGGAGGGCCCAATACCACAAACAACTCGCTCAAAGGATTCCAATCTTCGATGATGCATGCTGTATTCCAATCGTGCACACACAACTCGACAAGCTCTCAGCCTCCATTCCAGTTGCCTGGTCTTGGAGTTTAGAGTATTACTCGCCGCCACCATTATTGGCTGACTCGCTTTTCTGCAAAATAGAAAGAGGGTAAAAGCGGCATTTAGAAAAAAAGACAGCGATTAACTAGTAGACAGCGCCTGGTGGATAGTTTCTATTTGCGAGAGGATGATGATGATGAGGATGGCAGGATAATCATGAGCATCGTGAGGGGGAGTGGGAGGGGTGTGTGTCTAGCAAAACAGGGCTGCGTGGACCAAGACAAAGGAACAAACACACAGACAAATGCCCATTCGCCTGCTCGTTCATTCACGTTCTGGGAGTTGCCAGGGCAAAGGACACATTGGGATCCATGATCCATCTCACACACCCCAAAATTTGGCAAATTTGACCTGCGTATGGCTCCGGCCTGCATGCACAGCTGGGGGTCAAAGCCACGGTCCCATCGTCATGACAGGCGTCAGCACTATATGGGCCGATATGATGAGATTATGTACACAGTAGCCAAATCTCACGCTCAGCCACCTCCCTGGGCAACCAAGCGAGATCCCGCCGGGGCTCGGGCTATGGCTGGACCGTGGACGTGCGACAAGCAGGCCGGGGTCGGAGACCCTGCGCCTTGGTATCTATGCAATACGCTCAGCGGATGGTGATGGTTGATGGTTACATAGTACGACTCGCCAGCGGGTTTAAACTTTTCGGGCGGGGAATGACATGAGGAGCGAGACCTGGAATCGAGCGACACCAAGCTCAGAAGCGAGCTTCCCACTAACCCAGGACTACTCGTAATAATTGCTCAGCGACGAGCCTGTCTCAGTGCTTAATGCTTACCATGGTTTGTCAGCCCTTGGCAGCCTTTGGCCCCGGCGGGATGACCACCGGGCCTGAGCCATCTCTGAGCCCATCTAGTCTCGCCCTCGGTCCACCCAAGTTTAATAAGCGGACCTTTGGCCCTGATCCAAAAGTCGCCGACAAGCAGTGCAATCCATCAATGCGGCAGACGGACCAGCACGCAGCAGCCAACGTTCGTCGGGCTCTTCATCAACGGGACCAGCAACCGCAGACTAAGACTCGGGGAGTCGGGGATAAGTGCTTGTCGCCAAGCCCACAGGATCGGCGTTCGGGGTGCTTGCGGGCTCCGGCCGATTTGGCCGTGGGGTGCACCATCCGAGTGGGATTCACCGATTGGCGATTCGCATTGATCGTTTCCCTCGCTCGCGTTTTTTTTTGTCAGGTGGCTCGACCCGACTGGCGCGAATGCGAGGCTTCCAATGTCCCCTACACCCTCGTTTGATTGGCTGCTCGTCTGGGCAAAAGGTTTGGCCCAAGACTCATGTCGACTCATCTTGATCCCACCCCCCCCACAACAACATCGTTGCATCTCGGTCGGTGAATCTGGCACAAATCTAACAACATGGGAAGGCAAAAAGATTGTTCCGCCGCCAATATACTGACTACTGAGTAATTCGTTATCGATTGGCCGAGATGATATGCTATACAACCTCAACCAGAAGAGAGCCCAGACAGCTGAGCAGCTGACGGCGCAAAGAAGGCCGTCCCCGTCATCGGCCTGCTAAAGTCCAAGATGCGGTCATGCTTCCCCGGAACATCTCCCACAAACATGCGTTCCATCATCTTCTCAATCACCCACAGCCTACGCGAGTACCCGATAAAGTACGTCCCAAACTCAGCCGCCCCTGGTGACCCGAACGGCATGTTGTCCCGCACTATCTCGTACTCGTTCCCCGCCTCGTCCTCCAGCGTCGCCAGGCTCTTGTGCGACTGTTGCTGCCCGCTCTCTGCGTCGTCCAGCTCGATGTTGTCCAGCTTGGTCCGCCCGATGATGGCCTCCTGCTTCTCTACCGCCAAAGAGCGCCACGCCTCTAGGTCGTGGATGTACTTCTGCACCACAACGTAGCTCCCGCCAGCCGCCTCGGCATCGTCCTGCCCAGTGACGAGGGCTGCTTCCGCCACAGCAGGCCCGACTGGGTTGGCGGTGCCGTCCACAAACCCCAGAAGATCCCTAGCGTCAAAGTACCGAAACCCGACCGTCTCGTCCTGCACCTGCACGGCCCCGGCCAGCAGGTCCATGACCTGCCTCTCAAACTCGAAGCACAAGTCTCTGCGCTCCGACCGTATGTGTAGAAGTATATCTCCGGGCGTAGATACGGCCGTATGTTTAGCCCCGCGGACCTCTGGGAAAGGATGCAACTCGGACGGCCGGGCTGAGCCTGTGAGGTCATCCCAGATGGAGCTGCCGATCCCAACTGTACAGGTAAGATTCCCCCATGGATGGCGTATGGAGATGTTCTTTGTGATATCCGGAACACTGGCGAGAGCGGAGCGGATGGTTGGCAGAGCGGTTGGCGACGGGATGACCGAGAGGACGAGGAATGTCGCCGACTGGGTGAGGGGCGCCTCCACTGGCTGCGGTTCCATGGCCTGGCTTGACATTTGACGACGTGGTGAACGTCTTTGCTGGAAGCTGTGAACGAGAGAGTAAGGGGATCGTAGGAGCGGTTGGAAGTCTGAGAAGAAGCCCCTGCTTGGGGTGAGAGCCATGGGATATCTCTGCACTTTGACACAGCTAGACTTTCCCAGGTCACAAAGGTCCGCTCTCCTTGGTGTCCGGAATCACTAGATGCAAATCAAGTTTGGCGATACCCTCGAGTCGGTATAAAAATCATTTAGGTCTCGTGGAGCTAGACCCAATCTACTACGTCATGCCTGATATGCTTGCGAGTTAGTTTGAAGCCTACTACAGGACATCATGATACTAATATTTGCCGCTAGGTTTGTCTCGGACTCTCAAACTTTGCACTAGAGGAGGTACGCGCTGAGAGTTCAGCTGGCAAGCATCCCGTCATGGTCCATCCAAGCATAGTGGGTGGCTTCACTCGGTGGATTTCGTCCAACTCTATCTCGAGAAACAACACTTTTTAGTACACCACTTGTAAGGGCACGTATTATTAAGCGTCGTCAAGTCATGGCGTCTTTCCCCTGCTTCCAAAACACTGCCACCAGCAGCTTCTATATTCCCTACAGTGAAAGAACAAGTCAATCCTTTCTACGCCACCTACCAGATGAGGTAGATGGGCATCAGAACTGATACCATATAACATCCTAGTCGACGTCTACGCAGGTTGAGCTATCCATATGCTCGCAGAGAAATAAAAATGGGCCGCTCATTCCTGCTACTAGTAGTGCATAGAATACGGACCCTGCAGTATTCAGTGTACTAGGTAGCATTTACCTATACTGGGAAGATCATCAGTAGGTAGTTTCTTGGGCAACATAGTCGGGCCAGTCAATAATCCTAGGCGTGCAGTAACTAGTACACCGGTTACAAGGCAGCTTTCCTAAAGATATTCCCATCTATAATCGCCGGCAGATGGTGTAAGGATCGGGTCTCGAAGAAGCTTCGGTTTCTGAACCAAAGACGCTGCAAGTGCTTTGTATGCCTAGACCATGTCCGAGTTCAACAATGAAGACGGGACTCGTCACCTCTAAAATCCCCAATAAGGTCCTGGCCATGTAAGAGCGCCGAGATCAATGCAAGATATCATCGAGAGAGACGGGACAGACTGGTGGAAGCGACTGGATTCATCGCGTCGTCTAGAGCAACCAGGGTTTCTACCTCGGGCTCGAGGAGCGACAATAAAAGGCCGACATACTTGTTTCTCAGCAGCCGCGATAGGTATGAAGAGATCAACGTCTATCTCTCCATAACATGGTGTGTTTGCATTCAAGAGGTCGGATAACTCTCGGCCAGCTCAGGATGACCCCTGCGAATGCGACCAGGCTTTCTCGCGTTCGGAAAATCAACCGCAACACGAAAGCGAGCTTATCCCAGCGCACGATCCATGGACAAAATGACACAGCCAGTGCTAAATCCACGCCTTCCAGCCAAGGAAGGTCTTGGCCTCGATGTGGCTGGCTTCTGGGAGGCGCGTGTCCCCAAATCATGCCAATTGGCAATCCCCATGTCGTTTGCCAATCTGGGGCCCCGGGGGGTGTCTGTCCCGAATACCGCGCGACGGTATAAACAAGACGCGGATCTTCCCGCGTATTCATCGGCTTCTCCGCTATCCGAGAATTTTGTGCAAAACGACCCTGTGAACAGCAAGGTGTTTGGTGTTTAGCCCGCTGTATCAGGTCTGGTGGAGAAGCCGGCCTGGTTTTTGGGCCCGTTACGGCACTGGCAACGTGTTTGAGGCATCAATCAATCTCCGTGAATCCATAAAACAGCTTTATGAAAGCGGGGACGGCGCTCGGAAGGTCCGAGAAGCCCGTAGTTCTCGGGTTTTTCATGGCTCCGGGCATCGAAATCCGGGCAGTAATTAGGGGTTTCTGGACCTAGGGTATTGGATATGGTCACAGAGATGCTATGATGTGTTGTGAACCGAACCCATATATGAACTGACAATGGCAACTCCCTCAGGGGCCCGAGGGAATGGAGAAATACACCACAGGGCATTCGCTGGTTAGACACCCTGGCCAAGGGAAACACAATGCGGATGCTTGCTCAGGTGCTAGTTCTGGTTGCCAATCCCTCCGTACCTATTGTTCTAGACTCAAAATCAGGTCAATATTGTCCTCAAACGCCTCGCTTTCAGAAATCACCCAATGAAGTCCCAATTGGCGCCTTTCCACAACTCCCGAAGCCCATCCGCGCGATACTTCACCCCTTGATGTCTAAACCCTGTTTCAATACGCTCTCGCTAGCTCTCCACCAACGGGCACGCTGCTCCAGGTCGTCAGCCGCGCCGCCCAGCGAAGCCTCCTTTCTCCGTTGTGCTTCCTTTGCTGCTGCTATGCCGTTCTGCCGTTTCGTCTCCAGCGGCTGTAGCTCGGCCTGCAGTCTCTCTGCCTCCTTCCTTTTCCTCGGTACTTTTGCTTGAAGTGCCTCTAGTTCTCGCGAAAGCTCTTGCTGCTCACGCTTACGCCGTGTCACAAGTTCTTCAGTCTTGGCCAGCGGTAGGTTGAGGTTCGGGTCGACGCCGAACAGTTCTTGCTCCGCTTTGAGCTCTTCGATCCGATCCTCCAGCTCCAGCGACTTCTCTGGGAGATCACTCAGCCTCGCCGTTTCGATTTTCACACCCTCGTATCGCTTGCTCAGCTCGCGGCCCCTCCTCTCCAGCTCGCCGACCATGTCAGCGACCTCGAGCTTCAGCGCTTTGAGCTCCGACTTGGCTGCCGCGTTCTCCTTCTCGAGATCGAGGTTCTCCTGCATAGTGACAATAAGGGGCGGGTCGCCGACGATAGCACGAATGAATTTCTCCTTGGTGACCTGCTCGACGTAGGAGAAGCGCAACTTGGCGAAGAGCTCCTTGTAGTGCGCCAGGTCGGCGTCAAGGCTAGCGGGAGTGGGAGCGTCGAGTGACGCGTTCGATGCGTCTGAGGTTCGCTGCTGGCGGGAGGCATCGTCCTGGGATGCAGTGCTGGAGATGGGCTCGCTGAGCTTGATGATGGAGATTTGGTGGGATTGCAGGTCCCCCAGGGACTGGAGGACCTTGGCCGTCTTGGCGGAGTCCATGCTGGAAATTGAGATGTAAGAAGTCCAATATCGTAGATATTCTGCAGTGCTCTCAAGATTCCGAACAATGGGGCCAGGTCGTAATCGTGGTGTGTTGACGAAGTTCAAGAAGGAGGATTCTGAAAACGCGACGATAGTCATGGTAGAATTGAACATGGGTGTTTACATTCAACCCGATATGGTTTAGTGGGGCACTTGTCTGAGTACCGTAGATCGGCAGCGACTTGACTTCAGTCATCATCAGACAATTGCCAACGAACAAACAACGCACTACATCACAACATTTTTTTTTTGGGTCAACATCTCCATCGCGCAACTACAAGCCTCTAGAATATATATGTTTACTTGAGTTTGACGCCTTGACACCTCTTCCTACCATGTCAAACAATGACATCCTCACCGACGAATACGTGGCCGATCTTCTGGCCAAGGATGCAAAGGATTGCTCGTTGAAATACTCGGCCATGGGGATGGAGGCCTTCCGCTCGGACAAGAAGTAGGCTCCCCGTCAGCTATCCGTCCGCGCGCCTCGTCGCTGACGACGTACTCCCAGGCCGGTCAACATGCCCAAGCCGAATACGAGATTCCTTCGCCACATCATCAAGGATACCAACACCCACAACAAGAACCTTCTAGCAAAAGAGGCGGCCGAGTCAAAAGCCAGGCTAGAGGGCCTTGAGCACGCAGAGGAGACCAAACGGCTAAAGACGAACCCCAATACGCGAGACATTCGGCGCCGACAGATGGGCGACATTCATGCTATTCTTGGGGGAAAGAAGCCTCGGAGAAGGGACGATGGGGATACATCTAGCCGCAGACGCGACGATAAGAGGCGAGAAACTCGAGACGACGAAACCATGCGGAATTCTAGGACAGATAAGGACCTTTTCAAAACCCGCGACAGTCGAAAACATCCCGGCCGTTTAGCCGATCAGGACGAAGAGCGTAAGATCCGTGGACATGCCGAGAGGTCATCAAGACGGAGGAGGGATGACAGCGCCGATTCCCACAACGGATCACGGAGTAGGAGAAAGAGCGCCCGAAAGTGCGAGAAGTCCAGGTCTCCTGACCGCCGCCGGAGGTCTCGCTCACCGAACGACGATAAGAGGAGGACCAGGCATCGTCATCGGTCACCGATACAAGAAGCAGCTAAACCGCCGCCCTTACCACAGAATAATGCCGAGGACTTCGACTCACCCGACGGTCTGATAGGACCGATGCCGGCGCCCAAGCCCCGCGGACGAGGAGCTCTAGCCGGGTCATCAGGTATTGACCGACGGTTCTCCGACACATACGACCCGAAGTTAGACATTCAAATAGATAGTGAAGATGAAAACTCCTGGGGCGACGCAGTTGAAGCATATAGAGATCGACAGAAGATGCGGCAACACCAGGAACAGCGAATGGGGTCACCAGGATTTGTCGACAACGATATCCAGAAGATACAAGGAGGCGGCGGGGGATCTGAAGAGGATGTGAGATGGTCCAAAGTTGGAGAGAAGCGAGAGTGGGATAAGGACAAGGTTCTTGGACACGACAGCATTTAGAGCATATTCGACCAACCATTGTACTTATCGGCTTATATAGGTACCCAACACCCAACTGTATGGTGCCCCCCCCTCGTCTAGTGATTGTCGCTCAACGTAGACAGTCTGGGCACCAACAAGTCCTGAACAAGATTCAAACTGATCGATATTGTTATTATCTAGCAGTTTCGTGTCCTCTTGTGCCCCCTGCCACGGTCCGTATATATCACTTAGGTCCATGCTACTCGTAAACGCCTTAGCCGCATGTGTCTGGAGCTCCCCGACCCTAACGACAACACCATGGCTCCCAGCTTCGACGCCTCAAAGTAAGTGTTTATACTATCTCAACTGTGTTCCACCCCTCTTAGATAGAACGGTTAAGCACATGGGTTGCACAATGGTTGCTCATAGTCTATCTCTCCTTGTAGAGGTACATCGCCCTCATCGTAACCTACCATCAACAATTCCTGTCTTTAGTGTAGATCTATCGCGGCTGCTCCGCGGTCAGTATGTCAGCGAATGCAATGGATGTTATCGGCACTCATCCACAGCGAGAATATGGTTCTAATAGAGATGCCATATCTCTATAGCAACTATGGATGGACATTGATGGGCATTTATGCCTAGTTGTCCGCAGACTTCTATGTGTAAGCAAGATTCCCTTTGAGGTATCGCTCCAACCAAAGCTGTTACCACGGAACTAATATCAGTCCAGGGGACCAGAAACCATCTGTCCATAAGACTCACACATTCTTCGAGACATTTGGGCCGCTATCTAATTACGGACAGCCCTGGGGTCTCTAAAACTCGGTAGCCCGCTCACAAGTACTAATTGTTATCTGACCAGAAGAGAACATACGAAACTGAAACTTGAAGACGACATTGATTGGGCTCGAAATTACCCAAATTACCTGACAGACGAGCAGTTACAAGGCCGACACGGCCGGTGTGGGGCTGGCCGATGGACCGGAGTAGACATCTTGGTTATACCAGTCTAAACTGTGCCCGGTGCCGGTACTTTGTAACCAGCATTTGATCACTCAGTATTAAGTTCTTGGTACATATGGTATATGGAATCTATTTAGAACCCCGGACTATGTCCCGACTTTGTCGCCATACCGACTGGGGAGGGTCTGTGTGCCCTGGGCGGACAACGGGAGCATCGTAGGAAGTTAGGTATCATCATATGCATCATGGCCCTCTATCATGTTTTTTTTACTGTAGACTACTACTACTACTACTACTACTACTACTACTAATGTCTGAGCCTTTGATCATGGTCCCGATGTAATACAGTCCCTATGGCAAAGGACAGCGACAATCACCGTTTTGGAGTTCCATCAACCGCAAAGCTGGATTTCCCATCTAGAGGGCACCACAGGTAGATATCACCTACTGACACACCCTTGTGGAGCCCAGAGATCGAGACCCACGTTAAGGAAGGCGCCCGTGCCTAAACTCAGCCTTGGCCATCAGCACTATAGCGTAAAGACTTGAGCTAGAGAGGCCAAGCAATTGAACTTCGCAATGTCAGAATCAAAGTTGGTGGGATTTTGATATGTCTCCCCCACCATGAACGAACCAATCTTGGGCCACAACCAAGATACCTTGCCAGATTCACCTAGTGATGGTACGAAGCACTACTAGTAGTAGGACTAGGTAGGTATACTCGGTGCACCTGTATCTTGGGCGACAAGATGGGCCCCTCCTGGTGGAACGATGCCAAGACGTAGTGACGTGAGGGGTCACGCACCAACCTGAACAAAGCATCAGAAGCATCACCAGGCAACATTCAGTTCACCGTTGCTCGGCAGATGGCCTGGAACAGGGCCCAAGCCCAAAGATCCGGCAACAAGGGACAGGTACACAGCTATGCAATGGGACTCGTGGGGTGTGGTCTAGAGCGGCGTCAAGCTTCCGGGCAAAAGACAGTCATCTTTGTGAGGGGTTGGCGGGCCTGTGATCCTGTCACTGGTGTCTGGTTGTCCAGTTCCTGATACCGTTGCAGCGTTAAGTGTTCAAAAATGCCGCCTTGCCGTCGTGCCGTCCTCGTGCCTGGTGGTCAAAACGACGACGACCAGCACCTTGTCACACATGTCCAAATCGTCGTAACACGATCTGAGGACGTCAAAAAGGACACTGCAGGGGAGGCACCTCAGAATAGAATCCCGCTAGCCTCACTCTGTTAGGTGACGAAAATAACTGGGAACTTATAAACTGGATATGATAAAAAGAAGAGCTGGGCAACGGTTCCCCAGATTTGGGATTGCGCCCACAAGGAATTCCGATGGGCTGATCCAGTGGATGTGGCCCTGTGACCAGCACCCACTGTGACTGAGGTGGGCTGGGGTTCCAGCTTTGGATCCATTTTGAGCCGAGCGGAGACGGTGGATCTGGGACTCAGTGGATTCACTGACAGCCTGACAGACAGTAGAGGTCGTATTACGGATAGAAGGCCAGAGGCGCTGGGCACAGTGGGCTGCCGCCCCCCCAGGTCCCAGCAGCCCAGGGCCCCAAGCTCGAGAGTCAAGACTCGCTCCACCTGGGCGCTGCGCCCCTCCATTGATCACCACCCCAACTACCGTCGTCCATCAGTCCATCCATCTCCTCCTTCTCCTCATCCTCCTCATCATCCTCATCCTCCTCTTCGCTGATCTGCTCGCCCGCCCCTCTCTTGTCTCATTTTGCGTCCCTTGATGATATCTTCTTTTCCCTGTCATTTCAACACCTTATACCCCCCGTTCTCGCCTTCTTAGCGTCCTCCCCGCTACCGTCTCGTCTTCCCTGCGATTGTCCCGCCACCGCGCTCCCTCTGACCGCCCGGAACCTTAATTCGTTCGGTGGGCAGGGTCCATGACACTCATCGATCGGCCGCGGCCGACAGTTGCGTCGCGGTGAGGTGAATGGCCCTGAGCTTTTAACTTGTTTATTTAACATACCCATCTACGGCGCCATCACCATCATCATCCTCGCCGTGAGCAGCAACACCAAATCCCTTTCACCCCAACCCCACGACGGCCATACGTATCAACGCCGACCCTTCCGATCAAGATGCGGCCGCCTCGGATCGCCATCCTCGTCCTCTTCCTCGCCTCCTCTTTCTTTCTCGTCGGCCGTGCCATTACATCCGCAGCTCGATCTAGCCCTTCGACATATCGCACCGCCCCAAAGGCTAAGCCCGAGAAGAAATCCGTATGGAGCTTCATGTACTACAATACACCGTTCTCGCTCTTCCCTCCAAATGCTGCCATCAGCTTGACCGATGACAACAGCACATCATTTGCTGCCCGCCCGGCTGCCTTCGGCCCTATATTGGCTACAAGGGGGCTAAGTGGCCAGCTGTGGGTTGGGAGCGGGTTTACGGAAGACACTCGTGATGGAGAGGGTGAGTTGGGGTGCAGTGATCTCCCCGGCTGGGATGGAGAGGATACGAGGAGGTCATTGAGGAACAGCCTCAGGACCGTCACCGAGCCCCGTGTCACTACATCACAACGCAGAGCGAGCTATTCAAAAAATACCGATGGAGGCATACTCGTCGATAGAAAAAGCCGAGTTGCGATGAATGGGGACACGGAAACGATACATACTGTCGATGATGGTACCGATGACTATCTACACGAGGAGCTTACCGGCTTGCTCGGCCGCCGCCACGAATCCTCGTCTCATCACGCTGATATTCAGTCTCTTCAAGAGGCCGCCGAGATCGATGGCAAAGTTGTCCTCCTGATGCGCGGCGGATGCGGATTTCTAGAAAAGGTCATGTGGGCCCAGCGCAGAGGTGCTATTGCCGTCATTGTGGGTGACAACCAGAAGGGCGGGCCTCTGATTCAGATGTTTGCTCACGGAGAGGATGTGGATAATGTCACTATCCCCTCGGTATTCACAGCACGAACCACAGCCCAGCTCCTGTCGTCTTTGACTCAGCCCGGAAGCTTCATTGAAGATACCCTCGATGAGAACGGCAATCCCGTCCTCAAGGTTCAGCAGCGCACCAACCAAGCTAAGAACCAAGGTTCGGTTTCGAAGAGAACTGCAGACCCCGCAAAGACTACTAGAGGACCTCCCAAACAAAAACGTTCTGCTTCTTCAAATGAATGGATGGTCCCATCCCCCCTTGTTCAAGAGCGAACTTGGGTATCGAGGTTGTTCGGGTGGAGCCAGCCGTTCCGTCCTACGGACGAGAAGAGCCGATCGCCAAGCAGCGGCCGTCTAGACTGGATCCTCGTCGACGACTGGAGCGACGAGAAAGACAAGGCCATTCGTGAGAAGATGGGTAAATCAAATCCAGGGTCCAAGCCTGATGACGACGACTTTATCATCGGCGTGCATGATTGGCGAGACCCCGACATGCTTGAAAAGCCCCGATCGCGAGGTCAGAACGCACGGGAATCTGGTAGCCCGGAAAAGACCACAGGTTCTAATAGTGGCGAATCTAATCCTTATAAGGCTCTTTCCAAAGGATTTAGGGGCAATCAGCAGGGCGGTCCTGGAAATGGCTACGCCTTGCTTCGCAAGAATTCTGGCTCCCGCGATGACAAGGATGCTGTGACCGAACACACGTCTCGGCGGGGTGAGAATGGGGCTCATGATTTCACCGCCCCCAACTTTCTCGACTTCGGGCCGCATGAAGGACTTTGGGTTACCATCACGCCAACAAGTAGCGCCAGCCCTTTCTTCGACACTCTGCTTGTCCTCGTCATCAGCCCCTTAGTGACTCTGACCGTCGTCTACGCCCTTTTGATTATCCGTGCCCGAATCCGCCGGAGGAGGTGGAGAGCGCCCAAGTCGGTAGTAGAACGCCTGCCCGTACGGACCTATCATACTGTGGCCGCGTCCCCTAGCCCATCGTCTCGGCAGCCTTCACCTTCAAGCACCTCGCCAACCACACCCCTTCTACAACACAGTCCACCTCATTCGCGACCTAGGTCTCAGACCACCACAGGGATCCCTGAGAGTGACAACCCCTTACCGAGCCCGGCGGGTCGGTCATCCTCACGAAATGGCACACGAGGGCACGAAAAAGGTTCCGGAGGCTTCTCCACTGAATGGAAGAAGTATATGGGGAGACAAGTTGAATGTGTAGTTTGCCTGGAAGAGTACGTTGATGGTGTGAGCCGCGTAATGAGTCTGCCTTGTGGTCACGAATTCCACGCAGACTGCATGTAAGTATCCCTCCATGCACGTGGCTAGTGATTTCCCCTTGTACTAACGGGGTATCCAGCACACCCTGGCTCACTACTCGTCGGCGGACATGCCCTATCTGCAAAGGCGATGTCGTCCGATCCCTCGCCCGCGGCTCCTCATCGAGCCCCCGGTACGAGCCTTACCAGGACGATAGTGACGACGAGACTATTGCGGAGGCTTCTGGCTCACGTGGTCATGACTTTGACCTTGAACGAGGGATTCTATCACCAGAGCCTCAGGAACCACACCGGTCCAGCCGTCAGGATAGATGGCTGAACCACCTGTGGCCGAGCACCTTCGGTTATCGATCACACACCCGGTCACCACCACCTGATGACCGAGACCGATAATAATATTGATATTTTACTGGCAATAACTCACAGAGCCAAGTATTCAGGCTACGCCAGATCCGACTTATGTTCTCTATGGTTTGGGGCGATGCGTTGGGTGTACTTGTGGATGAGAGCAATGCTAAGCATTCAATGGATGATACGAGACGGATGACTGACTTACCCTCGCTCGAACATATCTACTAATGTTGTTTTTTACTATATATATGCGCGGGCGTCCACGGGGGGGGTCTTTTGATTTGTGATGGGCGGGCGAACATGAGTAGCAAGCGGCCTCAATCTGCCACAATATTCGGGCGAATGCCTATATCTATCAGATACGAATAGATGTTCTTGAAAGTTTATATGACTTGGGCTTTTTTTGTTGTTGTTGTTGTTGTTGTTGTTGTTGTTGTTGTTGTTGTTGTTGTTGTTGTATGTTGGCTTCCAGTGTTATTAACGAGATGAAGCTAGATGGCTGGCATAACCTCCTGGAAGGACGTGTATTCTTTTGGACGCCAACATTGTCTATACTGCTAAATTCAGCCCAGCCTCTTCTTTTTTAGATATAGCCCTTTAGGACTGCTGCCTCGGCGTTCAATATAGAAGAGCCAGCCGCTCCAATAACAGCTACTCAAGAGTTAGCATGCACTACTCTTGCTTTGAAGGTCACAAATTGCACTTACTGTTGTGGCTCAGGGCGACAAATTTGATGTCAAAGATACCTGCCTCGTCCTCACGCACGCGGCCTACGCTCACAGTGTAGCCCTTGCCCAAGTCGCGGTCAAGCCGCGGCTGCGGGCGGTCGTCCTCGTCAAAGACGACAATGGGGGGCTCCGGCGCCGAAGGGCAACCCAGGGCCTGAGCCTGGGTCGTGTACTTGCGCAGAGCATCCTTGACCTGCTCCGGGGAGGGCGGGGGCTGCTTGGCGAAAGTTAGGCTCACGCAGGCCGTGTGGCCGTCCATGACGGGGACACGGTTGCACGCCGCCGAGACACGGAGACTCTCCTGCTCGACGAACGCCGTGCCCTCAGCATTGAGGCTACCTAGGATCTTGCGCGCTTCAGTCTCGAGCTTGTCCTCTTCGCCCTTGATGAAGGGCACGACATTGTCAATCATGTCCATACTCGACACACCCGGGTAGCCGGCACCGGAGACGGCCTGCATAGTGACAATGCTGACCTTGTCGATGGGACCGAAGGCGGCCTGCAGAGCGGCAAAAGGAATGACCAGGCCGATGACGGCACAGTTGGAATTGCAGACCAGGAAGCCCTTCTGCAGGCCTCGCACGGATCGTTGGTGCGGGATGAGATCGAGATGGGGGAGGTTAACGGTAGGGACGACGAGGGGAACAAGAGGGTCGCGGCGGTAGTTCTTTGCGTTTGAGAAGACGGGAATATTGGCGTTAACAAACTCCATTTCTGTACCGTTTGTGTTAGTCTCTCTGTTCATACATTCCCACCACTACCTATCTATCCTATGGCCCATCACGGGGAGGACGAGTTATAGGAAACATACCAATTTCGCCAGCAACGTCCGAGTCCAGGCCGCTAAAGACGACGTCACAGTCACCAAACTCGGAGGCCTTGCATTCGCGGACGACCATGTCGCCGATGGCGCCTATGGGGGCAGCCTGCTTCCACCGGACGGCATCGCGGTACTTCTTGCCAGCGGAGCGCGATGAGGCGCCGATAGCGTGGAGGGTGAGGGAGGGATGCTGAGCAAGGAGGAGAATGAAGCGCTGGCCAACAGAGCCAGTGCATCCCAAGACGCCTAACGATAGTCATTGTCAGTCAGAGTATGCTCTCAGAGATGACTGCGGCTGGAGAGTTAGGTAGATCGGGAGCGACGATGCTGGTCAGCGGCAAGGGTAGTCACAATCACTTACCGCACTTCTTTTTGGGAAACTGGGTCGCCATAATGATTGATTTGGATCAGAAAAGTGTAATAGATCCCAAATAAAGGTAATCGAAGATTATACGTTCCTCTAGTGTGTTAAACAAATATTGAGGAGGTTGCTGCGCAAATTGTGGCGGGACCACCCACCAGTGCCCCGCGATCGGAGACCAGAGGGTTGCCCCACCGAGGGGCAAGACTCATGAGTCGTGTACTAATACGATTACCTGGTACGTAGATGTGCGAATTTACGGAGTAGCAGCAGTACTTGAAACATTTCCCTCTTTTATGTAGATTCTTCAGTGCATGGAGGGAATAGTACAATGAATGTAGTCTCTGGTTCTAAATCAGTTGCATCCCGTGTAAGGAACCCTGTAATACCTCTAATATACGTAAATGCAGGGGGGGAAATGCTAGCAAACTACCTACTTACTTATGCAAACGCGCCGAACTGCAAACATCCAAACCACCACGCTACCGCATCTCAAACGCACATAGTAGTAACCTACTAACCATCGTACCTATATACTAACAACCGGAGTAGTACCACCAAACGCCAACCCATGCACCTAAAGAGTCCAATTGTACGATGTCATCCAACGTCATACCGTATCCTAGCGTTCAAGGGCAGACAAGGCTGTCCTCACCGCCCAAACAACCGCGAATTCTACTCGATCACCGGTTGCCTCTTGTTATTCAAATATAATCGGAACTGGAAAAAGATGATGCTGTCCTCGATGACGGTGCCAAGCGATCCGAGTAGGAAGGGGAGTGCATTGAGAAGGTACTTCTTCTCCTGCGAGTAAGCCACGAGACTGATGCCGTAGGTCAGATTTCCGGTGAGTGAGAGCATGAAAAAGAGTAGTGCCAGCCCTAGAAAATGTCAGTAGGGATCTTCCCATCCATGCCAGCACAACTAACCTTCGCAAGACTTTTCTTTGTAGTTCTTGTAAATCTGCGGTAGGCGGGCGCTAAAACTCTGTTAGCTTCCACTATTTCGAGCCCAGGTCGTTATCAATGGCTCACCAGAGATAGAGAACAGCACTGATGTAGCCCAGAGTCAGGCCGGCCCACTCGAGAGGGTTGTTGGCCTCTTCTGGAACATCTGGAGCCGGCTCATCTGCGTCCCACGCCCCAGCCTTATAAGAGATAAACCATGCGACTGTCCCAATGATGTAGACAGCGACCAGACTAAGCGCGTTGTTCGCCAACGAATTCGAGTCCCGAGTCTCATCCTCGCTCTGTACCGCCGTAGCTTTTGTCGGGGAACCACTTGGCGCAATGGACGAGCTGTCCCGCCTCCATAAGAGAGGCGAGTCCTCAGACACCTCCGGCGTTTCGGCTTGCGCGAGGCGCGCTCGCGCTTCTGCCCTGTGCTTGTTGCGGGTGTTGTAGTAAGCGCATTGCGTGATAAGAACGAGGTCGGCCAGGCAAAAGTAGCTGGGAAGCGCAATGGCGGTTGGTGCCAGGTGTGTGAGGAGGGCGCCTATGGTCAATGTTAGCGTCCCGTCCATCGTCTATAGCACGTGCCAAGAAAGTGAGGCCTTCGTGTATCGACACCCACACGAAATCCAATGAGACAGGGAAGTGAAACCAAAGTCGCAAGCTGATAAGAGTCTCAGGGAGGAGGCAAAGTGGCTGCAGGGGACTCACCCATGAGGTTGGTCGCGTCGCCCAGGAGCCAGACGATCAGGAAAATCATGCTCAGGCCATCAGCGCTCTGGGCCTTGAAATTGGCAAACAGTTGCGGAATCTACAGCAGCACCATTAGAATACCCAGAAAAAAAAGAGAAAAAAATGCTGCAACAATGGGACATACCAAAACGCATATCCAGGCAACAAGGCTAATACTTCCAAAGACTCCGGATAATGCCAAGGTGACGGGTGGCGGGTGTGACGCCACAGATATGGCAGCTTGGACGACGAACGAAGCCATGTCGACAACTGGTCGCTATGGGCGGATGCAGAGCTAGGGGAGATGCGATCAAGAAAAGAAGAGGAAAGCAAGAGCTCGGAAGCCCGACCGAGGAGTTTGAGCAAGCTCACGGGACGAGGTCAAGTGCCGGTCGAGGTTGGAAGTGAGGAGAGAACAAAGAGGCGGACGCAGCTTGGTGGTGGGCGAAAGCAAGTCAAGTCACACGGGCGATTTCCTTATCGCGGGAGATGATTGGGAAAAGATTGTCCTGCATTGGCCAGCTAAGGCTTTCGCAGGTCTCCGTGCTCCACTGATGTGTCAGTGCAGGCATGCCGGTGTGGGGGAGTCATGCACCCGTGGACCCCGCCATCCCAACCGCCTCCGAAAAGCGCTCTAATAAAGCACGGATTGTATTGGTAGAGTATACTGGTCATCACCTACGCATATTGGCCTTGTTATTTCGCCTCTGGTGATGTTTGTGAGGGTTCCTGGAATGCCACAGCTATGCATGGTTGGTTGCGGTGTCTGTGACAGGTAATCGGTTGCCAGTTGATGGATATAAGGGACCAAGCGACGTCACCCAGCTTACTTAGCACTTTTCAAGGTTTGCTGGCGTGGGCCGTGGGGACCAAGGCTTATCTCAAGTCCCGCTTTCCAGTGAGACAGAGCGGCACGGCACCGTCCAACGTTTTGTTGCTTCTGGTCAGTCCACAAGTAATAATAGAATCCGTACTCCGTACACAATTCCGGTGTTAATATCATGCACATCATGCCACTATACAAATCCTCTCTTATGTTGCACAAACCCATTGCTCCCAATAAATGCCATGGTTGGTACGGAGTAAGCCCAATTGTAGACTTTACGTGGGGCTTCAATCCGCCTTTGATTCGCCATCAAGGCTCCGTTCCTCGAGCAACTCTCACATGCTGGCAACACCAGCTGACCGCCACGGTCGATCGGATGGCCACATGAATCCATCCAGCATGGTCCTCGGCGCGTAACATTATGTCTTGACGCGTTTGTAGCCTCTGTCTGGCTCAGACTCTTGCATCCGCGGATTTCTGTCTGTCTTACCCCAATACGCCAAACAAAGCGATATCTTCCGAGTTATTCAACTATTCGCACACCAGAACATGAAGCTCTCTAGTGCACTGGTCGCTGGACTCCTGTCGGTCCCCTCTGCCGTTGCTTGGGGAAGTATGTTGAAAGCCCCAAATTCGGGTTGCAAGAGCTGCGCTGACTTTCCATCATCAGGTCTCGGCCACATTACCACTGCTTTCATCGCTAGTCACTTTGTTTCGAACACCACCGAGGCATTTTTCCAAGAGCTTCTACAAAATGACGAGTCCGACTACCTAGCAGGTGTTGCTACCTGGGCCGACTCAATCCGATACACTCAATGGGGCCGGTTCACCAAGAACTTCCACTTCATCGACGCCCACGATAACCCGCCCGAATCGTGCAACGTCGACTATGAGCGTGACTGCAAAGAGTCGGGCTGTGTCATCAGTGCTCTGGCAAACTACACCAAACAGTCGCTAGACGCTGCGTTGCCCACGTGGCGACGCGCGCAGGCTGCGAAGTTTGTGATTCATTTCATAGGCGACCTCCACCAGCCCCTCCACAATGAGGATGTGGCCCTGGGAGGGAATCGCATCTATGTGCAGTGGGACGGGCGAAAGTATAATCTGCACCATATTTGGGATAGCTCTATCGCGGAGAAGTGGATCGGAGGCCTGCGCGGCAAGCCTTACCCCCTTGCGCGGAAGTGGGCAAACGAGCTGGCGGTTGAAATCGCCGACGGCAAGTTCGCCGAGGAGAAGAAGGTCTGGCTGAAGGACTTGAAATTCGACGACCCCATTAGCACAGCCCTCGCCTGGTCCAGGGAGTGCAATGCATATGTATGCACGCATGGTAAGTTCGGCGAATTCAGTAACCCGCGAGCCTCTAATATTAACATTAACTCAGTCCTTCCCGAGGGTCCCAAAGCCATTGCCGGCGAAGAGCTCGGCGGAGATTATTTCGAGGCTGCTGGCCCTATTATCGAGAAGCAGGTTGCACGTGCCGGGTTTCGGATGGCGGCTTGGCTTGATCGTATTGCCAGTGAATATGGGACCCGTTCTCAGAGCGATGTGGAAGATGAGTTGTGAGCCTGCGACATGATGGTGGAAAAGGCTTGGTGATTGAGCTGAGGCCATCTGACACTTTGGGTTCCTCGGCCAAGGGCTCAAATCCAACATCCAAACACATCCCGTGTGAGCATGGAATACGATGTATCAAGTGTGGAACGAGTCTGCGAGGTACCCCATGGCCTCCATAAGCGCCGAGCGGCCGAAGGTATCAAAATGACACCCCGTTATTATTGGTTAGGTATGCATAGCAGTTCAAATGCAAGGCCTTCTTTGACATAGGCTTCGACGGTTTCCTGCTACTTGATAGGCTGGGCACCCCAGCACTGAGTACTGGGTACTTAGTAGTAGGTAGCACAGGCGCCATGGAAGGTGTTTAAGGCCGATGGGATTGTGGTAACTCGGGCGTCAAAGATGCTATCGAGGAGACTAGGATAGGTAGGCCAGACATACCTGAAGCATTCCGTGATGTATTATGCAGCTGGAGAATCAATGGGGTGGGCACAGCCGAAACGCTAACTGCCTGATTAGCGCCATCAGCAACCCCCCAATTGGCCGATCGAAACCGCGGGCATCCCCATCTCGCGGCATTCTGCGACTCCCGGAGCTCCACCACCTATTATTACTTCCACTCTGCCATTCTCAACCACATTTTGCAGCAAAGCGCCATACGGAAGAACAGCCCCTTGAGGCCTCTGGCGTCTCCATCCTCCGTCTCAACTGAGTTTTCCGATACGCGCTAGTGCGCGTCCTGCCCTAGCGATGATCTGTGTCAGGAGCCTGTAACCGCCAGACTTAGCACAGCTGCGGCTCTCCGCGTTTGGCCTGAGCTCCGTAGGCCAGCCCAGCCTCTTCAGCTTTTCTCCAGCTTCGGCCTGGGCGGCGCCGCGGCCGCCCGGGTCAACTGTCACACTCTCCAAACGTCATGAATCCAATGTCGGCCGTGAGTCTCGGCCGGTTTGAAATGCCCCTGACCACCGTCTCACATTCTTTGAAAGACGCGAAGCCCTTGGGTCGAGTCATCTACTAAACGAAGACTATTTTGCTCTCAGTCCTCCCCTCCTCTCTCTCTCTTTCGTCTTCATGTTTCCATTCTACTGTCTCTCCGACCATCTCATTCTCTCTTCCTAACGCTGGCAGTGGGATTTACATTCGTTCCTTTTAAACCAGTCTTGTCTTTGGTTTGTTGCCAGACCCGCTCTTTCTATCACACTGCTTTTCCAACGGGCTGAAACCCCCTTTCCGAAGTCATACCGTCTCTCATTGCTCGGATAGATTTGACTACCTCCTGAGTTGACCGACGTGATATGCATTTTCAAGGAATAATTGTAGCCCTTGTGGCTCTTTCTACCCTGTCTGACGCCGCCACTATTCGCAGAAAGTCCCCATTCGCGCACGCTCTCCAGAGGCGTCAGTTTGGTAACAATTTTGGTGATCAATCCTCAGGCCGTGATTTCGGAGGCCGTGGCGGAGGCGGCCGTGGCGGAGGAGGCCGTGGCCGAAACAATGACGACCAGAATAATGATAGCCAAAACGACAACGACCAGAATAACGATGGGGGGGATACCGGTGGCAATGGCGGCGGCGGCGGCGGCGAAACAGCCTTGAACCGAGACGTCATCCAGGAGGGCTCGCAGCAGGACGGAGGTGCTGCGGACGGGCAGACCGCATCCGCGACGTGAGAAATACCCAATCAACGCATTACCCAAGAGCGCGGGCTAACCCATACCAGTGACGATGCTAATTTCATCAATTTCTGCGAGGGCCAAGATCTAACCAACGGCGAGCAGAAAGAGGGTGGTTCTTGCAATGGAATCCGTACGTCCCGTTTCCATTATTACCGTCAAGACGTTAACACTGTCTAGCCATGGGGAACATCCCCGCTGTCGACCGCATGGTTGCCGCCGTCTTTACCAGTCCTCAAAATGGCGATGATCTACCAGCCGACACTGACTTCACCATCTCAGTTCAGATGCTCAACTTTGCCCCTGGTTCATTCACAAATGCCGATACAACCTATTACTCGGCGCCTCAAGATCTGGACGGCGGCGGGAACATCATTGGCCACACACACGTCACTGTGCAGGACACAGGCGGCGATCTGAACCCTACACAACCTTTGGACCCTCAGCAGTTTGTCTTCTTCAAGGGCATCAATGACGCTGGCAACGGCCAGGGTCTCTTATCTGCAGATGTCGAGGGGGGTCTTCCCGCTGGTAACTACAGGTTGTGTTCTATGGCGTCTGCAGCCAATCACCAACCCGTGATCATGCCCGTTGCTCAGCGAGGTGCCCAGGACGACTGCGTTCGCTTTACCGTCTCTGAGGGCGGTGGCAACGATGACGACACTGGCAACGGCGACGACACTGGCAACGGCGACGACACTGGCAACGGCGACGACACTGGCAACGGCGACGACACTGGCAACGGCGACGACACTGGCAACGGCGACGACACTGGCAACGGCGACGACACTGGCAACGGCGACGACACTGGCAACGGCGACGACACTGGCAACGGCGACGACACTGGCAACGGCGACGACCAGAACCAAGACGACCAGTTTGGCGATGACCAGAACCAAGACGATCAGAACCAGGACGATCAGAACCAAGACGACCAGTTTGGTGATGACCAGAATCAGGACGATCAGAACCAGGACGATCAGAACCAGGACGATCAGTTTGGTGATGACCAGAACCAGGATGATCAGTTTGGTGATGACCAGAACCAAGACGACCAGTTTGGTGATGACCAGAACCAAGACGACCAGTTTGGTGATGATCAGAACCAAGACGATCAGAACCAGGACGATCAGAACCAAGATGACCAGTTTGGTGACGGCCAGAATCAGGACGATTAGTTTAGTGACGGCCAGTTCAGTACCGCCCAGGCTGAGTTTGAAAACGACAATCAGCTCAGCAATGAAAGTGGGTTTGGCAACAACACCTCGGGCGAGAATAATGCTGATAGGCCCAACCAGCCGGATTTTGAGTTTTCGAAGACGATATAACTACCGATTCCGACGGAGACAGAAAAGAAAACTCGAGCGACACTGCCCTCGGTGGTATCGCAGCCCCGGAGGTTAAAGATACCGGAGACAGTGATAGGCCGTTTAAGGTCAACGGCGATAGCTTCACCTCACTAAATGCAGCGACGCAGCGGTCGTGCGACATTCAGCGCAATGCATGCTTCGACGCTGTCAACTCCGGTCAGGTAGATGGGTTCTTCACGAGCGACTGCGATGCTCAGTTTGGGGAATGCACAGCAGAGCTCTCAGGGTGAGTTCGAAGCAGACATGGAGATAATATATGATAGGTATGAGATATGTAGTACCGGGGCCACATATTAAGTAGGCAGCACATTGTGATTTCAAATGTACATTCGAAAGGCTTGAGACCTCTACAGGACATATTAAAGGGGGAGGGGGGCTGGGTAGTCCACGGGAGTAAATCCAAAGAAGCTGCGTTGTCACATGTACGTTATTATGCCAACGAGCCCATTGTGCCATTCTCGCCCAAGCGAACATTGCGGCTCAAGAATCTCTCTACCATTATAGCCATGTCAAAGAACCTCAGGTACAGCATGCCTCGCCATTGTACAACCCCCAGCCGAGTTGAGAATTAGAGGTGTCCAAGATGGAAAACTTGCGCGTTAGCGCAACCAGGATGGAAAGACTCCGGAGCCCATGAGACAGGAGACACCAGTGGACGCCCGACTCACTCCCTTTTCCTTAGATAGGCAGAACACATTCCCATTCCCAACTCCACCACATGCACCACCAGATAGATCTAGCAACTTTACAAACTAAGGGAGACTTCACCCCAGAAGGTGCGAAGTATCGTGTTGGCCCATGTATAGCGTTAACTCTACATGTATCTGTGTTTTTGCGGTGGCCTACATGTTGTATCCTCAACTACATAGTTATCACCTCGCACGCCAGCCCTCCATCGTCGATTCGTCCCATGTTTCCTTAGTATTCTTCTCTCCTATGAACTAGTGTTTTTCTCTGTAGGGGTCATATTTGGCTATCGTTCTCAAAAGTCTTCAGTTGATCTGCCTCCGAGAGCTCCTTTCTCTCCCTTAGCATTCTTATGAGCCTTACGGGCTTAATCTACGCAAGACCCTGAGTATGGCAATGACACCGATGTTCCTCTAGGAGCCACGGAAACACTGACGTTGCGATGGGCATGATCCGCTCAATCATGATTCCGTGGTAGCATGGTCAAAGCTCGATCCCTAGTTGCTTACAGCTACATCCAAGCGAGCTCTTTCCCATGAATGCAACACCTAAGGTTACCCCACCCAGGTTGCCAGAGGATTTCACTTCTTACCCTGTTTTGTAGATCAGGCTCTGACTGGAAAAGTTTGGCGTCGCAGCAGATGACGAAGAGAGCAGTATGGTATCAAAAAACCAGGATAGGAGGACATAAGTAGCAGCAACTTTGGGGGGGTTTTTTTTGGGAGGGGGGGGCCTCTGGATACTCCCGTTGAATTCTCCAGACACAGAGACATGTGACACCCCCTCAGCTACTACCAGCTTCGAGCGCATGAGACACCATTTGGAACAATCTCTAAATTTAGATCCCCTTGGCTAACAGGAAACATTGCTGAATTAACTTTCGTATTTAGCATTCGGGCTATGCGTGCCCCTCTACTGTGGTGGCGAGGGCCAACCACCATGCCCAAACTTGCATGCAGGTCTTGGTATCTCCTCCTTATGTAAATAATCAGATCCTGGTTCAGCGCCGCGCAGCGTCAAAACTCCTTCTATGAGTTGATTACCCCCAATCCTCGTGATGTGTCGCCTATTGCCAGGGTTCAATGGCCGAGACCATATGTTGTATTAAGTCCACCTGTATGTCCGACCCTACCACAGCAATAAAGTTTCCTGTGAAGTTATAGAAAACATTATGACGCCGACGGATGACGCGTCCCCATGCTCCGTTCTCATATATTCCCCTGGGCCCATGGGTTTCCTTGATATATACTCACTGTGAAGCTATTGGCTGGGGAGTATTATCAAGATGCGAGTTTTACCCTCAGCCTGCGCCCTCTTGGCAGCAACGCTTGCTTCCCTCTCTAGTACCACCGCAGCAGGCCAACTGGGCTTCGCTCTTGGAGTCAAGCAACCCAATGGCGCCTGCAAGAGTCAGGCCGACTATGCTGCCGACATGGACGCCATCAGACGGTCTTCTGGCAGCAGTCTTGTCAGGATCTTCGACGCTTCTGAGTGTGACGTAGCGGCCCAAACGTTGCCAGCCGCAAAGTCCAAGGGTTTCCAAGCTGTGTTGGGCATCTGGTAGGCTACGTCCTCTCGTCCCCGAGTGTTCGTCACTGAGAAACGCCAGGCCTGAGAACGAAGCTCAGTACAGTGCGGGAAAGAAGGCAATCGTGACTAACAAGGTCAAATACCGCGAGCAGATCCATGCTATTACCGTGGGCTCCGAGTCACTATACCGCAGCACGTACACGGCCTACCAGCTGGTCAGCCGCCTCAAGGACATGCGCCGCGCCGCACCCTAGTTTCACTACGGCACCGCCGACTCGTGGAATAAGTATGTTGACGGGACGGCGGACCCCGTCGCCCGCGTATCTGACGTTTTCCTCATCAACGCCTTTGCCTACTGGCAGGGAGCCCATCGGTTCCGCAGTGGGCATATTCAACAACGACATTGCGCAAGCTTCAGCACGTGTCAAGTCAGCGCGCGGTAGAAAACCTGTTGAGCTGTGGGTCGGCGAGACAGGGTGGCCGACTGCGGGTACGAGGTACCAGAACGCGCGCCCAGGGCTCGATAGTGCGAAAAGGTTCTATCGGGAGGGAATCTGTCCCAAGTTAAATGGAGGGACAAATGTGTTTGTGTTTGAGGCATTTGATGAGCCGTGGAAGCCCCAGTCCATTGGACAAGGCGGCAGTCCTGCGGACGAGAAGCACTGGGGAGTCATGACGGCCAATCGTAAGGAAAATTTCCCGCTGAGGTGTTAAGCTAGGTCAGACTTAGTCTCCTAGCCCAACAGACATTGTCAATCGGTGCAGACGAGCGATGGGGCTGTCCGAGTTTGTTAATTCATCGCCGAGAGCCGACGCATTACGAGGCAGATAATGCTATTAGCTTGGTCACAGAAAAGGCCATAATACTCGTATACTATCCACCAAAAGCATGATGAAATAGAAACTTTAGCCCAGAAAAGCCACGAGATGAAATTGAGTCGAACCTGTATCCCGACAGACCCCATCCAGTGTCATTATTCACCATGCTAATACCAGGAAGAATTTTGCGTAGCAGCGCTGTAGTATATCACCCTCCCCCTTATGCTTCCTCGTCTTGATTTGCACTGCTATTTTTTCTTCTCGGCGGCCTAGAAGAGGTCAATACCAAATGTCTTTGCTGAAGTGGACTAAAGTTAACTCACCCGCAGCCTTGCGGCGTAACGACGCCAAAGAAGCAGTCGCCTAGATCTTTCACGACTATTTGGTCCCGTTCAATAGGGGTAATAACAATTCCGGCGCCAGAAAACGGCATCGTTGCTAGAAAGACCATCATTGCCGGGAACAACTTCATATTGTAGGTTTCCGCTCATGCGTGTGCAGGTACTCGTAGTTAGAGTGCCAGTTCGTGAGTTCCGAATGACCTGGGACCTGACTTGATTGGAGGACAGAATACTCACAGCCCAAGCTTTCAGGACTTAGGCAATGCCATTGAGGTCTATATGTAGACGCCGGTAAGTCGTGGTAGGGGTCTAACAGGTCGTAAACGTCTCACACTCGTCTCGTCTCACGTTTCAGCCCACAGGACACCACCACCCCGCAGCCACATGAGACAAAGTTCTGTAAAGCCAATCAGCTCAGATAGAAAAAAAAAAAAAGGTAGTGACAGCCTTGTAAAAGGGAAGAGATGACGATGAAGCCGATACATATTATTATGTCCATCGGGAAACGGCCGCCAGACATCCTGCTACGGTCGCTCGAGTTCCTAAGCTTCGCCCACCTTCCAAGCACCCAATCAGCGGATAGCCGCTGCCGGTTGCTAATTGTGTCCAATACACATCCCAAATGCCATAGCCTCTGAAAGCTATGTCTCAATGTTTTTGTGCATTCGGCAGCTTAATATAGTACACGGGGCATGGCTCGAGCACATACCCCTTTTCATCGCTGTCTATACCTCAACGCCTCTCTCAGATATACGCCTTGTTACTTCGAATTATGCGCGGGCCTGGGGCGGGAGGAACATGCTCAGATACGTCGACGCGAGAGCCATAACTGCCACAATCGTCATCAGCAGGTCCTCTCTCAACTTCGATCACGGGGTCATACGTACAGGACATCCCAACAGAAAGATACCCAGGCATCGCTGCGTTCTTCTTGGCCTGCTCGCTCTCACCCAGCCAATTCTGGATTGCAACAATCAGGGCCGCCCTGTGCAGGGGCTCGGTCAGTTTATCCATTCAAGCTCATCAGTCGCACGCAATGAATGGCTCGCGCATACCATCCAATCATCTTGTTGCGCATAAACATAGCCGCCATGGGCAACGTCGAGGACAGCGATGACGACATGTCGGCCGCGTCGCCCTTGACCTGGGGTTCCTGATAGGGGATGACTGCGTGCGTCGCATTATCAGCATAGGCGCGGGCGCAATTGGGCTGCTAGTGGGGAGGGTGCTCACTCAGGTCAGGCCTCCGCATATCCTTTGTAGGCGCCATTTTGCCGATGTGTTGTGGATGTGGTGGCCGCAAGCGATTGGCAAGGAAAGGGGTAGTAAAGACCGTCGTCCAGATGGCGAAAGAGCTCGGAGGGGTGGAGGAACGCGAGTCCTGGTTGAGGGTTTGGACTCCTGACTCCGGGGATTGGGGTCCATGGCGCTAAGCCTTTTCCAGTTGCATATTGGAGACTGGACGATATAGGCACCTACCAGTTACCATACCACAAGCGTCATTAAGAACATGGCGCAAATATATTTCTCCTAAATACTATTATCTATCTTCCAAATTTTCAATAAAATTCCCTAAGGTAGACAGATTGAAAATATATCGCTACTAATGTACACGCTCATCCATACACCAAGTCATCAAACCAAAACTCGAACGCATATAGTTGACGTATCCGTCTCCCAAATCCCTCTAAAACCCGGCACAATACCTATTCGACACCACAATTCCTACATATCATTTGCGCCCAGATTCATTCAACCCGCACGATAACTTTCCAGCCGAGAGCCCCAGCCTCTCGAATCGCACAACCCAGACACCCTCTCTTCCTCCTGCTGATAATGGCGTTCCAGCCCCTTTGTGCACAAAAAGCCCTCACCAGAATCTCCATATCAGAGCCAAATTGCCTCCTTCGGGATTCCAGATACATCTTGTTTGGGAAGCTCCCCCTTCGCTCCATGATAGGCGACTGCGCCGAAGATGCCGAGTCTATGCGCTCAAGGGCCGGCGAGACCGGGGCCATGTCGCTGTGGCTCGTAATGCAGTCAACCACAAGGACACGGTTATCTCCCGAGTTGGGCACCTTGGTTGTGGGGGGATCGAGAAGGTCCGCCAGCGGATGATGGAGCTTCTGAAGGAGTTCCGAGATGTGTATGACGGTGTAGTTGTAGAACTTGTGCAACGGGTGGCCTGCCCGATAAACTGAGCGGGATCCCTTACCTAAGATATCTGACCCCGAGACGTCTATCTGCTGAATTGTCGGACTTGAAACAGATTTGAGGAATCTAACCCGTCGAGACGGTGAGCACGGGTGGGCTGTCACGAAGCTGACGTCATAGGTTAAGATAAATGTATACTCCTTCACGGGCTGGCCGTCGAGTGCCACAGTGAAAGTCAATTTGGCAGGCTGAGATGGAAGCTCAGGAACCGCACTCGATTCCGTCATCGGAGTTGCTGTGAGCTCGCTCAGCGGCGAAGGATGCACATTCTCTACCGACCTCAGCAGCTTTAGAGACTTAAGCTCAACGACTGCGGGTGGGGGTGGAGTCGAGTACACGTTTTCGTGGGGAATGATGAAGTCGGCAGGGTTCACCGACTTGTCGTCTGCATCACCCAGGATCGACGACTCTCGCTCGATCCGCTTCTTGCCCCAAATCCTGGCCTTTCTTCCAATTCGTGCAAGGTCATCTACACCTTTGTCAGTCAGCGTCTAGACTCGATTACGCAGGCAACATACCTGGAACACCCTCAGACTCGATATTCAGCCACCCGCCGTCGATGTGGTCGGGCAGAACGTCAGTCGAAATCCAACCCATACACTCCGCCGCCCCTTGGCCAGCCGCAAGGACGCGACCGACGATGCAAGATGTACTCCAAAAGCTTTTTCCACGGTAAACGAAGCCACCACACAAATTGGCAAACGAACCCAGCGTCTTCATGGCCTCAGTATCATTCTCTAGCAGCGTTGACATGAGGAAGTGTGACAGCGCCTCTCCGGGGAGCAACAGGGCGAATATATATGACTTTGATAACCACCCAGACGCATGCAGCGCTGCAGCCATTTTCCGTCTTTGAGGCTGTACTTTGTGGGGATGGTCCTGGCCGTGGTGGCTTGTGATATCCCACGTTCCAAAGTAGGATGAGCCAGAAGTTGAAGCGCTCTTCGGTGTGCCTATTGTCGAGGGCGTTGACTCAGTAGCACTCTGGGCGTTCTGGGCATTCTCCGAAATTCGCGTCTCGTACGCATCAATCCCCGGCCACTGAATCTCGCGGGCAAAGTGAGTAAGCCCGTCGACTTGTCGGTCGCCGTGGCGACCGTGGATGGTGTAATGACGGGATGAAAGGCTCTTCTGCGTCTCCTGATCTTGATGATACCTGAGTGCCATCTTGCTTACCAGTGATGCTAGCCAGCCGCTGTTGCGGTTGGTCTTGACCTGTTCAATTGGGGGGACTTCCTCCTTCACAACCTCTATGTTTTCGAGCCAACTCCCAGCAAGGAGAATAGACCACTTCACTGAATGGTTCGCCTGCCGCTCGAAGTACAGTCCATCCATGGGGCGGAAGTACTCTGTCCCATACAGCTCCCCCTCGGTGATGGCGTCTAATCTGATGAGGAGCTCGGTTGATACGAGAACCTGCATCAGCAGCCAGTACTTCTCTTCTGCCCTCTCGGCGGCATTCGCAGCGTCGTGAATCTCTGTGGCGTCGTCCAGCTCGTCGCCCCCAGTCTCGCCCCAGAGAACCTGGCCGAGACGGATCCGCCACTCGACACGAGATAAATCAATCCAGACATTCGGCATCGCAAGACACTTCACCAGCGTATTGATTTGGTTGATGAGACTGTAGTGGTCGCTCTTGTCGATGACTGTGGTACAGGGCCTCATAAATGTGTGGAAAAGGTCCTTGTAGGTCTCTAGGGAGGGCTTTTTGCGTAGTTCGTTCTTTCGATAAATCTCTCCATTGCGTCTCAGCCGGTCCATGATATCGGGCTCTGGTAGGTGCTTGAGCCACCCGCTTCCCGACATCATGCGTGTCCGAGCATCAATAATAGCTTTCGCCTTAGTCCCCACACTCTCAAACCCAAACTGCTCCTCCTCGAGTGAATCACCCACCGGCAGCTCGAGGGCAGCCTGGTAGCCCATTGTTCCCTTCTCCAGGCCTTGCATGCTCAGCATGTTGGGCCTTTCGCGACACTTGACGTGAAAATGGGCTCTAGCATGATCCTCAGCCCGCCTCTTGGCAGCAGCGTCATGGTTGAGGTCTCGAGTGAGGTGTGGCCATGCTGTCACGGCGCTCCAAGCCTTGTCCTCAATCTGGATGTGGTCTGCAAGATCTCTGATTTCCAACTCCTCGTCAAATGGGAACGCCACGCTCGGGTGGGGAGCGCCAGGAAAGTGGCCCTCGGTGCGGCAGAAGAATTGAGGAGCCCCTGAGAACAGCTTCTCGATATCAACTTCTTCCAATGTTGTCATGATGCCGTTGATTTGGGTGACCAAGCCAGGCAGGAAAGCATCAGCCTCCTCGTCAATGTTGTGGTGTATTGGTTTCCAACAGACCGGAGGTGGAAGGGATAAGGCCTGCCTCAATTAGGTGCTAAGCGCGGGGGTGGAACCACAGGCGTTGAAGTCTAGGTTTCGCGTAGCGCTAGGTCGGGAAAACGGGTGCAAATGGAGAGTGAGGGCAATCAGAGAGAGCAGCCAAGGCAACGACACCACGGGAATTGAGGGAGAGCCCCTTATCGCCCTAAGGATGCAGCTTGGCCTCGCAGCCAGCTAGGCCACTGTTTACTCGAGTGCCCCAGGGACTTTGATGATCTGACTGGCACTTGTCAAGCGATTCAACGATCGTCTCTAGGGTATGAGGCTTGGGCGAAGTGCCAAGGCGGATGCTAGCGGATCCGACCCTCTAAGCTAGTCCCGGTGCTTGCTTGGAACTTTGGGGTTGGTGAGGCAAGCGAAATTGCGAGCGTGGAGATGAGGTGAGTTAAGGTGTAGCAGCCCACATGGTGGGCTGGAGCTGGTGGCAGGAGTGGCGTGATGACGGTGTCTACCTGTACCTAGGTACCTAAGGTACATTCTATAAACCATATCCGTCCCTACTTGGTATGGTAGAAATAGTGATGGGGCGGTTTCTGTGTTTGGATTTCCCCGCTTTGCCCTTCGGTTACGGTGGGATATTGGATAATAATTATAACCCGTGCTACTTTCGTAACCACTACCTATAATAGATCACTAAATCTCTCAATATTATACCTTAAGGCTTATAGGCCTTTATTTATAATACTACCACGTATTAACTTATAGCCTTATCGAGATATTCTTATCGATTATTGAAATATCTATTTAATTAACTGCGTTAAGCTACTATTAATCACTTCTCAGGGAAGCGATATAGATTTCAGCTAATAAGAAGCCTAGCAGAAAACAGTATATATGACTTCTATTTTAATACATCGAATTACTAACCCTAACGTAGAGTTAATATATCTAATCCTAACTTTAAAGCGTAGTAAGTCTAAGGAATATATAGTAGCTTAGTATAGTTAATAAGATAAGCCTCTTAATAGTATATTTATTTATTTCTAAAACGAATTAATTACAACTAATAATAATATACCGGTTGCTTTTTATACTTTAAAGTAATATCTTGCTAAGTATAAGATACCCCGATTAACTATAAGTATTAACCCTATAGCTTATTATAAGAATATATATAATCTTTACCCCGAGGGTATCTATATTTATAATATCTTTCTTTTAAGTAAATAATTAACTTTAGTAAAATAACCTAGTAATTATTAATAAGTAGACTTTATATACCTAATTATATATCTAAGAGCTAAATATATAATATAAACTAATTAAGATATTAGATAAGCTTATTTAATAAGTTAAGTATTACTTCTATAGTTTTAGCTTTTTAAATACCTTAACCTTTATAATATTTAATAAGATAAATTTTAAACTAATTTCTAGGGTATATAATAGATCTATTATTATTATAAAATATAGTAATATAATTAAATAAATAATAAAAAAGAGGTTATATTAGATTAGGCTATTAATTTTTTATAATAACTTTTAAAGGAGTTTTATTATTCTTAGGTTTAATTAATGCTTATTATATTATTATATTTATTAATATATTAAACTCTTAATATCTTAATAGTAATTATATAACTTATATTATATTATTTTCTTAGTAATAGTTAAAGAATATTATTATAAAAATATTAAATAAGAAGAATATTTTTAAATACCTAAGTTAAACTTCTTTTAATCTTTTAATATCTATAAAAAGCTAAAAATAGGATTTAGATTTTAGATCTATATTTATATTAATATATATTTTTATTATATTATTTAAGTCTTTATTAAGTAATTAATAATAATATTTATAAGTATATAAAAGTAATATCTTTAAATAATCTAATATTTTTTAAATATAGCCTTTCTTTATATAATTAGATTATAATACTAAGGTTTTTTTATAAATAATATTATAAATAGCTTTTATTAAGGCAAGTATAAAAATAGCTAAGGTATATAGATATTATTAATAAAGTAATTATCTTAATAATAATTATATATAGATTAATTATAAGAAATATAGAAGTTAAATTATAATAATAATAGCTATAATAAAGTATTATAGGTTATTATATTACTTTTCTTTAATCCGTTTCCTAAATATATTATATTTTATATTATAATATATATTATTTATAGCGTAATTATCCGAGGTAAGTTAGTTAACTTTATATAATTATAAAATAGCTATATACTTAAAAATCAAAGGAATTAATTTAATATTAAGGTAAATATTCTAATAAACTTATATTATTTTATTAAAGTTAATAATTAAGGTATTTAGCTTAATCTAAATAATAATACCTTTAATTAATAATTACTTTATATTATATATAAGCTACTTTATAACCTTAATATAAAAATACTATTAATAGATATAATAGCTACCTAATATAATTAATAACTTTATAAGATAGGATTTAAGATATAATTAGATTTAAAAGATAACTTTTATAAATTATATATTAATAGATTTATTTAATTATTAGGTCTTATTAAGGGATATTAATAATTAAATAAATAGCTAATCTTATAACTTATATTACTTTATATAAATAATAATATAAAATATAAGTATCTATTATAAAGGAATTTTATTATTAATCTTAGATTCTTTAATAATAATATTTATTAATATTTTAAATATAAATCTAAGAAAACAAATCTTAAATAAATCTCTTTAAAATATTATATCTTATTAGATATATAATAATTATACCTTAGCTTAAGTTATATAATATTAGAGGTTTATTATAATAGCTTTAATTAGATTATTTTTTATTTATTATAAATTTCTTATTTTTAACCCTTAATCTCCTTTTATTTTATAAACTCTTATAATATTTTTTTATCTATTATAATCCTAAAACCCTAGTTAGTTAATTAGTATTATAATAATTACCTAAAGAAAATATTATATAAAAATCTAAAAAAAACTTAATTTATTAAGGTTTTCTTTTAAAATAAGCTTTAGCCTAAAGATATTAAGATCGATAATTTTAATAATAATCTTATAGCTATTAACTTTTAATAAGATATATCTTTATTAGGTTTTATTATACCTTATAAAAAAATCTTATTTAATCTAAGTATATTACTATAATTTATATTTATTTCTTTTAATTAATTAGATAACTACTATTAAGTAATATATATATTTTTTATAAAATAAAGTAATAAGCTAAGAAGATAATAAAAGTAAGAGAAGTAATTTTACCTTTAATAATAAGATTTAATCTTATTAGTAGCTTTTTAAAAGCCTTAAAGATAATATAGCTTAATATTATTTTATACTTATAAAAATTTTATTTATTATTAACTCCTAATAAATATATAATATCGATTTACCTTTAATTATTTAGTAATAACTTAATTATCTAATTAAGAATTCTTTTTTTAATAATTATATCTAATACTTTTTCTTATAAATACTTCCTAATAATACGATAATATAATTTAAGATAGCTTAAGAGAAAAAATTAAAAATAATTATTATTATCTTTATTATTATTACTTTAAAATTTAATAATTATAAATATATAATAAATATATTTAATAAAGATATTTTACTTTAATAATATTATAATAAAGGTAAGATTATTATCTAGGTTAAATTATAGTTTATATATAAAATACTAGAAATGATCCTAAAAAAGTAATAAAAATTATCTTAGATAATATTATAAGTTATTAAGAAAGAAAAAGCGGTTATTAACCTAGCTATCTTTTTACTTATTTTATTAATTAATAATAATTCTAAGGATTAATAATAAGATTTATTTAAATAAAATAATAATAATAATAAAGCTTAGTATAAAAATAAAGGCGATAAAGGCTAATAAGAAGAGAAAAATCATAAAAATCATTAGTTCTTTAAAAAGTAGCTATAATACTCTATTAAAAATAAATATAATAATATTATTATTTACTATTATTTCCGCTAATCTAGGTATTATAAGTCTCTACTAAGTTATAAGTATTATAATCGTAATTATAGCCTTATAATTATTATATATATATTACGAACTAATATACTTAGCTACCCTAGAAGGCTATAGGTTATAATACTAGGAAATAGAGGAAGAAAATTATCTAGACTTAGATAAATTAGATTATAGATTATAATAAGGTATAATTCTAGAAGAGGATTACCGCTTATAATAAGCTATAAGGCTACTAAGTATAAATTACTAGGGAGAGTAATCTAAGGATAAATAAGTAAATAATTATTACTATATAAAAACTCCTAATTCTCCTAGTTAGCTTTATTTCTTTTTTCTCCTTAGCTATTAATAATATATAGCTATGCTAATAACTATATTAATTTCCCTTAATATAAATATCTCTTTTATAGCTAGTAACCTTAACCGCTTAAGCTATATCTTATTTTACTTTATCAAATATAAATAATATAACCTCTTCTTAGCTACCCTATAACCGAGACCTTATATTATAATATAAAAATCAATAATTAAATCACCTTAAACTATAACGTAGAATCCTATAATTAAGAGACTTAGTCTTTAGAAATAATAATATTAATTAGTAATAATTATATAGGTAAATCGCTAATAAATTAGCCTCGGCTAATTCTAGATAATTCGAGGCCTATATATTACGAGAAAATCAAAGTAGCACGGGTTATAGTTATTTATCTAATATCCCACCGTATTCGGTACCTAGTAATAAGGAAATGGAGCCTACTAGGGAGCCGCCGTGGCAGCTGATTCGGCTCCTACTATTAGCCCTCATACGTTGGCTTCGCCTGTGTTCCGTTTCTGAATCCCCAGGATGCTGCTCTATTAGTCTCGTCAAGGCAGTCGCCTGCTGACGGGCCATATATAGTGCTGGTAGTTAGGTATCTCCGTCCATGGCATGGATGAATGTCTCAATGGATGCCCACCTCCGCCTCTCCCAGGCGCCCAGAACCCCAGCTTTCCTGCCAAGACCGTGGGTGTCACAGCCCGCTGCAATGGCGATTCACGACAGCTCATAGCCTGACACAGCTCTGGTACGGTTGTGGGGGAGAACGCACGAGGTCTTTCGGGGGTCCCGTAGGGGCTGCGAAGGCGTCGCCAGATCAAATGGTTCATCATACGATGCTGCAGGTGTGGTGTGTATGCTGATTAGGCATTGCTGGCACATATAACTCCCCGGGCTTGGGGCATGTTCTTTGTGCTATAGTAGTTCCATCGTTAACCTAACAGCACCATACCTAACGCTCAAATTCTCGCTAAGCCACAAACACAAAAAATCGGGCTACCGCACCTGATAATATCGCAAGCTACATGTGACGCATACCTGTGCTACCCCGGGCCCGTCGTATTCCTGCCCCCACGAATACTCATGTGTAGATAATTAGGGGCAATTTGTTGTTGATGCTTGCTGACGGCTCATCCGAACTGTCGTATACGGTAGCAGAGATCGTTCAGCCATCGCACTGGCATTGACAAGTCCGCCATTATAATCGGCACCACATGTGTGTCCGTAGGGACCAAACTAGGAAATGGTTCCTCGACGTATACAAAGCTTTTCTCCACTACCGGCCGCGTAACTCCGGCAGCGATCTTGGCAGTCGGTGGGGTGCCTCCAATACGGGGAGGGTCCGGGTCACGCCTCGGCGATATTTATCTCCCCAAATAACGAAAAGAACCCAAAACACGGGGGATTAACGTGCTGTATATGGAGCCATATTCCAATCTCCTGTCAGCAGAGGTGGGGCGGTGCTCCTACATATCCAATGCAGAAGTCTGCGTCGGCAAGACCCAGAGTAGACAAAAAAACGCAGACAGTCGAGAGTTCAGGCCGGGGGCGTGTCGTGAATAACGGTCAGGAGGTATTTCGAATCTGGCACGATGACGATCTCCTGTTTCTTTGTCCGTAACCGCAATAGCTTAAGTTCGTCCTGGATACGGTCAGTCACACGTATCTCCTCATCTACTAGGACAGGGGCCTACCTCTGTATCTAGGTCCTGCACTAGCTGCCCTGACATGTTGACGTAGTTCCAGACAAGGCTAGCAAACTCCTCTAGGCCCCTGGACTCGCTCTCCTCCGGCGCGGGAACTTCGTTCGTGAAAGATGCGGCTGTTGATTCGTTTCGTGACTTGTACGTGCGGAGCGCAGCCGTTTCGCCGCTCGTCTTGAGGATCGACCCCGTTGCGCGATCGACAACGATGCTAGCTTTGACGCCCGGCTTTCTAGTCAGGCGCTCGAGCTTCTCCTCTAGGGCGTCAAGCCCGTTGCCCTAGTAAGTAGTGGTCAGCTCGCAAGCTGTAAACAGACGGGCAATTGTGCTTACCATTGACGGCTCCACCATATCGTCGTGCCTGTTCTCCCCCTCGAATGATGCCTTGGAAGGTGGGCTGGGAATACTGCGGGCTTAGGTTTGCGACGGACCGGTGATGGATATGTGCTTGTAGGAGTTCCATGCGATGTCCCTGTCATCGATGCCGACACCATCTAAGTCGGCGGGACTGATTGCATGCGGAGCCGGGAGTCGGCGTTGGTGCGATTCTGCCATGCGACACCGCTAAAATTTTGGAGGTACAAGCAACCTCACTGTGGACAACTTGGACCTGACATCGAAGACGACTTACTCCAGCAGTGCCGCTACAGCAGCTCTCAGTCAAAAGCGGAATCCAAACAATTACATGATTCCGAGTTAGGATTTTTTTTTTGGCATATATATCACAAAATCACTCGCCAAGATGGGATCCAGCACGAAGAAGAAGAAGGAGAAACAGATGGACTTCCAGGTACCGCCGTCTCATATTGTCATTCAACATTCCCGACTGACATTGTACAGAAACCGAAGTTCAAGGTTGGAAAGGCCAAGGCCAAGCCATCCAACTTTACGGACACTAGTTTTAAGTCAAAAGGTGCTAGCCCCTAATTGCTTATCCCAAGGTCCGTTGGCTGACCTTGCCACAGCGATTGTCATGGGACAACAGTCACTCTCGACAACTGCCCCTGATGCTACTCAGCAATTTAAGCACAGCCTCTCATTAGCATCATCCTCAAAGTCAGACAAACAACGTCAAGAAGGCTTGTCGTATCTCACCGGTCAATTGAGTTCAGAAACTCCCTTCAACCCAGTCGGCACACATACTCTCCTAGCAAAGTTATTACCCCTCATATCGGATAGCTCAACGCCGGTACGGAACCAACTGTTGAAATTATTCCGAGCTCTACCCGGAGAGCAGGTAAGGTATGGGGTTGAACAGGCCATCATGTTTATTCGGGCGGGCATGACGCATCTGTCTGCCGACATCAGCAATGACGCGATTGGCTTCTTGGACTGGCTCGTCGATGTTGCGGGCGAGGACCTTGTCGCCTGCCCGGGAGGATGGATCAAGACTCTCAACACATTCTGCGCCATGCTTGGCTGGACAGCGACTGCTGGCAAAAATGGGTGGTCTTCCGGTGGTCGAAGTGGCTCTGTTCGTGGCAAGGCAGCGTTGAACCAAGCCCGCACAGTTGAGGCGCTGGGGAAATTCCTTCAGGCTGGTTTTGACCCCGAAGAGTTCACATCTTCCGAACCCGACACCTACTTAGATGACATTTATCGGATACCAGAGGGCTCCAATGCCTTTGCGTATCTGAACCTGACGGGCCCGCGCAGAGACGAGGACGGGGAGATGTATGCGGATCGAGAATCGAGACAACGGGTATTTCATCGGCGATTTTTAGAACCTATATCAAAGGGTGTCAACGCTTGCAAGAAGGAGGGAGGAACATCAGGTCGGGCAGCTGCTGGGTTGGACCAACTTTTGCGGAGTTCAGACGGGATGGGGGATTATGAACCCTTGGGCGCTATGGCGACAGAAGACCTACTAGACTTGTGGTAATACAATAATTGACCGGGAGGAATTTCGGGAAGCCAAGCGGGCTCTAGTTGACTTTCTGATGAGATTCCCTGCCTTGCTTTGCAGCCTAGGGTTAACCTGTGGCGGTTGGGTACTCCATGTGGTCAGACGGGGGCTTGTTGGAAAGCATTAATTGAGGCAAGCTGTCTTCCAGGTTTGTTTTGAAATTATCAGACGTATCTCTTTGTTTATATCTGGCGATGGCATTGGTGAAGGGTACTGGTCTAGGAACCTTCCCTGGCACTGGTTTATGGTGTGCTGGGGTTGGCCCTTATACCTCTAATGGATGTATATCTCCTTTGAATGGACTTGGGGTATCCCTCTAGATTAAAATGGTCGATTATACTGGAAGAGTGGTTGAGTATTTTGTACTCGTAGAGGAGTAGTTCGTCGAGTGTAGGGGTTTGCCTGTAGTCCCCCGTAGTCTTTCTACTTACGCCATGGGTTAGTCTCGACCCAATCGAAGCTCCAATGCTGCTGGGTATATATTTTTCAAGGAAAATAACCACGGTGATGGATATTAATAGTCGTTGGAAGGGCCCATGGTGTAAAGGGTGGCGGAGATATGCTCTGGTGTGCGTGACTCCCCGGGTTTAGGCATGCTGAATTAGCCCTTAGGAATGAAGATGCATATTTTGAAGGCCTGTATTAGCCGCATGGTTGGTAATATAAACTGGAGCGTATTCAAGAATGCGAGTATGGCCATCTGTTTAGATCTTTTAGAGGCAGAGGCTGCCATTGTGTGAATGGGACGAGGCATCCATGTCTTCCAAAGTGGCTAAAAAAACCCCCCAAGGTAACTGAACTTCCTATCCTGTATCAATGTATGTCACTAGTAAGTAGGTAGATAACTATTAAAAACTATGCACGTACGTACCTGAAAATGGGAACCTGGGACCTGCTCCTGGGCAATGTCGAACCTGACTGGGACACTGCTAGGCGGCCTTACGCTTAGCTACCATCAACTATGGCATGTATCTGGAATGACCAAAATAGACACATTTATGAATAATTATATTACTGACTTATTCAAGTTTGGTATTCCTGGGAAATGGGAAGTCAAGGATGGGCATCGTGAATGAGGTAGTGTTTGAGTAGGGGAGGAAGGGCCAACGCAGTTTGTTCTCACCAGCACGCCCATATGAAGGGGAGCATACGTTGTACTCCATCATTTTTAAAGCGTATTAATACTACCGAATACTAGTAGCTCTCAATACCTTCCTGGAGTTCAACAATTCCTGGAAATTAGGTATGCTGACTTTCGGGTTGATCATTCGGCATCACAGCCCAAATCATGGTACCTCGGTGTTTAGTGTTTGTCAGGAACTACTAAGCAGCATGCTTCGCCTTGCTGACCATTCGTTTTTTACACACCAATATCAAACGTACCATTACATTGAACTCGGATTGAGCCATCTGCTTGGGTACATGTACGTGGCCCTGTCAGGCAGAATGGACGCCTTGTTGCTCGCTGCAGTCATGCCTCATGCTCAGGCGTACACTAACACTAACCCTATCTCATCCGAGTTTTCTACTACTCGGTATGTAGGTAGTAACTTGCATAGTAGTACTTACATACTAGTAAGTATCTAAGTAGCCAAAGCATAAGTACAAGTAAGTACCAAGTAAGTAGGCACTAAATGAGTTATTGTCTCTTAAGGAGTGCCAGGTAAAATCTTCTAATGCTTACTAGGATAAGGCACTATGCTTTGAATCTAGGGCGGTGAGACTAAAGATCTATCTAGTAGTACTAGTAGGACTAATAGTAGTACGTTTTTGGGCATAGAATGACCAAGGTACTGAGTGCTGGTAATACCTACCAATAGTACTAGTAAGGTAAGGTACCAGCAAAGGGCGAAGGTACTAAGTAGGTAGTAGGTAGATAAGTAGGTAGCAAGTACTTAAGGTACCTACCTAGTATTACCAGTGCTGGCAGGTGTCAGATTGTGGTTGCCAGGAACCTGTCCCCATCTACCGCCTTGCCTAGTAGGTACTAATAGTATTTAATAGGTCACCTCTCCCTGCCTCCGCTTCTCCTTCTTTTCTTCCTTTTCCCTCACCTTCATTCCTTCTCTTCCCCTAAGAAACCAGGGTTATCACCGTCTCCCCACTTGACCTGCTCTAGAATTAAGGCATCCTTTGCTCTCGTTGCCTTTGATTCTTGTGAGCCTGACCAACGTCGAGTTGCAACTCTTCGGAGGGAAAAGCCTAAGGCTCGTGGTAAGTATTGCTCATATTTTTGTTTCAAATAATTCACGAATCATCTGGCGACACCTCTATCTCCTTATCTTGCCATCCCAAGATCTGTTCTCATCTGCGACCTCACTTCAGCTTATCACGCCCCCCTTCCCCCTTCTTCTACTCTGATCTAGTACGCTTTGGTCACCACCTTATTGAATTGATCCAAAGACCATTAGAATTGTTGTTTTTTGACCAATGCTCTCGGATCTGGCATCAGAAGCTGCATGCTTTGATGGTGCAGTGCTATAGCACTGGTTAAAACTTCTTCTGAAGTTCATCCCTTTTATTCTATGAAACGGCTATAGAATTCCCTGATTCTAACCTATTTTACTCTGAAATTATTCACGCCGTCGCTGGTCGGGTGGGCGACAGTCCCCTATCTCCGAATTGTTACTTCTTCCTCCAAAGGTCATTAGACTATTGGGTGACCACTCGAAGTCGCCACCACCTCAAATCCTCAATTGCAAACCCGGACAGTATTGGTTTTTCATTTCACTTTCAACATGGGGTAGCTATCTCGCATTGCCTTTTTTTCAGGTTCGTTCGCGAGCTATATGCTGACTAGGGTTTACCAGATCATCAACCACTATGTCCGACTCGTTCACGTACAACGAAATGAATCAGGCCTTGGATTCTACCGGGGGTAATTTAGGCAAAATTGGAAATGCGTCTCCCGCTATAGACGGTAGCAAGCCCGTTGATGGATGGGTCGCTCAGGAGCGAAGTGACTACACTGCAGACGATTCCATCCCCGACATGCAGGCTTCCGCTGCCAGTGCCCGAGTCTACGAATGGGATGACGAGTACGGCGATGTTGGACCCAAGATCCCAGATCTTGAAAAGGAGCTCTTCGGTTATCCTGAAAATAGGGGCGAAGGCCTCGACTTTTCTAAGTAAGCCCCTTTATCCCCCTCCCCCGTGAGAAACGCATCAGAATACAGGACTGATACACAGATATAGGATCAAGGAGATAGAAGTCGTCCAAGAAGGGACCGAGAGGGTCGAGTACATCAAGAAATTTCAGGATGCTGGACTTCATCCTGCCATGCTCGAAAACGTCCAGCTGGCGGGGTATGTCAACCCAACCCCGATCCAGCAGTACACCATCCCAGCAATCCTCCAGGGAAAAGATGTTGTCAGCATTGCCCAGACAGGTATGATCTTTATTTCGGATTGCAAGATTCTATCCCGTGTCTGATTTCTTGAAACAGGGTCTGGGAAGACTGCGGCTTACCTCGTGCCGATTCTGAGCAAGTTGATGGGTAAAGCGAAGAAGTGGGCGGCGAAACGTCCGAATCCCGTGACGTTCCAAGAGAGTGTCGACAGTGTCAAGGCTGAACCTTTGGTTCTCATTGTCGTTCCTACTCGCGAGCTTGCTGTTCAAATCTTCAATGAGGCTCGTAAGTTCTGTTACCGAACCATGCTTCGACCTTGCGTCGTCTATGGCGGTGGCAACATTCGCGAACAAATTGGTTTGCTTGCGAAGGGGTGCGATATTCTCATTGGAACCCCTGGCCGGCTCAAGGACTTTGTTCTTCGCCCTCACGTCCTCACTTTACGTCGCCTCAAGTACACCGTCATTGATGAGGCGGATGAGATGCTCGGGGATGGTTGGAAAGATGAGCTTGACCCAGTTCTCGCGGGCGGCGGTGAGCTAATCTGTCAAAATCTCCAGATTTATTGCAATTCCTCTAACCTTTCTACTCAGAGCAGGATGAAGGCAATGTGAAATTCTGTCTTTTCTCGGCAACCTTCCCCAAAGAAGCTCGCGAATTGGCCAAGGAGTATCTCGCTGAGTCGCATGTTCGATTTTGCGTGGGCCGAGCTGGAAGTACCACTGCAAACATTCAGCAAAATATCATCCAGATTGACCGCAGTAGCAAGCGAGATGCCTTGATCAACCTTCTCCAGGAGATGTCTGGTGTTCGCACCATCATCTTTGTCAACAGCCGCGTAGAGGTTGACAACCTGGACGACTTTCTCTGGAACTCCGAGCTGCCTGTCGTCTCTATTCACAGTGACCGCACTCAGCGGGACCGGGAGGCTGCTATGCGGAGTTTCCGAGCAGGCAACGCGCCCATCCTCATTGCCACTGGTGTCTGTGCTCGTGGGATAGATGTTCGCAACGTCATGCACGTTATCAACTACGAGCTTCCTTCCATCGACCATGGTGGAATCGAGGAATATATCCACAGAATTGGTAGGCCCTAAATTCACACACCTTTTGTACCCCTCAACTAACGAAGCGCAGGACGCACTGGTCGAATTGGCCATCGTGGGGTTGCCACCTCATTCTTTACTGAGCGTGATGATGGCATGGGAAGCATTCTGGCCCGGACACTCCTCGAGACGAATCAAGAAGTTCCGGAATTCCTTCAGCTATACCTTCCCCAAGGAATGACCCACGAGAACCTCAAGTTCGAGACCGAGTCTAACTTCGACCCCAACGATTTAGGAGGACCTACTGATTTCGGTGGAGAAACTTCTAGTAGAGGAGGCTGGGGAGCTGATGGTGGCGGCGCCGGGGAAGCCGAGGCGGCTGAACGGGGCACGGGCGGCTGGGGCACGGGTGAGCCTGCTGGTGATAACCAGATCCCTGGAGAGCCTTGGGGTGCTGGCGCCGGTTCTGCCACGGGCGGTGATTCCCGGGTTCCAACTCATATCCCTGCCGTTGACGCCTGGTAGATGCTACCACGAGTGTGCTCAAATTGTGTGTAGGACGAATAGTTCTGCCCCGGGGAGAAGTGATGAGATTGTTTGTGGTGAAGGAGGTTTGAGGGTTGAGATCAGAAAACAGAGCAGACGTGCCAAAGTCTAAATAGCAACTAGGCTGAAATCTCTCCTAATACAGCTGCTGATCTGCGTCATGCCATATTTGTTAGACGCTGACTCCGTTAGTCGTCGCTTACTTGAGGCGAAAGAATCTTTGTTCGCTCGAAGATATTGTTAGTTAGATTCCGTAAAAGCCTGCCGTCATTGCTGAGTGAAGCTTTGGCCTTAGGAAGGTTATAATGATGCGCCGTACCTTTCTCCTTTCTCCGACTGGACTAGGGGTTGATGTCATTGACTGGAGTAGTTGCCTCGCCAACCACATCATGAAAGATATATCGATAGTATTACAAGATGAGCTCCCTTGAGGGTCGCCTCGGCTCTTTACATATTTTTGAGCATCTTACCCAGCCCGGCTAATTTTCTCCCGCTTCCTCCGTAACCCAGCTCAACGATCCCCTGAGTGAACCGCCAGCTCTTGTCCTGGCTAGCGATAGGGTACTGGACGGGTGGGGGTATCCCCGTGCGAATGCCCAGCCAACCAAAACGGTCTTCACAAATACTCTTGATATTACACAAGCCACGCAGGCCTTCTTCGCCTGCAAAACGCCCATATCCAGAGCCCCCAACACCACCGAAGGGGAGCTGAACGGCATAGAACGTGGCAAAGTCGTTAACAGCCACCATGCCCGCCTTGAGACCCGCGACAATGGGCTTCATAGCGGGATCATGCTCTGATCCATGAACAGAGGCGCCGAGACCGAAGTTAGGTGAGTTAGCGACGGCGAGTACATCCTCCGCGGAAGAAGACTTGGCGCGGAGAAGGGTGAGCACAGGGGCAAAACACTCATCCTGGGCGATGCGCATGTTTGGCGTAACGTCGACGAGGAGAGTCGGCTGGAAGTAGTGGCCCTTTGGGTGGCGTGGGTGGGCGTAGCGCTTACCACCGGCGAGTAGGCGGGCACCTTGGACTACAGCTTCAGCGATGAGCTCCTCGAGGCGATCGAAAGAGGAGTCAGAAATCATGGCACCGACATCAGCTTCGGGGCCTATGCGGAGTCCTTTTACACGAGGCTCGAGGATTTGGATGAGAGAGTCGTAGACGGCGCCCGAGGCAATGACACGCTCGATACCGATGCAGTTTTGTCCCGCGGCTTGGAAGGTCCCTCTGAGAATAACCTCTGTGATGCGCTTGAGATCTTTGTAGGCAGAATCGAGAACGATGAATGGATCCTTGCCACCGAGCTCAGCAACAACGGGGGTCAAGCTTCTGGCAGCGCTGGCAGCGACCTCATGGGCGACGGCCTGAGAGCCAATGAAGGTGATGTGGCTAATCTTTGGGTGAGATGTCAGGTGTGCAGCGGTCTGCGGCCAGCATACGATAGTCTGAATGAGAGCTGGGTCATGGCCATGAGCTACAAGTGCTCCGCGGGCCACATTGGTAAAATAGGCGCTAGACCAGGCCGTGTTTTCAGATACTTTCACGATAATCCCGTTACCGGCGAAGATGGCGCTGATAATGGGGCCGACCAAATTATGGAACGGGTAGTTCCAGCTGACGAGAGCAGCGACAACGCCAAGGGGCTCGTAGACGACGGTATTGCGTTTGTAGGACATGAGGAGGTTGGTCGGCCGGCGAGACCGGCGCAGGGCCTTCTCCCCATGCATAATCGTCCATTGCAGCTTCTCGACCGTAACGAGGATCTCGCCCAGCTGTGCGTCTACCATGGTCTTACCACTGTCCGTGGCGGCGATGCGGGAGATATGCTCCGCGTTATCCATGACGTAGAGCATCAGGGAGCGCAGAACAGCCCGCCTCTGCTCAAAGCTTGTGTTTTTCCATACTGTCTGCGCGTTCTCGGCCGCCGCGATAGCGCGGTCAATCCCAGCGGGCGTCGACGGGTTCACGAGGCCGAGGACCTTGCCTGTCGCGGGGGCATAGCACTGGACTGCCGAGCTGCCAGAGACCTTCACGCCGGCCCCTGAGATAAAGATATCCTGCTCGGGGAGCTGCGGCGGGGGGATAGTATAGCGTCGAGGTCGATAGCTCGCAGCTTGGGCAGCCGAATTGGCAAAGCGGATGAGGAGGAAACTTAACCCGAGGGCGACGAGGGAGCTCGTGACTTGGATTACGGGCAGCCTGGCTTATGGTGTCAGCCAAGTTGTGGTATGCCTGATGGGGTGGGTGTAGTATCTAACGGGATACTCCAGTAGGTTTGGATATACTCTCCCCAACGCTGCCACAGGGACAGGAGGATTGGAAAAGTCTCTTCCCTATCCATAATTAACTTAGAGTAAGGCAACGCCGAGTAATTCCATTACAGGACCCCCCTTTTCTACTCGCCGTTAGTTAGATCATAGCCCTCGTACGAGGGTTACGGCTAAAAGTCTCATTCGTTCGGTATCTATCCCGACCCACTAATAGCCATATATAGGTATATAATATATAGCTATTAGTAGGTAGATACCCAATAGAATAATTCTTTTAGCTATAGTATTTATATAATAAATAAGATTAGTATTAATATCATAATAATTTAATATATACTTATATTATTATATTATAGATAAGATCTAAAATTTTTAAGTTAATAATATAATAAATAGTATAAAATAAGGTTAGATAGCTAAATAAGATAATAATAATAATAAATCTATTTATTATATACTTATTAAATAAGCTATATAAGGCTATATAATTACCTTATAAATAAAGTATATATATATATTAAGTATATAGTTAAATCAAAGATATTATAAGCTAATATTTATATATTCTTAGTATTAATTTATTATAATTATCTTTCTTTTATAAGTATTTATCTTTAGGTATTAAGGTTTTACTATAATATTATAAGTTTTATTTAATTATATAATTATTTTATTCTTCTAAGGTATCTTTATTTTAATTACCCTTAATATCTAAAACTAATTTATAGTTTAATTATTTTAATTAGATTAATATTAATTCCTTTAGATTTATATATATTATTTTCTTTATATATCTCCTTTATTAGCTAATCTTTTATTCTTTAATTATTTACCTATATTATTAATATATCTTACTAAGAGCTTTCTATAACTAAAGGTAAAGGTAACTTTAAATATAAGGTTAAGGCTAAAAAAGAAATTAATAATTTTAGCTTTAAAGGAAAAGAAATAATAATAAATATAGAAAAGAATAAATAAAATAGAAATAAACCTTTATTTATCTATTTTAATATTAATATTAAAAAGGTATTTTTTCCCTTTAAAGATAAAAAGTTACTTTAAAATAATTTTATTAATTTTATTTATACTTTTATTAATATTAAGGATTTAATAATTATATAATCTAATAAAATAAATAGCTTTATCTTTATATTTTAATATATATATTAGTTTAATTATATCTTAAATTAATAATATATATCTTTTATTTATTATTATATTATATTCTTTAAAATTATTATCTTTATTAAATATTAATAATCTTAATCTAATAATATAAAATATAATTATTATTATTAATCGTATTACCTTTATACCTAGGTAAATTATTAGATAAATTATTATATTTTTTATATATATATTAGCTATAGCTTAAGATAAATATTCTAAAAATATAAATTTTTATTATTATTTAATATAACTAAATAATAAATATTTTAAGGTTACCTTATAATAATTATTTATAAAATAATATTAAAAGATTATATTAATTATTAATATATTATTTATATCTTATTAATAAAAATTAATTTCTCTAGAATATATTTTTATTTTTATTAATAATAACCTTTTATTAATTAATAGATATAAAGATAAAATAATAAAATTTTAATTAGAATATTATATATTTTTTATTAAATAATTAATAAATATTAATAAAATATTAATATCTTAGATTATTTTAAAATAATCTATAAAATAGTTTATATATCTTTTAGAAATAATATATATTCTAAAATTTATTATTATTTTTTAATATAATAAATTAAGATATTATATAGCTTTAAATAAGATATATTTTATAATTTTTTTTTAATTATATATATTATACCTTTTTTAATAATATAGATTTTACCTTTTTATTAAATATTTTATAATTATTTATTAGTTTTTTTATTAGTTTTTATAATAAATTTAGGCTTTTAATATATACCTTTATATATAAAGTTATTTTAAAGGTATTATTCTTAATATTAAAATAAAACTTAAAGATATAACTTTTTAAAAGGTTATATTTTTTTTTATATTTAATAGAATAAGGTTTTAATTAGAAGCTATATTATTTTAAAAGTATATTTATTATTTTAATAATATATTAATAAAGTTTAACTTTATATATAATTAATATTAATTTTATAAAACCTTTTATTAAAAATAGTTATAATATCTTTTTATTAATAAAGGTATTATATAAAAATTAAATAATTCTTATAATCTTAAAAGATTTTAAATAATATTTAAGCTTTTTAATATAATACCTTTATTAATAAAAAGATATTATAATTATTTTTAATAAAAGGTTTTATAATTTAATTCTATCCTTTAAAATATTATTAATTAAAATATAAATTAAATAATAATACGTTTAAATATTATATTAAAATAATTATTCTAATAAAATTATATATTATATTTTTAAATATTATTAATCTTATAATATTATAATAATTTAATAAAAAAAGTTAATTAAGGTATTTATTAGCTTTTAAAATATCTTTATAATATTTATTTATAATATTATTTTTATAAAACCTAAGTAAAATTTATATTTTCTTATAAGATAAAATATTTAAAACTTTTACCTTAATTAATAAAGAGTTATATTTTATAGAAAATATAATAGCTAATAAGAGTATTTTAAATAATTTTCTTAGTCTTTTTAGAAAAATAAAATATTATAAATCTATTTAATATAAATATTATTAAAATATTCTAAAATAATAATACCTTATATATATATAACTATAATATAGCTAAGAAAGAAAGGTATTATTTAACCTAGTAGATATAATTTAATATTTAAAATATTTAGAATATAATAAATAATATAAAATAAGGTTAGATAATAAGGCGATATAATAATAATAATATATTTATTATAGTATAAGATTAAAACTTATTAAATAATCTATATTAAAGCTATATAGTTACCTTATAGAGAAGGTAATAAGGTATATATATATATATATATATTTAAACTAACCCTATAGTATTAATAAGTTAAATCCTCTATATCCTCTTATAGCTTTTATCTATTATATATAATAAATATAAAATATAATATTTAAATTATTTCTTTTTTAATCTAAGTATAATAATATATATATCTTTAATATTAATATTTAGTAATATTAAGGTTTATTTATTTATTTAATTTAAAAATAAAAGTTAGATTAATTTATAATATAAAGTTTCTTTTTAAAGATATTAATAATAATATATTTAATAACCTTATATTATAATAATAATTTATATTTTATTTATATAATAATTCCTTAAAACGGTTTATTAATATTAATATATAATTATATTAAATATTTAATATTATTATTAGAATCAAAGATAGCTTTTAGCTATTATTCCTAAGAATTAAGGTTATTTTTAAAAATAATTATTTTTATATTAAAGAGTAAATAGCTATTAAGTATAGCTTTATATATTACTTATTATAAATTTAATAACTATAATAAAAGCCTAATAATAGATAATAATAATTATAACTCTATTATATTATAAGATTAAAGCTTATTAAGTAAGCTATATAAGAGCTATATATTTATGATATAGATAAAATATATATAGAGGTTATATATATAATTAGGGTTAAGATATTACTAATAAGCTAGGCCCTTTAAATTTTATATAGCCTTTATCTAATATATATAATAAATACTTTAATATTATAAGGCTTCCTTTAATAAAAATATCATTAAATAATCTTTTATTATTTTATAAATAAATTACTATAAAAATTATAATATAATAGCTAATAAGAGATATAATAAAAATAATATATATACTAAATTATAAAGATAAAGTTATTTTTTAATATTAATATTAAGATATATATATATATAGAGAGGTAGAATATTACCTTTATATTTATTTTCTTTTGAGAAAAAAATTAAAATTATCTAAATTAATATTATTATTACTTCTTTATCTTTAGGAGTTAGTATTTTAGGTTAGATTCTAGCTTTAGCTATAGATTTAGCCTTTTCTTTCTATTAATTAAAGCCCTTATAATAAGATATATATATATTTTAGATATAAAAATAATATAAGTAAATACTTAGTAAATAAAAAATAGATAAATACTGAATATATCTAGAATATATATAAAAGAGGTAAAAAATAATATAAGAAAATCTAATATAATAAAAAAGATATTTTTTAAATAATAAATAATAAAGATTTCTTAAGTTTAGATATATAAGTAAATTTATTGATTAAATATATTATCTAACTAATATTTTCTTTAAATAAGTTAGTAAAAATATAAAAATAATATAGATTTAATAAAGATTAAATAAATAAGTTATATAATTTAAGGCTAAGGATATTATTATATAATAGGTAAATATATAAGGTATAGGGTAATATAAAGATTATATACTTATGACATAGATAAAATATATAGGTATTAGTTATATTTTAGATATTAAGGTTCTTTTATTATATTAGGATTTTTAGTTATTCTATTATTTTCTTGATAATATTAATTTATATTATCTATACCGTTTAGTTAAAAGATACCTACTTTACTCTATTTTCTTTTAAATAAGCTACGTTTATAATTTATTATATCATTCTATAAAAGAATTTAGTTATTAGTATAAGGTACTCTTAATAATATAATCCCTTTCATATATTATATAATTTATATATTTTTTATTCAGTTTACCTTAAATAAATAAGAACTAAAATAAAATAAGTTTTCTATAAGGCTTATATATAAATATAGCTCTATTTTTATACTTATCTTTAAGGTATAATTATTATTATTTTAGTTTTTTTACTCTATTATTTTAGTTTTTTTACTTATAGATAATTTATAGGCTTATTACCCTTATATATGATTTGAGTTTATCTAAGTATCTTATTATGTTTATTAATATTTATTATGAATCTTATTATATTTTTATTATAATCTAAGTCTAATTAATTTAGAGATTAATAAAAAGAAAGACTTTATAGAATTATCTAAATAAGCTAAGTAAGAGCTAATAGCTAAATATTTATAGATATTATTAAAGCTAATATTAATAAAAAAGGTATATTTTATTAATAAAGATATTTTATTAATTAATTTAGATAATATTATATTTATATTATACTTTATTATATTAACCTATATTTATATTTTATTATTAAATCCAAGTATAAAAGTATTATTAGGGCTAAATCTATATCTAATAATTAAAATAATAATATAAATAATAAATATAAAGATATTAATAATATATATATATATAGAAATTCTATAAATATAAGTAGGTCAAAGATATCACAACCTAGTAATTATATAACCTTAATAATTACCTATTATATTATTATATTATAATCTATCCCTAAATTATCCGTAACTTAATATAGCCTTATATAGTACGATTTAATATAATATTATAATAATAGATTAATTACTATTAATATATCGGTAAAGTATCTACTCTTATAATATAATTAATTATCTATAATAAATATTTATTAATAATATAGATTAAATAATTTTTTTATCTTATATTTTATATCGTTTATTATAATTTTAATAACATTATAAATTAACGTAAACTATTTAATAAATAGCTATATGTTTTATAAAAAAAGAAAGATTACCTACTCTAATAAAGGTATTATAAAACTCCTATAATGTAATAAGACTTATAAAGATCATAGGATTATTATTATCTGATAATCTTTAAGTAAAAATCTCTAAGTAGATAAGTAAATAATAATTATTTTATAAAACCTATCAATTCTTTCTAAAATAAATCTACTTCTTTTACTTTTAAGCTATTAAGAATACTATTTAGCTTAAGAAATTAATAACTATATATATATATATATCCTTATATTAATCCGCTAATATTAGTTACCTTATTACTAATTATATAAATTTAACTGCTTAAGATAATACTTAATTTAATTTTATTAAATATAGAATAATATAACCTATCTTAATTACCTTATAATTAAAATTAGAATATTATATATTAATAGCTTTTATTAAATCAAATATTATATAGTATTATATAATATATACTAGTATTATAGTTACTTTAACTAATCTATTGATTATTAAGAAGAATTCTAATACCTTATAGGTATTATTTAATACGAATTCCTTAAATATAAAGTATATAACCTAGGAGAAGCTATATCATTACCTATTTTTAAACTATTTAATACGTAAGAGTTTTAGCTTTATATATAAAGAATAAAGATATAAAGATTATTAGAATCTTCTATAATTTAGGTCGATTTAAGATAACTTTAAAAAAGATATATTTAGAAAAAATAAATTATAAAGAATAGTTAAAATCTAAATATTATAATAGATTCAATCTATATTTATTTATCGAGGCTTAAGTTTTTTTTTAAATATTAGCTATAGTAATAAGATTAACTTAATAATAAGAAAATAAATATATATATTATAATATTATCGAAATAAAAATTAAACTAGCTAAAAAGATAGAACTATTAAAATACTATTTCTATTTATATTATTAGTATATATAATATTAATATAATCAGATATATTATCTAAGGATAAGAAAGAGTTATTTTATTATAATTATAGAAGAAAGGGATATTATATAGATTAGTTCTAATTACTAATAGAAATATATATATATTAATATAAGAATATAGAAAGTAGACTAATATACTAAAAAGAATAGCCTAGTTATATAATAAAAATTAGATATTATATTATAATTATTATTATATACTTTCTAAGTAACTATACTAAGAAATAAATAATAATTCCTTTAAGAACCTAAAAAGATAATTATACTTATAATAAAAACTAATATAAAAACGATAATAGATATATAATATTTAATTAACTATAGATCTTATAATAATAAATATAATAAAGGATTTAAAACCTATATAATAATATAATATATAAAAGACTTTTAAAATAAGATTATATAGAGTGAAAAATTAATATAAGGTTAGATTAATTATTCTTCGAAAAAGATAATATAAGAGTAATAATTTTAGCCTTAAAAATCTATAATATCTTTATAAAAGAAGAAATATATATAAAAATAGATAATAAATACCTTAAACCTAATATTAATATAATTAGTAATTATCTTAGATATTATATAGTAATTATAGCTATAATAAATATCTTAATAGAAAGAATTAATAATATTATTTTACTATAATATTAAATTATATAAAAATAAGATATATTTAAAAAATAAGAACTAAGGTAATAACCTATAAAAGTTTAAATAAATATAATATAAATATTAAAAATATTATAATTAACCCTAATAAATTAATTATAAAAATTTATATCATTTATAAAAAGGCTATAATATAGTTATAAAACATTAATAATTCTTTTTATCTTTAATAAATATAAAAAGAAATATTAAGATTTAAATTAAATAAATATTATTTAAAAATATTTATTAGATAATAAAGTATTAAATATAAAGATTAATTTACTTTAAATTATAATCTAAAAATCCTTTAAAATAAATAATTCTTTATTTAATAAATTAAATAAAATATAATATAATTTAAGGTTAATTATACTTATATTAAATAATTTTATATATTATAAATTAGTATATAAGTTAATTAAAATAAATAAATACTTTAATATATTCTAAGTATATCTAAGTATAAAAACTAAGATCTATAATAATTTAATAATAAAAACCTTTATAAATTATAAATATTATAATTTTTTAATATAATTAAATACTATTAATAATAATAACCTAAATAATATTTAGAAAATATTTTATATTTCTATATAAACCTTATTAAATAAAAATCTTAAAATTTTTTAATAAATATTATTAAGGTTATAAAATCTAGAAATTTAATTTAAAATAATTTAAAATAATATATAAATATTAAACTTATTAAAAAATAACTTTAAATTATTTATTAATTATTAATTATTAATTATTAATTATTAAATTAAAAGATTATTTTTTAAAAAATATATATAACGTTAAATATATTAAATAATTTAATATAATTTATAAATCTTTTTAATAATCTTATTATATAAAAATAAAAATTAAAAATAAAAATATATATAACTTTTAAAATTTTAATTTATTTTCTAATTATATTATAAATTAAAAAAGTTAATATTTTAAAGATTTAATTTATTAATATTATAAAGTTAATTATATAATTTATTTAAAATATTTAAATCTTATAATAATAAATTTTATATTATTATTTTATTTAATATTTTAATTTTATTATATATTAGTATAAAATTAAAAATTTATTTTTAGTTTATATTTTTAATTAAAAATATAATATATTTTAATTTATAATATTATAATTTTATACCTAAAAAATAATTTAAAGATATTAAATTTATAATATTATAATTAATTTTAATTATTATTTAATATTATAAATTAAAATATATTATATCTATCTAAAAAGATTTATTATTAATTTATTTTTAATATAATACTTATCTTATAAATTTTTCTTTTATAATTTAATATATAAATATATAATATAATATATTTTAAAAATTATTATATAATAAACTTTTTATTTAATTTTTTATATTAATATTTATTTTTATTAATTATTATAATTTAATAATATAAATTAATTAATTAAAATACTTTAAATTATTTATAATATTATTAGAATATATTATATATAAGATAAAAATTATATTTATAAATTAAAGAAAATTATATATTTTTATAATAATATAAAAATCTAATATAATTTTATATATAAATTATTTAAAATTTCTAATAAAGTTATTAAATTATAAGAATAATAGTTATTTATTTTAAATATAATATTTAAAAAGTTTTTTTATAGGTAATTAATTTATAAGGTATAATTAAAAAAAATTATATAATTATATATTAATATTAATAAGAAATTATTTTAAAAATAAAACTTTATTTTATTATTATAATATAATTAAAAATATATATTAATCTATAAAAAGTAAGATTTATATAAGAAATTCTAAAATAATATATATATCTTTACTCTTATATTAAAACTAAAACTTATTTATATTATAAAGTAAATCTTAATACCTTTTATCTATTATATTTTATTTTTATTTTTAGGTTTATCTATAATAATAATAAAAGTTTTTAAAAATATTAATATATTTTATTATTTAATAAAAACTAATAATAGTATATAATATATATAAAAAAATCTTATAGGTATTAAATTATATATTTTAGATTATAATTATATAATCTTATATATACTAAAGTAGTTAATATAAAGTATTATAATAAGGCTTTAATAAATATACTTTAAGATAACTAATTATATTTATAATTATATTATAGCTTATAATAATATAGGTTAATTTAATTAGATTCTTTTAACTTATTTTATCTCTCTAGTATATATATTTTAAGTAATATATTTATTTTATATTAAATATATTATTTACTTATTTATATCCTTAATATATAGTTTATAAAATCTTACTTATAATAGTATTTATTTTATAGCGAAACCTATAATATAATAATAACTTAGGATATATAATAAAGAGGAACTATAAAAGGATCAGAGATATAATTTAACTATTACTAAAGATCTTACTTAATTAAAAAAAAGGCCCCTTTAGCTTAGTAGCTAACTAGGTAGCTATTAATATAGGGAGGGACCGTTATAGTAAGATATTAAGTAGATAACTATATAAGTCCTCTAACCCTAGAAATAAAGCGAACGAGTAATATCTTTCTTTAACTTATTACCCTTATAGAAACGTTATATATTATATATATAAATTAAAAATAATAAAATATAATAGTTTAAGGTTTAATAATAATAATAATAATAAAGTCTTCTAGCTTAATATAACTAAATAAGGGTTAGGGTTAGGGATAAAGTTATTATAAGTCCTTTTTAGAAATTTTAGAGTATATATAGGTCTTAGGTTATATTAAGGTTAGGGTTAGGGTTATTATTCAAGCTTTATTATAGCTATTTTTCTTAGCCTTTAAGGCCGTATTATACTAAGGTTACTTGTAGTTTTAGGGTTAGCGGACTCATGTAGTCATCTGCCTAATATCCCACCGTAAGTAACCGTTAATAGTACTGCTAGATTTCTATGTCTACGAGAATTAGAATTATATTCACACTAGGCAATAAATCGTTAGGTCCAAGTCTTTTTTTTTCAACGCTTCCTTAACTACTTATGTTTTCAAACATGTTCAAGGAGCAAATGATATAATCCAGCGCCTTCTTATTCACTCTCATAACCCTTGGCAGCCCGCTCTCCCATTTTTGGGAAACCCGTAGGCCATCTGCCAGGCTAGGGCAGATATAATTCTGTTACTTTCGCAGGCAACATGGTTTCTAGAGGTAAAACAAAGGAGGAGCATCTGAGCGTGAAGTGCGCGAAACTACGCATGGGTATGGACGAGAGGCTCGAATGCTTTCCCGACGGGAAGGGCAAAGCCGGAAGAACCCCAGAGAGCTTGACAAAGAAGAAACGCCCCTGCAGCTTGCTCTTTATGAACCGCTTATGATAGACGAATAGGAAACTTGGGAGGATGAGAACAGATTGCGTTGATGGACTATATCACGGAATTTGACTAGTAGGTTTAACGTCGACGCGGTACCATCTCGGGATGACGAGCATCTCTAGTGACGAGATGAGGTCATCGAGAAATCCGAAATCTAACTCGTTATTAAAAAAAGCCCATCTCGAGCTCTCGAAAATAGGCCGCCTTGAGGGTATTTCGGGTCTTAGATCCAACAAGTGCTTCAGCCGTGTCAAACGTGACTAGTTGGACGTGTCTTAATAATCCTACCCATGACCCGTCTCGGAGTAGCCCGGTGAGATTTGGGCGCGATAGTAATAAATAGGCGAGTACCTACCCTTCTCAAGGTCCGTATAGTCTTTTGGTACCTAGGTATGTAGTCCCGCTTTCCCTAGAGTGGACTCTGATGGAATTATAAAAGGGGTTGCAGATTTCGATTACCCACGAGATGATCAAGCAACTCTCGCTCCTGGGCATGTGATTTGGAGAATAGCTATAGTATACGAATGTATGCAGGAGCAGCCCCTAAGTCAATGCATTCAAATGGGTGCTGGCTGGGACGGGTACCGGAATTTTGGCTTCCTAAGTCTGTCCCGGTCAATTCCTAGTTAAGGCCACCCAATCCAGCCATGCCACATACCTAAGTAGGGTCCATGTCGGCAAGGCGAGTTAGGACACTTATCTTGCTCTTGAAGTTCATAGCTGCACTCGTCACTTGCTTTGAATGTACGGATAGCCGCCAGTTGGTGCGTGCGCGCCATAACATCGAGGCGATTAGTTCCACGTCAGCTCTAGTTGAGATTGATGTGCAAGGGGTGCTGGATGTAGCGCACCTGTTGGTATAAAGACAAACTTAACGATGCTACCGCCAATAAGCCGTCAGGCTGTGCATCTTGAACAAGCCTAAGTATACGTAGCATAATTTCCTCTGGGAGCTGAACTAATGATTACCTTGCTGGGTCCAGAGCCGATGGTGGTCGCACGTGTATGTCTCTCCTGCCGTTATCGTAGTAATGCTAGCGTTTGCAGATGAGAAGGCTTAGAAAAGACTCAAGGATGGATGCGGGAGGGCCCTCAGGGTGTTGTTGTTATATGGAAGTTACCTACCTACCCATCCGTGATTTGGAGTTGGGGGCTGTAATGAGGACGGTCCACACACAGATACCGTCACCGACGGGATATCTACAACCTACTCAGTAATTGTAAGGCCGGGGTAGCAGCACTTCAGCATCTAACGGGCGCTTCCACCGCAGAACTTAGGGACCCCAGGACACAATAGGGACTAGGGAAGTCGGGAAACAGAACTAACTCACCACCTTAGCAATAGACAGAAGTTAAAGATACCTTAATACTCGAGCTCAGGCGACTGTATTATACATTTATATATAATAAACCTTAAAGACCCCGGCGGGATAATATAATATTTAGGAGCTATATTTTATAGTAGTCGTATAATAGTCGTATCATAGTCGAGTACTAGTCGGGTTATTATATTATATACTTTAAAGATAATAACTAGTTTATAATATATCTAACTTAGATTATAATATAATATAGAGGTATTAAAACTGTTATTTAAAGTTAAATAAATTAAAATAAGTATTAAAGCTTATTAAATAACTTTTATAAACCTTTTAAGTCTTAATTATATATTTATATTAAATATAAGATTATTATAATTATAATAAGTCTTAACTATACTATTTATTTATTATATATATATAGATATATTATACTAAAAAGATCTTAATATTAAAAATATACCTAGGAAGATAGATAAGCTATACGTATATAGTTACTTATTAATTTAATTATATAGTTTATAGCGTTTATAAGTATACTAATAGAGTTAATCTTATTTTTAAGAGCAAAAAAAAGAAAAAAATTCGACCACGCCAGGGATCGAACCTGGAATCTTCAGAGAACTCAACCGAAATCTGACGCCATGCCATTTGGCCACGCGGCCAATTAGGTTAATTAATTAATTGAATGAGTTCATGAGTCTCTTCGCTAAAATAGATATTAGGTATAATCATTTATATCAGTACTCTTATATGACCGGAAAGCAGTAAGGGAGGCGTTAAAAGTCTTAACGTTTTATAAGTATTATACTAATAGTAATATACTGGGTACCTTACGTATAGCTATTAGTAAAGTATATATTAAGTATGCTTTGACTTTTGACGCCTCTCTTTATATCAGCTACTTAGCTAGAGAGCTAGAATATTAGTATTATATTTACTATTGATATCTGGCTTATATAGTATAGGTACAGTCCCTGGCTTTTAAGGCACGCTTACGCTCCGTTTTATCATCGGGTAATACATATTGTAGATACTAAAATTAGCAAGGATAATAATAGGAAGAGGTCTCGAGAAACTTAACCCTATTATGATGAGCTCCGCCTATTCAGACGAGGGTTATATTTGGTAATTGGCACTTTTTTCCTTGCTTTAATCACTCGATGTACGAGTTTCGAGCTGTTGGCACTTGAGGGACTTGTCTTTTACGCGAGTGTGGGGAGGCTTCCCACGTTTTCGCCTCTTTTGTAACGACTGCAATGCCCCCTGGTGAAGGTGGGGCTGGACCTACTGCTAGGTACTCTTGTAACATTTCTGGGTACGGAGATCCTCCAACACGTGGAAAATTAGGCCTGGTGTCTGAAACATCTCAACTCGAGTTGGTTCACTCGTTGCATTTTCTGTTGTCTACTTTGTGGCACAAGGGGTAAGAAAGTTAGTGCTGTGAGCAGAGAAGGCGAAGCTAAATGACATCGAGCTAAAGATTTATTACAAGAACCCGAGGAGAGGTATTTTGACATATTGATTCAATGGCTGAAGAAATATCCGCCCAGAAGAAACTATCGGCATCTGCATAGCTAACTCGCAGTCAGGTCAGGGTTCGGAAATTGGAAACAAACACGCTTATAGAATCCCCCAAGGCATAGACATTAGAAAGACAGAGTCCGGTTCCTTATGAATGATATATGTAAAGTTTTGGGGACAAAGCTAGGCTCTTTATTATTAGGTCTCCCCGTTCCTTAGTGTAAGTTAATACTTATTACCCAAAGCGCTACAGGCAGATAGAGCTTATACATGGTAAAAGCACAGCCATGATTGATAAAGTGACACCAATTAATTAAGAAAATCATTTCGTTTTCTAGAATGGGAACTTGTCAAGTGTTTTCTTTTTTTCGTGGGGGGGGGGGGGGGAGAAGGAGGGAAAGAGGAAGAGATTTGGGGGAGATGAGAGAGAGAGAGAGAAAAAAAAAGAAAGGGGGGAAGGGGAGGGAAACACGACAGGGAATAAAGGCCGTATGAGTAATTGGGAATCCGTGCCTATAATGTTGATGGGGCATGGACATCAATGGCAACATGAGTTGGCGATGGGAGCCTCCTCGGCTTGCCTCCATACGACAAGAAGATCTTATGCCAACTTGAGGTTGCATGAGATCGCCATGGGGGCTCTTGGGAATAGCATTAGCGCGGTTGAGACGGGAAGCTGGATGGGTGAGCTACAGTCGGGATTTCTGAAGCCCTGTCGTCATTGATGAGAGCGATTTTGTGCTGTTATGTAAATCGGCCCAATAGTAGTTCCTGGAAGCGTTTTGGGGGACGGGGAATTGTTGACCACTGAGCGGTAAGACAGACCAGAACATGCACGAGAGCTGCGTCCAACAGGATTGGATGCGACGATAGCCTCAAGTATAAGTGAAACCCCACATAATCCGCGAAGCAATGTACTCGTAAAGAACAATGTTGTTTGTTGGCTCACCGCATCAATCTGGTCTCCGGTGAGACGGAGACACCAGGTCAAGACTGAAGCCGCTAAAGGGCGTTTGCTGCTGTCAGATATCACCTATTATAGACAGCTAGCCTGCCGGGATTTTGTCATGTTGGAAATCGCATAGGTAGCTCGCAATCTTGTTTGGGTGCAGGTGACGTCCCATCGAGCAAACAAACTGGTCTGAATGGCTGGATGGCGGCTGAGGGCTCTGATTGTGTCATGGATGAGTCTCTATTACTTTGAAAGCTAAGAAAAGTCTAGTCAATTGTTGGCCACGGCCGCCTCCGCTCTGGGAGAGAAGAGGAAAAAAGGGGTGGTCCGGACCTCGCTACCTAGCGGCTGCAACGGAGATCATCGGCGATCGCGCGTTCACCAGGCACGCCGCCGGCCGTTGGTGGGCGGGTATGTCTCTTTAGTAGTTCATGGACAGTGGATCAAGGAGTGGATGTGGGTATTTGAAACTTTGAATTCAAGGTCAGCCTACGATGTCTCGGGAGCTCCCTCAAGTAACCTTCCCGTAGCCTAGTTTGTGGTCAGACAACGAGTCCACAGCCTGGCGCCTGAGTGGTATAAGGATTCCAGGATACGAGAAAGACAGGGTAGTGGGGACGGGGAATGTGGTGCAGCTTTGGCTAGTACTTGTAAAAGCAACATGCAAAGAAGCTTGAATTGAGCCGTGGCGTACGATAGTCGGGTTGGGACTTTGGCCAGTCCGTGGACAGTTTCCGTCATAAGGTATTCGTATGGTGACGGGAGGCAGGAATAAACTGCGGCAATGATTACCTGCAGGTATTACCCAGGGTAAACCAGTCTGTTTTGAAGCCCTGCACCGCCTCTCGACCCCCCTTGCCCTGTCGTCACCGCCCGCTTATTGTGACGACAGATAAACCTGGAACGTTCTAGCTCAGGGGAATCGAGGCTGACCCTGGCTGTACTGAGCTTTCAAGGTTCTAGGTAGTACCTGGTATCCGTGGATGTTGTGTTTCTATCCCTACGAGGACGAGTATTCCAGGGCCACTGTCTAGTACTCGTACAGTTGGGCTGGGGATCCAAAGTCTTACGAATACAAGCTCGCCCGCCTCTGTGCCACCTCCTCCTCCTGGAAGGGCATCCTTTTCGTCAGCTATTCCCGTGCTGATCTTGGATTGCTGAATTGCAATCTCCGACTATGGTTGACTTAAAAGTGCCCAAGGATAACACGAGGGCGACGAAGGTGATGGCGATGACAACTGAGGTACGGAGTAGGCTACATACGAGTAGAGACGCTTCTTAGACGGGTCGTGGTGCTCGTAGGTATTCATATGACTCGCACCCTTCTCCCGGCTACCTGGTACTCGTACATCAATCCTCTGGCTCCAGCGGCCAGGACCTAAGGATACACATGTACGAGTACCCCTTTTCCTTTTCTTTGTTTTGTTTTTGTGACATGCCGACATGGTGTGGTGTCTTGGGCTGAAGGAGCAATGAGGCTACGAAAAAAAGGAAACTATCAACGCTCTACGTCAAGACAGGTGGCTTAGTCAATTTAGCGAATAACTTTGCCACGGTTGTCTCGCTTCCAGCTGCTCAGTGTTCCGAATCGTGCGCTGAGACATTTGATGCCTTCTGACTTCGCTTCTGGCTGAAGAAAGGCTGGCCCCCTCTTGGCCCACGCGCTGAGACACGTTTTCATGCCGCGAGCTGGAAAAAAAAAAAAAAAAAAAAAAAAAAAGTCGAGATGCTCTCTCACTACCTATACGAGTAGATCTACATAATTTTAACGACACAGTATTTCTTTTTACCCCCAGCAAGATTCATGTGCCGCATCGTCATGACACTTGGTAGCGTGGACGGACTGTCCGGTCATCTATTGGCATGTCGCTACTACATACATTACCAGGCAGAGGACGCCCGCCTGTTTGAGCAAGTTCTTTATTGATGGTCACGATAGCGTACGAGCAACAATTGAAAGTTTTTATTGCGATAACCACCTGGAGCAGTGATGATTTCGGCCTCGGCAACTCCAGTGGTCGAGGCAGCGCATACGCTCGAGACTCAGCAAGATATCAGCCACGACCACGACTCACAAAACCTATCACCTCGCGGCCGAGAGAGGTTGGTGCAGACAGACCACTGCCCTATATCTCATCGCCGTCGGCCGTCGTTGCGATATGGGTGCCACTTTGGCAAATTCGCTGACTGGCAACGTAGTCCATGCGACCCCTATCTAAGCTTCGACTTCGACTTCGACGGAATAGCACACGGGTCCAAGGGAGATCAATCACAGACACCCGTCGCGAGGACACGAAGCATGCGCTCAAATATCTCTGTTACCGAGTCGGCAGCGGATTCCCAGGAAACCGATGCAACCTCGGTTTTGCCGGCCCTGCAGACCAAGGGGTCTGTTGATGATTGCTCCCTCCAGCCCCTGCGCGAGGATGAGATGGATCCAAGAAGCTTCGATCTTGTCGCGCCATCAAATTCGGGGCCCCGAGTCTACTCCCTCGAGAGACGATCTGAGCTGTTGTTTTCAAAGGAACATATGGGTTCAATTATCACAAACCCGCGTCTGCTTGGCCAGTTTATGCACTTTCTTCATACCGAGCGACCGGCTTCTGTTCCGCTTCTGGCATACTACTTGGATACCGAAAAAGCAATCAGGGCTATCAAGTACGCAAATGCAGTGACGGAGGCGTTGAAGAGGCTAGATGGACACGAATTCACCACTGGAACCCCCGATGTTTCGCTCAACCAAAGCCTTCAGGCCAAGCACGACTCTGCATTCGAAGCATTGGCTAGGGATGAGCTTCCCATGTTCATCACCCACGTATGGATTCAGACTGTTAGCCTCTCCATCAAGCATAGGATTGTGGGAACTATGCCATCGCACTTACGGGATGCATCGGAAGGACTGGCTGAGGTCTTCTGCCTTACGGATCCATCCAGGCATGATAATCCTATCATCCTCGCCTCTAGCGGTACGTAGCGTTGCTAACCTCTTGTCACGAAAACTATGACTAACAACTATGCCGCAGAGTTTCATCGAACAACACAGTACGGCATCAACTACGTCATCGGTCGCAACTGTCGCTTCCTGCAAGGCCCTGCAACGAACCCCTTTAGTGTAAAGAGAATCAGGGATCGACTTGCTGCGGGGCAGGAGCACTTCGAAACTTTCCTCAACTATCGCCGAGATGGCTCCCCATTCCTGAACCTGTTGCTCTGTGCACCACTCCTCGACTCGAGAGGTCAAGTCCGATACTTTTTAGGGGCACAGGTAGATGTGTCGGGCTTGGCCAAGGAATGCACTGGTCTTGAGGGGCTAAAGCATATCGTCGCCTCTGAGGGAGACAAGAAGACGGGAATGGTGGACACGCTAAAGGTCTTCAACACCAAGGCTCAGGAACCAAAGAAAAACTCCGTACAATGTTGTCGTGAGCTCAGCAAAATGTTCGACCGCACGGAGCTTGACGAAGTTCGGCGCCACGGTGGATCCATGCACAAAAAGACGGGCCAAGATGAGTTTTCAAGAAGGGGCGACAGCTTAGACGCCCAGTCTTATCTGGTCATCGAGGACAGCACATCGGCTGAGCAGTCCCCGCAGGCAACAAGCACTGTTCCGTCTCTTGAGACGGGCTCCGGGGATTCACTTAGACTCGACCACGCGCCCAATGGATGTCTGGCTGGAGTTTACAAACATTACCTTCTCGTGCGCCCGGCTCCCAGCTTGCAGATTCTTTTCGCGTCCCCTAGTTTGAGAGTCCCAGGAATCCTACAGAGCTCATTCCTGTCCCGGATTGGCGGATCCGGCCGTGTTCGCAACAAGATCTCCCAAACCCTCACCGAAGGTCATGGTGTGACAGCAAGAGTACGCTGGGTCTCATCGACGCGCCGAGAAGGCTCAGCATCGGACCGTGGTAGGCATCGTTGGATTCACTGCACGCCTATGCGGGGCGTCAATGGCGTCATTGGTATATGGATGGTTGTCATCGTGGACGAAGACGACTCAGACTTGATCACCAGGGACTCCACGAGCCAATACAAGCATGGTCTAAAACCTAAGCTTGCGCCTCCTGTCGCTCATATTACCCAGAGACCAGCATCATATATGACCGCAGACGGAAGATCACCGGTGTACGAATAAGTAAAAAGGTAACAGGTTGTTCAAAAACAGTCAGCTATAAAGCGGGTCCATTTCTAGGTGCCGGGGCTTCAGAGATAGGAAAAGGGCAAACGTTTTTTCTTGTATGAAAGGGCGGCGTTTTTGAACTTGCATTATAGGACGTTGAAAATTTTGACTCTGTTTCTGGTAGTTACTTCCTATGTTAATGAGCTCTAGGTGCGCGAGACGTCTTCCCAGTGGCGACAGTTGGGGGCCCTTTAAGTCCATGAAGGAGAGGTAATTCGAGCCCAGGTCCGGGGTCGGGTTTACGGATGGCTACTAAATGTTCCTAATAACGGTTAACAATGCAAGAGGTCTCAGAAAGACCGTTGTGGAAGGGTTTCTGTTTCTCTTTTGGGATCGAGCTATCCGGAAGGGAGTTCCAGCAAACGTGTTATCGATTAACACTCAACATTCATCACTCACTGGTCGTCACTTCCACTCCTGCTTCCAACACCACGCATTAGAGATTTTACATTTCAAATCCTACCGATCCACCAAGGTGTAGCCCTCTGCAGTCCTTGCCATCGTCACCGTCGTTGCCATGGCCTCGGCCCCTGTTTCGTCCCACGCGCTTCTACACTCCTGGCCAGTGTGAAATGCACGTCATACAGGCGGCCCAGGTCAGTGCTTGGGACTCTGTCACCTTTATTGTCAAGTATGGCGGCGGCAATGAGATCGGCAGCAGCGAGGGTGCAAGTAACCCATGTTGCGTCTGATGATAGCAGTACTTATGCTAATACAGACCTAGGTCTCTCCACGCCCCAACCTCGGGGCATCCAGAGCTACCTCCCTGAGCTCATCCACGCCATCCAGCCTCATGAGCCCCGTGATTTTAACACGAGTCACTAGGATAGGACCTTAGGCATCGTTAGCGGCTGCTTCATCAGGACTAGGAAATTTTATCACCTCACAGGTCAACACCACACCATGCCAGCCCGTCATCATGCCCAGGATTCAGCAACTCCCCGATAAAATCCGCGAATGAATCGGGAAATTTGCCCCTGATGATAAGTAAGGCATCTTGTCCCAGCTAGTTACCGTCAGAAAACGGTTCTACAATTTCTGTTCACAGCCCCTCGTCCGCCACTGGCCATCGTCGCAAATACAATACTCCTCCAGACCGGAGCGTTTAGCGCTGCACCTGTTAGATTATCCCGAACTTCGAGGGGATGTTAGAGATGTCGAGCTGACCGGTCTTAAAGACTGTAAACCCCACTTGCACGAGAAGTTAAGTTGGCTCAGTGATGCGGAAGTGGAGGAGATGTTTCCTATGTCTATGTAGGCAGCTTTTCATGCCGTCGCCGAGGCCACAGATTGGCGCGAGCGCATTTTGAATTGCAATGGTGGTGCTGTGGGCGCTCTGGTCCTTGAATGGACAACAAAACTCTCGCTCGCCTCGATATCGAGGTCGACAAATTGTACGCCGGCAATGAGGAGGTCGATAGTTTCCCCGAACTTTCTTTGGCAATAAGGTGCTTCAGATAATCTAACCGCGGCGGAAGGGAAACCACCCCAAGAGCCTCTCCCATTAATGAGTCTACACCGAGTCGTTTTTACAGCCATGATACTGGGGATGGCGTGTTTGACGACTATGCGGCCCCTTCCTTCTGCCTCCCTGGCCTGGAGACATCTATTGGGCATAGAAATCCATATACAATGATTTTTTTTCGGGAAGAAATACCGACCCGCTGCCGGATTTTGGGCTGAGGAGATATATGATAGACTTTCGCTAGGGATATAGAGCGTCGAAGATATCATTCTCCGAGAGTCGGACTTTAGGCTGATCGGAGTTTCAATCCTATTACGTGCGTATGTCATCGCCTGAGAGCGCTTGCCTTAGAGTATGGGGAAGTGGTGGAGTCAAAATTCAACCTCAATGGCCTGCCAGGACTCATTATGGATCGATCAAAATACTTAGAGACGCTTGGCTTTGACTACCTATATAAAAAGATGATATCCGAGTTTAAAAGAACAGATTTCACGGTCAGATTATTCTGGAAAACTGTTTCTTCAGCATCTTGAGCGCTTCGAGTACCTGGCCATTTCAATTAGGATGCTGGAAAAGGGAAACGACAAACCCGATGATGACTTGGATGTCGGCCATGACCACAAAACAGGTCTGCAGCAACGAAAAATATTGGCCAGCCACTCACTACGGGCAATCAAATGCCTGGAAGTTTCATAGGCACTGGAAGATAATCTGCAGATCTCACCAAGCGGGCGAAGGCAGCCACGGCTGCTAAAGGCGTTAAGATGAAGGTTCGGATCTCTTGGCGGAGAGCGGATGGCAATAACGATAGCCGATACTTCATCCACAAATCCAATGTCTACATATATATAGACCTGCGCATTTTATTGCCTATTTTATTTATTAACCTTATTACTCTATAAGCTATAACCTTCGGGTTAATCTAGCCTTTAGCTACGATTATAGTCTATAATAACTTATCGTATATACTAATTATTTATATAGGCAATATTATACCTAACCTAACCTACTAAGCCTCTGGGATTTTCTATCATTATTATAGCTATTATAGTATTAATAGCTTTAGCTCTTACCCCTTATCTTAATAAATCTCTTCGTATCTTACTTATAGGGCCTATTAATAATAGCCTTATAATTATAAGTCCCTTATTTATATTTCTATATATAGTAGACTATCCCTAACTTAATAGTATTGATTATCTATATATAATATATTAATAGACTTTAAATTATTATGATTTTTATAAAGATTAAAGTAGATTATAAAGGTAATAATTAGCTAATAGTCGGCTAATATATAGTATCGTGATTCCGATTATAGGGTAGTTAGAAGGAGGTTATATCGTTTTATATTCGATAAAATAGAATAGGGTATTATACTAAGTAGCTAGGTTACGTAGCTAATAATAAGGTAGCTAATATTAGACGGATTAGTATAAAGATATATATAGTTATTAACTTATTAAGCTAAGAGTATTATTAATAGCTAAAGAATAAAAGAAATATACCTATCTAATAGGAAATTAAGAGGTCTTATATAATAGTAGTTATTTACTTATTTACCTAGAGATTACTAGATTATAGTAATCCTATAATTCTTATAAGGCTTATTAGATTATAGTAAGCCCGTAATTTCTTTACTATATCGGGTAATCTTCTTTTTCCGTTTCTTAATTCTATAACCTACTATCCGCCGCGACTAAACGCGCTAGTTTATAATATAATAATTATATATTACTCCGTTATTTTAATAAGCCTAATATAGATTCTTATTTATCCTATAATAGGGCGCTATTATTAGTAATAGGCTATATTTATAATAATACGTGATAACTTGATTTAATATAATATATAAGAGCTTATATAAGCCTATATAACCGAGAGCCGATAGACCTTATTTTTATTATATATAGGCTTTTTTTTATAGATTTAAGCATTAATATAACTATCTATATAAATATAAGTAATACTTACTATGCTTTAATATACCGTATAAAATTTATATGTAATATATAATATAAGACTTAACTTTATTAATAATATTTATATTAAAGCTATAATTAAAATAAAATAAAATAAATCCTTATTATATATATATAAATTAAGTATATATTTGATTTTTAAATAATAATATAATCTATTATAAGATATTTAAACGTATATAATATTATTAATTCTAAATATTAACGCGTAAAAAATAATCGAATTAGGGATTTGCTCTTATATTACCCCGGATTCTTTTAAGAATATCCCCTCCCTCCGAGGGTATATAACCCGCCCTTTTTAACTACGTAAAAAAAAAATCATATAAAAAAGAACCGCTTAGCGGCTGGCGGACTCTCCCGCCGGGAATTGAACCCGGGTCTCGAGCGTGACAAGCTCGCATACTGACCACTATACTACGGAAGATGATTGGCTGTTAACAGCCAGTGTAGTGAGAGATGCTCATTGTGCAAACAGGGGCCCCTTACATCATCATAAGTAGGTGCCTCAGGGGAGAGCTTCAACCATTAAAGTCACTGACTCTGTCTTCTTGGTCCCTAGGTCCCTGCCTCAGTTTAATGGACGCCTGCGCTTGGGGACCGAGTAATTTAGACGCATATCCAGTCAACGGTATCCGTGATGGGGTTCTAGCGAGCTCTACTTCGTAGAGATGACCGAAAATGCTAATCTTGCGGTTTCTAACTCTACCTCTTCTTGTGGGCGCGCTGCTGTGGGCGCTGGCCCACTTGCATGGCTAGATAGATACCTGGATTGTCGACGCCTCTATGTTGGGGATGCTCCCGAGAAAGTCTCGTCAATTTTAGACAACGTGTAGAGAAGGAATATTCGCGCCATTTTCTCCGGGCTAGGACGCAACTGGTGGTGAAACTTCCTCCTGCGGTCTTTTTCTTCTTCTTCCTCTTCTTCTTCTTTTTTTTTGGGGGGGGGGGGGGGGGGGCTTCCACAATCAACGACGCTGTTCTTCCGGTTGATCGTCGAAGGGCGGGGGGATATTAATATTAGTAGCGATAGTAACTCATCACTGGAGATTCACAACGGCCTGCATGCCGTACTTCCTGCTAGATTGTGATGAGAAAGAGAAGGCAAGACCCGTATCTCAATACACCTGTGAGCTTGAAAATAAAGCATCATGATTTTTTTTTTAGTGCTGGGAGTTGAACTGCTAGTCTGTCGGGGAAATCTAGAGGTGGGGAAAGAGTCGGGTTATCTGTTAGCAGAATCAAACTTGGCGAATCATGTTATACTATCATAGAGAATTATACCGAAAGCGGCAACGGGTGGAAAAGGATCCGCGTGGAGGGGTATTTTACATCCATGCTCCAACTACTAGTATAGGAGGAGGGAGGCCAGCTAACAGTATATATAACAGCAAATCTACCATATTGGCTTACCCGCACTGCCATCTTCTTCTGCTTCTATGCCTCCTGTTTTTCCTTAACTTCTGCTTTTTCCACATTCGCGCAGTTTAACGAGAGAAATCCCCGCCAGTCTGCTGCAGCAGATTCATTCTGGTGTTTCTGTGTCTGTGTGTGGTTGCTGTACCATCTACTATGAAAGGATGCGTAATTGTCTGTCTTGTTGCGTTTCCGCTTTGTGTCTCTCCTAGAGCGCTCTCGGTCACGATTCAAATACGCCTCCGAATGTATCGCGACAGAGGCCCGAAATACCTCGGTCCAATTAGTAGTATGTTCCAGATGTTGATAGATGTCTCCGAGATGCGGAAATACCCGAGGTTTCCAACCCTCGTGAGGAGGAGTCACCCACGCCCAGTTTACCCCAAAAAGGTCAGGTCGCCCCGAATAACCTGGAAGATTCTCGACGAATACGTCAAGGCGCCTCTCTGCCTCTGTAAGCAAAGCCGCCGACTTATTGGCTCTCGCAGCCATGTCATTCAGCCGGGGAATGGCAATCTCTCTTAGAAACGGCGTGATGAGCCTCATATGGCCGACGGCACACCGGAGGTATTCGGGATGCTGGCACTGGTGTGTCGCATCCCCCCCATAGTCTCCGTAGTCGGCAATACCGTCAATGGCCTGATTGGCTTTGTCCAGGAGGGCACGAGTAATTGAAATCAGTTTGACGAGGTTGCGGTGATATTTGCCGAATGATTTCGTGTACTCCTGAAAATGAGGCGGCAGTGATGTCCTGATGTTGCCGCGAGCCCACGAACGTAATAAGGTAAGAAGGGATTGGGCGGTCTCATTCATTGCCTGTGGCATGGAGAAGACGAGACCCGACAAAGGTGGTCCGTCACACAGGTCTTGTCTGTTAGTGGCAGGGGCGTTGCTGTCCACGGGGATGACTTGATGGTGACGGACCTGCGGAGGAACCCAGGCTTCATCTAGTCTCTTTCTCCCAGTCGCGCGTAGACATTCTAGCCTGGCTCCGTCAGTTCCACCAAATGACCAGGTTGTACGATTTCGAGCGTGCGGGTAAATATGTGATAGGTGAATATTCATAATGTCTTTAGCAAATGTCTCCATCCACCTGCGTATGTGGGGATAGTTCCTCCAGCCGTCGGCGCCTTTGATGATGTCACGCAAGCTGTCTCGAACAGCTTGGCGGACCGTGTATAGCTGAACAAAAGTGGCCTTGAGTTCTGGGTCGAGATTGGCAATGTCAGCAGGTGTGCGTGGGCGGGCTGTTGGCACCGGGGGAAACTCTTGCCAGTTTCCAGCTGCCATGGCCCGTGTACCCGTCGGCTGGGAGGGATTCGAAGTCGGAATCCCGGGGATCTGTGTAAAACTACGGATCTTGGTGCGCCTGTCGTTCCGGATAGTCGGTAGGCCTGCGTGGGGTGTAACAAATCTCTGGCCTTGAGGGTCAGTCGACCAGCAGGATTGGGTGCTCGCAGTGTTCGGATCAACAGCAGTGAAGAGGAAGGTCGAAGGGCCGTGGTTGGCTATATGGTTGAGATATACGCTCAGTTTCTGAAGAGACCCGATTGTATCCTCCAGAAAGTCATCATCAGTAACATAGTGCCCATCTGGCGAGAGTTCCCAGTCTCGGTAATGGGTCGGTAACTCTGCGGTTGTCGAAGACTGGGAGAGACTGGGACTGAGAAGCGAAGTGATGAATTGTGGCTCCTGCTGTAAAGGGTTGAGGATGGCAAGGGGTGCGGCAGCATATAGGAGTGTGATATCCATGACGTTGTTAAAATAGTGAAGATCTTCGGAGGCAGGATACGGCACCCCTATCGCCGTTGTGAGCGGGATAGGTAAAGTTCTGGTAATGACTGCTGCCAGGCCCTCGAGGGGAAGATCGGCAAGGTGATGCCGGAGAAGAACAAGAGAAATGATTAGGGCTGCAAATCTCGGGGCCCAACGTTTCAATGCTGAGCGGATTGCGATAGGGTCGCGGACGCAGAGGCAAATTTGACGGAACCAGGCCCACCGATGCCGAATGACGGACCGAATACTGTTGGTGCAGTATGATAGGGGCCGTGGAAAAGGACGATTTCTAGCTCGTGTTATTGTTTTGATTACTTTGGTCACGCGCCTATATACCGCGGACAGTGGGTTTAAGACGGCATCAATTGCTCTTCCAGCACGCCGACGGGGTCCTGCTCGCCGTTGACCCACGCGCCGATGTGTAACAGGTGTTCGTGGGAGGTCTGAGTGGGATGATGATGGCAACGGGGGGTGTGTCAGTCTGTTGTCTCCACTGCGTAGAAAAAGGCGGGATGTCAAAGTTGAGTCTAGAGAGGAGCAAAAGTCAGCATCTAGAGCAACCGGAGATGTGTGAATAGACATATACTCACGGAGGCGTAGGGAATCCTGAGCGTTGTCGTCTCCTTCGCCACTAGGCCCATGGCGCGTACTCGTAGGGGCTTGTCTTAGAGCGTCGGACCTGGCGGGTAAGGGGTTGGTAGTTTGAACGAGTGGACGTCTCCTGTGGTGCATCCTAACGCCACCCTCATATGCAACCTGGTGTTGTTTGTCTCTGTGATCGCTCTCTCTAGAGTCGTAGTCTCCATCAGTATCTTGGTCATCCATGTTTGCAATCTCGGCAACCTCTTGGTTGCGCTTGCGACCACGACGTGTAGGAGTAGTGCCATGGGGCACTGGCGAGGACAAGTCCCAGGCAGACGGAGACGAAATAGTTTCCACCTCTGTGGACTGGGGCGAGACTGGAACAGCGTGGGCTGCGCGACGACTCCCACTGGGAGAGTCTGCCTGGTATCGGGATGATCTTTTGCCTGTAGTTTGAGCTGCTCGTTGAAATTGCAGGACGATGCCGCCTCTGTCTGTGACAATCTGCTCCCATCCCTCATGCAAGCGAGGCTCCATGTTCTGTCGCAATGAACCAGCGTGTGTCTGTAAGGGCACATCGGCGCTGGTGGAGGGACTCATGCGGGGGGCCCGTGACGCTGATGAGGTAGAATCAGCTAGAGACGGTGCGCGCTGATGCGATTGGGGCCAAGGATCTGACCGTCCAGACCTCTGTCGTGAACGGTATGGTTGGACTGAGGCATCGGTGGCATTGTCGCCGCCTGTGTTGGCGCTGGTAGCTTGGGATCGGCGCAGTTGGTGTTGCGGCGCCTTTCGTTGGGTGGAGGAATTGCGGTTTGCTTCCCGTACGGGGCGCTGCTGGGGGAAACGAGTCATTTTGTATCTGGCACTTGGAGATAAAACTTAGAGCTGCTCGTAGCACCCGTACTTGGTCTCAGTTGGTGATAATAGCAAGAAGAGAATGGCAAGGTCAGCCAGGCTGGCTGATATCGCGTGGTTATGAAGCTGGAAACTCCAGAACTAGAGGAGCTTGACACGAGCTCGATAAGGAGAAAATCAAGGCGACTGTTGGGGCAGAGAAATTTCTCATTGTCTTCGGTTCTATATTAGCAGTTTCTTTAAATACCAGTACTTCATGTTTTACAGTGCCTTCTAACACGATTGATTGATTGATTGATCGCACCGTGGCCATGGCTTCAGGTCTATTGGGGGACTTGGGTCACACGGTCACACCCACTCACAGTCCCAAAATGGAATTTCTGCAGGGCAAACGACTTGAACAAACGCCAACCAGCCCTGGCTTACTTCTGCCCTTGCATATCACCCATCCTGCATCGTTGAGTCATTGTCACAGCACCGTGCCCAGTGCCCACGTCCCACCTCTAGCTCCCATATTGCAACCACGACGCTCACTCCCACTCCCTGTTGCGCCATCTCAGGCCATTCGTGTCCTAACAGCTGTATCAATATAAAACTCCTAGCCGATGAAGGTCTATAAACTAACTGACTCTGGGCTTGGTGCAGCTGCTGAGTATCGAGAGTACCCTGACCCTGCTGCCACAACAAAGGGGACCAGGCACGAGCATTAACACCTCTGCTAATCAGACCGAGAAACCCGAACTAACATCCTGGAGCAAAAAAGACTATTTCCATCACAAGATCACCACGAGTCTCCGGCGCTGGTCTCTTCTTGAGATAGTCTTGATGGTGTTGAGTTTCTTCTACAAATTCTGGTCATTACCCCATCCTTCTCACATTTCATGGCCCATACTGGGCAGGGTGAGTACCACGCAACAGTGGTTCCCACATACGATGTGCTCGTTTTTGTTTTTGGTTTCGTCGTCTCCTCCAGGAAATGGGCTACCATGCCTAGTACAGCAAATGCACTGATTAGACGAAAGAAAAATTACAGAACGGAATGGAAGATGCTTGGGTGTGATGGGAAGGACGGGGTTCCGTCGGCGGAAAGATCCGTTTAATATTTGTGATGTGCAAGTTAGGTGGATGTCCCTGTCTCCTGTCAAGCGAGCTCTCGATGGCCACGAACCCGTCCAGTTTGCATGAAGGGAAGGATTTAGTGAACCGTGGAGCCGGGGCACCCAGCGCAGATGTGGTTTCTGGCCAGATGCGGCTCACCTCAGCCACCAGCAACCAGAATAACACAATCACTATCAACATCGTCGTCGTCACCACCATGGCCGACTTGGCATGCTCGTAAGAACCGCTAATGATATTTATTTCAAACTCCTAGGTGATTAACTCCGCGGCATGCCCCAATTGGAACCTGCATCCACGGCATCTTAACAACTTCATCATCGACGCAAGAGGCTGGACTCTGGGCACCTAAACAATAAAGAACCTTCTCGGGCCCCCAGGTACGTCAACCCATATCCTTAACTTGAGGTGGGGATTATATGGATGCTTTTGACTGTGGGAGGAAACAAACCTTAGAATTTGTCAAGATATCCTGAGGCATGGCAAGTCTGGTGTCTTGAGCTTATTTCACTTTCACTTCACCTCTGTACATTGAGTGACTAACCTTTAACCTCCTTACGACCTCGCTGCTTTTCGGCAAGAATGTTTTACTTTTTCTTCCACTATCAAAAGCACACAGCTCTGCTGTCTCCGTGCCTATGCTTACCTCTACATTCCCAAAAAATCCAATATCAATTCTTCGAAATGTCTAACAGCATCAACCTTGACGAGTCGCCACTTTGGCAGCCCTTCATTGTACGACCCAACGGTGACAGGATCTTTCCCTCATGCAACTCCCTGCTCACACAGTTGGTTAGGATCGACCTCACGCACATGGCTGCGCTGTGTCCCTAGACGAATCGTGGGCGGCACTGCTGGATCAAGTTAGCGCATAAACTCGCACGCCAATTTACAGCCTTATGACTTACAAACTTGATGGCAGCTCCTAACCAAGTTGATGGGCGACGATCCTCCGAGTTTGGAAGAAGTTGACCCGGAGATGGCCGAGCAAGTAGGTGAGCACAACCCTCTACTATCCAGAAAATACTTACAAAGCTTCTACAGATAGTGAAGGATTGTTTGCAGGACGATCCCCTCGTCAAAGACAAAGGAAGTTGTTTCAGGCAACTAGCCTAAGAGAGCAGTTAGCCGGTACCGACCGTCTGCCAGTGTTGAGTCTACGGTTCTGCTGGGGGCGATGGCGAGAGAGATCCCAGACTTCAAAACGAACAGATTTTCCATTGTTTACACTTTGAACAAAACGGAGGGGCTGCTCCTAGGAGCACTTTATAGAGCTAGCTACATGGTATGTGGTAGGGGGTTCATACCCGAAAGACCAGCCGTAGTTAGCGTGCGTTGGGGCCCTGTTTGTATACATTGCAACTCCCGAACGATGGCAATTCTCTGGATCTCTCAGCTTAAAACAAAGTTGAACGCATCTGGCACCGATGTTTTGAATTATATTCTGGGGTCCCTGTAGCTATACGGAGTGCATACAGGAGAAATGTAGTGTCAAACAGCAACTAGGGCGAGCACGGAATGATCGAGTAGAAGGGCATCAGGCGTTTAATACACAGAGCATTAGAACAAACACACTTAACAAAGAGACAGCCGGAAACACACGTAAGTGGTGTGTTTGAGGGCGAGGCAATTTCTCGGCTAGCTCTGCCGTGCGGTGGATGCTCATAGACGAGTTTAGGCCAGTATCACCCCGTTAGAGGTTTCGAACTTGAACACGCCGCTGGCTAGGCACACCAGTAATAGATGCACTAAGCATCTCTCTTGGCTGGATGCAGTTTGATCCACAAGGGCCTCTTTTCCCATATCATATACACCCTCTGGTCAAGCCAGTTCCCGTCCGTCGCATTCTCCATGTCAAAAGTCCACACAAGCCGAGCAATGATGATTTTCATCTCGACATAGGCCAGATTGCGACCGATACAGTTGCGTGGACCGTAGGAGAACGGCTGAGATGCATCTCGTTTGTCATTGTCGAACCTCGGATCCTCGCCCAACCACCTCTCCGGAATGAACGAGTCAGGCTCGGCCCAATTGAAGGGGCTTCTAGACGCAGCATAGATGGGGACAGCGACTGCCATTCCCTCGGGGATGTACTCGCCATTCACAACAGCCCCTCCAGAGGGGACGATACGCTGATGCGGCTGGGGCGAGGGAGGGTAGACGCGGAGCGCCTCTTCGATACACGCAAGGAGGTAATTGCACTGGTTGACGCCGACGACGGTAATGTCGTCAGGGTCTTTGAAGGCCTCTCTAATTTCCTGGGTGAGCCTTGCACGCACAGGCGGGTTCGTCAAGAGCAGGTAAGTGAGGCCTGTTGCCCACATTTAGTCAAGACGTCAAAACAGGCCGACCTGATGTTATCCTACCAGATAGAAGCGTGGCTGTGGTCTCGCTGCCTGCGGCAATGAGAATGGATGCGTTGCCTTTAAGTTGATTGTACGAAATGGTCTTGTCGTCGTAAGCCGCGATCAGCCTGTCCATGAAGTCTGGAACTTCTGATTTGTGCTTGAGTCGATGGTTAATTTTCTCCTGAGGCATGATTATTAGTGTTGATCGAACCAAGTATATGGAGTAAGTCACCTACTGCGTTGAGTTGCTCGAGCACCTGTACATCAGACTTTACAGCCATGGGAATCGCCCACAACTTCATCGGGCCCTGTACAAGTTTGGGGAACCGCGAGAGGGCCTGGCTAATGGCCAAGATCCTCGCGAGACTGAAGAAGATCTCGACCCATTTGTGGATGCGAGAATTGGCTAAGCAGTCAAAAGATTCCCCAAAGGCTACCATAAAATGTAGTCAGTACTTGAACATTAAATTACATGTAGTTTTGGGTATGGACAAAAAGAAAGGAGGCTCACTCAAATATCCAATGAAGTCAAACGTCACAAACTATCTCTAGTCAGTGGAATAAATTGGATACAGAAGGAAGATACCATACATTGTACCACTTGCACATATTGACAGGGACCGTGCCATTCTGGCTGTTGTCCTCGAGTCTTTGGAATAGGGCGCTTACGTACTGCCGGACAATGGGCTCCTGTGCCATCAGCGATTTCTCCGAGAAGCCGTGGGCGAGAAGCTTTCGGATTGAGCTGTGATCATGTCGATCCGCGTTGATGATGATGGGCTCACCCTTGAGGCCGGAGAAATATCTCTCGTCCTTAGAGAGCTCCGGTCGGCCTCTCTGGGTATGCCCGTAGATTTCCTTCCACGCGTTGGGGCACACGTAGGATAGCTCATTGACAGAGGTTCGGACGACTGGACCATAGTGGTTGTGAAGCTCCAAGATTTCCTCAGGTGTGGTTCCCTTTAGATAGGATAATGCAGGCCACCAGGAGATCGCTGCTCGGATTCGAGGACCAGGGTACTTGGCAAGTGGGTGAAAAGCAAGATTATACACAAGCTGCGATGCGGAGTAGATGACAGTCTACAAGTACCAGAGTTAACTTGGAGAAATGAACAAGGCATCAGGTTGCTCACCACAAGGAAACTGACCCCAAGGACGTGCCATGGGGGTAGATCTAGGGCGGACATGACGGAGACCATCTCGTGTTGGAAATGATAAAAAGTATGCCGAGTCAAATTGAGGGAGATCTGCTGCGAGAGGGGTACTCGGTATTATATTAACGCCAGGGAAAGCCGCCGTCCACACCGGCAGATTGTCACTTTCGGCATGAATGGGTGTCGTCCAGGTGGAGTCGCGATGGTGACCCTGGACCGACAACATGCAGCAGGAATTGTACGGCGTATTCTCGGTGCTGGAGAATGTACCCCAAGGTGCATGATGCATCCTTGCTCTCCACTCATGCATATATTATCTATAATACTTGGATGGAAACGCATCTGACTGTCCGTACCTAGTAGTCTGCTCTATCGCACTGGTGTTTCTACTAATAATTTAGCAGAAGAGGCCTTGGACACATGGGGCTATGGGGCAGCCGAGAGATGCTCTGGTTACCTTAAATATATCCCTCGATGTTCATCTTGGTAAACTCTCTTTTATATAAACGACCTGTACACTTGGATATAAAATGACTCTAACCCGTCTTCCCCAAATGCCCAGTCCCCCGCCCAATGGTTCAAATTATAAGACAAACCCGTACCCATAAACAAGTGCTATATGCTACAAGTCCTTCAACTCAAACTTCTTCCTCAGGAACCCACCCCACTTAATCAATGCAAACGCAGCAGGTACTGTGGCCAGCGCTAGAAACCCCAGGAGGCTGTTACCCCAGCCCAAGCCCAATGTGTCAAACATGGGAAGGCCGGCCATGGGCAGCAGAGCCCCGGCAATGGATCGTACGACCGTGTTTACCGCAATAGCTGATGCAGCGTAGATGGAAAAGGCATCCACAAGGTACATCTGAATCGACATGAAGACCATCAGGTTCCCGATCCCAATGGGCACATGCGAGAGGATGGGCACAATCCAGTGGACCTTATACTTTGCAGTCCAGCCGTAGATGAAGAGACCGACTGGTATGAGAAAGGCCCCCAGAGGCAGGGCTGGCAGCCGATACTCCGGGGCAGCGTGTCCACTCTCGCTCTGGGCGGCTTCCTTGCGAACAACCCTATCAGAGCTTATGCTGGTGTACAGAATCCCGAGCAAGCTACCCACGCCGAGTCCAAGGTATGCTAGTCCCACTGTTCCTGTGCTAAATCCATAGGTATCCTGAAAGACGGTTGTCATAGTCGTGAACATGAGGTACAAGTAGCCATAGGAAATGGCCATGTAAAGAGACGTGATGTTGATGATGGGAGACTTGAATAGCATCTTCAATGGCCGGATAATTCCTCGCTTGAAGTAGTCTGCCGGGGACAGGCCAATGTCAAGTTTGGAGCGGAGAAGGTCATTGCCCGTCTCCTTACGGAGCCTGGCAACTTTACGTTCAAGAATAACGGGCGCGTAGCTCTCCTGGAGTGCCGCAGCCATGGGTATAGCCAGCACGCCTGCGGCAATTGCCAGAAGCCAAAATGCCCAGCGCCAGCCTGCAGCTTCGGTTATGAATCCACCGGCAATCGGGCCCACGATGGGGCCCAGCAGAGGTCCGATGCTGTAGGCAGCCATGGCCTTGCCACGATGCTCTTGAGCCACCATGTCCGCGATTGTGCCCCCACCATTCGTGACTGCAGCGCAAGCAAAGGTGCCGCAAAAGAAGCGTATCACAATGAGGGCGTCTAGGGTCGGGGCGAGGGCAGATCCAACGGCAAAAGCTATGAACCCAACGTTGCATATGTTATAGACAATGACGCGACCGTAAATCTCGGAGAGGGGCGCGACAAGTAGTGGCCCAGCTGCGAAGCCTAAGAGGTAGACAGAGACGACGAAGGAGGCCATGGTCAACGACCCTGAGTGGAACTCTCGCATAACCTCGGGGACGCCGGGGGCAAAGATGGCTTTGGCCAGTCAGTCGCAAATGGAAAATGCCAATCTAGGATGAATTTGAACTCACATGATCCAAGTGGCGAGATGAAGGTCATTGCACTGATCAGGCCGCAGTTGAGCACCTTCTTCCAAGCTGGCCAGTTGTACGGGTTTTCTGGGTCATTGGGGTCATCCCACCAAACCACATTTGCATCGTCTTCTTCTTCTGCTTCTGCCTCTTGACCTTGCTCTAAGTCCCGATGCGCCTGAGAGCGAGATGCACATGATGCCCTCCTAGATGCGAGCGAGCGCCTCCGTTTCTGCTCGCCCTTGTCATCGAGAATGTACCCAGCGCTAGAGGGAATGTCGGCATCGTGACCTTCGTCGACCGCTTGGCTTGTGGTTCGTTGGAGCTCTTGCTTCTCGTCGTCATCAGAAGTTGTCGAGGGCGCTTTGAGAGCTGGCGATATCGCGCCGACTGCCATCTTCAATGAGGTGCTACAGGCAGCGCCAGCTATTAGCCAGGTGATTTGTCTACTGGCGGCAAGGTATGGGTAGCTTTAAGTGCTTAGGGCAATGGCCTGCAAGCAAAGGAGAAGGGAATGAATGAGGAGGGGTTGACGTTGGACATGAAATTCCCGTCACGGAGGAATGACCAAGAGTCGGTCTGCGAATGGTGCACGGCCGACGTCGCAAGGGCTGGCAATATTGACTGTCGAAACAGTCGCTAGTCACGGTTCCAGCCGACGACGTATGTGCCCACTTGGATATTTCGTATAATCATTCGTAGGATCGTAGTCCGTCAGCCCAAAGGACCCCTTCTGTGCAGACTTTCTTGTCCTACTAGCCAAACGCGACCGGGCATATCGGGATCGACCCCTAATGTCCGAATCCCGGGCCTACTTGGACTTTTGGAGAAGGTGGTGAGTGCCCAGTGACTGACGGATCTGAGACTTCCAGATTCCTCCGAGGCTCCAGGGATCTGCAAACAGCCTGGGCTGAAACCCCCTCCCCCCGGGGGGTCACGACTTACCATGTACGTACTCTGTATCCGTACTCCATATCCGTACTCCGTACTAATACGGGCAGTCTTACACCGCAAATAACAGTCACACGCTAGGAGTAACTTCGGCAACCCCATTCGTTTCTCGCCTCGACTTGATTGGGTTGGAGATCAGGTTCGGACTAACTTCGCCAATTTTCGCTCTCTAGATTGGTTGGTTCCCGCTGGAGGACACAGAGACGGAAGCACAGATCAGCCGAAATTTGTGCGACAGGCTCGGATCTAACACCCGGCTGGGCAAACGTGGCGGCTTGGCCTTTGTTTCTCTCTTCATTGACTGACTCCAAGTCTCCGACATGGCTGATCGCCATCCGGTCGCGGGCTCTTCGGCATCGGCGAGACTAGCCGGGCGACGTGTTCTCACCCAAAGGGCCTGCGATACATGCCGGAGCAGAAAGATCAAGGTATGATTTATTGTCCCGGGGCTTCATAATGCCGGTTGCTGTTGCTAATACGGACTTCCAACTATCAAGTGTCGCTTCGCCGACGGCGCCACGACCTGTGAAGGCTGCAGGTTCTTGGGGGTTGCCTGTACTCAGGACAGGCCAAGGCGTAAAAGGGGACCGCCCAATCGGTAAATAACCCTAGCCCCCTCACGACCTCGTTCCATGTGGCGGCGTGGCCTCTATAGCATGGTTTGAATGTCCCGTGCTGATCGTTGCGAGCTCCCAGCCATGCCTCCCAGGCCCCCCATAGCACCTCTAACGGCGGCCAGTTGAGAGCCGCATCCCGTCAGCCGCAACCCCCGTTGGATCCTCCGTATCCTGAGGGGGTGGCGACCAACGGCGGTCCGTTTCGAGCGCCTCAGATACTCTCAGAGCTGGGACCCGATTCACTTGTGAAACAGGCTGTGGATGACTGGTTCGAGTTCATCCACCCGCTTGTCCCTCTCCTGCACAGACGTCGGGTTCTTTCTAGGATTCGGGATGGCGAGATGAACCATAACCCAGTATTCCTCGCCCTGGTAATCTCTGTTATTGCCGTGACCTCGTCGTCCCTCGGCCAGAGGACCTCCCCGCAGGATGATATGAAGACGCCGCTGAGGTGTGCCCAGTTGATTGAAGAAAATGACTTGCTCAAATCAGAGATCTGCACCGTGGACTGGTGTATTGCGCACTACAATATAGCCTACGCCCTGGTGGGCCATCTCAGACTGCCCAACTGGAAGATATTTCGTTCAGTCAAGCATTGCATGGCTGGGGTCCAGTGGTTCTTGTTTTACAACACCGCTGAGAAGACGCCGTATGATGAAGAAATATCAAAACGACTTTACTCCCTGCTCACAATATGGGATCTGTGCGTGAACCCCCCCCTCTTCTTCTCCGATTCCTGTCCGAGTCCATCATTGACATGGTCAACAGAGGCTCTGATCTCATGGGTCAGACTTGCCTCACTTTCCACCCTCCCGACCAGCCATATGCGCACCTTCGGCCGCGGTGTGTGACAGATACAGAGTTATATCCAGCCTCGATGTTATCCTCGGCTATTTCCCCTTTGCCGAGTGACGACGCACACTACATCCCGGGATTGAATGCCCTTGCTGACATATTCATGGCTTGGTGGCATGTCAAACTGGACAGAACACGTAGAAGTCCGGAGGAAGCGTTGGAGCGCGGCCTTTCCCACATACAGCACACTCTGGATAACCTGTCTCCCGAACTGCGATGGAGGGGCGGATTGTCACGCCCTCCTGGAGCGACTTGGGGCCACGACGCGCAAATGGTCTACATCCTGGTTACCACCTTGTACATCAAGTCCAATCTCCTCCAACATATTGACACCTCCTCGCCCAGGCTCCATCATCGGGATATTATTAGGTCAGTGAAACCAGTCATACGAATACACTTTGATGAGGCTGGAATAACCGCCTAGCATCGGCCACTAACCTATCTTTCACTTTTAGTGACCTCCTCGAAGTTCTTAATCATCTGCCCCCATCCATATTCAATGCATATAGTTACAGCATGGTTAGAATGATGAGAGACGTAACCGCGGCTTACCTAGCTGAGATTAAAGACGGATCAGGAGGAGTTGCTACAGAAGCTGAGATGGCGAGGAGCAAGCACCTACTCCAGAGGCTTGAGGCTCTGGATTACCGGTTCATCACTGGGTTTCCCCATGTACGAGGCAAAGAGCCATAGGGGCTTCTATATCTTCGACTTTTGTTTTTTTATCGAAGCCAAATACCGGAGGCGAATGACATCAGTCTTTTGATTATGATGTTTGGTGATCATGAAGACTACTGGAACGTATTCTGAGCTCTCCCTCCAATGAGACTCTAAAACTGTTTGACACTTGCTTATTTGTCATCTTGGGAGATGGGAATAATATGGGGGCTCCCTAGGGGTCACGGGTCTAGATCTAGTTCGTTAAGATAGTATCCCCTTGCTAGTCGTCTCCAGTGCGTGATAGCCTGACAAGAGCTGGGATCTAGAAGTCACAGATCCCTAAAATTTCCTGGAATCTAGAAAGTTCATACTGGCATCATGTACATTATTATTGACGTCTTAAAGCCCAAGAACCAGATAAATATCAAGTTGTAATAGACTACTGACCAGTGGGTGGTGTGCTCTCTGATCATAGTTGCCGAGTGTCGCGGAGGATTACTGTAGTAGAGGGCGAGGTACCTTAGAATACCTGTTCCCGCTGAATTATCCCGTGATCGGCCTCTGGGACGCTGCCTCCAAGGTATGTCACCTCCTGGATGCCCGTAGCCTACCAACGTGAACTTTCTAGTACATTATCTAGAGGCACGTCATGCTTTTGGCATTGTAAGTGGGTCCCTGCATCAGGCCCAAGGGTTCTGTCCTGTCAATGGTGCCTTTGAGGACGCTACGAGGAATCTGACGCCTGTCGCTACCGTGAGACGAGGCCGTCTCGCGGGGAGGCGAAGCCACTCTCCTGGTGCTGTATTCTGATGACTGGCACAGGTTCTTCGGGAAAAACGTACTTGCAACTGCCGAACTGGCCTGCGGGAAGTGTCCTGGACCTGGGAAACTATTCTGGTAACCTCGAATAGTAGCCGGGAAGTGGAATTGGGGCACAACGTGTTGATATTGACAATTTCGGCCATGGGCTGACGAACTCTAGCAGCACCTGTGGGAGGCAAAGGTGGGGGCGGAAAGCCTCGGTATTCCCAAACACGACTTTGTCGGGGGAGGGTCGTCCGACGTGATTCTTCGTTCGAAAGATGAAGCTGGGTAGAATGTGGCACTTGGCCAGGAACTCCTCTACCAGGAGCATCGTCGAAGTTGGGCACCGTAGGCGCAATATTTGCACTGTCTGTGCCACGGTTATGGCCCGAGTTCTCGTCATCTCCTTGCTGTTGTGTGCTTGGTCGGGCGACTTGGTCGGCATTCGCTGTCGCGGCGTAAGTAGTATTCGGCGTCCAAGTTGCGGGTGCGTGACTCGGTTGCTCGTTGTTCTCGCTCAGTGATGCTCGACTGCTCAACATGCTCAAATTTGATGATATGGGCGCTGCACAAGTCTTAACTAGAACGGTGGAGGTGTTAGCGGAGGGTGGTGTATTATAACTGCTACACTGATATGAAGCTGAAAAACTGACTGAGATACTTGCTAGACTTTTCTTAGATGCAAATTGCTCAAACACGAGACTGGCACGTGTCTCAAGTCTCGCGGTGCACAGCAGATCTCCGAGTTGGTTGACATTGCTGGCTTCATTGTTTTCCCTGGGCGTATCAATATCAGTGAACAGCCAAGGGATTGCAAAAATAATAAAAATAGTGACAGATCCCTTGAATGGAACCAAGTGAGTTGAACTCTGGCTGAGATTTGCGGCTATGCAACCTCTGATATATGGCGCCACCCAACAAGCATCAAGTGAACAATCGCTTCTTCTCGCTAAACGGTGAGATGGAGTACTCTCGCTATGTAGATATTCTATGTCGGGGATGGCGCAGTTGTTCTTGTTCACGAGGTGCTCTTTGTTGCCGTCCCCAGAACAATTGGCGAATTTGGGAAGCACGGGACGTGGTGGCTCAGGAATAAGGGAACATCATAATGCTGGATTAGATTTTCTTCACTAACCTTGAAGCTGTTCTCGTCTACACTTACTTAGGTAGGTAGCTGTAATCGAGCGGCCCTGCATGTCAGATGACGCCACTATCGCGCACCAGTCTGAAACTAAGGTAACTTGACGTTACCGGCGTGCCTGGCAATCTCCCCTCCTACACAGCCCTAGTTGGTAGTAGCCTCCGTCAACTGATACCATTGCATTCTCTTCCACCTAGGTAGACGCACGATCTTGCTATCCTGGCACCATTAATGGCGCGCTAAATTCCATACATAATGTGATCGGCTACATATTTTACAGCAGCGGTAATAATGGGTCCCTGAATGGCTTATTTGACTCGAACAGCGAGTGGTTGCCCAAACGCTTGCTTCCGGACATTTTACTTGAGCCCAGTTGCTTCGGGGGAGGGACAGAAACATGACAAAGCACCTCTCAAACATACACTCTCATCAATAGTAGAGGTCGAAGGCCCATGAAACATTCGATGCTTTTATTAGACTTATCAATAATAGGTATTTCAAGTACGTATTAGGTACTGAACCTACGGCCACCCGCCTTCCCCACACCAAGGGACCATCGTCATTTCCAAGCCCTCCCGGCCTTATAATCCCTTGATTCGTTGATTTGGCCCCAGAATCATATCTAGCGGTACATGTGGGTAAACTTGCTAGCGAAAGCTTATAGCTCTGATAACTGATCAGAAGCTACGGAGCTGGATCCTATCTCGAAAGATGGCTGCTACTAGTAAATCCCCATCCGCGGTATTTACTAAACCGGCGTGGCTCTGGAAAAAAAAAAAGGGGGGGCTGAAGGAAAGCAATCGTACAGAATATTATATTTGCTTTCACCCAATTAAACAAGGACCTCGAGAAGTCAGGCAACGTTGACAGCGACAAGTGATGCTGTTTTCTATTAGGCTACAATATCGCTACAGTTCCCACACCGGTATCTCAATAATAAGCACTTTATAAGCCTTTTTAAAAAATAGTGTTATCAAAATAAGCACGCTAATATATTTATAATAGTTATGACTATGCTCCCTAAATACTAAATGCTATAATATAGTCCTAAACTTGTAAATATATATAATCTATATTTTAGTAGTAGCCTAAATTATAATTATACGTATATTAAATATAATCGTCTCCCTATTATTACGTAAACTAATATTATAGAAGGGGGTTAAGTTAATAATATAGAATATCTTAGGTTCTAATATTTCTACGTTATTAAGATAAATATCTATAATCTAATACTTAGAAAGAATATATAGTATTAAATCATACTAATAATTATAATATTATGGGAATATATCATTAATAAAGATACTCGGGGAGATATAAGTAAGGTTAATATATTATAGAGGTACCTACCTCTTAAAATCGTTAAATTCGCCTAATAGATTAGTAATTCTAGCCGCTAAAATCTTAGATATAGTAAAATTGCTTTTTAGCTTCTAATATAACGACGCGTTTTTTTAATAATATAAAAACGCTATCCGAATTATTCTATAAGTAAAAATTATTCTATAAGTAAAAATTATTCTATAAGTAAAAATTATTCTATAAGTAGAGCCTCCTATTATCCGAGGCTATAATTTTATATCTTAACCTTAATATTTAGGAAATACCTTATCTTACTTTATTAAATATAAAACGATATAACCCCCTTTCCTCTTACTCTATAATAAGAAATACCCGAAACGTTATACTAATAAAATAACGATAGCCCTCTCACGTATTAGAAGTCTTTATTAGCTATCTATATATGATAGCTTTCTAAAAGTTATATACCTAAGATAAAACTCTATTTTCTTATAAACCTATTAAAGGGAAAAGAACGCGTCTTTAATAAGAGGTAAGCAATATAGCCCTACGCTCTATATACCTCTATACTATCTATCACTAACTATTTCTTTTATTAGTATACGATCTAATTTCTTCTTTGCCGGCTATATCGCTTAACGACCTAAACTTACTATGTTCTATCGCTACGATTAACCTAGCGAAGATATACCGCCGCTAATAGTAGGCTATTTCCGTCTCTCATCCTACGCTGATTCGCATTTTCAACGGGAAGTAACGAGGTATCAGAGTCGTAGCGAAAAGCGAATACCTAGTAAATTCGCCCCTAAGGAATGCAATTAGTGGCCGCGGTATCTTTACCTTATTTGTACCCTGCTTTGCACAGTTTTACGTACGCCGTCTGGGGTTATCGATGAGAAGCTATACAGTATATTATATTCCCTAGTCCACCCTGGCCCGATGGGAAATTCTTGCGGTAGCTTGTTTTCAAAGTCCCGGCTTCTCGTTACGCGTGTTGTAGATAAAGAATTTATCCACCTGTTTGAGGCTGAAATCACGTCGGAGATTCTTGAGATGCTCTATAGGCCGAACCTCGCCATAAGCCTTGCGACCTGGCCTACTATCAAACATAAGAAAATCCCCCTTTAACTATATAAAGCTTCAAGAAACGAACCATAGTTGAGATAATAGATCCCAAACCCTCACAACGCCACAAGTGTGCATAGACCGGGGATGATAGGGGCCTTCTTCTGGAGAATGCTGAAAAACGAGGGCGTGTGGAAGATGAAGAGATGCGAAACGTGAGGCGGAAGATGCAAGCAAGCTGCAGTGATCAGGCATCTCCGAATCTGACAAACTGTATCTCAGTTCCAACCTGGGTTACTTACGCCTTTGTGTTTAAACCACGTGATTTTCAACTGCGTCAGAACTGGAATTCTCATTCGAGGTCGGAATTTGATGCTACAGGCCCTGACGTTAGAAATGGAATAACACGGTCTGGTAGGCCCCGAAAACTTGATACCTGCCATTGTTTCCATGATGGGTAATGCTACTTCATTTGAGTAGTTCTCCCAAGCATGTAACCCTCGCTGGGCTATGTACTCACCGGGTGATGAGGTATAAAGGTTGCGGTAACATTCAGCCATAGAATACCTTGAAAGATTACTGGGAAACATGGCTACAGAAGACATCAAATATCTGATCTTCCTTTGTCCGCCCGCCCGTCCGTGGTTGTGCATAATAGATGCGCTTGGAGACTGCAGGCAAGTAATCACTGACGAACCACTTGATTTCACTACTTGCTCCTGTCTTGCTTTGTTGCGTTCTATGGCAGATATAGGGATCGGAGATAATGCAAAACAAGTTTGGTTCCAAAGGAAACCGAAGAACCATGGCTGGCCTATGAAACGGCCATGTTGGTATAGGTACCTACTTGCATACCCGTATACCAACATATCAACATAAAGGTAGGTAGAGGGGCATAGACTCCTCTCTTTGGGGTAGCGGGGGCCACCTCAAGCCTCCCAGCAAAAGAACATCCAAACAGTGTCACACTACAGGCACTGCGGAGCTTGGGCAGTTTTTGGGCGTTGGGGTGCAATGCTTTCTGAACTCATAATTTCCCTGCTTTATTTGCATCTCTTGCTACCAGGTGGTATTCTTTTCCCCGACCATGTGATGGTCCTCGACACGTGTCCCCGGCAGCCGACCACACCCGACCGTCTCTCTTTGTAACTGTTAGCCATACCACTAGTTGTTACTAAACTTGCTACACTACCATTGTGGTATTAATACGGTTTCTATGTAGCAATGTGGCTTCTTAAACCCAGGAAAGACTTAAACTAAGCTAGCTTTCAGTTGAGGCATGAAGAATTGGAATAATATCCGTGTGGACCCCTCTTATCTCTTCACGAACTAGCCAGATTTTTTAGCGAGGGGATGTCAAATCAATTTCATATTTCCCTATCAAAACACCAGAAAAAAAAGACTGAGCACCAAGCGTTCACGCTATGGTCTTTATAATACCTTATTCCACGAACATGCATGAAAGCTTACCAAGTATCGATGCCAAGCTTGGTATCTCCAACACCAAGAAGCCGATTCCCAGCGAATGGCCTTTCCTAAGGTATGCTGGTAAATTATTATTTGCAACAGATCCTCCTTTGATTGAAGCCACAGCCGCTCGAGGGCTTGAGACTTGACTGGTCACAAGTTGCGTAATTTGCTCTGCTTCTCCGTATCGTCCGACTCCGAGTCTAAGCAATCCTCGGCACACTCTGCACTATCACACAGGGGAAAAGAGGACCACTCAATAAGTGGGTACTATAGATAATAGTGGCAACTAGGTCTCCATTCACCCTCGTCCGATGAAGTCTCTGATTGCCCCAAATCCAACCCGGCAGTTCTTTGAACCCGTGCCCACAGGAAGCGAAGAAACTTTCCCAAGGGCCTCGGGTGCGATAATACTTCGCTGCAGTTATCGCTCTCGGCATGCTGCAGAAGGCTGCTCATATACCTGAAAGGGATGCAGCAAGTCGGGCATTCGAAATCATACCGCGAGTCGTCGTAGCTTGTGTATTTCTTTGCTTGGTAGCAAGCCAAGGCGATGCTGGTAATGCGAGCACAATCCACTCCGGAGTCGCACGTCCCAGCCTCGAGATGAAGCACCATGGCGGACTGGGAGATGAATGTCGTGGTGCACCCGGGACACTCGATGGTCTTCTCGGCATGAGTCTGGAGGTGCTACAGCCTGTCATCTGGTATATCGCAAAGAAGGAAATAGGCTAAGCTGGCACACCATTTTTAGATTGTTGGGAGAACGAAAACATTGGCAGCACGTCCTGCACATGTTGTGCACCTCTACATGGTGCTGAGTGAGCTCACTGGGACAATCGAACGCCATGTCACAATTCGGGCAGCCGTCGTGGTCCATCTGGAGATGGCCATTGAGGTCCGACTTGGAGAAGAAATCCGGCTCGGGCCAGCATCTTCTGCAGACATTGTGCTGGGACGAGTTGGCGATGTGTTGCTCCTTCGCATGTGTGGACCGGAAGTCGCGCTCGCACCGTGTGCAGTACTCTGTCGGGTGTTTGCTCCGAAAGTGCTGGAGGAAAGATTCCCGGGATTTAAAGTACCTACAACAAAACCAGCATTCGGCCATCGTGGGAGGGTGCCAGTGGTTGACTCGAACCAGATGGCGGAGGGGATGGAGAGGGGGAGTGAGCTTTTTGTGGCGGGAAGGGATATACTATGAGATGTATCCGTAAGGGGTGGGTTCAATCGCAGAGTCGGACTGAGATTGGATGGTCATTATCCACGATCAAGACTAGATCTGCTCAATTTAGTACGAGTACCCCGTATGGAGTACGGAGTACGGATGCGGATACCCGTACTTGGTAAACGCGTGGATCTCTCCTAGTCCCACTTTGTCTTACCCAAGCTTCATGTTGCCAAGTGAGCCCGACAATGTTTGCTTCTGCTGGATAAACACGCTAGTAATAATATGGCGAATCTCCTGGATCTGATCCCTTGGGGTGCCATCGATCAGGATAGGCGTTGCCAAGGGTGGAGCAGCTGCCCGCCCATTGCACTCAGTAGCTCGGGTTGCCATCAAATTGATTAAATTGCTTAAATTGATCATATTGATTGGCTGCGACGGTGCACCCATCTCAGATCTCCAAGGCTCTGACTCCAACCTTGTTTCCTCCTCGTGCAAAGAGTCGCGATTTTTAGTCCTCGACTATGAGTAAGTCCGCCAATGGTAACCTACCTGGCTTAAGCTTAGAAATAGTAGCTATTCCATTTTCTAGCGAAGTGGTATCCATGTAATAGTCTCAATATAGTAAAAAAATTCAAGTTTGTAGTTGATCACACTGGATCGAAGCCAGATTGCATGTATTACCAGCCGACCATAGTTCAGCCTCGCGATATCTCCGCTAGACCCAAATTGCCGTTGATGCTCGATTACCATTCCTGGATGCCTTATTCCGCAATTCTCTACAAAGCGGTATGCATATCTACCCAATAAATTTACCTATTTCTAGTCCATGTTGTTAAGGTTTGCGCATCATCATCCATACACCAAGTATTTCAAGGAACCTGGAGTATTATCTACCTTGTATGCAAACCAAGACCAACAATCTGACTTAAGAACTCGACCGGAATCAATCGCTCAATGTCCACTCGAACTGATCCGTTGTCCGTTTACACCCCCAATTCCTTCATCTTCATACAGTAGTTATCTTCTCAATGCTCCAACGCCTTCTTCTCCGACTATACGTCTCAATCTCCTGCGTGATTGTGCACATGTCGACGCTGCACATCGCCCAGAAATGCCGCCTGAGGGCGGCGACCTCCTCGGCATTGTCGGTCTGACCGTCACGCCCTTCCACAGTGTCGGTGCCCGGGAAGAGACACGGGCACCTGGAGATCAGAGAGTTTAGACTATTCAGAAATTCTCGGTATTGTGAATCGATTGAGGAGGCATTCTCGTCGTCATACATGAGGTCCTGTAAATTCCTCTCCTATTCCCGAAGTCGCCACTCACTTGACCGGATCCTGTAGTCCGTCGCCTCGAGCTTCGCCCGGACTGCAATCAAGTCCAATCAAATCTGGTCGACATCGCCCTCATCAGGCTTCTGGTTATCAATCCAACAATTGGAGAGGCGTTGCCGCTTCCGCGGCGGGGGAGGGACGCTGCTTCTTCTGCAGTCAGAGTCGTAGGTGCCGAGTCGACTAACATATGTGCTGGTTCCGGATGGGAGAAGGGCGGATGGACCCATGCTGTTCGGAATTGTCGCTGCTATTGTGTCATCCCCTAGACATCAATGATTATTGGTCGTGGGTGTCCTTCTGGCTGTGTGAGGTAACGGCGGCTCGGGCTGTCGCGCTTGTTGACCTGAACGCAGCTCCAGCTGGGAAATATTATCAGTCAATCAAAGGCCATATTGAACCAGGAAATGGGGATTTACGTGAGAATTGACCGTTCCAGCCTCCTCATAGCCCTCAAGCGACGGAAAGCCAACTACTTCACCTGAACTGTCGAGGTCGGGGTAAGGAGTAGATGCGATGGTGGTAGCCGCTCGGCGTTGGGGCTGAATAATAAGGCGAGGTGAGCGTGAGTTGAAAAGGAGTCGTATGTGGCGGAGGAGAGCACTGGAGGCTTACCAAATTCTCGCCGTCAATGTTCTTGAGAGTCTGTTCAATCACACTACTATGTAGAAACACTACTATGTAGAAGGCGCACAAACTTGGGCCTGGCGTGCTTGTTCTGTCCCTCGAGAGCTTCATCAATGGCAACTCTCACATCGTTGATGGGGAGGTTAGAATGAGTGGCAAGGCGTAGCAATGACCGCAGGAAATTGTCGCTGTACTGTAGGGGCCGCTCAAAAGGCTCGATTTCCAGCGATACGGCATGTCGAAGAATTCATCCACGTCTTGCAGGCCCCATTTGCTGCAAATGGACTCTACCATCTGTTGCCTGCCGTCTTTGGCCGCCTTCGGTGAATTGTTTGTGTCTGCTTTTCCGTTGCCCGTTTCACCGCCCGTATTCTCTTCGGAATTTGTGGCAATTTCGTCAGACCCTGGGTCTCGATGCTCACGCTTGACCTGATGGTCGTCTGAGTATTGGACACGGCCGTTATTCCATGCCCAGAGGTGGCGGCTTAAACAGGGCATGGGGATTCACAATGAACACAATGACGTGGTAAGTACTATAAACAAAAGAAGAAAGGTGAAGAATAAGATCAAGGGAGCTTCTGGTATGGGCCGGGCATGCGATGCAAAGCTTGTTTCTCATTGATTCGATATGAGCAGGTTTGGGGGGCTTGGGCTGTGCGAACACAAACATGAACACAAGCAACCACCCGACACACTGTGAATTCATGTACACTATGCCCATACCTCCGGTGCTCTGAACATATCAGGCTGATATCGCCCTGGTAGTTGTCGCTGCCCATTCTAGCCGAGCCGAGATCGCATAGAAATGGGGTATTTTTTTCCCTTCCTTTTTTTTTTCCCGTCCAGAACATTAGGCGTAATAGGTAGGCTGTGCGGCCAGGAAACATTTTTCGTGTGATTGATGTGGAGAGGCCAGCTCATCATGCTCGCGCTGGGAGAAGACCGAGGGGTCTGGCACCCCGACAAGGACATTAATGATTGGGGGAGATGTCTATGCATGTGTGAGAATTGGGCCGACTTGTTTAAGGACCAAAGACAAACGGATGTGAACTATTCGTACATTAGCCTTGTGGATCTTGTAGTCTATGCCAAGGAGAAGAGGTGCTGCTGGACAGGGGCTGTCTTGACCCTCGGGGTACCTGGATACTGCTATGCTATGGTCGGCCTAGTGAGAGGCCGCACCGCCACCCGCGGGCGAAAAACGCTTGTCAACTTGCAGGTCCAAAGGTTCTATATCAGGATGCATGTGCCCGTAGGTACGAAGTAATAATAACTTGTAGTGTTGCAAGTTGCAGTCCAGAGCGCGTCTCAGTACTTTGCAAGGCCCCTAAGGGCCGATGACGATCTTTCAGCCACGGCCACAACGACACGCGTCGTCTATTAGTAGTAGTAGTATTACTCCGTACATGGGGTTTGGCGCATCCAACTGCAAGCTACTGCACTTATCCCCCCCGCCTGTGCCGCTACCATACATCTCCCGACCGAATGACCTTCTCACTGCCTCAACTCCCAGGCTTCCATGCCTATGTAGTGCATGTTCGGAAGTTTCAGACAAACTGCGTTAATTTCCACCACCATGCGGCCATAGGCCCGTCCCCATTACTCAAGTGATATATTATCTAGGCTCGGGGAGAGTTTGATGGCCGTTGGGCCAATCCCCCTGGTAAACCTAATACCGCGTTCTTCTAGTAGCCCCAACGCCCAGAACTGGCCAAGTTTCCATTAATTGATGTTACGATTAGTTGTACGAAAACGGATACTCCATATTGATGGCACTCGTAATGCTTGCTGTCGAAAAGTGCCGAACCAACCAACTCATCCCTCGCGGACAGGGGGAGAAGGCTTTTGGAGGAGCTTCTCTGCACCTGCAGCCTGCCTGAAGCCTGTACCATTTTGGAAGCGGGTAAGAAGCCGTTCACCCAACAACTTCGGATCCCCATGATCCCGTTCCCTCACGCATTGCATCCTTTATTGGCGGCAGAGAAAGCCAACCACTACGATGGCCTGGACGAATCTATCCGAACAATCAGGCAATCGTTAGTGGGCATAATAAACGAGCCTATTAAGAGTCGGCCAGGATCTATCCCACCAAGGCATTTGTACCCAGTTGAGAGGACGAGTGAAGTAGTGTACTGTCGGCTACGAGTACTATCTGAGCATAGATCTCTACTCCAACGCGGATGGGTTATATATTATTTGCTTTTGTGGGTGTGGGACGGACTGTGAGTTAACCTCCTGCTGCCAGATCGTCATCGTCATTGCAGCAAGGCGGAATCCGGACCCAGAATTGAACAGGGGTCCTGGCAACAGACCCATGTATTATTCCTGCTGGATGCGTGTTAGGGTTTGATCAGAGAGTGTCAAACGGACTATTACACCCCGCCTACGTTGCTACGGAGTACGTAGGCGTGTGAAATATGATGAACTGCCGATAAGAAGACAGAGAGGCCAAGCGCTCACACATCGTTAGTAGCATCTCCCCCTTTCTCTTCTTTCCCCCAGTACTTATTCTAGAGCAAGGGGAGATTTACGGTGCACATTATTACATAGTAATATCTATCCGTAGTCAAGTATCTGGGCCTATGAATGAGAGCTAGCTGCTCTACAATTGTTCGCATATCAGTAATATTCTGTGTGCGGCACCGTGCCTTAATGTTGCAGGCGCAAAACACTTACGACAGATTGTCCATGGGAGCGTAAGTAACCTGGTTGCCATCGATACAGTAGATGTAGATAGTTCAAGTCATTTCTAAAGCACGTAAACTAATTTTATTGTGTTTTGGCATCGCCTACGAGATGCTATATACTATGTATTTCGACGATTTCAGCGCCTTCACACTGTCCCCTCGTGTCTGGTATTACCACCTATTATTTCACCCATATCTTGCTCAAATAAACCAACCGAAGGGCCTGACCATAAACGCTGCGTCATCAGATACTACATTAAGAATCACCAAGCTGACGTAAACCTGAGGTAGTCGTATGAAAGGTTGTGGGTGTCTCAGCTGGATCTGCCATCCCCCCCCCCTTCCTGTCTTTTGTTGCGGGCCGCGCCCCTTCTCTGCAGAGACCACTGAGTGGTGTCGTATCTCTCGCTCGGGCTGCGTGTTGAACAGGGGTATGAACCGTCCAATGGCGCGTTGTGTCTGGCTGCCATGGCTAAAAAGGATAATGTGGTGCACGGTACCGTCTTCTTTTGCTGCCCACGCTGAGGACCCCCCTTAGCCACATGAGCTTTAGCAGGCGGAAGTGGGCTTGCGGACATAGGACGACGACAACGAAGAAGTGCCCGTATAGCATGGCAATTGTAAATTGATTGTTGGATGAAGCGCACATATTGCGGAGCCGCCGTGTCCGACGGTGATGCGCATTCCATCCAAACTCAACCTGCATCGTCCTATCCGACCATCTCGTAGTGGCTGTTTCTGTTATTGTGCCCGGAGCTGTCCAATTCTGAGACTTCCTGACTCTCTTGGTGACCACCGTAGTATGTTTTAGGCTCGTTGGACTCGGCAACTCCACCATCTTGCCCAGTCGACGCTTGCTGGGCAGCTCTCCGTCTGCGCCAAAAGAACCAAAACGCTGCCAGCCCCAGCGCAATAAAACCGACGGGCAGGCCAACACCAAGACCGATTTTGAGACTATTTCCGTCGTCTTTGTTGTCTTCGGCTTTGTCGTCATCGGAGGCCTCGGCAGAAGTGGTTTCCTCGAGCTCGGGGGAGGTGCTGGTGACGGCGGCACGGGAGCTGGCCACAGTCGTAGAAGCGGCGGGAGTGCTGCTGGCAATGTCGGTATGAAATCCGGGTTCCGTGCGCTCGGGTCCCCACGAGTACGTTGTGCTGGGTGCTTCGCCGGCAATTTTCCCTTCGTTATCGAGGAATCTCCCTTTGCCATCTGCACAGCAATGTGGGTCTTTGTCACAACAGAGAGTTCCATCTGCGCAAACCACTACTCGGGGGAAAGCGCCGCCTTCCTCGTCTGGGAACAAGTCAGTCTACATGAACAGAATATGGCGTTGAGATGCTATTACTGTATAGGCATATTTGTGCGCATGTGCCCGAGTCATATGACTCGACGGAGCAAGGTCCCCTGACGAAGGTGTTTGGCCCGTCGTTGGGGTTATGGCATAGGCGGTTCGATAAACAGGTTGCCTGCGCGCCGCAGCATGCATTTGACCCAGGGCAGACGGTGTTGTTCTCAAAGGGCTCTCCGTTGTAGCCATAACAAGTTGTGGTTTTGCCGTCGGCCGACGCGACAGCGACAATGAAAGCCAAGGCGAGACTAACGATACTTGCCATGGTGAAGATGGAACGATGAAGGCTTGAAGTTATCGTCCTCGCCAGAGAGAAAGCGTCCCACAGATGGAGAGGGAGAGTTCTGCTACGAAGGACTTGGTGGGAGGTGGCAAGACTGGGAATACTCGGGAGGGAGAAGAAGATGTTACCACCCCCGGAGCAGCCTTGCTATTACATACATTAGTGGAGTATAGACGATGACGGGTTGGCGCCGGCCCCAGACTCCCAATTAGTTCGAAACCCCAAACCCCCAGACTCCCAGAATCCCAGACGCCCAGATGGCTCCTCCTAGATTGTTCTTGGCTGGGTCGTGAGGACTGTTGGTCAGCTTCGCCTTTCAATGTAGGTACTGCGGATACATACGGATATGTATGCACACTGCAGGGCATGGATGGCAGCATGCTAGCCCGTCCGGGTCATTGCCAAATGGCAACAAGGAATCCTGCTGGGAATCCAGGCTGTGATAAGCGCTCTCGCCAGGCCATGATTCGATACTTCAGGAGTGCAATTTTGTTGCAGAACCAACAGGCACCATTAGTAGATTGGCCCTGTATGACAAGTTGTGGCCCCGGGATTTGCGCCTGCTCCGCGCTGGCTGGATACATGGGGCATTATTAACGTCCGCAAGGACTATCCGTGTATTTTTTTTTATTGGTACATTCTGTGCCTACCACGTTTCCTGTGCGTGGCCCTGCCTGCGTACCCGACACATGTCTCTGGACAGTAAAAGAGCTTCACAGGTACTTTGTACCTGGCCGGCCGGCAGGGGCCCCAGCCGCCCAGGGCTGATAATTGTGGGAATCTGGTCGGGAAGTGGCGGCGCCATTTGCCCAATTGCGCGTCCGATCCACGTCAAGCAGACTTGGCGGAGTATTCTTCTTATCCACCACCAAACCCACATCGTACTCGTATCATCAACAGCACTGGCCCACTGGGACCCCACTGGGACCCCACTGGGCGCCGAAATCCTCCTGCCTCCGAGCTCACCAGCCACTCAGGTTCAACTCGCCTCGAATCGCCCCCAAATCGCCCCCAACCGTTGGCTGAGGGTTGTGCGTGTGGGGCGCAGCCCACCAACTAAATTCAAGACACGGAGTCTTCAGCCAACGGGTAAGCTGGTAATAGGGGACGGGTATCGCTCGTTATCCATCCTTTTGCGGAACAAAGAATTAAAGAGGAAATCACCGCAACCACGCGTCAGGCTGTAATAAGTACTACCTAGGTACAAGTATACAGAGTACGTACCCTTCAGGCCGCTTAGACCCCCCTGGAGTCTTGGCCATCTGTCCTCCCACCACTGGCGTTCCCCATGTGTCTCGGGTCCGTCACAAGCTCAAGCTTGGCCCACGTTCTCGTACTACTCCGTACTTGTTCTGTGCCTTTCCTTCAGCCCTCCTCCTGCAACGTCTTCTTCAGTTATTATAGCATTTCCATTTTTATTCCTGAATGTCTGGTGTTTTTATCCGTTCAAGCTTCTGAGTTGATCCCCGATACCCACACATCTTTTGCCAAACCATCAACTGGCTGAAGTCCCCACCGTCAGCAATGTGCTGCTGCGCCCCTTAGTCTTGCCGCACTGTCGTTGGTTCCACGAAAATACCACGAGTCCACGACCGCCGTCACCCTCCCGACATCTCAAACTTTTTACATCTCCATTTCTTAGCCCAGGTTCCATGTTGCGAGTTAGCCACCCAGTCAACAGGCGATAAACACTCTGTGCTCGCCAAGATGCTTCAACGGCGCCTGCAACTCCTCACTCGAAATGCCTTGGAAGTGCGACTGGCAAAAGTGATTGCCTTTCTCATCTTTTCTCTCGTCGTGTTGGGTCTCCTATATGAACGGAGCCAGATTGTCTCCCACGTCGAAGGCGACCATCGACCATTCTCAGTATCCAACTTAGATATCGATCACATCACCCAAACCGCCTCCGAGTACACAAGCAACCCTATTCACGCACCGTATAAAGATCAGTTCTGGGAGGTTGGCAAGCGGCTGGGAGCTGTCGCACAATGGCTGTCCGCTCTGGACCACCTCAATCGCAGAAGCCCGGCCCGTCAACAAGTCCTCCCCGCCATAGAGAAGGTGGCTATAGGCGTTTTGCCCTTCTTAAAATACACTTCGAGTGAGACGCCACTTGACGACCTCAGATCATCGTTCGAACCCGGATCGCGCGGAATAGTCATCCCCGTCGGAGGAGGGGAGGCTGCTATTCGCTTCGCCGGCCACTTGATCAGCTCGCTGAGACTTGTTCTGGGCTGTGAGTTGCCTATTCAGGTCGCTTATGCTGGCGACAAAGATCTCCCGCAGCGAGACCGCGATAGGATTGCTGCCCTCGAGGGTGCGCGCGATGTATCCTTCCTGGATGTTCTCTCCCTCGTCGACGATTCAACACTGAAGCTGGCAGAAGGGGGCTGGGCTATTAAGCCATTCGCCACTGTGGTATCCAAGTTTGAGCAGGTGATCGTATTGGATGCAGATGCCGTCTTTCTACAAAAGGCCGAGGCCCTCTTTGACCAGCGCGCCTTCATCGAACATGGCGCCCTTCTCTTCCACGACAGACTCCTATGGCAGCATGCCTTCCGCGACAGACACGACTGGTTCAAAGACCAGATCAAGGAACCGTCTCCCGCTATGCTCGACTCTCTAGTCTGGACGGAGGATTATGCGGAGGAGTGTGATTCTGGTGTGGTTGTGCTTGACAAATCTCGCCCCGAGGTGTTAATGGGTCTCCTCCACACCGCATGGCAGAACACGCTCGAAGTTCGCGACGAAGTTACATACAAGCTCACCTACGGGGATAAGGAGTCCTGGTGGCTTGGCTTAGAACTCGCCGGGTCCGGCTACGCCTTTGAAGCACATTACGGGTCTATTCTGGGTTGGGAGCAGGAATCTGAAGGCGAAACCCGCGTCTGCAGTTTTGTTATTGCCCACGTCGACGATGACGACAAGCTGATATGGTACAACGGGAGCTTGCTGAAGAACAAGTTGGTAGACCCCGACGGTTATGATGTTCCGGAATCGTGGATGATGGATGGCAAGTGGCACAAGGGCGCGACAAAGCCAGATATGAGCTGTATGGGTGGTGCTGCCGTGACGCCCCTGACGGGAGAGGAAAAGAAGTCACTAGAGCTGAGCATCCAGGCTGCAAAGCGGGTTGATCAATCCCTGGCCGGGTAAAATAATCTAGGGGGATTTGGGTCATCCGGAGTTATGGCGTTGGGAACTTCATGTTGGATTGGGTCATTCCATCGTTCTACATCGATGTACAACTAAGTTTGGACGATGAGCGATTGCAGTTACACACATTTTGATATAAATAAACGAACCCCGATTAATTTTAGTCACCCTCCAGCGACCTGTGAGAGACCGCTAAATGTTCCGGCTTCCCCAATACTAACCGTCTATTCAACCTCTACCTGACCGAAATTCGGCCCGTGGAGGAATTGACCAATGGCTTCCTCGAGACCCTCCACGGTGGTAAATGGGACACTATCACCATATTTCATCCACCACGCAAAGTCATCTAGAGCCTGCTCCCGAACCTTGTTGACGAACAGCTCGACCGGCAGCCCAAAACAAGGTAGAAATTGATGCAGTCCCGCACGTCTCTTTGAATACCACTCAGCCTCAGTCCCGACCTATCGGCACATGAGGATAGATGGTACTATTAGCCCCATCTCTGTCCGAATAGAGCTTTTTTGGAAAGCCTGCTCAACGTAGCAAAAATACGTAATGGTCTACGCAATTAAAAGATCGACCATACGTCTTGGAGATTCTTGTATGATTGTGGAATAACAGTCTCTCTCATAGTTAGGGACAAAGGATGACTAGATTAATAAAAATCAGAGACCAAACAAACAGGAGGAGAAATATTGGAGATGGGGTGTAATTGATATCTTGCCATTACGGCCCGTCGTCTATGTTTGTGTACGAGGGCGTGTAGACGTACCTGCTACCATGAGGTTGCATTTACCACCTCTTGGAAAGGTTGTCCCACGTATGACAACCAGATTCCGAGCAGTTCCTTATATTTCTTCTCTTCTAGAACGCTCATCTCATTTTATAGGATGACGATGAATTCAGACTCCTCCTGGAGAATCTCCCGACTTGCCTCGTCGGCAAGTGGCTCCATCGGCCACATGCAGCCGGGATCTCGCTGACAGCAGACATGAGTCATTCCCAGCCTTTCGTGCTTGAGCCTGCGAGTATATGAGAGGAGGAGCTTCTTTTATCGAAGTTTTGCTGCATGTTCTTCCGTAGTGTAAAGAATCTCCAGCGTGACAAGCGCGAGGTGGACATCATCTGCCTCCATGGCAGGAGTAGGTATGCAACCATCCGGTGCGCAGGAGCACATGCAGTTGTCCTCGTGTAGCATTTCGGCACCTGCATTCAACAGTGTTACGATGGATCCGAAAAAGCCATCACATATTATTACACGGCGATTCGACAACAAGCCGTGCAACGCCGTGCGATTCCGCAAATCTGTATAGTTCACATCTGCTCCCAAGTCGACAACTTTGATGATTAGTCGGTGGAGATTGCCAAAGGAATAATCGCAATGTGATGTCGAGACTAAAAGGAAATCTATTCCGGATGCTGTGGTAGGTCCCATAATGTCGTAATCGTACTCGAGTAGTATCTCCAGATGCTCCACTCGAGACACCTCATGCACCAGAATCCGGCCACTGTTATCATAACCCACGGACCTTAATATAGGATCTCGGTTGGGGCGGAGTAGAAGGAAGTTTCCCAGCACCTCGTCTACTTGTTTTCCAGGGACGCTACCCTGCAATATGCTGTAGATCAAGTGCTCTGTTAAGAGCTCAGCGGCGGATATCTTTTCAATATGTTGGAGTGTACCAATGGTTTTCGGAACCAGGTTAAAATACCACTCGACTCCAGCTACCTAATCAAGATATGTACGTGTAGAGTCTAGCGAATGCTGAATGTCTGCTCCAGATTCCAGCAAGATGGTAACAGTCTCTATCTGGCGCGCCCGGGCGGCATATGTGAGGGGCGTAGCGCCAAAATTATCAGCAGCATTCGTATCGTGGCCCCTTTGCAGAGGTTTCTCCAGATGCTCCGGGTACCGTACGGCAAAATGCATTGGCGTTTGGCCAAACCCATTTCTTACATCCTTGTCCGATCACCTGATCAGGTCATCAAGAGATGTGAAATCTTCAAACAATAGAGCTTCGTAAAGAGGTGTCATTCCTGCAGCTTCTATGACATGTTTTGTTATTATCACCTCTATGGGTATTCTCCGGCTTGAAACGAAGCCCTTGCCTGGATATAGGCGACACAGATTCACAATGAGTTCCATCCATCCCCCAAAAACTGCTGTTCTTCTTTTCAACTCCGTGAATCTTATATAGAGAGGTTCATAACAAGACATACCTCGAGGTAATTCAAACCAGCTAGATTAACCTGGTGCGAGAAGGTCAGGTCCTCTCGAGCAAGTAAAAGCAACTCGTCTCGGGTTTCCGCGAAGCTGGCCTTCCTATCTAGGAATTCCCAGAGAAGGATGGATCCCATGAAAATACAGGGTACGATGCGCTATACTTCCAGTGCTAGGCGGAAGAAGAACTTGCCTACCTCGGCGTGGACGTGGAACTGGACCACGGCGGCCCACCTGATACCCCATTACGAGAGGGCCAGTCTGAACTTGGCACCGTACCTCGGCCATAGTCGTCGTGCCCAGCATCAGCAGCAGTCTCGACAAATACCCATGGGGGGGGAAGAGACTCAAGAAATTCCAACATTTGAGGTTGCTGGCGAGAGCGGGGTCTTAAGAAGCAGGCCTCCCCTACGGGGATTCAGCCATACGGTTAACTAACATGCATATCAGGCGTCGCAGTGACGTGGTACCACCCAATCCACCTGCCGTATTGTGGCCTGTTGTCTTGCAGCATCCTAGGGCCACATCATTCCTACTCTCCATCCGCTATTAATAAGAACATGCAAGTCCTATGTCTTAATGTTCAGACAAGACTAGATCAGAGACAGGCAATTCAATTATACTTTAGGGCGCAGTTTGGAACTGCCGGCAGTCACATATGGGCATGGAAACTATTCTTGATGATAAACGATCTCTTTGTTCAAGGGCTTAAGCCCCCGATCTCTGTCAATTTTCTATGCCTGCACACGCTTTCAGTCAGCTTTGCTAACATCAATTGCTTTGATCAAACGAGGGCCGGACAATGAGAAGAATGAAAGGGGAAGGGAAAGCCTCCATCAGCAAAGCACCGCATGCTAGACCTCTTAACCTTGGCCTAAGGCACTGCCTCAGTTGACTTATGCTCGCCAGCATCGCAGTCGGCACACACATCCCACTCCCCGACGACGGCTACATAGCAATAGCAGAAGGCACATTGGCAGGTGTAGGTGTCTTTGATAAGCTGCGAGCCCTCCCCGGAAGGATTATAGTGGCAGCACATTGTGCAAATAGTGGTGTGTGTGTGTGTTGAGTTGTGAGAGCGATTTGATTCTGACAATGGGGGAATGGATATGCCGCAGGCATGTATGTATTTAGTGTTGTGCTGTGTTGTCTAACAACTCAGTGGGGATAAGCTAAAGTTGGAGACGAAGCGCATCGATTTTATACTTGTAAAATAGTTGAGTTCAAGGAACTAGGGAACTAACAAGCTGTTAGGCCATCTAGGAAGAAACTGGGCTGTTCTAAAACTAAACCTCGTTGTTTCTAAAAATGGGTATAATTGACATGAGAACAAGAGTCGAGTAAAGAACAATCAAGTTACTAGGACACAATGACAAAAGTCCATCGAACTACAGGGCGCACCAGGTGGCCACTGTCTCGAGGGGGTTAATGCGAACATGAAGGAATTGACAATGGCATTGACTACGGACAACAGTTCTAACGCCTTGCCATTGGTGGAGAACACGAACCTATAATCTAAGACAGAGTCTGGCAGGAATAATTACTAAGTAGACTTGCTTGATTAAACGATAGACAGCTCTTGTTGGTAGCCGAGAACCCGATACCCATACATGTATGTAGCTCCTTGGTCGTGTCACTGAGGGAACTTTGTCATTGAGGGAACAGAGGGGATTGAAAGTGAACTGAGACTCACCTGGGCGGGCTCTGGGATTCTGTAAATGGAGTCCTGCAATCGCCATTACATGTATCTATGCAGGTAAGATGCACTCTTACGACTCGAGGGTTGAATGGGTCTAATGTTGCTACTCAGCAGCCATTATATCACTAATGCACATGTATTATGAAGTTGAAATACAAAAATAAGAATTGATCTGAAAGTGAACCCGGGCACAACGGAGGCGTGACACCCAATAGACCAACAGTTTGGCCCTTCTTCTCGGACCTTATGGTGTTGGTTTTTGATCGCCATGTATTAGCATAATTAATATAAAAAAGAAGCCTATCCAAATATCTCATTTCCCCGAGGTTTCTAGAGCTACTGAGCCACGGTATGGGCCTGAATTCAGCCGACGGCGCCGAATCTAAAGACCGCCGGTCTATTACTTTTGTCTCCAGTAAATCTCGACAGAAATCTTGCTCATATTAGGTGCTCATCATAAATCGAAACTGCTTCCAACTAGGCATGGGCTCCAAATGCCAGTTGGAGGTCACTGAGGTATGCTGTATTTGGCTACCTTGTCTATGATCTTTTATCGCCGTTGAGAAATATGCTACTATTATAGTGCCTTTGTATCTATATAAATATTGCGTAACTTTTTTGTGGCCAAAATTCCCCTGGTTGACTTGCGAAGGGCCTTTAATCGTCTTAGTCTGCCATGCCGCCACACACCCTTCATACTATACAACGTTCAGACGTAGCTATGGTATGCCGGTAGCGATCAATAGCTTGGTCACCGGCGCGCATCACGACAGGACGTCAATTATACTAGTTTGAGTAACTATGCGGGAAATCCCAAAGGTGAATTATTATTACTTATCATGGCTGATATACTCAATGTTCTTTGTGTTCGAAGTCGAGCCCTCATGTGTATGGCTCCAAAACGTCAATGTCAGACTCCCCTTCTTATCCAGCTGCAGCCTCTCCTTGCACTTGACTTCGTCGAATTTATCACTCATCGTAGAGCATATATACCCCGACATTCCCGGCGTCTTCCAGCTGAACGGGTATATTAAGTCGGGTGGGAGTAGGACTATTTCAGCCCACAGATCTTTCAGAGATGACTTCCAGCGGAGTATACTTTTCCGTAGGGCAATAGGGCCCGTAACCTCTTCAGCAGATGGGACCCAATACCATAGCTGATGGAGAAAAGCCTTGCTCTTTTTCACCTCGGCTTGCGCGGATTTCAGCGGTAGCATGAAGAAGGGGTGTCGTGGGGAGGAAGCCATCCAAGCATTTGGTATACTATGCTCGAAAGACTCATCAGAGCCTAGGCGACCAAAGACAGCAAGGGGTCTATGGTCTGCGATAGGGCGCTCGTTAGGCGCTGTGTCTGTTGTGTTGATGATACGGATACGGTATGGTTCTAGTGCTTCCGCCGTAGGCCGTAAACATTCGAGATCGAGATCAGCGTAAACCCTGTGTTTAAATTATTAGTAGATGATCCTATATTATTCTAGGGCTCTACGTATGATATGCCTAGTACTATACATACCCGCCAAACATATACATATAAAGATTTCTTGAGAAGTCTGCGCGGTATATAGGCCCTGGCAGGCCCAAGTATGTCTCCTCTAGCCAGGGAAAATACGTCCGGACAAGCTGATAGTTATCATCGTCTGTCCATAATACCCATTCCCAGTCTGGGTGCATTGTGCGGCAAGTTTCGCTCCATCGCTCAAACTTAGATGGTAGCTCTGTCGTCTTCCAGCTCTGATGGAAAAGCTTGGGGATACCGGTAGCGTTGACGTTTACCTGTCGACATAGTAGGTCTTTCGGGGATAGGGATGGCGCGATCGCTTGGGGTTGTCGACTTGGAGTGTCGGGATAGGGCTTGGGGCAATCGGACGGGATAGGGGGGATCTCGTGATCGGATGCCGCTGTGGTCGAGTTCAGGACTGAGAATCCAGAGTCAAATGGGTCAAAATAATAGAAAAGTATGATAGAGAGGATTAGCAAGGATGAAATGGCGGCAAACAGCTTGACGATGCTGATGCGCAGGCAAGGCCCCGTGTAGAGCAGCATCGTTTCACCGTGATGCGGTACAGTGAAGTCGCCGGTGATTACCAGGCCAACTTTGGTTCCAGCGTTTGGATTCCACAATTGCGTTTGTGATGCATGCCCATTGAATCTGACTAACCGAAGGAGGGGGAAATTGCGGAAATCAGAGAGCTTGGTGGCAATGGACGCAGTGGTGGTGTTGTTCCTCAAGAAATCCCGATGCCCCACCATCAACACCTTTCTGTGGGTCCGTTGTTGGTGTGTTTATTGCATGCCCAGTCTTCTCCAACTCCCGTCAGTACTTGACCCTTTGCCCGTCTTCCTGCCTCAGTTGAATACTGCCACCCGCCGCCATAGCAAGTACGTATGTCCAAGACCTCGTATTGACTCAAAAATTTTACGGCTAAAACTATCCTGGAGAGGATCTTTTGACGGCTTGCTCGTAGGTATGTTGGAATTGCTTGGCGTTAGCCACGGAACATATCCCCGGTGGCTGTTAGCGGGATTTGTTGGTTCTATGTACACCCCTGCCTCGGTTAGGCTAGCTTTTCAATGTAAGCTTCTATATGGGGCATAATATTGATTCAGGGAACCTTTAAATGAAAGCCATTTATGCTGCAAAGCAGTGGATTTTGAGGGGGTGGTTGACACTCTCTGCAGGTTAATGTACCCTGGTGCCTCGGCCGCCGGGTGGGGGATCAAAACGGCGGACAGGGCCATACTACCCCCTTTAACCCCCGATCTCAGCCAACGGTTGAAATGTGGGACGCCTGCCCGTTTTGACCCCCTTCAACTCGGCGAGTAGGGTGTGAGTGATCGCGATGAGTATCCGGATCTACTCTCGATATAAAAGGATTTCCAATTCTCACCACACTACTGGCCAGCGTAGTTGATGGCGGCCGCTCTCTTGCCACCTCATTTCATGCCGCTCCCGTAGCACCCTCTTTTGGCGAGGTCGCTATGTTCATCCAGCGGAGTACCTGAGGCGAGGGTGATGATGAGGAATGCCGTCAAGAAGTGAGTAAGCTACAGCAGAGAATCTGGATTAGTGAGCAAAGTGCTTTCAGCAAAAGTTCGGGGATCTCACATGTGAAGCTATAGAGCCAACATCTTACCTATAACAGGTCAGAGCCTTCTCAAAGAGTGGGATATGCATGGAAGCATTGAACTTACATTATTTGTAGGTGGGTGGATCCATGTGAATTGTCGACCTTTCCCAGCGTACGTTTTTCGCTGCTCGATTGTGCGCTCGCTGTCTCCATGTTTAATTTCTGAGCCCTTTTGGTCCATAGGACTTTCGGCTCCGAACATGGTCGCACCAGGCCCATCCCCATATATTGTGTCGTTGACAGTTTTACATATTCTTGAGTGCCCAGACTGATCTCCTTGGGGGTAGAATTGAACCCATTGTAGCGCTGTAGTCATCGAGGATGGTCGAGGAGTAGCCGTCAGGGAGCGGTTTCTGGTACACTTCCTTGTAGCGTAACGTTTAGTCAATGGGAAGGTTGTGTAGCATGTTGAGAATGAGGTCATAGTCGTCTTGCCGATTTTTATTTGGGTTATGTTTCTTGCCCGGTTGTCTATGGCGAGTTGGACGGGAATCCTTCTCACCCCCCTTGGGCACCGAATCCCCCCTTTTGATGATTGCACTTTCACCCCTGATCCTGCTGGTACAGAGGAGGGTTTTCGCTCTTGTCTCCGAGACCTATGCTTTACCTTGCCGGCCGAGGCTCCAGACTTGTGTCCAGCTGGACCTTTGGTCTATCCGGCACGATCTCGGGCTTCCCTCGCTACTTTTGTTGCGGACTCTATCTTCTGATCCATATTTTTACTTCGCTCACTACTGCACAGGAGAGCCCACAGCACCTCCGGCATACCCCGGTGAGCAGCCCATTCTATTGGGCCCCATTGTTTCTTTTCTTTGAGATCCCCGCTGAACTTGGTGCTTTTCTGGAGCAGAAGTCGAGCGACCTCAAGCGTCTTGTTGGTAGAAGCAGCCCAGATCAGAAATTTGGTGTCGATATCTCTCACGCCGAAATTGGCCGTGCCCACACGCAATAGAGGCTCAACAGTGACTTTGTTTTTCTTTCGCAATGCAACAGAAAGGGGTTTTTCCTCTTTTCCATTGAGCACGTCGCACCTTCTCTAAATCGTCATAACACCGCTTCTCCGGATCGTCACAGCCTGCCTTCAGCAGTTTGATTCTCTCCGCGTCTCCCGCCTCTGCCGCAAGGTGCAAAACCGTCCAACCTTTGTCTGTAGTTGCCATGGGATTGACGTCCTGGGACAGAAAATTTTTGACAATTTCGGCATACTTGTATGGCTTGCGGGAATCCCACTTGCGCTGCTGTCCCCTAGGGACGTCATCGTCCAGAAACTCGGTATGATTGTCCAGCATATCTGATTCTTTTGGCGCTCCAGAGCTGGCAATGTGCAGGGCGGTAAATGTTCTGTTGTCCACATCGTCTATAGAGACTTCCGTCTTGCCAGGATTCTGGCAACATCTTCGTTTCCGTGCACTCCAGCAGTATGTAAAGATGTCCATCCATCCTGATCTGTAGCGTTGGCATCCGCGTCATGACTGAGCAGGAGTTCAACTATGCCAAGCTTATTTTCTTGACTTGACTCGTGCAACACAGTGAGACCAAGATTGTCTTGGATGGAGGTGTCAGCTTTCTTTTCCATGGGTAAGCGGACGATACGCTCGTGGCCATTCGAGACCGCACTGCGCATCAGTGTTCTCCCTTTATGTCTTTCACGTTGATGTTCGCTTTGGCTTCTATCAACAAATCGACTACGCCGTAATGACCCTGGTAGCATGCAAGGTCTAGGGGGGTTAACCCTACGGTATCCTTGGCGTCGATAACCAGATTATCCTTGTGATTTAGGAGCGTCTGCGTGACGTCCCTACAACCGCGAATAGCAGCAATATGTAGAGGATGGCGGTTTCTTTCTCCCTTGGCGTTCAAATTCGCCTTTTGATCGAGCAGCGTTTGAACCACTTTGGCGTTTTTGGGATGGCCAGCGTCAACAACATAATGAAGAGTGGCCCTTTTGCCATCGCTCTGGGCGTTGATCAAATTCTGGGCGATTTCGTTGTCGAGTTCTCTAAAAAGCTGTTTAAGGAATTTGTCATCAACATTGGACTTTTTTGTCGTTGCGCGGGGGTCCATCATTCGTCTCTTAGAAGTCCAATGACCATTTCCGGGGAGTGGCGATAAGCCTTTAATAGGCGAATACCCGTATTGTTGTCTTCTCCTTCAATCTCGTTGTTGCCCTCGTCGTTATCTTCGACCTTGGCCTCGCCATCACCGACTTGGCCATCGTGGCATTAGTTATCGCTGGCAGCTATGCCCCCGCTAGAGTGCATAGGACATCCTAAGCAAGCTAGACGACTGTAGGCTCGAGAGCTCGAGGAACGGACTCCCCTGTTGCTGCTTCCGTTGGCAGGGGCCTGGTCGTTCATGGTACCTGACACCCCAGCGCCAGGAAACTTGGATGGCAAATGTTTGTTGGTCAGCAACAGAAAGGTATGAGTTATGAGGGTCTCCCCAATCCACTCGGCAATACCCAGCGGTGCTCAGTGGCCTCCTGGAGACTGAAGGCTGAAGACTGAAGACTGGACATTGGAGAGCTCGGACGCCGAGTAGCGAGGAGACGCGAGTGTAAGAGGAACTGGAATCAAAAGACAGCAGGCCACTGAGTTTTCTCAGCTGTGGCTGATGGCTACCCATGAGAAGATCCTGTCATCCTGGTGAATGACACAGGATTGCTAGATTCATCATCGAGCTAAGTCGGCTGATGCGAAGTATGCACGTTTGTATGCACATTAGTACATGTAAGTAGGCGCGAGACAGCTCTTTTAAACGGTTGGCTGACCGAGGAATATCAAGTGCCACACGTTTGGCTTTTATTGTCGCAACCGAATCCGCGGAGCATAGGATCAGGTTCTTCAGACTGCCCAGGTGGTTAATTGGGGAAAACTTTCTACGGATAAGTTAAGTTTGTCATTAATTGTCTTCTTCCGTGAGGTACCCATTTCCAACAAGCGACCCAAGACGATTGGTGACTCAGAGGCTCTAAAATCTTCAAATCTGTCGTTGTACTGGCTCTAGGAATGCCTCGTGCGATTGAACTTGGCGAGTAACCTAAAGAGGAGCTGCCAGGAGTCACCCGACCTGCATTCAGCAAGCACTCAACCCACATATAATCTACTATAATAGTCCAATATACTTGGCCTTGTCAGCTAATATGATAGCGTAGTTTGAATAGCAGCCCGTGCCTTCAAATAGCGGCTGCATTGTTTTTACTTTATTGCAAGAAATAGTGAGCTGTTAGAAAATTGTAAGTGTTACAAGCATCGATCATCCCCTTCAACTCACCGTCTTGGTGGTGTTTCTCTCTCTGTGTATGTGAGATCGCTTAAGTCGTCTCTGGTGTTCGGAACGTGCGGGTATCTTCGATGCATCAAAAGAGGGTTTGCCTCTTTCTCTATTACACAACCAAGGACAAACTTTGCCTCTTTACAAACGATACCCAATCTGCCATAGAACCATATCCATGAGAAGAATAAGTACTCCAGTACTCCAAACGCTAATCAGACACGTCCAATTTGGACTCTGGAATCCAGGGAGCTAGTACAGTCCCCCTAACCCTCTGCCTGTCCTTCATTCTGCGGCGTTGTCAGCACTCCTTTCGAACCAGTGAATATTTCTGTCTATTTTCCCGATTTCCTGCTCCAGGCCCTGTGCCCTCTCTTGATACACCTCCAGTTCTTGTTCCTGTTCCTCAAGATTATTCTGCATCATCGAGAGTTGAGACTCGGCCTCCTCCCGACAACTAATGGAGGTTTCCCTGCTCGACTCCAGTTGCTGCTTGAGTAAACAAAGAGCCCTCATATTTTTCTCACTGCTCGTGTCAAGTAATGTGCCTGGCCCGCCAAAAAGACTACCGAACTCTCGCCCGAGTGCGTCAAGCGCCTGGAGCGCAGAGGTGTGCTGGGTGGTTAACTCATCATTCGTAATAATTGCATCGAGCTCCTCCAACACGGCCTTAGTCTCATTAATTTCATCCGCTATGTCGCCCATCTTGTTTCGTTCAACGGCAAGTTTGGCCTTAAGTACATCTCTCTCGAGACGCAAAGCCTTGAGTTGTTTGGACACGGTATCGGGTTTCGGAAAGGAACCTATAGAAATAGTCGAGGTCCGTGGGCGCTTCCGCGAAGGTTGCGGATGAGCATCCTGGCTGCTTGTGACTCTCTTTGGTCCGACAGATGTGGCATCAGGGGTGGACTCGTATGCAGACTGAGAGGTTAGGTGGTGACCGGAGGTGGCTGATGGCATGCTGGCGAGCACTGCGGCCGCTTCATCGGTAGACGTGGTAGTCCAGATGGTTGCGGGGTTCGGCGGTCGATTAATAACGAGACGTTGGGCTGGGTGCGACAGTATAACTCTCGAGGAAGGGCCTCTACCGTGGTGGACGCCTGGAGAAGATGGTAGAGCTTGTTGAGAAACGGCAAAGGAATGCTGACCGAGGCTCAGCTGGAGAGTAGTTTTAGATGCCATCCTGCGACCAGAGGAGTTCTAGACTGTTGCTTACCGTTGGCAATGTCTGGAGTCCCCCAAGATGCGATCTCTCCGATGGAAGTTGTGGAGTGTGCTCTCTGGAATCCCGACCTGGGGACCACCACTGTTCTCCCTCTCCACTTCCAACGCCCTCTGACGGCGAGGTATACTCAGCCGCGAGACTGCTTGTTCCACCGAGATCGGGTGAGGCAAGTCGGCCTCCACGACGAGACGATAAAGGGGTCTCGGGAATGACTAAAGACGTGCCTGGTTTCGAATTTTGCCTAGTAGATGTAGTCGCGGCGGCATCGGGAATAGGTGAGGTGGGAATTGGACCCATAGGTGGAGAATCGTTGGGCTCGGGCAGATCTGGCGCTGGACGGGGCAAGAGTTGAGGGGATCTCGTCGTATCACCCTGTAGTAAGGAAGAAACAATCAGTCGGATGAAACTCCTGAAAGGGTAGCACCTATTCAAGAAATTGGGTCTGAGGGGAACGTGCGGCCGCGGTGAAGACCGGCCAAGTGACGTCTTCATGGAGGTGAATGAATGACAGCCAACTCCCCAGAGTCCCGCGCCAACAGTGCCTCATGCAAGCTTCTAGATTATAAACAACGCACCTTAGACGCATTATGCTTTTCTATCACTTGCTGGAGCGTTGAAGGCAGGACCTTGTGCCCGTACCTCGTGGCTCTGGTGGTCGTGTTACTTTGGAGGACAGCCTTAGCAACCTCTAGCCTCGCACTGTCGAGGTCTAATCCCAAATCTCTTGCGATGGTCCACAGGTTCTTGAGAAGATGGTCGCTGTAGCTCTCGGGATCAAACTCGTCTTTTTCAACAGCTGAGAATCGCGCATCTTCGGCAGGGAGCTGAAAGAAGTCTTTTACATCGGCCAACTTCCAACGTTTGCAGATGTGACTGATATAACGCTGCTTGGTCGCTTCTCCCACAGGCCACCTTCGCCGCTTTGACTTTTCTTGGCCTTTTGATATGTGGCGCTGCGTGGATTGGATTTTTCTCCGATCTGGCTCGCTGTCTTCGTCCCCCTCTGAATACTCACTTCCCTGATCTTCCTGCTCGCTAGCCAGCCGGTCGGTCGGACCGCCATGATCCACAACGATTTCGCCCGCCGACCGTGGAAGTCGCCGTCTAGCACCAGCTCTCCGCTCTGCCTGGCGGGTGCGCATTGTGTGTTCTGCCAATTACGTTTGGTGTGGTCTCGATGACCACGGGATCGCAGAGCCCAAACAGCTGATGTTTAACACAGATTGTTTGCAGACGTCGACTCGCGTCAAGACGAGCGTGGTCTTCGCCTCGCAATCCAGCGATCTAAGTTGGCGGACAGAGGAGTGCAGTGCGAATATCTTACTAACACCTCAGATGAGGGCAAGTCGATGTTTATCCACAAAATCGATGAGTTGGTCAAGGAACTCGAGTTTCTGGTAACGTGGATTGGGTGGGGGTTGAATTTGGCAAACGAACGCGCGTGCGGTTGCTTGCAGGAGCGCCGTGGGCCATGACTAAGCAGCCTCCAGGAATCCCGCCCGCCAGTCGACTTGCACCCGACCATCATGGGTTGAGCCACTTAACCAGACATGCATCGACAGGGTCAATATATTCCCATTATAATCTGAGTTCACTAGCACTAGTGTGTGATACGAAGAGAATTAGATAGCAGAAGATATTTGGGCAGAGAAACCTTCCTTCAGTCGTGGTCGTCAGGAACTTATGAGCTACCCGGTGCATACATAATGATTTGGAGCGGATATGACAGAACATGACATTGGAGACACGTGATAAATGTTTTACCTGTAGTGAGCATTCGCCTATTTAAAGAAAATACGCATTTGCTGGTATATGTGAGAGCGTAGAAGACGAGTTCTGGATACATATATTGACGATGGTCAAACGGAGTTGGGGAACGCTAAGTAGTACTGAGGAACAGATACTTTGAAGGTATGTCTACTAGAACTATTTTATTCTAGCCACTACTATCTAGATAGGCCATGAAAACAGAAGTGTCAGGATTTAGTAGACGTTAAAAGCAAGACACCAGACCGGAAACACTCTCCAAGAAGACTAAGTCTTGGTGCAATGCCCCATGAATTGCTCGTGGTGAGCCAGCGAGCTTCCCCTGAAGAGTAGATCCAAGCGTTCCTGGAACCAATCACAATAGCCGGTCTGGTGGTCTAGTGGTATGATTCTCGCTTAGGGACGGCGCGAGCCGAATAACCCCAAGCACCATTGCGAGAGGTCCCGGGTTCAATCCCCGGCCAGACCCTTTCTTCAGTCCGTCTTTACGGACTGCTTAATTTTTTTTATTTATTTTTCAAATTCGGGTTTGTTATTTTATTTATATCACTTTGCATTACTCTATTCGCACTTTGCTCACGATTGTTTACTCCTGTCAAGAACGTAGCGCTACTTTCCACTTCATATGCACACGCACCATTGGCCTAAGGCGGAACGCTTTTAGTACTTATTGGGTGCCACTTCGAAGATACTTCATCTAGGCGGCTTCGTACCTTACTAATCTTATCTAGACCTCGCGACTACCGTTGATGCTAGACATCTTGGGTGTATTCATTCCGAAACTAAAAGCCTTTCTGGTAATGCTAATGGTAGGGGGCGCCGTTGTGATTCTTACTGCCAATTGCACGGTTGGTCGCGGGTGTGATGGCGCTCTAAACGATATTGGACATTGTCTGGCTGGGGCATACTCACCCTTGGAGCTGATCTTTCACTGAACTTTGGTTTGAATATACATCTACCTTCTCTCTGTATGATACGGGAGTCTAACCAAGAAAAAGGTCAATGCGCTGAGAATCCTGCGTCTCCCAGGCTGATTGTAATACCCTCCCGACACCTTTTCGATATCCAACGTCATTCTCCCACTCAATCCAGATGACGTTATACACTTTCTCGTCATTTATGATGGAAGTTGAAACAGCAACTACCTCGCAGACGTAATCCGAGGCATTTATATCTTGGTCAAGTACTTCACAAGACGTGAGCATCCCAGCACAGCCGTCAGATCCATCTGACAGGAGAAGCTGCACCTCACCGAAGACCTCCATAATGAAGAAATATGCCCTCGAGGCATGCGCAAACAACAGATGGGACCTCCCCTCCGTACTAAACAAAGGGGGGTTAACACAACCTGATCTGCTGTTATGTTCCCCGGCGGAGGCAGCGGCTGACTGTTCTAGCTCTGCGAGCGCCTCCAGTGGCTGATCACCCCTAGCTGATGATATCGGTTCCCAATTCTCTTTTTCATTGTCCCAAAGCTTCCAATGTACAAGCGGCCGCACATCAGCATCTCGAGGACCAACAGGACTATACTCACAGTCCGGGAAAGTAACTGTCCCCGCCCACGCAGCCCATGCCCATGATGGAGGTAAGAGACTGGCACTGGCGCTTCCGTAAACAGAATCTTTTCGTCGAGCGCGTCGTCTTTCCAATGGCAATTGATTATACCACAGCAGCGCAGCATCGAAGAACATCACCGGCAGCCCGCAGATGAACCCCCCAGCAAACGCCGTGCTGGTGAGGGTTCTGAGAATCCCCCTAAATGCGTCCAAGGCGTCCTCCGGGAAGCTGAGCTCGCGGCGGTTGAACTCGGCCACGTGGCGTGCGTAGTCCTTGAGACTCGGCTGGACACTAAACGAGAAACCCTGAGCAACCATGTCCTTGTTGTTCTGGCATCCACCCTCGGTAGGTTCCATCCCTTCTAGCCAAACCGCGCAGTGACACTCCCATGCGACGGATGTGTGGTCGAGTACGAGTAGGCGTCGCGAGAAGATTTGCTCCTGGAAGGTCCATGCTCTGTGGTTCCAAGGAGACGACTGTAGTTTGCGGTGGGACTCTTGTAGTGCGCGGCGAAGTCTGTAATCTTGACCGTGTAGCAGATACTCTGGCGCCCGTGATACCCGCCTCATCGGAGGAGTTGTCTCCTCGATTCCCCTTAAGCCAGTGAACGCAGTGCCTCCGGAGGCAACGATGGTCAGATACGCGTTTGCGTAGATGGATCCCATGCGTTCCAACTCTTCGTTTCTGTCTTGTTCATCGTCCTGCACGATGCACAGCGAGTCTACCCAAAGAAACTGCTCCCCAAGTCGCCGTGTGAGTTCCATGACATCCCTGATAGTTCTTGGCAACTGTGCCAGTTTGCGACCCTGCTCATCGGCGCTTAGGGAGCGCTCTTGCTGCAATAGATTGATGTTTCGTCTCAACGTCTTGAACGCTGGCCCTGCCCCCCAAACATAACTCAGCGCCGCATACCGCATTTGCTGCCCAGGGACAGATGGGACAAGACACATGCGCTGCACGTCTATGAGCCGACGCGGACGGTACTTGAATATCTCCTCGCTCTGAGCCGAGAATTGACAGTGGGCCTTATGGTGCTTGCCGCAGTGAAGCAGCCAGCGAGAGAGTCTGCCTACATCTACCCACGGCCCGAGCTGTGGGGGTGGGAATAGCCGGTTCCTCGACTGGTTCAGCTTGCTGATATATAGCACAGGTGGCGCAGGAGAAGGCATGTGTGAGTCATCACTAAATTGATGTTAGAACCTTCCTGGGAAAAGCTCCCTCAAATGCAGCTTTATAATACTTCATCTTATTCAGGTGCGCCCGTCGAATGTCGCCTCGCAAGCCATCAAGTAGCCCCACAAACTTGATCACTTCATCGTTCTCTAGTTGCCATGTAAGCGCCGGTCTTGAGCTGGGAGGTTGGCTGCGTGAGCTGTTGTCCGGGTCTAGTCTGGAGGCGAGCCGAGAGAGGGAAGAGACTGCATCCTTGGTCCATTGTTCTGGCATAGTATTGTCTCCTTTCCCCAGACGCATCCTCTCATACAAGAGTCTTTGGAGAGCCTCGGAGAGCAATTTGGCATATTCAGCCTCATGGACGGCCGATGTTTGCACCGAGCGGCACAGGGCTTGAGTATGCAATACTTGTGCCTGGAAGGTGGCGATCCAGCCTGGTCCAGACGAAGATCCATCAGAGCTCAGAGTCGCCATTGTGGGAAAGAGAAGGGTTTGTAATTTCGGAAGAGATTGGACGGGAAGAGACCACGAGTAGCCTTAGAGGTATCGACGTAAACTGGGGAGAAGTGTGAGCTGAAGTTACTTCCCCGCACCATGTGTGCTAAGCCACATGTATCTTTTAAATCATTATCCTGTTGGAGAAACCTACGACCCTCAATTTTTCAAAGGGAACGACTCTCTAGTCTTTACAAAGTCTCTTAGAAGGACCGACGTACTCTTTGGAGTACCAGAATACTAGCAGTTGCAAGGTGCCAGTCGTGAGATTGTTCCCGCGATCAGGGATATCCTAGAAGTGGCTTCGACTTCTATTCTACTCGTCACGCCGCTTGACCACGCTATGTATATTTTTCTTGTTGGCGTCCAGATTTGGCCAAATATCCCACTGAACAGCTTTGGGGCCTTGCAAATTGCGTGTGTCCCCTCCTTCATTAACTGTCCAGGGTTCCAGCTTCAAATTTCATTTCCCATCCTCTTTTTCCCACTTCCCTAGTAACGCATTGCCGGCTCTTGGTTGAACCCCACTCGGCCCATTCTGCCGGGCAAATAACTCTGCGACATTGGAGCTCTTGACGATGCTAACTACATGTAGTCTCACCGTGAGGAAACAATCGTTACCGGAAACACCATTGCCAAGCCAACTTGGGCGGTAATAAAGCCCAAACACTCCCAACGTACAGTGATGAACGTTTCGATGGAGAGAATCTGGCCGTGGACTTGTCCGTCTGAGTCCAGGGTTTGCAGGCTGTCAATTCGGTCATCATATTCGCATACAGCATCACCCTCCAGTCTTGAAGATTGCACCCGGCACAAGGGCTGACACACTAGTTTGTTAGGCTCTAACCGATGTTCTCTGCCGCTATTTTCAAGTTGTTCCACGTCCTTTCGTCGAAATCCTTGGTCGTCGTGTTATTATTCAGGCCATCAAACAGGCCCTTCCCCAATTGCGTATTAGAGGATTCCAAAAGCCATCTCTCAGTTCACTGTGTATATTTGAGTACGATCCCCTGAACCCTTCGGTTGAATTATTCTCAAGCCCTGTCATTTTCGTAGACAACCTCTCATAGGTACACGGGATTATCCAGAGGGAGTGTTGTATTGAGCAATAAGCTATCATCGAGAGCTCTGAGAGACCGCGAGCGGATCGCAAACCAGTTCCATTTTAGCCGATAAATGCCTTCGGGTATGGGGTTTATGACGATGGAACGGCACATCGTGGTCAGAAGAGCGACAATTGTGTTTAGAGTGATGCCGAGCGGCCACCTGGGCATGAGGTGGTTGTCATATATCGGGAGAACAAGTACCAGAGCAATCAGTGTGAGAATGGCGGTAAGGCACCAAAGGGCCTCGGGTACTCAAGCCTATGTTGGCGGCGACGCGGTTTGTGTTGTCTTACCTATTACTAACATGGTGCACCACCATCATCGCCGGCCCAAGGAAAAAGATGAGCCGTTTTCTTCGTCGCTCTCGATACGATTGTAATTGATGACTTCATATGCGGGTCCGGTGACAGGTACCACTCTTGGCCAAGTGGGCCTGGGGGTGGGCTCAAAAGTTTCCTGGGCTGCTGGGCTAAGTTCATGTTCATTGATACTCCGTACGGGGCGCTGGATTTGATGAATGTTTTCCAAGGAGAAGGTCGCGGCTGGCTCCCCATCTGTTCCTGTGTCAATAGTATCCCTAGCGAAAGGCTTCATTTCTCTCAGAAGGGACAAGTGTAGGGACTGTCGCGCAGAACAAGACTGCGAAGACATCCTTGCTGTGCCGCATGACCGCGGATTGTCGGGCATTACCTCTTTCGTACCTAGTCTTTCTCACGAACTCACTCTGCAAAGTCCTACGTACACCAGCGGCACCAACCTAAGGCTGTCACTATGTGCATTAATAACTAACGATTATTTTGACAATAATGATAATAATAATAATAATAATAATAATAATAATAATAATAATAAGAATAAGAAAGATTATGACAATGGCGATGTCCTCAAGGTTTTGTGCTGCCCGTGGTTGAGTAAAGGTATATATAGAATAATTACTCCTCCATTCTTTGCCTTCGGGCATATGGTTTATTTGAAACGATGTAGGTTTTTCCCCGACTCAAGGTCGCGCGTTCGAATCCCGCTAACAGCTACACAGACAGAGAAGATTAGCATGGCCCCTGCACTAAGGATGACACATGTAATCAAAGAGACGCTACAAATTTTTTTGGCTTTTTTTTTTGGATGTTTTTTTGCAACTGGTGTCGTCGGGAATCGGGAGTAATTATATCGTCACCGTTCTAACAACCACGACGGAGCGAACGTGACATGTTTGAACCTCACAACCTGCCATCCAGGCTGACAAAGAACTTGTTTTGCCGTCAGCTTGCACTTTGACGTAGCCACGCATCCCCACTGGATCCAAACCTGTGTTGCACAGCTTGTTCAAAGTCATCTCGTCGCCATAGTTGGCCAGAAAGCGATAGCCACTTCCTGTCTCGGTGCCAATGATCATGGCCTTGCGCGGCTTGCCCCGGCGATCAAACCCCACCGTGAATGTCTATATTTATGAGGGGCTTGATTGGAAGATCGTGGCCAAATCTGCGCTAAAGCACCCGTACCTTGATGGATGCGTCACCCTGTGCAAGCTCAACAACAGGCGGCACCGTCAAGCCTTTGGCCAAAGCTGGCTCGGGGTTCCCCATCCGTCGGTACTCTGAGTGGTCCCTTCTTGGTGTTGAGACAGGCACAGAGCATTCTGGTATGTGAGCACGCCGCCGTTGAGAAGGATGAGAGCTGTTCGAAACGTCCCGTCTCTGATACGTCGCGTAACCTCTGCAAGGGCCTGGATCACGTCGACCCCGAGACCTCCCCGATAGGCGCGATGACGAACTCACATGCATCGAGTAATTATTCCCCGCGCGGCCAAAAGATGTCAGGTCGCCTAGCAGTGAGATTGGCTTTGCTGGCGAGATAATGTCAAGACTCAGGCGCCTGCATGCCAGTTTTGGGACGACGGGGAAACACCTGAGAATTCGAATCAGCCTACCGTGGTCCAAGGCTCATCTTTTCCGCAGCAGCAACAAAGGGGGTCCCACGAGTAAAAGTTATAGCAGTCAATGTCTTCCTTTTTCAGACCAGACACGCTCATGGCCTCATCAATGCACTGCTCCAGCGCCGGACTGCGGTAGAGGCATGGTCGCTCCTAGACTGCGTATGTCGCAAGCCTCGGTCAGTCTTTGACTGCCACTACTTCTTTATTCTACCAGGAGGTAGGTGTGAAGACCCACAGTGTTCAGTCTCGCGAGCGCCGGCTCCTCCAAGGAGATAGACCCATTTGTTCTGCGGGATGTTGAGTGCCTCAGCGTGCTCGATCGTAGTCACGATAGCAGACGCCGCGAGATTGACAGTGTTGAAGGCATTCATCAGGCGAGGATCTGGCCTGGTTCAGCACACTACCTTGGGTTTCCCCGTGCGATTGGGTCACTGCTGGAGACATGGGACAAACCTACAGGGCGCGCAAATCATCCTATTGCGCTCAGTCACCTTTCCGATATCGTCGGCGTTTCTTGGACGTTCTCCTGATCGTCAGCTGCATTCGTGGCGACATGCTATTTCATCAAAGGCCGCGCACATGACTGCAGACTCGTCCACGTTTTGCTTACACGTCTGTTGCTTGTGCGACCTCAAGCTATTCTCATAAAAGGGATAGATGCGGACTGCCAAGCTCGTCTCGTGTCGGGTAGCAACATCTGATAAGAAACGTTAGCCGAGGAACATTAATCTCAGGTTTCCAGTCAATATGCCCTGTGAATGACTTGCTCTTCCCTCGAGTATCGAGATTACTGGCGCTGACTACCGCCTTTGTCGGGTCCGGTGCCGTCCATCCAGGAGGAGGCATCTTCCCAGATTCCCCGCAAGCCGCCAACTTAACACAACAGACATTGATTAGCTCATGCAACGACAGTATTCACTACTATATGTATGAGTTAGACTCACAAGATGCAAGCGCCTCCCCTCCCGCAATGATGACCACCTTGCTTTCGCCAGCCGAGACCTGTCGAGCAACTTGGTCGCACAACAAGGCAGGCTGATTGTCTGTAATATTGGGTATGGCTATTATTTTATGTCTCTTACTCATTAATGCGTTATCTCCAAGCCTTTCTCTCTCCCCCATGTTGTTGCGGTGAAGGGCAGTATTCAGACCAAGGCACCTTAGAGCTCGGCAAACACTTTCCCCCACATCATGGGAGTCTGGCCTTGGCCGACTGGGCCTCGGCTGGCATCATACTTCTCCGCATCAACTCAACGCGGCGCAATCCATACAATCTGGGGTAGGGAGCTCGACTCCGCACTCCGGCATGGATATGCGTGTGGGCCCACCAGGAGCAATCCTGGACCAGCAGGGTGAATCGATGGTGCGAACACCAGCGGCCAGGAGAGGAGTCGGAGAGCACTAATCTTCCCCATCAGACCAGCGAGGGATGGTCCATTGCCGACCTACATGGTATATCGGCATAGGACTGGCCCCGCCCACCCTATTGATCACACCAGGACGCCTTGAACCATTCTATCTCGCCTGACATCTAACCTGTACTTTCCACTAAACTTTGCTTTCCCCATAAGCGTCCACCGCCCTTGGACTTCTCATCATTGGTAATTTGGCCCCCCTACGAAAAAGAATTTAGCATGGAGCCCTTCGGAAACCAGGCGCCCTTTGCAGAGCCGTCCTGGAACGGCGGTCTTGCCTCCCCCTACTACAACCAGAGCCATCGCAAACTAGCCCAGTTTGTCCGCAGCTATCTAGAGGAGCATGTCATGGACCATGTGGTGGAATGGGAGGAGGCGGGCGCTGTCCCCCAGAGAGAGAAGCTCCGCTTCGTCCAGACTGGGTTTTCCTCTCGCGACATTCCCGCTGAGTACGCAGGGGGCTCTGTAACGTCCGCTGGCATTGATACCAAAGGTACGCTGCTTGATGCCATCCAGTCCCACGTCATCCCGAGCGACCCGAGGATATTGAACTTACACGAAAATCAGAATGGGACATCTTCCACCTGGTAGTACTGAACTACGAACTGGGCAGAGTGGCCAGCAGCGGTGTCATAACGGGCCTGGGCGGAGGGTCGGCCATTGGCACACCACCGATTGTACACTTTGGCAACCATGACCAAAAGAAGGAATGGCTACCGGGCATTTTCAAGGGGACGACTTCATTCTGTCTCGGTGCGACCGAGCCCACAGGTAAGATCAAGGGGAATCGGCTGCTCGCCACACATCGTGTCGCCTAGTCGTGGGTTGACAAGTCTGATCAGGCGGTTCGGACCTGGCCAATCTCAGAACAACAGCCGAGAAGACTGTTGATGGAAAGGCATACGTGGTCAACGGACACAAGGTGCCAATGCCCCAGATCCCGGGATATGATATTACCCCCGACATATGACTGACATTGGGCAACCTCCTCCAGAAATGGATATCAGGGGCCATGAGCAGCACCCACATGACCACTGCCGTACGAACCGGTGGCCCCGGGGTCGGCGGCATTTCTGTGCTCGTCATCCCCCTAGACCTCCCAGGTGTCACACGCCGCCAGATAAAGAATACCGGGTGGAATGCCGCCGAGAGCACTTGGATCGCCCTTGAGAACGTTGTCGTTCCGGCCGAGAACTTGATTGGAGCGGAGAACAACGGATTCCCCTGTTTGATGAGAAGTGAGTATACTTCCCTATCCCCAACTCGGAAGGGTATTTCTAACTCGCGGTGGTTGCCCATGGCCAGACTTCAACCGAGAACGTCTGATCATCGCCATCCTCACCAACACCCATGCCCGGATCTGCCTTGAGGATGCCTGGGCGTACGCCCTTGACCGCCAGACGTTCGGCAAGCCGCTCTTCTCGAACCAAGTCATCCGCCACAAGCTGGCGACCATGGCGCGCTACATCGAATCGCACTGGTCGTGGATCGAGCAGATTGCCTACCATGCTAAGGTGACGGGGGACATCGGACCGGAGCTGGCAGCTAGAATTGCCCTCGCCAAGGTCCACGGCGGGCGGCTGCTCGAGCTCGCCAATCGCGAGGCGCTGCAGATCTTTGGAGGGGCGGGCTACCAACGAGGCGGCTTGGGCTGGAGGGTCGAGCAGATAGGGCGCGATCTGCGGGTACACGTCGTTGGCGGCGGGAGCGAGGAGATCATTACCGATCTGGCCGTTCGACAGGAGATGGGCCAGGCCAAGAGACGAGGAGCCAAGCTGTGATAAATAGCCCAGAAGCCGCGCTGCGGTCTATCGAGAGTGTTCCAAGGTCACCCGACGCCAAGCTCCAGCTCTCCATCCATATCAATGGTCATTGATCCTTCCCCTCTCATTATAGACCGTAAATCGTCTCATGATGCCACATCTCTTTTATCACAGCTTGGATGCAACCCATTTTGGCACCCGCTTTTCAGAAAAGGCCTTGAGACCAATACGGGCATTCTCCCCCTCCATGAGCGCCTTTTCATAGAGCTGTGAGGTCATCCGGGCGCTCTGGTCGACGTCTGCCGCCCATGCCTGACGCAGAGCAGAGCGGGTGACGAGTATGGCGTCTGGCGACTGGGCAGCAATGTGCTTGGCCATGTCGAGTGCTTCGTCCAGCAGAGACTCTGGGGTGGAGGATATTTTCAGGAAGCCGTGGTGCTTGAGCTCCCCCGGAGACACGGTTCGTCCGGTCAGGACCATGTCTGAGGCAAGTTGCATCCCAAAGACTCTGACGAGGCGCGGAAGGCCTCCTGCGCCTGCGACGATGCCTCTCTTGACCTCGGGGAGGCTGAAGGAGGCATGAGGGGATGCGATGACAATATCGCTGCATGGCGGAGAATTTATTAGCATGCGACAAAAGCGGATCTATAATAGTAACACTACTAGACGATGATGATGACGAATGCTGCTCACCAGTTGAGGGTCATTTCAAAGCCGCCGCCAAATGCGTAGCCATTAACGGCAGCAATAACGGGCTTCTTCCCAACGCGCTGGCTGATGCCAAAAAAGCTGTTGGGCGGCACCTTGCGAGGCCAGTGATCAGCTGTTAGGGACCTCACCTCCAAAAGATCGGCACCAGACGAGAAGGCCTTGTTCCCCTTTCCCGTGAGGATGGCGACCCTGAGGGCTGGCTCGTCGTCGAACCAGTCCCAAAGCGCCTGGCCTTCCCAGTGGCCCTTCATGGGGATCGAGTTCATGGAGCTCTCCCGGTTTATCGTGACGAGCATGACAAAGGGAGCTGGGAAGCTCAGCAGTGCGACGGTGCAGGTGGGAGGGGGTGAGGCAAAGGCATCGTCCATGGTGGTTAGTGATGAGTAAGTAGGCAAACGGGAGAATTCAGAAATTGCGCAGAGGGGATGAGAGAGGGGGGAGGGGGAGTGCAGGAAAGAACAACGGGCCAAGGAGTAACGAGTATGTTGGGGCGCTGGCTATTCCCGTGCCATTGGCAAGGATGAATTGCTGTAGTCAGTTGATCGACGTTTGGGGAGTTTGAGCCGTGTCTGCAAAGTACTTACCTTGTATCCGTAAGGTGACCCTCGAACCAACCGTGCAACTGGGAAGCCACCCTGTCTGTGTGTACGTACTTTGTGTCGATAACAGCCATAATCATAGCATTTAATATCAACACAACAGGACACGCAATGCATTTCCACCGGCCTGATCTGTGCTGCAGCACGTGAAAGGATGTGAAAGAAGGTGCAGCATCACTTCAGCTCAGAGCCTCAGTATACCCACCCTTGCCATAGGCCCTTTGCGATTGTCGGGTCAGCAGCCCTTGATGTCCACCTCAGATCCCAACTATCCTGAAATCCTCATTAACATCAAATACGTAGCACCGAGTATCCGTACTAGCAGGAGCACTACTGCGCACTACGGATAGCCATGTGGATCTAAGCTCTAAGCTCCAGGCACCAGAGGCTTGTTTTCGCGATTGCGGGGTTTCCCCAGCATGGTGTAGATTAGAGATGGCAGAGTCCGAGGCACCGAAGCTCAACTCAGCTCAACTCAGCGCTCGACCTGGACTCTGTCAATCTGTCACTGGCACTCCTCCTGGCCCTGGAAAACCCAAGATCGTTGAAGATCCAAAGCCACCAGCACGGATAATATCACACAGGTCGCCCAAGCCACGATGATCGCCCGACGATTGCAATCCCGCGGAAAAGTCGGCTATCGGCCAATAGTGGGCAGTGGCACTCACAAATAAATCCACCACCTATCCGTAGTTAGATCCCCTCGGGGCCATCACCAACCCCCCAACAGGGATCGACTCGTGCCTCGCAATCGCACACCCAGAACGGGTTAACCCGTGGCAGAGCCTTGCCCAGTGCCTCTGCATCTGCCGTCAGACGCTGTCCACCTGACAGGCATGTACCGACGCACCTACCAGGTACCGACGCCAGTTGACAGCCTGACAGTTGACACCGTCGCCAGCTGAACCACGCAGCACAGCACAGAACACCATTGTCCTCCCAGATTCTTCCCTCTGGTTGGGCCACATGCGGGAATGGACCGATGGACAGCGGGAGAGAGCGGGTTAGGGTAGAGGACGCGCCCCCTCCGTAAGCACATGCATGCTATATGTAGCTGGCTAGCTGCATGTAGCTGCAAGGGTTGCGCGCCGCCTTTGAACCAGTCTCGACAGCTTTGAGCATGATCAGCAGCAGCCTTCCACACTCTTCAGAGGGAGGAATAATAATGCTATGTAATACCAGAGAGGATAATACTACGAGTAGTGTTATGAACATCCGCAGGAGGAATTGTCATTCCCATGCACGGATGAACTTGCTTCTGTTTATAATAGCCTGCCGGCCGTTGAACAACCCTTCTGCCTCCTATATCCATCAGTCTCCTCCTCCTCCTCCTCTTCTTCTTCCTCCCTTCTTCTCTCCTCCTCCCTTCTCAACCCAGTATCTTATTATCCATCATGAAGTTCTTCACCTACATTCTAGCTCTGCCACTGGCGCTGGCCGCCCCCGTGCTGGAGCCCCGGGACAAGGACTCGGTCATCCCCGAGAGATGGATCGCCGTCCTAAACAGCAACGTCCGGTCCGCTGGCCTGCAGTCGGTGCTGACCAGGGTGGCCTCCCACCTGGAGGGCAGCGAGCCCGACACCGTCTGGGACTTTGACGGCTTCAGGGGCTTCGCATTCGGTGCCAAGAACAGCCTCGTCGACGCCCTCTCGACGGCCATCTCTGAGCTCTCCTTCATCGAGCCGGATACAGTGAGTCTGCTTAGACCTCGAGGAGAGAAACAGGATGTTGGAAGAAAGAACCATGACAATACTGACCGATGTTTAAAAAAAAAGATGGTGAGAACCCAAGAGTTCGTCACGCAGAGCAACCCCGTGTACAACCTCGCGCGGCTCTCGCACCAGGCCGCCGACAACAGCAGCTACACGTACGACTCGTCAGCGGGCGAGGGCGTGGTGGCGTACGGCATCGACACGGGCATCTACGCGCAGCACGCCGAGTTCCAGGGCAGGGCGGTGCAGGCCAAGAGCTTCATCGAGGGCCAGCACGCGGACGGCAACGGCCACGGCACGCACACGGCCGGCACCATCGGCGGCGCGACGTACGGCGTGGCCAAGAAGGTCACCCTCGTGGGCGTCAAGGTGCTGAGCGACGAGGGCAGCGGGTCGACGTCGGCCATCATCTCGGGCATCGAGTGGGCCGTCAAGGACATGCAGCGCCGGGGCAAGGTCCGCAAGGCCGTTGCCAACCTGTCCCTGGGCGGGCCTCGCCTCAGCAACTCCAACAATGCCGCTGTCAAGGCTGCGACAGATGCTGGCTTGTTCGTGGCCGTCGCGGCTGGCAACAGCGCCATGCCTGCCGAGTTCTTCACCCCTGCGTCTGAGCCCTCGGCATGCACAGTTGCTGCCAGCGACGGCAAGGATAAATACGCGTCGTAAGTTGCACGGCCCTATACTTTTAGGCAGGGATGCGTACTAACATCGTGATAGCTTCACCAACTACGGCCCGTCTGTCGATATCGTCGCCCCCGGTGTCAATGTCAAGAGCGCCTACATCGGTGACCCTCACAAGACGGCCGTCCTCAGCGGCACCTCCATGGCCGCGCCGCACATTGCTGGCCTGGGCGCCTACCTCCTCGCCCTCGAGGGGGAGGCTTCCCCCAAGGACCTGTGCGACCGCATCCGTAGCCTGGCCACCAAGGACCAGGTTTCGGGGCTCAAGGGGCTTGTGACGACAAAGAGCCTGGCCTTCAACGGCGCCAACTAATAAAATATGACCAGTAAAAGTGTCAAGCGCATCTATGTCTCGATTATAAGAGAGTCTCTAGAGGATGGCTTTCTTCGTCGAAATGTCTCAGCGACGTTTACGACCATGGCAGAAGGCGGTGGACACATGCTCTCTCCGACGGCTCTCAGCCAAGGTGAAGAAGACTGAGGAGTGGAGCGATGATTAGAACTTTTGGACTTAGCGTGGTCTACCCTCATGATGGGGATCTGACCCTATATACCTTTCATATCTATTTAATGCTTCTTCAGAAAGACACTGGATTCTATAATACAAGCCCACCAAAGCCCGCCATCCCTCTATCAATATTCGTCTATGATCAATGAGCTCCATCTAGACCGCCCTTCAAACCTCCTTTTGCCGTGCTGTTGTTTCCTTTTGTTGGAATTCCGTGCCGTCCAAGGCACACGTAGTACGGAGTACAATATGCTATCCATCACATTCCTACTATGTCTTGCACGGCCCCCGTCGACCCTAACCATGAGCACAGGCTACTTCATCTACCCCATGAGAAGAAAACACCAGCACCATTAGCAGCATATTGTGAAATAAGTCCAGGTCTCGATTTCTCTCTTAAGCCACTATTATGTCGATGCTCGTCTATGTACACCCATATCCATGTCCTCCGACCCTCCTTTTCAACTTCTCCAATGGACCTCAACGCCCTACTCGTACCCTCTGATTCGACAAGGAAAATAAGCAAAGACTCGGCAGAGTGACTCCGCAAGTCAGCTCTAATATGCGTAATAGGAAATAGACTCCAAGAATCATACAATAGCTCCCAGTTCTTCGTGAACCCCTTAAGATATAACGCCCTGCCAATAAATAAGAAAAAGAGAAACATGGACCCGTCGCGGCCGGCAGAAAGACCCAAGGGTTCTCTATGGTCGATGCTGTTGTTTTTTATTCCGATTCTTCTTTCGGTCGTGTCCGCTGGTAGAATGACGTGTTGTATTTCAGTGTGCTTGTTTCAGGGGTGGAAAGATTTAGGTGTGTGTAGGTGTTCGCAAGAGGGCAATATGCTTTGCAAGAGTTGCAACTCGTAGATCGCTCATGCAGATCATAAATGCATGACGGCAGGCTGATTCTGGGATATCAACAAAAAAAAAAGACGCAACGGATGAGGGAATTCGAGATGTTCGTTGATGACGTGGTGTACAGGGAAGGAAGGGCTCAGGGATCGCATCGTGATAAACGTCGTCTCAACGAACCCTAGTTGTTGGCGCTCTTGGACAGCGACAGCCCACGGAACCGGGGCTTGAAGCGGCCAATGGCGGAGTGCGAAGATTCGATGCGCGACAGCCGAGCTGCAGAGGTGAATTCTTCCGTAGCTTCGTAGCTCGGCCTCACCCGGTCCATAGACGCACGGATGCGATCGTACGATGGCCTCGCCCGGTCTACCGATGGTCGCCTGCCCCCATTGGGCACTTCCGGCACCTGTGGCACGTCCAACGACATGCGGTTAACGGTAAAGTTCGTCGAGTCGCTGCCATTCTGGCTATGTTGCTGGTGCGTTGTACGTGTCGCCGTCGACGGAGGGTAGATCGGGCGCAGGTCCTCGTCGACGCTTCCATAGGCTACATGCTTGGCCTTTCTCGAACTGTCCGACCAAGACGGCTCGGTGCCGTCTGTTTCGACATGTCCCTTGCGCTTCTTGCCGCCCTCGAGATAGTCAAACATGCCCATCCTCTCTTGCTCTCGGATGATATCCACATCGTAAGGGAAGTAGACCTTCTGCACCGCTTTGACGCCAAGTCGAGGGAGCAGACACACGATGATGGACATGAAGAAGACTGCCCAGAAGGTAGCCTCGCCATAGACCTCTTTAGCAGCGCCAAACAGGAATTCAGACGAGTCCATAACCGTGTAGATGCCCGTATAGATGAAGATGAAGAAGTTGCTGATCGCGGTGACGATGAGCAGGATCCAATCCCACCGGTACGTGTTCATCAAGATGTATCCGTTGATGGCGAAAATGACGGGGTGAGCGATGTAGAGTCCAAAACGCAGGCGGTCCGAAATGTCCAGCCCCGATTGGGTGACGGATCTCGCCGGCTCGAAGAGCAGGTAGGGGATGTAGAAGACCATGACTGACTGATACAGCCCATCCAACATGTAGATCCTAGGATTCGTTAGGAAATGAGATTTGGGTAGTTGGAGGGATGGTAGAGGAATCCAAAACTTACCAGAATTTGGTCTGCGTCCACTCCAGCCGCATAATACCTCGCCGATACAGCTGTGGCACAGCAAGCGATACTCGATCAGAAACATCTTGATCAAAGACGCCAATGAGACCAACGGGTAGCGAGGTGAACACAAGGTTGAAGAGAAGGATGTAGCTGTAGTCGTAGAGGTAGGTGATGTCAAAGTCGCAGTAGATCATATACCAGAAGATGGCAAACGTCCAAATCATGTTCTTGTAGAAGAAGTTGGAGATACTCTCTCCTAGTCGTCGGTACGACCAACGGCCATGGACCAGCACCAATCTCTGCAGGAAGCGGAATTGAGCGATGGAATAATCAGAAGACATGGCGGCCTGGCGACCTTCCACACCCGCAATGCCAACACCGACATCGGCTTCCTGGATCATGGCCACGTCGTTGGCACCATCTCCAATAGACAGGGTCATGACATCCAGGCCATTCTTGACCATGGCCACGACAGCTGCCTTCTGAGCAGGGCTCACACGGCAGCACAGGACGGATCGGCACTGCTTGCAGAGCAAGAGGAATTTCTGCTTCAAGCGGTCGTCAAGAACCCATCGCAGGGTGAAGCCGTCGATGATGAGACCATGAGTTGGGCCCGGTGCCTCGTGGTTCTTCTTGGCCTCTGCCAATTCTTCATCGCTTCCTGTCATATTGAAGGTCGCGAGGTTCTTGTCCAGCTGTTGCTCTGCTTGGTCCAGTAGATCTTCATCGCGCACATCATCATCTTCGGTTTCGTCGAGCTTGATGTGAATCAGGTCCATGGCGTTGTTGAGGAGATTGCATGAGAAGCCGATGTTGATGGCCGTTTCCACCTTATCACCGGTCAAGACCCAGAGCTTGATACCCGCGTCACCAAGGAGTCCAATGGTGTCGGGGACAGCATCCTGCAGGCGATCCTCGATGGCAGTGCCTCCGATGAGGTAGAGGTCCTGCTCAATGAGCTCAGCAACGCCCTCCAGCTTCTCCTCTCGATCCTCGATGGCGGCAGCAGCCGCGTCGTGCTCCTTCTTCCAGACCCAGTACTCGTCTTCAGGAACCTCCTTTTGAGCAATGCAGAGTGTACGGAGACCCTCTCTAGCAAACAGCTCGAGGTGCTCGGCCGTGGCTTTCCGTAGCTCCTTCTGCTCGCCCTTCTTGAGGCGCGCGTAGATAACCGAGTCGGCACCCTTGCAGAAGAGTATAATTTTACCATTCGGCATGCGCACGATGGAGCTCATACGCTTTCGGGTGGAGTTGAACTCGATCGTGTTGAGGACCTGGTAGTGCCGATCTTCGCCCAGCACATTCAAATTAATGCCGTCATTGGTGGAGTTGCTCAAGACGACAAAGCCCATATCGCGGGCCGTCGAAACGAGCGCCTCCTCATCGGGCGACTGCGCCTTGAACTTCATCTTGGGAGGATCGTTAAGGGACCTCTCCGGAATGACGGTGTGGCAAAGGGCCAGCGCAAGCATGAAGCTCTCGTTGGCTGTCTTCTGCTCGGGCCCCGAGTCGCCGGCGAGATCAGCGACAAAATCTGGGGCAATAAACGTCATATCTTCGTCGTGAAGGTACGGGTTGTTGTTCAGATTGCGGAGACTTCGTATGGCTCGGGCCTTGGCTTCGGCAATCTCGGCTCGGATCTTCTCGCCCTCCTTTGCCACGTCGATACCAGCTCGTTTCTGCATTCCCGCCTGGGCTTCTGTGTAAGCTTCGCCATAGGGCTGGCCGTTGATGGTCGCCTTCTTGAATTCCATGACATTCTGCGTCAGTGTGCCGGTCTTGTCGGAGAAAATGTATTCGATCTGGCCGACGTCGTCTGAGATATTCCAAGACTTGGGTATGCAGGGTTGATCCGTTGGCTCGTAGTACATCTCGACGTCGCTGTAAATGAAGATGGCCTGGAGAGTCCTGACAATTTCGACCGTGATGATGAGAGAGATAGGGATCAAGTTCTGGTAGACAATGAGACCAGCCCAGAAGGTGATGAAGCCAGTGACAGCGGGGCTGCTCCCAAGGAGCTCCCAGTCAAAGAAATGCAGGGAAGCATCTGTCTGTGCCCATGCCACGCCATTGGCGATGGCGGAAATAAGGCACATGATAAACAGGATACCAAAGTTGCAGATGACGTTGAAGTTCATCTCACGAGCGATCCTCGCACGCTTGGTAGGTGTGATGCCTGCGTTCTGCATAATCTTCGTGTCGTGTCCCGTGAAAACAACGACGCCAAGGGCCCATTCGGTGTTCCGCAGGTTGCAGCCTCTCAGGAGCATGTTGTCAATGGTGATGGGCTCAGTCATCGGCTCGGGCTCCGTGCCGCCAACGTCGGGAACACGCTGCTGCCACTTGATGGCACCGTTGTACTTGTAAAGATTGGCCTGTGGCGCCTCGCTCTCGATCTTGAACTCGGCCCGTTCGCAATCCCGGGCATGCCTGAGGTTCCGGCCGCATCGGAGAGCCTGGCGAACCTTGAGATTGGTCTCGCCGTCCAAGTTCTTGGTCTCCACGTAGCAGGCGCCATCGGGGTCCGATGTGGAAAGAATAATGACGTCGGCAGGCAGCTCGTCATCGCTGTAAAGTCGCACAAAGTCGCCGACGTTCAAGTTCTTCCACGTATCCTTCTTGAACCGGGCTCCGTGTACGGGGTGTTCATAGTTGATGACATCGCCCTCTATTTTCTGCAGGGCAATTGCGCGTTGCTCGTCGCTGGCATCGGGAAGTTCGATGCGAATGTGCGGTGTGGAGGGAGACTGGACCGGAGTCATCTGAATGTCCTCGGCCGCAGACATAAACGACTCGCGGTTTGTGAAGGGCGAGGCCAGGGAGTCGCGAACGTTCCTCTTGGTGCGTTGTGTCTCGACTGACGGACGAGGCTCCTCCTCGTGGCCCAACTTGGCCTCCTTGATTCGCTCCCTCTCCTCTCTGGCCTTCTTGGACCACAGGCTCTTAACCGCGCGCAAAATGCTGCCAAAGAACCTCGTGTTGGCCTTCTTGACCCTCCTCCACACCGACACCTGGTCGTCAGCCACGTTGACGTTGGTCCAGTGGTGCAGGCGGTGCACATTCGCATTGTTGAGCTCAATGTCCAGAACCGTCCTCCGGTAGTCTTCGATGGCATCTTTGATTCCAGTGACGACCACAATGAAGATTAGCGGTACGGAGTTGAGTTCCGGGTTCTCTCCGCCAAAGATGGGGAAAAACTGTGACAAATGTTAAGTATATCGCCGCCCAATCGCCTCTAGGGTGCAATGTCGACTTACCACCAGGATAACCAGGAACAAGAAGTAGATATTGGCAATATTGTGGAACTGGATCCACAAGTTCTTGGGGATGAAGGATAGGGGTGTGTATTTGGCCGTTCGGATCTTGTTACGTGGAAACGAGCGGGCGGGATTGCCCTCCTCGTCCAAGTAGTCGGGGGGTAGTGGTTGGTTGAAGAAGAGCGTCCGGCTAGTTTTCTCAATGTCTTGCGCTTCGTCGCTGTCGAGGGTCGCATCGGGGCCGGCATTCGGATCGTGCGGATCGTGTGGATCGCGTTCAGGGCCGTCTTCTTTCTCGCCGTCGCCATGCTTCTTTTGCTGCATGCGATCCAGAAGGGCCATTCTCTTAGAGCCACCGCTCTTGACGGTTAGGCGGCGAGTCGCCCATCTTGCCCTTTGGGTCGCGCTCTTGGACCCCGTGCCGTCACCGGCGGCGGAATCGGGATGTAACGAGTTGGTCATGATGGAGGATTAGGCGGTCGAGGAGATGATCAAGAGGTCGCGGGCAAGAGCCCGTTCAGCCCCGTGTCGTCAGCCAGGATTGGGGTGGGTGTCGCGTCGTCGAGTCTGATTAAGTCGTACGTCGGGACGGGCGCGGGCGGCCGTCAAACATAGAACGGGGGAGACGGAGATGAACGTGTGAAGAATCGACGGTCACACAATCCAAGCGTGTCGGAGTCCCTAGATGCGGGTCGTTGGGTTTGAAATCTCGAAATGGCTCGAAACGAAAGGCGATAGTTGCGCGAGTTGTTGTTCGGCCTACGAAGACGAATGAACCGATGTGTTGCGGGAAGGAGGAAAAAAGTTCCCTGAATGGAGAGGTGGGATGGATGACAGATGGATGGTGCGGACGGGCTGGGCTGGGCTAGGCTACGTAGCTGGTTAGTGGACGAGCTGATTCAAAAGGGACAGGAGGCCAGGACAATTGGTGTCGACCCGCTTCCTCCCACGCAGGCTGCAGCGGCAGGGTGGAGGTTGGCGCACGGGTGGGTGAGCGTTATAGCCAGTACCAAGCAGTACAGCCTCGTAACTCCCGGGCCATCCGGCACGCTCAGTCAGTCCCTTCTACGTGGTTGCTTGGTTGGTACTGGATAGGATGGGAGCCTCCAGGCGCTGCGCCGCTGCATGCTGACAGTGTGGGTGCCCACCTCAGTCAGTCCCCGGTGTAATACTAGTAATGCCAGCAGTGCTACAGGGGGAAGGATGCGCTGGGGGATTCCTCCAACAGTGGCAACAGCGCTCAACAGCCCTGGGAATAGACGTGAACTCAGAGTCAGCACAAGTGCCAGCATGATTCATTCACCGGCCATCCGCCGTCATCTTGGGTCAATTTCCAACCGCGAAGGGCTGGCATTACAAATGCAGGTCGGGAACCCCCCCTTTTGCTATCCCTAATTCCCCTATGGCCTTGGCCCACCGCTCCGGCCACGTCTTGCCCCTTTCAGGTATTTTCATCAACGCGACCCTGGCCAGGGGTAGTATTGGCCGTCGAGGCATTGAGAGGGGGGAAAACACGACCCGTGCCCCTGGATTAGGCCAGTTATAATAGTATTGCTACTCGTACCCTATCGGAGTCCTAGACAGAGATCTGCCTCGGCGGATTCGCATTGCATATGCTTCGCCGCGAAGACAATTAGCGACTCAGTGATACCCCGTACTACTGCCGTGCCTGTGGCGAGTTGGAGCAATTGGAGGCAGTTGACGCGGGATCGTTGAGGGGGGTTGGCGTCACTGCTGACCAATTGCGACAATGGATGAGTGCACAACGCTGCGCGCAGGATGAATACGTAGTATTAGACTTTGCATGTTGGTGCCACACCGTCCCCAACTTCCCAACTCTCCAAGTAAAGTAGGTACCTATCGTACCTGCCTGCAGTCTCTACGAGCACCTACTTGTACGAGTCCGGCAGTATGTATGTACATAGTAGGTTCGAGTATTATGGACAATGCACTCCGGGTCGCATCTTGGGCTCCACCTCGGACTGCATCTCATTCATGGCGGCTTGCTTCGACTTCAGCCAGCCCCTTCCAGGATTCCCTCAACGTTTCAGCCCCAGAGGTGCACCCTCCCGAGCCACGCTGTAAGACGAAACGAATAGGATGTACCGTAGGATCAGTCTCCAATCGCCGGCAATCGGGCACAAATGCCATGGCGCCGGGTCCGAGTCCAGACTCCAGAATGTTCTCAACCGCTGCGATAGTACGGATACGGATTTCGTACTGGCGGTTTGGTGGATCTGTCGGGGTTTTCGGACTCCGACACTATCATAATGTACTGGCTAATTTGCGACGCGACGGGCCGCGTCGCCAATTCGATTTCAATAGTACGAGTACTGCCTCCGTTCGTGCAACCGGAGCCACGGGTCCTGACTCCTGGGTAATTTTCTTTGCCTGCGACCTGCGTGGTCGGCCCCTCTCGTCGGGAATTTGAAGTCTCTGGGGAATGAATGCTGCGTGACTGGCAGGGCATGGCAGGGCATGGCATGGCATGGCATCTCGGTGACACCAGCAGGAGAGACAAAAGAGGGCAGGACAGGTCCAGGAAAACAACCGTGTCGCTTTTGGTCGCATCTCACCAACGAGCGATCTGTCCGTTTTGGAGAGACCCCGGAACTGGACTCTCCTTGCCCCACACTAATTGGCTCCGTCTTTCCCTCCAAGGAATAGACCAGCGATACCGATGGACGATCAATGGGTGGCAGCCACCATAGTAAGCTACTTATTACCGTGCGTGTCGGAGATATCAAAGCCCAATTGATCAGCTTCAATTTGGGCACGAGGACAGACAAGCATGCATCTGGGAGGCTGCCGTAACATGACAATCCCATTCAACTACTTCGTACGAACGTGCAAGGCGGCCGCAAGTGCCAGAAGTCAATCCGGGTACGAATTTCTAGAAGGTGAGGCACTTTAGCCTGCCGATCGTCACCACTGATCCATTGAATTAATTTGCAACGGGTTTTATGGGTACGAGTATAATCTGGGTCGGAAAGGGGATAATTGAGCCAGACGAGTTGAAAAATAGCGTCGACTAGATGGCGACGGGAAAATGCAATCCGAGGCCTTCCGAGAGCGGAGTTGACGGCCTCCCGAGTGAGCTTGGGGAAGCACGCTCTCGGGGCATCGCGAGGCTTTGCGCTCCGGGTGGGTGGCACTGATATCACCTGTGAGATCACGAAGATCATTGAGATCATCGCGACCAGAGGTGTGGGATCGCTAGCCATGAATCATAGCGGCGGGCGCCCGGTCAGGGCTGTGTTTCAGGCCTTAGCACAGTTACTACATAATAGTACTTGACGTACTACTAGCATCCCGTACCAAGCTTTTCGCCGTCCCCCTCGACCCTCACCTCCCTCACTCCCTCTCCTCCCCTCCCCGTCCTGGTTCGGTTGTTCCCCAGCGTGGCAACATTTGGCCCTGGGCCGCCGCATCTGTCTCCGGCCGAATTGGGCTTAGCCTCTACATGAACGGTCCCCAAGCTCCTCTGATTGGCTGATTTGGCATTTTAGGAGCTGCATCTCGGAGTTAAATAAAAATTAAACCCATGAACGATGGGCGCGCCGAGGGGCCCACTGTCAGAGTGAGAGTGAGACGAAGGCGAAGTCAAATCAGCCACAGCCACCAACCATGCTGACACGAGCAGATAAAGTACATCTCGCGACTCATCTTCTGGATGGCTTGTTGCCGGCAGGGCGAAGTGTATGGAATGGTGTAGTGCATAATCCCGAGTGCGATACACAGGGTTTTCGCTTCTACGCGACGTCATGCTTCTCTCGCACAGCACCACATATTCGCGAGTCTACCAGGACACTCGGCCCTCGCACCTCCATCACTCCGAATAGAATCCGATAGAAATACGACATGGCAGGATAGAAACGAGAAGATGGCCACTGTAGCTGGCCAGCTATCTATGTAGGTGGTCTATGATTCGTCGGTTCTACCTCTGTCAGGCTCTTTACCACTGGGTTCAGCATCCCGCCTTCGGGCTTTGAGAGCGACAAATGGAACACGTGAGAGCATTGCCATTTGCAGAGAGGCGAGAAGCCGCCATCCAACGACGTGTGGGCATCGATTATGAGAGCATATGGTGAACACCCCTCAAGTCGGATCTCTCGATGCGAGGAATCTGTCTGAGAATATAGCTCCGGCCCATCCAAGGCTGCTGGATCCTATTGGGAGTGTCGATGTTGGATATTCAATCGTCAAATGACGTGCCCATCTCTCCTCCATTATTTGAGCGAAGCTAACCGCTAACTCTGAAGGATCGCAAGAGAATTGAACAAAGAAACAAACAAGGTCAAAGACGGCGGGTGTGATGAAGGGATGATGGTGCTACCTATACTCTCATGAACGAGGACTAGCCTTGGGACAGGTACGCGTGTTGAATATACACTCACCACTGAACTATATCGAGCCCACATGGCCGCCTGCATTCCTTCGTTCATGGTAGGTCTTTGTATCAAAAATATTTCAGAAGGTCTCTGGGATAGGCCATTTGGCATATTCGTGGAACGACCACCGGAGGAGATTGATGACTTTGGCATTAATCGGAGCTCGATCTCTTCGCCCATGTCTTTGTTGTTACTTGCTCTTAATATCTCGTGCTATCTACTGAATACTATGCTCGACTATTTTCATCCGCGGCCGATGAGGATGGTCTTCTAGCTCCGAGCCATGAAATATTTCACTACGCCGGATGGTAAACTTGTGGACAGCATCCCCAGCAAACGTGGCATGTGTCGAGACACAACAAGACAGGAGAAACAGACATGGGGTCGGGATTTTCAGTCCGACATAAATCTAGGGCCCAGATCACAGATGTCATCGTGTCTCTCATCTTGTTGATCTTGATCGGGGCTGCTCCACATGTGTCGGGGCTCCGCATCGGGGACTGCAGCTCCGGGCTTCCCGGCCCCCGGAGGCCACGAACCGCCCAGGATCTTGCGTGTTTTTCCTACCGTGTGATTAAGCCCAGGTGTATTTCTTTTTCCCCGATGCAATGGCGGCTAGGAGTTAGCAGGTTCGTATTCGCCCACATGTCACATCTCAACCAGCCCGCCAAGGCCGCAGACTCGACCGACACCGAGGAAGTGCCCGGCGGCGACACTGGAGCTGGGAACTGGGCTGGCGATGACCAAGGGCAATGACCAAAGGCGATGACGGACTCTGAGACGCCTGTTTTACCGCACGGCTTCGAGGGTCTGAACAAGGCTAGTGGGCCGTCCTATACGCATATATATACTCGCCCGCTCCGATGGTGACCCTTGTCCATGCACAACAGCACCCGTCTTGCATGGCACGACAGATACATGTACCTTTATCGACTGGGCTTTCCGATCGACACGTATATCCATGTGGTGACATGCATGGAGACACTTCTCATATCTCACCGTTTCCCGGTTGATTGGCCAATGCCCGATATCGCGGCTCAACATGTAACCTCGAGCGCAGGAGGACGGGCCTGCTCTCTCCTTCTGCCCTCTTCTCAGCACGCATAGATCCATACCGTGTGCTTCACGTTCCGCCGTCCTCCCCCCTTCGTGACAGCCACGTTGCGCTGTCCAGTGTCTCACTCTAATCCTCCATCGCAGTGCTCGTGCCCTCCCCTTGGGCGTTCGCACGTTTCTCGCTTACCGCTAATCGTTGAAAATGTCTTGCAGAGACAGCACTCTTCCCTCCCTTCACCACGTTTCTTGAGACCTTTTGCTTTTACGACTACTAATACGAATACTAATACTCCGTACTAATACCAATACTGATAGCCCCCCTTTTCCCTTTTGAATCGCTTCCTCCTCCTCCTCTTCTTCTTCTTTCCTCTATAGTTCTAGCATCCTTACTCCAGAAACCTCATAACCCCCTACTCCCCCACCCCCACCCATAATGTCCGTCATCGACGAGAAGACGGTCGTGGAGGCAGTCAAACAAGACGAAGGCATGCCCACGACGCCCAGCACGGGCACCTCGGCCGAGTCTGACGAGCCGCCCATCGACGCCGACGCCGAGAGGAGGCTGCTCGCGAAGCTCGACCTCGTCGTCTTCCCCGTCTTCTTCGTCATCTACACCATGTCGTTCCTCGACCGCATCAACATCAGCAACGCCAGGATCCAGGGCATGATGGAGGACCTCGACCTCTACGGCAACCGGTTCCCCGTGGCCCTCTTTGTCAGTGTGCCCCTTGCTTCCTCTCTTGCCTGCCGTGGGGAAACAAAGAAACAAAGCGAAAGAGAGAACAAAAAAAGAAAACTAACTCCCCCATCCCCCCTTTTAGGTCTACTACATATCCTACATCCTTCTCGAGATCCCCTCCAACATGATCATCAAGAAGCTGCGGCCGTCGCTGTACCTCTCGTCACTCATGTTCATATGGGGAGTCATCAACATGTGCATGGGCTTCGTGCACTCGTACGGCGCGCTCGTGGGGCTGCGGTTCCTGCTGGGCGTCTTCGAGGCCGGCGTGCTGCCGGGCATCATCTACGTCACTTCCATGTACTACAAGCGCCACGAGCTGCAGAGGCGCATGTCCTTCTTCTTCTGCTCCACCGTCGTGGCGGGCGCCTTTGGCGGGCTCCTAGCCTTCGCCATCTCCAACATGGCGGGCGCGGGCGGGCTCGCCGCCTGGCGCTGGATCTTCATCATCGAGGGCGCGGCCACGTGCCTCCTCGCCGTGGCGGCCGCGTTCCTCATCATCGACTGGCCGGAGCAGACGCGGTTCCTGGACGCGGAGGAGAAGGAGCTGCTGCGGCGGCGCATGGCGGCCGACGTGGGCGACTCGTGCCACATGGACACACTCAACAGGTTCTCGTGGGGGCTCATCTGGCGCGACTACAAGATCTGGCTCGGGGCGCTGCTGTACATGGGAGTGGGCGTGCCGGGGCTGTCGGGGGCCTTCTTCCTGCCGACCATCCTGCTCGAGTTCGGCTGGGAGGCGCAGGAGGCGCAGATCCGCACCATCCCCGTGTACGTCTTCGCGGCTGGCACCATGCTCCTGGGCGCCTGGGCGTCGGACCGGCTCAAGCACCGCTGCGCCTTCGTCCTGGCTGGCACGGCCATGGTGACGGTGGGATACGGCATGCTGCTGGGCGCCGAGGGCCGGTCGCGCGACTACCAGTTCGGGGCCGTGTTCCCCGTCTTTGGGGGCGCCTACATGGTGACGCCCATCGCCCTGGCCTGGTTGCAGAACAACCTGTCGGGCCACTGGAAGCGCTCCTTTGGAGCCTCGACGCAGGTCGCCATTGGCAACATTGCCGGCATCATCGGCGCCAACCTGTTCCCCATCCACCATGCTCCCACTTACACCATGGGGTACAGTGTCTCCCTGGGATTCATGTGGCTGGGCGGCCTCTCTGCTGCCCTCATGGCCCTGCTCATGTGGCGCGAGAACAAGATGCGCGCGGCCGGTATGCGCGATGGCAGGCTCTTGCTTCCCGAGAAGGACAGGGGGAATATGGGCGACTACCACCCTAGCTTCCGGTTCACTCTGTAAGAGGGTGTTGATATTATTACGAGTACCTAGTCTGGGCATGGAAACAGCGTTGCCGTGGTAAAGATCGGGGCCATGATATACGAGTCTGACGGGACAAGTGTTATGTACGCTTTACTGAACATATGAATCGAACGATGCAATGAAACATACCTCAATGACTTGGTTTTTTTCGTCGAGTCCGGTGCCAGAGGTTTCTTTTTATTCCGAGACGAGGCTAGCTGAGATGCTGCTTGCTAGAGATGAGATTGTCTCACCAAGAAAACCTGCATGTGAGCCATCAGTAATTCAGTCTTCACCATCTTGACCCGCAGACAACCGCAAAAGTTACGAGTTGGAAGACGTTGGCACGGCCCCGTCGGATAGCGTAGAGGTGCCCGACCAAAAGACCCAACGTAATTGCTAGAACTATCCTTGCAAATTTATAATTCACAAAGAGGTATTGCAGAGAGATGCTGCTCTCCACACGGTTAGAGGTTGTAACTGGACTCGGCCTCGCACTTCGCGCCGTGACCCACTAGCACCAGCCGATTCACTTCTCGCCACTCCATTGATCAATCCACCTGATGACTGCTTGGCAGCGCTTTGGCCCAGTTGAGACTTGAGACAGTACCTAGTACTCGTACAGCTAGTCGTGCTTTTCTCCTCCGAAGTCGGGTTCAACGCCGCATTGGCCGCGCTTGGATAGCTGGACTCACGTTGCAGTGCCATGACCCCCATGGGCCATGGCGCGGATAAGAGCCTGGGGTTGGAAGACAAAGGAGGGGAAGAGGGGCCTCGGGGGATCGGAATGAGGGGTTCTTGATTCTGGGGCCTTGAGATGCAGGAAAATGGGGTCCGGGAATGGGGATCGGGAACGGGACATGGCCTTGGAGACTATGCCGCCCATTGTACGTACATGTAGGCGATCGATCCAGCCCATCCATTGATCCATTGATTCATTATTATGCATGCACCTGCACACCATTACCACCACCACGGTCCTGCTATAGGTTCGGCACACGCGCAGAGTTTCCCATCAGATCGCCAATCGTCCTTGCACGTGTCTCCATACTATACCGTCCCACGGAGGGAGTGTCAACTACACGTACAAGTAGTATCGCGAAACAACAAGAACACACCAGGGCTACCCCAAGCACCACCTGCCCACCATGTACACGGCGTCGTCGGCCTTCTTCGAGGCCATCTCGGACGCCGGTGTCACCCACTGCTTCGTCAACTTGGGCTCTGACCACCCTAGCATCATGGAGGCTATAGTCAAGGGTCAGCGCGATACCACGGGCAAGTTCCCACGCATCATCACCTGTCCTTCCGAGGCAAGTATTCCTCTCCGTCGGCTCTCATTATATCCGACGACTCCGTCATGCCTTGTCTCAGACACTAACCTTCTATGCAGATGGTCGCCATGTCTATGGCCGATGGTTATGCCCGTGTAACCAATCGCCCTCAGTGTGTCATCGTCCACGTCGACGTAGGAACACAGGCTCTAGGAGTCGGTATGCATAATGCCTCCGTGGGCCGGGCCCCTGTGCTTGTCTTCGCCGGCTTGAGCCCCTTTACGCTCGAGGGCGAGATGCGTGGGTCGCGTACCGAGTTTATCCACTGGCTGCAGGATGTCCCTGATCAGAGGGCTATTGTCTCACAGTATTGTCGGTACACCGCGGAGATCAAGACGGGCACCAATATCAAGCAGATGGTAAATCGGGCGTTGCAGTTTGCTACAAGCGACCCCGCGGGGCCTGTGTATCTCTGTGCGGCGCGCGAGGTCATGGAGTCGGAGATTCAGCCGTATTCACTGAAGCAGGAACAGTGGCAGCCCGTTGAGATGGGCGGCCTGCCCTCCAAGGCCGTGACTGCCATCGCGGAAGCGCTGGCTGGTGCCGACAAGCCCCTGGTGGTGACGGGGTATGCTGCTCGCAACCTTGCAGTACCCGGAGCTCTAGTCGAGCTAGCCGATACGGTCAAGGGCTTACGTGTGCTTGATACGGCGGGAAGTGAAATGTCTTTCCCTGGTAATCATCCTGCTTGGTTGGGCGTCAAGCAGGGCCACCCCGAAGACTTTGTGCGCGAGGCAGATGTCATTGTGGTTTTACACTGCGACGTGCCTTGGATTCCAACTTTGTGTAAGCCCAAGGAAGATGCCCGCATCTTCCACATCGACATCGACCCGCTTAAGCAGGGGATGCCGCTCTTCTACATCCAGGCCACAGCGCGCTATCGTGCCGACGCCCTGACATCGATCGAGCAGGTTCTCGGCGAGCTTCGAACCGGCGGGGCTGCCACCAAGCTCGCAGCTCGGAATCTGGCCGCCGACGAGGAGTCCCGCAAGGCGGCGTACGAGGCCAAACTGGCAGCCATCGCAATGGCGGCGCAACCACATGCTGACGGCAGCTTTGGAACAGGTCACCTGATTAGCATGCTCCGCATTGTCTGCCCAGAGGATACTATCTGGACAGTTGAGGCCGTGACCAATACAGGCGCTGTCAGCAACAACCTGCGGCCGACAGAGCCAGGCTCTTGGCTCAACTGTGGTGGCGGCGGGCTAGGCTGGTCGGGCGGCGCTGCGCTTGGTATCAAATTAGCAACTGACTTCCACGGCGGCGGCAAGGGGAAATTTGTCTGCCAGATCGTGGGCGACGGAACGTATCTCTTTTCCGTGCCGGGGAGCGTGTACTGGATCTCGAGACGATACAACATCCCCGTGCTGACTATTGTCCTCAACAACAATGGTAGGTCAAGAAACTGTACTATGTATGAAGAATGTACCTGGCTAACTGGAGCAGGATGGAACGCGCCACGGCATTCGCTGCAGCTCATCCACCCCACGGGCGAGGGCTCCAAGGTGTCCAACGAAGAGCTCAACATCTCGTTCGCCCCTACGCCAGATTATGCGGGCATCGCGCGGGCCGCGGGTGCTGGCGAGATCCACGCGCTCAAGACCACGACGTCCGATCAGCTAGAGAGCGTGCTGAAGGACGCGGTGTCCAAGGTGCAGGCTGGGATGACGACGGTCGTGGACTGCAAGGTGGTCCTGGGGAGTTAGATGAGCATGAGCACAGTACTAGAAGGATACCTTACCTAGGGAATTTACTCCAGCGTTCCACTTTCCCTCGCATGTCCTCCCAGGACCGGTCTGATCAACTTGGTAGCTAGGTAGGTTTCCGCGAGCCGTTCCTGGATCATCCTGCCAGTAGGTACTTGTTGACAGAGAAAATCACGATGGTCAATGATGTCGTCCTGCGCGCGAATCGAGGCGTCAGCCACTCTTCTCAGATGTGCTCCCTCCCGAGGCAGATACGATTCGAGCGCGCCAGGCGCTGCATTATAGGGCCGAATTGAGGCTTGGAAGATGGCGCCTCATGAGCTGTCTCGGTCCGGCGAGAGATGTTGGCGGAATAACCATAGGGTTGCATCAACCCCGAGGCCCCACGACACATGGGCTCTCGGAATCCAGGGGCCCAGGCGACCAAGTGCCGGATGCAAGGGCGGAAGCTCCGCCACGCAGCCTGGGACCCCGGGGCCTGTGGCGATGAAACGGGGGGCCTCAAACGTACCTGTCAAAGACATGGAGAATGTGTTGGTTCTTCAAGCTGCACATTCAGGTACAAGGAACAGTGGCCGCATGATGGCATTGATAGAAACGGGAGATGACACAGATGTAGGTAATTATTGATTCGACAGACCAAACACTCATCGAGAGCACATGCTGCTACTACCCAATACCGAGATACAGAGACGTAGGACTAAAGGCAGATGTTGTAGTGTCGGTTCCTATGGCCCAGTCTTCCTCTAAGGTAAGCAGATACCCAAGGCAGGACCCAGGTTGTTGTAGGCATGCACCTGCCAAAACCTTGAAGATGCAAGCAAACATAGTACTACTAGTACCTAGTAGTATATTTACATTGCAGGCGTTCCTTCCCGCAACAATGTTGCCGTATTCCAGGTTGTGCTATGCGGGCGTGCTTTCCTCACGAAGTGGTGCCGTGGAACAGCAACCCCAAACCTCCTACCATAGATCGGCATGACTGTGTCGTCACTTCCCGTTTTGCTTCGTTCATGGAAAGGGTACTTTTCTCCTTAGCATATTTAAAATTACCTCCCCCAATACGAATGTCTAAGGCACGGCATAATTGCAGTATCATTTAGTAGCATATGCGCAGTCGATCCTTGAGATGCCGCAAACAGGCACACCAACCAACTCCCAATGCATGCGGTGCGGAGTGCGGAGTGTCAGTATTGACGCAAAGTAGGCCCGATGCCAGCAAAGCCCCTTAGGGCCCCGTATGGGAGCTCCCAATAATAGTGGCGCCACGATTATGTGATGCAGTCCGAAACGGCATGGCACGTCGGATTCCAATAAATCACTACGAGTACGAGGCGGAGTGTCCGCCTGCACCCTGTCAGCAATCGACTGGGATTTTGATTTCGCTCGTGCTTTGTGCGGAATTCCGAGCGAGACACGCCTAGTGCCTCTGAAGGTTACCGAACCCAGCAGCATTCTGTCACTCTGTCGGCACTCTGCCCGTCCGTCCGGCTCCGAAGCCGGATCTCGCTGTCAGTCGACTAGAAGACTATTAGACTCGCCACAGACCCCTAAATACTCCGTGTCCCGAGGAGATGAACAAAAAAAAAGTCACTGTTAGACTTTCTACTTGGAATAATACTTGGTCTAGACCCGTGATATTAATGCTTTATATAGTACTTCCCCGTGCTGTTCTTTGGGTGGGCTCGAGACCACCAACAACAGCAGGCCCCCCATCGGCACTACGACCAACTAACGACAACACCCAAATAATTAGTGTTCTACTTCCGAATTCTACTACTCAATACATGCGAAGAGTTTCAAGGGAGGCTTAGCCTTCGTGTGAGCTGGAGAGAGGGAGACGGGCTAAGGCGGAGGGATCCCCAAAGACGGGTCATGACCCTAACATTGGCAAAGTCCTGATACGCCAAGGAATACCAAGTATTATTCCGTCCCTGATCGCCGCTGTCATCAGCCATACGTCGCCTGATGAGTCCCGATCATGGGGTCCACCCTCTTTGACTGACTGTGGCCAATATTGACCTGGAGGCTGGGGCGTATTACTCGCATCTCAGTGGAACTCCGCTAGGGACGGTCTACATAGTAAGTAGTAGGAGATGTCATTGGCAGTAGATTTTGGGGCTACCAGTATTGACATGGCAGAGGGATCCAATTTGCTTCATTGCTGAAGATTTCTACGAGTATGAGTACGCGCGTTGCGTATCGTGTGAAATGCCGTCTGGGGAGATGTGGAGATGAAGTGGCCCACACAGCTATTACCCCGGACCGACGGGGGTCTCGTCACTGCACAGAGGCCGGTGTCTAAGTTTTGACAGCTCTCCTCCATTTGACAAGGCAGAATCCAAGTTTGCCTCCTCGTGGAAGACGCGGCTTGACAAACCACACGTCCAGTGCCCCCCCTCACAACCCGCAAGAGACGATGATGCATGCATACTGACCGCATCAAGGCACAGTCGGCTTACACGGGGTCCAAACCGGGGTGGCCCAACCCGGGGCTCGCCCCGGTTCGCGCCACCTCCAATGTCGTCGGTCCGGCGACATCAGGGGATGGATGCGGGGGCTGCAAGCCTCCCAGGGCAAGAAGCTGTGAACTGTGGAGAGTAGTCATGCGACTCTGGGGTAGGGGGGGAGGTGGTGGTCCAGTAACGGCCCATCTGACAGGCCCGTTGGCAGGGCCGGCGTCTGTGGCTCATGGAAAGGGCCGAGATAGGACGCAGCCATTGCCCGCCAAACCTGTAAAAACAGACACGGCTGTCTCGACTCTCGACAACTCGGCTTCGTCATAGTTCTGCCCCAAATTCAGGTTGTGGTGGTGCTGGAAACACCATGTTCCTGAATCAATCAACCGCACGCTCACGCGCTCTCTGATACCTCGGCCAAATGCAAGACGACATGGCGAGGGTACTGGAGGTACATGTCAGTGACTCAATCGACGCGTGCCGACAGTGCCGTAGCGTCCGTAGCTCACATGTACTGGTCTCCATCTCCACCATCCGGCAGCAGTCCCTGGACAAGGAGATGCCAGTCTTGATACATACCAGTAGCTGCCACATACCATGTACAATGTAGTCACAGTCGTTCCGGGAATCTGGGGTGCTTCAGCTCCTGTTAGCTCCCTTCAGGGGCATCCCGGGGATTCAGGGCGTCCAGCTTCCCGGCAAATGCTCGCACCGGTATTGGTTTGACCGGCCATGTGCTCGGCCTTTCAACAACCGTTTTTTGTCGCCAAATACACCCCATGTCTGGATAGATCGGGGTGGTTTGTTTTAGACTAGCCCCAGAATATCGATCTTCATCTCTCGCGGGCCGATTTCATCCTGTGCCCACGACCATTTTCGTCACCATCAAAGAAAGCCCGGTGGAGCAGAGGCAAATGTCGCCAGTATATATAAACTTGCTTTGGACATTGAGTCCATCTCAATTCAAATGCAGAAAACGCACGCCAAGCAGCACATCTACGGCACTGATCTCCCAGCATCGCTTCACTCCATACATCTATCTGGCCTGGTGTTCATCAGCCATGTTCTCCGTCTGTCAGTAATCCCCCACCCGGGCTTATTTTACCCTCCATAGCTGACCTTGAGTACTTTTCCAGTCCAAAGCTATACGGCTGAGGCACCAGCTGCTGGCAGCTCCTCATGCAAAAGCCGCCGAGACCCCAGAAACCGCCTGGTGAAGATCCCACATGCCTGCACAGAATGCAAGCGACGCAAAATCCGCTGTGATGGCGGCCACCCATGTGGACGATGCACAACCCGCGGCGTTGGGCCCTCATGCTCCTACACAAGACACCGCGAACGCATACACCCTTCGAAGCAGTGAGTTACCCTGGTCGCCCTATGGAAGATGGTATGGCTGTGCTAACACTCCCTAAAGAAAACTAGAGAAGGTCTCCAAAACCCTAGAAGAATACCGCACAATCTTCGACAGACTCTACCCCGACTACGAAGTATCACATCTCCTCTCGCTACCTCGACAAGAGCTCCTCGACATCCTCAACATGTCAAACCAAACCCCGAGCCCAACCAACTGGCTACCGTCACCACCTCCAAATCCGATCCCGTACCACCAGGACTTTGATGTGAATCCATTCCCTCCAAATAGCTTCGAGGGGGTAGATGTATCACAATTTGTGGATGGAGGGATAAATTGGGTTGGGAATGGGAAGCAGCTCTCCTTTTTGACGTATTAGCTGGTAATGTACAACAGCAAGAATGACGACTCACGTCTTGGTATTATAATGATATATCCATACAATCACCAAAACCAGCTCCAAATGAGCCCTCAAGCGTCTTCCTGTTCTTTTGTGTACCTTACCTTACATGTAAGTCCCACATGCGGCGACATTCACCTTCCACAATGCGACGTGAGATCAGCAGGCATTATCATCGGTGAAGAAAATCTTCCCAATATGGCAGTCGGTAGGGCTCGGGGTCGTCACCCCCAAAGACCAAAGGTCGACGAGTAGGTATGCAGTTGGTCGACGCAGTCAACTCCAAGCCATGCATAGCTCAAGGATGTCCAGAGGAAGTTGAACGAACCGTTCATCCGAGGAGCAAAAGCCGAGTCCAACTAGCTCCCCAGTGGTTGGGGTAAGCGCAGCACTAACAGCACCACCTACGAGTACCAGGTACGTACCTTAGGTACTAGGTAAAGTCCACAGTGCCAGCTGCGATGCAAAAATTCGCCAATCACCATCAACTTACCTAAACGCGGATCACGTCCAACCCATCTGCACGCCTCAACGAGAGAGGCCAGTAATAGCAGCCCGTGCGCTCTGCGTCATCATAGCTGTGAATTAATCATCTATCTGCCATAACTCGTATCAACTGTCGCCAAAGATGCCGCCAAAGCTAGCCACGGGCAAGAACAACGGCTCCATCACCAACTTCTTCAGACCCGTGCCCAGCCCTCAGGCGCACCACAGCTCACAGGCCTCACAGCCCCCCTCTCAACCGGCTTCTGCAGAATCAGCCCTCCGAGCTCCATCCCCACTGCCACCCTCATCGCCCGTCAGTCACCTCAGCACCCCGAAGAAACCCGCTGCCCGCAGTCGTGATGCCGTCATTGCCGCCTCAGACGACGATGACGACGATGCCTCTGAGGATGATGAGCTCGAGGACTTGATGGCCAAGTTCGACCCAAGGAAAAATGCATCGCTAGTCCCGGAAAGGGCTCCCCGCGGTCCCTTTGAGACACCCAAAGCCAAGCGGACCATGACGGGTAGCCTCCACTCGTCCCCTCTCACTATCAACCCCAAGCACCAGTTCGACATGAAAGCTCTGGCCATGGATGCGATGCGAGATGATGCAACAAATGCGAGCTCCCTCAGGAACAGGGAGACGGCCGAGGAGGCCCCGCGAGACGACTCCGGCGATGCTTTCCTGGATATTGTCCAGGACAGAGGCGGTGTGAATGCTCACAAGGTCCTGAGAGCAGTCCAGAGGGCCGCCCCGAGCCATTCCCATGCGCAGTACTGCTTCTTCTCAAAAGAGTATAGAACACCGCCCTCGTCCACGGTTCCGAGAGGTGTGAGCTCCGGACCATGGCGACTATTGACACATGGGAGCTTGGAAGCACGTGAACAGTACCTCGTCTCTGGGCTCCCGCAAACCATTCTTCAGAAGACTGGAGGGCTACCAGTAGAACTGTTTGAATGGATACTTGACGAGATTTGCGTCCAAAAATCGAGACTCATACAGCAAGAGTACTGCAATCTCATCAGCAACTGTCCCGAACATGTACAGAGTCGTGTCACCCCAGAGCGGCTAGAAGAGCTGTTTCTTCGAGTCGGTGCCAACGAGGAGCTCAAGAAGAATAGAGAGGAGCTAGTTGTATCCAAACTCGAAGGGGAGCCATACCGAGATCGAGACTGGTCATGCGTGCGTTCATTCATTGAACTGCTAGCGCTCATGTCAGAGCACTTGTCGCTTCCATCCGTCAAATATGCTCTTCAAACCATGCTTCGGATGTCCATAGACAAGTTCTTAATCTGCACCCTTGACGTCTTGAACGACTACGAGAATACTGTCCATTGCCTTCTCGATGCACTGCTACAGTCATCCTGGGATGCCTTCGTAAGCAGCCCCCGGCCGACCTTTGATGAGTAAACATGCTAACGATCACGATAGTGTGCCGAGACAGGCCAATTCCTTCACACAACCTTTAAGATACAATCTATACGGATAAACGGCCTCTTGACTTTACCCATCAGCAGCAGACGGGCACATGACCTTCGGAGGAGACTTGCCATCACCTTTCTCTTCGACGACCCTGCTCTTGGAGGCCAGCATCCAGACACGGTGATTACGCTGCGGGGCATCATCGATCGTCTCAACGGGCCAGACTTTGCCGTCACCTCAAAGACCGACTTTGAAGAGCTCCGTGCCAGCATTCTGCTCCTCAATATTGCTGTCGACGATGGCTCCTTCGTGACAACCGGCGATTTGGAGGACGAGAAGAAATTCAACGCCGAGGTCGACGAGCTGGCTACGAGGCTGAGGGAGATATGGAGGAAGATTAACGACGCCGGTATGAAACTGGACCGTACCAAGGCCAAGAGCGTGATTGAATGGGTGCAGCAGCGCATGTCTCATTCGGTCCGGACGAGAAGAAAGATGAAAAAGAGCGTTTTCGATACAGCCACTCGGAGGGATGATCCCTTCCTCTCACAGCAGCAGAGTCACATGAGGAACTTTCTTGGGAAGCCTGTAGGAAACAAGAAGGCAGGGGGTAATTCGCCCCCTGTTGCGAGCGGACCCTAGGGAGGGAGGGTGTCGCAAGACGGGTATTAATATCCCCACGACTTGGTCATAGCAGACAAATACTTCAGTGCAGCATGACAATGATTTATGATACAGCCTCTAAGCTAGATAGACGGCTCCAGACAATGCGATACCAGATGACACGAAACAACTTGCAACAGCTTCTTCTCCAATCATGCGTGAATATACGTAGGTGCAGATAGATATGAGGTTTAGTCGAAGAACTTGCGGTCGGGATTCTTTCCGAAGAGGGCCTCCCGTACTGCGGGCGCAGCGTTGATCTTGAGGAGTTCCAGCCGGGCCTCGAAGGTGTTATTGACCTCAATCTTTCCGTTTCCGCCAACAACGAAGACGCCGCCAGCTCTATTCGATAATTGTCAGCATTTGTGTCGACTTCTTTCCCAGAATTGGGAGCAACATACGATCCTTCCGGCATAGGGTTCTCTTCGTCGATAGAGCCCTTGATGTCCGTCCCAACCTCCTTCTTGTATTCCTGCTCAGCTTCGGTGATTGCCTTCTTAACCGTATCGTAGTCCTTCTTCCTGGCCCGGACCTTCAGCTCCGGCTCGTTGAGCGCGTAGAAGCCCTCCAGGATGAGGCCCTTGAGCGTCTTCTGGTACTTGGCCTTATCCTTGACGCCGTCGGCGAGCTTCTTCTGGGCCTCCTCGAAAATGCTGTCGAGCAGCTCTTGGCGGGCGGCAAGGACCTTGAGCCGCGTCTTGTTCGAGACGGTGGAGCGCGTGATCTGCTGAGACATGGTGGCCTGCTTGAACTTCTTCTCGTACTGGGTGTCGATAGCGTCGGTCTCCTGGCGGACGAGCTTGGACTTCTCAATCTCGAACTCCTCGTTGGCCTTGATCTCGATCTCGTGCGCTTTCTCCTTGGCCTCCTGCTTGATAAACGCCGTCATCTTGCGGAGCTCATTGTCGACCTGTAGCTGAGGTTAGCATGGCCGAGCATTGGCGCTTCGGGGGGGGTTGCCAACGTCGCTGGCGTCGTCAGCGTACCTGCTGGTCGGACAATGCGTGTTGCGACATGATGGGCGGGTCTGCGAGGAATGAATGACTATCCGGAGAAAGGTGAAGGCAGGACTAAAGGATCGATGGAACGCTCCCCGCAGATTGTAGACGGACGAGCGAGTCGGCGGGTCGATGGCAGGCTAGGGAGGTTGAATGCAGAGTGGAGTGCTGCACTGGAGCTGATGACGATGGAGCCCAGCTGTTGACTGCACGAGATCCAATCCTGAGACTCACCAGCCACAGGAGCTCGAGGCGACAGGATCGAGCCACAGTTTTTAGACGCAGCCCCCACCACTCGCCCTAAATACTGCCACTCAGGGGAACAGCTTGCCGCTTATCACCTGATCTCAGGTGATCGCACAGCCACATCTTCAACCACTTAGTCCGTCTCAGCGCAGGTCACATTACGTTGAGCATCAGGTGCCGGCCCCATTGATCCAACGAATGTAGTACCACCATCGACAAGAGTTGAACTGCTTGTGTATCTATACTTTACTATCGAAATCGCCATCCGATTATTTGTTTTCGGCCATTCACCGAAGTGATCGCTCGCGACTTTGGTCATTCCAAGCTCGCCACTCCCACCTGCAAGCCAATACCGAGGAGCTTGGAGCTCTGCCCGACTCTCCCAGCCAGCCGTTGTCGAGACAACTCACAGCCACCCGTCGGGACCCAAGACGCGTTACACATCCACAACGACGACTGCCCCTATGCGACAGCCAAATATCTCCCTTCCCGCCGCTGTCATCAGATGAGCACGGGTCTGGATAGTACGGCGCAATGGGCCTTCTAGGTGGTCTCTCCCCCGGAGGGGCCATAGCCGTACGTCCCCTTGCTGGAATGGCGCCGCTCGGCAGTGCGCGCTCGTGTTATCTTGCTGACTGACCGGGTTTCAATAGCTGGGAATCATGGTGGGCATTCTATCGACCAGCGTCCAAAGTGTCGGCTTGACATTACAACGAAAGTCGCATATCCTCGAAGACGAAAAAGGACCCCACGATATCCGCCGACCGCCATACCGGAGGAGGCGATGGCAGGTGGGCATGGCCATGTTTCTAGTCGCCAATATCCTTGGTAGTTCGGTTCAGATCTCTACACTGCCACTCCCTGTTCTCTCGACTCTACAAGCTGCGGGCCTCGTGTTCAACTCGATATGCGCGACGATCATCCTCCACGAGCCGTTTACGCGGTGGAGCTTTTATGGGACAACACTTGTCACGTCCGGTGCAGTCCTCATCGCCATCTTCGGAGCAATACCGTCACCAGCCCACGATCTAAAGGAGCTACTCACCCTCCTGGCTCGAAAACCATTCATCGTGTGGATGATCCTACAGGCGCTATTTGTGGTGGCAATTGCCGTCATCATGGATGTCGTCAACTACGTCTCAAGCGTTTCACATAATGCCAGGTTCCGTCTGGTTCGCGGGATAGTGTACGGCGCCATCAGTGGCATTCTGTCCGCCCACGCACTTCTCTTCGCCAAATCCTCCGTTGAACTTGTTATCAGGACGGCCAGTGGTGCGAATCAGTTTGTGTACTGGCAGTCTTGGATGATAGTCCTTGCTCTGATCGCTTTGGCCCTATCGCAACTCTACTATCTCCACCGAGGTCTCAAGCTGGTCTCGACTTCTGTTCTCTATCCCCTTGTCTTTTGCATTTACAATATTATTGCCATTCTGGATGGCCTCATCTATTTCGACCAAACCAGCCTTATTTCGCCCCTGAGAGCTTGTTTGATTGCGCTCGGGACGGTGATTCTGCTCTCGGGAGTCTTAGCTCTTTCGTGGCGACTCAGCGAAGAGCAACACACCCCCGGCGTCGGACAATCATCACTGGCCCCGGGACTCGGGCTCGTGGACGATACCGAGGGAGAAGAAGAGTCTCTCCTCAGCTCAGAGTCCGCAGTCGAAGACGACCGTTCAAGTTCAACCTATCAGACATTTGCTCAGATCAACGGCGAGACGGCCCCCCTAACACCAACGCGGAAGAAGAGCTTCCGGTGGGCGGAGCGTGCGGAGATCTGGGGGGAATTGGAAGATCAAGACGAACCTACTACACCAGCTGGGCGAATGCGTTCCAGCACTATCCCAGGACGCACCGAGACATCTCCTTTGTTACCACACAACAGAAGGATTTTTAGCGGCTCAGCGATCACGGATGAACCCGGGCCTAGCACAGAGTCGACGCCGAGGAAATTTACTAGACGCCGCAGAAAGAGCACCGGGTTTCCCGGGCTAGTGGCACGTCGGAATTCCCGCAAGAGGGAGGATTCGATATCAGGGTCTCTGGGCAACATGCTCACCCTGAAGTGGTGGAAGGACAAAGGTAAACGAGGCTCCATCAGCTCGATGGGCGCATCAGCCGGTCCGTCCTCACCGTCACCGTCGCCACTGTCTCTCGGAGACAATCTGGAAGAAGACGGGCGGGGAAGCGATGAAGCCGGCAGGAGACGTAATGATTCTGCTGTATGAGTACTGTTGGACACGCATCGGAGTTGCGCGGCGATGAAGGCGTACTATAGATACACATGGGTATTATTGGAATATTTTGGGATTGGGCTTTTGGAAAGTCGCAGTTGTTTCTATACCATCTTGAATTTACAGTCATCGAGCGGCGAAGAGCCGTCGCCCGAATTCCAGCTTGTCACCCTCTTTCATGCCATGAGACCCCCGGGAAATGGAGCAAGTTTTTCCTCTGCTTTCTACCCCTTGCCACGAACCCTTGATAGAGGAGGACTACCAGTAGCTCTTCTTGCGGTCGACGCGCCGGTACCACTCACGATCCTTGCGGTCCTTGGAGAGGCAAGCGAGCGCAAGGACAAAGAAGGCGTCAACCCCTGGGTGGTGGTGGTCAGCATATCGTTGAAAACCCAGCACGCTAAAGACGCCAGACTTACCGACAACACCGAAAAGAGCAGTGAAGATTTCGTCGAGCAGCAGGTTAGCAAAGTTCGCAATGGACTTCTGGCAACCTCGGAGCAGAGTGGCAGCCGCCGGGCTCGGACACGTCGGATTAGTGACGAAGGCGGGCGACGTGCTGTTGAAGTATCCGCAGCACTCGAACTGCAAGTAGTCATCATCAGTATTGCCCCTCCAACAAATCCTTTTTAACTACCTCTCCAGGGGTGTCAAAGCACATACACTTGTTTGGATGAGACCCTGCACCTCTGGCTCCAGGTCCATATACACGGAGAAGAAATCCTGACCGATACGCATCGTCATTACCCACAGGTACACGCCCACGCACATGGTGAAGACGGCACAGAAGGTGACAAGGTAGCCCGCGAGCTTGACCCAACCGCGCGTTGACTGCATGAGCAGGCCGGGAATGGTGGCGACAAAGGCGGCGAGGATGAATCCCGCGTTGACTATGCCGGCGTTTAGTGGCATGCGCTGGTAGACGACGTTACGGAGAGCCTGTCGTCCATCGGAGGGGTCGCTGTTCATATCCTTCTGGACAACGAGGGAGAAGGTCAGTTCGAGGATGCCGGAGCCCATGAAGAGCGCGTCTGCCAGGGCAGCAGAGAAGAGGACTTTGTTGACCATGGTAGCAGAATATCAAGTATTTCTCTCTCTGCCTATCAAGGTGAGTTTGTGTGCTAGGGAAGCTGTTGTTGGGTCGACGTCCAGCGTCTTGTCAACGCCTTGGGATGGGTTGGTGGCGAAGGGGCATCGCTCCCACTTCTCGAGATCAAAAGACAAGCCGAACAAAATCTCCATGGTATTAATAAGATTCATACGGGCTAAATATTGCTTGGCTTCTATTCTACTTCAGAACGTCTGTCTCATCTATCTTTCCCGACATGTGCCGTTTCAGAGTCGAGTCTTGAAGCAGCGCTTGGTTCGTGACAAGACACCACCCAATCACAGCCCCGCATCTCATGCTCTCATCCCCCGATCGGGAGCTCTGACGACAAGGCGAGACGAGACGGTGACATGGCAGCGGCTCGAGTTGAGTGTGAACCACATAGTGATTCCAATGTTCCCCTCTATTGGGAATCAAATGTCGGCCCTATTGTTCACGTAGTCAACGACACCAGCGGGGAGTCAGCAGCCAGCAGGCGGGTTCAACCTACGTATGTTGTGTGTGCACCGCACCTTTTAGCACTGGTGTAAAGCACCAAAACTGATAAGAATCACGCAAAAATACAGACACCTAGTCATCGTGAAACTTTGGTGACGTATTTTCAGAAATTCCAAAAATCTACCAAGCAGAACGCCAATTTCTTTCTCGCTAGAGAGAAGGGCAGCTTGAGAGGTCAAATGGAAGGCGCAGTCATGTGTGTATTGTCTACAGGGTAAGTGCCCACCAAAAGGCCGTTCAAGGACGAGGCTGCCCTTTCGACGAAGCATTACGAGTACTAAAACGCCTCTACTCCAAGTCTCCGACACCGGTGGCATCTTTGATGAGTGGCAACTTGGGAGTCCCACTTTCTCGAACGTCACGAGGAGAAGAAGAAAAGGCGCGACATGGATGAGGGACGCGACGCGATGCCAGCTCCAGGCCTGGGCCAAGTTGAAACTGGTTTCGCATGGGGATCCTACCGACTGCAGATGCTAATCCAGGGGTACGCATAATACATTTTGCCTTTTCTTCCCTCGCTTTGCGTCTACATGTAGCAACACTCTCTTCTGCCCCCTCTCCTGCAGAAGTGAGCACACTGCGTGGCCCGGTGCCTCCGGACATTGCACTCTAGCCCAAGTTGACTGTGCATTGATGTATTATTCGCATCAGCAAAACTGACAGGTGTCTACCCTGTAATACATATTACATAGTGCGCATTATATGTACGGATGTGTATATTAGTCTCGTAGCTACTATTACTAGTACTCTGTAATAGCAATTACATTACGTACCTTAGTATCGCGAGCCATTCGTGATCCACTGTCCCAAGTGTCAGCTGCCCAACCGGGACAAGTCTCCATGGTCGATGTCTTGTCGTGCAGCCTGTGCTCCACCGTACGTCGTATGCGGACGTGCTCGTACATAAGAATAAATGTAGAAATCACAAGTTCACAACACTTCGGAGGATCATTGATGACAGGATCCCGCGCAGTCACAATGGAACTTTCTTCCGCCTCCGCAGGCGCGCAGTTCGGCGAGCCCGTGTGGCACTGTGGCCCCCTGTTGGGCCAACGGGCCCCAACCTCCCGCGCGGCGGCCGCGCCGCGCCCGGTGCTCAGGTCACAGGTACTGCTGACATCGCCAACGACAAAGCCATTCTTGGAAGTCCTCCTCTTCTTCATTCGCGAATGGCTCACCCGACGCCTTTCCCGCTACGGAAGTGATCTCTTGCGTCACAGCATCATGGAAAGCCTCGCCTCCAGTTCCATAGCACTTCCATCCACGCTGCTGGTGAGACTGACGATGCGAAATCGAGGCTCGTCTTCCCCCCCCCCTCCCCATGACTTCTGCTTGTCCCTGTGTCCTCGCGTCGTGGCGTGTCCGTAATCCGGACCCTCTCGCTCGCTGAGTCTCCGCTCACTTACAGGACCCCCCCTTACAGAGTAATAATAAGGAGCAGCCGCGGTAGGCACTTGTTGTACGGAGCATCACGGGGCAGGCTCGCCAACACTTACCCTCCGTAGACTATTATGATAATAATATCGCGAATGGAATTGAATGAACTGTTCTTCCCGCATCAACCAAGCAGGCTTGTGATGCAGTCCCCCTGCCGAGGCCATCGCGACCATCCTGTTTCTCCACTCGTGGATGCCTTGGAGCAAAGCGGGTGGGCGCTACAAAGGGTCTGGGCTGCGGGGAGGAAAAGCAATGTCTCCAATCCAATCGACAGAGACGAGGAAATGGAATAAACTGCTGCCAGTTAACAGATTAACATTGGAGGCGGCCACACCGTCTTGGGGTGGCGGAGCAGTTGACGGTCCTCGTGTGTGAGGATGGGGGTGCTGAATCCTGTTGCTGATCGGTGTAAGGACACACGACTGATAGGCAGGCTGGGCCCGCCCTCCGAACACCGTGTTTTGATGAGACTTGCAGCTGGAATGGTTTGGACATCCAGTCGCTGGGCAGCCAGCCTCCATGATCGCTTTCGGCTGTCTCATTCCCAAGACCAGATCGACTGGTGTTCTGTCGGGATGCTGTCATCATCAAGACACCCATATCCCATCTCCTATAGAATTCGGGAGCAACTGTGTCACCGCGCATCTTGCCCAGGATAATACAGACAAACTGCTCTCGTGGAGGCTTCTTGAGTGTCTGAGGTACGTACTTCGTTGGCTGTCAGTGTCTGGCCCGCTGTCAGGTTGGACTCCGTTGGAGACAACTGGAACATGAGCCAACCGGGGCACGGGTGAATCTCATGGTCAGTGATGGTGGGCTGAGGAGTTGCCGCCCCCGGGCTGACGCACGGATCGCATCCTGGTTTGCTCCCCGCTGGACCCCCGGCTTCCAGGTTTCCATGCATGCTGCCTCTTGACGCACTGTCCAAGAGTCAGCAACAACTGTTCGGCGTCTTACTCCCAGATTGTCTGAGAAATTCTGGTGATCTCTCAATCTCTCAATCAAACATGGAATTTTGGTGGATGAGACGCAGAGATATCCGACATCTACTAGTAATCAGCAACTTAATTGCGGCGACTCTCAGATTACAGGCGAAGATAGCGACCTGCGCCGCTGCGCGTCGGTAGGGAAAGTGCCGTCGGGAAGCTGCAGAATCGCAGTCGAGAGTCGAGACCGAGCTCCCTGATCCTTAGCCGACGGTGGGATGTAGCTAAAACATTTTAGCACTGTGATAGCTCAGTACCCAGGTTGAAGCACCTGTATCGTGAGAAGAGGTCTCTTTTAGAATATTACAAGTACTATCCGTACTCGAGTTCAGTTTGCTCGTTAATATAGACAGCTTAATATTTTCTAGGCGTAACCAAATATTGAATTTGTTATTCTGATCAGTTGTTCTACAGAAGCCGGGCCAGGTTTCGGTTCGGAGTGCAAGGTGCGAATTCCATCGGCCGGTAAATCCTGCCCGTCGACGGCCAGCAAGAGACTCGCACTGTATACAGGAACTACCGTGCGCACCTGCACGGTGATGCATCAGTCAGGCTGGGGGTGCTGTCGAATGATGGTCCTCCGCTCCTGCCCTGTGGACCCCCTGAAGGTCGCACCAGTGCGGCTGCTGCTCCTCCAGCTGGCCTCTGGCCCCAGCAAGATGCAGCATTCCTCTGGGTCGATATGGTGGCTAGCAAGCGCCTGCGGAGAGTCGGCGTGTCTGATTGGTCTAGAAGCCCGTTAGCGGCCAAACAAAGGCAAAACTTAAGCCGACCATCTCCTTCCTGGTCATTCGCTGTTTCCGCCCACCCCGCTGCTTTCCTGAGGAGTGCCTGCCTGAGGAACTCACTGGCGCACGCGTGCTTGCACAGCCCAAGGCCCGGCTCCCCCCAGAGGCTCAGGTCAGCAGAGGGACAAAGCAAGCGCGCCCAACCAGCTTTCTGCGACAGAAAGGGCACTTCCCTCCTCTCCGCCTCGACTCCAGATTCAGTATAGATCCATCGGCACCACGCTCAAAGCAGTATCTCCACCACTTTTTGCCTTTTCCAGCCTGCTCTGTGTGATACAGACGATTGGATTGGACTGAAACCCTCTGACACTGCACGACTTTCATCATGGCCGACATCACGGATCAGCACGAGCAGAACTCGCCTACCGAGCTCGAAGAGTCGCAAGGCAATGGCAGTGCTCCCGCCCCCGAGTCTCGCGGTGTCAAGCGCCAGCGACCTGCGCCCGCCGACGACGACGACGATGATGATGAGAAGGGCAGCCGGGAGCGTCGCAAGATTGAGATCAAGTTCATCAGCGACAAGTCTCGCCGCCACATTACTTTTTCCAAGCGGAAGGCGGGAATCATGAAGAAGGTCAGTTGAGCCGCGTCCATTGCCATAGCGAGTTACCTCCTCCTTTTCCCTCGCGATCGCACCATCACGCCCCGAGCGTCGCGAACTGACCGCGTCGCGCTCCTCTGCAATTAACGCAGCTACTGTGGATGACCTCCTACTGACACACAATCGTGAGCAGGCCTATGAACTCTCCGTCCTGACTGGCACCCAAGTCCTCCTGCTGGTCGTGTCTGAGACTGGTCTTGTCTACACCTTCACTACGCCCAAGCTGCAACCGTTGGTCACTAAGGCTGAGGGCAAGAACTTGATCCAGGTACGTCGCTTCGCGCGCATTGTTCTCCCACACTGCGCATCGTCCCACCCCGCGGCTCCGCGTTGCACCGTGGCGGGCGGGGGAAAGGAAATTCGCATCTAGAAGACTTCTGTGCTAACGCGCTCCTCTCCTCTAGGCGTGCCTTAATGCACCCGAGCCCACTGCTGGCAACGAGAACGGTGTCGACGGCCCCGACCAGGTCGACTCGCCCGAAGAGCCTGCCCAGCAGCACCTGCCACCTCAAGGCAACCGCCCCGGCATGCCACAGAATCCTCACATGCCAGCTGGAAACTATATGCCTCCAAACATGCCCATGGACCCTCAGCAGGCCATGGCGTACCAGAACTACGTGCAGAGGAATCAGGGGTACGGGTCGGGTATGCCGCCCCAGCCTGGAATGGCCCCAAACAACCACCATCAGTCATGATGAGATGCTCGAACAGGACTCGGACTTTGGTCGTTGATACCCGGCTTTCAACAGTCTGCCTCTCGACCTGGTCCACCTCTCTCCACTGATAGGGTTGGAGGGGTGGTGATTCGGCGTTTGTAAGGTGTTGATATGCCATTTTGCATTTTTGGCTTCTCTTCTTTCCCTTTGTTGTTATGGCCAATTTTAATTTGGTCTCGATCGCACTGCCTGGCGCGCGTTCAGCTTGTTTCCACGGGACTAGTTCTTGCATGAATCCCCGACAACTCTTCAAGCTTGACACGATGGACCAACCGTGGATGTTTTTTTATTTTACTTGTGCACCTCAGCGCGTCGTTGGGTGATGGGGGAAAGTTGATTGGAGAGAGGTTCATTTATACGGGAGGAGCATACATGCTTGGAGGTTATCCTAGCTTGCCGTGCTCTCTGACGGATACCTGCGTTCGGATGATCTGGGTCCGTCGGAATTGGAATTTCAGATGGAGTAGAGTGGTGGTGGCGACAGCGAGCGGTGACAGAGGGAACATTTTATGAAGCCCGGACGGCGGGTAGCGAATGAGAGTATGAGAAGTGATGGCTGGGAAGGTACTGGATCTGATGAATATAGGAGGGGCCAGGAGACAGAGGCTTCCCTTCTATCTAGATAATATGACACCTGCTCTTACATCTTTTTGCGTATGTCCCCTTTCAGTATTGGCACCTGGAGGACCAACATGCTTCACCGAGGCTCACCGATTAGAGTAAGTGGGGGAAAGGCGACGATATTCTCGGGACCGATCCCCGATGAGGAAGTCATCTTCAAACGGTTTTGCTCCAACGCGGAGAACCCGGAACCCTGAAAAGCTTAAAAAAGCCACGGATCGGAAGCACGACCCAGAAAAGAAAAGCAATTTGGCCCCCGTTGAGAAATCGAGAAACTTGCCAATTCGGGACGACAGGTCTACGCTTTTTGGGCGGCCGCGTGGCGCCAACGGCTCCCGAGCGTCCCAAGAACCTGGGTAAAGTGGCGCTTTTTCCTGGGTTGGCCAATACACGTAGTAGACCTATGGCGGAAACGCCGTCCCTCTTTAGGGTCCAAAGGGAAGGCGGGGTGTGTGTGTGATGGGGAGAAAGGCAGAGAAAGAAGAGGAGTCGAGAAGCTTTGATATCGGGGTTGGATGGCTTGTGATGTCGGGCTGGTTGGGATCTTCGAAGGTTGTCCTTGGGTGAGGTTCACGAGGATGGGTTTCCTACATGATGATACTAGTATTTACTTGGGAATTCGTGCCTAATTGTCGTAGGTTGTTTGAAGTTGAGAGTAACCATTTCTAACTTGGTTACACACGTGGGTTATGGTCTCGCCCCCGTGAACCGGTCTCTACCACATGAATGGGGGCCATGACCAACACGGCAGGTAGACTCCGGCAGTGGCTGTAGCTTCACAAGGGGGCTAAAGTGTTTCAAAGACGCTTTCCGGGGGCTTGGTGCCCTGGAGTCCTTGGCTTGCGGAGGTGGTGGCTTATTTCTAGGATTGCTCTGCCTCTGGGCTTCTAGCTATATATCGGGTGCCCGCGCCGTGCTTCCCTGGGTATCATCGAAAAATAGCATAACCTACAAGGATTGAGTGGATGGTTTCGACAGGGCATCGCACTCGTGTTGTCTTCGTTATATCTCAAGGCAAAAGCAACCATCCCTCACAAGTCCGTGGTACCCTGGGTGGTTAGGGGAGTAACAGGAGTTTGCTGCAAGTTCAGCTGCAACTGCGGCGCTGCCTTTGGCATATGCATCATTGATATGCGACAGAACCTCTCCTTTCGAGCGGATCAGTTGCGGTGCCTGAGCCCGAGTGCAATTATTTTAGGTGTAACGTTACGAGGGTCACCGGGTGCCCAGTCGAGCAGTATGAGGACCATGAACAAACGAGTAAAAACTTAGTTCCGCTAATATTAATAGAAAGAAATTTGATCATCGGGGGAGTACGGGCTGAATGTTGTGAACATGGCTTGGACTGTTCGATCTCCTTGGCCTGCCGATTCGGGGCTCAGGGGGGACTAGGAGGTTACCGTGCAGGCGAGCAACTTAATAAGTAGTAGCTCAGGTGGCAATAAGAACACCTATGAGACTTTCCTGCTTATATTAATTGGTCATTGATCTAGCACATTGGTTTTTGGACTTCATATTCCTATTTCCAAGGGTAGTGACACCTCGACTTCCTATTAGCACCGAGAGCGAACCATCGACGGACCAGCTCATTGTGTTAAATTCATTTCTCAAGAAAACCCCCACCCCCATTTCGGGGATTTGAGTCCCCCCCGAGATACCCGGGAAGTCTACTGCAATATGCCATGTATTCAGCAGTGGCGTGTATTAGGTAGAGTGTGGTTTCATCGGCAGTGTCGGGAAGTGGAAACGAGAACCTCGTGGAAAACGCCATGCGCAAACCGAGTTCCAATCGGCGACATGTTTCGTTTGACAAAAAAAAGAAAACAAAAAGTCCAACGTGGTCCCGAAACAATTATAGTACGAGTACTATTGCTATAAAAGGAGGGGCGGGCCCTGATGATCCCGTCCGTCTCTTGGCTTCACTTTGCTTCTTCACGTCTCTCGGGAGTTTGCCTAGCACCGAGTCCCAAAAACACTTTCACTCGCACTCTCAAAGAAACTCGACTGGCAGGGGACACGCGCTCAAAATGCATACAAATGATTTTTTGTGTAACTTCAAATGCTCCCCACCCTTCATTATCATGCTCGATTTGCGCAACTGGTATTGCGCAAAACACCGCCTGGGGGTATCTAACAATATTACAGGCATGTCCGACTCCAGGATGCTGGTCCATGCCAGCACCCGAAGCAGCAGCCCCATTACTTTATCCAGACCAGTGTCGAGATCGATACACGTATCCATGATGCATGGTATTATGCAGCCCCCGTGGCCGGAAGTCCCCCCCCCCTTCCCCCCCAATCCATCGCTGAAATGCTGGTAAAGCAAGCGGCAAGAGCCGCAACAACAAACAAAGATGTAGTACACGTTGAACACATCAACCTTCCTCCATCAAAGCCCTCAGCCCATAGGTGGGGGTTGCGGAGGGTTTTGTGGCAGACTTCCCGGCTCATTCTCAGCACTCCCTGCATGGTCGCTACTTGCGCCACGGCTTGAGCCCTCCGCATTCTCCCCACTCTCCTTGTTCTCGGCGTTCCCCTGGTTCTGGATCTGCTTCTCAAGCTCCTTCGCCTTGGCCTTGGCCTTTTCCTCGCAGCCCTTAACAAGACGGTGGCGCTGTTTCCAACATGTTAGCCCCTCTCGTCACTCATAAACGGGGAAAAGGGGGGGAGGGGTTCCCCCCCCCCTTTGGGACAACACGTACCTTGAGGGCGTCCTTGCGGGAGAATTGCTTGCTGCAGTAGTTGCAAGGGAAGGGCTTAACGGCCAGGTGTATACGCTTATGCCGCTTAAGGTCATGGTTACGGCTGAAGGACTGGGTACACTGGTCGCACTTAAAGGGGCGGTCCAGCTGCTGCGGCCCCGGCTGCGTGGCATACATATAATGCTGCGGCATGTGGTGCATGTGGGGGTTTCCCTGGAAGCCCATGGCGCTCTGATGATGATGCAGGCCCGACATGCTCCCGGGCAGCGGCATCTGCTGCTGGTACGAGAAGTTCTGGGGCCGATACTGGCTAGGGGGTGCCATCACAGGGTAAGTCGTCGAGAGGGAATAGTTGCCCCCGGACGAGGGAGCATGATGGTACTCGTTGGAACCGCCTAGGGTTCCCGTGGGGGGGGAGTGGTGAGTGGGCGAAGGGAGCTGCTGCTGCTGCTGCTGATGCTGATGCTGATGCTGGTGGTGTTGCTGCTGCTGCTGGTGGTGCTGCTGGTGCTGCTGGTGCGAAAACTGGGACCCAGTCGTCGGGACATGGTAGCTGTTCGCGTTGGACAGCGACACCGACGAAGAGTGGTGTGAAGGCGAGGGGAGGGGAAAACTGGTATTGTTAGGCAGACTGGTGGACGGCGAGTGCTGCGAGGGCGAGGGGAGATAGCTGGAGCCGTGGCCGACCTGGAAGCCCGAACTAGCATTGGTGTTCGGGACGTGGAAGGGCGGCAGCGACTCAGAGCCGGGGCGGCGCGGGTAGCCTCTGTGGGATTCGTCCATGGCGTGAAGCGGATCTTGGTGCGATTCGGGGGAGGCGGATGGTAGGGCGCGTGGGCTTGAGCTATCAATGGTGGCAGACGGGGTGGCAGACAACGGGGCATAAGAGCTGGCGGTGGCTGTCGGAGAGGCCCAAGGTGTCCGTCTTATAGCCAAGGGGGCCGAGAGAAGGTTCGTTCTTGGCACCTCCCAGTGAGGAACAGATACGGGTGCGCTGAAAACCTTCATGAAGTCCGGTAGGATTTATGGCTTTTGTCGAGAAGGTGTGGCCCAGCTTCGGTCAGACGAGGGCTGACGGAAGTAGCACGTATCCCGTATATACGACGTCAACACCCAAGGACCTTGACGGCAACGACGACCGAGAGTCGCACCTTTTTGGCTCGGGGTGGGAAGGTACCCTCCCTCCCTGACGCTGTGACTTGAGACGGGCCTCGAGCTTGGGCTACCTCTATCGACGGCGAAACCCGCAACTAAGCTTTCCCCCCCTTCCTGGAGCCGCAACAGCCTCGAGATGGTGGCGACGGACGCTTGCGATGGCTGCCGTTCGGGTCAGGCGTCGACTATGGCGTCTCGGAATCCGGCAACGGCGCTCGGGCTTGTGGGCTTTGCCTCTTTAGAGAAACTGGGGCTTGCTGGCAGCGCACGCGCGGCTGCTTGATGGCGATGGTGGACGAGCGAGGAGGTCAGGTAGGTACCTATATGCACCGGATGATGTGCCAAGCTGACCAACCGATAGGCTCCAAGGACATAAGCTCTGCCCAACACTCTAAGCGGCCTCGAATGCAAGCCCCCAGTGGGCTGGACGGGACAAGAATGTGAACAAGTGTGCTACAACGACGGTCCTTTTGCTCTTCGATTCAAATCCAGCTCCTCAGAATACAACTCTGTGATGCTTTCTTTGCAAACTTTACTCTGGAAAGCACAAAAGAGTTTCGGAAAATGCCGGTTTGATGGCGAACAGTCGATGGCAACAGGCGCACGTGTGGGCTCAGCAAGGCGAAAAGTGTTGTGTGTTGGAGCGTCTATCGTATCGTCACTACCTCACGCGCCACCAGCAGCAAGGTTGCTCGCTCCACGGCCAGAAGGGAAAAAAAAGACACAGCCCGCAAGGGACATGAGGTTAAAGTGAGCAGTGGGTGAGGGGGAGCATTAAGGTTTCTGCTCGGTGGCGTCGTCCTTGAGTCGTCGTAGTCTGGGTCGTCACGATTTCGTTCGAGTCGTTCCTTGGGGTCGTCCTTGGGGGTCGTTCTGGTGCTTGTCCTGGCAAGAAGCTGGGCCTTGCAGGCCTGGATGGGGCTACATGTGAGAAGTATATATGTATTATAGTACTCCAGCACTCCAGCACTACTCGGTAAGAGCCTGGAGACAGGGCCCGGATCGGGGCCTGGGCCTGCAATGGACTTGGCATCTTTTTGAGTTTAGTGGGTGCAATAGCCTGGTGTCCTGGGGGGGGCGGCATAGCAGCTCTTACGACTGGGACGACTGGGGGTGGGCTGAGTGGACTGAATACGGAGTCGTCGCCCGCGCATTGGATAAAAGTATGCACCTTGAGTCCCTTCTAGTCGCCTCTGTCCCATCAGGGCCCTCTGTCAGCTGTCGCCGTCTGGTCCCTGCTGTCCCTGCTGTCCCTGCTGTCCCTCTTGGTGGTGGTGGTGGTAGTGGTGATGGTGGTAATAGTAGTCATCCTCTCCTTGTCCTCCATGTCCTCGTATCCAGCGGTGAGAGCGTGGTCCTGTGTATTGCTGGGCCCCGTCCCAGCGAACAGGTACATCGCAGTCGAGGACTGGATAGCTGCTTGAGGGCTGAAGAGCTATCCCTGGGATTCCCTGCGCGTTCGTGGATCCGCTCTCCAGCGGTCTCTGCAGCCTCTGCTTGCGGTTCGCTCCTGCTTGGCTGGCTCGCGCCGCCAAGGGTGTGGGGTGTGTCTTGCATATGGGAGAGAGAGGGGGGGGGGGGGGCGTGCGGGTCAAACGCCCCACCCATGTCGAGACCCCCAAGAACAAGGAAGGATGGCCCCATGGAATGGAATGCTGTCCACGCTCCTCGCTCCACGCTCCACGCTCGCTCCACGCTGCACGCTCCAGGCACCGCGCCCACGTATCCGTGCTAGTAATATAGTAATATTACTATGTCTGTGCTACTCGTGAGAATTACTAGTACCAGTACTCGTAATAATGGCCCATTTGTGCCGAAACCTCGCTCGCGCGCGCACGACGAGAATACCTATTGCCCGCGATATTACCATGTACTCGTACTTCGCACCCGTCTCTCTCTCTCCCTATCATTGCCCAATGCTAACAATGCCCATGACAAATTTACCCCGGAGTCGAACAGCATCCGTGGGTACTCGCAGTCAGCCCAGCCAACGCTGCGACGCTGTCGGTCCTCTGGCCTGGTGACTTACATACTACTCGTATGTACTCTGCATCCTATGAATTCCCAGTAGTGACTTGGTACTAGTAGCAGCATGATAACTTCCAAAGAGATCGTCGCCCATGCATGTGTAGCATTCGTACAGAGTACATGCCGTCATCAAACCAAAATAAACATTCAACCCATCGAAATAAACCGCATGAATGATGCTTCAACCACCATGTCCAGGGGCCCGGACCGGGTTGGGCCCTTGACCTGTGCGTCTTGATGGTTTGTTGAGCTGCGATATTAACTCACGGGGAGAGGCAGAATCTGGTCAGTGATGCTTCATGACTTCACATGACATCGTCATATATCGAAAGTAGGGGCAGACAGAGACAGGAGAATTGAACAACAACAAAGAAGACTCGCTTTCGGTTGGCAAAGTAATACCTACACTGAAGGGTGAGGTGACACACAGAGTACATGTAAGTGCAAGGGTGTCATCTCCTGGACCATCTGTATGTACGGATGCTGTTGGTTAATGTGTTGGGAAACTCATTTCCTAGCCGCTGTGCGACGTCTACGGTCTGCCTGCCCATTTGCTTTTTCTAAGTTTTTGTCGTCTTACTCGTACATGTTATTCTCTCATCAGTTGCCCTGTGAATACGATGCAAAGATTGGTACCAGCTCGACTCAATCTCTCGAAACTCTATTTCGATGTTGCCACGGAGCAAAAGCTTATGCTTGGAAAGTTTGTTGTGCCTGGTACTCGAAGCCATTGGAGCCCGTGTTCAATGGATCTGACGATCTGATCTCAAGTGATCTGCCTCGAACAGCACTGCTGCACAGTCTGCACTGCACTGCACTGCATGCTTCGGATCATCGGTTGACTCTCGGCCTGCCACCTGCTTCGCCCCGGCGCGGCGCGGGGACAGGTGGGTCTTCAATGGCCAGATGCAGCGCTGGGTTCTGTTCTTATTACTCGTACTACCTGTAGCTCCCAATACTCCGTGGTATCCGTGGTATCCGTAGTATCCGTGCATACATGGCATCGACGACGCGGCTCGAGGGAATTGGCCTTGGCTGGCGATATAGTAATAACACTCGTATGCTGCAGGCGTGTTGCTGGCCTGTCGCCCTGCCCCTTTCACGACTAGTCGTACTGACAATATACCGATAGAGCAGTACATAATCGTACCCACCTAGTCATAGCAGCATGTATGGATACGGAGCATGTAGTGATGCTACCTCCATAATTAATGAGAAGAATAAATCCAGCCAGCTCAGATTGCAGGGGAGGCTCCAGCTCGACGCGAGACCCCTGTCCCTGACCGGGTTGAGACACCCACACGCCTCAAGAGACACACCCAGGCCCCAGCCCAGCGACTCCAGTGGACTCCAGTCCTTGGCCAGGGTCCGACCAGGTCCCACAGCAAACATGGCCTAGGAGGGAGCTAAGAACTTGCTCAACTTGGGATTTGGCGACGAGGGTCGCTGGCCCACAGCCTCACACGGCTCGCAGCCGAAGGGTCCTCTCTGCCGACGGAACAGCATAGCTTATCCGTAGTGTGACACAAGACATCTGCCAAGGCGTCCCAGGGCGCAGATTAAGGACATTGACATTGGGGACTCGTCGGCATGAACTGCCCGGGTAGACGAGGGACCCGTCGCCTGCCATGTACCCCATTGGCATATCTTCCAGAGACATTTCACTGTCACTTGCCACCTTACGAGTACGATCCGTTGTCCTGGGCCAACATCAATATTTTGCCATTGTGGGACTGGATGACCCTGCTGCACAGCTAGCTCTCCCTCATTCGTGCCCTGTATTGTATTATGGAGGACGAACCGGGTCGCGGTGCAATGAGCTCTGCGATGGGATTAGTACTATTATAGCTCACAGACCTTGACAAATGACACCCGACGTCACTAATTCCTTCGTCGTACCGGCAGCACGTTCTGGCGTCCGCCATGGCCCCTTCAGCACCGGACAAGGCAAAAAGCCATGAGCCATCCCGTCCCAGGGACCTGGGGAACCAGCCACCCGACACCTGGCGCCAAGCCAGCCGCAAAGCCATGGCTGCACTGGATCTGCCCCCGTTGGCCCCTTGACAGTGGGGGAGATGTCTGAGTCTCTGAGAGGCGTCCACCCTTCTGCCTCTTGCTATTAGTGATGGTTCCTTCAGCTGTGTGGCTGCTCTGTGCGAATACCAGCTGACTGGAATGAAAGATGCGGTAGCTGGGCCTGCGGCGGTCACAGGGCGCCTCCTGTCTGCATCTCCATTCAACATGGGTCCCATTTACGGAGAATGGCTCTGTGTAATACTACTTCGTAGTTGCTGATTGCCTGCCCAGGTGACCAATAGGCTTGGTCCAGAATGATCTTCCCCGGGACAGGCCATGACGGCCATTTTCGCCCTGATCCGAAATATTTAATACTACTACTATGTACTACTTAAGTACTACAAGTACCATGTACATACTATTATTTAACTAGTGCGTACATGCTCGTAGTACGTACCTTACTTCGTGCAGTCTTGTAAGTTGTAAACCTGGTTATCCTATCATGATTATAATACTGCTCAAAAATGCACCTCGGATGTATCCACCATTTGTGGGCTACTACTAGGTGGTGAGCCCTAGCAGCATCCGCCCAGACCGTTGGCGCGAAAGGAGGTGGACGCCCAAAAGAGAGAGGGTGTGCTGGGCGGTTGACGGCGTGACGCCTCCTCCACACTCGCCTGGGCCTGGCAAGCTACGTACCCTAGCAGGCCAAATAAACAGCGACTCCAAGAGAAGGTGCATGGATGCCACCCGGGAGAGGGGACCCCGGAAGGCGGGCAAAGCGACAGGCAGGCGATTCGGCGACCACGATAATACTATATCGATGGTGTTGGCTTGGCCACGATCACGGCGCCTACAGAGCCAGACAGACCGCATCGTGAAACGCGCTTGCTACCCCAGGTGATCTGCGCTGCTCTCCCAACAAGTCTAACAATCGCAAGACCCCTCAATCATGATAACACCCCCCATTCTCATTCACGATGCCCCGGGTCTGGGACCAATATTCGTACCACTTGTAGTACAAGTCTTGGGTAAGGTGAGGCCGGGGAGGGGTCCCGACGATACTGCTCCTAGTACTAATTGCGCCAGGTCGTGTGCCCACGAGATCGGACCATGGGCCATTCCATACATGCTACCATATACATATTAATACGCAGTATGTGCGGGTAGTAATTACATACATAGTACTTGTAAGTGGACGTACGTGATGCGGATGTTTCCCTGTTGTGCCTTCTTCATAGGTCGGTCTTGCATGGGATATAAGAACCTTGCTCGTTCATAGAAGCATTGGCTATTAATCCCGAACTTGAAAAGGGAAGGTGTCGGAGTTGCTACTATGCAATCCAGGGCTTTTGCCATGAGATCTCTTGAGCCATGTCAACGCTTCATCTTTCCGGCGGTTGATATTAATCAATGTCGACGCGTTACCGATTCTTCTAGGTGACATTTCAACGAGCGTCGGCGTTGAAGTTTGACAGTCGAGTTCTGGGTGTAATATGGCCCCTGGTGTCCGTCTTGACCCGTAGTGTCTCCAAGTCGGATTCGGACCCGCCCCAGCTGCAGGTCTAGACTCAGCTGAAGCACATAAGGCAGGGGTGCGTTGAGCAACAGAGCATGTAGAAAATGGGAGGTCGTCAATATTATTGGAGCTCTATTGGATGGGATACGATGGGATAAAAGTGCGATTGCATTCAACGGCTCAAAGTTGGCTGTTTCTTCGGAGGGTCGTCCTACCTCTTTCAGCTTAGTGATGCATGTTAATAAAGAATTGCCAGACTGAATCATCAAAAAGCGGCCGCTGGCCCAGGTTCCGAAGCTCAGTCGCGGACGGACATTTGCTGCAATTTTGGCACTCTGGCCCGTGTCCGTGGTCCCATGTCGAGCACTGGTCCGTTTGCCAAGGGAGGGTCCTCATCAGTTGTATCTTCTCATCAACGGAACAAAGCCGTCATCTCTGGTGTGCTTTTGGGGTGCTTGAGATGCAGGGGCCTTCAGTCAATATTGGCATCGCATGGCATGCCCAACACAGCCAACAATAATTGCCTTGGCCTGACCCTGGTTGGGGCTGGCGGATCTCCTCGTGGTCGCCCTAAGAGTCCTGGATTCCTGGCGCTGGACCCCCAGAGTCTGCGACGGCGACCCCAGGCCTGATGAAGCAAAGCTGCAAGAGGCCAGAGGGACTCGTTAAGTTGCCAGCTGTGGCGACGGTAGGTGTGTGGGCTGATTTACAGTGACGAGCCGTGTGGATACCGCCCACTCGGGTGTCATGGACCACCACCCTTTTTGGGCCCATAGCTAGCTGGGCCATTCCGGAACCTGGGATCCCATCTAGTATTATCATTCAAGGACAAGTTGGACTAGTCCGAACTTCTGGAGCAAAGCTGCTGTCCTGGAAGAGAAGAGAGTCTGGTTCACAAATCTCGCGGATTGGATTGACCCCCCTTGCGCCCTGGGTAGATAATTAGAGAAGCGCCAAAGACCTGCATATCCCCAGCAGCCTTACCTAGACCAGGGGATAATATGCGAGGCTTGCCCAAGACCCGTCATGATTGCTGGCTATTCAAGCAAGCCTGGGAGAGATCGACAGGTTCATAGTGGTGCTGCCTGGTCACCTTCAAGTACCGTTCTCGGGGGAGCTTTGAATTCGTGATAATACTATTAATCACTTTGAACTAGTTCTGCTGCTGGTCGATAGTACTCGTACTTGTACGAGTACTCGTAAGTGGTATTGACCACTGGAATGTCTCCCATTCATCATTTGCCGCTGCGCGTCTGTGATTTGTGCGACAACGCAGGGTACTCGTAGGCTCTGTGTAACCAACAGGTTGGACTCAGCTCCCAAGACAGAAACAGCATACCGATTGGCGGTTTTCGTTTCTAGCCCAGCCTGAAGGAAACAAATCTCCGGGCTCTGTGGGCAGAGCTGTCGTGTACCTTGGGACGAGGTCGACGATTTACCATGCACCGTGTGTACTATTGTGTTGTAGGGATTTTTTTGCCATTATTACCTCGCAAGTTCAACCTCGTCCTCGCCTTGTCTTGGACGCTGAGGATGAAGACGGTGCTTTGGGTGTCCGAAGGAAGACCCACTGGATCTGCGCGACTGCACGTCTGGCCATGGCGGTGCGATTGATACTTCCCGTGGCGCAAACCCAACCACACTCCTTCTGCGTGTGATAATGGGGGTCTCCATCACGATGGCATGGCGTCAAACAAGGTTGAGACCGGCGGCGGTAGACGATAGGCCGATTCTCCCATGACAATTACTTGGGGGATCATCGGTCTGCGCCTCTCCGATCGGCAACGAGCGCCAGGCCACGCGCTGAACTAAACCCCTGTCGCGAGGCTGCGGAATCCTGGCGCCACGGTCAGAAGCCAAGTCTTTTGAGCAATTGGGCCCCAAATATTTTTCTGGGGACTGGGGCTCGTGTGGTCGACTGGGTCGTTGATGGGCGGCGCCTCTTCCCACGAGGCCGGGCTGCGTGGCTTGACTAGGCTGTCAGGGTTAACTTGTCAGGGTTCCCGTCAGTTCCTACTCACCACCATGACAAACTGCCGGGCCCAGTCAAGGAGTTCCTCTCTCCAGAGTTGGCACGGCCGCATGGGACGGCGCGCGGCACTCGGTGACCGACGAGGGCTAGATTAACGACAACCGCAGTTAATTTGCTCATGGAGGCGCGTCTTTAACGGGGCTAACGCGTCTTTTTGCCAAAGTATTCTGCCTTGGCTGGGTTGGATAACTTGGCCCCAGGCCAGGCCAAGCTGATGAGCGAGATCTAGACCCCGTCGGCGGGTGGGAGTGGGTGCTTTCGCAGATGTTTGAAAACTTGAAACAGCATGGAAGATGCCGGAGCAGCTTCGAAAAATGGAGCCCCGACATGATGTTGGTCATTTAATCACGGCAAGAGCCATGGCTAGCGGTCCCCGACGCCCAACATTATTACAGACTACAAAGGAAGCCACGACTCGAAACACCCCCGCTTTCTGAGCAAAGTCCGAAGCCCATGTAATTCGCGTACGAGTATGTACTTATGTACTCGTGCTTCGCACCTACCTCATGCCAGCGCTTGATACTCGCCAGGAAACCTCCAGGCCATCTCATGGCAGGACTGATGCATGCGAAGCGCATACATAGAGTACCTATGTACCTATTACTCCCTTGCTGCATCTAGCAAGCCATCGGCATGCCAGACCGGCAGGGCGGTGATTGTGGTGGGTGGTGCAGCTGTAGGCTGTAATAGCCTGTGCAGTGGACCGCAAGCCTCGAGTCTTGGGGGGTCATGGCAGCGATGACACTCGCACCGTCTGATTCGCCTACGGTACATTCTCTGCGCCTGGGTCTGCTCGGGGACAGCCGTCACTCGTCAGCGACGGACGAACAAGTGGCAGCGCAGGATCCGCCCAGGGCCCCAGGCCCCAGGCCCTAGGCCCCAAGGCCCCAAGGCCCCAAGGCCCCAGGACGTGAACAGCTAGCTGGGTTTGCGGGCTCCATTTGGTTTGACAAGATGTGAGTTTTTGCATCCTCTTTGGAACAAGCTGTCAATGGGGAAACTCCCGCCAAGTCGTATGAACTACTGCCCGCTTATTACTACTAGTGGACCACAGTCATCAATTAGCCTCTTTGCCACAGACGACGCCTCCCGCAGCGCTCGGGGCTCATCACATATGCGGGCTGCGGGAAAGGCTGGCGACTCTTGCTCTAAACAGGAAGCTCGTTGCAACGGCGTCCCGACGCCATGGCTTCTGGGGCGCTGCCAAAATGGGGGCCGATCTGGCCTGGTGGGAAGCTTGTCAATCACCGGATTACGCCTGGGGCCTGATATAGCTCGACTGCAAGGCATCTTGTCCGATCTGGTCAATACCATGGTTTCAACTCACCTAGGATCGCGAGCTGCTTCCCCTCCCCCCTCGCTCCTTCTCGTCCACGGCACACTGGCCAGGATGCAGAGGAATCCTCCACACCCGGTCACCGGCCCGCTCAGCTGAACCGCCCACCGCTTCGAAACGAGCAATTCGTCTAATACATAACAGTACATTGCTCCTCCTCTTGACCTCCTCGCCGGAGCTGCTCGCCTGACCGCCTCCTGGACTTCATCTGCAGCACTGCCGCCGACGACATGAGGATATGCACGACTATGTTTCCTCGTCACAGTTGCACCATGCGCCATCGCCATGGATCGGGTGACAAGCCGTCTTGTCCTCTCACCGTTCGCTCGCCGCCCTGTCTCGTGTGAGGCGGACAAGTCAGCCAGACTCACCGTCCCCGCCCCCGTCAACCCCCCTCATCACCTGCGCAATCTAACGTCTATTACTGCAACTTATTGTTATCTTGACAACCATCTCGATTGCGTCTCTTGGATCGTGTGACCCTCACAGCTGGGACGCGCCCCCTCAAAGCAGGGGCGGCCGCCCCTCAAAGCTCACAAGTCACATGAAGGGAGGGGGCGAGCCATCACCCAGAGGCTGGTTGGTCCATCCCCATCCGGTACTCTATTTCTTCTGGGTCTAGTAATACCATGTAGTAGCTTGTGGCTCGTGCTGTCAATGTTCCTGCATGTTGGGACTAAGGGAACATGGACCGTGGTGTCGTAGCACGTGGAGTAGCGTCTTGGGCCCCCCATCATCGGTCGTGACTACGAGTATGTAGTAATACGAATATCGAGTTATTATTAGCCAGGCAAGCTGAAAAGAACGGCCCCTGCAAGACAGATGAGGTCACAGGGGTTCTTGTTGGAGAGCAAAAGCCTGGTAAAGGATGGGGGCGGAGGGAAGGGTGTCAAAGATGGGACATGAGGACTTCCGTACAACGTACGAAGCACGCTTGCTCGGTTTCTCTCCTCGCTTTTAGAGACAAGCGCAATGTTATCCAGCACAGTACTATTACCGTGTATCAAGTGTATGTATACTATATAGTACATGCTCCATCCGTCCCGATCCCTGCGCCGATCTTATAACACGGCCCGAGCTCGTATTGCAGATTAAACAATCTCAGGCTCCCAACTTGTCAACAAACCATACGTTTAGGTATGAATAGTTGCTATCACAAAGTACTTCGAATACTTCGTACGTATCACGAAGTACGAACACATCAGAATAACAAATAGAAAAATAAAATAAAATATCATAAAAAGAAAAGAAGACATAATAGTGTGCCACGCTACAATCTCATCCACGCGCGGGGAGAAAGCGCTCCCTCCCGCGGAACATTTTTGGGGGCTCGCTTTCTGATGCTCTGTCTCGGATGGGAACCTGGAACAGACTAAAACAAGTGGGCAACAAAAAAAAAAGAAGGACGAGCCCCTTTGCCTGCCGAATAAGACACGATTGGACGACTCGAAACGGAATACAATGATTCGACCAGGACGCTGGGAGCGAGCATTAGCAGGTGTCTGCTATCTGCGCCCCCTCGAGCTGAACGGCGTGCTCTCCCGTCCTTGGCCACGCGACGAATAAGCACCCGGAGAATCCAATTGCTTTTTGCGGTGTCCGCGTTGCATATACTGACTGACACTGGCGACCTACATAGTAGTAATACATACCGTACTCCTAGCACCCTGCACTCGAGTTACTACCCGTATGTTAGTGTGCGGAAGGCAACGCAAGGCCAAGGCAGTTCAATTCCGGCCCGTCCTGAGTCAGGCCCGAGCCCCATCCCATCCCATGCCACCGCTAATGCGCGCGTGAGGCTATTCGCTTTTTTTTTTCTCACACTCCCGCGCTGGAGTCGAGTGCCATGTGGGCTTCTTTTCCTCCTTCCCTTCGACCGCGGAGGGGTCTCGAACGGCGAGCCCGAGGCGAGTGAATTCCCGCGGACAGTTTCGAGAGAGGGGGAGGTGGGGGGGAGAGGGAGGCAGGGAAAACTTCCCGATGCCTGGAATGCGCTCATTCGGGGCCCCCTTTCGAATCTCTCAGCCTCCTGTTCGGTTCTCGGCGGGTAGGGGTGTGTGCGAAACACGCACAACGCGCGCGGGAGGGATGGGGATGGGGATGGGATGGGATGGGATGGAGGAGAGTCCTTGGGAGACGAGACGTGGTGCCCCGTGTTCAATGTTGGCCGAAGCCTGCATTGCATGGATGTCCACATGCATATGAGGCCTTCGGCCCCACGCTCTTGATATCGGAGAAATCTTCTCTGGCCATTGAGAAAACTCCGTCCGAAGCCGTCTCCGGTCCAGTCAAGTCGCGACAATGGCACGGCACGGTTCTGCTGTCGACAAGCTCAGGTACATGGTAGGTACTAGGTAATAATATTGCAATCCCAATCTCGATAAAAAACTACACGGAACTGCCTGCGTCACTATACAAACACACACAAAAAAAAAAGGACGGATTTCCCGCTCGTTCATATCCTAAACCAACCAGACATAACTCGCTCTCGCTCTCTCCGCTTACAGCTTCGCCGCCGGTCTCGCCTGACCAGGCTGAGTAATCTCGTTATACAGCAACCTAAACCCTCGACTCAGCATATGTCTCGCTACAAGGGGAGCAAGGGAAGGAATTAGAGAGGGCAAAACTCACGTCGTCAGGAAATCGGCATAGTCCTCGCCCGTCACCTGGCCGGCAAAGTACTGAGCCGCCAGGTGGTACTTGTTGCCCTTGGGGGCCTTAGCCGCCAGCCCGTCGGCGCACTCCTTGAGGAGACGCAGCGCGTACGCCTTGTCGACCTTCTTGCCCTCCGACGTGGTGACGCCGTGACGTGTCCACTGCCACAGCTGGCTGCGTGACACCTCGGCCGTCGCAGCATCCTCCCTGTGGTCGTTGTCAGTAACCAGCTCCCTCTTGATGCGTATACATGGCAAAATAGGGTGTCAGGGTGCGGTGGCTTACATGAGGAAGTTGATGGGGACACAGCCGACACCCCGGATCCAGGCCTCCATGTAGCCGAGGCCAATGTTGAGGTTCTTCTTGATGCCGTCCTCGGTGATGCCGCCGGGCACGTTCATGTTGAGCAGGTCGTTGGGGCTGATCTTGACGTCCTCGCGGCGGATAAACAGCTGGTTGGGGGTGGGCATGTGCTTGTTGAAGACCTCGGTCGCAATAGACGCCAGGGCCGGGTGAGCCACCCAGGTGCCGTCGTGGCCGGCGCGCACCTCGCGTAGCTTATCGGCGCGGACCCCGTCCATGGCCTTGTCGTTGGCAGCCTTGTCGTCCTTGATGGGGATCTGGGCCGCCATGCCACCCATGGCGTGGACGCCGCGGCGATGGCAGGTCTGGATGAGTAGCTTGACGTAGGCGTCCATGAAGGGGACCGTCATGGTGACGGCGGAGCGGTCCGGCAGGACAAAGTTGGGGTTGTTGCGGAACTTCTTGATGACGCTGAAGATGTAGTCCCAGCGGCCGCAGTTGAGGCCGGAGCTGTGGTCGCGGAGTTCATAGATGATCTCGTCCATCTCGAAGGCGGCGAGGATGGTCTCGATCAGGACGGTGCCGCGGATGGTGCCACGGGGCATGCCAATGTAGTCCTGGGCGAGGTTGAAGGCGTCGTTCCAGAGGCGGGCCTCGAGGTGGCTCTCCATCTTGGGGAGGTAGAAGTAAGGGCCGAAGCCGCGGCGCTGCGTCTCGAAGGCGTTGTGGAAGAAGTAGAGACCAAAGTCGAAGAGGGACGCCGACATGGGCTCGCCGTCAATGGTGACGTGCTTCTCCTCGAGGTGCCAGCCACGCGGGCGGACAATGAGGGTAGGCAGGGTCCGGTCGGTGCGCAGCTTGTACTCCTTGGGGCCCTGCTTGAAGTCCACCTGGCGGCGGTTGGCGTCGTAGAGGTTGACCTGGCCGTTAATCATGTTCTGCCAGGTGGGAGCGCTAGAGTCTGGGCGGGGTCAGCTTCTTTAAGAGCATAGGCACAGAGTGGTGTGTGGGTGGCTTACCCTCAAAGTCGGCCATGTAGGTCCAGACATCGGCGTTCAGGGCGTTGACGACCATCTTGCGGTCGGTAGGGCCAGTGATCTCGACACGGCGGTCGACCAGGCCCGGGGCCGGGGGAGCGCCCTTCCAGGCATCGTTCTCACGGATATGCTTGGTCTCCGGGAGGAAGTCGGGGAGCTGACCACGGTCGAGCTCAGCCTGGCGGATCTTGCGGCGCTCGAGCAGGGCCTTGCGGGTAGGGTTGAAGGAACGGTGCAGGAGGGCGATGAAAGCCAGGGCCTCGGGCGTCAGGATCTTGCGGTGCGTCTCGTCGACCTTGCCGAGGACGTTGACGCCCTGGAGGATGGTGTCGGTGCTAGCCATGTTGAAGAGTCTCGATGGGGTTGGATGCGGGAGGCGATGGAGGAGATGGGGGGGATGGGGGGGATGGAGGTGAGGAGAATGGGGAGAAGTTGGGGAAGTTGGGAGGGAGGTGAAGGAGGAAGTTGAATGTTTGCGATTGCGATGACGGAGATGGTGTAGGCGGCAATGGAGGGCTTCACGTGTCGATTATACTCCAAGATGCTCGGATGCTATCCGACGCCTCTAAGAATCGATATATTCGGCTATCAGATGCAATCGTGAAGGTGGGAACCCCCCATGTCATAGGCCATGCAATGGGTAGCTAGGGTCTTCAACCTGGCCTCAGAGCCGATGATTGCCCCTCCAGAGTCCATCCCGAATCATCATATCGACGTCAATGAGTGGCCTCTCCATCTGGCACATCACTTGGAGCACTGGAGCCCGGTCGGTCACCGGTATGCGCCGGAGCTGCGCCGTCTCAGCTGGATCCGCGTCGGCAAAAGCATTTCGGTCTGATTCGGGTGGATGGAGCCTGGGAGCTACTCGTACGTGAAGCCTGTGATTGTCGGTGACGCTGAATGGTGGGGTACATAACAAGCATGTGGAAGGCAGCGTCATCGGCAGTGGCAGACTGGGGTCCCCTTCCAGGCCCCTTCAGCCCCCTCCAGTGGTGCACGTCAGTGGACACTCACTGGCCAGGCCTGCAGACTTAACTGCTGCTGAGTGCTGAAGCTGTCCATCTCCAGCGGCTGTACCGAGCACATAGCCAATCACCACCACCCGAACCCCCCCCCCCCCCACCTCTTCCGATCCGCCGGCCGAGAAGCCGAGGCCTCGAAGTGCCTCCGATTGCCTCCCAAGTGCCTCGACAACCCGTTCCTTTCCGGCCATTGACCAACGACAACGACTCATCCCAGAACCTTCGTCATTGCCCGAGAGCTCGCATGCCGAGGACCATCGTCGGCTGATTGGTATTCCAGGCCAGTACGGAGTACATATATACCAGATCATTGGCTGTCGCATTCCGCAGATTCCCTTCTAAAATGGTCGACTGATGGATGTATCTATCGTCACCGTGTTCAACAGGTCAACCTCGAAATTCATGATATATATACAAAGCACAATGCATACAAGCCGGCATCAACGAGACTCGGCAAGAAATCCATTGAGCCTGTCCTATAATATTGTCAAATGCCTAGCGCCATCCATGGTTTTGCCCTTGTGCAAATACTAATAGTGAAACCCCTAACTGCTAACAGCTTGTACAAACAATTCTAACAATGCACAATGCACCCCTTCAATCCAACAATATGATCTTCCTATCCATCCTAATAGAGTCATCGTGGCGAGATTACTTCCACATACAAGCCATGTGGGAGCAGACTTTTCGACAACCCCCCCCCCCCCCCCCCCCCCCTTTCTCAACTGCCCAGAACAGAGCCCGTCGAAGATTGCCTGCGAAGAAGTTCGCCATTGTCAACGTCAATCCATCTACACCGCTCCAACACCAACTGCGCCAACCCGCATAGATCATGCGTTGAGCGTCTTGATCATCATCTTCTGCTTGCTTCGGTCCGCCACAAGAAGGTGTCGGCTGTCAAACACCGTCCTCATCGTGTCCACCACTCGGTGGAAGCTGCTGGCAGCTCCCCGCTCCTGTGTGAAGCGCACAATGCTCAGTGCCTGCCGCTTTCCGTGTTCAATCACCGTCATGATTTCGGCAGCGAACGACACTTCTTTCAGGTTGAGATCTGTCATTACGTTAGCCACGGGGAGAGAGCCCGCCCAAGCAAGACACCACTCACAGTTCTTAGCTCCCACACGCGCAAAGATAATGTTGCGTTCCTTGTCCACTTGAACACCCCTGATCCCGTACCTTCGCCACTCTCGAAGAAGAATCGCAACCTCCTGGCGGGCTCGCTTGCGAGATATCGCCATGCACATGTAGCTGGTAGCCGGCTTGACTCTGAACAGCCGCGCAAGCCAGCTCTGCTTGACTTCGATGTTGCGGCTGCCATCTGTCGCGCCCGAGTGACGCCAGCTGGGATTCCTGGTGCTCGAGTTTCTCTTGGCGACCTCAAAGCCATTGGAGATGCCAGGCCCGTCTGTCCATGTTAGCGGCCGTGCCCACTTGTGCTCGAGTTTGAACTCACCATCGATTGACATTTTTAGGCCATTGCCCTTGTTATTTTTCCAAAAAGGCAGGCTGAAATTCTTCTTCCGGGCGGCGGCGGCACACATTGACTTCGTATCGCTCTCTAGTCCTGTTTCCGAGCCAACTAATGTTGCCTGGCCCTGGGAGTCGGTGCCAGAGATCCCGCTATCCGTATTCGCCTTCGAGGGTCGCGTGAACCATGACTTCTTCTTCTTCATGTTTCCAAGCGAATCACGAGATGGGAACTTCTGGCATCCACCATGTGCTTCTGCTATATATCCTGCGGAGCATGCATCTGCCGCCATTGGCTTCTTCCGCACGTTGAGGGGCTTAGGAATCTTTACCGGGCCTGGGTCGGTGGGAGAATGAACAACTCGGATTGTGTCCTGAATAGCGCTCAGGTACTCCATTCCACGAGCCTGGCTGCTTGTTTCCCTCGGGGGAGTGTGTGGAGGAGCCGAGACAATCCGTGCCTTGTCACAGGACACCACATTCACGGCCTTGTCTTCGTTGATTGGAGGCATGGCAATTGGCTTCTTGGAATGATGCGTCTGAGCTGGGGCAGACACAATCCGCCTGTCCGCTCGTTTTGGAAACATCACTGGCACAGCGAGACGTGCGACTTGCTCTACCGCCTTCTCATCATCAGCATCGTAAATAGATGGGGCGATGCTTTGGGTGAGCTTGGGAAGCGTCTTATCAGACGGCAAGGGGGGAAGAGGTCGTGAGTCCCAGGGCTTGGCCGAGAAAGCTTCTGCCACAGGAGCGACGTCTGGCGTGGTCTCAAGGCTGAAAGTGAATGGAGAATCCCGCTGTCGTCTATCGCTGTCGGTTAATGAGTCGGTAGTAGAATCACCCTCGGCTAGGGAGCTCTTGAAGGCTTCGTCGCAGTCCTTCGCTATGTTATTGCTGAAGTGCCGCAGCTCTTCTTTGAACATGGCATCAGAAGCTTTGACAGCAGGCGTGGGAGCCCCTTTTGCTTTCGGATGGGTGCCATTAGCGACCTTTGTTAGCAGTTCTGGGGAATGGGAGCGAGAGGCCCGAGAGGCCTGTCCCTGGGGTGTAGCCTGATCCGATGTCTTCGACTCAGGACATACGTTTCCAGCACTCTGCCTCGACAGTCCGGTAGAGCCAGATAGCCTCCGGACCTGGGAGAAGTCCACCCCTCTCTTATGACGCAGGCTAGGGCCCCGAGCACGGGCGGTCCCCTGTCTATTACTGTGAAGCGATGTCATGGAACCCCTGGACGAAGCAGGGCGGCCGGTGTTGGAGGTCCTCAGGGAGCCGGCACGCGCACGACGGGGATTAGATCCGCTACGCATCCGGGGAGTGTGTGTAACATGGTTGCTGCTCGCGGACTGATCGCGGTGAACGGTGATTTTGGCGTGGCTGGCTTGAGAACTGCAGGGTTGGACCCTATAGGGGTCATAACTCTGGGTGGCATCGGCCTCGGTCTCGGCAGTATTAGATATGACAGTGAAGCGAGAAAAAGATCGACCATGGCCACTGGCGTGTGGCCGGGAGAACTCGCAAGTAGACACTCGCTGCTTCCAGGCCCCAGGTTTGAGATGATGGTAGTCACTCATGGAGTGGGCCAGCTCGGGCTTGAAATCCTCCAGTTGTTTGTTTCGATAGTTGTAGAGTAACCAGTAAAAGGCCTTCTGGTCATTTGGCCTGTTTCATGGTCAGCAAGGGGTTGGCATTGCATCGGATGGATTAGCTCACTCTTTGCAGGTCAACTTCAGTGCCAGGTCATGCTCACTGAACATGTGCCACATAGATCGCAGCTGCCGAAGGAGTTGGGTATCGATGTCTTGCTGAGGCACGGGGGCGTACTGAAAACCCTTGCGCATGTCTGGTGGCTGGCCGCTGTTGTCGCCGTAGTTGTCTAGGTAGCTGTACTTTTGCAGCAGGGGGTGACGCCAGATTTCCTTGAGAGAGATTCGACGCTCCGGGTTAACCTGAAGCATACGGCGAATGAGATCCTCAGCTTCTGGACTCAAGTGGTCTGGCATTTCGTATTGACCCTTCTTCGTTCTGTTCATCATGACTCGCAGATCTGGGTCGTCAAATGGCAAGGTAGCTGCCAGCATGGCGTAGAGAATCACGCCCATACTCCAGATGTCTGCCTTGTCACCACGGTATTGCCTGTTCTTGAGAAGCTCGGGGGCAGCATAGTGGGGGCTTCCGCAGGCCGTAGCCAGTTGATGGTTGTCGGTCTGGTGCAGAGCTGCCATGCCAAAATCGGCAATCTTGATCTGGAGATCGGCGCTGATCAGAATGTTCTCGGGCTTGAGGTCGCGGTGGCAGATGTTGAATGAGTGGCAGTAAGTGATGGCGCTAATCATTTGCCGGAAAAAGTACATGGAGACATCCTCAGACAGCCTGCCCCTTGAGTTGATAAAAGTGAAGAGATCACCGTGGTCAATGTACTCGAGGATGAGGTATCTAGCTGGTCAGTAACGTCCTTGATAAACATGGTTTTTATCCTTACATTTCGGAGCGGTTCTCCCAGATATCGTAGAGTTTCATAATGTGTGGGTGCTCAATAAGTTTGAGTATGGCCACCTCTCGCTCAATAGCCATGGGAACTCTCATCTCGCCATTGATCTGCTCCGGGAGACTGCTGTCCCATTTGCTGAGAGCCGCCAAGCTGCTGTCCTGCACCAGATAAGCCATTCGCCTGTTAACAATCTTGACAGCAGCGAGCTGGTTCGTCACGTTGTGGCGACATAGTCGGACGCGGGCAGACGAGCCCTTCCCGAGAGTCCTGCCCAACTGCCACGGGCCGACATGCGTCTTGTAGTTCTTCTTGCTGCGGCCGCTAGAGGTCGAGCTGCACGACGCTTGTGAGAGACGCTTTGCTGGATCAGACTCTGGAGGTGGTCTCATGCCGGGAGAGTCTGGAGGGTGGGAGCCTAATGGGGCCCAGATTCGAATATCGGGTTGCTCTGTGGTGTCTGGATGTTGTTCGTTCGAGGCGTGGATGCTTGCAGAGCTTGAATTCGGATGGAGACGCGGTTTGTGAAGATGCTGGTCCATTGGAGCATAGGACGCGTTGATGCGGTGGGCGGCCTCGGACAACGGCGAGCGACTCTTGCACACTGAGGCATCCGCCATAATGATTGCCGTTAACGTGGTGGAGTTAGCACATAATACGTAGGAGCAATCGAGAAAAGTGTGTGCGTGTGTGTGGGTGAGGCAAGTAAATTTCGACAAGAATGGTGTTGAAGGTCCCAGATAAACAAGTTAAGGAGCGAAATGGGAGAGAAGCTAGTGCGAGAATGCCCGGTGAGGAGCCAAGCAGGCGGTATAGGAGAGGAGCAGTGGGAAAGAAACAAAAAGAGGGTGATTTGGAAAGAAACAGGTCAAAGTGCAGGTGGCCTCGAGCAGCATTGAGGAGCGTTGGTGGTGGAACGAGGGGGATTGAGATGGGCTGAGGCAGGCCAAATTGGAATGCAATGTTCACTTGGGCCAACACAGGTGGTGGGCTATTTTTCTGCCACGTGCCAGCCTCGAGTTCCAGAGAGAGAGATGTCTGTTTAAATTTCAGCGACGGTGTATGGGAAAGTGAAGGGAGGGGAGAGGTGGAACATGGACTGGCATCTGATATGACATCCGGCAGCCTGTCCACATCACGGCTCCGCCATTAACGGCTGCTGCCAGCTGCCAACCTGCAATAATAAGTCCCCAAATTGGTGAGAAGGAACAACAAGCCGCCAGTCCAAGCTACTAGTACCTAATGCACATACTGTCGATTCTAGTGCAAGGTGAAGCTTAGGCATGGCACCCGCGCACCCCCATGTCTCTTCGAGCATCGGGTGGCCTCTGGTGCAGCCATCTCCATCCATTCCGACACATTCCATCCATCAACACATGATACATGATCCCCCAATCCAAACAGGATAAAATTACAGTCTCGGTCTTGGAGACCTGCTGGGACCAGAAATGGAATGCTCGGCGGCTGCAGTTCCAATAACCGACCTATGTTCACCACCCACGTCATCGGGATCGATGCCATCACGGTTCATTCATTGAGAAAATCCTACTGTCCAAGGTAAATAGTTCTTGATCAATAACAGCATGCTGGTCTCTTCTCGCACAATGAACCTCCAGAAGTGAGTAGACATCAAAGCCGCGTAGTCCTTCATTTCAAAGTCCTTAAAGACATATCGAGCGTAGCCATTTTAGAGAATGAGAGAATAATAAGAGGTTTCTGACAGAAAATCCAGGCTAGTGTTTTCCAGCAGGAGGGAGAGGCGAGCATCATCGATCATCAAGAAGGGGGATGGATGGTTTGCAGTTTGAGAAAGGCACGCGCGATGGACGTTGATGAGACTGTGGGTCCAAACAACATTCCGATTGCCATGGACCAACGCAACGGCCTTCCAAATACGTCTGACTGTCTCACCAAATCTGTTACTACCCAAGATTGATAGTAGTATCGGCATTTCAGGAGCCGTAAGTTTGCCCTTTACTTCAGTAGCATCTTTACAGGAAGCTGTTAGTTACTACTAGTATAATCAAGTCGGGAATGCGAAATGACGTCGTTACGCGCTAACGATCAGGTACATGTACGAGTACCGTAACACCATCAGACAACTAATTCAGTGAAACCAAAGATATTAGACGTTAGAAGTGGGGGCATTTTCAATTGGAAATTAACTACGGATAGTATACGCAACCATGGAGGCCAACCCCAAGTCATGAGACGTGTCAGGTGCATGTTTTACGAAGCCTTCCTCAATCGAGCCTCTAAATGACATTCACTGTCGCTGCGTTTTGGCAAGTTGATACAATATGTGATTTAGGCATAGGTCGTCTCTCTCATTCGATAAACTTCCTAAAAAAAAATTGTGTATCGCTACCTACAGACGAACACCCAGATGCTCCTTTGACATTTCAGACTTGACTTTCGCCGCGAGCTGATGCTGGTGCCCCTGCAGTTCCAATCGGCATGGTCAGCCTTACTGGGGGTTAAGCATCTCATTATCCCCCTCGACACTTGCCTTTTATTTGACACAAATATGCGCAGTCAAATTAACAGGCTGAGGGCAGCCATAGACCTTCTTGTGTTTAGGAGTGCTATAGCACTCTGCGTCGTCTGCCTTGCAGTCAAACTCTTCGCAGCCCTCGCCGGGGCTCAGGATGTTGTGGTTGGCGGCAAAAGGGTTGCCAAATTCACTTGAAAATTGGTGTCAGTAATCGGGCCCCGTCTTGTAAAGAAAACAATAGCGCATTCACTTACGTGCTGAACTCATCTACAAAAAGTAAAAGTCAGGACAATGTCGTTATCAATGTGGACAGAGGGGTAAGTGAATCCTTACAGTAAGCGTAGGATGGCTTAGAAGAGAACGAATAGCCAAAGAAGAGCGGCTTAGTGAGTGTCTTTGTGGTAGCAATTTTGACAGTCTATTTTGCAAGGCTCTGAGATTAGTTGAGGTCTGATATCATTGTCGAGAGTGCTATCCGTAACACCGTCTTGAAAAGCCTAGAAAAGAAATCATGGACTCAACGAACCGAGCCTTTGGACCGCAAGGTTTCCGAGAATTCCTTTCCAGGCTTCACTGTCGTCAAGGCGCCTGGTTCCCCTCCGTCGTAGGGAAAAGATTGCACGAAGATGGACTTTTCGCAGGAGTTGATGACAACTGCTTGGTCGGCGGCAGTGACACAGCCAATGAGGGCACTGGCGGCGGCGATGATGCTGAACTTCATAGTGGTGGTTTGAAGAAGCTAGGGCTACTAGTATTAAGGCCTTGGGCTCTTAAGATGGATGCAGCTAAGTGATCTGGAGGGTGTGTTCAAACTGAGAGAGCTGCTAGGGAATATCCGCCTTCAAGTATCCGCAGTTGCCTCTGCATCGCCGGTTCGGAGGTGCAACTGCTACCGTACCATCTTACACAGAGCCGCGATGACATCAAGTGTACAAGTTAGGCATGGGGGCGCATTGACTCGGGCAATACGAACCCTCCTGCATACTTGGCGCCCAAAGATGACGCCTATAGGTGGTTTGGTAGTATTCTTAAGGCATTAAAAAGCAAACTACACCTATTGTCGTCGCGTGACGTTGGCAGGAGTGGAAGATCGGCAAGGCCAGGTAGATCTTACGATCTCCCGTCAATAGCCCGCCAATAGCCCATATATGTATGTACAGCTGTCACCTGTAAGCAGCCACCCCCGCAAACCGCCACGGTGACAATGGTGAGCAGGGCTGGCCGACTGAGACGCTGCAACTGCGGAATCACATCTCAGTCTAGATGCCTATGATTTGATATGCTCAAGGGACGGGATGCAACGGCAAGAGGTCGATCTAGACCCTACAGGCATGAAATATTGCCACAATCACCCTTTCGCCCACAGATATGGGAGCGGCAGGGTTCTCATCCTCACTCAGGTGCGACGGGTCCTATAAAGAAGTCGGGTAGGTTAATCACAGGTGGGGATGTTGTCTGATCAGAGTTGTACGTTCGATCTTCTCAAGCACCGTCCCAAGCCAAGGCTCTGTCCCGAGGAATAAATACCACTAATGCAGCCACATTTGTCAGCCAGTCAGATGACGCCACCAGCGTAATTGGTTTAGTGGTAAAATTCTCCGTTGCCATCCGAGCAGCGTCGGGGAGCCCTGGGTTCGATTCCCAGATTACGCACATGGCTTTTTCAGCGTAATTGGTTTAGTGGTAAAATTCTCCGTTGCCATCCGTGCAACGTCGGGGAGCCCTGGGTTCGATTCCCAGATTACGCATTTCTTTTTGCATTTTTCACCTTTGCTTTTTGCCCCCTCTTCCCCAAAATAACTGCTTTGTTCGGTGTCTTGGACATCCCTGACGATCAGAAAATGTTTGCGCGCCCATATTGTCTAAGCACTTCGGAGTTTGTGCTATTCATCCCTACGTATTTAGAGTGAGTATTTACGAGTAGTCTGGTTGGGTGGACGGTGGAATAATCGTTGCCGCACTTCGATATGGTTTTTCGACCCATTCATGTTCCAACTCCCCACTTCAACCATATGTCACAGCGACTACATCGCAACCTTCAAGTCTGATTAGAATAAATGGCATGGGAATCACTCGCCGAGTGTGAAATCACGGACGCCTGTATTTCCCGTAAGTAGATCATAGGGATCTGTCGCAGTATAGTAAACCGCAGTTAGGTAATTGGGGTTCAAACTCTAGGGTACGTGATTTATGAACATGCAATACGAGGACTAGTATGTAAGTAACTTCCTTTATCTGTAATTTCTCAATACTGTACTAGTAGTGCATAGAGATTACCTGGAACAGCAGCTAGGCTCCCTCCATCAAGCCGTCGAAACAGGATACTAGTAATTTAAAATTCAGCTAAGAAGGGTCATCTCGACCACGGCTATGCACTACCACAGCAATCCTGGCAAGATCGCTCGCAAGCCGATACTCGCGGAACATCTGATCCAGTGATCCAGGCCCATGGTGGACTCTTCCCCGCAGAGCTTCCTCCTCATGACTTGGGGCTCCCTCTTGCGGCCCTGCCTCTGCCGGGGTTCGGTTACGCCTTTGCGATCTCGTACACGGAACTCGTTCCTGTTCTCCGCCAGTCAGGTAAACTGGCGGCCCGCCTACAGTAACCGCCGGAACCCCCACAATGTCTTCCCCAGACTTATCGGGATCCTCCCGTGTAGCGGGCAGCGCCTGTGTGACTGGAAGGGCGGTGTGCATTGCCCTAGTCGGGTATCAAGTTCAGTGCTAGTAGCTGAAGATGTTGCTCTTTTAGAGCGGAGAAATATTACGTCCCAGCTGAAGAGGCGCTCCTGGATGTGGTGTGATACATAGGTGAAAGACAATGATTCACCTATACGAGTAGTAGCTATGTGGCTAATTCGGTCATGTAGGCAGTCCCAGCTATAGACCTGATCCCTTCAGCGACATGGTAATCCATTCGTGCAACCTCTATGGGACCACCAGTAAGTTGTTAGCTAATGTCAGTTGCTGGTGGAATCAGGGTTGCATCGCTAGCTCCAGGAGCGGCACGGGCAAGAATTCGTTCAAAAACCCAGTGATTTGTGTCGTCTAAAAGTCTATAATATAAGTCTAATAGTCTATAAGCCAACTTCGCTGCAAAGTCACAAAATCACACATCCGAACGGTGCCCACGTTGTTTCCCCGTGTTGCTGCAAGACGACTTGGAGTAAGTATGTATTCGTAGGCCTGCGGCAAAAACGATTCCCCCTTGCCAGATCCCAATTTTTACTGGCTCTTGGTGTGCGCCCACTTCAGGACTCCCGGCGCGGCATCGCTGGACTCAACAAACTTGAGCGTGGTGAAGTTTGTCCACAGCTGTCCGAGGAAGCTGCGGTCGTCGCGGAAGTAGAGGTTGCCGAGGAGAGGCTTGATGGCCTCGGTGGCCTCCTCAGCGTAGTAGAAGGGAATGCGGCTATGATGGAGAGTTAGCAGGTGGGGCAATAAAAAGAGGGTGGGGGATCGAGGGGAGCATTTCTCATAGACGTACGGGAAAAGATGGTGAATGACGTGGTGCTCGATGATGCCGTGGAAGAGGTGACGGCCGGTGAAGCCAAAGTCCCGATCAACGGTGGCCAGGGCGCCCTTGACAAAGGTCCAGTTCTGGGGATCGTAGTGGGGGACCTCCATGTGGGTGTGGTGCAGGTAGGTGATGGCAACTGCAGTGCGGCTCGCGGTTAGCAAAAATTGGCCTGCATGAAAACTGCATGTGGATGGGATCTGCGATTGGGCGAATCAACTTACTCAGCCAGTGGTGCACCCAGAAGTAGGGCTGGGCGTAGAGCAGCACCGTGTTCTGGACACCGACGACACCCGAGAGCAGGTACAGGCAGCTCATGGTCATGGCGAGGCCAATGTCGGACAGCACAATGTAGGGAGCTTCGCTGCGGCGGAAGACGGCGCTGCGCGGGTCGAAGTGGCTCTGGCGGAACAGGCTGGCGGGGCTCTGGAGACTGCCCTTGCCAGACGAGACGTTGAAGCACAGGTAGGTGACCCAGCCGAACAGCTGGTGGAAGAGCAGGGTGATGAACTGGTACGCGGGGGTGTCCTCGAGGAACTCGACGTGGTAAAAGGCCTTCTTGAGGTAGTCGGTGCGCGTCTTGGGCACAAAGGCCATGTCCTTCTCCATGTGGCCGGTGTACATGTGATGGCGGTGGTGGGAGAACTTCCACGAGTAGAAGGGGACCATGAGAGCGGAGTGGCTGAAGAAGCCGACGACGTCGTTGAGGCGCGGGTGCATGGAGAAGGCGCCGTGGCCGGCCTCGTGGCCTAGGATCCAGAGACCGGTGCAGACGAGGCCCTGGATGAAGCCGTAGGCGACCCAGGCAGCGGTCCTGGAGGCGGCATCGGGGAGAGTGGGGATGTAGGTGACGGCGGCCCAACCGAGGACGCCAGCGAGGATCACATCGCGGACGACGTAGCTCAGAGACCGGACGGCGGAGGGCTCAAAGCAGTGCTTGGGGATGGCGCGCCTCAGGGTGTTGATGTCCGGGAACTGGGGCTCCAGTTTGACCTGGGTCTCGGTAGTGGTTGATACGGTGGGCGTCATGTTGGACGATTTTCGGATGGCCTGGCAGCAACACCGAGGTCATACAGGTAACACAGGTAGCACAGGTAGCACGGGGGGACAGGCCCCGGGCCTCGCCACAGAAATCATTGTTATATAAGGCATTCGGTAGGACAACTAGCGTGCGGCAATAATAGGTGCGAAAAGGGGAGATCGGCAGGGACCGAGTCGAAATTTTCCAATTTTTCCCAACCTTGGCAAGGGACCCTGAATGTCCCAAATGCTGGACCGTTGAGGACCCCATGGACCCGTTTGCTGACCCGCCAAACCACCCGCCACTCGGCCACTTACTCGTGGAGAGGAGGGCACAGTGGAGGGACCCTGGGGCCAGCAGCAAGGACCCCTTCAGCCGCCTCTGCTATTATCGTCCCCTTTCCGAACTGACACACCGCCTCAGCCCCTTTATGATTGTTGCTCTGCGATGTGACATGTCTCTGCTACATACTCGTAGTGATCTCTGGCGCAACGTTGATTATTATTCGGGTGGCTGTGTACCTTTAAACGGCCGCAATGCCAATGACAACACGACGGGCCAATGGCAGATACTGATAGATGTGGCTGCGTTAGTCGCCAAAGCTAAGCGACCTTATCATCAACTCAAGTCACGAGTGTTACATAGTACATGTAGGTTGTGACCCCAAGCCAGTTAAATCTTCTGTATTTCAAACTGGTGGACCGCTTGCACCTGAACGGTGTCTGGTCACTGGTGGCCCGGCTAGTAATTGCTCTGCTTGTTTCCCTCGTCCGAGCTAAAAGCATGTGAAGGAATGTTGCTGCCCAGTAATAGTGTTGCTGTCCCTGAGCCTCTGACAGGAGTGCCTGAAATCTGAATCGTGCTTTAATTTTTTTTCTAGTTGGCGTCCAAAGTGGATAAGGGACAAACCGACATTGGCCAGTAACGGTCATGAATATTATGGGGAGATTGACCTGTGATTGACCTGCCCACCACGGACAGAAAGTCTCTTCATATGAAGATTATTATAATTTATGCTGCGCGGCGGACGGGCAATTGCGGCCCCTGGGGTAAAATCCATAAAACAAAAAAAGTGCATCGCGGGGAGACCAGAACGAGTCTCGCCCCGAGAATGGTGCCCAACATGATAACTAGGCATACTTTCGGTAATATAAATAATAGACATAGCTAATAGATATTATAGATTGTTCCTCGCAGGTTTTTTGAGCATAGATTAATCCTGCAAGTACTCTACAATCAATCAGTTCACCCGTCCCTGAAGCTTAAATATGTCAGTATCAAAGCTTATCAAGCTTAATATCGGAGCTATTATGATCCGTCGAATAGGATTGTAAGACGTCGTGTTGGAAGTTTCAGGGGTTTTTACGGAGTACTACTCGTACGGAATACGGATACTATCCGTACTCGTACCTACTACTATTACGTATCCGTACCGTAAGCACTCATCTCTTTCGTACACCTTAGCTCGTCTGAATGATTGGATGCGGTCTCATCTACGAAGACGGGTGGGGATTGGCCTGTTAATGGTTTTGCTATCGATACAGAGCGTTTACTAACCTCGGTGGGTAGGCTCTTCTGGGGAGAAAACGCGCTACGGTGTACGAAAGGGATGAGTCTCTATGATACGGTAGTATATTCCAGAGGCTCGGCCGAGAATCTAAGGTTAGTATTAGTATTCATACGAGTACTCCGTACCTCTGTGTATGACCATGGACCGATGCGTGGATCATCATTACTACTTCTCACTCGTACGAGTAGTACTCAAACCCCGCGCACCGTAGGGACGCGTTGGCAATTTCGTTAATTACCTGTTCATGGTCAGCGCTGCCACGAGTTCTTTCATATAGGGGCGTCCAGGAGCACCTTGGCATGCAGGATCAGCGTTGAAGTACTCCGTAGGTACGGATGCCAAACACTCCTCCTATGTCTTGATCGGATAAACCTTCAATCCTGAGGGGTGCTCGTGGTAGTGACCATTATATCATAACAAGCTGTAGGTACGAATAGTTTTCCCTTGAGATCCTGGAGTCTCAAGTTTGCAATCAAATATTTCTGCCCAATGATGCCATGTTGTGGCAGTGCCTTGAGCGCGGGACGGCTGGTTCAACGTCTTCACTTGGGACAGAGTTAGGCCAGGAACAGAACAGGAAACCGGTGCGTCAGCCCTGCGAGTGTTGGTGGGCGCGGGTTCCACATGATTGGGCAGGCTTGTCAGGTGCAGGCTGGTGGTACCGTAGGTACTCGTACAGCGACGGCGCCTCCACTAATAATCCCCATGATGAATGTCGGTGACTTCAGATGCTGCCCTGTATGGCTGTTAGAGGGGCCCCGGGAAGCTCCTTGGGGTGAATGTGGCATGCCTGCATTCAAAGCTTGCGCACATGCATGCATGCATGTTGGTAGGGCAAAGCACGCTCCTTCCTACGAGTACTGGTACTCCGTACCTTCCAGGTTATTACCCTGACCTAAATACTGTAGCCTAACAACAGGCAGCTGTTGCTGCTTCATCACTTGGCAAGCAGGGAGATGCGACGCGGACGGTGCGACCAACCTCCTTGTCCTGTCTTGGGAAAACCGCAAACCCCATCATTTTGAGACGGCGAGAGTTTGCGTGTATCCGTGGGCCGTACAGTTGAGGACGAGTAATACGACCCCGAGGCCCCTCAAACGGCCAAACCGCGGCGCGTGGCAAACTAGACCAACAAGCCAACAAGCACGGCCTCGTTCAGCCACGAATACGCAGGTAGTGCCCACTCTGGCACTGGAGGCCTGAGAAAGTGAGCAAGTGAGCAGTGAGCACCCGGCAACACGACACCGGTTGACAGGCTCAAACTGGGGCCCCGCTGTATTTCCGAGTCCACCAAACGTGGGCTTGGGTGCACCGCCTGCGCACGCAGCCACGCCCGGCGTTCGCTCGCACGCAACGCCCAGGGACCTTCTTCCTACCTGCTGGTATCCATCAGATACCGCACAGTCCGCTCCAACAAGGCTCGCCCTGAGGTCTGCTGCTAGTAGACAACAAGGCGCCTTGTACTATTACTTCGCAAGGTACCTTTGCCGGACAGGTCGGCGTCTCAGTCCACTCGTTCCCCAGTGACGTCTCACCTCCAGCAGCCAGGCGGGCTCCAGACACACCCCACTCTCTGCAACGCCTCCAACGCTCCGACGACCAACTCACCCGTGACGCCCGCGACCCCCGCGACGCCAACGGTCTTCAATATCCTCGATCCCCCACGAACCTCCAGGTTCGCATTCGAGTCCCTATCACGTTCTTTTTCCCTCGAGCCTGGCGACGCTGCAACCGCGACCGCGACCGCGACTGCGACTACGACTACGACTGCGACTACGGTTACGAGTACGACTGCGACTTCCAGCGGCCACGTCCTTCTTGCCGACCCCCGTCTCTCTCTTACCTGGCCACTCTGGCGCCAGCAACCCTGATCGCCGCCTGCACCAGTCCTGCGAGCGCATGAGCCCCGACATCAAGTCCTGAAATTCTCGGGCGCCTGAGGCGACGCTTCGTCCCCTTACTCCTTGCGAGCGCTTGCCGGTTGATATAGTGCGCATCGCTGCACTATCCCAATCCGCGACTACTGGCGCCATTGTCATCTCAAACCCCGATTGAGCCACGCTGTTCGCAACCACTTCAACGTGAACCAAGGCTTCCACCATGTCTTTTAGAGATGGCCGGGGGCGTTACGGCCATGTTCCCCCCATCCAGTATCCCGTCACCGGCCAGCAAGGTGACCAGAGCGGTGTTGGCCGACGGCAGAGCTTCAATAGCGGCGATGATGCTGCCTACTACGCCCAACCCCACCGCCGCGAACCGACGTTCGACAACGCTACCGAGGATGAGCTGTTCATAACGAGTCCGACCTCCTCGACTGCGAGGCAACACCAATTTGGTTCCACAAGTACCGCCTTATCTGGCTACCAGCATCAGTACCAGGACCCGGCGCCTCCCACGCCGCAGCATTCCACATACAACCCCCAGACCTTTGCGCAGCAGCCCTCCTCAACCTTCGATCGATCCCAGTCAACCAGGTTGACCTACCAGCAGCCAGCACCGTCGCAATACGTTCCCCACCGCACCTCCTTCTCTTCTTCTACTTCTCCGAGCAACTATACCCCCCCGACTTACAATCCTGCCGCCTACGCTGGTGCAACCTCTCCCCAGCGGCAGCCTACATATCACGGCTATAGCGGTGCAGACTACAGTTATGGCGGCCCTACTGGCTCACAGGCACCCCCTTCCTATGGGCAGTCCCCCGGACCGACCTACTCGTCTGCCTTTCCTCAACCAACCCACATCTCTACCTTCCAAAATAGCTATTCCCAACCCACAAACTCCCAATCTATACCTGGTTTCAGCCCACAGACTCCGGTTGCCGCATACCACCCGTCTCAGTTTACCGGTGGACACCAGTCTCTCCAAAACTCCAACGGCGGCAGCCCGAGCCAAACATCGTACTCCCGGGCGCCGTACCCCACAACTTCGAACATTCCCGTCGGCCCCAACTACGCCACTAGTGACCCCAATTCGATCTATAACCGAGATTCGAGATCGAACTCCCAAACATCTCCGATGGGCTCACCCTCTGAGCAAGCACATTCACCGTCCGGTCTCCAGCGACATCCCACAAATGCGCCTCTCCCAACGCGGCCTGATTCCGGGCGTGAACGCGGTTATGATCGCGACCAGGATCGCCTAATGCAGGATATCGAGGCAAAGCTGGGGTCCTTTGACTTGAGAGACACGCAAAGAACTAGCTCGGCCAATGGCCAGTATAGCGCTCACTACGCAGACGACCAAGCCGAGCAGCTGCGCCGCTACAACTCCAACGCCACAACTCTCGCTCATACTGCTAGCGCTGCCTCCAGTCGACCTTCGGTGCCGACAACGTTCTACGAAGATGACGACGATGACCCCGAGGGCACCGCCGGTGTTCTGGCAATGCGCCAGGCTGAGATGGAAGACCGGCGTTTCAGTGGGACGACCTTTGTCCACAATGACCCCCCTGCCATGTCAAATCCCCTGCCGCCACCCCCAGAGGAACAAGACCCTAGCAGTAGCGATAGTGATTTCAGTGGCAACATGGTCGACCTAGGCATGTTGAGTGGTGGACCTCAAACCAGCCTCGCCTACGGGGATGATGCCGGATCACTGCCTATGTCGCAGGACAAGGCTCGACCCTTACCATCACCCAACTTCTTCGCCCAGCCCTGTGACAAGTATGACGGCACCTCTAACTACAATGATGCTCAGATGGACTATGGTGGAACCGGCGGTTTGCAATCCCCTACCGCGACGCGGCTTAGTTTCGACGAAGGCGATGAGCGCGTCTCTATTCATTCACGAAACAGCGGGGCAGAGTCACCCACAAAGGAAGGTTATCAGGATCTATTCTACCATCCGGGCCTGACAAACCGGCCTCTTCCTGCTGTACCACAGCAGGAGCCTGAATCAGACAGTAGTTCAATGCTTTCCGTCAACACCAATACGCGGGGCCAGCTGCAGCATACCTATTCCACCAGCACCGACTCGCGGTACTACCCCCATGACAATCCAGAGGCCTTTTACAACTCCGCATCGCCCTTGTCTCCCCAGCCCGAGCGCTCGATTTCTCTTACCGGCCATAGCAACACTCCGCAGATCCATACTCCGGCAAGATCAAGAACCGACGCCGCCGATGAACGTAAGAGGGGCCATCGCCACCCTCATGTCGTCACTCATGCGGGCCCCACACTGTCTGAGTATGAAGTCAGCAGTGGGACTACTGTAGGGGCTTTCGACAGTATCACGTTGCCGAGCGGGCGAAAGAGGAGATTCATCCCGTCGAAGCTTAGCGCAGGAGATTTCCGCAGGTGCACCGAACCCTGGGCTCTTAGCGGCCTGGAAGCATGGGTTCGCTACATGGCCGATGGCGAGATGGATCTCAGGGAGAAGACTGTGGAGGAAGCTCTAGTCCTCCTCTTCACATTCAAGGTTCCGACCATGAATGTTGCCGACGCCGAAACGCTGAGCCACCGCATTGTGATGCTCATGTTGGAGTCGAAGCTTCTTCTACCTGAGGAGGAGTGGGTCAAGTTTGGTGACGGCCACATCTCCGGAGTCTTATGGCAGATGACCGGGTCCGGATGCTACGCCCCCAAAGTGCACGACCAGGAGATCGGTGGCCGCTGTTACTCACACCACTGCACACGCACCGTGAAAAAGCTTGATCTGGACGACCTTGACCCCGAGAACGTCAAGACGATCGAGTGGCACGAATTTTACGGACTCACCAAGGAGGATCTTGAATCGAGACCCAAGAAGGAGGTGGAGCGTCAAAATATTCTCCACGAGATTGTCACGGGTGAAGAAACCTACATCAAGCAACTCGATCTTTTCCGAACCCTTTACCGAGACGATCTGCGCGCTAGAAAACCACCGATCCTCAAACCTGAAAGGCAAGAGAAGTTCTTGTCCGCCGTATTCGGAAAGCTCGATACGGTCCTTAGCGTCAACAAGGATAACCTCTTGGCTCAGCTCAAGTACCGGCAGCAGGAGCAAGGCCCTTGGATCACTGGGTTCAGTGACATCTTTAGGGAATGGATTCGCAAGGCTAAGTCTGACTACATTGAGTATGCGACTGCGTATCCTCGGGCCCAGTACATGGTGCGAAAAGAAGCCGATCGGAACATTTTGTTCAAGCGTTTTCTCGAAGAGAAACAGAGACATAAGTCCATGTCGAAGCAAGACTGGACGCACTTCCTGATCACCCCCCTGCAGCGCTTACAGCGTTACACCCTCCTACTTGAGAGCATCGATCACAAGATGGTCACGGAGAGCGAAGAGAAGGCGAACCTGCAGAAGGCTATTTCAGAGATCAAGCTGGTAACACTGGAATGCGACGCCAAGGTGGATGAGACCAACAAGAGGGTGGAGATGATGGAGCTGGATCGCATGCTGGTCCTTCGTCCCGGCTTCCAGTCGGTCCTAAATCTTGACCATCTAGGCCGGCAGCTGATAATGCAGGGTGAGCTGACGAGATTGGGATCAAAGGGCGTGAGATGGGTCGACTCGCACGCCTTGCTGTTCGACCATTACCTCATTCTGGCTAAATCAGTCGTCTCACGGGATGGCCGCGATAGGAAGTTTGATGTGTCGAAGGAGGTGCGTCGTTACTGAACACGAAATTCTGATTTGTTCATGCTAATATGTAGTAGCCCATTCCCATGCCACTCCTCTTCCTGGAGAGCATGAATGACGAGCCTATCCAGAGACAAAAAGGCATCACAACACCCCTGGGGCGAGCCACGGCCGCGTCGGCGTCGGGGACTCAGCTTAACAAGGTGGCCACCAATGGCAGCAGACCTCCGCTGGATCATATAACCACAAGCTCTTCCCTCGGCTCCTCTCTCACCCCTACGGGTACCAACGATGCCGATGGCAAGATCCTGTACCCATTCAGGGTGAAACACCTTGGCCATGAGGTTTACGTTCTGTACGCTTCCTCAGCCCGTGATCGCATGGAGTGGTGCCAAAGGATCATCACAGCGAAGACGAACCATGCCAAGGCCCTGTTTTCGCAGAACGCCGAGCCCTTCCGTCTTCGCGTCCTCGCCGATGCTGCCTTTCATTACGACGGCTCGTCCATGTATGCTAGGGCAGCTTCCGTTCCTGTGAAGGGAACGCCGCTCGACCGGGCCATTGAGGATCTGGAGAGCGTCCTGGGCTCTGCACAGGGGATAGCACCCGTCTGTCGGGCCCAGGTAAACTGCGCTACGGGATTCTCGGCCTTTGGCAAGTCCATCATCGCGATTGGAACAGACTACGGTGTCTTCATCTCCGACCCTTCCAATCCCCGTGGGTGGACTAGAGTAAGTTCCCAGCTACTCATAAGAAATCTTGGGTGTATAGTCCTAACATTACTTACAGACTGTTCAAGCCTCACGCGTGACGCAGCTCGCTGTGCTTGAGGAGTTCTCGGTCTGTCTGATCATCTCGGATAGATCACTCATCTCATACCCTCTTGATGTCGTGGCACCAGTGGCCGACTTTCCACCACCCGCCAGCGATAGCACACGCAGAGCCCCCCAGCGTCTTTCCAAGGATGTGACGTACTTTGCAACCGCCAGGATGAAGGACCGCACGTTGGTCTTCTACAAGAAAAAGGAAGGCCTCCACACCATCTTCAAAGTTGTGGAGCCGATATACAATAAGGCGACCGAGAAGAAGCGCCTCTTTGGAGGACGGAAAGCCGCTCCAGGGAGCACAGAGTCGTTCCGAGACTTTGACGAATTCTTCTTCCCGACCGAGTGCTACTCACTTAGTGTTTTTCAGACGTACATTGCCGTCGCAACTTCAAAGGGCTTGGAAATGCTTACCCTTGACAAGAAGCAGCCCATGTCCATTCCTGATCTGAAGGCCCCTGCAATCGCCAATATTGCTAGTCGGATCCGGGACCAGAAGCCTTTGGGTATGTTCAGACTCAACGAGAACGAGTTCATCCTGACATACGAGGACTGCGCTGTCTATATCGACAAGCATGGTGATGTCAGTCGGACCCTCATCATGGAGTACACTGGCAAACAGAAGAGGGCCCGAGGCGCAACCATGTACGGCCAGTACCTCTTGCTCTTCAATGAGGACTATGTGGAGGTTCGCAACGCAGAGAACGGTCGATTGCGGCAGATCATTGCTGGGCGGGACGTCCGCGTGCTCGACTACGGAATTAGAGGACCTACTGGTGGTAACGCTGCGGCATGGCAACAGGCAACAGGGCGCGACGGTCTGCAACCCAACATTGGCGACGCGTCCAAGGGCACGGTCAAGATTGCCATGTGCCATCCGGAACTTCCAGGCCGACAGATTGTCCTGGAAATGCTGCTCAATGATGGCCACAGCGAGAACTAGAGACGGATGAGATATGGCGGAATGTTGGGACACAAAGGCGATGACGACGACGATGTTGATGACAACGAATGGAGAGGTGTATGTTAGTGTGTCTGATGGAAACGTTGTTTCCTCCCCCCCACCCCTCCAACTGGTGACCCTTATCACCGTGTTCTCATTTTATGCGTGTTAATTTGGTTCTGCACCCAGATCAGCGCTTGGATTTCGAGACGCAGGCGAGTTTCTGTCTGGCATGGCGTTGTGGTGGAGAAGAGGAAGAAGATGGGTTCCGGCGACAAAGGCTGGAATATTAGTATATAAGTAATGATCAATGTGGGATCAACGACGTTTATGAATGGAATTTACACTGGTTATCAATCTGATCGAAGACATTATTAACTGCAAGTTTTGGAACAAGCGAGGTTTATATCTCTTGTATAGTTATCCCTTCCCTACCGGGTGTTAAATGAAGTACAGATCGAAGTCGCTTTACAGCAACTGGCTTTATGGAACACACTTCTTGAGCATTGAGTGCACGGAAGCATAGGCGGGGGACCGCTCTCCCCGCTGTCTCCTTGTCCCTGACAGCGGACTCGGAGACCTTTTCCCTCTCGTTATCGACGAGACTTCCTCCCCTGGCTCATATTCAACGACAAAGCTGGGAGCTCGACGGGCTCATATTTCCTCGTCGAGACCCTCCTTACTGCTTCTCAACAACCGCCTCCGCCTCCTTATTCTTCTGGCCCTGCCAGTACAGCCCGATGCGGGTGACCTGGGTGATACCCACAAGGGCGAGGAAGAAGTTGACAGCGGCAAGCCTTCAGCAAAGGGTTTTCTCGTCAGTGACAAAAACGCAGATTGCTCCCCAGGGAACACAACTGGGGGGAAGGGGAAGGGTAGGGGAGGTGGAACGCACAGGTAGTTCTTGGGCTTGATGATCATGCACCAGCGCGTCCAGATCAGGCCAGTGCAGGTCAGGGCAAAGTTCTGCGTGAACGACAGCTTCTCGGCCGGGCGCGCAAAGTCGGAGATACCGGCGAGGACGAGGGCCCACTGCGATTTGGGAAAATCCTACATGTCAGCGCTATTGCTTTTTTTATATATAGCTTCCTCCTCTCCCAATTGATGCTGCTCTGGAGTTGAAACGAACCTTCATGACCGGAGCCCTGCGCGAAGATTCAAAGTCAGTATATGTGTCATATATATAAGGGGGATAAAGAGCAACCCCTAAAGGGAGGGGGCCGCAAAGGGGACGTACCAGAAGTGCACCGTCTTGAAGCCGATCTCGCTCTCCCACATGCGCTTGAACCAGCCCTGTTGCTCGTTGGCGGTGGTGCCGCTCTGCCACCGGCGGCTGCCCTGCTGGTAGAAGTTGTGCCGGAAGGAGAAGCGAGGCGCGCCGGTGGTAGCCTGGCGGGCGAAGGCGGCACCCTGCTGGCGGAACAGCGGCCGCGAGGCGCGGAGGATGGTGTTGGTTGTCGAGGCCATTCTCGTTCAGGTCGCGTCTTGCCCTGTGGTTCCGTGCAAACACACCGCGTTAGTCTTCCTTTACAAGGTAGATGCTATCCTTATTGTCGTATGGCAACAGGGCTGGGGGGGGGGCGAGAGGAAGGATCGACGACTCTTGACGTACCGGTTTGGAATCTGGGAATGAAGTCGGCGAGGGTTGTTGAGGGATCGACCGTTACTCAACGGGGGTTGTTAAGTTGCGCGCCCGGAGATAAGCCGTAAAATACGTAGGTAGTGCACAAGCGCTGCAGTTCAGTTGTGCCTGCGACACCGGATGACGGACAGCTCTTAATGAATGCACAAATTTTGTGCACGGGCCACACTGGCAGGCTTATGCAAGGCCAAGCCTAGGGCGCCAAGTTGCCAATGGCGAAGGCCCAATTCGACATCACTTCGCACTCCATCACCAAAAGCTTCCCTCAAGCAGCCTCCTGCTCCTCCGGCCCTTATCCCCCCCCACAAACTGCGCCCACCATGTCGAGCAGATACGCCTTCACCAAGACCCTCAAGGAGGTCCGCTTCCTCTTCTGCCAGACCTCGGAGCAGAGCGCCGCCGTGCGGTTCGTCAATTCCCCTCCCCTCCATCCTGCCCTGGGCGCGCAACGGGGGGGCATGGAAAAGGCATACGCTGACAGTTGATGGCATCCGATGCAGCTCGTTCCTCACGAGGGCGTACCCGACCATGAAGAAGAACAACCCCACGACCCCGATCCTCATCCGCGAAGCCGCCGGCACCCTCCCCAAGATCTACGCGCGATATGGTACGACCAGTCCACCGAAACACCCCAACCGGACCCCTCCCCTCCCCTCCCAGGTCACCACTCCCGTGGGTGGTGCCGAGAGACAGGTAGCTAATAGTAGTCTGGCGGTAGAATTCGGCAACGAGAAGGCGCAGAGCTTGGAGGGACTTACGGACAAGCAGATCGAGGAGACAGTGACGGGTCTGGTGAAGAACGGAGCGTGAGATTCCAACGATGGAGGAGGGCAGTTGAAGAGGCAATTTGGGAGGACGTCATGACGACTCCGCGTGTAAATATCACCCGAGGCTCAGGAGACAACACTGTACCATCATCATTTTGTTGACCTTTGCGAAGCGTGCCCGTTACCGAACATCTACCGCCGATTCGATGCGCCTCGGCCATGGTGTGGTGGCATGCGGCGGAATCCATCTTCGAGAGCGCTAGTGTCACCCAGGTTCCGAAGTTGGATGTTCTGAAGGGGCGTCTGGTCTTTTGATATCACAGTGAGCGTCCGGGATCACGGGGATATGCAGATGTGGTGAGCGAGCTGATTTCTATTCTAACATGCCCAATGCTTCTAGCCATTATTACTATCCTATTACCACAAAATTAACCAGTATTCTTCTTCTGCATGCATCAACTAATTCTATCGGAACAGGAGCCACCTTGACTTGCTGCTAACTTTGTTCCTTTCTGCTCTAGGGGCCCTCGCTGGAACAGGGCTCGTCGACGTTGGTTCCACCCAGGGCCCCTACTCGCAGCTACACTCTCATGCCGGCGGATGCATGTTTGGCCGCTGCTGGATTTGGAGAACTACCCTGAGGGTTCGGCGGTTTGCCGGCACCATGCTCTGCCGCCATTGACTTAGTTGATGGATGATACGGCCCTTCATCAGGGGTCTTACCGGAAGGGTTGGGAGGGGTAAAGGCAAAATCGAAGGTCGACTTGCGAGGCTGCCTCTCCGGTGCTCTGAAGCCATACAGGTTGTTCCACCTACTCTTGGGGCGAAAGGAGCTACTATTTTCTGCTTTGTGGCCAGAAGTTGGAGCAGGCATCGTACTAGGTGAATCCTGGGACAAGGTTTCGAGAAGACGCGCTCTGAATGTCTCGGGATCTCCTAGTTGCTCCGCCTGGCCGGGCACAAGAGGGCTTTTTTCAGATTTAGACCTGCCAGTCTTCGTCTCTCCAGCCGTATTCTCCTTCATGGGTTTGTTCAGCTTTCCTCCTGGAGGTGTGGGGGATGATGGTTGTGCTTTTTCAGGTGTAACTTTGACATGGGCTGCTTGGGATCCAGCCACCAAGCCTTCCCCTTCAGCAACGCCAAACTTTGAGTCCACAGGGCTCAAACTCCCCGATTTGGTCCTATTTGACTTCTTTTTCTTGGACTTTTTCTTGGCTTTTGCCTTGGGTTTTCCATCGCCGTGCATTTCTCTACCCACAGCTTCAGGTTCGGCTTGAGAGACGCTCTGAGGAACCGGTTCGCTGGCACTCTCCTCCTCAATCCCCACACTTTGTTGAGAGTCTCTGACAGGGCTCTCTGCGTGTTGACTCTCTTCATCCTCGGGCTGGCTCAAGGCGGTGAATCGGTTCGGTAGGTGGAACCTCAGAGGGGCCTCTTCCAGCCCCGGGCCATGGCGCCGAGAAGGATATTTGGAGAGGGCAGCTCTATGCCTTCCCCTTAAGGGTGGTTCTGACTTCAAAGCAGAAGTGCGTGTAGTCGAATAACCACTCCCAGGCTGGTTGGCTGGGATGCTAGGTTCTGTAGCCCCAGGGGTGGCCGTGCTACCTGTAGCAGCTGGAGTGAAGTAGGCCAAAGAGCGCTTAGTTCTCCTTTGTGAACCCGAAGGCACTTGTGTCCGAATTCTCTCCTTAAACTTAACTTCGGTCAAGTTCATAGAGGTCTTCGGGGCCTTTGCAATTTTACTCCAGGGCTTTGTGCTGCTTTGGTCTGGGGGTTTGAAGATAGGGGCAGCACCAGTGGAAGTCTCTGGGCCCTTTGCAACTGCACTCCAGAGCTTTTTCTTGCCCTGCGACGAGGGTTTGACGAAAGAAGTAGTTTCGATAGGAGTCTGCAACTGCTGGTGCGAGTTTGCAGGCACGGACTCTGGCCCAACAGGGGCCTGGCCCGTCTGGGTTTGTCTCCTTTCAGAAGAATGTTGTTCCTCAGTAGCTTTTGTGCTCTTCTCCTTGATCATATCGCGTGAGGTTTGTGCCTCCACCGGGTTGACCCTCTTCTGCTTCTTTTGAGGAAACTGTTCCTCGGAAGCTTTCGTGCTCTCTGTCTCGGGGGCATGGTGTGGAATTTGGGCCTCCACCGGTCCAGTCTCTTTCATATCCTTTTGAGGAAGTTGTTCCTCGGCAGCTTTCGTGCTCTCTGCCTCGGGGGCATGGTGTGGGATTTGGGTCTCCACTGGTCCAGTCTTCTCCCTCTCCTTTTGGGGAAGTTGTCCCTCGACAGCTTTGATGCTCTTTGCCTTGGGCGTATCGCTCAGGCTTTGGGCCCCCACCGGCTCAATCCTTCCCCCTTGGCTTTGGTCCTTTTCGGGGGCTTTTCCCTCAACAGGCATTTGCTGCTGTCCTTCTTTTTGCTCTGGAAAACTAGCTCGCCCAGCAGAGGGAAGCTCCTGGATACTTAAAACGTATTGTTGAGATAGATCTTGCAATCTTGCTTCTTCAGACCTCTCTGCCTCCTGAGCCAAAGATTCGGAGTGGACGTTAGAGGGCTCATGAGCTGTTGGCATGTAACTCTTAGAAAGGTGATAGTAATGGTGCTCGAGAGCCCTCGAGATGATATCAAGGATGTGTCCCTCAACGGGACCAAGGTCATGAAAATCCCATCGGGCCAGCACACTCAACACGTGCGTTCGATTTCGGTCCCAATACAGGAGCTTAGCCCGGTTGTATTCGAAACCCATCCAACCAGCGACCCAATCCTCAGTCAGTCTATGCTTTTGGGCCTGAAACTGATGCCAGATGACCACATTTTCCTCTGTAAGACGTTTAATGACCATCCAGAGATTTGCAGGCCCATATTGATAGAGGTCATAGGCATCAAACCAGTAGTAGAGATTAACCCAACGTGTAGGTGTCATCATGCCCTCCATCAGGTACCAGTAGGGTCTGCGAATAGCGTTGGCAACCGACTGAATCTCCTCTTCTGACCAATAATAAACATGACGTGGAGGTGGAATGGCCGGAAGGATCCGAAAAGACCTTTTACCTCCCTCAGTGGAGAAGATACCTGGAGATCCAGGCGGCGGGTGCGAGTAGTAAAACGGGGGAAGAGATTCTTCAGTGTAGTGTTCAGAACCCCCGCCTGTACTAATTCCCGGGGCCCTCGGAGGTATAATGGGGAGTCCAGTAGCATAGAAGTTGAAGAAGCCGCCCCCATCATTATGGAACCTAAGATATTGATGAGGCTGCTGGCTCTTTGCTTGAAAGCGCCTCGGTTGCTTCGGAGGAGCCATATTCGAGCTTGTCCAGAAGTTAGAAGAGGTGTAAACAAAATAAACTTGGCTCGAAGGCAGATCTTCTCTAGACGGGGGGCACTGCACAACTGCCAAACGCCGCATGGGGAGAGCTCAACTCACCTGGTTTATGTTTAGCAACCAAAGGTAGATGTTTGGTAAAAGTATAGAGCTGAGAAGTGGACAGGAGTCGGAAATCTATGAGCGAGAGTAGAATGGAAATCTGAAGAGAGAGGAACGAATAGAAGGTGTGTAGAAGTGGGAGTGGGAGAGGGCAACGAGGAAAACAACAGCTCCTTGTATATGTGGAAATCCAGAAGGTTTAATGGCGTATCGGTTGTCTAGGAGACCGGGAAAAGGAGAGCCAGAAAGTTCCAGGAACTTGAAGTTTAAGCAACCTAGGGCTGCCGTGGAGGCTACGAAGGCTGCATGGCTGGGCTAGAAGTGAAGAATAAAAGGGGTGGGTGGGTTCGCCATATCGTCAACAAACCAGCGGGAAGCAGACAACAGTCGCTAGCGGGCTGTCGACTGCCCTCTCTTTGATGTCCTCGATGCTGCTGGTCGCTCCGTCTTAGGAGATATGTTTAATGGGAAGATATGGCCTCATCATAGTGCTTAGCGACTGGGGGTGTTAGCGATTATATTTAACAGCCAGACAATAATCCCCAACGCATAAGTTCTAAGTTCACCTTTATTTACATCGTCATAGAAATAAATAGCCGCGTATATCAAGTTGGGCAAACGGGAAAATGGAAGGAGCGCCTACTACTTAGTACCTTAGCAGTACTACTAGTAGTAGTAGGTACTGATGTCTAGGTACTTGCTAATGACCAGGTATACCACTAGCAGCAGCAGTCCCTCAGGCCGCGAGGGTTCATTATGAGAGTCTGCCTTCCTCGAAGCATCGTCCAGAATGGCCAGCCGCAGTCACCCACTGGCCCCGTCGTTGTGGATGCAGTTCGCTGGGAAAGATGTCAACCCAAGTGCCCAAACCAAAGTTCCGAAACTGCAAGTAGATCTCGCCTTTCCTTACCACACATCCACAACGGAAAAACCAGTGATTCTGCTCTCATCAGTTCTCCCGCAGTCAGTAGGAAAAGCCTCCGCAACGGAAAAGAAAGATAAGACGTGGCAGTTGGCCCCTCAGCCATGGGTCTCGGGCGCCAGCAATAGCATGAATTATGTTCTGTTCAACACCATGCTCAGTGGCCACAAAAGTCTTCAAGTATCTTTACTTTAGCCACAAGTGTTTGGATGCCGGCGTAGCCAGTTATATAGTGTGTATTTCGTGAGTGGTGAGAACATTAACATAGGAAAGCAGACATTAGTACAGGCCCACGTCCTGTAGGCATCTATTTTCCATAGACGAGCTTCAGGATCTCCGACTCATTTTCCCCGGCGACCGCCTTTCCGTTATTCCAGTCGACAACCTGCAAGTCCGTTAGTCTAGCCATCCACACGTGCCGCACCGCCAGAGGGAAAATGCTCACAAGGGGCCTCTGGAGGCTGTCCTTGCTCTCTTTGAACTTCTTCAGTGCATCCTTCTCGTCCCGCGCTCCCTGGATGACGCTGGGGATGCCGCTCTTCCCGACATACTCGAGGATCGTCTGGACCTGGTCGGCCGTGGGATGGTCCTCGGTGATGTTGAGCTCGAACTGATCGCGCTGGGTCTTGGTCTGCGCCGTGTGGTCGCTGGCCTGGTCAATCGTGGCGCCAGACGTCGCGTTGGCCGAGGCCTGCTTCAGCAGGTTGGCAACCCGGGTCGAAGCTGGCGAACCGGCCTTGTGGAAGAGCGTGATGATGTCGAGGGTTTTGTGCTGCGCTTCGACGTAAGCTATCATGTGCTGCGGAAAAATATGGCATTGGGCTCGTGACTTACGAAGCGGAACATGCTGGGCGGTTTGGGGATTGTACAAGAGGAGAATTATGTGGTAGAGAGACGCAATGGTGAAGGGTGGAGGTTGCCCAGGTATCCAGATTCGGATAGCTATCGTGAAGCTTGGCTTGTGCCGCTATGCATGATGACTTAACGTCGTCACCACCAAAAGGATGTGGTCCGTGCATTGGTGCCTGTCTCACCCGAGCATTTCCGAGCACAACCATGTACGAATGCATTGGCAGTAGACGTCTTCGTTTGGTATCCGGCATGTAAATACAACCATTCGGAGTATTTTTACTCTAAAATGTTTCTATTGATTCTAATTTCATCTTGTGGAAATTTGGATATAGGCAATAGCAGCATAGTACCCAGATTTCCAGGTTGGCAAAATTGTTGCGATGGAGCATGCCAAGACACCACACTACAAAGGTAATTGTCTGTATTAGATGTTGAAGCTGGCCCTGAGAGCAACCATCTACTCGTGCTATTAGTACAAGTAGCTCCGAGGGAATCGAAACCTAGTCAAATTTTACGAGGTTGATCGACCAAATAAGTTTTAGTAAGGGTACAGCAAAATCTATACGTGCAATGTCGACACAGTCAAAAGTTCGCATGATGATTCCTTGCCATCGTTGGACATGTACGGAAGAGTTGGCATTCATGTACCAGTCGTCATACCCAAGACCACACGAGCACTGCCATGACAATAAGCCCAATTGCATCATGAGTGGGTTTCCATGCTACTATGTACTACGACATACTGCCCATGCATGTTTGTATCAGAAGTGGCTAGGTACCAGTGGCCAGGGAGTGTTCTGAGCCTCTCAGGCTACTGATCCCACGCCGCATGCAACGTGCTAGGGATAAGCCACTTACACATCAAGCTAATATGGGCAAGAAACATTCCGACTCCCGGCTCCATTCAGGCACAGAAGATCGCTAATATGAATTGCTCTCCAACCAGAGTCTTCTCATGACGTCGAAGCTCCAAAATTGTCCGATCGATGTTTGTCGCACTTGGAGACTGGGACCTAGATGACGTATGAGATGAAGTAATGCGTAAGGCGTGGAGCAGATGCTCCGGGTCCATGACGGAACGCCAACAATACTAAGTATGAAGTACAAAAGACGGCAATGAGATGCGTCAAAAAACATCCGGAAGTCATCATTTAACATCGTCCGCAAATTGACCGACTATCTTCTCTTGATATCTTCCATAATACCCACTTACACATCACATCATCATGTCTGGAACATCCAACGTTGGCCAGCAGGCTGTGTACGAGGCTGGCGACCAGCGCAACTACAAGGAGTCTGAGAGGAAGGCTATGGAGTCTCATCCCTATGCCGAGGGCAAAGAGAACTCGCACAATAACCTGGACTCTAGTTCGTCCAACCCGTCCCATCTTGACCATGAAGAAGGCCTGGTCAAACCGCTAACCTGACATCTAGAGGATGAGCGTTCCATCGCCAATAAACTGGCCGCCGAGGAGGTTCGTCGCATTGTTGGTTCTACGCCGGACAAGAGCTACCACTAACATGTGTCCGCAAGCGAAACGAAGGCCCGAAGGACGATTTCGAGACAGCCATGTCCAAGAAGGATCCTACCCTCCCAGTGAGCCCTGTTCTATCACACGCATGGCAGCTGGCATGGAGCTAACCATCGCCTAGGCCAAGATGCACGGCAACTCGCCGTCGAAGGGTGCCAAGATCGACGCCGAGCTACAGGCAGAGGACGAACAGCGTCTCAGTGAGAAGAAGGGCAAATAAATGATGAATGCATATGTACGAATGGGCGCTGGGTCAGGGCAACTCGGCGTTTTTGGTAGCAAGTCAAATGATCATTCACATCACGACCAACTTTTTTTTTATTTCTTCTGGCGGTCGAATACCAGGTCGTCAACTCACACAAGCAAGTTATGAAGCTGGTCTACGCTCGAAAAGCTGTCATCACGGATGCAAAAAGCTACCTAGGATACCCAAATGTCGTTGTAACAAGAGTCTTAATATCGGCTGCAGGACAGCTCTCAAAAGGGAATCTACTGAAGACGATGTTAGTCTCATGATGCCAACTGATGTCTCGAGAGAAGAGTGGTATGTAATAAAAGTTCAGAATATGTAAGAAATAGATATCACTTGTCCACCTGGTTTAGCGACTCCGGCGAGAGTGCCACCAGGAGGTATCAAACGCAAATTACCTCATCATGAAAGGGTGAAATGTTGCAAGGAGGGATCAGAAGTAGATTGAAAGCTTACCTTGGCCGCAGATAATTGGATACCAGTTAAGGCATGATTGCGTCCCTGCATGAAATGCAGTTTGTGTAATAGAAGAAGAAGAACGTTTAAGAGTTCGCCAGGAAATTTTTTGAAGTGGTCGTTCTGGAGCCGCGTTGGTGGTCCGTGCACCAGCCCCGAAGGCTATCAAGGTCGGCGTCGGCGGAACCAGAATTTCCGGAATTTTAGTTAGGGCACTGGAGATTTTCTGCCCGCACACGCTGATAGCCGAGTCCATCAAAAAGTCATTGGCGATTCCCTGGCTCCAGCAAACATCCACCTCCAGACCGACAATTCACGACAACTGGTACGAACACACACCCTTTCCTCTTCCGCGATCAGCAAGTCCATCGGGAACATTGTGCGCGCGGTTCTAGCAAAGAAATCGGGCTGACACAGCATTTATTAGACCGCCGTTACAATGGGTGAAGCCGTGATTGAGGGATCCAACTGGCGCCTCGTTGAGGTTGGCCGCGTCGTTGTCATCGACGGCGACCACCCCCACGCTGGCCGCCTCGCAGCCATCGTCGAGATCATCGACCACAAGCGCGTACGTTAAAGTACTCGGACAGGGCGTCAAAAAGCGGAAGACTGACGAAGCGACATATAGGTGCTTGTCGAGGGCCCCTCTTCCGACCCCGACCTCGCCACTCCCCGACAACCTCTCCGCCTCTCTCGGGCTCTCCTCTCTCCCCTCATCGTCGAAGGCCTCATCCGTGGTTCCCGCCATGCTCAGCTGAAGAAGCAGTGGGAGAAGTCAGAGATCGACACCAAGTGGAAGGAGACGAACTGGGCCAAGAAGCGCGCCCAGGTTGCGCGGAGGAACGGCCTCACCGACTTTGAGCGCTTCAAGGTCATGCGCCTCAAGAAGCAGCAGCGTTTCGAGGAGCGCAAGGCTCTGGCCAAGATCAAGGCCTCGGCGTAATGGGTTTCTTGCATTGGAGTCAAAAGGGCAGTTGGAGCTGGCATTAGAGTGGGAGGCAAGGGAGGGAACGGCAAAAGCATAGCGGCGCCGTATGTGCACGCTGGACCTCTCCCCCGTCCTAAATGGGCTGTATGTCACATCTCTCATCTTCACGATGAACGGCGTCAAGACGGAAATTCAAACACCAAATGAATTCACGCAACAAAGACATATCTGCGGATCGATGTGAATTGTAGAAACATCAAATAAGCAGAAATTACTCTCCAAAATGTAGAACAATGGCTCATTGCTGTCTCCAACGAATACCTACGTACGTCCATCTGGGTCGGCTGCTGTTCTAAACGAGGGGAATGAAGATCAAGTCCGATTACCTAATCGAGTTAGCTCGGCTGAGACCACCAAACCCTAGAATTTCGCAGCAGAAGTTTCGCTTCACAAACCGACGACGAACGAATTGCAAAAGCAGCCCAATCAAGCATTTACAGGGCTCAACAGAACAGTAAGTGCACACCCAGCTGATCGACCCGAATTTGCCGTCGCACGAATCCAGTCGAATCCGCCAAGTTTCCCGTCGAGAAGCCGCCCCCTCACCGCTGAATCGAGTGCTCCGAGCTAACGACAATTGCTTGTCCCTCACCAGGATAACCTACCGAAAATGGCCAACCCTAGAGTCGAGGAGCTGCCCGATGAGGAGCCCCAGAAGGTGACCATCGAGGAGAAGGAGGATGAGAGCAGCGACGAGTCCGAGGTTGAGGCTGGCGAGGGCAACATGCCTGCTGGTTCTACCGCCGTTGTCCACTCCAGGAACGAGAAGAAGGCTCGCAAGGCCCTGGAGAAGCTGAACCTTACCCGCGTCCCCGGCATCACCCGTGTCACTCTCCGTCGCCCCAAGAACGTACGTACAATGCATCCTGGCCCCAAGACAATAGTCTGAGAGGGACAATGGGAGCTAAGACAACGTCCTGCAGATGCTCTTCGTCATCAACAACCCCGAGGTCTACAAGTCTCCCAACAGCAACACCTACATGTGAGTAACTACCTAACCCGAGATCAAATGGCCGCATCTGACAGCTGTTCAGTGTGTTCGGTGAGGCCAAGATCGAGGACATCAACGCCAGCGCCCAGCAGGCCGCCGCCGCGCAGCTTGCTGCCCAGGGTGCCGACGACCACGCCGGCCACAGCCACGCCGAGCCCAGCAAGGCCGTTGAGTCTGCTGAGGCCAAGAAGGATGAGGAAGAGGATGACGGCGAGGAGGTTGACGCTGAGGGCATCGAGGACAAGGATATCGAGCTCGTCATGACTCAGGCCAACGTCAGCCGCAAAAAGGCCGTCAAGGCTCTGAAGGAGAACGACAATGATATTGTCAACTCGATCATGGCATTGAGTATCTAAGCATCGCCTGTTTACTACGGCCTGCGCGTGAGCAGCGCATCTGGCTTTGTATCAGTCTCAGAGAGTTCTACTTGGGCTTCAAATGGTTGGGACCAAAAATGGGATCAACGTATGGGGTCAATTCCGTATCTGTTAACGTACGAAAAATGAATTCAACTCAGAGCATACCTGGTCAATGTCTGCATCTCCTGGTACCTATCTGTACCTACGTCTAGGGGAATGAATAGCTCTTGACGTTCTCATCCTTAAAGACACACTTAGCTCTCGGGCGGGTTTCCACATCGCCGCACTCTCTCTTCCGCGCCGCTCGTTCTGAGGCAACCTCCCCGTGTGAATGCGTACTGGGCTTAAACATTAGCTTCACTGGCTTTTCTAGAATTAATAACTTATTCGTGATTTTAAGCTAGAAGTTGGTCATTGCCCGCACCACCAGACGACAGGCCGCGAGCCGAATCACCCCGGTGATCACGTGACCTCACTTTGCCGGCCTCAAGACCCGCTCTTGTTCGGCAAAGTCAATCAACGCCATTCCAAGCATCACGCTCTTCACTCCCTCAACCCCCAAAGCACCATCAAAATGGCCACGGTAAGTGCTACCTGCCAATTGGCGTCCGTACAGGCACCTCCATCTCATCTCTCCGCGCCACGGACTTCCAATTGCCGCCCCCCGATACCGCCGACGTGGTGAGCTAATTTTCTCCGTGCCCCTTCAACAGCGAAGCGCCGCTCTCAAGCTCGACTGGACCAAGGTGACCAGCTCGCTGGGTCTCCGCGGCCAGACCGCTGCCTCCCTGCAGGCCTTCAAGAAGCGCAACGAGGACGCCCGCCGCCGCGTCGCGCTTCTGACCGAGCAGCCCACGACCATCGACTTCGCCGCCTACCGCTCCGTCCTCAAGAACCAGGCCATCGTCGACGAGATCGAGAAGCGCTTCAAGGACTTCAAGCCCACCACCTACGACGTCAACCGCCAGCTCAAGGCCATCGATGCCTTCGAGGCCGAGGCCGTCAAGAATGCCGAGGCCACCAAGCAGGCCGTCGACCTGGAGCTCAAGGACCTTGCCGCGACGCTGAAGAACATTGAGGAGGCCCGGCCGTTCGAGGACCTCACCGTTGACGAGGTTGCCGCCGCCGAGAAGACGATTGACGAGAAGACCAACGAGCTCGTTTCCAAGGGTCGCTGGATGGTGCCGGGATACAAGGTATGTGCCTCTGTCTGGACGACGTTCTGGGATGGCTCTGACACCCGCTACAGGAGAAGTTCGGCGATCTCGCTGTTGTCTAAGCGACTTGGATCACTCGCTACCACATACAGAAAGATTCCCTTTGTGTACTCTAGCATTGTAGAACGAGAAATCGTGGCGGTAGAGCGAATATACTCTACTTATACCCCAACTGAATATCTCTTTATTTGTGCCTGCCTTTATCCTATCTTCCATTTTGCCCTACAAAGGCAGGCTGGACAATCGTTTGCGCTGAGGCTAGGTAATACTATGAAATGACATGTACCTGGACTCTTCTGACTCCTTTGAAAACGGGTGGGAATTCGGGAATGGGGGGGGCTTGAGCGGGTATCTTTCCTAGCATCTGCAACACAGCTTGTAACTCTTTCGTGGTAGCTTTCCATTCGCCGCCCTCGAGATGTACTTCTAGCAGGAAACCACCATGGATGTGAACTCCCAGTAGCACCAGCAGAGTCACTCGACGGAATTTGGGAGCCTGTGTGCTATGCAGCTGCCTGATGAGTGGCAACATCTTTCTCAGCCCAACAAACTGATCGACCATACTCACGGTTCATGAATTCTTGTCTCATGCCAAATACTTTATTTGATTTCTTTTTGTTTTTCTGTTTATGCCGGCGTGGCGTACTTCTTGGTCCACTCCTTGGCCGTTGCGATAGCGGCCTGCTCGTCCTCCTTCCAGCTCTTTGCAACGTCGGCGGCGAGAGGATCGTCGGGGTTGGGCGCTCCAAGAAGAGCCTGGATCGAGAGCAAGATGGTTCGGATCTGAAGAGCGGGGGACCAGTTGTCTGGGGGGATCCGTCAGTACCATTCTCCCAGCCACCGATACACGGCTGGGGGGCCATACTTTTTAGAACATCGAGGCAAATGCGCCCGAGCTTATCCACGTTCGGGTGGAAGATCTTGGTCAGGAAGCGAATCTTGGGCGGTGTCATAGGGTAGTCGTCGGGGAGGAAAAGTTCAAGTTTGAATATCCCGCCTGGCGATCCGTCAGTTGCTGTCTCCCGGAACGGCATGCTATCTGTCGTTGGTACCTTCGTAGGGAGACTGGGAGGGTCCGTGGATCTCAACGTCAAAGTATCGCAGGTTATCCTCATGGGGGATGGCGCTGATGCCAGGTACACTTATCAAACGGCGTTAGCGATGATGGCTCCCTTGACTAGGTCTCGAGGCGACCACTTACGGCTCTGCCATCAGGCGCTCCGTCTCCTTGACGATCCGCTTGGGAAGTGCCATATTGCTGGTAATGAGTAGGTAAATTTCGTAAGAGATTGGTGGTCGAATAATAGTCTAGAGAACACGTAGAGGCAAAGGAGGAAAAGAGGCGCAACGTCGACCGTTTAGAAGCACTGGCTCCGAACGAGGGCGGGGCACAAGCAGGAGGGGCGACGGTTTTTGAATGCGATAACGTCAATAAAGGTGGGTGGGGGATGGAAGGGTGAGAGACGCCTCTCTGATCAGAGCCAGAGCGGTGAACTATCACTAGCGAGCCGGATGGTTACCGTGAAATGACGAGCGCTTTAGGTGGTGACGGAGAGACGAAGTGCTAACAAACAATACCGGTAAGTTGGAGCCTGGCATTAGAAGTTTGGCAGGCCAAAGTGCATTGCATCTCAGTCATCAACGGGAGCCAGATCGGCCCAGCGGGTCCACGTGCACCGCCTTTGTGGGGATGTAACTTCGTACCAAAATCAGGTAGCAAGGTACTTACCTCCTACGTGCATGCATTTACCTGCGGCTCGCCATTTCAAAGCTCCATCGAGCTCCCCAACTTTTGACTTCAAGCGTCAACCATCACCACCTGAATCGCGAGGCAAGCCCGGAAACATGAACAGGACCTGACGTTGAGACTCCCAGAAAGAGGCATTGATAGATGGAGTGAGATGGCACAGCGTCCGCCGTCATCCCTCTACGCCTGCTGATGATTGCGCTGGTGAAGCTTCGACATGAGGCTCATCACGCGACGTGAACCCTCAGGGCGCCATGATGATATCGCCCTTTGAGCAAGCTGTTGATCTTCCCAAAAAGGGAAAGATTATCAAGTCAGCATACGACAGCGAGAGCTTCGAGTCCGATGGCACCATCCACGTTGACGGGCTTGTTGGGTCGGCGACCATTTCTCCGTCGGGGCGAGATATCGCCTTGGCCTCGCCGGACGGACTAGCCATCATCGACCTTGACTCGCCATACAACCCCCCACGGCGGCTTCGCAGTCATGGAATGCCATGGCTGGTGACGGACGTACAATGGTCCCCCTTTGCGGCCCGAGACTACTGGGTCGTCTCTACTGCCAACCACCGCGCGCTGGTATGGAATCTCAATCTGCGCGAGGACTCGAACACGGGCGCCATAGAGCACTCCCTCCAGGGCCACAGCCGCGCCATTACCGACATCAACTTCTCGGCCCATCACCCCGACATTCTTGCGACTTGCTCTGTGGACGGCTACGTCCACTCCTGGGATCTACGCCGGCCGAGGCAGCCAGTCCTCACCTTCTGTGACTGGTTCGCCGGGGCAACTCAGGTCAAATACAACCGCCAGGAGCCCCATATCCTGGCATCATCGCACGACCGCTGGCTCCATATATGGGATGAGCGGCGGACATGTGAACCTCTCAAGTCCATCAGCGCACATGCTTCCAAGATCTACGGCGTTGACTGGAATCGAACCAACCCAACTGGTATCCTCACCTGCTCACTGGACAAAAGCATAAAGCTTTGGGATTACGCCAAAAACATCGACGAACCAGAACACGTGATTCACACCGAATACCCCGTATGGAGGGCCCGGCATACACCCTTCGGATCGGGTCTGCTTGCTATGCCGCAGAATGAACCTGGCGATCTGTATCTTTACGATCGAAGGCGGCTAGATGATGCGCCCAAAGATACGCCAACTGACCCCGTGGCGGTCTTCCCCGGCCATGGTCACCACAAAGCCAAAGAATTCCTATGGAGAAGCCGTGGTGGCATCTCCGATGACAGTATCGACAATCGGGAGTTCCAGCTCGTATCATGGGGCGCAGACAACGAGCTCAGGCTTCAATGCATTGACTCTAATGTATTGTCTGCCGTTGGATATACCAGGGGATCTCCCGCGGCAAAAGGCATCGTCCTCACTCGAAAGGGTGCCGTGTACAAGACATTCCGGACCGTCGACGAAAGTTCGAATCGCGACCGCAAAGCGGGGACAATGAGCGATCTTCGCAGTGCCGGCGCGCACCGGCCAAGCGCCCTTACTCTGAGCATGCGCTCAGGGGCCCAAGGACGCCATGCAAGACCCGGCTGGCGAGGACCCTCCATGAAGGCCAAAGTCAAATCCAAAAAGGACCGTAATCAGTCTCAGATTGGATGGCTCAAGGGAATTACGATTACCAAAAGGAAGGCATCCGGTCAAGGTGTCATGCCTAAGAGACAGATGTCTAAGGATTCCAGCGTCTTTGGCCACGGCTACCCAGATGAGTACTGGGTAATGGAGCCTGATACAGTTCAGGACGAACTGCTCCGTATCAGCACCCAGATCCCAAAAGTCAAGTGGGAAAATATCGACATGGACAACTTGACCTTGAATGCTTCGCTCTACGGTCCCTGGGGCGTTGATGGGGATAGCATCTTTATTAAAGTGAAGATCGACATTCCAGATGGCTATCCTACAATGAGCGCGCCCAAGTTTTTCATTGAGAAGACTTCTTTCTTGCCAGAGGAAACACACCGCCGAATGACCCGAGAAATCCACCAGCTTGCCGAGCGGTTTCTGCGAAGGAAACAAAATTCTCTGGACGCTGCCTTCACCTATCTGCTAGGCGAGGTGGACCTTGAGTCGAGCACCTCATTCTTCAAGGATATCGGCCTAGAGGATGACATGGCCGGATTGGTCGACGAAAGTTCTAGCAGCGAGGAAGATGAGGATATCCCAGCCGGCGGCTCCGCCTCCATGTCACAGGAATTGACACCTCATGGCGACGCTGATACAACTCTGGCGCCCCCAAATCGAGCCATTATCCCGCCCCCGCCGCGCACATGCGGTGCCCGATTTTCACACGACGGGCGGTTGGTATGCTTCTTTCCTACCAAGGAGGAGAAAGCAAGGGAAGCAAGGGCACTATTCTCCAGCAACCCGGATTTGCATAAAGATCGACCCAGGGGAGAGCCGTTCTTTGCTGGGTTTGGCCGACTCCCACATGAAGCCCCGCCAAGATACAGGTACAACGGGGATGAAGCCTCCGCCACCGATGGCCTGTCAGATTCAAATGATTCTGAAGATTCGTCATCATCATCTAGTGACTCGGAGTCGACTTCGATCCACAAGTTGAATCTCTGGTATCACCCGAGCCGCCAGCTGAGGAAGACATGGAGCGAGGATCGGTCTATCCGCTCAAGCGGGGGAGGAACTGGCACTGGCATCGGCACAGCTACCGGCACGGTTAACAGCCGTCGACGTATCGGGCGACCTCGCAATCTGGTGTCCATCCATGACTTTCGAGGACTACTTCCATCCAAAAAGGAGCTCGCGCAAGAGTATTCCATCTTTGGAGACGGCGCCGAGGTCTGTGAGCACAATGCGGCCGTTGCAGAAAAACATGGATACGAAGACATGGCTGATGTGTGGCGCTACCTGACGCTGCTACTGCGGAAGGGTGTGCCCCTGGAGATCCTGGCACAAGACAACAGGCGAAGCTCCATCCTAGTCATTGCCCGCAACTCTGTATCCAAGGTTCGCAGAGACGATTCACCGGATTCGGGATACGCCTCACGGAGCTCCAGTGAAGGTCTCTCCGGAAGAGTCAAATGGGGTGAGCACCCGCTTGCGCTAAACGTTGTCACGGATCTATTCGACTACTTTGAAAAGATGTCAGATATTCAAATGCTGGCGATGCTATCATGCATATTCAGCGAGACATCTGCCGAGGACAGCGTGGCATACGCCGAGTCTCAGCTCCCACAGCCAGTGACACCTCTCCCCTTGAAAGCCCCGTCCTTTTCGCTCAACTATTATCCGACCGATGCCGCCCCGGTCTGGAATCTCTACGGCAAGAGCCGCAACACTTCGGCAATGACGACTCCGAGAACACCACTCACCCCTTATTACGCTGCGTCGCAAGCTTCAGAAGAAGCTGTGTGGAATGGGGATCCGGCGTCCAACTCCTTCTCATGCGGAGAGACTCCTCCACCCCGCGGGAAGGGCAATTTTGGGGGCATGGAGATTACCCACGCTGGGTCAAGGTCGACTCATGCAGCAGCAATGTCCAAGGCAAACACCAGTCTCGCCTCCTCCTTCACGGGGGTCTCCCGGTCATTTACAGGAGGGAGCTCCGCATCGCCACCAAACCAGGGGAAGAAGAGGCCAAGCCCTGTTGAGACGATTATAAGCAGTCTGCACCCCGGTGGGGCTAACTCTGTCTGGGGGAACTCAACTGTGATGGGAGACTCGAGTGTTGGGCGAACCTCGATGGACGACGACGAATACGATGACGAAGAGCAGAATCTACCCCTGGTACCCGTCAGCGTCTCCGTCTTTGTGGAGGACCAGACGTTGTTTGACGATGATGGATGGCTGAGTGCTCCGCTGCTGGATCAAAACCGCGTGCACTCTCAAGCGAACTATCGCTACGCATACGCCGAGATGCTGCAGATGTGGAATGAGCCCCTGGCTCGACTCGAGATCATGAAGTTCAACGTCATCAGGGCGGACTACCTATCCTCCCAGACCATGGAGGACAGCGTCCACGAGTCCTTCACAATCCACGAGGCCAGCAGCATGGCGCATCCCAAGACGGGCTCATCGCCCAACATCATCATGGGTAAAAAGGACCAGCTCCATGCCCTCGTCGCGTCCGGCCGGGGTCTGGACGTGACGGGGATATGCCGCGTCCACGAGACGCAGCTGGAGCCCGCTCGGTATGCGTCCTCGGATGCGAGGATGGGAGGGGCGGTGGGCTTGTGCGACCGCTGCCACCACACACAGAGCCAGCTGCGCTGCGTGTACTGCCTGGAGCCGGTCGACGCCCTCTTCCCGCCGTGCCTGTCGTGCGGCTGCGCCAGCCACGAAGCATGCCTGGCGGAGTGGCATGCTGCGGGCGAGACGGAGTGCCCAGCGGGCGATGAGTGCAACTGTGTCGAGGAGGCGGCGGATGGGCAGGTCGAGTCGTGGGCCGCGCTGCAGGGGGCGATGCTCAAGAGCCAGCACAAGATGCCGCAGCTGCCGTCCCCCGTCGTGGATGAGGCGGACGAGGAAGATGACAGGGGCAGGCGAGCCTCGGAGCCGCCCAATGTGGTGAGCATTGGCCACGGCGGTGGGCTGGCGCCAACGCCGTCAGCAGTCGCGCTCAGCTTTGGGGGGAGGTTCAAGAAGACGGCTGGTTCGTGGTCCAGAGCGTCAAGTATGCGGAGGAACAGCAGGAAGGGGTGATGGTGTAATACACCAGTACCACATCTGTAATCAATGTGATGATCATGCCTGGGGGTTTGTATTGATAGCACTAGGCGTTTTCGAGTATTTCTTTTTTATTCATTTATGGCAATGTATCGACAGCAGTTCCTGACCCTGCTTCACCTTGTTATTATAATTTGGTTTATTGATTCTATGATTGAGCTACTCTCAGCTTCGCTTGATGGTGTTGAGCATGGGCTCCCCCTTTTCCAGTCTCTCCAGGTTGCTAAACAGGATATCCGCCACGCGCGCAAACACATTCTTGGACTGCCAGCTGATATGCGGCGTGATGGTGACGTTGGGCGCCCTCCACAGCGGGTGGCCCCTGGGCAGCGGCTCCGGATCCGTCACGTCGAGCGCCGCCCCGGCGATGGTGCCCGCCTCCAGCGCCTCGATCAGCGCGTCCGTGTCGATGATGGGGCCCCTCGCCACGTTGGAGATGAAGGTCCTCTTGCCGCCGCGGCCCAGGATCTCAAACTGCGGCCTGCCCAGCAGGCCCCGCGTCGACTCGCGCAGGGGCACGGCCACGACCAGCACGTCCAGGTCCTGCGCCAGGAAGTCGTCGACGCTGCCGCTGAACCAGCGCTCGGGGATGGTCCCCTCCGGGTCGCCGGTGCCGGGCACGCGGTACCCCGATGTGTCGCGGCGGGACTCGGGCGTCGGCTTGGGGGAGTGGGTGTAGGCGTAGACGCTCATGCCCAGGGCCTGGGCCATGCGGGCGCAGTTGCGGCCGATGGCGCCGTAGCCGAGGATGCCCCTGTTTTCCATATACGGTCAGATCCATCCATGGTTGCACTGATACTACCAGTAGGTGGCCGAAGGGGGAACGTACATGCGTCGCCCGACAGAGTCGGCGCCAAAGGAGTGAAAGTCCACGAGGGGATCCCACTTCTCATTGCGCTGGTCCATGGCGTAGCGACCCAGGGAGTAGGCATGGGTCAGCCAGGTCCCGATCACCCACTCTGCAATCTGCGGCCTGATGCCTGGGCGTCAGCCATGCTCCAAACTCAAACCCAAACTCAAAGAAAAAGGACGGGGCAGGGACAGGGACAGGGACAGGGACAGGAACAGAGATTAGTTAGTACATACGGGTGGACGCCGCTACTAGAGCAGAACTTGACATCCGGGTCCATGTACTTGGGGTGGCCCATCCAGAGATCCGACCCAGCCGACGCCAGCTGGACGTAGCGCACGTCGGGCATCTTGGCCGGGCTGGGCGGCGGGTAGAGGCACATCATGGTGACCCCCTCGAGCACCTCGGCCGGCAGCTCGTCGGCGCTGCTCAGCCCGCTGGCCACGACCTGGGCCTTCTCCCAGCGCACCTCGAGCCCCGGGAAGCGCTCTGCCACGCGGTCCAGCCAGCCGGGGGGAGGGGCCACGGGCAGGTGGACGAGGAGCTTGTCCTCGGTGAAGGGCATGGTGGTGGTGGTGGTGGTTGTTCTGACGCTGGCGGCGGTGGTGGTGGGGTGGTGATGGCGGTACGGTAGACCTGTGGCTGTCTGGCGCGATAGGCTCAGGGTCCTCGAGAGTGAGTTTATGTTTATACTCGCTGTGGCTCTGTGTAGACGTTCGACACACAGTGTCATATTCCAGCCTAGGTGGTAGGCTGCTAGGCTGCTAGTTGTACCACTATACGTCAAGAGCGGGCCTGTGAGTCCAAATCCTATTACTCCATCTTCCCCCCCACACACGCATCCGGCGGGGTCACTTACCAAGTTACCAGGTGACAGGGCGGTGATATCGCAATGGCATGGGCGAGGAGCGTGCGAGCTTCGCTTCTCATCCTGGCCAGAGCAGCAGTAGTAGCCTGTCCATCTTATACGGCGCCGTGGGCTTGCCCCATCGTCTGTGCAGTTGGCCACGATCACCAGGAAAGAGTTGAAGGGCGTTGTCCATGCCACTCTTGTGGGTGTGTGGGGTGGAATCTTGGTCCAGATGACATGCGCAGGGCGTAGAATTGCCCCACGACAGGCTTACTCTATCCGTACGTATTATCACAGCCCATCATCACACTCGCAGTACGTACTCCAGTCTTCGTACTCCAGTCTCCGTACCCTGCATACCCAGTTGCCCACGGTGTGAGACAGACATGCCAAGGTGCACCTGCCGACGGTTGTTGGGCAAATCACAAACATGCTCATGTCCCAATTTGTTCATTATCTTGCACCGTCCCCTCGGGTTCATCATCTCAGTCCCAGATTGTCGGTAGTGCCATGAGACACCACTCCTCCCCCAAGCAGTCGCAGTACTCTACGCATACGACTGTGAACCCCAATCCAAGTCTCCTCCAGCCGCGTGGTTTCTGTTTCCGAGTTCCCCCGAGATCGACGCTGCGCATCCAGAAGGACTGCGGCCTGTGGAGCTGCTGAATAGTAAACAACCTGGAGGGTTCTCAGTGGGCATTGCGTTCGGTGCATACCAGGTAATTGGCTACATCGGCGAGTGGGCGCTGCTGAACTCGCTCAATGGCTTTGGGACGAGAATTGCGCCTAGGTCTAGAGCGAATTGCCAGACCATGCCTCTCTCCTCTGCCCAGGTCCAGGATGTGCCATGTTCCAGAGTCACGCCTGTCGCCCGGTCAATACTGAGAGGGCTCGTCTGGCAATCCTCGATGGCGCCTTGGCCGTCCGAGGACTACTGGCAGTGATCAAGCCGCCAATATGATTTCGAAGAGATCCCAGCAACTCCTCTGGTTTCATCATGTCCAGGCAGTCGCCTTTTTCGATATCATGGACCAAGTGCTTCAACCCGCCTTGCCTCATCGCCATACAAATACGCGAGGATTTACAAGAGAACAGCTTCGCCGAATCTAAGGCCATCGGGGAATGAAGTAGAAGCGCCCTGAAATCTTATACAGGGGGCCTTCGCCTCCTCGAATTCCCCTCCGAGTCGCCCGGCCAGTCCCACCGGAGAAAGAATGTCAGGCTCCTCTCTACGAGAGCCCAGCGCATCCTGTTGACCGCGGCGCGGCTGTTGGGCTCTTCCTCCTCGTTGTCGTCCGACGGCAGGATCCGCTCCCAGTTCCTCCCGTCCCTCGGCTCCTGGTATTTGCCGTCGATGAAGTTGACCTTGGAGATGATGTGGGTGCGGCCCGAGTTGAGCTCCTGGCAATTCGTCTTCTCGCAGCGGCCCTCCCGCAGGATCATGAGAGACTCCGGGTCCTTCAGGTCGAACGCGGTCATCTCGATCATGTTCTCGTCCACCCAGTACCGGAACTCGCGGGCCGACTGCTGGAGCTGGACCTCAAACGGCGCGCTCTTGTCGACCTGGACCATCCAGCTCTGGTCGACATCCCCAATCTTGACGGACCAGAAGTCCTTGACATTGGGGAACCAGAACCTGTCAAAAATAACCTGGCCGAAGCTCCTCTGCTGGTAGCATGTGGACAGATAGTCCGAGTAGCGCTCCGGGACCTCTATGCGCTCCTCGTCAGGAGCACAGTCCCAGAATGCGACGCGCTCGATCTGGGGGGCCAGCTTCTCCGCAGTACAGTTGGGAGGTGTCCGGTCGGCCAGTTTGTAGTCGCAAACCAAGATGTCCCGCGAGAAGTGAACATAGGATCCACGGCCGACCAAGCTGTAGCCTCGACGACTCTCGCTGCGAGCCTCGGCGTTCAGCTGGGTCACAATGGGCAGCGGGTAGGACCTGAGGCTGTGGATGAGGTCATTGAGCAATACGATGCGAGGCTCGACGGCGCATGACCAGATCTTGAGTCGCAGCTCCGGAGGGAGATGGCTGAATCTGAGCGCCGACAGAGGTGATGCGGGCAACAGCGGCGCTCCGTCGGCTGCTTCGGTCATATTCGGGGTCAAATAGGGTGATGGAGCTGGGAATGAGGGCAGCAACTGGTGTTAAGGGGAGCGAATAATTTGGGCAGGCCACATGGAGGCAACTTTGTCGCATTCCCATCTCTTATGAGGCGGAGCGGTGTGACGAACATGGCAGGCGGCATCTTTACCACATTCGGTTGGGAAACCCTCGTGTCCGTTTGCGGCGTGGGCTAGCAAGCCAGATCCGGCAACGGGGGGACCAGTTGATCCAGTGTGAAGCCATCGCGAGGAAGAGTCATGTTTGCGAGGTTGAGATGGTCGCCGAGCGGGTGCCATGTTCTTCACCGACGGTCTGTGGATATCGGCTAGCTGCAGGTCCTCCGGGCCTGCTCCAGTACTGCCCCAGCCATTGTTCGATCCGGAAGACGCCAGCCGCGAGCCGCGGGCTGCAAAAGCCCGAAGGCGTCACGCATATTTGTGATAAGACAGGGTTTAGCAACAGGATCATGCATGTATGTGTTGGTTGGCAGCAATAGCTTGGTTCGGTCCGCAAGAGGGTCTACCCGCTTCTGAGCCTCAGCACCGGTGCTCCAGTCCTGATCCAGACATTCCAGATTTCCAAAACACCTGCTGGTCGCTTAGACCCTGGGAATCCTGTGGGGGTTCAAGCAGCTCAACCACTAGAATTGTGCAACCTATTTCAAGTATGCAGTCCATGCTCACGCGAGCAGGAGGAAGTGACAAGGGAGAAGGGAGAGAAGAGAAGACGGGGGTCCGCGTGGAAGATCATGATATTAATAATGTAGTAATACTACGGATACCCATGCCAGAGTGGCCGGACATGACCAGATCGGCCGGCACCAACCAGCAGCACATGGTGTCGCAGGGATGCGCCGATTTGGCCACATGCAAGTAACGCTAACGTTAATGCCATCCAGCCCGGGAAAAAAACCGTCGATACCATCAAGCGGCAACCTAAATGTAGCGCTGCCGGCCGCTCCGTGGGAAGAAAGTTTGATGAAGGTTCCAACTCGACCAAGCTGGGTGTTTGCAGGACTGACCCAAGGTCGGTCAACCTCTGCCAATCAGTGCCCAGGGCGTGTCTCACCAGTCCCGGTCCCACCAGAAGGGTGCAGCAACCCACAAGGCTGTTCTGTTACTTTTCAAATGCCCTCGTTCTGCTTTCTACAAATGTAACATGATCTCACCCCCTTCCTGGGCCTCCGAAGAACGGAGGGCCAGTTCGCATGCACGTACATGCATGTACTAAAAAAAAAAAAAAGACGGCGCAATCCCTCGGGAGCGGCTGCATGAGGGCACACTGCAGTTCGCAGAGAGAGACCCGGTCAAGCTAAAAAGCTGACCTGCAGGAGGAGAACCTCCAGGCGAACCGGGGCTTCAAAGCCGGCTGGTCCTTTCAACAGGTTGGTCGAGGAAGCTGTTAACGAGCCTCGAAAAATGGTCAGCGTACTGGTACAGGAATCCGTGCCCTGAATCGGGATAGAGATGCAGCTGTGCGTCCGCATGGCTGAGCTTTCTCCACATCAAGATGCTGTTCTCCGTCGGGAGGAGAGCGTCATTGCTTCCTAGAAGCTGTGTCAGACAGCGATCTAGCCACGGGGTCTTGAGCCTCACCATTCGCAATCAAGACGGGCAGCCGCAGCTGGTGGAATCGATTATATGAGGCCTCGGGTGCCCGTTTTGGATCCATGAACTTTGCAAACGCTATCGCCTGTCTATGGGCGGCCTCGGCCGCAAGGTGGTCGACACGGTTCTGGCGAGCGCTGGTGATGCGCCTCCACGCGGCCACACCAGCGGTCTGGCTACGGTCGGAGTCGGTGAAGAAGGTTGAGAGAAACGCAAGCTTTTGTTCGTGGTCGGTGGCGGCCGCCTTCAGTTGGTTGAACGGACCCAGGGGAGCGGTTGTCACACCCTCTCCAATGCTGGGAGCGGTGCCACACAAAACAAGACGGCGCACCATGCCCTCAGGGGCATTGAGAGCCACCAGTTGGGCGACGCAGCCGCCCATGGAGAAGCCCATGACATCGACCTGCCGCATTCCCAACGACGAGATGACATCGATGTAGTGCTTGGCCCAACCAGCGAAGGTCTTGGGAACCTCCCCACCAGACCTGCCCACCCCCGCGTTGTCGATGAGCAGGACCGGTCGAGCCTCCGCCAGGGGGTTGATCAGAGCTGGATCCCAATGGTCCATTGTTCCCCTGCAAAGAGAAAATCGTCAGCACCCGTATCGGAGTTGCTGTCCAAGTCTATAAGCGAACCGGAAGTGCATCAGCAAGACGAGGGGAATCCCCTGCGCTCGACCCAGCTGTCGATAGGCGAATGTGATGTCGCCCACCGCAACAAACTGGTCGCGGGCCGTCTCGTAAGTAGTCATGATGAAGTACTGGTTAATGCCAAGTTGGAGACACACGTCCACCGAGAGATTAATTCTTTGAGGAGAAGTCTAGCTATTCGCATGAAGGAGGGCCTCTTTGGATAATGAGGTGCTCCTGCCTCTGCTTACAACGCCGTTACCTAAAATGAACCGAGGCACATTAGACGTCAGCATCTACTAGGTATTATTAATATGAAGCCGTCACATCCGATACAGCCTCTTCGACAGGGGAACTGGCATCCACATGAGTTTGATCTCTTTAAAAATGGCATAGCTCATCGCGACCCAGTGGGTATACCATCGTACTTTGGGCGGTTGTGGGCGATGATGCGCGGCGTAGGGTAAGCTGCCAGATTGACATGGATACGAGTATACGTACCGTAGTAGTTAAGGACCCTGAGGAACTGCCATCGGCCTTTCCCCCAAATCCCCAGCACGAAACCACCAACAACCATCCCACGACGCCACCGTCCACCAGGACAAAAATCAAGACTGATGAGGCAACGTCGCCAGAATTCCTGGCCGATCATCTCCCCGGCTACCGATCATGGCCACGCACACCGACGACGATGAGAGCGAGACGCCCTTCCCCACGCTCGACTGGCAGGGCCCTCCGACCTTCAGCTCCCACCTCTCCCCCGACGATGCCTACATCTCCCCTCCGCGCCGCGTCTACACAGGCGAAAGCGCCGCCGAGTCGACGCGATCGCATCTCAGGCGTCTGAACGGCGAGCACGGAAGCCGCAGGCGCAAGCGTGCGTGGAAGAAGCTCATGTGGGTGAAGCAGTCATGTACGTCGTCGTCCCACTGGCCCCCTTCTACAACGTCGCCAACATGAACGGGTTGGATGCTGATTCAAGAAAACCGCAGACCCGGACAACTACACAGACCAGGCGACCTTCCTCGAGAACCTCCAGCGCAACCCCCGCCTGAAACCGTACGACTTTTGGCCCCTCGTTGCCGACTCCACTGTCATTCTCCAACATGTCTGCTCTGTCATCATCTTTGTCGTCTGCTTCGCCTGCATATTCCAGGAGCGAGTTTCCCCGGTCTCGATCCTGAATTGGAGTAGCTTGGGCACCTTCCTTGGCTGGCTCCTGTGGGAGCGATGGGTGTCGGAGCAAACCCAGGACGAGGAGCCCGGGTCTGGTGCTGCGGCCGTCGCCATTGTGCGTAGTAACAGCTTGAGCAGACGGCGCACTAGGGCAGCGAGTGTCCGCCGGCCTGATACGCTACAGACCGAGTCAATACTGTCGGAGACGACTCCATCTTCATCATCATCCAAGGCTCCATCCCACGAGGGTTCGGCTGCCAGCTCATCTACGAATCTCCCGGCTGGGGCTGGAAAGCAGATACCACGATTATCACCAATGACCGCCCTGACGGCTAAATCTAGCCTGGAGACACTTCAAAACGACCTTCCACTGTTTGATCCTGGCGAGCAGAATCGCACCCATCAGCGCTTGGGGACCATCAAGTCCGCGGCGCTCATCTACTCCACCCTCCTCGGCCTCAGCCCCATCCTCAAGTCTCTCACCCGCTCCACATCGAGTGACAGCATCTGGGCCATGTCCTTCTGGCTTCTGGCCATCAACATCTTCTTCTTCGACTACTCTGGCGGAGTTGGGGTTAAGTTCCCGGCTTCCCTGTCAACGAACGCAGCGCTCATGGCGTCTACGGTGCTGGCGAGCCGCCTGCCCTCCACGAAACAGGTGTTCAGCCTCACTCTTTTCAGCATCGAGGTCTTTGGATTATTCCCGGTGTTTCGAAGGCATGTGCGGCATCGCAGCTGGCGATATCATGTGGTCCTGACCATTCTCCTTGTGCTCGGGGCTGGTCTGGGCGGGGGCATGGTTCTGGGCGAGGGGAAGGATGGAGGCTGGCCGTGGAAGAACGGCATAGTAGGGATGGTAGTCAGTATCTTGTTGTCGGTATTGGCAACGGGAGGCTGTACTTGGTGGCTTCTTGGACTGCAAAAGTACAAGAACGAGATACGGGGCCCTTGGGACCCGGCCCGTCCCATCATCATGAGCAGACAACGCTGGGAAGACCGATAGACTCATTAGATTGAAGGATTCGCCAGCATTAATACGTATTAATCCTAATGATCCAAGACGATGCCACCACGCTCCACAGCCACCGTGGTCTAGCGCTAATCTCGATTCTATGGCGATCGCTCGTATTACCCCACGGGTTGGCATCACTACCCAGCTTGGCTTCTTCTGAAGACACTTGACTCAGCTACGAGTATTTGCGGTTCGATACGCGGCTGGCAACTGGGCGTAAGGCCATACTGGTAGCTGGGGCCACTGACAGTGCGATCTAGACTTGCTTCCTTGCGCAAGCCGCGCAAACGAACCGAGTTTTGCTGTCGGGGAACCGGAAACTTGGAACGGGGGAGAGACTTCTTGATAAGACGTAGTTTATGCCAACTATGGATGTAGTAATTTCCGCTATCGAGTCGCTAATGTGGTCACGAGTAACATGAAGCTATCGGGTATCGTCATCCACTGCAACGCCTCAGTTAGAAGGTGCCTTTATTGCTTATAACACCTTGATGATTTATCTGTGTCTCTTTGGGTACACTACATGAATCACACTACGTTGCACTCCTCACACTAGCCATTGAGCGAGCAGCATCGCTGTAAAGGCTCAACCCTTCTTCACTCTTTTCGGACTTTCGTTCAACTATGAGAATGCCATGCGTGTCTAAGAAGATAGGAAGGAGAGTGTTGAAATCGTGACGGAGATCGTAAGGAACAGTGTTTCTCGGCATTACCTCACTATGATCGATAAGGCACCAACACTCAGAGGAAAGCTCAAGCTGCGCTGGCTATCATAGGCAACCAAGCCGTATCCCAGATCCTGTCCTCCCTGAGTTCCAAGTTCCCATACTGGGTGTGGTACTGGGAGCACAAAATCAGGATTGGTAAGGATGTCGACGTGCCAACAATTATGAGAGACTTTTGGGAACTACGACGGTGAATAGATCAAAGCGACCGACGTGAACCCATCGTGGTCACTTGGGGGACCATGCTAAACCCAAGTCCACCGACATTCAGAAATCCCCCGATTCTATTCGAAGCACATATGAGCAAAACTAGTATTCGTATTAGAAATTCGCCACTCGTACATTAGAATCTACAGTTCTGAACCACTCTTGGTTCTCCATTGTACCGCCCACAAACCCAATAGCGCGCAAGAGAATAATAATACCTGTGACTACCCCGGCTTGCTGAAGGCTTGAAGAAATATGGTGATATCTGCTGGGATAGGAGATTATGGGGCTGCGTCTGCTTCTGCGCGAGCATCATCAACGGAAAGACTGGACACTTCTTCACCTTTCACGGACCTCGTTGCGGAATTTCCCTTCTTTTGGCCAGATTTTGGAACCTCCGGCTTGGCCTCAACAATACCCCCTCCCAGGAGCTGTTCAACGAGAAGCAGCTGGCGATGGTACCAAGGAGCAAGACAACGAGCGTGAGGCTCAACAAGCCGCAAGACTGGACTCGCTGGTTCAGACACATCAAAATCGAGGCAATTGAGTTGGGTGTCTGGGAATACATTGATCCCTAGGGCGGAGTGACCTTGTAAAGGCCGGAGAGGCCACAACCTCACCCGGGCCTGGAAGGTCTGATTGAGAGACTGCTGCCCCCCAACCAAGGCACGCCCTCTTCCACATCTACTGCCAGACGAAACACAGCTGGGAGTGAATCTATCGAGGCGGAGAGGTGCAGTGCTTACGGGGCAGCAGCTGGAAACTCTCCGGGACATTCCCGACGTGTTAGCCCCTGAGTAAGGACGAGAGGGACAACCTGAAGTTGTATCTGGATATCGCACGGCAACGACAATCTTCTGACTATGCCTTTGCGCGGCAGACATTCAACGACAGACAGAAGGATGTTAATATCATCAAGGGCAGGGTAAGGAATAGCATTGCCCCTCACTACATCCCTTTACTGGACACAGAGCCAACGCTCAGAGGGAAGCTGAAGGCATTATATAGCTAGGCCAGGCCTCTAAAGTCAAAAGAGCGGGAATATTCCACCAAGCCTTTAAGAAGCTCCTCGATGCCAATATTGAGCGAGTAGATATCGCGATCTGGACGGCACAGGTCACTGATGCGTACATTCTCTGCAAGCCGGTAGACGCGTGGTACGCCAGCGGCTACGATGCTGCGATGATATCATGAGCGTGGTGGAATCTAAGTTCCCATACCTTGTGTTTGGCTGGATGGATGATGGGAACAACGACAAAGAAGTAAAGGTGCGGTGATGATGGAAACTATTCGGCTAGCTGCCTCAAGATAGTACGAACCGACCAGGAATATCTGAATATCCTGGCGACCACTAGAGAATAAGTATAGTAAATAGGCAGGAGACTGGGAGCAGAACTCCTCTAATTCTTCTCTAAGAACCTGGAACCTCAGCACACCTCGCTCACCATGTGACTCTGAGGCTGTGTTGTCTCGTTCCGCGACATCGCTGATCAGCACGAACTCAACAGACTTTTCGTTTCAACCAAAAGCGCGGCGTACAGCGATATTCAGCCTGTCGGGTCAAGGAACAGATCCAGAGCTCGGATGATTCTGTTTCTGTCGAGGCAGTGACGAAAGCACTGCCGTCATCTATCTCCAGTTTTCCACCGCGTCAAGCTCTGGGTCAAACACGCAGTTGAGACACGGTGACACCCCACGGACGGGACGCTGTTAGGCTGTTAGCTGAGCCTCTTTCTGGTCCACGTTGGGGGCACGCGGTCCAATTGGAGCCTCCTCTCGAGCCTCAAGTCTCAACTTAGAAATGTGCCGTGCTCTCGCCGAATACGAAGTGACGTACAGAGTACTACTCTGGGCCTCTAGTACGATGTGAGCCGATGATCCGGACCGCACGGACAAGGTGGGGACAGTCTCTACGGCGATAGCTTTGGACTGGAATGGATTGAGACGTAATACCGTTCTGTTGTTAAGACCCTTGGGCGGCTTTGGTTCTTTGTTCGTGTCATCCAACTCCTCTCGACTGTGGCAATACAGATACTAGCGGCCAGCGTCAACAACACCCACTCTACACCCACGACTCAGAGCAACACGATATCACCACCACTGTCACGATGAAGCCCGCTCTTTTCTCCCTCGCTGCTGCTGGCCTTGTCGCCGGTCAGTCCATCGCTGGAATCCCCGAGTGCGCTGTACGGGCCCCTCCCAGCAACGCCCATCTTCCAGGCCTCATGAAAGCTGACGACCATCCAGATCAAGTGCCTCACCCAGACCCTGCCCGAGATCGGCTGCAAAGACCTCACGGATCCCAAGTGCGTCTGCGGATCCCTGAACAAGATCATGTCGACAGCGTCCGGGTGCTTCTCCGGCGCCTGCTCCCGCGAGGAGCTCGAGCAGGCCGAGGACAAGGCCCTGAAGCTGTGCAGGAACGTCGTGTCCACCATGCCCAGCTCCCTGAGCATCCCCGAGAGCACCTCCACGGACAAGACCGGCTCCGAGACCTCCCACGACGCCACCGCCACCGATGCTAAAGCTACCCAGACGGACGACGGCAACAACGATGGCGAGGATGCCGCCGCTAAGCCCGCTATCGGCCTCGCCGCTGCGGCCATCGCCGTCATTGCGGCCCTGTAGACCTATTACATGTACTCTGCTTTGGTGGACGGCAATCCCTCACGGGTTATGAGATGTATACAACAAGGAACACGAGGTTGGTGTGGATGGATACGAAATAGATGACGATGTTGCCTCGCCAGAATACAGCTGGGACAAGGATCAAAGATAATACCCTCTTTTTAATAGCAAAACTCCGCATGTCATAAAATGTCGTGTCTATATCTACTAGGTAGCCTGTACCAGTCATTTTCCGTGCCCCCTTTGCTATGCCTGTGCCTTGGGCAGGTCGATGTCGATGAGCCAGGGGCACTGGACCGGCCAGTATCTGATGCTCATGATGGCCGCATTGACAAACAGCGTCTGGTTCCCTTCCTCCAGCCTGTTGTCGCCTTCGGTCAGATCCACATGGTATCCCCTTCGCTTGCTCATCTCCTTCAGCTTCTGCATCTTGCGCCTCGACTCCTCCACGCTGTCCTGGAAGAAGGGCGCCAGCCCCCGGAGCCTAGCAATGTACCGGGAGCCCTCCTTGTCCATGGCCGGGCCCGTATCCCCGTCCGTCCACCGTGCCAGGTACGCACCCCACGCCTCGTGAATGTGTCCGAAGCAGTGAATCTTAGGCCGTGCCTGGCGCACGGAAGCAAACAAGTCCTCGCAGCCCGCCCGGATGCCGTCCATGCCGGCATAGTCAAGCACGCCGCGGGGCGGGCCGTGGGTCATGGCGACATCCACGCCCGAAGGGATGTCGAACTTGTGTGGCCGGTTGCAGTCGTATTGGAAGGCCCACGCCCCGTACACGGGTGTCCACTGGCTTGAGTAGACTGTCAGGCGCGCGCCATTGTCCAGGTCAAAGGTGTGCACGCCCTCGTCGAGGTACCGCACGCCGTCCGCCTCGGCGTCCTTGATGATCTGCCATGACTTCTCCTGCGCGTCGTCCCCTGCAACGTAACTCGCATAGGAATTCCTGGACCAGAATTCTGGGTCTAGGACAGTGTCGTGGTTTCCAGCAATAACTAACTTGAGAGGTGCTCGGCACTTGCGTAGCATGGTGAAGGTATCCTCGATCTCGTGTGGAAGGCCACTCTTGGTCAAGTCACCGCAGTGGAGGACCACATCGGCCTCTGGGAGAGGGTCGCGGAATCCGGTGAACACCCGTCGAATGTCCTCTTGATTCAGCTCATCATCTGTATCTCTATCCCCGTCCTCTTTCTCTTTGGGCTGCTGTCCATGAGTATCGGAGATAATAAGGAGTCTGGTCTTGATTTTGTCCGGGGACATTCTGTCTAAGCCTGTCCTTGAGACAGGAGAGACAGGATAGGTACGTTGTGATGAACGCTTAGAAATGCTTCCTGTCTACGGAAGCTGAGTGTAGCGGATTGGCAGATTCTCCAAGTTCGTGATAGGATGGTGTTGAGTTGTGGTGATTTAGTGAGTACAAGTTGAATGGTGTTTGGCCATGCTAGTGAGGATCGCTGGTTCCGAACTGGGATTTTAGGCACTACAGTTGAGCCCCTTGGTGCCTTGGGAAAAAAGCCAATGAGGAGTATAGAATGATTGTCAAACGGAATGGAAATGACTAAGATTAAGCGAGATTGCTGGCCTGGCCTTGGGTTTCGTGACACATACACGGCTGCCGCTGTGTTGTGTATGTACACAGTAACTAGGTGCGGTGTGGAGGACCAGGATTCGGTGGCTGTCATCGTGGATTCATAGACCGCGACAGTGGACCTCGTCTTCATCCCGAACATACCCTTTTGACATCCCCTCGGTCGCTGCTGCTTATCAACCCCAGCACCCAACAGCTGCATCACACATTGACATCTTCCTTTCTACCTGTTGCTGCACACGTTGTTCCCCGGCAAGATGGCTTCCGAAGCCGCTCAGGACGTCCCAATGCGGTCCTCTCCCCCAGCTCCAGACGCCAATCCCGACGAGCCACGCTATGGTGGCTTCACGCGCTTCGAGATTGAGCTTGAGGTGAGCTCCACGGGGCGCCCGGCCTTTCGGTCCAACCGTATTCAGCCGTATGCTAACTGCCCCCTCCAGTTCGTCCAGTCCCTCGCGAACCCGTTCTATCTCAACCACCTCGCCGCCCAGAAGTTTCTCTCGCAGCCCGCCTTTGTCGCCTACCTCGCCTACCTGCAGTACTGGTCTCGGCCGCCGTACCTCAAGTACCTGACGTATCCCGGCCCTACGCTGCGACATCTTGAACTGCTCCAGCAGGAGCGCTTCCGCCAGGACATCATCAGCCCGGACCTGGTGCAGAAGCTGGTCGAGGACGAGATGAAGGCCGCTGTTGACTGGCATCGCGAGGGATAGATTGATTCCCTTGCGGCCATTCTACCAAGCCTTATCACATAACACAACCTCGATTACTTTCGGTTACGGAGTGGGATACGATGAGAAACTACGCGACAAATGGCCCCGGTGGTATTGACGCCGAACGAATCTACACCCATATAACTCCATCTATCCCGCAAACCATAACGCCAAAGCTCCCCCTTCCCAAACGAACACGAGAACACGCCCGCCCGCCGCTCAATTCTCCCTCCACCGCTGCCCGCAAGTCATGCACTTGTAGAAGCTCGTCATAGGCTCATCGGCACTGCGAATCTGGACCTGGAAGAAGGCGGCCTCGTCGCCGTTGCAGCCATCAGCAGGGCACTGGACGCGGCCCTTCTGCGCATTGTCCCAGGCGCCGGGCCCACCGAAGACATCCTCCTTCTCCTTGCGCTCGTAGACACGGCGCGAGAAGACGGGGTCATTGATAGGGTGCTCGAAGGGGCATGTGCGGCACTCGAGGCGGTTGGTGCCCTGGTTGGTGAGGGAGACGGTGAGGATGTTTGCGCAGGTGGGGCAGACTGTGGACGAGGCAGTAAGTCAGCGAGGGTTCTGCCATGGGAGGGAGGATGACTGGATTTTCAGAACGGCAGAGGATGGCTTACAGAGAAGCATGATGGCTCCTGGGAGGGCGGGGCCCTATGGTAGAAGAATATCACGTTGTTGCGCTTCCAAAGAGTGCCGTTTGGGGGAGTGGACAAAATTTCTGGTGACCATGGTCAAGCGCTGCCACATTTGATGCTTGGATGGTGGGGTCCTGACGTTCCAGGTTCCAGGCTGCATGAGTGCATGTCAGAGCCTGGAGGCTTGGCTTGCCCCTCCATCAGCGCCTGCCGCAGCGGCTGCCCCCCGCCGCCTCCACCACATCCCGCCAGGTCCATTTCACTGCCACCTCCTGGCGTCAGAGCCACCAAACGCTTGCGACAACTGATGACGACTGGCTCTGATTCTCTTCTCCCTTACGCTAACTCGGTCCATTGCGTGCATTCCTCTGTCCACCACCTCCAAACGCCAACATGGCCGACGACGAGCAAGATGTAGGTCTTGCCATTCAACGCCACAGAGCAGTTATCCAGAGCTAATCCACACCTAGATCCAGGGCGCCTCCATCAAGGAGCAGCTCATCGCTGCCTGCCGCGGTAACAACACCGAGCTGCTCGAGGAGCTCCTTGAGGGCAAGCCCGATGCCGAAATAACCAAACTCCTCAACCAGACCGTCACTGTCATGGGCAATCACCTCTACCACGAAGCCGCCATGCGTGGAAATTGTAAACCCCCCCCTCTCTCTCGCACACTACGCACGTTCCCACGGGTTCTCCGGTAGTTAACCCAGACATTCCATTCACTCAGACGAAATCATCGACCTCCTCCTCGACCAGCCCGACTTCGAGTGCGACCCCGTCACGCGCCTCGAGGGCGACACGCCCCTCCACTCGGCCATCCGGTGGCTCAACTCGGAACCCCCCGCGCAACGGCCCTTTGGCCGCGCCCTGGTCGAGATGATGCTCGAGGCCGGGTCCAACCCGCGCGTGCGCAACAAGGGCGGCCTGACGGCCTACCAGCTCGTCGACCCGGCCAACGAGGAGCTGCGCGACGTCATCCGGCGCTCCGAGTTCGCGTCGCAGAACGTCGGCGACTACGTCAACGTCGTCGAGGAGCCCAAGAAGGGCGGGTCCAAGAAGGGCGCCAAGGCCGTCGTCGAGGCCGAGTCCGAGAGCGACGAGGATGCCGAGTTTAGCGGTAGCGACGACGAGGAGAGGGCCGAGTGGGAGCGCAGGCGGAGGGAGACGAAACGCAGGGGCTAGCGGTCGAAAAACGAAAGGAAAGGGTGGGACTTGTTTGATGAGATGTTTAGGCGGCGTTGGGGGTGCTTTATATGAGCTGGGAATTAAGGTGCCATTTGCACATCATGGAGCTAGCGATAGAGCTGCCTATGTAGGCTAGATTTCAAAACTCGAGCATTCCATTTACATTTACCCAAGGAAAGGGGTATATATGAGCTACGAGAGAAGGGGAGTCTTCTCCAAATCCAAACACTGGGGTATCTCTCGCTTACGTTTCACCTCTCAACACTGTCCTACATCCGGATACTCATCTGAGCTGATTCATCTCAAACCCGAAGGCTTAATCCCGCCAAATTCCTCTTCGGATGGTTGTTATAGCACCAGCCAGGCGACGAGGACGAGCGTCGTCCCCATCGGGCTTCTCAGCACCGGCCTCAGGCCCACCGCGGCGTCCCCCTTGTCCATGTTGATATAAGTCGTATTCCGGAGGCGCGACACAGCAAGGTCCGACAGTTTCCCATCGCTGGCAAGCTCCGTCAGCTCGGCCCCCAGCTGGCGCAGAATGTTGGTCGACCGTCCCTTGGGACACATGACCACTTCCCAGCCTCCGCCCGCGGGGATGGTGAAGGTCGACTTGTCGTCGTCAAAGGCGAAGCTGTAGGCATCCGGACAGACAGCCTTGGCCTCTTTGCTGTAGCGGGACGGCTTACAGGTCTCGGGGTCGTCATGTTTGCCGGTGCAGCAGTCCTTGGAATCACCCGAGGCGGCGCAGGCACTGTTGCAGGGAGAGAACGTGGGCCGCTTGATTTTGTCGTCGGGGTAGGGAAAGACTCCATCCCCAGGTTTTGTGGGAGGGGACAGGAGGGACGGCCAGGGGCACCAGTCGCGGACGCTCTCGTTCGTCTCGCCGGCCTCCCAGGGGATGGGATAGGATGAGTTGGAGTAGACGATGCCGGTTCCGTTGGGCGCATACAACCATCCCGGAGTGGCGATGCAGGCGCAGTTGGTCAGGTTCGGTGGGATAAAGGTCGTGTTCTTGGCAGGTATGTAGTTGATGGCCAGGGGTATGTTGTATCCGTCGACAAGAGAGATGTCGTAGAAGGTCTGCGTACCGTCTGTCCCGCCAGCGAGATTGAATTCGGCCAGCGTCGCTGGCGTCGCACCCTATATTGTCCTGCTATTAGTTCTCCATACAACTCGTGGTCTTGTCCAACCGACTTACACCAAGCTCGCAGTCCAGCTTGCCCATACAATCTCCCGTCTCGCAAGAGGCCGACTTCCCGTTGACAGTGCAGTTCGTCCGACCCCATATGCGACCCTCCCAGTTAGGGGACACCCAGAGCTCTGTGGTGTTGCCCGTACCCTGCTCGAACCCGCCGGTGTCTGGGCCCCTCCCCGACTGTGTCGCGATGCCGGGCCATATCGTGTCCTCGCAGTTGTTCGTGATGTGTATGGGGATCCGCCCATCCCAGTCAGCTGAGGGTCTACGCTTGGCGACCACGGATGCGTCTGTCCCGCGGGCCAAATCATCTTTCCATCCCTTCTTCCAGGTGTACTGCTGTTTCCTCGCATCGACACTTTGAAGTACAGCTGCTCCAACGGCAAGGGCAGACACCAAAAGTTGATTCATCGTGTCACCCACTTAGCTCTCCAGAGACCAGTTGCGCCAGATGGGGTTATAGCAAGGACGAGCAAGTAATGAAGACGCGCAAGAAGAAGGTGATGAAGAGGAGGAGGAAGATAGGTCACCGATCCATGGCGGCATGTTTGGCCACCTCTCGCCATCCATCTTGCCGGTTCTGCTTCCCCAGTGTGACGCGAGAGGTATGACGCAGGACGGATTGGCTGGGATGCCAGGGCCTTGACGGGACAAGCGCCAGGAACAGGGAAGTGGTGGGTTGCATCAAGCCCAGATACGTACCTCGTACTATTACTCCGTACCCATCGACGCATCAATTCCATCCTTGATTCATTCTACCCGTACAATGCGCGGGCAGACGGAGTCAAAGGTATGGATATAGGCAATAGGTATCATGGTGGATGGTGATGTTTGGTGGACACCCTGCAAAACACACCGAGATAAACCTTGGTGATGGAATCGTTATTCATTTCCGCACCGAAATCAAGAAAGCGACCCAAACAATCGCCCTGAGTAAGGTAACGTGGTCTACGTACATAAGCGAGTTTATCTCGTCCCCACATGTCAGAGACTCATCCAAGATCGTCTCCAGGTAGTCCATCTTGACATGATTCTCACCATCTACCATCTCCACCTCCGTCAGGCACACACCCCCCAAAACGCCAAATTGGCTTTTCCTCACCCGCAAATGCTTCTGCGTGCCTGCAAATGTATATCTCTGGAATAGGTATCATCTTGAATCGGATAAGAAAGCTTCTTCCGCCGCGTCGAAGCCGTCGCCTTTATGCTCGCGCCAACGCCTGTGCACTGAGCCGTTGTCTTTTACCCCTTTACCGGAAGCGTGCTCGGCAGCGACCCATGACCTCGCCTTGACAGACGAGCTCGGCGCTGAATTCCGAACCGTCCAGAGTCAGGTAGATGTCAAAGTAGACTCGGTAGAAGGTACCCTGTGGTGTGTCCATGCGCTCAAAGTCCTTCTCCAGGTTTTTGCGCGACAGATCCGAGGTGAGCGTGACAACTTCCTTGATTCCTATCGACATCGTCAGCACGTATTTCACTTGGAGGGCGATCAAAGAAAAAAAGACTTACGAGGATCCTTGGTGTACTCTGGGCACACATCATCGTCGCAAGCGTAGAGGACATCCTCGTACATGAGCGTAGCTCCAGGGGCGACTTGTCGGAAGAAAGAGACCTTGACAGGCTCTCCGTTCTTGACCCTCTGGCCCTTCTGCACGAAGATCTGGCGCGTGAACTTGCATCGATCCTTGCCATCAAGCGACGGCACACGGTACGCCTCGGGGTGATAGCCCTCCTTGAAGGGCTGGAGAGTGGCCATGAGGTAGTGTCGACGGGCAACACGATGGGTGACAATACGCTCCGAGATACCGGAAGTGACGGCGCCCTTAACGATGGCAGCCACCGAGTCCATGGGCCGAACAACCTTGGACTGGAACTGGGGAGGCACGTGAAGCTTGATCTGCTGGAACAAGTACTCGGAAGCACCAAACCCACCAACAACCAGGATGTTCTGCAGCGTCCGGTTCTGGGCCTGGATGGCAATAATCTGATTGCGGACAAGCTCCAGGATGCGGTTGACCACGGGCTCGAAGCACTGGAGGATTTCCTCGTTGGTGAAGGTCATGTAGCCTTCCTCGATGCCAGCTTCGGGGAACTCGGCCTCAATACCGACGTCGACTGCCCACTTCTGGCCGTTGTTGCGGAAATCAGCCTTGATCCTGTTCTCAAAATCCATGATGCACTTGGCGTAGACACGTCCTGCCGTCTTGGAACCGTCGGGCAGCTTCATCTTGCGAATCTTGGTGCGCAGGATATTGCTGAAGTTGCGGTTCAGCGCCGTCGAACCGCAAGAGTCACCAGAACCAGCCGTGCACTCAGCCACTGTGAACGGATTCTCATCCTCGACCTCGTAGGCAATCAAATCGACAGTACCACCACCGCAGTCAACAATCAGAACGGCATCGTGCACCTTGAGGTTGAGCAGGCCAGTCTTGGAGCAGAACATGGCTGCCGCCTCGGGCTCGGAAATCAAGGTCAGGCGGTTGTCATTCTCGTCTCGCAGGAAACCGGCCTGGATAGCTGCGGCACGAGTGGCGGCCTTGCCAGCATCGTTCCAGATGGCGGGCACGGTCAGATAGTAGCGGATGTTGCGCTCCTCACGGTTGAAGACCTCGCCCAGCGTCTTCAGCAGCGCAGCGCGCATGGCCTGGCGCAGCTTGAAGAGGTAGTCGGCCGCGACATCGATCTCGGACTTGCCCGGGGGCAGAGGAGGCAGGTTGATGGGGTCGATATAGGTGTTGCCGCTGAGCATCAGCTGCAGCTTGAACCACTCGACTTTTTGTACGCCGGGCTTGGGGTAGCCGGTGGGAGCTAGCGCGTCGGCGATATCAGGACCCCATCCCACCACCTTCTGGTACTGATCGTAGTAAAGAACAGTCGGGATCTATAGGATCACCATTATTTAGTCTCGGGCCAGTCCAAGTACTCATTGCGATGGCGAACAACTCACCTTTTGCTTCGTGTAGGAGCCAGCGCCGGGCCACTCTGTGATAATGTCCTCTTTGGCTTCGTTGTTCGTGGCAAAGGCGAAGGCTACACCGGAAAAGGTGGTACCCTTACGTGCGGTCAGTTTCCGTTCTCACAGAACTGAGGTTGTCGACCACAGGAAAACTTACAAAATCGATACCGACAATCAGCTGCGCCTTGCTCTTACTGGCGCCCTCGACCTCAGCAGCAGGGTTGCCCCGGAATTGCTGGGCAATTGGGCCTCCTGGAGGAGGAGGTCCACCAGGAGGGTATCCGGCCTGTCCACCAAAGCCCGGAGGACCGCCGCCCATGGGTGGCGGGCCCCCCATAGGATTCATGTTTGGGGGTGGGTAGCCTGTATTGATGGGAGGGGGGCCTCCAGCTACTTGGCTCGGTGGTGTGCGGTTCTGGCCGTGGTTGAGCGGGCTCGTACGTCCAAGGGGGCCAGATGGAGGGCCCTGCTGATAGCTCGGGGTATAGCTGGGCGGGCGATTGCCTGCGCCCGGGTGGTTCATCGGAAGACTGGTCGTGGAGGAGGAGGCGCCGAGAGGAGGCGTCTGGCCGGGTACAGGCAGTTGCGGATGCTGGCCGGGAGGCGGGGTTTGGCTGGGAGGCTGCTGGCCGTCGACAGGGTTCTGGATGCTAGCAGCGGATTTCCGTTTACCAAAGCCAAAGCCTTTGAAGCGCGAATTCATAGAGCTCATAGGGAATGGAGGGAGGGTGAAAAGGAGGGGAGAGATTAAAAGAAAGCGTACGAGGCCAAATAGGACGAAGAGGGTGAGAGGATGGGGATGGGGAAGGGTCAGGTACTGCGCCCGGGCCCAGGTCTGGTTAAGGTAGGACTCCAATCCAAGCGGGGGGGTACGAGGGATGCGGCCGACTGCGACTTGGGAAGTCGGTCCCAGCAAGCAGCGAGTCGGGTCAGAAATTAGTGACCGCCGTTGTGATTTTCCCCCCTCTCTGCGTCTCCGGATTCTTTGGCCTTTTCTGACTCGCCGACGGCAGTAGCGTTTGTCCAAGTTTCGGCCCGCTGATGCTATGTCCGTCTTGTCTTGGACGGCGTCTCTTGTCTGGTCACTCCCGGTGCGGCTGGTGCTGTACTATGTAACGAGTGGAGGGCGCCGCAGGCTGTGGCTTGGTGCTGTGCGCTGTGCCGCGCGCTGTGGGTTCGCGATTGAGGAGTTGTTTGCTGGGCTGGTCTGGCTGGCTGGGTTGGGCGCTGACGGATTGGGGTGTTTGTCGGTTGGGCGGAGGGAGGGAAGGGGCTGAAGCTGAACTGAGCGGCGCATGTATGTGCATTCGGGACTCGGGAGGCGGCGCAAAGAGAAAAGGCGCCAGGCTCGTGATTGACTGATGATACGAACAACCCAGAAGATGGAGACTTGGGAGTGGAGAGGGGCTGAGGCTGCTGTGGGTGTGACTTGTCGATGGGTCGAGGGGCAGAGCCACAGCGATGGAGCCAATCACGACATCAGATGCAACGGTCTCGGGCGGTGTCCTTGGTGTGTGTCCTTGGTAAGGCTGAACACTAGGGGGGGGGGTTTCGCTGGCTGCAAACCTACGGATGCCCGGCCAAAGAAACGGTCAGGACTCAGGACTAAGATGTGCCATGGAATCATGCAGATGCGGGAAGGCGAGAGGACTCCACAGTATTACCCTCTGCATGTTATGCATGCTAGGAATGAATTACGCGCCAGCAGTTAAGTCTGTGGCTAATAAGGGGTACGGAGTGCGGAGTGTTGGAGGGGTACCGGGAGCTGAAAGTGATGATACCGTGCAATTTGGCAAGTTCGCACCGGTAATAAGCAACACCAGCTTGGCACCAGCGTACTCGTAGGATCTCCCTGTCCACGCACCGAAGCCCTTGATATTGACTGAGTAGGTAGCTACATAGAATAATCGCGCTTTGCGCTACAAGCACTGGCACCGAGAGAAGTACGAATAGTACGAGTATTACGTACCGATGGAAAACTACGTCGTAGGAGTCCTTTTGATACGGGCACTAGTCCCTGTGGCAGAGGCCTAACAAGGCCTTGGCAGGGCAGCGTTCCAGGGCCTCCATGAAGTAGGACTTTGCGAGTGGGGTGAAGGACTTTCGTCTTCTGTTTGCCCACGTAAGCACCAAAACCTCAGGGATCTAGGTATTATCCATGGAAGTACGAATAGAACGGGATTAAAGCGGATATTCCTCCTTAAAGAGCACAGACACAATAATAACATCATCCCTTGCCATCATATCCATCAATTTATACTTGACTGTGGTCACCTGGCAGGCATGTACTGTTCGCCTCGACTACAGCCCGGGCCAATGTTGGCGTCAACTCCTACTACGTAACCTCCGATTCCATTGTCTAACCATCAAAGCATTGGGATACTTTGCCATACCCATCAAGACTGGCTCAGCGCGAATCATATTCGTAACGCAGTGCCTAATTGTCTATGCTGTCTCACCTGGCCTTTAGCGCCCACGTTTTTTTATTTTTGGGAAACCGATCGCCAGACTCCAGAGACCCCCAGTAAGGCAGGTGCGCCACGGTGGGGCCCTGGCCTACCCTGCGCAGCCGCACCCCATCTCCTGTTCTGCCTGACAAGATATTAATATCGCTAGCATAGAAATCACACTTTACGCCATTTACAACGTATAACTCATCAGAAGTTCCGGGTGATTTATTATTGCGGAAGCATACCAGTGGCATAGTTTGTATACTTGGACACATGAACTCCCTAGAATAATCGATGTAGAATAGCACCTAATGAGCACGCACCCATGTACTTTGATGCTAAGAGCGCTATTGAAATCGAAAGTATCAAAGGCTGCTAGCGGTTAAGAATGTGGATTGAGCACTATTTAGAGATTCTGGAGACCTTGCGCTACTGCAGCTACTATTATATAGCACGCATCTCTTCTGATATATTAGTATCCTCCGCACAACAAAGTAAATTGGGGGGGGGGGGGGGGGGGGGGGGGCACCGCGCATGTAATTTTAGGTAGACATGGCCGTTCCTATCAAATGATAGTTGTCCGGGCTTTGTGCCGCTGATGGGGGATTGATTTGCACCTCTTTCCCACCTACATACTGAAATAATCCGCAGGCCCACGTGGCAGGTCAGTACTAAAATGCTACCCGTGTCCATCGTCTGTTATATCCAGAAGTGCAAGGCCGATGGGATGGGCCGGGTGGTGTGTTGGGACGGGCGTGTCCCGAGAGGTCGTCTCGTTCTCACGAGGGATGGTATGGGTCTGAGCCTCAGGTAGAATTGCTACCAGTTGATATGAGCGATCCGAACGGATCCTCAATCCGGCTAATGAAGCCGGTCTGGATCGATCGTATGAACGAATGGTCTGATGTGATGTAGTTGATTGATTGACTAGTCTCCTGCCTCCCGTATGCCTGGGCTATGATCTCATCTGATCCTGCGCCACGTGGTCGATGAGGTCCCTGAGAAATACTCAATATTACTACCTAGGCGAGGTACGGATTACTACGTACTACTTGACATTAGTACTGATGGATTGTGCAATTCACAGGGACGGATTCTGTGGCGGCCATTGGATCGTCCTTTCCCCAGCATTGCAATCATCATGGCTGGAGACGGATGTTAACAATTAATATTCAATGTGCAGAAATAACGATGGCCGTTCCCAATGGCCGTTCCCAATGGCCGATTTTGGAAATCACGAGGCCGCTGAACTCCTATGCGTTGACGTTTGAGGGTTGTTGTCGTTGGAAGCCAGGACGCTGGTATCACGGTCCACAGTCTATCGCGATGAATGCGTACACGATTTCGGAGGTGCTCTTAGAGCCACCAATGCTGTCTAGAGGTCCAAAACTATGATTAAGCAGTGGATTTGCCGCGAGCTTTATTGTCGAATTTTGAGGGTTTTATTGAGTTGTATGGGCCCTCTGTAGCCGCTTTGTTGAGTCGGACCGTCTGCGGGCTTTGTAGTGACCCTGGTCAAATTTCCGTGACCGTGGGAATACCTTGGTACGAGTAGTGGAAAAGCGTCCAAGGCGGAGATGTCATCAACTTGTCACGGGTACATATATGTGCGCGTGGATTACGTGCCTTGCAAGTAAAAGACTCCGGATCGACAAACTAGCAGGTATCCGCACTGCTAGTTCTATTAGTAGTACGTACGATGGGGAATTATCACAGGAGGAGGATGATTCTGAAATCACGCCCAGTGAGGTGAGAATATTTACTCATACTGTGTACGGAGTATCTGGAGGGTGCAAGTTTCCATTTGTCAAGGGAGAAGGAGCATTGGAATTGGGGACGAGGGGACGTGCCATCCGGGGATCTCCGCCTTTGAAGAGGCCTTGCAACCTGGCACCTGTGCTAGTAGCTTCTATTACGGGGTCGCCTCTGTGCTCCCAAGAAAAACTTGGCCTCTTTACCGCTCCCGCGACGAGATTTGGTCTGGAGCTGTGTATCATACGTGCACGTACACGAATCATGGAAGTTAATGTCTCATTTCTGATCCCCAACATTGATTGATTTCTCCAACTTCCAGGGCTCCAACTGTGCGGCAGCAAGCTTATCTGGGATCTGCGTGAGTGCGTCTGGGCCAGCATCGACCGCCTGCAGCAGGCCCGTCGCCGAAAGTCGCCATCCGGGCCGTTTCGCGTCTCCTGCTAGGGCGCGTCAGGGACTCGGAGCAGCTGTCTGGTTGACGCTTCTGTATTACCGTCGACGTCGCTCGCCACAGAGTGACGACGGCACAACGGTCAGCGCCGTGTGGTCGCGGTGGCGCCAACAGGACGCTGGGAGCGAGGCTGGGGACGTCAAGTCTCGCCGACACTCCTCAGCGCCTGGGTGGCTTATTAGGGTGGTTTGGGTGTTGATAGTTGTGGTCCTCGTCTCGGTGAGTAACTGCTATTATTACTACTTCGTGTCTACCTAGCCTTCAAGTTCAAGTTTCAAGGTTCTCCCCAGAACGTCCGTCTTCGGGTCGTGATCACATTCCCTTCCGAGCTCAATCCATCCGCATCCGTCCTCACGCCCCCACCGGCTGCGCCGGACCTCGAGTTCCTCAACGGTGGCCGAACTGTTCTACTCCTTGGCGCTCGGCGAATCTTTGCCCACTCACCCCCGCATGGCCCCAAACAGTCTGGATGGTACTCAATACATGGTGCTAGCCCGCCATGACACCCCCAGCGCATGCGCCATTGACACCCTGACCATCCAGTATTAGAGCTCCGTTGCAAGCCACTGACATTTTCCGTGTGAAATCGAACTATAGCTTGCCCAGCTCCTGCTCCACGACGCCAAGCAACACCTTGTCCAGCTTCACTCCCGCACCTCTGTCTTCTCCTCTCATCACTCCTTCTTCCTCCCAAGTCGCTTCTCCCTCTCGCCTCCCGTCATTGTCGTCGACGACGACTTTGAGCTCGTCTGCGACAATCCTACACCATTCTCGACTCACCCACCCACCTCGCGACCTCTCACCAACATGGCGCTGGCCGCCGAGACAAGCCGCGTCGTGTCGCAGTTCGAATTTACCGATGACGACCTCAACCGCCATGTCCAGGAGTTCCTGAGACAAATGGGTATGCTTTCTTGTGACGACACTCTGTGACGCAATTGACCCGAGAGCTCACCACCATCTCCATAGGCGAGGGGTTGGAGAAGGATGGCACGAGTATGAGCCAGATCCCCACCTACGTCACCGGAGTGCCCAATGGCACCGAAAAGGTACGTAGAAGAAAGCTCGAAATATTGGCGACGCGATATGCTGACTTGATTCCTTTCGCAGGGCCTCTACTTGGCAGTGGACTTGGGTGGAACTAACTTTAGAGTCTGCTCGGTTACTCTGAACGGCGACACCACCTTCAATTTGACCTACAACAAGGTTCCCATCCCCAAGGACCTCATGGTTAACAACTCTGCGTCGGAGCTTTTCGCATTCCTGGCTAAGCAGATTGAAACCTTCCTGGAGGAGCACCATGGCGACCATTTCCGGGCCCACATCCGGCGCCGCAACACCGGCAGTAACGTGGAGGGCGTCAAGGAAGAAGAAATCTTCCACCTCGGGTTTACCTTTAGCTTCCCCGTCCAGCAACTTGCCATCAACAAAGGCAATCTCATAAGGTGGACTAAGGGGTTCAATATTCCGGGTGCAGTCGGCAAGGACGTTTGTGCCCTCCTACAGACCGAGATTGACAAGCTCGGTCTTCCTGTCAAGGTGGCGGCGCTTGTAAACGATACCGTGGGGACTTTGATGGCGCGATCATATACCTCTACCGGCAAGCAACGTTCCCTTCTGGGTGCCATCTTTGGGACAGGGACCAACGGCGCCTACATCGAGAAGACGAGCAACATCAAGAAGAAGATTGAAGGTGAATACGACAAGTCAACAGGTGAGATGATCATCAACACTGAATGGGGGTCTTTTGACAACCAGCTCAACGTCCTTCCTACGACGCTGTGGGACAAGGCGCTGGATGCCGAGAGTGTGAACCCGGGGTTCCAGATGTTTGAGAAGCGAATCTCGGGCATGTTCCTCGGCGAGATCTTGCGCCTGGCCGTTGTGGACTTGATCAAGAACGAAAATCTATGTTTCTTCAAAGATGCCAACTCGAGCACCAACGACTGGACCACAACCACCAACATTGCCTCCACGTCCGGTATATTCACCGAATGGGGCGTGGATACGGCCATCATGTCTGTGGCTGCTGCCGACAACACCCCGGAGCTGTCGGCTCTGCGCCAAGAGCTGGACAAGATGCTGAGCGTCTACGACCCATCTCTCGAAGATGCCCAGGCATTCAAGGCAATCGCTAGCGCTATTACCCGCCGAGCGGCCAGGCTGTCGGCTGTGGCTATTGGCGCCATTGTCATCCAATCCGGCAAGCTGGATGACCCGGCGGAGGAGGTCATTGACATTGGCGTCGACGGCAGCCTCGTCGAGCACTATCCCTTCTTTAGGGAGATGATTTACGAGGCGCTGCGCTCCGTTGATGGAATTGGCGCCAAGGGAGCCGACAAGATCCGTATTGGAATTGCCAAGGACGGCAGTGGCGTCGGTGCTGCTCTCATCGCCCTCGTCGCGGCTAACATGGAAAAGTCGGGCGGGTCCCTTGCGAGCGGGGTGAAGCACGAGCTCGACTCGATTCCTACACCAGGTATGTCAGAGGCGACCCTCGGTCGGTCAGCACGCAATTTGGCTAATACACTGACAGCGGACTCTTCTCTTTCGAACACGGCGCTTGTGGCAGGCGGAATCATTGGCGTTGTTGCAATTGCCGCGATCTGGTGGAGCAGACAGCGTTAAGTTGGGCGTTTGACTGTCCTTGTTTCTGGTCGGACTTGTTGTGCCGTTTGGTTCAAAATGGGGACACTATTGTATCGGTGTTTAGGTAATGATATTCACGTTTCACGACAGACCACTATTCCGGTGCTTTGTTTGGATATCGGTGAACTGTATTTGATCCCGTTGTTCTCTTCGGGTTTGCCATATTTTGAGGCCCCGCATCATCCCTCGTCATAAATCATGATGTGCTACGAATATATCGTCTCTATTTTATTCTTCGATCTTGTTACCCCTCTCATGCCCCTCCAAACGCTGCCGCCGGGTACGATCTGTCCCTTTTCTTCCGCATAGTAGATCCGCTCTGAGAGCTCGCACTTGAGCCGGGTTCACTAGATCCCTTCTTCGGTGGACCCAGACCAGACGCCATGTCCGCTGGGAGATCGTTCCACTCCGTCTCCGGCCGTTGGTTTTGGTAAGACTGGCCAGAGGAGGCTCTCGGGGGCGGCGTGCTCGCCGCCTTGGGAGGCCCAGCCATGGGAGGCCCGGCCATGGGCGGTAGGTTCACAACGGCAGCCGTGGGGCTGGCCTCGACGACAGCTCGCGGCTGGGCGCCGGCGGGTACTGACTTGACACCGGGCGCTGAGGCATCGCGCCGCACCAGCCAGGCAGAGTCTGGACGGAGCTTGCGGTAGTACCCATTGACGGGCTGCGCGTCGCGCTTGAACCCGCGGGCGTCGTACCACCTGAGGCCCTCGTCGTTCTCGGTCCACACGTGGGCCGACACCGTCTTGACGTCCAGCGACGGGTCCGCCACGGCCGTCGCGACAATGTTGTCCACGGCGGCACCAATCAGCCCGAGGGACCGGTATGGCGAGAGAATGCACAGCGAGCGGATGTAGACGGTCTGGGCAGTGGTCCCCGCGTGCACGGGCTCGACGCGGGCGACGACGCCGCCGACCACCTTGGGCTCCTCGCCGTCGTGGGCCCAGGTGATGACGCGCGACGTGTTCCCCCAGGCATCCGGGTCGGTGGTGCCGCGGTAGAAGTCGTCCGGGTAGGCGACGGGGAGGAGTAGGGCGTTGATGCGGCGGAGGGGGTTGATGTCGGCCGTGGTGACGAGACGGATGGAGGCTTCGTGGGGCAGGTCGGCGGGCAGCGGGGGGATCTCTACCGGGCTCGGCTCGGAGGGTCTGGCAGCAGCGGGCGCGTCGGCGGCAGGAGGAGAAGGAGGAGGACGGGGAGGGCCATCAGAGGCTGGCTGCGGTGTCGGCGCGGGTGGCTGCTTGCTCTGGGAGGGCGGAGGCGCGTATTTTGGCTGCTTGGACTGGAAGAAGGACCGGATGGAGAGCTGGGAGGGTTTGCTGGTCGGGAGAGACATTGTGAGCGAGCGAATGGGGTCAAAGATTATGCAGGTAGCTAGAGTATAGACAAGAATGGGATATATAGTTTTTGAACGAGAGGGGAAACGGACGAAAAGGTTCAAGGCCTCGGCATGGTTTTATGAAGCTGGCGAGGGACGACGTCGAGACATGTGGCTGGTTTCGGTGACGGATGATCAACACTCGACTCTGAAATCGTTGAATCGACTGCCGGCCTCCCGCTGGAAACGGGCAGGCAGGTCGCCGCAGTCCCTTAGTCGCTGGGGCGCTAATCCAGGCACGGCGTGCGCTGCTCCAGTGGGAGCGCCCCACTACGTGATAGTGGTTGCAGTGGCGTCCTCCAGGCGGCTTGGGGGGCCCCGGGGCCTGCCGACTTTAGGGGGTCGCATGGAGGCGAAACACCCTGCACACCTGCCTACTGAACAGTTGCTGCCCTTCCGAACCACGCCAACGCAGGATCCGTTAAGCCGTGCCCGAGGGTTGGCACCAACCTCCGTCATCCCCATCCCAAAACTCTTCCTCGAATTTCCGTCTCCAGGATCCGGAGGTGAGGCAAGAAAATAAAATAGCTGTTGCTTGTCGTACAACGGCTTGCAATTACTCCTAATCCTGTGTACCGCCTCTCTTATTGGCCCCTTCACTCCCCTCCCGCCACTTCTTTTGTCGTCTCGTTCCTACGGGCCGACCCTCTGCCATTGACCCTACGAACAATGGTCCCCCAGTGACGACAGTGAGCCTCTGCTGAAGCTTCGCTGGTGGCTGAAATCTTGGGCCCAAAAGTCAACGCCCTCCACCCTTCGCATCACCCGGGCATCGCACCACATCATCACACACACCACCTGGTGATACGCGAGAGAAAAGCCGACGGACATCCACTTCGCCGAATCGCTCGTTCCGGGACCCCGGCAAGCCAAAATGGATTCGACGACGGGAAAGGCCGGCGTGATCCACGCTCGCGATGACGATGGCAGCATGGACAAGCTGGTAGGGCTCCCAATTTCCAGGTTGACTTTTTGTTATTTGCTTTCCACGAGGATGGAAACAAATAAATTGCCAGAGATGAGCATGTGCTGCTCGGATAACCATCTCGCTAACACATGTCCCTTCAGGCACACTCTGTCCTAGATGATTTGCTATACAACATCATCTCAGACCTGGTCCTGCAGACACATCGAGAAGAGAAGACAGCCAAGGCTACTACAGCGGCGATCAGAGTGGAGAAGCTGGCGGCTGAAGCCTCCGAGGTGCCGACGCCCGATTCCAAACCCGACGTGCGAATCGAAACGGATGCGGCTATATACGATGATGGCAAGGTGTACCTCAAGGGGAACCCTCTGAAGACGACCAACGAGATCCTGTGCCCCAAGTGCCACCTCCCGCGGTTACTACATCCCACTGACGGCAAAGGAGCTAAGAAGGTGGACCCGACGATCATGTACTGCAAGAAACACCCATTCATTGATAAGCCTGGGTGCGACATCTATGGACAAAGCTGGGTTGGGCCAGGCCCAGGTCGGGGCAAGAAGAAGAAGGACATGGAGAAGAAGGACGGCGTGGACACACCAGAGCAGCGTCCCCCGAACGTGCTCTCTTTTCCCTCTGCCACCTGCAGCAAGTGCAAGCGCTGCATCCTCGTCACCCGACTGAACAACCACATGGGATCTTGCATTGGAAATAGCGGCAGGAACGCCAGCCGAGCTGCAGCCCAAAAGCTGAACGGCTCCTCCCAGAATGACGGGACGCCGCCATCCTCCCAGAAGGCCACGCCGGTGCCTGGATCCCGTGCTGCCAGCCCGAGAAAGCGAGACATTAGCGAGGAGGGAGAGGAGGAGTCCGAGAACGGGCCTAAGAAGAAGAAGCTCAAGGCCTCTGCCAGTGCCAACGCCAAGAAGGTGATACTCAAGACCAAGGGGTCGTTTAAGAAGGACATGCCCAAGGGTTCGTCCGGATTGAGCCAGGAGCAAAAGGCCGACTATGACGTCCCCGATGACAATAAGTCTGTCGAGGTGGCACCTAAGAAATCCATGTCCAAGTCTGCCAGCCCGGCTAAGAAGGTCAAGGGCGTTGCAAAGCCGGCGCAGCCCTCAGCTCTCAAGAATGGCCGGGATGCGGATGCCGAGTCAGAGTCGTCCGGGACGCTCTCATCACCGCCACGGTAAAGCGTGGGCGTACAGACTTCATGACCTCCAACACTGATGGCTTTAAAATTCCACTCGCCTTTTGCTAGGGGTGGGGATAATACATGGGAGAGCAGAAGTCGAACAGGTTGCTTTCATGGCCAACCCGATATGTGGCAGGGTTGGATACAGCACGGATAGACACAGCGGTGAAAAGATCGCTGGGCCTGGGCAAAGGGGATGCGTTATTGCACTGCCCATCATTGATATTGTACTAATTTCAGTTGCTCACTGCATCGGAGGTGCGCCTCCAGTTGGCTATGGCCTTGGGAAGAGCAGAATATCCCACAGCATTCACGGACGGGGATCAGGGGCGTTCAGGCGCAACAGGTGCTTACGAGAATGGATACAGTACAAATTTACTCTTTGCTTTTCTGCCTCTCTCTTATATATATATTATATATATATATATTATATTTGTTTATATTTGCCATGCCATGACCGTCTCGTCATTCAGCTCCATGTCTTGTGGTTCCATGATCCCCAGTCCGAGTAACACCCCAACGCCAAAATCGCCGTGCCAGTCGTGGTTAGTATGCTCGCCTAGACCTCCTCGTTATCTTCCAGAACGCGCGCCTCGAGAATCTTGACCTCTTCGTATGGGCGATCCTCGGGCCCGGTCTTGACCAGCCCCATGCGCTTGACCGTCTGCATGCCGCTCTTGACCCTCCCGAAGATGGTGTGCTTGCCATCCAGCCAGGGCGTAGGGGCCAGGGTGATGAAGAACTGGCTGCCGTTGGTGTTGGGGCCCGAATTGGCCATGCTGAGGACGCCGGCGCCGGTGTGCTTGAGGGAAGGGCTGATCTCGTCCTCGAAGGAGTCGCCGTAGATGGAGGTGCCGCCACGGCCGGTGCCCGTGGGGTCGCCGCCCTGGGCCATGAAGTCCGGGATGATGCGATGGAAGATGGTTGAAGTGTAGTAGCCGCGGCTGACGAGCGTGGCGAAGTTTTTGCACGTCTTGGGGGCGTGCTCGGTGTAGAGCTCGAGGGTGATGGGACCCTGGGGATGATGCGCGCGGTCAGCGGGGTGTCTCCGGCAGAGGGATTGCTTTGGGAGGGAAGGGCAGATGGAGATCTTACCAGCGAGGTCTGAAGGAGGACGTCTGTGGCCATGGCGAGAGGCCCTTGTTGTGTAGATGGTCGTGGAAGAACGTGGGGGGGGATAGAGTGACGTGGGACAAGGCTGGGAAGCTCTCACGAAGGTCTGGCGCTCCAAAACGGCATTGGCTGCCCAAGGTTTTTGACCCTTGCAGGACCCCACCATTCCCGATCCCTGCTTCGTGGCTGCGACGAGCACCAACTGCTGAATCTCAAGCTTCGAACAAACACCGTCCCCTTCTCCTAAGACAGCAACCGTTGCTCTTTGATTCTTCGTCTTATTCGTTCATTTTTGCTTGCAATACAGGACTAGACTTTCTGGCATGAGCTATTGCGCAAGTCGTTCTTTTCCCTCACCCCGTTGGTAGACCGAGGCCACGTTGCTGGGTGAATCTCACTTCACCCGTTCAACTCCATCCCACACCGCAGGTCAAGCACTATTCCCTGTATCAGGCCCAAGCCAGCATGGCCGACAACGTAACGGTGTTTGAGGGCGCCCTGGACTCCCTGAACATTACCGCCAGCGACACAGTGCCGCCCGAAACGATATGGGAGACGCTCCTCCAACTCGACTTCCTCCTGCTCGAGGCAAAGCTCGTCTTCAGCGCCTTGGGCATCATCTATCTCGGCTCTCACGCCGCACTCCGCCGCCCGCCCTCGGCGGCACCCTCGAAGCCCCGAAGGCCCGGCCAGAAGGACCACGACGAGGACGAGGACCGGGTGACCCAGGGCCTAGAGCTGTCGGACGCCATCCTGTTCCCCGTCATGGCAGGCATCATGCTCGTGGGCCTGTACTATCTTATCCAGTGGCTTAAGGACCCCGAGATCCTCAACAAGGTCCTGCGATGGTACATGTCGTCCATGTCCATTGTGAGCATGCTCACCTTGTACGCACACGGCATTGACTTTGCCACGTCGTTTGTGTTCCCGCGGTACTGGCGTGGGCGGGATGGGTCTCTGCGCAAGATCGATCAGAAGGACCGCGTCGCCAGGCTGTGCGACGATGTCGGTAATCAGACGGATGTGGAGCCTGCATCTCGGAGTCCCCTCCCCAGCTTCCTGTGTCTGCTGGCTCCTACCGGGAGGATGCGCAAGTTGGCGTGGGACGTGCGCGGCTTGTTTACCCAGGAGTGGCTGTTCAAGCTGTATGTCCATGGGATGGGCGAGGAGAAGGCCAAGATCAAGTTCTCCCACATGATCGCGCTCCTGGCGTCGGTCGGCACAGCCATCGTCTACTCCTCGACGACGTCTCCTTTTCTCTCCAATGTTCTAGGCTACGGGTTGTGCTATGGATCGTTCTTGATCCTGTCTCCGACGGACCTACTGACCGGAACTCTGGTCCTTACCGGCCTGTTCTTCTACGATATCATCATGGTATTTTACACGTATGTGACTTCGCTTTCGGGCGCCCTGAGCATCATCACTGACTACCCATTAGGCCCTACATGGTCACCGTCGCCACCACCCTAGATGTGCCTATCAAGCTCACCTTCCAGGCCGCGGCGAGAAAGAGTATTCTGGGTCTGGGGGACATTGTGCTCCCGGGGATTGTCATGGGCTGGGCCCTCCGGTTGGATCTCTGGCTCCATTACCAGCGCAAGATCAAGTACGAGGCAACGGACCTGAAAATCATCGAGAAGGATGCCACTTCGGGTGCCATTGTGACTAGGAGCGAAACCAAGCACAAAGAGATCAAGGCGCCCTATGTCAACGCGCAAGGTGCTTGGGCGGACCGATTTTGGGCACAGACCTGCATGATCTTTGGCTCCAAGCCACTGCCGGCCGAGGTGGCGGCGTCCAAGTTCCCTAAAACCTATTTTCACGCTACCGTGGGGGGTTACAGCCTCGGAATGGGCGTTACGCTCGCCATGCTTCTGGTATTCAAGAGGGGCCAGCCAGCACTGCTCTACCTCGTTCCCGGTGTGCTGGGGTCGCTATACCTGACGGCCATGGTGCGTGGTGAGCTGAAGCAGATCTGGGCCTACACGGAAGATGGCAGCATCGACACGAGGGACGTCGTAGTGGACCTGGATGGTGATGGAAGGGCTGTGAAGAAGGTTGGTAAGCTGAAGGATGGCGTCGTCGATACCACCAAGGATGGCGACAAGGACAAAGAAACCGATGGCTCGAAGGATGAGAAGAAAGATGGCTCGAAGGATGAGAAGAAAGATGGCTCGAAAAGAGGGTCCAAGGGAGGGGAGGAGGGCGTCAAGGATGCGGATGGGGAGTGCAAGAAACCCAAGAAGGGCCACAAGGTATTTTACGTCTCGTTAGAAACACCTTCGGAGGCTCAAGAATAAGGCCTACCGGGTTTAGGCTAGTTTAGGGGCATCGGAGAAAGGTCGCTAGATGACGAATACACGATTATTCACCAAGTACTTAGGTACCTACCATTGTAGCACTTCGTAGATTTTCCCCGTGTTTCTACCTCGGGCAGCGTTTATGGTGAAGCCAAAACACTACGCGGAGTATTCCGTGTTCCTGCCTCGGGCAACCTTGATGTGAACTAGTAGATTTGCAGAGAGCTCAGGGTGACTAGGTAGATAGGTGGTTGGGTGTAAACTGGATGTGTCCGTCAAGGACCCCCACCCCAGCATGCCTACACTGGTAAACCAATGCTCTCTGTCGAATTTCCGAGTATGTAGCAGAGGCATCTAGACGACGCCTAGAGTATTCCCTCATTGTGGGAAATTGTCTAGATTCCCAGCGACGCCTGTTATCTCGTTTAAAAAGCCAGGAGGGTTGTGAGTCAAGTCCCAGGCTCGGGAGAAATCATCCTGGGCCTCCCCATAGAAGGGTCTAAGTGACTCATGTGTTATTATTGAATTGTGGGCAAAATGTCGAGGTTATTGGCGATATCTGGTATCTCATTCGAAGAGCTACTGGGAGTGTTGTCAGCCACATAGCTCAGTCTCCTGGGAAACACTCTAGGAAACTCCTCCCAGATGTTTCCGAAGTCTAATTTGGGGAATTTGTGTGCGCCTCTAGATTACAATTGCCTATTTTAGACTTGCCCCTTAAACCTTATGGACGCCATGATAACCATGTGGCAGGAATAAGGGGCTGCCTTCATAATCGAACAGCCACAAAATAGTCTTTCTGGTGGTGTATAAACAGATCGCATTCCTTATCAAGGATCGGAATTCTCTCCTTCTTCAGGCAACACACTGGGGACCACTGATCACGCGCAAGTTACTCAGCTCACATCACTTGTTAGGCAGTTCTCCATACAACACTGCCCAAACATCCCGTGGCTTCCTACACTTGGCCACCATGTCTTACGGAATCCACAGTACGTTAATGCCCCCCTGTTTCTACCCCATTTACGTCTAATATGTTTTTTTTTTTTTGCAGCTGAGATCGAGGAAACGATTGCCCTCTCCACTCTACTAGGGGAGGCGGACGTTCTGACCTCGATTCTCGGAAACAGATTCGCGGAGTACCCCGTGGAGGATCCCCAGGGTCCCCCAAATACCCCGGATAGGTCCGTTTCTCTTCCTCGGCGAGGCTCATTCGAGGAATCCCCCCAGCCTTCCTCTCCACCCGTCTCGCCGCCACCTGTTCCTCCCCCCTTCCCGTTCTGCTCGGCGGAACTTGGCCGTCGCGCCGCGAAGCGTCGCAAGACTTCGTATCCTGGCCGCCGGTGGTCTCACTCGGACAGTGAGGCCACCCAGCAAGGTGCCCCAACTTTGGTCTGCTCCTCCTCCAACACTACTACTACTACTAGTAGTATGGGGAGGAGCCCAGAAAGTCGCCGGGACGGTGCCGCGTCTCCGGATGAGACAGACTCCGAGGTGGGGAATCTGAGCGGGGGAAGCACCGAGTCCACCGGCACAGTCGGGGCAGCCTCCGGCGGAATAGCACCCAAGGACTCGGAGCAGGAGGAGAGGGAGGAAGACGGGGAAGAGGAGGAGATTTACTACGACGACAGGTGGGAGGGGTTTGGGGACTCGGATCAGAGGGAGTTGAATCGCCGCGAGGAGGAGGAGGAGCCAACCCCGAAGAGGCCAGTAGAGGAGAGGCTGTTTGGGAGATACTGGCGGGAATGACGGGAGAGGAGGGATCCTGTCGGCGTAGTGACGGACTGGGGGAAGGGGTAGAAACTAGGGTGACAAGGAAGAGCAGGCGAGGAATGAAGTTGGTATTCAATCAAAACCACCAAAGGTGAAGACATTCTTATGGTTTTATGATCATTAAGTGAAAGACCTACATGCCACTTACGAGGGGGATTCTGTTCGAGTGTGCCTATCCGTAGTCCTACAGCATATGAAGTCGGTTGACAAGCCGCGCCAAGCCTCCGGCCCCGCCGCCACTCCGAGGGCTCAGGAACCGTTCAACGGGCAGTCTAACAGACGGAACAGCGCGGGGTCCACTGAGTACCCAAGCCCACAACGCCTGTCAGCGGCTCAGTCCCTGGCCGCCCTGGGTGATACAGCATTGTTGCACCGTTACAGGCCCCTGGGAGTCACCCCCCAGGGTACCTAGATGTAAAGATTACCCGGACAGCTCCTCTTATGTAGATAGAACCAACCTGGAACCCCCACCTCAGTGTGCCACCTAACCTCCAGCCTTCCCATGTTCATCACCTCCCTCAGGCCTCACTCAGACCACCCATCTGGGTTCTGCCCCCAACCGTTCATTCCACTCCATCACGATGTCAGCGGTTGATAGACCCTGACACATTCGTTTCCGAGGGCTGAGGTCACTCGCTAAAACCGTCTTCGCCCTTCCGAGTGCCTGAGGCGACTCCTGGATCCCCTTCTTCCACCCTTGATAGCATCTTCCAACCACCATCGTTGCCGACAATGCCAGGCATGGCCCCCGTTATCCAATGGGTCCTCGACACCCGAAATCTCTGGCCCGAGGCCACCCGCACTGCCCATCTCGTCGACCACGCCAAGCGAGCACTCGCCCTCCTCCCATCCCACGAGCGCGATGAGGTGCTCCGCTACGTCCACGTCCGCGACGCCAAGATGGCCCTGGGCTCCCGCCTCCTCAAGCGCTACCTCATCGCCCGCTACGCCCACGTCCCCTGGGACCTCGCCTCCGCCACCCGCAACGCCCACACCAAGCCCGTCTTCTGCGCCCCAGACGGCTCCGAGCCCCTCGCCTTCAACGTCTCCCACCAGGCCGGCCTCGTCGTCCTCGCCGCCGCCCTGCAGCCCCCCGCGGGCGCCGCCCTGGGCGTCGACGTCGTCTGCCCCACCGAGCGCCGCGACCGCGACCACGCCCTCGTCCGCGCCGAGGGGTGGCCGTCCTTTGTCGACATGCACGCCGACGTCCTGGGGCCTCCGGAGGTCGCCGCCCTGCACCGCCTGCCGCTGCCGGACCTCGACCGCCGCATGCGTCACTTCTACACCCTGTGGTGCCTGCGCGAGGCCTACGTCAAGATGACCGGCGAGGCCCTCCTGGCACCCTGGCTCAAGAGCCTCGAGATGCGCCGCTTTGCCCCGCCCGAGGACGCGCCCGTCGAGCGGACCGAGATATGGTTCGAGGGGAGGCGGCTCGACGACGTGGACCTGCACCTCGTCAACGTGCTTGATGACTTCATCATATGTACGGCCACGCACAAGGACAGCCAGGGGGGCAGGCTCGACATTGGGGATTACGAGCTGCTGGACGTGGAGGAGGTCATTTCGTTTGGCGAGAAGTCCCGGGCTGCCGCGTCTGACGGCCCCTGAACCAATGGTGCGTCGGTAGATGGCTCCGGCGAAGAGCCACAATGGGACAGGAGAGCATATCATGATTCATGAGTCTTTATTTTCAGCCCGTCTTTCGCATTTTAGTGTTACATGCAGAGCATATTACTGCTACCAAAAATGGCCGTGGCGCTATGGATTGGGTCAAAGTTAGCAGGTCACGGCATTGATGATAGAGCTCTGACGCTTCAATCCTCAATTTGCCCCAAGTTACATACTCGGATCCATCGCTTTGTCAATGCTTCCCGTGTGTAAAGCTTGCCTAGGGATTTCCCTGGGCTGTTGCATGCCTCCCTTTCATCCATTCAGTCATTTCTGCCACATCGTAAGTACATCTTTCTGGGGGGTTTTTTTTTCTTTCCCGCCCCCTCCCCCCCCCTGTGTTTCTGCCATCAATACTCTCCCCCCTGTTTAAAAGTTCTTGCCAAAGAACTCGAGGACAGTCTTGTACCCACGCTGGTACTCGGCCTTGACACGGTCCTTGCTCAGGTCCGAGCGCGCGGCCATCCAACCGTGGATCTGGTCGCCAAAGGTCTCGACGTGCTTGGGCACAGTCAGGGCGTCCTCGAACTTCTTGACGTCGGCGGCGGGCTCGTCGCCCGAGGCCAGCATGGCGAAGGGGATGGTGACGCCCTGCGCGTCGGCCGGGTCGACCATGGCCGGGTGCACCGAGGCGGCGACGGAGAAGGGGTTGGTGTCGGCCTTCACTGCGAGGGCGACGACCTTGCCGCCCCAGCAGAACTACAATGGCGAGACTCAGCGATAACGTTCAAAGGTTTCAAGCAGATGCCAAGGGGGCCGTACACCTAGGATGCCAAACTTGGAGACGGACGGGTCCTTGGCCTTGGCGGCGTCGACAAAGCCGGGGACCTGGGCGGCAACCTTGGGAGGCGGGTAGGTTCCAAAGAACTCTCCCAGCTGCTTCTTCTTTTCGTCATTGTCGGGGGGATAGCTGGTCAAAGACACCCGTTAGAACAAGCCCGCTCGGTCGGTCGGAGTCCCGTCCCGGAAACCCCGCAACAGCGAAACTAGAGGCATCCTTACATCTCAATCGGGCAAGGCTTGCCGTGGAACCAGTCGGGCATGTAGACCTTGTACTTCTGCTTGTCGTCGCTGTAGGCGAGAATATCGGCGCCCTGGACGGTCTGGTCGAAGTAGCCGAAGATGTCGTAGATGACGACAATGGCCTTGGTGGCATCCGCGGGACCGGTGACGTCTAATAGCTGTCAGCCCATCCGGTCTTTCTTGATCTCCCCTCTTCCCCCCCCCCCCCCCCCCCCCCCCCCTTCCTTCTACACCTGGCGCAGAGGGAACATACAGGTCTTGAATCCACCAATCTCCTCGTAAGAGCCCTTGGGCTGGTATCCCGAGGAAACGACGGGAGGGATGTTGCAGCAGGGCTGGCTGTGACCGTGAGACGCGGGCATGGTCGACATCTTGGGCGGTTGGATATGAAAACACTGCCTAAAAGCGGGAGATCGGAGCTGCTGCTGGGGCTGCTGGGGCTTCTCTGGGCTGATCTGGGGTGTCCTCGTGACCGGGGTCGGGATCGGGATCGGGGTCGCGGACGCAAGTGGACGGATGTTGCTAACGCGGTAGTTGAGGGTCTACGGGAAGGCTGGCCTGTTGGCTCTGGAGGATGCTCTCAGCGAGGTGGAAGAGGGCATGAAGGGAGGGCGCTTACGGTGTGTTTGCAACTGGAGGAATCGTCGGGGGGCGGAGAAGCAGCGGGAGGAGATGCTTAAAGGCGGCGACAGCTTCGGAGCTTCAAGGTGGGTGAAGGTGGGGCTGGTGCTTGGTGGTGGGGGGTATAGCACGTCGTGATGTCACGTCCTTCCAGAACCCCATCTTTACCCATCACACCACCTCACCCAGATGTCCAGTAGTTGCCAAATCCAAGTTCCAGTCACCCGCGTCGCCAACTGCTTTGCATTGATTTACCGAGGTCAAGCGTACCCGTAGTCTCTGTAGGCCAAATGCAGGCGCCTAATTTGTCACTCAACCACCAAGTTTGGTCATGATGAGGTCCCTGGTCAACTTCAACGTAGTAGGCAAGTCACAGAACCGCTCAATCAGAATACACGTCCCAAGTTGTTGAGAACAAAAATTCCAATCGGGTAGCATACCTATGAATTAATTTCCCTCTAAACAAAAAGGGACCGACAAAAACAATTTACCAATCCTATCATCGTATAATTCAATAGCAGACATCACCCTTTACTCAACTCGTGCAAAAGTAGTACTGCTTTTCGTGCCAAACCACATCCTCGTCCATTCCAAACTGAAAGCGCGTAAGGGGCGTCAGATGTGTCTCTTCTTTGTGCACCGCAATCGACCAGCCGGACTTCTCATCGTCCGCCATACTGATGGCGGCATCCCACATATCCGCTGGAGGGTCCCAGACTACAACCTCGGAGAGACCTGCTGCCGCAGCCTCATGCACGGCCGCTGCTAACAGGTTCCTCATCTCGCGAGAGCAGCCTGACAGTCGCTCTGAATGGACGCGAAATACTATGAGTCTCTGCTTCAGGAAGTCGTGTTCCCACCACATCCACGCCGACTCGTTCAATGTGTTGTTGAGCGGCACTATTGCGCCGATAGCAGCTGTGCGACTCAGAAAATTAGGACACAGGACAGCAGCACGTAGCCTAGCTCGCTTCAGATGATAGGCGATGAGGCGGGCCGCGGGCAGTATCTGGATATGAGTCCTCCTGTCTCGGCGCCGTCCCGCCACACGAAACCTGACTGTGTTCAAGTCACTGTCGCAGAGCGACTGCAATGCGTCGTAGGAAAGGAACTTGACTTCCATGTCGGCATCGAAGTCAGCATTCTTATACTGTCGAATCCGGAGCTGCTCAACTCTCTGGGGCCTCTAGTCTGAATCTGCAAAGAGAGGAGAAGCAATAGGGCTGAAGAAGACGCTTATCTTGATGTTCATTGCGTCCAGCCACTTCCCGAGACCGAGTATTAACACCTTTGAGTGTTTTCCCATACGATAATCTGAGTGCATCCACATGTTTGTGATTATGGCCGCCCGCGCCGGACGAGGCTGGCCATCGTTGATGTAGGCATCGCAGAACTTTATGGTGCACGCCGATATAACTTTATGAGTAGCAAGGCAATGCAGGAGCAAGTGTGCATAGCCAGGTGGAGGCACCCCTTTCCCAAGTTGATGGTCCATGGCCAGGTAATACCATCTAGGAAAGGGAGCACTCCACAAAGAAGCACATTGATGCATGTGCTGCGTGACCAGTATGTCATTATCGTGTTTATTACCAGCGAACAAAGAAAAACGCAAGTATTTTTCCTTGATGTCTTTGAGCATCGGTGATGGGTCCCCATGGTCCAATAACGCACGTAGTATTGTCTGTAACAATGGATCTTCTGCTTCGGATACCTGATGGCCGCTTGGAATATAGTAATCGAACGTCCGAGCTCGGTTCCAAGGCTTTGACTGGGAAGATCCTTCACAGTCGTCATGCCGTGGTAGGGGTTCTGATGCCACGACAGGGGGCGTCTGGGGTAGGTTCGGAAAGAGATTTGATCTGGTGAAGTCGGGTTTACCAGCGAACGCTCCGGGGTTGATTCCACTACGCGATAGTTGTCTCAATATCGCATCTGGCGGGATTAAGGTTACTCCAACACGAGGAGAAGACTTGTGGAATTCGTCAGACATGCTGGAAACGAAGACGGAGTTCTCTGTCCACAGTGATAACGGGAGACGATCGATGTTCCTATTGCTGATGAGCAATGCTACAACTACTAAGTGAGGGAAGAGACAATGGGGAGAGAATGAGAGAACAGTGCTGCCAATACCAATCCAATCCTGACAAGATCGGTGATCGCTGTTAATGGCAAGCGCCTTCCGTCTTGCGAATTTGCGGTGGTTAGCCCCCAGAAGACGGAAAGACCTACTCGTACTGCAGGAAGTAGATGCCTACCCTGGAAGGAAGGAAGCATGCTCCCATCACCACCGTCCAGGCCAGTGCCCACCTGATGGAACCTGGAAGTCAGCGCTGCCAATTTAAGGAGCATCGTCGCGGCATTGCCCCGAGCTCCGGGGATTCATCATCATGATATTGAGTCGTTGACCCGCCACATCTACCGGGTTCGTACCCGTAGGAGCTCCCCGAGTCCCCGAGTTCCCAGCTCGTCGAATCCTTGACCAACGCCGACCGCAGGTAATAAAACAACTCAAATACCTCTGGCTTCTCTCCTCCTGCGGGGTCCTGCGAATTACTGTCGATGTGGAGACTGGAGAGCCGGTTCCAGCGTACCGTTGCTTGTGGGGCACTGGGGCCTGCCCCCCGGACTGCCACCGCTCGAGGTCCATCTTCTTTGTATTAGTTCCTGCATAATGTGATCACGACAATCTACTGGCAGCCCCAGTTCACATCATCTCAGTGACCATGTACGCACTGAGATGGTGATAAACTCAAGTGTCGCCCTTCTCTTGTCTGTTCACCACCATCATCATCAGCAGCATCATCACCACCACCACTATCAATGGCTCACCTGATCAACTGCAGCTCGAGCGCCATGGGGGCCATGGTTGCGGTTGTCACATCTCACTTTTTTGGGCTCTGATCGCCGTGATCGCTGTGATTTACACCAGGGGGGTGTTGGCTGACCCCTACCGAGCTGGCCCCCCCCCAGGCACGAAGAGCCTCGTCAGCGGAAGTTATACGCGAGCACACTCACCCACATGACCTGGATACCATATCCGCTGTCCTGGGACGGAGATCCACGTAAGCAGCGAGGGTTGCCCCAGGCATCCCAGCTCAGGTCTTCCGTCATTTTCAGCAATGGCAACCAACAGAGCTCAATGACCCCTACCTTGAGCTGATTCACTCGCCCCTCCATCAGCTCCCATCTCTGACACAGGCGTCCCGGGGAGACATCCCAATGGCTGAGAAAGATCTTCCAATTTAGTATGAGGTCGTGCTTGAGTAAAAGTAAAAACCAAAAGCCGACCCCCTCTGCTAGTACCATCCTTTTTGTCGACGCGTTATGATTATGATTCCCAAGTCGAGCCCAACTCCGTCGATCCGATTCCAAATGATACGAAATGCAAAGTGGATCATCCTCCTCCCTCGCGGGATCCTCCAGCATATCCTAGCAGCCTTCACCAACCCACTGGCTACCGAAAGCCCGGTAGATTTTGTGCACCGTTCCAAACACCATAAACACCGTGAGAACAGAAAGGGAGAACGCCATTTCGTAGGGCCATGGGCTTGTCCCCTGAGAGGCCAAGCCAGACTAGCCAACTCCATCCGGCTAGGTTCTATGTCCATCAAAAGAGAAAACTGCGGCGCCATAAGTCGTCACGAGCAGCTTCACGCAAAGGATGCGCCAAGTGACACACACCGGCGTGCTTCGGTGACGGACTGACGGCCGTATTAGTGTTCAGCGTCACAGGGCGTTCCGCAGTAGCCGCAACAACGGCCAGGGATCACCCAGACCTCCTTGCCCTCTAGAGCACATGTTGGGCAGCGTGTTCCGGGAGACTGACAGGTGGTTAGCTCGCCACCCTAGCCAAGTCTGGATTAGAAACATACTTTGGGGTTGACGACAATGATGTCTTCGCCACTAGGGTGAAGGGCCACGAGAGGAGCATCTTGTGGGGGAATGTCTCCTGGGAGCGGCCGAGGAAGAACGAGGTAATGGGGAGGCGTCATGGTTGCAAGAGCGAGGGGAGTTGAGATCTGGAAGGGGATCTTGTGTGTGTGATGGGGTCGTTCTGGGCGCGTATCGGCAAGCGCGGAGTGAGACGATGAGTGACTGAGAAGATGTATTTCTTAGGATGTGCACGAGAAGTGGTCGGCAAAGCTCTCCCTGGGACGAGTTGTAAGAGGCAAGCCGTAGAGTTGTTGGGTTGAGGTTGTTCGAGAGTGCTGCTGAAAGTAAAGTAGCAATGGTGGGTTGTCCCCTTGATATATGATGTTGGGCCAACAGCGACGAGCGAACTACGTGGGAGTAAACGGCAGTCAATCACCATCGGGAGGCGGTTGGATGGTGTTGGTCTCTCGGGAGCTTGAAGGGTATAGACTGGCCCGTACGCCTGGTACATTGGCTAATGCGGGTGGCCGTGGCACACGTTGATCGGTAGGCAGCCGGACGGACCCTCAGACTCCTTGCTGTGTTGGGTCGGGCCACGACAGGGCCATCATACTGGCTGTGAGACTCGGAGAGATTGCCAACGTGGATTTTTCCCAGGTGCACGAATAGTTGCCTACAGAGTACATGCGTAGGTAGGACAGTGGCACCGCCCTGCTTAAGAAACAGAGTGGGCCGGGCAGCACCGGCGGGAACGGGAGCCATGGACGGTGGAGCACGGATACCCAGACTCGGACACACACGGCACGACAGGACAGGACAGGGCCCAGCTGCCAGGGTCGCGTTTACTATTACGGATATGTAGCACACCCTTAGTCGCACGTAACGAATCCTCTTGGTGGTGACGTTTGTAGAGCGCACTGCGACTGTCTTGTTATTAATATGTGGCGTAACAGCTGCCTGTTCCCACCGCTGTTCTCGACCGGGCGGAACTTGGGTCATCAAACGTTTCAACACGTCGGGAAGACGGGAGCCTTCTCGCCGGACGCTACACTAGAAAGATTTTCTTCAATTTGCTTGTCTAGAAAGAAGAGAACCGAGCGTTGACCTGATGTTTTGTTATTACAGGCCCATCCATCCGGCAATGATGGGCACATGTTGAGACCTGAGCGTCACTCACGGGTCAAGCATAGGGACCACGACAGGGTAATGAGGTGGGGGTCTAGTGGCTACTCGTACAAGTGTCAAGGGCCCCATGTCGGCAGACGCAATGGTTCCCAGCTCCAGGGTTCCGGAATGGAGAATTGCGAGGTGCGTCAGCATCCATCGTGCATCCATGATCATCGTGCATCTACATACTAACTAGTATCATCAGGTCCCCGAGCTCTGGGGAGCGTTCGCAGGCTCCACAAGTGGGGGGCAACGTAGCAGCACTGAGACTGATGACGGCGCAGGCGGTGATGAGGAGCTCTCATGTGAGCAACCTGCAAGTAGGTGAGGGTCTTTCTGCATGCCACAAGCGAAATCCCAGAGGATGGAAGCCGAGGAAGACTGTGAGTGCTGTGAGTCAACTGAAGAGAGGCCCATGAGATGGGGCCATTAGCAGTTTGACACGGCCGTGTCTCGGGGAACAGCGGGTCCCGTTTATCCTGGGACAAGATGCGTACGAGTACGTGCTCGTACTCAATCCCAAAGGACGAGCGTTTGCCAAGTTGCCAACATGATCTCCGGGCTACGCCCAGGGGCAAGCCATGCACATACATACGTATTCGCACATACTACCTAATAATCAGATTTCGTACATATTCGTACTTAGCATCTGTACCATGTAGTGGTGTCCTACTAGCCTGTACGAGTACTGAAGGAACTAGTAGTACTAGTACTAGTATTAACAGTCAGTTTTAACAAGCACGAGAAATAAGATGTGGATATCTGCTTACCCAACTCAGGCGTAGCGCAGTCCCTCGAGCAGCTTTAGGGAGCTGAGGACGGCATGTGGCCAGCATTGTGAGTTGACTTCGCCAGAATGGTCAACACTTTGGTCGACAACTGAGAAAAGGCGCATTGCTACCAGGGATCAGGGTTTGGTCGAAGCGGGATCTGATAGATCCATCACTTTGGTTGGTGATGAGTCACATTGGGCGAAATTATCCTGAAGAGCGCTTGCCACTGCACACAACAGGTGGGCTGGAAGGAGCGAGCAAGCAATGCCGGGGCGAGAATATCGCATCACCTGCCGGAAGAGCAGCCAGCGGGTACAAAGGCACCTTCCGTAAGGTTCTGACGAGGGTCTTTGCCGCGAACCTTGCGAGCTCCTACTGCACCTCGTCTGGGCCAGGCTGAGACTTCCATTCTTGGCGCGGGGTTGCCCCTGCCCAGAACCTCAATTGGCCAGCAGCTTCAGCCACCAACAGCCGTGGTGCGCCACCCATGCAACTCCTTGCTGCTCTCCCCGTCACCAGTGCCATATGTCTGCTCTACCCACCTACCTAGTAGCTATCAATTTGGCGGCTCACCGTTCGAACCTCGCTAGCTTCCCGTCAAAGATTGTCTCTTGACCCCACCAGGCGCTTCAAATCGTTCATCAAACTGAACTAGCACACGAGGCAAGTACTATGCCGGCGCGTGGCTCGGTACGCTGATTGATGCCAAGCTGTAATAATCGGGATACCGATCCGGCCGCAAGCAAACGCGTTTTGCTTTTGCTCTCGCATCTACTTCTCGCATCCCACACGCCCGTTCTCCCAACCGTCTTATCGGGATTCGACGATTCAGGTGACAGGAAACGACGTCCAGGCCATGACCACCATTTGCTTTGTGGCCACATTCCTCATATGCACATTCCTCATATGCCTCTCTCATTCGAGGTATGTGCCCAAGAATCTTCATGGACTAATACTCTCCCATCCTCTACGGACGACAAATTAACCTGCGATTCCAGTTTGCCCACCCGCGCTTGGCAAACTAACGCCATGCAGCGGCTAGTGGAGCTGCCACGAGCTATTATTCGGCGATGCACACCCCGACTGTTCTCCTGCGATTGTGGTTTGCTGGCCGCCTGCAGTTGGACAACACTAACTTCAACGCCGTACATTGTACATTTCACTGCATGAAATAACGGCCGGCTCGTCTGATCAGTGGCGCCTCCTTGGTCACAATACGGTATACCTATCATCTAGCGGTCATCTAACGACGCGTGGGCATGCCCGAGTGGCCCATCTGCACGCCCACACCTGATCACAACCTTGGGACAGCCAGACAAGTCCGTTTGCCCACGATTTGTGCGAGAACTCCCGGAACTCGCATATATTCTTCACTGGAGATAACAAGAATCCACATAATGCAAGGAAGGCGCGCACTGCATTCCGCACCGTGCCGTGTGAAGCTAAGCTGCTAGTCAGTTCGAACTGCGATCAAGACCAACGCAAGGTAGCTGGCCGCCACGAGCAGTTGTTGATATTGTACGTTACTCATTCAACAAAACACGTGGTTGTTGCGCTTCTTGCTTCAGCCCCTTACTGACCAATGGGGTGCAATTTGATTCGTTGGCGGAACGGCTACGCCCGGTGAAAATGCCAGGTCGAGTTTTCCTTCGATGCTAATATTCGTACGAATACTCCGTACATCTTCACCGCTGCTCCGGTGGTTGTCAGTTTGCCTCGATGTCGAGTTTGCTTTTTACTTGACATAGGCCCCACATCAGCATCTGAGTCGGGATCAGTATCTGTACGAGTACCAGAACGGGTACGTATGTACTATGTGGCAACTGCAGACCTTCGACTGCATCGATGTTTGTCCATTTTGGTTGGCTCAAACTTCAAGTTTGCACAGTCATCTGTTGGTGGGGTGGTTGTTGCTGCAGAAATCCAACAGAACGTTCTATGTTCCTCTAAATCAAACCAGCATGTGGAGGGGACCGACCGATACAGAGAGTTGGGAACCGATGCGGTCCTACTCTTTGGCTGGCCTACAAGTGGTGCTGACCATCCCCCGGTCTACGAGTATTAGCAGTTCCTCTCAACAAACCCGCTGTCTATAACATTACCTGGTATTCATCGATTTAGTACGGAATAGCACTCTTGAGTCTTGCCAGCATAGATCCAGAACTTTCGACTACTAGGCCCCCTGGACGCTGATCTCCGACACGACCCTTTCGAACCCACACAAGCCACGTTCTCACTCATTTCAGACCCTACACAGCCCGTGATCAACTTAAAGCAAGTCTACCCAAACCGTACTTTTGTGGACCTATCCGGATTCAAACATATTACGATACCACCAGTGAAAAGAGGACATTTCGGCCGGGGTTACAAGGCTTGGGGCTAGATGCGTGAGGTTAGCCACAGTCGAGTGACAGAGAGTTTGGTTGGCTATTGCGGCGGATACTACTCTGCCAACATGGCAAGTCAGCCGATTGTGGCATAGAAGTTCGACATGAAAGTAGTTCAACGGTAGGCCGAGTGTCTCAGGTGCTCGGCCTTGCACAACCTTTCGGACATCCCTCGAGGCCGCGTTTGCCTTTAGCAACACACCATTACCGCCGTATGCGTGAAAGTGAGACCTGTGGTTGTTATGACACCTGTCGAAACTGTACGGATTTCTCAGGCATCCCTGGGGCACACACCCTACACAGCCTCCAGTTCCACTACGCGAGAGTCGACAACTAGCATATCGCCACACAGGGCCGACATGGGATACCGTTTGAGATGTTGTGCGACATACTAACATGGTCAACTCCAAGCCCGTTCCCGCAGGGAGTCCAACATCTCTGGTGGGGGGCATGAAGAGACTTCAGCTTGACGCCTCATGTCCGACTGTATTATTCTTAGGATCGCCCTTCTTGAAGCTAGCATTAGTGGCATGTTCAGTAGATATTTGAATGACTTGGTCGAGTATTCACACCTATGCCAACAGTCACACACCTTAATTGGATTGACGCGAATAGGGACGCCTCATCGAACGAAGCTTGAGCCAGGGACCAACCGGCAAGGACAACTTCACAGCAGGTCAAGGTCTAGTGCGACGCTCACTCAATCGGACTTTTTCAGGCTACGGATACGTACTGTAGTATCTTGGACACCGCCTTTAATACCACCTTGGTTTTCCCGGTTCTCAGCTTCAATGGCGGGAGGAGACGGGAGAGTTTGTGTTTCCACAACGCCACCCGCTGTCAAGTAATTATAAAACACGCGTGGCCGCCGTTACACAACGGGAAAGTTTGCTTTTACACAAAGATGGCCGCTGTCAAAAAAATCCCAACGCGCGCGTGGCCACCTTTGCACGACAGCGAGAGGAGCTGCCAGGGCGGGACCTCGCAGCAGCACACGCCGGCAGCACACACCGTTCACAACAATGATCACAGAGCCGAGATGTCATTTGCAACCACTCAACTCAGCTGCTGCACCTCATCAACCCACCGCTTTCTCCCCCGCCTAGCGGATGGCTACAGGACCGGCAAGGCGGATGCGCCTTAGTGGCGTGGCTCATCGTATCGAAACTGCCTGTACTCGACGAGCCAATTCGCCGACTTCCCACAAGTCCTGTGATGATAAACGCATCGCACAATTCGACCACCTTACATTTTGATCTTATCCTTGTGCTTTCTCAGCATTGATTGCTTCCTAGGCTACTACACCTGCTGCTGGTGTCACACCTCCCATCTTTCAGCCGCGTGTGTGTACCATCTGGCTTCGAGCCCCAAGTCTATCAACAATCAAACAACCGAACGCCCCCGGCCTGGTCTGGTAGCGACAGGTATCCCAAAACGCAAAAGTCCGCTATGCTGGAAGAAAATAAGCAAGGAAAAGAAACCCCTTTCCAGGGGCGCTGCCGCAGGTGAGGATGATCTTGAGAATGATCATCGAAGGGTCTTGGTGATCTTGACGAGAAGCTTGCTACCATCAACACGGTTGCCCTTCACGTCTCGGAGGGGTATAAAGCGGAATCCTTGGTGGAGACGGTCCAGACGAATGCATGCCCAAGCCAACAGCGTGGAGCTCATGGCCCCTTCCTCTTCGACTTTGAACCTATAAAAGTCTGTCAGCACGCCGAACAAGCGACTCGTATGCAACGGCCCGTCTCTAGCAAGCATTTCACCGCATTTCACCAAATGACTTCCCGGCGAAGGACAACACGTTGACGGCAGAGGCTGCATATTCGGGCCAGGCCTTGCATGCGCCTTGCATAGGCTCGGGATGTCACACAACGGCCAACTACATCCACGACGTATCCACGAGTGAAAGGAACCCGAAGAGAATAGGGAAGGCAACGGACAAGTTTTTCCTGGGCCACTCGGCAAACAGAGAGGCCAAAACGCTGCCATGCGATGCACTGCATCAAACTTGTATCCCGCCCCTCGACTGGATGAAAGTGAGGAAACTCACCTGATAAAACTCAATTCTTGAACAACCTTGGGAATGTTGTGGAAGCGGAGGTCCTTGCCACTTGGGCCGAAATGGGGATGGCTGGTCTTGCCGGTATTGGTCTTCTGTTTGTAGGTGCATCCTTGCATCTGCCCATCTTTTCTGTTGTCCTCGGCCTTCTCGACGTGGAGCTCCGCCTTGACCAAAGGACGCAGCTCACTGGCGCCACGACTGCTGCCCTCCTTGTCAGCGGCCTCGAGAGGAATGTGGTGCCCTGCGAAGACGGTGATGGTAAGATCCAGAGTGTTGCCCGGCGCGGCTTCATGCGGTGTCTCGCTGTCTTTGTCCGAGCTCTGGTAGCCGGGGGGCTTGAGCACATATCCCATCTCGTCGGCAAACATGCCTTCATTCAGCATCATCCCCTCATCGAGGCTCTGCCAGTTCATGGCCACCATCTGAACGCCCTTCCTCCAGAACAGGCTAGGGTCAGGATTCGAGCTGTCGATCCTGCGCCCTGCAGGGAACGCCCGCATAAAATACCGCTTGTTATGCTTGAAAATTTCAGTGTGGTACTTTTCGTTGAGTTCCAAGATTTTCTTCTCGCTGATGGAGAAAATGTGTGGGGGCTTCTTGGCTTCGGGTGTATCGAGGCTGTGGAACTTCTCACTGCGCGTGTACACGGCAAGGTCACCGAGTGCCTGGCATATGTGAAATTGGGGCCAAATGATTTCCGGCGTCGCCTCTGATTTTGCTCCGTTAATTTGCTCAGAGGCTGACTTCTGAGGGGGCCGCGGTAACCTTTCGTCGTCTTCGGAGTCGGACGTGTCATCGTCAACAGCAGAGGATATCGGCAGATTGACAGTACCGTTGAGTGCAATCATCTTAGCAGGCGCCTTCTTCACCTTGACTAGGATTTTCCCCCGCAGATCTTGAAGCGCTGGGAGCCGAAACCTCGGGTCAAACTCCTCGAGCGGCTTATCGACAAGCTTCTCCTGCCAGACCTCCTTCATAATGTTGACCATGACTTCCTGCTGCTCACGGTCTGCGTGGACCTCGAGACTGATGATGAGAGGCAGATCATTGTTGTCGGCGAAGGCGGATTCCCCGATGGCGACACAGACCTCCCGAAAGCCGCAGGGAGGAGTCATTGTCCACCCATGCATGACTATAGGCTCGCCTCTGAGTATCTGTGATCGAGACCTGGGACGTGACGTGGTCGACTCCTTGGAGTCGGGCGCAAAAAGGGTGCTCGACCTCGGCGACACGTCCTCGCCGTTGGCGACACGGCTCACTGTGCTAGGACTGCGGGAGTGGCTTGCCGACTTGTCGCCGATGTAGTTCTTGACGCTCTCGTTCATGTCCTCCACCTTATCAAAGACCGTAGTGGCCATGAATGGAAGGGAGCTACCGGAGATGCCAGAGATTCCAGAGATTCCAGAGATGCCACGCTGATGGTCAGGCTTGTGGGATTTCGAAGCGGTCGTCGGGATCGGGGCGTCGCTGTTGTTCCAGACGTCGATCTCTATGCAGCGGCAGCCTCTCTTGAGCACCTGTAGGTTGGTGTGTCAGTCACCGACCAATTGTATAACATGGGATCCGAAAGGCGACGTACAGTTCTATATGCTTCAGGTGAACTCTTGGAAGAGAGCTGGTTACCCATCAGATAGGTGTTGTGGCTACTGCTAATGAAGTAGTTGGTCAAGGGCTTGGTGAAATCCTTTGCCGGCGGTGATCTGATGGCACAGCTGTACGCGGTCCACGTGCATAGGAAGTCGCCAAGGGAGTAGGATGCCTTGGGGAGATCGGTGGTCTCGCCCTGGATGTTCTTGAAGAAGGCGGCGAATTTCGCCCTGGACAGAGTCTGATCCCGGCCTTTGAGACTGTCATACAGCTCCTCAAGAACATTGTGCATCTCATGGCTCATGTCACCAGGATCTGATTTATGAAAGTACGAGCTGGCGGTGGACACGTCCTTTGCAATTGCTGGTTTGCGCGGGGAGCTTATCTCTGGGGATGCGAAAGCCGTGCCATAAACCAGCCTCATGACAAGATTGCGGGAGGACGAGTTTGAGTTGCCGAAGATGGACAGGGTGCGGGCGCGGCGCGGTCGTCTGCGGGCGTTGGGGTCACCGTTCCGGCGGCGGCTCTGAGAATGGGTAAGTCAGTTCCTGGTCCCACAAGAGACGGGGGCGGCGGGCACGAAGAAACGCACGAAGAGTCCGCAGAAGATAGACATGGTGAGCAGTCGGGCGGTCGAGCTCCGGGACCGAGTAGAGAGGGATTGGACTATCACGGGCTGCTGTGGGAGGTCATGGGGGGCTAGAGGCACGTCAGCCGCGGCTTGAGCGCGGACTAGACATGCGTCGGAAGTTTGGAGGGCAGTGGTTGAGGTTGGCGAGGTTGGTGAAGAGAAGGAGGAGGAGATGGATGTGGCTCAACAGAGGGGAGCGAAGGTCGACCTTATTTTTGGTCAGATATGACGAGCGAGGGACCAGAGGAGCCCTCGTAAGGCTGCAGATGAGAGGTGCTGAGTGGCCAATATCAACCGGGGTGGCCCAATGTAAAAGTTGACGAGTGGGAGACTGGAGCCCTGGACGCCCCGAGAGACAGGGGTTAGGCTGGATAGTGAGCCTGGGGCGGCGGTGGCCCGTGGGTGGTCAAGGACTCAAGTGGTGTGGAGGGCTAGACTCGATAGACCACTGGGCCAAGCTGGATGGGGGGCTATTAGATGGGGAGCTGGATAAGTGCTCGTACTATGTAGGTAAGGAGTCGGAGACGGCCGTGGTGGACAGTTTAGACAGCGGGCACTGGGACAGCGGAGTTGTGCTCGGAGCCCTGTCCTTTGTCGGCTGGCCCCTGCTATAAAAAGATGAAAAGAGCACTAGAAGCCCAGAATAGATTAGAGACGGGGACGCGAATGGGAACGGGAATGAGGACGAGTGGCACTGTGGCATTGGGGACAAAAGTCCAAGTCCACGACTCCAGGTTGAAGCGGCGAGCGAAAGACTGGCGCATTATTATAAATCGGGCTGACGGTTTCATTGACCATAAGCATCGACTCCGAGGCGGACGCTTTTCTGGTGCAAACTAAACCACAGGCCGCGAGACATGCAGCACAGCCATGACTCCCAATCGATGGAGGGAGGCAAATGGAGGGAAGGACCCCTGTAATTCTGGGGACCGGAAGTGCTGTGGACGAATTGAGGCCTTGATTGGGCCAGCGTGGCCAGCATCCTAGAGGGGTTCATTAGCTTGTTCAAGTTGTGTGCATGGCAGGTCGTTGTTGTTGCATGGCAATGGCGCAGCAGCGGTCCAGCAGACGAGGGCGTGGCAGGGGGAGGCGAAAGAAACCAGGAAAGGTGTGCCCGGGCAGCCTGACTGCAGTTGCTGCAGTCACTGCATTCACTGAGGTGCATTCACTCGGCTCCGCTGCGGCTGGAGCTGGACAGACACCTGCTGGGGCCTGGAGGCTGAGGGCTGCAGCGTGCTCCCATCCTGAATGAGTACCTATGACTGTACGTACGTACGAGTCCCAGCGCGGCAGCACAGCAGCACAGCAGTACAGCAGCTCTGGTGGGAGGCTCAAGGGGGCTGTGTCATCCATCCGATGATCTGTCTGATCTCGGTGCCCGATAACTTAGAACATGGGGCGGGGGCCGGGGGTCGATTTACCGTCGACACACTACCGGGGCGATCGGGGCGCAGCTCTTCATAGTATACTAATACGGAATACCTGCTGTTCCGTACGAACAGGACCTTATTAGCTATGCCATGGCTCCTAGTGAGAGACTAATGTCGGTCCTCGCCGCGCGGGGCCGGCGCTGGACACAAACGTGGTGATGGATGATGATATCATACCCATCGAGCCATCACCACATTACGCTTCTAACCCCAAGTCGCCCACCGACCGCATCGAACACCAACCAACCAGCTGAGCCACGCACCCCGATAGCTACAGCACAACAGCAGTCATGGGCCGACAGCACGAAGACCAGGTCCGTTCGTGGGGGTTCGACCACGTCTTTGCCTGGACCGATGGGCCGTACGTCCCAGGTGCCCTACCCGGTACTCATCCCCTCTGCTAGACGACTGACGCTCATCGACACACGTAGCAATGCCCACTACCCGCCTCACTCGCACCGCGGCCTGACCACGCACCTGGTCGTCCAGGGCGAGATGACGCTGTGGTACCCTGATGAGGCGGATCGTGAGAAGGCGACCTACGGGCCCGGGTCGCGTGTCGATGTCGACGCCGGCCGAGTCCACGAGGTCTGGATGGGCGATACCGGCTGTACGTACATTATTGGCGAGTGAGGTCAATACATACCTTAGTAGGTTCTATTGTTATGTCGCTATCACCCTGCACGCCTTTTTTTCTCTCTCTCGGCTCCATCGTCCAAGGTTCTCGGTGTGCATCCCCCGACAACCGCTGGCTCCCGATTCAAGCCGCATTCAACACAAGAAGCAGCAGGCCACGAACCATGGCATAACCCATAGAGCTGCTGCTTCTGTACAAGCGCGACAGGAAGATCAAAAGTCAATGGCCGCCACTCATCATCGACCCCGCTTCGTCGGCGTGGCTATCGGAGCATCCGGTAAGGTCCATTTAGATCCGTTCCGTGGGGGGCGGAACGTAGCCGTCGAGTCATTTTTAGTATTCTGCGTTGTTCAGAGTTGTTTTTATGCTTAATTCGTAGTCTCCGCTCCTCCCCCGCCTCCCTGTTCCCTCAACGCTTGGTGCCGCGACTCGTCTGCCACCATCAGCCTTTTAACATGAACGCTCTGGCGGCTATTGGCCTCCTCGCGGGCACTGCCGTCGCCGAGACGGTCCACGGCCTTGTCGTCTTTTCCCGCCATGGTGACCGTGAGTAAACGTGAATCCGCCCTAGACAGGGTCCTTGTAGCTGATATACACCGAAAGGCACCACCAAACACTACGGCAACCAGCAACTGACCCCTCTGGGGGCCACCCAGAACTACCAGGTGGGAGCCAGCTACCGGTCCCGGTACCTCGACCCCGAGTCGGACCACCAGATCCGTGGCATCTCGCCCGACCAGGTCAAGCAGTCGCAGATATACGCCAGTGCCCCCAACCAAGCCATCCTCTCCAACACGGCCACCGCCTTCCTCCAGGGTCTCTACCCTCCTCTGTCCGACTCCAACCCGGACCTGGTCATTGAGGCCCTCAACAATGGCAGCGACAGCTCGGCACCCCTGGAAGGCTACCAGTATGTCCTCCTCCAGGGCATGGACGACGACTCGCCCGACTCCATCTGGATCAAGGGCGATGATGCCTGCCCGGCCTATGCGGACTCCTCCGCGAGATTCTCCGAGAGCAAGGAGTACCTCCAGCGCGTCGAGGCCACCCGCGACTTCTACGCCGGCTTCTACCGCTACCTAGACGGCGTGTATGACCTGACGCCCGAAGGCATGACCTACGATAACGCCTACGACATCTTCGACCTGCTCAATGTCGCCCGCATCCACAACGAGTCCTCCTCGGCCCTCGACATCTCTGCCGACGACATGCTGCAGCTCCGCACCCTCGCCGACTCGAGCGAGTTTGGCGCAAACTACAACGCCTCCCAGCCCGCCCGCTCCATCGGCGCCCAGACCCTCGCCGGCACCGTCCTCGCCCGCCTCGACGAGACCGTCAGGTCCGCCGGCCGCGCCAAGCTGTCCGTCCTGGCGGGCAGCTACGACACCTTCCTGGCCTTCTTTGGCGTCATGGGCCTGACGGACCTGTCGGACGACTTCACGGGACTGCCGGGGTATGCATCGACCATGGCGTTTGAGCTTCTGAGCGACAGCTCCGACAACAGCGACGACGAGGATGCCGAGGATGCCTTCCCCGCCGAGAAGGACCTGCGCGTGCGCTGGCTGTTCAAGAACGGCACCGACGGCGACCTCACGCCGTTCCCGCTGTTCGGCCGGAACGAGCCGGTGCTGCGCTACACCGACTTTGTGGCGGAGATGCGCGAGCGCGCCGTGGAGGACGTGGGCACGTGGTGCGGCGTGTGCGCGGCGACGGTGGATTTCTGCGCTGCCTACGCTGACGAGGAGGGGGAGGACGGTGAGGGCGCCGCGTCTAATAATAAGAGCACCAACGGCGGAGGCATCTCGAATGCCGTGGCTGGCGTGATCGGCGCGGTGGTGGCCTTGGTGGTTGCTGGGCTTGTGGGCGCTGTTGCGTTTGTGGTCATGAGGCGGAGGAGCAGCAGCGCCGTGGCGGCGTCGGCGGTGGCTGTGGAGGTGGCGGAGAAGAGGAGCGTGGGGAGTGTGAGCGGGAGTGGGAGCGGGAGCTTGGCCTAAGGGAGCCGGAGCCTAATGCATAGTATAAGACAAATGGCTTAGATAGTTGCGGTATCTATGGTGATATCGTATGATGATACCGCGGAGATGCGGAAATAAAAGTCGGTCAGTCTTTTGTGGAAATATCGTCCTCTATTATCTGCAGAGTCCTGATTGGAAGACGAGTCGACAAATACCTACCTTGATATCCGTACCTGATCGCGATTATCGCGTATCGTACCTTCCCACGTACTCGTACTCGCCTTATCGCCATCCTGCGGATTGGCTGAATAATTCCCGACCGGTGTCCACTGTGCAGGGTGTCCGGACGTTTTGCTCCCCCGGCCCAGCAGGCTGAAGACTCGGAGAGATTTGGGAAATGAGAGGCGAACACGATAGCATCTCTACGGCATCAGCATCATGGGCCTTTGATGGGTTTGTTGGTCGTTGTGATGCTTGGTAAGCCTACCGTACCACGGAGAGCCTTATATTGTCGGGGAGTCCTGGGGCCGGCTGAGCGTGCCGTTCGAGGGGGTTATCTGAAACAAGGGCAAGAGCCACGGCAGCCTGTCAACCGAGAGGAATGGGACCATGGCGACCGCCAAGGGAGGACACAACCTGGAAGTGACCATCGTGACCATTGGGACGAGTTCAGATAGGCCATAGGTCTCGGCCGTCTAATGCTTAATAAATGCTCGTCTCTAAGGTATCCGTACGGGTTCTACTCCGTACTATGCATGTCTATTCTCGCACGGACGGGCTGACCCAGATACGGCCAAGGCGCATCCGGCCTGGGCGTGGACGCTACATTCCAGAGCCTCGCAAACGGGGTCAATTGATGGGCTCTCGTTTGATTACTTTGAGCACATTGACCAACATAGCTCGCTTGGCCCACCGTTGGCCGATGCTAGAGCTGGAGCTAGACGCTTTGTGCTGTGGCCTTGGACTGGGTCAAGTTGCATGTCGAGCAGTTCCCGGTTTTGTTTGCAGCGCGCGCCTCGAGCGCCTCGAGCGCCTCCCTCCTGGGATTTACGGGATCCCCTTGTTGGTTTCTTGGTTGCTGGGTGGCCCCTGGCACTGATCACCACGCCTCAGCACCCGCGGCCTCCACCGCCATCCCGTCATCGTCTCATCAGCCTCGCTTTCCCTCTTTCCCATCTTTTCTCTCCCGAGTCAGACTTTCCCAGACTCGTATCCCCTTTGTCTTTCCCTTCCCTTTCCCCTTCGTTGGTCGCCTTTCCCTCTTGTCCATCGCTTGTAATCGCCTTCTTTCTCATCACAAGGACGCCGGGACCCTCAGATCGGATCTGCGGCATGCATCGTCGATAATCGCACACGCCGCCTCACCCATGGAGCCTCGTCTTGTCTTCTAGATCTCCGTCGTCGTCATCTGAGCGAGCCCTCTTGTCGAGAACCCCCAGCGTCATGGGCAATTCTCCCTCCTCCGAACAACCACGCCGCCCGGCCCAGAAGCTCTCCAAGCCTCGTGTGGGTAACCATGCCTCCTCCACCAACAACCTCCTAAGCCCCAGTGCCTCCGCCCCGACTGTGGCTCGATTCTCCAGCCCTCACCTCGCCAACTCGCCCGCTGCGGCATCGTCTCCCGAGACGACCCATCTCTCCCCTCTGCCGGACCAAGCAGTCTCTGGCGAGGATATTCGGACGGTCAACCATGGAGGCGTGCAGAGGGATGGTCATTTACACCGGCCAGATGGGCTGACTCGGTCCTCGACAACGCCGTCGCAGGGTCAACATCTGTCGAGGAGGCAAAGTGCCGGCATAGTCACATCTAAGACCTTTGACGGCGCCAACAGGTCCCGTTCCGTGGTGCAACGTGCCCATCTGTCGCCATTGACTTCTGCCGTAAGTCCCGAAAGCCCATGCAGTCACGCCAGCAGTGGGAACGACCCGGTGTCTCCTAGTGCTCACCCTCCGGGGAGTGCACAAACGACGACTTCGCCAGTCGCTAGCTCAATCAAGCCGGAGCTATCCCCAGACGCCTCGCCGCATGAGTCCCACCAACATCCGGCCAGTAATACAGCCCTTGGTCGCGCAGAGTCGGAAGTTTCGCTATACGCCCCTTCCCGCAGGCGATCTGCTATCCTAACACCGGGCGTGGCCACTCGTTCTGAGCACAGCGACGTGTCTGTGTCAACCAAGTCGTGCTTCCGCAAGAGCGCTCCACCTCCTCTGGGCGAGTCTGGATGGGAATTGGATGAGTCTCGGGTACATGAACGTCTATCAACGCCGCCACTGTCGTCCGAAATCTCGGATGCTCCAGAACGCGTAGCTACACCTTCCGAGGCCGAGTACCAGCAGATTGGTGGTATCAAGTTTGGCTCTTTGCGGATCACAAACGTAACTCCTGCACCAAGCCCCGGGCCCGAAAGGGCAGCAAAGATGACATCGTCAAGCGCATCGCTCGTTGTCGCGAAGAATCAGGTGTCTTCTAGGCCGGAAGAAGCTATTATACATCGCCTAGCGCCATCGGCCGCAGAGGTCAAACAACCCAAACCCCTCTCTGGTGCTCTGAGCCCTGTCGTGGTTAGCTCCAGTGATGCTTCCACAAACGCTGTCGAGCCCCCGAACGGCGCGAGTCCCTTGCCACCGGCGATGCAGCCTTCGGCACAGGATGCTCCTGACCAATTGAGCATGCACCAGAAGCCAGATGTCAGATTGTCGGAAAGCGCAACCACATCCAATGACAAGCGAAAGGGTACTATAGGTGTCGGTCGATCTGATAGTGGCTTCGGTTCTTCGTCTTCGTCTTCTTCATCTTCCGAGGGACCGCGTGTGGACTCTGCTTCAAAAGCGGATAGCGGATACGGTTCAAGTCTTTCGCTCAAGTCTCTACTCGGTTCCAAGAGGGGTGCAAAGCAAGCCAAGAATGGAGCTGTGGGCCAACTACCTCCCGCATCAGTCGAAAGTCAAGAAGAGCGTCTTGATTTGAGGGACCAGGCGCCATATCAGCCTTCGGTGAAAGACACTTCGGAAGACTCAGGTGAGGTGGCTGAGTCTCAAGGTCAGCCAGGGATAAAGGAGAATACACACGCCTCGACTCGCGATGAAAGTAATTCAGCCCTCCGACGCAGAAGCTTCCTAGGGTCTTTCAAATCAAGAAAGTCCAGGGAGTCGCAAACACAGCAATCTGGACACTCTCGTGGCTTATCAGCCCCCGATGTACCTCCTAGAGATGTCCAGAATGAGACACCCTCCCCATCCTCGAGCGCGAACAACGACACCCACAAGCCGAAGAAGCTGCAGAAACTCATCGCCACCGCCAGACGTCGAAGCCTCCCTAGCATGGCCCCCAGCCAACCTCGACAACATGACGTCCCATCTATGCCATCTGATGCGGCGGAGAAGTTGGAGCAACACAACCGCATCTTTGACGAAGGATCTAAGCAGCCCTCCTTCCAGGTCAATGTGGCCGCCCGGGAAGTACCAAAGACATTTGTGACAGTGGAAAGCAAAGAGGTTGTGGACAAACCTTCGGTACGGCACACAATGACCGCCGCCATTGATCGACCACGGCCAAAATCAACCGGTCCCATTCCACAACAGTTGAGTCGATCGATCTCGGTTTTAACGTCCAATCCTCGCGCTCCGCGCAAGTCTATCTTACGGACATCAAGGACTGCAGCCGATTTATTAGACAATTCGGACGACGAGGAAGGCGTCCCAGACTACATCCTGGGCTACGAGGTTCAAGTTGCAAGCATTGACAGCATCCGGCGAAGTGCGGGTAACAGCGCCTTCGACGCTGCGTTTGTACCCATGGCTGAGGATAATGAGATGGAGGCAGCAATGAGGAGAATGGGGCCGCCAGGGCCGATCCCCAGAACTCCAGACGGGCCGCCGCGCCCATACCCTCGTCTCAGGACGAGGTCATCTGCGCCCGACTTTCTGGAGACCGTGTCCGAGCCCGCCAGCCCCGGATCTGTGGATTGCTACTCACAAAAGAAGCCAAAAACACCACCGCCCATCAGCATTCGCACACGCGGCTCGAAGAAGAAGAAGCGGCGCAGGGGCCCTCATTCTACCTCCCATGGTGCCCGCTATATAGAACAGCAGCATCCGCCGATGCCCGATCCGCGTGGGTATGACGGGAGGCTCGGTTTTAACTCGACCAACGAGCAGGACTTGAGACAGTCTCTCCGCAGCTTTCCTGTACCGCGTCCCCCAGGCGACGTGAGCCCAAAGCGTCTCGGGAATCGACCAGAGCATAGCGTGGGATACAACCGGCGCCCCCCTACTAGGCCTGTTTACCAACTGCCAGTATCACGCTCCGAGTCCGACATGGGCATCGGGCGATACCCACCGCGCGCTCCGCCGAACGCCTCCTATTCTTCCCAGGTCCACGGGCCCCATCATGGTCCTGGCGAATATGACTCTCAGGGGCCGTCGTACCGCGTGCTTCACAGCTACAACCTATCCGCCCACAAAGGCGTGCCAGTCCGGAACTAATTATTGCAACTCGTTCCCGATAATTATTGCCCATTTTGGACAATAACGTTTAATCCTCGACATCGAACATATTGCACCACACACATATTTTGGGTTCGTACCGCATTCGCAGCGGCGCCACGCTGCCAACTGCCCATGAACCTGGCCTGGGATTTTTAACCTGTATTTTTCATGTTCGATCTTTCCATAGCTGGAGTTGTCTGGCAATTGTCTTACAAGATCGCGTTAGCTTCACAAATGACACGAGATATACGAATTTTCGCATACATATATATACAGACAACGGGAACTTGGGTACGGGAATTATATTGGGATCAAGGAGCATACGGAGCATACATACTCGGTGGGCTCTCAAGGGCTCGAAAATTATATGTTTACTTTCCACATTGAACTATACCCCGTACTCAGGGGTGCTCTCATGGTCGATAATGACGAATCCTTCCAGAATCCTTCTACTAGGGCCAGGTCCACTGAGGTAGTTTCACCGAAGTGTATACGTAGATCGACGGAGCATGGCATTGACGGCACTACTTGAGCTGCCGAATCCGGGGTCCAGTCCCTTCGTTGACCAATACTAATGACGTCTCAGCCCAGCAAGCTGCCAAGCTTGAAGTTGCACTGCCACCGCACTCTGGGGGCCAGTCGAGCCCCATTGATGACGGCCGTTGGGTTGTGGCTGGCGCCCAGGGGCAGAACGTCTGTCTGCAACCTTAACCCGGCCCTGCCTTGTGGAATATATATTAAAAGCCGCAGATCTTAAACTCAATAGCGTTCAGCGCTTTACGAACAAACGTCATTGTGTTTTTACCCGGTATACAAAGTACGAGGGCGCCCGGGGATAGGACGGAGCGTCGGAGCATGGCCGGATCAGGCGTTGGTTCAAACTTCAAACCTATGGCGCGAGGCCGGAACTATTTTTGGTGGCATGGGTGAAGGGTCTGCCCGTTCGTTCCCGTGAACTGCATTCCAGACTCACCCGTGGGCCAGGGCCCTGCGGCCTTCTGTACTATGAAACTCGCTCGGGGAGTGGTGAGAAGGGCGACCCTTCCATCATCGGGGCTTGCCTTTGTGGGTTGAGGGAGGATGCCGCATTTGGGCTGGAGCTGACCATGCTTGCGCATTTGGGCTGGGATCATGACTGACGAGGGTTCGACTGGTCACCTGAATGAGGAAACTCTGGCAAGGCAGTGGGATTGGGGAGGGTTGTGAGCCTGTGAGCCTGTGAGCCTGTGAGACAGACAGCGGTTGTTTTGTTGGGTGAAATGTCCGAATGTCGTGTCCCCTGCAGGGATCGCAGCAAGGTGGGCAGTCAATACGTTGCACTGGGGGACAATCAGTCAAATCAGTGATCGATCACTCGCGAGGGCCAAGCGAGCCCAAGCCAATGAACAGCGTCGCGTGTGCGGGACGGGCAGCAACGTTCGGGGCTCCAGTCACCGTGGCAGTGTTCCAAGGTTCGCTCGAATCATCGCTCCACTGGGCCAGTGGGTGCCTGGGCAGGATTTGCCGGATTTGCTGCCATGCTCAGTGGATGTTTAGTGGATGCTCAGATCCATGGATCCATGGATGCTGCTGGAGTTTCCGGGCAGGCCGCTCACGCTGACCTAGAACACTGCACAGGCAGTCTGCAAGTGCCAGGTTGGAGGTGGGTCCCATGTCAGAGCCGCCAACACATGAATACGAAGTCATCTCCCCATTTTCTCTCCCGTCTTCTGCTGCAGCACACTTCAGTCACCTATCACCAAGTCCTACTGTACCGAGTCCTTCGTTTTCCTTCCCCCTCTTTCATTCTCTTTTCATCTCCATTAGTCCTTCGTTGCCTCTCCCCTAATCAGCCATCCACGTGCGCGCCCCTCAACCGGACCTTCGCTTCACCTTAACTCCACCGCACGCTAATTTCAATCCCCTCACATCACCGAGACAACCGAACGCGTGCTTTGCGGCCATCACTTTTCCCTCATCAGGGACACTTCGTGACGCTCGAAGCATCTACTACTCCTACTTTGAGAAGGGGCTGTTCCTTATCAAATCACCTGTTTACAACAGCCTACCGGGGCGCTGAGCCACCATGTACTCGCCGCGGCTAGTTCAGCTGCTCTTCGTGGCACTGGGCTTCACCACGCTCACCCAGGCCACTGTCAAATACGATGAGAGCGGTATCATGATCCCGAGGCAAGAAGACCTCGGTGATGATGGCCTCTTGGGCGATATCCTCCCAGGTGAAACGCCCTCTGCGACCCCCAGTGCGACGGCCACGAGCGAACCAGACCCAGTCTCTACTACTGCCACCGAAGAAGATGACCCAGTCTCTACTTCTGAAGTGCAGTCAGCGACTACCACCGATCCAAAGACATCTGAACAGCCTACCGAGACGCCTACTACAGAGGTTCCGACTAAGACCAAGGAGGAGGAGGAGGAGGAGACCACTCTCAAGACCACTGCTAAGCCGAAGCCTACCGCCACTAAAAGCGAGGACGACGATGACAAAGATGACAAGCCAAGCAAGACCACCCTAGAGCCCGTCACCTCGACCTCGATCGAGGTCGTCACCAAGACCAACGAGGACGGTAGCCACCAGGTCATGACCACTTCCCACATCACCACCAGCACCCCTGAGCCCCAGGAGGGTGACTCGGACGACAACGGCGGCGGCATGTCCCCAAACACGCGCAACATCGTCATCGGCGTCGTCGTCGGTGTCGGCGGCGCCATCTTACTAGGCGCCCTCGGCCTAGTCGCCTGGAGAATCCGCTCCCGCAAGAAGGCCGCCGAGGAGAGCGAGAGCCTCATGGAGTACACCTCCGGCTACGCGACGGTCGACAAGTCGGAGCCCCCGAACTCGGCCACCGGCACCAACGCCAGCTCCGCGGGCAGGAGTCCCTTCCAGACCACCCTGGATACCTACCACCAGCCGAACCAGATCAACACATCGTCCAACTTTTGATTGACGAACATGCGTGCATGGGGATGATTAACTGCGACACTGGGCCACGTCACGACTGAGCGTTCGACCGAGCCGGGTTCGCTTGTTTTCTTATTGTTGGGATAGATGGCGTTTTGAGGACAAGCGCTCGACTTGAAATTTTGTGTGTGTGTGTGTGTCTTTTTTTTTTTAATTGGGAGGCAGCGGATGGTCTCGTGTTCGTCGACTCCTTAGACGAACGAGAATTGGTGGGCTTCGACTCCCCTTGTGAACAAACATGACGCCAATTCTCCTAGCAGCTATCTAGTGGGGATATGGCAAGACTGCATAGCGAAGAAAATATATGGCATGGCCCTGTATCTAGAATAGACAACAATCCTTAATAACAATTTCCGACCAGTCTAGGCGGTTTCAACCTCACTTTCCAAAGTTGTGCTTCATACGGGGCGAGTACGTCCACCCTCACCACGGTGACTCAGCTCTGGCTGGGGACTGCATTCCCCTACACATCTGCGTCAATGTCTGTGCAAGGACGAGGACGGGGTTTGGGCGTGCCGAGGGTATGAGGGCTCAGACGTGGGGTTTGTCTCAGAGCATTGTCTGGCGTCGGGATGGCTTCTTCGCAGCACTCACGTAGCACCGGGGACAGGATTCTGGTTTCAGAATCCAACTTATCCGTAGACCGATCGCCGAACACTTCTCCCGGGGCCGAAATCGGACAGCTACGAGTAGTACTACTATGTAGCGAGGTCTTCTTGTTACATTTTGCCTCTTGCCACTTGCTACCATTACTACTGGTGCTCATAAAATCTCCGAGCCCGATGAATAGATAGCTAATATATGCTGCGTTGCCACCCTCCTAACTGGCATAGGTGAGGCGGCCGATGGGTGTAGGCGTCACGGAGAATGTTCGAGGAGAGTGAATGACGAAGCTGCGGCCAAGGCAAGCTGAAGATTCTTCAGGTTCTTTCAGAGCACTGGTGGCGCATTTGTCGCATAGAACAAGATCCAGAGCATTGGTAACTTCCCTAGCAGGCAGACTAATGCGTTGTACCTTACTGGAAGATAGTAGTATCCAACTCGGGGGACGTGAAGTTGAGGGCGACACTTCGCGAGCTGCCCTCACTGCTGCACACATTTGCTCTCGCTAGAATTAATGCCGGGTATCCGCCGGATGTACGGATACAGACAGAGTTTGAGTCGACGGCAGGTACAGACAGGCCGTCCGGCGTAGTCCGTACAAAAGAATTTACGAGTCTGCCGTGTCGACCGAGAGTTGTTCCCGCGCCGTACTCGTTATCACTAGCCTATCACTTACCCTGGACTAGCACACACTGATGATGATCCCTTTGTTTTGTTTTATAGAATGGAGGGGGGTTGTCTTTTTTGAGGTGTAGAAGTGTCGAAGCACGGCAGACAGCGACAAAAATTACAATAAAGGCACCGGTGCCGATTTTTTCCCCTAAATTCGCGAGTTTGAAGATGGAGGTCCTTCCGGTGGAGTTCCGGAAGAGGCGGATTTCGTTTGCGTTTGGGTTTTTTTTTTTTTTTTTTTTTTTGGCCCCCAGTGAAGTCCGCATTTTCGAACATTGCATCCCATGGACAATATCGGGGGCATCTCGCAGTTAAATAAATATTTTGGAGACCAGCATGACTCGAGCTAGATCTTTCCACGATCTCTCGGGCCGTGCCTCGATGGTGCGGTGTGCTGGACAGATGAGCGACTCGGCCACATTCCTGACTGACCGCCCTTTTTGGATAGGTGGCGCGGCCATTTTCGGTGGCGCGGCGGGCCCAGGCCAGGCCTGTCGTCCTTGGGTGTTTGCTATTACTGCCTCTATCCCAGCTGGCCCTCTAATGCAAGAGTTCAGGAGGGTTGCAAATAAATAGGGACTGTGCTATACGGGAGCAGCTTTTGCCCTTCCCCCCAAACAACTTGTTTCTATTTATTTGGTCGCGGGCGTTGGTACGGGATTGAGTTTGCGCCACGACGGACGCGAGCCTAGTCACGTCAACGGCCACAAGGGGGTGGGTGTGGCGGGACCAACCGTCGATTAACTTACTCGCTCACCTGTCAAGTGTCAACGGTGCTCTGCTGACGTAGGTGTTGTTGGACTGGTGTTGGGAGCTGGTGTGGATGGCATGGCCATCCTCCCCAGATAACCAAAGTGATCTCATGGTGAGCCTGCTTCATTCCGGTGGTGGTGAATCACGGTCCGTCTTTATGAGCTTTTTCTTCACCCGAGCCGAGACCAAGACCACCACCAAGACGCGTCTCATCTCCAGTCGAGCTTAATGGGCCCACCACCCGTAACATTGGGTGTGGTGACGATGGGGCCCTTGAATTGCCAACGCAGAGAGCAGGCCATCCGCGCCCGAGGGACAAGGTGACAGGGGACCGCGTCCACGCCGCGAGTTTGTGGGGTACAAACATGGACCCAGTGTCTCTGGTGTTTTCGCCCCTGGCCACGGGTGTATCCCCCTATTGTTACCCCCTGTCGCGGAACCCCGGCTCCAGCGAGCGCGGGCATTGGGTCCGGTCAGTTTAATGGGGTCGATGATGGTGCAGGCACAGGACAGACAGGTGCCTTCCCAGCCTCCAGCCTTCGGGACGCAGCAAGAGCCAGTGACAACCTGGAAAGGTGCTTGGGGTACCCGAAAAAATTCACCAGGAAGGAGAGAAGAGCTTCCTGTTCGCTGGTGGACAGTTCATCACTTGCCTCCCTCCGCTTCCTCTCCCCTTCCATCCTCACCTCCAACCCATCTCCATCCATTCCGCCCCCCATCCAACCATCATCGGGAGCCTCCTCGATTCGCCATCCGTCCCTTGTCAGTCTGTGCGAGTCTGACAGCGACTGTGAAGCGCCTCTCGATGTATCCTTCTGCATCCGCCGGCTGCCTCGTTCTCGTTCACTAGTCGCTCCTTTTCGCTTCTCTAATTCCCCCAGTCTTTGCCATTCCATGCTGCGGTCAATTTAATCATTTTCTCGCGGTCCGGAGCTGCGAAGCGCACAAAAAGGCGCCATTTCGACCCGCGACCCCATATCGTTTAATTAAAGGGGAAAAAGCGACTCCAGGAACGAACGCGTCGCGTACAACATCCACGGAGAGGCCATCCGCAGCGTCAACAGGCCCATCGACGACGAGTAAGCCGAGGGACTTAAGACGTGCGATCGGAGACTCAGCTGCAGGCGACAACGTTATCGTCTGCGCTGATCTCACCTGGTAAGTCGAGCCTCGGGGTTCGAGTATCAGTGGGTTGGAACTCTGCCTTCTGACCTGGCATTCTAGACTCGAAACCACGTCGCCCCCAGGGTCGTCGAAAGCCGACTCTCCTGGTGCACCTGCACGGGACGGCGCTGTACATTTTCGGCTCAGTCAATCCCCATCTCCGGGATCGCCTGCGCTGTCGGACGCTTCCACCGCCGACGGCCAAGGCGAGATCGAATCGTCACCCGCTCTTCCTCCCCTGCCTGCCCCGAGTCTTCCTCGGCGGGCTCAGCAGCTTCTGAGGACGCCATCCCCGGGTCCTAACGACGAGACTCAGTTCGGTACCGCAAGCTGGGGATCCCCCTATCCTCGCACCGATCTTAATCTTCGCCCCCAGAGCTTCAGCAGTGACGCATCTGACGAATCCCTCATCCATACCTTGGATATCGATACCCCTTTCCTCCGTCCTGCACCCGAGATCCTGCGATCCGAGGACGCCGCCGCCGACGCAGACGACGACGCGGACCCCACCTCGGCAATCAGCGCAGCAGCAGCGGTACTCGCAAACCGTGCCCGACGCCCAAACCGTGGTCTGACTGAGGATTGGATTCGTACGCACACCACGGGTGACCTCAATAATACCGAGCCTCGCCACTGGTTTAGCGACGGAAGTGGGAGTGAGCACTCTTCACTGAGCGGCTCAGAATTTGGTTGGTTGGACGAACGCAACCCTCGAACTCCCAGGGCTACCAAGGCAATCAAACACGCGGCTCGACGGATAATTCGACATACCCGTGGCGAGTCTAGCACCGAGACGGTCAGACCTAGTCCGAGAGCTCGTCGGATAGTCAAAATGGTCACTTCCGAGGTGGAACCTGTCGTGCGCGACACGGCGGACAACAAGGAGCCAGAGGTTCCCCCCACTGAGAACGATGCCCTGAGGCCTAGTTCCCCGACAAAAGAACCCCTCGGCACCAACGGCGTAGCTAAGCCACTGTCCACTCCCTTAATGAAGGTCGACAAGCCTCTGCCTAAGGAGCCTACTGCGACGCCTCGTATTAAGAAGAAGGTACCATGGAAGGGCAAGAATATTATGGTCCTACTGCCCCGGGATGAAGAGCGTGGCCTCCCCGGCAAGGCACCGAAGCCTCTGCGCCAAGATGAGATCCAGAAGATGTTTGCCTCATGGGAAGAGCTAGGATACGGTGTTGACGGCTTCGACCTGCTCGTTGAGGGCTACCAGCCTCCTGGCACGGATGACTCCCAGAGCCGCGAAGCCTGGCCGACTGGCGAAGATCTCATCCAGGAGCGTTCTCAGCAGAATTACAAGGTCACGTTGCCTGACCTAAATGGTAAGATAACTATTTTTTCTTCGCACGTCGTGAAGTCTCTAGCTAACCTTCACCAGCATGGAGGAACTACGTCAACGAACTCCAGGAGGCCAAGCTTAGAGCTCTTGGCGTCTCCATGGTCGACGAGGAGCCACCAGCACCACCGTCACCTCCGACAACAAACCCCAGCAGGCAAGCTTCGGCTCAGTACCCTCCGAATCCCTTCTCTCCGCCGTTGCCGACCTCCTCGGCCTCGAGCAACCAGGCTGCAATGGGATATCCTTTCCAACAGTTCCAGCCACCGGCGACTCAGAGCCCTGTAGTGCCTCCTGGCGCATCGCCTGTTCCTTTTCTCGGACCGAATGGCAAATTCAACCATCGCCAGTCTATCAGCGGCTCTCCTTTCCAGTTTCCTCAGCAGGGTGCTCAGTGGCCCAACATGCAGGGCATGAACCGGAGCGACTCTCCGTCGTTTGCTAACCTCAACGGCATGATGTCCCCTCAATCTCCTTTTGGCATCGATGGTATCCAGCCCACTGGTAGCCCTGTTTTCAACATGCACCAGAGGCACCAGTCGCTGCAGTATCCCATGCTGCCGCATCAGCAGTACCAGCAACCACAGTCGATGCGGGGCTCGCCTAGGTTACAAGAGGTCCGTGAGGATGAAGAGGAAGGAGCGAAGAGCCCATCCAAGACTCCAGAGCCTACAAAGCAGAATGGCGATAACCTTCAGGCCGAGATCGAGGAGGCCGAATACCATCTGGAGGAGCAGTTCCGCAACCAACTCGAGCACGAGGATTACAACCCTACTCAAGGCCAGAGAGATGGGACTGAGCATGGGATGCAGGCCCCTGGCCAGTTACCTGTTCATGAGCACTTTGCTAATGAACCTGGAAAGCCTATGGTTCTGCATCACCCTAGGCCTCACAGCCGTGGCCACTCGCTGACGCAGAACATGTTCCAAGATGAGAACAAGTTCCAGGAGGGCGGTGACCAAAACAACCTCAAGCCGTTTGCTCCTCTCAATGGCATCCCTGAGGTTCAGAAGGGAGACGAGGCGTACGAGATCGATACTAATCCGAGCGACCTGGGAACACCGAACGCGGAATTTGAGTTCTCGGCTCCCTTCGGACACGAGAAAACGGCGTCTAATGTCAGCAACCCATGGAACGAGGCCGGGTCTGTTTCTACCCATCGCGAATTCAGCCATGGGAGCAAGTCATCCTTTTCCAAGCTCAATGCCAAGGCCTCCGAATTCAAGTTCAACCCTGAAAGCACCTTCACACCGGGGCAGTTCAGTTTCGCCGGCACCTCGTTCCAGCCAGCAATCTTGCAGGCTGCAACGGAGACAGTGGATCAGCCATCAATCTTCCAGGCGGAGACAGAGACTGCGGATGAGCCAAGCGAGGACAAGGCAGTGTCAGAAAATACCGTGCCAGAGTCTCCGTCGGAGTCCCCTGTACCCAACTTTACTGGTGTGTCCAAGGCCGAAGGCGGATTCCCCAGCTTCGCTCCAAGCCAGAGCCAGTTCAGCTTCTCCTCATCCGGACCCAAGTTCCGACCTGACGCACCTTCCTTTACTCCTTTCCAGTCCATCACGAGCCCGCCTCCGAGTGGCAACAAGCACCAGCCGCGTGAAAGCATCTTTGGCAACATTCGCATCAACACGAGCGACATCGTCAAGCCGGCGAAGAAGTCCAAGGCAATCCCGATTGTCAGACCCTCCAGCCGGTCCTCTGCCCTGTCGATCAAGAATACTACTTCAGCCGATGACCAGATCCAGGAAGACGCCGACGGTCGCCCAGTGGATGACTCTCGTGCCAAGCGCGCTAAGAGCCAGGCCCCTGATGGGGATGATATTCCCCTGTTTGCCGAGCAGCCTAACGATGCTACTCCTATGATAGAAGAGGAGCCGGCTGAACCGGTCCAGGAGCCCGAGCCTGCTGTTGAGGAGCTAGATGCTGAGGGCGAGAATACTCTGCCCGCCGATACCTCCATGTCCTCGGTTGGCACCACCGAACACGTTGACACAAAGGCCACGACTGCGGCGCCTTCAGAAACTTCCCCCGCTGGTGAGAATGATAACCGCTTCCCGCCGTTTGAATTCGACTCGTCGTTTGAGGCGAAGAACTTCAGCGAGGCGCGCCCTGTCGGCGAGGAGGTGTTCAAGGAGATTCCCCATCAGCCCTCCCTCACCGTTAACCCTGAGCCATTTGTTACCGATGATGTTTCTGGCGGCGATAGGAAACGTGCGGCCGACGGTTCACCCCGCGAGCGCTCTGCCTCTCCTACCCCCAAGCCCAAATCTAAGCCTGCCCCTAAGGGTCTTGGTCTGGGTGCCTCTCGCTTTGCGTCGCCCCCGCCCAAGCCTAAGGGCCTTGCGGCGTCCCGATTTGCTGATGAACCATCGCCGCCTGCTGATCCTACCGAGGGTGAGGTAGTTGAATCGGTGGAGCATGACGGCCAGCTACGGAATTTTATCGACTTTGAGAAGGCCGATGCTGCGCTGCCATCTGTTGAAGTCGGCGGAGAACAAACCTTTGAGGAGATTGACGCCATTATGGAACAGCTTGGAATTGACCCTTCGCTTGGTGTCAACAGGACTGGTGAGCCTACTGGCAAGCATGCTCCCCTCGCCAATGTCGCCGATTCCCCGACCTACAAGCTGGAGCCGCCTGCCGATTCCTTTGCCAGCGACGTCTCCCCACGGGACCACCAGCAGCTCTCCGAGGTTGGGGCCGTTCCAGAATTGGATGACCCGTTCGTTACCTCCCACCACGAACCACAGTCGCAGCATTCTGATGAGGAGGCGGAGGAGCCTCGGAGCCCCCTGGCTAGTGACTGGGAGGCTGCCTTCCCCGCCGATGAGTACGACAAGCTTGAGAACAGGGCCCAGTTCTTCGACGGCCGTGTCAATGAAGTCGTCGGCAACTTGCTGGCGTCCAGACTTGAGCCTCTGGAGCAGACCCTCTTCGCTATCCAGGATGCTCTGACTCTCAAGGCCAGCCGTTCTAGGTCAGCCCGCCGTGATATGCGCAGTGTATCTGGTGAGCGCCAGCAGAGCGATGCTGATGACGAAGACGAGGAACCGGTACCCCGCCGGTCGCTTAGCCCCCGCAGAGATCGCAAGATGGATCAGATCCGCGCTGCTGTTATGGAAGGTATTGCCGCCCACCAGCGCATTCAGCCCATGGTTGCCCCTGCTGCAGTTGACGACAACGAAGAGACTGAGTTGGCCGTGATTAAGGCTATTGCTGAAATGAAGGAGCATATGGTCGCCAATGCGAAGCCCGATTTTGGAGGTGACGAACTCAAGAACCTCATTGAGAATGCCGTTCAGACCAGGATGCCCCCTCCCAAGGATCCCGATGTAGATCTTCTCAACAAGATGGAGGCTCTCCAGTCCAAGGTGGATGACCTAGAGGAGCGACTCCAGGCCGAGCACGGTAATCTCGAGAAGGAGATTGTCGCCCGTAGGACAGCCGAGGACACTGCTGCTGATCTGCACCGCCAGCTTCAGGCGGCTGAGACTCGTATTGAAGTGGAGATCATTAACCGCAGCGTTTTTGACCAGCGAGTGGCCGACCTGGAGGAGAGGCTCCGACACCAGGAAGATCAGACGGAGGAGGAAGTCCATAGCCGTCGCCAAGCTGAGGACAGACTGTCCGAGGTGCAGCGTTTGCTCAGAATCTCCTCAGAGGAGGAAACCCGCCTTCGTGAGGTTAACGAGGAGAAGGACCAGAAGATTAGGTCGATGGAGCAGGCTACTGGCAAGACGAGCATGAAGATGGCTCTCCTTGAGGCCTCCCAGACAAACTCGACCCAGTCCCAGTCTGAAATGACAAACAAACTGAATGCTGTGGAGGCTGATCTGAGAGCGGTTCGACAAGACAATAACCACTGGCGGGCTGAAGCTGAGCGTGCCGACCAGGCTGCTCGTCGTCACTCTGGCGAGCTTGCGCATGTTCTGGAAGAGAACAAGCACATGGAGAAGTCGCTCAACACGCTGACCACCCAGCTCGAGGAGAATGAACGGCTGCGGGAGAGTTGGCGCGCCAAGTACATGTCGCTGCAAGAGGACATGAGCAAGGCTGCCCGGGAGATTGCTGAGGAGAATGCCCGCCGCATTAAGAAGGACCAGGCCATGTTCGCCAGACAGGAGGTCCTAGACGCTAGACTCCAGGCTGAGGCCAAGACTCGCGAGCGCCTAGAAATTGAGATGGAGCGTCTCCAGACCAACGAGCGGACCGGCATACGGGCAACCAAGGAGTGCGAGCGACTTGAGGGCCTGCTGGCTGAGCTGCGCACCGAGAACCACAGGGTGGAACAGCGTGCTCTGGCGGCCCAGCGTGATTACGAAGAAGCCCGTGAGTCTGGCGCCAGCGAGGTTAAGAGGACGCGCATGGCTATGCAAATTGAGCTCGACCAGGCAAATCACCAGGTCAACGCCATCCGGGAGGAGCTCGAAGAGCAGAACAACAAGCTGCGTGCAGAGTTTGACAACTTCAAGCTTGAGGCGGATACTATCAAGGCGCGCAACGAGATGCTCCTGGAAGATGCTGAAACCACCAAGGCTTCCGAGATTGCAGAGTTTAACCTCAAACACCAGAACGAACTGGAAGACATGCAGGCGCGATACGACCAGCAGCGATCTGTCGCTATTGACGAGAGCCAGAGGACCGAGCAGAACCTGCTTGAGCGTCTTAGCTTCTCGGCCTCCAAGATTGAGCATCTCCAGGACCGCATTCTTCACCTCGAGGAGAAACTTGAAATCTCGAAGGAGGCTGCTGCCGCAGCCGCAGCTGCAGCCAAGTCGGCTGGCGTCGAGGCCCGAGGTGTGGGTGTCACCAGCCCGGTTGCCCAGTCCATCTCTGGCTCTGCCAAGGGCAATATGCCAGAGAAGATCTCTCCCCAAGCCCTCCGAGAGTCTATCATGGTTCTCCAGGAGCAGCTGCAGGCCCGCGAACAGCGTATCGAGGAGCTCGAGCAGACCAATGCCAGCCTTGATCCAGACGCTCCCTCTAAGATATCTAAGCGCGATGACGAGATTACCTGGTTGCGGGAGCTTTTGGCTGTTAGGCATGGTGATCTTCAGGACATCATCATGGCCCTGTCAAGCGAGTCCTTTGACCAGAACCGGGTTAAGGATGCGGCGATCCGACTGAAGGCCAACCTCCAGATGGAGCAACAGGAGCGCGAGCGTGCTATGAATGGCGGCTCATCCATCAAGCTTCCCAACATTGCGCAGAGCATTCAGTCTGCAACGCCCAGGGTGGCACAGACTATTGGGGCTGCTTGGGGAAGCTGGCGCAAGGGAAGTACCGGATCTTTTAGTAGCATTGGTGGTCGACTGAATTCCCCCGCTGCTGCAAGGAATAATGCCACGCCGTCGAAGCCTGGGCCAGGACTACAGAGCAACCTCGGTGGCCTTATGACACCTCCTGCCTCTGGTATTCGCCAATCCCCCCTGATGGACAACAGACCCCAGCCTACCGCGTTCGGCAGCACTGGGCGTCGCTTCACATCCCAGGGCAGTGCTAGTGGCTCCGGCCACGGCAGACATAGCTCGAACGCCTCCGTTACTCGTCGGGCAGAGAAGACGCCTGCGGAGGACCCCGTCTCGCCACGCCAACAAGAGCGAGACGTACCCATGACGCCGCCTATGATGCGTCCTACGGTTTACGATTCAGACGCTCAGCCGGGTGATTTTGATGACGACGGGTTCTTCGAGGACGAATAAGCATTCTGGATGAAGCAGACCAAAAAAAAACAGAAGAGACGGAATTGAGCTGTAGCGGTGGCCATTGTGCTTTTGTGCTATTTTCTTTCGAACACACCCGGAGTGCTTTTATGGCTTTTGATAAATTTGCAACGCTTTCAAACGGCTATACACCCAGATGTCTACATGCAGACTGCGAAAGCTAGAAAGATACCCATGGATTTTTTTTTCATTTCGACTTGACCTGGCAGCGCTGCTGACCAGACGCTCATCCAAGATTGGAACCCGAGACGTATACTCCTTGAGCGCAGTACAATTATTACTTCGATCACTCTTTTATTCGAAGGATTATTACTTATTTCCTTTGTCGAACAAAGCATTGGCGGAGCGGGAAGTGATGGTACAGTCGCTCATTTTGAGGACACATGAGCAGTGCGATGACTTTTGGTACTGGATGTACATAATTACTATAATTCACACTCCTCTACAACTCGATGAGTCTGGAATTTAATGCACAGTGACATGTGATGATGTGACGCTCAGAATAAAGTTGTATTCATTATATAGTTTGTCCCTTTGCACAAGATAAGGTTGTGTTCATTAGTATATAGGTTGTTTCCCTCGTACATATACATCAGCTATTGCTCAAGAGCTTCTCCACAGCCCACTTGACCGAGAAGTTGCGCAGGTCGGAGTAGTGCTGCCCGACGCCGACAAAGAGAACGGGGACATTAGTGGCGTGGACGAGCGAGACAAGGGTGCCGACCATGTCGCCGACGGTGTCGCACTTGGAGATTATGAACCCATCGAGGGTGCGGACGGAACCAAAGGCAGCGTTGAAGTTGCGGGCCTGGGCGACCGAGTCTGTGCCGACGAGGGCCTATGATGCGGGTTAGTGCTGTGTGCGCGAGTTCACAAGAAGGGGTGGTGTGGTGGGCTACGTACCTCGCCGACCATGAGGATCTTGTCGGGCTGGGCGAACTTGGCGAACTTCTCGAGGGAGGACATGAGGCGCTGGTCATTGTGGCGGCGACCGGCCGTGTCGATGAGGACGACGTCGTAACCCTCGGTCGTGGCGTGCCGGACGGCATCCTTGGCCACGGTGGCAGCGTCCTTGCCGTAGCCCTTCTGGTAGAGGTCGACCTCGCCGCCCCCCTCGCGGGCCGTGAGCTCCTTGAGGTTACGGACGTGGACGGCCAGCTGCTCGACGGCGCCGGAGCGGAAGGTGTCGCCGGCGGCGATGAGGACGCGGTAGCGGTTCTGCAGCAGGAAGTAGCAGATCTTGGAGAGGTTGGTGGATTTGCCGACGCCGTTGACGCCGACGATGGAGATGACGTAGGGGCGGGGCTGGCGGAGGGAGGTGGCGGGAGGAGAGGTGATGGCGTCGATGTCGTGGAGGAGATCGAGGGATGTGGTCGGGGTGAGCATCTTGGTGAGCGAGGCCTCCATGGCGGACTGGATCCTGGCGTTGATGCTCTCGAAGCTGCCGGTGCGGACACCGATGAGCTCCTTCTCAACGCCCTCGCACAGTCGCACGGCGGCCTCGCGGGCGACGTTCTTGCGCAGGAGGTGGTCCTCCATGCCCTTCATGGCCTTGTCAAGGTCCTCCTTGGTGAGCGTCTTGCCGCCCACGACGTTGCGGAAGAGTCCGCTGACGGCGCTCGTGGCTGATCCGAAGAGGCCGCTCGACGAGGACGACTCTTTTGCCTTGGAGACCTTCTCGGCTTCGGCAGAGGCGAGGATGCTGTGGACCTCGTCGCCCAGGTCCTTCAGGACAAACTTGCCCTGGTTCTTGGAGCCCCATGTCGATGAGTCGACCTGGTCAACTGCTGTCGACCGCCCCTCGACCTCTGAGTCGCTCAACTGGCTGGTGGGCTGCGCCGAGTAGTCGAGCCGCACATCGTCCTCCGCGTCATCCCACGCATGGGCCTTTATCGGCTTGCCCTTCTTCTGCTTGGTGGACCCCCCATCAGAAGACGGCGTTGGTACGCTAATGTTCTTAGCCTTTCGTGCTCGGCGCGAAAGCTTGCCGCCAGGGCCGGCCTTGCCGACTATAAGATTGCTCCCGCCAGGGGTGGATGGTCGAGATGTGCTCGGCGTTTGTACCGGCGTCGACTCGGTGGATGTAGCTTCCTGGGTGCCATTGTTGAGAGCACGGCCTTTGTATGTCAACCCCGGGGCCGGCGGAGGCTCGTCGCCAAGGTTTCCCGAGGCTATCTTCTCCTCGCGGGGGAGGGAAATATCAGGAACGGGGGGCGCGTCGGCGCTCGACTTGTCAAGCTCTTGGAGCTGCTGCTCAAAGTAGTCGTCGAACTTGGCGCACTCGACGAGTGTTGTGTTCGGCTTCGTTAGCTGGTCCCCATAGAGGCTGACGAATATGGTCTTGATGTTGTCGACGAGCTTGTCTACCCAACTGAGGTGGAGGAGCGATCGGTATACAGCCTGCGAGTTGTCTGGTGTTAGCTTGGTGCTAGCGGGTTCCTGCGCCTTTGCGCCTGGCGGCTACGTACGACAAATATGACGCCCAGCTCCTTGACCATGGTCCATTTTAATGTGTGCTGGTCGATCTTGTATGCAGGGTTCGTGGCGGCGGACTGGGCGTCTCGGAGTGCGGCGCTGCCGCTCTTTTCCTCGATGAAGGTGTCGGCGATGAAGCTGTTGATGACCGAGGGGTTGACGGGGGCATAGGTCCTGGACCACAGGACCACGCCTGAAGTGGTAAGGATCTCGAATGTGTCTAACATGCTGGCCCCGGCTGTGCGATGAAGAAGCTGTGGGGAGAAAGGGGAAAGGGGATGAAGCTTTGGGGACGGCTCAAGTGGCCAGACTATGATATCGAATGACGGCGCGCGTGGGTCGCTACTAGTGTTAGGCAGTGCACTGAATCGAGGTGACAGGGGGTTATCTGATTGGTGGGCGGTGGCGCTGCGTGGCCTGAACAATGGGCTTGCGCTAGACACTATAGATACTATAGATACGACACTTTTTTTTTTTTTTTTTTTTTTACAGTAATTTGAGTTACTTGAAATATTCCATTTATATACTCATAATACTAAACAATCGAACCAGCGCACTGCGTGGGACAGCCAGGCTGTCAGGGCCCAGAATCGTGGCCTTGGCTCTCTTATCGATAGGATTTGGAACATCACGTGGTAGCGTCTATGGTGTCGCAGATGCTTCCCCTCCACTGTGGCTGCTCGTTTGTGGCTTGTGCTCGCGCGGGATGACGGATGAGCCACTGAGGTAGCGACCACATTTCTTGATCCTCCAACGACCCAACAACAGCTTTGAGTTTGACAGCTTACACTCAGCTTCTGATCCTCCCGCTCGACCATCTGACTTGGAGCTCTCCTCACGCCTCCACCCGACTCTCCGCGAGCCACCCTCTGACACGTCGACGATGCAACGAAATACATTCGGGCAGTCCCCACCCTTACACCACCCGGTACCGCAGCATGTGTCGACCGTCCCTCAGCTGCGCTCACCACCGCCTCCACCGGGCTCTGCGCAGTCGCAGCAGCAAGGCTACGGCGGCAACCCGTACCAGCAGCAGCAGCCGCAGCAGCCGCAGGGCGGGGCGGGCGGTAATATGTTTGGCACGTACGGGCAATTCATGAACGACCCGACTGCGCAGGTCGCGGCGCAGTTTGGCCAGACCGCCTTCAAGCATGGGCAGGAGATCGTGGAGCAGAACGTATGTTGCTTGTGCCAACCTATCCCTGGTATCCGGCTGAGCGCTGACACGGCTATGTTTAGTTCGGGCGATACGTCAACGTCTCGGCGCTAAAACACTACTTCAACGTCTCCAACTCGTACGTCGTCAATAAGCTGTTCCTGGTGCTCTTCCCGTGGAGGCACAAGGGCTGGTCCCGCAAGCAGGCGGTCGGTGCCAATGGACAGGAGGGATACTACCTTCCTCCGCGGGAAGACATCAACAGCCCGGACATGTACATACCAGGTGCGTGGCGCGGACCAGGGGTCTTTTCGACCCGAACCACGATGTTCGGAGGGCTAACGAGCGAGCAGTGATGGGGCTAGTGACATACGTGCTTCTGTCGACGCTGTTTGCGGGTCTGAGGGGCGAGTTCAAGCCGGAGCTGCTGGGTGTGACGACCACGACGAGCATGATCATTGTGATTGTGGAGATTGTGGCACTGAAGCTGGGATGCTACCTTTTGAGCATTTCGAGCCAGTCGCAGCTCTTTGACCTCATTGCCTACTCTGGGTACAAGTTTGTCGGTATTATCGTTACGATAATTGTGGCGCAGACGTTCAACGGCGGCAAGGGCACGGGCGGCTGGGTCGGGTGGCTCGTCTTCATCTATACCTTCTTGGCCAACTCTCTCTTTCTGGTGGGTACTCTCTTCTTGAAGCTTTGCTATTGTCAGCTGACTGGGGTTACAGCTACGCTCACTAAAATACGTCCTTCTTCCCGAGACGTCGGGAAGCACGGGCGGGCCGATGCACACTGACTCTCGGGCTAAGCGTAACCAGCGGACACAGTTCCTCTTCTTCTACTCGTACATTGTACAGGTCTTCTTTATGTGGGTCCTCACTAGGACTTAGACCAGAAGGTCACGGGGAGCCCATTATGGCTTGGCAAGCATAAGAGCTGGTTGGGAATGTGCGGGGGGTAGGACAAAGAGGTTCGGTAGCGCAGACATGAACAAAGCGATTGCTGGACCATAGAAGGACATAGAAGGACAAGCAAACCGGATGAAAGGCGTATTTAATGTTATGACACATGTGAATTGAACAAACTTCAAAGCAGTCGGATGAATAATTGCAATTTCCCCAGGAAGCAGGGTACCTTCTTTTACCGTAGTAGAGAGTCTTGGGGTCTAGAGGATAGCTGGAGATTGATAGGACATTACTACTAGTACTAACCAATTTAATGTTTCAACGAGGCAGCTTACCGAGTACTTATGATCCGTCTAGGGCAACGGACCTTCGACCCTTCAACGTACCAGTGCTAAGCCGCGTTGATTTAATCCAATCGCTGCCTAGACCGTCCACGTCGACTGACGGTCAGCTAGTGGGAGTTGATTGACGCCTGTGCTTTAGATACTGGGCTCTCGGCTCTAGATACTAAGTAAAGCTCGTAGCCAATTCTTGTCACGTGCGCCTCTTGCTTGACTACTAGCTTGCTACCTGATACAGTAGGTAGTACTAGTCTTGCTCAAATGATACTTGCAGAGAAAATGGATCTTTCCAGCTTTTCCCTCATATGTAGAAGTTGATGTTGACTGTCTCAGGGGCCAATCCCAGCACCTGCTCTAGACAAAGGAAGGAAAGAAGGAAAGAATTCATTGCGAAAAGGTGTTTCAACATGTACATGGGCGAAAATTGTCGCCATCCCCCAAACCCACTCCCCGTTCTTTCCCTTCTCTTCCATCACAATACCTAGAAGCTGCATCAGCTATGATGGCAACTATATTGATTCTCCTTCGGTCACTCGGCCGTCATACACTCTTCGCATATGCACCCTTGTTCCCTCTGGGGGATTCCATACTTGGGATCCAGCATATCGTTGAGAGCCTGGCGGGCATGTATGTCGAGTTTGAGGCCAAAGGTGTCATGTGAGCAGAGAATCGGGGGTCTCTTCAGATTGAGTTGTGGCGAGAGTATCATACATGTATATGATCTTGCCGAGTTCTACAGCAAATATGAGAAGTGATGGGGAAATTCCTTGACAGAAGACTGGATGTTGGCAACTTCAAGTTGCTGTGCCATGCCAACGGCGGTCGTCAAATTATCGGTCGGAAGTGAGTCCAACCGATCTTACAGGCAATGACGCCACGTAACAATATGGACCTTCTGCACTCTGTTGGATGAATTGCCAACTTCTGTCAAGGAAACCAGTATCAACAACGCTGCCATCGATACGTACCACATGCAGTCACCACTTCCAAGCGTCGTCCCCCTTCACTATCCCACGAGTAAAAGGGCGGAAGCTGGCCTATACCAATCCAGTACCTGGCAGCCCACATCCGGGCATCTAAGATGGTTGCGCCGTGTCTGCTAGCCATGCTGATGGCGGGCATATTGCCCTCTGGTGTCCCAGCGAAGGCGCTGCAACGGACTGAAAACGAAGCCATGTGTAGCGACACGAGGGTTTTTGCGCCCAAAGATGAGATTGCGCCGACAGCGACGACGGCATTCTTCACGCTTAGCTTGCCTGATAGCTATGTTGATGCTGAGATTAGGGGTCGTGACGGCATGTACACGTACTCAGGCGAGTGCGACGACAGCTGGTGGTGTATAGTCGGTGCACAGCTCCTCATGGCCCTCCTCGTCGTGGGCGTCTATGTCTTCGTCGTAGTCGCCTTCTTCCCCGCCATAGTCATCCTTAGTCTGTTCGAGAATTATTTCTGGTTCCGGCGCATGATGCTTGGCAAGTCCTCCCTGCGGTTTGGCATAGTGCCGTGTGTCTTCTTCATGCCGCCAGCTCTGTGCTTTATCAGCATGTATCCCTCTCGGGACCCCCCGGCCCAGAAGGCTCTCCGGCGACGATGGAAGTCGCTTCGCCCCTTCGAGGCCATTGTGCTCTGGATCCGCTGGGGCTTCGAGCGTCGCTACCCCATTGCGCTTCTCGATGCAGCTGGTGGGCCTGGCGCACTCCTGGATCTTGGGACGTACGATGCATCACCTGCACTGGGCGCCGGGAATGTTGTGGCGATACTAGGAGTAGTAGTATGGATGATATATTGGCTGCAGATATGTTTAGCGTATCGTCAACTACCTACCGAAGATCTTTCGCGGTAATTAGTCAAATGTCGGTTGATTGAACGTAGGGTTAGGGTTATCAGCTAAATTCCATATTCTCAAACGCGGTTCCTATCCGTAATCGATGATTGATTGCTGATCCCTGCACTCGTCACTGGAATATGCCTGAGCTGATAATGGAACATTTCAGGGGTTTATTCCAGCGCGCGCGTGAAGGTGATCCCTCGACAGGCTCAAAGTGGTCTCACTTTTTGCCTGGCCCACAACCGACGCGCTACCTACACTTTGCCATCCATCGACTATCGCTATACTCCCTCGGCCCGTAGACTAATGCTGTCAATTGCCGGGCTTTAAAGGTATTTGTTAACTGGAGTGCGTTTGTTTGTTTTAATATCTCCTCTAGCCTGCTTCTCGCTGCGACACTGGCATGCGAGTCGGGAGAGCGAGCGTTGGGGCGCCCCTATTGAGACACACACGTGTCCCTTTGCGCGAACGGATGAGCAGATGCTAACAGTCAATCTCGCAGTCACCACTGTTGTTGTCATCTTCAGATCTCTGGAAACTAGAGAAATAGAGGCCATAATGCCTTTGCCCACCATTGTTGAGGTGACGCTTCAGGCGGCGCTCATGAACGTCTTTTCCAATGTCCTGGCCCAGTACATCGAATCGATGAAGGACGGGGTAAGAGCCTGATCATTCCCTGCCAGGCAGTCTGGCTTGCGGCCTCTCACTGCGGCCGATGAGCTGAGGCTAATGGTCAATTGAAAGGTCGAGCTTCAGATTGACTGGATCCCCGTGTTCCAGTTCATCCTGTTTGCCATGGTTAGCACGCCTCCCAACTACCTGTGGTGAGTTCTTTTCTACGTGTGTGTCCAGGCGGCCGGAATATCTCTCACACCCACCCTCCAGGCAAGAGTTGCTCGAGTCGACATTCCCGTCGTATCCCCCTCCCCCTCACCCCAAGAAGTCTGATGACCCGCCGCCACCGGCCAAGTTGTCGGTGCGCAACACGGCCATCAAGATGCTCCTGGACCAGACGCTGAGCGCAACCTTCAACACGCTCCTCTTCAGCGTCTTCAACCGCTCGCTGCGGGCGGCCATGGGCGACGCGCCGGCGGAGCACAGCATCTTCAAGGCTATGGCTTACTGGAACAGCCCCGGGGCGATTGACTTTGGCCGGGTCGACCTCGCCGAGGTGTGGCAGATGGCGAAGGACGAGTTCTGGCCTATCTTTCGGGCCGGGTGGGCCCTGTGGCCGGCTGTGGGGATTGTCAACTACACGCTGGTTAAGACGATCCAGGGACGGAACCTGGTTGGCGGTCTGGCCGGCATTACCTGGGCCACGTACATGAGCATGGTCGCCTCTCACTGAGGGGCGAGCGGGATCGTGGCCCGCAATGCATGCGCCACTGAGCCGTAATGGTAGGCTTCTCTAAGAAGCAGAGATCGCTGTCTAATAGGATCCCGTACTTCGCGGGGGCTGGGAAGCACCCGGCGAAATCTAGCGGCCCAGGGAAGAGAAGATTTGCAATGGGCCGTACGGGGTCTTGAGGAGGGACTCGAATAAAGTTTTTTGGACAAGAGAAGGGAGCAGAAGACCTAGGCGCTTAGGGTTGCTTCAGAGGTAGAAGCCATAGTTGGTTGATTCTTTGAGAGTGGCTGTTACGCCACAACTGTCATTGCATCACCATTGCGTTTGTCATTGCGTTCAATGTCAAGTAGAAAGTCTCCCCTGCAGAGACCACACCTGCTCCGAGCCTCCTGCGTGTCTGTAACCTAATACGACTAACCCTACCATGTTGTCGCAGGCTTTGGATCGGCAACTGAGCGAGTGATGGAGTGCTACATGACGATCTGCTGCTTAGTACTCGTAGTAGCTAGTACTATTACTGCCTAGCTTGCAGCATTTCAGAGACAACCAGCGGAATTCCACGGCAATACATGTATTACGGGCAGCGCGGGGAAGTTCAGTTGAGCCGCGCTTCTCGTAGTTCAGAGGCGTTATAGACGGGAGGACTGTATATATTGCAAGGGGATCCCAGCTAGGTGGCTCCTGAGATCCCCAGATCGGTGACAAATAAAAAATCAATTGATACTCGTCACAGCAGCCCAGTTGGAAATGTACGACTACGTAATGCCATGCATGCAGATGCAGGCGCGGGCGGGCTCCACGGGGGACGGTTCCGCTGTGTTGCACTTGTGCGGATAATACCCTTGTTGCTTCTGAACCATGTTCGGCCAGCCACGTTGGGAGCCCTCCATTGTGACGGTTGGACTCGACCAATGTCCTCCAGAAGGGAGCCGACTTTGGGTGTCGGTGGAGATGACAGGAGGGTTACCTTCCACTGCCTTAATATGCGCTGAATCTTCCATACAACCTACAACCTGCTGACATCCTCTGCCTGCGGGGACACCCCCAGTGAAGAACAAAGAGAACGACCTCGAACTGGAAGTGGCGGCCCCGATTAGGTTGAGTTTGGGGGTGGAGCCTTCCCACGGTCCCAAACTGAACTTCAAAGGTCAGCGGGCGCTCCACTGGAACAGTGGAAACTGGCAAGTGCAGCATTACGGAGTACTAGCGCGGCAGCGCCCGGCAAGTGTCGCCTGCCGTGCTCTTACCGCCAACGTCTCGCAACCTGGGAGATCCCAAGCTTGTCGATCGGCCGAGCCGGTCTTGAGTTAAGCTTCATGGTTACCCCAGCTCCAAAGGCCCAATAATCTCGACAGCCCCTAAATTACCACTTGAGTAATCCTGGACCGCGAAATCCTCAGCTCTATCGTCGGTAGTGGCTTTGGCGCACCGGGCATCGGGCTCGCTGCTGGTTCCATCAAAGAAGTGCAGCCAAATCGCTGGAAGACTACTGCGTCATCGATCAATGGAGCGCCGCCCACCTCCTCGCTCTCCGGCCTGCTTCTGTTTCTTGATGTGCCTTTGTTACCTTTGCTACGTCTGCGTCGGACCTGATCATGGAATCGCCGCTTCATGGCGTAGGCCTTGCTCAGCTCCTCGACTCCGACCCTCGCCCGACCTTTATCGTTGAGCCCCAACCGCTCGGCAGCCCCGCGACACGCGACATCGTGTACAAGAACACGGCGCTGGCCGCTGACGGAAAACTCTTCGGTGCGCTATCCAAAGTGCCTCAGGATGGGAACCAAGAGCCTTTCTGGGACTGGGTCAGCAGCCCTCTGCCACCCAGCTCCCTACTTCAACGAGGGGTCCCCGACCCATGCCACAATCTTACCCATCTAGGCGTACACTGGACACGAAGAATGTTACTGGACCGATGGATAATCACGAGCGGTAATGACCTGCCGCCCTCTCCTGAACCGCCGCGGAAGGTTAGGCTCGAGGCAGACCCGGGCCAAGAAGCTGGCAAGGCGCAACACCCCAAATCTGCTAAGGCACATGGCGTTGATTTCACGGACCCAGATGTGCAAGAAGAGAACAAGTCGTCCCCATTGTTTGCTCCCGAGCCTGACGCTGATCTCATGCCGGAGGACTGTATGGCCGAATTGGAGCCTTTTCCGTATGTCATAAAAAGCATCGACTGGAACTCCCACAAGCTCGGCCCCGTGAACAAGTGGCCGTTGCGACTGCAGCAGGCCTTGAACCAGATTATTCATGACTCCAGAGCTATAGCAATCTACTGGGGTCCCGAGTACCACGCCATATACAACGAGGCCTTTTCACATTTCTGCGGTTCCAACCATCCTGACTTGCTGGGCGAGCCTGTGTTGAACACTTGGCCGCATTTGAAGGATGATTTGGGAAAATTGTGGAATTCGCCTCCAAACATGCGCTGCAAGAAGTCTGAGGACGAGTCTCGGATCTTTGTTGACAAGCCGGACGGTTCACTCGAGGAGACCTATGTCAGGTGGTCCCTCAGTCCGATTATGGAGAATCGCAAGTGTGTCGGCATACAGCACTCCTTGCTTGAGACTACGTCCATGCGTCTGTGGGAGAGGAGGATGCAAATGCTCATTGACTGCGGCGAGACCTTGGGCACTGCGAGAGACGTCAAATCTTACTGGGCCAAGATCATCGAGGAGCTGGAGAGCTGGAGGCCTAGCTGCGACGTACCCCTCGCCTTTCTATATTCGCTTAAGGAAGATGGCGAAGCGGGTTCGTTGGGATCTCGTTACAACTGCCCTAGAACCTGCCGATTAGTCGGTGCGCTTGGCGTCCCCAAGGGTCATGCTATTGCACCGGATACCCTTCAGCTTCGTGAAACCGATGAAGGATTAGCCCCTAGTTTCCGGGAGGCTCTCAAGACACAAGTTCCTCTCCTTGTTCAGAAAAAGGATGGGAGTTTACCCGAGAGGCTTCTCACTGGTTTGGAGTGGCGCGGCTTCGGCGATGCGTGCCAGGCGGCCGTGATCTTGTCTCTCCGACCTACTAGAGAAGAAAACACTATGGGGATCCTGTGTCTTGGGTTGAATCCTCGGAGGCCTTACGACGATGATTACAAACAGTTCATCTCACTTCTAAACCAGAAGCTCAGAACTTGTCTTGCGTCCACTGTCTTACTCGAGGAGGAGCAGCGGCGTGGTAGGAACGCGGCAACGCAAGCTGCCTATGACACCGCTATGCTACAGAAAAAGCTTGCTGAGCAGACAGAGCAAGCCAACAAGTCCATCCAGAACTTTCAGGCTGTAGCCGAGTTCATCCCGGTGGGCATGTCGTTCGTGGACAATCAGGGTAATGTCACGTTTGCCAACGACGCTTGGTACCGCCTCACTGGCTACCCCCAGGGGCGCATCGACCGGGACGCATTGCTGGAGTGCGTGATGCCCGAGGACAAATTCCAGATTCTGCAGGCGTACGATGACCTCAAAAAGATTGACGTGGTTACATTCGAGTTTCGCATACCGAAAGATGGCCGACATGGAAGCCAGGATGTGAGCTCTCCTAGTTCTACGGCGGGGTGCGACGGGCGGGTTGGTCGACACATTCTGGCGTCCGCGAAAGCGGAGCGTGACGAGTCTGGAAGTGTTGTGAGAATGCTGACCTGCTTGACCGACGTGACCCAGCAAAAGGATACGGCAGAGGAGGCGGTTCGGCGAGCTCAAGAAGCGGAAAATCTCAAACGACTTGCCGAGTTTGCAACTGTTGGAATGTATGATGTCGGTCTGGACGGACGCTTGCTCAGCGCAAACAATTCTTTCTGGGAGCTGAGTGGGTTATCCAAGGTTGAGCCCACGTTAGTCAACATGGTTGACCCTGCAAAAGTCAACGTGGAACCCTGGCAGACGTGTGTCGTAGACGATGATCTGCCTGTGCTCCAGGAATGCTGGGAGAAGCTGAAGACTCTGGGTACGCCTCAGAGCGCCGAAGTCAGGCTCAAGACGACTTGGGCGGTCGAGGACAGGGGTGGAAGCATGATTACGGCTGCCCGCTCTGTGCTTGCAACATTCATGCCCGTCAAGAGCACTGAGGGTCTTATCCAATCATTTACAGGCTGCATCAGTGACGTTTCTCTTCAAAGATGGCAGCTTGAGCAGGAGAAGAAGCGCAAGGAAGAAGCTATTGAGTCTAAGCGACAGCAAGAAAACTTCATCGACATGACATCGCATGAGATGCGCAATCCCCTTAGTGCAATCATCCATTGCACCGACGCTATCATTGCGTCTTTGTCCAGGATAGAAGACCTTGACGATGTCTCAATGCCCCCCACACCTACCAACACCACGGCCAGCAATGAAGGGCAGCTGCAACCTCAGACAGAGCAGAGTGAAGAGCAAGAAAGGAAGCAGGAAGGGCGAAAGCTGTTAAAGGATGCCATTGACCACGCCGAGACTATTGAGACATGCGCGCAGCACCAGAAGCGTATCGTCGATGATATTCTAACCATGTCCAAACTGGACTCAAAGCTTTTGGCGGTCACGCCGTGCACGGTGAACCCCATCAACATTGTTACGGATTCGCTCAAGATGTTCGAGGTAGAGGCGCGCCGGGTGGATATTGACCTGACTTCGGTTGTCGATCCCTCGTACACCAACCTGGGCCACGAGTTTCTGGATTTGGACCCCTCGCGAGTCAAACAGGTCCTGATCAACCTCCTCACCAACGCCCTGAAATTTACCAAGACGGGCAAGGTACGAAATGTGACTATATATGTCAAGGGATCGCACGAGCCGCCCGGACAAGGGATGACGACGGCCCAATTCATCCCACGATTTAGGCAATTGGCGGAGGAGTACGAACAACCCGCGCTGGAGCAGCGAACAGATCCAATATACATCTTATTTGAGGTGAAGGACACTGGCCAGGGTCTCAGTGAGAAGGAGAAAGGGAACTTGTTCAACAAGTTTGTCCAGGCCAGCGCGAAGACGCACGTCAAATATGGGGGTTCGGGGCTTGGGCTCTTCATCTCGAGGCGGCTTACGGAGCTGCAAAACGGAGCCATTGGAGTCTCGAGTCAGCAGGGCGTTGGTTCGACGTTTGCATTCTACATCCAAGCATTCGTACCAAGTGAGAGCTCGCGGCAGGAAGCTGAAGCGACTGCGGCAGCAGCTAGGATAGTGTTGAGCACAGACATCTACGGCGGACCGGGGCTTTCTAGCCAAACTGGGTCCAAACGCGCGAGCAGGTCGACGGATGACCAAGGACGCGGAAAGCTTAACCCTGGGGGCAACTTCCGAGTGGACGGGATCCTGATCGTCGAGGACAACCTTATCAATCAACATATCACCCGGCGCGGCCTGGTGGGGAGGGGGTACTCGGTCGATGTAGCCAACCACGGTATCGAAGCCCTGGAGAAACTCCAGAGGTCAGTCGGTGCCGCGACGGTAGCAGCCAGTGGGAGCAGCGGCGCCTTCGATGGTCCCGCTGATCGTGGCGGGGAACCCACATTGGGGGCCAGCGCAAGCCCGCAGCCGATACCTATCAACCTGGTGCTCATGGACGTTGAGATGCCTGTGCAGGACGGCCTGACGTGCACACGACGTATCCGGGAACTCGAAGCCAATGGGGATGTGTTCTGCGCATCGGGCGGGCGGATACCCATCATCGCAGTGACGGCGAACGCACGAGCAGAGCAGGTGACTGAGGCGAAACAGGCTGGATGCGACGACGTCCTGGTGAAGCCGTACAGGATACCGGAGCTGATCGAAAAAATCCAGGTGGTAGTTAGGAGGATCGGAGGCCTGAGTCCGAACTCTCCAGGGGGTTGAGAGAGGGAGGTGACCTGGCTATCCGAAAAAGAGGCACCTGGATCTTTCGGGCAAAGCGAAGGGAGCCATGCATACGTGGTAACGTGGGCTTGAGTTCTCCTACGTGCCCGCGGCGCTGGACATGGATGGTGTTTTGGGAGGAGTTGGTATTCGGGTTAGCATTATTTTCCCACTGGTAAGGTTTCGAATGGCGCTGGGAGATAAGATGGGTTGGTTTAAACATGTAACTAAGACAAGGTGTATGCAACCACGGAACGAATTCTGGCTGGTGGAAGATTGTTGGACGGAGGCCGATCGGGTCGTGGCGTGCAGGGTTCCATGATGGGATGCGCACAATTTTGGCCGACAGGGTCGGTATTTGATATGAACCAGAAGTATGACCCCATAATGATATGCCTCTGTTCGTTCGTTCCATCGATCCGGCGGGTTGGTGTCCTATAGAGGAATGTGATCAGAGTGAACATGAGGTCTTCATGTGAGAGACTCGCAGACTGGGAATGGAACAGATGACGGCATCGGAGTCGGAGCTGGTGATTCGGAAGGGAAGCGGAACAAAGCCGCCACCAGGTGACCGACCACTGGAGTCCTGGACCAGGCCGAGCCGCGAACAGAGCCATATATAAGCGCCCCATAACTATAACCCCACACGGCCAACGCGGAGAATAGCGGACGGAGTTGGAGCATGAGAGGGGGGGGAAAAGTCGCCCTGAATAGCCGACGGCAGGCGCCGTGAGTCTCTTCCCCCACAATCTCATTCGCCCCTCTACGCTCTCGAAGTAATCAGTTACTGCAGGTATTTAATCCTCAAGCCCGTCATCCTGCTGCATCTCCCAGCAGCCCAGCCTCGATGACCACGGGAGGATTGCGACGGTTGACCCTTTTCAGACCCGGATTCCCCGCAGCATCATTCTTCCCCCCACGGACATATTACAGCAACGCATCAGCAGCCATGGCGGATCGCATTCACCGGGTGACGATGTTCAAGATGCCCAAGGAGGAGGACAGGCAGCGCATGCTGGAGCAGTACCGCCAGATGGCCAAGGATAACCAGAAGGCAAGTTCTACACTCGCTTATTTTATCACACAGCGACCCAGCCCCCGGGTCGACAAAGACTGGTGGCTAACCACGTAGCAGGACGGCAAGCCGTACATCCTGTCCATGACGGTGGGCCCCGCCGAGGACGACCCGCGCTCGCAGGGATACACGCTCGTGTCAAAGTCGGAGTTTGCGAGCATGGAGGACATGCGGTACTTTGAGAACGAGTGCCCGGCGCATGGAGAGGTCAGGAGCCTCATCAAGGCGCTCACGGTCGATGGGATCTTGACCGTGTACTTCAAGGCGCAGGCCACCGGCGGAATTGAGGCTTGAGCTGGCGAAATCCTGGAGGGGCGAGGGACTTTGAGGTAAACGACAAAAGGGATGTATGTATTAAAGCAAGGGGGGTATCTCGTTGGCTCATAAAATATCCGACTCTCGTCCAACCTCGCGGTCGTCTATTATATCAAACAATCAGTCACTTCACCGACACGCCGTTCCACCGGCGTCACCGCATATTCACCCGCGCCCTGTGCTCGGCGTACCCCCTGAGGCCTTCCATCCAGGCGGCGTACCCCGCCTCGAGCTGCCGGCCGTAGCACGCCTTCATGGTGCCGGCCAGCATGCCGTAGAAGGTCTCCCAGCAGACGTACTCGATGCAGGGCGTGCCGTCGGCGGCCACGGACGGCACCAGCTCCTGGACGCGCTCGCTCCGCGTGAGCAGGTTGGCCACCTTGCCCTTGATGCGCCACGACAGGCGCACGCCCACGCGGCCGTCGCCCTCGCGCTCAAACTGCTCGAGCGAGGAGACCTGCAGGTTGGGGGTCGTCCTCCTGCGGAAGCTGGAGTGAGGGAGGGGCTGGGCTTGGGAGTGCGGCTGCGACGACATGGACCGGGGACGGCCGCGGGGCCGGCTCTGGACGCTGCTGCTGCTGCTGCTGCTTCCGGGGTGGTCGATGCAGACCTCCATGACGAAGGCGGTGCCGTCGCGGAGGGTGCTGTGGTTGTTGGCGATGGCGGCGAGGACGGGGTCGGAGGCGACGCAGGCGGGCAGGGGCGCGGTGGACTTGGGCTGGTGGGTGATGTTGATACCGGGGGCGAAGGGGTTCCAGCAGGGGTAGGTGCGGGCGTCGAGGAGGAGGGAGAGGATGAGGCCGAGGGGCGCGCGGATGGTGGTTGAGCAGGCAATGGACATGGTGCCGTTGACTTCGGGCCATGTGGGCGTCCTGAGGGCTGGCGTGAAGAGGCGGGGGCGCAGGCCGGCGGGGATGGACTCGCCGATGGAGGATATCGAGGTGGATGATTTCAGCGAGTTGGTCGAGTAGGCCGAGCGGAGGGGGGTGCCGTTGGGTAGGTCCTGGGAGAAGAAGGACGAGGTGGAGGAGGTGAGTGACGAGGAGGCCAGGGACGAGGTGATGGGCTTGGTGTTGGTTGTCAAGGTGGCCGACCTCGAGTGTGCGTACGCGCCGGTGATGACGTCCATTGCTACTAGCGGCTCAGGTGCCTTTTTTGTCTGAGGGTCGAGGGAGTTACTGGTATCTAGGCATTCTCGAGAACGGTTGATGGACGGAGCCTTGTGAGAGAGGTGGAGGATGGGAGGGACAGCCATGATTATCAAGTTGCAGCCAGTGCCACTATGCCAGAGCCTTGTGGCCTTCGAGAATTGCGGCGGAACGCAGGAATACGACACTGGCACGCCACAGGGCTGTCTGGGGCCAGCGTCCAGTGTCAGCCATGGATGCCAGCTGGCACGTCCGTGATCCGTCGGATGTGGGTGAGCACGTTGCACGTTGGTGGGATGTTGTGTGTATGATCAGTACCTATGTATGTAGGTGCTAGGTTGGTGACAGGACGGTCCGACAGGTGACATCTGCCACACTGGCCTACAATAGCACGAATGCGCACTTATACATATCCGGGCGTCGGGGGCTGGATTGTGGGTTGCAGTTGTGCTGTCCACAACGTGCCCAAGGTGCCTATTGTCGAACTATGGCTGCAATCAGGATGGAGCCCCCTGTCGGCCAGGCTGATGCGCCCTGTGGCCCTTGAGGCTGGCTGGTGCCACCGTGCCAGTCGCGACTTCCTGGATTGGGATGGAGTCGAGCGGAGGCAGCGGAGCTTCCAACATGGCAAGATCGATCCGTGATGATTTCCGCCGTTCCAGGTTGCCAAGGAAGGCCCCGACCTGCTTTTAAGAGACCCTGTTCTTTCCCTGCTCTTTCCCTGCTCTTTCCCTGCGATCGAATCTCAAAGGAATAATCTAGCGAAGAGCACAGACTCCGTCTCGAGAATTTCCTCCATCCTCCCCCAGCCTCTTCGACTATTAATATGTGTGAGTAGTAAATCGGTCTGCTCCCCGAACGACTACTCGTAGACGCGGGGGGCTTGACGTCGTGTCTCGGCCTCTGCCGTATTGCCACAGACGCCCCACGCAACGGATGTCATCCCACACGCCGATCGCATCCCAGCTAGTGATCCTCTGCTCCATACAGAGTAGGAATATTCGGATTGCACTGCACGATGAACAAAAGCTGACCCCGCGGCCCAATCCCCGCGGCCCTGCTGGCACTGAAGGATTTCCAATAGTCAATCCTCTCGTCAGCGCTGTGGGATCGGATGGCATGGACGATGACATGGCATCATTGGTGGTGGGTTGACTGGGAGTGCCTTGTTTGCCCGCTGCGCTTTTGATAGATTGCGGGCCGACCAGCCACCATTAACGCAACCCAGCGATTCCACTCTGCTGGTTTCAACTTTCGACTTTCAACCCTTGTTCTAGCCATTTGAAGACCCCTCTTCCTTGGCCACCCGCCATCTCGACCAACTTCGCTCAAACGCCAACTGAGACGGCTAGTCAAGCCACTGGGACCCCCGAGCACTTGTCGCGTCTGATATATGACGGCATAGATATGAGAAGGTAAAAGGCTCGGGCTACTTCTCACACGATTAAAAGGCCATACGGACCATCATGGCGGTCGACCTGGAAATTGATTTCCTCGACTGGCGAATACATTCGCAGCAAGCCTTCATCTTCGACGGGTTCTTTGTTCTTTGCCAAATCATTCATCTTGCCGCAGACAGAGGCTCTTGGCTATCTGTCTGCTTCCATGGCGGACGTGAAATCTCATGGCCAATTGGCCAAGCTAGGGGCTAGACGTTTTGAATCTATGATATATTACACGGTGGAGTGCCATTCCCCGATTCACGGCCAATTCCGGCCCCCCAACTCGTACCTTGGAAAGACACGTACTTGTCGATGGGAACATCTTTGTCGCTCTCCAACCATGATGTACGAAGGTGAATGCCTCGAGGGCTAGCAATAGGAATATATAACCCTATCTTTCCCAGCACATGGGAAGCCCATAGCATCACAACATTTCTATTTAATACTGACTCGCAGAAGCTGGCTTTTGTGCACATCATTGGCCCACTTTCCTCTCTTGTCACCGTGCTGGCCTGTTATAAGTTGTCTTTTGTTTTGGCTAGCTACTTCTTTCGGCGCTCCCGTCTAACCTTGCCTTCCCCCTGAAGCCTGAATGGTTGCCAAAGGCAAAAGTATAACATTTCATAATCCTTCGGGGTCGACTGGGGTCTTTGTCGAGTATTCCAGGGGAAAATCTGAGAGCAAGCTCTCAAACTTTCGCTGCAGGGGAGAATGGACCCGAATCTCGGAGCTTAGGGTGCATGAGACTGTTCAGCTCGCCTTGAACCATCATTTGTATGGACCGAGCCTCAGGGTATACTACTATCTGGGCACAGCTGTGGAAATAGCTCCAGACAATAAGTGGTTCGTATTCATTACTAGCAAGTCCTCGAACGGAGGCGGCCGCCTGTGGAGAAAGGGCGGAACTGGGCTATCAAGAGTCTCGCTATCTACATCGAGCCTCCTGACTGGGTGCATTATGTGGATGTCTCCCAGGTTTCCTTTTGAAGCCTGGGCATGACGGGCAGGCTTTTGGCTGGTATTGGGACACTACGGCTACAGAAGATTTCAAAGGTAAACTTGGTGATTAAGGTGCAATATCTCGTGGACTGCCATATTACTCTTTACGACATCCTCTCCCGTCACTTTGAGGACTCTTCAGGTTGGAAGATTTTGAGAATGAGGGCCGTAGCGATGCTAGAGCTCATTACGGACAAAAAGCAAGCCGCTAGGGATGAAGAGCAATGCAAAAGCAAAGCATGCAAACTGCTGCCAGAACTGGCCAAAGCACTGGCGAGGTGCCTGGAGTCCGAAGATACAAGTAGACCATGGGGCCGTAAAGCGCCAATAATGCCTGGAGTGATGGAGGACAAGGCGAAACCAAGCGAAGACTTGTGTACCTTCCTAAGCGGCCGCGTCGAGTCTTTCATTCCGCGCAAACACAGGTTGCTCGAGGTTGGGAACGTACCCTTTGGATTGTGAAGAGTCGACTAATAGTGGGGGATGTCATGGAAAACTACTTGTACTATACACGTAGCTCAGAATAAAGTACTTTGTGGCATCTCACATGGTTGATCTGCCCATGTCATTTCCTATGAAGCTATCTCATTTTCAAGCGCTGTGTCAAATTCAAGGCTGCCATTTCTCATGTCCAGACCCCGGAAAGGACCTCACTTCCCCTCAGCCAGCTCTGCGTCCAGCGCATCAGCCATTTCCCTGAGCGTATCGAACTTCCAGTCGTAGATCTCCTCGTCCTGGTTGCCCATGACGGCGCCCGGGCGGACGATCCAGCAGGACCTGAGCCCGATCCTCCTGGCCGGGTGGTGGTCGTGGAACTGGCTCTGGGCGGTCTGCAGGACCTGGTCGGGGGACACGCCGAAGCGCTCGCGCACCTCGCGCAGCATGTACTCGAAGTTGCGCGGGTCGGGCTTGTAGCTTCCCGCGTCCTGGGCGGTGAAGACGGCGTCGAAGGGCACGCCGGCGAGGGGGCCCGAGAGGGTGCGGGCGAAGGAGGCCCGGTCGACGTTGGACAGCACCGTCAGCCGGTAGTGGCCGGCCAGGCGGCGCAGGGCGTCGACCGAGTCCGGGAAGGCCGGCCAGGTGCCCACGGTGGCCCCGAAGGCGGCGTCCTGCTCCGGCGTGGGGGCCCTCGCGAGGCCGAGCCTGGCGGCCACGTGAGGGTGGATGGTGGCCAGCAGCTGCGAGTAGGGCATGTCGGGCGTGGTGGCCTGCTGGGCGGCCTCGCACTCGGCGTAGGCGGCCAGGAGGCGCTCGCGGGGGATGGAGGTGCTGTTGTTGGCGGCTAGGAGGGGCTGCAGGCCGGCGACGACGCCCGACTCCCAGTCGATGAGGGTGCCGAAGACGTCGAAGCAGAGGAGGCGGAAGTCGGCGAGGCGGGCCATGGTGGGTGGGTGCTATATGTAGGTACCTAGGTATCTGTACCGAGTAGAGGTGTGTGTGTGTATGTGCGTGTGTGTGTAATGGTAGGGGATGATGAGATTGACGCTGTGAGTGTGTTCCAAGGAGGGGCTTGGTTATAATGCGGGCAGGAAGGGCGTACAAGACATTGAGGAGAAGGGCGTCCATGTCAAAGACGCCGCATGGGGCTATCACTGATCAGACTGTTGGAGTCGATTAGATTCACAGCCTATCAGTGGGACCGGCCCCGACCCGACCCCGACCCCGATCCCGGCCCGCCATGCCACGTGCAGCTACACCGGCCCGGTGCGAAGACCGGAGCTGGCCCGGACCTGCTTATAATTTATAGTCGTATATTGTTGTATTGATCATTATGGGTGAGGTGGGAGATGAAGAGGGAGGGATCTGGCATGGTGGCCACGACTATATATAAGGCCCTCCGCCAGGTCGTGGATTGTAATTGTCGGTGTGGGCAGAGGGGGCTTCACTTGCAAGTTGCCTTTGTGGGCTTGTTGGCGGACGATGCTGAACTCCCACGTCCCATGTAGCACGTCGTGCCAAGGTTCTGTACTGACGGGATCTCGCCCGTAGCATTGTCCTCATGGTGTGCATCAGCATCAGCAAATTTACGGGGAGGTTTTAGCAAAGTCATATTATTCATAGTCGAGCAGCGTAATCTGTACGCGTATATGTAATACACGATTACGTATGGTGAGACAAGACGAGACACGACTCATGGACTGGAGCAATTGATGATGGATGGAGGTGGAGGTGAGGGTTGGAAATGGGGGCAACATCCAGAACTTGAGGAACTGCCTGCGAATCCCGACGTCCGAACGGCATTCAAGCTTCGAGTCGTCCTCTCTTTTTTTTTTTTTTGGCTCTTTTTTTTTTTTTTGGCTCTTTTTTTTTTTTTTTTTTGTGTAAGCGGGGGGCTAACAAGTGCTAATTACTCGTACTACGGACTCACATATCTATAACTGACCGGCGCTGAGCCTGGACCTCGGCATCTTAGACCGGTGGAGCCCGGCGGAGCCCGGAGGAATTACTAAAAAGGGACAAGATTCAAGAACTCTCAGATTCTGCCATTCTGCTGCTAAGAGGTGGCCTTCAAATGCCGGCGCTGGAAGCCGTGGAAGAGGCGGTAGAAGAATGATGATGCGTCTATGCAACTGCATACTATATTAGTACATACATGTATGCCGGGTCCGGTGACCTGTCCCCAGGAGACGACCAGAGCGGGATGGAACCAGGGCGCAACGGCCTGCCTAACTAGGCATCCAGGTCGATCGGTCATGAACTTATGATGGATGCATGGGGCCTGCTGGGCGCGCTGCAAGCCTGCAAGGCTGACGTACTCTGGGTGCTGCCCAATCGTATACAATCGCGCCCGCCCACTGCCAGCGCCAGGGGCTGAACCCCGAATCCCTTTTGCATCGCTCGCATGTGAGATTCGAGATCCGAGATTCAAGATTCAATAACCCGAGATTCGAGACTTGGCTGCTGCTGCCTCTCCTGGGGCTTCCCCCCCTTTGATCCAACACACACGCACACACACACACACACACCACACCACCACCACCCACCACCACTACTACCACATCCAACCCCCCACGCCGTCGCCGTCGCTGCTGCCATGGTCACGCTGTGGAATCCCTCGATGCTGGCGCAGTACGCGCAGCTCGCGCGGCGGCCCTCCAAGAGGCACGTCGCCGGGCTGCTTCTGGCCGTCTTCCTGCTCATCAAGCTTCGCCAGAAGATCCTCGCCAAGCAGGCCGCGCTGGCGGTGTCGCACAAGAACGGGCCCCCCGTGCCGGGATTCACGGCGCTGTCGGACCAGATCTATGTGCGCAACCCAGACGAGGCATCAGCATCAGCATCAGCATCATCATCCGACGACGGAGACTCGGCGGACTCGGCAGACCCGGCCACACCCGAGGGCCACCCGGACGTGGTCATGGTCTACGGCTGGGGAGACTGCCTCCCCAAGCACGTCGTCAAGTACACCGACGGCTTCCGCGCCCTGTACCCGCGGGCCAAGCAGATCCTGGTGCTGTCGCCCATCGCCAAGGCCATGTTCACGGACCTGCACCAGCGCACGCAGCTCATGGTGCCCATCGTCAAGGAGCTCTTCCCCGAGGGCCCCAGCGCGGAGGGCGCCCCTCGCACCATCCTGGCGCACACAATGTCCAACACGGGCGCCGTCAACTACGCGGCCACCATCAACGCCTTCAAGGAGATGCACGACGCGCCCTTCCCCCACCAGCTTCTGTCCATGGACTCGACACCCGGAAGCACCGACCTCAGCGCCGACAACCTCGTGCGCTGGTCGCGCGCCATGGCCCTGGGCACCGCGGGCTTCTTCCCCTGGCCCTTCCTCGTCACGCAGTCCATCTTCGGCCTGTTCCTGCTGGCCAGCGGCACGCACGGCGCCATCATCGGCCGCGAGAGCGCGGGCACCTGGAGCCGCAAGGCGGCCAACAACGAGGCTTGGGAGACTAAGCTGGCGCGCAAGCTGTACATGTACAGCAAGGAGGACGACCTGATCCGCTGGCAGGACATCGAGGTGCACGTCGCCGAGACGCGCCGCCTGGGCTGGCAGGCCGACGTCGAGGTGTTTGCGGGCACGGGGCACGTCGGTCATATGAGGCAGCACGGCGAGCAGTACTGGGCCGCCATCCGGGCCTCGTGGGAGCGCGCCATGGCCATGCAGGTTTGATGGGCGGGAATGTGTTCCCCGGGGGTGCGTTGGAGGCGGGTAGACATAGACGAGCAAGCAAGCCTAGACTGAGTGTTTTCGATAGATGTATATAATATTAATTTGGAACATTTTACATACCCACCATTGATTGTCAGGTGGGTGGGCAAATGGATCCCATCTCATGGTGACTTCATAGTCAGGTACAGCTGTCACTGCTAGTGGCAGTATACTCCAGGACACACCCCCCACCCCATATCTCCCACCATCGCCAGACATCATCATCATCATCATCAGCTTCATCATCATCAGCTTCATCGCATCTCCAGTCCTCCTCCACGCACACACAATGCCCTCAGCGAACACAACAACCACACCCCTCGCCTCCCTCCGCGTCTCCCGCCACCAGATCCCTGCCCACGGCCTCCTCCCCAATACGTCCCTCCAGCACCGCCCGCTGCTCATCTACCACTCTGCCTTTCCTGGCTCATCCTCTTCGCCCTCGGCCATCGAATCCCACCTCGCCTCCGTCGGCGTCGTCACCCCCCGCTGGCGCTACACAATGTATCCGGAGACGCACTTCCACAGCACCACCCACGAGGTGCTCTGCGTCAGCTCCGGGCGCGCCCGGCTGTGCTTTGGCGGCGAGGACAACGCGGGCCGCGTCGAGCCCGTCGTCCGGGCCGGGGACGTGGTCGTCGTGCCCGCGGGCGTGGCGCACCGCCTGCTCGAGGACATGGACGGGGGGTTCCAGATGGTGGGCAGCTACCCTGCTGATGTCGGGGAGTGGGACATGTGCTATGGGGAGCCAGGCGAGGGGGCCAAGGTGGAGGGTATCAAGGGGCTGGGGTGGTTCGAGAGGGATCCTATCTATGGCGATGAGGGGCCGGTGCTGGAGTGATTTTTGATGGATCGGACGGCTGATCAGACCTCCAAGGCGATGGGGTCTCGTTGGATGCAGTCTCCTCTCCCGCCTACCAAGGGTCAAACGGCAGCCACGCCTGTCCCCTCCCTGCAGACTACGGTGGTGATGGGGCTGGAGGGTCTTCTGGTGGTGAATGGTGGTGGTGGCTGGGCGTGACGGATTGTCCGGTATAGCCACAGGGCGAGGGGATGAAGGGCCGGCTGATTGTCTCGGCTGGCATGGTGCTTTGTTTGGCTACGTGATGGTGATGGGCGGTTGAGTTGGTATCTGGAGGGTCCTTGCTGGAAGCAGATTGTCCGTTGGCGTTTAACAGTTTTCGTCACTGGTAGACACTATTGTTCGTCTCGCGGTTGCTTTCCCCCTATTCCCGACGTCCTGGCCAAACACACCCCATTATACATAGACTTGTCGATTATAAATACAATAGCCTTTTAAATCCTCAGAGGCCACGGACTAATTTGCCATGCAGTAGCTGGCCGCTCGTCCCGATAATTCTTCGGTGCCGTGTGAAGCGATGAGACGAATCTAATCATGCTGACGGCGTGGCGCTACACTGCCCAAGCTGCGACTTCTATGCTGTCCATTTTCGAGGGAGTATATGTGTAGTTCTTCTCGGAACTTCCCATGCCATCCGACCGTTCCACTCGCTTTCTACAGCTCAAAGGTGTGCTTGATTTATATAACTACTGTATGAAGTACTTATAAAGACTTCCAAGACAAGACTCCTCCGTCTTATCACCGCCATCCCATTATCTGTGCCTGTGATATTGTCCCTTACTCTGTATCAACCATGTGCTTCAATTCAAGGTTAGAAGACGGATCTGGATGCAAAGGATGCTTCCTTTCGAGGCCAGAACATAGGTCCCGGGGCAGCAGATGCTTCTCTTCCAGATCAGCAGATAGGGAACCCGCCCCAAGACCAGCTCGAGCCCAACAGCCCAGGAACAACAAGAGTCAGGGCGCGGCGGAGGAGGTGCCCATGCAAGACATCGACATCGGCGCCCCATCAACGCCCCCCGGCCAGGTCCCTGCCCCCGAGCGCGACGAGCGCGGCCTCTGGGTCAAGCACACCCAGCACGAGGTCACCGCCGAGAACCTCCAGTCGGCCCTCTCCCACGTCGCCTCCTACCTCCACGAGCGCGGCCAGAACATGACCCTCGTGGCCGTCGGAGGCGCCGTCAACACCATGGTCCTCCAGTCCCGCCGCACCACCCACGATGTCGACTTCTTCACCCAACTGCTCGACCAGCCGCACCTCGCCGCCCTGCGCGACGCCGCGCGCTACGCCGTCGACCGCAGCGACGCTCCCCTCGCCGCTGATTGGCTCAACAACGCCACGGCCCGCATGCCGAAGGTCGTGGAGAACATCGACGCCCTCGTCCAGGCGGCGGCCGTCAGGCAGGACGTCGTCGTCTTCGAGCGGCCGGGGCTGCGCGTGCTGGCCGACCCCTGGGGCTATGCATTTGTCAAGAAGGTCAGCCGGATCACGCAGGGGACGGGGAGGGCGTATGACGGGTCCGATGCGGTGACGTACCTGCACCAGTTTATCACGACGAGTAACTCCAATCAGCCCGTTGCTGTGGACAGGATCCAGCGCTGGGGGGAGACGTACAAGGCGCTGTGCCCGGAGGAGGTCCTCCGACAGGTTAACGAGGGTTACAGGAAGGTGTATGGGCGTGACGGGATCGTGTTTTTGGCTGGGGGGAGAGCGTAGAAATGCGCTGTCGAGTGTGAGTTGAGGCAGAGAGGGGAAAGTAACTCGTGGTCTCTGGCAAGGTCACACAAGGAGTGATGCGTAATCGTAAAGGATACCTGTATTTATAAGTTAATAGTAATATAGCGAACTCAGCAAACGCCCCTCTTTTTTGTTGGTTTCTTAGAGACGCTGCTTGATTCGGGCAAGGGATGCCGTTGGATGAGAATTGTGTCCATGGTGTAGATACCCTTTTATATTCCCACCCATGATGCATCCATCCCGTCTTTGGCAGTTATATCACCTCAAAGACGCATGAAATGAAGGAAAGCGAAGAAAGTCCCATAAGCTCCATCCCGTCAGCCACCCTGGATCAAAGGCTTATCTTAGTAATACGCGCCACTCAAGAAACATCTCCTTCTATCCGCACCCCCACTACTTTCTTCTCTTGGTCTCAAATTCAGGTTATCCACAAACGCGTCCATGGAGAATCATGCGGTTTGGATTTCTCAAAAAACGCCGCCCAAAGGAGCCAACCGAGCTGCCTAAATCCAGTGGCAACGAGTCCAATGAGTCCCGCCACTCTGGAGGCTCCTCGAGTGTCGGCCCCATCCCGGACGAGCTGCTCTTCCCCTCATGGCCTCCCCCAAACCCACGCGAGATGCTCGCGCGACGAGACTACTACAGAGAGCGCATGAGACACCGCAGGTACGCCGCGCCCGAGGGGGTGCTGGAGGACTCGCCCCTGTACGCCCTGTACCGCATCTACGAGTGGATAATGGTCGACGACGTCGTCAACATGCGCAACGAGCTCGAGTTCTTCTGGTGGAAGCCCTGGCCCGTCGCGGGCATCCCCGACCCGGGAGAGCATGGAGACCCGGAGCGCTACGCCGTGCTGGCCTGCATCCCCGCCCTCCTGGCCGAGAGCTTCAACGAGCGCATCGAGCAGGGCCTGCGCCGCGAGGAGCCCCATTCCATACTGTCCCTCGAGGAGCAGCTGGCGTGGGCGGCGACGCCGAAGAAGTGGGAGAGCGTGCCGCGGTGGACTGAGCAGGTTGCGCCCCTGAGCAGTGTGCTGCATATTCCGCATAGTCAGCCGTTCCGGGAACAGCTGATGTCACTTGAGGACCCCGAGGCATCGCCTGCGTTCAGGAAGAAGAATATACTGGCGATGAAGCCTCATATTCACTTCATGTGATCTCATATTCGTCCTATTAGGTATTGAATGAGGGTCCCAATCCCATTCAAGACGACTCCTCGGGGCAGGCTGCAAGTCGCCTTCCTCTCCGCTTTGCCCTTGCGCTCGGGACATGGCGCATTTAGAGGATCCGACTCTGGGCCGTCCCTGATGGTCATGGAGTCGGCTTAGACGGCCGGGCTGGCGAGCGAGACCCTACGCACATTGCGCTACCTGCAGTCCATTTAAACCCATTCATATGCAGGCGCTCAGAGTTGGACAGCGCAAGTACCGCAGGATGGCGCCCGCTTCCACACACACACACACACACATGGCTTGCGGGGTTGATGGAGTGTTTGGAAAGTTGACAACTGCGCTGAATGGCATTTCCTGGCCTTATGTGGCTTGGCTGTTGGTATAGTCGTAAGTCGTCTACAATCCTGCTAGGTTGCGGCCTGAGCCGCATTGGGGGCCAGATGCAGTTGGTCCTAGTCAAGTTGGCTGCAGGTTTGTAGTTGATCTGCGCAAACGCTCCACGCCTTTGCATGCATATTCACATCGCGATACCGTCTGCCGGCTGGGTCAGCACTAGTTCGTCACACCACGTGGTGGCAACGATGCCGAAGACATGGAAAAGACAGGGTCTGTCTTTTTCTGAGTGATTGGCACGGATGCTGCACCAGCATGGGTTGGTTTCCATGCTTGGGTGAAATGGTTGCATCGACACGGAACCACGGATGCGTTGGCGGTGCGTGCGTCGGAACTGCTTGATCACGAACAGTGATACTATTACCTACATAGTTGTAGTAGGTGGCGAAACGGAAGCGATGCGCCTTTACAAGGCAACCTCTGGAAAAGAAAGACACTAGAGCGTAAGTAAGTAGGCGATATTACCTGCTGATTGCTCCTGGCCAGCTGGCAGACCTCAAGAGCATGTTAAGGTGTGGGTGGGTAGAAGAAAGACGGACTGAGTGCGGATCGAAACGAGGAAGGCACTTGGCGGATCATGTGATCATGGCTACCTAACTCCTAGTCAGCCAGGCGGTGTTATGACTCCTCACTCCAAACGGATAGTGAGCAGGCCTCGATCCTTCTATTCTGATTGCGACAACCATGTCCCCACATCTGTTTGCGTCTAGTAGGCTGCGTGATGCGAGCCGTGCAGCCGAATGCTACCGTTTACTTGGCATTTCCAATCCGTGGCTGACATTTCTTCATGCAGGAGCCGCCACTGCCCGCCGCCCGTCAACTGTTTCTTGTCACTTGTCAGCACTAATGAGCTCTCGAGCACTAGCGTGTCAGAATATCTTCACTTACGAAGCAGGGGTGCCGGGTAAAGAACATTGGGATCTGGATGAATGGAGCGAGCGCTCGTTACCTCGATCCGTGGGCTCTTGCCAGGCGTCTGGGGTAATATGCAGTGGACAATATGCGTGAGCGTCTGTGGACCAGCCCGGCCGGAGCCACTACTCCATGGTAGTGCAAACATTGTTCCTACCCTCCTTTGTTTCTTTTGGTTATACCATGCAGCCCGTAGACCTGCAAGTGAGACGCATGGGGTAGTAGATACTTGGCATCTTTCTACGAGTAACTTGATCTAGGTAGTCCCTTTAGTAGGGCACCCGTCGTACGCACAAGCCCAATTCCCTTCCTCATGATACTTTAATGATACCGTACCCGCTTACTGACATCCTTCTCATTGTATTCTCAGAATACTCCGCGTTGATCAGGTCCTGAGCAGCATCTGTGCTTTAACTTATGACTGCCACTAGCCACGTCCCCGGCACTGCCTCCACTGGTCAGTGATTCACTGACGGAGCTGGTCCACCCACGGCTTACTTCTTGTTGACCTCTGGAGTTTCTGTTTCTTCTTCCATACCACCTCTCCCTTTCAGGCACAGTCGTGCCTAGCTGTCTTTTGTTTTCACACTAGCGTCCATCTGTTTGCTTCGTCATTGCGTCCCGAAGTTTCCATCGTGTGGGTGCACACGTGGACTGGAAATCCAGAACCATGGACGACATAGCTGTCGTCGGCGTCGGCCTGCGTTTTCCGGGCGATGCTGCCTCACCCGAGGAGCTATGGAGTGTTCTCGAAAGGGGGGAATCGCAATGGTCAGAGTTCCCAAAGGATCGCCTCAACATCGATGGCTACTATCACCCCGGCGGTGATCGTCAGGGGAGTGTAAGCCCACCCTCTCAAGCCCCACGCCGACAACAGAGCTAAACAATCGCGGAAGATATCATTCAAAGGGGGGCATTTCCTGAGAGGAGACGTTGCAGCTTTCGACGCACCGGTGAGTCGTGTTCAGCACCCGGCTTCATCCAGTACCCCTGACGCTCTCCTCTAGTTCTTCTCTGTGGCAGCAGACGACGCCAAAGCAATCGATCCGCAGCAAAGATTTCTTCTAGAAGTGTCATATGAAGCACTAGAAAATGGTACGTTGATTCGCTACAGAGTCAAGCGGAGCTAACAGGGACCTTGTAGCTGGCATTCGCAAAGAGGATATAGACGGCAGTGATACCGCCGTGTACGTTGGCTCGTTTGTGAAAGGTCTGTGCCATCAACCCTGGGGATAGTATTATGGTTGCAAAGATTAACAATAGGCAGACTACGAGCAGATCTGCCTCCGAGATCCTGACTGGCAACCCCAATATGCCGCGACTGGCAACGGGATTGCCATCATGGCAAACCGAATATCCTACGCCTTCAACCTCCATGGCCCCAGCGTCACAGTCGACACTGGCTGCAGTGGGAGCCTTGTCTCGGTTCATTTGGCGGCGCAGAGTCTGCGTAGCGGGGAGTCTTCTCTGGTAATTCAATCCTGGCTACACATTTCCTACCGATTTGCTAACGCGCAGGAAGGCTATCGCCGCAGGGGCGGGTATGATACTGACTCCCAACACTATTATGCCCATGACGGCCCTCAACTTTTTGAGCCCCGACGGAAAGTGCTTCACTTTTGATTCGCGCGCCAATGGCTACGGCCGGGGAGAGGGCATCGGCGTGGTTGTTCTCAAGCGCCTTTCGGATGCAGTCCGTGACAACGACACAATCAGAGCCGTCATCCGTGGCAGCAGAGTGAACCAGGATGGACGAACTACCGGTAAGTTCTCAGGACCCTGTTCGAAGTGGAGATAATGGACCTAACAGCAACAGGAATCACTCTACCGAGCAAAGAAGCCCAGGTTGCCAACATCCGAGCTTTGTATGAATCCTCAGGCCTTAGCTTCGACCAGACGGCGTACGTGGAATGCCACGGCACCGGCACACAAGCGGGCGATTGGAGAGAGCTAAAGGCCGTTTCGGAGACGCTTGGATCGATTCGCCACGTTGACAACCCCATCGTCGTGGGGTCTCTCAAGACAAATATCGGCCATCTCGAGGGAGCCGCCGGTGTGGCAGGTCTGATCAAGGGTGTCCTGATGCTGGAGCGCGGCAAAATCCCACCAAACATCAACTTTCAGACCCCAAACCCGGATATCGACTTTGCCGATTGGAAGGTCAAGGTTCCCAGAGGGCTCATGGAATGGCCACTTTCGGGGCTCCGTCGCGTCAGTGTCAACTGCTTTGGTTTTGGCGGGACAAATGCCCATGTTATCATGGATGATGCGGCGACGCATCTGAAATCCCGTGCCTTGAAAGGAAACCACATGTCGGTCAATGGGAAAAACCTAACGAATGGCACCTTGCGGTCGACTCTTGAAAGAGACCCAATGCCGCAGCTGTTCTGCTTCTCCGCGAACGAGAAGGCTGGCGTACAGCGCGTTCTAGACTCACAAATACCATACATTGAATCAGCAGAGAAGGACGCGAAACCCGACTTCCTCGCCAACTATGCATACACTCTCGGTTGCCGACGTTCATTGCTGGAATGGAAGGGTGCCATCGTCGCGAGTTCGGCTGAGGATCTGGTGGCTAGGATGAGATCCATTGACGCGGATAGCTTGATGCGATCATCTGGCGAGAAGCAGCCTCGCATTTGCTTCGTGTTCTGCGGTCAAGGATCTCAGTGGGCTCAAATGGGGCAAGACTTGCTGCCCTTCACGGCTTTCCGAGAGAGCCTCGAGGCGGCATCTCGCCACCTGACGACGCTACAGAGTTCATTCATTCTCATGGACGAGATCTTCAAGCCTGAGGGGAAGTCTCGCATCTCTCACCCGGAGATCTCCCAGCCTGCCACGACAGCCCTTCAGGTCGCTTTGGTGGAGCTACTGGCATCCATGTCTGTCCGTCCTACACACGTCGTCGGGCATTCTTCTGGAGAGATTGCTGCTGCGTTTGCGTCTGGGGCCATCTCTCGAGAGACTGCCTGGGAGATTGCTTACTATCGCGGGCTTTCCGCGGGCATGATTCCTCTCAAGGCACCGAAGCTGGAAGGAGGCATGATTGCGGTTGGCATGTCTGAGCAGGAGTGCCGAGAGTATCTGATCTCGGTTGATCAGCCCGCCCAAGTCGCCTGTATCAACAGCCCCCGTTCCGTCACCGTATCTGGTCAAGCCGACGCCATCAACTTCATCGCTCAAGACTTGAAAGAAAAGAACATCTTCCATCGAGTTCTCCCGGTCAAGACGGCCTATCATTCAGAGCACATGACGCTTGTCGCTGACGATTACGAAAGAGCGCTCGGGGACATCAAGGCTCAGTCGACTGGTGCAATCACCATGTTCTCATCCTTGACGGGGCGGGCTATCGAAGGAACCAACCTCAATGGCTCATACTGGGTGCAGAACATGGTCTCACCAGTGCAGTATCTTGCTGCTGTCCGTCAAATGATGGGTCTTTCCCCAGCAGAGCGTCCTAGCATTCTCGTCGAACTGAGCCCTCGCGCTACCTTGAGATCTCCGACCATGGACATCCTGGCCGGCATGGACATCAAAGCTACCCCGGGATATCGATCGACGCTGGATGGCAAGACCTGTGGCATGAAGACTCTGCTTCAGCTTATCGGTGACTTGTGGACCAGAGGCCTCCAGATTGACATAAAGAGTGTCATTAATCGAGCAACACAGGCGCCAAAGCTCAAATGCCTTGTTGATATCCCCCCGTACCCATGGAATCACAGCAAGTCGTACTGGCACGAGTCGCACTTGGGCCGAGCCAATCGCTTCCGCGAGTACCCTCGACAGGATCTCATAGGAGCACCAACCGCTGATTCGATCCCCTTTGAGCCGCGGTGGCGTGGATTCCTTCGCATTTCGGAGAACCCGTGGATCCAGGATCACCAGGTGCAAAAGACCATCATCTATCCTGCCTCGGGTATGGTATCCATGGTACTAGAGGGCGCAAAGCAAATGGCACAGGACCAGAATGACATCGTTGGCTACGAAATAGCCAATATGCGGTTGGAGAAGGCTATGCTTATTCCCTCGACTGCACACGGCTTGGAGATGGCACTCAACATCAAGCGGGACATGGACCATACGGAGGATGTTAGACTGACTGGTTCGCACGAATTTTCTATCTACACCAAGAATCTTGACGGTCCTTGGGAAAAGAACGCCACGGGTCTCTTGCGGTTCCAGTACAGAGATGTCGACCATGACGCAAGCATCCAGTACCTTTCCGACAGGCGCACTCAGCTTGCTCAGTCTTGTACCGAATCGGTGACACCTCGTCAGCTCTATGAGCTTCTAGACACGGTTGGCATGAACTACGGACCGCTGTTCCAGAACATCGTAAAGCTCCACAAAGGAGACGGCTCTTGTGTCGCAGATGTCCGAATCCCCGACACCAAGTCCAAGATGCCGGCCAAGTTCGAGTATCCCCATCTGATTCACCCGGCAACGCTGGACTCAATGTTCCAAACGTTATTCGCCATCGAGCCCGTCCCCATGGTACCGACCTTTATCGAGAGCCTATTTGTATCCAGCGACTTGGATCAAGGTGGATCCGGCCTCTTCAGTGGCTATTCTACCGCCCAGCGGACGGGGTTGGGCGGCGCCAAGGCAAACATTACCATGCAACGCGCTGGCACAGATTCTCATGTGATCATCAACGGTCTTCATCTTTCCAGCATCGCGGGACCTTCCCCTGAAAAGGGTGGGTTTCTCCCCAATCACCGAAATCTCTGTACCGAGATTGTGTGGAAGGAAGAACACACACTTGCGTACCCCAAGACGCTTGTTGAGCACCTGGACCTCCTATCCCACAAATTCCCTGATCTCTCTATTCTCCAAGTCGGTGGCGGCTGGGATGTCTCTAGCAACGTGCTCGAACAACTATTTTCCGATGCTGCTGGGACTCCTAGACTGGCAAGATACACCATTGCTGACACAGGGGATGACAGTGGAAGAGAGGCCATGCGTCGCCTCGAAAACTCCAACATGCTTCCCTACGTACAGTTGGCCAAGATAGATGGGTCGGAGCCACTGGCCGAATACCACTGCATCTTGGTTTTAACCCTGGACGGCGTGAAGGTCGACATCCTCCACAACCATCTTAAACCTGGTGGGTGGATGGTCCAAAACAATGCGGTGATTTCAAATGGGTCGTTGAACGGCATCGACTCGTTGGAGAAAACAGTTGCGAGCGATTTCGGGACCATGACAGCCCGTCGGAAGGCTGGATCGCTGTCATCCGAGCGATCTCTGAGTCTAGTCTTGCTTTGCACAGAGGAGTGTAGAGCCGATGCCGACGATTTCAAGGAAGCGCTAGTGTCTACTTCCTCACTCGTGTCCGGTTTGCTCGAGGTCGATCTCCAAAGTAACATTGATGTCATGTCGCTCGACGAGATGGCGCAAGATACCTCGAGAGTTTCTGGGAAGATTGTTGTATCCATGCTTGATTTTGCAGGCCCATTGGGCAGTGGCGGTTTTGTCCATGACTGGACAGCCGCCGATTTTGATGCTTTCCATGCGATTCAAAAGGCGGCCGAGAGTATCGTCTGGATCACTCGGGGGGCTCACATGGAGCCTTCGAACCCCAAAACATCGCCAATTATTGCTTTGGCGAGGACCTTGATGTCTGAGGACCCGCAGAAGGTCTTTGTGACATTGGATCTCGGGGCCGATTCGCCCGGTTTGGACTCGGACGATTCACTAACGGTGTGGTCCGTCCTGGTGCTAACTTTCCTCCAAGATTCTGTCTCAGGACCCAGGGACATGGAGTTTGCAGTGAAAGATGGAAAGCTATACATCCCCAGGCTGGTTACGGTGACTGGCCTAAACAAACTGATCGAGAGCAATGGGTCTCTCAGTGGCACGACTGAGGTGCCATTCGCCAGTGACCCTTCAGACCAGTCCAGGCGAGGGCTGAAACTCGAGATCGCGGAACACGGCATTTCCAATGATAGCTTTCATTTCGTTGAATTCGAACACCCGCAGCTCCAACCCAACCAGGTCGAGGTTGAGTTCAGGCGAGCTATTTTGACATTCAGAGACCTCGAGGTTGTTCTGGGACACACGAGCGACCTGGCAATTGGGTTGGATTTTGTTGGACGAGTGACGCGCCTTGGCGAAAATGTGTCGGAAGACAAATTTCAAATCGGAGATCCTGTTGCTGCTCTTGTCCCGGACGGCAGTCTCCAGAATATGGTCAATGTCGATGCGAGATTCCTGACGCCGGCTCGCCGAGGCTTCATTCCGAGCGCTTTTGTCAGTGCTTACTACGCCCTTGTCCATGTGGGAAGGATCCGTGGTGGAAGAAAAGTCCTGATCCACGCAGGGGCGAGCTGCTTTGGCCGTGCTGCCATCGCGGTGTGCTCTGTTGCGGGAGCCGACTTTCTTGTCACCGTCTTGGAGGGTGACTCTCATGATTCCGACAAGCAAAGGGAGATACTCCAGGCTCAAGGGCTACGAGCTGAGCAGATAATCGACTCCAACTCCCCCAACTTTGCGGCGACTGTCAAGGAAGCGACGGGTGGAAAGGGTGTGGACGTGGTGTACAATCCAACCCAGGAGAATGTTGATGCCAGCGCGGAATGTATACGACCTGGTAAGTCCCCCCCCCCTCCCTTTTCAAAGTTGGAGATGATGTTAACGATGGTAGGCGGCATCATTGTGCAATTCCAGGATCGGTCGAGTATACCAAAGAATAGGAAACGCGCGCCAACAAGCGGTACTTACATCAATTTCGATCTTGGCCAGTTGATGAAAGACGATCCCGAGTTTGTCGCAAAAATGCTGCAGCGCACTGTCTTCTTCCTTGATCGGGCCGGAGTCGAATTTGGTGCAGATGCTAACACGGCCGAGGAACATGAGATTGGCAACCTGGTAACTGCCTTTGAGAACCTCGAGTTGTCTCCATACATTGGCTACACCTCTGTCGTTGCCAGGGCGGATGCAGCAGATACAGTTCCCGTCCTAGCTACAGACACGACCAAGCCGCTGCGCGAGGCAGTCGACCCCTCAGGGACATATGTCCTCGCGGGTGGCCTGGGAGGGCTGGGGCGGAGCATTTCCGAGCTGCTCATCAGCGCTGGAGCGCAGAACCTAGCCTTCCTCTCACGCAGTGGCGTCTCCTCGGAGCAAGCCAAGGAATTTTTCCGGAGCCTCGATGACCGCGGAATCAATGTGCGAGTGTACCGTGTTGATATCTGCGACGCTGAGGCTCTTGCGGACGTGGTCGGGAATACGATTTCGGCAGAGATGCCTCCCATTCGAGGCGTCTTTCAGTGCGCCGCTGTCATCAAAGACTCGGTTTTTGATAACATGAGTTATCAAGACTGGTGCACAGCCTTCCGGCCCAAGGCGATGGGCTCTTGGAATCTTGTCGAAGCCGCAGACCGCACCGGCAGTGACCCTTTCTTCATATTCCTAGCCAGCTCGGCGGGCGTCATTGGCAACCGCGGTCAGGCCAACTACGCGGCCGGAAACTTCTTCGAAGATGCTCTGGCTCGTAGCCTTCGGCTTAAGGGCAGGCACGCTGTCTCGATTGATCTGGGACCCATCCTTGGCGCCGGGATGCTTGCTGAGGACGAGGAGATTCTCGACATGTTGCGGGCGAGCGGGTTCTACGGCATCCGGCATGAGGACTTTTTGAAGATCGTCAAGCACGCCATAACCATGGAGACGCTCCCAGGTGTTCCCATGCCACCGCAGGTCACCCTCGGTGTAGGCACCGGCGGTCTGATCCTGCAAAATCAACCAGCCGACCCGTACTGGTCCCGCACGGCGCTATACAGCTACCTCAACCTGGTGGACATGCCGCCCCCAGACCTAACCAAGGACAGCAGCGCAGGTCCGGCCAGGGACGTGAAGGGAATGCTAGCATGCAGTCCCGATGCCGAGGCGGCAGCGGAGATTGTCTGCAATGGGCTCATGCACATGCTGGCAAAAGCCATGAACATGCTCTTCGAGGAGATGGATGCCGGCAAGCCGCCCAACGCCTACGGCGTGGACTCGCTCGTCGCGGTGGGCGTCCGGAACTGGGTGTTTAGCAACTGCAGCGTCCAGGTGTCGGTTTTTGAGGTCCTGAGCGACAAGACTGTGGGGGAGCTGGCGGCGGTGATTGTGGAACGGGGAGGGTTCGGGGCGAAGGAGTGATTCACAGCGATGCTGGACATGGGTAGACAGGACGGAGGGTGATGATGTTCAAAATTGTATGGTACGATATTATGACAAAGAGTGGATGAAAAGGAGGCCCCCTAAACCAGTGAAGGGGGTATACACAACTCGGGAACCCGAACAGACCATCCTTTCCACCACAACTTGACGTGACCTCGGGTCTGCAAACTTGGCTCCTCACATATTTCTTGATGAGAAGAAGAACGAGAAAAGGAACGAGAAACGACAAAAAGAGCGACAAACGACAAAAAGAACGACAAAAAGAACGACAAAAAAGAATGCGTAATCTGGGAATCGAACCCAGGGCTCCCCGACGCTGCTCGGATGGCAACGGAGAATTTTACCACTAAACCAATTACGCGGCTTGTGATGAAAGGAGGCATGCAATATAAGTATATATCTCTAACTAGCTGCTGAGTGACAGAAACCTGCTTGCACCTCCGTGAGGACCACTTTTTGCAACAACAAAGTTGAGATAGGTGGCTCCCTCGCCCCCTGAGCTTGACAAACGTAGGAGCAGTAGCTCACATTACCCCCCCCTTCCTCCCAACGCTTGACAAGCATGATAGTGCCGGGTTCCAGGCCTCCGTCGCTCCTAAATATGCAACTATATAAAGGCATTCTCTCACTAGCTAGAATACTTGCCAGCTCTTGAGCTATCATTGCAATTATCAACGCTTCGTTTGCAACCATTTACCAAACTCAGTACCAGAATGTGAAACCAATTGTCTAGTATTACTACGTACTCAACCCTCAATTATTTCTCAAGACCAGTCCTCATCTTCCGCATTAGCAGAACCAATGAATATTACAACCGAAATAGTAACATCAGGAATAAGCTCAAGCCCATCAAGGACAAAATTTCATACTATGAAGGGATGGCCGAGCATCATATTTTTGGACAGAACGCGAAGAATGAGCTGCAACTTTTGTACGATCAACAATTGTCGCTGAAGAGGCGTCAGAAGTGTTTGGAAAAGAATCGTGGGCTATGATCGTAACCAGCAGGCTAGATTAGCCCGAAGGTCATAGCTTACTAAATAATAAGATGATATATATGAAAAGGGAAATGATCGCATAAATTAATGATAACAAATGATTATGATAGTATTAATCATCTATATGATTAATGCCTATCTTATATATATAATTACAATAACCTCTAACCTCGTAGGGCTAATTTCCCCGAAGTAGTGGGTGGCTGTAGTCCCCTGACTGCAAAAGCAACGAACATGAAGCATCCAGAATAACTCAGCACCTCGCTATACTGTCCTTAAACAGCATCAATCTGCTCGCATCTGCAGCCTGCCTAGGGTGGTAGGGAAGAAGACGTGTACAGGGACAGCAGAAACTGCATTTTAGCTCCATACCGAATATGCCGCAACGATATATTAGTATTTAATCAGATGGTGCTATTATCTATATAAAATTAAGATTTTATAGGCCTCTAAGGTTACCTACGATCGCTACTTTTAATTAAGAGGGTACTTATTACTACTATTATTTAAAAAGTTAGGTATAGGTTTCGTAATTAAAGCTAGCCCTTATAATCAGGGATAATTAGAGGTAGCCTAGGGGCTTATACTTATAGCTTACTAAATGATTTAGTAGTAATCTTAATCGTTTATTATATATATATAACTTAATATATATGGTTTTACGTTAAGAGTAAAATAGAGTTTACCGTTCTAGTTATACCTTCTTTTATTAAGATAGAGCCTTAAATGGAAACGAGTCTTAGACTATATACACGTATAAATACACACAGAGAACACACAAGGAACCCATAACAACAAAGGCCGTTGTTGTGATGTCTCATGAGTGGGGTCGGGATATTCTGTCCGAAGGCCGGACGCACGGTTCCATCAACACCACAACTCTAACATCACTAGAAGGTCTTCGTAATTTTTGTCAGCTAGCTGAGATGTAAAACCTCTTCATAGGATTAAACTCCTTTTATATATAGGACATAAAGGGGTAGCAAACCTGATTAGTGTCTCCTAACTCCTTCTCCGCGATGGTTGGTCGTGGCCCCTGGACCCGGGCACCTGCCACTCAACGCAATGTAGGTACTTGGTACCACTCTATGTGCCCTTTGCCTCATTCAATCTCACCGCTTATTAATCTCACATCGCCCACTCCCCAGAACCAAGCACGCTCTGTGACATGCCTGTTCTGTCATGCTATTACGAGCCTTCTTCTCAACGACCTGTCCCGTCTCGAATTTTGTGTGAGTCATGTTCTTCAATCAGGCTGATATCTTCCGCCCTTTTTGGGCAAACTCTGTACCTGCTTGCTTGGTTGTTTGTCACTTAGGAATACCTACGTATTTGATTGTTTGATAGGTACTACGAAGTAGTACTTAGGCATCATGCTCTCTGCACGTGTAAGGGTGACACTGAAGATGACCGCATCTCATTGGGCTACCGGCTGACAAATAATGCGATTAGCCCCACAGATTGGCAGACAAAAAGGCTGGTGAACCCCCCCATGTCTACGGATACCATGTACGAGCTTCGTCCTTTTTCCCCCACACCGCTCCACAGCCTTTCGAACTTCAGTCAGGATTTCTCGCCACACTCACCGTCGATCTGCCACCATGCCTAGCGTAGCAGAGTACCAGAAAAGATATGATGAGATCTCAGCGATCCGTCAGGCTGCGAAGAGCAATTACACTATATCGAATGCTGAGAAGCGGAAGATAGCCCACGAGTACACAGCTGCGCGTAATGAACTCCGAGCTGCTTCCAAGGCGGCAATGGCCGCTGCAGCGCAGGCACCCACCACTACCGACAAAACTCCCTAACTATAGCAGCTAATAATGGAATAAGTCATTGAATGTCAGTCAGTTGTCCCAATCTCCTCCTGTCGATGAAAGCCTAACATAGACAATATAGGATTTTGGACAGCTGGCCCACGGGGTATGATCAATAGGACCAATCTCCGCTAGATGCAAGGCTAGAGGAGGATAATTTAGGCTCTTTGTTCAATGAGCTCTGTCCTTGAGCATGTCCTCGGGGCTTACAGAATATACGGGGTAAAGACACTCGCTGGGGGAAAGAATCGGGCACTAACCAAGCAAGTCCCGATAGCCTTGATCCTAATGAAGAAGAGGTAGCGACTGTTCAGGCAATCTACATTACTTCTAACGGCGGTGCTCTGGCGAGAACACGGCACTTGATGTGGACGGATGTTTCATCATGACGATATCTTCGTGGAGGCTCTCTAAGGCTCCGACGATCATTTCCTTTATACACTCAGCACCCAATCGTACAAGGTTATCATAGCCGCCAAGAAAGGTCTCGGAGGATGCTCACCTCATTATATGTTAATCTACGAATACTAAGGGAAAGCAAATTGATAGATTATGAAGTAGAGTACGTTGCAAACTGCATTAATTCGGTGACCATGATAAGCTTGTGGCGCTCCGCGATATAAGGAGAGCACAGTTGACCACGGGCGGGGTATGATGACGCTGGAGAATCAACTCGCAAGGCTGAGCAACTCACGAGCCACACATTGCCGCATCGTGATTAATCGACTTGGATTCCAGTGCTCGGAGAAGCGAAGATATCCAAGTGCGTGCCGCGGTGGGTATCCAGCGTCTCATCCCGTGGGTGATGCGGTGGTTGTTGTGACTTGTGAGCATCGCAGCAGCGTGCTTGATGGCCTACCCGACAGGGAAGCGTTACGGCGTGAAAGGCGGGCGCGCCCTTGCCCACTCATCAAGTTGGCTCCCCATCAATGTCACACCACCGCCAGGGGCGCCAGGCAGCAGCGCTGTATTACGCGACCTGGTCGCGACTCCTCAACCTGGCTCACGCTCCTTCCTAGACCGCGCACATACTTAGGTATTATCAGTACCTTAGTTACTTACTTACCTATCCCAACCATCCTGATTCGATTGCTCCTTTCAATACATGTTGGTCCAACAGAGATGTCATCTCCTACCAGTGCCGGAGTCCTCCAGACACACTTACTCATCGAGAATCATACCATCTTGATCCGAGATGAAATATACGGAGAGGAACTGGTCCATGAGCCAGTTCTAGTAGAGCTTCTTCAAAGCCCCGAGGTGCAGCGACTGCAAGGCGTCTGCCAGCATGGAGTCACTGGATTCTTGGGCCTGACACCGCGAGTCACACGGCTCGAGCATTCGGTCGGTGCATTTATACTCGTGCGAAGAGTTGGTGCCACCATCGAAGAACAAGTCGCTGCCCTTCTCCATGATATCTCCCATACCACCCTCAGTCACGTCATCGACCATGCCCTCTCCAAGCCTGGGGAAGAAAGCTATCACGAGGTACACAAGACACGTTATCTTGAGACGACACGGCTGCCGACCATGCTCGCCAGACATGGGATCAACCAAAAGGTTTTCGAAGAAGAACTGTTCCCTTTGGTGGAGATGCCATCGCCTCAGCTGTGTGCCGACCGCCTAGACTATGCTTTGCGCGACGCCGTCGGCTTCGGCAAGCTTACCATGGAAGTCGCCAGAAGGGTTGTCGGCTCACTGAAGGCGTTTCCCAGCTCTACAGCGGCCCACCGTCTGCTGGTGCTGGACGATCCCCACGTAGCACTGATACTTTCTCGCGCATACATCGCTATCGACAACGATGTCTGGTCAAATCCGGCCCACATCGACATGTATCAGCGGACGGGCCAGGTAATACGCCAACTGGTGGAGGCAGGATCCGTGGATGATGGGATATTGTGGCAAGTATCCGACGCAGAATTTTGGGATCTGCTTCGTCGAGCAGCGAATCCTGAGCAGCTTCGCGCTATGGAGAGACTGGAAGACGAAGGGATTCCAGAGGACAACGGACTCCGACTGCCACAAGGTGTTAAAATTCGCACTCTCGATCCAGATGTTTGGCAAGAAGGAGAAGAGCAACCGGCACCATTATCGATAGTGTTGCCAGTGTGGGGATCAGAGCGACAGCAGTACATTCTTAGTCGTAGTCAGAATCGATGATGACTATTACATCGTAGATAGCTATGGTCGTCTACAGGCGCTGATATAGAATCTACAACTTGGACTTATGAAAGCACGGCGTAAGCCGTAAAGTCTATGAATATGAGCTTCTTCGTTACTACGAGTCATGGGTCTCTGATTTTGAGCCATGTTCGCTGGAGATACTACGCATTGAAGACGGCACCATAGAGGTAAAGTCTAGTACAATTAGATTTTAACCCTGCATGACATTTGGCCACTGAGGTCTCCCCGAAAAGCTCCTTTGACCACCAAAAACTGAGTACAAATACTAAGCTGCTTCGACCATTTTCGAGGTGGCATTGACTTGGTTGGGCAGAGATTCAATCAAGTTGGGTATCACGGAATCCATCGTATTACCACGGGATCACACCTTCTAACACTTTGAGCCAATAAAGAACAATCCAAGACAAATTGCAGGTTAACTGCAGTCTGCAGACAAACAATAGACAGACTCGGTCAAGTGCAGACGGGACAGGACCAATCTCTCGTTTCCATTTAAGGCTCTATCTCAACAAAAGAAGGTATAATTAGAACGGCAAACTCTATTTTACTCCTAACATAAAACCACGTATATTAGGTTATATATATATAATAAACGATTAAGATTACTACTAAATCATTTAGTAAGCTATAAGTATAAGCCCCTAGGCTACCTCTGATTATCCCTGATTATAAGGGCTAGCTTTAATTACGAAACCTATATCTAACTTTTTAAATGATAGTAGTGATAAGTACCCTCTTAATTAAAAGTAACGATTATAGGTAACCTTAGAGGCCTATAAAATCTTAATTTTATATAGATAATAGCACCGTCTGATTGAATACTAATATATCGTTGCGGCATATTCTCCAGCGAGATTTCGTCTTCACCTGCTCCTGTGCCCTCTGTTCTCTCCCTCCCTCGCTATCACGTCTCAGCGATGCCAGACGGGGCGAAATACAACAGCTGGACGAGGCCATCGGCGACGGGAGTCAAATCATGTCCTCTCCCCTCCAGGCTCTGCACAATGTGCGCAAGCTGCTGAGGCTGTACCGGGAGGAGAGTGTCGAGGATGCGAGCGTGCCCTGTGCTTACTACGACGCCTTCCAAATTGCCAAATTTAACGGCGACATGGCCCGAGCCAAGGTCTTTGCCGAGCGGGCTGCTGCAACACGACTGATACTAGAAGGCGACGATAGCCCCATGGTGCGTCGGATGAGGCACCTAGCCAGGGACCCGACGCAACACTCATCCTTTGGCGAGTCTATGCTTACTCGGCAGTGGCCAACCTCAATCAACGACATTCCATCGGGCCTCCAGGAAGAGGAATTGAAACCTGGCTCTGGAGGGAGTCGGAGAAGACGGGCAAACTTGGCCACCAGAGCGCCCGCTGCCAGGAGCTGAGGCAGTATGCCAACCTCCGAGACGACACCACGTTCCCCCCTTTCTGTGAGCTGCCGGACTAGAACGACATTGACCTCGAATACTTCGAATCGGCCGACGGGTTCACATACGCCCCCCGCAAGCACTGGTGCTTTCTCACCGAGGTTCTCAATGTGGAATACCTTATGCGCCTGAGGCTCAATGTCAAGGGCCGGGACGGACGTGAAACGCCCGTCTTTTTCTATACCGAGGACCGCGGACGCTCGCTTCTAGACTCTTTGCATGTGCAGGAGGGCTTCACCGTCGCTATTCTTTACGCAGAGAAACATGGATTTCTCGATATGACAGCGGGAATCAGACAGGAAGACTCCAAGTCGATCAAGGTTAGCAACAAGAACAGAGTGCTTTTATTCTATGGCGGGCAAAAAGTTCTTTCCGCTGACAACTAGTTCTGACAGATCTTTCCCGTTCCACTCGATCGATTGCTCGCCCTCAGCGACAGAGTGCAGCAATACGCCACCGAGGCGAATGGCGAGAGGACCTGCCAGGGCTGCAACCGGAAGGCATCGACACTGAAGAAGTGTTCCAGGTGCGGCCTCGCATGGTACTGCGACAAGGTATGTGGATCCCCTCGATGGCTCGCCGCAGTCCTTAACAACCACGGTATTCTGACTCGGGGATTTAAACCAGGCATGCCAGGCTGTTTCTTGGAATGACAAGGGCCATAAAGCGGATTGCAAGCTGCTGAAGGACTTAGATGTGCAATTGCTGTTTAAATTGCAAGCTCAAGGCTTCACAGAGCCGTATCAGTTTTCCGCGAGATGAGCACACTATTGGACTGGCGAAATTCAAGGTGCTGGTGGCGGTACCAGGAGGGAGTACGTACCTGGTCAGGTATAATTCAGATAAATGATATGGTCCATGGCTTATATCACATCATGAAGTGACACGAATTGAAGGTCTTCCAGGGCGGTCGTGGATGAGGTGTACTAGTAAAGTGTATGATGGCCGTTCTCTACGCCTCACCTGCTATATCACTGTTTTTTTCCCAACTGGGAGTATTTCCTATATTTGCTTTAATTTCTCTGCTGTTACTTTGTGCTATTCAGCCCGTGACCCTGGCCGTGAAGTCATTAGCAAGTGTAGAAGTTTATTGGTGTTAATTTGACGGTGCATCAGATCCTATTCGTTCGAGCAATTAAGTTTATCGGGTAACAGTAGGAAAATGAGGATTTAATTCTCATTGCAATTCGATTCCAAGATTTGTCCCCATATTTCAAGATGCCGGGAGTTTCCAAGGAGACCTGTCTTATGATGATTATGGTTTTATGACAAGCAGCCTGTGTCATGTCGTGGGTGAGGGGCTTCTGATGCGGTTCGAGGGCATCAAAGATGAGTTTGATGAGGAGCTGGGTGGACCGTGGCACCGGGCGCCGGAGTGTGGCTCTTTCAACGCGGCACTAGCCTGATACTCGTGTATACATGTATGTAACAGGTCCAAGGCGGCTGAGAACCAGAGGGTCCCCCAGCCTTCCTTCGGACTGCTTGCCTTGAAATGCAGCCTAACAGATCAGGGGCCATAGTCCAACAAGCGCCTTCTTGGTAATTAATATGACTAGGAAAAATCTGTAAATCTTGCAGTCGCATAAAATGAGCAGCAACATAGACGACGAATCTGTACCACAGTTGCCTAGATTCTACCTACCAAGCCCCGGCTCTGGTCAGTGTCCCCTTGAATATTGACACTAGAATTATCTAGCCGACGGATCGCCCTCCGTCAACGTCCAGGCTGACAGCAGTGACGAACTTTCCCATGTCAGAACTTAGATAAAGGCAGGCATTGCCGATGTCATCCGCCTCACAGAGCCTGCCCATCGGAACATTAAAGAGGAACTTCTTCATATTCTCCT